>NC_140483.1:43867500-46407500 GCF_964271855.1 Acomys minous
GTTCTTTGCGTATCTCCTTAACGGAAGGCTTCGTATGCAAGGTGATTTACTGAGTATCAAAGGGGCCTATTTTCCAATCCAAAATGTCTGTGTGTGTGTGTGTGTGTGTGTGTGTGTGTGTGTGTGTGTGTGTGTCCTTTCATGTGTATCTACATGCATGTTCATATGCCTGTGGGTTTGAGAATTTGAACATGTGTCTGATGGCCAGAGAACAGCTGAGCTGGAATTCTTCAGGCACAATACAACTTTAATTTTTGTGGAAATATAAATTTTAATTTTATACACATTTACTCTCTTTAGACCATTTTCTCTCTTTGCTTCACTCCAAGCTCAGCCATGCTAATCTCCATCCCTTCTGATATTCATGTCTTTCTTTTCTTTATTAGTATGTTTACATATATATGTGTGTGTTTTTGAGTATGCTTATTAATGCAACCTCCTGAGTCCCTTTAGTATTGTGCACATGTGTGCATGCGCACACACTCATACACACACACATAAGATTTTTTTAGGACAGACCACTGTGTATAAGATAATTAGTACAGGGCTCATTATTGATTTAAAGCTCTCCCATTCACCTTGGTATGTCAATTGGTTTTGTCACTGTCCATGTCGTATTTAGACAGGTGTATTTTTGAACCTTAGTACATGTAGCTTCCTTATCATATCTAGAACACAGAATCTCACTGAAGACTTCCTAGTGTTCAGGACCATAAGCTCATCTAGGCTTCTTTCTCAATGCTACCTCTGTCTTTAGTGTATAATTGCATTGTAAAAACTTTAAATTGGGGTTAGGCATGCCACTGTCACGTATTTTCTTTTCTTTTTCTACATTTTGATCAGGTGCGATTTTCTGTAATTTGCTCCCTCTGCTTTGATGGGGGTGTAAGAGCTACACTTATCTGCGTACACAAGGGTAAGTATTTAGGATATGGTTAGGAATTATACTTGTTTAGAAAAGCATCAGTAGTAGGCTCTCAGGCTAACTTTCATGACCTCACCAGCCAAAACTGATTGGCTAGGTTTGCAGTACTAAACAGGATTTTTCTCTTTTCAATGAGCTTTATGTCCTACAAGACAGCTGTTGGTTGCCCACAAGATATAAAACATAATTGCCACTGTTGTACCTTCAGTATTATGCTGGTCATTGTAGTTTTAAAGGCATCACAGCTGGATAGCGCTATGAGTTGTTTTTCTGTTTTGGCATCTTCTAGTGCTCTACTTCTAGTTATCAGGGTAGATTCACTCAGTCATATTCATCCCACTTGTTCAAAGTACTGTACTTGAGATGTATGCTGTAGCAAACATTATAATAGTGACTATATTTTGAGATCTGAGAGGGGAACAAAGGAAATATCATTAACTTATCTTGTTTGGGGAGTTGGTATTGTTCCCTAATTAACAATTTGAAAAGAGATTTCTCAAGACTGGTACTTGGATTTTGTCAGAGAGTATGTGTATCCCAGAGGGCACCATTATTACTCAAAGTTACAAAGCATTACTTAATATAAATGTATTATGTAAATATAATATGATGGAACTCTGTATGGCTATTTCCTACTTTCTTAATGTTACGCACCCTCTTTCCTTTTCCTCCTTTCTACTTCCCTTAGACAAAACCAAATAATCAGAGAGCCCAAAGGGTCTTTCTTTCTCTCTAATCAACTCTGGAAATATGAGTATACAGTTAACCTTCTGCTATTGAAGTCAGGTAATCCTATTGCAAGGCAAGTGCTTTATAAACAGGACCCCTTTTAGTTGACATTTTGTTTGTTTTACCATGACTCTAAATCTAGTTGACTAAACAGAGGACAGTGTGTGTCTACAAATGTGTGTATAAATTAACCACATACTGATTTGTAGTTTGTAATGCTGATTCTTTTTCGTACAATCTTTGAACCTGTATATTAGTATTTTTATGTTATATAAAGTATTTACTTGTGTTTTAATTTTTACCCCAAATTATATCTTTCATTCCTAGTTTATCCTAAATAAATTCATAGAGGTAACTTACTATTGCTGTACACTACACTCCATTTACAGATACTATAAAATTTTACTATTTAAAAACATTAAAATCCGGGTAAAATGACTTCAACTTGTTGTACTTGTGTGTAAGAATAAAAATTCAATGCACATATGCACCAACCTTTCTAAATACCCTGAAGTTTTACAATACAATAGTTTCTGATTATAAACACCCTACTCTCTTTTTTGGAATAATTCACATTTTATTATTATTAATCAAGTTACAAAAAAGCAAACTATTTTAATAGTGATCCTGTCATGTCACTTGGAAATAACCAAGATATTCATATAAAAGCCCACATTGCCCCTTAAGAAAGAGAGATCCGATGTTTTAGATGACTGTTCTGATTGTCATAAGTTTTCCTTATGTAGCAAATCGTGCCCTGCCAAGATACATTTCTGTGTAAATCACCTTAACTAGGAGCCTTGAAGTGATTTATTTAGGGAGAATTTAGAAAGTCTTATTTTTCATAAAAGTATTTCACCCAAAATAATTAATTATCCCCATTCATTCTAACAGATCAAATCAAAGTTTGCTGTATTACAGTGTTTCAAACAAGTACAATGTGCCTATGAGCTTCATGTGCCTTTTCACTTTATTTATTTAACATTTTGGTTAAATGAGGTAACCATGAGTTTATTTCCTTGTTCCTCTGTTGTTTATTAGCAAGACTCACTTACAAGGATTCCTTCTAACTTGCTTAGTTTTTCTGGTATGTGTTGATGTTTTCTGTAATGAATTCACAGAACATGATGAAGCTCTAAATGTCCCTTTTTGTAACATTACTTTCTTTTGCCTCCACTATAATTAGAAAAGCAAAAATACTGCATTCTTTTTCTATCTACAAATGGAGTGATGTAACATGCCAATGGCCCACAAGACTCAGTCAACATTACTCTGGAAACTGGGTATAAACTTTAAAAATTTTTTTATAATGATGATAATTTATTCACATTACATGCTGATTGTAATCCAAAAGAAACCAAAAGAAATAGGTGATTCAATTCAACAGAATCAGAATCATAAAAGGAAGAGGAAAGATTATAGCAGATGCCAAAAAGAGTCAGAATAGGATAAGCAAAACCATTTACAACCGCCACTCTATTAAGTTAAAAATCTGAAAGTAGTGGATCAATTTCTAGATGCATCCAAAGCATCAAAGATAAAACAAGAAAAGATCATCAATCTAAACAGGCTCATGACACCTGAGAGGATTGAAACAGTAACAAAAATCCTTCTGAAAAAAGAAATAAGGACCAGATGGATTTGCAGCATAATTCTACCAAACTTCAAAGAACATCTACAGCCTATCACTCTTAAATTATTCAAGAAAATAGAAGGATCACTTCCCAACTTCTATGAAGCCAGTATAACTCTAATACCAAGATCAGTAAAGGCACAAGAAGAAAAAATAAAGCTAGAGGACATTATCCCTGAAGAATATAGAAGTAATAATTTCCAATAAAATATTTAGTTATCCAATACAGGCATAGAGGAAATTATCCACCAAGACAAGATTGGCTTTATCTTTTACACAGGGATGATTCAACATATGCAAGGTCACAAATTTAATAAATCTTATACATGGTCATAAAGAAAGCCATTATACAATCATCTCTGAAGGTAGAAAAAGCTTTTGACAAAATTCAATACACCTTCATAATCAAAGTACTATAGAAAGTAGAACTGGTGGGAATATACCTCAGTGTGATGAAGGATGTCTATGACAAACCCTCAATCAACATCATCTTAAAAGGAGAAAAAAATTCAAAGAACCCCACTGAATTAGGAATAAGACGTGGCTACTTGTTACTCCTCAATATAGTACTCCATTCTTAGCAGACGAGATGGGATGAATACATAAAATGGAAGTGTAGAATACTCTCCAACAGAAGAATAGAGACCAACTGTATGTGAATATGAAGTGCCTGAAAAGACAAATGCAAAGGCACTGCACATAACTCCATTCAAAACTGTTCATTATCAATCTAGAACACATTGCTTTGTGTTAAAAAAAACTTTGTACTAACCCAGAGGGTTGGAGAGACTACATAGAAAGTTGTTTTTTTTTTTTTTTAGCAATTTCATATTCAAATTGATATAAGCTGAAAACTCCTGATTTAGGAGACATTTAAACAATATTTCCTAGGTTATGCTGTCTTGATGAGTTCCAGTGCACTACCTGAACTCCTGACATTAGAAGATGAGCATAAAGAAGGCAGAAATACAGCTCAGAAACAAACGCAGGTCTAGTTTAGCCCATATGTATCCCTTGATGATCAAATAAGCAGATTTCAGAAAGAAACAAACTGACACTGTCCACAAAAGTTCCAGGATTCAATGAATAAAAAAATCTTATTCTTAGCAATAAAAAACAAAAGCAAACAAACAAACAAAACAAAACCACTCACATGTAGGTATCTTATTTTTCTCTGTTAGCATCTTATAGAACCCATGCTCACTGCTGCATTGTATAAGACCACCCATGCATGCATTTGCTGGTATTTTATGTCTTCCTTCTCCATATTTTCCTTTCTCCATCCCCTTTGTATAACTTAAATATGTGTTTATCATTAAATGCCCAACTTACCATATGAGTGCACTAGTTCTTTTCTTTATGAGACTTGCCATTATTTAGTTGATGATATTTTATTGAACTACTTTAAATATCTGGTTTTGGAAGTGGTTTTGGTATCATTGCTTGTTTTCTATTCTCTAAGAAGTAGTGGGAGTTGTGACTCCAAGAAATGGCTTTTCAATTCAAGAAAAAATTAAATTGAAAAAATGGAAAATTGAAAAACATCCATCAGAACATATGCACCATGATAAAGAAGAATAAAAAAACTTTTAGAAATAATATTGTTGCTCTATTTGTCTCAGGAAGATGAGACACCCAGGTACTCATAACAGAAAAAAAATGTATATTTGAGTCTTTTTTAGTGGATCAAAGAATACATATGAATTATTTACAAAAGTGTGGGTGAAGATTACTTGGACAGTATGAGGTTCTCAAGGACAGCTACATCACTGAAAAGCCCACCCCATCATGATGAAAGCTCCTAAAGGCTGCATTGTTGTAATGTGCCACTCACCAAGGAGACAGATTCAATGAAGGAAGCTAATTCTAAAAGAGTGCTTACTATTTACTCTTTCTATCATTTGAGGGGTTTTCAAATTAAAAAAATCTTATCCTTAGCAATAAAGAAACAGAGGGCGAGGTGGTGGTGGCCACAGGCTTTAATCCCAGCACTCTGGAGGCAGAAGCAAATGGATCTCTGTGAGTTTGAACCCAGCCTGGTCTACTAAAAGAGACCAGAACACTAGGGCTTTGTGTAACAGAGAAACTCTGTCTCAAAAACAAACAAACAAATAAACTAACAGCAACAGCAACAAAAAAACAGGGAAAAACACTGAGTTTTCTCACTTATTATTATTATCCTTTCTCACTTTCTATTATTATATATGAAATAATTAAGAATAATTAATCTTGAATCTTATACAAATGATCTATATATTTTCATGGATCTTTATTTAAATTGTAATTTATATATTATAACTAAATAACTTTTTATGTATGTATTTCTATGTATATTCTTATGTATCAGAAGAGAGAATAAATAGCCAAACTAATATTGAGAAGGCAGAACAAGCTTGTAGATGTTATATCTCTTGGTTAAAAGTATGCTGCAGCCCTACTATGAGCATAACATTATGAAACAACAACAGAAAAAAAAAACAAAACAGAAATATAAACTAAATGGACAGATAGAAAGTTCAAATGTAAGTTGATGCATCTGATAATTTTGATATTTACCCAGTGTAGTGGGAAGAAAATATGTGGGAAAGACAATCTTTTTGATGAAAGAATTTGGATAAATTGAATAGCACATGGAAAAGAATTCACCTAGAAACCCATTGTAAAAGGAGTAAAAATTAAACCAAACATCTATTGAGTACATTGTAGGCTCCATCTTTTCCAAGCCTACCTATTTGGGGGTTCTTTAAATGCTTATACCTCCCTTCCAACCCACTAACCGAGATAGGAGAGAAAGGAGGTTTATGGGAACAGAGGAAGTAAGCCTTGTTGAATTCAGTTCCTGGGAGCTCTTCCCCTGGTATAGTTGGCAGTATTTCAGCAGACCAGCAATTCCACCAAAGTTGCTGCTGGAACCTGGAACAGTGCCGGAGACCTGAGTCTCGAAGCCTTCTCTGGAGCAGTCTTTCTAGGAACATTTCGAGGTGCAGCAATGAACAGCCAAACAATACCAAGACACAAAAAGCCCCTTGTCCTGTTTTGAGCATATGTATGTGTGTGTGTGTGCGTGTGTGTGTGTGCGTGTGCGTGTGCGTGCGCGTGCGTGTGTGTGTGTGTGTGTGTGTGTGTGTACACACCAGGATGTTTTTCAGATGGCAAAAACCAAGCCCTGAGCTGAGGCTGTTCGACCTCCAAGTGAATAAACAAACCTGCTCTCTCACAAGTCTGTTCTCCATCCCACACTTGGGATCAGAACAAAAACATGGTTACATCCACTACAGTACTTAAATAAAAGAATCAGGCTAAACAGAGAAACTGTGTCTCAAAAAACAAAATGAAAAAAAATCAGTGTGTAAAAACATATCTTCAAAGAAAATGTAATTATTAAAAATTTGGCACAATGTCACGGAAAGATTTTTGGTTGACTTCAAAACCAAAGACAGCAAAGGAGAATACGGAAATTTCTGCATTGCCTTAAATTATCAGCTTCTTCTGCGAAGCACATAATCAAGAAAGGGAAGACCTAGCCTATTATAACTTGCCAGAGAATCTGCAAGCTAGGCTTGATACAGCTTAATAATCCAAAGGTATATTAGCAGTTCACACACTCTGTAGTTGGTAAATCACAATTTAACATGAAAAAAATAAGGGCTCAAAGAAATTTCCCTAAGGACATAACACATATAGCTATGAAACAACTAAACATTATTTTTCATGAAAATGCAAATCAAAGCCACAATGGAATATTACCTTAAACTTTTTACGATAACCAATATAAAGATGACCAGAGGTTTTTATGTTTTGTTGAAGGGTGAAATGAAAGAGGAACACTAATATTCTTCATAACAATACAGCAGACAATATGGATCAGGTTCCCAAAATAGTGATGAAAATATCCTGATATCATGCAATTTCACCTCTGGGCATAATCTAAAGGAAATGATGTCAACATCTCAGGGAGATGCCAGTTTCCCCAGCTCAGTACAGCATTATTTTCAGTAGCCAAGCTACAGAAAGTGTCTAAATATCACAAAAGTATATATGGAATATGTAGTAGACTAGTAACGGACTCTTATTCAGGCTCATAAAAGGAGGACATTTCCTGGTGTGGTATTCAAGGATGAACATGGAGAACATGACACTGAATAAATGAAGTATCACACATAAAGGCAAATCCTGCTTGCTATCTCTTGCATACGGACTCTAAATCAGCCAGTCTCTGGAGCAAGCAGTAGTAGAATTAGAAGCAAGATAAATCAGGTATTTCAGTTAAGGGATACCTGGATTTCACTATAAAAGATATATAAAGTTAAAACTTCAATGTATAGTAATATGAATGTAGTGAACAATATTGTATTATGTTTTTTTATTTTTTAAAAAAACATTTGTTTGATTTTGGAGGGTACATCCACAGCACCATGAAAAGAGCAGTAAAGGGAAATAATTATGATAATGATGTGAGGTGCCAATGTGTCAATGTTCTTGATTATAATGATTATTTCACAGTACACAGGCATATGAGAAATTAAAATTGCACACTTAATAATCTCTTATTATTTGCTAATTCTAACTTCATAAAGCTATAAAAAGACAAAAATAACAGGTACTTAATACAGCAGGAGAAAGAAGCCGACAGACTACAGTATGTGTTTCCTGATATCAGCTGGTCCTTAAAGCAGATGGTATGCTCAGTAACTAGACAGCTTGATTAATGTATGCCTTTAAACTTCTATTTCCAAGGGAGTCTAAAAGCTGCTGTTTTGCCCAAGAGTTATGAGTAAAAGGATGGTTCAGATGTGTTGTTCTACTGACTTTCTTCCCTTTCCTATATACAAACATTCATACATGCCATTATGAGTAGCTCTTTTTGTAATCATTCAAGAGTATTGGCCATGGGTTATATTTTGCGGCTGCTTGATAGAGTCCTTTATTTAAAACTTCTCAAAAATTTACTACAGATCTTTTCTTGCATTTGAATGCTGCCTGTTCAAAGTTGATTTTGTAAATTTACCTACACTTTTTATTGCTCATGACTCTGAAGGCAGTACTACAATCAGTGACAATGCAGTGCTCATACGCAGTGTGCTAGTAAAGGAGTTCCCTATAATCCATGTGTTCATCCTCAGCTGTGCAAGATCAGCCTAGAAACGATAGCAAGTGTCCAAGAAATGTTCCCAAACTGCTGCATCTATGGTGCAGGTGATAAATGGTAGGTTTAAGAAAACTCACCTTCACATGGAGGATTCTGAACAACAACTTCAACCTGCGTCCTATAGAATGCAATCATCGTTACAGCCTAGTCAGGGATATTAAATGTCTCTGCTCCGGAGGGCAACAGTACATACATGTTTTCTTCAAAAGATCCTTTCTCTCTCTCTCTCTCTCTGTGTGTGTGTGTGTGTGTGTGTGTGTGTGTGTGTGATTTTTTTTAAAGAGCATAAAGAGGAGAGGGTGGGGCTATCACAAAACACAGAGGGATGCCATAGGGGAATTGTTTCCAGCAGATTCAAGCAGTAAAGCACAGCACTTCTATAAAATCTAAACCAAGATTCTAATCGGTATCTCATGAAGAGAAGGCATCTGTTAATCACAAGGAAAAAAGTGCTGCCTTTCAACTTGATGTGTTTCTTTCTTTCCTTTTTTGTTCTTAATAGGAAAATTTGTGAAATAAATTGAATAGTCACATCATCTAATTGTCCTTGTGTATATTATATAAACAGTGTTATTTCAGAGGTAGGTTATTTTCTACACATTAATAAATATAAAGTTTTCAGAGCTAAGAACAACTCCATTAAATAAAAGGTGATGTAGGTGAGAGCTTTATTGTTGTTGGGCAAATGGCTTATTGAAGCATTATCTTTTTGTAACCTACCAGATATATATATATCCTTAATTTAGTGGATTTACTGTTGCAGGCCTATGTACCAAATGATGTTCTCCAAGACTCACTAAAACTAATAATTTCTTCATGTTGAGCTTCAAAATTAAAGGTTTGATAAAATGCTCTGAATTATTCAAGATTTTTATTTATAAAACCATGGCTTAGATTTCCCTAAAATCTTTATTGCAACAAAAGATAGTTTTTCTTTAAGTGGGGTTTTAGAATATGTTTAAATAAAATATTTGGAGCTAAAGCTTTCAAATGTTGAAAAAGAGGCCAGAAAAAAATGTTTTCTAATATTTTTGTTTGATCCACCAAAAATATTTTTTTTATAAAGGGAGCATATAGTCATTAAAACAGTATAACAATCTGTCCAAACAGAAGAGCAACTACCATTTCAGCCCATAACTTAAAACTATTTTGCAGAAAACTTCCTGAAGTCATGGGAGAAATGTCCACATTATTAATGTTATTGTCATTATCTATTTTCATACTTTATATGCAAATTATATCTACTGGAATATAATTTGTAATTTTCCAATTCTTTACAGAGTTTGCATTGAAGAATTAAGTTAACTAGAATACATTGTTATCGCACTGCACATTGAGCACAATTTGGTTCACTGCTAATTCAATTTAATTAAAAATGCTTACAAGTTCAACAACATTTCTAGATTTAACAACAAAGGAGTAAATAACTGTGAATTCAAAACACATTTATCAAAATTTCCATAATAAAATTTACATAGTTATCTTATTTCATAGTTATCTGTCTCAGATACTTTCAAGCAACAATTAAAATCAATGTATAAGCCAATTGATGGTAGTGTGAGACACATTAGCAAGATTTTATTCTTTTATTAAAAATTGATTCCTTCCTCATACAATATATCCTTATTATTTACCCCTCTCTCTGCTATTTCCAATTCTATTCTTTTTTGGATCCACTCTCTTTCTCTCAGGAAAAAAGAACAGGCATCTAAGAGATAATAAACAAACCTGACAAAGTATATAAGTTGAAACAAATATTTTCATAACAAAGTTGGACACTGCAACCCAACAGAAGGAGCAGGGTCCCAAGATCAGGAAAAAGAGTTAGTGACACTCTCATTCTCACAGTAAGGATCCCCATAGAAATATTAAACATATATCTGTAATATGTATGTAACAGTCCCAGCACAACCCATGTAGATCCCGTGTTTGCAGCTTCAGTCTCTGGGAGCTCATATGCACCTTGCCTCTATGACTCACAGGATCTCGATCTGCTGATGTCTTCTATCCCCTCTCATTTCTAAAATCTACCTGCCTCTCTTCCATGCGATTTCCTGAGGGGAAGGGTGTGAAGGTTACCTGTGATTTAGACTTTCTCTCTACATAATGTCTGGCTGTTGTTCTGTGTATCTGTTCCCAACTGCTGTCAAATGAAACCTCTCTGATGATTACTGGATAAGTTGCTGATATACCACAGATATATAAGGCAGACTATTATTAGGGATCATTTTATTAGGTTATTTTGACTAGTTGCATTTGGTTTTACACTGGGTCTCTGGGCTATGTAGTCTCTGGCTCTTTATTATTCAGGTAGTGTTGGGTATGAGTTTTACTCAGGCAGGGGGCCTTAGGTCAAATTAGACACTGGTTGGCTCTTTCCATGAGATCTGTGCCACCTTTGCCATACCATATTTTTGTAACCATGACAGACAATAAATAAAAGGTTTTAGGGCTTGATTGGTGTCTCTTTTGGTAGCCTACAAAGGACCTTCTTGCAATAATGAGAATGGAACTTATGCATGAGAACCCCATGAAGGTATCAGCTTGACTTCTACATTTTCAGCAAGTTGTGTGGGTCTTGTCCTCAACGATAGAGTCCCATAGTCCGTGTGCAGAGAGCAATCTTTTGTCTTACCATATAGCTAGATTATTAGGGTATTTCCATGGGAAGCCCCATGGCTTACAACTCAATTGAATGTACAAGAGATGGCCAGTTGAGACTTCATATCCCCAATTACGAGGAGTCCTCATTAGAACTACCCTCACAAGTTCCAGGATGGTTCAATACCACTCTGCCATGCCCCCAAATCTCCCGTAATTCCAGCTCTCTCCCTCCATTCTCTCCCTTCAATCTATCTTGACTCACATATATTTTTTCTGTTCAAGACCTCTGTTTCCTACAGTTCATCACTAAGGTGTATTGTATTTCATTCTCCCAATAAGATCTCTGTGTCCCTATTGGCCCTTCATCTTTACTTAAATACTCTAGATCTACAGATGGTAGTTTGGCTGTCATTAATTTAAAGGATAAAAATTCCTTATAAGTGAATACATACCATATTTTAATTCTGGGTCTGGGTAACTATACTAAAGATGATTTTACTTCCATTCATTTGTCTACAAATTTCATAATGCCTTTTTTAAAATTGTGGTTTTTAGGGACAAGTTTTGTTTTGTTTTATGTGTGTGTGTGTGTGTGTGTGTGTGTGTGTGTGTGTGTGTGTGTGTGTGTAGCATTGGCTGTCCCAGACTTGCTTTGTAGATCAGGCTGGCATTAAACTCACAGAGATCAGCCTGCCTCTGTCTCACCAAGTGCTAGAATTATAGGTATGTGCCACCATTCTTGGCTATGATGCCATTTTTTAACAATTGAGCAATACTCCACTGTGTAATTGTTCCACATTTTCTTTATGCATTCTCTGTTGAGGTACATCTATGCTATTTTAAGCTTCTAGCTATGTTCAATAAATCTGTAATGAAAATGATGAGCATGTGTCCTTCTTGTAGTATAGAGCAACCCTTGGGTATACACTCAAAAATGGTATAATTAGACTTTGAGGTAGGCCAATTCCCAACTTTCTGAAGAAACACCATTTTGATGTCAATAGTAGTTGTATAAATTTGCATTCTCACCAGCAATTCAGGAGTGTTTTGATTCTCAGTAACATGGGTTGTCACTTCTGATCCTGCCGTTAGCTGTCCTGACAAGAATAACATGGGATCTCAAAGCAATTTTGTTTTTCACTTCAAAATGTTGGACATATCTTTAAGTGTTCCTGGGCCATCTGAGATGTCTCTGTTGAGAATTTAATTTACATCTGTTGCATGATTTAAATTTGGATTGTTTGGATTTTTTGATGACCTGTTACTTGAGTTCTTTATGTATTTGGGTATTAGTCCTCTTTCAGATATAGAGTAGATAAAAATATTTTTCCTTCTGTAGGATGCCACTTTGTTCAATTGATGATGCCTTTTGCCTTACAGAAGCTTTCAGTTTCATTAGGTCCCACTTACTAGTTGTTTACCTTACTGCCAGTAGTACTATTGGTGTTCTGTTCAAAAAGTTGTCTCTTGTGCTAATGCACGTTGGTCTGGAGCCTGAGCCCTGCTTCTTCCCAACAGAGAGTCCAGGTACTGCAGCATGCAGGCACTGGATCTGAAGAATGAAGCTTGCCAATTCCAAGGCTCCCAGTCCGGCAGTTAGGGCCTTCTCTGAAACAGCTCCTAAAGTGATATAGAGCCCTTTTAGCAACACGGTGATTCAGCTCCAAGAGATTCAGCAACACAGTGATACATCTGTGCCATATTGGGGGAAATAGGGGCTATGTAACCCTTGGGGAAGTTGGTAGTGGTTTAGGGGGCAAGTGTACATTATTGGCTAGGACCGAGGTGCTGGGGGTGCTTTATTTGCATAGAGAGGAATTCGAGATGCTGAGCTGTGTGACTACATCAGTAATTGCAGAGAAGAGTGAGGGAGAGATCCTTACTCCTCTTGGTCTCAAGATTGAGATTTTCAAGATTGTGGACTCTTGACTTCACTCTAGCTCCAGGCCAGTTTTCCAGTTGCACAGTCCACATGCCCCACAAAAGTGTTCAAAGCTATGCCCCATATTCTCTTCTACCAGCTTTAGTGTATCTTTGATCCACTCAGGCTTGACTTTTTTGCAGAGTGATACACACACACACACACACACACACACACACACACACACACACACACACTTAGACCAGCATCATTTGTTCAAGATACTATCTTTCTCCTCTGTCTATTTCTGACTTATCAAAATCCATTTGTGCTTGAAATTATGTCTGTATTCTCAATTCTATCCATTGATCAAATTGTCTTTTTCTGTGCTAATACTATGAAAGATTTATTACAATAGCTCTTAAACTCACAGGTGGTGATACCTCCAGTAGCTCTTTTATTTTTTAGGATAGTTTTTGCTATCCTAGACTTTTTTTTTTACATTTTTTTCTCCTTTATTAATTTATTCTTGTTACATCTCAATGGTTATCCCATCCCTTGTATCCTCCCGTTCTTCCCTCCCTCCCAATTTCCCCTTATTCCCCTCCCCTATGACTGTTCCTGAGGGGGATTACCTCCCCTTCTATATGATCATAGGGTATCAAGTCTCTTCTTGGTAACTTGCTGTCCTTCCTCTGATTGCCACCAGGTCTCCCCGTCTAGGGGACATGGTCAAAGGTGAGGCACCAGAGTATGTGAGAAAGTCATATCCCACTCTCCACTCTATTATTTACATGTGAAGTTGAGAATTATACTTCCAAGATCTTTAAACAATTGTCTTGGAATTTTGATGGGAATTGCATTGAATCTGTAGCATGCTTTTGGTAGGATGGTCATTTTTATTGTTAATCTTTCTATCCTTGAGCATGAGAGAAATTTTGATCTTCTGATATCTTCTTCACATTCTGTCTTCAAAAACTTGAAATGTTTATCATAAAATTCTGTCACTTGCTTGGTTAGAGTTGCCCAAAGATATTTTATATTAATCAAAGCTATTGTAAAAGTTTGTTTCCCTAATTTGTGTAATAATTTGTAATTTGTATAAAGGATGGTTACTGATTTTATTTTATTTTTGAGTTAATCTTGTATCCAGCCAATTCACTAAAGGTGTTTATCAGCTGTCGAAATTCCCTGGTGGAAATTTTTGGGTCACTAATGTATACTATCGTATAATATTCAAATAAAGCCACTTTGACACATTCCTTTTCACTTTGTATCCCCCTTATCTCTACAATTTGTATGTATTAGTACTTTATCTAGAACTTCAAACACTATACTTAAGAGTTATGAAGACACTGAACAACTTTGCCTTTTCTGTAAATTGCCTTTCTTATGTTTGGGTATGACTTTTGTATGCCTTATCTGTCTATTAAGTGTTGTTGGGTTTTGTCATTCAACTTTTCTCCATCTAATAAAATGTCCATATGGATTTTTTCATATGGTTTATATGGTAGGTTACATGAATAAATTTTCATAATGAACCATGCCTGCAGCTCTATAATGAAGCCTATTTGATCATGGTGGATCTTTTTTATGTGTTCTTTAACTGTATTTGCAAGTATTTAATTGAGAGTTTTTCCATCTGTGGTCATGAAAAAAATTACCTGTAATTATGATGATTCTTCATATTTTTTGGATATTGTGGCAACTGCATCCTCATGAAATAAGTTGATCAGTGCTCTCTGTGTTTCTATTTCATGTAATAATTTAAAGAATATTGGCATTAACTCATATTTGAAAGTCTGGCAGAATTCTGCACAAAAGCTATCTGATGCTGGGAGGTTTTTAGTTGCTTCTATTTCCTTAGAGCATATATAATCTGATATTTATTTAACTTTGGTAAGTGTTTACTATAAAGAAAATTAACCATTTATTTCAAATTTTGAAATTGGTTAGATATATGCTTCTAAATTATTTCTTTATGATTCTGTGTCTGTTGTTATGTTCCTTTTTTCTGAATTTTAAAATTTGAATATTCTTTTTTTGTGTTTTCATTAGTTTGAATAAGGTTTTTTCTCCCTTTTTTTTTTCTGAAGAAAAAAATCACTGATTCTTTGTATTGTTCTCTTTGTTATTATTTTATTGATTTCAGTGACCAGTTTCATTACTTCCTGCCATCTAATCCTCTTGGGTTTGCTACGTTTTTGTTCTAAATTTTCATGTGTGCTGTTAAGCTGCTTGTGATCTTTTCTTTTCTTTTCTTTTTCAATGTAGGGACTTATAGCTATAAACTTTCCTCTAAGTACTATTTTTATTTTTTTCAATAAGTTTGGGTATGTTGTATAACAATTTTCATTGCATTCTAGAAAGTCTATTTTTTCATATATGTCTTGGCTATATTTAATCATTACAGAGTTTTCCAATTTTTATGACTTTGTAAGCTTTCTATTGTTCATGTTGCTGTTAATATCCAGCTCTAATCTGTAGGGATTTTATAAAATATGGGAAGTTTTTTCAAGTTTCTTGTCTCTGTTGAGAGTTGTTTTGTGTTTGTTTATGTAGTCCATTTTGGAGAAAGTTCCATGAGGTACAGAGTAGAAGGTATATTCTTTTTTGTGTGTGTGAAATGTACTGTAATTATTTGTTAGGTATATTTTGTTTATAATGTCTCTAACTCCAGTGTGCCTGTTTAGTTTTGTCCAGATGACCTTTCCATTGTTGAGAGTGGGGTTTTGAATTTTTCCATTATCAATGTTTGGAGGTCATGTGTGATTCAAGCTGTAGAAGTATTTCTGATACAAACCTGTGTGCCCTCAGTACTGGGGCAGAGATGTTAAAAATTGATATGTTTCTGGGAGATTTTTTTCAGTTGATGAGTACATAGTGTCCTCTATCTATTTTGATTTTTAAATTTATTTTATTAGATATTCAAATGGCTACACTACCTTGCTTCGTAGGTCCATTTGCTCAGATTATGTTTCTCCAATCCTTTACACTTGGATACTGTTTCTTCTTGATATTCAGCTGTGTTTCTTGCATGCAGCAGAAGGATGGATCGTGTTTTTCTATCTATTCCTTTAGTCTGTGTCTTTTTTCTTTTTCTTTTCTTTTGAGAATTGAGACTACTGATTTTTAGAGATATCCAATGACCAATAATTCTTGATTCCCATTATTTTGATGTTGTTGTTGTTTGTAGTGGTGTTATTGGTGGTAGGATTTACATGTGTATTTATGTATGTTCTTTGTTATGATTTTTGCTGGTGTGAGATTATATATTTCTTATGTTTTAATGGGTGTAGTTAATATGCTTAGGTTGGACTTTTCTTTCTGGCACCTCCTGTAGTGATAAATTTGTGTATATATATACATATATATGTATACACACACATAAATATATATACATATATATATATACATATGTATATATCTATATATATAGTCTTTTTTGTTGTTGTTGTTTGACATGTGCCTGTGCACCAGGAGAGGGCACCAGATCTCATTATAGATGGTTGTAAACCACCATGTGGTTGCTGGGAATTGAACTCAGGACCTTTGTAAGAATAGGCAGTGTTCTTAAACTCTGAGCCATCTCTCCAGCCCCTGTAGACAGATATTGTTATATTTTAAGTTTTTCTTGGAATATTTTATCTTTTCCATCTTGATGATTGAAATTTTTGCTGGTTATAGTAGTCCTGGCTCCCATCTGTGGTTTCTTAAGAGTCTGCAGCACATCTGTCAAGTCTCTTCTCTCTCTTAGGCTCTTCATTGAGAAATCAGGTGTAATTATAGTAGATCTGCCTTTCTCTGTTACTTGATCTTTTCATTTCCAGTTTTCAGTACTCTTTCTTTGTTCTGTTTGGTTAGTGCTTTGATTATTATATCTTGAGAGGAATTTTTCCCTTAGTCTATTATATTTGATGTTCTGTTTACTTTTTGTACCTTTATAACATTCCTTCTTTTTAAAAATAGGTTTTATAACCTCCTTTTGGTTAGGAGCATATTCTCTTACGATTTGTTGAAAGTATTGTCTGAGACTTGGAGCAGGCTTCTTCTCCTCCCTCAACACATATTACTAGTACCACAAGGACTATGATGACTACAGCAAAGATGTTTGATCACTTTGTCGTGTCCCAGGTTTCATGGAAGTTATTTTTGTGAAGAGTTTTTAGATTTATCATTTTCATTGAACAACATTTCTGTTTCTTGTGTTGTATTTTCACCACCTGATATTCTTGCTTCCATTTATGGTATTCTGTTGGTGAAATTTGCCTTTGTACGTTTCTGCTCCTTTTCTACATTTTTTATTTCTATAATTTCCTCTTTTGAGTCTTTTCTATTTCAAATACAGGTGTTGAACAGTTTTATTTATTTCTTTTATATTGTGTTTTCCTGTATTTCTTTAATGGATTTATTAATTTCCTCTTTAAGACAACTTTTATATTTAGAAAAGTTGTTTTAATTTCTTTTTTTCTTGTATGTCAGCCATGTTGGAATAATCAAGGCCAATTGTGGTATTTTAGCTGGACTCTCCTTGAGCTATATTGCCCTGGCTGATATTGATTGTGTTTTTAACCATTCACCTAAGCATCTGAGTCTAGGGTGATAGAAGTTATGGTTTCTCTCTTTGTTATTGTTGGGTGGATGTCCCCCTCCACACTTTCTGTTTCTTCTCTGGATTTTCATAAAGTGTAATGACTACATTTGGTCTGTTCTTCTGGCCCACTCAACCTGTGTGTTCACAGGGATCGTCTGACGGTGTTTGACGCTCAGTAATTTAGATAAGTTGGAGGGAAGGAAAATTGGGGGGGGGGGAAGGTCTTTGTGATCCTACGGAGATAAGACCAGAGAGGAAAGGGTGACCTTAGCCGGATTCCAGGTACAGAAGTGGGGATGCGACTGAGGGTATCGTACATTATGAGCAGTAGGAGAAGTGTGAGTCTACCCCAGTCCATTTGGTACCCTGGAAGGGTTAGCTCTTGGCTTAGCAGGAGTACCTGCAAGACTTGGAGTCTGGCATACAGCGATGAGAAAGGAAGGAAGGTTAGGAGGGGATGGTTCATGGGATCCACAGGAGATGTGAGTGTCTAGGAGAGAGGACTAAAGCTGCTGTTCTGCTGCAGTGTTAGGGATTAGACTACTGGGTTGGTTCTAGGAGAACAGAGAGACAGAAGACCCTACCAACTAGTTAAGAATAAACATAGAAACAATGACTTGATAAAGTTATTGAGGTTCAGGCCACATACTGAAATCAAAACAGGCACATGTAGTTAGAAGGCAGTGGTAATAGGGAAGTAGGAGCGAAGGATAATGAACTCAGAGGCATGGAAACCTTTAGATCCTGTGGCAGGAAAAGTAAAAGATTGTGCCATAAAAGTGTTTTAAAGATAGATGTCCTATAGAGACCTAGATTTGAGCTCAGTGTGACTCATGGTATAATTCTAACCTGTAGAAGTATAAGATGATAAATCTCTGTTGTTATAAGAAACTACATTTGTTGAAATTTATTACAGAAGCCACAGGAAAGTAAAACACCTAAAATCCAGGAAAATATTATTTCATGGTTTTTTTCTTTGTATATTCAGAAGTGAGAGCGACTTCCTCATTTAGTCACCATGGTTCCATGCTAGTGTTTATTAAACCTTTTATATATTTATGTTTTATTCATTCAATAATTACCAAGTAATAAACACAAGAAGGTAATAATATTTTGTTAAAATGTAAACTTTTATAAGAATATAATTGAAGATTTACAGCTACAGTATTAAAGTGATGTCATTTTAGCAATTTCCACATTTTCATGACATTATCAGTAAAGTGAGAGAGTTCAAGTCCAGATTTCATTCCAAATACAGAATGTCCACAAATCACAGAAAGGCAAAACTATCCATTTTGAGGCTAAGTGTTCAAATTCAAGTTTTTGTTCATTTACATATAATATTTGATTAAGTTTTCTACAAGTAATATTACTTTAAATATCCAAGAGTATTCATTACCTTTGTAGAAATAGAAAAAGTTAATTTAATGGGATGTATATGCAGTCTATACGAGCAATATCTAACATTACAAGCATAAGAAGCCTGTCATGTGAATCTCTATATTATACTGAGAAGTCTAACACTCATGTTTGATTTGGGATTAGCATTCTTTAATCTAAAATTGATACTTCTGCTAGAATCTTCTGATATATTATGTATACTTTATAAAATAAATAATATTTATAGTAAGTCTACAAATATCTATGAACTGTATATAAATAAACAATAATTTATATTTTGGTATACGATTGTTTTTAAAATGTGATATCTCTACTGAATCTAATCATGAGATATAAAAACTTTATGAGTATGATTTTCAATGAATAATAGAATGTTACCAATGACAAAGCAAGGACATATATTATATACATATGTATTAAAAGTATGCGTATGTATGTGTATACACATACATATATAGCAGGAAATCAAACTCTGATAATTTTGTTCATTATATTTTCTTTTATAGCCCATACTTTTGTAACTATGCATAAGTAATTTTAAAATGTTGTAAATTAAGTAATCCTGAATGTATTAAAATGTTCTCACTTTATAGAGACTACATTGTAAGAAGAAACTAAACAAATCAAATCCATTACATAGTATCATTCAGGAATATAATGTGAAAATCTGACAAATTTTGATAATATATCTTTTTAAAATAGTATGTCTACATGAGGTCATTTAAAATTTGTTAATTACAAGCCATTTGAATCAACTCTAAATGCTAAATAGTAAAAATACAGAGATAGTAGATCATGCATAAGGCACTACAAACACTAAAAGAATTAAAACATATTATTTATATTTAAAAACCCTTATTCAATAAAAGATAGACATATTCATTTGAATAATTTAAAATATTTATACAATATGATACAAAACAGATAGATGGGTAGAAATGTGCAATAATTATTATTATTTTTTTTGGGGGGGGGGTTGATACAGGGTTTCTCTGTGTAGCCTTGGCTGTCCTGGACTCACTTTGTAGACCAGACAAGGCTCAAACTCACAGCAGTCCACCTTCCTCTCCCTCCAGAGTCCTGGAATTAAAGGCGTGTGCCACCACATGCAGCTGAAATATTTATTTAATTTGAACATAAATCATACAACATTACCTTAAATATATATATATATATATAACTGATTGAGTCTTAATCTCAACCTATTTCCATATGGAATATCATAGAAATACAAAGCAGCATTCATTTTAAATATAAGTAGATGAATTATTATATTATTTTAATCATAATTTATCTCTTTCTAATATTCCCACAACTTTCTTCTCTTCTCTACTCACTCATCTTTATATTTTCTGACTTTTCTTTTTGTCATCAGCAATTCAAATTTCTATTTCCAACATATTCTTGAATCTGTTGCCTTCCACTGGAACAAGGTCAATATACCAGGTGCCACACTGTTAAAGAAACTGATCTCACTCTTGAACATCAGTCACTACCCACTAACACCTACATTAGAGGTGGGACATTGTGAGCACCTTCCCTCACCATATTCTTATTATTTTTAATTAAGAGTCTGTGCTTACATAGATCTTCTGAACGACATCAAGGTCACTGCATTGATATACACAATAGTCCTTATTTGTTTGGAAAATACTCTTTTCTTTTAGTCACTCATGACATATGATATTAAATTTTCTCTATCCCCTATTTTGAAATAATCCCTGAGATTGTAGAAAGAGTATATGATTTAGGTATTCTTTATTGTGTAAAGTTCCTTATTCTATAATTCACTGAACATTAATAAGTGACAGCAGGACTCCATTTAATCACCATATGGTGCTCAATAATGCTTCCTGGTGAGAAGATGCACTAATCTCTTGTCGTATTAAGTCCTTAGGAATAGGTTTAAAAACATTTTAATTAATAGAATAATAACATGTTGTCTCACAGTTGTAAAGTAGAAGATAGAATAACTAGCACTAAAGATCTTTCAATAGTATATATGGAAACCTACAATTCTACAACTTACAACACACACACAAACACACACACACACAAACAACTTCAGAAAACTCCAGTTTCTTTTGATGCCAATGATTTTCAAAGTATAACTCACCATCAGTTTACAGTTCTATAAAGAGCTTTGCGTGATGGTCTCTGTTAACCATATATACAGAAAACTACTCTTTGTGTTTGATAAATTAATTAATTTATTTTATATCATGACCCTGACAACAGATTCCCCTCCCTCATCTTCTCCCAGTGCTTCTCACCTTCACCAACCACTCCTCTTCCCTTTCTCTTCAGAAAAGAGCAGGTCTCCCATGAATATCACCATTCGCTTTTCAGGCTGCGGTAAGACTAGCTTCATCTTGTCCTCCTGAAGCTAGATGAAGCAGTCCACTAGGGAAAAGGGTCCAAAGGCAGGTATCTGAGTCAGAGACAGAACCTGCTCATGTTCTTAGAAGAACCACATGAAGACCAAGCTACACAACTGTTACATATGTGTGAAGGACCTAGGTCAGTCTTGTGGATACTCTAAGATTGGTGATTCAGTCAGTCTCTGTGAGCCCCTTGGGGCCCAGATTAGTTGATTCTGTAGGTTTTCTTGTGGTGCCCTTGACCCCTCTGGCTCCTACAATCCTTCTGCCCTCTCTTCCACAAGTTTTCTCAAGCTCTGCTTAATGTTTGGTTGTGGGTCTCTACATCTGTGTCCATTAATTGTTGCCTTCCATAGCTGAAGCCTCTATGACGAGTTAGGCTCAGCCCCTGCCTACAAATATAGCGGGATATCATCAACGGTGTCAGGAGTGGGCTCTCGCTCATGGCTGTGTCTTAAGCTAGATCAGCCATTAATTGGCCTTTTGTCAATTTCTGCTTCATCTGTACCATGGAAAATGTTGTACTGAGGACAACTTGTGTGCCTAAGGTTAGTGTTCCAGTCCTTCTGTTGATAGTCTTGCCTGGCTTCAGGAGACGGTTGTTGTAGTTTCCATATCCCTAATTGCTAGGAGTCAGTCTTAGCTATGTTCACCAATGACCTTCATTTCTAGAAAATCCCAGGGACGTCCCACATTCCAGTTTTCTCTCCTAGTACTCTCTCCCTCCATCTTCATAACACCTGAGACCTGCTGTTCCTATCGTTACTCCCTACCCTATTCAGTTCTCCACCTGACTGTCAATGATGTTTATTCTATTTCCCCTTCTCAGTTAGGTGCAGGCATTTCACCTTGAGCCCTCTTGTTACTTTGCATCCATCTATGAGTCTATGGGTATGTGGGAAAATGTGTGGAACTAGGAAAGATCAACATAAATGAAGTAACTAAGACTCAGAAAGGCAAACATGATATGTACTCACTTATAAGTAGATATTGTCTGTAAAGGATAACCATGCAGCAATCTATTCTTTATGTCTTTAACCTTGGATTATGTGATGATTAATCTTATCAGACTGGCTGGATTTACAGTCATTTAAAAAACATACTTCGTTGTGTGTGTACAATATATTTATTTCAGTAAAATTCAGCCAAAAAAATTAAGGACTCTGAATATAACAACACCATTCCTTAGGGATCTGTAATTTTTATCACGATATCTTTACCTACATGACCATAATACCTCCTTTAACACTAATAAACAAAAAAGTCATTCCCCATTAATGTTGTTCAATGCCCAGAAGCTGACCTGGCTTCAGTATACTGTGCGTCTGTCCAGGTGCTGCTTGTTTCCATTGTAGAAGAGATTGACCTCAAGATCAAAGGTACCAATTCTCTTAGGAATGGTGAGAGTGCTGTAGGGCAAAGCCCATGTGTTAGGTGAGGCTCCCAGTCTCACCAAAAGAGATGGAATTGATTTTCCACCAGGTGTTACAGTTTAGTTCTTTTAGAATGATATTTCTGGTCCCAGAGGCCAATGGAGTCTTAGTAGCTCTGCAAGCCCATATGATACCAAAACTGTTACAACCCTCTGTCAAGCTTCTGTGCTAAGAATGGCAGATGATGCAAGTAGATGTCCAAAACCAACGTGTAGGCAGGTCCAATGAGATGCAAACCCATTTGTGCATCATTGCTGGTCAGAACTGAGCTTGTGGCAACTGAGTGGGCTTCAGAAGCTGCCAAGGCAACTCAATCATCACTGTAGTCAAGCTGGTACATCAGGTTAAGTCACAACCTGCCTTGCAGGGTGGCACCTTTTTTGATTGTTTGGCATCTGAGAGATGACACTCCTGTTGAAAAAAAAATAGTTATTTTTGGAAAGCTTACAAGAACGTTTGAAACAGATTTTTATCTTCAGAAAATCTAAAAATAATCCATAATCACAAGATATTGTTTTTGTTCTGTTTTGTTGTTGATATTTCGTGTAACTCTAAATTTCCTTACAAGATCTGGGGTTCACTAGACTAGCCAAAGAGAAAACCACACTGCTAAAGAGAGTCCCGTGTATTTTGTGTACTGCTACAGATAGCTCAGTGGGCTCTCTGAATATATCAGACTTTGACCATTGAAGCAGAGCCCCACATATTAACTTGTTTTTAGTCATTTGTTCAGGATAATGGGAAAAAAAGGAACTAGAAAAATGCTGTCTAATGTCATACATATATGAGAGGAATTTTATACTCATGGGTATATACTTAAAATTATCTTGAGAAAACACAGCAGACTTTTTAGAGCTAATGAATAAAACCAACAAACCATTTGTTGTTCTTATTCAAGATTCTAAAATATATACCATGATATAGTTTTGTAGCCTGGCTTAATTTTTAGGAATGACTTAGCACATAGAAATATTTTGTTCAATATCAAAGTGCAGTTCTACTTCCTTTCATCCTCATATTTTGGTGGTTAACTTGTGAATGTTATTTCTGAAATAGTCTTTTAGATTATTAGTCACAGTATGGGGTTTTCATTAACCCTTCTTATTTATGCTTCATGTTTTATTTATTTTTCTAATTAGAAATCCAACCAGGTTTAAATGCTGAATTCAGCAGGTAGGCTGAAGGGACCTGGATTTTGTCTTTTGGAGTTTAAGGTGAACATAATCAGTGCCCCTTGTAGAAATTCGCAACATGAGCTAATTTTTACAAAACTGGAACAAGCCTCTCATATAATTTTTATAACATCGTAAAACCTAATGTTATGTTAAATTATTTTTTTATATTCAACAAGGACATTGGGAGGAGACAGCAATGAAAGATACTGGCTTTTTAAAAAAACATTCTTTGCCTTTTACTCTACAATGGCTATGCTAACTTTATTACCAGAAAATTGTACAGACTTCAATTACTTCAACAAAAATGTCTTAAATATTTTAACACATGTCATTTATAATGTTTTTAGGTTATTCCAAGAAACTGCATTTTATAGTTGATACAGTTACTGCATAAAAGAAATGCTATTGTCAACCTAAACTGCTGCTTTCTTAGACCAGTAAAAATTGTTCTATGATCATCTCTATTTCAAGATTTCAAGTATAACATACAATTTACAACCATTGTATGCCTTCCTAAGGAACCCATAGTTTAATCAATTTTCCTTAAAATCTAAAGCAAAGTTTCATTTATACTAAGTGTAATAGCTGCTTCAAAACTGAGTAAGTATAGATTTCACAGAGATTTTTATAATTTTTTTTCTACATAAAACAGAGAATAGAATAGGTTTTGTGGCTAGGTTGGTGTCTAATTTCTTTCAGTAGCCAGCAGAGTACTTTTTTTTCTTAAGGTTCACTCCACAAGAAAGAAACCGTGCTCGAAGCTATTTGGTTAACCAAGAACTAGTATCTAGATAGCACAAAGAATTAGGGTAAAACCAACCATGACAGGTCAACCTTCTCCCTGTCCCTGCCCCTGTCCCTGTCCCTGTCCCTGCCCCTGTCCCTCTCCTTGTCCCTGTCCCTGTCCCTGTCCCTGCCCCTGTCCCTCTCCTTGTCCCTGTCCCTGTCCCTGTCCCTGCCCCTGTCCCTGTCCCTGTCCCTGCCCCTGTCCCTCTCCTTGTCCCTGTCCCTCTCCCTGTCCCTCTCCCTGTCCCTCTCCTGTCCCTGTCTCTCTCATTCCCTCTATGCCTCCTCGCTCTGGCCAATGATTGGAATAATATTCTTATATACTAAAAATTCAGTATATAATACTTACTTGGCAGGGGAGATACCATGAACACGAAGGTGGTTTTCCCAGGGCGAGGCTTATCCATTGCACTCCGGATGTGCTCACCCCTGTGATTTCCCCAAATGCAGGCAACTCGATTTCATAATTTTTGGAAGTAGGAAACTGTGTTCATGCTCTCCTCTGATTAAAAAAAAAAAGAAAAAAAAAACAGTATATTATCTAGTGATCATCAAGGAGACTTACTCTGGTAGCAGGTGAGAACAGATGGAGAGATACACAGACAGACGTTATGTGGAGAGAGGACAGAGGGAGTAAGAGGAGGAAGAGAGAGAGAGAGAGAGAGAGAGAGAGAGAGAGAGAGAGAGAGAGAGAGAGAGGAGAGAGAGAGATTTGGTAGTATCCATTAAATTACTGCCCTGAGAGCTCAGGGAGTCTTGCAGTGCAGCGGACAGAAAGATTGTTAGAGCTAGGAAGGACATCAGGAGCACAACCCTTCAGACTCAGCAAAGCAAGGCACATATTAGCTCAAAGAGATTGCAGGAGCAAGCACAAGGCCTACAAACATGTACACTAGGTCCTCTGTGTATATGTCAATTATTAGTCTCTTTTTATCACAAGAATATATATCCTAGATTTAACAGATAGATATAATTCTATAGATTGGTAAGGTAAAATAGGTAAAATCTTCAAAAACCTCAGAGACATACAGAATACGGCATTTAAAATGTTTTTTATTATTATTTTAAAGATTCATTGACAATAAGACAGGTTAACTCCCGACAACACCCAGTCTACCTCAAAGAAGATGATTACCATCATAGATGCTCCTTATGGAGATGGCTTCAAATGTGGCAGACCAGCCACTGGGCAAAAGGCGCTCCTTTCAGTGAAAGGCAGAGTTCTGCCTAAAAATGGGTGAGCTTGGATTCAGGAAGATGACAATCGAAAGTTTTCTTGGATTGTCTTTCCTTCCACAAAGGAAGGCACTTTTAATTTTAATAATCTTAATTAATAAGATGTTTACAATCATGAATCAATATATGCATATACACTACACTACTTTTTAAATTTCATCATCATGTATGTCTTATAACAGATTATTCTAGATTAGTATAGACTTACAATTGCTAGAAATATAAATGCTTTGCAGACCATTTAGAGTAAATGTGATGCTTAACTTAAGGAGTAAATTCTGCTAGCCTTGCTATGAATGTATTGCAAGGAAATAACTCAGTTTCATAATGACAAAAATCTGTTGTAATTAATCCTGTTGTAAATATGAACTTAATACTTTTATAGTCTTTTTTGAGTTGAGCATGTTTTTGGGGTCATAAAATAATACACAACGTAAATCGTATACTCGAATTTACGATAAATGACAAAAAGCATAATGAGGACCACATAAAATTTTATGTGAGTGTCTAAATATGTTATAAATAATCATGTTTGACACATACAGATATGAATCATGAAAATGTCTTGTTAAGACCTTCTGCTAAGCCGAACCAATGGAAGAATACCTTCATTGCTGACTCCTCCATCTGTTTTTCTCAGTGTCATTGGTAAGGATCACATTTTTTTCTTTTCCTATTCTCATGGTAGATTACCTTGGTGGACTCACAGGTAAAGAAAGGATTTTCATCCTTCAAATAAAAATGGATGATGTATAATTCCATTTTATATTGTCTTGTTTTTAGCTTGTAACATTTGAAACCAACCTTTTCTCTGTTTTACTTTTTCTTTTTCCCTTGACACAGCTTCTCTCTGTGGCCTTGGCTGTCCTGTCACGTGATCTGTAGATCCACTGGCCTCTTCCTTCTGAGTGCTCTGATTAGGCTTTTTTTTTTTTTTGAGTTGATTTTTTTTTTCATATATTACACCCAACATCAGTTTCCCTTCCAGTAACCCCTATATGTACTTGTCATTTCCCCAGATCTACTCCTTTATTTCCCCTCAAATTAAAAAAGAAAGATAGAAAAGGAAAAAGAAAAAATAGCAGTCCTCCTAGGGAGTAGGAATGGATTTTTCAGGTGAACTAATAGTGAGGGCAGGTGTTTGTCTGACACTTTTGCCTGATCTTGGAACTCTTTCCTTCCTATTAGGTAGTCTTGTCGAGCCTAGATATGAGGGCTTTTGCCTGTGTCTTATTGTGTCTCATTTGGCTGTTGTCTCTTGGAGGTCTGCTTTATTCTGAAGGGAGGTGGATGGACTCTGGACCTGGGAGAAGGGAAGTAATGGGAAAGGAAGGGCAGCTATGAAGATGAGGGAGGACCAACTGTGACATGAATGTATCGTATGAGAGATTAACCTGTTTTCAACAAAAAAGAATAAAGTAGATTATAGAAATGATGGATATTATAATTACAAGTGTTTGGAAACGATCACACAAAATTTACAACAGCTCACAACAGGCCATTTGAAAATAATTTGAAAGCAAATGATATCTTACCTTGATACTTATATTTTCAAGTTACATATATCACTCATTAAAAAGTAATAGTATTATATGAACATATATATTGGAATTTCATCTGTAATTCCACTCTTCTTTTAGAATTATTACAATAGAAAAAAGCATTTTATGATAAAATTCTTGGTTTAGAAACCAAAAATGTTTTTGGACTTTATTCTGAGAGTTAAGAAAAATTCTTCATAACATGACAAATACAAGGACAGGAGTATTTGTGAAAGATGACATAGTACATTTAGAAACTCAGCATTTAGAAAATGGACTATTCATGGCTTGATTAACCATGTTCTTCACTTAATTCAGACCCCTACAAAGATATTCATCCCAAATCAGCCAGAAGAAACCTTAAGAGAAGATACCCTTTTTCTCTTAAGGAGGCAGGTCAGTTTTAGGTTGTTTTCTTGGGATATCGATATTTGTTTTCATTGAGAGTTGTTTATAAGTTACTATTGGTCTTATTCAGAGAGAAAACGAGGTTGAAATCAAGAATGTGTCTATTTTCCATTATCTTTCTTTCTTAGGTTTGCAGAAGGGGTGGAAAAGAAAGAACACAGAATAAAGACATATATAGGAATGATAGGATAAAAAGTAGATTATTAAATCTACTTTTCAACTTATGGCTTTAATTGTTATCCACAAATAAGGTTATTTTTACTCATTGGTGTGCAATTTTATATTTGATGCAAAATAAGTTTAATTTTGATACATTGGCATATAATTCAAATTTAAGATTATTCTCCCCTCACTTTATTTATATTTTTAATCTAATATGAGGTATTAGAGTAATTCAATTATTTTTATAAGTATTTTAATATTTTATTTAAAAAATCAAAAATTACATAATTTCTGCACAATAGTACACATTTTAAAGTATTCTTTTTTATTAATTTTTTATTTAATTGAGTTACTCAGATTACATCTCAATTGTTATCCCCTCACTTGTATCCTCCCTTTCTTCCCTCCCTCCCTTTTTTACCCTATTTCCCTCTCCTAGGTCTGTGACAGAAGGGGATATCCTCCCCCACAATATGGTCATAACTTATCAATTTTAATACAATATTTCCTTTCAATACTTTGAAAGTGCTGTTGTAGGCTGTTTAGGATAAGTAAGTTATACAAGTTAATTTTTAATTGATCAAATCATGATCATATCAATTACTAGTCTATTTATATCACAAGAATGTACTTTCTAGATCTAGCATATAGATATGACTCTATAGATAGATAAAGTAAATAGATAATGTCTTCAAAAACCTCAGAGACATTACAAAATACAGCACTTAAATTTTTTTTATTATTTTAAAGACTTATTGAAAATAAGCCAGGTTAACTCATGGAAACACTCGCCTACGTCAAAGAAGATGATGAGTATCAAAGAATATCCTTATGGAGATGGTTTCAAATGTGACAGACCAGCCACTGGGCCTAAGGTGCTCATTTCAGTGAAAGGCAGAATTCTCTAAAAATTGGCAAGCTTGGATACAGGCAGAGTCAATGGCCAAATTATACCAAGACAAGATAAGCAAGTCCTCAATAGTTCCTGCCTCACAAATATGTCTGTCAGATATATTGGGCCAGAAGGCTGAAGATGATGCTCCAACGTTATACAAGTTACAGAGAATTTTGGGTGACTGTTGAGGCAGATAACTGTCTCTGTCATTTTTTTTTTTTTATCTTGGAAGCTGCTAACATGTCCTTTCTGTTTACTCAGGTAATTAATTTTATTCCTTCTCAAATATCTGATGGAGTTGAAGACCAGATAGTTCAGTTTTATAAATAAGCTTACTTGTTTAGGGGTTAAGATGTTTTAGGCCTACATAGATGTTTTAAGTTGAAAGAGATGTGATATGATAGATATTTATTTACATTCAGAATTTTAGACTCACCAAGACAGGAATATTATTTTCTTTTAGGTTACCGGATACAAATAGCCAAAATACTATGAATGTAACATTAATATAATTCCTGACATATTCATAGTTATTCCTAAGGAATTTCCAATGTGCCTAGGCCTTATGATATTATGTCTACAAATAGGGAGTTCAGAGTCTGAGAAAAACAAACAGGAAATTAATGTGTCTTGTGTAGAAACTGTTTGATGAACTTATCTGTTTTATTAAAGAGATAAATGTGATTTTTGAGGCCGCCTGCTTTAATCATTTCTATCCGGGCTATTGTCCATCTGTAATCTCAAAATCTTTGCTTAGTCTATTCATCTGGGCCAAATACATCCATATGGCCCTTTAGAGTTCCTCCTCCTGGCCCATTTGGTTCTTTCCTATTCCATGGTGACTCTGTTCCTTGTTTCTCCTCCAGTACATCTCTCCTCCTCCCCAAGATCCTTCTGTCTCATATCCTGAAAACTTAGCTCTCCACTTATTTCTGTCCTACCCAAGTGTAGGGCTTTTATTCATGTTTTAAGGTTTAGATAGATGTTTTTAGGTTGATAGGTACAAGATATGATAAAGAATAGTTTTGGTATAATACTTTAGACTCACTAAGACAAGATAAATAGCATTTTATTCAATGTTTCCAAATACCTTTTGATTAGACGTTATGTATGTAAGTCTTTCCTTTTGGTTTTTATAATTGTTTCATAGTTGTTCTTACTGTATATTATTACATAAAATGGCCTTTTTTATTTAGACAGAAAAAAGGGAACTTATGGAGTTGGTGGATTATAATGTTAATTATTTTGCTCCTCAAGGTCTGCTTGCTGTCTTTTAGAAGCAGACACTCACATACCCCAAAAATGCCATTTGTATCCTTGCTTAGGAAATTATTTCTGGTAAGCAATTTAAATATATTTAAATTGTCCTATATCCCCTGAATAAATAGAAGCATCATTAAAAGCCTTTCAGGAAACCCAGGTGGTTTCAGTGAAGAATTCTACCAGACTATTAATGAATAACTAACACCAATACTCCTCAAACTATTCTACAAAATTGAAACAGAGTGAACATTGCTAAACTCTTAGGCCACAGTCATACTGATATCTGAACCACACAAAGGCCCAAAAAATAAACAGAATTTCAGAACAATATCCCTTATGAAATTTGTGTAAATATACTCAATAAAATATATGCAAAATGAATTCAAGGACACATCAAAAACACCATCCACAATAATCAAGTAGGCTTAATTCCAAGGATACAGGGATGGTTAAATATATTATGATCAATCAATGTAATCTATTATGTAAGAAACTAAAAATAAATTATCTTCTCTACTGAAAAAGCCTTTGACAAAATTCAACACACCTTCATATCAAAAGTCTTGGAGAAATCAGGGATACGAGGTAAATTTCTAAAAATAATAAGGAAATATACAGCAAGCCTATAACCAACATCAAACTAAATGTAGAGAAACTTAAAGCAATTCCAAGATAAGACTTGTTCTTTGTGACCCCAAAAATTATACCAAAGAACTCCTACAACTGATAAACACCTTCAGCAAAGGGACTGGATACAAAATTAACTAAAAAAAATCAGTAGCCCTTTTGTATACAAATGATAAATGGGCTGAGAAAAATTAATGAAACAACACCCTTCACAGTAACCACGAATAATATAAAATATCTTGTAACTCTAAGGAAGCAAGTGAAAAGCCTGCAAAACAAGAACTTCATGTCTCTGAAGAAAGAAACTGAAGAAAATTTTAGAAGGTGGAAAAATCTCCCATGCTCATGGATCAGTAGGATTTTCATAGTAAAAATGGCCATCTTACAAAAAGCAATGTACAGATTTAATGCAATTGCCATAAAAAATTTAACACAATTATTTATAGATTTAAAAGAACAATTCTCAACTTCATTTAAAAACAAACAAACAAACAAACAAAAAAGCAAAGATAAAACAAAAAAATCCCAAACCTCCCAATAGAGAACACAATCCTATACAATTAAAGAACACATGGAGGTATCACAATCCCTGATTTCAAGCTGTACTACAAAGTAATAGTAATAAAACTTACATGATCTTGGCATAGAAACAGACAGGTTGATCAATGGAATTGAGTCAAAGACACAGAAATAAACCCACACAACTGTAGATAGTTAATTTTTGACAATGAAGCCAAAAACAATAAAATGAGAAAAACAAAAGCATCTTCAACAAATGGTGCTGGTCTAACTGATAGTCTGGATGTAGAAGAATGCAATTAGAGCCATATTCATCACCCTGTACAAAATTTGAGTACAACTCAATGAAAGACCTCATCATAAAACCAGATACACTCAATAAAATATAAGAGAACCTGAGGAATAGCCTTGAATTCATTGGCATAGGAGACAACTTCCTGTACAAAATACCAAAAGCTCAGCAACTAATACCAACAATGAACACAGGGCTCTCATGAGACTTAAAATCTTTTGTAATGGAAAGGATATTGTCAATACGACAAAATGGAAGCCTACAGAAAGTGAAAAGATCTTCATCAACCCAATATCTCATAGAGTGCTAACATACAAATATATAAAGGACTCAAGAAATTAAGCACCAACAAACCAAATAACCTAATTAAAAATGAGGTAAAAAGCTCTAATGCTTCCCTGGTCTTGATGGCAGGAGGCTAGCCCTGTAGTTTCGGTCTCTCACAGAGAATTCTCAACAGAGGAATTTTGACTGGCCAAGAAGCACTTTAAATGTTTATCAGGGAAATACAAATCAAAACAACTCTGTGATTCCATCTTGTACCTTCCAGGATCGCTAAGATAAAAAACTGAAGTGAAAAACACATACTTGAGATATTGTGGAGAATGGGGAACACATCTTTATTTGTGTTACAGCTTTAAGTTTAGTGTTTCTATGAGATTACTGAGTGTGAGAACAAGTGGGCTGCTGATTCCTGGGCCTTTTCTTGGGCTCTTTTCCCTCTGTTGATTTGCCTTTTGCAACTACATTGTAATAGTCAATGTTTTATCTTGCTCTATAATATTTTGTTATGTTCTGTTTTTGTCTCTACAAAAAATGAAATTTTATTCATCTCACTGACATTTACTCCCCATAAGACTATCTGGATATATGAAAATGAGATGATTGATAATGTTGATGAGAACAAAATTTCTGAAATCGATTTACTCATCATGCATACCTATATTGTAAAAGAAATAGAAGCAATAAACTACTTTCATTTTGATAAACTAATGCAAGGTGTCCTATAATTTCTAATCAACTTTATTTAGAGATTAGTATACTTTTTATCTGTACCTAGAGCTCTAGTTTAACACTGAAAGAATGTCTAAGAATGTAGTATTTAGCACATTTTGTTCTTACATTTTGTTGTATATATTAAACTGATATTTCTAACATTGTGGAAAGAGTATAGTACAGTCCTTTTATAGCCAGTAGCATTACCTTATGTTGATCATATGATATAATTTTATAATATATTATATTTTCTCCACATAGAAATGGTTATTTTTATGAATAGTAATTTTTTTTGCAAATGTGAGACTAATTAGCTATTACTTAAGTGTGGAATTCCAAGGATGACTCATATCTCTACAGAAAAGATTTGTTACTGTGCAGACATTACCCTGTCATTGATGTGTATATATTGGTGGCAGTTTTGTAAGCAAAGCTTCAGTGAATGAAATAAATGAAGCACATTAGTAGAATAATGTCACATGATCTGAGGAATGAAAATATCAGTCAGATATGGAAGCAGGAAATATCAGTTAGCAGAACTATAAAACTTACAGTTATTAGTAATTATGGAAATAGTAAATCATAGTTGGTAATGTATGTGGCAGTCTGGATGTGTGTGCATGTGTATGTACCCACTATGTTTTTATTAATAGGTAAGACTATAAGGCAAATGTAGGGAAACTCATAATGTCTAATGTGGTAAATTAAATTCAATACTATACTATCAGGAAGGTAAAAACTTTGCTAATGTATTTCTACGTTGTGCAGTTTTTCTTGAATTTATTGTTCTTTAAATGTACTTATGTCAACTTAACGTTTATATGATCTATATTATTACCCTTGATGATTTTCATGGAGGTAACATGGCATTGTGTTAGTGATATCTGTAGTCAATATGCCATAATTTATCATTTTTTGTTATAAAGGTTAGATATTTATGTCTCTTCCTCAACACTAACATGGCCTGACATCAGATTAAAGATGTGATAAAACTCAGGTAATAAGATTTTGGTCTTATTATTTATCAAAAGATAAAACATTTACATATTAATGATTAATGTAATTCATTAACAGTATATTATATTAAACATTATCAAATAGAAATATGTATATACATGCAATTTCTTCATTTTTGATAAGATCATTTATCTGTTTAATAAACATAATAGGCATGTTCAAAGGATACTTTAATGAGAGTTTATATCTTTCTGAAGCTGATATGAGTATAGTTTCATTAGTGACTTTCAGGCTCACATACTCTTTATGAAAAAAGCAACAGTTGGAGCTTTCTTGATAACATCACATATTCCAACAATGTTTTCCCCAACCTGCTCTAGCTACCAAGGTATCTTGGTTAAATTCTAATTTGAATAATTGAATTCTGCCTGCATATCTGACTTCTTCTATTTTCTTGCACCCTTTAGAGTCTTGTTATTTCCTGTTTTGAATTGATGACTGTTGCAGCTGGGGACACTAAGGCTGTGTGACAGGACAGGAAATTATTTGCTTTGCTGCTGTTACAGGTATGCTACCCTAAGTCTCCAGCTCCCATTCCAATTGCAGCCTTTGTAAATCTTTCACATTCCTTGATTTCAGTTCCTAATAATAAATAAAGTAAAAAAAAAACTGTTCTCATGCAATTTATATTAAAATAGGCATTTACCTAGTGCAAGCTAATGTACAATATTCTTTTAAAAGATTATTTAAAATGATACTTTAAATTTTTAAAAGGCATTTTTGCAAAACCAATGCTTACTAAAATTATTACTATTCACTTTGCTTCCAATAGTGTCACTTTTTTGTAATCTGGATGAATACTAATTTGATGCCTTGCACAAAGGATGCCTTATGAGGTGTGCTTAATAAATACATATACCACGTGCATAACACAAACCCAAAACAAGTGCCTACATTATCTGAATGGAATAGCCAATATTTTTCCTACACAAATTCAGTTGTACTAAGATCATTTCATTTCCTTCTGAAAGATTATCCTTTTGGGAAAATCATGTGTAGTTCATATTGATGATACTTAACCTTAAATGGGCCACCTCTTATTCTGTGCTCTCAGACATTCTCTTCAAAAACAGAAAAGAAAACAGGCTATCAAACAAAAACACACAGTCCTCTCAAGTATTTTAGTTACATGAGATATATTTAGGAACAATCTAAGCTTGTGTTCTCTTTCATCTAGGTAAGCCATAGGCCCTTCTTGATTGGAAAGAATACACATCTGGCACTGATAATATAAAAATTCTGTGGTTTTTTTTTTGTGTGTGGTTTCTGAAATATAAACATGACTTATTTAATTTGCTTTAAATACTTTACCTTTGATGCATTTAATAACATAATTATGTTAATACCAATAGTACTGTTTTAAACAATTCTGAGGTTGGAGAGAAAGTAACTTTTATACTCACTTGCATGTCTCCATAGGTTTCACAAATAAGTCATTTATTTCTAGTTTTTAAAGGATATTTTTCTAATTTTTCTTGTTTTAAAATGTCATTTATATGTCAAAGGTAATCAGATCAGATCGACCCTGACTACCTTCCTGTATCATCTCCTGCACCCACACAGCATCTCTGCCCCACTTTCTTGTCTTTTTAGAAATGCCCTATGATAGTTTTAAAATCTTTGTTTCTTAAGATTTGTATTATAGAGATTTTACTTCACGTTGTCTAGGCTATTTCCAAATATTTTATTTGGTATTGGTGGCCACCTTGATTTACACTGGGTTATTTGAAACTATAATAATTTTCAGTGTCATTTTAGCTCTTAGGATCATGTTTTCCCCATAAACAACAAATAAATCTGATATTTTATAGGTAAGGAATTCATATTTCATTTTGACAGTTTTGAGACATCCTGTTTACTGAGGCTCTTATTAACCTTGTCATTCAGAAGCCTGAAACTTCTGTTACATTTACTCACATATTAGAAACAAAAGGAAAAAACAGAGAACAATTATTCTTTTAAAAATATATATTTCAGAGTGTCAATGTTTGTTTATAAAGGTTCTCTCCTTGTCTTGAATGCTAAAATGAAATTAGCAATAATTATAAATCACTTTGTACAAAAGACATAACTAACTCTGAGGCAAAAATAATGTAGGTGGTATTAAATGAATGCTTAAGTAATTTTAATTAAACCAATAGGACCAAGCACATATATACATATATATAATACATAATATATATTATGTATTTGCCTGGTATTCCTGCTAACTCTTTTAGATTCTAGTAGGAGAGATTATAAGTGTGGTTATAGAAGTTGAATATACATATAATACTCAAGATCTTATGTTATGCAAAAATGCATATGTATATAAAATGGATAAACGAGAAAACACATTTAAACCATTGTGATTGCCTGAAGTAGGGCAAATATCCAAAATAATTTTGCTATTATTTTCTGGACATACTCAGGTGTATAATAACCCTGCTCCCATACCATAACATTTCCATGCTTTTCAGTAACCCCACCATCATAAACCACCCACAAGACTAATTATTTTTATGGAGGTGCCTCATTAGCTAAATTGTACATGGACCCATTTATCAATGAAACAACTGCCATGGGAAAGTGGGTTTTATTTTGATAAAAACATAATTTTTGTAGAAAAATTTTTAAATGATTCATGTTTGTTTGGATGCTGATGAGTAAAAAACCCATCTGAAAATGATAGGTATTGTTATTAGAGAAAACTTTTAGATTCTTACTTCCTGATAAGTAGCATAAGTAGAAAATAATATACATTAAAAATGAACAGCCAGGAAGATTTTTATATTATTTTCTCTGAGGCTTTAGTCTTTCAACTACTCAATTTAAACTATTTCAACACCCTTGTTTACAGACTAAAAACTACTATTTCCAAAGTAACTATTGAAGAAATAATGATGAGGGGATACAGCTTTTATTAAGAAATATATATATTTCCGCATGGCAGGCATGAGTCCGTGGTTTTTGAAAGATGAGGGCCTCAATGCATCCTGGGGAGTATGATTGTGTTCCAGAGTTACAGAAATGTTCACCCCTGAGAGTGGCCGATTTGGGAAGAAGTACTTAGCACAATGTATTAGAAATACCCAAGACGACATCATACAAGATGGCATTGTTCCCACATTGTTTCTGATCCACAAAATGGCAGTGACTGCACAGCCACAAAAGGACCATACTGAGAGCACCAACACACAGTGCTGATGTTTACCAAAAATAAGGAAATTCTGTCATGTGGTTTGTCCATGCCCTCCCACCGTGGGACCACATTCCAGTGAGCTCTCAGGAACTCAGAGCGGCCCTCACAGCAGCTGCTTTTCAGGTTGTGGCCCAGAGTAGTGTGGGCCAAGGAGATGGCATTCCAGGAGGGGGTACTGGCCGAGATGAGCCTGAAGGAGGACTGCAGTGCCCACACCACAGGCCTCATGGACCTCCTCTCACAGGCCCTTGCCATGCTCAATGCCAAGATCTGGATAATGCAGAAGTGGATACTAGGGCCAGCACCGAGGTGGTGGCCCATAGCGGATGGAGCACAGGATGGAACCAGAAGCTCCGGAGGCGCGAATCAACAGAGCCACAAGTTCCCCAGAACAAGAAGCTGAGCTGGGCCACCATCAATGGTTTCTACAAGCTATTCAACGAACACTTTGAGGGACCACCACTTGCTACCTGCTTGATGGCCCATAAGATCTAGTACCCACAGGAGTAGGAAGTCACCCAGGCCTTGATGACCGGCAACAATCTGGCGAATTGAACAAGAGCCGGAGAGCTGGTCCTGAGGACATGCATGCAGGAGAGCTGACTCTGAGGTCACAAGAACAGGGGCGCTGGTCCAGAGGACGTGGGAGCAGGTGAGCCATCCCTGGGGACATGGGAGCCAGAGAGCTGGACTTGCTTTGAGGACACAGGAGCTGGAGAGCTGGCCCTGCCCGAAGGGTATGAGAGCTGGAGAGAGTGCCCTGCCCTGAGGACAAGGGCGAGGATAAGCTGGCCCTGCCATGATGACATAAGAGCAGGAAAGAGGGGCCCTGTACAGAGGATAAGAGACTCAGACCTGGTGCAGGGCTCTGAGTGGACCTTACCCCAACATCTACCCCAGGTATGACCTGCTGGAACACCTGAAGGGGCTGGACCTGCAAATTCTAAGATTAAGAATCTTCCTGACACAGGGCAATAATAGGATATCCGACCACAGTCCAAGTGAGGATCCAGTAATGACAGTGCAGGTCTCAAACCAGACCCATGACTTGTAACAATGAACATTTGAAAGTAAACATATGTGAACAAAAGGCTATACAGCATGATACACTAGAGCTTTCTATGACAGGATTTTTTTGTTTGTCTGTTTGTTTTATTTTACTAGGGGGAGGAGAGGGATTTTGGTGCATGATGTGTAAAGTATAGACATTCGATAAAAGTAAAAAAAGAAAAAACATATATTTATATTGACTAATTATTAGAATTGGGTTATATTAGAAAACAATACATGTAGTTATTACATAACATATATAAGTATATGTACATTTTGCATGCCTATAGCTACATCTAATAATTTACTCAGTATGTAAATTGAAATATTCTGTCCGAAGGTTGAACGAGTCTTGACAGTGAATTTGAAAACCCCCTACATACATCACATTCAATGTCACTAACAAAAGCTATGTGTTTAAATAAAGATTTTTATTAAAATAAGAAGTGTGGCCTGGAGAGATAGCTTAATGATTACATCTGGGATTACAAAGAAAATTAAGAACAATGACTCAGTGCAGATCGAATCAGAGGCTGTTGACAGCAGCATTCACAGTCACTGCTTAGGGCCTATATCCTGGAAGCTGGGATTGAAGAGGAACCAGCAGTCTTTGAGACATTATCCTCTCTCTACAGTGGGAAGACCGCTATTTACAGGCTGAGTGTAATTTGTTATCAGGTACTTCTTCGTCACAAGTAACCGGTTATTCTTATACAAATGTAGTGACAAGACTAAAAACAAAGTTTATTTCATACACTGACATTTTATTTAGAAATAATGCATTTTACTTATTGTTTTGAAAGCATATTGAAAACCAACCAAAAATAATGTTAACTCTCTCATATATTAATATTTTCATAATTTGACTTTTAATTAGTATTAAATAATTTCTCCTATTTGTGTGTTCTAGTAATAGATTTAAAAGAGCTGTTATTTTAAAATAAATATAGTTGGGACTGGAGAGACAGTACAGCAGTAAGCCAGGGCTTTCTGCTCTAATGACTACCTCAGTTCATTGAACTCCAGCTCTGGGGAATGTACTGCCCTTTCATGCTTTCTATAGACACAGAAACACATAACACACAACACACAAAACACAACACACACACACACACACACACACACACACACACACACACCACAAACAAATAAATAACAAAGTGCTTAAAATACATGCTTATAATTAATAGCATGCTTGAATTTACAATATTTTTCACTGTAGTGTAAAAGACTCATGAAGCATTTTTGTTTACAAAATATGATGCTTTTAAGAAATATTTAGAGCTTGTTCTGAGACTTCTAAAATTTAAAAACCTAGTTTCAAGTTTTGATACAATGGCCATATGTATGTACAAACAATTTATAAAGCATAAAATATTCAAAATTTTACAGTGATTTTCATTAAGTGCTATCCCAGGAAAGTACTCAGGTTTGAAATACAATTTTATTTTTCATAATGAAATATTTTCAAGTTGGAGCTTATTTTTGAAGAACTTCAAATAACTTCAATTTAGCAAAATAAAATAACATTTTTGATAATCTCATATTAATATGCATAACATAGTAAAATAGATAATTGAAAAATGTGATTATCTATTAGGAGCACACCTTCATACAATGGATGAATTTTTACATCAAGTTTGATGAAAAAGAGCTTGAATTAATTCTAAAATCATTCATCTCTCCAGTTTATATTAAAGCATTGGCAATGCTGAAAGTAATCTCTAATGCTATTCTGGCTCTATTTTGTACTTACTGACATTATGATTATTATCATACTCTGTCTTCAGTTTAAGTTCTTGATTGGTTTATACTCATATTGATGCTACAGATGAGAAGAAGATGAAATTAGCTTTTCCCAAACAAAAATGTTTCAGGGAGTTTCTGTTGGGAAACAGTCTTGGAGCTCTCTAGTGTCACGATCTTCATATTGTCCAGTATTCATGGTGACTGAAGGTCTATTTCAATAATCATTCTTATTGTCATTGGTACAGAGCCAATATTCCTATCCTTGGTTTTTTCAGAACTAGTGGAACACAGTGAAAACAGTATTATAAAAGTATCGCCTAGATTTCTTATGTTGTAACAGAGCAAGCATTTTACTAGAATTGTTTGAACTGAAAATATTTCAGTTAATGTATTTTCATTTGTGCATGTGTGTGTATGTGTGCATATATGTGGTCATGTGTGTATATTTTTGGTGAATAGATACAGTTATTTAAGTATGTTTAACTTCCTTGCATATTATTTAAAACATCTGAACACAAAGACTATCACTCTCATTATAAACAAGTCAAGGTGGCTAGCTCCAATAATTTTTTCTTATGTACTATATTACACTTTAACTAAAGGATAATCATTTTGTTAGAAGCCATAATATTTCTATTCTTAATATTATCTTTCAGGGAACATGTGTTTTTATTTTAATATTCTATGAAGAACCAAACACTTTCTCATGTGTTCAAAATAATGTGAGATTAATTAATGTGATGTAGGCTGAACTGTATTGCATTCTGATTCCCTTTACCTATGTATATAATCAATAGAAAAATAATCACCTAAAGTGTAAAAATTTTATTTGACAAAAATGGATAATAGCTATATTTCATAGATATTTTAAAAATATAGGAAAAACTATTTAAAATTATTCTGGTATTCTTGATACATATTTATAATTAAATACTTGGTCTATTAAAAATTTTTTTGTCATGGCCATCCACCAAGTTCAAAGTGCCCAGGTAAAGCTAAATTGTCTTTCTTTAAAAAGCAATGGAGTGTCTTAAATACATGGCACATATTTATGTATATACATATATTCCTAAATATGACCTTCTTGTTCTGCAGAATATTAAATGTATGTATTTTTAAAGCCAATTGGTATTGGATAACAAATTGGTGTTGGATAGCCATGTGCTCTTCCTCAATCTCAGACTCTTAATATCATAATTAGTAATTCAAAATTGTTATCTAAAGGTATTTGTATACACATATTATATACTTATGTACAGTTTTAAACTTCACTGTAAATGTTTGATGATGAGTTAGAGACCACAAAAGGATAACATTCACAAGTTACAATAGTTTGGTATTTAAATCACTCAGGGATCTAGGTAGCACTGTTTTCATCCCCTATGTGACATCACTGTGAGGTGGTGGAAAAATTAGGAGATGTGACCTCCTGATAGATGTGCTATGATTGTGCCTTTCCTTCTCTTGCATATAGCAATAAGTTAGACAGTGTACTTAAGGACATACTTGCACTGTTAACCAGCTGCATTTTTGAAACCAGGAAGCAAAGGGTTCATAAACCTTGAACTGATTCTTCAAAAATTATAAAACAAAGTCAGATTTGTATTAATATTATTACATACCAACTTGCTATTGTATGAAAATTACCTCCAGTATTTTCTTAACAGTTGAAAAAACCTGACAAATACAAAGTAACCCAAATATTTTTATAATAACTAGGTGTTTTAGAGTTTGGCTTCTATATAGCATTAAACATATTGTTTTTCTTGTACTTAAATCCTTTTTATGACAGTAGTTCGTGTTGCCAACTCCTTATAAAGACATTTACTTTTTATTCATATACCACCTTCTACATTTACTTTCTGTCTGGAAAGTGCGTGTGCTGTCATCCTCACTTCCACCCTGCAAACCTTTCTCATCTCTGCTCTCCTATTCAGAACTATGCTACTCATCAATTGACAGGACACAAAATGTAATGGTCATAAAAAAAAATGTCTGCTAACATTCGCTCCTGACAATTTTTCAAAAGGCACATTAAAAAATAATTGGAGAGAAACTGCACAGATTTTTAAAATATATTGAGTCATTTTTCTTCAATGCTTGACTGGTCAGCTTGCAGTAGACCATTCTCTCCATTATTAACAAGCCAGCACTCGCTTTACCAGAAGACATAGTGCTATACTGCACTCTTAGGGTTTGTTGCAACAGTCCTCTGATTTATATGGAAAGTCAACAAGTAAAATAGTCTTTAAGCAGGCAAGCAGTTTATGCTTCCGATTTTATCCTTTATTTAAAAATAGTTCACTTTAGCCTAAAGCTATCATGATAAATATCAACTGAAGTTTAAGTACTAAGTATTCAGAGTTTTACTCCTATATTTTCTAATCATAATTTAAGGATTTAATGAGGTGCTTGGAGATTCAAATGTTTTATAATCCTATTCTCAACCTACTAGAAACCATTTAATCACACTATCGTGACATTATCTGACAATTACCTAACTCTCACAGGAGTGTATAAGAAAGTTTAAATATACTGTATTTCTTTAGTGTTATGAATTGGTATATACATATTATATATATTAATGTTCCTTTTTAAAAATATTTGGTCATCCTATGAATTAATTCAGGGCTTTGTGCTTGTTAGACAAGTGGCTTACCCTTAATGATACCTCCATCCAAAGACATTAATTTAATAAACTGAGGATAGAAGTTCCCAAGATAGTGGCACTGCATCTGATTAGCAGGAAATACAGGACTATACAGCAACCTAAAGACCAAACTGAGAACTACAAAACACCAGTGCTTCTGATTCTCAGGTGAAAGGGATCCAAGTTGGGTGGGTCATGAGTGGGTCTGACCATGGCCACCCAGCTAACCCATGGAAAAATCCTTGGGAACAACCCACATTAGCCATCGTCATGGGAAGGACTGTGGGAAACCTCAGCAGCTTTCCGGCCCTCACTGCTGGCTACTGCTTATGGGATTCACAGACAGAAAAATAAATAAAGTACTGAAGAAATTAAACACCACCAAACCAAATAATCCAATTAAAGATGGGGTACAGAACTAAACAGAGAATTCTCTGTAGAGGAATATTGAATGACAAAGAAACACTTAAAGAAATGCTCAACATTCCTAGTTATTAGGAAAATGCAATTCAAAATAACTCCGAGATTTCAACTTATACTTATCTGAATGGCTGAGATCAAAAACTCAGGTGACAGCACATGCTGGCTAGGATGTAGAGAAATGTGAACTATCCTCTGTTGTTGGTGGGGGTGCAAACTTGTACAACCACTTTGAAAATCAATCTGGAGCTTTCTCAGGAAATTAGGAATAACTCTACCACAGGACCCAGCCATTCCACCCTTGAGAATATACCCAAAGGATGTTCTCCCATACAACAAGTACATTTGCTCAACAATGTCCATAGCTACTTTATTTGTAATAACCAGAATCTGGGAAAAACCTAGATGTCCCTCAACCAAAGAATGGATAAAGAAACTGTGGTACATCTACACATGGAAAACTATTCAGCTATTAAAAACAAGGAAATCTTAAAATTTGAAGGCAAATTTATAGAACTGGAAAACATCATCCTCAGTGAAGTAACCAGAAAGACACTCATGGTACATACTTACTCATAATTGGACATTAGCCACATAATACAGGATAACTGCACCACAAAACAGAGTCAGCCACATCAACCAAGGACCATGTATGACATGGACATAGACACACTGCTTGGATGTAGTTGCACAGTTTCCTTGTGGATACCACATCTGGAGAGTAGGGACTACTTCAGGCATGCACTCTGGCCACCGAACTTAGATCACTTCCCCCTGGCAAGACTGCCATGTCAGGCTACAGAGAAAGAGTTTCCAGCTAATACATATGAGAATTGATAGACTGAGGTCAGATATTAGGGAAACAAGGCTCTCCTGTCTGAGTACTAATGGATGAAGAAGGAGGGAGTGAGGAAGAGAGGAGGAATGAGGGAGGAGGTTACAGTCAGGATGTGAAGAATTTAAACTGCAGAACAAGCAGGTAACTTACAATGTTAATCCCACCATATGAGACTAACTCTGAGACTGGCTGAAACGTGAATGTGTAGGCAAAGACAATGATTCTTATTGACTAAAGAATGCCTATGAATTTGTATTATATGCCATCCTTCATATGGCATGAATGAAAATTTACAGATGTCTTCTATTCCTGCTCATACAAAGAGGAGAAATGCAGCCTTAATTGTTCCATGCATCATGCATACCTTTTAAATACTCATAATTTTAGGACTGTATAATGCTTGTTAGAAATTATATGCTTCCAGAACAAAGAACCAGACACTGTCATTGGATCAGACCTGACAGGATGCATTCCTCTGAGCATACTGGACATTGACATCCTGTTTGGAGAAAGGGGTTGACAAGAAAGAAAGGGGAATATAGAAACATACAGGAGGATAGAACAAAAAGTGTATTAGTGAATCTATTCCTCAACTTACTGCCTCAATTGTCACTCACAAGATGTTTTTAATTCACTAATATAGAATTTTGTATATAGATACAAAATAAGTTCTAGATACAGCGGTACAGAATTCAAATGTAAGATTATTCTTCACACATATAACTCCATTATACATATACATATAACTCAGTTATAATACAAGGTTTACTTCCAATGCTTTGAAAGTGCTATCAAGCTGTTTAGGAGAAATAAATTATACAAATTAAATGTTAGTAGATTAAATCATTGTCATGTCAATTGCTAGTCTACTTTTATCACAAAAATATATATCTAAGGTACAGCAGATAGGTATGACTGTGTAGAAAGACAAGGTCTTCAAATACCCCAGAGGCATGCAGAATATGGCATTTAAAAATGTTTTTATATCTTAAAAATTCATTGACATTGAGACAGGTAAACTCCTGGCAACACTCTGCTTACTTCAAAGAAGATGATGAGCATCAAAGAACCTCCTTCTGGAGATGGCTTCAAGTGTGGTAAACTAGCCACTGGGCAAAAGGTCTTCGTTTGAACCACAGACAGAATTCTGCCTAAAAAAAGGGCAAGCTTGGATGCAGGCAGAGTCAATGGTCAGACTCTGCCAAAACAGTCTAAGCAAGTCCTCAAATAGTTCCTGCCTCACAACTATGTCTCTCAGGTATATTGGGCCAGAAGGAGGAAGAAGATGCCACAATGTTATAAGAGTTTTGGGTGACTATTCAGGTAGAAAACTGTCTCTGTCATCTTTTCATTTGCAAAGCTACTAACCTGTAGTCTTGGCAAACTCAAATAATCAAGTTCACTTCTTCTCAAGTCTCTAAGGGAGTTGACAAAGTAGCTTAGTTTTACAATGAACCTTAATTGTTTAGGTGTTAAGATGTTTTTAGGTCTAGATAAATGTTTTAAGCTGGTAATGACATTATGTGATGGAGATTGCTTTACATTAAGAAATTTAGATGCACCAAGATAAGAAAGATGTCTTCTTCATTGTTGTCTAATTCAAATAGCCAAAACACTAAGAATGTAACATTTCTATAATTCCTGATTGTGTCATGGTTCTTCTTGCCATTGGTAATCTATTGTTTATATATGTAATAATATAAAACTATATGTACAAAAATAAAAGAACTACAAAAAAGAAAAATATAAATGCTAACTTCATAGAAACTATTAAAGAAATAAAATGAATTAGTTTAGAGCTTCCACAAAGAAAAACAAAGCTATTACCTCAATTAGAAATTCAGGAATTAAAGATGAATATTAAAATTACATATGGAATTTTATTACATTTTAAAATTTATAATCAGAATATGTCTGTGTCAGAAAATATAAAGATTATTTTGTTATCTTTATAAATTTTATCTGATTATATTTGGAGTATCAATACATAGAACCTCTTTAATAATTTAAATAATGACTAGTATTCTAAAAAATTTTTTTATTTGTGAAGTAGCTAGCAAAATTATCACAATAATTACCACTGAATCTTATCAACAAGTTTAAAATATATCAGTATTTATGTCATCATTAAATGTAGAAAATTACATTTACTCATTAAATAGTATAAGATATTTTGCAAGTTATAAAAATTATCTCCTTGAAATATGTCATAAACATCTAAGTGAAACAAAAACTTATGTTAGGAAATATTTTTGAGCTGTACACATATTTTGAAAGAATGTATAAAGGAATTAAATGTAACTTGTAAGACATGATTCTGTGAGGAATATTAACCAATCTCATGATGGACATAAAGTTTAATTGTGGATAGGATGCTATTACAAGTCAGATTTGCCTTTCTAAAAAGATAAAGTATTGTAATCAAAGTCCTTTTCCCTCTTGGAAAATCTCTAAAGGAACAAAAGAGAGTTCAATTTCCCCACTCCATGAACTGAGCTCGTGAACAGTCAAAATGATAAAACATTTCAGGAAGGCTGGGAGCTGCCCTACTATTTTGAGTCAAACAATCTTCATAGGCATAGAGGCAGGAAAAGATTAATATACGCTACCTGTTGGAAAGCCTTTTCTGCTTGACGTTCTGCATCGATCACCTGTCCCTCCAACTGTTGCATCTGTAAGTGAGGAAGAGTATAAAATATAAACATTTATATTTGCCTTTTTAGGAAAAAACTTTAAATCTTACAGTGTCGTCACTCCTTACAAATAAATTAAGTAGTCAATTGGATGTGAATTAACACAATAAAAATTGATATTTAAAAACTGAAAAAAAAATAAAAAATAAAAAAATAAAATTTGATGCAATGTCCTCCTGCCTGATGCTTGATGCATCTTCTACTTCTAAACACTAAGTTAAGTAAGCCATGCTTTCCAAAAATAATTTAGCAGAGCCAGTCTGCCTTCAAAGAGATTTCTGGACAAGAAATTTTCTTCTGCTAAAATGAATATTAAGTGAAATGACATCCTGGGATAAATGAACTTCTGGAAAACATTTAGTAGAATTGCCTTTCCTTGGCTGTCTTCAAGTAAATTAAGCATTTAGTTTTGTAAAGAAATAGTGGCTCTAATTTAAAACTTCTAAAGACAGATTCCTGTCAGAAGATTTTTAGCAATATCAGTTTACAATATATTCAAGAAATATCAGATAATATAAATACATGTATCTAAATATTTTGTAATACTATAATATTGAATATACATTTTGAACATATCTAGTAATGTTAATCAAGAACCTTTATGCACTAATTTATTAGAAGTAAAATGCCATCAAAGCATAGTAACTTTGTTTCAATAAGTGAGAAAAAAACTGTAGAATCAACTGTAACAATTTAGGTTCTACATTGACTATTTTCTTGTCAGTTTGCCACTTAGTTAGGTCATCTCAGTAGAGGATACATGGGTTGAGAGGATTCCTAGATTGGGTGGGTCTGTAGTCATGTCTGTGGCCCATTTTCTTGATTAATGCTTAAAGTGGAAGGGACAATCCTATGGTACTGTGCAACCCATGGCCATGTGGCCAAGTGTTGTAGAAGCAGGAAATATGAAGAGGCCATTGACAGAAGCACAGTAAGCAGCATTCTTTTTCCAGTTACTATTTGTTCCTTTTCATTAGTTACTTTTGAACACAAGTTTCGTTGTGATACCGCTTGTGTAGGCACAGATAGCGTAATTATTTTAATACAAGAAATTCAAAGACAAATTTTAAACATTAGAAAAAGTGATCTACAAAATGAAATAACTACAAGCATTTCATTCTTAATTCATTTATTTACATTAGTGTTGGAATATTCTAGCCATTTTTTTCATCAGTAACTTCAGTGAACCAAAGAATTAGCTATGATAAATTTTATGCATCCATTCCTTAACAGTTTCCAAAATTGCCTCATAAAATAATTTTCAGACTAACTTCTACAGATCCATTTTTTATTAATTTATTCTTGTTAAATCTCAATGGTTATCCCATTCCTTGTATCCTCCCATTCTTCCCTCCCTCCCATTTTCCCCTTATTCCCCTCCCCTATGACTGTTCCTGAGGGGGATTACCTCCCCCTGTATATGCTCATAGGGTATCAAGTCTCTTCTTGGTAACCTGCTGTCCTTCCTCTGAGTGCCACCAGGTCTTCCCCTCCAGGGGACATGGTCAAATGTGAGGCACCTGAGTACATGAGAAAGTAATATCCCACTCTCCACTCTACTGTGGAGACTGTTCTGACCATTGGCTAGATCTGGGTAGGGGTTTAAAGTTTACAGCCTGTATTGTCCTTGGTTGGTGCCTTAGTTTCAGCGGGACCCTGGGCCCAAATCTGCCTATCATAATGTTCTACTTGTAGGTTTCTAGGACCCTCTGGATCCTTCTACTTTGCCATTATCCCATGCTTCTCTCATCTAGAGTCCCAATAGGATGGATTCAATGCAATCCCTATCAAAATAACTACACAAATTTTAAAGACATTGAAAGTTCAATTCTGAACTTCATATGGAAAAACAAAAAACCCAGAATAGCTGAAATAATCTTGTACAATAAAAGGTGCTCTGGAGGAATCTCCATACCTGATCTCAAACTGCAATAGTAAAGCAATAGTAATTAAAACAGCATGGTACTGGCACAGCAACAGGCTGGTTGATCAGTGGAATCGAATCGAAGACCCAGATATGAATCCACACACATATGGTCACCTGATTTTCGACAAAGAAGCCTAATCCATTCAATGGAAAAAGGACAGTATCTTCAACAAATGGTGCTGGTCTTACTGGAGGTCGATGTATAAAAATATGCAACCGGACCCATATTTGTCACCTTGTACAAAACTCAAATCCAAGTGAATTAAAGACCTCAACATAAAACCAGAGACACTAAGTCACTTAGAAGAAAGAGTGGGGAAGGACCTGGAACACATTGGCACAGGAGACAACTTCCTGAACAGAACACCAACGGCCCAGGCATTAATGTCAACAATTAATAAATGGGACCTCATGAGGCTGAGAAGCTTCTGTAAGGAAGGAGACACTGTCAAGAGAACAAAGCAACAGCCTACAGTCTAGGAAAAGATCTTCACCAACCCTACATCTGACAAAGGTCTAATATCCAAAATATATAATGAATGCAAGAAATTAAACACCACCAAACCAAATAACCCAATTGAGAAATGGGGCTTGGAACTAAACAGAGAATTCTCAACAGAGGAATATCAAATGGCTGAGAAACACTTAAAGAAATGCTCAACCTCCTTAAACATCAGGGAATGCAAATCAAAACAATTCTGAGATTCCATCTTCCACCCATCAGAATGGCTAAGATCAAAAATTCAAGCAACACCACATGCTAGCGAGGATGTGGGGAGAGAGGAACACTCCTTCATTGCTGGTGGGAATGCAAACTAGTACAACCACTTTGGAAATCTATCTGGTGCTATCTCAGAAAAATGGGAATAGGGCTTCCTCAAGACCCAGTTATTCCACTCCCTGGAATATACCCAGAAGATGCACTACCACACAACAGGGACATATGCTCAACCATGTTCATAGCAGCCTTATTCATAATAGCCAGAACTTGGAAACAACCTATGTGTCCCTCAGTAGAAGAATGGATAAAGAAACTGTGGTATATCTACACTATGGAATACTACTCAGCTATTAAAAACAAGGAATTCCCAAAATTTGTGGACAAATGGATTGAACTAGAAATTGTCATAATGAGTGAGTTCACACAGAAGCAAAAAGAGCTAAATGGTGTATACTCACTAATATCGAGACACTAGTCCAAGGGGTACGTGCCCATGAAAAACTGTACCTACCAGGAAAGTGGGTAAGAGGGGAGGACATCCTATTGAGACTTTAGGTGTGAGAAGCCTGGGAGAATGAGGAAATAGAAGGATCCAGCGGGTCCTGGAAAACTACAGGCGAGTCTGGGCCCTGGGGTCCTCTGCAAACTATGGCAACAGCCAAGGAAAATATAGGCAGTAAACCTCGAACCCCTACCCAGACTAGCCGATGGACAGGACATTCTCCACTGTTGAGTGGAGAAGGAGATCTGACTTTCACACAAACTCTGGTGCCCCATATTTGGACATGTCCCTTGGATGGAGATGCCTGGTGGCACTCAGAGGAAGGATAATAGGTCACCAAGGAGAGACTTGATACCCTATGAGCATATACAGGGGGAGGAGGTCCCCCTCAGACACAGACATAGGGGAGGGGAGGGGAGTAGGGGGGAAGTGGGAGGAAGGGAGGAATGGGAGGATACAAGGGATGGGCTAACAACTGAGATGTTATATGAATAAATTAATAAAAAAAGATTAACCAATAGTTAAAAAAATAGTTGAATAGTAGTCCATTGTGTATATTACAAAAGTGTCTTTATCCATTCTTGGGTTGAGAGGCATCTATATTATTTCCAGATTTTGGCTCTAATATGCCCATACTGGGATTTTGCAGTCTCACCATAGGAGGTGCTGTAGGTTCCAGATTGGATTCCTCTGAAAACTTTTTAATGCTGATTTGAAAAGAATTATCTATTTTTTGTTTTATAGTTTGTAACAAAGAATTTCACTTTTCTTTCTTCTTCTTACCTACGTCTATTTTCTTATATTTTTTAACAGTATATATAAAATTGCAATCATTACTGAACATATAATTATTTCTTGATAATACTTGAAACAAAATTATATGAGGTTCAAAATGCCCTCTATCATTGTGTTTTTCAATTTTTTAATATAGAAAATATTTTCTTTTTTATATTTTATTAATTTATTCATATTATCTCTCAATGGCTATCCCATCCCATGTATCCTCCCATTCCTCCCTCCGTCCCATTTTCCCTTACTCCCCTCCGCTATGACTGTGACTGAGGGGGACTTCCTCCCCCTGTACATATTCATCATTTTTTAATCTCCAACTTTCTTTTTCCCTTGGAGACTTCACTTTATTATTTAAACTTAATATTTCTTTCTATTTTGAAAGTTATTTTGTTTTACTGTAATTTTAAAGTGATCATTTTATGATTTCTTAAATGCACTTTTGAACATTTTTATGTTTAATTTTGAACTGTCTGCATGAGTGTTTTAGCAAAATTTTAGAAGCACTGGTATTTCAGTACTTTCAATGTGGCTTGTAGTACATTCATGATACTTCCACTTTATTTACTTATAATGTTTTCATTCCTGAAAAAGAAAATCCTGTTTGTATTAATTACTTACTACCTACTCCTGTCTATCTCTAGAAACTGAAATTGACTCTTTGTTTTTTGTATCACAAAATTTAGCCTCATCTGAATATTTAATATAACTGTGATATCCAAGAAAAAAACAAAAACAAAACAAAATAATATGAAGAGATGAGATGATCCTGTCTAATAAATGAAAGATTCCTAGTTTTCAAATGCTGTTATGTGGCTTTCAATGTGGTTCTGCAGATAAGTGCACTTGTACCCAAGCAGGAAGGCCCACATTTGATCCCTGAATTTTAAAAGACCCGTATAATTCAGAGTTAAAGTCATGACCACATACACACACACACACACACACACACACACACACACACACACACACTCATACACACACTCACTCAAATAAATAAATAAATAAAAGGAGAAACCTTTACCTTTATTTTTAGATTATATTAAATGTTTCTAGTAAAAATATAAAGTTATGTAAAATATAATATTTATTACAGATTAAACTTTATATGTAATTGCAGTGCAAAAATTCAATCAAGGAACCTAATGTATATATTTTAATACGGTCAAATATGTATAATTTTATATATTCAGACCACTCAAAATGTAGTATAAACAAAAGCAATAAATCTGATAGAAAGTGTGGTAAATTTTGCGATATTCAATTTAGTTTGTAATTCAACTAAAATATGGGAGGGATAATTTCCTCAGATTTGTTTACATTACATATATTAAGAAACCCTGTGGGAGCCCTGTTCCCTACTTTTGACTTTGTTTCTACATAAGAATTCAATATGAATACTCCTGGCTACAGTAACTAATAATCTACATGACAAACTAGCTTTGAAAATTTTCAACAATACTTAAATTCATTAACATGCTGATAAAATAGTCAATTAGTCAATTCTGAAGTAGTGAAAATTAATTATTTTTCATTTCCTGTATTTTCACAGACAGTAAAGTGTATTATTGCTTCCCAGCAAACAATCGACCTAATAAATGATACATTAGATTGCATACAAATTTAAACTTTGACTGAAGGTATTATATGCTATATAAGGGGTATAACACATATAGTACAGTTCTTTTTTGCCATGTATTTATTGTTTACTCTCCTATTTTTATGTTCAGGTAATTTAAAATGTTGAATTCATTTTATTATCTGGATTTACAGGAGAATGTTCACAAAATCACTGTACAGACAAGTTCAGTGTTCAATGCCCTTGCTTCTTTCACAGTATTTTACGCATGCCACCTCCTCAACCCATTAATTCTCTGTTCTATTTCCTTGCTTCTTTTGTCATTGTGAGAATATGGAGGAAAAGGAACTCCAACATACTATTTAAGGTAACCATTTCAAATACAATTTTCATTAGGGAAAAAGCACAAAGATTAAACAGCTTTGAGTTAGTAACTGCACGGTCCAACAACTACACTTATACATGTATACAAATGTTATTTGAAATCAATATATCAGAATGCCTGAGCTTCCATTACTATTGCAGCCTCAGTCAGCTTCAATAGACAATTGATCAAAGACAGAATGGTAGGAGAATAACACTAATGTGCACACGCACACATTTTATTCAGGTGTAGTAAAAGCACTCATATGAAAACTCAGAGTCAATAAGTAATATGGATTCATGTTATATAGGACCATAGTGAAAGGAGAGTTACAAGGCATGGTTGTTTGAATGAAAGTGGCTCCTCTAGGCTCCTTTATTTGTATGCTTAGTCTCCAGCTGATGAGCCATTTGTGAAGAATTAGGAAGCCTGGCTTTGTTGCATGAAGTGTGTCATGGGATGGACGTTGAGTCCTCCTCTCTGTGTTCTCTTTCTGCTCCCTGTAATAATGATATAGAACTCCCAGCTGCCTCTCTGGCAACACTACATGCCATCCTGCTCCCCACCATAAAGATAACGGACTAACTCGCTGTATATGTAAACAAGTCATCAATTTAATAATCTCCCTTATGTGAAAAAAAAAGAAAATATTATTTCCTGACATATGGATCAACCACTAATTACATAAAGTGAAATAGTTGCATATCATATGTTCTCACTTATATGTAAGATCTATGATACTTGAATACATAGTGCAATCAAAGGTAGAAGGAAAATGATAATTGTCAAAGGGTTTGGTCTGTGGGAACTTCGTTAAATGATAAGATGTTTCAGGAGAGCAGAGATATTATGCCCATAAAAATTAGATCCAATCAAACTTTATATGTTGGTTACTTACATTATAGCAGTATTTCCACCTTGGGAATATAAAATAATGAAATATTCAGTATGGAAATGATAAATAAACTAAAATACAAAGGCTACTTTAAAATACAATTTCAGTATACCATTTCTATTTTTTGTTTTGGATCTAACTGTTATATTTTATTTTATATACAAAGGAAGGATATTAGAATATTTTAGGATTCACATTGCATGGAGAAGAGAGGCTAATTAGTCTGAAGAAAGCCCAAACACTTTTTAATTGTATGCATTATTCTGTGTCCTTATTCAATAAGATGTAACTGCAGGCAAAATATTAAAAACATTTTATTTTTTCTGATTATTATAAGATATGAATATGCATAATATCAAAAAGCTTATATGGAGTCATATTTTAACTAAATATAAAAATATATTATGTAAATAACATGAATAACTCATTTAGAACTGGAAGATCTCTGCATTGGTACTCAGTGTATTTGTGTGTGTGTGTGTGTGTATGTGTGTGTGTGTAGCTTGTGCATGTGTGTGTGTGTGTGTGTGTATGTGTGTAGCTTGTGCATGTGTGTGTGTGTGTCTGTGTGTGTACATAGAGGGAGGTAGTAGTATGAGTGCAATATGTATTAGTTTGTGAAAAACTTTTTAAGGAAATCCAACTAGAGCCCTGACATGATTTTTATAATGATTGCAAGATCAGCAAGAATCTGGAGCATGAGGTTTTGCAGTTGTAAAGTCAGCTGTAGAAATTCTTATTGATGTAACGGATTTGTATGTTTATAATATCCCGCCTACACAGAGGGAATGAAAGAAGGGAGAAATCGCATTGCTCTTTTTATCTTCAGCTATAACGAGAGAAATGTAGAAAAATGCATACTTTAAAAGAAGTCATCAGTTTTAGGGTATGAAATTATATGCCTTCTGAGCTATGTTGAAATCCTAAATATCCTAGTATGTAAAACTGTGGCGTTGTTTAGAATAAGGCCTTTTTGAATATATTCAAGGTAGGATGTGCTTAATCCTACTGGACACCAGAGTACCACCACTAACCGAGGACTGGATCACATTGGAAAAGTGCCAGTGACTGGTATATGAAGGCATGTACAATAAGATTAGTGTCTCGTGAAACTGTAAATAGATATTGAATTTATTCAGCCACAATCTGCAAGACCACAGGCAATAAACATATCACAATTGTGTTGTGAAGACAGATTTTTGTGAAGATACTTAAACTAAAGTGCTCATGGCTATGTTGGTAATGAGTAAAAAATCCATATGGGATTTATAGAATAAAACTAATAGTAAATGCTTATCACTCAAAAGATATCATTATAAATAAAAGACAGTATTAAGACCAGGAAGTAAAAATATTCAAAAGAAAAGAAAGAAGAACACTATTCATATTATAACAGGAAATCAAGAAAATGTGGCATCAATGAAGCTGAGGGAAAGACATATTTCCTAAAATAAAAAAATAAAAAAAGAATTGAGTCATTAAGATCCAAACTTATTCAAAGAAAAGCAAGGTTTGTATTGGGGTATACTGGAATAGAAGTATTTTGAAGTTAACATTACAAAAGCTTTCATAAACATTCTACTAAGGCCTAGCAAGGTTTGGCAGGTTTGGCAGGAAGCCTAGGAAGTTGAGATATTTAAAGGATGGCTATTTTCTACCAGCTGTGGTTGTTCATGAATGACTAAACACCACTGCACTTGTGAAGTGTGCTGGGAACGGACAAGGAATGTGTGTAGCATGTAAGAAAGCAGCCTGAGCAGTCAATGAAAAGTCCGGAGCATTTGACTTGGAATCAGTCATCTTATCATGCAATTAACTAGTTATTATTAAATACTATTGGTCATAAAGTGGAAATATCAGAATATAGGAAAGTGTAAATATATGATATATAGGAATGTAAATGAAAATTTCCTCCAGCAGAAATTTTAGAGATAAAAGGGTAGGTATAAATAATGGAAAGAAGATATGAGTATGATAATAACATTTATTTACACTTGTACAGGCATTTTATTCTAGAGCTTTCAGATGTGCTAAATTGTTAGAATCACATCTCTCGAGATTTTGTGTAGGTTTTTTGTTTGCTTGTTTGTTTTGTGTGTGTGCTATGAATTTACTTCTTACAGCCGCCTTCATTTTGTCCCATGCATTTGGGTATACTGTGCGTTCATTCTCATTTAATTCCATAAAGTCTTTAACGTATGTCTTGATTTATATCTTTATGCAATTTTCATTCAGTAGTATGTTTTTGAGTTTCCTTGAGTTTATAAGCACTCTCTTGTCTCTGCTGTTGTTGATAGTTCTAATCTGCAATGGTTAGATAGGATGCAGTTTGTTAATTCAATTTTCTGGTATCTGTTGAGATTTCTGTGTTCTAAGTATATGAACAATATTGAAGAAAGTTCCATGAGGTACTGAGAAGATGGTGAATTTTTTGGCGTTTGCTTTCTTTCTTTCTTTCTTTCTTTCTTTCTTTCTTTCTTTCTTTCTTTTTTTCCTTCTTTCTTTCTTTCTTTCTTTCTTTCTTTTTTGTTTGCTTTCTTTCTGTTTGTTTTGTCCAAATTTTTTGTGTTAGTTTTTGTCTTATCCTATTGTATTTCATTCAATTATTATCCCTTAGGAACTTACTTGTTTTCTACCGAGAGACAAAAAGGGGGCAGATCCAGACGGGAGAAGAGGTGGGGAGGAACTAGAAGGAATAGAGGTAGGAAAAACTATAATCAAAATATATTGTTATGAGAAAAAATATTTTTTCAATAAAAGGAAAATATATGCTAATTATTTTATAAACGGCTAAATAAAGCCTCTATAATTTATGTAACATTTTAAAATAATTTTTCAGTAATTTAAAGCAAAAGAGGAGCCATTGGCTTTTAGTCTCAATGAATTCATCCAAACTTATCTCTGTTTCCTTTCCTCAAAGTGACTGAAATCATAATTCTGTTTACATAAAATGTTGATAGACTTTTAGTTTAGTTTGTTTTGTGTTAACATATTTAATTTAAAATTTAAGTAAGTTAAAAATGAATGAAACATCGTGTATGCTCATGATATCTTTCATACTTTTCCTTTTCATCAAAAGTAGTCTGTTCAAACAAACCATACAGGGAAGTAAATGCTGAATAACTTTGCCCTCACAGATTCCATGGTAAGAGAGCATACAGTTACAGTTAGTGGCACTACAGTTAGTTCCATTCCTGAGTATTGTGTGTGCTATACTATTATAAGCCACCCAGGAGACCAATTTAGAATGCACAATGTACCTATTGACGTGTAATACCCATGGCTGGTATATAATCTCTTTTACTAAACATCAGAGAAATGGGATATGCTGTCAGGGAATATTTCTGATGGCAAGAATGAATGGATAATGGCCTCCTGTGTCTTTTAGTTCTTGTCAGATTTTCTTAACAGTATATACAATTTTTCTTTAGTCTATCCATCTTACTATAGCTTTTTGGAAACTAACATGGTCAAATGACCACTCAGTTTGGAAAAAAATTTAAAAAACAATAGATTTGCTGATATGTTTTATCCTAGGTTTTTGTTTTGAACTATGATGTATTTTATCTATTTTAATTGAAATGACTCATAGATTAGGTTTATAACTAATTCATAAAATTACTGAACCTTTTATTGTTTGGAGGTATCTACATTCCCAATATATTTGAGCTATTATAATCCATCAAATCTTAAAGAGAAAGAGGTGAAGCCTTCTCTTCAGATCAAATATATCAAGTTTATATTAAGGCTACTTTCCTATCATAACCCCCTCTCCCAATTCCTACATTTTGCTGGATTACACCAGAAAGGCAGGTCAAGGAATCTCACAGGTTGTCTTATAACTATTTTCCGAACCACTATGTCTGGAGACTGACAGCCAGAAAGTGATGCTCCAGCGTAGAAGGTAAGAGACATCCTGAATGCTTGATTCCTGCCACTAGTAATTTGGTATTTCAATTGATTTTTTTCTAGAATGCAATCAAAAGAGAAAAAACTTGAATTATAAAACACCACAGAGAACAAACTTCTTTGTTGTTGTTGTTGTTGCTGGAATTAAATATGTGTTGCCATCACTGTCTGGCCAAACTTCTTAAAACAGTGAAATAGAACAGTTTTTGCATCTGTCAAGCTCAACCAGCTTATGCATAAAATATCTGAAATTCCAACTCTGGATACTGTGTGAGTATACTGTGTGAGTATACACATATATTTATGAGATAATTCTTTATACAAAATTTTAAGCATTTTCAGTGTTTGTGTTTTCTTCGATGGAGAGCACAGATAAGGCTGAGCAGATACATTTCCTTAAATACAGCACATTGTTCCATAGTCAAAGAGACATATCTGTCCCCTAGTCATGGTCTGCCTAACAGGACACTGAAAAAAAATCTATATTTTTTCATTTTGAAAATGGTGAGAGCACACACTAGCTCTATATCAGGTGACAGCTTCGCTCCAGTACTGTCTGGTTGGAGAAACTCGTGGCTGCTATTCATGTAGCTCCATGGGGATCATGTCTCAGGAGTGAGTGCTAAGGATCTATTAAAGTAATAAACTGATTTCTGATATAGATAATACATAAGTGGCAAATATGCACACATTAACCCACAGCAAACATTGGCAACCACCTGCACACAGTCTCTGATTAATTTCTTGCTCTGTACTTTCTGACCTACTGTTGTGTGGAGTCTAGTCCTCTGAACTTCAAATTCATGTGGGGCTATTGACTGACCACCTCTAAACTCCCGGTTTTCATAAAGTCAGTGCTGTGTCTAGCAGACATTTTTGTGATGGTCCTAACACTAGACATACTCTTTCTAAGCTCTGATTTCAACTAAGTGCATATACATGTGAGAGATCCCTATTAATTGGTGATAATTTATTCTTGCGTGCAAAACAAAAAAGACACAGGTTCTCAGAATTTCTCTTTTATTAATGAAGATAATAATATTGACTAATATGACAAAATTATAAGCCCATGTAAGGATCAAATAAATTATTCTGTACAGAACACTAAAAGCTATATGATTCTGAAAATTATTATGTTGATTAATATAATCAAACAACTTATAGTTAGCCAAATTAGTGACCATATCCACTAGGTTATCTTGTGCTACATCTTATCACACATGCATCACATCTAGTTATACATGAATTTGAGGAGCAAGGGTATAAATTAATATTGCTAAATAAAAAGAGGATACAAGATGTTTCATATATTTTATACTTAGTAATTCATTAACTTCATATGCTTAATTTCATATATACAAATAATGAAGTTTATATGTAGTGTATAAGTGATAAAGACCAATAAAAACATTTTTATTTAATACTTACTAATTTATATGCTCAAAACACAAAATAAATCTGGCTAAAAGAGCTAGTTTTGATATAGACACTTTAGTGCATTGTTTTTACAATATATAGAGGAAGTACATTACCATAAAATATATACACCCAAAACCAAAATAAGTTGATTTCAGAACTATGTTAAAGGCCATGTTTAATCAGAGATTAGCATGGATTAATACAGTAAAAAATCAGAAGTGTTAAATTAAGGTGAGAGAACAAAAGATGGGTTAGAAGAGAGACTGTGGGGAGGATAAACAACACTAAAGATGTCATGAAAAAGACATGGAAACCTGTTACTGTAGAAGCTTCCCTGTTGATAGATGGATGATAGGTAGTTAAATGATAGGTAAATGATAGCTATATTGAAAGATAGATGATAGTTAGATGAGATTGATAGATGGTAGGTGATCAATAGTAAGAGTTAAAAAGTGAGTTACCTATTGTGTGGCAACAGCACCTTTATCAGACAACATAGGCTAACTAATTAAAAGCATTTTGATATAAAATGGCTACCTATTTTTGGAGTTGCTTGAAAATGAGGTTCTAAATATCACAGGCTCTTCGTTACCATCCAGCGTTTGATGTGTAGACCATATTGCTATAGATAACCATATATTAAGGCATGCAGAATCCTGAAATTAAGCTGATACAGACCTGGGAGCTCTATCCCCATGGACTAAAATATATAAGAAAAAGAACCTCTACCTGGAGTCATCTTGTTGACTCCTCTGTTTTTTTTAATTTCATTAAATTATATATAATTCTTTATAAAATGATAAATAATTTATGTTAAGAGGTTTCTCAAAATATTACTCATGATGTTGGAGAATTGGCTCAGCAGTTCAGAGAATGTACTGCTCTTCTCGAGAATCAGTTCCTACTCTCCACATTGGGCAGCTCAAGACTGCCTGTAACTCCAGAATAATAACTATCATATTCACAATGTAATACAGTCCTAACTATAAATACATATATATGGATTGAAAATTCTTCAATTTTAGGGTAGTAATTTATGCATTATTCAGTAGCTCACGGTACTTCATAGATAAATTTCCATCCCGTTTCCATGAATGTTATGTTTTTCCTTGAAATGATCCTTAAGCTGACTTAACTTGGCAAACTCTTACACAGCATCTGTGACCCTTATGTCTTTAGCTGACACAGAAAATGCTCTTTCCTTTAACCTTAAAACATGTGTTTAATAGTTATGTAAATTATATCACATTTAAATGTATACAGTTCCAGGCTGCTTCATTAGATTCTCCTTTTTATAAAATTCCCTCTTTAAATTAAAGTTATTGCATAGTGCATAGAAGACACCACTCATTAAATATTTGTAAAATACTCTGTTGAACTAAAAATATCTATTCTCAGCATTGTATACATGTTTAAATCTACTTAAATTCAAGCTAATGTGAAATAATGTTAGCTTGGAACGGGGCTGTTTAACTTTTCATTTTATAGAATGCAAGCAAAGCGAATCTCTATGGAGATCGCCAGCATTAAATATTGACTTCAGTTTCTCGAAGTGCATAGTCATCACCCAAATGTGCTTATCTTTGGCAAAGTACCTCTCCAAAAGTCATTTGCTTACGGTTAATTTGAAGTATTTTTTTCAACAGGCTTTTTATTTCATGATCGATTATTGAAATCTTCAAGGAAAGCTGGACATTGCAAACATTTCCTTCCTGGATTTGTGTGTTGTTATGAATCCTGGTCTGAATCTAGTATAGAAAAACTTAGCTATCTCTTTCGTTCATCTTAGTTTGTATTTCATCTCTCTGCCTCAGCACTCCAGTTGTCCTTGCTCTTGCTGCCATATTTGACACATTCCACCTCACAGAGCTGGCAGACCCCAGAGCTAACAAAGGAGCACAATGTGCGTATCTCATTGCAGCACTTTATTATTATGAACTTTTATTAATGAAAAACTGTTTGTTTCTGATGCAACATAATACATTAATTATTCAACTCCAGAAAATACAGAGAAGATATTACAATCCTTTGTGAAAGACAGCCTTCAACAAACATAGTTCACCTCTGTCACAGGTCTGGGAAATTCTCAATGAGTACAGTGGTTGCTGCACAAACATGAAGACCTAAGCTCTGTCCACCTGAGGAGTCAGGTGATACATATGTGGTTCTAGCATTAAGGTAGAGAGACACAGGAAACCCAGTGGCTCGCTGGAGAGGCACATTAGTTGAATAGATGCATTCTGTGTCCATTGACAGACCCTGCCTTAAAAGCTAAGATGACAATTATTGATAAACATATAACATTGACCCCTGGCTTCTTCTTTCCAGACACCATTTGTGTCTTTATATTAATATTAATCACACTTCCTCACCTAAATTTTGTCATATGTGACAATTGTACTTTCATGTGGCAACCATACAGTTTATTGTGTAGTTTTTGAAATTACTTATTTTAATATGAGAAGCGGTCACTTAGTAGAATGAGAATGAAAAATTTAGTAGATCTTCACAAGTGACCATCATGTGAAATAATATTTGTTTGATAAGCATTAATAATAACTTTATTGTATATAATAATAAAAACGTTGCAAAAAACTAAAGTATGCTAAATGCTAATTTATGAAAATTTATCAAAGTCAAATAAACATAAGACACCCATGCAGTAATTTATTAGATTGATAAGAGGAAACTACATATGTGAGTGAAAGTAATGTTGATATCTAAGACAGTACAGTTTGCACTGCATAGATATCCAAAACAGGAAGAATAAAATTAGAAAAACCACTGATTCTATTGTCTTTTTTTCCCCTTTCATTATGACAAATTAAATTTTGTCAGAATTTATTTATTCTATTTAAACTTGTTATCTCCTCTAGTGTAGTCACTGATATTTTAGTCTCAAATGGACTTACTTATAACAAGCTTTTCCCCTATGCTAAGACATCTGAAAAAGAAAACAGGGTGCTTAAACCCTGCACAAGATTTTTCTCTACATAACCTTGCTGATTGTTATTCATTCAGAAAGTAGGTGTTTGATCTCTTCAATTGATTGATGTTTTCTTTTGCTAAAAGTGCAGGAGAACAGAATGTGGTCCTTCAGGAATAAAGCTCGATATTATACACACGTTACTTTTATAACCCTAATTTCAGTACAGCCTTATCCTTGTAATTCCAGATGAGGGTACAACATTTCTAAGCTCATTGATCTGAAAAGTAAGCTTTTCTTTAAAGGAGTTAGAAACAAACAAAACAAGCAAAGCTTTCAGGCTCTATCAAACAAACACTACTTGGATTTTTTTTTCTCATTTAAGTAAATACATAGAAACTATGGAGATGTAGTATAAAAATAACAACAAACCTCTCCGTCATATGTAAAACATTTTTGGGCAAAGTTAAGTTGTTTACAGTTTGACTATTGAATAAAAATTCAAGACAATGAATGTGTAATTTAAGTTTTGAGGAGTCACATCAATAAAAGTAAAAATGGAGAGTAAATTAATTTAATAATTATTTTATTTTACAATCTTTATCTATAGTAGTCTCCTTCAACTAGACCAGAAACCATTATTGAAATACTTTATTGCTTTCTCTCATACAAAGTGAATTGAGATTTAATCTTTGCTTAATCTCAATTTATGATTAGCTCTTAATCAAAAATAGCTACCAGAAATCAATTAAAAATGACAGATTTCCAAAGTTTTCAAAGACAGAGGTCTGAAAAGATGATGTGATACTCATTTCATCTCCAGACATAGCACTCTAAAGAAACATCATCCAGATCTGCAAGATTTTCGACAGGGTTAGTCAATGGTTATTTGTTCATGCTTCTGAAGTAGTATAGCACAAAAACATGAATCTGGAATTGATAATAGTCCTTGAGTTCAATTATGTAGAAATTAAAGAAGACCATAGCAAAAATTTTGAGTAAATTAATTGTGAAACTTAAAGTCCAGTTGTTTTTGGATGCACAAGAACATTTTTAAAGGGACCACAGGTAATGATAGACTACATTTGTCAGTGATGGCAGTCTTCCTTTCTTCTCTCTTTCTCCCTCCCTCCCTCCCTCCCTCCCTCCCTCCCTCCCTCCCTCCCTTCCCTCCCTCACTCTCTCCCTTCCTTCCCTCCTTCCTTCCTTTGTTGGTGCCCAGGTTATATAACTACACAGATTTTGTGATCTGCTGAGATTCACTGATATGGAATGCCCAAGTTGCAAAATAAGTTCTACATGTAGCAGTATCATCTGCTATGACATGAAATTTGTCCGAATTTTCAACTTATTCATTAAAATATTTATTTTTAAATATATTACATTAAAGAAACATCTCTTAATTGTTGTATAGAGTCTTCTATTGAAGATTTTATCCAGAAATGGTTTAAATTAGACTGATTTTCCATACTTGTCTCTTCATCTGCCCGAATTACCTGTGAACGCTTATACCTTACAGTTGCATGAGATTGCACACATTTAGTTTCATTTTATAATTTAAAAATATTACATTTCTTACTAACGACTAGCCTCATGTAGGCTTTACAAGAGTAGTTGCATTTCCAGGTCATATCTGTGACTGTGAAGATTTATTTCTTTCCTACTTAAGACTTCATCATTTCAACCTGACACATAAGCAATTTTCTATTTGAGAAAAATACTCTTCTTTATTTCCTTCCTTTACTCCTTCCATTCTTATCTTTCTTTTCTTTCTGTGAGGTGATGTCTCTACTTTATTTTCTTTTTACATCATTAGCTTTGTAGAAGTGGTTCAGTGGCCCAGGAAGACTTTGAGCCCTGCATCTATCTACATGCCTCAGTCTCCTAAATGGATATGCTTAAAAGCCTCAACTACCTAGCCTGACTAGGTATTTATTTCTGGATGATCAGTATTTGTTCTAGTTATTAAAACAACTAGGCTTTCATTCAAGTATTTGTTGCATTCAGAAGCACCAGAAATGATACTCATGAAGTTTTAGATAAACTCAAATATATTTTATGACTCGTTGGAAATAAAGATTTTGAAATGACAATTATCTCATCTTTAAATCACTACAATTATTTTCCATATGACTTGACTTAAAATGAAGCTGCTAATGCTTATGAGTCAATTAGTGAACCAAATCTTGTTACAGCATGCAATTCTCATTTTTTTACGTGAGATGACTTACCACTTGATGGGAGACTCTTGAACGCAACAGTATATATTTTTAAACTGAATATATTCTGTTAGTGAATAAACTTTTAAAAACCAAAAGACATGTCTAGCACATGATATCACAAAATATCACTGATGCCCATTCTTTAAGCATCATCACAGCCAAAGAATGATAGAATGATGGCATCTTTTCCATTTATAATAAATCTACCTGTAAGACAACAGGGTGAGGATTCAGTGGCCCAGTCAACTATAGGTGCCCACCATTTACTTTCATGTTGACTTCTCTACAACCATCAAAAACATTATTCAAAGTGGCTATCGTATATCTTTTAAAATAATCTCACATTGTAAAACTAGAAACAACTAATCCTATGTGTATATGTGTATGGTGTGCATGCTTCTATCTGTGGTCCATGCCTCCACTTTGATGGCTAAAGATATCTGAGGGATAGATGGTCTGGCCTCAGACAGGAGGGGCAGCTGGATGATGCTGAAAGTTCTATTTAGAGCTTGGGCGTAGTTCCTACTAATAATTCAACTCTACCATGTTTGGGTGCTGCTGCTGATCCTATGGATCTTGACTAGAGACTCATTCTATAAAATTCCTATCAATACCATTTTTGTAGATTTCTCAAAAGATGTCATTTAACCAGGGCTGTAGTCTACTGTTGAAGCCTGCTTGACTCTAAATATGTTCAGGACACTGTGTGGCTGTAGTTACAGTAACAAGAAGGGGTCTGAATGTAAAGGAGATTGTTGGTGTTTTGATACCATAGACTTATTTTATTCATTTCTTTTCAAACTTGGTTAGAATCCAGTTAGGAGTCAAATATTTAACAGCTTCTGAAATTGGGGACTGAGAAGTACCCATGTAGTGATAAATTAATCCATTTCCCCTTGTTTCCGTCAATCTAACCAGTTGCTGAGTGACTGGTAATCCAGGCCACCATGAAGCTCAAAGTCAGGTATTCTTTTTTGTTGAATAATTAGTAAATTGGTGTATAAAATAATTTTACATCAAATGTCTAACAAGGAAAAGATTTTGGTAAACATTACTCCCCTAAATATTGAGTATATTTTATATAAGTATAAAATATAAGTACATCTTTTCTAACAAAAGCTCTTCTAATTTTACCATTTTAAATTTTCTTTATATTCCTCTGTTCAGCCCATTCATTCACAAATTCATTTAACAAATATCCCAGACCTTATCTGTCATACGCCTTACATTCAATTAAACTGTTCTTTTTAATTTTCCTACTATTTAAACTGATTTTCATATTATTAACATAAGTTTTAACTTTACTTTTTTAAAGTCTATCTTTGAATGAGAGTACTCATATAACTCTAAATACACAGCTTTTAAATCTTGTTCACATTTTTAAATTTTATATCTCATACACAAGAAGCACGTATTTTTGTTTCTTTCACCGAAATACTTGGGGCACATTTTATAATTTCAGTAGAAACATTTCCTTTAAATCATTGTTCACATGCTATCCTTGGGAGGCCTGCTCTTTTCTGAAAGGAAAAGGAAAGATCAGCATCAGCAGATCTGGGGAAGAATGGACATAGTGGGAGGCACTGGGGGAGGAGAGGAAAGAGTGGAGGAAGGGCAAGTTGCAGTCCAGGTGTACTGTGTGAGTGAAGAATACATTTTTAAAATTCATCTTTTTGCATAGTTCTAATTACAAGAAGCTTCCTTAATAAGAGTTGAACAATGAACTGACCTAGAAATATAGCAGTAGGAGTCATTTTACTGCTATATTATTTTAGCAAAATTTTAGTAGTACATTTTCAATTTGGGCACATGACCTATCTTGTCTTAGGTTTTTTTGGCCAGTTTATCAGTCTCAAGTATGGGTTCCACCTCCTGGAGTAGTCTATATAGCAAATAAAATAGTTGGCTCTCCCATAAAAATTTTTCCACAATTGCAACCAGAATATCTTGCTAGCAAGTCATTGCCATAGGTTGCAGGTTTTTTAGCTAAGTGTTATTGAAGATAACTTCTCTGCTCCAAGTACCAAGTTTAAACAATCAGCACCATGAATGTTAATCAGTAGGAGCAAAGCTTCTAGCTGCCATTACATAAGTTTCTTGTACTATCTTCTATAATACCTTGGGGATATTGGTGCTTATCTTTTAAAGATTCGTAGGTTCTTTGGTGATTTACATGTATTATTGTTGTTGTTATTGCTATTGTTTATTATTGTTATTATTATTATTATTATTATTATTATTATTATTATTATTATTATATTCACAGAGAAGTGGTCTCTTCCCATAGCACCGAAGGAGAAACCACCATTAGAAACACTCTAAGTTTTTTTATGCTAAAATATCACAGCAGGTCTGTGTCCAGACTTTTAGTTTCCCATGTCCTTCACTGCTGCCTTAGCCATCTGCCGCCTAAATCTTTTGGCAAAGTATTTTACTTATTCTTTATATTCTAGCCAGAAAAATTTAGTCTACTAAAATGAAACTGTTTTTTAAAATTATGATTTGTTTGGTAGTCAAAGAATGTTTAACAATGCAATAATCTTTTCACAGGATAGGAAAGAGATCCGTCTCAGTCAATGTCTCGCTGTTTTTGGAGGCCACCTTGACCACAGTAGTAAAGTAAAGCATTTAATCCTCACAGCCCACCTCTAATGGCATACTTGATCCACTAAGACCAAACCTACCTCAACAAAGCCACACCTAACTCTTTTAAATAGGGCCACTGACTAAGCATGCTAAGGGGGGTCATTCTTTTTTTTTTTCTTTATTAATTTATTCTTGTTACATCTCAATGGTTATCCCATCCCTTGTATCCTCCCATTCTTCCCTCCCTCCCATTTTCCCCTTATTCCCCTCCCCTATGACTGTGACTGATTACCTCCCCCTGTATATGCTCATAGGGTATCAAGTCTTCTTGGTAACCTGCTGTCCTTCCTGTGAGTGTCACCAATTCTCCCACAGGGGGTCATTCTTATTCAAACCAAAACAATCATGTCAGTTCAAATTTCCCATGCTGGTGGTAAAACTATTGAGTTTCTAATCAGCAAAGAAGGATAAATTATCTTATTTAATTGTAAAATTCTCATATTATCATTAGCTGCCTAGGGAAGACATGAAAAATAACTTAATCATCTCAGATAGGGAGGTACTAAACTTTAGACCAAAGAAACAGCATTTCACAGTTCAATTTGAGGAACCAGTAAATTTATCTATGTAACTTAGAAGAGGATTGGTAAAAGGTTGCATATAGGAACATAGATGACTGTTTTTAACAAAATCTCAATTGTTCAATATTAACAGTAAACATTTAAGAGCCAGATGCTTTGTAAAAGCCTTCTATGCCAGAGAGGCATAGAAAGAATCATGCGGACCTTTCTCTTCAGTCAGAAGTCCCAAAAGAAATACCTCTCTCCCATGAAATCTCAAACAACCTCCTCCAAACTGAATGTCCCTCCTTTCTCCTTCCTGTCCATCTCAATCTGACCTCCTGACTTGCAGCTACTGATTTTTTTCTTAATAATCCTTTGTTAACTTCCTGTTAAACGGTTGTCCCACTTCTTTACGTGTGATTGGCTTCATTTAATTCTGTTTACAATATTCACGCAGAAAGTTCTTGGATTAAAGATGTATATGGCTGAGCCATACCTCAGTTCAAAACAGGATTTTCCGGTAAATACCACAAGATCAGGGCTCGCAGTGATCAGATATCTTGCCACAGGTGACATGAAGGCAGCTACGTCTCTGAAACCCCACTCTAGCTTCATGTAATAACAATATCACATTGAAAGGGTATTGGAAAACCAATACAGAGGAAATACAGCTTTGCTTTCAACAAAGCTTCCAAAGAAAAATATAATTGATTTAAATTCCAGTTTAAATCTATGTGACATTCATGAAATCCATATAAATTATTAACATTATGATTATCTACTTAACAATCATAAATGACTGTTTTATGAAGCCGGTTAAAGTTCTTTTAGGGCAAGCGAATGAAACATAATCATTATAATATAATTTCAACTAGAAAGTGTTTAAATATACATGTATTTTATAGTTCCTATCACTAACAATTGTTTTCATAAGTGATGGTCATTAATTTGTTTACATATTTGTTTAATTCAGCATTGTGTAAAATACCAATGTTTATGGAAGAATGTATGTATGAAAAAATGTAAAGGAACATGAAGGAAATGATAAGTACCTAAATAAGGAAAGCAAATTCTTTTAAAGATTGTAAGAAAATGTTCTTAGAAAGATAATTAAAAGAAGCCCTATGTACTAATGCTAACTGATTTCAGAGTCCTGAACATGACAAAGGGTAGCTGCATTGTATGTTTTATTTGTGTATTATGATGAAGACAATATGATGGCATCTCAGCTGACCATGATACAGATTTACTTTTCCATAGATGCCATTGACTAAAGTGGGAAAACACATTTAAAATTTTTATATTTGACATATGTTTCTAACACATATTAAAAACAATCCCAATAAAATAGTAACATATCTAATAAAAATATATCAGTGATACTAAAACCAAATCTGATTGGTGTTTTCACAATTTTCAGGTAGGTTTATCTCAGAGTAATTTATTGAAGGGTTTGGAAGGATGATCAGCAGTTAAAAACTCTGGGTGCTCTTCCAGAAGACCCTGTTTCAATTTACCGCACCCACATGGCTGTTTGCAACTGTCATTAACTCCACTCTTTGGTGATACAAAACCCTTCTTTGGCCTCTGCAGAAACAGTACACATGTGGCACACAGAAAGACATATAGGCAATATATATATACATATACATATAATTAAAATGCAAAAAGCTTCTTGATATTTTCCTTTAGTGATATTCAGTGTATAAAGAATTAAAGTAAGTATAATTTATTATATTTTCTAGCATATATCTTAGTGAATTTATTTGCATTCTTTTACTAATATGTCTTGACTCTGAGAATTGCTAAATATGTAGACATTTGGCTAGAGTAATCTGAACAGACTTCAAGAGAATTACAGCAAATAAAAGAGCATATTTTGTGAGGTAATAAAAGCATATGTCCTGTGGGCATCTTAAGAAGGGTGAATTTAGTGGTCAAAGGAAAAGAATCAGTTAAAGTCCATTTGCCATAGGAAACACAAGTCATTCAGAATGTGGATTTGTAACTTTTGGAACCATATTGCTTTGTGTCCTCTTTGAAGTTAGTGCCTCTCTCCCCTGATCAGAGATTGCGTTTTTCTATCATACTGTAATAGTTGCTCTAACAAGGACCGTCAGGGAGCCATGCAAAAGGAAGAGAAAAACAGCATTAAAACTCATAGAATGACACCCACTGGTTAACACACTCATGGTGCATGCGCCTCAGGAGGCAGAGCCCTAGGACTTTGAGTCCTGAGGATTTCATGTTGTTGTGGAGCATAGCTCTGCTTGTTGTCCTTGAGGAATTTATATTCTTCCTACTATACAAGTTGTTGTGAACTCTAAGGGGACTTCCAGCCCCTCTCTTGGCAGTATCACTGGCATTTACAATAATAATGCTTGACCTCTTAGAGGCACTGCTGCTGGAACAGGTTAATGATTCAACCCCCTAAGCTTGCAAAAAACTTAGAGGTGTAGCTTGTTAGCAATGATCATTACCTTTAGAAAGAATTTGGAAAAATAAATTGCTTAGTAAGGTTAGGTAAAGATGGTTTTGCTTGTGCCTCTTATGTAGAAAATCTTAGGGAAGAATTTGAAGTTCAGAAAAGTACATTGTTAGTAGTTAAGCTAGGGACTTTTTGAGGTAAACAAGCCAAAAATGATAGCCCAAGATAGCACTGGCTGACTTAGTGACTCTGTCCCTGGACCTGAGCTTCAAGATGATAAAATTCTTTTACTCTTTTTTGCCTTTAGCTTCCTGATATAATTTAATAAAGATTGTTAATGAGTAGATGTGCACCTTGAGTATTTCACATATAAATGACTGATTGTTTTTGTATAAATGTTTCAATTTGTGATTCTTTCATGATTTTTCATCAGATTAATTTTAAGATAATTTATTCTTTCTTTGTAACCTCAAATTGCAGCTTGTCAGTAAAGAGAAACTGGCTGAAAAAATTATCCTGATTGCTTAAACTTCTTATCTATAACAAATTGTTTAGTTACAAATGTGTGCAGGTTCTTGGAAATAATTTGTTTTTCACATTCGTTTTTTACCCCTAATACATAAAACATTTGATCATGTGAGGGTATTGGAGAACTCAGTTCTTTTTTATGTATACAGTTTGTAATTGTTCACTTAAATAAAAATCGAATGTAATATAAAGAACTGAAGAAATTAAACACCACCAAACCAAATATTCCAATTAAAAAAATGGGATTCAGAATTAAACAGAGAATTCTCAGTAGAGGAATATTGAATGGCCGAGAAACACTTGAAGAAATGCTCAACATCCTTAGTTATCAGGAAATTACAACTCAAAACAACTCTGAGAATCTATCTTACACCTATCCAAATGGCTGGGATATAAAACTCAGTGTGGAGGAATGCTAAGTGAATGTCTCAACTGGCAATAAAGCCCTGTTTAGCCAATCAGCTGGGCAGAAGGACAGGAAGTGGAAGGCGGGACTTCCTGGAGGGGAGGAGAAAAGTTAGAAGGTTGGAGAGGGATGAGTTTTTTGATGATTGGAAGAGGAAGGTGGGGACTTGACAAGGACTGGCCCAGGGGTCATAGTGGTAAGTGCTTGGGATGTATGTATGTTATAAGGTTTAGTATAGTTTGTTTAGTTTATGGGTAGATTAGAATCAGTTCAGACTCTGCCTGGCAAAGTACTGGCAGCTTTAAAGTATGTTTCAGTCTCCCTGTGTCAGTTATTTGCTTTGTAGGCTGAAGGGATACAATTGACGGTAACACTCAGGTGACAGAACATTTTGTCAATGATGTAGAGAAAGGGAACACTCCTCCTTTTCTGGGGGGAGTGCAAACTTGTACAACCACATTGGAAATCAGTCTTGTTTTTTCTCAGGAAATTGGGAAATCCGGACCGAGCCATACCAATCTCGGAAATATACCCAAATGATGCTCCACCATACAACAGATACATTTGCTCAACAATGTTCATAGCAGCCTTATTAATAATAGCCAAAACCTGGAAACACCTGAGATGTCCCTCACCTGAAGAATGGATAAAGAGACTGTGGTACATCTATACAATGGAACACTATTCAGCTATTAAAAACAAGGAAATCTTGAAATTTACATGCAAATGGATGGAACTGGTAAAGGTCATCCTGAGTGAGGTAACCTGAACCCAAAAAGACATGCATGGTATATACTCACTCATAATCAGACATTAGCTACATAATACAGGATAACACTACAAAACAGAGCCAGAAACATCAACCAAGGGCCATGTATGACATGGACCTAGACCCACTGCTTTAATATAGTAGCACAGTCTCCTTGTGGATCCCACATCAGGAGAGTAGGGACTACTTCAGGTATGCACTCTGGCCATGGAACTTAGATCACTTCCATGCCAGGCTACAGAGGAAGAGTTTTCAGCTAATACATATGAGACTTGATAGGCTGAGATCAGATATTATGGGAAGAAGACTCTACTGTCTGAGTACTAAGGGAGGGAGGGAAAGAGTATGAGGGAGGGAAGGGAATCAGGAGGGATCGAGGGAGGGGGCTACAATCAGGATGTGAATAATTTAAACTGCTCAACAAGCAGGTAATTTATATTGCTAATCCCACCATATTGAATTAGCTCTGAGACTGGCTGAAACATCAATATCTAGGCATAGACAATGCTTCTTGTGGACTACAGAACCCCTATGAATAACTATTAGTTGCAATTCTTCATATGGCGTGAATGAAGATTTACAGATGTCTTCTTTTCCTGCTCCTACAAAGAGCAGAAATCCAGCTTAATTGTTTCATGCATCAAGCACGCCTTTTATACACTTATAATTTTAGGACTGTATAATGCTTGTGAGAAATTATATGCTTTCAGAACAAAAGAACCAGACACCGACATTAGATCAGACCTACAGGATGCATTCCTCGTCACATACTGGACATTGACATCCTGTTTGGAGAGTGAGGTTGAAAAGAAAGAAGGGGGAATACAGAAATGTACAGAGAAGATAGGACAAAAAGTAAATTAGTGGATATACTCCTCAAGTTAATTCCCCTAACATCACTCACAAGATATTTTTAATTCACTGATATATAATTTTGTATATGGGTACAGAATAAGTTCTAGATACAGTGGAATAGAATTCAAACGTAAGATTATTCTTCACACACATTATATATATACACATATATCTACTCTAATATGAGTTATTGTACCCATATAACTCAATTATAATACAAGGTTTACTCCCAATGCTTTGAAAGTGCTTTCAAGCTGTTTATGTGATATAAGTTATACAAATTAAATGTTAGTAAATTAAATCATGGTCATGTCAATTGCTAGTCTACTTTTATCATAAGTATATACATCTTAGATGCAGCAAATAGATATGACTCTATAGAAAGACAAGTCTTAAAAATCCCCAGAAACATACAGAATATGGCATTTAAAAGGGTTTTATTACTTTAAAGATTCATTGATAATGAGACAAGTTAACTCCTGGCAACATCCAGCCTACCTCAAAGAGGATGATAAGCATTAAAGAACCTCCTTACGGAGATACCTCAAATGTGGCAAAGTAACTACTGGGAAAAAGGTCCTCATTTCTACCACAGACAACATTCTTCTTTAAAAAAAGGGGGGGGGGGCAAGCTTGAATGCAGGCAGAGTCAATGGCCAACCTCTGCCAAGCCAGGATAAACAAGTCCTCAACAGTTCCTGCCTTACAAATATGTCTGTCAGATATATTGGGCTGAAGGCTGAAGAAGGTACTCCAACGTTAAAGAGAGTTTTGGGTCACTATTCAGGTAGAAAACTGTCTCTGTCATTATTTTATTGAGAACGCTACTAACCTGCACTCCCAGCATACTCAGCCAATCAAGTTTACTTCTTCTCAAGTCTCTGAGGGAGTTGAAGATCAGGTAGCTTAGTTTTATAATGAAGCTTAATTATTTAGGGCTTAAGATGTTTTTAGGTCTAGATAGGTGTTCTAAGTTGGTAATGATAGTATGTGATGAAGATGGATTTACATTCAGAAATTTAGATGCACCAATATGCAACCTTTTTCAAGGCTATCAAATACAAATAGCCACAACACTAAGAATGTAACATCTCTATAATTCCTGATTGTGTCATGGTTCCTCTTGCCATAGGTAATCTATTGTATATATGTGTAATAATATTAATGTATATGTACAAAAATAAAATAATTTTTAAAAAGGAAAAAAAGAGTTCTGTAGTAAGAACCAGGCAACAATAATTTAACTCACATTTAATATTTATCTCTAAAGAATATATATGCATATATATATAATTATAACATGAAGCATGCATTTACCTGTAATTTGAATCTATTGCTAGTTAGTTCTACAGGGCACAGAGGTTTGTTAGCACTACATTTTTAGTACTAAAATGTACGAAATATACTAGCCAATTTCCCAGATGAAGCAGGCAGAGTTTTTACGGCAGTATAAATTTTCTAGAATTTTGATTATTCCATCCAATAGTTTTTCTAAACTTTACAACATATTGCATGAACTCACGGTGCAAAAGTTACTTCAGTAACAATTGAGAAATATTAAGAACTGAAAATATGTATGTAATTTCCTGTCCTGTATAAATATTAGTCAATTTTTTGTTACTTTGCAGAATAATTATATAATTATGAATCATTTATAAATTGCAATACACATATGTATTGATTGCTAACCATTTGAAAGATTCTTTAAGAAATCAGTTCAGGTCAGAATGAAAGAGCTCTTTGTGATCTTGCCTAGGACTGGGTTTAGTTTCTGGTACATACATGGTTTCTCACAACCATTTGTAACTCCAATTGAGGGGTTTATCACCCTACTTTGGCTTCCAAGCCACAGGGCGCTCATGGGCCACATATAATTAAAAGAATTGTTCCCTTTTCTAAGGAGAGTGTGTATTTGTGTGTTGTATATATTTATACAATGACTTCAAAGTAAGAAAGTTATTCGGGAAAAGAGATTTAATAAGAAGTAAATGATAAGAGAGAACACAGAGAGATCACTACTCAAAACCAACATATATGTGTATAAAATTAAAAATAAACTAAATAAGATTCATGAATATATAAAATTAAATTGCATAATAATATACAATAAAATGGTTTTTACCTACAAAAAATTAGAATGTAACCACATTTTGATTTTTGTCCTGCTTGAAAGATTTTGCTGTGCTATATAAGCTGTGGAAGAAAAATTGAAATCATAGGACCTTGCTGTTTGGAGTTTGCTCCATTCATCAAATGTGTATATGCAGGAATGTGTTTATGTACAGTTGCTGTAGCCTGTGGCATTTGCTCCATTCACCAGATGTATATTATGTGTATATTTGTATATATGTTTATGATGTATATATTTATATGATGAATATGATGTGTATTTGTGTGTATGGTGTGTTTGTGTATATGTGTATATGATTTATGTGTATGTGTGTATGGGTATATGTGCACATGTATACATATGTACCTATGCATATATGTATTTATGAAAAATGATTAGAACTTGTTCATTGAAACTTTGCTCCATCTATCCAGTACGTTAATGTTTGAGGGATAGAATCCTAACTCAAGCTTTCTTCAGTTTTTGAAGCTTCACTGGAAATATTTTCACCACTTAGAAGCATACTGAATCTTATGATTTTTGTCCTTCTCCAATACATCCTATACTCATGAAAGCAATGACTCCTTCATCACTCCCCTTATTTTCTAACTGAGTCTATTAAGGCTTTCTGGTCATATCAATCTTATAACCCACAATAAAGACCTTTCTATTCTACCCATTGTTGTAATGGAGATAGTCATGCCTTAGATTTTCCAATCACATTCAGTATGAGGGAACTAGTGAGGGATAAGTTATTGTTGCTTGAAAAATGAAAACCTGTGCATAGATTAAGCCTAAATAACAGAGTACAATATATTTATCTTTATTCCACACAGAAAGTTACAGTAGGAAGATCAGCAATTGAAACACTACCTTTGGTGAAGCGCAAGAGGTGCTACAAATCATGGATCACCACCCAACACACATACTGAAGAGGAAACTAGCATCAATGTTGCAAATGTATGTTTGTTATGGTATTGTTCCATTTATTTTAGAGGACTGTTATTTTTCATCAAATTTCTGATAGTGTCACTAAAGTTTGTAAAGCAACTGCATTGACAAAAAAGTATGTTATGCTTTCAAGTACTTTTTCTTCCCTATTAGAGTCTTAAATTATTACCTTCTTCCTAAAATTGCCAAAAACATGTAAAACAACAAAAGCAAAAAGATAAATATGAATATAAATGAAAGATTAAGGTAAGAATAGTTTTTTAGTTGGTAGTATTCACTCACATAAAAATAGAAAATCATAAACATCAATAAAACTTATTTAACTTTAGTTTTCAGAGTTATAATTCAATTTGAAAATATTTTGAGATTTAAAGTGAGTGTTAAGGTCTAAATACATTGTTAATTTAAGTGTTAGTTTGGCAAGAAAAGGAAAGTTACAATTAGCTTTCAAGATTCAATAATCTAACTCAAAAATGCTTACTAAATTTAACTAATTTTGGAGCATCCTAATTATGGGCTGAATAGAAGCGCCTAACATTTTAACAATTAAGATTCAAAAATCCATAAAAGAGAATAAAAGGAAAAAATGTAAAATAACTAAATGTTTGAGATCTATGTTTTGCAATTATAAAACTCTATTTTAGGGCTTTAAAAAAAGCTGGAAAGAGAAGCAGTATTGTTTATGGTTGGAACACTCAATGCTGTAAAAATTTCATCTCTCTAAATTAACCCATAAATTCTAAAGACTTTAATTATAACCATTACTGGATATTTTAAGGCTGAAGAATACATGGCCGCTATTCATCTAGACAGTAAGCAGAAAAGCCTGGATGGAAACCTGAGTGTGATGTGCTGTTTATTTATTATATTTTCACAGAGTATGCAGTGCTGTGTAGGTCTAAAGATATAGGTTGGCAAATCAAAATAAAAAAAAATATAAAGTTAAGCCAAGAGTCAGGAACACAGGAGGATTTAGTGCAAAATCAGGTTAATTTCCACTCGGGTTGGAGATGGTCCAACCGTTCTAGTGCTATAAAGAGAAAGGCAGGACCCAGCTTCATCACTGGCAATGAAATACATTCCATGAGGTCAAAAACATAAGTGAAATGAAGCAAAAACAAATAACTACACAAATAGGTTTTTTGTTTTATAAAAATAAATGTAGAGAGAAAAGTATTTTATGCAAAGAACAGAACTCTAAACGTATGTCCCTCTGGATATAACCACAGTGATACACACATCCCAAATAAGACAATCATGTCAAAGTATTACTCATATTGCTAAGAATATATTTAACTTATAGAATGAAGCTAAATGATTATAAACACTTATTAAACTTGGGATTTGTTTTTAATTTGAGCAATAATAAGCTACATTTGGACATTTGAGAGTTGATTTAAGTTGTCCAATGAGGAAGGAAGGTATTTTAGTTTCATTGCAGTCCTCATCATGACAGTAATTAATATATTGGAAATGCATCATTGGGTAGCCTGTCAAAGAAAAAAATTAATTACCATCAAACGTCTCATGTGTTACAGAGCTGAAAGGTTTTGGGAACATTTTATGACTAACAGAAAAGCAAATCATTGAAGTGCGTAAAGAATCAAAAGGGAATGATGTGTTTCTCATTTGAGCGTTGCACAGTATTTATTTAATTAATTTAAATTACTGAAGTTTTTTTTGTATGAAAACATAAAATACTGCCAAAGGGTAGTCAAAATTTAATAATCCCAAGAAAGGCATTTAAACAACTACTTTGAAAGGGCATTCTAAATTTCCATTAATAATCTTACTTAATGAGAGTCAACGATGCATTTCCACCACTTTTCAAATGTAGCTAATACTTATAATGACATCTAGTGAAATCTTCCATGAGGATTTCATGGTTTATCAATAATGTAAGCTGACAAAAATAAAAAGAAAACCTGTTATTTCATTAAGCAACTTTGCTAATGGAGAAAACTTCCAGAGGAAGGGAACAGGCACTTTAAAATACATATGCAGTCGCTTATCTCCTACAGTGCTACTAAGGACAACAAAGATATCAAAATGGACCAAAATGTTTACAGGAGGAAACATGCAACAAAAAAGTTTGGTGTTGGGCTGCATTGATAGTTCGTCAGATAAGAGCATTTTCTGTGTAATCACTAGTACTAGAGTTTGGATCCCAACAGCCATGTAACTAGCCAGGTGCTCTGAACTACTATAACCCCAGTCAGAAGAGTAGTGAATGTAAGAGAGTCGCTGGACTTAGCTAGTTTTTTGCTTATCAGACAAAAATTCAAACCCCATGTTCAGATAAACATTTACTTCCAAAGAATGCACATATCAATCAAAGGAGATATAAATCATTTAATTTCCAGCATATACATATATATACATACATATATATTCATATAATTTCATCTGCATATGGTATATTAGAATATTATAAGTGTTTATTATAGTAGTAATTTAGAACATGTAATTACCTATAAAGAGCCAATTACAGTTTTTAGCGGCTTTGATGGAACTATAGGCTTCCAGCATGTTAGTAAAGTACTCTACTACTGATCAATCCCATCATTCTGCTGTTAATATATTTAATATAGTTTAAATGAATATTCTACATGTATTTATCACATGTTCATCATCTTTTTATTATTCATCACATATAGAAAATGATTTAATCATTAATGCAATATTGTATATGCCATTTTATAATATTAAATATGTGTAGCAATAGTTATACATAATTAAAAATGCATATTATCAGTATATTTACATCACGCATAAACTTGTTACAAGGATTTTTCAGTCTCCTTTTCCTGAGAAATTACTTTAACTGGAAGCAGTGCATAAATCTGAGTTACAGATATATGGAAATGGAAAACAATCTATAACAATTAAAACTTTAAGAAGTGAACTCCTGTTGAATAACTAGCATAAACAAATCTAAATGTTCTATAGATTGGGAGTGAAAAAATACTTGCCTGTATTTGTATTTATGAGAATGAGAAACAGAAAATCATATTACTATGATGGAATGATAATATGAATTCATAAAATTAACAAAAGAAAAGTGAAAAATCTAACATACTTGCTGCAGTTCATCAGGAAAATACAGAAAAATGATGGAACTTATTTAAGTGAATACATTTGTAATGAGTGATGTAATGTTTCTTAAACAAATCAAGCATATAGACTTACTCATTTTTGAATAAATTGGTCAAGTTCACAGTATGCTGCCATTCAACTCTTTATTACAAGTTCTCTATTACATCATATCTACACATATAAGCAAACTTTAATGTCACAGAAGTATGTGCAATCAGTTCTGTTGGTATAGTAAAAAAACAAAACAAAAAACAAAACAAACAAAACAAAACAAAACAAAAAACCAGCCTGGAATGACTGATGGGGTGAGAAAAGTTGCCATTCACACAAGACATAGCAATTGATGAAAATATTCAATCATCAATTCTTTTAATTTAGATACAATACTCAGAAGCAGAATGACTTATAGTCTAATGATTGCATTTTAATTCATACAAAATAATTTAATACTACTCTTCTGGGCATGGCAACTAATGAGAAAATTGTATACAGATTTTTTTTTTTACTTTAGAGACCAATGAGTGAAAGACTCAATTAAGTAATTATTCAAATTATCTGTAGGGTCATTTTGAGAAGATAATCACCAGTATATTTCTGACCAACTGATTAAGAGACCTATTCATCTCAACAAGCATTTTAAACATGCTATGTCCATTAAGTAAATTTTTAACACACTCAATTCAATTAATATTCAATCAGTTCACTTGAGGTAATGTGATTATACTAATTAAAATATGATGACAGAAACAGTATCTGGAACTTATCTTGAGAACATTTGAATGTTAAACTTACGAGAACAAAATCTGCTACAAATTTGGATGTACTTCTTTCAGCTTATTTATGGTAGTAGTGATAGACAAATTATTTTTGTTCTCTTTTGATAGCATGTGGGTACATTTAGACAACTTTCAGTCTGATTGCATTTATTTTAAGTGCATTAAACTTTCTAAGAAAAACTTTGACTCTATCAGCTAATTGAATATCTGTAGACTATTTTTAATTTGATTTAAATATTTGTTAAACTATTCCAAGTTAGATATAAACCAGGATACAATTAATATGTTAATCAATAATGTCAATATTGTCCACCTATATTAATAAAAATCATAATTCCATAATGCATAGTATAAACATAATTTTAATAGAAATCCTGTTTTGCTTAAATGTCCTTATTATCACAGAGGCATATTCAAGCATATTTTCTCTAGCAATTATTCTTTGCAATATTTTTATTATGTGTCTTTTTTAACATATACACTTATATTATTACACATGAATAAAATAAACTACATACAGCAGGAAAAACCACGAGACAGCTGGTTAACAATTATTCTTGATTTCATCCTTCCTCCAGTAGACATCATGTTAGCCACATCCTAATATATGAAAAAGCTTCATGCAATACTGCCAGGGACCAGCCCTAGCACTTCAGGATGTTGTGAGGGTACTTGAAGCAGGGATGAACTAAAGCATCACAAAATCAACTCATGAGTCAGACATTTGTTGCAAGCTGACAGGCAGTGATCTGGGCATGCATACCACAGATACAAACCTGTTTTTAATTTAGTTTTTAAGGAAGTAAAGTCAAAAAGTTTTTTAATGTAGTAAAGTCAAAATATGAAATAAAGTAAAAAAAAGTTGTTTCACATGATAATTGCATAAAATTTTGCAGATTTTTAAAAATATATTTTAATAATTTATTCATATTACATCTCAATTGTTATCCCATCCCTTGTATCCTCTCATTCCTCCCTCCCACCCATTTTCCCCTTGCTCCCCTCCCCTATGACTGTGACTGAAGGGCACTTCCTCCCCCTGTATATGCTCATAGGGTATCAAGTCTCTTCTTGGTAGCCTGCTGTCCTTCCTCTGAGTGCCACCAGGTCTCCCCCTCCAGGGGACATGGTCAAATACGGGGCACCAGAGTTCATGTGAAAGTCAGACCGCACTCTCCACTCAACTGTGGAGAAAGTCCTGTCCATTGGCTAGATCTGGGTAGGAGTTCGAAGTTTACTGCACGTATTGTCCTTGGCTGGTGCCATAGTTTGAGCAGGACCCCGGGTCCCAGATCTGCCCCTCATCATGTTCCTCTTGTAGGTTTCTAAGACCCTCTGGATCTTTCTATTTCCCTATCCTCCCATGCTTCTCTCACCTAGAGACCCAATAGGATGTCCTCCCCTCTGTCCCACTTTCCTGGTAAGTGAAAACTTCCATGGGACATGCCCCTTGGGTTAGTGTCCAGATATAAGTGAGTATATACTATTTGACTCTTTCTGCTTCTTGGTTGACTCACTCATTATGATCATTTCTAGTTTAATCCATTTGTCCATAAATTTTGGCAATTCCTTATTTTTAATAGCTTAGTAGTATTCCACAGTGTAAATGTACCACAGTTTCTTTATCCATTCTTCTGCTGAGGGACACTTAGGCTCTTTCCATGTTCTGGCTATTATGAATAAGGATGCTATGAACGTGGTTGAGCATATGTCCCTGTTGTGTGCTGGAGCATCTTCTGGGTATATTCCAAGGAGGGGAATAGCTGGGTCTTGAGGAAGCCCTATTCCCAGTTTTCAGAGATAGCACCAGATAGATTTCCAAAGTGGCTGTACTAGTTTGCATTCCCACCAGCAATGAAGGAGTGTTCCTCTCTCTCCACATCCTTGCCATCTAAATCTGAAGAAACAGAAGCAAGAAACTTAGCTATGCCCCCACTAACCCCAAAACCAAACACATACTTTTATTTTGAATTATTTTCAATCTTTGAACTAATCAGTCAGTTTTGGTTTTGGCCAAAGGGCATCGATTTTGTGGTTTCCTTTTATCTAGACATTTGTTCTCTTAGGCTATTTTTGTAGAGAAGTACTAGACACAACCTCAACTTGTGGCCATCTTTCAAGCTCAGCTTAATGGCTAGCTAGCATCTTTTATACTATCCTAATCTTTTTCTTCCTTAGTATGACAATTCCAAATCTGTTATCTGTGACAGCTAATAAAAGTCTAATCATTAACCCAAGCTCTTTTTCCTTCCCAGGCAATCCACTCATGTTATATATCCATTGCTCACCTTTCCACTCTCGGTTTACGTCTTCCTCAGAATCCACCCAAGCTTTCTCTTTAAAGTCCCAAGATATAGGTTTTTTTTCCTTTTGTTTAACAAAGGTTCAGTCCTGAGAACTTCTTTCCTTAGTGCCTCATGTTTTATATGTCATTTGTAAGTCATAAACTATTGAAAACATCTAGTAAGGAACAATATTTTCATTTTTCCCAAATTAATGTTGCTTCTTCATCTGAGACATTTTCATCCTTGCACAGCATGAACTGCTTGCCAGGTGTTATTACTTGGTTTTGACAGAACATCTTTTTCTTATGTTTCATAACTTCTGAGGACTCAAGATCAGAGGAAGGAGAGAGCATCAAGAGAAGAAGCCAGGAAACTAAAATGAAAGCAACTCAGTAATAGGTGGCATTGCAATAATTGATGAGCCCAGGGGTCAAGAGGTATCAGATCTTTGTCAAGTGATTCAACTCCTGTCCCTTCAAGGTCATCACGAGACCTCAAGCTCAAATCTTTGTCAAGAGCATTGCATGTTCTCTACTCCTGGGCATGCTGCTGCCAGCAGAAAACAGTATGGAAGAAGTTTCTTTATTGTTTGATAAATGTCCTTTGTATGAATCCTGTTTTCAGTCTTAATAAATATTTATAATTTAATATTACTTCTTTTTACATGACTTTAATATTGTCATAGTAATGATCTTTCAAACTGGACTAGAAGCTGGGGTGAACTGATAAAATTGTGTGATTTTTGTAAATATTGTGCTTGTCTGTGCTATTTTTTATTTTTTAACTTGTCTGGTAAGTTACAACAAATTGTTTCTTTAAAAAGTGAGGGATCAATGGAAGATTTCATTATAACAAAATATGAATGTGAACATATATGTAACAATAAAGTCAAATAAACTCAGACAACTGACATAAGACAAAAACTAGAGAAGATGCATTTATATTCATAATAAAGAATAATTGAATAATGCTTAAAGTTAAAGACACATTTTACAAGAAAAGTGAAGTTATAGCTATTCTTTTATTTTTACATATACATTCATATTATTATTTAGATATACAATAAACTACATATAGTAAGAAGAAACATGAAATAATTAGGAATTATATAAATGTTACATTTGTAGTGTTTTCCTGTTGGTATTTGATAACATCTTTCCTAACTTTGTGTGTCTACAACTTTGAATGTAAATCAGTATCTATCATATCTCATCACTACCAAACTAAAAACTTCTATCTAGACCTATAAACATCCTAACTCCCAAACAACTAAGCTTAACTGTAAAACGCCCATCAGAGAGATGAGAAGGAATGAAATTAATTATCTGAGTAAACAGGAAATGCAAGTTAGCAGCTTCCAAAATGAGAAAATAAAAGAGACAATTCGTTGTCTAGACAGTCTTCCAGAACTCTCTGAAATGTTGGAGCATTATCTTCACCCTTCTGGCCCAATATATCCAGCAGACATATTTGTGAAGCAGGAACCATTGAGGACTTGCTTACTCTGTCTTGATAGACTTTGGCTGTTGACTCTGCTTGCTTCCAATGTTGTCAACTTTTATGCAGGATTCTGTCTGTAGCAGGAACAAGGACATTTTCTCCAGTGGCTTGTTTGCCATATTTGAAGCCATCTCCATAAAGAGGTTCACTGATAGTCATCATCTTCCCTGAGGTAGGCTGCGTGTGGCCAGGGATTCAAATTCAAGATTTTTCTTCACACACATTGCTTATATTGCTACTTTATTAGGAGGTAGTATACCCATACAACTTAATTATAATACAATGCTTATTTCCAATACCTTGAAGGTGCTATTGCAGGCTGTTTAGGATACTTAAGTAATACAAGTTAATTGTTGGTTGATTAACTCATGGTCATGTCAATTACTAGTCTATTTTCATCACAGGAATATATACCTAGGTTTAACAGTTAGATAGGATTTTATAGATAGATAAGATAAATAGTTAGATAAAGTCTTCAAAAACCTCAGAAATCTACAAAATATAGCATTTAAAGATTTTGAAAGATTTGAAGGCTCCTTTGACTATCAGACAGGTTAAAAATATTTTAAATTATATACATAATACTATGAAAATAACCAAAACCACGATGTGTAATATAATTTTAATATAAGGAAGAAAGAAATAAAATGTGTGATAAATATATTTGACTTCAATTTTTGTATGGTCATTTCAACTAAACTTATATGCTTAACCAAGTGTTGCTACATTTAAATTTTATAGCTTCATGTTACAGAAGTTGAGATATTTAATTGTAGCACAGGAAAAAATTTAAACCCTTATAAAATATTTAAAATAATTTTCCTGGGCTGAATAGTTATCAAGCAATCATATAGGGGTTAATATCAAGAACCCATAAAATTAAAATATAGTGAATGAATATGTGGGTCCATAATGGTCTAACTTTTAACTTTAGCACCATATATGTTTTATATAGGACTCTATACCTTTTCTAAATTCCCAGACCAGGAAAAAATAGTTTGTGAATTTGTTTAAATTGCAGATCTTGAATATTATCGCTATTAATACTCTGGATACTAAATAAAATCAAGTATTTCTTCATAAAATAGATGCCTGAAAAACTCTGATACACGGGAAAACCAGAGCTCAACCTATGATCACATAGGCCAAAGTTGGAAAGAAGAACCCACCAGCAAGTGATGGCAGTCAAAAGATGATGGAACTTTCAGTAAATAAACTTGCCCTTGGAGTCATACTAAGTTGGATTGCTTATACCTTTATTTTTTCATAGTGGATCTATTTGCATTCCACATGCATGCTTCCAGTTTGGGCACCTACACTTTTGGAATTTGCTGTGTTTTTGATAATGTATATTTCTGGATTCTTTATTAAAAATTTGGTGTCCATGTATGTGTGGATTTAACTCTATTCAATCCCGTTGTTCAAAGTTTCTGCTTTTATATAAATATCCTGTGATTATTATTACTACTGCCCTGTATTAACTTAAAATCAGAAAAAGTGAGACCTCCAAGAATTAGTTTATTGTTCAGGATGGTTTGTTTGAGTTAGCCTGGGTTTTATTCTCTTTCTTCCTTCCTTTCTTTCCTTCTTTCCTTCCTTCCTTTCTTCCCTTCATTTTTGTCTTTTCACATGAAGTTTTGCCTTTTCAAAGTCTGTAATCAACTGTGTTGAATTTTTGATACAGATTTCACTGAATCTTTAGTCTGCTTTGTTAGGATGCCATTTTTACTATTTTAACCTTTATATCCATTGACACTGGAGATTTTTCTATCTTCTTGTATCTTCTTCAATTTCTTTCTTCAAAGACTTGAAGTTTTAATTGATTGGAGTTAAGCAAGATATTTTTTATTACTCGAGTCTATTGTAAAAGTTTTTTTTCCATTACTGCTTTCACACTCAATTTGTCTCTCTATATATAGGAGGGTTATTTTTGTAATTAATGATGTATTTATCTACTTTGATTATTGTATATTTTAGCTGTAGGAGTTACCTGATAGAATATTTAAGGATACACACACACACACACACACACACACACACACACACACACACTCACACACACACACACACACACACACACACTCACACACACACACACACACACACACACACACACACACACTCACACACACCTATACCTTATCAACTACAAATAAAGATACCTGGACTTATTTTTCAACTTGTTTCCCTTTGATCTCCTTCAGTCTCATTTCGCTCTAGCTAAAACTTCAAGTCCTATATTGAGTAGATATGGAAAGAGTGAATATTCTTCTCTTGTTCCTGGTTTTACCGAGATTGCCTTGACTTTCTTTCCATTTAGTTTGATGTTGGCTAAAGGCTTCTAGTAAATAGCCTTTATCATGTTTAGGTATGCTCCTTATATTTCTAATCCATCCAGAACTTTTATTATAAAGGGTTGTCAGATTCTGTCTGAGGGACCTTCTGCATCTAATGAGATTGTCATGTGGTTTATTTCTTTGTGTGCTTATATGCTGGATTAAATCTATCAGTTTTTATATATTGAAGTACCCCTGCACTTCTGGAAAGAAGCCTATTTGATCATGGTGGATGATCGGTTTGATGTGTTCTTGGATTCTGTTTGCATGCACTTTATTAAGTATTTTTGCATCTATAGTCAAAAGGGAAATTCTCTCTTTTTTTAATGGAAACTCTCTATTCTGAAGTTGTTTTGTGTGTGTGTGTGTGTGTGTGTGTGTGTGTGTGTAGATTATGCAAGCCAAAGGTTACTATGTATAAAGGTTATTATGGTCACATAAAGTTAAATGGACAATATTTCTTTGGTTTCTATTTTTGTGGAAGAATTTGAAGAGTAATGGCATTAACTCTTCTTTCTAACAGTCTGGCTAGGCTTTTTTTCCATTGCAAAACATTAATGACTGCTTATATTTCACTATAGATTACAAGTCTATTTAAATTGCATATAAATTGTTGATTTAATTTTGGAAAGTGGTAGCTATTCAGGAAATTATCCATTACTTTTAGATTTTCTAATCTGATGGCATACAGGTGTTTTAGAAATGTCCTAAAGATTCTCTGGATTATTATGCTTCCCTTTTCATTTCAGATTTATTAATTCATATATTTTCTCTGCCATTTAATTAGTTTGGACAAGTGTTTGTCTATCTTTTTGAAGTTTTAAAAAAACTAACTCTTTCATTGATATTTGTCCTGTTATCTTTGTTTCTGTTTTAGCCCTCAGTTTGATTATTTCTTGTCATTGACTGGGTATGCTTCTTTCTTTTTTTCTTTCTTTCTTTTTTTGTCTCAGACCTTTCAGGTGTTTTGTTAAATTGTCAGTATAAGATACCTCCAGTTTGTGGGTTTTTGTTCTTAATGTAGACAGAAATATGAACCTGCCTGTTATAACTGTTTTCATTGTGTCCCAAAAGTATTGAAACATTGCATATTCATTTTCATTGAATTCTAGAAAGTATTTAATTTCCTCTTTATTTCTGTCTTGTCCCATTTTTTCTTCACTAGTGAATTGTTCAATATCCTTGACTTTGTAAGTTTTCTGTTGTTGTTGATATCTAGATTTAATCCATTAGGGGGGCAGAGACACACAGATCTCCATAAGTTTGATGCCAGCCTGTTCTTGACGTCCAGGACAGCCAGAGCTACACAGAGAAACCTTGTTTCAAAAAGCCAAAATTAAAACCAAACCAAAACAAAACAAAATAAAACAAAAACTTGCTTAGCATAGTGTTAGAGTGTGTGGTCATTTTGGAGAAAGTTCAATAATTTGCAGTGAAGAAGTTTTATTCTTTTGTTTTGTTCTGGTGAATGTTCTATAAATATCTGTTAAGTGCCTTTGTTTTTTATAATGTCTGCTATCTTCAACATTTCTCTCTTTATGTTTTATGTGGATGACTAGTCAAGTGATCATTATGAAATATCGAATTCTCTCACTCATTGTGTATGATCCAATAATAAATTAAACTGTTGTAGTGTTTCTTTAACAAAACTGGTTGTCCTTGTGTTTGGACCACTGATGTTAAGAAATGAAATGTCATCTTGGTGAACGTTTATTTTGATGAACATGTAGTGTCCTTGCCTATATCTTTTAATTACTTCTTGTTTGAAGTCTATTTTGATAGGTATTAAAATGGTTTTACCAGTTTGCCTTTTAAATCCTTTTGTTTGCAATGCCTTCTTCCAAGACTTTACTTGGGGTAATGTCTATCATTAAAGTTAATGTGTGTTTTCTAGATGCAGCACAAGGATACATCCTTATTTTGTAAGACTTTGTTCTTTTTTTAAAAGTTCTTCTCTCATATCATAAAAGCTGACTGGATTTTCCCTCTTCGTTCTCTTATTCCCCAATATCCTCCTTCCCAATCCCTACACCAAAATCTCTTCCTCAGTTTCCTTTAGAAAAGAACAGGCCTCCTAGGAATCTCAGACAAACAAGTTATAAAAACACACAATAAGACATGGCACAAATCCTATGTCTTTTTACTAAGGCATTTAGGCCATTGTTTTTGTGAGATAAAAATCACCAATGATTGTGGATTCTTGTTATTTTGTTGTTGTTTGCGGTGGTAGTGGTGCTGTGGAGTTTTCCTTCTTTTGATTTTGTTTGACTAAGAATATAAATTCCTTGGGTTTGATTGTTGTAGTTAGCCTTCTTAAGAGGCAGCTTTTGTCCCAGCACACTAATAGGGCCAGATGTGGAGATAGATATTGTTTAAATTTGACTTTACTTATGGATATTTTATTTCCTCTATCTATGGTGATTAAAAGTTTTACAGGTGGCCTGGAGAGAGAGCTCAGAGGGTAAAAGCAGTGACTATTCTTCCAGAGCTCCCGAGTTCAATTTCCAGCAACCCATAGTGGCTCCTGACCATGTATACTGTGATCTGATAACCTCTTCTTGCCTGTAGGTGTATATGTAGGCATAGCTCTATATACATAATAAATAAATAAATAAATAAATATTTTTATAAATAAATAGTTTTATGGGTTATAGTGGGCTCTGTTAACATTTGTGGTGTCTTAGATTTTGCTTCATATCTGTTCAGTTCCTTCTGGCTTTTTGAGTCTCTGTTGCAATGTTACATGTAATTCTAATAAATCTTCCTTTTTATGTTACTTGGTCTATCTTGCAGCTTTTATTATAGTATTCTTTCTTTGTTCTGCACTTTTAGCATTTTGACTATTATGTATCAAATGGGCTTTCTTTTCTAATGCATTCTATTTAGCATTATTCACTCTTCTATTAACTTTATAGGTATCCCCTCCTTAGGGTTAGGAAAATTTTCTCCTGTGGTTTTGTTGAAAATATTTTCTTGTCCTCTGAGCTGGGATTCTTCTCCTCCCTCTGTTCCTATTATTTTTGGCTTTGGTATTTTCACAGTGTCCCAGATTTCCTGGAAGTTTTCTATCAGGAGAATTTTAGATTTAATACTTTATTTGACTGATGCAATTATTTCCTCTATCATATCTTCAATGCTTGAGATTCTGTTTTCATTCTCTAGTACTCTGTTAATAACACTTGCCTCTGTAGTTCTTCAAATTTCTAAACTTTTCATTACCAGAATTCTCTTTGTGTTCTCTTTATTTTATTTCCATTTTCAGGTCTTGAACTATTTAATTTGTTTCATTCAACAGCCTGTATTTGTTTATCTTTTTTTTTTTTCATTTTTCTTTTTGCTTTTTTTTTCAGAATCTAGATATATGTCTTTGTCTTTTTTTAATTCACTTTAGGTCCTGGTCATAGCCCCATTCCTTCTCTCCTCCTAGCCCCACCCAACCTCCCTCTCCCTCCTCCCCTCCCCTATTCCTTGGAAAGGGAAGGCCCCTTCACATCCACTTTAGCTCATCAAGTCACATCAGCAATGAACATGTCTTCTTCCCCTCTTTTCTGGTAAGGCAGTCCGGCCAGGGGGAAGTGATTGGAAAGATGACATCTGAGTCCGTATCAGAGACAGCCCTACTCTCTTTACTAGAAGACCCATATAGAGCCTGAGCTGTCCGTTGGCTACATCTGCATAGGAGCCTAGGTCCAGTCCATGCATGGCCATTGTTTGGTGCTTCATTCTCAGCAAGCCCCTCTACTCCCTGGATAGTTGGCTCTGTTGGTCGCTTCTACCTCCTTTTCTTCTTTCCCCCACTTTTCCAAAAGTCTACATATGAATGTTGGGGTGTGATTCTCAGCATCTCTTTCAGTCTGCTGCTGTGTGGAGCCTATCAGAGGACAGCTCTGCTGGCTCCTCTCTGCAAGCACAGCAGAGTATCTTCAAACAGTTTCAGGGGTTGGCTTTCTCCCATGAGGTGGGTCTTGGGTTGGGCCAGACATTGCTTGGACTTTCCCTCTATCTCTCCTCTACCTGTTCTATTTTGTCCCTGCACATCTGGTAGAACAGGGTAAACTTTGTGTAGAAGTTTTGTGTGTAGGTTGGCATTCCCTCTTTCCACTAGGAATCTTGTCTAGTTGGAGGGTGTTCTCTTCAGACATTATGGCCCCTGCTAGTTGGACTTTCTTCCAGAGTCTCTCTCATATTCTCCCAGAAGCCTACCCTGACTTAAGTCACCAGCTTGTCACAGAGATGCCCCAGGCAGCAGTTTCTCTTTACTCTGCAGTCCTCTGTCCTCCAGCCCCTTCTCTTCCCCTGGTCTCTCTCTGAACTCCCTCTGTTATCTTTTCCCTCATTTTCTACCACTATCTCTGTCATTTGTATTTCCCCTTCTGAGTGATAGCTGAGCATCATCCCTTTGATTATCCTTGTCACTTATCTTCTTTTGGTCTGTGCTTTGTAGTATATTTATCCTGTACTATGTGGCTAAAGTCCACTTAAATGTCAGTACATTCCATGTTTGTCTTGATTGGTCTGGGTTCCTCATTCAGGATGATCTTTTCTAGCTTCATTCATTTGCCTGAAATTTTCATGATTTCTTTGTTTTTAATAGCTGGTTAGTATTCCATTGTGTAAATGTACCACAATTTCTTTATCCATTCTTCCTTTTAGGGAAACCTAGGTTGTTTCCAGATTCTGACTATTATGAATAAAGCATCTATGGGCATAATTGATCAAATGTCCTTGCTTTATGGTGGGGGCATCATTAGTGTTTGTTTTCATGAGTGTTATAGCTGCATCTTGAGGTAGAACTATTCCCAATAATCTGAAAAAGCAAGAGAGTAGTTTCCAAAGTGGCTGTAAAAATTTGCACTACCACCTACAACAGAGGAGTGTTCCCCTTTTTCCAATCCTTGCCAGCATGTGCTTTCACTTGAGATTTTGACCTTAGCCATTCTAACAGTTGTCTTTTCCTTGGATTATTATTTTTTCCTGGGGGTGTAGTGGGTGATTTATCTACTGTTTTCCAATTGCTATTTGTTTTCTTATATTTTTCCTTTGTTTTTGGTTGCTGTTTTTATTTTTCTTTATTTTTAAGAGATTTATTCATTTTCTCTTTAAAGAGCTTTATAGTCAATATGGTTGGTTCTAAGGTTATTCTTTTGTACTTCAACACTGTTGAAGTATTGATGGCCTGCTGTGATAAAATAGCTGTGCTCTAGTAGAGCCATACTGCCCTGACCCTTATTAATTGTGTTTCTATCCTGTTTTGTATGTGTCTGTGTTTGTGATTACAAGATGATACGTTGATTTCTGGATTTGTCTTTTTTTTTTTTTTTTTGGTTGATGTTTTGTTCTTTGGTTTCCATTTATTCTATTGATTTTCAGACAGTGTGAAGGCTGTGTTTTTTTTTCCTTAGTGCTCATCTGGTATGTTCACTAAATATGCCTGATGTTGTGAGAGTTTGAGATACTGGGATGAGTTGTTGGACAAAAGGTTTGAGGAGAAGGTCGTAGTGATCCTTTGTAGATGGTGTCAGTGTGAATTGGCACAGCCCAGCAGAATTCTTGCTGAAAAACTTGGGATGAAACTTGGTGGGATTGGATCTCTGGAGTAATAGGGAAAGAAATTGGCTATGTTGCTGCCCTGAATGGAGTTGCCCTTGGGCTAGCATCCCATGCCTATTTGAGTTGAGGCCAGGGATAAAGCAGTGGTTGGGAAAAGAGAAGTTAGAAGGGGAATATCTATGGGAGCCAAAACAATGAGTGCACTGGACAGAGAACGCTGACACAGGTATTCTGCTGCAGGGATGGAAATGAAATTGAGAATTGAATCTGAGGGTAACAGAGAGAAGTGATCTGTGTAGAGGAATTTTACTCCCGCATCATGACTGCTTTGATCACATCCAAAGACCTTCTAGGTCTGTGTGATCTGTCTGGAATCACAAGCCACACACCTTCAGCCCTCTGGCTGGAATGCAGCACACACTTATAATCCTAAACAATGACTTTTAATTGAGGAACAGGCAAAGTGATAATCTGAGAAAGATTTGAAAGAATAGGATAATCCAAACTTTCTCGAGAACAGACAAGGGAGTGAGGCAACCTATGAGAGCAGTCAAGAGATACTCTGGTCAGTCAATGCTGGATTCAGTCAGGCGAAAGGCAGAAGAAGAGTTTTATAGACACAGGATGAAGAGAGAACAAGGTAGACACAGGTGAAGACAGAAATGAGCCCGAGAATAAGAAGGAGCCAGAGGATTGGAGCAGATTGCTAGAGTCAGTTTGAGACCAAGCAGAGCAATATATTCAGAAGCTGAGAAAAGCCTGATTGAATCAGTCAGCGTGGAGAGTGTGAGGCAGAGCAGCTTTGTTGAACTAGACAGCCAGAGTTGACAAAGCTAGAGCAGGTCAGCTTCTTTAGAAGTAACTCTCCAAGACAACAGTAACATCAGGCAAATAAAAGTCACTTTTACATATTTGCTGCCATCCTTTCTGACATGTGGCTTGTGGGATCAGGAGAGGGCTGATGGAGTTCAGATCCAGCATAAAACAATGAAGTGGGCGGGGCTTAGGAGAGGATGGTCTGTGAAGGGGGCAAAAGGCTACAGCTGGTGTTCCTTGCAGAGCTGGGGACTTGGGTGTTGGATTTAAAAGGAAGGGAGGAGTGAGTGGTGGGGTTGTCAGTTGGTTTATGTACTTCCCTGATTTGCTTACCTTGTCTGTTCCCAGTTACTGTGTGGTAGCATTGGAGGCTGGGTTAATGGGATGAGCTGAGGGAATGAATTTAGATAAGATCTTTGTGTTCTGTTGGGCATGCAGTCAGAGCAGAAAGAGGGGACTGAAACAAGTTTCCTTCTATACAGCTAAGGAAGAAAAGGGGTTGAAATGGGAGTTGAGTCTCAGGAACAGTAGGAGAGGTGTGGGTCCACATTCAGCTTTCATACTCTTGTGGGAGGACTGGCTGTTGGGTTAGCAAAGGATGCATGTCAGGGTTGTGATCTGGGACAAAGAAACAAATAAGTCAAGGAAGGTTAGAAGGGCATGCGGTGTAGTATTCACAGAAAAGGGAAGGAGACAGTCAGATAAGGTTTTCAAAGGAGTTCTTCTTTGGAGCTGGGTACCTGGATATATGGCCTGCAATAATTTAATTTTTTTTAATTCAAAGAGAATTACTTTGTTATAATTAAATATAGCCTCTTTGCTTTAGTGTTCAACTTAATAAAAGTAAACCCTTTTATTGGGACTGCTTTATTTATAATTGATATAGATAAAACCTTGAATATTTGAATACCTGTAACCTTTTGCACTTGAGTTTCCATGTATAAGCAAATATTAGAATGCGCCATGTGGTTATAGGACTCCATAAACCACCATTATATCTGAAATTCCAAACTAAATGTCTTTGCTTTTTAATAAAAGTATTTATGAAAAATAGATTAACTTATGAAAACATCCAAGTGAGCATTACATCTGCCTTTCAATTAAATATGTCATTTCTGGGATAAAATTATTTGTTCACATAGATATGAAATTATATTCAGTTTTATTTTTAAGTTATTTATAATTATTGAGTGGCTGTTTATATTAGAATGTTTATCATTTGATATATCTTCCCTTTTCTGTTTAAAAATAAAGGGCGACATTGACTGCACCTCTTTTTAAAAAAAAAAAACAGAAAAGGGTTGAAATATTAAATGTATCCTTATGTTTATTGTGCTTATATTTAGGATGGTATTAAGGTATAAGTAACTAATACAATATGTTTAAATAAGTTACTATCTAGCAACACATTTATTTTCAAGCCCAGTTGTCCTGGTTCACCTTCTGCCATCAGTGACTATTGGCTGTTGTTCATTGATGGCTAAAGTCTACCCCTATAGGAACTCACAGTGTCCAACCTGATTTCGTGTAATGTTCATTAAAGGAAAAGGAAAGAGAAAATGAGAGTGAGAGGTAGTAAATAATATGGAAGACACAGTCTCCTGCAGTCCATGCCAGTCTCCTATTTTACAGGCTCAGAATCAAGTTCTCTACTATGATATTTATTTGAGGAAAGTTACTAAAACAATAGAATCAGCTCTCAGTAGCCACAGCTGTCAGGCACTTTTTTTTTTCCTATTTAATGTGATTCATGGTTACTCTTTTTTCTAACCTTTAGTGATTATGCACCCTTTTGTTGTTTCGGTGTGGTTTGTAAGACATGGCCTTAACTAGTACATGCAGTCTGCCCTCAACTTGCTGTATAGCTGAAGATACTTTGAGCTCCTGATATTCCTGACACCGATTCAGAGCTAGGGTTACTAGGTATACCACCTTGAACAACAAATGGTGCATATTCTACTCATAGTAGAAAAATGCTAAGACCAAGGGTAGTGGCATATTAACACTGCACAGAGAATATTATTTTTATTATTTATTTATTTATTGAAAATGTAATTTCATTATCTTATGCATTCATTTCTTTTTTTACCCCCTAAGCTCTCCTAGAGCAGACTCCCAGACATCCTTGCTCCTTTTCAACTCCATGACCTGTTTTTTTATCACTAGTTGTATTTACTTGCCTATATGTATAGCCATATGTATTCTTAAAAGCATTGTCCGCATAATGTGACTTGGATGTATGTTTTCAGGTCTGGCCATTTGGTGTTGGATAATCAGCTTGTGTGTTCTTCTCTGGGGAAGATTATTTCTTCTGCTCTTAGCACCTTAATTGCCAATATTTCTCTGTGTATAGTTGAGAACTCAATGATTTTTCTCTGTCCTACCTTGGCATTGTCTGTATTTGTTGTCCTTGTTTATCTCATGTACAGGCAGTCATGACGGTGAGACTACAGGTTTAGCTTCTGACATTTCTGGGAGAAACTATCTCCCATCAATCTTTCTGATCCTCTGGCACTTACAATATTTCTGTCCCTTTCTTATGGAATGGGACATGACCACGTAGGTTCATTATTTGTTCCACTGGATCCAGATGTTCCACAAGGAGGCAGTTTAGTTCCATGTGGTTTTCTTTAATCATCTTTATCTGTTAAAAAAGTCTCATTTGGAGGGGGAAGTGTACTTTTCAGTTTGTTAGTTCTGTTTATTTTTAGATTAACTAAAAATTATAATGCTACCAAAATATTGTACTGAAAACAGCATTACTAAACTTTTATAATTATTAATATCAGAAAATTTCTCATGAGGACTATTATAAGCTCGTTATAAATGTTATATGCTTACAGATATTTTAATTATTTATTTTATATTGAAAAAATTAAATATTCTTAATAAACTAATTAATTTGTTCACTGCATAGAATGTCCTTTACTGTGAACACATTTGTTTGTTTATATATCACCAACTAATGTTTTAGACATTAGGTTAATTTTCATTGAAGCCAATACTATCAATTATTTGTTGATTAACTTATTTATATATAATTTCTACATCATCTTATAATATATTTTAAGATTGATAAAATGTTCATCTCCTTAATGTTGATCTAAATCTTGGTATGTCTAGTAAATGCAATGTCTATTTTATGACCTTTCCATTCAGCACAGTCTCTTGCCTGTGATAAGATCATAAATATTTTCTTGTCATCTCTGGAATTCTTATAGTAGAAATGTCATTCACCATGGTATGTCCAAGAATAACCAATCAGTTTATTTTATAATTAATGAGCCTGAAATGTAGGGTTTTGTCTTTCACTAAGACTTCCTAAGCCACTGTACATATTTTGGAAGATATTTAAATAATAGTTTCATGTTATCAAATAGTAAATTATAGTGTGCCAAGAACTGACCAGCTATGTAAAAACCCCAAATAATCACCAAACAACATTATTGATAATAGTATCCCACACTACAGTGGTGGTTTTTATTTATTTATTTATTTATTTTTGGCTCATAATCAAGGTCTGTCCATGTGATGTTTATCATTGAATGAGATAATAAAAAATACTTGAATTCATTGGATTCATACTCAATCACTACCCTGAACCATTTGTTCACACTAAATTTTACAATTGAATTATTAAAAAGCCAAATAAAGCACTAGCTTCTGTGAAAACTATGAATATGTGACTTTAACTTTGTTTTCATTTTTGTTACAAAATCAACAGCTGTTATTACCACAAAGAACTACATAAGGGAGATATTGAAAGTCCCTTACTTTTAAAAGTAAAAAGACTTTATGTTGAAATCCAAAACTGTTCCAGCTTAGTAGCTTTCCATAGAAGGATCAAAATAAGACCTATAGTTGATTCAGGTTTTTTTTTTATCTGCAACATAATATTCCCTCCCCTTTTTCTTTGAGAAATTGCGTAATAAAGAATAATATTATATGTTATTACCACATAATAATTTCATTCCTTATTCTTTAGTATAAAACCAGAAGACTCTCTGAATAGCACACGAGAGACACTCTGTGTTTGTCAGCATCTCTTACATTATATCATAGTTTACTCATTTCAGTTGATTTGATAAACTCAGTAATCAAGTAAGGAAAAGTGGTAGTCTTCAGCCTATACGTGGATCTGTGATCCAGATCACGATGATTTTTATAGTCCTCAGTAAGTATTTCTAACCTACTGAGAATGCCAAGTATAGAAAAAAATAGAGGAGGAAGAAGAAATTGGAACAACGGCTTTAAGCTCTTGCCTTTGGCTAATGATGTCCTTAGACATTCTGTTATTTAGTAATAGTTTTGAATACATAACATTTGGGTGAACTTTTAGTTTAACACAGAATTTTTCTTCTTAAAGCTAATGTTAAACTTAGACTATTTTATTCAAGGGAAAGGTAAAATACTTTCACCCAAAAGAAAAGGTGACATTTCCATTTTGTACAGTCTGCTAAAAATGCCAAACCAGCTACCGTTTTTAATCCATGATAGTGAGTTATGCACAGATTGATTTTAAATGTGGCATTTTATTGCCACAGAAGAAAAAAAAGCATTTTCTAAAATATAAGATTAAATAGATGTGTAACAGATTTTAGTTACAGAGGTGAATTTTTATGCATACTTGTTGGTCATGCTGTATGAAAATTTCTTTCTGCATTTACTGTATGTTTAAAATATCAGCCATAAACATCCTGAAGGGCAGGTGCTGAAATGGCAGACGGAGACTGTATCCCATCTGTGTAAAAGGTTAGTACCACATTGCAGTACTTAGCATAACCTTAAAAGTCCATAATTTAAACTCTCATTCCAGGCAAGTTTTATTTTTAAACTGGAGTTTGAGAAAATATGTTCTCACAAGTTAAACACATAGTAAAGAGTATTGCCTTATTTTCATAAAATAATTAATCACATACTGTGGAGTTTTCTTAATTCTATAAACCTACAGATGATTTGTATGTTTTCTACATGCAGGAAAAAAATCTTCACTGTAAAATATAGTTTTCTATTATCCATATGGGCAAAGTACATTCATTCTAATAAATCATTTTACAACTGGCAAATATTGAAACTAATATGAAAATGGGTAAAAAAAAAGGTACTATTTTTTCCCAACATAAGTAACCATTACATTAGATGGAAAAACATTGATCTGATCATAAGGACATCTAGATTTTTCCCAGATTCTCACTTTTACAAACACAGCTGCTATGAACAAAGCTGATCAAATGTCCTTCTTCTATGGTGGAGCATCTTTTAAGTATATGCCTAGGAGTGGTATAGCTGGGTCTTGAGGTAGAACTAGTCCCAATTTTCTGAGAATGTGCCAGATTGATTTCCAATGCAGTTTGTACTCCACCAGAATAGAGGAGTATTCCCCTTTCTCAACATCTTTACCAGCATGTGCTGTCACTTGAGATTTTTTTCTTTAGATTTTCTTTTGATTTTGCATATATTTATATTATTAAACATAAATAAAACAAACTACATACAACAAGAAGAACCATGAAACAATCATGAATTATATAAATAAATATTACATACATAGTTGTTTGGCTATTTGTATTTGGAAAACTTGAAGTAAACATCTTTCCTATCTCGGTGAGTCTAAATTCTGAATGTAAATCATTATTTATCATATCTCATCTCTATCAACTTAAAACATCAATTTAGACATTAAAAACATCTTAACCCCTAAACAACTAAACTTAATTGTAAAACTAAACTGTCGGGTCCTCAACCCCATCAGAGACTTGACAAGGAATAAAATGTAATTACTTGAGTGAACAGGAAGTGCAGGCTAGCAGCTTCCAAACTGACATGACAGAGACAGTACAAGGCCATCAAAAAATAAACTCAAAGGTGTCATTGGGGTTTCTTTGTATCATAATGTTGTATCAGGACCTTATTACAGACTCATTTTTAAAACAAAATATATTATGTCCTCCAGGTTTATTTCTTTTTCATTAATTTATTCCTCTGTCATACAACGCGTCCCTACCACAGCCTCCTCTCCCTCCTCTCTTCCCAGTCAGCCTCCATTACCTCTTTCTTTAGATCCTGCATGACTCCTCCCTAGGTCTTTGAGCCAGCCAGATTCTGGATCCTGGCCAAACAGACAATGTCAGGCATGGCCTCCTTCTCTTGTTATGGGCCTCAGGTTAGACCATTCATTGCTTGGACAGACACTCTTCCAAGCGCTGAACCACCATTGCCCCAGCACACCTGGCATGCAGGGCAGGTTGTGCATCATATATTGTGTGTATGGCCTGGTGTTCCCAGTCCCATCATTAGGAGGCTAGCCTGGTTACAATAGATGGCTGGTTCAGGTTCCATAGCTTCCACTACTAAGGGTCCTTGCTAGAGTCAACGTTATAGTTTTCTGAAATTTTCTACTGCACTAGGTTTCCATATCACCTCAAATGGCCACCTGTTTCATTCATCTCTCTACCTCCTCTCTCTCTTATTCAGCACTCCCTCAGAATAAACCATGGTATTATTTTGGTATTTGAAATAAGGTATCCACCTAATTTCAGACAAGGATCTTGGACCAAATTATAAATGGATCTTAAACTTTTCAGCTTGACTATATTTTTGTAGCCTTCTGTCATGGTCTATCAGAACTGAGTGTGTACCTAAATGTTTGGTGCTCTGAGTTTCCCAGATGGCGGACTGGCAATACAGGTGTGAAAGGGGCAACTCTTACTGCACTCGCTTTGACTGTTCTATATAGAGTTACAAGTCAGTTCTCCAGTAAATTTGGCCAGAATACTAATGATAACCTGTTTCTTATGTTCATAAATGCAGGGTCCAAAGACTGATGCTGGGGTTAGGTGTCAATTTTCTTAATTATTTAAAGCTGCTTAAGAACATAAACAAATATTAAGACATGTACAAATATTAATAAATAACTTTAAATGTTTTAATGTGTTCAGCTTGGAAGAAAATTTCAATTGTATCCCTCTCTCACTGACTGTTCAGGGTTTTTATGCCTATTGTTAACCTGATGCTTTCTTAGGTTTGTGAGTTGTAACACCTACAACTTCTCTCAGGTCAGATTGCACTGTCACCCAGAAATCAAAACTTTTCTGTTTCTATTGTAAATCTAGTGTGAAAGGTAAAAATCTAATTTTTGCCCTTTGCTCTTTGCTCACTTGAACTTTGCATGGGGGGCAGGACAAAAACCTGAGACCTGAGAGAAGAATCAGTTATCATTATACAAAAAGTCTTATTGACATCAGATGGCTTGATTCATATGATAGCATATTAACCTAATTAGGTCTCTACAGCTGATGGGCAGTCATCAAAGAAAAGACGGAGGTGAGAGTAGCAACCTCTTAAATGATCAAACACACACACACACACACACACACACACACACACACACACACACAGTAGGGAGGTAGTTCTATGGCTCAGCTGAGCATTTGGGTGGCAATTGTGAGGATTCTGATACCATCATTAGCAATGGGATGAATAAGTTTAAGGAAAAAAGTAAAGATGTAGGTAGGCTGGGGAGTAGGAAAGAACTGAGGAACAGAGAAAAAGTAGGAGAAAAACGAAGAACAAGAGGAAACCAAAATCAAGGAAAAGAAAGAACCCTGTAGGATGTAAAGAAAGCAAGTTCATTTGTACTCATGTTAATTCTCAATTTGTGAATTATTCCAGATTTTTATGAACTTTGACACTAAATATGTATTTTTTATTGTTTTACATATACATTTATATTACTACACACATATAAAATAAACTATATATAGCAAAAGAACCAGAGAGCTTTCAGGAATTACATTCATGTTACATTCATAGTGTTTTGGCTGTCTGTATTTGGCAACCTTGAAGAAAACATCTTTCCTATCTCCATGAGTCTAAAATCTTGAATGTAACTCAATATCTATCATATTTTATCTCTATCAACTTAGAACATCTATCTAGACCTAAAGGCATCTTAACAACTAAGCCTAATTGTGAAACTCAACTATTTGGTCTCCAAGCCCATCAGAGACTTGAGAAGGAGTAAAATTAATTTCCTCAGTACACAGGAATCCCACAACATGGGAATGGCTCTGAGATAGGCTCAAACATGAATGTCTATGCACGGTCAATGCTTCTTATTAGTTACAGAACAGATGTAACTTAGAACTAGATGCCATTCTTTGTATGACATGAATGAAGATTTACAGATGTCTTTCTCCTGCTCATGCAAAGAGCAGAGACCTAGCCTTAACTGCTATGGGCACAATGCACACCTCATACACTTATAATTTCAGGATAGTATAATGCTTGTGAGAAACTATGTTTTCAGAACAAAACAACTGGACTTTGAGCTGGATCAGACCTGACAGAATTCATTTTTCTCAGCATGCATGATGCTGACATCCTACATTTTCCATGTTCCAGCAACAAGGGCTTCAGGTGTTGCTATCCATCAGAACAGGACAGCTCCCAAGACAGCTTCAAAGAAATTTTTACACAAAATTGTAAGTCCATACAGGTAAGGTAAAATAGTTAGTATAGGTCTCCCAAAACCTCAGAGTCCTACATAATATGGCATTTAAACACATTTAAATTGATTTAATGACTCTGTGTCAGCAAGACAGGTTCACTCCTGGCAACGCCCAGCCTGCCTCAAAGTTGATGATGAGTATCAATGAACCTCTTTTTACAGTGGTCAAAACTAAATCTGGTGCCTCACCTCTGACCATGTCCCCTGGATGGGGAGACCTGATGGCACTCAGAGGAAGGACAGCAGGTTACCAAGAAGAGACTTGATACCCTATGATCATATAGAGGGGGAGGTAATCCCCCTCAGGAACTGTCATAGGGCAGGGGAATAAGGGGAAAATGGGAGGGAGGGAAGAATGGGAGGATACAAGGGATGGGATAACCATTGAGATGTAACAAGAATAAATTAATAATAAAAAAAAATGGAAAAAGAAAAAAAAAAAAAAACTAAGTCATTTTGCCCAGTGGATGGTATGCCATATTTGAAGCCATCTCCATGAGAACGTTCTTAACCTATTGAAAAAATAAATTTCAGAACAAAAAAAAACCCTAAATATGAATTTTTTAAAAAAGGATTAAAAAGGAGCTTTGGAGAGAGCAAAGGGAAAGGAGGTGATGTAATAACATCTAGTCTCAAAAACAAAAACTAAAATCATTTTTTATGAGACACCCAAATGCATATGTGTTTTGCTCATTGTTTACAGTGTTTAGAATGTAAAGGAAAAGACAAAAAACAAAAAATAAATAAACAAACAAAAACAAAAAGAAAAAGAAAAGAAAATTCATATTTTGTAGTCAATATTTGATATGTTCATTGGAATTTTAAAAATTTACCATGAAAGGAAGAAACAGTAAATTAAACTCTTAAAAGATAAGAGGCAATCATTCCAGCACCTATTGGTACCTATGTGAAATAAATTATATTTCTTTGATTCAAAGTATTGCTAGCAAAACAGATGATCATCATGTATGTGTAAATAGCCTGGCCTTTTTAATCAGACTTGGATTAGTTGTAATTATCTTTAAATATCAGTACTTATTTTTTAGGATTTTGATATTATAAATGTATAATTATAATTATTTTTTCATATAAAGTTAATTCTTAGATATACTAGAAGTCTTTTAAAATGATATGCCTGATGGAGATGAACCATTGAGAGCAAAAATTGTATCAGTAATACAAACCCAGGCACACATACTAATATGTCAATTTTACATCTGGCAGATCTATGGTGACAACAGATCTGCTGAAGCAAATGCTTTCCTGACAAGCTATTAATTAGAATTACAATCATCTTCCCTGAAATGGTCTTTAAAATAAATTGTCAACTGCAAATGGATGAAAATAAATAGTTTGCCTCTCTCTCTCCAAGCTCCTAAAATAAAAAGGCCAAAGACAAAGAGGCTTGTCAATACTGTAATTTTGAAAATGGGAATGTGGAAACGGCACCTCAAGTTAGATCACAGTCAGTCTCCTGCAATTGGAAGCCCTCTGCTTCCTCCATTTTGTTAAAATTATCCAAAAGAATTACAAGCTAAGAGCATGCTTTTGTTACACTTCCTATTAAGCAGAAGCATTATTCACATGCTTCTGGTGAATAAACCATACACACTAGAGTTACTTTAAATATATGTGCTGTAGCACAAAGACCGTGCACAATCCATATCCTCACAGGGCTTTTTACTACATGAATAACCTAGAACATTCTTGAATCTTTGGGCAACAATAACTTTTTTTTCCTTTTTTTATTAATTTATTCTTGTTACATCTCAATGGTTATCCCATCCCTTGTATCCTCCCATTCTTCCCTCCCTCCCATTATCCCCTTATTCCCCTCCCCTATGATTGTTCCTTAAATTGGAAACATTTTAAAATAAGATATTTGGAAAAATAATGAGATAACACATCACTTAAGTAAAATATATAACAATCTTGAATGCAACGTGGGGAATTCATACATTAATGTATTATGTATAACATGCCTTCTTTTTTATTTTACTTGGAAATCATTGGTGCCTATCTACTTCAGTTTTGTGCACCAATGGGGATAAAAGAGGCTAGGGAGATAATACAATTATTAAACCTTTTTTTTTCACAAGCATAAAAAACTGACTTCAACTTTCTTGAGTGAATATTAAGTAAAGATTGGCTTCATATCCCTTTAAGCTGAATTTTGGGGAGGCAGAGACAGGCTCACTGAAGAATTATAGCTTTAGGTGTGTGAGAGATCACGCTTCAAAGAAAAGTAAGAGACAGCTACAGAGAAAATTTTATCACAACATCTGGACTTTACAACACACACACACATACACACTCATACATACACACACACACTACATTCACATAACATACACATACAACACATGCACAACTCGTATGCACGCACGCACACACACACACACACACACCGTGATTTGTACCTGAAAACAAACAATACACACAAAACACACATACATGCCTGCACCTGTAAACCAACTCCACTCCCCCACATATAATTACATGCATGGTGATTTGACAATACTTATTGATTTTGAGTGAAAAAAATCCAGGAGTCTTAGAATGTAGGACACTAAATGTGTTCTTCTTCCAGTATACCTTTGATTATAGTCATTTCTGTGGAACTACCAAGGAAATACCAAACTAATTTTTCTTAACCTTCATGTACACTTATATTACTGAGAATTGTATAATTTTAGGTAGAATGGCTCCTCATCCATATGCTGATGATATTCTTCCTTTATACTTTCATGTGTAATGTGGGTCTGATGTATTCTGATGCGATTAATAAAAGGCCATTACACCTGGGCAGGGCTAGTAAGACAGGCATGGCTAAGGTTGCCAGGCTTAGGGAAACAGAGTGGAACCTAGGAGGAGGAAAGGATACTGGAGGAAAAGGGAGCAGAAGAAAGCCATCATGTGTTAGGAAGAGAAGCAAATGGCCAGCGTGATGGACGATTTAGCCCAGGTAAATAGCATTAGCAAGTATATAGGATTATGGATTGGAGGTAGCTTGCTAGAAATTATTAGGATCAGATGGCTGAGATTGGGACAGGTATCTCATTCTTGCCTCACTATGGGAAGTAGTTTAAGGGAATAATATCTGCTCTGCCACAAGTAAACTAAACTATTTTAAAATATAACAAGTGTCTGTGCCTTGATTGATTGCTAGCGGGTTATACTGCCGTATAATAATTATAGACCTGATAATAATAAACATTATTAGGCCATACTGGTAATTTAACAACAACAGTGTAATATAATAAAACAAAAACAAAAATATAAAATAACACAAAGGATATAAAGATAAACAAGTTTAGTTATATTTTCTTCCACGTTCTTTTGTCAATAAGCAGTATGGATTTCCCTCTGGAGATTATATTTTAATATATTTCTTTGGCCTTAATAAGAAAGAGCAAAACTCAGTTTAAAGTTCATTAAATCTTCATATATTGGGCTGATGTATGGAGCTGTGTTCTTTCTAGGTTTATGTCATCTTGACACAAGTTTTAGTCTTCTGAGAGGAAGGATTCTCAATTGAGGAAATGCCTCAAGAAAATAGCACTGTAAGCAGACAAAACTCTTTGGGATCTTTCTTAACTAGTAATTTATGACAGAGGGCTCATCCCATTGTGGTTGGAGGCACTGCTGAGCTGGTGGTCTTGGTTCATAAGAAATCAGGCTAAGATCAAGCAGATAAGATCAAGATCCTCCCTCTAGATTTCTACTCTTCCTGTATTCTTTTTTAATTTAATTTTAATTGTATTAATTTATTCAGATTACAAGTCAATTGTTATCCCATCACTTTTTTCCTCCATCCCTCCTGCTTTCATCCTATTCCCCTCCCCTAGGTCTAAAACCAAGAGAGACTTGCTCCCCCACTATATGGTCATAGGCTATCAAGTTTCTTTCTTTGAGTGCTATCAAGCCTCCCCACCAAGGGGAGGTGGTCAAATATGGGACACCAGAGTTCATGTCAGAGTCATTCCCTCTCTCCACATAACTGTGGAGAATGTCTTGTCCATTGAGTAGATAAGAGTACAAGAAAAACATCATGATAGGTGGATCAGGGCAAAGGGGGATCTGCTCAGATTATTGCATTAACCAAGGACAATACAAGTAGTAAACATGGAACCTCTTCTTGTATTCTTATATTTACTACCCTCAGAGGACCATGATTCAGGGTATGCAGGGCATATAAACATTGTCATTCATTATTTGACTTTGGTCCTGTGTTTCATCAAAGAAATAGTAACCCTAACAAAGAAAAATGTATTTCTGTGTTTGCTGTGGAGCTGAAATGCCTATGTTTACTTCATTATATGCTTTAGAAATCCTTTATTTTTTCTTTATGGATGATATAAAGTTAATTCTATAAAATCAGTAAACATCAGAACCCAAATTCATTGTTTTATATATCAGGTATAAGTATCAAATTTCATGCAAAATATGTTAATTTTTGCTAGAAAAGGTGTTTTAAAAACTATCTATAATATGCACATTCATTTAAGCCACATAAGAAGTGTAAATAATAATCTTAGAATAATAATCTTAGACATAACCAGCCTTGAAGTAAGCAGGCAGAGATACTTTTATACATTTTTAATAAGCCTTATTATTAAAATATACACAATAAGATATAATTAGTAAAATACAGAGAAATTTTCCCAGAGATCTATCATACACAAATATTTATATATCAGAAAAGCTAATTTCTGAGAAGTTATTAGACACCATTCTTTTGTTACTTGTGTATACATTTTGATGTCATAAAGTATATGTTTCCCTTTTCACTGAACTTACTTATCTCTTATCTGAACTTTCCCAGCATGGAGCCAATAGTGTTTCAAATTATAAGGATGAAATGTTCTCTTCCTGTCAATGTTTGTTCCATCAGTCACATAAAGCAACTACTCAGAGATAATATTTCAAAAGCCAAAATCTGATTTGGACTACAAAAGATAAGGATTCCTATATAATTAGGCAGACACTAATTCTCTATTATGAAAAGTTTCACTGAAAATTATCTTATTCTCTTCCTAATGAAAACTTAGAATAGTTAATCTCCAAAGTCCTTCTGGGAAACTAAGGATACAGCTCAGTGGCTTCAGTGTTTGCCTACCATTGTGAAGCCCTGGGTTAAATCCTCTGCCAAAAATCAGAATCTACTGACATTATCACAGGTATGCTTTTCTTGTGTTTGGTTTTAGGAGCATTTTCACTGTTTGTAAGAGGCCACAAGTCAATTGAAAGACTCTGTCTTAGAGCACACATGTTGTTATGCTCTTGCCTTCAACATCAACCAGAGTAAGACAAAAAATAGACCACTAGACTCTGCTTTCTGCTCTACACATAAAATATTAAGAATTACACAGAGGAGTAATACAGTATTTCAATGTAAAAAAAAAAGCCTGGATATATCCTTGACACTGTAAGTGCCATCACTTAGTTATTGGGCCAAGGTTACCTGATATAACCAATGAAAAATGAATCTTGATGTGTCAGGTTGAAGGGTTCACTGCAAGTTTGGGGATGTGACAAGCTTATTGCAAGCAACCACACATTTTATATGCTTAGCAGAAACAGAATACAATGGTAGTTGAGAGGATCAATATAGTTTTCGTTGCTGGGATAAAATAACATTTGCAAGCTATACAGAGAACACAAAATTAATCAAACTGTTATATTTTTCACCTATTTCTAGAGAGTGCAGAAATACACAGGCTATCTGAATGCATTCAGTGCCCGAGGGAGTGCCTCAGTTTCTCAGGAACTGTAAGGCACACAGTGTCCCAGGAGCCATGGACTCTAACCTGAAAAGCCTATGATGCTTGCCTCTCAAGGTGGCTATTCCAGGCCAATGTCATGATTCCCTGCATAGCACAATGTTCCAAGCGCAGATGAAAGTAAAAGCAAGAAGAGTCCCTCTGAAGCAGTGATCCAGTAGATAACATCTAACAGCATACCTCCAGGAAAACTTCAGCATCAAAGGAGTTTCTCTTCTAGCATTCAGAGGAGGGCATAAAGAAAAGGAATTCAAAGACTTCTTTCATTGTGAGTATTCAAAGTACAAGAAAAATATATAAGAAAATTCATGTAAAAAAAAGGTAAAAATTCTCTTTCCAAGTTTCAGGGTGGCATATCATAACTTCTAAACATAGTTTTTCTATAAACATACAAATAGGAATGGCAAGATATTAGGACACAGTTTAGAGAACAATAGTCCATAACAACGAGATATAATATGAATAACTGGAGTAACACAGAGGCCAGGAAAATAGAAAGGGACCATAGGATTTGGGTGAGGTAAAATAGAGAGGGAGATAGGTAAGTAAAAAACCTTGAAGGGAGAAATGGGAAAATTAGGGGGATAATTGGGAGAGGTGAGCACAGGAGAGAGGAAGGAATATAAAATAACAATAAGTCAGTCTGAAAAATTCATAAAAAAACATTCTTATCTATTTACCTATAATAACATAAAATGCATTTAATGCTACATATGCATATCATACATATTTAAATAAATATTTCCCACCCAGGCTGAAGATGCTACTTCCAACCCCAAGAGTCATAACCTATCTAATAAACCCCTAAATGTCAGGCATGAGTAGCCCTCTTTAGGATGCTAGTCTAAGACTAACAGAATGTTATAGGCTTTAGATGTTGTTTTTGGTTGCCTCCTAGAGGCAGAAGGTGAGCCACTACTGCAGAAGTTGTACTCTGCATTGGACACAGGGACCTAGAGAATTGAATTTAGCTATTAGCTGAAAGTTTCTCCCAGAGCACTTGCTTTATGATTCCAGAAAATTCAATCAAGCTTCCAAGCGAGGGAAACAACAAATATCCCTACACAGTTATAATGCCTATGAACTACAATAACTCATCATGGAACAGTAAACCTAAGTGTTCATTCAATTGTGCTGTGCATACTTTGGCAGTCACCCACAGGTATATAATTGGTCTTCGACCCTAGACCACTCAACATGAGGTAAATCATACTTGGTGTTGGAAACTTAGCCAATTACCTATACAGTGCTAGTTAAATTATGATCTTGGAGGGGAACCTATGTCTGGACCTTTGGAAAAGCATCCTAAAAAAATATTTTTCTGCCGACAGGTAGGTATAGCTGTCATTCCTTTAAAAAGAAACTTCTCTTTGTAACAGATGAAGACCATTACATAAAATTACAACTGATCAAAACTGCAAAGATAAAGGAATCTTGTGGGTCCCAAGCCCAGCTGATCTATTTGCAATACCACTCCTAAAACTAAGGCTCAGAGCTCATTACAAAAGGAGGGCAGAGAGACTATAACAGTCATTGAAACATAGCACAAAGGATGTTGTACCCACATATCTCTAGAGAAACCAGGAATGCTAGAGAAACACACAGGATTGCCTTTCCAATGAAATATATTTAAACAAAACTAACAACAAAAACAAAAACCCCTGTTCTTCCATCCAGAACACCAAAAATTGGAAGTGTTCAGTGATCTGTGTTACCTGTTGGACCAGGTCATATCAAGCTCTTATAACTAGGACCAGAGATGGCTCGAATTTCTAAATGACCCTTAAAGTCAGGGCTCCCCAGCTTCCACAGCCAGTACTGGAGATAGTTAATTGCACAAATGACCTCTATATTTTCTGTATGACCAAGACAAGACCAAATTCTTCCTTTCACCCTTATCTATAGAACCCATCTTTTTGAAAGAAATGACATGTAGTCTGAGTTGAGTCTCAATATAATTATGTTTTCTTATGTATCAGGGGTTGTATTACACCAAAAAAATTTTTCCCGAAATTATACTTGTCTTACTTATGTTGAGAATAAATTACCTGATATCAGACTCTTCAGAAGTCTTCATCCTGGTTGATGAAGACAATCTGAAACTACTTTTCACTTTACAAATTAACCAATGGGAAGGGAAACTCATAAAGATGTCAGTTGAGTTGAAACGTTATGACAAATAACAGGAAATGAGAGGCCTTGATGCTGACTTTTTCATAAAATGTTGGATTATTTAGAATTAATGAAAAATATTCCTAGTCTAAGGACTTCTAAAATACAACACAAGAAAATAAAACAGGAAATATACAATCACAATGCTTTCTACAAAGAGTATTATTAATAAAACTGTGCTTTGAAGAGCAGCAATTTTGGAAAATATTTTATGTTCAAATGTTAACTGTTTCCTTCCAAGGACTTTATTATCAAATTCTCACATATCCAAAATGGTGCACTATAAACCGTGCCTTCTAAGACTTATCCTTGCTTGTCTAATAAAGTTGCCAACAGCTTGGACTGGCAGAAAAGAGAGACAGAGCCACAGTTCCTGGGACTTGGGAGTGGCATGTAGACCAGGAGGAGAAGAGAGGAAGAAGGAAAAAGGAGCAGGTCACTATGGGTTAGTGGTAATTAGTAGCATGTGGATGGGAGGAGCTTGACCTGATTATTAGCTTGATTGAGAGAGCAGCACAAATGGAAAACATGTACAAGTATTTATGGAAGTTTTCACTGGGAAGTCGACAATGTAACTTAGGGGGTTAATATATGCCCATCCCCAGCGTATTAAAGCTAATTAAAAATCTAACATGTTTCTGTGTCTTTTATTTATATAATGTCAGATTAAGAAATAACTGCTGCCATAATAATTGTATAAATCAAAATTAAAGCTTAATAACTCAACAAAAAATTCTTTATTTTTCCTTCATATAATAAGTAAAATCATATGAACAGTAGTTACGAACTCTTGAGTGACAAAACTGTTTGAGTTAAAGGTACTTTCTAGAATTTGAAGTATTAGAGATTGTAGAAAATATCACATTATATAAACATATGTGATAATAAAATACCCAAATACCAAAACTATATTCAATGTTTACAGGGTACCAAAGAGAGATTCAGCTGCCAATCACCCTGTCCAAAAAATTAAAGGGATTGGGGCATAGCCATGTACCAAAGGAAATCACAGATCAACCGAAGATAGTAAGTGTACATATAAAAGAGTATCATGAAATTTAATTTTTAATATAAATAAATGATTCATGTTTTTTAGGTATCAAAGACATATGAAAGAGGGCTTTCCACAATTTAAAGTCATAAAGGAAGGGAAAGGTCTAAAACAACAAAAGCAAGAAGGAAGAGATGTGGTGAGTTTTACTTCAGTGATAGTGAGGTTGTCAGTGCTAGCTTCTCCAATGCAGACTGATCAACCTTAAAACCAAATACATAGCACCAACAAAATATACACATCATGTTGTAGTTACATATAGTTGTACATACACATACATACACGCACACATACACATACATGTGAGCATACTAATAAAAAACAGAGACTATCAAGTGAGGAGAGGGCGTATGATAAGTATCAGGGAGGGTAGGTAGGAAGTGCTGGGTAGAAAACAGGAAAAAGACAGTGTTGTAAACGTATTTCCATTAAAAACAGTAAAAAAAAAAAAAAAAAGGTTTGGTGAAATCACTAAAAATGAAACTCTAAATAAAAAAATACAAAACATATAGGCAATGCTCTGTGAATACTTTATTAAAGAATATGCATTAACAATAATCATTAATACATAAGAGATCCTTAGAACTGCAAACTAAACACAATAGATACAGTTATAACTTTATACCCACTACTATTCGTTTATGAAAATAATTTGGACTATATTGAGGACAAATTGTAGTCCATTATATATAGGTTTGTAGAATGGCAACAAGGACTTATACAACCAGTTGTAGAGCAAAATTAAAGGGCAAGGACTAAAACACAATTATTATAATCTAGAATATCTCTCCTAGGTAATCATATGATGTATATGTGTATATAACAATGTTTTTGTTGTTTGTAACAAATTTGCCACTGTTTTACAGATTTACAAATAATGTGTGGAATAATTTCACAAAACTACTGTCACCAACAAAGATATTAAAACAGGTTAATTAATGTATATTTTTGAAAAGCTTTAGAGTAAGTGCAAGATAATGAATTTTTTTATTATGATAAATAGCCACAATAAAAGTCTGTGAAAACAACAATTTAATGGTTTCTTAGGAGTAAGTATGGGAAAGGTGTTAACTCTAAAATGATGCCAAATATTGTTAGGCATTATTAAACTACTCAAAAAGTGGAGTATGATGATAGATGAAATATCTATGTATATGCTATCTGAATTATTTCTTTGCATTTGGTGAATTTCATATTATGTAAATTGTAATTTGATAATGCTGTTAAAATTTCATTTGCTGTTCTGTGTTTTATGGTTATAGATTTACAAAGTGAATAACTTAAAGTGAAGAAATTCTCACTGAAGTTCTTCTAAGTACCTTTTAAAGAATATGATATTTTGTTTTCTCAAGTTGTCAAAGGTGAATGAATTTACAAACACAATGCAGAAAGGCTTGCTTTCCCAAAAGGAAATATTAATATCTTAGAAAGGCTGCACTATGTAGAATTCTTACTGCTCTTTCATTCCCAGGTGTCAGTTTTAATAAACCAAAAATTTTCAAATATAATTAAAAAAACTTTCAATTCCCAATCCTCAAAAGTTTACTTTTCCTTACATTCATTTTCTACTTTCAAAATTCCCCAAGTGTCTTTCAAGTATAGTAAGAATAAACACAACTGTCAGGAAAGAATATTTTAAAGACTGATGATTCTAAGTTAAAAATTTACCAACATTCTTTAAAAATAGGATTTATACATGTATAGTGAGGTATTCCACGTTGTATTTATCTTCATTTGATTTATTTTGTGTGTGACTTGAAACTATCATATTAGTGTAGAAAAATACCACATTTTCTTTATAAGTTGTGGAAGTTCATTGGCTTAAAAAATTTTGTGCATAGCAGATTCAGAGTTTTCTTGCTATTAACAGGTAAAAGCCTAATCACGATTTTGTAATATTTGTCCCTCACTAAACCACTTGACCAATGATATAAGCACATTTCTTAGAATTAACTAAGATTTATCTCAATAGTTATGAATGCCTTATGTAAACTTGTACTAAGATTGACCTTTGATCTTAAAATATATATATATTAAATCATGATGTGATGATTAAACAAGACAAATTTCCAATACCTAGACTAATACACAGTGTAATTGTAATTCGTCTAATGTGTTAAGCTTTCTTTGGTTTGAATTCCCGAGAAGCTTATATATATCTAGAAAAAGAATATGCATAGTTAAATGGATTGTTTTACTTCTTTTAATTTTGAGATTATAATTCCCTCATATCTTTCTGCCATCCTAGCCTTTTTATATGCTATTCAATATTCTCATTCAAATTCATGTCTTCTTTTATTATTAACCGTTGACACATGCATGCATGTATAAACATATATATCCAGAAATACACTCTACTTCTTCTTTATAAAGTTACTCATACATATGATTGGTGTGGTCTTTCCTGAATTACACTTTTTCTCCCACTCTCAGGATTACTTATTTGTTCAAGGCCAGGTGAGGCCATGGAACTTGGAAAAGAATCCACAGTCTCCATTTATCAGCATAACCTCTAACTATATTAAATATTTTCCTTAATCCATAGATAAACATTGCCTCTACCCTTCAAGAAGGAAACTTCTCTTTGCAGCCAAAGGAGATCACTACATCAAACTACAACCAATGAAAGTATAGGCTGTGGAACGGAGTCCTATAGAGAATGTATAAAAGAACTCACTCACTCGCTCAAACAAACAAACAAAAGCATTTGTGGTACCTACTGTGATAACCTGAAGGAGAAAGAACACCTATTCCTTTATATCACGAGTCTATCTACAGTGTGGCAGCAGTTTAAGTACAAGGTCCTATCAGATCCAGGAGAGTACATATTTTATACTACATTGCTGTAATGAGTAGGGTTCAGAAGCAAAAGAATAAAATTGAAAGCAGTAAAAATCTATGATATCCATAATGTAGTTTGACAACCGGACCATTTAACAAAACATTGCCCAAGCTGGTTTATGTTTTTGTCATAGCTGTTTTGGCTTGTTTGTTTGTTTGTTTGTTTTGTTTTTTTTGTTTTTTTTTGTTGTTGTTGTTGTTGGTTTGTGATTTTTGTTGGTAGTGGTGGTAGTTGGTTGGTTGTATTTTGAGACAGGATTTTTCCAAGTATCCCTGAAACTCAATCTATCTTCCAAGTGCTGGGATTAAAGGTGTGTACCACCACTTCCCAGCCTACGTTCCTGTATTTTGATCATGTTTACAGGAGCAGGCATGACCTCTCTCATGTGTCAGGCCTCAAACCCAATAATAAAAGGAGTTAGTTACTACTATGAACTATCGTCCCACTATTGTACTATTGGATATGTATATCTTGCCTGGTGGTTTAGATGGATAGTAGGGAACAAAAAGAGAAAAGATACCAAACTTTTCTTATCCATTCTTCCCTGGGCAAGGGATTTTAAATTTCTTCAAGGTCAATTATATCCCTTTACAATCTTCCTGTGTCCACATGTAAAGGGTTTTTAGAAGACAAAGAAGCATCACTGTTGAAGGGAATAGGCATGAGTTTCATTTTTCATACAAACAGGCTTATTGTTTGGGAAAATTTCTTCCTAAAATTTGAAATTTTCAGGCTTTAATACATTCTGTATGCTAACATTAGAAATGTTAAAGTGTTATGTTAAGTTTTCTTTTTAATAAAGAATGGCAGTTGTTTTAAGACTGACTGCAAGTATCTAACAGGTTAGGACAACTGTAGTAGTCCTGTCACTATGGGTGCATAGGTGGATACTATTTAAAATAAAATTCATGTGTGGGTATTATTTCCTATAATATATGAACATTGGAGACTAAGTCATGATGCAAATCAAGGAGAGCAGCAAACAGATTGTAAGTTCAATAGGCTTGTTTTTCTACACTCATGCAGAGATAATTTCCTGTCACATCTTATCCATTTGTTTATCCTTCTTTTTCTAGAGCCTTATACTTTAGGGAATCTTCTATAAGAGGACCTACACCTCCAGAAATCACTAATCTTTAACATAAGTAATTGCAATACTCTCCCTACTTTGTTATTTCTCCTTTTTCTTCTCTCCCTCTTCCACAACCTCCCCACACACAACAATATTCTAGTGTCTGCTATTCATAGTGACACATTTGCATAGTTTTGTGTTAGTAAGTCAGTTATAAATGAAATTTAGCAGTTATTGGTTCTTGAAAGGTTATCATGCCAAATGTCTTTGTGTAGTTATTAATACAACTCTGTTACCTACAGACTTAGTTACCTATAAGATAAGAACAATTTTTTCACTTGATTGACTAGTGGTTCTTAGGACATGCAACTAATGCAAGTTAGTTTCCATCTGTACTTCTACACATGAATGATTGGAAGTGAAATGTTCAGATTACAATTCTGACTTGGTCATCCTTTCAGCCTCCAAAGAACTGTATCATCTGATCATTAAAATGTCAGTTATTTTATTAGACAATGTTGTACTTGTTGCACAATGAAGTCCTCTTTTATTAACAAAAAGTGAAGTATACCTACAAATATACACTGAGAATGAGACAAAAGCTTTGCACACATTATTCATACGTATGTTTTCTAAATCTGATTTGATATAACTCAGAATGTATTATATATTGAAAAGTAATCCTTGATACTACAATATTAAATATGAGCTTTTCATGATATGATTAGGCAACCAGACTTCCATTTTGAGTGAGACTCCCAGAGCTACAAAGTACTAAATGGAACCAGCCAGTTTACTTTTGCCCATGAAGGCTCAGCAATAAGGCTCCACACTGCACCAGGCTGAAACTCTGCAGGTGCTTTAACCTTGGGATTCCACCCACAAAATCATGGGAAATAAAATTCTAATGTCTATAAAATATCCAGTCTCAGTCTTGGCTATTTGTCTCATTGTTCTGAGAAGACATCTAATAAAGAGTAACTTAAAGGAGAAATTATTTGTTTTATCTTACATGGCAAGGCAATGCCATGGTGAGGAACGACCATGGTGACGAAGCTGGCAGAAGAACAGAGGCAGTTAGCTGTTCTATCTGTGCTAAGAAAGCAGGGAATGAACTGGAAGTGGTGCTAAGCTATGAAACCCCCAAGCCCTCTCTCAGGGACCTGCTTCTTCCAACAAGGCTCTACCTCCCAAACATTCCAGGATCAGTGTCACCATCTGATGACAATTATTCAAACTCACAAGTCTGTAGAAGACATGCCACACATGTTAAAACTGCAAACTCCATTCACTGCTACAGCAACAGAGAGTAAATCCCTTGGTTTATTGTCTTATTTGTCAAAAGAAAATGGCATATTTCACAGATATCAGTGTCACATCCTGCATAGCTGCAGGGATGCACCTGATTGAGGCTGTGAGAGACTGAAGAAATGATAGGTAACCCATAAGTAATCTAGGATCTGGGAGTCTAGGTGATCCAATGTTCAAACCACAGTAGTCTGAAAGTAAACCATGTTTACCATGTGAGGTTGAAGGCAGGATTATTACATATGGATAACTAGGACAGGGGGGCTCTTGTGTACAGCTAGATCATGGAGACAGGCTTAGCTAGTCAGGATCAGAGAACTCTCTTGAAGGAAGCATTCTTCATGCAGAAAAATAGGAAGAGGAACTCCAGTGGGCATTTTCTGAACACACCATTAACATCTTCACTCATACCTCAGAACAAAGCTTGGCCAGCACTCTGAGCCTCATGGGGGTAGTGGCTGTGGCATTTTCCCATAGATCTGAATCTATGAAATATTTACTATCACCATGCTAATATCAACAACACATGGTTACTCATGACTTTATTTGTTCAAGAACGCCACTACTCTACACCCTTTATTTTCTAAGACTAAAGACATTTACCAAAGAGAACCTGGTGAGATTCAAAAGATCAAATTGGTTGATGTCATTGTTGTCTTTGTAAAATGGATAATTCTCAAGATTTTAGATTGGTGATCAGAGACTTAAATGACATTTTCTCACTAATTCATTGTTATTTCATTACATACTGTGCATCTCTCCTCTTTATCTTAAGCTTATTAGAAAACTTTCAAGTGGAATTTTAAGGCTATTAACACAATTTAATTGAGGGTGAAAGTTTTATGTTTCAGGATATTACCATACTCAAAATGCAAACATCAATTTTAAGTGTTATTGTTCTGAAAAAATTCCAAGGTTAATCACAGAAATGCTCACCAGGACATTTTGAGCAATTTCTATCAACCTGATTTTACATGTTAACCTGCTACCTTCGAACAAACTACTAAAAAAATAAGTGTATAACCAGGAAGAGGTAATTTAATAATAACTTTATAGTGATAGAGACTGAATTCTTTTTTTTCTCCTTTATTAATTTATTCTTGTTACATCTCAATGGTTATCCCATCCCTTGTATCCTCCCATTCTTCCCTACCTCCCATTTTCCCCTTATTCCCCTCCCCTATGACTGTTCCTGAGGGGGATTACCTCCCCCTGTATATGTTCATAGGGTATCAAGTCTCTTCTTGGTAACCTGCTGTCCTTCCTCTGAGTGCCACCAGGTGAGACTGAATTCTTATGTAAATGTTTATATATGAATTTACAATTATATAGACATGATTTGTTGAGTACATTTAGTGGTGCTTGTATGTCCATGATTATTTGGGCTGAACACTTCATATTGGATAACTTATTAGAGGTCTCATCCCTAGGAAAGATGAATTCTCCTTCTCTCAGCCATCTTTAGTGACTTGAACCACTTCATCTGTGAAGAAGAAGGAGGCTTGAGATTTTTCCCATCTATCTCTGCCTGTAAATGATGTGGTAGTCATGTTCAGATCTTGTTGTGGCATGCATATTGTTGACCTTTCAAGGGTGTAGATTCTCTTTTATATGTAAAAGGCAAACTTGAAGAAGATGTGCAAATTGTCTGTGTGTTATTTTTTGGCTCAGTCTTCTATGACATCCACAGACAGAGATGTAGGAGATATTTTTGTCATCTATGTCAAATATTAGATGGTAATAGCTATACGCACTCATTCTAGGATATTTTTTGTGTTTAATTTGTCTACATGTCTAGTTATGTGCAAGTATCAAACTGGTTTTATTACAATTCAGTAATATATTTTGAAATGAAGAGTATTCCTAATCTCCCTGAAAACAAAATCTGTAAGAATAAAGATAATAAGGATGTGAAAGGTCTCTACAGTAAAAAACATATATCTGAAAAAAAATACATTTATGAAGCTACTAGAAAATGAGAAGATTCCCCCATGCTCAGGTATATTAGTAGATAATATTGTGAAAATGACCATTCGATGAAAGGACAATTCAACAAAATGTAATTTCAGTGAAAATCCTCACAATTCTTTTCAGGAAAAAAATCTAAAATTTGTAGAAACATTACTTTATAATAAGATATAATTCCATGTGTTTTAACTTCTATGTTTTTCCAAACTCAATTTCAATTTTCAAAAACAAATTAATAATAATGCATACAAGTAAAGTTATTACTTTTCTACTGAATAATCTTTAAACTTTGTATTTTAGTATTATTTCCCTATTTCCTTTTATAAATGGTGTCAATCTTTGATAAACCGGCAATTGTAAAAATTATGTCCACAATAGCCACTGATATTTATCTAGGCCTAGGAAACACTTAAGTTTATAAAACCCTAAGCCTTCTTTCTTTCTGATAAATTGCATTTTCAGAATGTTAACCATAGAAGTAAATCTGGGTTAATTATTTATCATATACCACAAGTACTGAACATACAGAATTACTTTCCTTGAATTTATATTAACTTTTATTAGCAAATAAAACTCAGCAATCCACCTTACTGATACATTTTCATATCTTTGTCCTATAACATTTCTACAGCAGACATTCTTTCATTGAAACATTTCTTCTTGCTTTGGACAGCCAAAGCTTATCATTTTCACCGTTACTGTTATTGTTATTTCATTGTTATTGTAAACAGAGTTGTTCCACACTGAAATACATCTTATGAAACACATATTAAATTAGTTTGCATAATTAAATGTAAAATGTACAAGGGCCTTGAGAGTTTGATGTTTACTATAAACCTCAGAACAAGAAATGATCAGACCTGAGGTAGACATATTGGAATTCTCTTAAATACTTCCTCGTTTGGAGCATGTTTTGGATTCAAAAGTCTCTAATGACAGTGGTGTTTGTGGTTTCAGTAGTGACTTTTGTCTAAACCAAATCAATGTCCAAATTTTTGAAGGTTCAAAGTTTAGACAGGTTATTAACAGGACAGGCGAATGAGACTTACCATTTCTCAAAACTTAACGGGGGCTACATCGAATCAAACCTGACACTCAAGGCATCTGTCTGTAAGCAAAAAGATGTAATCCAGCCAACCTACCACTGTTTCAAATGCAAAGGTTTTCCAAGAGAAGCCTGGGGAATGGATTAAATGAGTTATTTATGGTATTTTTAAGAGTAAAATGTTTAATTTAGATTCCCTTTTGTTTAATTAAAGGACTGACAATAAACAACATCCAAACTCTATCCTAGTATGAAGCAGCCACCAGGATGTCTTTAGGGGTGACAGACAAGATTAGTCACTGGAGATAGGACTCAACAGCTCCCTTATGCCTTCTGGGAGAATCAAGATAGACTCCTGAGACTGCGTGATGGGTAGACCATGAGTTGCATAGGAAAAGTCCCATTAGATGCATACAATAGCTTGCAGAACAATTGTTCATCAAATGATTTGGAAGACTTTTTTAAGAGTACACCAGGCTTCTGTCTGTAATGCTTTAAACTGGCACATGGGATATGGAAACGTTTCTTTAAAGGTTGATTTTAACTTCAATAGGAGATAGGCAGACATCACTGAAGATTAGCTTGTAAGGGTATCTTCCTTTTTATTATTATTCCTTTTAATAGGTTTCTTTCACATTTTATTAAACATGAGCCTGCAGTAAAATACTTTTTGATCATTACTTATGCTTTTGAACACGTCAGCACAACTCATCTTCCCCTAAGATTTTAGCCAGAGTTTCTCTCTCATGCTGACAAAGTGAAGTTGACATTGAAGACAGAGAACATGTCTTGTCTCATTTGCATGCAGAATTTCAGTACTTAAAATCGAAGGGAATGACAAGGAATTCCATTCCCTATTCTTTCTATAGGACACAAAACGGTCTACTTGTATTGGCGCAGGGGATGGGGGGGGGGGTAAAAGGTAGGCATTGTACTGAAAATAGTAATGTGACTTTTCTGTACTTCTTATATGTTTACTAGTTTGCTTTAAATAGAGTCAATGGTACATATTATCAACAACATACCACGATTTATTTGTTTTATTGTACTGCTAGAATTGAACTTAGTGTGTTGAATTTAACAGGCAAGAATTCTACCACTCAGCTACATTTCTGTCCGTAAAGCTGTTACTTTTAAATTTTTAAAGGTTTATATATTTTATGTGCATGAGAGAATTATATACATATATGTAAATGTGTGTGTATACCTGGTTCATATTGAGGCAGGAAGAAGGAGCTGTAGTATCATAGAGACCTGAAGTTAGTCAGCTGTGAACTGTCATATGTGCAGTGGAAACTAAACCCAGGGGCTTGCAACAGCAGCATGTGCTTTTCACAGCTCAGCCATCTTCACAGCTCTAGGCTCCTGCTTTTAAATGGATTATTTAATAATATGAAACTTATGATGATTATATTTCTAGAAACAATGATAACAATAGGATGGATCAGATGAGGTTTTCTTTATTTTATTTCATTTTAATACTAACCCAAGTTAATGGGCAATTATCCATGAGGCCAAAGTAGATTTATTTTTATATTAAACTACTAAAATTATCATATTTCAAAAAGGATCTCTTGAATTAGATCATGAAATGTGATGGTATAAAGATGTCCAGTTTATGGGTATAAGAATTTATTTTTCTTAATGTTATTTGCCTTTACATCCTACATAAAGAAAACAAACTTTAAATTATAAAATTTCATTGATTTCTTAGGTAGCATGATCTTTGGAAGGTTTATGTTTACATACTAAACTTGAAAGCTTTGTAATGCACTTTTAAGATGTTAGACATTCTTAACTTCAGTGTACAATTTAACATGTCAAACCAGAATATGTAAAATCTTCCCAATATAAAGAAATTTTATTCAAATCAGCCAGAAGAGAGAAATGGAGGAAAGGACACACACACACACACACACACACACACACACACACACACACACACTGAACTACCTATGCATGAAGAACCATGAAACAATCAGGAATTATATAAATGTTACATTCTTTCTGTTTTAGATGTTTGTATTTGGTATCCTTGAAGAAAATATCCTTCCTATTTTGGTGAATTTAAAATTCTTAATGTAAATCAATATCTATCATACCTTGTCATTATCAACTTAAAACATCTGTTTAGACTGAAAAATATCTTAACCCCTAAACAACTAAGCTTAATTGTAAAACTAAATTATCTGGTCTTCAACCAAGTCAGAGACATGAGAAGGAATAAAATTAATTACCTGAGAATATGGCGGGGGGGGGGGTGCAGGTTAGTAGCTTCACAAATAATAAGATGACAGAGATAGTTTGCTACCGAAGGAGTCACCCAAAACTCTTTTTAATATTGGAGCATCATCTTCAGACTTCTGTCTCACTATATCTGACAGACATATTTGTGAAGCCAGAACTATTGAGGACTAGCTTACCCCATTTTGGCAGAGTTTGGCCATCACCTCTGTCTGCATCCAACCTTGCCCATTTTCAGGCAGAAATTCTGTCTGTTGTAGAAATGAGGACAATTAGCCCAGTGGCTTGTTTACCACACTTGAAGCCAATTGAATAAGGAGGTTCTTTGATGCTCATCATCCTCTTTGAGGTAAGCTGGGTGTTAACAGGAATTAACTTATCTCATGAATCTTTAAAATAATAAAATTCCTGTGTCACAGCAGGGGAGCTGTGCCTCCGGCAGAATTGCTTGCTGAGCTGAGCCAGCTTCTCCAAGGCACAGCTCACTGAGCAAACCCAGGACTCTGGGGCTGAACTGTCTGCTGAATCTAGTTTGGGTCTCAAGGCACCACGCAACCCAAATCCTGTCCAGAGTCCCTTCTCCCGCAGGAACTCCCACCATCCACCACACCAATCGCCTCCACTGGAAGGCTCTGATACCCTATGAACATATACAGGGGGAGGTAATCCCCCTCAAGAACAGTCATAAGGGAGGGGAATAAGGGGAAAATGGGAGGGAGGGAAGAATGGGAGGATACAAGGGATGGGATAACCATTGAGATGTAACAAGAATAAATTAATAAAGGAGAAATAAAATAAAATAAAATAAAATAAAATAAAATTCCACATTTTGTATGTCTCTGAGATTTTTTAAGACCTTATTTAACTATTTTACCTTATTTTTCTATAGAATCATATCTATCACACATAATATGTATATTCTTGTCATAAAAATAGACTAGTAATTGATATGACCATGATTTAATCAACTAACAGTTAACTGGTTCTCTGTTCTTTGTACGAGCTGAAGATATCTGTAAATCTTCATTCATGCCATATGAACAATGGTATCAAATAATAATTCATAGGAATTTTGTAGCTAAGAAGAAGCATGTCTCAGCCAGTCTCAGAGCTATTCCCATATTGTGGGATTAGCAATAGAGGTTATCTGCTTGTTCTTCAGTTTAAATTCTCACCTCCTGATTGTATCCCCTCCCACATTCGTCACAATCCCCACTTCCTCATCCCCATTTTCTCCCTCCCCTGGTGGTCAGAAAGGGGAGCCCTCCTCTCCTAACATCCGACCTGACCTCAGCCTATCAAGTCTTATCTGCACTGCTTGTAACTCTTCCTCTGTAGCGAAGCAAGGCTGCCCTGCTTGAGGGAAGTGATTTAGTTCAGTGGACAGAGTCCATGTCTGAAGTAGTCCCTACATTTCACATTGTGGGACCCACAAGGAGACTGTGCTACTATGTCAGAGCAGCGGGTCTAGGTCTGCATCACATATTATACTTATTTGATGTATCACTCTCTGTATTGTAGTGTAGCTATCCTGTATTATGTGGCTACATTGCTTATGGGTGAGTATATACCATGCATGTATTTATGGATCTGGGTTATATCACTCAGGATGATCTTTTCTAGTTCCATCCAATTTCCTGCAGATTTCAAGATTTCCTTTATTTTAATAGCTGAATAGTATTCCACTGTATAAATGTACTGAAATTTCTTTATCCATTTTTTTGGTTTAGGAACATCTAGGTTGTTTCTAGATTCTGCTATTGCTAATAATGCTATGATGAAGATACGTGAGCAAATGTCCTTGTTGTACCCTGAAATATCTTTCAGGTATATGCACAGGAGTACTATAGCTGGGTCTTTTTTTTTCTTTTTAATTTATTCTTGTTACATCTCAATGGTTATCCCATCCCTTGTATCCTCCCATCCTTCCCTCCCTCCCATTTTCCCCTTATTCCCCTCCCTTAGGACTGTTCCTATTACCTCCCCCTGTATATGCTCATAGGGTATCAAATCTCTTCTTGGTAACCTGTTGTCCTTTCTGAGTGCCACCAGGTCTCCCCCTCCAGGGGACATGGTCAAAGGTGAGGCACCAGAGTACATGAGAAAGTCATATCCCACTCTCCCCCCTCTGTGGAGAATGTTCTGTCCATTGGCGAGATCTGGGTAGAGGTTTAAAGTTTACTGCCTGTATTGTCCTTGGCTAGTGCCTTAGTTTGAGCGGGAGCCCTGGGCCCAAATCTGCCTATCATAATGTTCTACTTGTAGGTTTCTAGGACTCTCTGGATCCTTCTACTTTGCCATTCTCCCATGCTTCTCTCATCTAGAGTCCCAATAGAATGTCCTCCCCTCTGTCTCAGTTTCCTGGTAAGTGAAGGCTTTCGTGGGACATGCCCTTTGGGCTAGTATGCAAATGTAAGTGAGTATATACCATTTGAGTCTTTCTTCTTCTGTGTTAACTCACTCATTATGATCATTTCTAGCTCAATCCATTTGTCCACAAATTTCCGGAATTCCTTGTTTTTAATAGCTGAGTAGTATTCCATAGTGTATATGCACCACAGTTTCTTTATCCATTCTTCTACTGATGGACACTTAGGCTGTTTCCATGTTCTGACTATTATGAATAAAGTTGCTATAAACATGGCTGAGCAAATTTTCTTGTTGTGTGCTGGAGCATCTTCTGGGTATATTCCAAGGAGTGGAATAGCTGGGTCTTGAGGAAGCCCTATTCCCATTTTTCTGAGATAGCACCAAATAGATTTCCAAAGTGGCTGTACTAGTTTGCATTCCCACCAGCAATGAAGGAATGTTCCTCTCTCCCCACATCCTCGCCAGCATGTGGTGTCACTTGAATTTTTTATCTTAGCCATTCTGATGGGTGTAAGATGGAATCTTAGAGTTGTTTTGATTTGCATTTCCCTGATGATTAAGGAGGCTGAGCATTTCTTTAATTGTTTCTCAGCCATTTGATATTCCTCTGTTGAGAATTCTCTGTTTAGTCCAAGCCCCATTTCTCAATTGGGTTATTTGGTTTGATGTTGTTTAGTTTATTGAGTTCTTTAAATATTTTGGATATTAGATCTTTGTCAGATGTAGGGTTGGTGAAGATCTTTTCCCAGTCTGTAGGCTGTCGCTTTGTTCTCTTGACAGTGTCACCTGCCTTACAGAAGCTTCTCAGCCTCATGAGGTCCCATTTATTAATTGTTGACATTAATGCCTGGGCCGTTGGTGTTCTGTTCAGGAAGTTGTCTCCTGTACCAATATGTTCCAGGCTCTTCCCCACTTTTTCTTCTAAGTGACTTAGTGTCTCTGGTTTTATGTTGAGGTCTTTAATCCACTTGGATTTGAGTTTTGTGCAAGGTGACAAATATGGGTCCAGTTGCATTTTTTTACACATAGACATCCAGTTAGACCAGCACCATTTGTTGAAGATGTATAGCTGGGTCTTGAGATAGAGATATTTTCAGTTTTATGAGAAACTTCCAGATTGTTTTCCAAAGTGGTTGTACAAGTTTGTACTTCCACCAGCAATGGAGAATTGTTACTCTTTACATCCTTGCCAACATGTGCTGTCACTTGTGCTTTTGATCTTAACCATTCTCACAGGTGTAAGATGGAATCTCAGAAACTTATGCAATAGTTGGAGGATAGAAGGACTCAGAAGGGACAGAAGCTTCAAAAAGAGACCAACAGAGCCAACAAATCTGGGCCCATGAGGGCCTGTAGATAATGATGAGCCAACCAATCACCATGCAGAGAGAGGCCCTAAACTCCTTACTCAGATGTCGCTGATAAGCATCATTCCCATAAATGGGGAGTAGAAGCTGCCTCTGTAATGGACTCTGTTGTTCACTCATTTATCACTTTCCCGTGCTTTGCCACCTTGTCAGACCACAGAGGAATAGGATGTAAGCATTCCAGATGAGATGACATGCTGGAGTCAGACAGTACGGGAAGAGGGCACCCCTCTTTCTGAGGATTAGCTGAAGAGAGTGAGGGACACAGAGTGAGGGAGTGTGTGATCTGGAGGAGACAAGATAGCGGGCTGCAACTGGCATGTATAATAAACAAATAAAAATAAACAAAATGAATTTATTAAAAATTCAAAACATATATATTTTCAGTTTTTCCAGATAAGGTGTACAATAGACCTTAAGTTTTATGTTTCAAGTACAACAAACCAAGTTTCAGTACAAATAAATGTCATAGAGTATAAACCTGATATTCTAGATTTAGCTCAAAATTTCAGCTTTTTTAATACTATAGATTATTATCCTGTGAAAATAATATTAATAATATAAATTCAAATATCTGTCTTCATGTTCCACCCCAAATTTTGTTGACTGAAATACTATGCAGTAAAACTCTATGCATCAAAAAGAGTGCTCTCTCTCACTGAGTCATAACTATGTAATTTTGAATAAATTCCTTCAGCCCTACAGGCTGATTTTTTTCTCATTTTGAAAATGACAGTTATATTAACAAAAACTCCTGAGAGTTGAGAAAATTAAGTGACATATTATGTAAAATAACAAGCAAAAACAATATGACTTTGTGAAATGTTTATTTCAAAATGTAATCAAATGAAATACATTGAAAATAATTTTACCAATACACTGTGACAATAACTTGTATTTTATTTGAGGTGCTGAGATTAAATCTGGAGTTTAATAGAAGCTAGGAAGTCTCTCTGATACTGAACTACAACTTCAGCTCTTTCATTCAAAATGCATCCATTAATTTCTTTTTTCAGTTTGTATCATTATTTTTACTTTTACAAATACATTTATACTATTATACATATAAACAGTAAACTATATACAGCAAGAAAGATTATGAAACAATTAGGGATCATAGAAATGTTACATTCATAGTGTTTTACCTATTTGTGTTTGGCAACCTTGGAGAAAGTATCTTTCTTATCTTGGTGAGTCTGGTAGATATTGATTTGCATCCATTAACTACAATATGAGAGGAAAGAAAATAAACCATTCATTTGTATACAAGTGAAGGTCATTTGTCACTTAAAGAGGGGATTAAAAGTTCATGTGAGCTTATAAAATAAAAGCCAAGACTCAAAGAAAGAACACATTTTGAAAATATTATCTAGTAAATTAATATGCTTCTAGCAACATTAATATTGAATCTTTTGTCATACTTTGTAGGACTGTCAAATACCGTTGAAAAAGAAGACCTATTTATTTACAAAGTATTTGTCCAGAGTTTAGTTAGTACAAACAAAACATTGTTTTCATGGTCCCACTATGAGAAGTTTGGGATCATAAATGATATCAAAGAATTCAAAACAAGGTAATAAAACCTAGAAACCTAAGTGAGTATTAGAAAAGTATTACAGACATTGAGATATTTTTAGAGAGTGAAGGACTTCCATTGAAGTGATTCCTAATATTCAACTAACAAGTAGCATCAGAATACTCTGGGCAAAGAAGGCATAGTTATGTATCCAAGCCATGTTCACATGTGACTCTCTGCAAGTTGATGCTTCTGATATTCGGCTTTGGAAATGAAGTCTTAGGAGGTGAGAACACATTGTTATATCTACTGAAACGTAATCACTTGTAATATGAATATCTATTTAATACACATTATTTATTCATACTATCAATACTTGCTTTAGGATAGTTTTGTGTCACTGAAAGTTGCATTGTAACAGGTTACTTTTAGGTGTATGTGTGTGCAGATAAAATTCATGAAAAAAGAAGCCATAATTTTGAAACATACCGAGAAGCTATGTATATGCCATATTTAGTAAAGGCCAATCACTTCACAATGGCAAGTAGCAGTGGTACTGCAACATACTAAATCCTGAATATTAACACATTTGAAGGATGAAACCAAACCAAATATAAAAACACATATATTTCTAGGCATAACACTTTGAAATTTTTCTTGAAATTGTAAAGATTGGCTTCAATGATAATAATGGCTGAAGGCAGTGATCTGGCTCCTGGAAACTAGGGATCTGAGAAATTAATGGTGCAGAAAAAAGTCCAAAGTCAGTCCTGGGAAGGTGGCAGCTCCTACTGCCTACCTCCGCATTAACTGAATCTCGAAGCAGAAGTACCAATGTCAGATGTCCAATACAGAACTTGATGTCTCAGAGGAATTGGAAATTCAAATCTACATCTTCATTTTTCTGCCATTTTGTTTTAGTCTATAGTTCAATTGATTAGGTGACTCACAGTTGCATATTTTTTGCATATCTTCTTCACTCAATTTTCTATTATTCGAATGATAATATCTTCCATAATAACCCTCATAGACAAACTATAAAAATGTATTTAGAGTAGTTGGGCATTTTACCCTAGTAGAATTTTAGTATAAAGCGAACCATCTTTTGGCCAATATCATTCTAGCCATTTAACGTGCAGACTGCAAATGTTTTTGTTTTGTTTTCTTTTTTCCTCTGAAGAGCGGTTGAGATGAGAGCCACACCCAAGCTTTGCTAATACATGGCTCGAGCTGATCTGATAACATTTGCATCTAAGTATCACTAGACCTACATTTGTGATCTTCAATCCTCCATCTGCCAACCTAGGCCTGGAATGTTTTGGGCCTCTGAGGCTTAGTGCTGAATTAAGCTCACCATTTCTTGTTCTTTCTGACTTGCATTCAGTGGTCCAACTTAGCTACTCTAAGTTAAAACTCCCCTCCGAACTGACTGATTCCAACTGGCTTCTCTCTGCTTTGCACTGAACTGCTTTGTTTGGGAAAATTGACTCTGAACTCTAGGAACTGAACTCCCGGAACTCAGGTGCACTCAAGTGAACTGCACTGAGCTCTCTTCTGTACTGTCATCTCCACAAACTCCCTCTACTCTCTGTGCACCTACAAAGTACCTTCCCATTTCTGTCCACTCTCATGAAGATTGGATATATCCTATTTCTGACTAATTCTGTCAAATCTTCCTCTGATTGGTCACTGTGTTTTTCCCTTAGTTAAATGCCATTGCTTGTCATGGAAGATGTGCACTAATTTACAGCCAGTATTAAGGGTATATATTGCAGCCAGATGGACTAAAGGCATATACTAAGGGCATCTTTGTATATCAGCTGCATCACTCAGATATAGGTGTTTGTATGGGACCCCTTGCCAGAGTAGCCATGTTGCCGGATTAATATTCCTCTAAGATAGGCAGATCAGAAAATTATTACAACACATTTTAGACAGTGGCAGCTTTATCATGTGACTTTGTATAAAACATAAAAGAAAATTCCAACAGTTTTAAAGAAGAAACATTAGGAGACTTGTATTTGTGTGACAATGCATCTTTTCTCTTTTTCTTCCTTCCCATTTTTTTCTTGAAAAAAAAAATAAAACCATTCTTAATCTCATTGATTATGGTAAAGAAGATAGGCATTCAGAAAAAATAAAATAAAACCATTTTTAATCTCATTGATTGTGGTAAAGAAGATAGGCATTCAGAAAATGGTAATAAGGAAGTACATAGTGCATAGGAAAGAAGATTACTGAAGAGAGCTAATAAAGAATCCTCCCTTAGCATCCATCTGTCCAGCAATGTCAGTGACTAAGCAGTAAGTAAAACCAGTGAAACAGTGTAGAAGAAAGAACTGCTCATGCCACAATATAGGACTCCAGATTCCAAGTCCAGTGAAGTGAAGAATTATGAAGGATTGTAAATGTTTATTCATGCTAGGAAGTAAATATGTGTGAAAAGATATTTCCATATATAATGTTTTCGATTAACTTAACTTGCAGTCAATCATGAGCATAAGTTATGCTAACTTTTGATCCTGATATAACAAAACACATCACCCAAACAAATTAACATCCAATGTATCTATATGATAAAATTAGGATTAAGCTTATTTTTACAGTATATTAATGAGGATATGTTGCAATATATACCCAAATACCTATGTTTATTCAGTAATTTCAGGCTTCACAAAGCAATCTTGATTTCCTCCAAGTTTTGGAAAGGATAAATTAGTCCACAAATACCCTTGCTCATGTTTTGTGCAGAAATAAGTATTCAACTCTGAGGTTGTACAGCATGCATTTTAAGTGCAACTAGATTATGAAGCATTACTTAGAGATACAAAGAAATGAGCTATCATGTAACGCATGATAAAAATAGCTTAAATGCATAATACTGATAGAAAGAAAACTTGGATAGAGACATAGTTCATTATTCTAACTTTTATGAGATTCCAGAAAAGAGAAGAAGTAAAAAGAGATGTCTTGAGTGAGAGAAGCATGCATAAAAAATGTAAGATTTCCAAAAGTGTGAAAAAAAAACTATCATTCTTTGTGAATTCACTGAATAAATATGGGAGATTGTGGTGCATCCTGTAGTTTATCAAGCATAATATTCTGGGTGTAGAAAGGTGCTTAGACATATTAATTCTACTACCCTTTAGTGTTATTTTTTCTTTTCATTTTATAAAATGCATGTGAATCTTACTCCTTTGTAATTATATCATTTCCTTTTTATCTCTTTTAGAACCATGGCTGCTCATGTACATTTGTGATCCAAATAAGATATTTTCTTAAAAGTCAAATACATAATATGAGACATGAAATCCTGAAAGAAAATGAATACTGCCTTTTACCTTACCTGATGAGAAAGTACAAGCATAAAAAATTCATGACTGAAAATGAGAAGTTAATGACTAAATTGCCTGAGGAAAAGGAAGTAATTTGACAGATAAGAAATATATTGTGTTTTCGAAAAGAAAGCCCTTATTACAATCAATTATGCTTTTACAAGTTCCTTGAATTTTGTGAATTGAGAAACAACATTGTATTACTGTCATAAAATATTAAATAGTGTATAAAAGATACAAAATTAACTACATAGTCAATATGAAGAGACTTTAACTCCCTCAGGAAATACTCTTTGCCTATACTGAAGTGCACAGAAATCTGGCATAGAAGAAGGAAATGATTTCATACAGAATAATTCACTGAAATTTGCCATAGATGTTTGAGATTATTAGTATAATATAAAGTCTCCAAATTACTATTTAAAGCTATTCTTTATAACAATTATTTAAAATAAAAAAGTCATATAAAGAAATTCCACCATTCATTTCCATACAATAGCAAAGAATATCTATAATGGAGCAGAGACTACTCTTGAATTTCTATTTCTAAAACAAAAAAAAATATAGAACATGTAAGAAAAAAGGTAGAGGGAATTCTCTCAGCTGTTCTCAATAAATCATTATTTCGCCCAGAAATGTACTCTGCAAAGTACACTAGGTTATCTGATTTCTATTGACATGAAGTACTTGAAGGTCATATGACTGAATGTGCTCCATCTGTGGGAAGTGGCTACCGTTGATCCATATATGCGAAGAATAATCTGTTTATACCTCAAGATTTGGTTTTAAGCAATATTTCATTTCTAAGTGTAGTTCTCTTCTCTATTTTGGTTTTAAGTTGGATATAATTTGTTCATTCATCCTTTCATTTTTAATTCATGTGAGGCCTTGAAAGAGGAGTAAGTCTACTTTTAGATAACGTATAGCTAATTGCTGTTTTCTGCTTCTACGCTCTCTCTATATGAATACAAACAAGAGGATGAAGCACAAATGAGAGTTCAACCTGATTTATTTAAATGTTACAAAATAACATAAAAAATGTCAAAACTTTATGAGCAGTTTGAAAGCATGTGAATAAACACAACTATGATTAAGAGACTGTTGTGAGTTCTGCAACTGCACCATCACTCAGAAATAGTCATGTGATGAACCCAATCTAAATGTTATAATCAGATGGACAGTTAAATAAAATTTTATATATATATATATATATATATATATATATATATATATATATAAATTTCTAGTTTTCTTGAAATAGGAAAGGGATTCTATCATTTTTCTACATTATTAAAGAAACTAAGGTAAATGGAGTGAAATAAGTTAATCATCAAAAGAATTTGTCAATGAAGTCACTGTTATTCTAAGTTAGAATTAAATGGTAACTGTCAGAGATTGGAGAATGAAAAAGGATTGCAAAGAGGATTGTGTCAAGAGACATAAATTGTTGTAAGAAGGAATTGATACAAGACATCTACTACACAGTATGGCGTCTGATCTGCCTAAGGCTACACACACACATACACACACACAATTGTTAAAACAGTATAAGTGTTCTCACCAGAACAAGATAACTGATGCAGCATATATGCTAAATAGTTTAACTGTGCTACAGAATATGCTTCTATCAAAACATCTTGTTTCAACACACTCAATATATATATACAGTTTTAGATGTAAATTATAACAAGTTTTAGAGTAACTGGTTAGTTTTAACTGTCAGCTTGATACCATCTAGAGGTACCTGTGAAGAAAGTCTAGGTCAAGTTGAGCAATGGACATGTCTGTGAATAATTGTCTTGATTACTAATTGTGTTTGAAGAAACATCCTGACTGTAGTTTATAACCTTTCATGGGTTACCTAAACAGCTAGGTGAGCATAAGCCACAAAAAGGAATGATGCATTTATTTTCTGTTTGTTCTTGACTATGAATGTAACATGATTAATTGGCTGATTTTCTGTACTTTCCCTCAAATTACAGTTTTTATCCCATAATAATGAGCTAAAATAAAGTTTTCCTTTCCTACTTCGATTTTGGTCATAGAACTTTATCACAGCAACCACAAAAAAACATGAAGATATAACAGAAATTGGTACCCAGACAGTTGGGTTGTTGCTATAATTTGCTTGACTGTTTATTATTGGAGGAATGTGGAGATGAGGGGAACCTGGACCTAGGAATGTAATTGCTTCTTTTTGACAAAGATCAGTGTTTTTAAGGAAGTGGACAATAATGGTGGACAATAATGCTGAGAGAAATGCGGATTATGGCGGCTCAGTTCAAAATGTCTCAGAAGGGAACAAACATTTAAAAAGTAATTGCTCCAAGAACCATTATTTGGTAATATTTAGGATAAAAAACATTTACGTTCTGAAAAACTAGGGTCTGAGAAAATAAAGCTGACTGGCAAAGAGATCAGAACCACGGGAGAATATTTTTCCTCAAGGTCTAACACAGGGCTGTGAGACAAGAGAGATAGGGCTGGTATATCTTAACAAAATATGGAAATGGAAGTGTGGTGGTTTGAATAGCTGTGGCCCCATAGATTCTTGTGTTTGAATGCTTGGCAATATGGAGTGGCACAATTAGGAGGTGTGGCAATATTGGAGGATGTATAGATTGATAGAGAAAATGTGTCACAGTGACACTGGTGTTTCGAGATCATGTATGTTCAAGCTACACCAGTGTGACACAGTCTTATTCTGCTGCCTTTGGATCAAGATGTAGACCTGTTACCCTCTGTGTCTAGCACCATTTCTGCCTGGATGCTCCCATGCTTCCCACCATGATGAAAATAGTCTTAACCTCTGAAACTGTTAGTCAACCTAATTAAATATTTTTATTTATAAGAGTTGTCTTGGTCATGGTGTCTTTTCATAGCAATGGAAATCCTAAGACATTAATATTGCCTAAATGGCGAGGATCTTGAAAGCAGAAGAAGACTACGTAGAAAAGCATAGGTTTGGTAACTTCTGAATGGGTCAGAGTCCCTACGGAGAGTCACAGAAAAGTCATTGTTGAGGTTGAAAGTTCAATTTTAACAGAAGCATCAAGGTATGGGAGATACCAGGCTTAAAGGGTTTCACTAAGAACTGTAGGTTTGGGATGGGATTAATCTCAAAGGGAAACTATGTGCAACAGCAATGGCAGAACTGGAGATGTGAGCCTGCTTATGCCTCTTGAGGCCAGATAAGATTTCAGATGTCCACCTATGAGCTACAGGATTTAGATTTATACCTCTGGGTTTTGGTTTTGCTTTATATATGAAGTCATCATTTTCTGTTGACATGTGTGCACATGTGCACACATGTAAGTGACCACAAAGCACAGAAAAAGACATATAATCCTCTTAAGCTAGAGTTATCAGTAGTTGCGGGCAACCAGACATTGACCCTGAGAACTAAACTGCAGGACCCTGAAAGCATAACAAGTGATCTCAACCTCTGGACCATCTCTATAATACTGATGTTTTTGCTTTCACACCTCAGTATTTCCCCTTTGAAACAGAAATGTTTTTGTTTGTAAATTGTTGTGATTTTGTAAGAACCCACTGGACTTTGGACTTCTAAAAGGCTTTAGGTTTCCAAATGTAAAAGGAGAGGGCATTAATGTGGAAGGAAGTTTATAGGGGGAGAGGGATGGGGAAGAGGTAGAGGAAGAGTAGGGCAATCACTTCTATGAAGGCTTTTTAAAAAGCTAAGTTGAATCTATATTATAAGCTCTTTCTCTCATGTATGAGTTTGATAGGAATTACCCTGCAAGAGGATAATTTTCCCCAAGAATCCAAGGAATACCATGTATATAAAGCTCTGTGTTACCTTTGGGACACATTCCCTTGAGGTGTTGGTAAGGAATGTCTTGGAGATCCCAGTTTCTTGCCAGTGCTGTTGGTTGTCCACCAACTTTATGGTCAGAATCTATTGCTGAAGAAACCACACACTTTCTTCACAAGACATAGAGGGTTCAAAGTCATACTGGACCAAAAGTTTCCTCCATGCTACTATCTTTCATAATATCAGACTATACTATCCAGGTGGTTAGGAAAAAAATTATCAGCAATGCTACCCAGCTGTAAGCCATGTGAAGTCAATAACAGCCAGAGTGGCAAGCTATGCCCATCATGAAATAGTGGCACAAATAGTAACAATTTTGATTGGCTCTAGGGCCACTGTACAAGAGAAAATGCATCACTGCTGCTGTAAGTTGGTCAAGATCTTATGGAGATTGTAAGAACAGAGGCAAACCTATTTCTATTATGTTGCCAAGTAAACCTACAGTGAAGGATTCAGGCTTCTTTGGAGAAGTTCTATTACGTGAGGTTGACAAATTTAGCATGAATTAGGATGCACCATTTTAGTGAGTAGCCTCTAAACTACTTGAGTGAAGAAAGCCAGATGAGCATTAGCATCTAGCAAACAATAAAGTTGTAAAGTTGTGTTTCTTCTCTTTCTTTCTGACTCCTGATATGATTTGACTAGCTGCTTGAATTTCTTTCCAAAATGATGGATTGTAGCTTGAAACTGGGAACTAAAATAAAGCCCTTTCGTCACTTACATTGTTTTCAGTCAGAGTGTTTTATCACAACATAATTGAAACTAGAATGCTTACAAATTTATAAGCAAAAGAAGTTTTGCTAGATAAAAGAACCACACAGATCAACAGACAAATTTTATAATAGTTTAAGTATGTTTTTAATTGAAATATGTCACTTCTAGGAAAGATGTTTTCTTCAAGGCTGCCAAATACAAATAGCCAAAACACTAAGAATGTAACATTTATGTAATTCCTAATTTTGAAAAAAAAAAAAAGAAATTTATCATTCCTCTCTCCTGAAACACTTTCCTCCTTCCATTCACTCTCAGGGACCTTCATTCTATCCAAAACTGTGGAGAGGAAGAAGTATAGCAGAAAAGAAGCAGAGTGGGCAAAAGAAAACTAAAACAGCAGCAGCAAAGATGAAAGATTTCCACAAAGTTTAAAATATTTATTGTTGTTTTTGTTACAACAGATTCTTTAGGACTTTTTTTTTCTTTTCTTTTTTCTTTTTTTTTTTTTTTTTACATTTTTTCTCCTTTATTAATTTATTCTTGTTACATCTCAATGGTTATCCCATCCCTTGTATCCTCCCATTCTTCCCTCCCTCCCAATTTCCCCTTATTCCCCTCCCCTATGACTGTTCCTGAGGGGGATTACCTCCCCCTCTATATGATCATAGGGTATCAAGTCTCTTCTTGGTAACTTGCTGTCCTTCCTCTGATTGCCACCAGGTCTCCCCGTCCAGAGGACATGGTCAAAGGTGAGGTACCAGAGTATGTGAGAAAGTCATATCCCACTCTCCACTCTACTGTGCAGAGTGTTCTGTCCATTGTCTAGATATGGGTAGGGGCTTAAGGTTTACCGCCTGTATTGTCCTTGGCTGGTGCCTTAGTTTGAGCGGGACCCCTGGGCCCAAATCTGCCTATCATAATGTTCTACTTGTAGGCTTCTAGGACCCTCTGGGTCCTTCTACTTTGCCTTTCTCCCATGATTCTCTCATCTAGAGTCCCACTAGAATGTCCTCTCCTCTGTCTCAGTTTCCTGGTAAGTGGACTACATCAATGAATGGCTTCTGTTGTTATTATAATAATAGCTTCTTGTGTTAATTTGAAATGTATGAAAACCAAATTACTTATTTAATTCATTGATTTTTGAGTGAGCCATGAGACTGATATTTTTTCAAGGTGTCTGGGTACTATGCTTTTCATATCTGAATCAAGATCACTGGTTTATTCCTGCATCAGAAAATCTGGATTAAAGGCCGCTGGAGGCTGTGAATATCAGATGTCAAGTAGGGTGGAGGTGGTAACACAAAATGTGGAAGTGGCATTTGCTAGAAGTCAGCATGCACAAATCCACATGCAGACAGATAAATCATGCATCTAATAGGGTTCGGAGTGCAGCTTAGAACAAACCTTTCCCTAGATGCCTCGTGTTCAGATTCACTTAAAAATCAGTGGAAAATATGTGGTGCTGTTCTATACCCACCCAAACAGTTATGCTTGTTTTCTACAGCAACAGGACAGTGGCCTTTGTGTGATGAGCTTGATCGCCTGAATAGTTTCAACATAAAAGCATAAGCAAGTATTTGAATGAAGATTGCTGTTGTCCACAAACTTATTGCTGCATCTGGTGGCTAACGGAAGAACATTCTAGAACATTTCATGAATCTCTATTCCATGGAGAACCTCAAGCATCATCAACATTATTGACAACTTAATACATGTATAAACTTTAATTTGACATTTAGAATAGAAGATACACTAGGCATATTTTATATTTAATTCTTATCCTCCTCCACCACCAAAAATAAAAAATAAAAAAGATTTTAAATGATTAACAAAATGAGAAAGCAGAAAGGTATGGTGGAACACACCTTTAATCCCAGCATTCTGAGAAGGAAAGGCAGGAGGAGCTATGTAAGTTTGAGGACAGCCTGGTCTACAAAGTGAATCCAGGAAAGCCAAGGCTACACAGACAATCCCTGGAGAGAGAGAGATGGAGAGAGACAGAGTGAGAGAGAGAGAGAGAGAGAAAGAGAGAGAGAGACAGACAGACAGACAGACAGAGACAGACAGAGAGAGATTTGATAAATTTTCACTTTGGACTTCTTTCCTTCTTGTTTTTTGTTTGTTTGTTTGTTTGGTTGGTTGGAGACAGGGTTTTCCTGTGTAACCTTAGATTTCCTGAACTTTCTTTGCAGACCTGGCTATCCTCGAACTAACAGAGATCAGCCTGCCTTTGCCCCCAAGTGCTGGCATTACAGGCATATATCACTGTACCTTGACCTGGAACTCCTTTCTTTATAAAATTAATTGTTATAGATTAATAATCTGATTTATCAGGTAAAATTAAACATGAGTGTTTTGGGAACCATTAGCCATATAATAACAAGTGATTCTGTCATGATACCTGGCACCAAGCTATTTCTGTTTAAAGGAAGACAGAGAAATAAAGTTACATGTTTGTGAACACAATGAGGATCATATAGTTCTTTGTAAGCAAAATGTACTTCTTACAGAAATGTAACTGAAGTCATTATTAATGAGGTTCTATTAAAACCAGTGTATACATTTAATAACAATAAAGAGATCAAAAGCTTGTCTCTCTCTCTCTCTTTCTCTCTCTACTGTCAAGAAGCAAAATAAGACAAAACCAGAAAAGTTCCTGTTAATTCTTTGTTCAAATGGCCATTACTAAATATATACAGCCCATACATCTGCAAATGTAGGTTAGGACTACTGACCTCTGAGAAGACAGTGGCTTAGAATGAGGAAGTTATTGTCCAGTTGGTAATGATAATGGAAATCTACTTCATGCAGTTATTATAAAGGAAAATAATCATAACAGAAATTACTTCTATTGGTTTATGCAATTATTTTAATAGAAGTCTACAAAGTCTAGGGGTGTTAAAAATAAGTGTAATATATTATTTATACTCCTAATTATCATACTTTTAGACTTTTTCTTGTGAGCAAAACTTTAATTTGATAACTGTCTTCCAAACTGGGAAGAAAACTGACTGTATCAGCAGATGCTTGGATCCTGAGAGTCGTTTCTTTAATATGGGCTCTTCTGAACCTCCACTCCATTTGCAAATATATCACTATTTTAAAATTCTAGAAATTTTATTGAAGTTTGTTGACATAATGTGATTTTGATTAAAAAACAACCAGTCTTCTCTTGCACTGTTAAAAAGAAATTCTCAGAGGTGCTCAAAGTAGCTGGGCATTGAGATATCTGGAGTCTCAATACTTGGGAGACTGAAGAGAAAGGAGACTTCAAGCCCAACCCTAACCTGTCTCAAGAATAAAGAAGAAGAGGGATTCACTTAAATAATATATTTGCTTATTTTCTCTGATGATGATTTCACCTTTTAAGAAGTTCTGATGCTAGTAGCCACCCTCAGTAAAGCTAGATCTATTTTCCTACCTGATCCTGACCATTAGTGCATAACACTAAAGTCTGTCAAGTTCATGCTTATGATTTTAGCTGTTATGATTTGGATAACTTTCTAAATTAATTGATTTTGTTTGCTGTTATTAAGGGAGAAAGGATAGTTAACTAGTTAAGTCCCTCTGTGGCATACTTAGTGGAAACAGATCTATCAATATTTTATTAAGAGTTTTTTAAATTCTAATATTAATGACCAATTGTTCAAACATGAAAAATCCACTGAAAGTTTTTGATTATGGGCAATATTTACTCTTTGTCATTTCTAGGAAAATATTCCCTCAAAGCTAAATGTTTTCCTCTCCTTTTGCCTTATGTGAATTCAATTCAAATTAAATGGCATTCTGTTCACAACCCTTTAAATGGTGGACTGCACCATGTAAGAATGCTTGATTTCAAAAATTGCTGTTTGAGTTTTTTGCCTTGTTATTTTTTAAAGATTTTTTTTCAAGAAATAGCCATCATGTAATAGCAGACATATTAGTATGAAGACAACACCTTTCATTCACATGAATAACTAACTGCCACTTAGAAGAATCATGAAAAATTTATAGTCAATATCCCACTTATAGTAATAAAAAGATGGAATATATAACACTTCCTTTGAAGTGAAATTTGCTCTGGGACCAGCACAGATTTCCTACTGATCTCCTAAAAGTGCTAAACATCCTCATGCCACAACATACCTGTCCTGTTTTGTTTAAGCTTTCACTTTTCCTTTAAGACTGAAAAACACCTTTAGAAGAGCAGTTTGTTAGTGGCCTTACACCTGCATAGTTAGGGTGTCTGCTTTAAAGCATTAACTTGGTGACAGGTTCCCTCATTTAAATAGTTTGATTTTGAGACCCCAGCAAGCAGTGGTGGGCCTCTTGGAGAAGTGAGAATGCTCTTTAATTGGCTTCAAGAATGAAGAAGGAATGCAGTGCCTGGAGGCTCTCTGAAGACTGGAGAAAAAAATCCTGAAGCATATGAGGAGACTCTGGACTTCGATAGGGAATAAAATTTACCATAGGATTATGCAAATCAAAAATTGGAATGAAGTAGAAAAAAAGCAATGTAAGTTCTAATAGGATTTTCAAAACGAAGTGGCAAATATTAGTGGTACAGAATTGGTAAGAGGAACTGCTCTGAGGTGAAAGCTACAATGAAATCACTGGCAGATGTAGGGTAAGATGAAAAACTCCTATTACCATGATGGTTTCAAAGCACTAATGTTACCATGTATCAGGACAGGTGCACGAGGCTCCCATTTGTTAATATTTTACTAGACATCCCCAGGTGTTCAACTTTTACTATGACTAATATCCCTTACAGTATCTATATATTCATAATGATCTTAAAATCAAAAATAGAGAAAAGTAATTGGTTGTGCCTCAAATACTTAATTATGTTGAAATATCCAGATGCAGTTAGATTATTAATTCACAAAATGTTTTCTTTTTAGCAAGTAGATGATTGTTTTAATAGTACAACTTGTATTTGGGGAAATTAACTCTGATATACTCCAAAATGATGCATACTGTATGCTTTATTTCACCCTGTTTACAATTTCTCCCCTGTTTACAATTTTATTCTTCACTTAAGAACAACTACATGCTACATAATTTCAAATGGCTTTTCTCATTACAGTGTGGTTATTTTTAAAATTCAATTTGAACTAACTTAAGCCTAACTGACATTTAGATTGTCAGGACTTTAAGGAAGGCACATTTTTCACAGTGTTAATTTTACCTGAAAATTGTAAGAATATATTACCATTAAGTCAGCTATTAGATATGGAAATACATTCAATTAAATTTCTACACAGAAATCAACCAGATTTCAAGATAACTGAATTTAAATGAGATGGACTTGCCTTTGAAGTAACAGTTAACCTTTGTAAAGTCAGATCTCCTTGCATATAAATGTACACTCCTGTAAGACAAACTACGTTTTCATTAAACGTTGTTATCCAAATGTGTCATATGTACAGCTGTATCAAATCACATTAGTTACATGTATTCAAGGTTAATTTATACCACCTTATAAAATCTAGACAAAACATCAGGAGTATAATTATGCATTGCTGAATGATAGGGATATATTCTACAAAATGAGTTATTAGTTGATTTCACGTTATGCAAACATCAACATATATTTACATGTCAACAGTGTAGCCAGTATATACCAAAGCCACACAAAATAGTCAGGAGTCATATAATAGAAGTTTGTTTAATAATAAACTCAGAAAATGATATTGTTCACTTGACATTATTATCATTGGTTTGGAAGATAGTTTAGAATTTAACATCACTTGATTGCTGAGGCTGCAAGTTCAATTCTTCAACCCACAAATTGACTCACAATAGTTGATAACTCTAATTCCAGATGATCTGACATCTTCTGACTCTTCTGGCACTAGACATGCATATGATGAACATGCTGGAAAAAATCGAATCAGGGTTCACCTGAAAGAGGGAGTGGGGATGGAAAGTGGGATACAGAGATGCGAGAAATAATGAATCAAGTCAGGAAATTTCTGATCAAGATTCACTTTATTGCTGACTAGCAGGAACATATATAGAGCAAGGTCAATAAGACCTATTCCAATCTCACTCACCCTAGGCCCCCCCCCCAGGCAAGAATACAATAGCCTAAGTCGCTCCCTGTAGAACTTCCTAGTTCTCTGAGTAGTTCCCTGCAGTTGAGTAGAGAGTGGGGTCTGACTTTCACATGAACTCTGGTGCCTATATTTGACCACATCCCCTGGAGGGGGAGACCTGGTGGCACTCAGAGGAAGCATAGCAGGCTACCAAGAAGAGACTTGATACCCTATGAGCATATGCAGGGGGAGGAGGTCCCCCTCAGTCACAGTCATAGGGGAAGGGAAAAAGAGAAAAATGGGAGGGAGAGAGAAATGAGAGGATACAAGGGATGGGATAACCATTGAGATGTAATATGAATAAATTAATTTTAAAAAACTTCCTAGATCCTCTGTGTGGTTCCAAATTGGGACTTCCCTACTTCTTTCAAAGGTAAATAGTACAATGATAGCCTGGAACACAAAACCTCATGAGGCAAAGGTCAGTAACTCGAAGGTCACAGCATACAGCCTAAACACAGGATTTTTGACATGGAAGAATTTGGCATGGCTTCTTCCCACATTCATACAGACAAAACATCCATACACATAAAATAAATAAATATATATTTTTAAATTTTCATAACCTAGTAAGATCATAGGATTTTTGGATAAGTATGATATTCACACAATAACAAAATTATGTAATGACATATTTATCAAAATATTTTAATAAGCCTTTATATAATATATATATGTATATGATACAACCCATTGCTCACAGTGTAAAAATGAAAAAAAAAAAGACTAAATAAGAATGGATCTAAACTGTATAGAATTTCACAGAAATGTATAGTGGTGTGCTCTGGGCAAGTGTTTGCTGTCTAACTTCTTCTATCTCTGTGAAGCTTTTGTTAGGTGGGTATAATAAATTATTTCTTGTTTTTAAAATATCATGAATATTAAATTCAGCAAACACACACACATATATAACTATATAAAAATATATATGTATATATATATGCTGACCATGAATTTTGTGATCTCTAATTTCAGCCTTCTGCGTATTGGCATTACAGGCATGATAAACCATACATGATAATGTGTTGTTTATATTCAACATTTTTATAAGTATAAATATTTAATAATAAAACATGTACCACAGCAAATATTCAATTGCCATGTATTACGTAGGTAAATATACACACGTATTTATGACATATTTTTTATGACTTACAGTGCAGACATTTTCCAGCATCTCTAGAACATCAATTAATAATTTGCACAATAACAATGATAATTGTAGTATTATTATGTATTATTATGTTTTAGAAGTCGTGATTAGCTTTTTCATTGATGCAAAACTACTCAGAAAAATCAACATTGGAGCAACGCTTTATTTTGCCTCCTGTTTCAGAATTTCAAATCACAATCACTTGTCTCATATTATTAGCCTGTGCTGAGACAGAAGAAGAATGTAGTGGCTTAACACCGCACCATTTATACTGATATAGAAGCAGTGAGAAGTAGGAATTCGGTACAAGGCTAAAGGTACACCTTTATTTTATTTTATTATTTTTGTAAAGATTTATTTATTTATTTATTTATTTATTTATTATAATACAGTGCTCTGCCTTCATGTATACCTGCAGGCCAGAAGAAGGCATCAGATCTCATTATAAATGGTTGTGAGACACCATGTGGTTGCTGGGAATTGAACTCAGGACCTTTAGAAGAGCAGGCAGCGCTCCTAACCTCTGAGCCAACTCTCCAGCCCCCTACATCTTTATTTTTTTTTAAAAAATGTTTTATTTTTGACTATGTATAGTGGGAGAGTTATGGTCACATGAGTGCAGGTGCCTGCAGAGGACGGAGGAGGAAGTGGGATGTCCTGAGCTAGACTTTCATGTGACTGTGAGCTGCCTGATGTGTGTAATGGGAACTAACCTCAGGTTTTCTTGTGGATGTTTTTCACTGATAAGCCACGTCCACAGCAACAAAAACAAAAAGAGTATCTTTCTAGATATGTCTCAAATGACCTGCTTCCTCCAGTTAGTCCTGACCTTTTAGTTTACATGTACTGTCAACTGTTTTAAGAATACATTGAGGGACTATTTAATTTCTTGATTAAATCAAAGCCCTCAGAACTCAATCACTTCCCAAAACACATCTATAGGTAACCAACCCCTAAAGAGAGAGGCCTTTGAGAGCATTTTGTATTCAAACAATAACACTGGGTAATGAAAATTTTCAGCTCCATATTACTCATCTTTTAAAACCACTACTGAATGTTTGTGTTGCTGCCAAAAGGTGTTGTGGTGCATGACTCCAATTGATTCAATTTAAAACATGAGTATTATGGGTACAAAATATAAAATAATTTATATAATTTAAATTTATATGTGGAAAATAGATCACTAGGCATTATTATAAAAGACTGTAAAAACAAGAATGAGTAGCCTAAATGAAATCAAGCATTATCATTGCACATTAAAATTATTTTGAACATCAAGTTAATTTTAATAAAAGGAATACTGCATTTATATCATTCTTGCCCTCCCTCCCTCCGTTCTAAGTTTATATGTTCTTTAATTATTATTTTTGCATGAACATACACTTACACACACATACATATACACACCTACACACACACATACATACATACATACACACATACATACATACAAATACACACACAGACACACACACACACACACACATATATATAATTTATTGGTTAGATTCAGCATTACTGATGTATACATGTGTCCAATACTAACCACAAGAGAATGCATAACATATGTAAGTACTTGTTACTGGGAAAAGTAATTCTCCTTCTCTCATTCTTCATTGGATACCCTAGTTCTCCATTAATGAATTGGATCAGGTGGAATTTCCCTTGTTCACAACTGATATCAGGCAACTATAATATTGAGATTTCATCTTGCTAGTCATGTATGTGGAAATTTTTGTAGTCATCTGGCGGTTACAGTCTTTTCTGCCCCTTCTTTTATTTTCCCTCGGTCTTAGATGTAAGAATTACATTATAGATACATCAGTTAGGTTTAGAGATCCACAATCGTCTATTATACAAATTTTAGCCAAGTCTGGATCTCTGTAATAGTAACCATCTTGTTGATCTAATGTTCTCGGGGACTGTGCACACTTTCCTCATGTTCATTCAAATGCTGATTTCTCTACCCCACTATCTGATTTCATGCTGGATAACGCATTGTGATGTTTATTCTAAACATGACCCCATTTGTTCTCTGTATTGCCAATACAAGCCAACTAGCCATTGATGAGTAACAGAGAATAGGATGGGATATCTTGGTCCAGTGAGGGGTACAGAAAGAGCAGGAAGAACAGGAGGGATGCATGTGGAAAGGTCCAGGAAACACCAGGAGGAATGAGCCAGACCTAGGATATGAGTAAACAGCAAGTATAATGTGGGAAATCTGAATGGGATGAAAGTATACTAGCTTGGATGCTTAGGATGGAGTAATTATTGCTCAGTATTGTGCTCTGGGCTAATTAAATAGATCCTAGTCTCTCTGTGTGGTTATTTGGGCATAAAGCTGGCTAAGGAGTAGTAGCTGATGTATTAAAAATATATATTAAATATTAATAATCTTCCAACACCATCTGTTGCACAAATAAGTTCATTGCTGAGAATGTTACCGTAACTGTGAGTATAAGAATAAGGCTCTATAATATAGTTTAAAGTTATGTTATTTTAGGAACATGACAACTGTAGATCTCACTTAGAATCTATGACAAATACACTGTGGGCATATGACTAGGTTTATACTACCATGCATGATTTTTCAAACTGCTGTTAGTTACTCCCAAGTAAAAGTGTAACTATTGTACCATTGGAGACATAATGATGACCATTGGTGTGGTTTGCTGCCATTACTGGCTATTGATTGCTTTTTCTTCTCTTGGAAGCTTGCATAGCAGCCTTTGATACTGTGAGAGATGGTCTTCAAGGGGAGGAGCTACAAGTCTATTCTAGCCCAAATCCTCCAATTCCTGCATCCAAAGTGTGTGTGTGTGTGTGTGTGTGTGTGTGTGTGTGTGTGTGTGTGTGTGTTGCCTTTAGCAATAGGATTTTATCTTCAATCTGTGAGAAAACTAAGACAAGAGAAATGGTCCATATTGTCTTGGGAAACTCTTAGGTTTCTCTGACCAACAACTCAAGGGGAGATTCCCATGCTTGGTATTGAGGTTTTTTGCTAGAAAGAACATTGTTCTTTTTAGAAGCATCAACATCTTATGCGAAGCAAATCAATTTTATACACATGCATACATACATGCATACATGCACACAAGATATGTCTATATTAATGTATATATGCATTTAAAGTAAACTCATAAAAATGCTTTCCTACGGCTGTTTCAGACATTTTTAGTTACTTTGTTTTAATCTCTTCACCTCCTACTCTTCTTCTTTTTTCCTGTTTTTCGCTTCTTCCTGTTATCCGTTTGTAATTCCTGTGTCCTTCACATCTCTCCCAAAGCTCTTCTTTCCTCCCTCCAAGTATTTAGCTTTTCTACTTTCTTGTCTTCTATTTATAAACCACTGCTGAAGATAACTCAGATAAAACTGAGGACGTTGCCTTTGAACTGCCATTCTGCTGCTGGGTTCAAGACACTCCAAAGTTCTTGTGTAGGACAAATATAAGGGAAGATGATGCCAGGCAGAAAGTTGCAGTCTGATGAGGAAAATTATGTAGGCTATTACATAGGTAATTATACTTTTATTGTATGTTTACTATAGCAATTAGCAGAGCTAATAATCAGATTAATTTAAAGTGGGGTTATCATTACATTTTAAAATGATTAGCCTTTTATTTTAATACAATGTGTTGAATTATTCATTCTCCTACATACTCCGATATAAGGTTATCAGTTTTCTAAACAATTATGCATTTGTCACATTGCAATTACTCAGTGATCCATCCATCTATACTTTTGGCATATGGTCATTTAAAAAATATTTTTCATAATCGAATCTACTTCATTGAATTTTATATATTCTATTTATCCATCTGTTTTCATTTCAGATATATACCATTTGACACTATTTAAACTTATTCAGTATTGATATTTGGAATGGAATGTTTTCTATATTACCTAACTTTTTCTTAAGTATTCATATTCCTTTCTTCTTCCAGGCGAGTTATGCTTATTTTTAGACATTAAAAATGGGACTGTTATTTGACTTAAAGTTTATTTGGTGAATCATTTGTTAAAATTTTTCTTATTGAAATAGTACAGTTCTTTTAAATCAATATTATTTGCATCATTTATTCAAGTCTCTGTTTAATTTCTCTACATATATACATTATTTTATAAAAAGTATATGGAAAATAAAATTAGATATTAATACTGAGACTCAGAAAAATATATTATTATTGCTAAAGTTTTTTTTTCTTAAATTACTTTGTTGAGTTTAATACAACTAAACAAAGAGTGTCTAGTTCTCACTTGTCTGTTGGAGAAATAATATCTTATGTCTTGTGAATCTCAAAAATGAATTCCTCCTCTGATGAGGATCATCTGCCTGAGTGTCTGTCCAGTAAGAATAGAAGTAAATTTATAAAATCCTAACTGATTTCAGCTACCAGGCTTATGTCATAATTTTTGGTGGTATGCAAATCTCTAGTTGTTAGAATAAAACTAAACATAAAATGATGCATTTTCCATGTTGGGCTAATATCACATTATAAGGAAGTATATGCCATGTGTGTCTCTCTGGCTCTGGGTTAACTCAGGATGATCATTTCTAGTTCCATCCATTTGCCTGCAAAGTTCAAGATTTTTCTTGTTTTTAATTGCTGAGTAGTATTCCATAGTGTAGATGTACCACAGGTTCTGTATCCACTCTTTCACTGAGGGACATCTATGTTTTTTCCAGAGTCTGACTATTATGAATAAGGCTGCTATGAAGGTTGAGCAAATATTCTTATTGTATGGAGAAGCATCTTTCAGGTATATGCCAAGGAGTAGAATAGCTAGGTCTTCAGTAGCCCTATTCCCAATTTTCTGAGAAAGCACCAGATTGTTACACTTTCCTCACATTCTTCCCAGCATGTGCTGTCACTTGAGTTTTTTATCTCAGCCATTCTGTTGGGTGTATGATGGAATCTCAGAGTTGTTTTGATTTGCATTTCTCAGCTGTGATCATACGGTGGGGGAGGAGGTCCTTTTCTACTACAGGTCTAGGGGAGGGGAATAGGGTAAAAGAAGGAGAGAGGAAGGAACAGACAGATGCAAGTGAGGGGGATGACAACCGGAATGTTATCTGAATAAATTATTTAAAAATAAAAAGTATGTAAGAAAGTCATATCCCACTCTCCACTCAACTGTGGAGAATGTTCTGACCATTGGCTAGATCTGGGTAGGGGTTTAAAGTTTTACGGCCTGTATTGTCCTTGGCTGGTGCCTTAGTTTGAGCGGGACTCCTGGGCCCAAATCTGCCTATCATAATGTTCTACTTGTAGAGTGGAGAGTGGGATATGACTTTCTCACATACTCTGGTGCCTCACCTTTGACCATGTCCCCTGGAGGGGGATGCCTGGTGGCACTCAAAGGAAGGATAAAAGGTTACCAAGAAGAGACTTGATACCCTATGAGCATATACAGGGGAGGAAGTCCCCCTCAGGAACAGTCATAGGGGAGGGGAATAAGGAGAAAATGGGAGGGAGGGAAGAATGGGAGGATACAAGGGATAGGATAACAATTGAGATGTAACAAGAATAAATTAATAAAAAAAGGAAAAAAATAAAAATAAAAATTATGTATTTTCCAATACCTTCTTCTTCCTAGTTTTTCAATTGTGTTTGGGATTTTGCATAAAATTTATGCCATGAATGCATACATGCTAATCATATTGTAAAAAACCTCAGAACAGCAGCAGCAGCAACAGTAAAAATAAGAGAGCGTGACTCCATAAGCTTCAGTGTAAACAAGGCCAGCCTCAAGGGATTTTTTTTGCCTTTAACATCATAGCAACCTTATAACTTTCCTGTATTCTTAATGCTAAAGTGCAGTGGTGCCTCTATCACATTCAAGCAGCCTTAGTGTCAAAGTCTCATAGTTAATGAAATATCCACTGAAATACATGTTACCAAATTAAGGAGCAAAAATGTTTGAAAATTGTTATAAGGTAAAGCCTTAGTCAGTTTAAAGTTAAGCTTTGGTGGTTAAACTGCTGAGTCTGTGATAGTACAAAGAAAGCTAGTTCCTGGCAAAATACCTGATTTCCTGTTTCCATGGACAGAATTTCTTATTCAAGAATTTATGGACTTGACTTACCCACCCACAATCAAAGTAAATATATCTAGCAATTCACCTATGTAGCTTTAGAGTTTATGTGCAGATTCCCTAAAATCCCTTAACTATTCACACTATCTATGTTTTGCAAATACTCATAGCAAAAAGCATCACATTACAAAGAGAACCTGATTTGCTCACATGCATTTTCTCTTGCTTCTTTTATAACAGAATCAACAACTTTTTTCTTTACTTCATTTTATCTAACTGTACATTTAATCACTGTTGACACCTTTTCACCTTTTATGATTTATCCTCCAATTCAATTATATTTTTATTTTTTTAAATAAAATTATCCTGATTTCAACATTTTCAAGATCTCAATTCTGATACCTGTTGCCCTCTCCTTGACCCAATCTCAGAAGCTCACTAAGGTTCAGCAAATCTAGACCTTCCCTGAAAACACCTTTCCCCTTTAAAATATCACTATAATAAAACAATCTTTGAATTCCTCCTTAAATCTAACTTTTATTTTAGTATTGACATGACACAGTTATCCAACATAAATGTGCATCATTCTGTAACACAGCCCGTCTTTTATGGTCAGGAACAATGTGGAGGTATCTCCTTGAATTCAAATACTTGGGACCATTAAATATTTCATGTTTCTTATACTTTTGCTTAAAATAGTTCACTTACTGTCCATTTATTGCAAGATTGACTAATTCTCAAAAATAAATAATTTTATTTGTGGAAAGATGAAAATGGTTATGACAGTTTTATTTTCTTTCTCATGAAGACTCATATATCATTTTCCCAGCCCCACATACCTGTGCCATTTGTTGACTTCAAAACCAAGAAAGAACTGCTGATGAATATCTAGATCTTGTGAGATTTGACCAAGTATGTTTTAAATTTCTCTGAATTAAAATATTCTTTCCTAGGGAGAAAAGGAAGCTAATTTAACATATTAGGCTCAGGAACTTCCCAAAAGTTATAAGATTCAGGTAACACACATAATGCCCAGATTCAAATGACCCTGTCCTCAATCCCTTACAACCATTAAAGATTCTTGGGAAGGCATGGTGAGGACCAAGACCCTCTGCTCAGATGTAGTAGACAGGCAGCACAGTCTTCTTGTGGGTTCCATAATATAGGGAGTAGGGCCTACTTCTGATATATACTCTGGCCCCCAGACCTTGATTACTTCCTCCTGGCCTTGGCAAGCCACAGGAGAAGAGGATACAGGCAGTACAGATGAGACTTGGTAGGCAGAAGTCAGATGTTAAGGAAGGAGGGCTTCCCTTTGTGTGGACTAGGGAAGGGACGGAGGGGGAATGTGGAAAGAAGGGTGGGACCTAGAGGTGACAAGGGAAGGGAGTACGATTGAGATGTAAAATGAAAAAATTAAAAATTAAAAGTTTTAAAAATCATATTCATTTGCATTCACATACACATACACATTCACATATACCACATAAATGTGTAATGTCTTTGTTTTCTATGAACTTCAAGATTAAACACATGGACACAAAGAATAATAATTATTTCTCATATATGGAAATTCTATGCCTTTATATTTCTTAATTGTGAATATTGGTGTAATTGACATATATATTTTGAAAAAAATATGTAAATATACTTATATTAAAAAAGAGTAATAAGAAATAGAGACATGTGGAATAATGTGGTGGTTCTAAATGCCTTTCTATTTTATCCTAATACAAATTTCAAATGTTGTATTATTCATAAAAGTTATTAAGAGTTTAAGCACTAGCAATAATAATCCTAGATAGGAAGTAAAATTGGAAAGTTACACTAGGAATTAAGCATTAAATAATTGAAACAAAATTTTTGAAGAAAAAAGTGGAAGGGATGGATCCATGAAAAAGCTGGTGTGTATGCAGGAAAGCCTTAGTTCTGACTGGCCATAGTGAATATTGAAAAAACTTACTGGGATAAATGGCTTTTATATATCATAAGTGTTTTATTTCTCAAATCATGAAATTCATTGACTTTTTATTTCTAAGATGGCCGAGGGCTAGAGAGTAGAGTCAGTGGATAAGGGCACCTGCTAGCAAGCCCCACAACCTGAGCTTGATCTCCAGGCGCCACATGGTGGGAGGACATCAAGTTGTCTATGGAAATATATATATATATATATATATATATATATATATATATATATATATATATATATATATATATATATGTAAAACACTGACACAGACACTCATTCACATAAAATAAGTAAAAATCCAATGAAATTATATTTTAAAATATAATTGAAACAATAACATACCCATATGTAAAATGCCACAAGAAAATGTGCATTTTATGGTCTATTATGCATAAAGAAATTCACATTAAAATACATGTTTAGAAATTTTGAAATTTAATATCCAGAATCACATGGCTTTGAAGAAATCTGGGAATATCAATCTTGTCGACACACTGGCCTGGAGAAAAAACTTTGATGTGTTTGACAGATCACTACTGTTGGAATTCTTCCCAGACTACTCTGCTTTGAATTTGAATCTAGTCTAAATTTGTGGATGTCTGACCTTACCTACATACTTGCAACTAGGTAGAAATGAATTGATACTGTTTTACAGGGTGATTTGAAAAATATGTAGATTAAACAGTCGAATATTGCTGACAATTTATTCTGTAATATTCATATTGTCATTCAGATGAATAACACTAGTGAAGTATGTAGATTATCCTAAGATAAGTAGAATAGTTTAAGGAGCTTGCAGAATCTCATTTTGGAAGGCCCATGACTACAATTGCTGTTAGATGCATCTGAAGTATGTATGAATATGATATTTTACCCTATACTGACAGAAATTAAAGATGATTAATGATTCCACTCTCAATTTTTACTTCTTCCCCTTCCTTTAGATACATGCCATCATGTAAGGATAAGGAAAACATCATACTTCTTACAAAAATAAGTATAAATTGCAAATAAAATTTTATTGGGATTCTGGGAATAGTGTAGGGAAAATGCATCTAGAAATATGTTATACCAAAATATTGAGTCCTTCTTAAATGTAGAGTATCTCTATTTATGTTATAGAAACTTTTAATGTAATATCAGCTTAGCATGTGGAATATAATTATATGAAAAATAATTGGCTTTAGGAAGTTGTCTCATGTGCCAGTGAGTTCACGGCTCTTCCCCACTTCTTCTAAGAGATTTAGTGTGTCTTGTTTTATGTTGAACAGCTCAGGCTCTAAGGTCAACAAATAATAAATGGGACATCATCAAACTGAAAAACTTCTGTAAGGCAAAGGACACTGTAAACAGAATAAAACAGCCTGCAGACTAGGGAAAGATCTTCATCAACCCTACATCTGACAAAAAGCTAATAACCAAAATATATAAAGAACTCAAGAAATTAAATGCCACCAAACACCAAACCAAATAACCCAATTTAAAAAAATGGTGTACAGTGCTAAACAGAAATTTTCAACAGAGGAGTATCAAATGGCTGAGAAAAACTTAAAGAAATGCTCAACATCCCTAGTTATGTGGGAAATGCAACTCAAAATGACAGTGAGATTCCATCATACACCTATCTGAATGGCTAAGTTCAAAAACTCGGGTGACAGCACATGCTGGCGAGCATGTGCAGAAAGGGGAACACTCATCCATTGCTGGTGGGAGTGCAAACTTATACAAACTCTTTGGAAATCAATTTAGTGCTTTCTCAGAAATATGGTAATATCTCTACCTCAGTGCCCAGCCATACCTCTCCTGGGGATATACCCAAAAGTTGCTCCATCATATAACAAGGATATTTGCTCAACTATGTTCATAGCAGCTTTATTCATAATAGTCAGAATCTGGAAACAACCTAGATATCCCTCAAATGAAGAATGGATAAAGAGTGTTTTCCATTTACACAATGGAATACTATTCAGCTATCAAAAACAAGGAAAAATTGAAATTTGCAGGCAAATGGATGAAACTAGAAATGATCATCCTGAATGAGGTAACCCAGAGCAGTAAGCCCTGCATGGTATATATTCACTTATACTTGGATATTAGCTCATCATAGATGTATTCTGGGAGACTCTACCCAGCAGGGATCAGGACAGATACTGGGACTTACAGCTAGACTCATGGGAAGTGCTGAGATTTGTATGGAAGACTTGGGGGAAGGAAGGATTGGGACAGGGTATCAAGGAACCTATCAAAGCTGACAGATCTGGATCCAGAGGATCTGCACAAACTGATGCACCAACCAAGGACATTGGAAGCAGAGAAGTTAGATCCCCTATTCAGATGTAGCTGACAGACAGCTTATTCCCCACGTGAGTAAAGGAGGAGGAACTGGGCATTGCCTCTAACAGAAACATTGGTGCCTGGGATTTGACCTCTGCCTCTTGGCTGAGAGGTACTTTGGAAACACTGAGGAAGGGGTTGCAGGCTATCCAGATGATACCCTTTAGGATATAGTCAGTCATTAAAGGTGTAGGACCTCACCTGTCAGAAGTCTAAGGGAGGGTGGGAACAGGAGGATAACAGCAGAAGGAGGGGATTACAATCAGGATGTAATGTGAATAAATTACACATTTTTGTTTTATTTATTCATTTTACACATATATTTATATTACTACACATATACAATATGCTACATATAGCAAGAACAATGACAAAACGATTAATAATTATATAAATGTTACATTCTTAGTATTTTGGCTATTTGTATTCCGCAACCTTGAAGAAAACATCTCTATATTGTAGAGTCTAAAATTCTGAATTTAGGTCAATATATATCATATCTAATCTCTATCAAATTTAAACATCTATCAGACCTAAACACATCTTAACCCATAAACAACTAAGCTTAATTGTGAAATTAAACCTTCTGGTCTTCAACTCCATCAGGGACTTGAGAAGGAACAAAATTAATTACTTGAGTAAACAGGAAGTTCTGGTTGGCAGCTTCCATAATGAAAAACAAATGACAGAAACAGTTTGCTGTCTAAAGAATCACCCAAAACTCTCTATAACGTTGGAGCATCATCTTCAGTTATCTGGCCCAATGTGTCTGACAGAGATATTTCCTTGGCGAGAACAATTGAAGTCTTGCTTATGCTGTCTTGGCCGAGTTTGGCCATCTAGTCTGCCTGCATCAAAGCTTGCCCTGTTTTAGGCAGAATTCTGTCTGTGGCAATAATGAGGACAGTTTCCACGGTGGCTGTTTTGCCACATTTGAAACCCTCTCTGTAAGGAGGTTCCTTCTTGCTTGTCATGTTTTTTGAAGTAGGCAGGGCGTTGCCTGTCTTATGTCAAAGAATCTTTAAAATAGTAACATCATCTTTAAATGCCATATTCTGTAAGTCTCTGAGGTATTTGAAGACTATCTATTTTACCTTATCTAACTCTAGAAACATATCTATCTGTTAAACCTAGGATGTATATTCTTGTGATGAAATAGTAATTGACATGACCATGATTTGACCAATTAACTATTAACTTGCATAACAATTATTCTAAACAGCTGGATTAGCACTTTCAAAGTATTATAAGTAAATTTTGTACTATAGTTGAATTGTATAGGTACAAAACCTCATATTAGGGTAAAATATATATATGATGTATGTAACAAATAATCTTAAATTTGTATTTTATACTAGTGTATTCAAATTAAAATTATTTTGCATCAATATATGCAGCTCTATATCAATGAATTAAAAATAACCTGATTGGTAACAATTAAGGCCTTAAGTTGAGAAATAGACTTAATAATCTACTTTTTGTCTTATTATCCCACTCTATTTCTATGTTTCCCCTTCTTTCTAATCAACTCCTATTTATATACTTAAGAAAGGAAGATAAAGGAAAACAAAGATGCCCCTGAGTCCAACCTTGTTTTCTCTCGGCATAAGACCAATAATAACTTATAACCAACTCCCAGTGAAAATAAATATCTATAGCCCTAGACAGCAACCAAAAACCTACCCAACTTCCCTTAAGGGAAATGGCAGATCATTCTCTTAGGGTTTGTTCCAGCTGATTTGGGATGAATAATACCATTGTAGGTACCCAAATAAAATTGGGGAGACTGGTCAAACGAGAAAGAATAGCATTTATGGTCCAGGTCTAAATGTTGAGAAATTCCCGTCTTAATAGAAATTATGTGTGGAACAGTCTGAAATGCTGGACAAATTAGTGGAAACTGCAGAGCAGGCATTAGTTTGGCCTCAGCCCACCTGAGTAACCTAGAATGTACCCTTGCTCCAGGGTCTGGCCACAGCTAGTCTGGTGGGAATGTAGCTTCTGGCTACCAGGACACAGAGAGATAGCTGGAGAGTGCTAAAATGCCAGTATCTGGGGGTTGCTGGACTACAGAGGATTCCACAGACTAGAAAACAGTCTGACCTCACCTTAGGTCCTCAGGGCAATTCACAGAAAGTTCCCAGGCCCTTGCATGCATGCCTGCCATGGATCAACTGGCATGAACACAATCGCTGATCTCAAGAGCCCAGAGTGATTTGTGGGCTCCTAAAGCACTAGGGCTGCACATTGCACTCCAACCATGGGAGGAAAGCAGGCCCACTGGAGCAGCTCTCTGCTCAGATAGATTTCTGCCTACTGCCCAGCTCACTTGCTTCAAAATCATGCAGCCAATAGATAGAGTGGTCTCAAAGGTGGTGCCAGACCTCCCTAGGCCATAATCAGGGAGCCATCAGAGTCAGGGACCTCAGCAGAAGTGAGTGGGGCTCAGGACCTAATCCCCATAGTCTATTTCTACCTCCAAACTCTCTGACCATCAGAGAAGACCAAACCATCTAACACTAGAGACATCACAATGGGAAGAGATCAGCATAAGACCACAAGCAACAATTCCCAGGACCTCTTGATGACACCAGAAACCATCAGTCCCACCACCACAAACACTGTAGATCCTATCACATCAGACACACAGGAGAAAGATTTTGAATCTGAGGTGATGAAAATGATAGGGGCCGTAAGGGAGGAAAAATAAATCCCTCCAACTATAACAGGATACCCAAATAGAGAGAAGAAAGAAATTACAACTAAATAGAACAAAGAAATGAAGAAAAGGATTCAAGACTTAAAAATTTAGATAGAAGCAATAAACAAGACACAATCTGAAACAATTCTGGAAATGGAAAACCTAGGGGAGAGGACAGAGAGACATAAGCATCACCAACAGAATTCAAGAGATGGAAGAAAGAATCTCAGGGATAGAAGATATGACTGAACAAATTGATACAACTGTCAAAGAAAATGTATATATATATGCTATAAAATCAAGCAGACCCACTCAATTATTTTTTATCCAGTTGGCTAGTACTTGCCCAATATTCAGTGCCTAGAACCATTTGTATTTGTGAACATTTATTATGGGCCGGCAAGTTGGATTAGCATATAAAAGCTTTTCCCACAGGATTCCTAAAACCTGAGTTTGATCCTCAGAACCTACTGTAAAAAGAAAGACCCTCCTCTGACTTTTCAAGACAGATGATTTTTCCATTTGCACACCACAGAGCAACTGCCAATAAAAAATTAAAAATGCAATGCTCACAATATAATAAGTCAGTGTCACCTGTGTATCTAGCTAGCAAGGTGCAACTCAAGTTCATTATCTGCTTTTAATATGTATTCCTTAAAATATAAAAAAAATAAACTCCTTCATAAATTGCTAATGTAGATAAAAAAAGAGAATGGGAGTCATGCAATAGCTAATTGATATATTAGCTTTCATTTACCGCAAATAAACTCTATTGAGAAATAATGAGAACACATTGATTTTGTTTTATGAAATATTTTATAGTTAACTGTTTTTAATCATCTGATTCTATTCATAAAATTTAGTTTCTTATGCTTTCATTCTATTTGCTGTAAGTACTTAAGAAACAATTTTATCATTTGATATTCAAGTGGTAGTACATTTGAAATATGTAAAACACAAGCGGCATTCTATTCCAAGAGCAGTGACAAAATGTCATTTATCGACAGCATAAGTATGTGCGAATACCAAAAAGAATTAAAATACATTAAATGTCTTATATGAGGATTTTCTGGTTCAAACACTAACTATCTAGCCATATTCTAACAGAGGAAAGTGAACAAATTTCTTGCCAGTTTCATGAGGTCAAAAATAATGATGACAGAACTAGCACGAGATACCTACAGTTTACCAATTAATACTTTTCCATTTAGAATTACTTTTCAACTGATCATATTGGGGATTATGCATTTGGGATAAACATGCAGACAAAACGCATAAAGATCCTTGATTTGACTGTTTAAAGTTTCTATTAAAATTAAGGGATTACTTGATATGTGTAGATTTCAACATAAGAAAATGGTGGGCATATTAAATGAGAGGTATCGTTGCTATTTAACATTTAATTTAGTATTGTCTTTCTTCTGTGTATCTTTGTTGTATGACCATGTAATGCTATTTGTGTGATATAAATTATGATGGCTGATAATAAAATACATATGTGTAATATTAAGTGTAATGCTTATGTTATTCTGCCTCTGTAGTGAGGCTCACTTTTAATGATATTTGATACAATAGAATGGGTATTAGAATAATAAAAATATCCCATAAATCATAGATTTCTTTGTAAAATAACATAATTTCAGTCAAGGGACATGGCTCAGTATGTTAAGGTGCTTTGCACCAGGCAAGATGATATGAATTCAATGCTGTGACCCAGAGAGAAGATATAGAGCAAACAAATATCCTCCAAGTTGTTTTCTGATAACATGTTTGCCGAGGTAGGCTTGCTGCCACTGCTAACAATAATAATGTAATATACAATTAAAATAATAAAATGATTTCAAATATCTAGGATTAAAAATTTTTGTATAACAACAGAAATCATAATGCAAATAGAATGAGTATAATCAAACCCATACCTTTGTTCAGAGCATTTCACTGTTGGTTACATGTTTTGTTAGAAATATTTTTGTTGTACCCACCATCATGAGACGTCAAGTGGCTTAAGTTCCTTGACTTCAAATTTTTCTCATCTACCTGCAGTATTTTTCCTTTTGTTTTAAGCTTATTTATAGAAATGTATGTGTACTCAATCTACCTATATCAAATTCAAGCTATTCCTTCTTACTAAGCTTATTGTTCTTGGTTAATAATTTCCACGTTAATCTGTGTTTTAATTTAGTTCACTCAAAATAAATAGTTAAGTTACTTATTAGAAAAGTTTTCTAGTTTCTTCTCTGTTGCTACCATAAAATACTCTTACAAAAGGGAACTCCAGAAGAAAGGATTTATTTCAGCTCAAAAAGATCTGGAGGCTTCTAATCGCATTAAATCCACACTCCACGGCAGAGAGAAAGAAATGTATTCATGTCACTGCACTTAGCTTACAGTGTTTATTCTTACACAATTCAGGACACAAATCTGGGGAGAGATGCCATCAGCTTTTAGGTTGGCACCATATCAGTTAGCATTAAGAAGACAATCCTCTACAGATATCCCTTTGGGACAACATGCTCTTGACAATCTGTCATTGAAACTCTTTTCTCTGTGATTCTAAATATGTCAACCACCATCAAAAGTCCCATTCATATCAATACTTTTAAATTGCTCACGTGAAATATATGATACACGATTTAAAAATCTACCAGATTCATGTAAGAATGACATAGAAAAGTTTGATTAAGGTGAAAATTTTAAACTCAAAATAGCTTAAAGTTTGTAGTGAAAAAGCAAGTCCACACAAATATCAGCACTAAGAATATTAAATAGTGCTGCAACATTTCTACTTACACTATTATTTTGAGAAAATAAATGTAAGAAATCACATTGAATATGTACATTGTAGAACACAAAGATGAGGTTCACAAATCACTTTAAAAGATGCCTGTTTCATGCTTCAGACTTCTAGTATTTATTAGAAATATATTAAAAGTCATACAAGGATATAGACATGCATACAAAACAGAAATTAAAAAAAATTATAAAGGTGGTAAAGCTAATCAATGTTTTGGAAAATACAGATTTTGGAAAAATTGTACCTTCACATTTGTCTATGATTTTTCTAGTGATAGTAAACCTTAATTCTAAATGAAATAGGTATAGCTCATGACCTAATTTGTTTATTTTTCATTACAAAATATTTATTAGAAATATATGTAAAAATAAATTTTAGACTAGACAGATGTTTTTAGTTGATAATGATGAGATATGATAGATATTGATTTATATTCCAATTTTAGATGCACTAAGATAGGAAAGATGTTTTCTCCAAGGCTGCCAAATACAAAGAGCCAAAACACTAGGAATGTAACATTTATATAATTCCTGATTGTCTCACTGTTCTTCTTGTTGTTGGTAACTTATTATGTATATATATATACATATATACATATGTATATATATATATACATATATATGTGTGTGTGTGTACGTGTGTGTGCATGTATATATGTGTAATAATATAAATGTGCATATAAAATAATAATATTTAATAAATAAATAAATAAAATTTACCCATTACAGTTCTACTTGCATTTCCAGAGGCCTACAGTCATTAGGTACTACCAGGTTATGGACTACCATGACTATCCTGATGAAATTTTGGAGAAAAACTCAAGACCTAGAATGTAGTCCACATGGTTTAATGAAAGAATAAGAAACTGAGTCTCATAGTTTCTTATTTATCAATGGAATTACTCTGTGTGTACTCAGTGACCATTTATGTTTAGCAATTAAGAAGCCTAATAATGTTGGAATGACATGTTTTTTATAGACACAGAACAGCACACAAACACATACACACACACACACACACACACACACACACACACTCACAGCAGGAAAAAGGGAGAGGCACACACAGAGAACAAAATATAAAAGATTTTGTACAGTTTATTCCTTATACTATAAAGCTCATGGATGCTTGTAGAGATTGAAACACCAACTGAAGAACATGCATGGACTGGATCTAGGCCCCATACACATATGTAATCAGTGGGCAGTTTGTTCTTCCTGTGAGTCATCCAGTAAGTTGAGTGGGTGCTGTCTGTGACATGGACTCTGCTACCTTTCCATCACTTCCCCCTAATGGGGCTGCCTGCTTGGCCTCAGTGGATAAAGATGAGCTCAGTACTGATGTTATTTGTTTTGCTGGGGTGGGCTCCAGTTTTCTGGGGAGAAGTGCAGGGGGATAAGAGGAAGAGAGTGGGAGGGTGGAATTGGAACCAGAGAAGAGGAGGGAGAGAGCAATGACCAGGATATAAAGTAAATATATAAATTAAAGAAAAAATTTAAAAACTACTTTTTCTTATTTTTATTTAAAAAAAAAAAAAAGGAATATCAGTCCCCTGTGCACTCCATACTTTTCCCTATGGCTCAGCCTGAATCCCAGGCCTGCTGCTGTCCAGGACAGCCAGGTGAGACCCCTCTACCCCTGAATTCCCTGCCTGCTGGGTTCCACCCACACACATACTGCAACCCCCTGCAAGCCCAGCAGCAGTAAGTTCTGCAGTGTTCCTCGGGCAATCCATTTCCCTACCCACATTCTACCTGCATTCCCAAGTGCCTGCCTTCACTGCGGACTACCAGGCGAGACTCCTTCTACCCAAGTCCTTGCACACTGGGTTCCCTCCAGGCATACCCAGCAGTGGTGAACACTGATTTGTCCCCTGGGCACTCCATTTCCTAATACACAGGTCTATCTGCAATCTGAAAGACTTCCTGCCATGAGGAACCACCAGGGTGAGACCTGTTCCCCCCCTAATCCACTGCTACAAGTCCTGCTAAAGCACTCCCAACAGAAATAAATTGCACTTTTATTTCTCAAAATCTTATGAAAATACAAATTATATATGACTTCCTCTGCAGACTCAACTTTTTATGTCAGCAGAGCTAAATCTTAGACATAATACTCATAAGACTACCTTCCATAATAATCTCTAGGAGTCAAAATAGTACTTGCAGTATTATTGCTAAGACATAAATTAAAGGAGCAAATTCTATGGCCTTCATAAATTACAGGATAGCAGGAATAATAAGATGGCTGAGCTGGTAAAGACATTTGTTTCCAAGCCAGAAGATATGATTTAAATCCTCAGAAGCCACATAACAGAAGGGGAAAACCAACTTCTGCATGTCTTTCTCTGAAGTCCACATGAGAGCATTGACACATATGTCCGTAAACACGTGCATAATAAATAAACAATTTTCCTTCCTGTCTTCAAGGTATACCTGCTGGCAAAGACGCAGTCATTTTTTTGTCCCCAGTGGAATGCCACTGGATATACCCAGAATGCTCTATGGCAGCCTACATGCCCCGGGGATAACTGGCTGACACAAAATGAAACCCAAGTTTTGTTTGTTTGTTTTGTTACTTGTTTTGTTTTATTACCAGACTTTTTGTTTCATTATGTTTGTTTTGGCATTTTTAGCTTTCTCGTCTTTTGGGTCTTTTGCTTGTTTTGATTTTTTTCTGTGGATTTTATTTGCTTGATTTTTGTTTTGTTTGTTTTGAGAGAGAGAGAGAGAGGGAGAGAGAGAGAGAGAGAGAGAGAGAGAGAGAGAGAGAGAGAGAGAGAGAGAGAGAGAGAGAGAGAGAGAGAGAGAAGTTGTCTGGGAAGAAATATAAAATATTGGGAATATCTTCAGTGTATCTTAGTGGGACTGGGGGAGAGGAAGGCACATGATCAAAACTTATCACACTGAAATGATTTTTATACAGAAAGCTTTAATAGAATGAATTTAAAGTAAGTGTTCTGTGTATACTGTGTATTACTACTGTTCATTTGATATGAAAGTTATAAGTTACAAAATTCTTAGACATTAGAAGAATTTTTCATTCCAGGTATACAATCGCCATGATTAATTTATTTCTTTTTTCAGATTCTCCCTTGGCTGGCCTGGAACTAATGTGTAGCCCAATTCAGCTCTGTACTCATAGCAATTTTCCTACGTTAGCATCCTACATGCTGAGATAGTGTAAGCATTGTGTCCAGCTCTTCCTAAAGAAGCAGAATTATGTAACATTCCAAATTATGTGACAAACAATTCACTACTTAGTAAAAGTTATTTCCAATATGTAAAGCATTAAAAAAAACTGTGATTGTTACTCACAAACTAGTATATCTTCTGTGGATTTCCTATAAATTCCACAAGGGCTTGTCAGTTTTCTTTTCCCAAGATCCCTAATATTTTTCTTCTTTTCAAGATCTTGGAATAAGCACATTTCATAGTAAATCCAATACATATATTTTAAAGGATTTATCCTCAGTTTAGTATGAATGCTATAAATTTGATAAATACCTATAATATGATTTATATTTAATTTTAAGAATTACAAAAATTCTACTTTTCCTAATGGAAGCTCCATAACTTACATAAAAATGCAACATTATGTACAATTTCTATGAGCACAACATCAGTTTCCTTTGCAGAGTTTCTATTATTGTCAACTGATTTATAATGTAACAGTTATACACGTACCTTCCTCACCCTCAGATCTTGCAGAGGAGTGAGTAGAATTTCATAACCCCAATTCTAACAGAGCTTGTCAGTCATAAGTATCCAATCTTAAGGCTTCAGTAAGGTAAAGGTTTATCACCAAGTAAACCACCTCTTCATCCAGCCTGTTAGAGAGATTTGCAGCAACATTTATTGAATTCTTGAACATTTTATTCCTCAAGCTATTACTCTGAAATGTATACGCAAGGAAAAGCCAGAGCCCATAAGACTTAATGTGCTTCTGCATGTAAGCATTTACCAAAACTAAGAATGATGTGCTATCCCAGCACCATGCTGTCTGATAGCTTATGTTTCTTTTCTCCTTAATGTCCTCTAGTGGTTCAGAAAGACTTGAATGCTATTTTTTTATCTTTCACCAGTAATCTAATACTTCTGAAGATTTTTATTAGAGCCAAAGAATATAGTAGCCATGGAAGCAACATAATATCACCTCTGCAAATTTATTTTAGACTTCCTAATCCAATGAGTAGTCAGGACACTATACTGTCAGTAATTTGACAGCCATTTTATTTATTCCTTTGGATTCAATTAGATATTTGAACATAAGTTCTTGATAAGTTACTGAACTTATCAAGTAAGTCAGAAACTGAAAAATCAGATGTGATTTTTTTGCATCCTATACTGTTCTAATCTTAAATTCTATCAATAACATTGTGGACAACTAGAATAAAAAATATTATTTCAAACTAGTTCCTACTTTAGCCCTACTGAACAAGACTGTATCCTCTGTAGACCTAAAATTCATTACATCCAAACATTGCAGATAATTAATAACCTATCTAAGAAATGTTATTTGGGCTTAACTAATGTCATAAAGAGATCAAATAATTTATTCAAAACAAGCAGACACCTATCACATCTATTTCATTTTGACTCTACCACTAAGCATTCCTGCAAACACTTCTACAGCCAAAGAGGAAAAAAAGATAAATAAAATGTCGTACTTTGGATAATATGTGTGTTGTTATCTCAATATATGTGTTGTTATCCACTCATACCAAATAGTAGAAATCATTTGACCAGAGAGTGGATATTAATTCAAAAATTGATGTCAGGCCTGGACCATGAGAGCAACAGTTACCTTGACATATTAAGACATGAAATCTCTAACACTAAATGATCAGCACCTCATTTGTACGTCTCAATGAAATATCTCACAGAAACTTAAAGGCCTCCATAATTAAAATAAGAAATGATTATAGGATTAGGTTTTTTATATGCACTGTATCAAAAAATTGTGCTTTTGGCTAGACTAGGATGGATAAAGAGGTCTCTGAGAAGAGCCTCATTTTTTATTTCGCTTTATTTTTCATTTCCCAAGGCTAAGAGGTTGAAGACATTTTTGTAGCACATCCCTCAGGTTAATAACCAATGTAGTATCAGCAAAGTTACTTCTCTTACTACTGAGGCTAATACTATGAGAAATTTGCATGTGTAATGTGGAAGCATTCATATGGTAATGATTTCTCCATAAAGTTTCTCTAATGTCTTTAGGACTGTAACTCTTATCAAATATCACATATAATTTCTTTAATGAGTATAACGTCTCTAAAAGATAGAAATGCAAGACTTATATTTTATTAAAAGCATGCTATTTTGTTCCTTTACTAAATTACTTTTCTCATTAACACAAGGAGAATTACATTTGTAAAATGAATTGTAATACTATGGTGTTTAATTCAACAAAATCTTATTTAGCAATTTTTAAAAATTGGGTAGTAAGATATGTGAGAAAACATAAGGAAAGTGTATACAAAATGTACCAAAATACTACTTTTCTGCTATATAGTATATTATTTGTCCAACATATGATTAAATGTATCTATATTAAGTTTTAATTATATTATAAATGTTAGTATCATGGCAAAAAAAGCTATGTACTGATTGGAAGGGAGTTTACTCCTGTCTCTCTACTCTTACTATATTATATTTTAGTAAATACTCCACAGATTATATGACCAAATGGCCAGATGACATTCTACATTTCCAGCGGGTAGGATGCCTGATGAGATCATTGCTATTAGAGACTAGGCATTGCCACTGCAGTAAAGCAAAGTTCATCATAACATGAATCATTTAAAACAGACAATAAAGCTTCTGAAAGCAGGCTGTTAGTAACTATACCCTTTATTAGCTAATGAGTACATGATTGACAGCAATAAAACTTTCACTTTTCGACATTGTGACACATGCCTATAATCCCAGTGTTCGGAAGGATGAAATAAAGTTGGAAATTTAAAGCCAGCCTGAGTAATTTAGTGAAAATATATCATCTTTTTATATATTTTGTTAACTATCACATACAATATATTTTGATTCTATTCTTTCTCTTTCCATAACTCCTATCAGATCCCACCTACATAACTAAACTCATGTCCCAAACTCTTTACTTCTCTCTGTGACAAAAAAAAGTGGGGGGGAGGCATGGAACAAAATTAAAAAAAAATGTCAAAACAAACAAGCAACAGTGAGACATAAAAGCACAAAAAGTGAACACACACCTGAAAACAAAATATAGCGTTCATCTTGTATTGATCAGCTAATTCTGGATCTGGGGCCTGCCTTGGATTGTGGTTGATATAGGTCCATTGAGAAAAGTGTTTTTCTTTCTCCAGCACTTTCAATTGCAAACTGCTACTTGGTTAGGGGTGGGCTTTGTATTTACATCTCATTCACCTTGACATATTGGCTTGGTTTGAACTAGTTCAGGTCTTCTGACTAACGGTCACAGTCTCGCTGAGTTCACACGTATATAATTAAAAATTAGATTGAATTAATCTTTCATTACGTTTTTTTGTATTATCAAATATAGTGAATACTTTGTACTGTTTCCTAAATTCTAGGGATGAAATAGAGCCTTCGCCAGGCCCTTCACCCTTATGAAACCAGCAGATTACACTTTCCTGTGCCCATTGGTCACATTGTTTTAAAATAAAATACAGGACCATGTGGGTTAGCACAGTAATAGATAACATACTGTCTAAGATCACAAAAGTGGTCATTGTTAATATGTTGTGCAAACCAACCCCATTTGGAAACATGTGACTTTCTTCTTACATAGAAGAATAGATGTTATATTTCTCAATTGTATTTTTATACTATTTACTTACTCATTTATGTGCATCTACTTGTGAGTTTTGTGTATGTGTGTAGGCATGCCAGAAAATGACTTGCAGGAATGCAGAACTTTTAATTTTCATATTATCCACAGGATTGATCTAAGAGATGAGGGTTTTGACAAGAATCTTTACCTGCTGAGTCATTTAGCCAGGTCAGAAACTTATTTTTTTCCATAAAGGAATCAAATAAAACCAACTTGCCAACTTTGAATTTGTGACCTGGAATATAACTCTATGCAATGGAAAATAACTTTGATTTATAGTTTTTATTGATGTGCATGCCATAAATACTGCTACCATGTTAGCGACATGATGTTAGTAAAAGTAAAGTTGAAAAGACATAAGGAGGATTGATTCTGAGACCTCTGAGTATCAGTCTTTCCACACCACAGCTCTAGGCAGTTTATAAATTTACCTCAGGCAGTAGCAATACCAACTACGGCATAAGAACAATTTTTCCATTTTGTTAGAGTTCATAGCTCTCTTTCCTAAATCCAATAATGCATTGCAAGAATTTCTTCATTGAAGAAGTAAAAAGGATACAACAAAATGAAGTATAGCCCAGGGGCATATAGGAGGTGCCTGTCATATTTACAAGTTCTGAACGCATGTGACAGTAGGTGATTGATTTACAGCATTCACAGCTATAATCTGAAAAATATAGCTTTGAGGTAATGACTAAATGAAGCTAGTTCCTGTATTTTTATTGGAGCCTTATGGAATAATTATTAATAATTGAATATTTTTCTTGTTCATATAAATATAGTTATAGTTGTGCATAGGTGTATATATAAAAGTCAGATTAGTTATTTGTTGGAGAATGAAGTGAACATTTTTATTATGTGCTAGCTCACAGTACTTCTACAATACAAAATAGATTTCCATTTATTGAAAATTTTCTGATATTGGTAACAAAAATGACACATAAAAAGTAGGGAAAATTTGTACCAGTATTGATATTTTTGTATTCTTACAGACATGGAAAACAATACAGTATGAATTAATAGAAGTTGGATAGAAAAAAACAAATAAAGACACAAATATATTGATAATATATGATCAATAGAAAATGATGCATTGAAATAGTTCTGATTGTGTGTGCTGAAAGTTCTACTATTGGTTTAAATATCTAAAAATACTAAGGATGATTCCTTTTATAGTATTTATGGGCAAAGTTTTAATTCTTGTTATGAATTTATCCTAACTAAATATAATACAATTTGTTTTAGGGTAGGTACAACATTGTAGACACCGTAGGTTGACCTAGTAGTAGTTCAAGTAATACTGTAATTAATCACTTTTGAGAAAGTTAAACATCATTATGACATTACGAGACAAATGTCAATAACACATCTCATAGTTGCTTATATACATAGAAAGTACAATGCACAGAGAGACATTCATATATCTTATATGAAATTATGATACTTGGATTGACAATGCTCATCACAAAGCCATAGAGTAAAATAAAAATCTCCAGTACCAGTCATGAGAAATCAATTTGTTCATCAGGGAGGGATATGAGAGTGTTTAGATAGAAGAAAAATGTGAGCGGTTGGAGGGAGGATACTTAAGAAGTGCTTCAAGGAAGACGTCCTCAGTATTTCTAGATACATAGAGGGCACAAGTAGAAAGTGATTTAATTATATTTTTTTAAAGTTGAAGAAAATTACAAACAAGTCTCATTCCTTTGTCCATTATTTCTGTCTGTGGAAATTTTTAGTGTCATCTGCCAGTGTTAGGGTGCAAGTTATGATTGAGGTCTTATTTAGAGAAAACATACAGAGTTGGAGTGCCTTCAGCCAATAGTAGAGTGTCTTAGAGACCAAGAAAGAAATCCTTAGTTGTTAATTGTGGCCTTTTGGCCTATGGGCAATGGGCAGAACTTTTTTTTAATGGTGTGCCTTGTGTAAGGGCAGAACTTTTAGCTGATTGCAGTTACCTCAAGATTTCATAGACTTTCATCTCTTTACATAAAACGTTGGCAAAGTAAATAGTAGATAAAAGAGTCACAATATAATCTCCTATATATTGCAGAAACAATAGTGTAACAGGAAAAACCTGAACTTTTTCAAAGCAATGACTCAATATTTACATATAATATTAATTACAAAAATGTATTATTTCAAGTCAATAAGCATCATCTTTAAAATACATTGAAAGTGCGTCTTCTCCCCCTTCTACTCCTATTATTTTGAGGTTTGATCTTTTCATAGTGCCCTAGATTTCTTAGATGTCTTGTGTCATGAGCTTTTGAGATTTAGCATTTTCTCTGGATGATTTATCAGTTTCTGCGATTGGATCTTCTACCCCTGACATTCTTATTTCATCTCTTCTATTCTGTTGGTGATGCTTCTGTCTCTAGTTAACTGTCTTCTGAAAGGCTGTAACTAGCAGCTGATGGAAGCAGATACATAGACCCACAGTGAAACAAAGAGCAGACTTATCCAGAATAGTCTTGTAGAATAATAGGAGGAAGAATAGAGGGAGCCAGAGGGGTCAAAGACGCCACAAAATGACCTACAAAATAAACTAGCCTGATCCACACAGGTTGAACTACGATTAAAGGAGCTTGCACATGGGCTTGACCTAGGCCTCCTACATATGTAGCGTATGTGCAGCTTGGGCATCATGAAGGCACCCTAATGATGGGAGTGTGGCCTGTCTCTGACTCTATTTCCTGCCTTTGGACTCCTTTTCCCTAGCTTCTTTGTCTGGCCTCATTAGGAAAGGATGTGCTTGGTCCTGCTGTGACTTGAGGTGCCAGGTTGAATTGGTATGCCTTGGGAGCATGCCCTTCTCTGAGAAGAAGAAGGTGGAATGGGGGAATGAAAGCTTGAGGGTGGATCTGGAAGGAGAGAAGAGAGGGCCTTGGGACCAGGCTGTAAAGTGATTAAGTAAAATCAATGGAAAGTATTCTTTTTAACAAAAATGACATCACTTCTCATAACAAGGCTAAATGTCATCTATGAAAAAAATTTAGATTTTCTGTATCTTAAAAAGGAATTAGGAGGATTTTTTTGTTAGTTTGCTGATTTTTTTTTTCAGTGAAATAGACTATTTTTCCTCACAAAATCTTTATCATTTCAAATCCAGCACAATTCCACATGTTGGCTTTCATCTTTATATGCATTACATTATATTTTCTGAAATGATTATATTTTACTATGAAATAGTCTGTGGGTTTTTATCTGAATTTCAAGAAGATCACAACAACAACCAGCTTCAGGGCTCCATATTCTTAGAGACTCCTTCATTCTAATCCATAATAAGAACAGTACATGAGGCCATTTTTGTTTGGTTCCTCACCTATGCTTCATTGTGCCAGTGTTACAGATGGGGTTGATGCTCCATTGGCACAATGTCTCGGTGGAAATTGATTTATTATGTGAAGATTTTCAAGCAGAACTCATTCTGTAGCAGACATAAATTGAAATTGATTATTATTAGTTTTCTTAGAGAAATATAAATGTTTCTGGTGCAGACACTGAAATTGTCAACACATAATAAAGCATTTAGAACAGTGTAATGCATATTTTGAACAAGAAAAATACTGTTTTTAGGTTCAAGTTCAAATGTAGTGAAAGTATATTATGTATTTCATTTAACATAATTTCATTGATTGAAAACCCTCTCAAGATTTTTGTATTATACTTTGTAATTAAAGCCAATGCAAATGTGATATGGGATACATAGAAAGAAAGGAATATAAGTGATTTTGCATATGTATTTGTGCTGTGTGTGCTTGTGTTATATGTGATCATCTGTATTATTATTTTGGTGTAAGTCACAATAAGTGACTGCCTAAGGCAGGCCACAAACATTACAATTCAATTTCCAGTAGTAAATAGTATGTTGTTTACAAATATATGATGTTATTTCTAAAACCATAGGCTATTTAGGAAATGAGAGGCAAATGAAACAAACAAACCATTATAACTATGGGCTTTCTTCATAACTCTGATAATAAATCAATGTTTTATTTATATTACAACTTTCAATTTCTTTTTATTTTTCTGTTGCCTTCATTCATCTGTATTTATACATACTAAGGAAGAAATTGAACAGAAATATTCAGTGCATATCTATTACAATTGCTTCTAATAATACACCTATCTTTCACTAGTCTAATATAATTCTTATGTTCAAACATATATACTCAAACATTGAAATGTTCTCTATATGATCATAAGTTAATAGTATCTTTCTCATATTTATGAGTGAACATTCTTTTTGTATATTACCAGTGAGTCATTTCCTGTTATTAACACAAATGTTGGTTACCTTCCTTGAATAGCTTCAATATTAAATTAAAACTTACTCTACAGTGCAAAGAATTCTAGGGGATAGGTTACATATTAATCAAAATACTAAGTGCATAGAACAAAAAAAAAACATGATATTAAAAGCTCAAAGGGAGAAAGACCAAGTAGCATATGAAGGCAGACCTACTAGAATTACACCTGACTTCTAAATGGTTACTCTAAAAGCCAGAAAGGCCTGGACAGAAGTGCTGCAGGTTCTGAGACAAGAGATACCAGTACAAGAGTACTATATCAAGCAAAATATTTACACCATAGATGGAGAATATAAGGTATTACATGATAAAATCAAATTTAAACCATATAGATCAATAAATCCAGCCCCAAAGAATATACTAAAGGAAACCTCCAATCTATGCAGGTTAACAACACACATGAAAGCACAGGCAATAATAATTTCTCACTAGGAAAACCAGAAGAAGAAAGGCACATAAATACCACCACTGCTGCTAATATTACCACCACCACCTAGAACAGGAACACCACAAACAAAATGACTAGAATCACCAATTATTGCTCATTGATATCTTTCAATATCAATGGTCTCAATACCCAGTAAAAAGACACACTATACCAGAAAGGATGCAAAAACAGGAACTATTCCTTTCCTGCACACTGCAAATTAAGACAGATATTACTTCAGAGTAAAGGATAGAAAAATATATTAAAATTAAATGGACTTAAAAACAAGATGATGTAGCCATTGAAATAGATAACAAAACTAGACTTAAAACTAAAATAATCAAAGGAGATAGAGAAGATACTCTATACTCATCTTAGGAAAGATCCACCAAGATTGCATTTTAGTTTTACACATCTGTTCTTCAAACACAAGGGCACCCAAGTTCGTTAAACAAACAGTAACAGCGTAAATCAGATATTACACACACTTATACACATACTCGTCCAGTGAGAGTGGGAGACTGCAATACCAGACACTCATCAATATACAGGTCACCCAGACAAAAACTAAACAAACAAAAAAACAAAAAGTTCTGGACCTAACAGACATTATAAACCAAACAGACCTAACATATTAACAGAACATTTTATGCAAAACAATTCTGAGAAACAAAACAAGTTTCAACAGATACAAGAAAAGGGAAGTTACTTCCTGAATTCTATGATCAACTTTGTTCTGAGTAAAACATGGGTCAATACTGAAAGAAAGAAAAAAGTTGAGACTCTTTGGAATGCAATAAATATGAATATATAGTATACCAAACCTTACAAGACACACACACACAGAGAGAGAGAGAGAGAGAGAGAGAGAGAGAGAGAGAGAGAGAGAGGAATCAACTTAAACAAAAGTGATACTAAGAAGATCTGACCTTAGGTCACCCAGAAAAGCCAAAAAGAGAGATCCTGAGTCCCCTAAAAGCCTCTGCACTTGCAGGACCAGAAAAAACTGGCTGGCAGGCTGCTCTAGCATACCCTTGTTCTGAGAACTAGCTTGAGTCTCCAATATGACCAGTGTCTGTGGGTTCTAGCATTAAGCAGACTCCACAGTTGGAATCACAGGTGGATCTGATCTCAGGTCTTCCAGAAAAACCATGCAAGTTCTGAGGTCCAAACAAGCACTGGGCATACACTCCAACCAGAGCATCACAATGGGAAGTGGTCAGCTTAAGAACCCAAACAACATTCACCAGGACCATTGATACCATGAGAAACCAAAACCAGCATTCCCACGACCACAACAATCCCTGGATATATTATGTCAACTGATTATCAAGAGAAGGATTTCAAATATGAGGTTATGAAAATGATAGAAGTCTTAAAGTATGAAAGTAAACCCCTCAAATTAGAACTAGAATACTCAAAGGAAGAACTGAACAAATTACTTGAGAAAACTACAGTCAAACAGGAGAAGAAATGAACAAAAGGATTCATGACATAAAACAGGAGATCCAAGCTATGAAAAAAACACAATCTGAGATAATCCAGGATATGGAAACCTGAGAGAAGAGGACAGAATCTACAGATACAAGTATGACCAACAGAATACAAGAGATGGAACAAAGAATATCAGAGATAGAAGATATGTCTGAAGAAATGAATACAGCAGTGAAAGAATAGGCTAAATCCAAAAAGCTCTAGAAGCAGAGAATCCAATGAATCTGGGACACTAAGAATCACAGGGATAGAAGAAAAAGAAGACTCCTAACTGCAAGGTCCAGAAAATATTTTCTGCAAAATCATGGAAGAAAACTTCCCTAACTCAAAGAAAGAAAGGTACATAAATATAAAAGAAACCTACAGAACTCCAAATAGAATGGACTAGAAAAGAAAATCCTCCTGCCACTTAATAGTCAAAACACTAAACATACGGAAAGAATATTAAAAGTTGCAAGAGGAAAAGGCTAAGTTACATATAAAGACAAACCTATAAGTATTACACTTGACTTCTCAACAGAGACTATGAAAGCCAGAAAAGCCTGGACAGAAGTCATGCAGACACTATGAGACCATAACGCCAACCCAGACTACTATATCCACCAAAGCTCTCAATCACCGTAGATGGAGAAAACAAGATAGTTCATGAGAAATCCAAGTTCAAACAGTAGCTAACCAAAAATACAGCTCTATAGAAAATACTAGAAGGAAAACTCCAACCCAAGGAGGGTAATTTTACTCATGGAAACAAAGGAAATTAATAACCTCACACTCACAAAAACAAAGGAAAGGAAGCTCACACATACAAACTCTACCACTATCAACATTAAAATAATGGAACCATTAAACACTGGTCATTAATATCACTCAACATCAATGGCTTAAACTCCCCAATGAAGAGACACAGGCTAACAGAATGGATGCAAAAACAGGAACCATTAATCTGCTGCATAGAATAAACATACCTCATCAATAAAGATAAACATTTCCTTAAAGTGCTGGAAAAGGTATTCCAAGCAAAAAGACCAAAGAAGCAAGCTGGAGTAGCCATTTTTTTTAGACAGGATCTCTCTGTGTAGCCTTGGCTGGCTGTCCTGGACTCACTTTGTGAACCAGGCTGGCCTTGAACTCACAGAATCCACCTGCCTCTGCCTCCTGAGTGCTGGGAGTAAAGATGTGCGCCACCACGCCTGGTGGAATAACTATTCTAGTATCTAATAAAGAATAGAATTTCAACCAAAAACTAGTCAAAAGAGACGAGGAAGGACACTTCATACTCATCAAAAGAAAAATATACCAAGATTACATGTCAATTCTGAACATTTACCCCCAAACACAGAAGCACCCACATTAATATAAGAAACATTGCTAAAGCTTAAATTGCTCATGGAACACCACACTTTAATAGTGGGAGAATTCAACACCCCACTGTCACCAATAGATAGATCATCGCAGTGGAAGCTAAATGAGAAACAATTAAATTAGTAGATGTCGTGAACCAAATGGACCTAACTGATATATACAGAACTTTTCACCCAAATGTGAAAGAATTCACCTTTTTCTCAACACCTCATGGAACTTTCTCCAAAATTGACCATATAATTGGTCACAAAGCAAACCTCAACAGATACCTTAAGATTGAAGTAATTCCTTACATCCTATCAGACCACTATGGATTAAAGCAGGATCTCAATCACAACTAAAAACAACAGAATGCTGACAAACACATAGAAATTAAACAACTTCCTTCTCAATGACATCAGGGTAAAGAATGAAATAAAAAATGAAATAAAAAAAAAACTTCTTTCATCCAATGAGTCAAAGGCACAATATACCCAAACTTATGGGACACAAAGCATAGCTAAGAGGAAAATTCATAGCACTAACTGCCTTTATTAAGAAATTGGAGACATCCCATATTGCTAACTTAACAACATACCTGAAAGCTCTAGAACAAAAAGAAGCAGACTCACCTAAGAAGAGTAGATGTCTGGAAATCATCAAATTCAGGGCTGAAATCTATAAAATAGAAACAAAGAGAATGGTTATAAGAATCAACAAAACCAAGAGCTGTTTTTCTTCTTTGAGAAAATCCCTTTTGACAAACCCTTAGCCAAACTAACTAAAAGGCAAGGGAGAAGAATCAAATCAACAAAATCAGAAATGAAAAGGGAGAAATAACAACAGTGAGAAAATCCAAGGAATCATTGGGTCTTACTTCAAAAGCCTAAATGCCACAAAATTTGAAACCTAAATGAAACAAACAATATTCTTCAAAGATACCAACTTCCAAAACTGAACCAAGATCAGGTAAACAAATAATAGTCTTTTATCTCCTAAGGAAATTGAAGAAGTCATCAAAAGTCTAAAAACAATAATAATAATAAAAAGGCAGGCCCTGATGGATTCAATGCAGAATTCTATGAGACCTTCAAAGATTAACTAATACCAATTCTACTTAAAATTTTCCACAAAATAGAAACATAAGGAATATTACCAAACTAATTCTATGAGGCCACAGTAACCTTGAAACCTAAAGCACAGAAAGACTCTACAAAGAAATAAAAAATCAGAAAAATTCCTCTTATGAACTTTGATGCAAAAATATTCAATAAAATATTGGCAAAACAAATCCAAGAACACATCAAAAATGATACACACCATGGCCAGGTAGACTTCATACCAGGCATGCAAGGATGATTCAATATACTGAAATCTATCAGCATATTACATCAAGTAAGTAAAGTGAAAAAAAAAAAAACACATGATCATCGCCTAAGATGCTGAAAAAGCATTTGACAAAATCCAACACCCAGTCATGTTTAAAGTCTTGGAGAGAGCAGGAATAAAACTCACACACCTCAACATAATAAAGGCAATGTACAGCAAGTGTATAGCCAACATCAAACTAAGTGAAGAGAAACTTAAATCAATCCCACTGAAATCAGTGACAAGACAAAGCTGTCCACTCTCTTCATATCTCTTCAACATAGTGCTTGAAATGCTAGCTAGAGCTACAAGACAACTAAAGGAGGTCAAGAGGATACAAAGAGGATACAGGATAGATACAGGATACAAGGGGATACAGGAGAGAAAGAAATCAAACTATCACTATTTGTGTATGACATGATAGTATACATAAATTACCCTAAAAAGTCCACCTAGGAACTTCTGTAGCTGATAAATACCTTCAGAAAAGTGGCTGGATACAAAGTCAACTCAAAAAATCAGTAGCTATGCTCTATACAAACGACAAATGTGCTGAGAAAATAATTAGGGAAATGACACCCTTTGTGATAGCCATAAAGTGTATAAAGTATCTTGGTGTAACTTTAACCAAACAAGTGAAAAACTTATATGAAAAAATATTCAAGTCTCTAAAGAAAAAAATAGAGGAAGATATCAGAAACTGAAAAGACATCTCATGATTGTGGATCAGGAGAATCAACATAGTAAAAATGTCCATCTTACCAAAGGCAATTTATAGATTCAATGCAATTTCTATCAAAATTACAAAATAATTATTTATAGACATTAAAAGATGAATTCTCAGCTTCATATGGAAAAGAAAAAACCCAGAATAGCTAAAAACAGTCCTGAACAATAAAAGATCTTCTGGAGTAATCTCCAACCCAGATCCAACCCAAGCTTTACTATAGAGTAACAATAATACAACAGCATGGTACTGGCAGAGAAATTGGCTAGTTGACCAGTAGAATTGAATAGAATACTGAGAAATAAACCCACACATCTATGGGCATTTTATTTTGACAAAGCAGACAAATCCATACAATGGAAAAAAGATAGCATCTTCAAGAATTGGTACTGGTCTAAATGGATGGCTACATATAGAAAAAATAAAAATAGATCCATATTTATTACCATGCACAAAACTAAGGTCCAAATAGATTATGGATTTTAACTTAAAACTGAACACCATAAATTTGTTAGAAGAAAAGATCGGGGGAAGAGCCTTGAACTCATTGGCACAAGAGACAACTTTCTGAAGAGAACACCAACATCCCAGGCACTAAGATGAACAATTAATAAATGAGACCTCATGAAATGGAAAAGCTTCTGTAATGCAAATGAAACAGTCAACAGAAAATAACAACATCCTACAGATTCGAAAAAGATCTTCACCAATCCTATATCTGACAAAGGGCTTATATCCAAAATATATTAAGAAGTAAACAGAAAATTCTCAACAGAGGAATATCAAATGGCTGAGAAACACTTAAAGAAATGCTGAACCTCCTTATTCATCAGGGAAATGCAAATAAAAACAACTCTGAGATTCCATCTTACACCCATCAGAATGGCTAAGATCAAAAATTCAAGCGACACCACATGCTGGCAAGGATGTGGGGAGAGAGGAACACTCCTTCATTGCTGGTGGGAATGCAAACTAGTACAGCCACTATGGAAAGCTATCTGGTGCTATCTCAGAAAAATGGGAATAGGGCTTCCTCAAGACCCAGCTATTCCACTCCTTGGAATATACCCAGAAGCTGCTCCAGGACACAACAAGATAATTTGCTCCACCATGTTCATAGCAGCCTTATTCATAATAGTCAGAACATGGAAACAGCCTAAGTGTCTGTCCCTCAGTAGAAGAATGGATAAAGAAACTGTGGTACATATACACTATGGAATACTACTCAGCTATTAAAAACAAGGAATTCCCGAAATTTGTGGACAAATGGATTGAGCTAGAAATGATCATAATGAGTGAGTTCACACAGAAGCAGAAAGACCTAAATGGTATATACTCACTTATATCTGCATATTAGCCCAAGGGGCATGTCCCATGAAAGCCTTCACTTACCAGGACACTGGGACAGAGGGGAGGACATCCTATTGGGACTCTAGATGAGAGAAGCATGGGAGAATAGCAAAATAGAAGGATCCAGAGGGTCCTACAAACCTACAAGTAGAACATTATGATAGGCAGATTTGGGCCCAAGGGTTCTGCTCAAACTAAGGCACCAGCCAAGGACAATATAGGTGGTAAACTTTAAATCCCTACCCAAATCTAGCCAATGGACAGAACATTCTCCACAGTAGAGGGGAGAGTGGGGTATGACTTTCTCACGATCTCTGGTGCCTCACATTTGACCATGTCCCCTGGAGGGGGAGACCTGGTGGCACTCAGAGGAAGGACAGCAGGTTACCAAGAAGAGACTTGATACCCTATGAGCATATACAGGGGGAGGTAATCCCCCTCAGGAACAGTCATAGGGGAGGGGAATAAGGGGAAAATGGGAGGGAGGGAAGAATGGGAGGATACAAGGAATGGGATAACCATTGAGATGTAACAAGAATAAATTAATAATAATAATAAAAGAAATAAAAATCACCAAGCCAAATATCCCAACTGAAAATTGGGTACAGAACTAAATAGAGAATTATCATAAAGGAATGTGGAATGGCTGAGAAATACTTAAAGAAATGCTTAACATCCCTAGGAATCAGGGAAATGCAAATCAAAATAGTTCTAAAATTCCATCTTATACCTATCCGAATGGCTAAGGAAAAAAAATTATTAAGTGGCAGCTCTTGCTGCCAAAGATGCATAGAAAGAGGAACACTCCTCCATTGCCGGGGGAGTGAAAACTTTTACAACCACTTTGGAAATCAATCTGACACTATCTCAGTAAATTGGGAATACGTCTACCTCAAGACCCAGCCATACTACTCCTGGGTGTATACCCTAAAGAGGGTCCATTATACAATAGGACTTTTGCTCAACTGGTTCATAGCAGCCTTGTTCATAATAGCCAGAATCTGGAAACTACTGCTTCCACTGAATAATGGATGAAGGAACTGTGGTCCTGCACACCTCATACAATTGTAATGTGAGACCTGTATAATGCTTGCAAGAAATTATGTTTTCAGAACAAAAGAACTGGACACCGATGCTGAATCAAACCTGAGAGGATTTATTCCTCAGAGCATGCTGGACTCTGACATCCTGCATTCTCCCAGTTCAGTCCCAGTCACCTCAGTTGATGTTACCCATCAGAACAGGACAGCGTTGTAGAAAACTCCTGACCCATATTGGTCCAACCTTTCAGACTGTCCCACACAGGACTTCTATTAAACCTGGAATTACCCAACATTTAGAAAATGGACCACAAATGCTAAGCCTGGCTTACTTAACCATTTTCCCCTACAGAATATGGCATTCAAAGATGTTTTTTATTATCTTAAAGATTATTTAACAACAAGACAAGTTAACTTCTGGAAACACACAGCCTGCCTCAAAGAAGATGATGAGAATCAAAGAACCTGCTTATAAAAATAGCTTCAAATGTGACAAACATGCCACCGGCAAAATGTCCTCATTTCAGCTAAAGATAGAATTCCTCCTATAATTATTCAAGCTTAGATGTAGGCAGAGTCAACAGCCAAAGTCTGCCAAGACCAGGGTAAGAATATCCTCAATAGTTCCTGCCTCACAAATATGTCTGTCAGATATTTTGAGCTATAATGCCGAAGTAGATGCTCCAATGTTATAGAGAGTATTGGGTTACTGTTTAGTTTGTAAACTGTCTCTGTGATTTTTTTTTTTCATTTTGGAAGCTGCTAACCTGCACTTCCGGTTCACTCAGGAAATTAAGTTTTATTCCCTCTCAAGTCTCTGATGGGATAGAAGATGATATAGTTTAGTCTTAAAGTGAAGCATAGTTGTTTAGGGATTAAGATGTTTTTAGATCAAGATAGATATTTTAAGTTAATAGTGATGAGGTATGATAGATATTGATCTTTATTCAGAAATTTAGACCCAACAACACAGGAAACATATTTACTTCAAGTTTGACAAATACAAAAGCCAAATCACTATGAATGCAACATTTATATAATTCCTGATTGTTTTGTGGTTCTTCCTGCTGTATGTAGTTTATTTTATTCATGTGTAATAATATAAATGTATACATTTAAAAAGAATAACAATGCAATATGTTAAATATATAATGTATATTTTATAAAACCAATAAAACAAAACAAACAAAAAGAAAACAGGTTCACACCTTACACAATACTTCTGTTCTGCTGATAGTGTCCTTTGCTTTACTGAAGCTTTTCAGTTTTGAGGTCCCATTTATTAATTGTTGATGTTAGAGCCTGTGTTATTGGTATTCTGTTCAGGAAGTTGCCTCCTGTGCCAAAGAGTCCAAGGCTATTCCCAACATTCTTTTAATACAGATTATAGTGTCTGGTTTTATGTTGAGGTCTTTAATCCAGTTGGATTTTAATTTTGTGCAGCATGATAAAGATAGATCTATTTGCATTTTTCTACTTGTAGACATCTAGTTAGACCTGCTTTGTTGAAGAGTCTATCTTTTTTCCATTGTATAGTTTTGGCTTCTTTGTGAAAAATCTAGTGTCCATATGTTTGTGGGTTTTTTTTTCTGTGACTTTGATTTAATTCCTTTGTATAACCAGCTTATTTCTATGAAAATACCATACATTTTTATTACTGTTTCTCTATAGTACAGCTTGAAATTAGTCATGGAGATAACAACAGAAAATCTTTTCTTGTACAGGACTGTTTTAGCTATTCTGGATTTTTTGTTTTTATATAAGAAGTTAAGAATTGATCTTTTAAGATCTGTAAAGATTTGTCTAAGCATTTTGAGAAGGATTGCACTGAATCTATAGATTGTTTTGGTAAGATGGCCAGTTTTCACTAAGTTGATCCTACTGATGCATGATCATAGGAAATCTCTCCATCTTCTGATCTCTTCTTCAATTTCACTCTTTAAAGACTTGAAGCCTTTATTCATACAGGTCTTTCACTTGCTTGATTAGAATTATACCAAGGTACTTTATATTATTTGTGGCTATTTTAAAATATCTTCACCAACCCTACATCCAACAAAGGGCTAATATCCAAAATATATAAAGAATTGAAGAAATTAAACAACACCAAAACAAATTATCCAATTAAAAAGTTGGGTACAGAGCTAAACAGAAAATTCTCAATATAGGAATATATAATGTCTGAGAAAAACCTAATGCTCACAAAAGGACTGTGAAAGTCCATCTTAAACCTAGCAGAATAGCTAAGATAAAAAATTCCAGTGACTAAAAGAAAAATGAAAAAAATTCAAGTGACTGCCCATGATGGTGAGGATATGGAGAAAGGGAAATACTGTTCCATTGCTGGTGGGAATGCAAACTTGTACTTCAAAATCAATCTGGTGCTTTCTCAGAAAATTGGGAATAGTAACACCACAAGTCCAAGTTATACCACTCCTGGACATATACCCAAAAGATGCTCCACCATTCATGAGTAATATTTGCTGAACTATTTTCATAGCAGTTTATTTGTATTAGCCAGAATCTGGTAACAATCTAGATTGCCCTCATCCTTGGATAAAGAAACGGTGGTACATTTACACAATGCAATACTACTCAGCTATTAAAAACAAGGATATCTTGAAATATATACCTAAATGGATGGAACTAGAAATGATCATCCTGAGTAAGGTAACCCAAACCCATGAAGACACACATGGTATATATCCACTTATAAGTGGATATCAGCCCAACACAGATATCCCCAGAGACTCCACCCAGTGGGGGATCAGGACAAATGCTGGTACTAGCTGTTGGACTGTGGGCAACTTGCTGAGAGTGGTATGAAAGAATTGGGAAATGGAAGGACCAAGAGGGCTCCAGTTCCCCCAAGGAGACCATCAAGGTGAGAGACTAAAAAGAATTAAAAATTGTGTTTCAGGGACACTGAAACTTAACATTTCCCTCAACACAGAGTTCAAGGCTTCCCTCCTGAAACCTGAAATTACCTTGGTGACAGTTGGAAGCCAGGCTCAAGCTGAGAATAAAGATCCGCTTAATCTTGCATCATTTTCCTCTCCTTGTGGTCTTTTGGCAGTATGAGAAACAGGCATAACAAAGGCAGGTGGATCTAGACCCAGGGAGGTTTGCATAAAATTTTGCATCAACCAAGGATAATAGATAAATTGAACCTAGACTCCTGTTCAGATGTTGACACTTAATTCTCCAAGGTGGTTGGGGGAACAGGGACTGCCTCTGCCATAATTCCCATAGCCCCAATTAGATCACTTCCCCTTGGTGGGGGAGGTCAGGGGGCACACAGTAGAAGGGGAAGCAGGCTATCTGGGTGAGACTTTTTAGGCTGTGTTCATATGTTGGTGGAGGAGGTCCCCTTCTGTCAGATATCTAGGAGACAGTAATAGGGTGGAAGAAGGTAGGAGGGTGGGAATGGGAAGATACAAGTGATAGGATAACATTTGGGATGTAATCTAAATAAATTATAATAACTTAGCCTTTTTAAATGAAAAAAGAGAACATCTTTCACAATAGTTCTGAATAATTAAAAATATCCTGTGTGTAACTCTAACCAAACAAGTGAAAGTATTGGACGATAAAAATTTCATGTTTTTGAAAAAAAAAATTGAAAAGATATCAGAAGATGAAAAGATTTCTCATGCACATGAACCAGTAGGATTAACATGGTAATAATGTCCTCCCTATCAAAATTTGTCAACAGAGCCAATAAAATCTTATCAAAATTCTAACATAACTCTTTATAGACTTTGAAAGGGCAATTCTCAACTTAATATGAAAAACAAGGGGAAAAAGGATATATATATAAAACAATCTTGAGCAATAAAAGAATTGCTGGTGATATCACCATGCCTAATATAAAATTGTACTACCAAGTAATAGTAATAAAATCTGTCGAGTATTTACACAAATCATAAACATTAATCTATGGAATCAAAAGGAAGACCCAGACATATAGCCTCACACTTATAGACACCAGAATCTTTTTTTTTATTTATTCTTGCTACATCTCAATGGTTATCCCATCCCTTGTATCCTCCCATTCTTCCTTCCCTCCCATTTTCCCCTTATTCCCCTCCCCTATGACTGTTCCTGAGGGGGATTACCTCCCCCTGTATATGCTCATAGGGTATCAAGTCTCTTCTTGGTAACCCTGCTATCCTTCCTCTGAGTGCCACCAGGTCTCCTCCTCCAGGGGACATGGTCAAATGTGAAGCATGGGAGAATAGCAAAGTAGAAGGATCCAGAGGGTCCTAGAAACCTACAAGTAGAACATTATGATAGGTAGATTTGGGCCAAGGGGTCCCGCTCAAACTAAGGCACCAGCCAAGGACAATACAGGCGGTAAACTTTAAACTCCTACCCAGATCTAGCCAATGGACAGAACACTCTCCACAGTAGAGTGGAGAGTGGAATATGACTCTCTCACGTACTCTAGTGACACCAGAATCTTAATAATGAATCCAGAGATACATACTGGGAAAACAACAGCATCTTTAGCAAATGATGCTGTTCAAGCTGGATGGCCACGTATAGAAGAACATAAGTAGATCCATATTTATGAACCTACAAAAAACAAAGCAAAACACAGCAACAATTTGTTTAATTTATATGTTCACTTTACATCATAATAGTATCTCCTTCCTGCTCTCCTTCTGGTTTCTCTATTGCATCCTCTTCCCTCTTCCCTATACCTCTTGCTCTCAAAAAAGTGGAGCCCCTCCCAACTTACACACCTCAGCACATCAAGTCTCATAAGGACTGAGTTCCTCCTTGTGCACTGAGGCTAGGCAAGGCAGCCAGGTTAGGGTGAAATCATCAAAAACAGGCAACAGAGTCCATGTCATAGACAGTACCTACTTGACTTACTAGTGGACACCCATGAAGATCCAACTGCTCATTGGTTCCATATATGTAGGGGCATGCTTGTTGGTTGGTGATTCCATCTCTGTAAGCCCCCATAGGCTTAGGCTAGTTGACTTTGTTCATCTTGTTTCATTCTTGTCCTCTGTGTCATTTTATCCTTCCCCTACTCTTCTACAGGATTCCCCTAGCTCTGCCTAATGCTTGGCTGTTTGTCCTAGCATCTGACTCCATCAGCTGCTGGGTGGGGCCTCTCAGAGAATTGTTAAGTTAGGCTCCTGTCTGTAGACATAGGAGAGTATAATTAATAGTATCAGGAGCTACCTCTCTATCATGGGGTGGGACTCAGAATGCTCCAAGCATTGGTTGGACATTCCCTCAATCTCTATCTATATCTCTGGACATCTCATAGGCAGGGTAAATTTTGGGTCAAAGGTTTTGTATTTGGATTGGTGTTCCTCCTCCTACCACTATAGGTCCTGCCTGGCTAGAAGCTGGCCTCCTCAGTCAGGTGTTCCCTGATACTAAAAGGCTCAGCTGGAGACAGCCTCATATACTCCCTGTAGCCTACCCTGTAGCAGATCTCAAGCTTGTCTTTGTTATGCACCTGCCTTTAGTTTCCCTTCCCTCTTCAGGACCCCAAATCTCTCCTCTTCCTTCTCTCCACATCTGATTTCCCACCTCCCTCCCTTCATCCAGTTCACTTTCTATTCAATTTCCCTATCTGTATGATATTCAAAGGGGGCTCCCTTTTGCACTCCTTGTTACTTATTTCTTTGGGTCTATGATTTGTAGTATGATTATCCTGTAATATATGATTAATATCCCTTTATACGTGAGTATACACCATGTGTAGCTTTCTGGGTCTGAGTTAACTTCCTTGGCATGATCCTTTCTAGTTCCATATATTTGCCTACTAATTTAACAATTTTCTTGTTTTTAATACCTGAGTAGAATTCCATTGTGTAAATGTACCATATTTTCCTTATCTATTCTTCCATTAAGGGACATCTAGGTTGTTTCATGTTTCTGGCTATTATGAACACAGCCACTATGAACATAGTTGAGCAAATTTCCATGTGGTATGGTAGAGTATCTTTTAGATGCCCAAGATCCTCAGTAGTTGTATCTGGGTCTTAAGGTAGTACTATAGAAAATTTCCAGTACTGAAATCTTAAACAAGTGAGAAACACTTGAAAAAAATTAGATCCTTGTCACCAGGGTTTTACAAATGAAAATACTTTCCATCTTATACCTGTCAAAATTGCTAAGATCAATGATTTGACAGTTCATGCTTGCAGAGATGAAGAGTATGGAGAATAATACCCCAATACATTTGAGAATGCAAATTTCTATAGCTAAGTTGAAAAGCAATATGGGAGTTCCTCAGAAAGCTGGGAATTGATCACCTCAAGACCCAAGTATATTACTCTCAAGAATATCCCCCAAAGGATGCTCTATTGTACTAAAAGAACACTTGCTCAACCATATTCATAGCAGCTTTCCTCTTAATAGTCAGAAACTGGAAACTACCTAGATGTCTTTCAACAAAAGAATAGGTAAAGTAAATGTGGTACATTTATGCAATAGAGTATTAATTTTTTACAAAATGATACGAAATTTTTAGGAGAAATGATCGAACTAGAAAAAAATCACCCTTAGGGAAGTAACCCAGAAAGAGAAATATAGTATTTTTCACAAATAAGTATATATTAGTCATTAATTAATGATAACAAAGCAACAATGCCTAGATCTAGAAAGGTTAGGTAAAGACCAGGGGTCTAGGGGGGATGCATGGATCTCCCTGAGAAGAAGTAGAATAGACTTTATTCAAGGAATGTAGTGAGAAGGGACAAGAGAAGGAAGGGTATAGGGTGATATAGAATGGGTGAAGAGAGTTGAGAGTAGTTGGAACACCACGTTCAGCCTTTTGGCCCGATATATCTGACAGACATATTTGCAAGGCAGAAACTATTGAGGACTTGCTTACCCTGTTTGGCAGAGTTTGCCCCTTGGCTCTGCCTGCACCCAAGCTTGCCATAAATTGATTTTATTATTCCCTTCCCCAAATCTTTCTCTCTATACTTACACATACAACTTTATGTTCTTTATAAAAATACAAACAAAAACACAATAGAACAAGAGCCTGAAAGCCAATAAACAAAAGACAACATCATTCAAAAAGAAAAAAAACCATAAATCTATCAAACTATAACAAAGTAAAGGTACATAAATAAGTTATGCAATCATTGTACATTGTTTAAATAATCCTGAGCATGAGGCCTTTACTGCAGTGGTTGATATTCCCAGTCTTATTCCAGTGGAGAAAAAAAAAACGATTTTTTTCTTTCCATAGTGTATAAATGACAATTGATTTTAATTTTTACCATAGTGTCTATATAAGTTTCATTCATTTATTTTTTTTTAATTTAACAAAATAAAATATAATAACATAAAATAAAAACCATTGCAGTGAGGTTAGATAAGATAAACCAACAAAAGGAAAAGATTCCAAAAAGGTACAATAATCAGAGGCCCACTCATTTGCACAATTAGGATTCTCATAAAAACACTAAGCTGGAAGCCATGATATAAGCTAGAGATGATGGCTCTGTTTTTTTAACAATTAAACTTTATTATACAACCCAACTAGCTTACACAAGAAGAAAAAAAGGTTAAAGGGACAAAAGAGTGAACCTTCTGGTATCCTTTCCACGGGATGGGTCCTTAGGCGTCTCTCAGGCCCACGTGCTGGTTCGGCCTGGTCACTGCTCCCCACATGCTCTCACCCAGGCTGAACTTGTTGTTCTCTCCTCCTCACCTGCCTGAGTCACATGGAAAGGGCGGTCTCCTTCTCCCGTTGAGGGTCAATTAGGAAAACAATAGCCCAGGTGGGGTTCCCAGGTCTGCTTCCTGAATTCTAGGCCCAGGATGGTTCCACTCAGTCTATTACAAGGTATTCATGGGGTGCCCCAAGGGTAAAGCCCTCCAAGACTGCTTCCACCTGTGACAAAACTTAATATTTCCCACATAGAGATATAGCAAAAGAAGAGGTGAGCATTCCCTTTCAAAAGGCTGGAAGAGGCCCTTGGGTCTATTGACAAATATGTGGTTAAAGAATCTAATATTCAGATGTTTCAAACACGTAGTCAAGTTATCAGTGCCTAACAATTCTCTTAGTTCTTATTTTCATGCTGCACTATGGAGGAAGCATGGACTTTGGCATGTGCCTTCCTCTCAGATTTTTTTGTGGTTTTATTATTGGGTGCTCCTTTTCTGAATATGTCGATCATCTGCAAATTCAAACCCCTTATGGGATATGATAGCCAATTGAATGAGCAAAATGTATTTCTGCATCTCAAATAACAGCTGAGTCAAGGCCTGTAACCGTACATGTGATTGAAAGCCCCCATTCAAAATGAAGCCTGACTGTTCCAGTCCTCATTTTCAGTCTTTCCTACGTGACTCATGAGTTTAGTAAGCAGATTAACCAGAACCTTGTATTGTAACTAAAATGATATTATATTAATTCATGGAGTAATAATAAAATGGAAAAACTTAACAACTTAATTATGAATTGAATTTATAAATTTTTCAATACTGTCAAACTGGAATGTATGATTAAAACTAGAGATACTCATGACATTGACACAATACAGAGAAAAAAATTTATGTACAAATTTATAAAATATAAAACTTTCTATATACATTTAATTGCTTAGTTCTATTCATTATTGTTGAATGAACCATAATAAATTACTTAAAAATTAACAGTTTAGAATATACTTTTTAAAATTTTACTATGATGTTATATCAGGAATATAATATTTTCTTTTTTAAATAGTGAATTATTTATTTTCATATATATTTGGCATTTGACCTACATGCATGTCCATATGAGTAAGCTGAATCCACTGGAATTTGAGTTACGGACAGCTGTAGCTGCCACGTGGGTGCTGGGCATTGAACTAGGATCTTGTGGAAGAGGAGCCAATGCTCTTAACTGCTGAGCCTTCTCTCAGGCCCCATATAATATTTTTATGCCAACTGTCCATTAATAGCTTTGTCAAGAACAAATGTCTTGGTAAGTTTAGAGTTAAGAAACAAGACATTCAGTAACTATGAGATGAATCTTTCCTTTTATTCTAAATGTCACTTATTTATGTCCTTGACTGTGTGGGTAGGTGAGCAAAGTTTAGCTTGGGTGTTGAAACTATGCCAATATATTTGAAAATAAAATCCAAGAGCTAATGCTCAGGAACAAATTACATTCCACAATGAAAGTGAGACTGCCAGGTATGACAGCAGACAACTAATATGTATATTATTCAACTGTGCAAAATGACTTCTTCTAAGGATTTATAGAAAATGCATACTAAATTGTCCAGACTACACAAGCAAATCGTATGTTAGATAAGAAGTAGACACATTAGTGTTATGACTCAGTGACTTAGAAAACTCTCTTAAGGATATTAAGGAAGGAGAGGAGCAAAGAACCAAAAGCACGATAAAAATGCTGTCAGTTGGGGAGAGAAATGGCATGATACATAGGTACTGTAGAAAGAGGGAAATCAATTTATCAGGAAATTTTTCTTATATCAGATATGGTTATTTTCTTTTTACTCAAAATTTGCAATAACATTTTCTTTTTGAGGTAAGATCCAAGCTTCAATGAAAATTACAGTGAAAAATGTTATGTATAAAATTTACATGTAATTAAACCAATATTATAAGAAAGCACTATTACTAAATGATGTTATCAATATATTTATATAAGTATTAGTAAATTTAATGTCAAAGATATCATCTCCTTAATGGTGATCAAAATAGTCATAAAGTAAGTATACAAATTTGAATATTTGTCCACAATGGTGGTACAGTGACATGTAATTATAAGATTTAAAAATATAAAAATCACTTACTTTAATAATATATTTACTTTCCTGGCCTATTACAAATATATACCAATTAAAAATATAAATGCATATAAACCAATTTACCATACTTATAAAATACCTTTAGATATATAACCACATATAAAATAAAAACAAATTAAAATATCTTGTATATTTTGACAATAAAGCCTAAAGCTATAGACTCAGAGATATCATATAAAATAGAGAACATTACATCAGCTTAGTTTTTATTCTTATCTTGGAAATTGCATCTTGAAAAAGAATAGAGAATATATGAAGCAAGATATAAGCAATGTAAACTTGATAAAGTAACAGATTCTGATAAGTAATCAGGAAATAAGTAGCCTTTGACTGAGATTTTTTTCTTATGAGTTGAACTGAAACATAATTATCCATGAAGGATAAAGTATGATTATTAGTACAGGCAGTCACTGCATGTCTCCTCAATGATTGTTCTACAAAGAACATAAGTTAGTCTACTTTACGAAGTCATATTTTCAACTAATAAAATCTGAACATTTCCAGTTATCTCATTTGTTTAATATAAATATATTATTTAATATATATTTAATATATATTAATTATATTATATTATATTAATTTATAATTAATATAATTTAATATAAAATATAGTAATATATTTAACATAAATATATTATATATAATACAAATATAAATATTAAACAATGTCTTTTTTTGTAATTGATTAAATGATTGTATGTAACTTATACAAAGGTTAAGCCTCAACACAATAATTATTCTATAATTTATATAAATGAATGCAGTTTGAGAAAAAGCATCAAATTAAATAAAAAGATACCCAATCTCTGTAATTTTCTATGAAATATTAGCAAATTCCAATCTTTGAGAATAATATCAAAATCTTGTTATGTTCTTCATATTTACAAAATTACCATATCCAAAAAATGAACTCAGGAGGGGACTCAGTATATAAAACTAGTAGCTAAAGATCATAGAGTTGGAAAGCCAATCAAAATATTAGTCATAGCATGGTACCATAGTACAGAAGATTATTGAAATGCAAAGGAGGCACATCACATTCTAATTTCATAGTGAAAGGTAATATGTTTCAGACACTGTGACTAGAAAGAAAGAGATAAAATGAATCAGTATTTAAAATTAACATGTAGTTATCATAAACATATCAATTCCAAAGAAGGTAAATAACAGGAATCCAACTTACTTCCAGATATTATGAGATAAGAATTTAGATTACTGGATAGGCCTTTCAGTTGTGAGATTCATAATTACAGGAAGAACTGCTGATACAGCAAATGCCATCTAAGGAGCTCTAACATGAAAATAAGTTTTAAAAATTGGTAAATAGCTTTACAAGTAAAAACATTGATAGTAGATTTTGGATAAGCCTGTGAAAAGAAGAAACTTAAAATTTTTCCTTTTGCACTAAAGAGGTTAGCTGAATTCCCAAAAGACCGGGAAAAGAAACTCTATGGAGATTGAATCTCATTATTAGTTATCTTTTAATTGTAATGACAGAATCCAGCACTTTCTCCCAGATTATGCAAGAAAGTCAACTAAATAGTGAAAGAAACTAAGAAAATTAGTGTTTCCTTTTATAAAATGTGAAATGATATTTATTGGTTTTCATATGAAGCTTACTCTTGAACTTTTATTTCATTTCTGTGGGTTCAAGTTTGTTTTCCAAAATATTTTTAATATTATTCTTTTAACTAAATGTGAGAAACAATAAAAATTAATTTTTTCTGAGCAACTCACTAATTACCTTATTGAATGAAAGATATTTTCTTTAAACTAAAACAAATAAAGCCAAATATTTTCCCTTAAGTATAAGCCAGTTAAAATTTGTCAGTCATAAATTTTCATAGAGAATTTCTTAGTATATCAGTAACATGCAAAGATTTTCAAAAAGAGAATATTGCTTACATTTTCTAAACATTCTATTTACTATAAACTAAAGTATAAATTAGTACTGAATATCAAGGGAACATAATTAAAGAATCTAGCTGAAGTACACAAGGAGGAAGCCAACCAACCAACCAATCAAACAAACAAAGACAAAAATTTTTTAAAAAGTAAAAAATACAAAAAAAAAAATTTTTTTAAAGTAGACATTTGCTGGGCATGGTGGTGCATGCCTTTAATCCCAGCACTTGGGAGACAGAGGCAGTTGTAGCTCTGTGAGTTCAAGACCTGCCTGGTCTCCAAAGAGAGCCCAGGACAACCAGGGCTCAGTGTAACAGAGAAACTATTTCAAAAAACAAAACAAAACAAAACAAAAAACGAGAGAAACAGTTTGGAAAATACTTTAAGGTGGTGGGGGTGTTGGAATATAGGTTAACTAAAAATAAACAGGAAACTTTGGTTGCCAATGATTTATTCAGGGAAGAAAGTAGCATATGAGTTATTGGGGTAGTATTAATAAAAATAAAAGATATACAAAAAAGCCATATGAAAATCAACCATCTAGATCCGTGATGGTGGCGAGCGGGGTGGACATTGTTTAGAAACCAGAGTAATCGAGTCAGAGATTTGGACTATTTTCTCAACCAAGAACACCAAGCTCCCCACTCCACCACAGCGAGAGATTTCCACTGTTGGACAGAAATAAACTACAGAAACCCTGCACATCCAGAATGCTGAGAGTACAGACCAACTGGAGAGCACCTGCTGCAGCTACAGCAGCCACTCAAGCAGGTAGCTGGGAATACAGGCAAGATCCCACCTGAAGAGGGGTTTGGCGCAGCATCTGGAAGATCTGGACAGTAACAGGTCGAGAGGGATTATAAAGCATGCTTTTGGGGGTCCACAGTGAGACCCAGAACCCACATACAGAGCACAGACCCTCTGGAGAGCAGCCGCCGCAGCTGCAGACACTAAAACAGGTAGGAGGGAAAGCTGGCAAGGCCCCGCCTACTGAGGTGATTGGTGCAGTACCCGGAAGATCTGGACAATATGAGGTCCAGGAGGAACAGAGAGCATGTCTCTGGGGGTCCACAGAGAGACTCAGAGCCCTACAGAGAGCAAGATCCCCTCTGGAGAGCAGCCACCTGGGCTGCAGACTCTCAAGTGCATAGCCTGGATCGCAGGCAAGGTCCTGCCTGCTGAGGTGATTGGCATGCTGCCTAGAAAATCTGGACAATAGGAGGCCCAGTCGGAAGAGAGAGTATATTTCTGGGAGGCCATAGAGAGTCTCAGAGCCGTGGGGAGACCACGGAGCAGTCTGGAGAGCAGCTGCCAGGGCTGTAGCCATCCAAGTGGGTAACTAGGAACAGAGAAGGCCCCGCCTACTGAGGTGATTGGCGTGGTGACCCACCTTCAGGTGTGATTGGCAGAGTCTCCAGAAGATCTGGACCATACTAAGTCCAGGGGGAACAGAGAACCTGTTTCTGGGCTCACCAGTCTACAAAGTGTCCCAGAACCCGACAGAAGACCAGGCAGTTGAGGATACACCCACCAGCTGCAGTGCTAAAGCTGTGCTCACAGCTTGTCTGGTCTGTTCTAAGAATTTAGAGGAAGGGTGCACTCTTCCCAGCAGCGGGACAAGTCCCCGCCATTGTTAACTGGGACCTTTGTATCTGAGACTGAACTATGAGTGGTGTATCTCCAGGCTGGAGCTACAGGCCCAGGAAAAACACAGAACAGTGGGTTGCTCTGACACCAGACCAACCTGAGAAAGCCCCAGGGGCTGGTGTTCAGGTGAGCATGAGTGCAAAACCTAAAACCAGATCCCAGGGTGCTGGCCTCACCTGCGCCCCCTGTCTTCTTCTCAGACCATTCGTGGGCCCGTTGCCCCAGGGGGAACAAAGAATGTGGATCTGAGCCTACCAGTACACAGAGAAACTTAGGGCCCTCACAGGGACCAAGCAGCTGTGGACACCCTTCTCCCCCGAGACACAGTGCTAAAGTGGTACACCCAGGTGGTCTAATCTAAGAACCTGGAGGAAGAGATCAAATTGTTCAACAGCTGGACAGGTTCCCACCAGTGATAACCAGGAACTTAGTATCTGAGACTGAACTGTGGGCAGTGTAACTCCAGACTGGGGCTATTAGCCCAGGAAAACCACAGGAAATTGCGTGGTTCTGATCTCGAAACAACTTGCAAGTCTTGAGAAAGCCTCAGGGTCTGGAAATCACTGCAATGTGAGCACAAAACCAGAACTCTGAGCCAAGGGTGTTTGCATCAACTGTGCCCCTTCTCTTCCTCCCTGACCACCTGCCGGCATGCTGGCCCAGAGGGAACAGAGAGCATAGATCAGGCCCACCAGCCCTTGGAGAGACCCAGGGTCCACACACGGTCTCAGGCAGGTGCAGTCACACCTCTAGCCACAGCTTTAAGGCTTCCCAGTACTGAGCAGGCATGCCTGTGGGTGTGTCACACCTGTCCACCCCCTTTGAATGCTCTGTGGGCCTGTTGGCCGAGGTGGAGCAGAGAGTGTGGATCAGGGCCCCAAATTCAGAGACGGCAAGATGACTAGAGGCCAATGCAAAACCATAAACAATAAAAACCAAAAAAAATATGGCATCTCCAGATCTCAACTATCCCAATGAAATCAACCCTACGAACTCAAACACAATTGAAGTACAAGAAAATGACCTACACAATCCCTATCACAATCCCTACACAATATTTTAAAGACATTGAAAGATCAATTCTCAACTTCATATGGAAAAACAAAAAACCCAGAATAGTAAAAACAATCCCATACAATAAAAGATCCTCTGGAGGAATCTTCATTCCCTATCTCAAGCTGTACTATAGAGCAACAGTAATTAAAACAGCATGGTACTGGCACAGCAATAGGCTGGTGGATCAATGGAATCGAATCGAAGACCCAGAAATGAATCCACACACATATGGTCACTTGATTACTGACAAAGAAGCCAAATCTATTCAATGGAAAAAAGATAGCATATTCAACAAATGGTGCTGGTCTAACTGGATGTCTACATATAGAAAAAATGCAATTGGACACATATTTGTCACCATGCACAAAACTCAAGTCCAAGTAGATTAAAGACCTCAACATAAAATAGAGACACCAAGTCACTTAGAAGAAAAAGTGGGTAAGAGCCTGGAACATATTGGCACAGGAGACAACTTCCTGAACAGAACACCAACAGCCCAGGCCTTAATGCCAACAATTAATAAATGGGACCTCATGAGGCTGAGAAGCTTCTGTAAGGCAGAAGACACTGTCAGCAGACCAAAGCAACAGCCTACAGACTGGGAAAAGATCTTAACCAACTCTCTATCTGACAAAGGTCTATTATCCAAAATGTATAAAGAACTCAAGAAATTAAACATCTCCAAACCAAATAACCCAATTGAGAAATGGGGCTCAGAATTAAGCAGAAAATCCTCAACAGGGGAATATTAAATGTCTGAGAAACACTTATTAAAGAAATGCTCAGTGTCTTTAGTCATCAGAGAAATGCATACCAAAACAACTCTGAGAATCCATCTTCCACCCATCAGAATGGCTAAGATAAAAAATTCAAGGGACATTACATGCTGGTGAGGATGTAGAGAAAGAGGAACACTCCTTCATTGCTGGAGGGAATGCAGACTGGTGTAGCCACTTTGGAAATCTATCTGGTGCTATCTCAGAAAACTGGGAACAGGGCTTCCTCAAGACCCAGCTATTCCACTCCTTGGAATATACCCAGAAGGTGCTCCAGCACACAACAAGAAAATTTGCTCAACCATGTTCATAGCAGCCTTATTCATAATAGCCAGAACATGGAAACAGCCTAAGTGTCCCTCAATAGAAGAATCAATAAAGAAACTGCGGTACATTTACACTATGGAATACTACTCAGATGTTAAAAACAAGGAATTCCTGAAATTTGTGGACAAATGGATTGAACCAGAAATGATCATAATGAGTGAGCTAACCCAGAAGCAGAGAGACTCAAATAGTATATACTCATTTGTAACTGGATACTAGCCCAAGGGACATGTCTCATGACAGTCTTCACTTACCAGGAAAATGGGATAGAGGTGAGGACATCCTAAAGTGAGAGAAATATAGGAGATAAAGAAATAGATGGATCCAGAGGTTCCTAGAAACCTACCAGAAGAACACTATGATGGGTGGATCTGGGCCCTGGGGTTCTGCTCGATCTATGGTGCCAACCAAGGATAATATGTGTAGTCGTCATCAAACCCCTACCCAGATCTAGCCAAGGGACAGGACATTCTCCACAGTTAGGTGGAGACTGGGGACTGACTTTCACACGAACTCTGCTGCCCAATATTTAACCATGTCCCCTTGATGGAAGGCCCAATGGCACTCGGAGGAAGGATAGCAGATTACCAAGAAGAGACTTGATACCCTAGCATCATATTCAAGGGAAGAGGTCCCCCTCAGTCACAGTCATAGGGAAGGGGAATGGGGTGAAAGCGGGAGGGAGGCAGAAATGGGAGGATGCAAGGGATGGGATAACAATTGTGATGTAATATGAATTATTTCATTTTTCAATTAAAAAAGATAAAGTTAAGAAAAAGAAAATCAACCATCTAGAAACCAAATTAAATATATAGTTAACAAAAGGACTTAAAAGAGAGATATCCAGCATGTCTAGATAGAATTGTTTGTAGATGTCACTTGTCTGTAACAAAAAACCTCATTGCCAGGTGTTGGATGCCTGTGTCAGAGTTGTTGATTAGGGAACCCCAGAGACTCTCAAAATCATATAGACTTTTATGACTATGTTCACTTTTCTATTGGAATGAGGAAAAGACTCTATTGATGGAAGTCATCACATACTTTCCTCCCAAAATACAGAAGTTATGTTGTTGGAACTTAGTTGAAAACTTGTCATTACTTGCTAGCTTTCACAGTTACAAAACTCAGGCTGGTTATAAGAGAAAATGTATCAATCGTCTTACCCAGATATGAACCCTATAAACTCTAATACTAACTGAGCAGGCAAAATGTACCTACTTATACATTAGTTAAATGAAGATATTGGGATAACCAGGTGTTCTCTCATTGGAAATGAGGCCCTCTCTATAGGAAATAATCTATGGTTGGTATTAAAAATTCAGTGGAAATTATATATGTATATTCAGTGTATATATGCATTTGTATATATATATATAAGTCTATATATATATGTAAGGGAGTGTATAATAAAAGCCATGGAATTAAAGGCAGTCCTGGTCAAAGCACTGGGTACTGGAGAGCTGAGCTGCAGTATTATGCTGCCACATTACAGCACTCCTATGCTAAGAATGAACAGCAGATTCCTGAAGCCAACCTTGTGAGTACAGGCTAAGGATTGTCTCTATTTCTTGTCTCTTATTAATGGCCTTTCCTACATAGTGAACATCAGAAGACCATTCTAACTTTAATCCCCAGTGAATTATTTGTCTCCTATTACTTCACTTTATCGTCTAAAATGAAAAGGACTGTTAGCACATAAAATAATAATAATAATTCTAAAAAACCCACAGGTATAATTTTTATGTTTCATCAACAAAATAACAATAAAGAAAAACCTGATTGCCTTTTTTTAGGAGCATAAAGCACACAAACAAAAAACAGTGACAGTCATTTAAAACAAGTATACTTGTTGTAATTATAGGACTCTTTTAAAGAAATAATCGCTGTGGATAGAAATATTTCTCTACACATTCTTTTAATAATACTTTATTAATAAATTATACTTTGAAAATACTTTATGACCGTATGTATAGTATAAAGTAGTGATATTTGTGTAGTTATCTGACAGATTTTTTATGAATAAATAAAATCTTTTATTTTGAAAGATATTTTCAAACAATAAATCTATGTTTTGGAATTAGTTGTTTTAGCATTATTGTGTCAACAACTAGCATGTAAATAAATACTAATTTCATGCAAAAAATCTGTATTGTCAAACTGATTATTAAACTGTACACTCATAAAATAATTAGCATGAAAATACTAGAAACCTAAGTTGTGAGTTTCAGGGCTATACATATTTCACTATTCCTGTATGAGATAGTAGTATTGTTCTCCTTTGGAAATATTACAACAGAAGAGCTAGGAAGATGATGATATTTGAGTGTGGGTTGTTAGTTACATATCTAGAATCATAGACATTAGACATAAATCAATGATTTGCATACAATGTAACTTTTAGAAAGAGATCACAAACAGTGAAGCACTACTTTATGCTCATGTTTATAATGTACTCACAAGACTTCTTAATATATAGAGCAATATATTAGTGCTCTGTTTCTTGTAGCTGTTTTTATTACTATTATTTCTAAAGATATTAATGATTATCTTTTAAAAATATAAGAATTACAGGCTTTAAAATTTAGAAAATTTCCTCTTCTCATGATTAAAATTTATGTGCCTCTCAATTTTTAGGACAGTCTAAAGTAAATAATTATACTAATAAATAAAATAAATCAAATAAATCCATTTCATGGGACACTAAAGGGATTTTAAAATTCTTCTTGCAATTTGGCTTAACAAATACAGATGTTGAAGGGACTATTTAAACCATAGAGGTGGCATATTATAAAACATCTCTAATTTTGTCAAATATTCACTGACTTTATACTAATCACTTAATTTATTAATGTATTCAGTTATCAATCAATATTACAAAATTTAAAAAATTACTTTAGTAATATAAAGGAGTTATGCAAACATCAGGCTGAAAGGGAAAAAAGTTAGAAGAGACTCTGATGAATGAAAACACAGAGTAAATTCCATTTTGTCAAATTAGCCCCACACTTAGTGCCTGTGTTTCTTAATCTTTCATAACACATTTAGTTGGGGTTCACGTAAAGGCATTTCAATTTAATTTAAAGTGGCTGAAACAATCTGATAGGGTTTTCTCTCCTAAATGAGTTGCTTGTGCAGAAGATGAAAAAGCCATTAGCTTTTTAGAAAAACACAGGTATGAGGAGTTGTCTCTTGAGATACATGGTGATTATTAATACAGAGGTTATGAAAATGGAGCATGACTTTCAGCCAACACGGAAACATGAATTCTGTTAAGTGCTGAATGACATTAAGAGTACTTGAGAGGCAAGTTTCTAGCAGGAGGTTCTTCATGATCACACAAAGAGAATAAAATATTATCTTTATAAAGAACACTGTTTAGGCTCTTACAAAAGAACATGTTGTTAAAGTAAGGGAAAACTTGTTGTCCAATAGACTCTTAGGAAATTTGATTTTGTTGAATTTGTTGAACTCTTGCTTTTTCAGTCATTCAAAAACCCCATTAGCCCGAATGTGATGGTGCACACTTTTCATCTCATACTCGGGATGCAGAGACAGGAGGTCAGTCTGGTCTACACAGCAAATTCTCAAGCAGCCAGGCTTGCAAAGCAGTAACTTTTCTCCAAACAACAACAAATGTCACCACCATCATCATGTTATGCTTTCGTTCTTCTTGAAATGAATTAAATGTTTCTCCTCTGTGTGGTGGCATAAATAATAGTAGTCTTGTAGAGTTTGGTGAAAATCCAACACCCAGGAAACACCACGTATTCTTAACCAGAGGACCTTTATTGATTTGTACAGCAAACTGAGTAGCCATGGATACTGCACACACTCAGGAGCTGATACTACGACCCCAAGGTTTTAAGCCCCCAAACCATAAACAACATATGTAAGACAGCATCACAAGGTAAAACCCTACAAGCAAGTGAGCCATCTAAGTTATTCTAAGAGGGGAAAATAGCAGGATAACTTCTTTTTTTTAAAACTTTTATTGAATGTCTATAATTTACACATCATGCACCAAAAACCCTCTCTTTCCTGCAGTAAAATAAAACAAACAGACAAACAAAAAATCTTGTCACAGAAGCTGTAGTGTATCACACAGTATAGCCTTTTGTCCACCTATGTTTACTTTCAAATGTTCATTGCCAAGAGTCATGAATCTGGTTGGAGGCCTACACTATTGTTAACGGATCCTTACTGCGACTGCTTTCAGATATCCCATTATTGCTGTGTGTCAAGGAGATTTTTAATGTTTGAATCTGCAGATCTGGTCCTTTCATATATTCTAGCAGGTCATACATAGAGTAGATGTTGGGGTGAGGTTCACTCAAAGCCCTGGATCAGAGCCACTACTTTGTCCTGAGGACAGAGCCCACTCTCTTGCTCCCATATCATCATGGCAGGGCCAGATCTCCTGCTCCTGTGTCTCAGGGCAAGGCTCTCTCTCCTGGTCTCATGTCATCAGGGCTTAGCTGGCTCAACCAGTCCATGTCAGCAGGACAGGGCTGGCTCACCCCCTCCCATGTACTCAGGGCAGGGCCGGGTCACCTGCTTCCATGACCTCAAGGGATGGTCCACTCTCTGGCTCCCTTGTCATTGTGTCCTCGGGGCAGGACCAGCTCTCCCACTCCCATGTCATCAGGGCTGGGTCAGATCACCTGCTCCTGTGACCTCAGGTCAGGGCTGGCTTTCCACCTCCCATGTCATAGGGTGGGGCCAGTTCTCCCATGTCAGTCTCCCCAAGGCAAGGCTGACTCACACACTCTCTTGTCCTCAGAGCAGGTCAAGCTCTTCATCTCCTGTCTCATCAAGGCAGGCAAAGCTCTCAGGCTCCCATGTTGCCAGGGATGGCTCACCTGCTCCTGCATCCTCAGGGTCAGTTCTCCTGTTCCCATTCAATTCACCAGATTGTTGCTGGCTGTTAAGGCCTGGATGGCCTCCTACTCCTATGGAATCTTGTGGGACATCTAGCAGATGGTAAGTAGAGGTCTCTCAAAGTCTTTGTTGAGTAGCTGGCAGAAACCATTGATGTTGGCCCAACTCAGCTTCTTGTCCCGGGTAACTTGTGGCTCTGTTGATTTGGCCTCCTGAGTCGCTGGTTTCATCACGTACTCCATCTGCCATGGGTCCCTGCCTCAGTGCTGTCCCTAGTATCCACCTCTGCATGATTGAGCTCAAGGCACTGAACATGGTCCCGGCCTATGAGAGGAGGTCTGTGAGGCCTGTGGTGTGGGTGGTGCAGTCCTTGACTCAAACAGCACCCCTCCCCCTCGAACATTATCTCCTCGGCGCTCTCTGCACTGGGTCACAATCTGAAAGGTGGCCTGAACATGGTCTCATAGTCCTGCAGTGGGAGGGCATGGACGATCCACATGACAGGATATCCTTCTTTCTGGGAAACACCAACAGTGTGTTTTGGAGCTGTCAGTATGGTCCTTTGGTGGCTGTAAAATCTCTGCTGTTCCGCGGATCAGACAGAGTGTGTGATTGACACCATCTTGGATGATCTTGGATTGGATATTTCTAATACATTGCGCTAAGCGTTTCCTCCCAATCAGGGCGCACTCCAGCGTGAACATTTCTGTGTAGCTCTGGAACACAACCATCCTCCTCAGAATGCATTGCGGTCCTTATCTTTTGAACACCCTGACCTACACCCTTCGCCTGCCCGCCTCTCAGAACCACTCCTGCAGCTGCAGGATGGCTTCTTAATAATAGGTTTATGAGTCCTGGTTTTTGTGGTTAGAAGACTGAAGGAATTAAATGGAAAAAAAGTTAAAAGAAACAGAAAACATTTTGCCTTGGGTTGACCTTAAACGACATTCAAGACTCAGTCAATGAGTGGCTGCAGTAAGATGGCAGTGTTCATGCCATGATTCATCCCTTTAGAATGTACACTCTTAGGTTGATTATCTTTTTGCTTCAAGTTAGAAAAGTCCCAATTTCTTAAACCCGCTGTAGCCTCTTTGCACGTTCAGGTTTCAAACTATGCACATGGCCATTGCTCAAAACTGCTTTGTCTGGCAATTCCCCTCATGAATGTCATCTTTCTTAGACCAATTCATCTTTTCCCAAGGCCAGCCACTGCCATTAGCTTCTATGGCTATATATTACCTGATTCAATCAATTATAGTATAATTTTAAGTGATGAACCTCGCTTATGTATCCTTAAATCTACTTACAAATACCTGTTCTGTGAACTGATGATATTTATTTTTTTAAATTATAATTTCATGATCCCCCATTTTTCCTCTTTCCATATGTTTCCATATAGCTTCTTGCTTTCTCTCAAAATTATGTCCTCTTTATTTCATTGCATGATGTCTCACACACACACACACACACACACACACACACACACACACACACACACAAACTAAGACAGAGTTCCTTGTGTAGCCTTGGCTGTCCTAGACTTGTTTTTTAGACCAGGCTGTCCTCAAACTCACAGCGATCCACCTGCCTCTGCCTACACACATATATTTTTAAATATATACAACCAGCCACTGGGCAAAATGTCCTCATTTCTGCAACAGGCAGAACTCTGCCTAAAAATGGGCAGGCTTGGATGTCAAACTCTGACAAGACAAGGTGAGCAAGTCCTCAATATTTCTTGCCTCACAATTATGTCCATGAGATTTATTTGGCCAGAAGGCTGAAGATGATGTTCCAACATTATAGAGAACTTTGGGTGACTGTTCCAGTAACAAACTGACTCTGTCATTTTTCCATTTTGGAGCTGCTGACCTGCACTTCCGATTCATTCAGGTATTTAAGTTTTATTCCTTCTTGAGTCTGTGATGGAGTTGAAGACAAGATAATTTAGTCTTACAATTAAGCTTAGTTGTTTAGGGCTTAAGATATTTTTAGGTCTAGATAGATGTTTTAAGTTGATAATGACAAGATATGATAGATATTGATTTACATTCAGAATTTTAGCCTCAAAGAGATAAGAAAGCTGTTTTCTTCAAGGTTGCCAAATACATATAGACAAATCACTATGAATGTAACATTTTTATAATTCCTGATTGGAGGTTATTCTTTCTTTGTATAGTTTTTTATGTAGAGTAATATAAATGTATATGTAAAAAATATAATATAAAAGGGAAAAAGATATAGTATTGAATAAAAGAATATTTTATTAAAATGCATAGGCAATCTTAGTCTATATAATATGAATTTTATATATTTTTGTGCTGATGACAACATTGATAATTTTAACTTTAAATAATCTCGGACAACTGGCTGAGAAATTTAAGGAGATAGAAAACACAGAAGGTAACAGTGCATTATTTCTTCATTTTTTATGTTTCCATGAATCAATCACTCTGGCTCTGTGTCTCAGAGTCTGTGTCTGTCTGTCTGTCTGTCATTTTGTCTCTCTACTCTTGGTATTTGAATATCATTAAAGGGCATTTGCAAATGCCTGAACCTCTTAAATCCACACAGGTGTTTGAATGCCAAGGATGGAAAGGTTTTGGTAAGGCCAACAATGCTTTCCTAATCGAACTAGTCAAAATTTGGAGTTCTCCACTGGTTGTTCATAATGCAAGAAATATTATGTCCAGGAAAATCTTCCTATGTGTTCATTTAATGGAAAATTCAAACCTTTGTTGGGGAGTGGTTCCTCTAGCATATAAGATGGAGAAGCATATGATACATATGTGTTTTCAAGTTGAATTTTTTATAAAAGCGTTTTCATACACAGGATAAAGGCATCATTACTAAAAATAAATTGGAAACACCAGGTTTTCTGAAATGTGCCATGATACAGCAGAGGATATGAAGTTCAAACTAATTTGTACTGACCATATTAAATTTCATACAATATGTCTCCCGTGATATATAACCAAATTCATCTTGCAATTCACAGAACAAGAGGCAAAGCCAATAGCACAGGTTTCACTGAGGCAGCCCTTTGTTAACCAGGAACATAAATAAGTACACTTTATATTCAGATATAAGCAAATTTCACGCCTGGAATATAAGGAGTAAAAATAATGGATTACGAATTTTGCAATTCTTCATGGTATTTTCATTTTTTTAATTCACTTAAAGTGAAATCTAAGTTCTGCCTGCAAGCTCTTTGTCTTTTTAGCAATATTTACTTTTGAGCTTCTGCGCTGAATCTCTTATTACATTATAATGTTAAGTCTTAGAATTTCCATGAGCTCCTTTTATCTTGCCTTCTGGTTACTTTACAAGACAAGGACTCTGGGGCTCTATCCACTTTAAGCACCATCAATATGAACCTGATTCACTGAAGAGGGCTACAGAGGAACTCACCATTTCAGTGGTATCCTTTAACTGCTAGTGTCACAGTTTTCAAAGTTGACAGTTATTCTCTCTCTCTCTCTCTCTCTCTCTCTCTCTTTCTCTCTCTCTCCCTGTGTGTGTGTGTGTGTGTGTGTGCATGCGCATGCGTCTTTCTCTATTGATTCTGTTAGTAGTAGCTACTCTTTCTAGAATGTTCCTTAGCTCCTGACTTCCCAAAGAAATTAACATCAGACAAAGCAATTGCACCAGCTGGCATCCATTCACCATTATAACTGGCATAGATGCTGGGTTCTTTAGGAACAGTACCATAGTTTGAAATCTTCAGAGTGTTTATAACCAATAGAGTTTAAGCCACCTCACACTGAGAAATGACAGAGCATACAGGCAGAAGAGACAGAGGAAGGCATCTCATAAATTGTGGTGTGGAGTGATGCTATCATTCGTTTTGAGCTCATGAAAAATATCTGTTTGTGGGAAATGGGGATAAAAAGAAAAAATACCGCTTTATATTAGGATGGGAATATGTCTGTGTTGAGAGAGAGAGAGAGAGAGAGAGAGAGAGAGAGAGGGAGAGAGAGAGAGAGGATAGTTTTTGCATTTTCTGCAGCTGAAGAGTTATAGAAAAATATGTAGAGTAAATGCATTTTTATTATTGAAATTGTTTGGGCAATAGGTGAGCTAGATGTGGATTTTTACACATGAAAATTCCAGCACTGGATTTGGGGTGGGGCAGGAGAACCCAGACCTTAAGAGCAACTGGAGCAATTTAGAAAGATCCTATCTCAAAACAGAGCAGAAACAACAGCAAAGATTTAGTAATCTATGATATTGAAATTATCCAAGTATTCCCAACCTTAATTTAGATCTAACAATGGTATAAGTACTGCATGCTTCTTGTCTTTACTTCCCAAGTGACTGGAAGATTCTCTCAACCTCATAGGTATTTGTTTTTACCTAAACCAGCACTGTAGAATAACAAACATACCTTTATCAATAGTAAAAGATTGGGTATAATAAATCTGTTTAGTAAATGCAATAAGCAATAATGAAGCTTTTAAAATGTTGTCTCACCAGGGTTCTATGATGTTGAACTTTGTGTGGTTGTAACACAACAGTGCTATCTCTGCCCGGAGTTGTTAGTTGGAATGCTATTGGTGTTTTCACTGCTCTGTACAGTAAAGAGAAAGTGCAGAAGATAAATGAGAAATAAGTTTAAACACCAGTTGTCTGTGGCATTTGATCAATAACTAACACTCTTAAGGTAGAAAACTCAACTTTGTAAAGCAGGCATTCTGACAAGATTGCAAACAGCTTCTGAAATTATGTAGTTTTTGATACATTAGGGATATAATTAATACCAAGTGAAGGTTTACTACTCCAAAAAGCCACTTCAGAATAACAACAAAATTATATCTATTACATTTCAGGGGGGTAGGTGAATGTGAGGAAGCCTATTAGTACATTATGATTTATGGCAGCAACTGTCGGTAACATTTTACCTGTCTTTATTCATGGCAGACAGTATTGGCAGTGTGATTTAATCTATACAACTAGATGAAATCCCAAGCTTTATGTGACTTTAATAGTCACAGAATCAGTCTGAGATAAAAATTTGTAGTAAAAATTATTTTTTTCCTAATAATTTCTGTCTCCTCTCCCATTTTTACTACTTCAATAATTGCATATCTCCTTTTAAATAATATACTGCATGATAGTCAATTTAAAATATTTTGGATTGTAAAACTATGTTGTTGGTTTTAATCAGTGATTAATATAACAGATTCAGAGATGATCAATGATGCTGTAATATTGTTTTAATTGTCTAAATAGTCAAGAGATTTTTTTTTTTTACCTAGAAATCTTAGGTTCAGTTCTCAGCACCTGTCATTTAGGTACATGCATGTATGCACAAACACTTTAGTAAAAAGTAAGTAAAATCCTTTAATAAACTAAAAGTGTAGCAGTAAAAATGGAAAATATATAAGGGTTTTGTGGGAAAATATTGATGGTATACCTGGAAAAATAACACGATGATATGATTCTAGTCATTAGGAATAAACAATATATAACATACGTCACTTCTTATAGCTAGCAGCTGGCTGGCTGGCTGCAGTACCTCAAGTGTCTGGATTACAGGTCGAAGTGCTTTCTCAATGTTCTGTACACTAATTAACTGACCATAGTGATATTTTAAGGAGATTCTTGTATTTTTGTGTCACTTTCCACTTAAATAATTCATTGGAGTATAACCTAACTCTTATCCTGAATGAATTCTTTTCATTGGCTTCTGATCTTTAAATTTGTGGGAGTTTGTCTTGGGTTTTCTGGTTTTTTGTCTTCTTCTAGAAAAACTGATTTAGAGACATCAGAATGAGGCAGGGTTTGTACTGCAACAATGTAGGTAATTTTTATGGCACAATTTATAATGTTTCTTCTGAAATTAATTTTATATTTACAATTCCATCATTTTATTTCCACTCAGTTTTCCAGCTCTTTTATCCGACTACTTTTATGTCAGTTTGAGGGCCATATGTCAGTTTGAGGGCCATTTAACAATGCCAAAGTAGTATATCCAAAATGTGGATATTTTTTTGCTCTCCTCCTATTTGTACCTTTCTCTGTCATTTTGAAAAGCAGTGGTTGCATTTTATATCCAATTAATCCAGCTGTAAATTCTCTACCAAGTCTCAAATAATACACTGTGTATGTCTCTGTGTGTGTGTGTGTGTCACTCTGTGTGTTTGTGTTTGTGTGTGTGTGCGTGTTTGAACACAAAATCATCAAGAATCTAGGTTTTCGATAATGTAAGACCTAAATAAAATGATGACAAAAAAGACTGGATGTGGCACGAAAACAAGGATTAACAGGCAAGTTGAAAAAGCAATGCACTGAAATGACTACTTTTTAAAGGAAAAATTATTCAATATTAATATTAACAAGAGTTTCATTACCATAAATTTTACAATGTAGGTGTGCAGAGTAATACAGTTTGTAATGATTTTAAAGTGGAATGAATACCAATGAGCTTCATAACAAAACATCACAGTAAATGAAACAGATAACCACATGTGGTTGACATTATTTACTTTCACAGGTTTTTGTCTTAGTGATAAAGATTATTGGTAGCCTAAGTTAAGGAAATCCAAATCTGAACACCCTGCGAAACATGGTCATACACATGAGCTACAACATCTTACGTTTGGTAAGGCTAGAGAGAAGGAAGTCTTAATTATATCTACCTGAGAAAGTTTGTTAATTTTCATTTGCTTCTTAGAGACAAGCTCCCATTTATTCAGCTCAGCCTACCCTCAAATACCCACAATTCTCCTGCATTAGGCTCTCAAATTCTGGAATTACATGTGTGTGCCACCACAACTGGAAAATTGATGAACTTTAATAATAGCTATTGACAGCTTCTACATTTCAAGTGAAATGCACTTGCAGTATTGCTGATACAAACATCAATATCTGAGGAGCTGAGCACATTGGCTCCCTCTGGTACCAGATTTGCAATGTGTAATTGATTTCTAAGGTGCCACCTTTTGGCTGCCTCCTATTTATTTCCAGAAGACAGTACACATTGACTTTATACTCATATCAACTGTATTCTTAAATAATTAGGGAAAGTGATGTCTCATCCTTTCACCTGATTCAAGATTTCTTGTATAAGATACCACAGATACGTACTAGAAAATCTCTGTGGGATCTAGCCTGCTTATTTGTCTATGTTTCTGTTCTTTCTTTCTTTCTTTCTTTCTTTCTTTCTTTCTATCTATCTTTCTTTCTTTTCCTTTTCACCTTTTCTTTTTGTCCTTATACCATAAGACAAGTAATGAAACAAACATTTAAGAACTCATTTTTTGATTCCAACATGGAGGTGATGAAGACATGTGGTGTCTGAACTGCAGAGAAGAGATGACAGGCCTTACAGGGAGCCACAGACTGCGGGGGGTGGAGATCACTGGGTGAGAGAGATCCACACAGTGTGGAATATGGGCGGTTCAGACTTCTGGTCATCCAGCAGCCCACAGAGGACAGCAGCCCAGTCCCTAGAGCCTGGACCAGTCCCTGCCTGCAAGCTGCCAGCTGTGGCCTTGCTCGGCAGTTAGAACTCGGTATATGGGATGGAAATCATCCTGGCAGTGAACCTTTAGAGCTCCTACTTAGGGAAATCTTGGAGAAACAGGTGGATCTGTCCTCAAATACCCCCGCACTCCAGCCCCATGACAGTCTACAGAAAGCCCAAATGCCACACTGGGGCCCAGAATGCCGTGGAAATGTAATCCAGCAACAGAGGCACTGTCTGAGCTGGACCGGGCAGGAGCCTAGGTGCCTGCTCCAAGGGACTCTCCTGGCACAGTAGATAACAATGGACCCAGCCTAGACATCTTCCACAGCCTAGAAGGGACTCACATACTTTCAGAAGAGGCTGTGCAGGCAGGAGGGGATAGGGCAGAAATCTAGCCAAACAACAACAATCAGAAAGCAGTATCTGCTCTCTCCCTGGCAGGCAGAGCCTAGGCCTGACTATCTGGTTGGAGCAATCAGAAACCAAAACAAATACCAGAAGCCAGCAGGGATTCAAGAACTCTTGGGTAATCTGAGCCGAGGACACAAAACCCTGGAGCACAAGGGCAAGGTATTCAAACCCCAGCCAAAGACAGGATAACTGGCTCTATGTACACTATCTCAAACAGATACTGGAGCTGCAGAACACCAGCACCTACCTCGGCTGACCCAGTGGGGAGCCCAGGGTGTGGACCAAATTCTTCAGGACTTGAAACCAGGTAACCTGTCTGTTCCAGGGAAAAGTTCCCTGATCACCACAACAAAAGCCCTAGATGCATAATTATTCACCAACAAGCTGATCTCAACAACCAGTGAAGGAGCCAGAAGTTGCCTCCCAACACCAGAGACAGCAAGATGACGGTAGCCCAGTGAAAAACATAAGCAACAAAACCCAAAAGTATGGCATCTCCAAATCCTAGCTATCCCAAAAAAGCAACCTGGAGAACTCAAAAAAAAATTGAAATACAAGAAAATGACCTAAAATACTTAGCAATGAAGATGATACTGTAGGAAATGAATAAAATCCACAAATATTACAGGGGAACATAGCCAAACAGGTGGGAGACATCAAAGAGGCCCATAGAGTGGCACTGGAAGTATTCATGAAAATACAATCAAAAGAAGGAAATCAATAAAACACTTCAAGATCCGAAGATGAAAATGGAAACAATGATAAAGGCACAGACAATAGAAAAACAGGAATGAGAGACCTTAGAGAAGAAAGCAAGCAACACAGAGGCCAGCTTCTCTCACAGAATCCAAGAGATCGAGGAATGGATCTTTGGACTAGAAAATACAATCTTATATCTTGAAGCAACCATCAAGGAAAATGCTAAATCTGAAAAATTCCTGGCACAAAACATTGAAGAAATTAATGACACCATGAAAAGATGAAACTCGAGGATAATAGGCATTGAGGAAAGAGAATACCCTCGATTCCAAGGCCCAGAAAGTATTTTCAACAAAGTTATAGAAGAAAATTTTCCAATTTAAAGAAGAGGATGTTTATAAACATAAAAGAGGCCTACAGAACACCAAATAGAATAGACCAGAAAAGAAAAACTTCTCATAACATAATAATCAAAACACAAACTATACAGAACAAAGAAAAAATATTCAAAAGAGTAAGGGAAAGGGGCCAAATAACATTTAATGGCAAACCAATCAGAATTATACCTGACTTCTCAGCAGAGACCATAAAAGCAAGAAGGGACTGGAAAGAGGTCCTGCAAACCTTAAGAAACCACAGATGCAGGCCAGACTACTATACACAGAGTACTCAGAGAAACTATCAATAACCATTAACAAAGAAAACAAGATATTCTATGATAATACAAATTAACAGATAAAACAGTACTTATCCACAACTCTGGCTTTACAGAAGTTACTAGAAGGAAAACTCCATCCCAAAGGGACAAGCTACAATCAAAATTACAAGGGAAATAGATAACTACACCATCATAAAATCACAATACAGGCTCTCTACTGTAACCAACATCAATATCAAGGGACTTAACAGTCACTGGTTGTTAACATCTCTCAAAATCCATTGTCTCAATTCTCCAATAAAAAGACACAAACTAACTGAATGAATGCATAAGCAATATCCAACATTCTTCTACATTCAAGGAACACATCTCAACCACAAGGATAGACATTACCTCAGGGTAAAAGTCTGGAAAAAGATATTCCAAACAAACAGTCACAAAAAGCAAGCTGGTATAGCCATCTTAATGTACAATAAAATAGACTTGCAACAAAAACTAATCAAAAAGGATGAAGAAGAACACTTCATCCTTTATCAAAGGTAAAGTCAATCAAGATGATATCACAATTCTGAACATCTATGCTCCCAATACAAGGGACCCTCATTTGTAAAAGAACTATTAACAAAGCTTAAACAACACACCGATCCTCACACAGTAATAGTTGGAGACTCAATACTGCACTATCCCCAATGGATAGGTCATTGAAACAAAAACTAAACTGAGAAACACTGACAATAACCAACAACATGAGTAAAAAGGATCTAACAGATATTTACATAACTTTTCACCCAAACACAATGGATTATACCTTCTTCTCAGAACCCTGTGGAACCTTCTCCAAAATTGATCATATAGTAGGTCACAAAAGAAGCCCCAATAGATTCAAGGAGATTGAAATAATACTTGGTACCCTGTGAGATCACCATGGTCTAAATCTGGACTTCAACAACAACAGAAATATCAAAAAGCTTACGCACACATGGAAACCAAACAATTCTCTAGATAACGACACCTGGGTCAAGGACGAAATAAAGAAAGGAATTAGGGACTTCCTGAAAGTCCATGAAAGTAAAGGAAAAACATGCCCACATTTGAGGGACACATTGAAAGAAGTGCTAAGAGGAAATTTCATAGCATTAGGTGCTTTTATAAAGAAGTTGGAAACATCCCATGTGAGCAACTTAATGACACGTCTGGAAGCCCTAGGGAAAAAAGAAGCAGAAACACCCAAGAGGAGTAGTCATTTGGAAATAATCAAATTCAGGGATGAAATCAATAAATTAGAATCAAAGAGAACAATTAAAAGAATCAACAAAACCAGGAGCTAGTTCTTTGAGAAATTAAAAAAGTTAGACAAACCATTAGCAAAAGTAACTGAAAAGCAGAGAGACAGTATCCAAACCAGAACACTCTTTCATTGCTGATGGGAGTAAAACCACTTTGGAAATCAATCTAATGCTTTCTCGGAAAACTGGGAATAGGGCTATCTCAAGACCCAGGTATTCCACTTCTTGGAATATACCCAGAAGATGTTCCACCACACAACAAGGACATATGCTCAACCATGTTCATTGTAGCCTTATTCCTAATAGCCAGAACCTGGATACAACCTAAATGCCCCTCAGTTGAAGAATGGATAAAGAAACTGTGGTATATTTACACTACTCTGCTATTAAAAAACAAGGAAATCCTGAAATTTGTGGGCACATGGATGGAACTAGAAATGATCATACTGAGTGAGTTAATCCATATGAGAAAGACTCACATGGTATATACTCACTTACAATTAGACACTAGCCCAACAGGGATATCCCTTTAAAGTCTTTACTTACCAGGAGATTGGAATAGATGCAGGGACCTCCTTTTGGGACTCTAAGTGAGAGAAGTATGGGAGAATGGGGAAATAGAATGATCCAGAGGGTCCTAGAAACCTGAAAGAAGACCATCATGATGGGCAGATTTGGACCCAGGCAGGTCTGCTCAATCTTCTACACCAACCAAGGACAATACATGCAATAAATATTGAACCCCTACTCAGATCTAGTCAAAGGATAGGACAGTATCCACAGTTGTGTGGAGAGCAGGGACTGACTCTGATATCAATTCTGTTGTTCCATATTTGATCACTTCCCCTTGGTGGGGAGGCCTGGTAGCATTCAGAGAAAGAATAGGAAGGCTACCATGATGAGATTTGAGAGACTGTGACCATATTGTGGTGGAGGAGGTCCCTTTCTTTCACAGACCTATGTGAGGGGAATAAGGTGTAAGAGGGAGGGAAGAGGGAACAGGAGGAGACAAGCAAGTTGATAACAATTGAGACGTAATCTTAATAAATTAATTTTTTAAGAGAGAGAATTCATTTTCTACTTATCCATGGATGTAAATGGTAATTTTATGAGAATTATAGACTTCAGACTACATTTAATCATGAATTTCAGTAAAATCCTTTATTCAAAATAATTTTAGAATGCCTTCAATATTACAAATCTATTTCCTTCCTGAAATTATTGCACAAAATATTTATTCAAAACTTTTTTCATGAGGAATACAAAATTTCTCCATGAACTTTATGAAACCAAATAATTTCTATCTAAGTGGATGTGTTCATGTATATGCCAGTCCATTTTTGGTAACTCAAATATACAGACTATTTAGAAATATGTAAAAGAAAAGTCATAATACAGATTATTTTAATAAGGCCTTCTCTAAACCTTCAGAATGTATGTCTTTTGAGTGTTTTGTTTTATACACCTTTAAATTTTTGTTATTTCTTAGAATACTTTGGCCTGTTTACAACCTTTTTTAAATTTATTTTTTATTAAATATTTTTTATTTTTTACATATACATTATATTATTACACATATATACAGCAAGAAGACCCATGACACAATCAGAAATTATATAAATGTTACATTCTTAGTGTTTGATTATTTGTATTTGGCATCATTGCCAAATTGTCCTTTTCTGGAAAAAATTTGGCATGGTAAAGTTTTCATTTGATTAATCTGCCTCAACCCCTGTAAGTTCTCATAGAATTAATACCTCATATCAAATGAGGTTTACAACATTTCTAGATAAGAGAGTTGTTTCTTCTTATTGCCTACCTAGTATACCCTGGCAGTTTCTCCTCCTGTACCTACACATGACAACACTTAGCTTGAGATTTCTCTGCCTCATCAATGAGCTCCCCATATGTGACTTCAACCAATTATAATGGAAAAATCTGAGTTTTTATGACTCCATTGTGGAAACATTGAAATATTATCAGTCACTAAAGAAAACAATGTCACAACAATGTATTACATTTATACTTTATTAATTTCATTAGTAAACTGGCAATTATTTTAAATATATAAGATTCAACACAGAATTTTCTTCAAATCATGTCATATTATACAAAGCAATCCAGCCCTAGAGAGTCTGGCATCTGCAAGATGTCATAGAACAAATGTACATGATGCTGTATTATGAGATGCATTTATAAAAATACAGGTGCAACAATCAGCTATTCAATATCAAATGCCCACACGTGAAAATATATATAGAAGTAGGATTATATAGAATGAACAAGTTGTATTTATGTATTTAGGATACATGTGTGTAAACATATATGTACCTAACAATAATTAATGAAAAAAAGAAGCCAGGAATTTAAAAGAGAGCCCAGAGGCCTATGTGAGAGGATTTGGACAAAAGAAAGGAGAAAAGGATATGATGCTATATTATAATCTAAAAATAAAAACAAAAATCATTATTTCATATTTTAATAAATTAGCTTTTCCTGGGGATGATGAGGCAAACTTGTGAAGTAGCTATACAAATGACCATGAAAATGACGAAGTTACTGGAAGGAAAATTCCAACCCAAAGTTGTTTTGTTTGTTTGTTTGTTTGTTTTAATGGGGAAAATGGACTTAATGTGGGACTCCAAAGCATTTTGGACAAGTATTATTTTATGGAGTTATAGCTTTTATCTCATATTGTAAATTCCTTACAACATTTGTATGTGCTTAACCTGTTGAATTGGCCCATGATGAGAGGTAAACATTTCTTTCTTTCTTTCTTTCTTTCTTTCTTTCTTTCTTTCTTTCTTTCTTTCTTTCTCTTTTTTGCTTTTAAAATCTTAAGATTTTTAAATTTAAAAGGTTTTTACATATACATTTATATGATTACACACATATACAATAAAGGATCCACAGCAAGAAGAACCACAAAACAATCAGGAATTATATAAGTGTTACATTTATAGGGTTTTGGGTGTCTCTGCCATCTTCTAATCTGGGAAGCTGCTAACCTGCATTTCCTATTCACTCAGGGAATTAATTTTATTCCTTCTTAAGTTTCTGATGGGGTTGAAGACCAGATAGTTTAGTTTTACAGTGAAGCTTAGGTCATTTAGGGGTTAAGATGTTTTTAGGTCTAGACAGATGTTTCAAGTTGATAATGGTAAGATATGACAGATATTGATTTATGTTCAGAATTTTAGAAGCACCAAGACAGAAAATATGTTTTCTTCAAGGCTGTGAATGTAACATTTATATAATTCCTGATCGTGTCATGGGTCTTCCTGCTATAGGTAGTTTATTCTATATATGTATAGAAATAAAATTATTATGTAAAAAAATAAAATAAAAAACCCAGAAATAATAGTTTCAACCTGAAGGAGAAAGTAGAGAAAGTCACTCTCCCAATGCTGCACATTCCAATACCTTTAATCACCGGCCATCATCATAATAAAAATTATTAGTTGCCTTTACAGATTGTGTTATCGTTTCCTGGTTATGTGTGTTTTATTCATGCTCTTTTACATATCTTTCAATGGACTTCTTTTCCTTATATTGGTATGTAGTAATTATATGTAATACTGTATTCCAGTCTGATATTTCTACAGATTTATATAATATGTAGATACATTCTGAACCAGTTCTCTATCGTAACTGAGAGTTCTTATTACTTAATATTTTGGTTTTTTTTCAAGTTTTTTATGATTATTTTTTTGCCCTTAAATCACTCAATTTTGAAATATTTTTTTCTGGCAAAAATAACAAAATTTCTTATTTACTATTTCCTTGTCCTCATATATCATCTATAACTAAAAACCATCAAAATTCCCATAAATCATTACTTAAACATTTAATTTATTCCTGTTCAACTCTGTTAGTTTCATGAAGCAAATTAAAGTTATAATGTAGCAAATCAGTGAAAATATAAAAGCCTCCCTAAAAACATGGCAATGCAACACACCCCTATTTATTTAATATACTATTTAATTGAATGCAATGATTAGTGCCTATCATAGCATGTAAATGTCGGATGTTTTATGGGGAAGCCATAAATATTACAGCCGTTTTAATGGACTGGGTCAATGATGTTAGAAATAAATCACCATATTGGATGTCACTTGGAGAAAAAAACTTTGTAACAAAATCCATGTGTGTTAGAGCACTACTATTTCTGTAATATTGACACATTTTTGTTGATATTTCTTACACATTTTTTATGTTTATAGATTGAAATCAGAACAAAACTTGCTATGATTTCTTTTTGCTCAACAAAATAAAGTCTACCTGAAATAAAAATGTAGAAAACACTTTTTAGTTATAAACTGCTGAAATTTGTGAAGGCATGATCTGTGTCCTTTTGCAATCTTAAAGTAAAATATATAAATTAAAATTTCAATAATTACAAATGATAGAAAAATGTTGTGGCTTCTCTGATCCAGTTCCTCTTTCTTGATGTGTTTCTGGTCCATAGAGGGAGGGAATTTAGGCTACCTGATGAGACCTGATAGTCTGTGGGCAGTCAGTGAGGGAGGAGGGCCCTGTGTTAGAGGTCTATGGGAGGGCAATAACGCAGAAGAGGGACAGAGGGTGGTAAAGGGAAGATAAGAGGGAAGGGATAACAATCAGGATGTAATGATGAATAAATTATAATAAATAAAATATAAAATATAAAATATTTTTACACCATAAGAACACAAGATAGAAAAAAATAATATGTAGTAGAGTCAATGACTAAAATAGTCCAACATGAAGAATAGTTTTAGTTTTCCATTATTCTAAAAAGACATTATTTTTATCCTATCATTCATATTCATTCTTACCTGAGAAATAATTTCGATTGTTGAATAAGATAAATTCCATTCCAGCTGTTATCGATGAAATAGCCAAAATATATTCATAATATTACTATTCATTATTATAAGTGCTGTGAACTCATTCAACTAGTAAAGTAATATTCCATCCAATAAAAATATGTGACATTTTCCAACTGACATAATAAAGTATTGAAATGACATTTTAAATATTTTATGAGAAAGTCAAAAAACTGATATGTGGTAGTCAATAATGTGAGAAACCATATATGTCACAATAAAGGTCTGTGATCAAAAAGTTAGAAATGTTTAGTTATAACTATGCATACAACAAAATTAGATTTGCACTATGGCAGAATCCACATGGACTCTGTTAATATAAAGCCAGGAAAGAAAATTAGAATCAGGAAGATAATGAAGAAAGCATTTGATGCAATTCATGTGGCTGATGATGGAGACAAGGACAATGATCAGAGAGTATATGACAGCGTAAGGTTTTGGTAAGCCTATGCACTGCGAAAGTTGAAGCATTTTCCAGAATGAAATTATCACTACCTCCTAATCATAACTACGAAGAAGTAATAGTGTTAGTTATATTTGTTTTCTCTTCTTCTTCTTTGAATGTTTTCTTCAGTTCACTGATACAGAGTTATACGGTGTTCGCTTTGTCCATGGTACCATAAGTAAAACCAGAAGGTCTATTGAATTTTTAGTCACTGTTTAGTATTGATGGAAACCCACAATTAATTGGACATGCTTGACCCTGGAAGAGATAAATTATGTCAGATTGTTGATAAGAAGAGGTGTCAATAGTAATCAAGATACTTGGGGGAGAGGGGTCAGTGAAAGGAACACTGATAGTATCTAATTTTACAGGCTAGCGCTAAAAGAAATGATTTTAATCAGTTTTTCAGTTAAAATTGTTTCTAGCAGGACATGTTTGATATTTTGTTGGAAAGCAAATTTTTTAAAATATATATAAACAAATACCTTTTCTGAAGAAAGATCAGGTTCCTTTCTGCCTGGCAATATGAAGATCTTAGGAATTGAATTTTCAGTAACTCATCTTATAAGGGGGTCTGATTTATTGCAAGTCTGAGCTAGAGCACGTGTACTGTCTCTGAGCTAGAGCACGTGCAGTCTCTCTGAGCTTCTTGGCAGTCTTTCGTGAAAATTGTTGTTGAATACATAACCAATTTTCCCAGGTTGCCACGCCTTCTGCCCCTAAGGAGTCCACTTAGAGGTGTTCTCAATAGGATCAACACACACAAACGCTGATGCTTTATAAGAATGTCTGTCTTAGGGAAGTGTTTTCTTCTTAACAGAGCCATCTGGGTGTTTCATATTCAAGAGAACAGTTACCTCTCCTAAAGGGGCAATTTCTAGTATTATATAAGCCTTTTGTTTGCATATTTACTAGAAGCTTTGTGAATTGGAGGCTTTGAATACTGATATATTTTTGTATTTGTTTATCAGTTTAAGAAAGATTATTTTGAAAATTGTTAAGAACTACACTGGGGATCCAGGCAAAATGACTAACTTTCGTGTCTCCAAGCTTGCTTTTCTGTGGCTAGTTTTGAGGCTGTCAAAATGGATGTGACCAAATGAGTGGTTCTTGACCTTTTCAGTCGAGTTTTACTGCCTTATTTTCGTAAACACCTCTTAGCATCCCACCTGAGCTAAGAAGAGCAATAGTCACTCTAATGTGGGGTGTCTGGGTTGCCACTTCAGTGGCCTTGCCCCAGTGAAAGTTTGTGTTAGATATATCAGGAATATTATTAGGAAGAAGGAGCAAGGAAAGGAAATAGTATCTTATTTAATTTTCATTCCTTACTTAGTGATCAATTACAATTAAGTGAGTAACTAGAGGCAATATTTTGTAATAACTATGGCTTGGAAAAGATCTCTCCACAAGTTTTTTGTTTGTTTTTTTCATCTAGAATGTTAAATCTCTTTCACTGTACAGGAAGAAAGGAATTTTGATGACTGAGTCCCAAGTGAATTATGGTCCATTGAAAGAAAACTATCTATAGTGTTGCTTAATTCAGGGAGAACCACCCAACTTTAAACTTCCTTACCTTAATGAGATACAAAGTGTTAAAGGCAAAACCCACACTCACCCCCCCAAAAGTAACCTACCTGGGCCATTTTCTCAACCCAGGAACAAAATAGCTGACTCCCAAGCCACACATAGGCTATCTATTGGTAAGGTTGGGCTGGTAAATATTAAACCACCCTTAGGTCTGTGTCTGGAATGTACAGATTCTGCTGGACTTGGAATACAGATTTCAGAATGACAGCCAACATTCTTTATTCAGTTAATAGATGACTCAAAAAAATCTTTTGAATAGATACCTCAGATTAATGGGATCACTCAATCCTAAACTTTGGATCTAAGGAGGCGCCAACACATGGCATAGCAAAAGCAACATGTTTTTCTTGGTACGTGGCAGGAAAAGAGGGAATCACCATGGATGTATTGTCTCAATGGTTAAGTCCAGAGCCAAGACTAGTGTCATATGTAACCCCAAAATTTGACGGGGCTGCTAAGAGTGGCATTGATGTTTAAAAACAGTAACAGTAACAGTTCTCCTTATGAAATAAGCTAATAAAATCATATAAGGTCAACATGTGAAGGTATGAATAGCCCACCAAATAAGGGCAATCTTAAAATTTTTCAGGAAATTTCACATTTCAGTAAGCAAATGAGCAAACAGGATAACAACAACAACAACAACAACAACAACAACAAAAAGAAAAAACAAAAAAGAAACTAATTTCCATACCATTCTCCTAAGCACGCCCAACTGTGGTCTGTAATGGATATAAAATTTTACTTGTAGTAATAGACACCTATGCAGTTTGGGTTGGTAGTCTTTCTACCAAAACAGAAAGAATCATTTCTATCTGAATATGAGAGATTGTCATTGATTTTCAGGTACGGAATTTTGTGAATGGATGGGCAATTATCCGGATAATGTACAACCTGGTCATTGGCTCTTTACCAGGTGAGGAGTTGAACATCTGGACAGTACTAGACATGCACAGCAGAAGAGAGTCCCACAGAAGTGATAAGATAAAGGTGGTATAGGACACTTTGATCTTACATTCTAATAATCATTGTGAGCTAAAAGAACAGTTAATATGTTAATGTCGATACAACAGAATAAGTCACCATCATATCTGTGAGGGTTGCATTTGTGTGCACTTTTGTGTTTTATCCAGAGTTATCCAGAATCCCTCCAAGGTACAAAAATATTCTTAAGTTATTCAATGTAGGTCTACTAAGTACTCCCTAGTCATCATTTTTGTCTGTTGCCTTCAATCTTTTTAGTCACTTGTCTCATGTGTGGATTTATTAAATTTAAAACAAGTCCTTTCTTGAGTCTTTATGTAGAATTTCTCAATTAATGAAGGCACTCTCAAGTTGCATGCTATAAATGTCCCTTGTCTCCTTTCTGTGCTTTTGTTCTTTCTACCCTTTCGGTCCTGACTATAAAAGATAGAGAAACCCTAGTCCATAAATTGGTTAAATCACTTTGATGTGAGGGTCCATCTATATTGCATTCTCCTTATATTGGTTGTTGACTGAAAAGTTAAATATTGTCCAATATGGGCCCTTTATACATGAGTTTTAGGGCAAGTATACTTACATTTACAGAAGGCTTTTTGAAGCCTTCCATAAGACATACATCATTTTCATCATTTTCTGAAGTGATCTCTGATTTTTCCCATGGGTGTCCCATCACAAGGTGGAGAAAACAGTACTTAATTAACCTATGTGCGAGGGGATGACTTCTAGATACCATTAAAGGTCATTTGCTGGAGGCTAGGATCTACTCAGCATAGGATGAGATACTTTTAGGAATTCCATATGCTCAGTGAAGTTCCTTAGTAAAGGGTTGGGTCTATGATCTTCCCTGAGGGCTATGTGATGCTACTTACAAAATCTTGGCTTACCAGATCAGGTGGAGTGAGACCCCCATTAAGGAAAGGTGTTATAGTCTTCAGCTTGTAAGATGGATACTGGTATTGAACCAGAACATGACTGGCAGTGAACTTAGTAATATTTCTTACTTGACGTTTTAAAATATGTATGAGGCAGGGTGCAAGCGTTGAAACAAAACAGCATGATCAGATAACTAATACAAGGTAGGGATCGCTACTGAATCCACTTAACTGCTTAGTGGGCTGACCTATCAAAGGCAAGTTTGTACAAAAAAAATTAAAGTATCAACAATGATCACAAACAGTATGATACATCAATATAAGTAAATCATTTTTCTAATAGTATGCAAGTCTTCACATGTGTGGCTGTTAATAGGTCTAGCTCTTCTGTTTTGGAGCAGCACACCACAAGAGAGTTTTCCTGTTGCTGGAGGAATCAAAGGCTGCTGGCTATGGATGCCTTGCATTTAGATTAAGCTTGTCTTGGAGGTCCCCAGTTAGGGGTGTCTGGCCTGTGGCTGCTGTTGTAGTCTGAGCAGATACAAAGGGAAAGGCAGGTCTCTGCCTGGCTCATGGTAGTTTCCTCTTCCCGTAGAAAAGGCCTGTGAAGTAATCACAAGGGATGCAGATCCTTGACAGTTGGATATCTATGTAGTAAGTTATTTAAGAAAAGGAGGTAATGCACAGGTTAACCCAGGGACCCTCTGATTGGCAACGCATTGTGCAGCTCTGGAAGAAAGGGGAGGGGGCAGGGTCTAATAAAGGGTAGCTGTTTGATTAAAAAGAAAGGGGAGGATATCCTGGGAGTCCAGATGGGTGTCATTTCTCCTGGCTGGAGTTATCACAGGAGTATTTGTGGGTGCTGCAGAAAGCAAGGGGTTGGTGATAGAAGAGATCAGTCCTGGTCTGACATTTTTTGAGTGGGCAATCACCTGTGTCGTAGTTAGGAAAGCAGGAAGAAGGGGTGGGAATCATACCTGCTTAAAGTATCCCTAAACTGACCTAGGGATAGTGGAGGGGGAGGGAGCTTGTAGAGGGTGTCCAGGAGTCCCATGGTCATCTGTTATCCTCCTGTCACCAGTACTGTGAATGCTGTGGGTGGGGTGGGCAATCTATGGGAAGGGCCTAGTTAGGGTGGACAATGTTGCCACAGAGAATGTATCAGTTGAGTGTTATCTTTCACTGCCCTTCAATTTGTACTGCGGCTGGGCAGTATTCCAATAATAGATATTTCTTTTCTTAAAATTGCCTGCATCAAACTTTGCAGATAATAATGAATATACCCAAGAAGTTAGTACGATATCATGGAATGGGGTTTTCCCATGATGTCTTGACCTGTGATGGAGGGGAGAAAATAGACAACCATTGATTTGATTTTGTGACAAAGCACATCCCTGAGACAAAGAATAGGATTAAGCTGAGAAGTCCGTGGATACCATCTATTGAACTTTCTGTAGATTCTACACATCTCCAGCCCCAAATGAGCTTCAACACTACTTTTGAGTATAATTTCTTCATGAGTTATGTTTTACATCCAGTGGGATATTTCTAGTAGTTATAATTGGAGATTCAGATACATTCTAAATATGATTTTGGAAAAATATTTGGCACCTATTCTGAATAACTGGCTGTATGAGACTTAGAAGAATCATAACTTTAGCCAATAATGGTGGGCATTTTAAGGATAAAATCTTATTAAGGCATAGGCCTTCTCATGTGCATTGAGGAATAGCCATCTTTTGATAGTTTCTTATTTCTCCAGACCTGCATAGGAAATAAAAGTGAAAAAATCCATTAGGTGTTTGATAAGTATAATTCATTTTACAGATTTTTTTTTCAGTTTTATAGGAAGACTTATGGTGCCCTATATTGCAAAATATACAAGATTTCTGATTATAGCAACTGTATTAACCCAAAAAAGTGAGTTTTTTATTAATTTTTTATTTTTACATATATTTATGTTATTACACATATATACAATAAAATACCTATAACAAGAAGAACCATGACACAATCATGAATTTTATAAATGTTACACTCTTAGTGTTTTGGCAGCTTTGAAGAAAACATCTTTCCTATCTTGGTACATCTAAAATTCTGAATGTAATTCAATATTTATCATATCTCATCATTATCAACTTATAACATCTATGTAGACCTAAAAACATCTTAACCTCTAAACAACTAAGCTTCACTGCAAAACTAAACTATCTGGTTTTCAACCCTATAAGAGACATGAGAAGGAATAAAATTGATTTCCTAAGTATACCAGTAAAACAGAATTGTAGCTTTGCAAATGAGAAGAAGACAGAGATAATTTTGCTAAAAAATGGCAAACTTTGATGCAGGCAGAGTAGATGACCAAACTCTGCCAAGAGAGAGTAAGCAAGTCCTCAATAGTTCCTGCCTCACAAATATGTCTGTCAGATATATTGAGTCAGAAGGCTGAAGATGATGCTCCAACATTATAGAGAGTAAGTTTTTAAGTGTTTAGCATAGAGATTTTTGAAGAATTCTCCAGAACTCAACCCAGAAGAGAATCAACACAAACAACTTTTGGTATCTACTCAAAACCTTAATAAGAGTGATTATTTGCATAAGTGACAAATGGGATATCCCAATACGAATGTAAGTTTCTCAGTGATTATTAAATAATTTTGTAATATGATTGCCTATCCTTACTCTAAAAGTGAATAATCTTTACCCACATGTTCAGTATTAGTTACATTTCTAGTAGTTGTGGCAAAAAAAAAAAAAAACACACACACACACACACACACAAAATAAAGAAGAAAAGATTTATTTTGCTTCACGGCCCCAGAGAGGGTAGTTCGTATTTGTTTATAATCACAAACTTGGACAACATAATGCTGGCAAGAGTAGTTTCTTTACCTTATTCAGAGAAGAAACAGTGAACAAAAGAGGAAATCATCAGTAATAATATATATCAAGGCATTTCCCAGAGACCCAAGTAGCACCGGACAGTCCTACCTGATATGTCTCACTACCTCAGGGTAACGCTATAATATGATAAAACAACCAATGATTCTACCCATTAATTAGATAAGAACCTTCCTAACCTAATACTTTCTTTCTTGAAACCCTTGGCTATTCTACTTATTCCCTATGCATTTCACAGTGTTGATATTATGAAACTAAACTAATGCTTCCATATACAAAAAAGCATATCTTTTAGTGCTTTCAGTGACAGAGTAAATATAAAAATATTACATTGAAACAACTTTCTTTTACTTTATGTCTGACTTATAAAATATTGTTTTGGAAAATAAAGTCCTGGAAACTATATAGACATTTGTTTTTGCACTTTTGATCCCTTCTTACTTGCTCTAGTGTCACATAGAAATCACAAAGCAAGACACACTGAAGGAAAAGAAAACAGCTCAAAGCAATGTTGTAAGAACAACAGCTTCTACCTGGATGCTTTTGGGAAGTAAAATTGAAACAGAGTTGTGTTTGCTGAAGTATTTTAATTCCTCTATGCTGGAGAATTTCACTAGATATGAGAAACTATATCATGCCCAAAAAGAATTGAAGAATTTGTTAGGTAGAGCACACCTTATTTAAAAACGTTACTATAGATACACAATATTATTAGCTAGTAAAAAAATACATACAAATTAAGTCTGGTCATTGTGATATTATGGAAAGATGCAGTTTGGCAGAGATTCAAGAAAGGAAGAGATGTAAATGATATACACATTAGAGGGGGAATTTTTTGTTTTGTCTGTTTTCACTTATTGAAAACAGGTTATTTTCATACATATTCTGATTACAGTTTCCCCTACACACACCTTTTCCTCTTATTTACTCCCCATATCACCTACTCTCCCTTTCTGTCTGTTCTTAGAAAAGAAACATGCTTATAAGGTATAAAAACCAAACATGACAAAATATAATAAGATGAAGAGAAAATATCATATCAAAGATGGGTATGGCAATTCAAGAGTAGGAAAAAGGTCCCTAGAGCAGTTACAAGAGCCAGGAACCCACTTGTTCTCACAGTCAGGAGTCACCTAAAATTATTAAATTAATATAATAGCTATAATATATGTGCAGGGGAAGGAGTGCAAAACCCTGTAGGCTCTGTGCTTGCTGCTTCAGTCTCTGTGAGTTCTAACCACCACGCTTGATTGATTCAGAGAGCCTTGTTCTTCTGATATGCTCTATTCCTCTAGATCTACCAATGTTTCCACTTCCACTTTTATGGATTTCCTGATCTCAGAGGGGAGAGATATAAAGGAGACACTTTGTGTCTCTCTATATAATGTCTGGCTGTGGGTCTCTATGTCAGTGCCCATGTGCTGCTAGAAGCAGCCTCTCTGACAAGAGTAGATAAGGCACTGATCTATGAATATAATTAAATATAATTTGGAATTATTTTATTAATTTTTAAATCAGTAATATTTTCTTCAACTTGTAATAGAGAGCTATTGTAATAAAAATGTCATGGTATTGGCAAAAAACGTGTTGAACAATGGAATCAGATTAAAAACCCAGACAATTATCTTTAGAAAACATGTAAATTCAGAACATGGCTGTTCTGGTAAGAGATCACTTCCAAAGATCTTCTCGGTCTGGGTGATCAGGTTGGAATACAAACATGCCATTAATCTAGGAGACAGAGGCAAACAGATCTGAGTTCAAGGCCAGCCATGAATACAGCAAGTATCAGACAAAGAAAAGCTGAGGTCTAGGCATGGTAGTGCATACTTTTAATCCCAAGTGGAGGTAAAATTAGTTTGTAGAAAGAATCACAAATGTTTGAAAGAGATGTCTATTTGAGTGGCAGAAAGGTGATAATCAGAAAAGATTTGACAGAATAGGATATGCCCAACTCACTGAAAGGGAGAGGAAAGAAAAGCTACATATGAGGCAGATTTACAAAGAGGAAAGCAGTTTTACCAGGACAATAATAGAGAGATGGGTTGCAGAGAAAGAATTAAGGTGAAGACAGAACAAGACAGAAAATAAGAAGAAAACAGAAAATTAGAGTAGATTTCTGAGGTTTCTTGTTTGTTTGTTTGTTTGTCCAAGCAGAGCAAGTCCTAGCCAAAGGAGAAGCCAGATTGCATAAGTCAGCTGGGAGTAGAATTGAACCAGCCATCCCTGAGCTCAGAAAGAACATGCAAGGGTGAACTTATTAAGCAGAAAGTCTCAGAGGCTAAAACATTCTAGTTCTAGGTTAGATTGTATGGAGGGTAGAAGCTTCCAGGGGGAGGCCTTGGTTAGCAGAAGTAGGCAGTTATCCTCTTAGATAACAATTGAGCCGGGAGAATAATAGTTATTTTTACATAAATCCAAATGCATATGGACACCTGAGTTTTTATTTTTAAAAAAGCCAGAAATACACAGGAAAAAGACAGCATCTCCAAAAAAATGGTGCTGGTCAAGATGGATGTCTGCATGGAGAGGAATGAAAATCACCTTGCACAAAACTTGTCCAAGTGGACCAAAGTCCTCAACACAGGACCAGATACACTGGAGTTAATAGAACAGAAATTGGGTCGTAGCCTTGAATGCATCAGCACAGGAAAAGTCTTTCTGAACAGAACACCTATAGTTAGTAAATGGAATATCATGTAACTGAAAATCTCGGAAAGGCAAAGAGCACAGTCAGTAGGACCAAGTGTCAGCCTACAGAATTTGGGAAGATTTTTACAAACTCTATGTCTGATAGAGGACTAATATTCAAATGAAATAAACAACTGAATAAATTAGGTATTAAATAGTACAATAAAAAAGTAAAACAGATCTAAACAAAGAACTCTAGTAGAAGATACTGAAATGGCTGAGGAAGATATTCACCATCCTTAGCCATCTAGAAATCCAAATCAAAACTATTTTTGGATGTCATTTTACCCCTGTCAGAATGGCTAAAATTGAAACACATGTGACAGTTTATGCTGGTGAAAATGTGGAGCAAGGAGAGCACTTCTCCATTGCTCATGGGTGGAGAAATTTGTATAGCCAGTTTGGAAATCAATATGGTGGTTCTCCAGAAAATTGAAAATCAATCTACCTCTGGATCCAGCTATACCACTTTTGGGCATATACTCAAAAGATGATTGAGTATACTACAAGGACAGTTGCTCAACTGTCTTCAAAGTGCCTTCATTCTTATTAGCCAGAATATGAATACAATCCATATGTCTCTCAACAGAAAAATGGATAAAGAAGATGTGGTACATTTATACAATGGAATATTATTCATTTGTTAAAAATGAATAATATCATGACATTTTCGAGAACTAGAAAAATAATCCTGAGTGAGGTAACCCAGACATAGAAACATGAATATGGTATGTATTCACTTGTAAGAGGACATTAACCATTAAGTAAATGATATCCAAGCTATAATTCATTGACTTGGTGAGGTTAGGTAAAGAAGAGGAGTCTAGGAGAATTCAAGAAACTCCTTGGAAGTGGGAAATAGAATAGATATTACAAGTGTTGATGTGGGCAGGTAGAGGAAGGAGCCTGGAAATCAGGTGTGCGAGAGTCAGTGTAGAGTTAGAATGTAGAGAGATGACTGGACCTGGGGAATTACTTGTAGGGTAGTGGAAACTTCAGGATACTTTTTTCATTCATTTTTTTGGTGGTTTTGTTTTTTGAGACAGAGTTTCTTTGTGTAATAGTCCTGGCTATCCTGGACTTGCTCTGTAGATCAGGCTGGCCTTCAGTTCACATTACCATGTGAAATATCTCCCTACCTTCTTTAATATTTTTTTTATATTATGTAACTATCCACTTTTTCTATTTAATACAAAACTCACAAACCCTTTTGATTATTTAAACATCAAATATTAACGTTTGTCAGTTAAAACTTGGTTTCAAATCCATTACAGTCAATACATATCTAAGATACTGTTTTCTTTTTTTCTGAGGAAATCAACGTACAAGTGTATGTGCATGCTCACATGCTGGTTTGAATTTGAATTTAACATTTATCAAAATAAGAAGCTATACTTTGGAAAAGGAGCTTTACTTCTTAAGAATGTTAATATGAGCAAAAGGAAATACAATATCCTCTCTTTCATTCTGAGATTTCAGAGGCCTATTTTTAGTTTTATATTATTGAATTCTATTTCTCTATGAACAAAGTAAGATAAGTCATTTCAAAACTCAATAAACTGAACACATTACATGCATCATTTGTAGTAGTTTAAAAAGTTGTTAACAAACAGGAGCCATCAGGTCTTCTCGAAAGAAGAGAAATGAGCATCCAAACTCACTATAGTTATCTAACTCTAAATAAGATAAATGTTAAAGATAGCAAGCAAATACAGAATACTCTCTGTTGGTTGCTTTTTGATCACTTATACCTGAAAGGGCTGCCTCACCAGGCCCAGGGGAAGAAGATATGCTCAGTCCTGATGAAACTTGATGTGCTCCAGTGGGTTAGTGGGGGGGGTCTCCCCTAATCTGAGGAGGGGAGGGGGCATAAGGGAAGAGGGAGAGAGGATGAGACTAGGAAGACAGACAGGAGAGGGCTATAAAGTTGTTGTATTGATCACCTCGTAGTGCTCACTCCTCAGACTATGCTAGAGAAGTGGGAAGAATAATTATCCCCTTATTGAGATAATGTACTTTTCATTCCCCAAATTCCTAACTTCATACAATTACTAATGAAGTCATAGGCATGCACATATGCCAATGTAAGCATGTTTCTCTGAGTAGACTCAGAATAGAAGGGTAGATGAGAGCTTAAAAGTGCATCACACTTTTGCAGAGGGTGTGGGTTTGAGGGGCTTAATTCAAATCCCAGCACATGGCTGCATATAGGTCACAACAGCCTCTTATTTGAGGTCCATGACAATATAAGGTCTCTAATCTCCAGAGGAATGGAATTTAAGTCAAGCACTATTTGTGTAATTAAGATAGGGAGTTTAAGGCCAGCCTGGTTTGCAAAGCAAGTCCCAGACAGCTAAGGTTAACCAGAGGAATCCTGTCTTCAAAAACCAAAAAGAAAATAAAAGAAATAGAAAAATAATAAATTAATATAAATAATAAAATTGTGGTTGTAAGCTCTACTCCAAGATGTATGGTTTCACTGGCCCTGGAAGTTTGGCTATGTTTTCTGTATTTGGCATAATTTTAGAGATAGTTCCAACTGATACACATCAAAATACAAAAGTTGTTGACCTGCTTTTTTGAAAACCACTGTCAATTGTTAATGTACTTTGTAAGGTGCCAAGAATGTGGGTAATACATAAGTATTTACCTACAGTGTGATGAGTGAAAGAAATGAACAATAAAGAATGTTCCAAATAAAGGACAAATTTATCATCAATGTAGTCATAGTTCATGAACAGAACTCAAAATTATTCTATGATCAAGGGTGGAGGATAAAAAGGAATTTATAACTTGGTTTTAACCAATATTACCTAATTATATGTATGACCTGCAGAGTAATAATACCAAAAACCCACTGACTACCCAGAGCTAGTGAAGTCAGAGGTCTCAGATAACAAAAGCAAACACTTTACTAAATTAGCATAATTTCTTATGCACTCTTAAATATTTGATCTGACACTCACAGATAAGTATAGTTCTAACATTTAGTCAAGAAATATTTTCAACAGAGAGCATGGCTGAAAACCACAACCAATCAAAATGCAAAGTATTGAAGACTAGTCCTAATAAATACATCTACAGAACAACTCTAGTACTAAGATTCAGGGAAGACTACAGAAGAGGAAGTAGAAAGATTTGTAAGAGCCATAAGATGAGAGAGTTTTCGGTGAGGTTATCTCTTCTACATATGTCAGGATCTACCCTCATGGAGCCTTACCGTCATGACTGCATAAACATGAGCTGACTAGAATGGCATGAAGAAGAATTTTAATCCAGCAAGATGGCTGCTCTGGCAAGAGATCGCATCTAAAGACCTTCAAGGTCTGTTCGCTCAATCTGGAATATAGACAACACTACACACTTTTCAGAACTACAGTAATGAAAGCAGCATGATACTGACATAAAAACAGACATTAATAGATGGAGTAGAATTTTTGGACACTGATAAAAGTTCATTCCTTATAATCATTTAATCTCTAGAAAATAAGGAAAAAGACACATTGGAAAAATATACCATCTTCAACAAATGCGTCTTTGGCTAAACTGTATGCAGAGAAATATGTAGGTCTATGAACCTAGACTTATCTCTCACACAATACAATGAGCATGTTCACTTTGTTCCATTGTTTGTTGTACTGTCTTTGATCATAAAAAAAAAAGCTCGCAGTTAAGAGATTGGGAGAGTCTCAGGAGACATCTTGGAATTTTGACCAATGTTGAAACTGTCCGGTCTTTGGTGACTTTTGCACTTGTATTGAATAGACATTGCTTTATCAGGTTGTAGTGAACTGGAGACATTAAGGTTTAAAGTTTATTTCTGAAATATGAAATATCCACATTTCTTTGAACACATGAAATTAAACTGTAGGGCTAATTTGCAAAGTGCTGGGGGAGGTAGGAGTCTGAGGTCCTGCAGAACCTGCCTCTGCTCCCTGTTCCAATTCTGGATCTTGTTCCACTAAAATGGGAACAGTACTTATCACACCTTCCAGTCAACACAAACCCTGCCACTCCTAACCTGCCATGATGGGCTATACAGGTTCAAACTATGAGTCAATAGGAATTAAAGAAATCTTTTCTCTCTTGTGGTTGTTGGTCATGTGAATACAATTAGGAGAAAGTTTAGAAGAATAGAGTCAGATGGAAGTTGAGTTGCTTCTTATGAAAGTAATCTGAAGAAAGGATATGGGTTAAAATTTTCCATTAATAAAATAAATATTCCTTTCTTGTTTATATGTTTATCATTATAATGTAGATAGATAATTAAGTCAATCAAATTGAAAATTCTCTTGAGAGAAAATAAAGTCAAACAATTATTATTTATACATACAATTTTATATATTTCTCAAGAAAGAATAACTGAAAATTTTGATTAATTATAAAAAGTAGAATAAGTGGCATATTTTGCTAATATAACATGAATATACACATACGCACATATATGTTTAAATATACAAAGTAATGAATAAATAAATTTGAAATAGTTAGTCTATATAGTAATCTTAATGTTATTCACATTGCTTTGTACATGATAAAACTGTAATTAAAAGTTATCAAATTGTTTCCTATCAGTTTAATTACAAAATAGCATATTTATAAATACACATATGTAAAATAATTAACTTATATTAATTACCATTTGGATATGCTTATTATTACAATTATCTATAATTATTAAGTTCTATTAACAAAAATTTTAAATTGTGTAATTTATAAAATTATTTCATGTCACGATTTATTGAAATTCCTTTCACCATTAAGTCATTGGAAAATTTTCAGTAAATTTTATATTTTGTCGATTAACTTTTGACACATCCTCTCAAGAGTTAAGGAGGATGACTAGCCTAGTCTGTGATTAACCCCAGTGTGGAATATCATTCCCTATGTGAGCCTACATGTTCATTTATTTTACCTAAGTGTATGCACCACATAGCACCTGTGCAGGCCCATTCTTCTCCCAGTCCCCTGAGGGAGGGAAAGTTGGCTTTTTATGTGGACTAAAGGGCTTTCATGAAGCCAATTTTCCTATCATGACTCAAAAGAAAGCCTTGGCTGGCCTTCTGAGAGTGAGAAATGTTATTAAAAGTGGCCTTTCTCTGTGTTCTCTGTGAAAATGGAATGGTATTCCACCCTGCAATGTCTGCAATTATAGTTTCTTTGTCAATTGTTATGCCAGAGGCAATGGACAGGAATTGCTTCGGGACTCAGCTGAAAGAGGCTGTTCTTCTTTTAAGTAGAAATATATATATATATATATATATATTTCATGTTTTGCCAAAAGAAAGAAAAATAACAGAGAGACTAAAGTATTTTTGAAACTTAATTCAAAGCATATATGATAAAACTATGAAAACAGCATGGATAGTAACAATTGGGGCAGGAAAGAATCCCAGAAAAAATGAGTACAATTACATGTGAAAATCAGTATCAAAAAAAAAAATCAGTATAAAACAAAGACAGTATGTGATGCAGAATGGAAATTATGTTAAATAAAAGTATTTATAAATAATGTATTAAAATAAGTTCTAGAATACAATATACACATTATCAAAATACATTTTATTTATTTTTATTTTTTATTTTTTTCTCCTTTATTAATTTATTCTTGTTACATCTCAATGGTTATCTCATCCCTTGTATCCTCTCATTCTTCCCTCCCTCCCATTTTCCCCTTATTCCCCTCCCCTATGACTGTTCCTGAGGGGAATTACCCTGTATATGATCATAGGGTATCAAGTCTCTTCTTGGTAACCTGCTGTCCTTCCTCTGAGTGCCACCAGGTCTCCCCCTCCAGGGGACATGGTCAAAGGTGAGGCACCAGAGTATGTGAGAAAGTAATATCCCACTCTCCACTCTACTGTGGAGAGTGTTCCGTCCATTGGCTAGATCTGGGTAGGGGTTTAAGGTTTACCACCTGTATTGTCCTTGGCTGGTGCCTTAGTTTGAGCGGGACCCCTGGGCCCAAATCTGCCTATCATAATGTTCTACTTGTAGGTTTCTAGGACCCTCTGGATCCTTCTACTTTGCCATTCTCCCATGCTTCTCTTATCTATAGTCCCAGTAGAACGTCCTCCCCTCTGTCTCGGTTTCCTGGTAAGTGAAGGCTTTCATGGGCTAATATGCAGATATAAGTGAGTATATATCACTAAAATACATTTTAAATACATCAAATTTTATGTTTGAAATATCAAACAAGTATTTAAACTATCTGTGACTATGAAAGAATTGTTAGGAAAAATTAAAAACCTGAAAATATTAAGAGTTCCCTTTCTCTACTCCTACTCCCAGGCCTTTCCTTTCTCCCTACTGACCCAATTTAATGGACTTCCTCTCTTTTTATCTCTCTTTTTATATATTAAAAAAAAAACTCAGGATGATAGAGCTAACATAATCTGTGGAATGACATTCAAAACAAATGTTGATTCCTGAAAAAATAAAAAATTAATTCTTTGTTACTGAGGAGATGCAGTGGAAAGGAGGATGGTGACTCTCCAATAGTGAACAGATATTAAATTCAGTGGTGGTATGATTTAGGTATTTTCTCTTATAGCAATATATATGTGATAATGCTTCTCAAATTAAAAATCAGAAATTTGTGAAGTCTATGCATGAAAAACTCCATGAATATACATGTTATTAAAGTAAATTATAATAAAAATAAAAATTATTGTTTTATGAAAACTGATTTCACTGTGGGAAGTAAAATAAAATGTAAATAAAATGTAAAATAAAAAAGAATAGTTCAGGCTAGAGAGATTTCTCAGTGGTTAAGAATATTAGCTACTCCTACAGAAGTTCCTAGGTACATTCCTTGGAACCACCTACATCCAGAGATTCAGAATCTCTCTGCCTCTGTTTTCAGGAGATATGAAACCCTCCACTGACTTCAGTGAACACCTTCATACATGTACACATACCTACCTCAAGGCACACATACAAATAAAAGCCCTATGCATAAATAAACAGGTAGCAGTTAAAATGTACTAGAATAAAAATAAGGGAAGCTGAATTGCAGATTCTCATTAGTGTATCTAAAGAAAGAATTTTAAAAAGTTAAAGTTTTATATATATATATGTACACACATATATGTACATATATATGTATATATGTAAAATAAAGTGCAGATAACAAAGCTTTGATTTTTCTAAGAACAATGAACAGAAATCTGCAAGTAAATTTTGCACTAAGAGTTTCTAGAATTGCACAGAATTAATTGAGTACAGTGGCCAATAAAGTTTTAAAGAAATAAAATTAATATCTTATCTGTTGAGCTTTGATCAAACCAAATTAAAAATTAAAAATAAAAACATAAATTTTAAAACTATGAAAATATGTTATATAACCCATAAACAATAATTAAAATGAAAATTGAAGTAAAATATTAATATATCTTCAAATTCTGAAGAAAGTCATTCTTGATTATGTATTCAGTCACAATAACTGAATTCAAGTTAGAAATTTAACTAAAATAACACATAGTAGCATTAGGTTCATAGTTCATCCATTAGTTTAAGGGAAGGACTATATAAAAAGCATTATTTTATACAGAATAATAAACTCATTTCGGATAATAAACTCTCAAAATCACAAGATATGCCTATACTATAACAAATATAATTTATAAAATAACAGATAATCAATAAATATAATTATAGAAGATGTAAATGTTATTTTAGTAAAGAAAAAATCTCATATCAAAGAGTTCACACACATGTAAGTAAACACACACACACACTCACACACACACACACACACACACACACACACACACACACTGTATTTATAGATATCCTTTAAGATTTCTTTAAAACATGTTACTTAGAGAAAGGAAGACTGGGAGTAAATAAATGAGGACTTATGTATTTTGTTTTAATACTTAAAACTTTATCGACATATAATCCTGGTGAAGACAGCATGTAAATAAGATATATTTAAGTTGCCCACATAAATACAATAGCACTAAATACAGCATGGGAGTACAGAAACAATAAACTGTATATTTTTCATATTCAATAATTAATTAGAAAATTAACATATGGAACCTGTACAGTTTATGATATGCATACACTCTTATTTCTATAAGATTAAAGGAAACATATATGATAATTTATCTGCACTTTATATTTCAAATAAAATTAATTCTACACTTTGTCATCAAAATGTTGAGTAAGGATTTTAATAATTACATATTTAGTTAGCTGCATAATAAATATTAAGTACTATTCCTCTTTTACCAAAAACTTTCTTGTTTAATATGCTCTACTGATTTATAATAGTGAATATGTGTAATGTTTTACAGTACATGTCTACCTGTCTTTAATATATATTGCATATATATATATATACATACATATTTAGATACTCACTATTATATGTTCAGATTAGCATCATATTAAAGGAATGTGATATCACTAAGAGATGGTGATGCCTAATGAATTTTCATGAAACAATATAGTACAATGAAATGGGCTATGCATTTAACACACTTTTCGTGGTGGGTTTTACACTTGCCTAACACAGGACATTCTACTTTTTTCAAGATCTGTTTTAGAACACATTTGAATAGATTAGGTGAAATATTTCTTTTATTAATGTTCTATGAGATTTTGAAAGCCGGAATAAACAGTTAGCATTGGCATTGGCTGTCATTAAAGCAGAGCAGATGTTCTCACATATGGAGAGATAAGACTTGATCTCAAAATTCTAATCTCCTTCTGGAAAACTTTTTGTGGTAACATATGGTAGACAATGAAACTTTAAAATTTCTTGGCTGTGGTTTTGATAGACAAATGGGATTAGTTAAGATTTATTTACAGAGATTAAACAAATTGAACATAAAAACTGAAAGAATTGGCCATAATCCTTTGATATTCAAAAGACTGGCAAAAATTTCTTCTATTTTGTGAAAATAATTTGAACTCCTTAAATTTTCTATCCAGCATCATATTTCTCAACAGAATATCTGTCTGGCTTTGTTAAGTCATATAGGATATTTCCCTTTCCTATAACATCATTAATTGCTCTAAGAGCAATGTATATTTACATTTCCAAATTGTGGAAAGAAATGATCAAATTTCAGTAATTTTAATCCCTTTTATTTGTTATCATAAAAATGAAGAATTCAAACACAATATTCATTTTTAAATAACATCAAGAAAAATCATTCTTTTTCTATCACTGATGATAATTACATATGAGAATACCTATTCATTTTTATGGATTTCCATTTATGTAATTTAAAAGTTTCAAATATACAGTGTGCATTTGTCAGCTATTTTGTCAAACAAGCACAGCTGTAAATGGAACACTTATTTTATTTAAATAAGGTGTAAATATAGTTTTTCCCACATTCCTAGAGATGTTTCTTGTGTATAAGACAAAAACAATAATCAGCAATCACTAATCCCTCTATAGAAATGCCATAACTTCACCCTCTTTTCTCCTTTCCTTCCTTTTCTACACTTACAGTGTTCTCAGTTATGGCTACATGTGTTTTCAAGGGTATGAAAAATCCAGAACAGAGTTGCAGTACTCCTTCATGTTAATGCTAAGTCATAAAAGTTTCAACAGTGAGGTACTGACAAAGCTTCTTCCATGTTCTTGGGGTATGAAATTCCTGATAAAATACCATTGGCTCATTGTATCACCTTAAGATAGCAACTCACATGCAAAATATGTATTGGTGTTATATTTCTCAAATTCTGTATATTCCTAGGATCAATCTCTCAGGGGTACTATGGATGATTTAATACTAACTTTCCTCTACAAAGATTCTTGGTTTCTGCTTTCAATCCAGCATCTCGTAAAATCTTACCATTACTCTTGGAAATTCTCAGTCTAAAAAAAAAATCCATATATATATATTTCAATTAAGCACAGATTTGTGATGAGTGGTAAGGAACTTGAGGAGTGGGCCATAAAAATCTCAAAAGGAAAAGGAAATAGAATAAAGTGTTTCATAGAAATAAAGAAGAAAAGAATAAAATGGTGAAATTGGAAGGGAAAATGGAAAGAAGAACAAAGGAGGGACTATAAGGAGGAATAACAAATACTAAAGGCCTTTGAGAATAAATGTAGAAAGCTACAACTCTAGAAGCTTCTTAATGTATTTGTGTGTGTGTGTGTGTGTGTGTGTGTGTGTGTGTGTGTGTGTGTGTTTGTGTAATCTATGTGGAATCACCATATAATATGGGTAAATGCTCCAACTAGTTATCAGAGAAAAATTACACTATCAGAAAAGAGTTAACTCTTGTTAAGTTATTGGCTTGAAGGATCCCATAAAATCTCCAAATACCACAGATGATTTTGAAGGCTTTTGATTACTCTCCAGAACCTTATGGTATAGCCCACCAACTAAAAACAACATTTACTTATGTCAATTAACATGAAGAAACAGTGCTGGTGCTCAAATAGAATCTTAGTCCCTGCTAAATAAAATTCATAGTGTCAGAAATTACTTTGCATACTAACAGAGAAGAAAGGTAGCGATCAGTGTCATCCTGTTACCTACAGCAGGAACCTGCCTGCAAGATATACTAGCAGGGAAGTGGCACATGCGTTACTGCTGTGCAGAGACACCATGACCACAATCACCTTTATAAAAGAAAGCATTTCATTTGGGGCTTGTTTACACTTTTATCATTGTAATTATCATGGTGGCAGAAGGATCCGCAGGCAGCAGGTAGAGAGAGAGAGACAGTAGCTTGGTGTTTTGAAACCTGGAAGCCAAACCTCTTCAGTTTCACAGTTCTTTTTACAAGGCCACAGCTCTTAGTCTATCCTAAGCAGCCCACTCCCTGATGTCTATGAATTCAAATATATGGCTCTACCATGGGGATCCATTCTCTTTGAAACTCCCATGGTAACCAACCACATTTTTAATGAATTTAAGATCAACTCTATGAGAGGAAACCCACACCTAACAGAGCTAAGGTTGCCAAGAACCTGTGACTAGACAGGTCATGGGCCTAGGGAAAAGCACATAATATTATGATTCTGCTAAAAGAACATAGCCATAAGATGACTACAAGTGACATAATGCTATCTCAATTGATGGAAGTCAGTGGAACACTCATTCTACAAGTTTCTTTTTTGTAATAGATGGGAATTAACACAGAGACCCATAACCGGACAAAGTGCAAAGATTGTGAGACTTTGAAACAGTCCATCCTATAAGGGATTTCTCCACCAAACCCCTTTCCTCAAGGCTCATGTGTATAAGTGGTAGAGACGGTGCGAGATTTTAAGGGCCAGAGGTAATGGGTAACTCCAAGAAAATAATTTCTTCCAGATATAACAGAACTGCTGTACATATAAATCAAGGTGAATGGGACAGTATGCATAGGAGCTGCAATGGTTAAAGCTAGATAGGTATCAGTGCTGAGGCAGAGAAACCGACATGAGGAATCTACTCCCAACAAAGAAGCTTTTTGCAATGGATACATGCTGGCCATTTCTTTTCTAATGAAGTCTAACAGTGTATTAACCACATATTAGATCGGGTGTCATGCCCAGGATTATTTGTCAAGTGCAAGACAAACTCCATTTTTCTTGTAGATATTTTACTTTATTTGGCATTTTCTCCTTCAGGTCTTTTGTTTATTAGTTTTAATATTTATTGTGAACAGATACACATATATTTAAAAGTTTGAGATAACACTTATTAGGTTTTATACAGACAGGCAGCTTGGTTCATATAGTATCAAAATCATACAGATCTCTACCATTTTAAGAAAATACAAGGATTTAGCTCTACTCTCTTGAAATACTAAAAACGTTTAGATATAATTTAAAATACCTCAAACACTTTAAAAATATAACAAAATGTTAATTGTAGTTTGTGAAATCTGATTCTGTTTTTTCCTCTCAATTTTATGCTAAAATAATTAACTCTCAAATTTGGAAAAGTTATGAAAAAATGATTGACTAGAAAGGATGGACAAGATCTCTTATGTTAGGACTCGAGGGAATTTTCACACCTCAATTCAAGGTATAGGTATTATCATATTTTATATATTTCCCATATATCATGCATGTTAAAATTTACTTATCTGGTGACTCAAACAGTTTTAATTCTATAATTTGATAGGTGGAATAGGAAGAATAAGAGTTCAAGGTGATCCTGAACTACTCAACTAGTTCAAAGCCAATACAGACTACTAAGGCGCTGTCTCAAGAAAAAATAATTTACTGTGTTGTATAACTAAGAACAGAGTATCCTTCTATAATGACACTGTTGGATACCACTTTATAGTAAACATAATAAAAGTTTCACTTCAATTTTCAAGAGCTTTTATGATGTCATGGATACTAAAGAAACTTTAAAAATCAAGAGGATTGAACGATTCTGGGCTGTTCTAAAAATTAGTGTTTAGGCCTGAGAGATAAAAATACTTGTTTAGTGAGAATCCAGAAGTACGATTTTCTGTGAGTTGAAAACTCAGCTTTTTCTAAGAGCTTTGACTCCATGTCTGAATGTAGTCAAAATAAGAGTCTTAAAAATAACACATAAAAGATCATATTTAAAAAAGAAAATGTTGACATTATTTTAACATTTTTAAATTTTAATGTTTCTTTTACTTTATTTTTGTTTTGTACATTTAGCCTAGATTTTAAATATATTTCATTTGAAACAGTTAGTGATACCTTTGGCCTGAGATTCTTTCCCGAAAGCTCAATACATAAAAGCACATTAAGGCACTTTAATTTTTTTTCAGTTATTCTTACAGTAGACTATCCATCTCCCTAGTTTCTTAATATCAATCTTATTTTGGTTGCAATGATCCCTGTGTGCAGTTGGGACATACATAGAATTCAAGAGCAAAAAGCTCTTTCTACTTCTGAGGTAAGACTTTAAGAGCTTCCCAAAGTCCGTGTGCCAGGTTGGTAGAGAACTCAAAAACATTTTCAGCACATCTCATAAAGCAGCATCAATGCCTGTTACTGCTCCTGGAGCAGTGCCTATCAGTCATACCTAAACCTTAGAAGTTAAGAAAATTGTCTGAATCAAAGTGGATAAAATACAAAGCTAGGGATTTACAAGAGAAGGGTTCCCATGCTCAATAGTAACTATCACAAAAGAATGTTTAAAAACCTCAACTTTGTTCAAAGATCATCCATTATGCATTATAAAACAACAGGATCAAAATAAAAGAAGTGAAATTCAGTATGAGAACAAGTGTCTCTGTAGGGATCTCTTCCCAGCAATGTTTTGATATCAGACTGATGCTATCCTAATTGAAGTTTGTGTTCAAAGTTTACTACTTAAAATCATGCCCTGAAACCTTCTACATTTTAACAGCTCTAACTTCCCATTCTCTAACCCCATGACAAGAACAGACTTGGCTGACTCTATGTTCTTATTGCAATGCTATCATTTTTATAAAGTGATAACTTTCTTCCTTAGAGACTCTGAGGACCCGTGCCAAATTCTGCCATGTCAGAAATCCTGTGCTTAGGTTGTATGCTGTGACCTTCGAGTTGCTGACCTTTACCTCGCCATGAGGTCTTGTGTTCTAGGCTATCCTTGGACTATTTACCTTTGAAAGAAATAGAAAAGTCTCAACTTGGAACCACCCAGAGGATCTAGGAAGTTCTTACAAGGAACTACTCAGAGAACTAGGAAGTTCTACAGGGAGCGATTTAGGCTATTGTATACTTGCCCGGGGGTTAGGGTGAGTGAGACAAGAATAGATCCTATTGACCTTGCCCTATATATGTTCCTGCTAGTCGGCAAGAAAGTGAATCTTGATCAGAAATGTCCTGACTTGATTCGTTATTTCTCACGTCTCTGTATCCTACTTTCAATCCCCACTCCCTCTTTCAGGTGAACCCTGATTCAATTTTTTCCGTGGGCTGGACCCCGACAAGAAACTCAGTTGGATATTCGAGCTGATGATGTAAAGTTGTTTCTTTAAGAATAAAATAAACATGTAGATATGTAAAACTCTTTTTCTCTCATTATTTTTTCCCTTCTTTCTGGATTTCCATGACAGGAATTTTCTGTGCAGCCTTGGCTGTCCTGGACTTCCTTTGGAGACTAGATTGGTTTCAAACTGACAGAGGTCAACCTGCCTATGCTGTGCGTAGATTACGGATGTGCCCCACCACTACCGCTTTTTTTCTCTTTTCTTTAGTATTCCCTTATACAGTTCGTACTGACCATATCCACCCTCCCTCCATTCCTCCCAGTTCCACCACCTTCCCCTTCCCTTCCCTTTCCCACTCCTTTGTTTCCTTTGGAAAAGAGCAGGCCTCACAGAGATATCAATTAAACAATGCATAAAAAGATACAATAAGAGACTAGGCACAAACCCTCATATCAACCCAGTGGGAGGAAAAGGGTTCCAAGAACAAGCAAAAGAGTCAGAGACACCCCTATTTCCACTGTTAGGAGTCTCACAAGAACTAAATAGTCACAACATGTATGTGGCAGGCCAAACATAGACCCATGAAAGCGCCGTAATTGTTGCTTCAGTCTCTGTTAGCCCTTGTAAGCACAGTTTAGTTGATTCTGTGGTCTATGTTTCCCTGATGTCCTTACCCCCTCTGGCTCATACAGTCTTTTCTCCTGCTTCTCTCCAGGGTTTTCTGAGGTTGTCCTAATATTTGGCTGTAGATCTCTGCATCTATTTCTATCAGGTGCCAGAGGATGCCTCTCTGATGGTGATATATTAAGAGATACTTTTTATACAGATACACAATTCATTTATTTGTTTGTTTCAAGATAGGGTTTCCTTGAGCAGCCTTTGCTTTCCTGGACTCATGTTGTAGATGAGGCTGAACTCGAACTTACAGAGATCCACCTGCCTCCGCCTCCCTAGTGCTGGGATTAAAGGTGTGTGCCACCACGCCTGGTGGGTTTCTTGGCTTGGTATTTTTCAGATACATACTTTAATTGCAGCAAAGGTACTTGACACTAGATGATTGCACATGCATAGTTTCATATCCTAAGTATCCACACATATGAAACCTTGTTGAGCCATTCAAAGTCACAGAAGTGAACACATATCTTACCATGAACACATTCACAAGGCATGAGGTGATATCTCCTGTGGCTGTAATTTTCATTGTTTGGCTATTAAAGACATTGGCTCTGTTCAATGACTTTGTTCCTTCACATCTCTGTCTTCAACTTTTCACTTGTTTCTCTTCCCATAAGTATCTCCCTATTTTAGAACAGACTTACCTGTGTCCTCCATGTAGCCCAACTTGCAATACTCTTTTCTTGGATGCTGAAATTTAAGTATGTACCACTGTACCTAGCAAATTATCTCTTAATTTTTTACTTTCTAATATTTTATTTTTAAGAATTTGCATATTAAATTTATGAAAAATAACTAATAATGTACCATGTGAAAATGTTCTAAATTTCTGTCATTGTTTAAATGAAAACATAGTCGATTATAATGTAATGGTTACTAGTAATAAAAATAAAAGAATCCCAAAGCTAGCCCCTTTCTTATGCTGATGAATGAAATCAATATAAAAATCTATATAAAGCAGTATATTTCATGGTTGAAAATAGAAAACATTCCTCCTAAAGTTTAGGAAAGGACAGGACAGCAGTGACATTTCTAACTGTAATTTAGTGGAGGTTCTAGCTAGGGAGAACAGATATAAATTCATATACATCTAAAGGAAGTTATAAAGCTATTTGTAATTTGTCATCAGTGTTTGTTTGTATTTTGTAATTACCAAGGAACATATACTCACATGCAAGTTAGAATTAGCAAATTTAAGATTATTTCAGAACACAGGATTAAAATACTAAAATACTAAAACCAATTATAATCTAGGAATAAACAACCTCAAAAACAACTCAACACAAACTAAAAGAATAAAATATTTTGTAATGAATTAAACAAAATAAGTAGAAAATTGAAAAATTAAAAATCATCATATAAACATAGGGTGGTAATAGTAAATGAAAAAATATTATATTCATTACAAGTAGAAATATACTCCATGGTCAACATAAATGGAAAGATTACCTGTGCTTCTAACCAGAAAACTTACTAGGATGGCAACTTGATTAACAGATTCAGGACAATTTCTGAAAAAAAAAAATGCCATTCAAATTTTGGAATGTTTATCTTATAACCATAAGGTACTGCAAGGAATAAAAAACTTGAAAGGACATAAAAGAAGGTGTTTTAAAGAAATAACTATATAATCACTTTTTAAAATCAAGTTTTGTATTATTGTGTTTTATGTTTTTTTTCTCTAGTTTTTAGTTTTATTTGAAGCATACAGAGAGAAATCCAAATTTTTCTGTCAATTCAAGAGTAAATTCTCTTACATGTATCTGTAAATGATCAAACTATTTTTTATGAAAGTGGTGGGGACGGCCAATGTTTAACCATCTTGTCAGAACCTAGGTTCCTATTTCTTCAGAAGTCTGCCATTCACCAGAAACTAGCTGACCTTGTCATAGGTCAGCAGTTAGACACCTGTTGTGCTTTATTGTGGGGGCTGGTCTGTTCAGAGCCGGCCCAGGGTCATTCAAGGCTAAAATAATCTACTGGCTATGGAAAAATACTGATGCCCCCTTCCAAAGCTAACTTCCTCCTTTCAGCCTCTGCAGATGTTGTTCAGCAGGATAGCTCAGGACTTTCCAGAGTGATAGTGTTCTGAGATAAACCACAGGATGTTCCCCTGATGGCATCATCTGGAGGCATTCTCGGGCCTCACCCCGGCTGCTTAGCCCCTGCCTCCACCCCATACAAGCTTTTGCTTTTGATTCAATAAACAGACTTTGATAGGGACACTACTTGGTCTCGGCTCTCTCTTTCTCGTCCCATCCCTCAGGTATGGCTCCCCTCACGACCCCGTAATAACTGGTCCTGCTGGACGGGACAGAAAGTCAACTATTTCATTGAGGTCATATATAGAGCTATACATGTTATATTTTAGTCAGGCTTTGAAACTGAATTCTTCAAACAAGTATTCAAATGTGCACATATATTTGTATTTTCTTATTTTTCTTCAATAGCCATTTTTTATTATTGTCTGTTATTTTTCTTTCTTAAACATAGTATTGTATTCTATAATTGTCAAGATTCTGGTAATGATTATTTTCTGGTTCTTTCTTCTCATTAAATGTTTCTTATCAAGTAATGACTTCCTAACTTAATTATATTTGTTATTCAAAGTAAATGATGCATCACTTGTAATAATAATTTTTAGATATAGGTTGGATTTGTTATCAGGTATTTATATGTGGACACTTTTGTTGATATTTGGTACTTAAAAATAAAATATTAAGAGTTTCTGGAGATCTTTGTTCTATTTTCCTTTTCTGTTTCTTACTTATTTCTCTTCTTTTATTTTATATAAAACTCAACTCCTCAAGACCTTCTCCACTTCTCTAGCTGTACAAATTCATGCTTTCATTCCATGCTTCCTTCATTTTATTATGATTATGATTGTTAGAAAATAAACAAACAAAACCAGGAACTAAACCAAATATCAATAAAAAGTGTTACTTTATAATTGGGGGACAGCACAACACTGCATAACTCAAAAGTGTATACCATGATGCTTGCTTAGAAAACCAAGTTTATATTCCAAAACAAGCTGATTAAAAATAAACACAATAAAAATATGCAAAGTAAATTTGTCATGTCAAAATTATTTTTCTTTAAATTATAAGAAGGAAAATAGAACAATAAGATTTTATTTATGCCATTGATTAATACTTTTTTGTTACATTTTCCTGTCAGGATTCTGAGAGAAGGATATGCCAATTGAAACTACCCAGTGTGAGAGGTTTGGCGACCATCTCTTTAATCCAGATTTCTCAGAAAGCCAGATAAACAGATTAGTTCCAGCTTGATGCTGTTAAACTTTGTCACGTGACTCCAATTTGGTATTTCGCCTAGTCTGTTATGGGTCTACATCAGGAGTGACTCTAAGACAATGGCCTCTTATAAATATTACCATAGCTCATAATGACAGCACACAAAAGGGAAACAGTAATTGTTTTTCTGAAAGGGACATGATTTCTTCTTTATTATGGGCATACATCTCTCTGATACATGTTGGCATAAGCTGCTATGAGATTGGAATTCATAGATTTCATCTGTATATTCCACAATAAATGATAAAATATTTAATCATAGAAATTACTGAATTGTGGAGGGATTAGTAAGTTGTGTCCTAGGAGTCAGTTATTCCATAACATTAGTGTAAAATAGGTACTATGTTTGACTTGAGAAATTAGCAGGTATAGCTATCGGGTAGTATCACAAGATGAAATTTAACAGTGAACATGAAGATATGAATTTTGTATATAAAAAATTGAGTTCAAAATAATTCTAATTAATTTTATTTGTTAAATAGTCTGTCCTCAGTAATCATTATGTTGATTATATCTAGTGAAGACATAGATAAATCTCAACAGAAGAAAACAACAGGGAGCAGTAACAGTGGTACTGACGATGCAGATAATCAGTGAAGATATGTTTTCAAGACACAATAGGGTAGGTTAGAGGAGAATTGTTTTGCATTAAAAAATCATGTCTAGTAATTGTGTTAGAATGGTTTAAAGATTCTCCTAGTTATAGAATATCTACATTAACTGGGCACTAACATACCAGTTACACAGGTTAATCTTCCTTGACTAAAGAACCAACCTAGGAGGGTGGGCGCACCTTCTATACTGAAGAGATAGTCAGAATGATTAATTCTTTAATAAACTACTGTACTTTTCTTTCCCTCTATTCTTGCTTGTAGTGAAGTAACTTATGGACCAAAGCAATGTAAGAGTCATAGGTAGCATCACCTCAGAAAAGTGTAATTTTTTTCTTTTTCATTTCTTTTACCCTTTTCCAAGTATACTCTCTTTAATACTTTGTACTTACACACCAACATTTTGGGGTTCCATAGTCATTTCTAAAGTTTTCCCCTTTCCATTGGCAGTTTATTCCCACATGTCTGTCTTTCATGCCAGCTTAAAATGGAATAGTTTTTCCTATCAGTTTTATTTTCAATTATCCCCCTTCAAGAAGCTTGTGAGTTTTTACATCTTCAAAGAGTGGTATTGAACAAACTGGATGTCTACATGTAGAGGAAATCAGATAGATATAGAGTTATCACTCTGCCCAAAACTCATCTATAATTTGATGAAAGACTCAATTATCTTAGCATAAAGCCAGATACACTGAAACTGACAGAAGAGAATGTGAGAAATAGTCTAGATCTCTTCGAATAGGAAAAAATTCTGAGTAGAAAACCATTAGCACAGGTCATAAGAAGAAGTATGAGTGAGACATCATAATACTGAAAGCTCCTACCTGGTAAAGGATGTCTTATTTAGATAAATGGTACAGTCTCTCTGCTTTTTCTATTATTGAGAATAGATTATTTTCTCACACAATATATCCTATATATGTATATATTGTATATATACACAACATATACACAATTTTCCTTCCCTCTGCTCCTCCAGGTTCCTGTTCATGTAACCTCAATCAGAATCCACTACCTTTCTGTCTCTCATTAATAAAGAACTGACTTTTGAGAGAATATTAAAATATAGCAAATAAAATATAGTAAGATAAAACAAAAATACTAACACATCATAGTTGGATCAGACAAACATGTGGAAGAAATGAGCACAGGAAAAGGCACAAGATTCAGAGACCCATTCATTTGCTCACTCAAGAATTCTAAAAATCATTAAACTAGAAGCCATAATATATATGCAAAGGGCATGGTATAGACCAGTGCAAGTCATTTGTAAAAAATAATAATAAATATCTAATTACAAATTTTCCTATTTAAAGAGAGAAGAAGAAAAAAAGAAGAGGAAGAGGAAAAAGGAAGAGGAAGAGAAGGTGGAGAAGAAGTAAAAGGAGGAAGAGGATGAGGAAGAGGAGGAGGAAGAGAAGGAGGAGGAGGAGAAGGGAGAATTTGTATTCCATTGCATTATCAATCAGTACCCGAGTATTGTATGCATTATTTCTAGAAGTTCAGCCAGTATTCTATTAGTACCAATAAAATACCCTAGTGAAATTCAGTGGCATTTTTTGATTTATTAAAACAAAACAAAACAAAACAACAGCTAATCATGAATCTATTATAAAATGTTTCTTTCCACACCTTACAGTATATGATGCCAGCTCATAGCATGATTGTTCCACTAGCTCATTTACAATTTCATTGGCTTGTTCTGATGTTATTTTTATATAACTTCATAACTTAAAGATACTACAACCCACAAATGCATTTAAAATACCTAGTCTGCTATAAATTGCAGCTTAACCACATAGTACATCAAATACTATATTATTCTTCAGTCTTTGTTGTGAATCTATAAACGTCATGCTTCACATGCGTGCGTGCATACACACACATAAACACACACATCTTCCTACAATTAATTAACATTAAAAATTAGTTATATCTTACCTTAAGATACTTTCATGAGGAAATCCAGCCAGGACATAAGTTTTTCTGTACTTTATAGAGGTTATGACTTTAGGGAGCTACACACAACCTCACTGAATTGTAATCACAATGAGACAGAAACCGAGTTTGTATTCAGCAATTAGAAAAATTCTCATTTAAAAATTTTAGTGTATTCTCTTTTTCTGTTACTCTCAAATTAAACTGCTCTATCACATATCCTGAAAACCAGTATATTATTTGTTGATTTTCTATGATTTATATGCTTTTTTAATTGAGACAGAAATATTTTTATTTGAACTACCAACACGTTTCTTCCTCCATCCCCTCATAGGTACTCTCCCACGAGAACCTCACATTATTTTTCTTTGGTTATCATTGTTGCTCTCTCTCTCTCTCTCTCTCTCTCTCTCTCTCTCTCTCTCCATATATTTATATGTGTGAATAAATATGTAAATTGACCTGATGAGTCAAAATTTGTTGTTTGTGTATATGTAGTTTCAGAGCTCTGCATCGGACAACCAACAACAGGGGCTTATTTCTGAGTGAGACTAACTCTTCTAGCTATCATTAATCATATGTGGTTCTTTGTCTAGAGGTGCAATGCTGCAAAATTATTCATCTTCCATGTTAGTATGTCCATTGATACTATCTGCATTCAAGTATTGTTTATGCATTTCTAAGTAAGACTGTTTTACAACACATGTCATGATTTTGAAATTCATATTTACCCTGTTCCTCTCCCTTTATGTTGTTACCTGAGCTGTAGATTCAAGAGCTGTGATGTGGATTATTTCACTGGGATTGGTCTTTTTTTGATCTGTTGATTCCTTTTTTTAAAATTCTCTATTAATAGATGTTTATTCAATTGACATATGAGATATTCAAATAACACGATATTTTTAAAAGCTGAGGTAAATATTTAAATGCTAACAGGAATATCTTCATGTGAAAAAAAGTAAAACCAGATTTTGTGTGTAGACATACATACATATGCACCAAAGGTTCTAGCCTTACAGTGGAGTCACACACCCTGTATGAACACCCATCGTAAGGTGATCATGCATTTTTATACATCTTTCAAGTACAGCTCAACAACACAGCAGCTGCTTACCCCTGTGACTACATGGCTGACTTGGAGAATCAGTTCATTGCTGCCATTCACCATCATTGGAAAATCTTTAGCAAATGTAACTACACCAGGAGATCAAAATCCAAACAAAAACACATTTTCTATTGATGAATGATGGTTAAGCAAGAAGGTGAGAAAAATTGTTAAGTACATCTGTACCTCAGTACTTCATATGTGTGTGTGTGTGACTGTGTGTATACATGTGCATATGAATGTATATACATAAATGTGTACACATGATGCACAGTAATATGCACATATGTATTTTCATTTAAAAAACAAACATGAATATTCATCCATGCATGCATTGCTTTTTTAAAATAAGTGAACTCTGGTGCCTCATATTTAACCACCTCCTCTGGGTGGGGAGGCCTGAGTGTGCTCAAAGAAAGAGTAAGCAGGCTACCAAGATGAGACTTGATAGCCTATGACCATATAGAGGGGGAGGAGATCCCCCTCGGTCATAGACCAAGCGAAGGGGTATAGAGTGAAAGAGGGAATGAAGGAGGAACGGGAGGATACAAGTGATGTGATAACAATTGAGTTATAATCTGAATATATTAATAAAAAATTTACATAAGAACTTAATCAACAAAAAACAAGATAAGAAAGTCATGGGGAAATTGAAAAAGTTACTGCTTTCTGAAGTCAATGTTTATGATCTCTTGATTTCTAAATTCTATTCATATGCTGTTTTATATGGTGCTCTCCATTTGCTGCAAAGAGGATTCTTTAATAGGGGTGGTAGTTACATTTATCTGTGGCTATATGATTTATAATGTAGTTAAATATATTACATTGATCTCCCAAAGTAAAGGTAGTAGAGCCTTTCTAAGGTACATAACTGGTAAGCTCCAGAGAGATGGCTAAGTTTCTAGTACCAGGACACATTTTTTTCTCCTATTGAGTAGGTCTTAATCCAATTAGAAAATTATTGGTTACCACTAACATATGAGTGCCATTTAATGCATCTTTATAGATATCTTGCTATGCTCCTTATTTTCATGGCCCATAATTGCACCAACTGGGTATATTTGTTTTATTGTTTCCTGCTTTGGTAGCTTCTTCTATAGTATATTCTGATAGTGCCAAAGTTAGACCACAAGAGCTTTCAGGTCATAAGCAGATCAAATCATCTCATTCCTATGTCCTTAGCAAGTGATTTTTCAAGAATAGGGGTACACACCTACTCCAGAGAGGCATCAATGGGCTACACTGATATTCTATATTGTTTAGGGAGTCATTCATACTATCCTTATAAACCACTCAGAAGGTATTTTTTTGTGTCTGATAATGCAATAGCACATGGTATATCAATTATATTTTCATTGATGATTATAGAAAACGAGCAGATATGATATTATGTACCTTTGCAGGTTAAGTTTATATAAATAAATGAGTAGTTATCCATAGCTGACCCTAATGTAAATTTTGTTTCTGAGAGTTAAAACTCAGTTATTCAGGCATACTCATTAAGTATACATTTTTACACATTGATAGAAATTTAGAGAATTAAAATCTCCTTCACTGTCATCCCAAATATTATCATTTAAGCCTAAATTGTCACTCTTGTTTTCATAGAATCTTAGAATGCTTACATCAGATAGCTAGTCTGAACTCTTATTTTTTTTTATTAATCTATTCTTGTTACATCTCAATGGTTATGTGGACAGAAGGCTATACTGCGTGATACACTACAGCTTCTGTGACAAGATTTTTTGTTTGTCACTTTGTTTTATTTTACTAGGGGGAGGAAGAGGGATTTTGGTGATGTTATGTAAATCATAGACATTCAATAAAAGAAAAAATAATTGATTATAAAGACAACATGCAAAGCTTGATGTCAAGTTTCTATCAGTCTCTTATATATCAAAATACAATCTTGAGCCCATCAAACACACGAAGAATTTTCTCAGAAAAGCTAAAAATTTGTTTTAGTAGTTGTACAATTGTGACTGTACTCCTAAAATTGCATCCATTAAGCAAATAATGTTCCATTTGAATGCTTTTCAATATCCTTTCATATACACTGTTCCACTCTCATGGGCTTCTTTTAAACCATTGGTCAAATTGATGATTCTGTTTTCTCTTTTTTAGTAACAGATAGGTAAAATTAAAAAGACCTTTTTAGTACCCATTCATTAAACCTATATTTCTGTCCTCATTATATACTCTGTTTGAATGATATTACATTCTAATTTATGAAAATAAAGTTTAAAGTATATAATACCCTTTAATGACATATTGAAGTATGTTTGAGCTATATTCTTTATTTCATATTAATGTTTTAAACAACATTACCCAGGGATTTTTGCATATGAATACTACAATAATATTATTTTTCAAGTCCTTTTTTCTCATTTGTTTTAAAAGCTCTTCTTCATGATGAATTCTTTCCCCGTCAGCCACTCGACTGCCCTTAAGTGTCAGTCAACTTTCTAAATCTAAATATCTGCTAGGTGGATATTATTAATTAAATGATATAATAGGCATACAGCATTTTGTGTTAGGCTTTTTACTACATATGTGGCATTTTGTCCATTTTTGCTGTAGAATTGCATTGCTTTAACTAACACTTTGGATTATGTACATTTTCCAGCACCAGCTGAGACAGGACAGTATATTCTTAATAATTTTTCTAACATTTTGGGCAAAAAGTAAGTAATCATATTTGTAGGGGATTGGTTCTAGTTCTAATTTATTTATAACATACTTGTGCTTATTCATACATCATAAAATACTTTTTAAGTTGTAGTACCATAAAAAATTTGAAATGAGGATGTATGACATTATGAGTAGTGATCTTTTCCACAAGATTCTAAATAGGATATATCATATGACTTTTAGAAAGCAATTGCCAATTATAGTAAAAACACCAGTTTTATTTTTTATGCATTGTAATTATTCTTCAGGTTGCTAATATATCTGATTAGCTTTGTTAATAAGAGTTAGTATTATCTTCCTTGAAATGGGTGTGTGTTTAAATGTGCATTTCTTTCTGGAGTTTTCAATAATATTTTATAGATACTGGTTAACATGGTCTAGAGTTGAGACTTGATACCCTAAGAGCATATAAAGGGAGAGGAAGTCCCCCTCAGGCACAGTCATAGGGGAGGGGAGTAAGGGGAAAATGGGAGGGAGGGAAGAATGGGAGGATACAAGGGATGGGATAACCATTGAGATGTAACAAGAATAAATTAATAAAAAAAAGTTCCTAAACAGGTGATTCTTTTCTACTGCTATATAAGAATACTTTATGTTTACTTTCTTTTTTAAAACATACTTTCTAGTACATGCAATGCAATAGATGTTTAAATATTGATCCTATGTACTACTTATTAGCTGTTTTATCAGTCCAAAGATATTTTATTAGGTTTTTCAGATTTCCTTTGCTTAAAGCCATACTATTAATGCACAGAAAGAGATTCAGTGTTTTATTCCTACAAAGAACAGAAATTTCTTTTATTTCCAATGTTTTATGCTTTTATCTGTTGGCACTTTGTACAGAGGAAGGTGAAACCAGATATATTTTGTCTTTAGCATATCTTCTTGCTATATCAAGATACAGTAGTAGCCAGTTGTGTTGGCACATGTATGTAGGATTTGGTGAAGCCGACTGAAGAAGGTGGAGGCAGGAGGATCAGGGGTTTGAGGCCAGCCTGGGCTATACATTTTTGGGATGTAGAGATGCTAGAAGAAACAGAACTCAGTTAAGCTCCTTAGAAGAGGTTTCAAAGAACTGAACGCCTTGGCAGGGACACTCTCCAGCCTGTTGAGCTATGTTCAGGTGGTGCCGTATGCTCCAGCTTCCCATCTTTTGTGAGCTTTCACTCATGCTAGAGTGATGAAGCTGTCTTTGAGTTATTTATACTCCTGCCAGTACCCCAATAATACTCGGGGTTTTTTCCACCAAGTTGGGCCTAGGTGATATCTGTAGTTTGGGCAGTAATGGCTCTCATTCTGAGGTATAGATGTGTGGGTTGTGTCTCCCAAAGAAAAGTCATGTCACACAACAACCTGAAATTACAATTATTTAAAAAGGAGCCATGAATTTTATGGTCAGTGGCAAGGGGTGTATGGGAGAGTATGAAGGACAAAAAAGGAAGACAGAATAGCAATTAAATTATGATCTCAAAAATCAAAACATGCATAATCAAGCCATTGTAAATTCAAAACAAAACATTATTTATTATATTTTTAGTTGAAATAAAAAGTAATACTCTCCCCTCCTTTTTACTCACCTAAATCATCCCTGTTAGTAACACTCTGTGGAATCTTTGCTTTGCTCCACTCTTATGTTTCTTATGTTCTTTACCTTTATTATTATTACTTACCTATATATATATAACAGTGTGGGAAGCCGCGCCCACATTCGCCATTACAAGATGGCGCTGACACCCTGTGTCCCACGCTGACAAACAACTAATCTGCGCATGTGCGAAGGGATTTTCCACTCGTTGTGCTCTGCCTCTCCCGTGGCATCATCTCGCCCGATGAGCAACAGCCAATCAGGGACTGACACGTCCTTAGCGGAGGACAGTTTCCTATATAAGGGAGGGGTTTCTGCTGTTTGCGCTCTCTGTCTCCGTTTTTCGTGTTGTAAGCTTATGCTCTTCCTCTCAAGAGGCAGTAAAGCTTTACTGCAGAAGGATCCTGTTTGTGTGTGCAGCGTCGTTCTTGCTGACGAGACGGTAACGCTAGCCACATAACAGTACTATTAATATGTATGCACACAAAATCTGCTGACTCCATTTTGCTGGAGGTATGTATATGAGTGCAAGGCTGAGTACTCTGCATTAAACATCCAGTTATAGACTCATTCCTGGGAGAAGTTAATTCGCTCTCTCTCTTAAATTGTCCTTAGCTGCCTATAGTTCCTTTTCCAAGGATGGGAACCCATGAAACTTTTCCATTTCCATTTAACCATGTCTACTTATATTACCATTGTTCTACTCATATTTACACAAACATATCTAGAAGAAATTATTATACCATAGAATTCCTAGCATTCTTGCTCATATCACATTTCTTCCTTCTTCAGTAATATTTCTGAGCCATAGATGTAGGAAAGATTAAGCTTTGTCTCAGGTGGAAGCAGTCTTGGCGGGCTTTACCCTTGGGGCACACCATGAATACCTTGTGAAAGACTGTTTGGAGCCTTCCTGGGCTTGCAATTCAGGAAGCCTACCTAGGAACTCCACCGTGGCTATTGTTTTCCTAATTGACCCTCGAAGGGAAAAGGGACCGCCCTTTGCATATGACTGGGAAGGTGGGGGAGAGAAAAACAAGAGGTAGAAGGAGAGAAGGAGAAGGCGCGGAGAGAGAGGAAAGGACCGGACCAGCTCGTGGGACTGAGACACCTAAGGACCCGTCCTGCCGAACGGATTCCAGGAGGTTTTAATCTTCTGTCCCTTTAACCTTTTTTTCCTTCTTGTATATGCTAGTTGGGTTGTATAATAAAGTTTAATTGTTAATAAACTGAGCCAACATCTGGCGCCCAACGTGGGGCCCGATGGGTTCCACAATCCCTAATGATATGAGGGAAGATTCAGTATTCCACGGGATAGAAATGTTGTTTCAGGGTATTGGCAAAATTGCAACTGCTGTTGCAAAACTCTTTCCAGCATTATACTTAGAGGGAATTCTTTGTTTTCTCATTGTCCTTTTATTACAATATTTCATGCTTAGAAGGATTAGAAGACAGGCTAATGGTATAGAAAAGCCGGAAGGGTCAGTAAGTTCTATCCTTTTGGAAAAGATTGCAGATTTGACTGGACAGATAGAAAGGCTGAGGTATGAAAATGAAGGGATGGGAAAACGGATAGAATTTTTGGCATTTGGTAGTGATGAAGGACAGAAAATAGAGAGACCGGAAAGCCAGAAAAATCAGGAAGAGTCAATAAGCTCTATCCTTTTGGAAAGAATTACTGACTTGACTGAACAAATAGGCAAAATACAGAGAAAAGTGGAAGGGCTGGAAAAGCAGAAGGCACCTTTGGTTAAAAAGGGTGGAGAAGGTCAGAAACCAGAGGCAAAGGAAGCCAGACCGACCAAAAGGTCTTTGGAAGTAAATGTACCAGTGGAGGATACTTCCACAGTCACCCAGGAACCTTCAGCTTTTCCAGTCACTGTAAGACATGTAATCGAGCCAAATGGTGCTGAGGGTCATGACGAAATAGCCTGGTGTCCTGTAGACATGATGGATTTAAAACATTTTAAGGAATCCGTCATCAGATATGGTATGCATTCTAACTTCGTTAAACAAATGTTAAACAGCTGGGCCTATCAGAATAGACTTGTTCCCCAAGATTGGAAAAATTTAGTTTCAGCGGTATTGGAAGCAGCACAACAGTTACAGTGGTTATCATGGTGGCGAACAGAGGCTATAAAAATAGAACAAGAAAATATCGCACAGGGAATAAATACTAATAGAGATCAGTTACTTGGTGATGGACCATATACTAACATGAGAGAGCAAATTCAAGCTGACGATAGAGTGATTGAACAATGTCGTAAGGCAGCCTTGAGAGCTTGGGAGCTGGTAGAGGAACCTGGGAAAACAACTATTTCTTTTACTAAGGTGTTCCAAGGACCTCTGGAGCCCTTTACAGAATTTTTGCAGAGATTAGGATCTGCTATGGATAAGGCGATGCCAGATTCTGATAACAAAAAGGCATTAAAACTTATCATGGCTTATGAAAATGCAAATGCTAAATGTAAGAAGGTGCTTAGACCGTTAAAGGAAAGAGGCGCTCCATTAGATGACTGGGTAAAGGAGACAGTTAATATCAACTCTCAGGAATATCAGAATAATATTGTGGGACAAGCTTTAGTCAGAGAGCCCAGATATCATAATACTCGGTGCTTTAATTGCGGTCAAATCGGTCATGTGCAAAGAAACTGTAGAAATAGAAGGCGCACTAACCCAGGAGGAAACGTAACTCATAGAAGAGAACAGGGGGGTTCTGGTTATGATGGTAATGAGGTACCAAGACTCCCAGGGTACTGTAGTCGCTGTGGAAAAGGAAAACACTGGGCTCGGGATTGTCAATCTAAGCGAGATGTGCAAGGCAATATCTTGCCGACGGGAAACGGCAGGAGGGGGCCATCGGCTCGGGCCCCCGTAAACAATGCCAGCCAAATTCCTTTGGCCAGTCAGGAAGTGACAAACCCGCAGGAAAACGGGAACTGAGTGTTAGCGATCTAATGCATGCTACTGAAGGCAGTGCAGCCTTGGATCTGGCTTCAAATATGTCTCTTACCCTAACTCCTCAGGTTGAATGTTACAAATTAAATACTGGTGTTTTTGGACCTTTGCCTTCAGGCACAGTAGGATTGGTTCTGGGAAGAAGCGGGCTGACTTCTCAAGGTTTTATTGTGCATCCTGGTATTATAGATGGAGATTCTAAAGGGGAAATAAAAATCTTGGTATGTGTGAAAAAGGAGATGAAAATTGATGCCGGGGATAGGATTGCTCAACTCCTACTGTTTCCTTACATTAAGGGCAAAGCCGCTCCAGTGGAAAGGACTGGTGCATTCGGGAGCACAGGGACCCGTGTGTTCTGGCAAACAGTAATTAATGATCAGAGACCTAAGTTAATTATACAATTGAATGGTATTAAAATAGAAGGCTTGGTAGACAGTGGAGCTGACATCTCCATCATTTGCCAGAAGTCTTGGAACCAAACTTGGCCACTTAAGAAGGTTTATACAGAAATTGTAGGAATTGGCAAGTTATCTCAAACAAAACAAAGTGTACAGTGGCTTGAGTGTGTGGGACCAGATGGGCAGATAGGGAGGCTGAAACCCTATGTGGCTGACATTCCTATAAATCTATGGGGAAGAGACCTTTTACAGCAATGGGGTACTCAGATTACTATTCCTGCAAATACTGAGATAAAGAAGGTTGAAACAATGGGTGAATTGGTATGCGCTTCTAGGGAAGAGATTAATGTAAGTGATCAGAGGCGACCACCAGCTATGCCCATTATCCAACCTCAAAATTCTTCAGATTTAGAGTGTCAAAATTTATAAGAGGGGCCACTGCTGAGATACCAACCGCCTTGCCCCTAAAATGGATTTCAAACAGACCTGTATGGCAGGAGCAGTGGCCCTTAACAAAAGAAAAGTTACAGGCGCTTCACGGTTTAGTGCAAGAGCAGCTGGAGGCTCAACACATCAAAGAATCTTCCAGCCCCTGGAATTCCCCTGTGTTTGTGGTAAGAAAGAAATCAGGTGGTTGGAGAATGATAACAGATTTGAGGGCCATAAACAAGGTGATTCAACCCATGGGTTCGCTTCAACCTGGAATTCCTTTGCCTTCCTTATTACCTCGGTCTTGGCATATAATTACAATTGATTTAAAAAATTGTTTTTTTACCATACCTCTACACGAGAAGGACAGGGAAAGGTTTGCTTTCTCAGTACCTACTCTGAACAGTAATTCTCCAATGAAGAGATATCATTGGAAGATACTTCCACAGGGAATGTTAAATAGCCCAACTTTATGCCAGTATTTTGTACAACAACCTTTAGAAATACTTCGTAAGCTGTTTCCTCAATCTATCATATACCATTACATGAATGATATTCTGCTAGCTGATTCTGATCCTAGTATTGTAGAAAAAATGTTTCAGGAAGCACAAAGAATTCTGCCACGCTGGGGATTACAGATTGCGGTGGAAAAAATACAAAGAGGAGATTCAATTACCTACTTAGGCTATAAAATAACTGAACAAAAAATTCGACCACAAAAGGTACAGATCCGTAGAGATCAATTACAAACTCTTAATGACTTTCAGAGATTATTGGGCGATATTACCTGGTTAAGGCCTACAATCGGGTTAGCTACCTATGAGTTAAGTAACTTGTTTCAGATTTTACAAGGGGATTCGGATTTAAACAGTCCTAGGTGTTTAACTGCTGAAGCAGAAAAGGAGTTAATTCTGGTGAAACAAAAACTTCAAAAGGCATATGTGGATAGAATTGATCCTGAACTTGGTTGCATTTTGGTTATTTTGCCTTCAAAACATTCTCTTACTGGGCTTCTCATGCAAAGGGAAGACCGGATTATAGAATGGATATTCCTGCCAAATAAACAAAGCAAAAAATTGAAAACATATAGAGAGAAAATTTCTGAATTGATTACAAAGGGAAGAATAAGGTTGCGTCAACTGTCAGGGATGGACCCGGCGGAAATTGTAGTGCCTCTTACTGATTCTGAGATTATGTCACTATGGGTAATTAATGAAGATTGACAAAAAGCTTGTAGTAATTATTTGGGAGACATTAACCCAAAAAGCAAACGTATACAGTTTATAAAAAGAACTAATTGGATCCTTCCAAGTATTGTAAAGAGGTCACCAATCTCAGGGGCACCCACCTTTTTCACAGATGCAAATAAATCAGGTATGGCTGGTTATAAGTCTGAGAAAATGACCAAGGTGATTAAAAGCCCATTTACATCAGTTCAAAAATCAGAATTATATGCTATCCTTATGGTTTTGTTAGATTTTCCTGAACCTCTTAATATAATTACTGACTCTCAATATGCTGAAAAGGTTGTTTTACATATAGAAACTGCTGAATTTACTCCTGATAACACAGAATTGACTACTTTATTTATAGAGCTGCAACAGGTCATCAGAAACAGAAATTATCCCTTGTATATTACTCATATTCGATCCCATACAGGTTTACCAGGTCCATTGGCACAAGGAAATGAAGAGATCGACAAATTATTGATAGGTAATGTATTCGAAGCCTCCAAATTTCACGAAAAACATCATGTCAATGGTAAGGGGTTGAAGAAAAGATTTTCTATCACTTGGCAACAAGCTAGAAAAATAATTAATAAATGTCCTACATGTTCCTTATATAGTCAACTACCATTACCTGCTGGAATTAATCCTAGAGGTAACAAAAGGAATGAAATTTGGCAGATGGATGTGTTTCATTTTGCAGAATTTGGAAAAATGAGATATGTGCATCATACCATTGATACCTATTCAGGTTTTCAATGGACAACTGCCTTAAGTTCTGAAAGGGCTGACTGTGTGATTACTCACTTACTAGAAATAATGGCATTTATGGGAATACCTGCACAAATTAAGACTGACAATGCTCCTGCATATGTGTCCCTTAAGATGAAAAACTTCTTTATGTATTATAATATAAAGCATGTTACTGGTATACCTCACAATCCCACAGGACAAGCAGTTGTGGAAAGAGCTAATTGTACCTTAAAAGAAATGCTTATTAAACAAAAGGGAAGGGTAAAGACACCCAGGGATCGATTAAATAATGCTTTGTTGACTCTAAATTTTCTTAATGTGAATGATGAAGGGACGTCAGCTGCGGAGAGACATTGGATAATAGAAAAAACTGAGGAATTGGGGCAACCAATATTCTTCAAAGACTTGGAAAGTATGAAATGGAAACCTGCAGTAGTTTTGAGATGGGGTCGTGGGTATGCGTATGTTTCCACAGGGAGTGAAAATATATGGCTACCAACTAAACTTATAAAGATTAGATCTGACCATATAACAAGTGAATCTTAAGAGCTACCTGGTTCTTAACAGCTTGACATTGTTCCTTACAGCTTGGAGAACTAATGCCCTCTTCTGTCCTATTGGTGTATATGCAGGTAGAGCCCTGTATTTGCAAAAAGCAGGACAATGCTGAAGACAGCAGGCAGCATGGGTGATTTAACCCCAAAAGCATGCCTCTGGCACCTCGAGCAAGATGCCTCAAATGATGTTCCCTTGAAAATTATATATGTACTAACATACCTGTACTAATGATTTATAAAGTCTGCTTACTTTCAGAGCAAAAAACAGGACAATTATGAAGATCGAACTTCTGCCTCTGGCACTACTACTTCTTCCAGAAATTGCATGCATATTAACAATAAATCGGCTAGCCGAAAGGATCGATCCCAAAAGGACTGGACAAAAAACAGCTAGCTTTTCCAGCGCTTGGCCAATATATTATTTTTCTTGGGTACCCGAAAAATATTTTTCTCTTAAACAGCATCAAGTAATTTTGAGAACACGACGCCCCCATTCCCAGTAGGTGGGATGTGTGTTTTTGGTGGGTTACCAATGCTCATCTTTGCCTAACGGGGTTATTTACAATTAATAAAAGTTCATTTGGGGATTTCTTTCTTCTATCTTTCTTTCTCTCTTACTTTCTATCCCTTTTAATATTAAGAAAAAGGGGGGAAGGAAGGGAGGATACAGGATTGTAGAATAAAAGGTAGATTATTGAATCTACTAACTTAAAAAATTCTACATTGGTATTGTAGATTGATGGAAATTTAAGACTTTTGATTGATGGAAATTTAAGACTTCAACTTTTGCTTCACATTGATATGAACTTAAATTGTATATTCCATTCATTTTTGCCTTATGTATTGTATGTTATATGTTGACAAAATATTGTATATTGTATGTCAGAAATTTACGTTCTTTTTGTTCAATGTTTATTTGATGTATTATTTGTACCACTAATGTCTTATAAAAAACTGTTTGGAATCATCGGGGATAAAAGTTGGTATTTAGTTACGTAAAAATCCTATTAGATACTCACTTTGTTATAGAGCAGGTTTGTTTACTAGCTTGTCTATGTCTTCAAAGGAATAGATTGATAACTGTAAGAATAGATAGATTTGCTCTTCAAACTCTTCAGAGATCCACAGAATATGGCATTTAATGATGAGGGCTTTCCTGACAGAGAGAGACATCCGCTCCTGGCCACCTCTCCATTTGCATCATTGAAGATGGGGGCTTCAGGAGACGCTGGTGACAGAATGGTCACTAAACGGAAAAACTGCTCTGCTACTGCTCATATCTCTACGTCTGATGACAGGCTGACTGTCTACAACGATCAACAATGATGCTGGAAAGATGACTGTCCAGCTTTAAAGAGAATAGATGGACCAGACCGTCGGATTTCCTGCTTCAAAAGCAGTTCGTTGGATGTTTTGGGCCGAAAGGCTGAAGACTGATTGCCCCAATGAAGGAGAGAATTCGGTGACTATCCAGGCAGTCTGCACTCTCTGTACTCTGCAACTTGGAAGTTGCCTGCCAGCACTTCCTTTATTAGATAGATTTTCCTTCTTGGGTCTCTGATGGGATTGAAGACTAGATAGCCACAGTGTTACTAGAAGCTTTAGTAGATTAATAATTACAATTTCTCATGAAAGAAAAGGACTCTCTTTGGTAGGATAGTGGTATACTTTCCCTTAGGTTAACAAGTATAAAAGGACTTTGTTATGTTCTTAATTCCTGATGAGTATGTATATATGTATATATGTATATATGTGTATATAGTTCTTAATTTTTTAGAGAGAAGGGTGAGGTGTAGGAAAGATTAAGCTTTGTCTCAGGTGGAAGCAGTCTTGGCGGGCTTTACCCTTGGGGCACACCATGAATACCTTGTGAGAGACTGTTTGGAGCCTTCCTGGGCTTGCAATTCAGGAAGCCTACCTAGGAACTCCACCGTGGCTATTGTTTTCCTAATTGACCCTCGAAGGGAAAAGGGACCGCCCTTTGCATATGACTGGGAAGGTGGGGGAGAGAAAAACAAGAGGTAGAAGGAGAGAAGGAGAAGGCGCGGAGAGAGAGGAAAGGACCGGACCAGCTCGTGGGACTGAGACACCTAAGGACCCGTCCTGCCGAACGGATTCCAGGAGGTTTTAATCTTCTGTCCCTTTAACCTTTTTTTCCTTCTTGTATATGCTAGTTGGGTTGTATAATAAAGTTTAATTGTTAATAAACTGAGCCAACTCATAGATGTAGGATTTGGGATATAGATGTATTTATTAGTTAGGGCTGAGTAATCCAGTAGCTATTGATATGCATTGTGGCCAGTTGTGTTGTTTTTTGTTTGTTTTGTGCATGCGTGTGTGCATGCGTGCGTGCGTGTGTGTGTGTGTGTGTGTGTGTGTGTGTGTGTGTGTATGATGGTTCTTAATTTGCTGGAAAGACTGACTTCTCTTTTGAGAGGTGGTAGCCACACTCATTTTGGGTATAAAGATATGATTATACTTATATTGATCTAGTAAGCGAATGTAGTAGAGTCTTTCTTAATGTCTTTGACCTCACTAGGTTTTCAGAACAAACATGATTTCCCTCTTGTTAAATAAGCCTTGCAGAGGTAAGGCAACTAGGCCACAGTTAGTTGGCAACAATGAGTGAGTGTCACTTATTGTACCTTTATGTATATCTTGCCATGGGGATAACTGTTGTGGCTTATCGTGTGGTATCTATTTAGGCTTATTTAATTGTTTTAGTTCCTTTGCAGCTATTAAGATTAGTAACTATACATTGCAAAAACTGCACATTAACAATACACACACACACACACACACACACACACACACTATATATATATATATATATATATATATATATATTTAAAAATTAAATTTAAATAGTTTAATTAAATTTAAAAATTTAATTAAAATTAAAAAGCCAGGTACATGAATACAATAATTTCATATATTCTTTTAAATGTAGAAGTCTTAATGGTTTAAGTGAAGCATTGAAATCCCTTCCACATTTATTGCTGGAGAGAAAGATGTATTAGATGGAGTATAGAGACAGTTGGAGAAGGGGATTCAGGGATGAAAATGACCAAGATACATTTTATTTTTGTATGAAATTGGCAAACATAAAATTACAGTAAAAATAAGTTGATTATAATTAAGTATAACGAATGTCAGAGTCCAGGAAATGTTCAGGTAATGAGTTAAAGGGAAATTAAAACAGGTAACCAAATGCTAGAAACAACAACAACAACAAAAATACTGGTGTAATATGCAGTGAATTGTCTATGCTTTACAGTAATATATAGTTTGCAATTATCTTGAAAAGAGATGCTTAAACACCCAGAAAGAAATGAAGAGAAGAAGAAAATTATATTTTTCCACAATTATTCAATACAAACTATATTCATATGCTTAAATGCAACAGTGTATTTCAGCCATATGTACAGTTTCTACATGGAAAATAGAATCAAAGGAATAAAGAATTATGCAACATATTTTCTTTGTAGCTTTACTCTTCTCATAACTATTCATTATTGATTTCCAATCTATTTTGACTTAGTGTGCACACATATTTATGCTATATCCATTCTTACAAAGTTAACAAGATATATTTATGTGCGGTATAATGTAAATAATAATACTATGCTATGTATGGTTGAGAAGTATATTTATTCTAATATTGTATAGATATTTGCACACATATGTGGTACATTCTCGGTTTACTATATCTTCTTCTATGAGACTTAAAAAAAATTATCTGTGTATACTGCTGACTTGGAGGTTGGAAATCAAATTTTGAACTTCAATCCTCCGTAAACACAATATCTACCTCCCTACTGAAACACCTCTCCAGTCAGTCCCAGTTTTTTGCCTTATGTGATAATTATTCTACTTAATCTTTATGTAAATTACTTAAGATGGAATATAGAATTTGAGCTATTTGTAATGAATTATCTTCAACATCTGCTAGTTTTTAAAAATAAAATCTTTATCAACTAGCATCTTAATTTATGTGCTTGTGATAGGTTCATATTGTTGTCATAAAAATAGTTCTATGCATCTGTTATGTCTTAAAGATAAATATTCCTGAAAGTACAATAAAATCTTCAACTCTTGCAATTGATACTTGCATACATTATCAAGTATCTTTGGGGAATACAGAAACATTAGAAGGCCAGGTTTGGTATATTGACTTTACACTAAGAGACTACATAGTCCCATGTTCGTTTCACATAGTTGGAACAACAAGGTCAGAGTTTAGGAGGACCAATGATACAGCCTATGTTTGGAGGTAGAAGCATAAGAAGTCTAATGCCCTTAAGAGATGATCACATCTCAAGTGGATCAGAATCAACCATCACAGCATACCAAGTTTCCACACACTTTTAATCACCACCTGCCATTGTCTTTGAGTCTTGCTCTGTCTTTTGTAGGCAAGACACATATCAGATTTTGTTAATATTAGCTTATTTGCTTTTGATTTGACTTTTTTCATCTAGTCACATTTAATACTATAATTATAGTGTTTCCAACATGTCATGAATTTTTAATTTATTTTATGGATATTGATATTTTGTTGGCATATGCGACTGTGAAGCACATGTAATATGAGATCCATAGGGTTGTGAGCACCCTGTGAATGCAGGAAATTAAACTGCTCAATGTAGTTAAGGTTAAGATAAGGGAATTAGGTAGTATGAGGCTAAAGCAGCTGGTCACTTTCCAAATACTGTAAAGATGCATATATGAGTGAGTGTTTGTGCTCAGCTCATTCTCACCATTATATTCCTCTATTGAAAATTATCTGTACCTCTTTTTTAATTTTGATTAATGGCTTGCAGATGTTTAATTTCTTGAGTTCTTTATATATATTTTCTATATTAGTTCTTTGTCATATGTAGGGTTGGTGAAGATATTTTTCCAATCTGTAGACTGTCCTTTTATTCTGTTGACAGTGTTCTTTGCCCTGCAGAAGCTTTGCAGTATCATTAGTTCACATTTATTAATTGTTGCTATTAGAGCCTGAGTTATTGGTGTTCTTTAGCAGAAGGGGAAATAGATCAGACAGAGGAAGCACTTGAAGACAGGGAACAGGAAAGGAGAGGGAGCGCTGAGGAAATGAGGGTGGGGACCAGATGTGGGGTTGAGCCAGAGGGCAGGAGAGCTTACAAAAAAAAAAAGAAACCTCAGGCAGGGAATCCCTGAAGCAACCTGGAGACCTAAGAAAGGATAGGCTCTGGGAAGGTTATGGGGGTGACTCTAGCTGAGACCCCTATTTGCAGGGACTTCGAGGCTGAAAAGGCCACCCTCTAAGCAGATTGGACTACTCATGGAGGGAGGGGAACACCTACCCACGTAGAAAAACTTCCAAACACAATTTTCCCTGACTACAAGATGCGCAGGGATAAAGATGGATCAGAGATTGATGGAAGGACCAACCTTTCACTGGCCACTCCATGAGAGAGAGCCAACACCTGATACTATTAGGGAGCCTCTGATATGCTTATAGGGGGAAGCCTAACATAGCTGTCTTTTGAGGCTCCACCCATCAGTGGATCAAAACGAATGAGGAGACTCACATGCAAACACTAAGGAGAGAGCACAGGGATCCATGTGCGAGAGTAAGGGAAAGGAAAAAAGGAGCCCTGAGTAGACAAGAGCTCAACTAGAAGACCAGAAGAGCCAGCTAACCTGGGCCCAGAGGTGCTTGTGGATACCAAAGCATCAACCAAGGACCTTTTATGTACTAGACCTTGGACCCCAACATATATGTACCTTATGAGCAACTGGGTCTTTATGTGGGTGCCCTAGTAAGGGGCTTTGTGCCTTTCTCTACAAGGATTCAGTTCCATGATGTTTGATCACTTCCCCCCTGGCAAGGCGCCTTTCCAGGTCACCGCGGAAGAGGATGCTCTCATTCTTGATGAAACTTCATGTGCTGGGAGGGGTATATGGAGGCTTGTCTCTCCTTTCCTGAGAGCTATGGGAAGGGGAATGGAAGGAAGAGGAGAGGAGGGTGGGACCAGGAGGAGAGGAGGGAATGCCCTACTGTTGGGATGTAAAGTGAATAAATTAATTTTAAAGAAGAAAAAATCCTTACAGATTGTATTTTAAACAATGTTAAACAACACTGGCACAGGATGACAAGTTTAACTTTTAGAATGTTTGTTTCCCTATAGCTTCCTTTGTTGGTCTTTTATGGTTTAAAAGTTTTATAAATATTGAATGCTATACAAGTATTATATAAAATAATTGAATGTCTTTTTTTTTTATAATTGCAGGTATGTATCATGTACTAAACTTAGCTATAAGAATAAAAGTGAAGAAAAGTACACTAGAAAATTCATTGTTAAATTCTTACCCACAATTTATAATGTTCTTTTTTGTGGATATGTAGATAAGTTATCATGAGACTTAGAGATAAAATACAAGTATATCTCTAGTTATTATTTAAGTTGTATTTTTCAGTAAGAAGAGCAATGGAGAAAGAATATACACCTAGATATTCTCACATTTGCTATGTAACTTTCTTTTCATGTTTATCTGTAGGTTTAATTACTTCATGCTTTCATTTTCTTTCAACCTAACAAAGTTCTAGTATTTCTTCTATCAGCATTTTTTATTAATTAAACATTTTTTATTTTTTACTTTTACATTTATATTATTACACATGTATACAATAATTACCTGTAACAAGAAGAACCATGACACAATCAGGAATTACATAAATGTTACATTCTTAGTGTTTTGGCTATTTGTATTTGACAGCCTTAAAGAAGACATCTTTCCTATCTTGGTGCATTTAAATTTCTGAATTTAGATAAATCTCCACCACTTCTTGTCGTTATCAACTTAAAACATCTAATCAAGTTTATTCCTTCTAAAGTTGAAGACCAGGTAACTTAGTTTTACAGTGCAGCTTCGTTGTTTAGAGATTAAGATGTTTTTAGATCAACATTTCCTAATGCTTTCAATGTTCTGTATTGAATTATTCACCAAGCTCTTGAATGTTATAAAAATAGAGTCTGTAATTTCCCTGATTTTGATGCTGGAATAATCTATATATTGTTTTACTTAAATATTAACACATATCTCAGGTTATGTTCATCTTAATGGGTTCTTTTATTTACTTTAAAATTTATTCTTATAGTAATAATTACAAATGTAACAACATAAGATATTGTAATTACATAGACTATGATACAATAATATCATTGTAATGTATCATTATCATTATTATCATATTATTATTATTATTATTATTATTATTATTATTAAAATCTTTGTATTGTGAATTAAATCAGTCTCACCTAGATTCTAGCTGGTCCCAAACTGAAAATCAGGAAGACTGGTTTGTATCTGCCTATTCGATTAGAAGACCAGTGTGTCTTCTGGTTCCTAATTCTTTTCTCTGTTAGCTCAAATCTAATCTTTGAGAAGTCATTTAATGAACTTTTTATTTGTTTGTTATTATTGTCCTTTCCCAGGAATTAGTGAATACTAATCCTATTTAGAAGATTTCTTACCCTCCAAAATGCCGGAGTGCTTGAGTTGACAGATTCCATCAGGTGTAAGTTCTTTATAACAAGGAACTAGATAACATCTTGACATTCACATCTTCCTAAAGTTTTCCTGTGACTTTATGGAATAATGTTTATTGTCCTTGAATCTTTTTCTCTAGAAATTCTCAGGAAACAAAAAGTTCTATATCAGAGTTTCCATGCTGCTCCACATTGAGCTTTCCTGGCAGGACATGTTGAAATGTGGAATTAGACCATATTGAGTGTACAGTTGCTCTAAGTATTACGGGTAAATATTTACCTAATATTTTTAATCCAGGTAACAAATAATATAAAAAAATTGATGCTATTGTATATGCTGTTGGGTATTTAAATATCATGAAACATTCAAGATATGCTATTATTTCATCAGAGACTTGATTTACTTATTGAACTACATCTTTCTGTGAAGCATAAGCTGAGTCTAACACCTGGTCATTCAAATTATGTACATGAAGTCTTACATTTATAGGATGTAGCACTATACTCAATGTTAGTTCTTGGTTTTATTGGACCTGTACTAGCAAGAAGTGACCACATGATTACTTTTGTCATGTATTCCATGCACCAACTGTCAGTAAGACATAATATATTACTGAGACCAGGTAATGTTTTGCTCTGTTATTTCATTAAGAATAAGTTTTCTGAGTGTGCCTTCAACTAAGAGGGTCAATTTCACAAATAGCATTTCACACTTTTCTAGAATGGAAGATTGTACACCTGGGTAGACAATTTATTTACTCCTGGATAGAAAAAGTGCTGACTTTTTATGTATTAGGGTGATCTGAGAACCAACCAGACCCAAGAACTTATGTGATACATCAAATTGAAGAAGAGAGGTTATTCCTTATCTTGAAGCCACTGGAGGAGTGCAATGAGGAAACCTGAACTGACCTGTTATCTGATCACCCAATGTGTGCATAAAATAACAATAGGCAGTGAACTTCCAGTTGTGCCAGAGGCTTTAGAATGGTTCCCTCCTGGCTACTGGCACAGCCTGTATTCCTGTTTACCCTGCTGAACCTTGCATCCACTCTGTTATCTGGGCATGGTCAAAGACATTTGCTTCTCCTCACTCTTTTTTTTTTTAAAGCATTCTTGCATTTTTATTTATCAAATTAAATTGTCAATTTTTGTACATATACATTTATATTATTACACATATATACAATAGATTACCTACGGCAAGAAGAACTGTGACACAATCAGGAATTATATAAATGTTACATTCTTAGTGTTTTGACTATTTGTATTTGACAGCCTTGAAGAAGACATCTTTCCTATTTTGGTGTATCTAAATTTCTTAATGTGTTGCTCGCCTTCTTCTCTGAGGTCTATCTAGCCAATGGACAGAACATTCTCCACAGTTGAGTGGAGAGTGGGGTATGACTTTCACACGTACTCCCCCCTGGAAGGGGAGACCTGGTGGCACTCAGAGGAAGGACAGCAGGCTACCAAGAAGAGACTTGATACCCTATGATCATACACAGGGGGAGGAAATCCCCCTCAGGAACAGTCATAGGGGAGGGGAATAAGAGGGAAATGGAAGGGAGGGAAGAATGGGAGGATACAAGGGATGGGATAACCATTGAGATGTAACAAGAATAAATTAATAAAAAAGAAATATAAATATAAGTTGTAAAGGGATATTAATTAATATCATACAAATATTTTTCTTTACATTTCAAAGTTCTACACCTAAAATATAAATGCATCTGGTGTATAGGGTGTAAATAAACATTACTCAACTTGTGCCTGAAAAAGAATCACAAAAGAGTTAGATGATGTTTCCTTTTATTACTTCTCTGCCAACTGTCTGTTTGGTTCCAGACTCTGTCTTGCAACTTTTCCTTCTCCTAATCTCTTTAACTATAATAACTATTTTGCAGTAACATGACAAACAATTTACTTATTTATTGTCCATAGTAAGGAAGGAATAATGCCTGACTTCCCAAGCGTTACATTTTTTAGTCTTATTAACATTCATTAAATTTTTATGAGAATAGTGCACCTACCAAACTTACATTATGGAAAACAAACTTAGATTAGTGTGGCCAATCAATTTGTTTAAATATTGTAACAAGTTAAATGCTAACTAAAAGCTACAGTACACAACCAATTATAAGATAGTAGTTCTCAAATAAAATATCAAAATAAAATGAAATAATTGAGAAAAATATAGACACAAATGAGCTAAGCCATATTAAAGGACTCATAAAATTAATGAAAAATAGAACATGCCTTTGAGTCACCATACATAAAGTAGAGTGTTCAAAGTTAGTTAGGACAAGATTGCCAGCAGATGTTTTCACTCAGAGATAATTCACACACACACACACACACACACACACACACACACACACACACACAACAAAACAACAACAACAACAAAAAAAACCCTCCACCACTGGCATCAGAGGAAAAGATCCTTGGGTTAAGTTGAATGATGGATTATGAAAGATGTTATAACATTAGTTTTTTGAGATTATAAAATGTCCTTTCAGAGGCCTCTCAAAGCTTTGGATGTATAGACAGCTAATTCCATCAATTATTCACTGATTGCCAGGCACAAAACACCACAGATGCATTAACAAACCTGAAGTTTAAAAAGAAAATTAAAATAAGGAGATGTTCAGATCCCATGGCAAGTAATGATTTAAATTATGATCCACAATGTAATCTACCACCAAATAAAAATACTTTTATAGCACAGAAACCAGGGGTAGAGCCAAACATTACTAGAAAAAAATAAAACAAACAAATACCCAACAAAAATGATTCCTAATGATATCTGCTCTACTCACAGATACACAGCAGCAGATGAAATCAGGTGCAGAGACCCACTGCCAGATATTTTCCAGAAAGAGAATACAAATTGTAGGTCTGCGTCTGGTCCTTCCTCTCAGAAATTGAGAAACACCGTGGAAACCCAAGGGGGAGAAAAGACTGTAGGAGTCAGGAGGGAAGGAGAAAACAAGGAGAACATGGCCTACTTAAGCAAAGCTCATATAGGCTCTCAGAGACTGAGATGGTAAACACAGGGTGTACATCAGTCTGCACCAGGTTCTCTGTGAATAAGTTACAGTTATAAACTCACTGTTCTGGTGGAATCCATAACAGTTGAGAGCTGGTGTATATTTGACCCTTTTGCCTGCTCTTCAGATTCTTTTCCTTCGATTGGATTGCCTTGTCCAGATTGCAGACTCCATATGAAGGCTTTCCTCTTGTCTTATTAATCTTTCCCTGTTTGGATGTCATCTTTTAGAAGACGATTTTTATTATTATTATTATTATTATTATTATTATTATTATTATTATTATTATTATCATTTTCATCATCATCATTAATTATTCACTTTACATTCCAGTCACAGCCCACTACCTCCTTTCCTCCCACTCCCACATTCTCACCCTTTTCCCCTATCCCCTCATCCCTTACCCTTTGCCAACTGTAGTAGTCAGGAAAGCTGGTCCTGAAGTCATGAGAGTGGGAGAGCTAGCTCTGCCTTTCACTGTAGCACTCTGGGAAAAGGACCCTGCACCTTCCCTGGGAAACAAAGTGGAGCTGGCCCTAGTGGTGAAGGCATGAGTGAACCATACCTGGGGGGTGTGAGAGCAGGAGAGCTGGCCCACCCCCTTGCCAGCTACAGCATTTGGAAAAGTAGTCCCCGTGCTGCCTAGACTGGACAGCACATTTGAGCTGTCTCTGGAGGTGTGGATGAAGGTGAGTTGGCCCGGGAAATCTGTGAACAGGAAAAGCTGACTCAACCTTCTGCCAATGGGGCTATTGGGACACCTAGATAAAGCAGAACTGGAGAGCTTGCCTGGTGGATAAGGAAGAGCCAGCAGGCTGACCAACTCAGGGGCCACTCAACGCAAGATCAAATTTATATTTTGATACAGACTCTTGGTAAATCCAGAGATCACAGACTGGCCCAGCTGGATGGCAAAGAGTTTCGTCAGCCTGTATACCTCTGTTGCTAGGTCTGCAGACATGTGACTTCCTTTAGTATTTACATGAGTGTTGGAGATATCAACTCAGGTCCTTTCGCTTGTGTGCAAGAAAGTTAAAACCAAATTATTTCCCTAACTCCATCAAGGTGCTCATTTTTATGTCTTTATAAATACCTTTATTTTATTTAGTTATTTGTTTTCCTTTAAAAGTCACCTCCACAAATGTAAACTTAAACACTCTGTGCCCAAGGCAGGATGATTTATGGACCTTTTACATATTCCCGGCCACAAGTAACAAACCCAAATACTCTATGAATTGATATTGTTACCTGTCCTCGGGGTTAACATAAACAAAATCTTTGAAGCCACGAATTGCTACCTGACCAATGTTGTGTAGTAGAGCTTTCTAAAAATAAAATGGACAAAATTATTATAACTTGTCCTAGTAAGGAAATTAATATATTTGAAATTAGTTACATCATAAAACAGCATATTTTTTAAATAGACAATTCTACCATATGTGAGCTTATATTTTTCACACTGAAAAATATTGAGGAACTATGTGTCCATAATGGTAAAAAAAATGTATCTTTCTCCCTTCCTCAAGATTGCAAAGATAACAAAAATTAAATGAGTTATTCAGTTTGAAATTAAATATTCTACCTACAAATAATTTCTAATCATTTCCATATGTCTTGACTACAGATTATCTGTTGGCAATAATTGTTACCTGAATTATTAGCTAATATGAAATAGTGCTTTTTGCAGAAAACTAAAGTCCTTGCAAAGCAATATTTTAACTAAATTTGCAGCGCTCATGAGCAAAAACTAAATCAGTGTCACTTTTTGAATACAGCATAGAAATTCTACTCAAGAACTGGTTAATGTGACAAATTCCTATAATTAATGTTTTATAAAGGAAATTTCACAGCAGACACCCGAGGCTTTACAGTTTTATTAAATCTGAATAGAATGCAGCATATTCTCTGCTTATTACTTTAGATTTTAGATCTTTGTGCAGTTCAGATTATAACTTTTAAGCAATGAACAGTTGTGCACAGATTGCATGCATCTTAAGATTCCATGATCAAATACTTTCTTGTTTATTTCATTGTTTCTAAAGTTTTGGCCACACTTGATGCAACTTTCCCTTCTGAATATCTGTTAGTTTTCTCCTCTTAATATTTCTCAGATTTCGCTAGTATTGTCTCTCTCCACACATTAACCCAGAACAGCTCTTTATGCCCTCACACTTAGACAATATATCATCTCACAGGAAGATAATAAACTGTGACCTCTAACTTTGGGGCTTTGGCTCCTGTCTTTTTTTTTTTTTAATCTATGATTCATTATACCTATGTCCTGCTCCCTGTATCAGTTTTCTTTATTCTGTAGATTGGTATGAAAAATAAACAGCAATGTATCCATAGTTCTCTACTTTTTCAAAAGTTCTCTATTTTTTAAGTAGACTCCTTAAAATTGCCCATTGATGAACCATTTAAAAGAAATCTATAATTTATTTTTCAAAATTAGCCTCAAATGTTAAGAAAATAAATTAACAAAAAATTTTACTATCTTTCACTATTTCTAAATTTTCTCTTATATAAATAGTGGTACATCCTGGAAGTGTTTCATTTATTGTAAAGTTAATGTATGATTTATATCTGACATTCATTTTAACTGAGTGTCTGAGCTCCAACACTTAACTGCTCCATTCCTATAATCTACTCAAACATGAAAATAATGATTGGGTTCATTTTATAAAGTCTTTTTCAAGTTCAAACAATTTGAAATTACAGTGAAGACAGGTGATTATCAATCATATAGGATGACACTCACTGAGTGCAGGACATTCTGCCGCAGTGCCAGTTCCAGTATGTGGACTGCCCAGAGTTTCCACATATTTGCAAGTGGCATTAGTTCTAACACTTCCCTGAATTACATGATACCGAAAATCCATACACAAGATGTTTTGCTATTTTAATGTAAGCAATAAAGCTTAGGATGGAAGAAAAAAATTCCACCAGCTCAGAAAAATGATTAGAGAAGTCGGGGGCTTCTATGTGTGCCATTGCCAAGGAACGGCAAAGGTAGTCTAAGATGTCTCCCCAGACTTTACAGTGCAGGGTAGTGTTGCACCCTGGGCCAAGGCATTTTGGGTCATTCTACTTTATGAGAAACACACACTCTGAATGGTTTCATTGTGGCTAAACTATTTAATGATCATTTACACTCTTAGACTATTATAGTTATTCCTTTCTTTTCATTCAAATGACACTGAAAATGCAATGTTAAAACATTTATGTGGTCAAGTATAAAAAATAATACAAAGTTTTGATGATAAAAACTTATAACTTACATGAAATTGTACTGTTGCAACCACATACAAAAATAATATTTTTGTTTCTGAAAATAGTTTGCTCAATGTCATAGACAAATAAGTTAGATACTGAATAATATAATAATGAAGTATGTCACTGTTAGAAGTCTAATCTCTCAGAATTATTTTAGTATTAATGTATGCTTTAAATATAAATATTATGGAAATTTGAAATTTTGTACTATTAGGTTTTTTAGTCTCAACAGGATTATGCTACATCAAAACAGATTATTTTAAATTTTATAACAGGATATATATGTGTGTGTGTGTGTGTTGTTAAGTATCTTTAAATAAAATTTTAAAGTTTAAATTGAGGTATAAACACAAGCAATTTCTCATTATGACATAAAGTCATATTGCTGATTATATGGATTTAAGTTTGTGTGTCGCTTCTATACTTTAACCAATTGCCTTCCTCTTTAAGAAATGAATCAGATATTTTATTCCCTTCTAGGAAAAAACTGAATGATTTGCCAAATTTTAGCTTTAATTTCCATCTGATATTTATTAAACCTTCTCTATAAAGTTATTAGATAAAAATGACACAATGTTTTATTGAAAATTTTCAGTTATGAGATCTTCAGTGAACTTCACTGTCCACCTTGTTGAAAGATTTTTCTAATTCTCTCCATGTGTTTTTATATGTTTATTTCATTTTTATAATGTCTATAATCTTTGGAATTTTGAGGAAACCAGAAAGATTTCTCAATGTGGAAAAGCATTATAATCACACATGTTGTTGAAATTTCTGTTAGCAAAATGTAATAGTGTTTATTAGGTAACTGAATTCAGATGTATTATTAATGTTACTAAGGCTAGTTATAACTTTTTTTATCCATTTTATTTTGTGGTTTATTTTATTTTATTGACATATACATTTATATTATTACATGTAAGCAGAAAAATTACATACAGCAAGAAGAACCATGAAACAATCACGTATCATATGAATGTTACATTCAGGTTGTTTTGGCTAGCTGCATTTGGCAACCATGTAGGAATCATCTTTCCTATCTTGGTGAGTCTAAAATTCTGAATGAGAATCAATATCTATCATATCTCATCTCTGCCAACTTAAAACCTCTACTTAGACCTAAGATCATTTTAAGCCCTAAAGAGCTAAGCTTAATTTTAAGACTAAACTATCTGGTCTTCAACCTCATTAGAGACTTGAGAAGAACTGAAACTTAATTACTTTAGTGAACTGGAAGTGCAGGTTATCAGCTTGCAAGATGAGAAGGAAAAGAAGGAAAAAAAAATGACACAGACAGTTTGCTTCTTGAACAGTGACCCAAAACTCTCTATAATATTGGAGCATCATCTTTAGCCTTCTGGGCCTATATACCTGACAGACATATTTGTGAGACTGGAACTATTGAAGAATTGCTTAACCTGTCTTGGCAGAGTTTGGATTGTATCCAAGCTTGCCCATATTTAGATAGATTTATGTTTGTGGCAGAAATGAGGATGTTTGGCCCAGGGCCTGTTTGCCACATTTGAAGCCATCTCTAAAACACTACTACACTTCAGGTCTGGTAATGATACATAGCTACCAGGATCTTGCTTACACTAACCTCATGGAGAGTGGTAAACTAGAGACTTGTGGGTTTGTTATTTGTGACCTCAAACCACTAAAATGACACAAAATACCCTGCATCATTTTCCTCAACATTGCATTTCATTCTTGGCTAGCAATTTCTCATATACATTCTCTTATAATATTTATTAATAATTTGTCAACCACACTGATAAAAAATCTATAAATTATTCAGGAAAAGAATGATTGGATATCATTATCTTACTGAGTATATTCTTAGATTTTAACATTTAAAAGAAAAGGTGAAAAACATAGTTGGTCATCATTAAATGCAGCTGCACACTTCAAATTATATTCTATTATTTCTTTCCTCCATTCAAGTTCTGGACTAAAACTCAAGTGGTCAGGAGCCAGGTGTGGTGGCACATGCCTGTAATCCCAGTACTCGGGAGGCAGAGGCAGGTGGACCACGGTGAGTTCGAGGCCAGCCTGGTCTACAAAGCGACTCCAGGACAGCCAAGGCTAACACAGAGAGACCTTATCTCAAAAAACCAAAAACCAAAAACCAAAAAAAAAAAAAAAAAAAAAAAAAAAAAAAAAAAAAAAACCTCAAGTGGTCAGGATTTCAGAAAAATGCCTTTACGTACTTCACCATCTTAATGGACCAACTGTGCATTAGACTGAATGATTTATTCATAAATATTTGTACTCCAAATTGAAAGTGTTACATAGCTAAATAATTTCAATAGTTAATATTAGTTACAAGTATATTTTCTGGTGGTCTCTAGATTATATTTTTAAAAGATTATGAGTGTGAAACGTAGTAGGCATGTCTTTAACTCAGAGACAATGAATAAATAACAGTTTATAGTCTAAGCATTGAAAGAATCTAATATTTTTAAATCATTTAATTGTAGACTTGCTAGATAACTTTTCACAAGAAAGACTGCCATGGATATAATTCCATAAAGAATACTTACATATATGATTCCCTTTCTGATACCCATAACCCTATATTATTTTTCTCCGCTGTATATTTATATTGTTTTTAAAATGTAGATGTGCAGAGTTTTTCTTTTGATGGACATCTAAGTGGTTTCCAGTTTCCAGCTATCACAAATAAATCTGTTACAAGCATAGTTAAGAAAGTATCTTTATGGTATGCAGTAGTGTCGTTTGGGTATGTGCCTAACATTGGGATAACTGGCTCTTGAGGTAGGTCTAAATTTTGAGAAACTGCCATATTGATTTCCAAACCGTATACAAGTTTTTACTCCATAACCTTCTCAACACATCCTAGCCCATATGAGCTTTTAGTTGAGTTTTATATCTTGACAATTAAGACATCTGTAAGGTGGAATATCAGAGTTGTTTTTATTTACATTTCCCTGATGTCTAAGTATGTTGAATATTTCTTCAAGTCCTATTCAAACTTTAGAGGTCCCTCTGCTGAGAATTTCCTGATATAATCTGTACCAAATTGGTTATTCAGTTTGTTGATATTTGGTTTCTTGAGGTCTGAATATATTTTGAATATCAACCTCTGTTGGATGAGGGGTAAGTTAAGATCTTTTCCCATTGTGTAGACTGCTATTTTGTCCTTATTGACAGTGTATTTTGCCTTACAGAATCTTTTTTTAAAATTTTTTATTAATTTATTCTTGTTACATCTCAATGGTTATCCTATCCCTTGTATCCTCCCATTCTTCCCTCTCTCCCATTTTCCTCTTATTCCCCTCCCCTATGACTGTTCCTGAGGGAGATTACCTCCCCCTGTATATGCTCATAGGGTATCAAGTCTCTTCTTGGTAACCTGCTATCCTTCCTCTGAGTGCCACCAGGTCTCCCCCTCCAGGGGACATGGTCAAATATGAGGCACCAGAGTACGTATGAAAGTCATACCCCTCTCTCCACTCAACCGTGGAGAATGTTCTGTCCATTGGCTAGATCTTAAGATTCAAAGAGTTCCCAGTTATTAATTGTTGAATGTAGTGCCTATGTGATTTGTATTTTATTCAGGAAGTTTTCTATTGTGTCCATATGCTCAAAGATATTCCCCACTTTCTCTTCTATCAGGTTTAGTGTATCTGGTTTTATGATGAGAGTCTTTGATGCGCTTGAACTTGGGATTTGTGAAGGATGAACCATACACATCTATTTGCATTTTTAAACATGCAGACATCCAGTTAGATCAGCATCATTTTTTTGAAGATGCTTTCTTTTTTTTCATTGTATAATTTTGACTTCTTTGTCAAAAAAGTCAAGAATCCGTAGTTGTGTGTGAATTTACTTATACGTCTTTGATTTGATTTGTTTGATGAACAGGTTTGTTTTTATACCAATCTCATACTTTAAAAAATAGGGTTCTGTAATGCAACATAAAAATTGGCGGTGATAACTCCAGAAGCAATTATATTGTACAGTATTGTTTTAGCTATGTGGGGTTTTTTATATGGTTTTTCATATGAAGGTGAGTATTGTTCTTTAGGGATTTGTAAGGAGTTGTATTGAAATTTTAATGAGAATGGTGTTGAATTTATGGAATATTTTTGTTAAGATGATCATTTTTACTATGATAATCCTACTGATCCATGAACATGATAAATCACTCCATCTTTTGATATATTCTTGAATTTCTTTCATCAGAAACTTGAAGTTCTTGTTACCCAGGTCTTTCACTTGTTTGGTTAGAGTTACACCAAGATATTTTATATTATTTGTGGCTATTGTGAAGGGTATTATTTCTCTAATTTCTTTTTCAGCCTGTTTATTATTTGTATTTAGGAGGACTAAGGATTATTTTAAGTTACTTTTGTATCCAACTACTTTGATGAAGGTGTTTATAAACTGTGAGAGTTCCCTAGTATAATTTTAGGGCTCATTTATGCACACTGTTATATCATAGGCAAATAACAGTACTTTGACTACTTCTTTTGCAATTTATGTCCCTTTGATTGCCTTTAGTTGTTTTATTGCTCCAGTTAATACTTTAAATACTCTATTGAGTAGCTATGGAGAGAGTGGACAGCCTTGCTTGTCCCTAAACTTTAATGGAATGGCTGTAAGTGTCTCTCAAATTATTTGATATTGGCTATTGCTGTATATTGTCCTTTTGGTTTTTAGATAGGTATCTTGTATCACAGATCTCTCCAAGAACTTTATCATGTAGTGGTGTTGTATTTTGTCGAAGGCTTTTTCAACTTCTAATGAGGTGGCCATATGTTTTTCTTTCAGTTTGTTTTTACTGTGGATTACGCTACGAGATTTTGTACACTAAACCATTTCTTCATTGTTGGGATGAAACCCACTTTCATGGTAGGTGATCTTTTGTGTTTTTAAATTCAGTTTGCCAGTAAAATGAATATTTTGACATCAATGTTTATGAGGGGTATTGGTCTCTTTCTTTGTTGAGTCTTAATGTAGTTTAGGTATCAGGGTGAATGTGGACTCATAAAACAAATTTGTTAATGTTTTATCTATTTCTATTTTCTGTAATAACTTGAGAAGTATTGGTATGGTGGCACTCCGAGGAAGGACAGCAGGTTACCAAGAAGAGACTTGATACCCTATGAGCATATACAGGGGGAGGTAATCCCCCTCAGGAACAGTCATAGGGGAGGGGAATAAGGGGAAAATGGGAGGGAGGGAAGAATGGGAGAATACAAGGGATGGGTTAACCATTGAGATGTAACAAGAATAAATTAATAAAGGAGAAAAAATTTAAAAAAAGTATTGGTATCAGCTCTTCTTTGAAAATCTGAGAGGATTCTACGGTAAAATCTACTTTCCCTGGGCATTTTGTTGTCATTTGAGACTTTTAATGACTATTTATATTTCCTAGGGGTTATAGGACTATTCAAATTGTTTATCTGGTGTCATTTTAATATGAGTACATGATAATTATTAGGTTTACTCTATCTGTTGTTTTATCCTATTTTTAATTTCTGATTTTGTTAATTTATATATTCCCTCTTGGATTTTAGTTAGTTTCATTAAGGATTTGTCTATCTTATTGACTTTCTCAAAGAGCCAACTCTTTGTTTCATTGATTCTTTGTATTGTTCTCTTTGCTTCGATGTTATTGATTTCAACCCTATGTTTGATTATTTTCTTCTGTCTACTCCTCTTGGGTGTGTCTGCTTTTCATTTTTGATGTTGTTTTTGTAAATTTATTTTTCTCATTTTACATCCTGATCACAGTACCCTTCTGTCCTACTAGTCTCCAGTCTCACAAATCCTTCCACATTCTCCTCTCTCCGTCTCCTTGGATAAGGGGAAGTCTGTGGATAATAAACATCCCAGACACATTAAGTTCTTGCAGGACTAAGAACATCCTCTCCCACTGAGGCAAGACAAGGTAGTCCAGTTAGGGGAACTGGATCCAAAGGCAAGCTCCAGAGTCAGTGAAGACCCACACTCTAGTTGTTGGGGAACCCACATGAAGACCAAGCTACATGTCTGCTGTATAAGTGTAGAGATCTACAACCAGCCCATTTTTGCTTTTTGGTTGTGGTTCAGTCTCTGTGGTACCCCATGGTCCCAGGTTCGTTGACTCACTAGGTCTTCTTGTGGAGATCATGCTCCCTCCAACTCCCTCAGTTATGCTCTCTATATGACTCCTCATGCTCTGTCTAATATTTGGGTATGGGTCTCTGCATCTGATCCCATTAACTGCTGGATAAAGCCTTTCAGAGAAGGTATGCGAGTCTCTTGTTTATAGTTGTATCAGAGGAACATTAATAGTGTCAGTGACTAGTTTTCTCCAGTGAGATGAGTCTCAAGTAGGGCCAGTCTTTGGCCATTCCCTTAATCTTTGCTCCATCTTTATCTGTACCTATCTTGTAAGCCTCTGTCTGTTTTTGGGTAATTGAGTCCATTGATGTTGGGAGATATTAATGACCAATGGTTGTTAATTCCTGTTATTTTGATGTTGTTGTTGGTAGTGTATTTGTGTGTGTGTGTATGTGTGTGTGTGTGTGTGCACTAGCTTTCCTTATTTTGATTTTGATGTTGTGAATTTAGTTTCTTCCTGTCTTTTCTTGAGATTAGTTATACTCATTGGGTGGAAGTTTTTCTTCTAATATCTGTTATAGAGCTATAGTTTTAGATCTATTTTTACATATTAAATGTATTTATTTATGTATAAAATATTAAATAAAATACCAGGCACTAATTAAACATTCATTGCTGTATTTGACACCCTTGTTTGAGACATCTTAGGGAAAAACAATATATGTACATGCATGTATATATATATGTTTATTTGCTTATATATACAATATATTTATCCTGTGGCTTTATGAGTTATATTCATCAAAACATATGAGGTTCAAAGATTTAAAAAACATAAAGTTTTAGAATACTTAAAGTTAATTAAAAGTAGATTAGTTTTTATCATGTTTATGTTCCATGACAAACCCTTTTATTATCACCCAACATCTATTTCTACTTCAATTAAATTTATAAAATCATGTTATAGAATAAAGACATGCTTTTTACTAAAACTCACATAGATTTGCTTCAATTAAGAATCTTGTGGGGAGCCAATTATTCTTGAAATTCATTTATTGACTTGAACTTTCAATGATAGCCTGTAGATCTTACATGTATCCATGAGCATTTTGTCTGTGCCAAGTGTTTGTCATGTTTTTATAATCCAAATGTTAAGTTGAGTGTCTCCAAAATGAAATTAGATTTTACTGAATCACTCAGTTATATAGAAAACCAAAACTTCAAAGCTGAGAGAGGACACAGTACTTTCTTCATATTTATTTATTTATTTTATTTATTCACATTACAACTAAATTGTTTTCCCTTCACTTGTATCTACCCATTTCTCCCTCCCTCCTTCTTTCACACTATTCCCCTCCCATAGGTCTGTGACCCAGAGGAACCTCATCACCAATATATGGTCATAGGCTATATATCAAGTCTTGTTTTGGTAGCCTGGTTATCCTTTCTCTGAGTGCCACAAGGCCTCCAAACCATGGGGAAGTAGTCAAATGTAGAGAACCAGAGTTCATGTCAGCGTCAGTCCCCACTCTTCACACAAATGTGGAGAATGTCCTGTCCATTGACTAGATCTGAGTAGGGTTTAATGTTTACTGCATGTATAGTCCTTGGTTGGTGCAGTAGTTTGAGCAGACACCCCTTGGCCCAGATCCACCCATCACGATGTTCTCTTTGTAGGGATCTAGGACCCTCAGGATCCTTCTATTTCCCCTTTCTCCCATACTTCACTCACCTAGCATCACAATAGGATGCCCTCATATCTATGCCAATCTCCTGGTAAGTGAAGATTTTCATGGGACATCACTTTTTGGCTAGTGTCCAATTATAAGTGGGTCTTCAATTCAAGTCCATTGATCAAAGAGCCTATTACTGTGCTAGTACCATGCTGTTTTAATTATTGTTGCTCTATAGTACAGCTTGAGATGGGGTATGCATATTCCTCTGGAGGGCCTTTTATTGTACAGGAAGGAAGCCTACCTGGTCATGATGAATGATATCTTTGATGTGTTCTTGGATTCAGCTTGTGACTATTTTATTGAGTACTTTTGCATCAATGTTCATAAGAAAAATTGGCCTGAAATTCTTTTTCTTTTTTAGGTCTTTGTGAGGTTTAGGTATCAATCTGACTGTGGCCTCATAGAATACTTTTGGTAATGTTCCATCCATTTCTATCTTTTGGAATAGCTTGAAGAGTATCGGTATTAACTTCTCTTTGAAGGTCTGGTAGAATTCTTCACTGAAACCATGTAGCCTTGGGGTTTTGGTGGTTGGGAGACTATTAATGAATACTTCTATGTCTGTAGGAGAAATGGGACTACTTAATTTGTTTATATGATTTTGATTCAATTTTGGGAAGTGTAATCGATCAAGAAAATTGTCCATTTTATATTTTCAAATTTTATATTTCTTTGTATTTCTTTGGTGTCTGCTGCTATGTCTCCATTTTCATTTCTGATTTTGTTAATTTTGATAGTGTCTCTCTGCCTTTTTGTTAGTTTGGCTAACGGTTTTTCTATCTTGTTGATTTTCTCAAAGAACCAGCTCCTGCTTTTGTTGATTATTAGGATTATTCTCTTTGTTTCTAATTTATTGATTTCATTCTAGAGTTGAGTGTTTCTGCTTCTTTTTTTTTCTTAGAGCTTCCAGATATGTCTTTAAGTTGCTTATATGGGATGTTTCCAATTTCTTTATAACTGCACTTACTGCTATGAATTTTCCTCTTAGCACTACTTTCAATGTGTCCTACAAATTTGGGTATGTTGTTCTTTCATTTTTGTTGAATTTTGTGGTGCTGGTGCCACTGCGGTACCAAGTTGAGGGCAAGAGACTGCAAATTTAATGCATGCACACACACACAAACACACACACACGCACAATAACACAGCAGGTCCTGCGTACTAAGAGAGCAGCAGCCCCAGCAGCAGCCGCAGCAGCGGTTTATTATTCTTTTTCCCGGAGTTCCAAAGAGCCTTCTTATAGGCAGCAAAACAGGAATCCTCCTCCCAGGTGAAATCCCTCAAAAGGTGATTGCACACAGGAGGACAAGTCTCGAGGAAGGGAGGGGCGTGTTCTCAGAGCAGTAAACATGACTGGCTAACCCAGATAAACACAGACATGGAAGCTGCTAGAAGCAGGACACGAAACAGCAAGACAGGCAGGCAGCCCAATTGTGCCTGGTTCCTACATAATTTATTTCTTTTTTCTCCTCTGACCTAGTTGTTATTAAGTAGATAGGTGTTTAGTTTCCATGTGTGTGTTATTTTTGCTAATTCTGTTTTTGAAGTACAGCTTTAATCCATGGTGATCTCATAGGATACCAGGTATTATTTCAATCTTCTTGAATCTGCTGAGGCTACTTTTGTGACCTACAGTATGATCAATTTTGGAGAAGGTTTTATTGAATGCTAAGAAGAAAGTACATTCCTTTATGTTTAGGTGAAAAGTTCTGTAGATATCTGTTAGATCCATTTGATTCATGACATTTCCCAGTGCAATTATTTCTTGGTTTAGTTTCTTTTTCAATGACCTATCCTAAGGTGAAAGTAGGGTATTGAAGTCTCCCACTATTAATGTGTGGGGATGAATGTGCCATTTAAACTTTGTCAATAGTTCTTTTACAAATGTGGGTGCCCTTGTACTGGGAGCATAGATATTTAGAATTGTGATGTCCTCTTGGCTGACTATACCTTTGATGAGTATGAAGCGACCATCTTCACCTCTTTTGATTAATTTTATTTGGAAGTCTATTTTATTCGATATTGAAATGGCTACACCAGCTTGTTTCTTGTGTCCATTTGCTTGGAATACCTTTTTTCAGGCTTTTACCCTGGAGTAATGTCAATCCTTATGGCTGAGATGTGTCTTTTGAATGAATAGAAATCTTGAGTCTTGTTTATGCATCCATTCAGTTAGTCTGTTTTTTTTAATTGGAGAATTGAAAACATTGATACTGAGAAATATTAATGCCCAGTGACTGTTATGTCCCCTGATTTTGATGTTGGTTGCAGTAGAGTGTTTGAGTGGTTATGTTTTTGCGATGGTGAAGTTATCTATTTTCCATAAATTTTGGCTGTATCCTGTCCCTTTGGGATGGCGTTTTCCTTCTAGTAACTTCTGTAAAGCAGGAATTGTGGATAGGTACTGTTTGAATTTTTTTGTCATGGAAAGTCTTGTTTCTCTATCAATGATTATTCATAGTTTCCCTGGGTATAGTAGAATGGCCTAGCATCTGTGGTCTGCTGAGAAACTAGGTGTAATTCTGATAAGGTTGCCATTACATGTTACTTGGCCCTTTTTCCTTATTGCTTTTAATATTTTTCTTTGTTCTGTATATTTTGTGTTTTAATTATTATGTTGCAGGAAGTTTTTCTTTTCTGGTCTAATTTATTTGATGTTCTGTAGGCATCTTGTATGTTTATAAATTGGGAATTTTTTTTATGATTTTGTTGAAAATATTTCTGGGCCTTGGAGATGGCAGTCTTCTCTTTCCTCAATGCCTATTATCCTCAGGTTTGGTTTTTTCATGGTGTCCTTGATTTCTTGGGTGTTTTGTGTCAGGAATTTTTCAAAATTAGCAATTTCTTTAATGGTTGCTTCAAGATCTACATTGATTTTTCTAGTCCCGAGATTTATTCCTCCATCTCATGCATTCTGTAGGAGAAGCATACCTCTGTGTTGCTTGCTTGCTCCTCTAAGCTCTCTTGTTCCAGTTTTCCTTCTCTCTGTGCCTTTATTTTGTTTCCATTTTCATCTTCAGATCTTTAACTCTAATACTGATTTCTTCCATCTGATTGTAATTCCTGAATTTCTTCCAGTGCCTCTCTACAGGCCTTTTTTATGTCTTTAACCTGATTGGCTGCATCCTCCTGCATTTGTTTACAGATTTTATTCATTTCTTTCACTACTATCTACAGTACTAAATATTTGAGGTCATTTTCTTATATTTCAATTGTGTTTGAGTTCTCAGGGTTGCTTTCTTTGGGATAGCTGGCATCTTGAGAGTCAAAATTGTTTTGGTTTTTGTTGTTTGTTTTCTTACGCTGGCCTTTAGTCATCTTGTTGTCCTTGCTGTTGGGAGGTAGTTTCTGGTGTCCTTCACTGGTTTTTGAGAGTGGATAGTTGGTGAGTGATTATAGGTCTAGTGCCCTTGCCTGTGGGGAGCAGGGAATTCTTCCCTTGAACAGTCAGGTTACCTGGTTTTGGCTCCAGGAGACTTTGCCCTATACCTTATGCTCCCCACTGTGTCAGCAGAGGTAGGCTTCTGCCTGGTCACATTCAGGTTGCACTATTGAGGTAGTTCAGTCCCACTGAGTTGTGGTTGCTGTTTAGTTTTCTGTCCTGACCCCTCAGGGTTGCCTAGACCCTTCCATGAGTGTGGGAGAACCTGCAGGGCCATGCAGCCTGGCTAGGCAAGATTTTATATGCCTACTATACAGGCACAGGCCGCTGTGGCCAGTAGCTAGGTTCCTGTCTGGTTTGTTCATACTGAGCCACTGTGACCGGGTAACATGTTCACAGCTGCCTGTTAGGGATTCTCTGCATACCCTGGGGCTTTCTGTTGACTGGCATAAGTCAGGTGGGGCTTTGAGGACAGATCCACCCATTTCTCTGAGATTTTCCCAGGCTAGGAGCTCTGGTGTTTCACTGTCCCATATCCCCAGTTCGGTTTATAGAGCCCAGCTGCAGTTTGTGGGTGTTTTCTGGTCCAGCATCTGAGGACTGGTCTCCCATCCTCTGTGGGCTCTAGGTTAACCTGAGGTCAGACCCCCCTCTGGTGTGCACTGTGCATGACTCCACTAACCTAGTGTTCTACAGTTCTTTCTGTCTGTGTTCCCAGCTAGGGCCTGGTCTCTGTCCAGTAGATCAGATACAGTATGTGATACGCACAGCCATGTTGGAATCCTGTCCAGTACTTTCTAAAAATAATGAAGAGACCCAACATTAGTTTCATTGTTAACTTCTTTGCTGCCTAACTAACATTAGAGATTAGGCATTTATTTTGTAAATATATAGATTATGAAATGAGATGTCACTTATTCTTTGAATGGGTTGACACAAAATTGTAAAGAAAGGTGGCTTATCAGAATAGCTTTAACATGTTGTACATTGAAAATGTTCATGGCAATTTACTTTGATTAAAATTCTACATTTTACAGTAATAATGCCAAATTTTCAAGAATATGCTGTGGAAAAATAATTCCATTGCACATTCTGACTTTCAAACATAATATTTAAACCTGAAAAACTGAGTAAATTTAAAAAAATTTGTTACTAAATAATTATGCCTGATATCCTGGTTTTGATGGATGCCTGGAGCATAATTTGATAAGTAATTACTGGGATGGTTTTACTCATTTCATTCATATCATTTATGTGCTTTTCAAGAATGCAAAATTTAAATTTTCTCCAGGCTTTTTGTTTTCACATCAAAATCATGCAGATCTTTAAACACATTCTATTTCCTAACCAGAAGCTGTTTAACTATACAAGTAAAGGACGCTCATTTTAAATAAGATTTCTAAACTACCATTGGGCTAAATTTGAATGCAAATTGCTTCACCTTTGAGGAATAACTATATCATTAATCTATAATCAGCCATTGACATATTCATTTGTTCAAGAGGCCAGCTGTTGGTATGGCAATTTTCATGAAATTAAGAAATCAATGTTATAACCATATGTAGTGTTTGATTAGATGCATGGGGAATTAGTAATAAAGCTAGAATATAGTGCTTCATAAAGGGCTGTCATTCACATAACCTTACCCTTTATAGCAATAAATGTAAATTTAAATTCCTTTATACTTAAAAGCTGTTTCTTTGGTCTTCTAATATGTGTCATCAGTGTTTCTTACTCAAATAGCCAGAAAGCAGTATCAAAATAAAGCTGTAATGATTAAATAGCTTCATATAAATATACCTTGTATAAATATCTATTATTATATTAAAATATATATGGCAGCAAATTAGAAGAAAAATTTCCATTTGGCATCATTTATCATGTATATGGTATGTGTGTCCATGAGGAGAAAGGCTATGGGATATTTATGGAAGTCAGCAGACAACTTGCTGGAGATGGTTCTTTTATTTCACTATGTAGTTCCTGGGGACTCAACTTAGGTTGACGTCAAGTGCTTTTATCTGCTGAGCATCTGAATGGTTCACTAGAAATTCATTTTATCAAAAACTGCCTCTAGATTATTGCAAATCACTCTGTTCAAATAGTCTAGTGTCCAAAACAAAAGGTGAAATATTTAGACAGTGTAAATGTAAATCGTGAGTAACGTGTAGAAATTCTGAATAAACTTGCTCTACGCTGCACAGGAAGTGACTTACTCTTGTTAGTGACTATGTGTGTTAGTCATTCAAATGCCTGCATGAATATTGAATGCCACAGCTTCACACTTTTTTTTTTTTGGTTGGGTTTATTTTTGTTTGTTTGTTTTTTTCAAGACAGGGTCTCTCTGTGTTAGCCTTGGCTGTCCTGGACTCACTTTGTAGACCAGGCTGTCCTCAAACTCACAGCGATCTGCCCACCTCTGCCTCCTGAGTGCTGGGATTAAAGGCATGTGCCACCACGCCCGGCCACACTTCTTGCACTCTAACAATTGTTACTTTTATTAATATTGGGCACAGATATACAAGAGTGATTATGATGGCAATTTGGAATAACCAAATGATCCATGAGATAGTTCCTTAAGTTTTGACATGTTTCAAATTAATATGAAAAATGTATTTTGAGTCTGATATTCACAACTGTAGTTAAAAATAATGAGAAGGATAGAAATATAAATTTGGGAGAGTACTGTTTTTATAATACAAGTTCTAATAATTTTTCCATGTTGCTGAACTACTGCCACTATCAAAATTCCCCTGGCTTTCCAACAAGTGTCATTATGGATACAGAACCAGTGACATAGCAAGCCTCCTTTCTATTCTATAATTAATATTTCACTTTAAGATTGTGTTCAAGGAATCTTATACATTGAAGACACATGTGCATTAAAATATATTAAGATGAAAATATTTTTAAAAATTTTTTATGTTTGTTTGTGAGTCCTACCATCTGTTTCCACCCTCTGCTCAGTAGAGCCTCTAAGAGGACAGCTATGTTAGGCAAGCAGAGCACAGTATTCTTAATACGGTCAGAGGTTGGCTCTCTTCCATGAGGTTTGTCTCAGGATAGGCCAGGCTTTGATTGGGAGAAAGAACAGAAGGACTTGAGGAATACAGGAGCTCCACAAGAAGACTAACAGAGCCAACTAACCTGTACCCAGAGGGGCATACAGGGACTGATGCACCAACTAAGGATTATGCATGGATTTGACCTAGGGCACCTACACATACGTATCCCATGATCAGGTTGGTCTTCATGTGGGTCCCTTAAAAGAGGGGGCTGTCACTGACAGAATCTCTGTTACTTGATTTCCAATCACTTCCCCATTGCAGGCCAGCCATGCTAGGTCAAAGGAGAAGATAGGCTTAGTCCTGACGGCACTTGGTGTCCTGGTGAGGGTTGATGGTGAGGTACTCCACTTATTCAAGGAGTAGAGGTGATAGGCAGGAAGAGGATGGAGGGTGAGACAGAGAAGAGAGAAAAGAGGGGCTACGTTCTGGGTATAAAGTGAATAAATAAATAAATAAATAAATAAATAAATAAATAAAAAACTTTTTATTTATAGGCAACTGTGTTTGGGTATGTGCATGTGAGTCCAGGTGACATTGGTGGTCTGAAAGGATGTCAGATCTCCTAAAGATGAAATTCCAAGTAGTTGTTAACTCCTCAAGGTAAAGTCTGAGAACTAAATTCAAGTCTTCTTCTGCCATACACTCTCTGCTCATCTATCTACCAGTGACCAAACTCTTAAAATTACAATTCTTCTATTTCCAGTAGCTCTTAACTGCCAATATCTTCTAACCAAATAATGGTACTTTCTTTCTACTTCCCCTCTCCAAGAGTAGTTTCTGGCCTGAGCTTGCACTGGTACTGTGCATAATACTGAAATATTGTTAATTTATATGTGTATCTGTCATTCTTTGGCCAGGAAATTCTTGAAGTCATATAGTGGTTCTTGCAGCCTTTCCAGCCCCTCTTCTATCATATTGCCTGCTCCTTGAATTGAAGGTACAGTAAGAGAACCCCCCTGTAATTATATATATATATATATATATATATATATATATATATATATATATATATACATACACACACACTAAACATTTCTAATCTGTTGTTTTCTGAACCTTGTGTTCATTATCATTTACTGAGAAAAGATGCTTCTCTTATGAGTGGTAACTATTTGAGTATAAAGCTAATTCACTTATAATGTACTATGTCCATTTAGCAGAATGATGGTAATGGATTGTTCTTAGGGACTGTTACCTGTCTATCCGCAGGCTCTTGATCCCAGTAACAGTGTCAAAAATCATTTTCAGCTTGTAGATCTGGTCTTAAGTCCAATTAGAAAATTCCTTGTTACTCCCACGATACTAGTGCCAGTAGTCTACCAGTGTGCCTATCTTTACAAGTTCGTCATTTCTGTAACTCACTGCATTCAAAGTAAATCGAAGGCTAACTTTTACAAATATTTTCCCCATTTTTACTTGCTCTCCATATTTACTCAGCAAATATGTATTTTAATATTGTGAGATTGTTAACGCATTTTTAATAGTTTTAAGATCAATAGCCTTCAATCAACAGTAGTAGTAACACATGTACTCGGTTAAATTTCATCCTTTTTCTGAGGAAAAGCTTTTTGTTTTGTTTTGTTTTGTTCTGTTGTGGTTGTTGTTTTTGTAGATTTTGGTGTTACTTGTATTTTTCAGCAAGAACCTACTTAGATAGCCAGAGATTCAAAAGGATACATAATCTGTGACAGTTTGAAATGTACAGCATACATATATTTTATACTATTCTACAGTGTGGTTTCTTTTCTAAAGAGATCTCTTTTTAATTGTCATGAACTATAAGGTATACCATTCAAAACAACACAAGGCCATAAGATAAATTTCCTCAAGGCACACAGGTGGTCCACTTGAGACAAACACATTCACAACTGATCACTTTAGGCTGCTGTTGGAGTCAGAGACACCATGTTATGGTCTATTTTTGGGTCTCATCATCAAAGACAGAACTGAAATCAAAGAAAAAGACATGGCTTGCTTCAGTTTCTTTTCTTTTGCAAGGAAAGATTGGCTCACTCTGTTTTTGCATCATTCTGGCACATAGCTAGTATTGCTTCAGTACCTCTGTTTATTGGACTCTACCTAACAGAGTGAGCTTCTCCATGATATACACACTACAAGATTGTGAATTAGTTGTGACATTCTTTCTGCACTGGGAGACAATTCTCTTATGAGCTGGAGAAATTGGGATGTGGGCCTCCATTACCTTCCTGACTTTTTTTTTTTTTTTGAGACAGGGTTTCTCTGTGTAACACTGGCTATGCAGGACATGCTTTCTAGGCTAGGCTGATTTTGAACTTGCAGCTATCTACCTGCTCATGCCTACCAGAATGCTGGGATTATAGACGTGGACCACCATGATTGGCTCTGACTGCTTAAATTTATATTTTCTTTATGTTGTACTAGAACCAGTTGTTATGCTTGCCAGAGTTCCATCTTCAGCTCCTATGAAGTTAGTTTGGTAGTAAACTGCTGCTAAAACTGCTAATTCAGTGTGAAGGCCATTTCTGTAGCATCTTCCTCAGCAATAATCTTGCTTTAAATCCTTTTACAATGGTGTTTAATATTTAATATTTATGTTAGCTTAATGGTCAATAGTTCAGTATAAATAGCACATTCATTTGATGTCTCATCAAATAAATAAATTAAATACTTAAAAATATATGTATTATAAAATTCAGTGTTTCTATCACAGACATTGTGACACAATTTTGTTTGTTACTGTTTTCAATTTTAATTAATCTATGCTTACTAATATTTACTTAGGCTTATTTCATTTATCAAGTTGACAAAAGTTATTAGGTGATATTTTAAATCCTATAATATGTTGTCAGAAGCACAGAAGAAAAAGTAATCAAATTGCTGAGCATAGCCTGAAGTAAACTCCTTTGTAAAAATTCAATTTTCTTTATTGTTTCTTTAAGACTTTTGTAATATAAGTATAATAATACATGAATATCAATTTCAAAACATTAGTGCCTTCTGGCAACTTTGAAATAAATTATATTTTATTTCTCTTCTTCATAAACTTGAAAAAACCTGAACAATGAAGTAAAAGTACAAAACCCAATACCCAATAATGCTATATGTAGACAGGACCCTGGCTTTCTCATCCCTGTGATAATATATTTTCAGAGAGAGAACTTTCCCGCTTAAAACCAGTTTTTACAGTTTTACAGGTGAAAAGTAATTCTTCTTCAGCTTGTTTCTAGGTGGACTTCATCACTTCACATATAATCTGTATTTTCACCAAGAGGACTTTTTATTGTGGCAGAAATATTGAATAGTGATATAGTGATTAAATGGTGAATGCAGTTTTACTCTTTTCTTTTACTGAATGCAGATAAAATTATACAGTATAGTTCACAGATGCCTCTATTTTTTCAGTACCCTACAAATATAGCAACAAAAAGTTACTTTGCAACTGGAATGGACTGGTAGCTTTCACTTGCACACATTCCCTTTTATCTGCAAAGGCAAGTTACTTTCTACTAAGGGTTTCTACATTATTATACTTGGGAATATAAGTGAATTTTTACTTGTAACTAAGATTTTATTCTTGATTTAGCCAATATTCATAATCAGGCAATGTATATGTAATGAATTTCTTAAACACTTAATGTATTTGCTTAGCCGAAAGGAAAGACAAAAGGAATACATCAGTATAAATAGAGAAATTACTTTCTAGTGGTAAAATATCAGAAATTGAATGAGACTGAACCAACTAGGTAAGAACATATTTTCTTACCCTACGAAAGAAATGAGAATATCTTCCATGTTCTTTAGTTATTTCTTTTCTTTTTGAGGTTATAATATGATTACATGATTTTTCCCATTCTCTTCCTTTCCTCCCAACCCTCTCAAAAAATCCTGCTTTGACTCTTCAAATTCTTGGCCTCTATTTTCTTTAATTATTGTTAAATACATACATGCACTTGTATAGACATATATTCTCCTAAATAATTCAATATGAACTGCTCAACATGTAGATCCCCATATTTGATAGAAATTTAGACTTGAGTTTATAGTGACTGCATATGTCTCAGATTAATTCTTCTAATGTAGAATGCAAAATATCTGTGCAACTTATGTGATAGAACACCATGGCCTAAAGCCACTTGATTAAGAGTAGAAGTGGCTTACTTCATTTTGTGAAGTATAGTGCATCATCCAAGGAAATCAGAGTAAAAACCCAAGGCAAATACCTGGAGACATGAATTGTAGATGCCACAGGGGGGTTTTAGTTACTGAATCTCTTTTCTGTCTTGCTCATTTTATTTTCTTATTCATCCCAGGAACACATGTCTAGTAACGTGTACCACCAACAGTGTTCTGTGTCCTCCCACAATAATTACCTATTGAAAAAAATCCAACAGGCTTGCCTACAGCCCAAACGATTGGAGATATCTTCTCTATGGATGTTCTGTCTTCTCAAATGACTAAAACTTTTCAAGTTGACATAAAACTAGCCAGAACAGATGGTAGAGGAGAATGTGAAAATAATAAAATTAATAATCTAAATTTCTATTATTATGTGATTTAATTATGGCTTAATTTACTAATATTTGAGTATAATGAACATTACAAAAATAGGGATTTGATTTCACAGACGAAGGAATTGTAACATTTTACTTCATGTTTAATAATTAAGAATTAAGAATAATTAAGAACTTTAGTAGAAAAATACCAATTTTGATTTTCTATAATTTGAGTCATAAAGGGATTTAATTTTTCTAAAATAATATGTATGTTTGGAGATGGTTGGTCATATTTCCACATATGTCACAGTGTTTTAATGAAAAATTAAATATAGATGAGCATACTATTCCCTTTGAACTACAAGCAAGTAAGAAATAAAGAAAGAGAAAGTGTCTTCTGCAGGAGAGAATTCTAAAGTTGAATATCCAGGACAAACTGACCAGCTCAGAAGTCATACACATACAAAAAACATAGTATGGACTGAACAGGTTGACTATATAAACTGAGGAGTGTGTGTGTGTGTGTGTGTGTGTGTGTGTGTGTGTGTGTGTGTGTAAACTATAGAAGAATAGAAGCTTAAAACTGAGAGACAAAAAAGGCAATGTGGGGGAAGTATTGGAGGAAGGGTAGAGAGGGTAATTATATTTAAAAAAAAACAAAATTTATTTTTTGATCACTTAATAAATATAGGAACTCATTTCCTTTGATTTTTTATATCTCAGACATAAAAAATTAAATGCACTGAATCTGTTTGTGCTTTCCACTTGCTAGTCCCTTTTAAAAGTTCAACTGATACAATGTGGTTGTCCCTTCTATGAGTTTTGTTGGCAGTTTATTTATTCCGGAGTAATTTACAGTCCTTTGTTGTATTGGAAATTTTATTTTATTTTGGTTTTTATTCTGTTTTCTTGCCTAAAATACAGGCCTCCTACACAGCTAACTCTAATTTTCTTCCTTTTTTGTTTGTGTTTTCTTTATTTGTTTGATTGTTTGCATTCAAACATCCTGATACTTACTAATCCTTGCTGGACTTTCTAGGTTTTGATAACATCACAGTTGCAGCTTTGATCTTTTATTCCTTTAATATTTAATTTTTTAAATTATAATTTTATTAAATTATTCAGTTTACAACTCAATTGGTATCCCATCACTTGTATCCTCGTATTCCTCCCTCCTTCCCACTTTCACCCTAATTCTTATCTACAGCAAAGGGGCAAGATCAGGCCCTTAGAACTTCCACAATCACAATTCCCCTCTTATGCTGAAGACTTAGCCTTTCACTTTTTATTGTTAGTTTGTACTTCCTTCTTGTCTCCTTATTTTATTCATATTCTTGTTAGAAAAAGCTGAAGTATGCTCTTAAACCTCCAACTATAATTCCACAGCAAAGTTATTAAGAAGAGGAATGTCAGAAGCAAACAGAGTCAGATGAAATCCACCCCATTACCATTTCAATGCTCAAGCAAAACCTATGGTGACAAAATCATATAAAATCTCTCACTTTTATTATTTAAGTTCTATAGCTAAGAAACCAAGGGAGTTGATAAGACAATAGTTTTCTCTCAGCAAACAGACAGCAGACACAACTCATTTAACAGGAAGTACAGTTGGTACCTACATGGAGACTTCACTCCTAATCTAGTCTATTTGGGGTGGGAATGTACTTTACAAACTAGCAAAAGAGAAAACTGGCCACTAATCCAGACACAAAACCTTAGACCTAGAGTCTGTCCTGCCTGCAAGAAGTGTTAAAGCAGTGGTGACATAGAGCTTGTGGGACTAACCGAACAATGTCTAATGTGACTCAAGGCTCACTCCACAAGAAGTAATCCATACTCAACAGTCCTGGGGTAACCGACAACCGGAGACTAGTTAGGTGAGACACCCAGAGTGAAATCAAACACTGAGTCTAAAATTATCAATAAATTTATTCTTTATAATGTTCTGCTATAGTTGTAGATCAGTGCATTTTCAGTCACCATCACAGTCTTCCAATGACAGGAGATGTGAACAAATGCGGTGACCCACACCCAGAAATTAGGATGAGAGAGAGGCTGTACATTGGAGGTCTCCATAAACTCCCTCTCCTTAGAGCTCAGGCAATCCCAGAGAAGAGAGAGCAGAAAGAATGTAAGCGCAAAGCTGTATGGAGGACACCAGGTGGGCAAGGCTTTCTGACACAACTAAACAGGATACATATGAGTTCACAGATGCAGAAGCAGGAAGCATGGGGTCTGATGCAGAATCTGCATCAGGTTCTTTGTGTTTATATGATAGCTATTACTTTCAATTTTTATGAGGATTCTGACTGTGAGTATTAGTTGGTCCCTGCTTCATCTTACTCTATTTTATTTTGTTATTACTTAGAAGGCTTTCTTTCTTTTCTGATGATGGATATAAAGGGAGTGGATGTGGAACAGTTAAGTTGTAGGCAGAAACTAGACAGGCCAGAGAGAATGAAAACTGTAATCAGAATAAAATTTATAAAAAAAAAACTATTATAACTAAAATAGGAAGCAACAAACATTGTAGTTTTTCATTATACAACAGTCAATGGAACAAGAATGCTCGCTTCATATTACAAATAACAAGTGTCATGAGGCTGAAGCCTGACATCAATACCAGCTCACTAGTCACTCACTTGAGTATGAAATTTAAAAGCATGTCAAGCTACACTTTAACAATGCATTTTAAATAATTTAGTATAAAATATTTCTGCACATTCATGAGCCAAAATATTTTTATTGTTCCACATTTTTAATTATATTAATATAATTTATTTTGTGCTGTAGAACGTTTAGAGGGAGGGAAGAGTATTTTCTACTTCAATGCTGTAAAATGTGAAAGAGGTAATATATATATGTGTGTGTGTATATATATATATGGCAAGCAAGTCTTATTTTTATGTTTGATGTTTCATATGGAGATAAATGCTTCAGCTTCTATCCTTTATAGTTTGGGATTTCACTTTATCATGACTTCAAATCCCCCCATTTCAGTCATTTCCCAGCAATAGTCCTTCTTTAATCTTTCTTAGCCACTGCACTCATGTTTTCTGACTTCCATTCGCCAGAAAATTTAAAAAGGTGTACAGAATGTGAAAGTCAGCCTTTGAACAGAGAAGTAATGAAAATTCATCTGTAAAATAAGTCTAAGGAGCAATCCCCACATTAGGAAACATTACTGTATATTATCAAGAACCTGTACAGACATTGGAAGTGAGGCTCTTATGGTCAGGACGTGGTTTCTTTCACTATGTAGCTCAGGGTGGCATTAAACTTAATATGTTGCCCAAGTTGATCTTTAACTTAGAACCTTCTCGCTTATGACTCTCAATTGTAGGTGTGCCACATGTAACTCACAATCCCATCCACAGAGCAAAACATTCAGTTTTGACTGTGTTTTTTTAAATATTTTATCATGATTGATTTTGGAAAGGAAACAGTTAATACTTAATATTGGGTTCACTGATTAGTTTACTAAAATAGTTATATGTCATACATCCCTTGTTCATTGAACCCATCATTCTTCATTTTCCTATGCTAACATGGCATTATTCTCACAGCTTTTCTAATATCTCCAGTGTTATTGCCCTCATGGGTTATAGTATAAAACTGTCTTATGTTTTCATTGAAAACATACAAGTAGTTCACTTTGCATTATTTCTATATCTCATTCAAACATGGATACCTTTCTCTCATACCATATCATTTTATATATTAGATCAATGGAAGTCTTAAAACAGGATATATAGGGAGAAAATGAAAATGAAATGAAAAGAAAATACTCTTTTCTACAGTCCCCGTGGCCTGCTCTCAGGAATCTACATTAGGTATTTCTTGACTTTTTAGTGTCAGATAGTGTGCTAAGTTTCTTATATGCATTAATTTATTTAGCCTTATATTATAGAAGACACTTTTTTACAAGATGAACAAGCTTCTGGCTATTCTGTTTAATATATTACATCTTTGCATTTATTTAATTGAAGTTATCATATTGTGTAAATAAATGAGGGTTATCACGAAAATTAAATGCTATGTTGTAACTAATTCATTTTGAAATAATTTAACAGCCATTGGTTTTTACACTAATTGCTTTACAGGATTAATGAATTTACATAGTTATTTGAGTCTCATTACTTGGCTGAGTGTGGGGAAAAAAGCAGGCTAATAAAATAGCTGGAGAACATTTGCCAGAGAGTATGTTGGGATGAAAACCTTTCTGCAAGTCTCAGGTATACCTTGTGTATAAAGGCTGATTCCCCTCACCCCTGCTCTCTTTTTATTTTTCAAAGAAAACACAAATCAAAATGAAATAAAGTCACATATTATAATATCTTACTTTTTTAAATGTAAATTTTCAAAATAAACTGGATAGAATATCCCAGAACCAAGACAGCTAATTCCAATAAGAATGAAATGAAGAATAATATGAAATAGTAGGAAACATTTAAAAATCCTACTACTGTAGTAGATATAGAGTGCACATTCGTTTTATTACAGCTGCTAAGTGAGTGTATAAGTCATTTGATTCCTTTATGTCACACAAAGCATCCTGAACCTATCAGCCCATTGAACGTTATTAGCAAGGCACTGATTCATCTAATTTCATCACTGTACAGATGACTTTATACATGTTTAAAGTATTCATGTATACTTTTTATGTGAATCAAGGCAAAGGTTGACCTGAAGTATTTTGGGTGTTACAATACCTTAAGTTGACAGAACCATGTCTTGGGGGACAGTAATAGAAGAGGCATGGTGAACAATCAATGCATTTTGTAGCTGTATGATTCAATAGTGCTCAAGTTATTTCAAGGTTTCCAAAAGAAAATGGTGCATGAACGGTAGATTTTCACTGAGGCCTTGGATTAATAATGGTGTAAAACAATCATCTATGGGAAAGCCAGATTTAGACAGTTACAGGGTGGAAGGTGATGCCAAATAACTAAAACATGTCTTTAGGGTATTAAAGTGATACTTGATGTACAGATAGAACCACAGTGGCACTATATAAAGTTTGAAACCAAAACTAGGATTATGATGTAGTACCTTATATAGTATATAAGATATTATTGCAAAATTTATCATCTTTATTTTAATAATTTATACTAAATTATGTCAAAATAATTCTCAAATCTTAAGGTCTCAGATTTATTTTTCATTTAACTAAATATTCTCAGTTTTATAAACCAAAAATTTTGAATCAGCTAAATTCTTTGCTTCTCTTTGTAATATCATCATATTTGTTTTCCTTTTATAAAATTTCCTTTGTTATTATGGTATATTTACATTATTGTAACCAGGAGGAAATAGATTACTATTTTCATATTTATTCTTGAAATTTTTTGAAATGTATTAATGTTACATGTTTGAGGTGCAGATAACATGGTAGGCAATATTCAACCTGTCCAAACTTGCCTAGTCATTAGTTGTACTATACCGTATATTTCTGCTAGAAATTCCCACATTATGTTCTACTCTCATGCATATTTAGGATTTTAAATAAGACTAAACTAACTAAGTTTGCAACATAATTTTGTATGAACAATAAAGTTCACACTAAAACTTTATCTGAGGTTTTAATTGTCAATGCTAAGAAACTTTTAAATACTTTTAAAAATCGCTTTTCTTTTTCTTTGTATACTTCTATCAAAAAGTATTGTTAATTTTTCAACATTAATGCCTACTTATGAATATATTTTACTATCTACATTACTTACTTATAAATTTAATTCATATCCAAAGAGGCTGATAAAGTTCTATATAGTATCGTTCCATAATGGTGTTTATAATAAACAAATTAATACTTTAATAAATAAATATTTCACTAGTTATTATACATCCATATCTTTCACTTACAGGGATACATTTGTTTATCATATAACCTAAGACTTATGAGACAGCAAATGGTACATTGTATTTAATGAGGACTATGGACTTAGTCAGTTTTATTTATAGTTTTATACACACACACACACCATGAGAGTATGTGTATGTATAACTACAATTAAAGAAAAAATTTATGAAGGTGCGGGGGTACACACGTGGGCTTGGAGGGAGGATAAATAAAGAGAAAATGATACAATGATACAAAATGCTTACAATCTCAAAGCATTAAACAATGTTAAAATACTGTTTCCAGTGACTCCTCTGTGTATGAAGATACCACCTATGGAATAATGCACTGTCTGATTCTTTACATGAGGGCCTCTATTATCTTTGAGTTGAGTGATCCACCAATAATGTGATATCCAGAAACATGAAAAGCAGATCACTTGAGAAGAGTTGGAAACATGAATGAATGGAGGAAAGCAGTTAGTCTTTATGAAGTGGAAAGATGTCACAGAGAGAATAGTTATGTAGCGCTCACCCCCTCCTACCTCCTGCCAGCACCTGAGCTTTAAATATACCCCACTATTTTGAGTCATTTTATATACTATGACACATCTTTTCTGAAACATACTTGCCTTCTTTAACTCTTGTAAAGACACCACCTATTTTCTCTGCTACACTATTTCAGATGGGATATTTCTTCATAGCGTAATATTCCATTTGAAAGTATAGACAAATGAGTCTACAATAAACAATATTTTGGATGGAAAATAGTGTATTCTGGAGACAAAGAGACAAATATAAACTTATTTTCTCATAAAATTTCTCCTATTTGGCCAAAAGTTACTTTTCAGTCTCTTTGTATATATCTACATATGTTTGTACTTAGATAATGTATATACAATGTAGTCAATATGGGCATATGTATATAGATAGAGATATATTAATATCTTAATATGATGACATATTAATTCATAAGCAAATATATAAAGATATTATTAATTATTAGTACAACAATAAATATTAAATGATGTAAGCTCACATGGACACAGCATAGGTAGGCATCAGCACATGCAAAATGCAAGTACTTATATTAAAGTATATATAGATTAAACAGTCCACACAATCTTTATATGTTTCCAAATCTTTCAAAATTATTCACCATTAAACACATTAATTAAATGGAATTGTTATGATTTTCTCTGCTTATACATAATAGTTTATTAATGAGTGAATATGATAGATTTTACCCTATAATTGAAGTTTTATATTTTGTATCATTATACCAATGGTTTGAGTATGTTATACAGTATCATTAAGAAATATTACTAAAAGAAAGAAACATTACTATTAATGAAGAGATATGTTTTCTTATTTTACGGAAAATCATATGGACAATGCAACTTATTCTTCAAAATTTGATTGTTTTCTTTTACACTGACACAAATATAATTGAAAGTCTCATTGTTATTTCTGTATCTGTCTAAATTCATAAAGATTTAGATATATTCCTTTGGGGGAAATAAAATGAATTCACTTACTAAGAAACAAAACCCTTTTAGATACAGGGAAAAAAATACTGAACCAATTTTAAAATTGAGTGTACCCTAAACCAGTTCCTTTCAATGTAGTAAATCTGATGAAATCACAACTCTATATACAACTATCAGATTCCTGTGCTGCTTGTTCTTTTCTTGGGTAAATGTTTTGCATGTTTGTTTTTTACTGGAACCAAATAAAATTTAACTAAAACACATGTAGTATTTTAAATTGCATTATTATAACATGACCTCATTTTTCATACCTTGGTAGAGGGGAGGCTGTATGATGTGAAGAGACTCTGGTAAAGTTTAACACTAATTGCTCAAATATTTGTCTTTGACTTATTTCCCAAGAACAGAGAAGAAATGGACCAGGTTTATCTCATTAAAACAGGCATGATTATATGAATTCTTTAGTCAATAAATTATGAGGAGGCATTTACTAAGACTATTGTTTCTTGACACATTTTGCCAGAACAGCTAGCTGTATGTTGTCTGAATGCTGGACCCATTTGAAGAATATGCAGCTCATAATACATTCTTACACAGTATAGTTGTAGAATAAGAGAATCATATTTTACTATTTCAAGCTGATGAGTTACTGAGATTTATTTTTTATGTAATGTGCATAATTTTAACTGATACAAGATTATGGATAGTCACTGCATATGAAACCATTTACTAGTTTATCAAAAGACAATGCTTGTGTGTGTGTGTGTGTGTGTGTGTGTGTGTGTGTGTGTGTGTGTGCGCGCGCGCGCGCATGCACATGCATGCAAAATATTGTGTTTGCTATTGTGGGCTTCTGTGTTTTCACAAAAATGTTAGTATTGATATTCCTAATTCAATGGAGAAGGTCACTAATTTTGTTGAGGATTGATTGAATCTTTATTTTTTAATTTTTTGCTATATTATTGAGTTTTTATATTTATGAAAATATAAAATACTTATTTTATAATTTGAATATGAATGTTTCTCATGTGTACATTTATGTGCACCACATATGTCAAGTGTTTGAGGATGCCAGAAGAGAATGTCATATCTGATTTCCTGGAACAAGAATTACAGATACTTGTGAACCACAAAATGGGGACTGGATACCAAACCCAGGTATTCTGCAAGAGCAGCTGTTTTTCTTAGATATTCAAGCCATCTTTCTGGTAACTGTGTTATATTTAAAAGATTAATTATTTCTGACAAAAACATGCATGTATATAATATACTAGACTTATATTTCCCCGACTACAAACTGTCATTCCAATTTCACTTCTGCTGCTACTTTTCCTTCAATTGATTTCTTTCTTTTTTAATTTTCGTTGTTATTTAAAATTTTGTATTATTTTTTGGCATGTACATTTATATTATTATATGTAAGTAGGAAAATTACATACAGGATGAAGAGCCATGAAACAATCATGGATCATATGGCTATTACATTCAAGGTGTTTTGGCTAGTTGAATTTGCAACCTTGTAGAAAACACCTTTCCTATCTTGGTCTAAAATTCTGAATGAGAATCAATATCTATCATATCTCATCTCTGACAACTCAAAACTTCTATCTATACCCAAAAACATCTTAATCACCAAACAGCTAATGTTAATTGTAAGACTAAACTATCTGGTCTTCAACCCCATCAGAGACTTGAGAAGGGATGAAACTTAATTACTTAAGTGAGCTGGAAGTGCAGGTTAGCAGCTTCCAAAATGAGAAGGAAAATAAATGACAGAGAAAGTTTGCTGGCTGAACAGTCACCCAAAATTCTCTATAAGGTTGAAGCACTGTCTTCAGCCTTCGGGTCCAATATATCTGACAGACATATTTGTGAGACAGGAACTATTGATGACTTGCTTACTCTGTCTTGGCAGAGTTTGGCTATAGGCTCTGCCTGTACCCAAGCTTGCCCTTTTTTAGGCAGAATTGTGTCTATGCCAGAAACAAGAGCATTTTGCCCAGTGGATGGTTTGCCACCCTTGAAGCCATCTCCATAAGGAGGATCTTTGATGCTCATCATCTTGAGGTAGCCTGGGTGTGCCAGTATTTAACCTGTCTTGTTGTCAAAGAATCTTTAAGATGTTAAACTCTTCTTAAATGCTTTATTCTGTAGGTCTCTGAGGCTCTGAAGACCTTACCTAACTATTTTACCTTATGTATCTTTAGGATCATATCTATCTGTTAAACAAAGCATGTATGTTCTTGTGATTACAAATAGGCTGGTAGTTGATGTGACCATAATTTGATCAACTAACAATTGGCTTGTATTACTTAGTTATCCTAATCAGCCTGCAATACCACTTTCAGGTATTCTAAATAAACTTTGTATTATAATTGAGTTGTATGGGCTCAGTGACTCATATTAGAGTAGAAATATGTATAATGTGTGAGGAGAATCATCTTGAATTGGAATTCTATGTCAGTGTATCAAGGTTAATCCTATTTTGTATTAACATACAGAATTCTATACCAATAAATTAAAAATACCTCTTTCATTAGTAACAAATAAAGTCTTATGTTGAAGACTGTATTTCATAATCTACTTATATCCTATCATCCCTATATATTTCTATAACCCCCATTCTTTCTTTTTAACTCCTTTCTCCCATATCTACAAAAGAAAGATAGAGGATGGGAGACACCCCTGAGTCCAACCTTGTTTTCTCTCTGAATAAGACCAATCATAATGTATAAGCATCTCCCAATGAAAACAAGCATCTGTAATGCAAGAGAGCAAATATAAACCTCCTGAACCCTCCTTAAGGGAAATGGGGCATCATTCTCTTAATATTTCTTCTGCCTGATTTGGGGTGAATAATACCTTTGTAGGGGCCCAAATAGAATTGGGGAACATGGTTAATCAAGCCAGAAATAGCATTTGTGGTCCAGTTTCCAAATGCTGAGAAATTTCAGGCTTAAGAAAAGTCCTGTGTGGGACAGTCTAAAATACTGGGCCAGTTATTATTGAATGTTTCTTTGAACCTATCCTGCTCTGATGAATAACAGTGACTGAAGCGCTTGGGGCTAGAAGATAAAGGATGCAGGATGTCAACATATTGCATGCTGAGAGGAATGAATCCTGTAAGGTCTGATCCAGCTTCAATGCCCAGTTCTTTTGTTCTGAAAACATATAAATTCTCACAAGCATTCTACAGTCCTAAAATTATAAATATATGAAATGTACATGATACACAGAACAATTAAGGCTCGTTCTCTGCTCTAAGTATGAGCAGAAGAAAGACATCTGCTAATCGTCATTCAGGTCATACAAAGAATGGTATCTAATCATAAGTCACAGGGATACTGTGACCAATAGGAAGCCTTGTCTATGCGTGTACATTCATGTCTCAGCTAGACTCAGAGCCATTCCCATGTTGTGGGTTTAGCACTACGTGTTACCATCTTGTTTTGCAGTTTGGATTCTATACATCCTGATTGTAGTGCCCTCTCTCATCACCTCCCTATCCCACCATCCTTCCTTCATCCTCTCTCCCTCCCTCCCCTAGTCCTCAGATGAGGGAACCCTCCTCCTCTAACATCCTCCTATCTCTGCCTATAAGGTCTCATCTGTAATACCTGTGTCCTTTTCCTCTGTGGCTTCGCAGAGCCACCCTGCAAGAGGGGGAAATAATCAATGTTGGAAGACCAAAGTCTATATCAGAAGTAGTCCCTACTCCCCACATTGTGGAACACACAAGAAGACTGTGCTGCCTATCTACTACATCTGGGCAGAGAGTCTTGGTGCACATCTGCATGGTCCTTGGTTGGTGCATCCATCTCTGTATTGTAATATGGTTTTCCTGTATTAAGTGGCTAATATCAGGTTATGAGTGAAAATATACCATGCATGCCTTTGTGAGCCTAAATTACCTCACTTAGTATGATTATTCTTAAACTCACATTTCTATACTTTGTGGTCACTGCTGCTATGTGCTCATTACTGAAAAGCTGTACCATATTCATAATATTGTGCCACATTGCATCTCTCATAATACTGTGGTACCCCAGTTCTTCCATCCCCTTTCCAGAAATGTTCCCTGGAACTTGGAGGGCTGATAAATTTATCATTTGGGACCTTAAATTCACACATTTCAGCTGGAGGTTGGAAATGAGTCCCAATGGTTTTTCTTACATCTTTATGGCTTGAGTTTTGTTTTCTTATTTGTACATATTTTTTATTAGAAGTTCCTTTCTGTTTTAACTTTTCTTTTTTCATATTTATTTGTTTCTTTGAGCTTCTGAGAGTCTCTTTGAAGGCTTTCTTCATTGAATTGCATTTTCTATAATGTTTATTTGGGAGATAGATTTGTCTGCATTTATTTATTAGCCATATTTTCCTCTCTAGCTATATAAGACAATTTTCCTCTACGCTCGTATCCATGTTAATTTTTCATACATAGAAGCAATAGGGAACTAGTTGAAGATGACATATAATTTTTAGATATTGTGCATCACAAGTTGTCAGTAATTATTCAGTGAAATAGGGTAGGATTTGAGGAAGGAGAAGAAAAGTGTGTATTACAAATAAAGCTATAGGGATTGATTCGGGTACATAAGATAATAGATAGTATATATAGATATAAAAATGTAGAGGAAAAGATAGGAAAATCATAAAGTTCTAGTCAACTGAGGTAAAAGTTAAAACATAGCAGCCTGAAATTAAGGAATAATATTTTGAGTTTTTGTAAAAATAACCAATTAGAAAAACTCTACTAAAATATTGGTTAAAAAAGTAAATAGACAACATTAAGAGAGTTAATTTGCCTATTGATTGTGTGTGTGATGGTTAGCAGTGCAGTTGCACTTTATGTATTGCTTAAGTCTATAGTTTAGTTTTTAAATGTCTCTGTTAAAGCCAGGGAGCAAGAATGATGCCTCCCTGAAATGATCATATAATGAGGGAACATGCTAGGCTAGAGTCTTCCCACACCGAACCCAATTGTGATGATCTGGGTTGGAGTCCCCTTGCCTTCTGCCTCCCAAGAGCTTATTTCAGCTGTCAAGATCCAGGCTGGAACCATTTACACAGTATATTATAAGAAATGGGGCTCAGTTAGCTCTTTGTTTTTCTAGTCTTATATTCAAATGAATGTTTTGTAAAGTGTTGTGGATGAACTCAGCGGTCAATGTATGTTTAGAAAGAATGCTACAACTGAGCTGTGCCTCAACCTGATATTTATTCTTATCTAAACCAAGAGAGTTTTGCTTTCCCAGTTTCCTACTTTAACTGAGAAAGATACTTCATTTTATTAACATTCGCATACCTTTATGAACTGTGGGTGAAATCTGTTAGGTATAATTTGTTGAATAACTTCCAAATTATAGTTCTTTTGGAACAAGTGCTGATGTTGCTATATTTTTTTTATGATCAAGGTTACTATATTTCAGCTTGATAGAATCCAAGGATCCCTAAAGAATTACTTTGTGTCAGGAACTATATATACTGGCTATCTAGTAGACTAGAGAAAGTGCCTAGAAATTTATATAATTTCTGCTCCTTGATACCCAGATCCACATATCCTAACGACCTTGGAGTGAAGAACCATGAGGTACTGAATGTCCGGCATGTAAACAATATAAATTGCATGGCTACACACACACACACACACACACACACACACACACACACACACACACACTGTTTTACTTTACTCTTGTTTTACTTCTTCACTTTGACATGCAATTTCTTAGCCATAAGAGGATTGGGCATACTTGTCTTTAATTTTAAATATTCAAACATTATTCTTCCTTGAATAATACCTTTGCTATTTGTATGCATGTATATTTTTACTTTTATCCTGATACACACCCCTTGAATTATTAATCATGAGACAAGAAACACAAAAATGTTTATGTAATTGAAGCACCTTGCTCAAGGCCATACAAGTAAGAAGCAAGCACATTTTTAAAATTATTATTTTAAGCCCCATGGGAATTTTAATTCACATCATTTTATGAATTAGATTGGTATATGTTTTTTAATCTATGGTTATAATTAAAGGCTAAGAATCTTTTTACTACTAAGTCAAGGACAAGAAAGTGCTTATACAAAAATCAATGAATAGGTCTGAGAGGTAAAATTAACCCAATATTTCTTTTTGTTAATTAAAGTAATATATAGGACAATGAACTTGAGCACTCAATGACATTAATTCTAACTTATCTCTAATGTTTAGGAGCTGATAGAACACAAGTGACTATTATGCTGAGGTAATTATAACTGATGCTGAGTTCGTTCTCACTGATTGATATATGTTATCCTTGACAGCTAAAGAGCATAAGAACAAAGTCAGTCATTGATTAGCTGTCACTTTATTCAAGTGTCTTATGGAAAAATGAATTGGGTTTACACCTTACCAAGTTGATGTGACTGAAGTGATCACAAAGTAAGGGCGATTCTAACTAATAGACTAAATGAAAATGTATTAGTAGTTATGCATATTGATCTATCAATAAAGTAGAGTAAAATTTAAGAAATTGTTACAGTTAAGTAAGCACAAGGAGAGGACAGATGATGAGTGTATATATGGCCTTAAAGTCTAAGAATACCAATATAAATTGCATTTGTAAATTACATTCATCACATTATAAACAACTGACCAAACCCAAAATTTAACAATTTTCTAGGATACACAATGTTTGACCATAAAGTGAATTTCATAATTGCAAATGAAAACTAAAGTACAAACCTACTAGTGCAATTTGCTTGCCTTTAAAAAGGAAATAATTGTTTATATTTTGTCAATGGAAACATTTAAAATGGTTTAAGATTTAAAAAATAGAAGCATTATAAATATTTTCCCGTTTGCAAGGCACTCATTTTTAGCCATGATATTAAAGTATATAGCTGTGGTTTCTCTAATATAAAATACTTTTTAAACAGTCACATAAAAAAACAAGTATCTTCTAATTTTATTCATGTTTTAAAGGATATCTTAATAGACATAACTGTATCCATTAAAAGAGTTCTTGTGAAATAAAATGAATGGATTTCTTTCCAACATAGTAGAATTCATGTTTAATGCAACATCTGGATTCATTTCTTTTTTTCCATCTTTTTTTATTGAAAAATAAAATCATTCATATTACATTTCATTTGCTATCCCATCCCGTGGATCCTCTCATTCCTCCCTCCCTCCCACTTTCACCCCATTCCCCTTCCCTATGACTGTGCCTCAGCCGTTAAAGGCTAGGCTCGCAACCATAATTGGATTCATTTCTTATACGTAAGAACTGAATAAAAATAAGAACTCTTTTTTCCTAATTTTTGATTTATGGGTGGGGAGAATCAAATATGACCCAGGGATAAGAAGTCTTGTACAAGTTTACTAAGGAACGTGACTTTGGTATCCATAGTAATTTCAGAAGTAAGCAGGACAGGGATCCAAGAAGAATAGACAGTTGGAAAAAGCTCCATCACCTAAGAGAGGTGATGGAGGGGTAGTCAGGTGGATAACCTACATATCAAAGACAAAAAAGAAGACTGAGTGAATGAAATAAATACTACTCAAACATGAGGACCTAGGTTCAGTTTCCAAAACATATAAAAATCAGGTGTATGTCTACAAATGCAGTGTTGTGATGGCAGGACAAGTGGATCCCTGGTGTCCAGTGGCCACCCAGTAAGCTGAGGTTGTAAGATTTTCTTTTTTGGAGAGGCCACAGTAATCATGACACCAAAACCACATAAACACCAAACAAAGACAGAGAAGTATAGACAAATTTAACTTATGAACATAGATGAAAAAATTCCCAATAAAGCATTTGCAAACTTAATCTAATAACACATCAATAAAATGATTTACCATGGCCAAGTAGAATTCATCCCAGAGATGCAGATATGGTTTATCATTGAGAAATTGATAGGCACACCAATTGTACAGAAAGAAGGCAAGGAATCTTCCTTTTTCATATGATATGATTGTATACATATCACTACAAATTCTACCAGGGAAATCCTACAGCTGATAAGCACTTTCAGGCAGATCTTGAGTCAGCAGGAAGAGACTCTAAGGTGAACATTGCAATGCCCATCACTGGTCTCCTCAGGATGGCTGACAATGGAGTTTGGGCCCTGCATACAGCTCATCTCCTTGCTGGCTATGTCCTTGCTGGTACAGGCACTAGGAGGCTTTAACCTTACGGAGTCAGCTGTGCAGCAAACGGATGCTGGTTTCACGAATTCACATTCAATTGAGTAGTAATTTGGTAGCCAAACAGGCACTTTGTTCCCAGCACCCAGATTCAACTGGGCTCCACCAACGTGGATCTAGAGTGCTGTATACTCCTATTTGTTCAGCTGGTCTCCAAAGAAGGACCAATAGTACCGTGGATTGGGGTTAGGATGCTGGCCCATGGTATCCAAGTGCTTTTCTCAGTGAAATAGGAGAAATCTGAGCTTTGGTTGCTAGAGCAGAACATCCTTGGATCTGGGGACTTGAACACATATAGGCTGAATGCACCTTGTGACATGAGTCCAGGATTTGGGAGAAACCCCTGTGCCTCCCACAGGGCTGGGATGGGGTGCAGGAGGTGGAACTGTGCATCACCAGCCTCTGAGATGTTCCCTATCTCCTGAGAAACACTGAAGTTGGTGCTTTGGAGTCAGCTGCTAGGTTACTATCCATAACCACAGTTTTTATTAAATTTATCCTACCAATCCATGAGCATGGGAGATCTTTCCGTCTTCTGATATCTTCTTTAATGTTTTTTTTTAAAGAATTGAAGTTCTTGTCATCTGTGTTTTTCACTTACTTGGTTAGAGCTACCCAGGATTTTCTTATATTATTTGTGGCTACTGTGAATGGTGAGGTTTCTCTAGTTTTTTCCTCAGTCTGTTTATTGTTCTTATAAAGGAAAGCTACTGATTTTTACTAGTTAATTTTGTATTCAGCCACTCTTCTGAAAGTATTTATCAGCTATAGGTGATCCCTGATAAAATTTTTGGAGTCATTTATGTATACTATCTCACCATCGCAAATAGAAATACATTGATTTCTTTCTTCACATTTTTTTCTCCTTTATCTCCTTTAGTTGTTCTACTGCTGTAGTTAAAACTTCAAGTACTTTGTTGAGTATATATGGAAAGAGTAGACAGCTGACAGCTTGGTTTTGTGCCTGATTGTTGTAGAATTGCTTTAATTTTAAATGCAAATCAAAATAATTCTGCAATTCAATCTTACACAAGTCAGATACTGCCAAGAATGTGGATCAATGTCAGAAGTAGTCCCTATTCCCAATGTTATGAGACTCAGAAGGATACTGTGCTGCCTATCTAGGTCCTCACCATGTATGTTCATTGGTTGGTGCACCAGAGTCTGCAGCACTTCCCTCCTCCTCCCAGATATGATGGCTCCATTGGTCCCCTTGTGAAGCTTCTGATGCCTCCATGTCCTTCGGTTCCCCAACTCTTCGATAACACTCCCTGTACTCTATTCCGATTTTTGGCTGTGTGTCTTAGCATCTGCTTGGGTCCCCTGCAAGGCAGAGTCTTTTAGAGCACCTCCATGGTAGAGTCCTTTTCTGTTCCATTTCTTCAACTGCTTCTGGTGTCTATTATATCTGTTCTTCCAAATGAGAATTGAACATTCTCCCTAGGGTCTTCCTTGCTATTTAGTTTCTTTATGTCTGTGTATCATAGTGTGGTTATACTGTATTATTTGGTTACTATCCGCTTATAAGTGAGTATATAAATATCACTCAGAATGATTGTTTCTGGTTCCATCCAATTGCCTGCAAATCTCACGATTACTTCTGACACGGACTCAGGCCTCCACACATTGGTCACTTCATTCTTGGTGGAGCATTCTTGCCAAGCCACAGAGGAAGAGGATATAGGCAGTCTGGATTAGACTTGATAGTCTGAGATCAGATTTAGGGGAAGCAGGCTCCCCTCTCTGTGTGAGGTAACCCAGACTCACAAAAACAAACATAGTAGGTACTTGCCTATGAGTAAATATGAGCCTATAAATTCAGAAAAGCATAACAATGCTACATTCCACAGACCAAAGAATTTAAATGACAAGTAGGGCTATAGGAGTAACTGGTTAACCTTACTCAGAATTGGAAATAAAATAGACATCTTGATTTGACAGGGGCAGGGTTGGGTGTGTGGGGCAGGACTGGACAGGACATGGTGTGTAGATGGGTACAGGAGAGATCAGGTTTCAGGAGGTTAGAAGGAGAAAGTATTGAGAGAGACAACTGGAATGTTGAATATTGAAAGAGCTGGAAATCTATGGTAAAGGAGACTCTCAGGAATCTATAAGGGTATCCTTAACTAATAACCCTAGCAATGATAGACATGGAGCATAACAGTCATCAGAGAGGCTTCACCCAGCAGCTGATGGCAACAGACACATAGAACAACAGCCAAACATTAAGTGGCAGCTAGAGAATCTGTGGAAGAAGTGAAAGAAGGGATTGTAGCAGCCAGAAGGGTCAAGAATTTCACTGCAGACCCTACAGAATCAACTAACATGGGCCGGTAGGGGCTCACAAATATTGAATTCACGTCTAGGGAATATGCATGAGACTGACTTATGACTTACTCTGTACCTATGTATCAAATGTAGCTTTGTCTCCATTGGAACTCCTAACAGCAGGAGAAGGGGCTGTTTCTGGCTCTATTGTCAACCTTTGGGAATGTGTCCGATAGTGAGTCTTCTATAGCCTCAGTAGTAGTAGATTTTCCTAGTCTTATTGGAACTTGATATTCCAATGCTATTTGATATCCATGGGAGGCTTCACTTTTAATGAAGAAAAAAGGAGGAAGAGTGGATTGGAGGTAGAGGAGGTAGGTAGAGGAATAGGAGGGAAGGGAAACTTAGGTCAATATGTAAAGTAAATAAATGAGAGCGAGAGAGGGAGGGAAGGATGGGAGAGAGAGAGAGAGAGAGAGAGAGAGAGAGAGAGAGAGAGAGAGAGAGAGAGAGAGAGAGAGATATTCAGAAAAGCAGAGAGACAGAGGCAGAGACAGTGATAGAGGCAGAAGCAGAAGCAGAGACATGGAGGGAGTAAAAAATAATGCAAAAACAAAAACAAACAGAAAAACGGCCCTCTAAATCAAAATTGTCAAAACTCACATAAAATAATAAAAGCTGCAGTAGCATGTATGGGGCCACCATAGGTCTGGGCCAAACACTTTATGTAGTTTATGGCCTAATTCTCATGTTAATATGAGATTTCTGAGTGTGAGAATTAGGAAGTCTGTCTTCTGTATTTTTTTGGGTTCTTCTTCTTCTTCTTCTTCTTTTTCTTCTTCTTCTTCTTCTTCTTCTTCTTCTTCTTCTTCTTCTTCTTCTTCTTCTTCTTCTTCATCTACTTCTTTTTGTTGCTGTTTTATCATATTCCTTTGTGTTATATTTGTTTCATTTTATCATATTATATTTTGATGTATTGTAATCCCTTAAAATCTTGTTGGTTTTCTAATGAGAATGAGAAAGAGAACAGTGGTTTACCCAGATGGGCCTACTTGTGGGAAGGACCTGATAGGAGCCGAAGGAGGAGAAACCATAAACAAGGTATATTATATGATAACAAGATACCTTTTCAATAAAAGGAAAAATAAAAATTGAAAAACCTTTGAAAATATGCAAAACAAAAATTATGTAATGAAAGAAATCCTGATATCAATATTCAGCTTCCACACATGCTTGAATGGTCAAGTCCAACCTCACAGGTGGTGTTGCACTCAGACATGTGCAAATCATTCTCTCTGTCTCTCTGTCTCTCTGTCTCTGTCTCTCTGTCTCTTTGTTTCTTTCTCTCTGTCTCTGTCTCTCTCTCTCATACACACACACATACAAACACAAACACACATACACACACTCAAACACATCACACATGCAATTTAAGAATGACTTTTCTAAATGTGTCTTAGTTTGAGGCAAGAAAGCTTGGTTTTCAGAGCTATAAGCAGGAACAGGTTCAGTGTGGTATGCATCTACCACATATTCCATGGCTGTGTGCATAGTGATAGAGCCACCTGCAGTACAAAGTTAGTTTTTGAGAGAATACTGTGGATATAAACTACATGATTATAAATAAGCATTAAATTTTGAAAGTAGTTTACAGACACTGTGATAGTGATTGTAGTAGAATGTTAATAGTATTCACCATACATATCCTCCAAATTTGTGTACGATGCATATTTTGCAGTATTTTCTAAGAGGAAACACTGATGTATCACATAATTGGAAAGGAAGATACTATTTACATCTAGTCTTTAGTCTTTGCTGTTATTTATCAGAAGGTATCCAAAAGTGAAAACTTTGCATATTTATCGTTAATGTAAGAATTCTCTATAATTTCAATTTCAATTATTCTAGAAAAACATCAATAAAAATTATAGGGATAACACAAGGACACTTGATTTTATGCATTGTTAGTTGAATTGTTTGTGCATATTCATTTTTGTACTTGGTGCTAGGAATGCATCAGCAGGAAAAATAATGGGAGAGAAAATACTTGGAAATCAAGGGCAAATTTATTTGGAACAGAACAAAGTCCAGTTTCTATCAATGTTTGCTCATTCACTAGCTATAAGACTGTAGTGGGGCTTGACCTCAAGACAGGACTTAACTTTGTTGATAGGTATAAGCTATGGAGAGCCCAGAAGTCAGGGATATACCTTTCCGGGTGTAGACCATGAAGATGATCATTTCCAGTGGGAGTTGTGGTAGTGGATCACCAAATTGCTGTCCCTTCTAGTGTGATATTATGGAAAATTCAAAAGAAAAATGTTTGCAGAACTGAACTTCCTCATACCAATGATATGGCAGTTCTTTGCAACATTTACACCTTCATGTAAATTGTTTCAATGGCCAACAAGTTTACCAGGATTGAACCCTTTGACATATAATTTTATTGTGCATAAGCTGTATTAGTATAGGTGTAAAAAAGAAAAGCTCATTCATGTTATACCTATCTGAGTTTTAGAAACAGTAGTTAATATTTCACAAAACTGAAAACAAATAAATTCTAGATCTCAATACAGAAGTTAATTAGTTAAAAATTAGTTTACACAGACTAACTTAAGAATAGAAGTTGTTATACTTGCAAAGGAAGAGCACAAATATTCTTATCCTATGCATTCTGTGTGTCTCATTATACTTATTAAAAAGGCCTTTTCAACAACATTATCTTCATTCATTCTTTTTCTCTCTCTCTTCATTCTTTTTTTTAATTTTTTTCTCCTTTATTAATTTATTCTTGTTACATCTCAATGGTTATCCCATCCCTTGTATCCTCCCATTCTTCCCTCCCTCCCATTTTCCCCTTATTCCCCTCCCCTATGACTGTTCCTGAGGGGCATTACCTCCCCCTGTATATGTTCATAGGGTATCAAGTCTCTTCTTGGTAGCCTGCTGTCCTTCCTCTGAGTGCCACCAGAAAGACTCAAATGGTATATACTCACTTATATCTGCATATTAGCCCAAGAGGCATGTCCCCCGAAAGCCTTCACTTACCAGGAAACTGAGACAGAGGGGAGGACATTCTAGTGGGACTCTAGATGAGAGAATCATGGGAGAATGGCAAAGTAGAAGGATCCAGAGGGTCCTAGAAGCCTACAAGTAGAACATTATGATAGGCAGATTTGGGCACAGGGGTCCCGCTCAAACTAAGGCACCAGCCAAGGACAATACAGGCGGTAAACCTTAAACCCCTACCCAGGTCTAGACAATGGACAGAACACTCTCCACAGTAGAGTGGAGAGTGGGATATTACTTTCTCTCTCTTCATTCTTATTCCATTAATCTGCACACTATTGCTTTATCTTGTTTTTAGCCTTTGTGTGCATACATGCACATGATAATATCACTAGATTTCAATAATCACCTTTATGATCTTTTACTCTTTGATAGAATAAAAAAAGTAATGTGCAAATTGTTGAAGATGAATATGTAATGGAGAAAAAAATCAGAGAGAGTCACTGACATTCCAGAATTAAATATTAAGTGTTCCTTTAAAAATGTACAGGGATTTGTAAATTGTAATGATTTGAAGTGTTTTTATTGTTGTGTAGAAAAAAGAAATTGTCTTTTTTTCTTTTTATATTAACTTTTTTACATATACATTTATATTATTACATATATATATGTATATATATATATATATATATATATATATATATATATATATATATATATATAAAATAAACTACCTACAGCAAGAAGAACTATGACAAAATCAGGAATTATATCAATACCTTTTTAGTGATTTGGTTATTTGCATTTGGCAGCCTTGAAGAAAATATCTTTTCTATCTTGGTGAGACTAAATTTGTGAATGTAATCAATACCTATCATAACTGGTCATTATCAACATAAAACATCTATCTAGACCTAAGGACATCTTAACCCCTAAAGAAATACACTTCATTGTAAAACTATACTCTATTGTCTTCAACTCCTTCAGAGACTTGAGAAGGAATAAAATTGATTACCTGAGTATATCGGGAATGCAGGTCAGTAGTTTTCCAAAATTCTCTATAATGTTGGAGCCTCATCTTCAGCCCCTGGCCCAATATATCTGACAGATATACATATATGAGGCAGGAACTACTGAGGACTTGCTTACCCTGTCTTGGCAGAGTTTGGCCGTTGACGCTGCCTGCATCCAAGCTAGACCTTTTTAGAGAGAATTCTGTCTGTGGTAGAAGTGAGGATATTTTGCCCAGCAGCTTGTTTGCCACATTTGAAGCCTTCTCAATAAGGAGGTTCTTTGATGCTCATCATCCTCTGTGAGGTAAGCTGGGTGTTGCCAGGAGTTGACCTGTCTCATTTTTAGTAAATCTTTAAAATAACAATAAAATTTTGAGAAACTCTCTTGAAGAAAAAGTACATAGTACCTCCATTAGAGTATATAGAAAAATGTTGTCAATTTAACCTAATACTTTAATATTTATATGAATTGTGGTGAACAATTGTAGCTTTAGAGACTGCTTCACTAATACTCAAATAAAAAAGGGTGAACTCCTTTAAAGATTGATTTTTAAGAAAATTAATATGAACTAGTTGTTATTTTTACATTTACTTTTCATGTAACACAAAGATGATTGTATATTTTCTAAAATAATGACAATAAGCAGTAAAAATTAAAATAAAATGTTAAAGGAATACATATATAGATAGATGTTGTAGTTAATAAATTATAATAACAATGACATTCCAGTATTTCATAAGGCACCTACAGTTTTCTATATTTGTTTTTTTTCTTTTGCTTTTTTTTTTTTAAATATTTTCACGTGACTGCTATAATCAAAAGCATGAGTTACCTTGCCCATATTTATTTTCAAGAATGGAAATGATTAAAAATACAGAAAATCTTAACTTTACAGCCCTCTATAGTTAATTTCTAATATGTTGGTTTATGGATTTGTTAGAACAGCCACTAGATTTTGCTAGTTCTGAAAGAAAATACTTAGAAAGCTGTCACCTTTCTTCTAATTAGTATGGTCCCTTCAATGATGAGATATTAATGCTGTGGTTAACGTTGAACAAGACATAAATTTCAAGATATATTGAAAGCACTTCCTGGTAACTACTTTAAAGTAACTTTGATTATTTTATAGTTATATGAATTTGAAACTCTACGTCTGTCTATTTAATTAAATTGGAACATTTTAAAAGTTTGTGTACATTGTTAATAAAGCTATATAGCTGTATATTCAACATAGTAATGGAGGCAGTAATTTATGTGATCTAAGACTGATAAGGTAGCAAAACTTATCTCACTGCATTGCTCTAGGAAGTGGTAACAAAGTCTCTGAAAGTGAATCAATCTTTGCAAACAATATAACCTGAATAACATTCAAAATAATCAAAACTGCTTTAACACTGTAATATATTATTATATAAACAGAGTCCTACAAGGTTAAATCCTGTAGCCTCTTTAGTGAGGTATATATAAACTTATATAAGGCAACGCAGACATATTTCAGGATAGTTTTCAGAAATTTTAAAGAAGCAGTACACGTAAAAATCTGCATCATAGAGAAATAAGAAATAGTAAAAATTTGCACATTTCTGTATATATTAAGACAAATATGAGATATAATACATCAGTATAATTAAACATATTGTAGCAAATAAAATCAATAACATTGTTCTGTATTTCAAAATGTAATGCTTTTTGCTAGGTAACAATATATTTATCTGAGATTCAAAATACTATTGTATCAGCTGGGCATGGTGGCTCAGGCCTTTAATCCCAGCACTCAGGAGGCAGAGGTTGATGGACTGCTGTGATTTCGAGACCAGCCTGGTCTACAAAGTGCGTCCAGAATAGCCAAGCTTAACACAGAGAGACCCTGTCTTGAAAAAACAAAAACAAAAACCAACCAACCAACCAACCAAAAAAACCTATTGTTATCTTAAGAATAAGTACAAATCAAAATAGATGCTGTAATTATCTCCAGGAATTTTTCAAACTATTATTTTTGTTATGCTTTTTAAAAACATATACATAATACATATTATTACACATGAATAAAATAAACTACACACAGCAGGAAAAACCGTGAGGCAATCAGGAATTATATAAATGTTACATTCATAGTGATTTAGCTATTTGTACTTGGCAAACTTGAAGGAAACATCTTTCCTATCTGGTTGAGACTAAATTTCTAAATGAAGATCAATATTTATCATATCTCATCTCTATTAACTTAAAACATCTATCTTGATCTTAAAACATCTTAACCTGTAACCAGCTAAGCTTAACTGAAAGACTGAACTATTTCATCTTCAACCCCATCAGAGATTTGAGAAGGAATAAAACTTAAAATATATGAGTGAAACAAAAGAGCAGGTTTAGCAGCTTCCAAAATGAAAAAATGATGTGGATAGGTTACTGCCTGAACAGTTATTCAATATTCTCTATAGCTTTGGAGCATCATCTTCAACCCTCTGGCCCAATATAGCTGACAGACATATTTGCAAGGCATTTAGACCCATATTTATCTTTTTTTTTTGACATGACATTATTTTATTATTGAGAGTCATAGCCCTGAAGATATCAAGTGGCTCTCTGATAATGGTGCTGGCAGCAGGAAATGGTTTCTTTTTTTTTCTCCTTTATTAATTTATTCTTGTTACTTCTCAATGGTTATCCCATCCCTTGTATCCTCCCATTCTTCCCTCCCTCCCAATTTCCCCTTATTCCCCTCCCCTATGACTGTTCCTGAGGGGGATTACCTCCCCCTCTATATGATCATAGGGTATCAAGTCTCTTCTTGGTAACTTGCTGTCCTTCCTCTGATTGCCACCAGGTCTCCCCCTCCAGGGGACATGGTCAAAGGTGAGGCACCAGAGTATGTGAGAAAGTAATATCCCACTCTCCACTCTACTGTGGAGAGTGTTCTGTCCATTGGCTAGATCTGGGTAGGGGCTTAAGGTTTACCGCCTGTATTGTCCTTGGCTGGTGCCTTAGTTTGAGCAGGACCTCTGTGCCCAAATCTGCCTATCATAATGTTCTACTTGTAGGCTTCTAGGACCCTCTGGGTCCTTCTACTTTGCCTTTCTCCCATGATTCTCTCATCTAGAGTCCCACTAGAATGTTCTCTCCTCTGTCGCAGTTTCCTGGTAAGTGAAGGCTTTCGTGGGACATGCCCCTTGGGCTAGTATGCAGATATAAGTGAGTATATACCATTTGAGTCTTTCTGCTTCTGGGTTAACTCACTCATATGATCATTTCTAGCTCAATCCATTTATCCACAAATTTCGGGAATTGCTTGTTTTTAATAGCTGAATAGTATTCCATAGTGTACATGTACCACAGTTTCTTTATCCATTCTTCTATTGAGGGACACTTAGGCTGTTTCCATGTTCTGGCTATTATGAATAAGGCTGCTATCAACATGGTTGAGCAAATTTTCTTGCTGTGTGCTGGAGCATCTTCTGGGTATATTCCAAGGAGTGGAATTGCTGGGTCTTGAGGAAGCCCTATTCCCATTTTTCTGAGATAGCACCAGATTGATTTCCAAAGTGGTTGTACTAGTTTGCATTCCCACCAGCAATGAAGGAGTGTTCCTCTCTCCCCACATCCTCGCCAGCATGTGGTGTCGCTTGAAATTTTGATCTTAGCCATCCTGATGGGTGTAAGATGGAATCTCAGCGTTGTTTTGATTTGCATTTCCCTGATGATTAAGGAGGTTGAGCATTTCTTTAAGTGTTTCTCAGCCATTTGATATTCCTCTGTTGAGAATTCTCTGTTTAGTTCCATGCCCCATTTCTCGATTGGGTTATTTGGTTTGGTGGTATTTAATTTCTTGAGTTCTTTATATATTTTGGATATTAGACCTTTGTCAGATGTGGGGTTGGTGAAGATCTTTTCCCAGTCTGTAGACTGTCGCTTTGTTCTCTTTACCGTGTCACCTGCCTTACAGAAACTTCTCAGCCTCATGAGGTCCCATTTATTAATTGTTGACATTAATGCCTGGGCTGTTGGTGTTCTGTTCAGGAAGTTGTCTCCTGTGCCAATATGTTCCAGGCTCCTTCCCATTTTTTCTTCTATGTGATTTAGTGTCTCTGGTTTTATGTTGAGGTCTTTAATCCACTTGGATTTGAGTTTTGTACAAGGTGACAAATATGGGTCCAGTTGCATTTTTTTATACATAGACATCCAGTTAGACCAGCACCATTTGTTGAAGATGCTATCCCTTTTCCATCGAATGGATTTGGCTTCTTTGTCAAAAATCAAATGACCATATGTGTGTGGATTCATATCTGGGTCTTCGATTCGATTCCACTGATCAACCAGCCTGTTGCTGTGCCAGTACCATGCTGTTTTAATTACTATTGCTTTATAGTACAGTTTGAGATCAGGTATGGAGACTCCTCCAGAGCACCTTTTATTGTACAAGATTGTTTTAGCTATTCTGAGACCCATATTTATCACTGTGCACAAAGGTAAAGTCAAAATGGATTCAAGACCTCAACTTAAAACTGAACACCCTAAACATGGTAGAAGAAAAGATTGGGAAGAGCCTTGAACACATTGGCAAAGGAGACAACTTTCTGAACAGAACACCAACAGCCCAGGCTCTAAGGTCAACAGTTAATAAATGAGATCTCATGAAACTGAAAACTTCTGTAAGACAAAGGAAACAGTCAAAAGAACAAAACGACATCCTAGAGGCTGGGAAAAGATTGTTATCATTTCTACATCTGACAAAATGCTAATATGTAAAATCTATAAAGAACTCAAGAAATTAAACACCACCAAACCAAATAACCCAATTGAGAAATGGGCCTCAGAATTAAACAGAGAATTTTCAACAGAGGAATGCTGAAAGGCTGAGAAACACTTAAAGAAATGCTCAATGTTCTTAGTCATCATTTAAATGCAAATCAAAACAACTCTAGAATTCTATCTTATGCCCATCAGAAAGACTAATATCAAAGACTAAAGTAATAGCACATGCTAGCAAGGATGTGCAGAAAGGGGTACACTCCTTCATTGCTGGTGGTTATGCAAACTTGTACAACCACTTTGGAAATCAATCTGGTGCTTTCTTAGAAAACTGGGAACAGGGCTGCCTCAAGACCCAGATATTCCACTATTGAAATATACCCAAAAGAATCTCCACCAACAGGGACATATGCCAACTATGTACATAGCAGCCTTATTTGTAATAGGCAAAATCTGGAAACAATCTAGATGTCCCTCAGTTGAAGAATGGATAAAGAAACTGGTACATTTACACTATGAAATACTACTCAGGTTTTAAAACCTAGGAAATCTTGAATTTTGCAGACAAATGTCTGGAATTAGAGGCAATCATCCTGAGTGAGATAACTCAGACCCATAAAGACACACATATCATAATATCTCACTCATAAGCAGATGTTAGCCACTTAATTAAGGTTAACCACATTATAATACAGAGACTGATGTGCCAACCAAGGTCCATGGTGGATGTAGATCTAGAGCTCCTGTTCATATGTAGTAGATAGGCAGCATAGTCTCTTTGTTGGTCCCAAAATATAGGGAGTAGGGACTACTTCTGACATGGATTCAGGTCTCTTTAATGTTGCTCACTTCATTCTTGCCAGGCTACAAAAGAAGAGGTTAAAGGTAGTACAGAGGACATTGGATAAGATGAAGTCAATCATTAGGGGAGGAAGGTACCAACTGCTTGCTAGTGACTAGGAGGGGGAGGGAAATGGGATTACTAAGGGGATGGGATCCGAGGTGATGAGGGAGGGGGCTTCAAACAGGATGTAAAGAATTCACACTGCAGAAAAAGGAGGTAACTAATATTGCTAATCCCACTCTATGGGAATAGCTCTGACACTGGCTGAGATACAGAGGTCAATGCATAGACAAGGCTTCATGTTGGTCACCGATTCTCTGTGACTTATAATTTGAGACTATTCTTAGTATGGCATGAAAGAACATTTGTCTTCTGCTCATACAATGAGCAGAAAACCAGTCTTAGTTGCTCTGTGTATCCTGCACACCTCATACAATTACAATGATCGAACTGTATAATGCTTGTGAGAAGTGATGTTTTCAGAACAAAAGAACTGAACACTGACACTGGATCAGACCTGACAGGATTCATTCTTCTGAGCAACCTGGATGTTAACATCCTGAATCCTTCCTGTTCCCTCCCCAGGTGCCTCAGTTGCTGTTACCCATCAGAAAAGGGCAGCTTTCTCTACAGCATTGTAGAAAGCTTCTTATCCCAATTAGTCCAGCATTTCAGACTGTCCCATACAGGACTCCTATTAAGCCAGGAATTTTGCATCATTTGTAAAATGGAAAACAAGTGCTATCCCTTGCTTATTTAGCCATTTTCTCCATTTTGGGGTGGGCACATGGAGGAATTCTTCAAAGGTATTATTAACCTTAAATCAGGCTGAAGAAAGCTTAAGAGAATGATGTCCCTTTTCCTCTAAGGGGGGGTTGGATATATTTCTCTCTATTCTCCTGGTCTACAGATGCTTATTTTCATTGGGAGTTGGTTATAAGTATTATTGGTCTTTTACAGAGAGGAAACTAGGTTTGTCTTAGGGACACCTCTCTTTTCCTTTGTCTTTCTTTTATATTTAAGGAGATAGGAGCTGAAAAGAAAGAAAGGAGGATCTAGAAATATTGAGGGAGGATAGAACAAAAGGCAGATTATTGAATCTACTCCTCATGTCAAGGCCTTGTTACTAAAAAATAAGGTTATTTTTTAATTCAATGGTATTGAATTTTGCATATTGATGTAAATTATGTCAAAAACTTGTCTGATAATATTGCAAGAATATATTCTCAAGGTCTAAAGATAGATATAACTCTATAGATATAAAGGTAAAATATTTAAATAAAATCTTCAAAAGCCTCAGAGACCTGCAGAAGGGACATTTAAGGATGTTTTTATTATTCTACAGATTCTCTTATAATAAAACAAGTTAACTCCTGGCAACACCCATCCTGCCTTAAAGAAGATGATGAACATCTAAAAAATTCCTTATGGAGTTGGCTTCAAATTTGGCAATTCTCCAGGAACTTGATGTTTTCAGTATATAAAGCTTACCATGACTCTGAATTTTAGGTAGAATAAGCTGTCTGCATGGAATAAGTTACATATACTGATTATAATCTATAACCTATTTTAAAGCATGAAAACAAGAAGACTTTGGTGATGTTGGAAATAATATAATGTGAAGAAAAATATAAAGTTCTGTAAGACATGATTTATAACAGAGATAATAGGATATAATAAGAGGCAAAGAAAAATAACACTGTTGAATTTCATCTACTTATTCTTGGCAGAAACTATAAAATGGAAATATTGCTCCATAGTTTTTAAATTCATTTCATATTAGTATCTTATTTTGTAATATATTTACCATTTCTGTCAATAAGCTACCCAGTTCTCTGCAACCAAAGCAATTATTTTAGCAATAAATGATATTTGTACAACACTAATAATAGCAAATGATGTGAACACACTTTAGGACTCTAATCTTCTCTTAACATATATAAAAATGATGGACTTATATGCAGTTAAATTTATGCCATTTTCACTATGCATATTTATGTGACATTTTTGACATTTTGCCAAGTTTCCTTAAATAATGAACAGATAGCAATTTTATTAAGGTGTATCTTGTCATCAGTATACACTGAAATAACAATGAAAAATAATAGACCATATTATAATTTATAGAGATTCTTCTATTATTGATGTTAGTTAAAATTACATATCACAAGAAAAATGTAAGATATGGTCAATTATAAGTCAAAACATGGCTTAAATAAAGGTAGTGTAAAATATTCAAATGCTTCAATAAGAAATTATACTTAGGGACTTTTGATCTGTCTTACATGACATTCTTTATAAATGTCACATACTGTTAGAGACGTGACAGTGAATAAAATAATCATGTACTAGAAATGAAAAATATCAGCCTCAAATTAGCAATAGAAAGTAACCAATCTGGAATGCCAGATGGAAAATTAACTGCAATTCAATTATCTATATTAAAATGACTCATAGGTGCAATTGAAAAAGATACAAGATAAAAAAGAGAAATTGACCATATGTGGCTGTTATAGAAAGAATTGTCAACACAAAATGAATGATTGTTGTGCATAAGGCATTTGTATTGTCATGGGATATGTTTATGAGTATGATTCTAGTCACATCATATTGCATTGTGTAAAAGACTGTTTGGGTAAATTTGCAATCTTCTGTTTTGTAACCCATGCAGATTTCACACAAGAAAATAATGTTTTAGTACAAAACAATGTGTTCTTTCCTTATATCCAATTTAAATGATATACTGGATAACAACAACTTTGGAAAGAGGGAAAAAGTGGGCACTATAAACTACAGAATATAACAGAGAGCATTTGGGACTACAGGAATAAGAACATTATATTGAAGAAGCGATGAGTTATATATATTGCCTTTCAGAGAGGAGAAAATTAATTTAACTAATTGTTTTCAGCTACAGGATAGTATGCAGAAAAAGCATCAATGCTATGATTAAGTTAAATGTACGATTCAAACGAATATCCAAGGGTAGTTTTAAAGTAATGATTATACTGTGCTATGCTCATTTACTGTGGATCAGCATTTCCAATTCTGGGAAGCTATCTGTCATGAGTCTGCTTAATTGCCCACCTTGATAGGGTGCTAGGGACTCAAAGGTGTTCAATGTAACATTATTCATGTAGGGTAAAGATAAAATATCCTGGCTATCTCCTAGTAGCACTGGGTTTTTAAATGTGGAACTAACAGAAAATGATACTATAAAGAAAATAAGAGGAACAGAAATAGTTCATATATGTCTAAGATATTATTTTCATCATTAGTCAAAAATTATAGCCTAACTCCTTTTAAAAGTGTGTTAAGCTTCTTTCTACAGAGAGCCATTCGCTGATTTATTGCCATAAATGCTAATCAGACAGACTTACATGTCCTCACATGGACAACTTAAAATGAAATTAGTAATTGTAATTGAAATGACTCAAATAGATAATTAAGCATAGTTTGAAGTGGATGATTTTTCTTTTGGTCCTTATTTATTGCTTTCATTCATATATAGATGAGATATATACTATGATACTTTGATCTAAAAATGAAATAAATACTGTATACCGGCCTCAATTAATTCAGTTGAGAGCTCCAGAAATCTTAGAAGTTTCTGTAACACAATATAATGTAACTAACAGTGTTATTCCTACTAGTTTCCCCATTTCCCTCAAATACAGTTTTGTCAATGACCAACAATATCCTATTTATGACACCTTTTTTTCTCTGAGACCACTATTTTTTTCTACATCAGAATGACCAATTATTTAAGATTTTCCTATAAATGAAATTATGTGCATACATGTCCAAAGTATAAATGTAGCACCATGTGCACACACATTTTACCTGTATAAACCTCATTTTTGTGCTTTTAATATGCATTATGTAGAAGTTTTGTGTTAATCTGTCTTGATTAGTGATCTTATGAATATACACTTAACCATATGATTTTGAGATTCTAAATAGATTCTTTTCCTACCCATTGCTCTCTCCCATATGCTTCTGCTTGCTTGCCTTTAAACTCTCCACCTATTTTTTAATGAATCATTGTTGCACATGTAATATGTATATATTACCTATTATATATTTATATACATATGTTACATATATGAGTAAATATATATTCCTGAACACAAAGACAACAGGCTTAGTCTGTAATTTCATTTATTTTTTTAAGGACTGAATAATTATTGTTGGGTAACCAATTGCTAAGTTCTTCCTGGGAGAAGATTCTTTTTCCAGTCAGTAGCAATTTTAGTTGTTTATACTTCTCAGCATATGTTTGAAGCCTCTAGGGCATTTTCCCATCTGCTTTAGCATGTCTATTGCTGTTTGTTCTTGTAAAGTTCATGTTCAATCAGTCATGCTGGTGAGACTTTATGACTGTAGCTTCTTTTGATTCTGGGAGTAGCAAACTAACAACAATCTCCCTGATCTTCTGGCTCTTATAATCGATCCCAAGCCCCTTTCTCGTATTCTCTGAGCCTTAGTTAGAGTTCTTTTTATGTGTATCTATTTGGACTGTGCAGTGCAATTCTGGGTTTATATTGGTTTTAGTTTTGTCATAATCTTTGTTGCAATGAATATTTCCATAATGCCCAATGGTATGATGCTGAAAAGACTATGACCACTGGGCCATCCAGAGCAGTGGTTACCAGAATATATGTTTATTTATAAAGGATGAGGAAAGTTCTCTGCTTGTGGACCTCCTCTTCTCTGTCTCTTGATATAAGGACTGTCCTTGATACTAATATTAATAATTCCACTTTATCATACACTTTCTTTAATGAGAACTCTTCCATTTATAACCTAGTGCTTCAATTATTTTACACTTAGCTTCTTTTTGAAAAGATGAAGTGCCAACATTTTTATTAAAGAATACATTGTTGATTTAATATGAGCAGGCAATGAACAAGTCACTAGTGAATAAAGGCGAGGAAAGGTCATGATGTCGCTTTCAACAACTCTAATATACTTAGAAATTTTCTTCTACACTTACTGTTTTAAATCATAAAAGATAATTGAGTTTCTGTGAAATGAACTTTCTGAATCTGCTGAGATGTTTATTTTACTTTACTTAATGATGAATAATATGCTAATTTCATCTGTTCTAACAAATTTGCTACCCTAAAACAAGTAAATCTACAGGCTACAAGTAAGACACAACCTTTTTAGGATACTTGTCTCCCAAATTTTGACTGAAATTAATTTGTAATTTTCCCGTTTGTAATGGGGTTTTCATGGTTTTGCAAAATTAACACAGATGCCCTTGAAACATAGTTACTTTTTAAAAAAATATTTATTTTCTGATATACTGGGAAATTGTTATACTTCTATACTATAATTGTAGTACAGCTTACATATTTGGAGTAAATAATGTGTGTGTGTGTGTGTGTGTGTGTGTGTGTGTGTGTGTGTGTGTGTGTGATCTATAAATATGATATGTATGTGAGTGCATGAAGTATACTGCAAGTATGAGTGTATGCAGGATGGAGGACTGACTGCCTTATTACCATGAAACAAATATCTCTTACAGTACCCATACCTGAGCTGGCTGGTCACAAGCAATAATGGCCCTTCAGTCTCTGCTCCACACAGCACTGTGGTTACAGGAACAAATATGTCTGCAAGCTACTCTGTAAGTTGGCAATGGTGACTTAAGCTAAGGTCCTTATCTTTGCATATAAGTCATACTTACATTTAAATCCATCTCCTCAGTCTACATTTCTTAGGTTTTCTTCCAAAAATTATTCTCTAATATCTTTTAAGGTCTAACTGATGAATTATTTGAGATTATCAATTTATCAGAAGAAATTTTTCTAAGTATAATATTGTTAGAGATTTTAGTTGAATTAAACTAATATAAGACATGTATGATACTTTTTTATTTTATAATTTTAGATATTATTTTCTTTGTTAAAATTGTGATGTGTATCAGTGATTTTCTATATAAATCATAAAGACAGTATAATATTGTATTTTTCTAAGTCAAGATTACATAAGTATCTTTTTGATTAGGCAAGGAAATTTATTTAATTTTATTTTTGTTGTTATACTTTGAATTGATAATCCGATTTTTTCCTAGTTTCATATTTTTTTCCATTTCCTTGTTTTTTGATTTACTAGTCCAAAGAAATGTTTTCAGTTAAATTGCATTATATAATTCTAACTTCTGAGATCTAATCACTGTGTATGTGTTGCCACAAATATATACTGGGTTGTAATATGTTTATGCTTGAAAAGAATATTCTACTCTTAATTGGTGCAGAAAATCATAAGTAATCAGTTAAGTAACATGTGATTCTTATTAAAGTATGAGTATTATTTATTATGTTTCTCCACAGAAATAAATTTTGATAGAGGTAGACATGGAGATCAATAGATAAATATACAGACAAATATTCAGGCAAGTATATTTGTGAGATAAATAGGTATAATAGAAGTGACAGATTTACAGTGAAAATTGATTATGATGTTGGAAGTAAAGTTCTAAATAATGTTGACAAAGTTAAAACCCAGTGATGCATATGTCAGAAGCAGTGCATGCCAAGTTCAAAGGCTGGAAACCTGGTTCTCAATACCCAGCATCAGTAGACAATGCTCTTGTACAACCAATGTGTAAGTTGGTAAGCAGAATCCAGCTTTCCCTCCCTGACTTTTACTTCTATCAAGAGTGAGCATGATGCATAATCTTAGTAGATGGAGCTGAACTATCCTCAGGCTTTCAATTCAAATGGTAATTCTTTTGGAAAAACTTTATGGAAAACACACTATGAAATAACTATTGGGGCTATTCATTAACTTAGTCAATTATTAAGGTAAAGTTATATTAAACTGTGTTATAGATATATGCCAAATCAGATGGGTAAGATTACATATACTTGTGTGGCCTTACAGATTTTTTCTTTTTTAATATTTTGCATATTTTATTTGTATTTTTCACATATACATGTATAGTATTACACATATGTAAATAAACTCCTTACAGCAAAGAATTGCAAAACAATCAGGAAATATAAATGTTACATTCATGGTGTATTGGCTGTTTATATTTGGCAACATTGAAGAAATCATCTTTCCTGTCTTGTTGTGTCTAAAATTTTGATTGTAAATCAATATCTATCATATCTCATCTCTGCCAACTCAAAAGCTCTATCTACACCTAAAAAAAATTTAACCCCTAAACAACTAAGCTTAATTGTAAGACTAAACGATCTGGTCTTCAACCCCATAAGAGACTTGAGAAGAAATAAAATTATTTATCTTAGTTGACAGGAAGGGCAGGTGAGCAGCTTCCCAAATGAGAAAATAACAAAGACAGTTTGCTTCCTAATCAGCCTTCCAAAACTCTCTATAATGTGGGAGCCTCATCTTCAGCCTTATGGTCCAATATATCTGACAGAAATATTTGCAAAGCAGGATCTATTGAGGACTTGCTTATGCTGTCTTGGCAGAGTTTGGCCATCAAATCTACCTGCTTGCAAGATATGCCCATTTTTAGGCAGAATTCTGTCTGTGGCCAAAACAAGGACATTTTGCCCAGTGGCTTGTTTGCCACATTTGAAGCTGTCTTCATAAGAAGGTTCATTGATGCACAGCATTTTCTTTGAGATAGGCTGGGTGTCTTCAAGTAGGTAACTTGTCTTCTTGTCAAAGAATGTTTAAAATAATAAAAACATCTTTAAATGCCTCATTCTATATGTCTGAGGTTTCTGAAGGCCTTATCTAACTTGCCTTATCTTTCTATAGAATCACATCTATCTTTTAAACTTAGGATTTATATTCCTGGGATGAAAATAGAGTAATAATTGACATGACAGCTGGGCATAGTGGCGCACGCCTTTAATCCCAGCACTCTGGAGGCAGAGGTAGGCGGATCGCTGTGAGTTTGAGGCCAGCCTGGTCTACAAAGTGAGTCTAGGACAGCCAAGGCTAACACAGAGAAACCCTGTCTTGAAAAACCAATAATAATAATAATAATAATAATAATAATAATAATAATAATAATAATAATTGACATGACAGTGATTTGACTAACTATTAACTTGCATCACTTATTCATCCTGACCAGCCTGCAATAGCACTTTCAAAGTATTACAAGTAAACCTTGCATTATAACTTAGTTGTATGAGTACAATACTTCATTTTATATTAGAAATATATGTGAAGAATAAACTTAACTTTGAATAGTATACCAATATATCAAATTAAACTTATTTTGTGTCATTATACAATATTTTATACCAGTGAATTAAAAATAACCTTTTGAGTAACAACTAAGTTGAGGAGTATATTCCGTAAACTACTTTTTGTCCTGTGATCACTCAATATTTTTATATCCCCCCTTCTTTATTTTTAATCCATATATCCAAACCTAAGAAACAAAGATAAAACAAAAGAGAGACATTCCTAATCCAACCTTGTTTTCTCTCTGAATATGACCTATAAAAACTTATAACCAACTTCCAATGAAAATAAACATCTATAGCCAGAGAATGGAACAAAAAAACTACCCTACTTCGATTAAGGGAAACAGGGTGTCTTTCTCCCTAAGGATCCTTCCCGTAGATTTGGGAGGAATAATACCTTTGTGTGGCCCAAATAAAATTGGGGAAATAGTCAAACCAGCTAGGAATAGTATTTGTGTTCCAGTTTCTAAATGGTAAGAAGTTCCAGGCTTAATTAAAGTCCTTTGTGAAACAGTTTGAAATGCTGTACCAAAAGCAAGCCTATAGCCAACATCAAACTAAATGAGAGAAAGTTGCATGAAGTACATCTTACTAATTACTAATCTTACTAATTGTTACATTTCTGCACATATAATCACTGTTATCATTAATAATGATTTTGACTTAGAATTTGTTGACTTTTAATCAAAGGCCTTAATTATGTTCTGAAAACTTCTTTCTAAATATAGATTACTAAAACTTTATGAAGAAAGTAGAATTTTGTCACACTATTTCTCTGTATCTAAAACTCTGTTTTGTATGTTTCTTGTGTTTGATGTTGTTTTTTAAGACAGAGTTTCTCTATGTAACCTTGGCTGTCCTGGACTCATTTTGTAGACAAGGCTGTCCTCATACTCACATTGATGGATTTTCATATATTGAACAACCCCTTGGTGCCTACTTAATCATAGTAAATGATATTTTTGATGTGTTCTGAATTTCAGTTTGTAAGTATATTGTTCAGTATTTTTGCATCAATGTGCATAAGGAATTGCATCTGTAATTCTCTTTGTTGGGTGTTTGGGTGTTTGTGTGGGTTAGGTGTTAGAGTAATTGTGTCCTCCCAGAATGACTTTGGCAATATGTCTTCTGCTTCCATTTTGTGGAATTGTTTCAGGAGTGTTGGAATTAGCGCTTGTTTGAATGTCTGGTAGAATTTTGCACCTAACCATTTGGCCCTGGGTTTTATTTGTTTGTCATTTTTGTTGTTGTTGCTGTTTCTTTTTTGTTATTATTGTTGTTGTTTTTGAGACAGGGCTTCTTTGGTGATGGCTGAGGAAAGCACTGGTCTATGAAAAGAGCAGAATGTCATTAAGATTCATTTTATTGCTGTTTCCTTAATAGAACAGTAGTATTTGGTTTTACACTAGGTCCCTACAGTGGTCCTGGTTCTTAGTTATCCATGTAGTTCTACGTATGAGTTTCTTCTTTTTAAATATATTTTTTATTTAGTATAATCTATCAAAATTACATCCCTATTGTTATCCTGTCACTCTCATTTCCCCATTCCCACCCTCCCTCCCTCTTCTGCTCTATTCTCCACCCTTATACTTCTGACAAGGGGAACATCCCCTCCCACTGTCTGGCCACAGCCTATCTGCTTTCATCCGGCTGGCCTGAATCCACTTCCTTTGTGTGCCTGAAAGGCTGCCCTGCCAAGGGACAGTAATCAAATTGTGGGAACCCAAGTTCATGTCAGAGGGAGTCACTGTCTCCCACCTCTGAAGCCACCAATGTGAAGAATGAACTGTCCATTGGCTACACCTGAACAGAAGGTCTAGGTTCTCTGCATGCATTTTCCTTTGTTGGTGCATCAGTTTTGCAGGTCCCCCTGTGTCCAGATCTGCTGGCCTTCATGTTCTCCTTGTGGAGTTCCTGACCCCTCTGTGTCCTTCCATCCCCCAACCCTTCCATACAGTTTTCAGTGTTCCATCTAGGGTCCAGTTTCTGGTCTCAGTATCTGTTCGGATCTGCTGCTGTGCTGAGTCTATCAAAGGACACCTATGCTGTGCTAATGTCCACAAATAAGTGAATATATATCATTCATGTCTTTCTGTGACTGAGTTACCTTACTCAGGATGATTTTTTCTAGTTCTCTCCATTTGCCTGCAAATTTTATGATTTCCTTATATTATTCTATTGTGTAAATGCACCACAGTTTCTTTATGCATTCTTTGGTTGGGGAACATCTAGGATATTTCCAGATTCTGGCTATTATGAATAAGGTTATTATGAACACAGTTGAGCAAATGTCCTTGTACAGTGGAGCATCTTTCGGATATATGCCCAGGAGTGGTATAGCTTGGTGTTGAGATAGCACTATTCTCAATTTTCTGAGAAAGTACCAGATTTATTTAATAATTTAAGACCTAGATAGAACATTAAGACAACTAAAGGAGATAAAAGGGAAACATAATGGAAAGGAAGAAGTCAAGAGTCACTATTTGCAGATGATATGATAGTATAGATAATGACCGCAAAAATTCTACCAAGGTGCTCCTAAACACCCTTAGCAAGGTGGCTGGATACAAAATCAACTTAAAAAAAAGTCAGTAGCTCTTCTGTATACAAATTACAAAGATGCTCAGAGAAATTAGGCTAATTACACATTTCACAATAGCCACAGATAATATAAAGTATATTGGGGTAACTCTAACCAAGCAAAAAACTTCAAGTGTTTGAATAAGGAAATTGAAGAAGATATCAGATACTAAGGGGTATTGGACACCAAGTAAATGATACTCTCTAAAGTCAATAGGAGAGAGACACATGTATCTTAAAGTTTATACCCATTTAAAACTATTTATTTTCTTTTTTGTCTAACTCTCTATCAAGCAAGCTATGCGAAATGAAGAGAAGATCCTCAGTTTTTTGGTGAGATAGTTTAAAAGACATGTTGGAGCTTAAGGAACAACACCTGAGGTTATCTCCAGTCCATCACAATCACACTCACACACCTGCACATGTATACATATTGACATGTGCACAGATATACACACTGAAAAAGACACAATACAAAGATGCAGGCATAGTCAATGGCCAAACTCTGCCAAGACAGGGTAAGCAAGTCCTCAATATCTCCTGCCTCACAAATATGTCTGTCAGATATATTGGGCCAGAAGGCTGAAGAAGATACTCCAACATGAAAGAGAGTTTTGGATGACTATTCAGGATGAAAATCATTTTTGTCATCTTCTCATTTGAAAAGCTACTAATCTGCACTCCCTGCATAGTGAGATAACCAAGTTAATTCCTTCTCAAGTCACTGATGGAGTTGAAGACCAGGTAGCTTAGTTTTACAATGAAGCTTAATTGTTTAGTGGTTAGGATGTTTTTAGGTCTAGATAGATATTTTAAGTTGATAATGACAAGATGTGGTGGAGATTGATTAACATTCAGAATTTTAGACACACCAAGATAGGAAAGATGTTTTCTTTAATGCTGTGAAATACAAATAGCCAAAGCACTAAGAATGTAACATTTATATAACTCCTGATTGTGTCATGGTTCTTCTTGCTATTGATAGTTTATTGTATATGTGTGTAATGATATAAATATATATGTACAAAATAAGAAATGTTTAATTAAAATAAATAAAATATTTTAAAAATGGAAAAAATAGTACATATTAGTAAATATACTGTAAAATTTTACCCTTTTCATTGTTGTTGAAAATATAACAGTTCAGCTGCTATGGATGTTTTATTTTTTATTTTTTTATTAATTTATTCTTGTTACATCTCAATGGTTATCCCATCCCTTGTATCCTCCCATTTTTCCCTCCCTTCCATTTTCCCCTTATTCCCCTCCCATATGACTGTTCCTGAGGGGGATTTCCTCCCCCTGTATATGCTCATAGGGTATCAAGTCTCTTCTTGGTAACCTGCTGTCCTTCCTCTGAGTGCCACCAGGTCTCCCCCTCCAGGGGACATGGTCAAATATGAGGCACCAGAGTACGTGAGCTTTTCTAACAGAATCCAAGAGATGGAAGGATGTTTTAACATAAGTTCTTATAAAACAAAATATAATCTGACAGTTCAACCTATGGGAATGCAGAATGGAATTGATGTCATACCCCCTAACAGCTACAGAGATTCCATATTATTTGCAGCATTAGTCAGAATAACCAAGCTACAGAAACAGCAAACCTCAAAGTAACAGAAGAATAAACAAAACAAAGCATTTACTTGCAGTAGAATAAAATTTATTCTTTAAAAAAGGAATAAAATTACCACATATGCAGTATCATAAACAAACCCAGAGGGCTCTGTTATAAAATAAATGATGCAATAACAAAAGGACAAAACACCACATTAGAACTCATAAAAGCAAAGCCTGGAGTGTTGGCAATCAGCAGATAAAAAGAAAAGAAAAGAACTAGTTGTTAAATGCTACATACTTTAAGATATGATGGCTGAACAAGGTTTAGAGATCTACTGTGCATTGAGGAAGGAGGGTATTAGCAATACTATGTTATAAAGAAAAACTCTATGGAGAATACTGTGAACAAGTGAACTGTCTTTACTACAACTTGAGGGGGAAACGTTCAGAGCTGATGGATTTATTTATTATGTCAACTCTGGCAATGATATTATGAGTGCATGTGTAAATTCCAACCCACTAAATTAGATGTGTGACATGTAAAAGTGTTCTCATATGTCAGTTGAAGCTCACTAAAGCTATAAAGAATGTCTCAGTATTCTATTTACAAAGACTATTATTTATGTGCATCATTTCTTTGCTTAAAATAGCTTTCCCCAGAAAGTTTTGCATTATCACTACAGCATTAAAACATATTAAAACTTCTTGTAGTGTTTGACTAATAGGAAAGAGAGCCAAGTAAATACAACATGGTAAGGAAGCTTTAATTCTTAATGAATTTACTATCATCTTGTCTAAGCTGCATTAGAATTTACTATCTTTTTTCCCTCAACCTGCCACAAATATTCATCAATAACTATAATTTGAATAATTAAAAACATACCACACATAAAATATTCTTATAAGAAAAATTAGCATATTTGATTTAGTGTTTGTCAATATTAATATATCACTGTAACTGCAAATATAAGATATAATTCTTATTTAAAGCACTTAAAATGATTATGTAAATCACAAAATTATGCAAATCATGATGTTTGTTATGCATAGGAATAAACATTCAATCTGTATCTCCAGTTCCTAATTTAAACAGTAGTCTTTAGTACTATGTTTTCAACTAGAAAATATATAAAAATACTATTTTATAGATTTTTCTATAGAGTAAGTTAAATCCATACTAGATTATATCAGGCTTAATATCATAATACGTGTTTTTTCAGCATTTCAAGAAGCTATGCTACAGTTGTATATTTATAAGTATTCAAGAGAAAAAACTATTAAGCATAATGCCAAAATTTGCATGTTCAGATTTAAATCATCTTAAGTATCGATGAATGTCAGAAATTAAGATATTCTTAGAGAGTAAAAGGTTGCATTTATTATCAGTTTGATGCATTATTAATGACTTCATTATATAATCATCAAAATTCTCAAATAGAAATAATGGGGAAGAGGATAAAAATAGGCTGCTTTAATTTATATCATTTATTTTACAATAATGAAATAACAATGAAACGTGAATATCTTCCAGTACTACAGATTAATTAACCTTACTGCCTTGCTTCCTCTCTCTCTCTCTCTCTCTCTCTCTCTCTCTCTCTCTCTCTCTCTCCATTTATATGTTTTATAATGGGAATTACTTAAACATAATCAAGTGTAAATATTCATTTCATATGGCATAACCATCCTTGCATACCTTTTGGAGAAGCATTTTTTTCTAATTATAAAATAATATATCAAAGCCTTACTTTTAACATAATGTCTGTTGTGTACATCTACTGCATGTTCTATGTTGTTCAGTATATATAAAATTAACTATTCTGAAAAAGCAAAAATATTATATTCATATTACATATAAATTAACATAAAATAATATTTTAATAGTTATGACCAGTTCAAATTAAAATGTTGACAAGATTCATATGAAGAATAAAACTTACTGCTTTGAAGTATGTACAGCATGGTTATATGGTTAGTTATTTTTAGATAATCAATTTTTCCAAATTTCAAAATTAATCATTATAATATTATATCACAGACCTAAATACAGAATAGTCAGTATTAACAGACAATGATTACTTCTAAACAATTTATTATAAATAGTGATTATGGATTTATTATTGTTTATTCATTCACTTATTCCTTGTTTGTTCAATTTCCCCAAGTTTCCTGCACTTTAATTCTAGCTGTGTTTGATTCTAATTCTTATATCACGCTTAAAATTTTAGAAAGTACTTTAACATGATCATATTCAATATTAGTTTTTCAGGGTAACCACAGCAAGCAATTATTCACTCCAGATGGAGCATCAATGATTGGCCCAGGACAATATTCCATCAAATATCACTGGTGAACTAATAGATATTTGTGGTTACTTGCAGAAGCGTACAGAGATATTTATTACAAGATGATGGGTGATTAAAAGGCAGATATATCAATGAGATCCCACCCAGGAATGCAAAAATCTCACTAAAGCTGTGTTACCAAAGGTCCCTGAAAATTGCAGTCATCTTCAACAGAGCTGAAGCTTACCAATAGCTGTTTTCCTCCCCATTTTACTTGTGGGTGTGCCTTGCACCATGGACCTTTGAAATACCTACCTTGTTTTTCTAAGTTTTATGAGCCACTTTGATCCTTCTAGAAAGGGATGTTTTATTTCAGAGGAAACAGCTACATGTATGCTTTCCACTTGTTGTTGATAGTGGTAGTATTTATTTATTTATTTATTTATACTAACTCAATTAATTTGCATACTCACAATATGCTATTATAAATTAAAGATAATTTATATTGAACAATTACTCTTATCTCTGGGTAGATTCAGAAAAACTAATAGTTTTCAAGAAAATAAAACTACAATATTGATTTTGCATAAGATACGACAAAAGAAAGAAGTGCTTTTGTATGAATAATTTCATTTGAATATCATAATATATTTAAAGACATCAGTTTCAATTTTGCTATTATTAATGTTGCTATGGTAAAGTACAGAGTGAAGGGATTCAGAATTCTTTCAAAGTGACATTCGTATGTTTAGAATCTCTTTGTCACACAAACTATTAAGAAGTTGAACATAGTGATTTGAAGTAAAAGTTAGCATTTTGAGAGTTGATCTACCTACATGTCTGAGAAGCCACTAAGAGCATCTCTATAATTTAAAGATGTAAATATTTAGAAATCACCTAATTCATTTTTATTTAAATTCAACAGTTTTATAAACAGTTGAGTAAACATTTATTTAGTTGTTCTGAATGAAAATTTTTTTCATTAAAAAATATGAAGCAATATAGAAACAAAATCAGTTCAGAACCCTAAGATCAGGCATGATTCCACAAAAGACAATGCTCTCCTCAACAGTGAAGTGATTATATATATATGTATTTTTTACATATATCTGTTTCCAGGATAATATTTTATATATGGTTGCTTTTATTGTTTATATTGTTCAAAGGGGGCTTTGGACAGGCATAATGCACTAAGGGCTGATGGGTGAAGAATGAACAGCAAGGGCTTCAATGGTTGTTGGAATTGCTGTCAGTACAAGGCAATAGATGAGCAGCCTCTGCATGATGCTGCGCTAGACTTTAAGAATTAAGCAGCCTGTCCAAGCATGTCTGTATTTTCTTCTTCTTCTTTTTTTTTTTTTTTTGTCTATACTTTCTGGACTCCGAATTTTTCATCCACTTAAATGCACTCCCTGCAGTCTAATTCAGTGTTCTTTCCTTTGAGGATATTCAAACACAGGAAACACAGTGTCATCTGTGTAGTTCAAAATGGTTTAACAGACATCATGGTGGGAACGGTCACAGCAATAACACTGCAATCACCATTATAATCAGTGTCAACAGCACAGAGATTCTAATTTGTTTCTGAAGCTGTTTGTTGTTGTTACAGCATATGAGGATCATATAAAGGTGTAAATGGTTTGAAATTAAACTTTGAAAAGCAATTTAACAGTAGTTCTGTGGTTAAGTCTTGTCATTATCATCTGTGAGTTTATATAAATTTTTAAATAATCTACAATGCATAAGGATTTGGAGCACTATACCAGTAAATTAATAAGGTTATACTGTGACAATGAACATTTTTCTATATTTTGAGATATTTTCCAGATGATAGTATTATAGCCCTTTTATTTTTGTAGTTTTACAGGTGGCCACACTCAATTTCTTGCTTAAATTAAACACAATGAAATAATAGCATTGTTTTCTAAAAATTGTGTATCTGTAATAGTTGTTTAGCTCATGAATACTTCTCATTTCCTAATGTACACTTTTTGCATTGAAATTATGTTGGAATTTTTAGTCAAAGAATTTTAAGACCATCAAAACACTAAAAGCTGTTTTATTAAATATACAAATTGAGATAATTAATCATGAAAATCAAAATATATTTTTATTTGAGAAGCACTTAAAAACTATATATCATGATTTAGGGCCATTTATAGTACATTAACTATTTGTCGCAAACTAGAAATAAGTCTCTTGTCAGTATGGCGAGAGCGTCAAAATCTGCATGCAATAAGTTATTTTGGCTCAAAACTTCAATCTTATACTCACAATTCATTTTGTTTTAAGTACAATTTTTATGTCTCCATGCCTCATGATTTTTATGAAAAAATTTAAATTATAGTATCACATAGTAGAGATTTTGTCATAATGGATGAATTGTGGTTATGATTATGCCAGATTATTATTTGGATTATGCACCATCTAAATGTTACTGTTACTGCTAACCCTAAATCAAAGATTACCATGACATTTAAAAATTAACAATTTACATTTAAAAATATGACTTAAAAATATCGCTGTGAAAATGTTAAGTTCAGGGCATAGTATTTGAGCCATCCATTCTCCCTTATCGAAAAGATTCAGGTTCTGAAAAAAACAGTCTGTCCCACACCCTAAGAAATACATTACTTCATTCTGTCTTCCAGAATTAAAGTTCTCAACCTGTCGTCCTTGTGATTTTTCTACTACAATTCAATGGATGCATTCTCAATCCTGATGCCTCCTCCCTTTACCTAAGAAGGGCTTGTCAGGGATTTCTGACTACAAGGAAGATGAAGAGAATTGGATTTGAAGAGATGATCTGATCAAGGTCAAAAGATTTGTCAATGTCAGACATCTATGGAATTTTTTACTACTCACCTATATCATTACCAGTATAAGGTCTTGTTTATAGAATATGTTGAATACATTCAATTCTCTCTTACCTTTATTTCATATGATACTAGTTACTCAGTCTGACACAGATTAATTTTCTGATAAAAATTTTTGATGCCCATCAAAATACATTATTGAAATTTATATTTCATTTCATTGACATAAAATTAGGTTTATCAGAATTTTTTTACTTAATAAGACAGTACTTAGAAAGCATATTAGTTTTCTATATTTGTGACTTATTGTCCAGATTTCCTGTAACTTAACATAAGAAAGCATGATCAGTGTCACAGTGTTCAATAACTATTTGAGCACAAGGACTAAAGTTCAGGAGATTTCATAAAATGATAACATTTCATTCATGTGGGGTAGAATATTTAATAAAGTTAGAATGTTGAATCAATGCATGTGTTTTCATGAAAAGTAAGACTTTGGACAAGATCTTTATCTATTTTAATTTGTATTTTTGTCATATGAATTATTACCAAGGAAAAAACATCCTCGGTCTTTGTTGTGCGACTCTCTCCCTGGGGATACTTGAACAGATTTCCAGTTTTCCCTAGTGGCAAAATGAGGTGAAATCAAAGTTCAGATAACAGCAATGTCCAACTTGGCGAACTAATGAGATTTGTTAGATTAATCGCAGAAATATGGATGAGAGGCTACTTACATTAGTGAGAATGACTCAGGCATGTGCATCACAATATGCCAACCCTAACATGACTGATGCTTTATGAAAGTTGGAAGTCTGGAGCATACTGCACAACCATAGGCATCTCATAAGCTGAAAGATGCCCTGTCCAGGTGGTTCAGTTGGTCTGAGACTCCTGCAGGCATTTTCGCTGGTCTCTGCTTCTTCCAGCCAGCGCTGCTTTTCTGAGAGTAGCCTGTGCAGCTGAGCTTCTCTGTGAGTATCTGTAAGCAGTTATTATGACTTTTGTATGCTTGGGCAGTGATGGGTATAATGATTTTGATCAGTTTCAGGGAACTCCTGAAGCTACTTTGAAATGTTTACTTCTGGAGCTCAAGGAACTTCCCTAAAGAATCTCATTTTTCTAGAACATGGTTAACTTTAATTTAAAATATTGGCTTTACTTTCCTTTAAACATTTTGTTTCTTTTTGTTTGTTTGTTTGTTTTGTTTTTGGGTTTTTTTGTTGTTGTTGCTGCTGTTTTTTGAGACAGGGTTTCTCTGTGTAGCCTTGGCTGTCCTAGACTTGCTTTGTAGATCAGGCTGGCCTTGAACTCACAGCGACCGCCTGCCTCTGCCTCCCAAGTGCTGGGATTAAAGGCGTGCACCACCACACCTGGCTAACATTTTGTATCTTAATGAGCTTCCCCTTAGTTCACCAGTTATAGTGTTGGAGGAACTTGCTACACAACAGCAATCTATAAATTCATTTTAGTAATCCTTTTTGAAATGCTTATAACATTTAAGTATGAACATACATTGAATCAGTATTAATACTATCAAAACTGCCACCAAGTGAATGAATATATCTCCTTTAGGCTGAGTTGTTATATTTTCTCCCTGACTTTAGTTGCATACTACGGTAAAACCAAGAGATACACTAAATAATGTACCATATATATTCCTCCTACACCTTACTTTATATAAGTCATCTCATTTCAATCTTTTAGCCTTGACCTACGATGACTTCTTAAGCTGTAATTCGTTTCACAGCCTGTTGAATCCAGGGCTTCAGAAGACTTAAATTACCAGGATATAAATTTCTATCTTGGTTTCCATTTCAATAAGATGCTTGCTATAAGTTTTGGCAGAAGGGATCTTAACTATGAAACCAGGACCTTTTCATCATTAGAATATAAAATTCATGGAGTAGGAAGTAAAGTTTTGCTAATAGATCACTGGGAGTGAGGATACATAGTTCTATTCTGATTTATAACCCTGAAATCCAGCACCTGTGATTTTTGGTTATAAAAGACGCAACGCCGTGTCTGAATGATAATTCAAAGCATATATAGATTTTCAGAGAACCATGGTCCACACTTAATATTATTGGCACTGCAATTGAGTTGTTAAAATGCAAATCTATGATTCTACCAAGCCAGTTGATACAGGAAAGTAGAACAGAGTATAAGAGCAGCTAATTACGTGAAAATTAGTACATCATAGAGCTTCTTTAACTACAAAGTGTTATAGTTAAAGCAAGGCTGTTCAGAATATCACCTACTTCAAAAAGAATCTTCTCTGATGAGAATTGAGAGATCCATTAATCTATGTGTATACTGATAAGTTCTTTTTCAGTTTCTTACTTCACTCACTCAATAGTGTAAAAGCAGTAGTTTTTCATTTATTGCCTTTGGTATTTCTAGTCATGAGTTCTGGCTTCAATAATGTTAAGTATAGATTTCATTTTGTGTAGCAGACCATAAATTCAGTTATAAATAGTTACTAGAAAGACATTGGTGCAACTGCTGTAGCAGTCAACATCTCTTGTCACACCAACAGTAATTGTAGCTCACAAAGTTCATATTTGAATAAGATTGAAGATTACTTTTTTTCTTGTGGTATTGTGCCTATCACTTGCCAGTGCTTTGAAAGCTAACCAATAGGGATGAAACTTCCAGGTGAGTATCACCTGGATTTCTTTATGTCTGTGACTCAAGTATGTGATATCTTCAGCAATAGGGTTTGATCTGAAAAGGAATAAAGAGTGTTAGCAATAAGGAATTTACTGTCCAAGAATTCCAAAAGGAGGAACCTATTCTTGGCACTGATTGTGAGTGAGGCAATCCAGACATGGAAAGACACACATCACATGTTTTGTTTCATTTGTGGATACTAGCTTGGGGTCAATAGCTTGATTCATTTTTAAAGAAATAAAAATTTTAAAAAGACATGTACATATTTATAAATAGTGGTGTCAATACTGGATTTTATTATTCAGCAAGATATAAAAATAAGATAAGAATGTAGAGTAGATAGCATATTAGCTGTTAAGGCACATTCTGTGTATTTTATAACAATGTTTGTTAATATTTTCTACTACTGTTATTAAAATTTTATCTACAATTAAAACATGCCTTGCTCTATTAATTAAATATTTATCTTTTGTTAGTAGTGTTCTATAAGAAAATAAAGCACATTACAAAGGTGACTTTCTTAATTTCATTTATGTAATTTATCTACATCTATGCAGTTTTAGGGAGTGGGTTGGTCTCACTATCTGGGCTAGACTGACTTCAGCTCAGAAACCACCTATTTAAGTCCTGAAATAGGCCTCACAATTTCTTTAATAAATGTATACTTTTAGTTAATTTATTCATTTGTTGTTAGTGTTGTTACTTCATATGTGGGTAATTTCCCTCTTTTATGATTGTTGATGGGTTTTGGTTTTGGCAATTCTCTTCCTTATAGATCCTGGGTTTATTAGAAGATTGAAATATATCTTCAGGGGATGGAGACTTGACTTAGTAGTTAAGAGTACTAGCTACTCCTCCAGGCTATCTGACTTTGATTTCCACCTCTCACATGGCAGCTCCTGCCATATTTATTTCAGTTCCAGGGTCTCAAATACTCAAATCTGACCTTCAGAGGTACTAGGCATGCATGTGGTTCAAAAATCTATACAGGCGGTAAACTTTGAACCCCTACCCAGATCTAGCCAATGGTCTGAACATTCTCCACAGTTGAGTGGAGAGTGGGATATGACTATCTCATGTACTCTAGTGCCTCACATTTGACCATGTCCCCTGGAGGGGGAGACCTGGTGGCACTCAGAGGAAGGACAGCAGGTTACCAAGAAGAGACTTGATACCCTATGAACATATAGAGGGGGAGGTAATCCCCCTCAGGAACAGTCATAGGGGAGGGGAATAAGGGGAAAATGGGAGGGAGGGAAGAATGGGAGGATACAAGGGATGGGATAACCATTGAGATGTAACAAGAATAAATTAATAAAGGAGAAAAAAAGTAAAAAAAAAAGAGCTTTATTCCATTATCCTTACAGTACGAAGCATGGAAACATACAGGTAGACATAATAGTTCTACATCTGGATTGGTAGACAACTGGAGAGATAGAAAGAGACAGAAAGATACAGAGACAGAGAGATACAGAGAAAGAGAGACAGAGACAGAGACTGAAACAGAGAGACTATGAGGTCTTGAATGAAAGCCCTTCCCTGCTGATGGAAAACACATTGCTTTATTCCCTTCTTAAAAGTCCTCTTAGCTTTCTTCCTCTGTCTCTTGGCACGTGCACTTGAGGTATTGTACCCATATAACTGAATTAGAATACTTTTCATTTATATGAAAGTTTAACATTGTATTTAGACCATACTCTCTTTACTTTAATTAAATTCATATTTTCTTAATTTTTTACATTTATCATTTATTTATTTATTGGTGTGTGTGTGTGTGTGTGTGTGTGTGTGTGTGTGTGTGTGATATCAGAGGCAATTTGCAATGCTGTTTCTCTCCTACTTTGAGGTTTCTGTGGACTGAATGCAAGCTTTTAAACTTTTTTAAAATAACACATTTTTATTGAAAAATAAAATAATTCATATTACATCTCATTTTCTATCCCATCCCATGCATCCTCCCATTCCTCTCTCCCTTCCACTTTCACCCCAATACCCCTTCCCTATGACTGTGGCTGTGGGGGACCTCCTCCCCCCGAATATGGTGCTAGGGTATCAAGTCTCTTCTTGGTAGTCCGCTATCCTTCCTCCGAGTGCCGTTGGTCCTCCCCAACAAAGGGACATGGCCAAATATGGGGCACCAGAGATTCTGTGAGAGTCAGTCAGTCCCCAGTCTCCACTTAACTGTGGAGAATGTTCTGTCCCTTGGCTAGATCTGGGTAGGGGTTTGATGATGACTGCACGTTTGCATGGTTGGTGCCTTAGATCAAGCAGAACCCCTGGGTTCAGATCTACCCATCATAATGTTCCTTTGTAGGTTTCTAGGACCCTCTGGGTCCCCCTACTTGCCTATCCCCTATATTTTTCTCACCTAGAGTCTCAATAGGATGTCCTCACCTCTATCCCACTTTCCTGGTAGGTGCAGACTTTCATGGGACCTGTCCCTTGGGCTAGTGTCCAGTTATAAGTGAGTATATACCATTTGAGTCTTTCTGCAAGCTTTTAAACTTATAAGCAATTATATCTATTTCTCAATCATGTTGTCCATATTAACTTTAATTTTTTAATTTAGTAAAATTTTAAACAACATAAAAACGTGACAATTTTTCTTGTTGAAACCAATGAAAATGTAAGTACATACTTTACTACCACTCTGTTAGTCCCACATATTAAGTTGAATTGCATTATTTTTCAGAAAAAACAAAGGTTGGTCCACAATGTGTGAAATTTAGAAATACATTTTATTGAGCTTATAATATAATTAAACATTGATTCCTTTCTTTTCCTCTATCTAAGCAATATTCCTCTCTCCTCATGCTTTCAAATTTATCATCCACTTCTTCACTATTTGTTACTTCATGTATATATGTTTAGGTATATACATAAATATTCCTAGATGGAACCTGTTCAGACTACATAATGCCACTTATCTCGCATTTTCAGGGATGGCCATGTGGCACTGCATAACCAGTTGGTGTGCTCTTCTTTCCAGACAACCACCTTTCCTATTCAAAGTTTCCTTAGTCTTCTGTAATTCTTTTTGTCATATTGAGGCCTCAAGGACCTTTTCAAGTCCAAATTGACACGTTTATCAATGTCATTTTGCTGTTCTCATGTTAGGGTAGTCATGATGGTGAGAGTTTGTGGGTATAGCTTCTGATATAACTAGGAGACACAAACTCACAGTAATCTCTTGATTATTTTAATGTTAATCATACCATTATTTAATTTACTTTCCATCAGTTAGAGTCAATTGTGTGGATAAACTGAATAAGCAGTGTAAGTAATGTTATACCAGTGTCAAAGAAACTAATGAAATTGACTATAATTAATATACTGTTGCCTACGTTTACTATAAATAATCTTGTTTAGGTTAAGTTAGGCTAAAATGTTACACAATTTTTTTAATAAGTGACTGGATGTATTCATTAATTACTTTTTACTATCACTGCTTTGTTCTTTAAAAATACATATGTTTTTCGTGTTTGATTATCTCCTGAATGTCATTTTTTCATAAACTATTCCTACTTGTTGAAGAGATACTTTTGTGTGTTAAGTCTGAGAACCTGAATTTCAATTTCCAGCACCCTCATAAAATCAAAGTCATATCTGTGTGTCTTGTTACTTCAGAAAGAGTGGGGAGAGACAGGCATAAACCAGGGGTCCCCTCGCTATCCACCTTAGGTAAGTGACAAGGTTTTGGTTCATACAAAGAACAAAGAGAGAAAAAGAAGGCATTTGCAGTCTTTCTATGACCTATGTGTCTGTCCATGTTCACAGACATGATCACTAACACATCTCAAGGTTGAATCATACATATATACACTACACAAAAACAAAACATAAAATATAAAAATTAAAATGAGAAGCACGTACTTCTCTATCTTTAAATTTTATTGCCAATCATGAGAAACTCATTTTAATTGCCCATTAGAAAATTCTATGAAGGTATGCTAAACTAAGTAAATACAACCTCTTTTCCTCACCCCTCTTAGAATGACTGTCATCATTATAAATGTTCATAAACACTGATGTGAATGTGAAGGAAAGAGAACTCATTTGCCATAGGTGCTACTTTTAATAAGTATTTTAATGAGGTTCTTTATCTGACCTTTTGACACTAGATAAGAAAGAGAGAAGGTTAGAGATGAAAGGGCAAGGAGTTCTCTTTAGTTGTTAGCGTTGTCAGCCGTTTTGGGCAATACCAATCACAATCATGAAGACATACAGCAGTAAAGTGAACCACCAGAAATTATCAGCTGTGAACAAGCTAAAGGCAGCCTCATATTCCACACTTGGGTTTAAACCAAAAACATGTTTATATAATATAACTGAGCTTTTAAGGAAACCAAACTTCCACTACAAGATAGAACATTTTGGAGAATGTAAACTACTATAGTCAGTATGGAAACCAGCTGGATGTTTCTTAAAAATTGAAAATAGAACTACCACAATACTCACCTATACCACTTCTGAACAGATAACGAAGGAATTTTTCTTCCTACTACAGAGAAACTTACATATCTATGTTCATCATTTCTCTCTTTTAAGGAGCTTGTAAAATAAATCAGTATAGTTGTCTACAAACTTATGAATGAATAATAAGCTGTACATCTACACAGTAAAATTTTATTCATCTATAGAGACAAAAATCATGAATTTTGCATAAAGTAGATGTAACTAAGAAAAATATATTGATTGAGACAAGCAATATCTAAAGCTCTAACCCACGATCTATTCCCCATGTATGGACCATAGTTTTAAGTCCTTGATGTCTTTAATTTTTAATGGTTGTAGGATCTTGAAGCAAAAGCATGTCCATAAGAATGTGGTAGGTGTGTGGTCTTTAAAACCCTTGTGTGATGGCTGTATGTTGCCTGTTTTACTGACCTGATAAGCTGGTGTGTTAAAAAGAAATGCCTTCTGGAGGATGGTGTTGGAAGGTGGAATACTTGCATGAGTTGGGAGAAGGAAGATTGGATAAGGTCTTTATGATCCATTGGAAATTGTGTCAAAATGAAAGAGAGATCATAGAGTGGTTCCTGCCATAGAGCTGAGAGTGAGGCTGAGGGACTGAATCTTAAGTGCAGTAAGAGAGGTGTAGGTTCACCTTCAAATTAACTGTTGTCCTTGGAGGGAGGCATTTGGTATTAGCAGGGACTATAGTCAGAACTCCTAGTAATAGAGAACATGGAGTCAGATGGCCATCTTTTGTCACTAGGCAAAACTTCCATCGGTGGGACTGTGTTAAATTCAGTTGGGTTGTTTACCAATGAGGTCCTGTGGAGATCCCATAATAGCCCAGACTGATGTTAGGACCTAAAATCACTCTCTGAAAACTGAAAGTGGTGGCCCATTGAAGAGAAAAACATCCACATAGCTCATTGAACATAGAACTTTAGCTGGTGTAGGCATGGAACCTTCACCACTATGCTGTAGTCTCTTTTTCATTTGAAGGAATTCTGCAGGCTATAGAAAAAGAAAACTGGAGACCAACTCATCCAAAATACCCTCCACTTACAATATCTCCTGCTCGCAAGACATGCTGGGGGCAATGGTGGTTCAGGATTTGTGGGAGTAGCCAGCCAATGTTTGGTGTAACTTAATGTTCATGCCACACTATGCAGCCAATGCCTTACACTGCCTAAATGACCAGGCACTATAGACTGGATAGCCAAAGGTGCTATGGTAGAATAAAAACACCTAGCAATACAAACAAAGAATGAAATGGTTTCTAATAATATGCTGCTATGTTCATAGACTGGTACCTTGCCGAGTCAACCACAGAACAGCATCCTGAGCAGCAGAAGGGAATGAGTGCAGAAACCCACAGCCAGATGTTATTTAAAGAGGGAGACTGAATCAGAGGTCTCCATTGGGTCTATCTCCTCAGAGGTCAAGAAACCCCATGGGATATGGTGAAAGAAAACTCTAAAAGTCAGAGTTGTTGGGGAACATGGACAATTGAATAAATTAAGCAGCTTTAACATGGACTCACAGAAGAAAAAATGGGCAAGCACATGGCTGTAGTAGTACAGTCTCCTTGTGGATCCCATGTCTGGAGAGTAGGGACTACTTCAGGCATGTACTCTGGCTACCAAACATAGATCACCTCCTCCTGGATGATGGCCATGTCAGACTGGAGAGGACAAGATTACTGCTAATACAAATGAGACTTGATAGGCTGAAGTCATATATTAGGGGATGAGGGCTCCCCTGTCTGAGTACTAAGGGAGGCAGAGAGAGAGGATGAGAGAGGGAGGGGTATCTGGAGGAAATGAGGGAGGGGCTACAATCAGGATGTGAAGAATTTAAACTGCAGAACAGGTAGGTAACTTATATTGCTAATCCCACCAAATGGGACTAGCTCTGAGACAGGATGAAACGTGGATGTTTAGGTACAGACAATGATCGTGTTGACTAAAGAAACCCTCTGAACTACTATTAGATGCTATTCTTTATACGGCATGAATGAAGATTTACAGATATCTTCTTTTCCTACTCATAAAAAAGCAGAAATCCAGCCTCAATTGTTCCATGCATCACACACACCTTTTATACATTTATAATTTTAGGACTGTATAATGTTTGTAAGATATAATATGTTTTCAGAACAAAAGAACCAGATACTGATAATTGGATCAGATCTGACAGGATTCATTCCTCTCAGCATACTGTATATTGACATCCTGTTGGAGAAAGTGGTTGACAAGAAAAAGGGGTAATATAGAAATATGCAGGGAAGATAGGACAAAAAGTAGATTAGTTAATCCACTTCTCAATTTAATGCCTCAATTTTCACTCACAGATATTTTTAATTTACTGATATATAATTTTGTATATATATGCAAAATAAGTTTAATTCTAGATACAGTGGTATAGAATTCAAATGTAAGATTATTCTTCACACTGTTTATATATATATATATATATATATATATATATATATATATATATATATATATATACACATTAGAATATATATATTCTAATATGAGTTATTGTACCCATATAACTCAATTATAATACAAGGTTTATTTCCAATGTTTTAAAATTGCTATTAAGCTGTTTAGGTGAAATAAGTTATACAAATTAAATATTAGTAGATTAAATGATGGTCATGTCAACTGCTAGTCTACTTTTATCACAACAGTATACATTTTATGTACTACAGATAGATATGACTCTATAGAGAGACAAGATCTTCAAAAACCTCAGAGACAGGCAGAATATGGCATCTAAAAATATTTTTATTACTTTAAAGATTCATTCACAATGAAACAGGTTAACTCCTGGCAACACTCACTCTACCTCAAAGAAGATGATGAGCATCAAAGAACTACCTAATGGGTATGGCTTCAAATGTAGCAAACTAGGCACTGGGCCAAAGGTCCTCATTTCTACCATAGACAGAATTCTGCCTAAAAATAGGACAAACTTGGATGCAGGCAGAGTTTACAGCCAAACTATGCCAAGACAGGGTAAGCAAGTCCTCACCGGGTAAGGAAGTTCCTGCCTCACAAATAAGTCTGTCAGATATATTGGGCCAGATGACTGAAGAAGATGCTCCAACATTATAGAGACTTTTGGGTGACTATTCAGGTAGAAAACTGTCTCTGTCATCTTCTCATTTTGAAAGCTACTAACCTGTACTCCAGGAATACTCAGATAATCAAGTTCACTCATTCTCGAGTCTCTGAGGGAGTTGAATACCAGGTAGCTTAGTTTTACAATAAAGCTTAATTGTATAGTAGTTAAGAGGTTTTTATGTGTAGATATGTGTTCTAAGTGGATAATGACAATATGTGATGGAGATTGATTTACATTCAGGAATTTAGATGCACCAAGATAGGAAAGATGTCTTCTTCAAGGCTGTCAAATACAAATAGTCAAAACACTAATAATATAAATCTTATTTAAGCTGGGCGGTGGTGGCGCACACCTTTAATCCCAGCACCCGGGAGGCAGAGGCAGGTGGATTACTGCGAGTTCGAGGCCAGCCTGGTCTTCAGAGTGAGTCCAGGACAGCCAAGGTTACACAGAGAAACCCTGTCTTCAAAAACCAAAAACAAACAAACAAACAAACAAACAAAACAAAAACAAAAACAAATAAATCTTATTTAATTCCTGATTGTGTCATGGTTCTTCTTGCCATAGGTAATCTACTGTATATATGTGTAATAACGTAAATGTATATGTACAAAAGTAAAATAATTTTTAAAATGGGGATGCACAGGACTGCATGCATTTTGGCAAGACCACTTTGCACATGGCTGTTAGCTTAGTGGTTTGAGGGAAAACTCTAAGTTTGGGAGTGTGTATATAACTCTCTCTTTTCTTGTTCATCAGACTATTATGATTGTTTATATCTTGTTTTGCTGTGTTTGTATGCTCTTTTTGTAGGAGAAAACAGAGTGATATTTGATCTGGAATAGAAGGTTGTTTATAGGGAGGTTATGGAAGAAATATGAATGAAGTGTATTGTATAAGAATCTATTTTCAAATAAAAATTAAATACACAAAGAAAGCCTTTTCTTTGCATTAAATGACAGTTCTTTAATTTTTCTTTTTCTTTTAAAAATTTTCCAAATTGCAAGAGGACATGCCTAGGAATGTATGGAAGGTATTAAATCTGACTCTTTGGTTGTCACTGATTAGCCCTTGATGGGACTGATTTTTCAAACATTTTTGAACAATCGGTTATGTTTGTTCTTTTCATGATAATATCTCATTCTCAATACAAGTATTGTAATGATAATTCAATAATGTAAAAAATAGTACATAGCTTAGAGAAATTAATTAAACATAAAATATGTTATTGCTCTAATAGACTAAAACAAAATTTCTTACATCACAAAAATAGAAGCATTTTATAGTCCTATTTTTAACTAAGTGCAACAAAATTTATATTTGTATTTACATTTCTCTAAGAAGTATTTACTTATCTTATACTTAGAATATAGATTTATATTTCATTTTTTCAAAACAATTGTTTTTCAGATTTTATGAGTTACAAATGATAAAATATTTAGCTACAAATTTCTTAATTTTCTTCATATTAAATGTGCTTTTCCATTTTTACAAGTTTGTAAACAAAAATCTAGGAAATACTTCTAACCAAGTGGTTCAGTATAAAATTGAATTTTAATTGCCACTTCACTGAATGAGCTCAGTGAAACTTATTTACAAGGAAACTGGATAATGGAAATTGTAATTTATTAGAGCAATTAGAGTGTCTTCTATAAGCAGTGATACAGAATAAGCTGCTTGCTTTTCTATGGTGCCACAGAGTATAAGAAGGAACAGTCTTGTTGATTAATTCTTACTTTATTGAAGCAAAAACATATCCCAGAATTGATTCCAGGCTTCTGAGATTACTGACATTTAGTGATGAGAAGTAATATGAATTTGAAATATATCATAACCAGGAATGATATCTATTTCTTTTTGTAAAATAGCTATTAGTTACCCTCATTTTTGGTTTTTACTAATTCAAAGGTTGTACAAGAAATGCTGAAGACACATTTTTATTTTCATATTTATTACAACATTAAAAAACCCAAGTGGCCATAAATTGTATGCTTGGATAGAGTACATAAAGATATTTCACTAGAAAATAATATTCAAACATAAAATTAATGAAATTAGGTAATTGTACAGCATGGCTGAACTTGTAGCCATTACATTAAAATAAATAAGTCAGTCCCATATTACCAACATTGTATTAGTTGGATTCATAGAAATTTACAGTATGAAGGTGATTCTAACAGTCTGGGAATATGAAGAAAAATGTAGAGATGAGGAGAGTACTGTTAATACTGTGCTACTCATTACTCATAGGAATAAGTACTTGTATTATTATTATGCTACAAAGAAGGGTTATTACATGATGTGCATGTATGAAAACATCACAATATACCATTAAGTGCACAATTATTATGTTCTTGGGTTACTATAATAGAAATCAATCCAATTAAAAATAAAAAGCAACATAAAATATATGTAAATATGTGTTTTCTTGTATGTATGTATGTAAATGCTCCCCAGTTGCTTAGGAGAATTGCAAGTACATAAATTATCAGTGTGAAAAAAGACTCTACAGAATATCTATTGTGTTAGCAAGGGCTTTGTGTGTCAGCTGTAGAAGCAGCACAGGTGTTAGCATTCTTCATCACATTCTCAGTCTTTGGAAAATAAATACATAGTATCTTTTTCTCGAGTACTATTTATGATGAACTACCCAGTCCACTTCCTAAGATGAAATCCTTTGCTAGAAGAAAATTTCAATTTTATATTCAATGCTACAGTCTTTTTAACTTGAAAGGGTGCCAAAGGATTTTAAGTAAGTAATGATATGGTGACAATAGAGAATCATGAAAACTAATTTATAGCATTATCTCTCACTCAAGAAATTTAATAACACTAAACAACCTAATCAAATATAATACTTGCTACAATTCTATAAATGTAATTAACATTTCAAGAATTTGCATCAGATAAATTTTTATGTCAATGAGACAGTACCAAACTTTGGCTATTTAAGCAGCAATATATCCATTCCAAAGTAGGTAATCACCTATTTAGACCTGAAAAGTGAACTTAAAAACAATACTCATTTTATATGTAAGCTGGAAGTGATTTTTCATTAGTACAATATATTAAAAGCTCCAAATTTCAATAAAAGTGTTTCTTCACATGAACCACAAAAATCTTAGATAAAAACGGGATATAAAACTACCATAGGAAAATACTGAGAAATGCAAGCCTAGAAATAAGGTCTGAAAATAGAAGTCAAATTACTTAAAAATTGGCTATAATAAAAGAACTTTTATTTAGTTTATGAAATGAAAGCCATGACACCTACTTAATTATTTTATATAATATTAAAAATATTTTAGAGGATAAGTCCTCCATAATAGTAACCAGGAGATAGAATGGAAGGCAATTTTAAGAAGCTGTGTATATGACAAACACTGTGTCTGGCTCTATTGCAATTATTCAGCGGACAAAAGTAATTACTGTTTAAGGCTGAATGCTTGCTTTTGAAACTAGGATGCCATGTATCAATATGACACAAGCCAGGAACCTCTGTTAAGTGAAAACTTTAGTAGATAAAATGCCTCCACCAGACTGGCTGGTGGGAAGGCAAATGATGCATTGTTCTGTTTATGACTCATATTGGAGGGCTCAGCTCAGCAGTCTGTGGATAGTGTAATCCATGAGTAGGTCCTTACTTTCCCCAAACCCTGTTCTCCCAAAGACATCATGCAAATAGCAGACAAATGGATGGAAGTAGAAAAGATTATCCTCAGTGATGTAATCCAGAACCAGAAAGGCATACATAGTATGTACTCAGTTATAAGTGAACATTAGCTATAATGTATAGGATAACCATGCTATAATCCACAGATCTGAAGAACCTAGGAGGGCCCAAGTGAGGATCTCAGAATCTGTCTCAAAAGAGGAAATCAAATAGACATCTGATGTAGATGGAGGGAAGAAGCTATGGGGAAGAGAGGATGTAGAGGATAAAAGAGGTGGGAATCAAATACCCTGAAGTTCTTTCCTTGAATTTCTGATATGATTTTACTAGATGACAGACTATAGGCTACAAAATGAAATAAGTCCATTAAATTGTTTTGTCATGATGTTTATCACAAGAGAAACTTAACTAGGTGAAAACGTAAAATGTCATATGCAATGGTACACATCAGTAATCTCAGCAGGTCTACAGATGAGAACTGGGGTGAGGAGAATGCCTAAAAATTAAAAATAAAACAACAAAACAACAACAACAACAACAAATACAGCAAGCCTGAAGTATATTTCAAAACAGAAGCAGCAAAACAAACCTTTCTTTAACAAGCTGAAAGGAGAGAACCCACTCCTGAGATTTGTCCTCTGACTTCCATATGTGACTTGGCACATGCCCCGATTTTATACATACATATCATATGCTCAAAGGGAAGAAAAATAAATAAAATAAAATATTATGAAAGACAAAACAATATTCAGAATACATATTTTAAAGGATATAATTTCATGAGATGGAGATAGACAGTATTATCATGCAAAAGCCAGAATTTAATTATGATAGCTTTTAGACTAAGAAGTCAAGTGAAGCCTGTCTGTGGGCCATAGTAGTCTGGGCCTGGACAACTGGGCAGATAAAACCTGTCCTGGCTAGGCCCCATGGCCCAAAGGGGTCTCCCACATGCTTTGGAGAGGCTGGATTGCCCCAAGGGTCAGGACAGAAAATTAAAGAGTGGCCCCCAATACAACTGGTCTGAGTAACCAAGTAACATGAACAGAATCAGGCAGAAGCCTATCTCTGCTGACACACTCAGTAGCTTAAGGTGTAGAACAAAGTCTCCTAGAGTAGAAACTAGTTCACCTGCTAGTTCCAGGGAAGAACTCCCTGATCCCCAAAGGTAAGAGCAAGTGACCTATAATCACTCCATCAACTATTCACCCTCAACAAACAGTGAAAGACACCAAAAGCAAACACCCAACATCAGAGTTAGCAAAATAAATAAAGGGCAGTGTAAGAACACAAACAACAAAAAAAACAAAACACCTCGGCTTCCCCAGATCTCAGCTATGCCAAAGAAACCAACCCTAAGAACTCAAACAAGATCAAAATACAAGAAAATGACCTCAAATAATTAGTAATGAAGATGATAATGGAGGAAATGAGTAAAATCCATATCAAATGCAGGAAGACACAGACAAACTATTGGAACACCTAACAGAGGCCTATAGAGAGGCAATGGAAAAATTTAGGAAAATACAAACAACCAGATGAAGGAAATCAATAAAACAGTTCAAGACCTGAAGATGAAGCTGGAAACAGTGATAAAAGCACAATCAGAAAAAAAAATGGGAATGAGAGATGTTAGAGAAGAAAGTAGGCAACACAGAGGTAAGCCTATCTAACAGAATCCAAGAAATGGAGGAACGAATCATGGGCCAAGAAGCTACAGTTGTAGAACTCAAAGCAAATGCTAAATATGAAAAATTCCTGACACAAAATGCCCAAGAAATCAAGGAAACCAGTAAAAGACAAACCATGAGATTCATAGGCATCAAGGAAAGAGAAGACAGCTAACTCCAAGGCCCAGAAAATATCTTCAACAAAATCATAGAAAAATTCCCCAATTTAGAGACAGAGATACATATAAACATACAAGAGGCCTACAGAACACCAAATAGAATAGACCAGAAAAGAAAATCTTCCCACCACATAATAATAAAAACACAAAATATACAGAACTAAGAAAAAATTATTAAAAGTGGCAAGAAAAAAGACCAAGTAACATACAATCTCAAACCTATCAGAATTACACCCACCTTCTCAGAAGAGACCATAAAAGCCAGAAGGGCCTGGAAAAGGGTCCTGTAAACCCTAAAATACCCCTGATGCCAGACAAGCCTACTATACCCAGTGAAACTATCCATGACCATTAATAGAGAAAACAAAATATTCCATGACAAAAACAAATTCAAACAATACCTCTCCACAAATCTGGCTTTACAGAAGTTAATAGAAGGAAAACTCCATCCCTAAAGGACAAGCCACACCCAGTCCTACACAGGAAATAGATTACTACACCATCAAAAAAACACAACCTGACAAACTCTCTAATGTAACCAACATAAAAAATTAAGAGAATTAAAAGTTACTAGTCATTAATGTCTCTCAACATAAATGATCTCAACTCTCCAATAAAAGACATAGATTAATTGAATTGATGCATAAACAAGATCCAACATTCTTCTGCATTCAAAAAAGACATCTCACCCACAAGGACAGACATTACTTCAAGGTAAAAGGCTGGGAAAAAATTCCAAGCAAATGTTCACAAGAAGCAATTTGGTGTAGCCATTTTAATATCTAATAAAATAGACTTTCAACCAAAATTAATCAAAAGGGATGAGGAAGGACACTTCATACTCATCAAAGGTAAAATCAACCAAGATGATATCACCATTCTGAACATCTATGCTCCAAATACAAGGCCACCCACATTCATAAAAGAACTTTTAACAAAGCTGAAACCACACATTGATACTGACACATTAATAGTGCGACTTCAACACCCTACTTTCACTGAGGTATAGGTCATTTAAACAGAAAGAAGACAAGAAACAACATCATTAACCAATGTCATGAATCAAATGGATCTAACAGATATTTACAGGACTTTTCACCCAAACATAAAGGATTATACCTTCTTCTCACCACCCCATGGAACCTTCTTCAAAATTGATCACATAGTAGGTCACAAAGCAAGCCTCAATAGATACAATAAGATTGAAATAATACCTTGTATCCTATCAGTTCACCATGGACTTAGGCTGGATTTCAACAACAACAGAAATAACAAAAAGCCTACACACTCATGGAAACTAAACAACTCTCTACTTAGTAACATCTGAGTGAGGGAATAAATAATTAAAGAAATTAAGGACTTCCTGAAATTCAGTGAAAATGAAGTAACAACATACCCAATTTTATGGAACACATTGAAAGCTGTGCTAAGAACAAAATTCACAGCACTAAGTGCCTTTATAAAGAAAGTGAAAACATTCTACATAAGCAACTTAATGACACATCTGGAAGCCCTAGAAGAAAAGAAGCAGAAACATTCAAAAGGAGAAGAAATCTGGAAATAATAAAACTCAAGGCTGTAATAAATAAATTAGAAACAAAGGGAACAATTCAAATAATAATTAAAAAAAAGAATCTGTTTTTTGAGAAAAATCGACAAGATAGACAGACAAACTGTTAGCCAAACTAACTAAAAAGCAGAGAGACACTATCCAAATCAACAAAATCAGAAATGAAAAGGGAGATATAACAACAGGCACCGACGAAATACAAAGAATCATAAGATTCTACTTTACAGAAATATATGCCAAAAAAATTTGAACATCTAAGAGAAATGGGCAATTTTCTCTATTGATTCCACTTGCCAAAACTGAATCTGGATCAGATAAACAAAAAAAATTTTTTTGTTCTATTACTCTTTTAGAAATCGAAAAAAATCATTGATAGTCCCTCAACCAAAAAAAGTGCAGGTCAGATGTTTTCAATGCAGAATTCTAGTCAACCCTCAAAGAAGTGCTATTACTGATACTCTTCAAGCTTCTCTGAAAGATAGAAATGGATGGAACATTACCAAATTCATTCTATGAGGCCACAGTCATATTGACACTTAACCCCACAAAGACCCAACAAAAAAAGAAAATTTCAGACCAATTTCTCTTATGAACATTGACACAAAAATACTCAATAAAATACTTGTCAAATGATTACAAGAACATATCAAAGATATCATTCAGGTAGGCTTCAGTTCAGGCATGTAGGCATTGTTTAATGTATGGAAATCCATCAATGTAATCTAAAATATAAACAAAATGAAAGAAAAATACACATGATCTTCTCAATAGATGTGAAAAAGCATTTGACAATGTCCAGTATCCATTCATGTTTAAAGTTTTGGAGAGAGAACAAGAACACACAGCATGTACCTAACCTTAATAACGACTATATACAACAAGCCAATAGTCAAAATCAAATTAAGTGGAGAGATCCACAAAGAAATTTCTCTAAATCAGGGACAAGACAAGGCTGCCTACTTTCCCCATATCTCTTCAATATACTTCTTGAAGTTCTAGCCAGAGCAGTAGGACAACAAAAAGAGATCAAGGGGATACAAATGGAAAAGGAGGAACAAAATTATCCCTATTTGCAGATGACAGGATAGTGTATATAGTGAGCTCCAAAATTCCACCAGAGTACTCCTACAGCTGATTTGGCTGGATACTAAATTAACTCAAAAAGGTCAGTAGACTTCCTATATACAAATGAAAATCATGTGGAGGAAGAATTTAGGAAAACTACACCCTTCACGATAGCCACAGCACTATAAAATATCTAGGAATAACTCTAGCCAAGCGAGTGAAGGTCTTGCTTGAAAAGAAATTTTAATTTCTGAAGAAAGAGATTGAAGAAGACACCAGAAGATGGAAGGATCTCCCTTGTGAGTGGATTGTGAGAATTTACATAGTAAAAATACTATCTTACCAAAATCAATTTATAGGTTCAATGTAATCCCTGTCAAAATACCTATGCAATTTTCTAAAAATATGGAAAGATTAATTCTCAACTTCATATGTAAAAGAAACCAGAATAGCTAAAACAATCCTATATAATAAAAGATCCTCAGGAGGACACTCCATATCCGATCTCAATCTGTACTATAGAGCAACAGTAATTAAAAGACCATGAAACTGGCATAGCAATAGGATGGTTGATCAAGGGAATTGAATCAAAGACCCAGAAATGAATCCACATACATATAGTCACTTGAATTTTGACAAAGAAGCAAAATCCATTCAATGGAAAAAGGACAGCATCTTCAACAAATGGTGCTGGTCTAACTGGACCCAAAGGGACATAGAAACCAACAAGAAGAACATCATGATAGGTGGATTGGGACCCAGGGGTGTCTGCTCAAACTATTGCATTAACCAAGGACAATTCAAGCAGTAAACATTGAACCTCTACTCTGATCTAGCCAATGGACAGGACATTCTCCACAATTATGTGGAGAGTGGAGACTGACTCTGACATGAACTCTGGTGCCCCATATTTGACCACCTCCTCTGGGTGAGGAGGCCTGATGGCATTCAAAGAAAGAATAAGCAGGCTACCAAGATGAGACCAGATAGCCTATGACTCTATAGTGGGGGAGGGAGGTCCCTGTCAGTCATAGACCTAGGGCAGGGGAATAGGGTGAAAGCAGGAGAGAGAGGAATGGGATGATACAAGAGAAGAGATAACAATTGAAGTGTAATCTGAATAAATTAACAAAATAAAAATTAAAAAAAGAAGTGAATTGAATAAAGAGTTTATGTACACCCGTCTTCGGAGCAGGCCATAGGACAGGCAGTCTTTAGTATGGTAATGGCTTTAAATCTGAGGAGAATGCAATGTAAAGTTGTAGGAAGATTGTATATTTTGGAATATCTTCTTTAAATCTAGAAACATTACTATAAACTTTATCTGTTTTAATTTTATATCAAGTAAGATATTTGTCTCAAGTGAGGACTATTTTTGAAAATTCATATGAAGAACATGTATATTCACTGAAATATATACGTTAATTTGACTATTGTTTTATAAACTAGCCACTATATAGTTGAAAGAAAAAGAGTTTATAATATTCATTTTATTCTTATAATTACAAGTTTAAAAATACTTAAAATTATAATCTCAAAGTTCATGAGATATATGTAAGAAATATATACTTTCTGACAATGAATTTTAAGCAGAATGTTTATATCACCAGATAAACATATGTGTGATAATTGTCAAAATATTCTAACAGCATATGATTTAGTAAGGATTACTAAGATAGTCAAGAATATATTGTTGTATGGCAAGGGGCACTTATAATTTTATTTTGTTACATATTTTACTTGTGTAGTACGTGTGTGTGTGTGTGTGTGTGTGTGTGTGTGTGTGTGTGTGTGTGTGTCTATTGTGTGGGGAGTAAGAAAAAGAGAGAAACAGATAGAATAGGTATGTAGGAAACATTTGTTCTGAGATTAAAGAATATGAGAGTTGGTTTTCTTCTTCTACACATGAGTTCCTAGGATTGAAATCACAATCTTAGGCTTAAGCCATTAATGACAGATGCCATTACATACTTATTCATCTCATCTCATTAGTGTCTAGAAAAAACATTTAAATAATAAAGTATAAATAGTAAATAATGAATACAAAATGAAGTTAAGCCATTCCCTATCAATATTCACAGGAGAGAACAAGAACATAAGTAGAGGCTTAATAGTTATATAAAAGCCAATTTTAGAGTTAAAATTCAAACCAAATATATCCTTAAGCCTAGACTTTTAGGTCTCTGAAAATTCACAAATTTAAATCATTATTATTTGAAATTTAAGTGATATTAAATTAATACAAGGCATGTATCTTATATGAGTGAGTAATTAATGTTGACATTGTGCCAGCTTGTTGAAACTAAATACATTTCTTCTCATGAAAATACCTCTTTGTTCAATATAAATCATTGAGTCTATAAAATAATCTTGAATCCACTCACCCAAATTAAAGGTTTCTAGGCACTGGCTGAATCAAGCTTTTTAAATTTAAACTACCACTAAATCCATCCTTCAAGAACCCAAGAGCCACAATATACCCCCCAAATAGTCATTGGAGCCCCCAAATCTTCTCCACCCCAAATAATAAGCCTCACAAGACATGCCAACACCCAGACCTGTCTACCCAGTCTGGAGCCCTCATATAACCCATTCTGATGCTCATAGATTTTGCTCCCCCTCTAAGAAAACTAAACATTTCATAAAGCATTTCCATTTGCAAGCCTGGCATCATCCGTGTGTGTGACCTGACATCATCCATTTGTGTGAGTCTCTTTGGTCCTAGCTTTAGAGATGTTATTTTGATGAATCAGAGAAGCCAGTTCCAGAAGCATCCTAGAGACCCACCCCCTCGGCCCAAGTGGATCCAAGTACAATTTTTATGAAATCCATGCAAATTAAATGTTATTGTTAAATTTAGCACTTTGAAGACTCTATATTAAAACAACCTAAAGCATTTCATTAGTAATTTCTTCATTATGATTTCACATTGAAATAACAACATTTTGCATAAATTAAAAAAAATCTTGAATATAAATATTGCATAATCATTGGAATAAACACAGATTATAGTAGAATGTATTTTACCATGTATCAAGATGATTTTTTTTTTGTTTTCTCATTGCCTCCTTTTGTTGTTTTTTAATCTACCTAGCACTTTTTCCAAAAACTGGGAACAGGGTTTCCTCAAGACCCAGGTATTCTACTCCTTGGAATATATACAGATAATGCTCCACCACACAACAGGGACATACATTTAATCATGTTCATAGCAGCATTATTCATAATATCCAGAACCTGGAAACAGCCTAAATGTCCCTCGGTTGAATAATGGATAAAGAAACGAAGCTATATTTACACTGTGGAATACTACCTATCTATACAAAACAATGGAATTCCAAAATTTGTGGACAAATGGATGGTACTAGAAATGATGATACTGAATGAGTTATCCAGAAGCAGAAAAAAATCACATGGTATATAATCACTTATAAGTGGGCACTAGCCCAAAAGGCATGTCACATGAATGTCTTCACTTACCAGTAGGTTGGGTAGGTGTGAGGACATCACAATGTGACTCTTTATAAGAGAACTATAGGAGATAATGAAATAGAAGGATGCAGAGGATCTCAGATTCCTACGAATGACCTTATAACAGGTGGATCAAGTCCCCAGGGGGTCAGGTCAAAGTATTCAACTAACCAAAAACTTTGCAAGTAGTAAATATTGAACCTCTACATGGATCTAGCCAATGGACAGGACATTCCCCCACATTGGGTGGTGAGCAGGGACTAACTCTGACATGAACTCTAGTGTCCCATATTTGTCAAGTTCCCCTTGTTGGGAAGGCCTGGTGGCACTCAAAGAAAGAATAAGCAGGCTACCAAGATGAGACTTGATAGCCTATGACCATAAAGTGGGGGAGGAGAACATCCTCAGTCATAGACCTAGGTGAGGGGAATAAGGTGAAAGTAGGAGGGAGGGAAGAATGGGAAGATACAAATGATGGGATAACAATTCAGTTGCAATCTGAATAACTTAATTTAAAAAATTAAATAAAATAAAAAGTTATAAGGCTATAAAAGCTTGTGAACAACAACATCATAACCAACTACATACATTACATACATTTTCATGACATACTCATCTCTTGTTTGAAGGGGAAGTATTTGGTTTCTTTGAATACTCAGTTGTGTCACATGAATGTTTTTTTGTTTTGTTCTTAAGTGTGGGTCATGGGAGACTTTGTACACTTCTGAAGATATACTTTTAATGACAGAGTGAACATTATGGTTTGTTGGAGAGATTATATAAAATATGTAAAATTTTATGTTTCCAGTATTAGCTTATTTAATAAAAGGTATAATAGATTTAGATTATGAGATTAGACATAATGACAAAACAATGTGATATATACAAATATATATGCACATATGTGGGAATTATATATATATATACATACACAGTAGGGAATAAGTATGAATATGTATTTTATTACATATATATGTTGAATATAATACAGATCAAAAATTCTCATTGCACCACAGAAATTATGCCTAAATACTGTTAAACATATTTTTAAATTTAAAATAAATCTTTTGGAGTATATTTCTATTCATTCATAAAATATCGAATAGTCATGGGACAAAATGGGATTATATATTTTTCTTATATGATAATAATTATTTTAAGTACAAACATTTTATATGAACACAATCATATATATATTCATAGTTCTAGGTAATATTTTCAAGGATTTATAAATATTTCTAATATATCTAAATTAGGAAATTAAAACAATATTTAAATAATCTTTAGCTTTTCATTGAAAAACTTTAGTATTTGATACTCATTACATATGTTCTGACATTTTTATATTATTCTGTTAAGATTTTTCATACACTTGATGATTGGTAGGTGCCAGAAGAATAATAGTTAATTTTCTTTAAATGTTGCCCATGGCAAGTTGACCCCACAAAGATAAAAACCGCACACCACAAAATATAGCAACAGCAGAAATAAGTATTTTATATTAAACTGTTTCACTATATATTTTTATTATTTAAATGTTTAAGTACCAAATAATCTGCTTCCCTCTAAAACATGCCTATTTGGTAGCAGATTGAAAACTGAGAATGTGAAAATATTAGTATGTCTTTCATATTTTTTGATTTGTCATATTTAACAATGGCAGTTATTCAATTTTTAATGATCAACAATATGGAGAATATATGTTTTAAAATTTATCAAAGTTAATTAGGGTCACATCTAACTAGTGCAGTGCTTATTGTTTTAAAAATATTGAGCTCCTAAGACTATATTTCATAAAGAGGTAGGGATTAAACATTCATTTCAGTTATCAAAATAATCTGATTAATTCTTATAAATTATAATTCACTTATATTTAATATAACATTATTTTTAAGAAGAATCAAATGGAATGACTTTATTATAGTACTTGGTATTGAGAAAATAAAAATAAAGGTCTATTATACTTTGCACATGACAACTAGGTGTTTTATCAATCTAAAATTTCTCAACTCTTTTGTGACAATATTTTCTGAATTATCACTGAAATCTCTATATCACACAAAAATATAAAATAAACAGTAAATATCTTTTTTAAACAGTATATTTTAAAGTTGTGGCAAGTTGCTAACATTCTATATAATTATCTGGTGTCTTCTTTTGATTTTCTTTCCCCATTTCACACTTTCTCTGGGAAATCACCCACAGTGTAGCAGAACCTTTACCTTATCACTTCTAACCAGAGCTGATTTTTTTCTCTTATTGCCTATTTCTTGTAAAAGACAGTTATCAAGTTCATCTAAATAAACAAATACATACTATTTTATTTAATTTTATGACTTAAATAATTTCTCCATCAGCAATCACAGTATCATAGAAAAATTCTTCAGATCTTAACACAAGAAAAAACTAAACACTATGTAGCATATGGGGAAGTATAAAGTTTGAAAATAAAGGTGGATGTGTGTACAACATTGAATAATCCCCAATAGATTTGTACATAGAAAATGAAGAATAATTACATAAAGTGCACTGCATCAATTGAGTTACTGTTTTATGCCAAACATTTTATGAGGCTTGGAGTTTGATTGATGAGTGATAAAAATTCATCCTCTCTCAAGGATGAAAACCTGATACTTGTGCTAAGAAAAGAAATTCCCAAAACAAGACAGTAGGATAAATGGTATACTAAAACCTATAGTCAGCTGTAAAGAAAATAAAATACTAACTATGTAGGACCAAAATACATAAGATTGTATGTTACTTACACTGATTCTTGTGCACATTATAATTTTCTTTCAAGAATTTTAAGGCAGTAGTGTTAAGATTTTCTTTCAATTTTACTATGAGAACAGAGTTTTAAGAGAATGCTTTTTTAAAAGTGTTGTATATCAAATCACATTAAGAGGAAAATAACATATTTATTTCTCTCTATGTTTATCTGTTCAAGCAGAGAGATAAATTGTAAATGTTTGTGAATATATAAAAACAACAATGTGAATATATGTGAAAATTCCATTTACAAAGAATTTATTTTTTATTTACTCATGTATTTAACCATTCATTCATTGGGCTCCAGTTAATTAAAGAATCTTAAAAGACTCAAAATCTTGTAGTAAAGGGATTAATAAAATGAATATAGTCTACCAATAAAGAATTGAAGAGTCTTAACATGACCATAAATAAAAGTTAGTGAATATGACCATTGCAAGCTCAGTATTTTTTAAAGACATAGATCTTGATGTCTGTAACTGTAATGCTACAGAGAAAGGGAAAACCAAACCTTGTAGCCTCATCTCCTTACTTGGTTCAAATCAGAAATGTCCAGCATTCTGCTCATCAGTTTCTCTTTTTTAAAAATGTTGTATAATGCTGTACATATTTATTAAAAACCATAATGATGATTAAATGTATGTATAAAGGTACCAGATAAGTGGCTCACACTACCAGAATAGGAGTTCAGTTTTCTAGCGCCTACACAATGCTATGTAGGTATGATGGTGACCCACGTATATTCTCATTACTATGGAAACAGATAAAGGAATCTCAATAGCAAGCTGGTAGCTTTTCCAGCTGATTTATTCAGATTGGGTGCAAGAAAATGATATTGCCTCAGTAAGTAACGTGAGCCAGAAACTAAAGGGATACTCAGTGTTAACATCTGTCTTCCAACAATCATAAACATGTGCGTTTCACCATCCATATACCCTCCCATATATGTTTTAGCACACATAGTAAACATGCTTGTTACTGCACACATATATCATATAAAATAATGAAATACAATAAAACATATATGTGTATAATATATCATATACCATAATATATATATATATATACAAAAAGAAGAGAATTAAATGCCAACCGTCCCACTTAGTCTGTGAAGATTCTTAAGAGATCAAGTAACGAGAAGATCAAACAAATGAATGTTTAAAATAATGCATGATTATGATAAGATAAACAGATTAGAGTATTAAAATACACATACTTATATCCACAGAGAAAAATATATAATTGTATAAAAATTATATGCTTACATTATTTTGAATATTCCTAATAATTTATGGTTATGTTTAACTCAAAAATCATTGAAGAATTTTCTAGTTTAAATTAGCATAAAGTAAAAATGAAAACAGAGATGGTTTTCATGTCCAGAGTTGTATTGGTCTTATATTTAACAAAATAAACCAGTAGTGATAAATTGAATTTAATACATTTTTCAATTTTTCTCCTTTTTTAACCTGATATCTTATTTTTGCTTTATGACCCCATGCTGCAAATAATATTACATTTAGCTTTCTTGTTTTCTAGATTTGACTAAGCTCTCAAAATGTCTGAGAATTTCACTGTTTTGATGATTTTGAAAATCTGAAGTAATAGTAGACAGGTGTTTCCCATAACATGGTCATTAAAATGGCATTCCTGGCCAGGTATGCTGTCACAAGGCCTGTACTTCCATAACCTCATAACAGAGTCATCAGGACCTATGTGAGTTCAAGGCCAGTCTGGTCTACAAAGCAAGCTTTGAAGTTTTGGTCTATATCCATAAAGAAAGAAATGAATAACTAAATAGTCAAATGTAGTCCAATGAACAGGTTTGGTAGAAGAAGGAATATAGAAATACAGTGTAGATCTTATCACAAAGTGCATACGTAAACATAACTAACACAGTATCGCTGTCTACATGAACACCATGCAGGTAGCAGGGGGTCACTTCATGGTTTGGTTTCTCCACAGTAAATTGTTCTTTCCCATTCATAGTTCATATTTAGGATGGTGTCATTATACAAGCCATGTCAGTTACTGTGATCTCATTCTTTTGCCTCATTAAAGCAAAACATCTATAAATTATGAGAAATATTCTGTTCAAGATGTAAGCCTATGTTTCAGTAATGTACTTATCAAAGGAATGATTTACATCACTGTAGACAGAGGTTTTATAATATTCCTTGAGTTATAATAGAATATATCTTTATTTTATTACCTTAATTGTTTTTTCCTTAAATAACACTTCTAGTCTAACTTGTGCTAACCATTTGTTACTGAATTGGGTACATCCACAGGAATGTTAGTCCACTGTGCACCACAGTTAAAGAAAACCATATTTTTTCTAGCACATATAGATTTCTAATATTACCTCAGTTTCAGTAGGACTTCATGACCTCCACCCCCTTCCATGCCACCTCTTTGTCTGCCTTGACTCTGTTAAAGAGTTGGATTGGCTGTCATAACCATTGTTAGCTCCTAAGGTGCAAGTTTTTGGCTGTGTCCAGCAAACATTTTTAATTTAGTTATATGCTGCCTCTTTCTCTTATAATCTGTCTGGTCCCTCTTCCCCAACAGTCTCTGAGCATTAGAATGGGGAAAAGTGATATATCATTTAAAACTGAACTCTGCGGTCTCTTACTCTCTGTATGTTGAGCAATAGTGGGCCTCTGTATCAATCGACATATATTGCATAAAGACATTTGCCTGATAAGGCTTGAGTAATATACTAATCTATAGGTATAAAAACATCATTGTGTGTTGCTTTAATACAGTCTCCATTGGCATAATAACAGTAAGTTCTCAAATAATGGCCTATGATTATCTGTCAACATTTTTTTTTTGTTCCAGTAGCAATTTCAGACACAGATTCAATCGATGAAGTGGGCCCTAAATCTAATTGCTGCCACTATTGTACCAGTTTACAAATTTTGCCCATTCAATAATTATTTTAGGTCACAGCAGACAGATGGCTATTATTAATGATTAATACCAGCTATCTCAGGTAGCATATTCCTGAATTCTGGAGGCTGAATACCAGTTTGATTTGACCAGGTGTTTTTGAGGCAGTCCTGTTTTTTGTTTGTTTGTTTGTTTGTTTGTTTGCCTGGCTTTTTTTGGAAATGAATGTGCTTGTGTCTGATTTGTAGATAATTAGAATTTGACTGTTGACTTGCTTTGCAATAGTTCCAGATGAGTTGAAGAGTGAATCAAGATCAGCCCTCTGGTTTCTCTGTAAGGAATTCACAATGTAAAACATTCAAATTAAAAACTCTTCTTGAAATATATTTTAAAACCCAAACAGGAAAAGTACAAATAAATAGACAATGTAGATGATAGATCTCCATTTTTTTCTTTAACAGAATATCTTTAGGGTCATTAATGACCAACATATAAAATAAGCAAGAGATTTAGACAAAAATCTGAATGTGTCCCTTTTCTGAATAATTCAGATTCATAGCCAAATGGCAGCAGGCAACTTACCACTTATATTGTGAGAATCTTTGTAATTGTCACAGTCCTGGACATTTGTTATCACGTTTCAAAAAACAAAGTCCATGCCATTTGTCTCTAAATATTATTTTTGCTGTTAAGTAAGGTAAATGACACATGTAAGCATTTCAAGGTTGTCTATGATTTAAGAAAGAAATTTTTTAATAAATTAAGATTAACTAATTTTAAGGGGAAAGAAAATTATATGTTCATCTTAGGCCAATTTCAGACTTCCTTTTGAAAAATTTCTGTGCAGCTAGCTGCTTGAAATATTTCTATTTACAAACCTCATTTAATTACCACTCATCTTACAACTTCTCAGTTGAACCCTTAACAACAGTCAGTATCACCTAAGAAGATAAATGAAAAACAGAACATCAAGCTGGTTTTACTTCAAGGCTCATTTAATGTAAATAATCACTTGGCATCAAACAATGAAGAATTAAAAAGAGATCCCACTCATATAATATATACCACATATTTTAATTGTCTTCATTAGGGATGCATGAGAAAGCCAAAGTGATTTTCTAGTGGAATAATATAATGATTCAAGATATAAATATATCAAAGATGTAAAGAATAGCACATAAAATGCTTTCTGACATGTCACCTGGAATTAGCAGCATCTATCCATAACAATATTTTAATAGTCAAACTTTTAATACAGTTATTAATTGTGCAGATGACAAAAATACAGGCCAATCAAACAAATCCAATTAACATTCACAATTATTCTCAGATGATACCACTACTTTAGACACAATATGAGCCATTTAAAATGATTCTCACTAAATAAGTCTTGATAAATGTTTTTCTTTATGTAGAAGGTAATTACAGACAGTGTACATCATAACACAAATACTAAAACAGAAGTATCTTTTAAAGGTAGATAATATTTTCATATAAATATCTTGTATCTGGGCCTTATTGGCATTGAGTCTGTATAGTTTTGTGTCAGAAAGTGAGTAGAACTTTGTAGAATTTTAACTATAACCTTTATCTTCTATCCATGATCTATTTACATAAACTCTTTTCTAATTAAGCAAAATAGTCCCTACACTATAGAGATGTCTTAGAAAGCAAGACCATGTATTTCCAAGACACATAACTTACTTCACATTATTTTTAATATTTAGACATATGTCTTACTAGGATCCCACCATAGAAATTGTAATAATGAAAAATTAGGACATACTTTTTTCAGGGTTTTCATTTTTTTATTAATTTATTCTTGTTACAGCTCAATGGTTATCCCATCCCTTGTATCCTCCCATTCTTCTCTTTCTCCCATTCTTCCCTTCCTCCCATTTTCCCCTTATTCCCTCCCCTATGACTGTTCCTCAGGGGGATTACCTCCCCCTGTATATGCTCATAGAGTATCAAGTCTCTTCTTGGTAACCTGCTGTCTTTCCTCTGAGTGCCACCAGATCTCCCCCTCCAGGGGACATGGTCAAATGTAGGGCACCAGAGTACGTGAGAATGTCATCTCCCACTCTCCACTCAATTGTGGAGACTGTTCTGACCATTGGCTAGATCTGGGTAGGGGTTTAACGGGCTGGAGAGATGCCTCAGACATTAAAGGCTAGGCTCACAACCATAAATATAGGACACATTTTAAGTAGTCATTTAGTTTAAAATCTTATAACTGACAAAGTTCACATCTATTATATTATTCTTAATCCATTCACTAAACTTTATATAACAATGTAAATTACAACCCTTAGCAGCAGTGCCTTGATAAATGTATATTTATAAGTGTCATGAGAGCAAGTATAAAGAATGTTGATCTGAGTTTATATTTCACTTCCATAAATTTCATCATAACTGTATATGGTGTCTACTGTTTGAAAATATTACCAGAGAATTATTAATTGATCAAGGTCAAGTTTTTTGGGGAAAAATAACATTTCAAGTTATAAAGAGATTTCACTGCATACCCCCTAACAGCTGACTATTTACCTTATCAAATTCAGCAATTTAGGTATATTCATGTGCATCTGCAACAATATGTATTTTGGCAATTCAGAACTAAAAAGTTATACAGTACATAGGTGCTTCCCCTGACCCTTCATCAGACTTCGGAAAACAAAACCTAAGAACCTGCTTAGAAAAATGTCTCCTTTTCTCCCCCATTAACTGTCAGAATTATGGAACATATTAACACTTGTTAAATATTTTCAACTCTAAGAGAAACTCACTTATTTTGATTTAGAAGACTAGAGACAGCATAAAGAGCTTGGGAAAGGACTGGAAAGGTGTTTCTGCTCATCTTCTAACCCCTTGTACAGGTGAGATCTCTTCCTGTTTGCTTTTTTTATACCATGCTTCCTTACCCATGAGTTTCTCCTGCCTCAGCCTCCCATATTACCAAAGAAGCATTGTTATTACAAACATCTGCTAACACAGACATCTTCATGTGAGTTCTGGGCATTTCAGCTACAACCCCAATACCCAAATATGTTGATCCATTATTGATTTTATCCAAGTTTCCTGAGGTTAAAAAAAGTAAAACCTACTGTATACCCATTCATATATCATGGCATATACATACATAATTTTCTAAGAATCAATTTACTCTGATTATAAGTTTTGTAGTTTAAAATATCTTATACTTTAATGAAGACTAGAGTAACACATGTATGCAGTAGTACTCAAAACAAAATAGAAACTTTGGACCAGGGAGATGCCTCACCTGGTAATAATAGTTGTTGCATATATGTGATAGCATAAGTTCTAAACCGTGTAAAATATGGATGGTGGAGAGTCTTTGTAATCTGTTCACTCCTAAGGTGTTATAGGAGACAGAGACAGTAGAATCCAATGAAAGCACATGCTCCTTCACACTGGTGTATACAGCTTACAAACAAACAAGAACACTTCCCAACAAGGGAGAAGCAAGTAGCAACACCTCCAAAGTAGTTCCAGGGATACATATGTACACTATCTAATATATATACCTTCATACATTCATGTAAATAAAAAGTTAAAGCACCCCAATCCACGGTGGAAAGCAATACTAAAAATTTGAATGTACAAGTATAATTTCAAATGATCTTGTACATTGGTAAATTAACTTAGATTTAGATATATTTACTAGTAATATTTTTCTCCTGCATGTTCTTTTGATACAAATTTGTGTGGAACGTCTAATTTTACTGCTGTTACTTTATAAGTTTTAGGGTATGAATTTAAACTATATTGGGCATCTTTTTTTTTATAACTTTTCATTTCTTTTTACATTGTGTTTTTCCACATGAAGCACAGATGGTAGACTTAAAATAGCTTATTATAACAGAAACAAAAATGTAGACTGAAAATTATGGAAATGAAAATTATTTCCTTTTTTATTCTAATCATTTTCTGAACTTGAACATTTTAATTTATTTCTGGTATCCAATAAAATATTGTGGTCCAGGTATATGGACATATTGTAAAGAACATGAACAGTTGCAAACTAACATGATTTGATTTTCAATATAGAAAAATGCAAAAATATGTCATTGTTTTTTATAATAATAGCTCATTAACATTCCATACCAATATATTAAAAAATTAAGGAAACAAATTCTTTGGTACATAATCTCTGAGTAGACTCAGTGTGTATAAATAATTTAGAAAATGCTAAAATTTCATGTGCGTTATGGGCCCAGTTGTGTGAAAGACAATGGACAAGGATTGTTGAGGATCAAAAGGTATCACATAGTTGTATGAAAGTCTCAATGAATTGATGAATAAAATAAAAACTGAAGGAATACATTGTAATTATTCTTAAATATGTACAATTATTTCATGTATTTTGAATCTAATTTTTCTCTGTTAAAACTTAGATTCCACTGCATTTTTATCTTTTAGGCCCCACCTTATCTAAGAGTGTATATTACCATGTTTGCACAGCAGGGTTACTGCTTTATCATGCTGCTATTATTTATACTGTACATACATGAACACATGTTTATCTATTCATTTCATCTCTATTCTTGTTATGAATAGTGAAAAATATTGAAAACCAGCTCTTCTATGTGTATGTAAAATATGCAGGCTACCAAGAAGAGACTTGATACCCTATAAGCATGTACAGGGGGGAGGAGATCCCCCTCAGTCACAGTCATAGAGGAGGGGAGGTAGGGGAAAATGGGTGGAAAGGGGGAATGGGATGAGAGAAGGGATGGAATAACAATTTAGATGTAATATGAATAAATTAATAAAATATGTTATAAAAATAAATACATAAATAAGAAAAGGTCATCATAACTGTATAGATTTAAAACAACAAAACAAAACAAAATACTGCCTTGCCAAAATAAGTGATTAATATGTGCCCAATATCCATGTCAGAAGTAGTCCCTACTCCTTATATTATGAGACCCAAAAGGATACTGTGCTGCCTATCTACTACATTTTAGCAGAGGGTCTAGGTCTGTAGCATGCATGGTCATTGGTTGGTGCATCATTCTCTGCAGCACCCCCACCTCCAACCTCATTTGTTGATTCCATTGGTCTTCTGGTGGAGCTCCTGATGCCTCCAGGTCCTTCCATTCCCCATACATACTGTAAGACTCCCTGTGCTCCTCCCCAAAGTATGACTGTGTGTCTCTGCCTCTGCTTGGATTTCCTGATGCATGGAGCCTGTCAATATACCTCTATGGTACAATTCCTTCCTGTTCCTTCTTTCCAACTGCTTCAGGTGTCTATTCTATTTATCTTTCTGAATGAGAATTAAGAAATCTCCACAAGGTTTTCCTTGTCATTTAGTTTCTTTAGGTCTGTGTATTGTAGTGTGGTTTTCCTGTATTATGTGGCTAATATTATCTTATAAGTGAGTATATACCATACATGGCTTTCAGGAACTCGGTTAACTCACTCAGGAAGATTGTTTTTAGTTCCACCAATTTGCAAGCAAATTCCAAGATTTCCTTCTTTTTAATAGCTGAATAGCATTCCATTGTTTAAATTTACCATGTTTCTTTATCTGTTCTTCAGTTGTAGGACATTTAGGTTGTTTCGATATCCTGGTGATTACAAATAAAGAACCTATGAACATAATTCAGCAAATGCCCTTGTTGTATGTTGGAGTATATTTTGGGTATTTACCAAGAAGTGATATGGCTGGTTGCTGAGGGAGAAAATATTTCCAATTTTCTGAAAGAGTACCAGTTTGAATTCCAAAGTAGTTGTACAAGTTTGCACTCCCACCATCAATGTAGGAATATTTCCTTTTCTCCAAATCCTCTCCATCATGTTCTGCCTCTTGGATTTTTTATCTTGACCTTTCTGGTAAGCCAAAACTATACAATGGAAAAAAGATACGATTGTCAATTAATGGTGCTCTTCTAACTGGATGTCTACTTGTAGAACAATAGAAGTAGATCTTATATATTCCCTGAAAAAAATAAACCCTAAATGCTTTAAGGATCTCAACATAATAACAAGAATCATAGAGTCACTTTGATTTGCATTTTCATGACGACTAGGAACATTGAATATTTCTTCAAGTGTTCTTTGGCCATTTGATATTCCTCTGCTGAGAAACCTCGGTTTGTTCTCTATTTCATTTTTTAATCTGGATTATTTGGTATGGTGGTGTTTCAACTCTTGGGTTCTTTATATTTTTTGATATTAATTGTTGATATTATAGCCTGAGCTATTGTCATTCTGTTTTGGAAGTTGTATCCTGTGCCAAAGAGCTCAAGGCTCTTTCTCATTTTTTCTTCTAACAGATTTAGTGATTCTGGTTTTATGTTGAGATCCTTACTACACTTGGAGTTTAGTTTTTTCAGGGTAATATATGAGATCTACTTCTATTTTTCTACTCATAGATATGCAAATAATGAGCACCATTGACTGACAATGCTATCTTTTTTCCATTGTATAATTTTGCTTCTTTGTCACAAGTCAAGTTTCTGTGAGTCTTTGGGTTTATGTCTTGGTCTTCAATTCTATCCCATACATACACCTTTCTGTTTCTATGCTAGTACCATGCCATTTTTATTTCTGTTGCTCTATAGTATAGCTTGAGACCAGGGATGGAGATACCTCAGGGCAGACAACTAGGAAATCCAAGGAATTATTATATCTTACTTCAAAAACCTATATGCCACAAAATTTGAAAATCAAAATAAATAAAACAATTTTCTTAATACCTACCAATTACCAAAATTGAATTAAGATCAAGTAAACCAATTAAATAATCCTCTATCTCCCAAGGAAATAGAAGCATAATAAAGAATTTCTCCCAAACACCACCAAAAATATTTCAGAGCCACATGGATCCAGCACAGAATGCTACCAGACATTCAAAAAACACTAATAACAACTCTCTTCCAACTATTACACAAAGTAGAAACAGAAGGAACATTACCAACATTAATGAGTCACCTTGATACCTAAACCCCACATATACCCCCCCCCCAAAAAAAAGAATCTCAAACCAATTTCCATTATAAACATTGATGCAAAATACTCAATAAAATAATTGCAAACAAAATCTAAGAACAGAAGTAAAAATGCAAGTATTATCCCAGGTATGCATGGGTGGCTAAATATATAGATGTCCATTAAATAATTCATCATATAAACATATTGAAACAAACAAAGAAACAAAAAACACATGCTCATTTCCTTAGATGTTGAAAAAGTATTTAACAAAATCCAACACCCATTTATGTTAAAAGTCTTGGAGAGATCAGGGATAAAAGGCATATACCGAAACATAGTAAAGGCAATAAAGAGCAAACCTACAGCCAACTAAATGGAGAGACACTTAAATTAATTCCACTGAAGTCAGGGACCTGACAAAGCTGTCCACTCTCTGTATCTCTTCAATATAGTCTTTGAAATTCTAGCAAGATCAATAAGAAAACTAATGGAGATCAAAGGGATACAATTTAGATAGGAAGAATTCAAAGTAGTACTATTTGCAGATCAAATGACAGTATACATAGGTGACCTCAAAAAATTCTACCAAAGTACTCCTACAGACAATGAAAACTTCAGCAAAATGGCAAAATCAACTTAAAAAATCGGTGGTCCTCCTTTATACAAAAGACAAATAGGCTGAGAATGAAAGTAGAAAAAAAAATCATGCTTTACAATACCGACCAAAAGAAAATATATTGGAGTACCTCTAACCAATCAAATGAAATACCTGTATAAATAGAACTTCAAGTCTTTGAAGAAAGAGAATTGAAGAATGTATCAGAAGATGGAAAGATCTCTCATGCTTGTGAATTGGTAGAAGTAACATAGTAAAATATGCCCTCTTAACAAGACAAGCTTTTTAAAAATAAAGAATACTTGCATTATCCCTTTTCTATATTATATAATGTTTCTTCAAAGTGTTAAAACTACTCTAGAATCATTTATCACAAGGATTTTTAAAAATATAAATATATTAAGATCTAGTGGAGTAGTTATGAACTTAAATATATTCCCAAGCAAGCACTTTAAAAACAATAGACCAAAAACTGTTAGCACTATATAAGAATAAAACATTATCTGCAGAAGGCACAAAAGATAGTGGGACAGAGAAAGAAGTGAAGAAGAAGGACACACACACACACACACACAGAGAGAGAGAGAGAGAGAGAGAGAGAGAGAGAGAGAGAAAGAGAGAGAATGAGAGAGACAGAGAAAAAGAGAGAGAGAGAGAGAGAGAGAGAGAGAGAGAGAGAGAGGGAAAGTGATAGATGAAAGATAGGAAAGAGAAAGGGAAATGGTGGAGGAAGATGAAGAGATTGTTACATATTTATTGACCAACATATGCATTGAATTTTCAATATAAGGTTTAAGTTTGCCATGCAAATAAAACAATACATATAATGGTGAGATTTTACAAATAATAACACATGACTCTAAAGCATAAGCTATATTACACATTTTTAAATTTTTTCTAAAAATTCACATCTGCCTAAAAATGGGCAAGCTTGAATGCAGGTAGATTTGATGGTCAAACTCTGCCAAGACAAGGCAAATAAGTCCTCAATAGTTCCTGCTTCACAAATATGTCTGTCACATATATTGGGCCAGAAGGCTGAAGAAGATACTCAAATATTATAGAGAGTTTTGGGAGACTGATCAGGTAGCAAACTGTCTGTTATTTTCTCATTTGGGAAGCTGCTAATCTTCCCTTCCTGTCAACTCAGATAAAATATTTTATTCATTCTCAAGTCTCTGATGAGGTTCAAGACCAAATAGTTTAGTCTTAACAATTAAGCTTAGCTGTTTAGGGGTTAAGATGTTTTTACAACTAGATAGATGTTTTAAGTTTTTTAAGTTAATAGAGATGAGATATTATATATATATATATATATATATATATATATATATATATATATATTATATATATATATATTAATTTACATTTAGAATTTTTGACACACCAAGATACAAAAAAAACTTTCTTCACGGCTGCCAAGTACAAATGGCCAAAACACTATGAATATAACATTTATATTATCCCTGATTGATTCATGATTCTTCATGCTGTAGGTAGTTTGTGTGTGTGTGTGTGTGTGTGTGTGTGTGTGTGTGTGTGTATGTGTGTGTGTGATAATGTAAATGTATATGTTAAAAAAGAAATATAAAAGTAAAAATAAAAAACAAAATAATTGACATTTTCACCTACAAATTGACTTACAAAATCTTCGATGAATAATCTTTGATAATTGTATATAGTATGATCATTCAAATATAATACTAATATAGGGTTAGAAGCTGGAGTAATAGGAGCCACATGTGAAGATTGTTATTATTGCTAAATATGTTAATTGGTACTGGTCAAATACTTAACCTCTTTTACCCTTATATAAAACAAAATGCAATTATGCTTGATTTTTGGCTATAAAATATAATTTTCTTTAATGAATCTGTAAAGGTCAAACTCTGTTGTACATTTTTAATGTTTTTATGCAATTAAGATGTAAATTATATAAATAAATGCATTATTCTCACAAATTGAAATAGAACTAGCCACATTACCACATCTGGAAATGAACACAAATAATTCTTTTCAGCAAAATATTTGCAAAACTTAGTTTATTGCTTTACTTTTCATAACAGGCAGGAATGGAAACAGCCTAGATGTCTATCAACAAATGAATGGGTAAAGAAATCATGACATACATACAAAGTTACAAAGAAGATGAAATGTTATCATTTGATAAAAATGAGTACAAATATAGATCATCCTATAAGGTAAACTCATTCAGATAGAGAAAGAAAAATGTCATATCATTACTCTCATCTGTGGCTCTTAAATCTCTATACAAAAGTCAAAACAGGGGCTAGAGAGATGGCTCAGCAGTTAAAAGCACTGTCTGCTCTTCCAGAGGTCCTGAGTTCAATTCCCAGCAACCATATGGTGGCTCACAACCATCTATAATGAGATCTGATGCCCTCTTCTGGCCTGTATGTCTACATCAGATATACAGAAAATAAATAAATCTTTTTAAAAAGTCAAAACAATTTTCATATATATATAAGGAAAGATAAAGTTACTGAGTGAATCGTGGAGAATAGTGGGAGGATAAAAATAGTATAAGGGAGAGTGTGTGCTGTCCATGGTCAGAATGGGCCCAGTTAGGAGCCATACACAGCCCAGGCCACTGGGACCACCTTGCCCAGGCAGAGCACAAGCTGCTCATTGTCTGGGCTCCAATACATCCGGTCTGAATCATAGCAGTAGCACGAAAGGAACTACAAGAAACCTCCCTCTGCTGACCCAGTCTGGAGCTTAAGGTGTAAAACAAAGTCTCCTGGAGCTGAAACCTGGTCACCTGCCTGTTCCAATGAAGAACTTGCTGATCACCACAGGCAAGGGTACTTGAACTCTAATCATTCATCACTTATCCACTTGCAATGACAAGTGAAGGACACCAGAAGCTAGTTCCCAATATCAGAGAAAGCAAGATGACTAAAGGATAGTGTAAGAATGCAAACAACAAAAATCAAAACAATTCAGTATCTCCAGATCCTAGCTATACCAAAAAACCAACCGTGAGAACCCAAACACAATCGAAATACAAGAAAATGACCTCAAATCCTTGGTAACATAATAATGGAAGAAACTAATAAAATCCGTACAAATGGAGGAAGATGCAACCAAACAGGTTGAAGACATAAAAGAGGCCTAAAGTGAAGTACTGAAGATATTCAGGAAACTACAAACAGATGAAGGAAATCAATAATATAATTCAAGATCTGAAGATGAACAAGGAAGCTATAATAAAGGCACAGACATAAAAATTTGGCATCAAGAGGTCTTAAAGAAGAAAGCAAGCAACACAGAGAGGACCTTCTCTTACAGAATACAAGAAATGGAGAAACTAATCTCAGTAGTAGAATATACCATCGTAGAACTCGAAATAACCATCAAAGAAAATGCTAACTCTGAAAAATTCATGACACAAAACATCCAAGAAATCAATCACACCATGAAAAGATGAACCCTAGGAAAAATAGGCATTGAGGAAAATGAGGACTACTGACTCCAAAACCCAGAAAATATATTCAACAAAATCATAGAAGAAAACATCCTCAATTTAAAGGAGATGCACATAAATATACAAGAGGCCTACAGAACACCAAATAGACCAGAAAAGAAAATCTTCCCATCACATAATAACAAAAACTCAAAATATACAGAACAAAGAAAAAGTACTAAAAGTGGCAAGAGAAAAAGGCAAATTAATATACAATGGCAAACCCATCAGTATTACATCAGACTTTACATCAGAGAACATAAAACCACAAGGGCCTGGACAGAGGTCTGACAAGATCACAGAGACCACAGGTGCTAGGACAGACTACAATACACAGAGAAATTAGAAATAATCATTGATGGAGAAAATAAACTATTCTATGAAAAAAAAATTCAAACATTACCTATCCACAAATCCAGCTTTTAAAAAGTTACTGGAAAGAAAACTCCACCCCAAAGGGACAAATTACAATCAAAACTGGTCAGGAAATAGATAGCAGCATCACAAAATCACAACCACACAAACTCTCTACTAAAACCAACACCAAAAATTAAGGGACTTAACAGTCACTGGTCATTAATATCTCTCAGCATAAATGGTCTCAATTCTCCAATAAAAAAACACTCACTAACTGAATGGATGCGTAAATAGGATCCAATTATCTTCTGCATTCAAGAAAGATATCTAACCCACAAGACAGGCATTACCTCAGGGTAAAGGCCTGGAAAATCATACAAAGCAAACAGTCACAAGAAACAAGCTGGTAGAGCCATTTTTATATATAATAAAATAGACTTTCAGTTAAAGTTAATCAAAAGAGATGAGGAAGGACACTTCATAATCATCAAAGATAAAGTGAGCCAAGATGACACCACAATTCTGAACATCTATGTTCCAAGTATGATGGCACCCACATTTGTAAAAGACCTATTAACAAAGTTCAAACCACACATCTATCCCCACACACTAGTAGTGGGAGACTTTAATATCCCATTTTCACTGAAGGATTGGTCATTGAAACAGAAATGAAATCGCGGAGTAACAACATTAACCAATGTCATGAATCAAATGGATCTAACAGATACATAGAGAATTTTCCAGCCAAACATAAAGGATTATACCTTCTTCTCAGCATCCAATGGAACCTTCTCCAAAATTGATCACATAATAGGTCACAAAACAAGCCTCAACAGATTCAAGAAGATTGAAATAATACCATGTATCCAGTCAGATCCCCATGGTCTAAGGCTGGACTTCAACAACAACAGAAGTAACAAAAAGGCTACACACATATGGAAATTAAACAGTTCTCTATTTGATGACACCTTGGTCAAGGAAGAAATAAAGAAATAAAAGATTTCCTTCAATTTAATGAAAATGAAGGAACAACATACCCAAATTGTGGGACACATTGAAGGTAGTGCTAAGAGGAAAATTCATAGCACTAAGTGCCTTTAAGAAGAAATTTGAAACATCCCACATAAGCAACTTAATGACAAACCTGGAAGGCCTAAAAAAACAAGAAGCAGAAACACCCAAGAGGAGCACACATCTGGAAATAATCAAACTCAAGGCTGAAATCAATAAATTAGAAACAAAGAGAACAATTCAAAGAATCAACAAAATCAGGGGCTGATTCTATGAGAAAATCAACAAGACAGACAAACCATTAACCAAACCAACTAAAAGACAGAGAAACACTATCCAAATCAATAAAATCAAAAATGAAATGGGAGACATAACAACAGACAATGAAGAAATACAAAGAATCATAAGATCCTACTCAAAGACATATATGCAAAAAAAAATTGAAAATCTAAGGGAAGTGGACAATTTTCTTGATTGATTCTATTTGTCAAAATTGAATCCATATCAGATAAAGAAACCAAATAGTCCTATTTCTCCTAAAGAAATAGATGCAGTCATTGATAGTCTCCCAACCAAAAAAAGAAAAAAAAAAGAAAGAAAGAAAAAAAGAAAGAAAAAACCCAGAGCAAAATTGCTTCAGCACAGAATTCTACCAGATCTTCAAAGAAGAGCTAATACCAATACTCTTCAAGCTATTCCAAAAGACAGAAATGGATGGAACTTTAACAAATTTATTCTATAAGGCCACGGTCACTTAAACCCCACAAAGATCCAACAACAAAAAAAAAGAGTTTCAGACCAATTTATCTGATGAAAATTGATGCCAAAATACTCAATACAATACTTCCAAAATGATTACAAGAACATCAAAAATATCATTCACCATGACCAGGTAGGCTTCATTCCAGATATTCAGGGGTAGTATAATGTATGGAAATCCACCAATGTAATGCATCATATAAACAAAATGAAAGAAGAACCACATGATCATCTCCTTAGATGCAGAAAAAGCATTTGATAAAATATAACACCCATTCATGTTTAAAGTCTTGGAGAGATCAGGGATATAAGGCACATACCTCAACATAATAAAAGCTATATACAGCAAGCCAATAGCCAAAATCAACTTAAATGGAGAGATACTCAAGGACGTTCCTCTAAAATAGGAACTCTCTCTAGCAAGTGGATCCAAATGAGAAAGGAAGAACTCAAACTGTCGCTATTTGCAGATGATATGATAGTTTACATAAATGACTCCCACAATTCCACCAGAGAACTCCTACAGCTGATAAACACCTTCAGCAAAATGGCTGGATACAAAATTAAATCAAAAAAATCAGTAGCCTTCCTATATACAAAGGACGAACATACAGAGGGAGAAATTAGAGAAACTACACCCTCCACAATAGCCACAGCATAAAATGTCTAAGAGTAACTCTAACCAAGCAAGTAAAGGACTTATTTGAAAAAACTTCAAATCTCTGAAGAAAGAGACTGAAGAGGATAACAGAAGATAGAAAAAGTTCACTTGTTCATGGATAGGAAGCATCCACATAGTAAAAATGGCCATCTTACCAAAAGCAATTTACAGGTTCAATGCAATCCCTATCAAAATACCTATACATTTTTTTAAGACATTGAAAAATCTGTTTTCAATTTCATATAGAAAAACAAAAAACCCAGTATTCTAAAATGATCCTGAACAATAAAGATCCTCTGGAGGAATCCCCATACCTGATCTCAAGCTGTGCTATAGAGCAATAGTAATTTAAAAAGCATGGTATTGTCATAGCAATAGGCTGGTTCATCAAGGGAATTGAATGTAAGACCCAGAAATAAATTCATACACATATGGTCACTTGATTTTTGACAAAGAAGCCAAATGTTATCAATGGAAAAAGGATAGCATCTTCAACAAATGGTGCTAGTTTAACTGGATTGCTACATGTACAAAAAATGCAATTAGAACTATAGTCATCACCATTCACAAAACTCAAGTTCAAATGGATTAAAGACCTCAACATAAAATCAGAGTCACTAAGTCGGTTAGAAGAAAAAATGGGGAAGAGCCAGGAACATATTGGCACTGGACACAACTTCCTGAACAGAACACCAACATCCCAGGCCTTAGTGTCAACAATCAATAAATGAGACCTTATGTGGCTGAGAAGCTTCTGTAGGCAGAAGGACACTGTCAACAGCACAAAGCAAAAGCCCACAGACTGGGAAAAGATCTTCACCAACCCAACATCTAACAAAGGTCTAATATCTAAAATATATAAAGAGCTCAAAAAATTAAGCACCACCAAACTAAATAACCTAATTGAGAAATAGGGCTCAGAACTAATCAGAGAATTTTCAACAGAGGAATATTGAAAGACTGGGAAACACTTAAAGAAATGCTCAATGTATTTAGTCATCAGAGAAATGCAAATAAAAACATCTCAGAGATTCTATCTTATGCCCATCAGAATGGCTAAGATTAAAAATTTAAGTGACAGCACATGCTGGCAAGGATGTGGAGAAAGGGGAACACTCCTTCATTACTGGTGGGAATGCAAACTTGTACAACCATTTTCAAAATCTACCTGTTGCTATCTCAGAAAACTTGGCAAAGGGCTACTTCAAGACCTAGCTATTCCACTTTTTGGATTATACCCAGAAAATGCTCCACCACACAACAAGGACATATGTTCAACCATGTTCATAGCGGCCTTGATCATAATAGCCTGAACCAGGAAATAGCCTAAGTGACCCTTTGTTGAAGAATAGATAAAGAGACTGTGTTACATTTACACTATGGAATACTACTCAGCTTTTAAACGCAAAGAAATCCCAAATTTTCTGGATGAATGGATGGAACTATAAATTATCAAAATGAGGGAGTTAACCTAGAAGCAAAAGGCTCACATAGTATATACTCACTTATAATTAGACACTAGCCCAAGAGGGATGTCCCATGAAAGTCTTCACCTACCAGGAGATAGGGATAGATGTGAGGACATCCTATTGAGACTCTAGGTGAGAAAAGTAGGAGGGAATAGGGAAATAGAAGAAATCAGAAGATCCCAGAAACCTGTAAGAAGAACAATATGATGAGCAGATCAGGGTCCAGGGTTCTGCACAAACTGCTGTATCAACCAAGGGCAATACATGCAGTAAATGTTGGACTCTTACTCAGATCTAGCCAAGGGACAGGACATTTTCCACAGTTGAGTAGAGAGTGGGGACTGATTCTGACATGAACTCTGGTGCTCCATATTTAACCACTTCTCTTTGGTGGGGAGGCCTGGTGGCACTCAAGAAAGAATAAACAAGCTACCAAGATGAGACTTGATAGGCTGTGACCATATAATGGGATAGGAGGTCCCCCTCAGTCACAGACTTAGGGGAGAGGAATAGAGTAAAAGCGGGAAGGAGGGAAGAACAGGAGGATACAAGGGATGAGATAACAATTGAGATGTAATCTGAATATGTTAATTAAGTAAAATATAGTATAGGGTTCTAAAGAGGGGTATTAAATTTCTGACTATTGTCAATGTCAAAGAAAAGACATGAAATGTATCGTCTATATTAAACCAAATACAATAGTTGTGTATCACTATGCATGAAGAGTCCTTTTAAATGGGTATCTTCATCTATAATCCACAAGTTCCTAACTGTACCATTTAAAAGTGGTCTACTCTATGAGATAAGGTCCTTCTCATCAGGAACACTAGTTTGCACCCAATTACTTTTTGCATCCTAATCTTGCATGTGTGTTGCATATATTTTATTCTCTATGACATGACAGCTCACATCGTGTGTATCAAGACTATACTTCAATAAGAGAACTGAAGCATGAAGGCCTTGCTGCCCTTATAACTGCCACTCCACCCATTTGGAAACTTCATTATTTTTATCTGAAATTCCTTGCTCTTTCCTACAATATCAAGACCTATTTTTTCCTCTTCAAAATGTCAGTTCCATATTTCATTTTTAGTTGAAGGATTACTACTGGCCTAGTTTCACAAAGTTATGCAATTATCCAGCAGAATCCACTTACTTGCCAGTAATTGGAGTATAGCCATCAATGAGGGAATAATAGCAAGGCTTACAGTTCAGAGTAAAGAACAAAAAAAAATATATCATTCAGCTTTTGCAACAAAGGTAGAAAGACGCTTGTCCGTAGTGACATTATGAGCTTCAGGTTTTTCAGTATAGAATTTTAATTGCAATTTTTCCTTCTTTGCAATAAAAGATCATGTTCTAAATGCTTTCCAATAGAATTAACTCAGCAATCAAATTAAGGCTTTCACATTATGATTTGAGCTAATATAACAGATCTTTCATGCCAAAAGAAAAGAAGCAATCTGGAGGCAATATTGTGTAGTCTTGCAGTGAGTGTAGTTATTGGTATCTAATGACATTCAAATTACTTCTATTACATTGAGAAACTAATAATTTATGTCACATAAAAAGTGATATAAAGTATTGAAGATATGTTTCATCTTTTTACATCCAAATGTAAAATGTCCTGATCAGGACATTTTAATAATGCTTATGCACTGGACTTTGTTCAGTATTAATAGTCCAAACAAATGAATACTGGCTTTTAGACATGGAAGTTAGCTACTTGTGTGTCTTCATCAGTGATGGGGCTTGTTTGCTAAGGCTGAAGGCCATATTAAAATGAAGACTAATGCTTTCTTTCTGCTACACAGTCATTAAAATATGTATCACCTTAAGATTCATACACCTGGATAACAAAATTGACTGTGCATTTCTCCTTAAAAATCCATCTAAACTGGTTCCAAAAAGTGTAATAGTATTGTTTTGGGGCTATTTAAAAGAGATAAAGGGGAGCTGATTGAAGGCATTTCTGCATTCACTTTCTCCCTATTCTTTTTTTTTTCCTCCCTATTCTTGATATGACTGGCTTCTTTAAGTTCTTGTTTTGACTTCCCCACAATAATGGATTGGAACCTGAAATAGTAACCAAAATAAGTCATTTCTTTTTTACAACTGGTTTTGTCAAGATATTTTATCACAGCAACATGAGGAAATATTTCTTCTAGGATTAATATACAGAAGATGATAATATGTCATCCAAGGGCTACATCCCAAGCTGTCAGAAGAAAGTGGCAGTGTCTTAAGTATTGTCCAGATGGTACCAGGATTTAAAGCAAAGATAAAGAATTAACAGCATCATAGAAAGCATCAACAGTCATGCACCATGTAGTATGATTAGTACTTCTGAAACAAGTTTCCAAAAAGATATTTCATGAAACTGTGAAGGTTAAAATTTATTGCAGTTGTGTTTCCAAGATACGAATGATGCCAAGTCAATGAAAATGGTCAAAGAGAATGGCAGAAAAAAGCAGAGTTGGCATAAGGCTAAGATAGCAGCTGTTGTATTGCTGAGGATTTGTGGCTTCCTTATTTGGAGCCCTGAGCATTACTTCATATGTCCCACAAGCATGGCATAGACATGAAGGATCTGATGTTTTTCTCTCATAAATTTTTGGTTTGTTTTTGCGGTTTTTGCCTCTCTCTCTTTCACAAAAACAACAAACAAAGAAACAAACAAAAAGGCAAAGAAAAAAAAAAACAGACCATAACCAAATAAGAAGACCATTTGGTTTTGAAAAGCAATTGGTGTTCTCTTCTCAGTGAAAGCTGATTTCTCCCTTCACACACCTTTAGTTTTCCAGATTGGATTGAAGTCTTGCTACAGGGCTTTCACCATTCAAATTAGCATGCCTATAGCTGTGATACTTTGTTTGCTTTGAGACAAACTATTTCAATGTTTTCTGCATTCTATAACTTATTTATAAGCAAATACATAACCATACCTAAATTTGCCACCAGTATTTAAAATATATGCTAAGGTTCCAGGAAAAGGATCAAGCAATCTTATTCTCACCATATGTGTAAAAATTAGTATTATTTTAATTAAGTGATATAATTGAATAGTCTTACTGGCACAAAGTGTTATTTTCATGTATTTGTACAACATCACTAATTTTAAAAAAGTTTGTTAGTGTATTTATCACCTCAATCATAATTTTTGTTATGAAAGATTATAAATTATTGTCTTATTTATATTGAATTCATTTTTGGTATACTATATTTACTCTGCAGAAAAACTTTCTTCCCCCAATATCTCTGAAATGTTATATGGTTTTACCAGCATTTATCCAAACATTTTCTTCTTTCCACCTCCAGGTTCCTTCACCATACTTCCCTCAACTTATCATGATTTCCATTTCTTTCCTTTGTCACAGATACATATCACATTTAAGTATTGAACAATATATTCCTTGTTTAATTTACATAGAAAATATCTTCCATTCATTTTTTTTTCTATGTCACATATACTATCACTTTTCACTACTGACCAATATATTCCTGGAGTAATTTACTTAGAAAATATCTTCCATGTAACCAATATCATAAATGCCAGGATCTTCCTGTTGTTGAAGGCTGAAGTATATTGAACTATAGGTGGCCAGTATATTGAACTATAGGTGGCCAATGATAAATGATGTATAGATGATAAATGGGTAGATGGTAGATAGATATTGATGAAATATAGATGAGAGACAGTCAACATGGTTTTTGTCCAAATAATAAGTTTACTTCAATATATGGTTTACTATGAATAATGCTATGGTAAAAATGGAATTGCAGATATACTTTCAAAATTCAAACAATAAAAAGAATGTATGGTGTGGTCATTTTGCTTTTTAATTTCAAATGAATCTAAATGTTTTCCATAGTAGGCACTCTTTACAGATGTTCTCTGACTTAGTATGATGCTTCTTATGAGATTTGAGTTTATAATTGTATGACAGTGATGGATATTCAGGATAAACTCTGATTTGATTCTTTTCAAAGCTGGCCACAAGCAACTTACTACAAATCTATAACCCGAACAACAACAATGAGCTGTACTTCAATGTCAGCTGTATGAGAAGAAGGTTAAATTAGAATCTAGAATGTGCTAGGGAATATGACTATGATAATTTATGGGACAGTTGTGTTTATTGAATCCATTTTAAATATATGTTATTTTCAACTTATGTTTATGGCTATGTAAAATTATTGTAAACTGAAAGTATTTCATACAAATTTATACATACATCATAAAATCTGTTGATAACTGTTTTAATTTTTATATGAATATCCATGTATTTCAATATAAAAGGAGAAAAATGTTAAGTGTATTACAAATGAAGACATAAGATAATTTTTGTTTATAGATAGCATGATCATAGTTGCAGAAAATCTTAAAAATTGTAAGCAGAAGGAAGTGTACACCTAAAGCATAACAAAATTATGTAATATCATCATAACTAGGGAATATTACCTTAATTTGAATACCATTAATTTGTATTATTAATTCCACACTTTATTGTATCTGCATACAATACAGAGTCAAATATAATTTTAAATCTAAAAGTCTTGATTTAATTTACTATAGTAGAATTTCCTTTTCTCTTTTTAATATATTTTTACTTTTTCAAATCATTTATATTATTACACATACATAAAATTAACTACATATAGCAAGAAGGACCATGAAATAATTAAAAATTATATAAATCTAGGAGGATAGATTGGATTTAATTTAGTAAACTTTTCAACCTATAAGATTTACGCTGGTTTTGAGATATAGTGAACTTTGGACATGGAGTCACACTATTTTACGTCTTTTGGTGTACTCAAGTTCTTGCATATTGCTTACCTTTCACAGGCCTGATTATTAAGCTCATTTCTGATCATAGTTCTGTAATGTTGTCTAGAACCATGTATGTTTTCCTCAATCTTTGAATTAAAGAATTTGATCTATATCCAACAGTATATGACAATTTTAAATTTTTCATACATATTTATAGTATTATACATATATATAATAAACTACCTATAGCAAGAATAACCATTGCACAATCAGGAATTATATAAATGTTACATTCTTAGTGTTTTGGCTATTTGTATGTAAGAGCCTTGAAGAAGACATCTTTCCTATCTTTTTAAAATTTTTTTATTAATTTATTCATATTACATCTCAGTTGTTAGCCTATCCCTTGTATCCTCCCATTCCTCCCTTCCTCCCACTTCCCCCCCTACTCCCTTCCCCTATGTCTGTGACTGAAGGGGACCTCCTCCCCCTGTATATGCTCATAGGGTATCGAGTCTCTTCTTGGTGACCTGTTATCCTTCCTTTGAGTGCCATCTGGTCTCCCCATCCAAGGGACATGGTCCAATATGGGGCACCAGAGTTTGTGTGAAAGTCAGAATTCCTTCTCCACATCTTTCCTATCTTGGTGCATCTAAATTTCTGAATGTAAATCAATCTCTATCACAATTTCTCATTATCAACTTAAAGCACCTATCTAGACCCAAAAATAATTACGCTTCATTATAAAACTAAACTACCTGGTATTCAACTCAATCAGAGACTGGAAAAAAAATAAACTTGATTACCTGAGTATGCCAGAAGTGCAGATTAGTAGCTTTACAAATGGGAAGATGACAGAGACAGTTTTCAACCTGAATGGTCACCCAAAACTCACTATAACATTGGTGCATCTTCTTCAGCTTTCTGGCCCAATATTTCTGACAGAAATATTTGTGAGACAGGAACTACTGAGTAATTACATACACGGTCTTGGCAGAGTTTGGCCGTCAACTCTGTCTGCACCAAAGCTTTCCCTTTTTTAGGCAGAATTCTGTCTGTGGTAGAAATGAGGACCTGTTGCCCAGTGGCTAGTTTGCCATACTTGAAGCCGTCTCCACAAGGAGCTTCTTAATGCTCATCATCATCTTTGATGTATGCTGCGTGATGCCAGGAGTCAACCTATCTCACTGTCAATGAATCTTTAAAGTAATAAAATCATTTTTAAATGTCATATTCTGCATGTCTCTGGGATTTTTGAAGACATTACATATCTTCTTTATCCTTCTATAGAGTCATATTTATCTGCTGGACTTACGATGTATATTCTTGTGATAAAAGTAGACTAGCAATTGACGTGATGGTGATTTAATCTACTAAAATTTAATTTGTATAACTTATTTCTCCTAAACAGCTTACTATAGCACTTTCAAAGCATTGGAAGGAAGTATTGTATTATAATGGGTTATATGTGTACATTAAATCATATTAGAGTGTATGTGTCTGTGTTTGCCTGTGTGTGTGTATGTGAAGAATAACCTTACCTTTGAATTCTATACCACTGTATCTAGAATTGAACTTATTTTGTATCTATACACAAATTTCTATATGAGTGAATTAAAAACACCTTCTGCATGACAATTGAAGCATTAAGTTGAGGAGTAGATTCACTAATCTACTTTTTGTTCTATCTTCCCTGTATAATTCTATATTCTCCCTTATTTCTTTTCAACCCCTTTTTCCAAACAGAATGTCAATGTCCAATATGCTGCGAGGAATGCATCCTGCCAGGTCTGATCTATTTCAGTGTATGGTTCTTTTGTTCTGAAAATGGGTTTTTTCTCAAAAGCATTATACAGTCCTAAAATTATAAGTGTATAAAAGGTGTGCGTGATGCATGAAACAATTGAGGCTGGATTTCTGCCTTTTTAATGAGTAGAAAAGGAAGACATCTGTAAATTTTCATTCATGCCGTATGAAGAATATCATCTAAGAGTATTTCATAGGAGTTATTTAGTCTACAATAATCATTGTCTATGCCTAGACATTCACGTTTCAGCCAGTCTCAGAGCTAGTCCCATATGGTGGGATTAGCAATATGTAACTTGTTTGTTCTGCAGTTTAAATTCTTCACATCCTTATTGTAGTCACCTTCATCATTCCCTCCTGATGCCCCCTCCCTCCCTCATCCCCTCTTCCTCCGTCCCTTATCACTCAGACAGGGGAAACCTCTTTCCCTAATATCTTTCCTCAGTCTATCAAGTCTCATCTGCACTAGTTGTAACCTCTTCCTCTGTAGCCTGGCATGGCCCTCTTGCCAGGGGGAAGTAATCAAAGTTCGGTGGCCATAGTTCATACCTAAAGTTGTCCCTACTCTCCAGATGTGGGATCCACAAGGATACTGTTCTACTACATCCAAGCAGTGGGTCTAGTACCACATCATTCGTGGTCCTTAGTTTATGTTTTTGACTCTGTTTTACAGCATAGTTATCCTGTATTATGTGGATAATGTATGGCTTTGAGTGAGTATATACCATGTATGTGTTTCTGGGTCTGGGTTACATCACTCAGGATGATGTTTTCCAGTTCTATCAATTTGCCTACAAATTTCACAAATATGAAGATAAATGAACCTAATGTCCATTGAAATATTTACTATTCAATCTCAGTTTGAGCAAAATGACACGTATTAATTTATTCTTCTTTTGTAAGTAAATAAAAAAAGTCAAGGTGAAACACTGTAATGTAGTTTCTATTTACTAACATTTATATAGCACTAAATTTACTTATCAAATTTCATAAAATATTAAATTATGTGTTATTTTAAATAAACAATCTGTTATTCTGTTTACATTGTTTTCTGTTATGTACTTAGAATTAGAATGATCTTAATGTTCTTACATGATGAAATATGTCTACTTTACATCTACTTGGTCAATAAGATCATACTATAGAGATATTGGGAAAAAATGAAGTAATCTAAGGAGAAAACTTCAGTCCTTTTCCTGAAATATATAGCTCCAGCACTATAAATAGTTCCCAGAGAAACATTTATTACTATAAAAGTTTGAGCCAAGAAAATATCAAATGTGTTTTTCTCCATCCAAAAAATTTTGAGATCAAGAAGTTTTCTTTCATCCCCTTTTCCACTTTCTTTTCATTTACTCAATTCCTCTCAAACCACACCATGATTCTCTGTGTCCTGGAAAAGCTCACTAGTGTGCAATTTCCTCAGACCTAATTTTAGTGCCTTTAACTCCACACCTCAATGAAATCTATAGTCAAGATCCTTACAATCTCAGCAGTAGAATATTACAAGTTTATATCTTTACTGGCATGTTACTGGAACTATTGTCATTGTGATGTAAGTTCCTATACATTATATCAACTTCTGTGCTTTTAATTAGCTAAATAAGGCTATGTTTCTCATCTGACTTAAATTCAGGTTATCGTTTATCTTTTCTTTGTTAACTGAAAAAAAACCCAACATATTCTTGATTATACCTTTGTTAAAATGAAATGAGTATTTTGGAATATAAACATCAAGCACAACATTTTCCCAGATTCTCTAGACCCTAATCCAACAAACGCATATTAGATTCTATCTATCACAGTAAAATATTTCATATATTTGTATATCAACTATCAACAATATCATTTTCATCACCCTTGTCTCTTATTCTGCATTCATTGTGTTCTGATCACCTTAGATTTATTTCCCCATACTCCTCATCTATATCAAATTTTCATACAGCCTCCAATTCATCAGTATTTTATATATTTTTCTTTGTAACAAAATCACATTCCTCCTATGTTGCTTCTAGGCTAAATAGAAATTCATAAGCATGAAAAGGCACAACACATCGCAGCATGATTTATTATTACAGTAATAGGTATAGAAAGTCTGCTGGTAATTAATGTATTCACTTTACATCCTGGTCTTAGCCACCATCCCTCCATTCCTCCAAGTACCAACCTCCCTACAGAGATGTAGCTAATAGGAAGCTCAGGCTTTATATGGGTCCTATACTAAAAGTAGTGGGCATTAATTCTCATATGGACTCTGATGTCACATTTTAAAAAATAAATTTATTATATTACACATGTATAAAACTAACTACATGCATCAGGGAGACCCATGTGACAATCATGAGTTCTATAAATGTTACATTTACATTGGTTTGGCTATTTGTATTTGTCCAGCTTGAAGTAAACGTTTTTCCTGTCTTGTTGGGTCTACATTTCTGAATGAAATTCAATATCTATCCTACTCAACTCTAACAACTTAACTTCTTTATATTGATCTAAAAAGACCTTATCCCCTAACCAACCAAACTTGATTGTAAAACTATACTATCTGGCCTTCAATTCCCCTCAGAGACTTGAGAAGGAATAAAACTTAAATTCCTGAGTGAACCACCAGCGTAGGTTTAGCAGCTTCCAAAATGTACAAATTGACTTAGGGTTCCTAAACAGTCACCCAATACTTTCTATAACTTTGGAGTCTCATCTTCGGCTTTCTGATGCCACTTTTCATCACTCCCTCTGGCTGGACTGCCTTTCCAGGCACAGGGGAAGAGGACATGTACAACCCTGATATGATTTCATGAGCTGTGGTAGATAGGACAAATGGCTCCACTTTGCTGAGAAATAGGGGATGGGAGAGAAGGAGAGGGGGAGACATAAAGAGGGATAGGGCTTTGTCCTTAATGCAAAATTAATTAAAAGAAAACGAATTAATTAATTCAAATATTCATCAAATAATTTCACAAAAATTTCATAAAATACAAACAAAAAATGGTCACTTCTTTTAAAGAAACCACAGTTATCCTCATGCACACACCACATAAAAACCCAACTAATAAAGATAATTACAAACTAAGTTCCATGCTGAACATAGATGCAAAAATACTCAATAAAATACATACAAACAAAATCCAAAAACATATAAAAAGATCCTGCACCATGTTCAAAGTTTGTTTTATCCTAGAGGAAGAAATGGTTCAACGTATGACAATCAGTAAACATTATACCTCATCTATAAGATGAAAGAAAAAAATTACATGATGATCGTATTAGATGTCAAAAAAAATCCTTTGACAAAGTCCAGCACCATTTCTTGATAAAACTATGGGAGGCAGTAGGGATAAAAAGAACATAATTAAATATGCATAATAGATGCAATATATAACAAGGAAAGCTATATCCAGCATCAAACTAAATGGAAAAAAAAACTAAAAGAATTTTGACTGAAATTAGGATCAAAACAAGGCTATTTACTCTCTCCTTATTTATTTAATATACTTCATTCATGTTTGCTAGAATTTAGTAAACAGGTTTAGCCAGAACGATTAGACAACAGATGGAGATCAAGGGCATACCATTAGAAAGGAAAAAGTCAAAATAAATTGCCATAATTTGTGAATGAAATGGATGTACACATAAAGGATCCTAAAATTTCACCTGATATACACCCTTGAGAATAGTGGATAGATATAAGACTACAAATGACAAATGTACCGTTAAAAAAATCAGGAAAGGAACATCCTTTACAACAAGTTCCCATAATATATCCTGGGTTAAATCTAACCAATCAAGTAAAAAATTGTATTAAATTGAAAAAGATATCAGAAGATGGAAAGATCTCCTATACCCATGGAATGGTAAGATTAATATAGTAAAAATGAATGTTCTGCCCAAAGCAATCTACAGATTCAATGCAATTCTCATCAAAACTCCAACATAATTCTTTCCAGACTTTGAAAGGGAAATTCTCAATTCGTGTGGAAAAACAATAACAAGGAGAAGAGAATAGGATAGTTAAAACAATCCTGAACAACAAAAGGACTGATGGGTGTATCACCATCCCTAAATTGATTTTTGATAAAGAATCCAGAAGTACACTCTGGAAAAAATCATCTTCAACAAATGGATCTGGAAAAACTGAATGACTGACTGCACATACAAGAATGTGAATCAATCCATATTTATCATTATAAACAAAAGTCAAGTATATGTGGATCAAAAACCTCAGCATAAAATGGGACACACTGAGGTTGATTGCAGAGTGTATGGGGAATAGATTTGAATGCTTTGATTCATGAGACAACTTTCTGAAAAGAACACCATTAACACTGGCATTAATTTCAACAATTAGTAAATGGTATCTCATGAATCTGAAAATCTTTGGCAAGATAATCAGACAACATGCCAGCCTACAAAATAGCCAAAGAATATTATTAAATCCACATCTGATAGGGGTCTAATATCTAAAATATATGAGGGACCCAAGAAACTTCATATCCAAAACCCAATCAATTTTTAAAATGGGATAGAGTTCTAGACAGAGGATTGTCAATAGCAAAATCTCAAATGGGTAAGAAATACTTAAATGTTCAACATACTTTGTTATTAGAGAAATGCAAATCAATACTACTTCAAAATTCCACACTACAAATATCAGAATGCCTAAGATCAATGACACAAGTGACAACTCACACTGGTGAGGATGTGGAGGAATGGAAACATTCCTCCATAGCTGGTAGGAATGCAAATTAGTACAACCATCTTAGAAAACAATGACAGTTCCTCATAGAATTGGAAATTGATCTGCCTCAAGACCCAGCACAACTACTCTTGGGAATATACCCGAGGGGCACTCCATTCTACAACAAAATAACTTGATCAGCTATGTTTACTGGAGCTTTACTCCTAACAACCAGAAACTTGAAACAACCTAGATGTCACTCAGGAGAAGTGAATAGAGCAGATATGGTTATTTGCATAATGGAGAATTATTCTGCTCTTTAAAAATTATCACATAAAATTTGTAGGCAAATGGATAGCATTAGAAAAAAATCATCATAAGTGAAGTAACCCATACCCAGAAAGACCAATATGGTATGTATTCACTTACAAGTGGATATTAGCCATGAAGTAAATAAAATCAAACTATAACCCACAAACACAGATATGCTATATAAAGAGGATAGAGTAGATTCTGTGGGTGCACTGTTGACAGGCAGGAACAAGGGTAGGAATAATCAATGACAATGATTGTGCTCCCGCAGGACATTGTCAGTGGGGATAAATGACAGACCAAAAGAGAGACTGGGTGCTCCAAGATATTTGTCTTATTGCTCTAGATAGGACTTCAAGTACTATATTTAGTAGACATGGAAAGAGTGAACAGCCTTGTGTCCTGCCTAATTTTAGAGGAACTGCTTTGAGTTTCTTGACATTTAATTTGATGTTGGCTGTTATCATTCTGTATATTTACCTTTATTATGTTTAAGTATGGGCCTTGTATCACTGATCCTTTGTAAGGTTTTTATCATGAAGTGGTGTTTGATTTTGTCAAAGATGTTTTCTGCATTTAATGAGATGGTCATGTGACTTTTTTCTTTCAGTTTGTTAATATTTTAATTACATTGATGAAATTTTGTTTATTGAGCCATCCTTGCATCCCTGGGATGAAGAATCTTGATCATAGTGGTTGATATTTTTGATGTGCTCTTGGATTTTGTCTGTGAGTATTTTATTGAATAATTTTCACCTGGATTTTTTGTGTCAAAAAACTTTTTAGATTGAACATTTTCTTTAACCAATGTATCAATTTTTTCCATTTGATGTTGTATCTGTAGCTTCTGTTCTCTTCCCTAGGTCTTCCAGCTCCAGGATTCCCTCAGATTGTGTTTTCTTTATTTCTTCTATATTCATTTTTAGGTCTTGGAAAGTTTCATTTTTTTCACTCATTTATTTTATTTTCTTCCATTTTAAGGGATTTATTGATTTTCTTCACCTGTTTGTGTATATTTTTATGTGTTTTTCAAAAGATTTATTTATTTCCTTTACCTGTTAGATTAATTTTCATGTCTTGTTTTAAAAGATCTATGCATATCCACCTTTAAGGCCTCTATCATCTTTATAAGGTTGATGGAAGGTTCTCTTCTTTGGCTTCTGTGGTTTCAGAGTGTTCAGGGCATGCTACAGTAAGATATCTGTATTCTGTGTTGCCAAAATGCCCTGGCTTTTGTTGATCATTTTATTAAGCTGGCCTTTACCCATCTGGTTGACCCTGATCTTGGCTGTGTGTTCCTTATCCTGGCAGGACTCCTTGGTGAGGCAAACAGAGCCTTGGTCTTGATGGTGGAGCTCAAGGTACAACAAGCAGGCTTCTATATTCTACTAGTTGAGTGTTCCTGGGGACCTTTAAGCATAGATGGTCCTCAGCTGACTCTGTTTCTGGTAAGCCTAGCAAGCAGGAGAAAGGCTGTGATTAGTCTAAGTTGCTTGTTGCTGGGAACCTAAAGACCTGCATGAACCTGGGCTGGTAGGTTTTCTTGAGAGGGAAAGTTGTAGAGTTTGGTGTGGGGGTGGGACAGAGGGTAGCTGCTCTATATTTTCTTTTTGATTTGTTGTTTTTGTTTGTTTGTTGTTGTTGTATTTAGTTTTTCAGGACAGTGTTTCTTCCATTTCTCTATCCCTTGGTGTCTTGGAGCTCACTCTGTAGACCAGGCTGGTCTTGAACTCAGAGATCTTCTTGTTTCTATCTCCCAATTACTGGGTTAAATGTGTATGCCACAGCCATCCAACTGCACTACATTTTCTTTACTCATTTATCCTCTCATGGATATTCAGGTGGTTTCCATTTCTTGATAATTTTGCATAGTGTTGTCGTGTACTGGAGTTTAGATGTCATATGGTGATACTAACTTAGTGTCCTTTGGATCTATGTGTTGACATTCACAGATATAAATATTGGACCTGTATATGAAAACTTAATTTCAAAATTGTCAAAACTGAAAAAATTCTGATATTCTTTTTAAAAGTACATTAGATGCACATAAGATAATGCATTAGATGTACATAGGGTTTAAACCTAGTTGTGTATGAAGAAAAGTACAAGGATTTTCTTTTTTCTGGAAATTTGTGTGAAAAAAAATCAGGGTCACAGAATACACAAAATTGTTCAAGCTTCCATTCCTCTTTACTTTGTCAAACTTTTACATGTACACACATCACAAATAAAAAAGTATGCAAACTTTCTTCAAATGATTTGAGAGATAATCATAACATGTAATTAAAGCCAATGAATTTATAATGCACGTTCTTATGGAGATAAAATGAAAACATTGCAATAGTATTTAGGATAAATAAAGGAAAAAGGCTAAAAGTTCACTTCCATCTAATGGTAAAGCTACAGTGTTTCATGAAAATCAATGAGAAAAATAAGTAAAAATTAGAAATACATGTGACCACTCAGAACTTTTAAATAGCATTTTACCAGTTGATTTCTGAATCCTCCTTTTATTGAATTTGTGTTAAATGAGAAAACAAATAGCTCCCATCATAAAATATGCACAGGACTACAACTGTAATTTACTGAATTTTAAAAGATATTTAATTTTTCCTACATGTTCCAGTAAATGATAATTTTTCAATATATGGGAATTTATAAGGTGATAGCATAGCTACAATAGTACACATATTAGAGAAAAATGATATTTTGAGATATTTGCTACCTACTCTGGAAAAATGGCAACAATAAAAGATACACAGAGACAGAGTATTTAAAAAATCAATTATATTATGACATATTACATAAATGTAAACTTTTATAAGACTGTAAAATTTAATATCCACAAAGTATGTCAGTTTTACACATTGCTAAAATGTTAGATCCACATTTTTGCAATGATGAAAATATTTTGAATTAGTGGAATTGTTTATATATAAATTTTCTATGTTTTCTCTTTTTTGCCTTTAAATTAATTTATTTTCAGATCATCCCACAAAACTGTATAAGTCAAAACATGCTGGCACTAGCATTAAAAATAAACACAGATACTAAGGAACATAAGAGAGAACAAAAATAAACTCATACATAAACTGTCAACAACTATGGGGATAAAAATGCCAAGCATGAACAATAGGTGATGTTTATTCTCTTTAGCAAACACAATTAGGCATAGTGCGTATCTGCAAGCAAAATGGTGAGATTAGAAGGCAGCTTTGAGAAAAACTGGGTGTTTATCTTGCACTATACACCCACCCCCTTAAAAAATTCATTTATAATGAGTTAGCAACTTAACTGAAAGGAATAAAACTGTACAACTATAATAATGCATAGAGGAAAATATCTTCTTTGTAATGGTATTTTGGATATGGCACCACAACAAAAAATGGACAAGAGAGGCTACAATGACTTTTTAAAAATACCCTTCACTTAAACAGGAAATTTTCATAAAGAGCATTTAATGCTCTCCTTTTTGACATAATAATTTTCTTGTCTTTAGTCGTGGCCCTGTTTTAATGCTAACCAAGTATTAATTTTGAGCATATTTATACTCCTTTTTAAAAGATGAATTGGAAAATTGCATGCAGTATTCCAACCAAACGGGATTTAGTCTTAATGACAGTTCTCATTGTCTCTTCTAGTTCCCAAATTAACTTTGGAATATAATTTACCTATTTTCCTCCTTCTTTTAAATATATTTTTCTCACATATATCCTAATTAATATTTCCAGTACCTCTCTTCCTTCAAGTTCCTCCCCAACTTTCATCCCATTCCGATCCACTCCCTTTAAGCCTCCCATTAGAAAATAAACATGTACCCCAGCCAAGGAAGTAGAGAAGCTTCTGCAAAATCCATTTCTCCTTCTGCTCTGCTACATCAAAGTCCTGAGTCTCTTCCCTACTTCCTCCGCAGACACCTCTGCAGCCTCATCTCTGACATATATCTCATCTCTGTAAGATTTTTCAGATATTCTCCTAACTTCCCTTTCTGTACTCTTCGCTTGATCCAAACACTCAACTTCAGGAGGTGTTTTCTACCAACACACAGGGAAGCAAGTAGGCTTACTGCATACATACCTTCAGGTGCCTTTCTGCCTCTCTAAATCAAACCCTTCATCCTATCTGCTGCTCAGCAGATGAATACCTGCTGCAGCCTCTCTTACCTTTACCTTTCCCATATCTCCAATGGCTCCCACAGATCTTCCCCTACTGAACTTCATCTCCCATTGACTCTTTGTTTTAACCAAACCACCACCTCCCTTGGACCCCACAGACCACTTCTGCCACTGAAGCAGAAAGACCAACTACAGATCTTTATCTCTCTCTCTCTCTCTCTCTCTCTCTCTCTCTCTCTCTCTCTCTCTCTCCATTCCTCCAAGTCCAGTCCCCTAGTCTATTGCTCAACATTTCACTGTTTCCCACCCCTCTGTAATAGTTGATTCCAGAGATCTTCCTTTATCCCAGCATGGAACTTTAGCAAGGACTCCCTGGGAACTCAAAAGCCCAGAGAAACAGGTAAGCTACACCCAGCTCCTCATTTTTTACTCCATCCCTTTAAGTCAAATCCAGGAGACGCATCCCCAGCTCTGTAGCACACCAGCTGATATGACCTCTCCTCAATGCTTAAACCTTTTTCCTGAGGACCAGCTAAACAGATCCTGCTGAATCATGGGATTTCCTCCCTATGTCAAAGCCCTTCCATTACCCCCATTCCATCCCCATTCTGAATTTTCAGGTCTTTAAGTATGTATGTATGTATGTATGTATGTATGTATGTATGTATTCACTTTACATCCTGACCTTACACCCCTTTATCCTCCCCTCCCAGTCCTACCTTCCCTCACCTCTTCCTCAGAAAAGGGGAACCCTTTATCCACCCACCCAATGTCATCAAATCCCATTAGAGCTGAGTTTGTCCTCTTCCCCTGTTGCCTGGCAAGGCAGCCTGGACATGAGGAAGTGCTTGAAATGCATGCAACATAAGCCATGCCAGAGATAATTCCTGTTCTCAGTAGTGGACCCACATGAAGCCTGAGCTGCCAATCTGCTACATCTACGGAGAGGACTTAGGTCCAATCCATGCGAGGTCCTCAGTTGGTGCTTCAGACTCTATAGGCCCCTCTGGGCCCTGGTTACTTGGCCCTGTTTGTCTGCTTTTGGAGTTTTTGTCACCTCTAGGTCCTTTAATCCTCCCCTATACTTTTCTACTAGACTCTGAATGTTTTGCCCAGTGTTTGGTTGTGAATCTCAGCATCTGTTTAAAGGCACTGCTGGGTGTAGCTTCTCAGAAGACAACTTGGATAGGCTCCTGTCTGCAAGCATAGCAGAGCATAATTAAAAGTATCAAGACTTGGCTGACTTCCATCGGGTGGCAGAGGTGGGGGATGCATGGGTATCTGCTCTGGCATATGCAGTCCCATGGCAGGAACAGAACATTCCTACTCCTGCTGGCCTCAAGATGAAATATTCTAGAGTTTGGACACACCTCAACTTCACTATTACTCCAGGAAGGCTCACCCAGTTGCACAGCTACCCTAGTCACAGGGCTCCTGAGCCTCAAGTAGCTGTGTGAATTTGAGATGTGAGGTCTGTCATAACTCCATTTTGTCTTAAGATCACTAGGAGTAGGGCTGTTTTCTCCCTCCTGTGGGCTTGCATATCCCAGAGTATGTAAACCATACAGCCTCCACCTCTGCCACCCTTGAAGTAGGTACATAGATTGGCAACCAGGTTACAGGTTAAAGTTCCTTTCTCCTTTTAATGTTATGTCAAGAAAACACCTGGAATTCCTCTTCATGTAAATAATTCAATCATAGTGCCTTGGCTCTCACTCTGAAAACCTCTACCCACTTGCCATAGGTAGAAACAGCCTTTGATTCCCCCCAATTAAAGGAGCTGTTTCACTGAAGCCTGCCTTCAGGAAATTCTATTTCTTGTGTGCTTAGTGGCACCAGAAGTCTCCATCCCCATACTATTCCAGTTGTGATTGCATGTGCTCACAACATTATGGGTGGGAAAGCAGGGCCAAAATTAGCAAGGCACCACACTTATCCTAACAAACAGAGAGGAAAAAAAAATGAGGACCACAATACCGAACCAATAAAGATAAGACCAAATATCAGCACCTAGAATTACACTTTTCCTAATCTCACATACTTAGATGACAGAGTAAAAACACAATCAAGAATAGCCAGGGCCATTAACAGCCCTGAATTCAAAGATTAAGAATCTCCTTGACAAAGCAACAATGGGATATCCAACAGCAGTCCCAGTGATGATCCAGTAACAATAGTGTAGGTCTCAAACCAGACACAGGATTCACAACAATGAACATTTGAAAGTAAACATATATGGACAAAAGGCTATACTGCGTGATACACTACAGCTTCTGTGACAAGATCTTTTGTTTGTCTGTTTATGAATACAACAGAAGGCCTTAGAGAGCAAACTAATTACATTCCTTTATGAAAATAATGAAATCAGAAATGATGGAAGGAAAAGAATAAAACAATTCAACACTTGTTGAATCAATAAAGAATCAATAAGGAAAACCCAAATTAAAGGAAATGTAAGCATAAAAAATTCAGAACTCAAACAGGAACTAGAGAGTTAGGTAAGCTTCACCAACAGAATACTAGAGACTGAAGAAAAATTTTAGATATTGAAGATACAATAGAAGAAACAGATAGTTCTGTCAAAATGTCAATTCTAAAATTATCCTGATACAAAACATTGAGGAAATATGGAACATTATGAGTGATAGGAATAGAGGAAGGAGAAGAGACATGGGCCAATATTTCTCTCCCCAAAAAAGATCCTTAATGTGGCCCTTAAATCTAGCCACGTTACATAAACTCTTAGGGTGTGTGGAGTTTAGCTTGATTAGAGGTACAAAAAATATTCCCAACAAAATCGTAGGAGAAAAATTCTTAACCTAAAGAAGAAAATTCTATCAAAACAGAAGACGCATACACAAAATCAAATAAATTGGACCAGAAAAGAAAGCCCTCTCAGTACATAAGAAACAAAACACTAAATGTACAGAGCATCAAAAATGTCAAAAAATAGTACAAAAAGCTTCAAGAAACAAAGACCAAGTAACATATATAAACAATGACATTTTTGATTACGCCTGATTTCACAGTAGAGACTCAAAAAGTTAGAAAAGGCGGCCAGACATGCAGCAGACACCAGGAGACACTGGATGTAAGCCCAGACTAATATAACCATCACCATCAATGGAGAAAAGAAGACATTCTATGAAAAACTAAATGTATGCAATATTTATGTCTAAATCCATCCCTATGAAATGTGTTTAAAAAAGCAACCTAAATAAATGCAATTAGAATAAATTTTATCCTGACGGAGGTAATCCAGGTCCAGAAAGCCAAATCTTCCCAAAGTTTATGTATTCAATACTAAGTGGCTATTAACCACTAAGTAAATGATAATCAAGCTAAAATTCACATACCCAGGGAGTGTGCATCAATTTCCTTGGGACGTTGAAATAGAATAGGCTATTGAGGGTATACTGGGTAGCAATGGGGTTGGGAGCAAAAGAAATAAGTTGAGGCGGAGGGAGGTAGAAAATACTGGGAGAGGATAGTGAAACTAGAAGAAAGGTCAGGGGTGAGGTGGAGACCTAATGTAATGGAAACTCTAGAAAATCTATCAAAGGTATCCTCATGAGGATCTCTAGTAATATGGAGTTTTGGCTTAACATCTCTTGTAGCCAGGCAAGGATTCCAGTTATGAAACTCAACTGTGGTGCATTCAGTTAAGTTATTTGGCCAAGGGGGTTTTCATGGAAATCCCAAACTCTGGCTATTCATAAGACAAATGACAACAGGGCTCCCTTGCTGAGCACAACACCCACACAATTCATTGAACGTGGAAATGCCTATAGTGAGCCCTAGCCCTATATTCTAGAATCTTTGGTGCAGGAAGGGAGCCTACTTTGCAGGGTACCAAAAGAGAAATGTGTACACCAACACAGCCAAAACACCTTTGAGCTACAATCTATTCTATCTTCAAAACAGTCAAGGGAAATGGTGGCACAGATAGTGTGGGAGTAGCCAACCAATGTCTGATATCATCTAAGTAATATCTACTTCACTCCAACAGAAGTATCTCATCCCCAACACTACTTGGGTAACCAGGGATGATAGGTGTAGAAGAACTCAGAAAATCAGAGGGAAGGGAAACTATAATCAGGATATATTGCATGAAAAAAGAATCTGTCTTCAATAAAACGGAAAAAAGAGAAAGTGAAAATACATAAATAACCACAATACAGTTTGCCTCTCACTTAAATTATTCTAAGAAAACCTGTTTGATTACAACACAATGTTCAATGAATTTTACATTCACTGTAAGTTTATTTGGTTCAAATGCCCTATTTTCTTACTACTTAGATCAATACACATCCATTCTTTCTCTATTCATTGTGAAACCACTATTGAAAGTTTAACAACTGTGACAGTCAGGTTTCAATTACTCTAAGAAACACCTTAGCTAAATCAATTCAATAGAAATGGCTTCTTTTAACCCAGAATTTCAGAGATTTCAGTACATGGCGAGTTATGCCAATAGATTTGGAAAGAGGCTACAGTAGTGTGGAATGGAGCAGGCATTTTTAAATTCTTTCCAGATGTGGAGGAATTCTAATCCAGTAAAATGGCTGCTCTGTCAAGGGATCCCAAGTAAAGTCCTGGGTGTGTGATCTGGCTGGAATGCAAGCATGCCCTGGATTGCAGTATGACCTGGATGAAATACAGATATTTCCTTTGTACACACCATTAATCCAAAACAATGGAAGTAAGATTAGCATAGATAAAAAACCAGGCAGTTGAAAACTGACATCTAACTGAGGAAGAGAAAAAAAAAACGATAAATAAGAGAAAGACATAACAGAATAAATGAGAAATAGGGTATGTCGACTCTCATGAGAACAGCACAGAAAAGATGAGTTTGGTGCAGTCAATTGTAGTGCAGTTGCTTTCAACTGAGTTTCTGCAGGTCTGTTTGGTTTATGAAATCATTGCAGGTCAGTTTGTGGAAATCAGAGTCAATTTTTTTCAAGTGGCACAATTCAGTGAGAAGCCAACAGAGGCCAATTTGAATCAGTCACCTTGGAGAGAAGTTTTGAGCTAAAACAGATGAATTGAATCAGCTAGCCAAAGTTCAGAAAGAACTAGAAAGGGTGAGCTTATTCAGTAGGCTGAATAAATTCTAAGCCTTGATGAGGAGACAGTTGCTGGAAGTTGAAGCACTCCAGGCCCATTCTTGTAGATTAGATTGTATGAAGGCTAGAAGCTTCCATGCCTGGGACAAGGTTTACAGAGAACCAAGACAGAAATGCTCTGGGCTCAACCCACACCAAGTATTTGTAATATTCAGTATGGATTCCATCTCAGCCCCTCATCTGAGGAAATAAAATAAACATTTACATCCAGGTATGTAAGAAATAAGTCTAGTTTTCCATTTTACCCTCCTCAGGCATCCCTGCAATGATCAGGAGACCTCTCATAAGTCCCTAAACTTACAAGTTTTCTATGACCTAATAGTTATTCCAAACTGTAAAGTGACTGGATTATTAGTACAGTCTACCTATAAATTATACATTGAGGCAAGTGTGTACCTCTAGGTCCGTAGGTTTTGAGTTCCTAGAGTAGAAAGAGATCAGTACAATGAGACTGTTCAGAATACTAAAGTATCTTTCCTACCCTGATATTGTGGCTCAGTTCACATTGTGACACAATTTTCGTAAACATAAGGACAAGGGAATCATAGATATAAAATGGTTATAAGATTCGTGGACCTAATTGGTTTATACAAACATATATATAGCAAATCTGTTAAGTTATAAAATATGCATCATAAAGAGCAAAGAAATGTCAGTTTTCTAACTTTACCCAATAGTAAGATCAAACTTGGAGACAAAAAAAAAAAAAAAAAAAAAAAAAAAGATGCTGACAATAATCTATAGACAATCCACCTGCTGGTCCCACAGTTTTACTTTCCCCACTTTATCTGTTTTCCTGCTGTTTTATTTCTTCCTCAAGTTGAGTTTATATAACCTTTTATGCCAATACTGAGAGAGGACCTCATCACTCCATTAATGTTTTCTCAAATTAATGCATTTATTTTTAATTTATTTATCAATCATTTATTTACTCATTTCTGAGAAAAATTCTCATGTATCCATGGTTGGTTTTGAACTTATAGAGATTAGGTTAGCCTTGAGAATCTGATCCTCCTGCATCCGTCTCTAAAGAGTGGCATTGCAAGAGGGTGTTAATCAGCCCAAAATTTTGGATGAATTCCAAGTGTAGCACCTCATTCTACAGACCTTAAAAGTATTTTTATAGATAAAGTAAATAGGCATTTTCATATTGTATTTCAAATTATGTATTTTGTATAAGTAATGGCAATTTAACTACCTGTAACTATTTCAAATCAATTTTAGAATTTTAAATATAATTGACATTTTCTTCACTTATTTTCTTTCTCATTAGCATGTAAACACAGTCTTTGAGTGGGACTTGTGTGCTCAGCATTTCTGTACTTTAATGGAAATGCTGATGTGCAGCAATATTTCTAGCTAAACTTCATTTTTGCTTTAAGGTCATTGAGGTTTCAATGATTAAAAATGCTCAAGGATGCACTTTATATTAATCTTGGGAGGGGTACAGAAGACTGACCTCTGCTGAAATTCGATATGATCAAAAAGCTGCATCAGTCTTAAAATCTTAATCTTCCAGTTGTTTCTCTAATATATATTTATCATCCTTCCTTGTTTACATTGAATAGAGGATTGCTCTACAAGATATTATGGATAAATATTTATTAAATGAATATATTTTCATAAAAGTAACAGAAAGAGCTAATAGTTTTACTCCATGTAATTCTTTCTGTAAGACTCAAAGCATATTTTGGAAATGGGCTTTCTAACCTGGGAAAGATCCTTAAATTTAATTCATTGTTAATTTTAGAATAAGGTCGTTACTCTACAAATACAGAATAGAAAGAAACAGAATCTTATTTTAATATATTTTTTACATAGACTCATCCTCTTATTCAAAGCAAGCATTCTCTGACAATATCAGAAAAATTATATACTGAGGGGGCTTTTTTTGTTTTTAAAGGAACAAAAACAAATTTTTATATTTCCTAGTTATTTGCTGAAGAACACTAAGGATAACCTAATGCCCTGAAGTTTTATATTAGGAAAAATAATAAATAAGTCATAGTGAATGAGAGTGAGAGAAATGTGCCCACTGTGAATTACAGTTTCTTTCCAGAGATTCTTGGCAACATTAATATAATGTGATTCTTCATGCTATTTTGTTCACTCATTGCAGTGAACCCCATGGTGGAAGGATTTTGATGTGATCTGAATGCTCTAGTGGTTGTAATTCAAATATTTACATGTGAAGAATAATTGTACACATAGATTCTGAAAGGGTTTCATATTTTATTTACACACAAATGGGGAATATCCCTTTTGGTTCATGTTTGGTTGCTTCCGCCATCACCCAGTTGGGGATTTTTACTGTTATATTTCATATGTAGAATTAAAAAAGGAGAATTTGGCGCTGTTATACAATATGCAAGACATTGAATTCAGATAAAATTACTTTTGAAGCGTTATGTCATTATGTAGTGTGGTGGAAATATCACTGTCCCTGTGTGTTCCTGTGAAGATCTCCACAATAATTAGCTGTTGGCTTGAGTGTGAAGGACTCCTAATCATAGTGTTTTCGTTTTGAATAACCAGGAACAAATAATCAAGTGGAAGCATCCAAGTGCTTTTCTGAGCCTGTGTTTCTTTATCTGTAAAGTGTGTATAAAATATATTATTCACCCTTAATCTATTTATTAAAGAAATCATGAAGCAAAAAAAGCATGAATTTGCATTATTAGGTTCTAGCTACCTAGATTTTGGAATAAATCTAATGAGTTTTTAATTGATGCTTAATATACATTCCTAATGCTATGATATTTTTCCTTTCTTTGAAACAAAGATATTAAGGGAAAACCTAAGTCTCAGTCATAACACAGAGCCAAACAAATAAAAAGAGAAATTTGATTACTAAATTTCATAGTAATATTCCCATGAGTCCTCTTTGGATGTGTGGGGTATAAAGAAGCATGTTCTTGAAATCAGTATGCTCCCCAGTACCTGCTGTTCAGGTGAAAGTAGTCTTTCCAACAAGAATGTTCATTAGTGTTCATAGTAATTTACCCCTTTGTCCAAGAAATGTCAGTGCATTTGGGGAGTTAACCCCCCCATGCAATTTTACCTTGCACAATCTTTTCTCCATATATTATACCAGTGAGTTGCCTTAAAATAGTCTGTTTTATTATTGAGAAAATATATTTTCTCAATACAAAGCCACATTAAATATGCCTAGCACTTTCCCACTGAGATAAAAGTACTTGCCCTCAGCGTTGTGGACATGATATATCTCCCAGAACCTTTAATAGAAGGAGACAGTTGACTCTGATATTCACATGTATGTGAAGGCACTTGAACATAAACAAAATTAATTAATTGATTCATATTTTATAAATTATATTATACCATTTTGCAAATAAAAAACACGTATAGTCAAAACCTAATTAAGCAGACCGAAACACTTATTCATCTCAATGGACTTCCATGGTGTTAGAAAAACAATTTAGATGGAAGCTTTTGATGTGCACAAAAGATTTCAGAACATACTTTTGAATATATTTTTATGCATTTTGTCACCACCAAACACCCGTCCCACAATCTATGGTAGGGGTAGAAATAGAAAAGCAAATATCTTCTTTCATAGCTTAAGTCTATTACCTGTACTCCATTGATCCTCATGCTTAATATTCAGCCTTTCTTGTCTCTTTTCTACATGGCATATTGTACCTACAGATATATATGAATATATATTCTATATTTTTATGAATATCATGGGTAAATCACTCATATGATGGAGAAAATGTTCATAAACTTTGGATGTATAAAATTAAATGAAATGAGAATCTCAGACATAAAAAAACCTGCATAGTGTATAAAATGTTTAATAATGTTTTACTTCCTAGAACTACCCTTAAAATGGTTTGCCTTTTGATAATAGAATATTTTTACCATACATTTGGAGTTAATGTATATGTTGAGATGTATCTGTAATCATTTTTAAAATTATCTTCATCATATATGAAATAAGAGCATCACAAATACCTATATATTTGGAGTTAATGTATATGTTGAGATGTATCTGTAATCATTTTTAAATTATCTTCATCATATATGAAATAAGAGCATCACAGATACCTAATGTAGCCATCAATTCTCTTTTATATAAATAGTATAACCACGTTAAAATGATACTATGGAATCAATTCTAGAATTTTTTTAATTTTGCCTTCAGTTTTTTCCTAAGTAAATTAGATAGTTGTTTTATGCTCACTTTTTCAAACCTATTTCACAAGGAATCTTATATTACCTCTAGAATTATACATTAAATACTCATGAAAAATTACTAGTGATTTGGTTATTAATTACCTGTAGCTATGTGCTGAGACTTTTTGATTTATTTTGAATTGTGTGTTTTGTTTTGTAACTTAAAAAAAAAAAACAGGATATTGAATAATGTGTTTAATTGTGACATTTCCATACATATTTTGCAGTTATTAGTCAGCATCTTCACTATCCTCCCTGAACCCTGGCATCCTCTTTTGGTCTTCATTACCTCCTTATTCCTTGCAGGTTTATTTTCAGGTCGGTTGTATTTCAATGTTCTCTCTGTTCCTAATGTCCTCAAGATTTTTTTTTCCCTGGAAACTAGATTTCTCCATTTTCCTGACTGTCCCTTCACCCAAGACTTTTATGTCCATATTCATAAAGTTAAATCTCAGATTGACAGAGAACAGAAAGCAGACATTATTCACCATCTTGAAATTGACTTAATTTGCTTCTTGTTTACATCTAATGAAAATTAAGTTTTCTACTTTTGTAGTCATTTGTCTTTATGCATTTTCTACATTTTTTATTGTCTTTCTTAATCAGTTTTAGGTTATGTTAGTCCTTTCCCAAATTTTAACTTATAGTATCATATCTTATAACCAATTGTGCTTTGTCTAATAGTGAAGACACTTGAATTTATTTTTTCTGATAAATTCAAACCATCAATTATATAACATTTCTGCAATATCTAAAATGTGTATCATTACTGGTAGACAAGGTTTAATCTAACCTTATGTTTATATACATTTTCATACATAATAATCATCTTCTGTAGTAAATAGCATTATCTGGCTGTGTTGCTTTACTTATTTTTACCCCTATGAAATTCGAAAGTATGAAATAAATATGTCACTATGTATTGCCTTTATGATTATCATTATTAGCAGAAATTAATAAGTATAGCTTTGGAGTTATTTTGTTTTAAATATTATAATAGACTTTTCATGCTAAATTTAAATTAGAAGTGTTTTATTATAAATACATAACAAATTACATTTAAAACATATATTGCCTGTTTTATTTTGTTGATAGTACTAACATAATTGACTAGACTCAAAAAATTTAGTTCCCATTATGACCTAACTATGAAATTTAGTAACAAGTTATGATACACACACACACACACACACACACACACACACACACACACACACATATATATATATATATATCTTATTCCTGTACATCATATATATCAAGGTATATAAAACATATTATACATACTATATTTAAATAATACGTATTTCACTATATTGAATATATTTCTTTTTCTTTTTCTTTTTTTAACATACACATTTATTTTATTACCCATGAATAAAACAAACTACATACAGCAGGGAGAACCATGAGACAATCATGAGTTGTATAAATGTTACATTCATAGTGATTTGGCTATTTGTTTTTGTGAAACTTGAAGTAAGCATCTTTTACATCTTGTTAGGTCTAAATTTCTGAACAAAATTCAATATCTATCATATCTCATCTCTATTAACTTAAATCCTTTATCTTGATCTAAAAATATCTTATCCCCTAACCAATTAAACTTCATTGTAAAACTAAACTATCTGGTCTTCAGCCCCCATCAGAGACTTGACAAGTTATAATACTTAAATGCTTGAGTGAACTGGTAGTGCAGGTTGGCAGATTCCAAAATGAAAAAAATGACTGAGACAGTTTACTGCCTGAACAGTCACTCAACACTCTTGTTCATACATTACAGGGTAGGCTCACAAGCAAAATATTGAATATACTTTAAATAATATATACTCACATGTACTAATTGCTCCAAAACCTATTGCACATGATATGTATATATAGCATAAGCCTTGAATATATATAACTCAAATAAATAAATGAATATAGCATACTAAAATCCTTAAGTTATTAATTATCAAAGCCTACAGTATTTAACAAACAAAATAAAGGGTTAGGGTATGAAAATGGGAATATATGCACAATCCTATCATAGTAAGTTGATTTTAGAATGAAAATATTTAATATTTTTACTGACATAGCCAAAATCATAAGATAATGGTAAACTTAATTTAAATATTACCTTCTGTTTAATCAAAATAGGTCTTTTTATTTAAGTAATTTATTCAGATTACATTTAATTTGTTATCCCCTCCTTTGTATTTCCCAGTCCCCTCCCTGACTCTGTCATCCTATTCCCCTCTCCAGGTCTGTGACAGAAGTGGGCCTATCATTAGTCCACATTAATAAAAATTAAGATTTTCTTTTCTTAAAACTTGCTTTAGTTGTAGTAATTTATTTTATTTTGCAAAGAGGATATCTCTTTAGTCTATTTAAAACCATTAATCTAATGTGATGAGGAAAGTGGAGAAATAAATATACTACTATACATTCACAAACCATGTAACCAATTGCACATAATAGAATAAAGTTTGAATATTTATGTTAATCAACATTTCTTTTTTCTCAGAATATTTGAATATTCCAGTGATTTAGGGTAGCATCCATATCTAAAGATATAGCATGCTTGATTTTTTTTTAACTATCTTTCATTACTTCTTTACACATACATATTATGTACAAGGAATCATTACACATATAAAAATTAAATTTGGAAACAACATAAAAACAAATTTAATGTGATTTTTTTTTCAGTGATCCTATCATGTGTCGAAGAAGGCAGTAACATTCCACTAAATTCAAGGCCACCATGGGTTACATAGTGAATTGTTGGCCAAACTTAGCCATAAAGATTATCCATTCTCCAAAAACAAATAAAATTTATTTAAAGTAATTTTCTTTGTATAGTAATAAATCCACATTTCATCATATTTCACAGCACACAGTAATTAAGTTTCATAATCATTTTCTTGTGAGAGATAGAATAAATAGGTGTTTGGGAAACATAATTATTCTTTTTCAATCATAATAAAATTCTTTGCACCAATGAAAGTTGGGTCATTTAAGCATTAAAAACTAATTCCTTGAAGTACCTATCATAATATTTCATAATAAAGGAGTATCATTTTGGCATGCTGAGCTGAAGGAAAAATGCAAGGATGAAAAGTGGAACTGATGATGACAGAAATTTCCTCCCACTGCTATTATTGTAAGGTAAATAGCTGAGCTTAATGTCTTGAAGCTCTTGATGACATTTTTTCCAAGTACTTGAACATTAACTATCTGTCTGATAATACCCTAAGGAATATTTTTAAATGTGTTGACCTCTTAAAAGATCACCATAAAAAACATTTTTAATTAGATTTACAAAATCAATTTAAGTATCTATGTAAATCACATTTTATGGAATGCCATATAAAATGCATGGTCAGGTTAAGACTTAGGACACAATATATATTATGTCAGAACAGCACACATAACGGCTATGTAATGAACAGATTCTAATAAAGATGGAATAGAATTTCCAATACCATTGGATTTAAGATAAGGACTAGTAATTATGAATGATTGTTATGCTATTAAAAATATATCACAAATAAATATATAAAATTTCCAAAAATCCTTTTAAATCTATTATCACGAAAGAGAAAAATCATTTGGAAGGAATTACATATCATCTTGTTATATTTTTTAAAATATGCTTTGTTCATCAATGTAATATAAAGACAAAATATATTACTTCAAAATCTAAGAGTCTTAAGCTGAATTTACACAACTTTATAGACAATCAACTGAGATCCTCGGACCCCTAGGGAGAGAATGGGGTTCAAGAGAAGCAAAGAACGGAAAGCTAGTCAAGGAATTTGATCAAGCTGAACAAAATTTTATTTTCTCAAGCTGCTTATATACTTTAAAAGCAGGAAGTAGGGAGGGGGTGAGGGGGAGAAACCACTTCAGAAACCTGGTTGACTGAGAGAGCCAGGCCAGGTGGGTGTCTAGGCGACCATGACCATACATATCTGGTTCATGAGAAGAAGAGAACAATAAGGTTCCAGGGTGATTGTGGAGAAGTCTCTGTGAAGAAGAAGGAAGTGTAAGAAGGCCTGAGAGGACCTAAGTTTGTGGAGCCAAAGTAGTTTGTGCTGAGCAGAAATACAAAGCCACCCCTGGCAGTATTGAACCATATCTGCATGCCTGCTTGGTCATCGTAAATGATATTTTTGATGTGTTCTTGGATTTGGTTTGCAATTATTTAATTGAGTATATTTGCATTATTATTCATAAGGGAACTTTGTGTGAAGTTCCCTTTCTTTGTTGGGTCTTTGTGTGGTGTAGATATCAAGGTGACTGTTGGTTTACAGAATGAGTTTGGTAATATTCCTTCTGTTTCACAATATTCCTTGTGAAATAGTTAGAAGAGAATCACAGTATCCCTTCTTTGAAGGTCTGGTAGAATTCTGTGCTGAATCATTCTGGTCCTAGGCCTTTTGTTGTTGTTGTTATTGTTGTTGTTAGCTTTTTGACGACAGCTTTTATTTCCTAAAGAGATATTGGACTATTTAATGTGATAACCAGATCTTGATTCAATATTGGTAGTTGGTAGTTATCAAGAAAATTATCCATTTAATTTATATTTTAAAATGTTGTGGCATATAGGCATTTGAAGATAGATCTAATGATTCTTTAGATTTCCTGTGTGTGTCCTTAAGTCTCCCTTTTCATTTCTGATTTTGTTGGTTTGAATACTCTCCCTCTGCCTTTTAGTTAGTTTGGATAAGGGTTTGTCTATCTTGTTGATTTCCTTAAGTAACAAGCTCTAGATTTTGTTGATTATTTGAATTGTTCTCTTTCTTTCTAGTTTCTTGATTTCTGCCTTGAGTTTGATGACTTCCAGCCATCTACTTCTCTTGGGTGCATCTGCTTCTTTTTGTTCTAAAGCTTTTAAGTGTTCTGTTAAGTAGCTAGTCTGGGATATCACCTACGTCTTTATGAAGGCACTTAGTGCTATGAACTTTCTTCTTAGCACTGATTTCTTTGTGTCCCATAAGTTTGGATAAGTTGCACCTGCATTTTCATTGAATTCTATGAAGTCATTAATATCACTTTTTACTTCCTATTGTACCCAGATGTCATTGAGGGTGGAGTTGTTTAGTTTCCTTACATTTGTAGGACATCTCTAAATTTAAAAACTTATAGAGAAATTAACTTAAAATGAGTCATAGATTTTATTATGACTTGTAACCTTCCACAGTCTCTCCATTATTTATCAGAAGTCACAAAAATAAAATCCAGCTAATGACCTCACACGTGTCTGCCTTGTAGAAGCATGCCCCAGGGCCATGATAGCTAGAGAGCTGGTCTTGCCCCTCTCCAGCTGAATCACTCTGGAAAGAAGGTGTTGCACCTAATTGGGCAGAACAGTAGTGAGGGACCTGATGGCAGTCACTCAGATGAGCTTGGTCCAAAGGTGTGAGCTTGGGAAAGCTGGCCCTACAACTTGGCTGCTGTTCAGCGGCAGGGATGAAGGAAAGATGTTCTCCTTCTCTGCCACCCCCTCTCACTACCTATGGCAGATGGAAGAGCTGGCTCATGAGTCATGAGAGTGGGTATGCTGTCTCTCTCCCTACATGGGTCCAACACTTGAGAAAGCAGGCTTTACACCTCACCTTGGCAGCACATTAAGGCTGACCCTGTTGGTGTGAGTGTCTATGAGCCAGCACCAAGGGCATGTAAGTGGAAGACCTGGTTCTGACCCTTGCTTGCTGTGGAACTGGATGAGCTAGCCAAGGCAGGCCTGGAGAGCTTGTCTGAGTGTTGTGGGTGCAAGAGAGTTGGTGGGTTGACAAGCTCACTCCAAGGACAAGATCCAAGGTTTTGTCTCGGCTCAACCCAATACCTACCCCATTGATGAATTACTGGAGCACAGAGCATGCTACGTTGGTACTACTGATCCAAAATTACAGTATTTTTAAGTCACAAGGCAACAACAGAATAACCAAGAAGATTCCCAGTGAGGTTCCAATATTAAGAGTATAGCGGAATCCAGAGGATGACTCATTGCCATGAACCTTTGCAAGCAAAAAATGCATAGACCAAAGGGTATACTGAGAAACACACTGTGACAGACTACAGCTTCCCCAATGAGATTTGTTTTTCTTTTGGAGAGGAGGCTGGGAAGGAAAAGAGGGCATAAGAGAGGAGAGAGTTGGGTGGAACTGAGGTGCATGATTTACAGTTTACAAGCAGAAAATAAGTTAAAAATAAACAAAAATGGACAGTTAAAATAGAAGCAGAATCTTGTTTTCAGAAAGATGCCACATTCTACCTACTAATTTCAGATGCTTATAATCTGAGATTAAACAATGCAGAATATTTAATGGAGCTGGTTAATTCCCTTGATCTTAACTTAGAAGAGAAATGACGTTTATTTTATAGTATTCACCCTTTCAGGTGTGTATTTCTTTGAAATTTAATATTTGAAGTAATAAATGTCTCAATTTAAATTTCTCCTTAGGAATTCAATACTGACAAGAAATTTGTATTTGAGTATCTGGTCAGTCTAGACACTTGCCGGATTATTCAGTATTTGATCAAAGAGGTGAAGGTATTTTAAGACTGTGAAATAACTGGTCTAAGAGAGTGGTTCTCAATTTGTGGGCCATGACACCTTTGGGGGATCACATATCAGCTATCTTGCAAATCAAATATTTACATTATGATTCAAAGCAATAGCAAAATTACAGTTATGATGTAGCAACAAAAAACAATTTTTACATTTAGGATAACCACAACTCGATGAGCTGTACTAAAAGGTTGCAGCAGTAGGAAGTTTGAGAGTCACTCATCTAATATATAATTATAAAATAACCTCATCAGACAAAACTTAAGGTCTGGGATTGATAGTTGAAATATAATAGTCCTGATCAAATGCTAAAGTAGATACAAATATAGGAACTGGCACTAAAATCTGGAGAAGGTAGGAAGGTCCACCTGATGAGATGCACTCACAGGTGTGTCAAGAGTCTGCAGAAGGTTGGTGTTGATGTTTCTCCCTATGGGTCTGAGGAGTTTTCACCTGGGAGTGCTGCATTCTTCTTATGAGCACAAAGGAAGAAGAGAGACAGTAGTCTGACATTACCATTGAGCCTTTTTACCATATGTGAGGAGAATCATGCACAGCATCTATCTGCATGTGTGCCTCTGTTTATAATCACCAGGAACTCTAGAGAGTAAGTACTGTGATCATTTTTCTCTAAAATGTCTGGTTATATTTCTCTTTGCCAAGTTAAAGCATGAACAGAAAAAGAAGAACAATCTAGGGACTGTCACTTACATTTGTCATGCTTATCTGTTACAAAAATAACTATAGCTGTTATGAAAATTCTGTCTATAAATAAAGCAGTGTATGTGTGTGTGTGCATGTACACACAACTCATGAATATGGAGGTTGACACACATGCTCACCAAGGTGCATTTGTGGAGATCAGAGGACTTGTGGGGGTCAGTTCTATCCTTCGACCATGTGGATTCCAGGGATAAAGTTCAGACTGTCAGGCTCAGCAACATATGCCTTTAAGTACAATTCATTTCACTACTCATAATGCCAACTATACATTGTGTAGGAGCCATCGATGCAGTGTTTTTCATACTGAAGCTGCATATAAATAAGAAGTATATCTTTCAGAAAAGCAAAGTGGTTGTGGAATTCACTTAGAAAATGTCGGGCTTACTGCAAATATCTGGGGCAAATACTTTGCCTATCTTCTCATCAACTCTACCATAGTTATCTTTAGAAACATACTCATAGGACACATGAGGCACTGAGTAGATTGTGGCCTATCATGCTGTCTATTACTACATTGATTGATTTGCGTGCCTTCTCCTTCTAGCCACTGTTTCAGAACCTGAGAAAGGATAACATGCTATTTATCAGTCTTTTAATCATGTGTTCATAGAGTTCTCTGCTATAGGTAAAATCCATGTTCTGTGATAAAACACTTTATTGTTGGAAAAAATGCTAACTAACTGGTATATGTCCACAAGCCCATCAGTGCCTTGCATGATTTAAATATACAGTATATCATTCTGCATATGTTAGTAGTTCGTGCATATATCAGTTAAGCTATTGCTTTCGATTGGCTATAGAAGACATGTCTGAAATGTTGTAAGTTTCTGGTTTCTTTGAAAACTCAGTTGGTTCATGGGATGTTTTTCTGGAAGCAGTTTGTGACAAGGTGTGTGATGTTTTCGCTGAAAGCAGACACATGAGAGGGCACGTGTTTAGAAAGAACGTAAACGGAACTCCGCAGACAGTGAGGCAATGTTTTTGCATTGCTATGGCCTGCAACTCTTCCTGGTCTTCGCTGCTCTTTGTTGATCTTCATTTTGAGAAGAGAAATGTCACAGAGAAGTTCTCCTAGTGCTCTAGCTGATTTTGGCTATTTCCACTGACTCGTGCTGACTCAGGGGTGCAAAACTGTCTCTGCTGGCTCATGCCACCTCTACAGATTCCTGTTGCTGTTTGGTGCTGTCTATTGGACTGCTGGTGCCCTGACAGCTTAGAGTGGAATTGGCCCAAACATCTACATTTAAACAGTTTCATAACCCTCTTTTCCTATTAACATTCTTTCTCTCTTTCCTCTGGCCAGTGGGTTAGAAGTTAGGTTGATGTGTTTAAGAACCCTAAACAAGATAGGTTTTGAAAAATCTAAGACTGTACAAGTCACATTTTCTGGTTGAAGCACAAGAGCATTTATTTTACCCTCAACATCAAAAATAAGGCAGATGATTTAAGTTTGACACTCAAAGCATGCATTTCCAGTATTCATCTCTTGATCCATAGGATTTCCCTCAATATGTAATTGAAAGTGACTTGGTGCTGCACTCTTGCCTTGCATGGAGCAGGAAGAATTAGGAGAAATGAAAATAAAAGCCAACTCTTAGCAAGAGAATCACAAAATAAGACTCTTTATGGCCAATATTTTCTCCTGTTTCATTTTTAAACCCTATACATTACCATGTTTGCTGAAAGAAAGCTTTCACCAGGGTAATTGTTCCTCCACTTAACGTCACTTATCTATGTGAGGAAGTAAGTAATATTAGGTAAAAATTAGGCTCCATATTAATGCTTGCCTTTGAATTGACTTCTTCCAATTTGTACTGAAAGAGACTCATTGGTTCTGGTATCATGCATAATTTCTGGTACCTGTAATCAACAACAACAACAACAACAACAACAACAACAACAACCTACACACTTTGCTTCCAATCCAAAAATCCCCCTTCTATATCTGGCAGGGGTGAGTTAAGGCCAGCATATTTTATATAAATAATGATCTAATAAAATATCAGTTCTTCTTAGTTCTTTAATTGCTTTTAACAGTTGAATTTAAAAGAAAATTTTGTTGATTTACCCCTGTACTATACAGTACATTCAAATTGTAAAAAAGATATCTATAGTTAAGTCATTAACTTTTATATCTATTTTGTGAATTTATTCAGATACAAGAAAGCAAAGAGGTGTAATTATATGCCACTCCAATTTTAGCACATATTAATTTGTTTGATCTTAATTATAGCACAGAGAAAATAGTGTAACAGCTTTGTTATTCCTAAGTAGAGATAAGAAAATGAGTCTTAGAAGTCATTAGTCCAACTGCTAAAGTTATCTGAACTGGCTTGTAGATTGAAGAATAGATATTGTGTTAAAATCTTTGAAGCTGAAATCCTGAATCATTAGCAGATGCTTAAAATGTTTCATTAAATATTTTGATAACTACCTGAGGGACCGTAGATCTCAAGGATAGAGAAAGGGATAGAACATGTCAGCCTTTAAAAAATATGTATGTACTAGGAAAAGAGAATGCTGCTTTTCATCATTTTTTGCTTTGGCAAAAAATACATTGCTTTTTTAATCATGAGCAACAGAATTATTAGTGACTTTTCAAGGGAAGAGGTGGTTTTGGAGTCATATCTGCTTTGTTCAACACTTAGATTATGTATTGCTGGCTGAAATTGACTTTGTATGCATGTAAGATGATGAACACAATTAATCTTCAACAATGCAGAACTAAGATAGTTAGTAATAACAATCCTTTTAAGTTAGAAGATCACATATTAAGATAATATCATTATCTTAATCTAAAAACATTTCCATGTTCTCATAGGGTTTTGAAATAATTTAATATCAGATACAGTTTGTGACACCTATAAAGTTCAACATAGTGTTTTGTCTGATAGTAGTCATTTCACATTTTTATAAACAATGGGCTATTAGGTATGGCTTGTTTGACTGCCAGTATTTCCATGATTTATGGTTGTGAAATAAGCTCTAACATGTTCTCATAAAAGTTTTTGAGTAGTGTTCACTTTTATTTTTATAAGAATTATACTGAATCAAAGTGCGTACACACATACATACATACATATATATATATATATATATATATATATATATATATAGAGAGAGAGAGAGAGAGAGAGAGGCAAGTTATAGTGATAGTGGAAGATCAAACATTTACTTTCTTTGGTTTATTTGCTTTCCTTATGGAGATGACTGAACTGAACCTTTTCCCCAAAGAGTTTGTGGCAATTTTCTTTCCATTCTGTTTTATGAGGTTTGTGGTATTGGACAAACAATAACTCATTCTCCTCATGATTTACCTCCAGCTTTGCAGGGTTGTTTTTTTTTGCCTTAAAAATTTTTGTCTTTAATGACCATTGTCATTTTTGTACAATTTTATATCTTTATAAATGAGTCATCATTTTTTAGTTTCAGTAAAGAAATAGTGACATTTACTTGTTTTCTATTGGAGTTGAATCTTTTATATATTACCAAAATGCATTTACAACTTTACTTGAAAAATTAATTTTATTGGCTATACTTGTTTGCCTTATCAATCTTTATCTCTTTTGTACTTGCTATGAACAATCAGAGCATCATCATTTGAGAAACAGATAAGCTTATCTGATCTAGGTGCAGAGTCATTTTCTTCAGTTGAAAAGGCATTCTTATTGTTAATTTAGTTTATTACTCCTCTCATACAATATGACAAAGAGATTTGTTTTATTTTGCAAAGTATCAGAGACACTTTATTTAAAACAGTAAAATAATACATGTTAGTAATACATTGTCAATGTTGGTAGAGGACCACTTGAGTGTAAGAATATGAAAAGTTGTGAAAATGACTTTGAATTCTAACTCCATCTTCAGATTTTGAGGCTATTATCTTATCCTGAAATTCAATAACTATGATAATCTGGAAATTCTAAGACTACTGCCTCCATATCCCTGGGTTCTGATATTTTAGTCTGGGGATTGAAACAAGGGATTCTGCATGCCAGAAAAACACATATCCAATTATGTCAGACCCATAGCCCATATATTTTAAATTCACACTATGTTTTTACTATGTTACAAAATTCTTATTGGCAGTAGTGTGATTATTTTTATTATATACATATTTATTATTTAAAACATTTAATTTAAATATATTTTGTCATACTCTTGCCCTCACCCAAGCTTCTTCAAATTCTTTCTCCCTTCCTATCCACTCAGTTTTAACTTCTTTTTCAAAAACAACTAAGAAACAAATAAAAAACACCACCACAAAACTATAGAGGATTTCAATCTATCAGTTTTGCCACTCTGAGAAGGGATCACATCCAACGTTTACCTAAGTCTGTGTGATCTTGGTGGAAAATAGACATGCCCATAGTATTAGCCTCTAATACCACTGGCTGCAATACACACCATTAATCAATCTGGCTGGAATATAGACAGGACACCACTTTCATCCCTGACATGCCTTTAGGATACACCTTTAATCCCAAATAATAACATCTAACTGAAGGGCAGACAAAGTGATGAATCATAGATTTAGTAGAATAACTCAGAGATAGGATATACCCAACTCTCATGACAACATACAATAAAGAGAGGCTACTTAAGAGCACCACAGAGAGAGGTTTTGAGAGACAGTATGGTACAAGTGAAGTACAGTACAGTAATCCCATTCAGTTCAGACAGTCAGTCAGTCTGTTGTAATTGAGTTCAGAGGTAGTTTTCCCAAGCAGAGCAATTCAGTCACAAGTGCAAAGAAGCCAGTTTGAATCAGTCAGCTTGGCCAGGAGTTTGAGCCACAAAGGATGAGTTGACCCAGCCAGCCTGAGGCCACAGTTGTCTAGAAAGGGTGAGCTTATTCATCATTAAGTCTCAGAGGCTGAAACCATCAGGAGATAGGTTAGCAGATGGTGGCTGGAAGCTAAAGCCTCCAAAGTCTATGCTTGCAGAATATTAGACTGTATGGAGGATACAAGCTTCCAGGAACAGACCTAGGGATATTTAGATAGGCATGGTCTTGGTCAGCCAAGGCCATGTATGAGTAAATCCTGGGTGTAACTCTCATCTCACACTCCACACAGTTTGAGGAAATAAAAACAACATGTACACAAAACCGAGAATACAAAAAAAAAAAACAAAAAAAAAAAAAACTATGCCTCCAAAAAAAATTAAAGCTGATACACTGGAACCAAATAAAAGCACACATAAAACAAAACTGTGTTGTTCATTATATGTTGGTCAACTATTCCTGAACAGAAGGAACGCCCTGTAGGAGTTGATATACACATGTCACTCCATTGTATAAAACTGATTTTTCTTTCCCAGTGACAGGTCAGTTTATAATGTTTACAGTGGTGGGCACATTTTCATTGATTCATTCATCATTCATTCACTCATTCTTTCATTCAATCATCCATTCATTCATCTTTCAGATATATTTAGAAAAACATCCACACAGATTAAGAATCTCCTAGTCATTCTTTACCATTTGCCTAAAAGGTTAAGAAAAAAAATTCTCCTTTTGAACTTGCTGACACTTATAAGAGTTTACTACTAGTTTCTACTAACCGTGTTCCTCATCTATTATTCTAGGCAATACATGTCACACTAACCACAGTTTCATTAATCAATCTATTGCTATGCAAATTAGATCAATATATCTCTTGCCCCCCATGTCCCTTTCAGCCAGAAGAGATTCATCGTGCATTCTACATGCCAGAAACACTGCACAGAAGTGTTTCATGATGTGGTGCTTGAATGAGTGTAGACTTGGAACAGGACCCATCTTTTGACAGAGACACGGTCAGTGTCAGATTGTCTCATTCACTTCCCATCTCTCAGAGATCACATGTGTCGATTTCTGCTCTCCTATAAATTCTAAAATTATTCCACACGTACCTTATCTTTCTGATTTTAATTTTCATAGTTCTATTTTTGGGACTTTCATATATTTTGTATCTAGCTCATAGACCTAATCCAATTTCTCTCAGACACCACTTGTCCCTTTATTTAATGTCTCTGTCTAAAATTTATATACATGTGTGTAATCATATCTATATAAACACACCTACAAATAAACATACTTATACATATATACATAATATATTTACATATATATATATGAATCACTGAGTCCAACCAGTGCATCCCATATGACTGAGGATGTTCATTAGAATTCCTGATATACTAACAATAGTTTTATTAATTAATGTGTTGTGATGTGTATTAGGTACAATAAACCTTACATAATATACATAAAATTTAAGTAAATAGTACAGATTTAAATTGTACACATTGATGACTTTATTTTTTTCTTATTATTTCAATTAGTGAAGATGCACACTATCCTTAAAGAAAGCATTTAATTTATTAACAAAGATAATACATGATAGTGTCTCTGATCACTTGGACAAATTTTGGGTTATTCTTTAATATGAATAAAGGGTATTCTTCTGTGAATAACAAATATTCTGACAAGAGATGTCTATTATTATGTAACACAAACATAATACTAAATTCCCTATGCTCTGCAGGAGTAAAATTTACTTTAGAAAACAGAGTAAATCTTGTATATCTTTTCCAAGTATACTTTAGGGATAATATTGGCAAAACAAATGTTTCATGGATGACATCAACAGCAATTGTTTCCCCCAAGAATTAACTCAGTAACATAGTTTTACTTTGAAAATAGCATATGCTTATAAGGAATATTATTTTAAGTTTAAAAGAGGCTCATCTTTTTCTTTCACCCAGTCTTAAATGGAAGATTTGCTCAAATTCATGCAATGTCTTTATATGTTAATCTTTGTGACTCTAACATTAAGAACACTAGAGAAAGAAGAGCTAGGAATTAATAAACTATCCTTAGTGGAAGATGCTAGACTAGAGGATATAACTTCTTCACAAAGCATACATTTTAATCAATTCTCCATGAGTAAAGCAACAACAGTCAGCATATCCATATTTAAAAAAATCAAAACAAGCTTGTCTCATATTCCTGTTTTCAAGGAATATTTCTTGGTCTTATTGGTTTATAATTATTAATTACCAATTTCTGGTTTTTTTTCATTGAAAATGTATCTATTTTTCTTCAAATGATCTTAGCCTGGGAGTAAGCTTGACAGAGATCATTTGAAGTCTAACTCTGTATGATAGTTATACATTATTTTCTTGTGAAAGTATATTTTATCATAGTATAATAATAATTGTTTAAAATACATCTATAATTTTAATTCTAAAAAATATTTAAATAAATAAGAAATATCAAGTAGACATATAGCAAGTATATCTGTGTAAACTCAATTTCTATTAAGGAGATTTTTCATGCAAAATGTTGGTGACAATATATGAGCTATTTTTCTCCAATTTGATAAGTTGATAAATATTTTGACTATTAAATCAGAAAGAAATAAAAATACCATTTTTAATCAACTTTACATTCAGATACAAAACTGTTGTAAGAAGTTGATAGTGTAGTATTTCCTTACCAGTTCTGACATTTTACATATAACACAGTGAGAGTGAAGTCATTTGGTGACCTAAATGAAATCACAAAGAAAAAGAAGTTTTGTTTTCTGAATGTATTCGAAGGTATTGTTAACTTTTCTTCAGTTCAACACCTTAAGACGTGTGATTCTGAGTTTTATGAGGCATGGAACTATATCTTCGGCATCTTTGGTTTTTATGCATAAAACTGGAACATACACTTTTCACACAGATTAAAATATCAAAAGAATGTAAGTTTCATGTAGTAGTGAGTTTCAAAGAAACTGGATTCATCTCTCAGGACTAGCTCATCATATGGAAAGCCTGGAGAGTAACATGGCAGCACTAAGCAAGTTGTACCTTCATCATGAATCTTAAATAAACTGCAATCATTTCTATTTATGAAATGTGAAAGTTGATACAAATTATTTTCTCATCATTAAAAAAGACAAAACTAATCATCAGTTCCCACAACTGACACACACACACACACACACACACACACACACATATATATACATATATATACATGTACACTTTTATATATATGAAAAAGCACATCATTCACAATTTAAGATATGTGCTCAACTACATGAATATACATGCATAAATTCACACAAATTATCTTTGATTCATAATTGCAAAGATATAAAAATTATTCCATAGTAGGTTATATATCTGGATATATAAACAATCAAATAATCATAGAAGTGTTTTCTTAAATAAAAATTTCTATGAACCATGAAAGTACAAAATTAAAATAATCATAAGAAATGCATCTGCTAATTGAAGGATACAATTAACATAATGAAAACCCAAGTTACATTTTAGGAGTAAGGTAAAGGAATATATTTAATTTTTTTCTAAGCATTCAGAACTTTTAAGTCTAAGCACAACAAAAACATATATATATATATTAATTATATTCATACTTTCCAAGTATTTCCTGTATTTTCTTATGTACTTGTATGTTCTTCTACCTTCTATGTCATATAGAAATCTTTAATTCCTGTATAAAAATCTAATAACTCTAATTTATATTTTTTAGATAAAATGAACACTTGCAAATCAACAAGATATTTTTATAAATAATTGATTAATTCTTGCTCTCAAAAGGCATTCATGGTTCTTTTTATTGATTCCTGAGCTCAAAGGTCTAGTTAATGATTATATTTATTTTTAATTTTCTTGTATATTTTATGATTACATTTATAAGGTGTATAGTTTCTTGCCTGGGAACTATGTAAATTAAATATGAATAGCAATCTTTTACTGTCGATTTCAAAAGCATATGCCAGTTTTTATCCTTTTTAGTGCTTTCTCCTTTCATTTCAGTCTTTCAGTCAGTAAGGCTCTACTAACATGTTACTGTGCTTGCATTTTCCTGAAATACACCTTTCTACTCACCTATAAACAGTCTGGGTAGTTATTTAGCTTTCACTGTGTTTCTTAAAAAGAATATTTATAAGATTTTTTAAAAATACAACTTTCAGCATGAGTTTTTAATGTTGACAATTGTGTCTAATACATATGCCATTTCAGAACTGGGATATTGGTTTGCATTCATCTAAAATCTTTGACATTTATATTAAATATTTTTACTCACCTTCCTTTTAAAATTTTATCATAATTTTGCATCACTTATCTACTTGCAGTAGTATAAAATGATTTTACTTGTATTTTTAGCTTGAATGCCAAATGTTTGATTGCCATAAATCTTAATTCAAATACAAGTTTCAAAGTTTCATGGATACTTTATATTTTCTCATTGCTGTGATATCAAACTAAATCTTTAATTTTTGAAATTATAATTACATAATTTCTCCCTTCTTTTCTTCCCACCAAACACTTCCATCTATCTGTCCTTGCTGTCTTTCAAATACATGGTACAGACACACGCACACACACACACACACACACACACACACACACACACACACACACACATATATATATATATATATATATATATATATAATCCAGATATGTATACCTAATATACATTCCATATATATATATATATACACACACATATATATTTCCTAAATACAACCTGCTTAGCTTGTATAATGTTGCTTGTATGTATGTATTTAAGGCCGAACATTTGATACTGGACAACCATTTGGTATGCTCTTCCTTGTATAATACTATTTCCCCCTCACTCAGAACTCCTTAGTTACCTACACTTCTTTGTTTAAGGTTGATGCCTCATGATCGTTCCACCATCCACTTTAGCATGCCCTTTGTCATTGACCTTGTGCAGTTCTTATCATGCCAACGTTGATGTGACTTAATGGCTGTAGCTCCTAACACTACTAAGAAACACAATCTCACATTAAGCTCTCTGATCTGTCTCCTTAGAATCATCTTGCCCTTTTTCTAGATTGATCCCTGAAACTGTAGTGAATGCTTTTTTATAGATGTAAACCATTGTAACTAAGGTAGATACAATAATTTTAAGAGTTTTACTTGGGATATCTACATATGATACAAGAAAAATACTGCTTCATCTCATTAACCCCCTTCAAATATGAATGTTTATTCACAATCAATGATGTGCCAGTTATTATTTTTATCCATCACCAAGTTTTCTCTTATTTGCAGTTTGGTGAGTATGAATTTAGGTTTATGTTTTTTCTTACTTTTGTAATTTACTTTGAAATTATTTCTACTTACTTGGCCAAATATCACCAAAACAATAGCAGCATGGCGCAGTTAAGAATCTGGCAAGCAACCATAGCTCAGCTTTCAGATTTTGATGTACTCAGATCCTGCCCTATGGACATCTCCTTAGAAACTAAATCATACAGTACTCTGGTATTCTAACTGGCAGAGAAGTGCTCACAGTAATAAGTCCAACACATCATATCGCTGGGCCTCCTTGGTCCAATATGATGATACAAAGTGCTAAAGGGAAGTGCTTAGAATTTTCACCATCTTAGACAATAAAAATCAAATGAATATTATATTTCTATGAAAATCATAAACACTAATTTAAGCATAGAAGCCCAAATAAGCAGGCACATATATATCTTTCATATGCTCCTTTTATTCTCAAGTATGGCCAGTGAATAAGTCAAATGGACCTTGGGGAATAGCTATTGGCTAATGCATATTTAATACATCTATAATCATGTAGTTGTTAACTTGTAAATAATAAACTCTTTACGGAAAATATGAAGAGTCACATTTGCACTTGATTTATAGCTTTTGACTGAGATAATGAGTCTACTAAGTCTCAAGCTTCATCAGAGGCAGTTATGTATTTCTCTAACAGTATCTTTTGCACAGAAAGAAATGAGTACTTGAGATGTTTTAGGAAGAGACACATGAATGAGAGACCAAGAGATCAATCTTTTACAAATGTAGGATTCAGTGGTCTGGAGCATGTTGAAATATCACATTCAAGTTCAAAGAGAGGTTGCTATAGATTATAACACCTTCATTAAAACTGAGAGGTTTGAGAGTTAGAGTTTGTATGGATAGAGACAAAATACAATGCAGCACCTTCCTAAAAAGGTTTAGTTTTTTTTGTAAGGCAATATTCTGCAGAATATTCTAAATAATGTAAAATTGTCCCACTATTTGAAACTTTTTGTACTCAGCATCTATTGACTCTTAAAGTGTATGTGTGACTTCAAATACAATGGAACCTCTAGAGAAGGGAATAGTTATCACGTGAAAAAAAGCAGCATACCTGCTGGGTCAACTGTTTTTTAAAATGAATTTTTTAACCTAGTACTCATAAACATTTTACTTAAAATGGATATTCCAAAGCTCTACTCCTCATAACTTGTTTTTTATTAAACTCTAGAAAGTTAACTTTCTAATTTATATCATAGTAGTAGAATGTTCTTGGTGATACTGAAAGAATTTGAGGACAAGTGAAGAATACAATGATCGCAACAGACAGCAAGATTACCAGATACCAAATCTTCTGCTGTCTCTAAATAAACAAAAGTAAAATTACCATGTCCCAATCATTTTGAGACAGCAGCAGAAACTGACAATTATACAACATGGTATCAATGAAATAGAAATATGTAATAAATTAAAACAAAGAGAAAATACAATAAGTTCAATGACTATTGTGATAATATGCTTATTCATTTTGGAAAAAAACATGAAAATTGATCAGTTACTTGTTGGGCTGTGAGTTCAAATATAGGCCAAAGAGATCTTATGGAAGCTGCATAAAAAAATAAATATTCTAGTTACTCATATCAAGTAATGTCTCCTAATCTACCATTTTGATTCTGCAACTGTGATTAGTTATACTCAACTGTGTCCCATGAACGTGAAATGAGAAATTCCAAAAAGTAATAATCCACTGGCTTTTAAGTTGTAATGCATCCTGATCAGTGTGCTGTAAATTTAATTTTATCATTTATTCTACTCTTGATAATAAATAATATAATATGGGTTTTCTTGTGGCTCTTACAGAACTCCTGGCTGCACAAGTAAAGAGAAGAAACCTTATTTCAGGTTAGAATTTCAGGGACCTACAGCCCTTTATGGGGAAGGCAGGGCAAAGAAGCTCAGTTCATGGAAGTGGACCATGTATGAAGAGTCTGTACTTGGGCCACAGATTAAGAATAAAAGAGAACAAATATAACCAGAGCTATGCATAGCATTCAAAATTTCACTCTATGTGACCAACTTCCACCATAAGGAGTCACCCCCCAGAGGATCAATGACCTTCATCGTAATGTACCAAGTTAGATAGGAGGTGTTCAAGAAATGAACTCATGAGGTCATTTCACATTCAAAATATAATTCCACATGTTTCCAGAAAATCTACACCATACACTTTGCCCGTTTTCTTTTCACCCAGTAGTCATTTCAGTTATTAGACAGAGTGCTGTGTTAACTTCCTATTGAGCATCTAGTAATCCTTACTTAGTATTTTCTCCACTGTATAAGAAAGTGATCCTGGGGCTAAATGTATAATAAACAGAAGCCATAGAAGCCTTCTTTAATTAAGTAAAATGACTAAAAATATACAATGAATAGGTAAAGCAAACTTTTATATTGAGATTATTAATATCTACTGTAAGTTATTTTTGTTAATCTCTTAATATATAGGTATGTATATATGTTTGAGTCTAATTTTGCACACAGTAGAGCATATGCTTGGATGCACTGGATTTTCGATTGTATTCTTTGTGTAAAGACTAAACTACTATGTTGCTTTTATGCCCATTTTATCAGTTCTTCTGTTCTGGGACGATGCAGGTGAGTCTTAAACCTTTTTCTTTTATGTATATTTTTCTATTAGCAGTAAGCTTGGTCAATAGGAAGTACTAGAGAATTGTGCAAGGGTGATTATTTCAGTTCCTGAGTGCTCACTGTGTGTGGCTCCAGCAGAGTACATAGCTTTATTCAGACACTGGCTCCCAAGAATTCCCCTTTTTCAGTACCAAACACCAACTGTGCATCGGAGCCTGAAGGACTAAGCCAGCAGTTGGTCTTGGCAGCTCACCCAGCCTAGGTTGCCTTTGAGAAGGTGTGCCTGTGCTTTGTGCAATGCTAACACTTTTTCTATGCCAACACCTGGTGTTAGTATAATCAGCATGATAAAGTCAGCAGCTCTTGTCCACAACTTTCCTGAGAAGATCTATCATAAAGGCTCTCTAAGGAGACTTTGACCTGAGAGCAGCTTCCATCACATCTTAAAAGTTAAGAGTTCCAAGTTACAATGGGCCAATTGCCAAGTTCCACCAGCACACCACCACAGTGACTTGAGATACAGTATTCTGGGCAGAGATGTCTATTCACTGAAACTCTTCTCTTTATAAGCAGTCTTGTTAATAATATAGTTTAAATTTTCCACTTTTCACTTGCTTATCAATTCCTGGTCATTGCAATGTTGTACACACACACACACACACACACACACACACACACGCACACGCACACGCACGCACACACACACACACACACACACACACAAAACACAGACACACACGCACACAAACTCTTTAAATCAGATACAAATTAATCTGCTACTAATAGTTTTTTTTAATTAAAAAATGCAGTTTCTTTATCCATTCTTTGAGGGATATCTAGGTTGTTTGCAGGTTCTGGCTATTATGAATAAGGTTGCTATGAACATGGTTAAGCATATGCCCTTGTTGTGTGGTGGAGCATCTTTTGGGTATATACCAAGGACTGTAATAGCTTGGTCTTGAGGTAGCCTTATTCCCAGTTTTCTGAAAAAGTGCCAGATAGATTTACAAAGTGGTTGTACAAGTTTGAACTCCCTCCAGCAATGAAGAAGTGTTCCTCTTTCTCCACATCCTTGCCAGCATGTGCTGTCACTTGAGTTTTTGATGTTAGCCATTCTGATGGGTATAAGACAGAATCTCAGAGACGTTTTGATTTGCACTTCTCTGATGACTAAGGATGTTGAATGTTTCTTTATGTGTTTCTCAGCCATTTGATATTCATCTATTGAAAATTCTGTTTACTTCTGAGCCCCATTTCTTAATTGGGTTATTTGGTTTGGTGGTGTTTAATTTCTTGAGCTCCTTATATATTTTGGATGTTAACCCGTTGTCAGATGTAGGGTTGTTGAAGATCTTTTCCCAGTCTATGGGCTGTCCCGTTGTTTTGTTGACAGTGTCTTCTGCCTTACACAAGTTTCTCAGCCTCATGGGGTCCTATTTATTAATCGTTGACCTTAAGGTTGGGATGTTGGATTTCTGTTCAGTAAATTGTCTCCTTTGCCAATGAGTTCCAGGCTCTTCCCCATTTATTCTTCTAACAGATTGAGTATGTCTGGTTTTGTGTTGAGGTCTTTAATCTATAGTTTTGGTTTGTTTGTTTGATTGATTTTTCTAATGTGTGTATAAAAGTCTACTCATATGTAGATTTTTCTTTCTTTTATTAAAGATAGATTTTCATACAATATATTTTGATTATGCAACACAACTCCTCTGAGATTTCCCTCACTTTCTTTCTCCTTAGAAAAAAAATTGGCACCAAAATAATATTAATAAAAGAAAAAAATCAACCATGTTCATAGCAGCTTTATTCATAATAGCCAGATCATGGAAACAGCCTAAGTGTCCCTCAGTAGAAGAATGGATAAAGAAACTGTGGTACATATACACTATGGAATACTATTCAGCTATTAAAAACAAGGAATTCCCGAAATTTGTGGATAAATGAATTGAGCTAGAAATGATCATAATGAGTGAGTTAACCCAGAAGCAGAAAGACTCAAATGGTATATACTCACTTACATCTGCATATTAGCCCAAGGGGCATGTCCCACGAAAGCCTTCACTTACCAGGAAACTGAGACAGAGGGGAGGACAGTCTAGTGGGACTCTAGATGAGAGAAGCATGGGAGAATGGCAAAGTAGAAGGATCCAGAGGGTCCTAGAAGCCTACAAGTAGAACACTATGATAGGCAGATTTGGGCCCAGGGGTTCTGCTCAAACTAAGGCACCAGCCAAGGACAATACAGGCCATAAAACTTTAAACCCCTACCCAGATCTAGCCAATGGTCAGAACATTCTCCATAGTAGAGTGGAGAGTGGGATATGACTTTCTCACATACTCTGGTGCATCACCTTTGACCATGTCCCCTGGAGGGGGAGATCTGGTGGCACTCAGAGGAAGGACAGCAGGTTACCAAGAAGAGACTTGATACCCTATGAACATATACAGGGGGAGGTAATCCCCCTCAGGAACAATCATAGGGGAAGGGAATAAGGGGAAAATGGGAGGGAGGGAAGAATGGGAGGATACAAGGGATGGGATAACCATTGAGATGTAACAAGAATAAATTAATAAAAAAAGGAAAAATAAATAAAATAAAATAAAATAAAATAAAAACCAAAAAAAAAAACCCAAAGTGATATATAACTAAACAAACAAGCAAAAGAAAAGAAGCCAAATAAAAAGCATGAAATACATATGTAGTTACTACAATGCACATATTTGTAGCTCATCATAGCTTTACTTAGAATTTATTTTAAATATTTCCATTTTAAATAATATTAATTAAACTATGCATAGTATATGAATTAATTTTTGTTTATATATTCCTTGAGTATGTTCTACAAGATAGTAAGATCATCAGGTATATTGTTTCCATCATTTCATCTGTCTTCAGTTTTGTTTCTCTTCTATTTATGTTATTTTCTTGTCATTTCTCTGTTTCTTCCATTACAGATTCATTATTGTGTGCCTTTGCTTGCAACTAGAACTCTGCTGCTACTTTGTCTTAAGTCTCAGATATTCCAAGATATTTGGGACATGCCGTAGACTATTTTTACACTGAGTTTATAAACCAGCAGACCACCAATCCTTAACATCAGTAATTAAATTCTTTCCTCCTAAATAAAGAATATGTCTTCATAAAGGATATATTCAAGTTTTCCAAAAGACGCAGAAATCTCCAATGTCTAATTTTACTCTGTAGACTTCCAAGAGGAATATGGCTCAAGAAGAAATAAATTCTGCATGTCTACCTTTGGAATGACTTCCAAAGATATCTGTCCTTAAGTTTTCACCTTGAGTAAGTGAATATCTGAGGTATACAGACAATAATTTCATGAAGCACCTGGGAATTAGGCAAAAATCTCTTCTTTGTAATTATAATGATCTCTGTGTGTACATACATAAACAAGGAAAGAGTATAGTACATTATAGTCTTTTGCCTTGCAATAATACATTAATAATATCTCATAGAAACAGCTATACAAAATGATAGGTAAGATATGTTGTTCAGTTAAACCTAAATATGACAGTGCTATGGTATTCCAATCTAAACTCAGTAGTTCTTATTATTAACTTTTTCACTACTTTTCATTTTGTGTTTTATAAGTCACTGGAACATTCAGAAGCACTGTAGAATAACAAAAAGATGTGATATACAATTGTAGACTGAAAGGTTTTTGTTTTTGTTACCTATATTATTTTCTTTCTAAATTAACTATGTTGTTCTCTGCCAGACTATGTTTTGTATGCCAGAACATCTGGATATTTCATCCAAGAGCAACGTGTTAGACTAAATGAACCATGCTGTAAGTTTATTCCTCTTACTCTGTAAGAAAGCATGCAGGTAGAGCTGTGTAGGCAGATTCAGTATTAAAGCCAGACGCTTGGCATGCAACTATAGTTATACTATTAATATTTGTTTCCTCCCACAGTTTCAATATTTCTGAGCTTGGGCTCTAGTATGCAGAATTATTTTCCATGCAGAGAGTTCAAAGAAAAATATTAGAATTAATATGTCAGTTAAAGAATATAAATTAAATACTTTCCTTGGGAAGCCTGAAATCATTTCAGCTGAGATGCAGTTTTTTTTTTCTGTCCTTTGAGGACCTAGTGTTTGCAGAAGGACTTTTTGAATATATTCTCCCTCACTGCTATAAATATAGAAGTTCAAATATTAAACAGTAAGAAAAATATCAAGCAGAAGTTAAACAACCATGCTATGACTACATAAAGTAAATTTCTACATTGTATTAAGGGCTGAGTTCCCACAGTTAACTGTGTTACTAAGAAAATAATAGTTATTTGGTGTGTTATTTAAGGAGAAAAGTCTTATATTTTAGTTCTTTGTACACATAGACACGTTGTAATGTCATATGTTATTTCTTTGCTAAATTAAGATATTATATTAAAAGCTGAAGGAGGATCTGATAAACAGTATCTGGACACATAAAAATAAATTCACATTGCTATGGCTATTGTTATATTAGTTATTTAACATAATATAATTTGTTACAAGGTTCAAAGCACAGAGGGGAATAAATTAATGTTTGTCAGTGAGAACCTTGCTTGTACTTGAGCATTTATTCAGAGTGAACTTGTACATGGCTGTCTGGTGAGGTGCTAGAGGAGAGCACTTGGTGCACCTGCATTTCTTCCTTAACCAACAGATAAGAGCAAGGCTTGGCTGATACACCTCAAGTCTGAAGGTGTAGGAATGAGGCAGAGCCCATCTCAATGGGAGAAGGTTGAGAGTGACGGAGTAGGGTTCTTAATGTACTCTTCTAGCTTCTGTGCAGTCGCTCATTGGTGTGCACATAACATACACAACACACACACGCCAACAAAAATACAGAAATTTTAAAAATAATACATGTTTACAATGAATCGCTGACACTATTGGAAGAGATTTATAGAGCAATGAATAAAATGCACAGAGTTCTTATGATCTTAGCCCAGGGTCCAGTCTGTTTGCTTTTTCACGTGAAGCACCTGAGGGTCTGTGTTTCCTTTCAGGAAGCACTATGGACAGGATCAATGATGGATGGTAGTAAAGAACTGAAGTCAGAAACTAAAACTGGACTGTCTGACCTCTCCTCTTTTGCAAGGCCCTTGTCTTTTTTCTTTTCTTTTCTTTTACATCTGCTTCATCACCTCTGTTAAATAACTGGAATGCTTTATCTCAGCATATCTCTGAGTCTTGTGCCCCTTTTATAACTGGATTAGCTTGCTGTGGATGTCAGGGGCAAGTTGCTTAATGAACTCAACGGACTTAGTGTACTTAGTTACAGATTCAATGAGGCAGGCCAAGTTTTTAACAGTGATACCTATGACCTACGATAATTGACAGTGGGGTGGGATTTATTGGTTTGTTTTTTGACACCCTCTTTGGAAAGTCATGTGATCATGAGGTTATGTCAAACAGAGCCCTCCCCAGGCCAATGTCCTGATAATTTAAAATGGGTTCCATTGTTTGAAATCTCTCCTCTACAGCAGTAAGACTGTGGTTATTTAATGCAAGTAAACAGTCTAAGTGGATGAATCAGAAGTCCAGATGTATTTTTCTTTTTCATCTGATGTGAGGCTGGTTGTTAGAATATGGTATACATTACACCAATTTCAGTGGTATATTTGGATCAGGTAGTTGACTTGGGTAGACAGTAAAATTGTTTTCCAAAATGGAGGGGGTTTCCTCAAAAGAAAACTACTCTTTCTTCTGTTTGATTCATTCTGTGCTGGGAAAGGGACATAGCTTCAGTTTGGTCCACCATATCCTGTAGCCTCTTTCTGTGGATGAAGGTGTGGGAGGGATGCTTGTGAGTAACGGGAGAAGAGTGGGGATGGAGCATGGCAAAAGAGAAGGGAGTAGGAAACAAGACCCTGTGAGAAATGGGTGAGAAATGGGCCATAGATACTGGGAAAGTAGGAGGAAAGAATTCAAGGTTGAGAGGGACAGGGGGAATTGAGGACTGTAGGGTAAGGGTTAAGAGATGAGGTGGATAAAGGGATTGGTAGGATAAGGACACACCCTACTTTTAGAAAACAGGGGACAAAAATCATGGGCAAAAATGCAGAATGCCTAGAATCCTGAGGTAAGTCTATGTCTTGGCCCAGACCCTGCCTCAACCTTACAGTGCCAGTGAGTTTGTGGAAGATGCTCTTTAGTATTTATGTAAAGGATTATGATTATAAAAAACTCTTCAAGTTGAGATTTACAGTAAATTTATTTTTAACAAGCAAAAATCTAAAAGCAATAAGATGTCTTTCAGTAGGTTAATGGATGCTAAATGGACACAAAATGACACTATGATATTATTCCCCAATAAGAGGAAACTGACTATTATATCATGAAAAGACATAGATGGCATTAAAGTGTACATGACAAATGCAAGAATCCACTCTGAAAACCCTATGTATTTTATGGTTCTAGTAACACAACGCTCTAGATAAAACAAAAGTACAGAATAGTAAAATATTTTCATTGCTAAGAATTGGGCAAAAAGAACTATAAGTATTTCAAGCCAGAGAAATTGCCCTGTATGCATTGTAATGATGAATAATTCTTACCATTATCCCTAAGTCACTGTTTTGGTTAGATTCATCTTCACTTGACACAAGCTATAGTCATCTGAGAAGAGGGACATTGCTTGAGAAAGTGCTTCCATTTTCTTAATTAGTGATAAGTGGGGAATTTTCTCAACCTGTTGTGGGTAAAGAGAGACCTGGGCTTGCTGTTCTTGGTTCTGAAGAAGAAAACAACTGAGCAAGCCATAAATAAATATCAAGCTAATAGTAAAGGATACTCTTCAATGGCCTCTGCTTCATCACAGCAATAGTAACACTAATTAAGACAGCCACATATTATGTCACACCAAGAATAAATGCTAATGTTTCATATGGATTTTAGGTGGTATTAACATTCTAAAATACATATGGGACTTTTTTTCTTATTCTCCCATACCTTATGCCCTGACTGAAGTTTTCTCTTCCACTAAACCTTGCAAACCCTCCTCCCACCACTTTGACTTTCCAGATCAACTCTTCCTCTGTTTCCCTTAAGAAAAGCAGGACTTCCAGGGATATCCATCCAACAAGCACGGGCAAACAAGATACAAAAAGGCTGGGCACACCATGGCTAGATGTGACAACCCAGCAGGAGGGAAAGGTCTCAAGCCCAGGAAGAAGAGTCAATGATATCTTCATTCCTATTGTTTGGAATCTTCCAAGAAGAAAAAGCTAAACAACCAGGCATATGTACACAAGATGTCTCTGTATATCTTAAGGATTTTTCTCTCTTTCCTCCTGTCCTTTTTTCTTTTTCTTTCTTTCTTTTCTGGTTGTTCTTACTATTATTGCTGTTGTTGTTGATGATGTTGATGGTAATGGTAATGATGATGATAGTGATAATGATGTAAAACTCCTCAGAAATATCCAAAGAAATGAATGAAAATAGACAGGTCAAAATACAGAAATCAAGGAATGAGGGAATGAAGGAAGGATTAAAAAGAGCATCCCATGGCCAAAATGAATAAGGCTCTAGTCCTGGAATGAGGAATCTGGAATTTTTTTTTTAAGAGCCTAATTTTAATTTATTTGAATATATTCCAAGAAATAGAATTACTGCATCATATGGTAGTTATAACTTTTCAAAACTGCTGTTTTCCATGACACAGACACCTGCATTTTCTTCACATATTTTCTTTTTTTTTAAATTAATTTATTCTTGTTACATCTCAATGGTTATCCCATCCCTTGTATCCTCCCATTCTTCCCTCCCTCCCATTTTCCCCTTATTCCCCTCCCCTATGACTGTTCCTGAGGGGGATTACCTCCCCCTTGTATATGCTCATAGGGTATCAAGTCTCCTCTTTGTAACCTGCTGTCCTTCCTCTGAGTGCCACCAGGTCTCCCCCTCCAGGGGATGTGGTCAAAGGTGAGGCACCAGAGTACGTGAGAAAGTAATATCCCACTCTCCACTCAACTGCAGAGAATGTTCTAACCATTGGCTAGATCTACTCACTTATAGCTGCATACTAGCCCAAGGGACATGTCCCACGAAAGTCTTCACTTACCAGGAAACCGGGACTGAGGGGAGGACATTCTAGATGAGAGAAGCATGGGAGAATAGCAAAGTAGAAGGATCCAGAGGGTCCTAGAAACCTTCAAGTAGAACATTATGATAGGCAGATTTGGGCCCAGGGGTCCCGCTCAAACTAAGGCACCAGCCAAGGACAATACAGGCCATTAAACTGTAAACCCCTACCCAGATCTAGCCAACGGCAGGAATCTGGAATTTTTGTATTTCTTTAGCACAGCATTAAAGGGGGAGAGATTGATAGGAGTCACCTTCCTTATATTATGTTCATAACAAAATGAATATTTAAAATTTTCTCAAAATAATTGAGACATAGGACAAGCTCCCACATAATTGTTACATCTCTTGAACAAAAATTGAAAAAAAGGAATAAGAATGTTTATCCTTGTTATTCATAGTACTTTATAATTTTATGTCCTCAATATGTTTTGGATCTTTAATCTCTAGAAATGGATATCACTAGTGAATGCAGCATGCTTGAAAAATGCTTTTACCGAAGCTATTATTCAAGGACATTGGTACTAATCTATGGACAAGACAGATTTTACACTTCATAAACTGTTACAGGTTACATTAAAATAGGAACACTGATAATCTAGCACTTTATATCTACATTTTGAAATATTTTAAAGTTAAATCCTGATTTTTAAAATGGTGAACATGTATAAAATTCAGAATGAAAAAGATAATCAATCATTCCTTGAACAACATTCTATTTATAAAAGCTGCATTTTGTTAGGTTTACTTAACCATACCAGATACAATACAGTTACTGTTTGGTAAAATTAATTAAATCCATTTGATAGCTTGTTTACAGGGATATTTTCACCTTGCTTTCAAACTTCTACCTCATAATTATTTATATTAGATTGTTATAGACAAGTTTTTAATCTTTATTCTTAAATCGTTTGCAAAGATGACAGGAAAACAATAAATCTGTTAAAAAGTATACTTTGAACAGTGTAGCTGTCATCAGATCTCGCATTCTTATTGATGCTATATTTAGAAAATTTATTTTATGTCTATTTGAATTTGAAATTAATTTGGAGAACTTAGAAAGGAAAAATATAACAATAGTTTAAAGCATTTTTATATTCGTAGTTCATTTTACTCAATGATCAAATATTTTACGTACTTCAGATAGTATTCAGATAGTATCAGTTCAAATATAAAAACATTTTCTATGCATTTATATTGCAAATTTAAGTGAAAAGCTATCTAAAATCCACAAAAATAACAAATTCAGATTCCATTGAAAAATGATATTGAAACAATTTGCAAGAAAGATGTTACTTGTTAAATATAATTTACTAAATGTTAACATACCAGTTTGTAGAGGAATTTTAATTCAACACCATGGTTATTTTCAATGGGAGTTGGTTATAAGTTATTATTAGTCTTACTTAGAGAGAAAACAAGGTTGGATTCAGGGATGTCTCTTTTTTCCTTTATCTTCCATTTTTTGTTTTGAGATAGGGGGTGAAAAGAATGAAAGGGAAATACAGAAATATATAGGGAAGACAGAACAAAAAAGTACATTAGTGATTCAACTTAATGCCTCAATTGTCACTCACAAGCCTATTTTTAATTCACTAGTAGAGAATTTTGTATATAGATGCAAAAAAGTTTAATTCTGCATACTGTGTTATAGAATTCAAATGTAAGATTATTCTTCACATATATTAGCTATATCTCTACTCTAATATGAAGTATTGTACCCATATAACCTAGTTATAATACAAGTTTTACTTCCAATATTTTGAAAGTTCTATTGCAGTCTGTTAGGATAAATAAATTAAACAAGTTAATTGTCAGTTGATCAAAAATCATAGTCGTTTGGGATCTTACATGGGAGAAATTATGTATTTATAAAAATAAAATAATTAAGATTTATATAATTAAAAATAATAATAATTAATTAATAATGTGAATGAATGTGACAGAATTTGTGAGAATGAGATTGGAAAAATTTGAGGGAAGAATTACAAAGGCTTTTGTTAGAATAAATTTGTTGAGAATTGTAACACTGTACTATTTAGTAGCTTTTTGTATGAATGTGTCTGTGTTTGTGTGTGTTTCTGTGTCTGTGTTTGTGTATCTGTGTGTGTGTGTGTGTGTGTGTGTGTGTGTGTGTGTGTTGATCCAAAGTCCTTATATTTAAAAGAACAAGTGGTTCAAGCAGTGTTTGAAAAGAGAAAACAGCACTACACCATTCATAAAATAATTTATTCATTAGTTTAAATCATAATGATGAGAACTATGTGGTAACTGAAATATTTTTTTGTAAAGGAATCATTCCCCAGTCCCATTAGTAAAATTGGTGGAAGAGAAAAGGTCAAGTCAACATGAGTAAGGCTGAACTATAAACATTTGTATTATGTATGCAAGTCCATGAATTTCTTCACATGATTCTCTGGAAGAACAGTCTACCTAAAGAAAGCCAGACCAAACCAAAAACAAAAGCAGGAGATATATTTTGTGACTTAGTATTTCATCATTTATGGGAAACTAAGAATGACTGATATCCTAGTCTATTACTTTAAACCTGGAATGTTACAAACTTCAAATGATTAAACAAAACCAGGCAGAATTTTACAGCTATTCCCACCTTTTCTCTTTTTATTTTATTTTTCTCATTTCTTCTCGTTCAGTGATTTCCTTTCTCTATATTCCCATATGGCATATGCAAGCTTACACACACATGTACAAGAACATAAGAATGTGCACATGTATATTATTATGTCTTTTAATAAAAAGCTGCCCATAAAGCATGACTAAGGGTTATGCATATAATTAATGTATTTCTAATATTGTCTTGTTAATATTATAGGCCTTTATTACTCTATTTTATGTAGACACAAGCTTATCATTTATCATGCAATTTTGATATTAATATGAATTTTATGTATACTATGATGTAGATATCAATGTATTCTTAAAGAATGTAATTAATGTCTCAACCAATGTTTACACTGGATGATGGGAGTTAAAGAAATGATTTACTTTATGTTTTAAGTTTCCTTACATTAACAATTGTAGTCACATAGGAAATGTTCTTTTATGTCTTAGAATAAAATGTGGGAAGTAAATCATTGCTCTTGGTGATGCGAAGGCCTTCCGGGGCTTGTGTCCCTGTATCCGTAAATGTCTATAACTATATTTAAATCTCAATTTTAAATCTAGAACACCTCTATTTCATATATGTGTACTATAATTGTATCATTTTCTCCATTCCCTTTCTATCCTTCAGCTCCTTCTGTGTCTATCTCAACATAGTTCTTATCAAATACATGAATCTTATTCTTCAGTTGTTAATCCATATGTGTAAAAACTAATATATAGATATAATCTTCTAAATATAGTGCTGCATACACACACACACACACACACACACACACACACACACACACACACACAAGTTTTTATTACTGACGAGTTCTTATTGGATAAACCATTACAGTGCTCACTATTAGGAAATACTATTATCCATTGCTCATTAGCAGTTAATTGCATGAAAAATCTTCATCTAAGGTTAAAGCCTTGTTTGATTTCCTTATACTCGCTGGCCTGTGAGCTGGTGGTATAATTGTTCAGGTCTTATTTAGGAAACAATATTGCAATTTTATATGTTGAGTTTCTCTCTCCTATGTAAAAGACAACTTATGATGTAGTTCTCAAAAATAGACCTACACTATGTGCTAAAATAAGTGTGGCTGTGAAGTTGATTATCAAAATTCTCAAAGCCTTTGCAGAGAATATGTGATTGCTCAGTGTTTATCTATAAACTGGATATCACTGTCAAACAGCATCCCTAAAGGCTAAGGGAACATTGTGAAAGATAAGAAATATAAATAATTATACTTGATATATATATATATATATATATATATATATATATACATATATATACTAAATTGTTAATAAAATATCTTAAAATTTAGTGCTTCTGTTAAAAATAACATTGCTTTTGTATATTTACTATTACTTTTAAATAAATGCAATGTTCCTGTCTCTACATCCTTTGTGCAATGAAGAATCCTTTTCTTACATATAGGACTGTAGTGGTCATTTGCATGTCTTTGAGAATCTTTCCACATCAAATATATAAGGTAATTAATTATCACATAGATCCTTGATTGTAATCATTGGCAAAGTACAAAGAAGTTGCATATTCTTTTAATAAATAGAAGCTAGTATAGATGTTGTGAAAATTTTATTAATAATCTTCAAAATGTAAAACTTTGCTAGCTAGTTTGTGTCTAGTTGACACACCAACTAAAAGTGACTGAAAAAAGGGAAACTCACCTGATAAAAATGTTACCATAAGATCCAGCTGCAAGGCATTTGATAAGGAACAGCTCAGCACATTGTCGGCAGGCTTGTCTCTGGGCTGTTGGTACTGGGTTCTATTAAAAAGCAGGCTGAGAAAGTCAGTAATTAGTACCCCTACATGGCCTATGCATCAACCCCTATCTCTAGGTTCCTGCCCTGTTTGGATTCCTGTCTTGACTTCCTTCAGTGATGGACATCATAGTGTAAACCAAATAAATCCTTTTTTCCACAGCTTGCTCTTTGCCCACAGTTCTTTGTCACATCAATTGTACCTCTAAGACAATAAGTATCATAGAATTTAGAAATATTATTCTTTGGTAGTCCTGCAGAGCAATGATAGTATTGGTATGTCAAAAATCTGTTAAATCAGATAGAACTTCACCGCAGAGAAGTCCCAGGACAAAAACAACTCAGTGACTCTGGTGGATTAGGAATATAATATTTTGTCAGTTTTTCATTAAAACAAAAATATAAAAGGATAATAGCTTTGTCGCAGAAATCTCTCTTTGCAGCCCACAGAATCCATTCTAGAAAACTACAACCATAGAAGAAACAGCATTATAAAGCCTTAAGCCAACTGATAAATATGCCACACTACTCATATACTGAAGGCTTAGTTATTGTTTAAAATGAGGAGGTGAAGTTACTGTAAGAACCAGTGGATTAGGGAATTTGAGGTGAGATTTTGTTTCCTCACAGTGTCAGATGGTACGTCCATGAAGTCTTACCAATGTAGTCGCCAAAGCATGAAACCAACCAGGAGAACTTTAGTAGAAGGCTAACATGGAAGGTGAAGAGCCTATGAAGCCACAACCATAAAAAAACAAACAAACAAACAAACAAAAAACTACAGCTAAGAATGCCTACAGTGAGAAAAAAGCTATCCAACACACACACAAAAAAAATGGTCAGCCAAAAAAACCTATAAATATAATAGAATAAAGACTTAACAGGTTATATATTACACACAAACACACACACACACAGAGAGAGAGAGAGAGAGAGAGAGAGAGAGAGAGAGAGAGAGAGAGAGAGAGAGAGAGAGAACAAGAATGAAACAAAAAAAAGGCCATGAATTTGAAATAGGATGAGATATATGGGAAGATTTAAGGGTAGTAAGGGGAAAATGAAAATCCCATAATCTCAAAATTATATATAATCTCAACATTATATACACATATGAAACAGATAATGAACATTTTTACATACTGATTGAAGAGATTATGATTTTTTCCTGATAATCAATTAAAAGCCCACCTAAATGCAGGTCTCATACCCCAGATAACATAGGGATAAGCTTATCTAACAAAGGACTAACAAATGAGATTGGAGGAGGAGAGGTCATAAGAGGATCCAAACATAACCATTGTACCTGTTCTTAAGAAAAGAAATTACTGAATCACTTACAAAGGTCTGACATCTGGGAGGAAACAAATGAAGTAAATGGCATTTTAGACTGGTGATAAAAGACCTTCTTTACTTTATAAAATGAAGTAGTCATTTTACCTAATTACTTTATCACCAAAGCTTCTAAATTAAAATCTGTTGAGAAATAGTAGGCTTTTTACTTTTTTCAGGACATGGAAGGTGTTGAAGTGATGAAAGGGAAGGGAGGAGTGAACTAGTAATAGTTTAATAGAAACATATATTTAAAAATTATAAGATATTAGCGGTGAACAAAGAGTATGTCATTCACACAATCATCATATGAACATGAGTGCTGATGGGACGGAGGGGGAAGAGAGTCAGAAAGACAGACACAGACTCTCTCTGTGATTTCTTCCATGCTATATGTAGAGGCCTGTTTTCTTTGATATCCTCCATTGCCTCTGGCTTTTACAGTCTTTCCACATACATTTGGAAGGATTCCTTGATCCCTGATAGGAGGAATTTGGTGGAGATTTCTCATCTATGATGGAATGTTCTTCATATTGTCTACATACTGGTCCCTGTATTTGTTTCCATTTACTGCAGAACAAAACTTTTCTGATGATGGCAGATGAAGGCACTGAACGATGAATTACTTTACGGCTATATTCTTTAGCAGAACACTAGTATTTTGTTTCCCCCTTATCTAAATGAGTAGTGCCAGGGATGGATTCTATCTGTTGGAGTAGACCTTAAATCCAATCATATATTGGTTAGTTACTTCCACAAACATTGTGCTATGGTTACAATTGCACATCTTGCAGGCAGATCATCACTTCTAGCTTCTAGCTGGCTCATATGGTTTTGTGCAGATTTCTTTCAATTACCATGGACATGAGACTATAGGTGTGAAGGCTCTAGGTAGGCACCCACTAATTCTCTGTGTTCAATGAGTTTTGGTAACCAAAACTCAAAGATAATTTAATTAGCATTTGAAAGAAAAACTCCAGGTAAGAGAAGCTGTAAAAACTCACAAGCTTCTTGAAGGGGGATAATTGAAAATAAAACTGATAGGAAAAACTATTCTATCTTAAGCTGGCATGAAAGACAGACATGTGGGAATAAACTGCCAATGGAAAGAGGAAAACTTTAGAAATGACTACGGAACCCCAAAATGTTGGTGTGTAAGTACAAAGTATTAAAGAGAGTATACTTGGAAAAGGGTAAAAGAAATGAAAAAGAAAAAAATTACGCTTTTCTGAGGTGATACTACCTATGACTCTTACATTGCTTTGGTCCATAAGTTACTTCACTACAAGCAAGAATAGAGGGAAAGAAAAGTACAGTAGTTTATTAAAGAATTAATCATTCTGACTATCTCTTCAGTATGGAAGGTGCGCCCACCTTGCTAGGTTGGTTCTTTAGTCAAGGAAGTTTAACCTGTCTAACTGGTATGTTAGTGCCCAGTTAATGTAGATATTCTACAACTAGGAGAATCTTTAAACCATTCTAACACAATTGCTAGACATGATTTTTAATGCAAAACTGTTCTCCTCTAACCTACCTTATTGTGTCTTGAAAACACAACTTCACTGATTATCTGCCATCGCTGGTTCTTAATATTTTCCCATCATCTATTCCTTATAGATCCTCAAGCCTTAGTGGAAGGATGTGATATAAACTTCTCATTTAAGACAGAACACTCTACAATCTTTTATTTTCTTCATATTCCTCCATTGAACATCTTGGTGTTAACTGACATGGGCAAGAAGAAGCTTCTCTGTTGAGGGCTGAGAGATGCACAGACCTATCAGAACAGCAATAAGTCATTAGGAATTGTCTTAATGCCTAGCCACTTTGGCATAGTTTGGTAGTTGACTCTGCCTGCATGTAAGCTTGACCAATTTTAGGCAGAATTCTGTCCGTGGCAGAAACAAAGACATTTTGCCCAGTGGCTGTTTCCTGCCAGCAGTGGAATAACTGAGTCTTGAGGTAGAAATCTTCTCATTTTCTGACAAACGACCAGTCATAGAGGAATGTTCCCTTTATTCCACATCCTCGACAGCATGTGCTATCACTTGAGTTTTTTATTCTTAACCAATCTGAGGGGTGTAAGATGGACTTTCAGAGTTTTGATTTGCATTTCCCTGATGACTAAGGACATTTACTATTTTTAAAGTAGTTCCCAGCCTTCAGACCTTCCTCTGGTGAGAATTCTCTATTTAGCTCTGTATTTCATTTTTTAAATTGGGTTATTTAGTTTGTTGGTGTTTAAGTTTTTGAGTTCTTTATATATTTTGCACATTAATCCTCTATCAGGGATATGGATTGTGAAGATCTTTTCCAATCTACAGGTTGCCATTTTGTTCTAATGACAGAGTCTTTAAGCAGCTTTCCCAGTTCTATTTATTAATTGTTGATCTTAGAACCTGAACAGTTGTTACTCTGTTCAGGAAGTTGTCTCCTGTGACAATGAGTTCAAGGCCTTCACCAATTTCTCTTTTAAAAGATTTGTTGTGCCTGGTTTTGTGTTGAAGTCTTTGATGCACTTACACTTGAGTTTTGTTTGAGGTGACAAGTACAGATCCATTTGTATTCTTCTGCATGATGACCTACAGTTAGATCCGCACTCTGATAAAGATGTTTTCTTTATTCCATTGTATGGACTTGGTTTCTTTGTCAAAAATCAAGTGGGATTAATTACAAATGAGTTTATTTCTGGGCCTTAGAATCAATTCCATTGGTCAACCTCTCAGGTGTTTTTTGTTTTGTTTTGTTTTGTTTTTGTTTTCCTTCTGTTTTTTAAATTGCTAATACCATGTGTTGTGGAAGTTTTGCTTTATATCTAAACATGCTTTTGCTTTAATGACAAATGTGGGATATAGGAATTGCTCCAGTTTGTCCACAGCTGATAACTGCCTCATGAAAAAGCACATGATCTCTGTCAGCTGGGAACTACCTCGGGCAGGAGCATGGTCATTGTCAGTGGGGATAAACACCAGACCCAAAGAGAGACTGGGTGCTCCAAGAAAGAAGAAGGCTGCTGGCACTTTCCTACTGATGCTTCTGGTTGCTGTTGATGCACTGTGATGAGAACTCAGAGATATCCTGAAATGAGCATTAGACATGCTCCTAGGAACCCAATGACCCTACACAACAGGAAGTAGCCAAAGAAAATGACACTGCTCTCCCCACTAAACTTCTTTCTCTCTTACCTGGTGTTGGGATGTTGGAAGGGACTGGGATAAAACACAGAGAAAGAGATATAAGGAACCCAAAATAAAAGTAAATGTTAAAAGCCTGGCAGCAGCCGTGTGGTTTTTATTAAAATTGCTGTCTAATACAATATGAAATCAGGGATGATGATTCCTCCTTGAGCTATTTTATTGCTGTTATTTTTGTTGTTGTTTTTTGGATGTTTTGTTTTGTTTTGAACAGGGTTGTTTTCACTGTCCTGTTTTATTTTGTTTTGATTTTCCATATGAATTTGATAATTGCTCTCTCAAGGTCTGTAAAGAATTATGTTGGAATTTTAAGGGAAATTGCATTGAATCTGTAGATTGCTTTTGAAAATGCCATTTTTAATACAGTTATCCTACTGATCTATGAGCATAGGCCAACTTTTCATCTTCTGATGTGTTCTTCAATTTCTTTCTTCAGATACTTGAAGGCCTTTCACTTGCTTGGTTGTAGTTACACCAAGATCTTATATCTCTAGATAGGACTTCAAGTACTATATTGAGTAGGCATTGAAAGAGTGAGCAGCCTCATGTCATGCCTGATATAAGGGGAACTGCTTTGAGTTTCTTGACATTTAATTTGATGTTGGCTATTATCTTGCTGTATATTACCTTTATTATGTTTAAGTATGGGCCTTGTATCCTTGTTCTCTCTAAGGTTTTATCATGAAGTGGTGTTTGATTTTGTCAAAGACATTTTCTGCATTTAATGAGATAGTCATGTGACTTTTTTCTTTCAGTTTGTTAATATGGTAGATTACATTGATGGATTTTTGTTTATTGAACCATCCCTGCATCCTTAGGATGAAGAATACTTGATCATGGCTGATATTTTTGATATGCTCTTGGATTGTGTTTGTGAGTATTTTACTGAATAGTTTTTATCAATGTTCAAGAAGGAAATCACTCTACAATTTTTTTTTTTTTTTTTTAGTTTTTGTGTGTTTTAGGCATCAGGGTGACTGTGGCTTAATAGAATGAATTTGATAATGTTCCTTCTATTTTCATTTTGTGGAATAGTTAGAGGAGTTTAAAGTCTCATAGAATTCTGATCCAAAATCATCTGGCCTTTTATGGTTGGGAGAGTTTTGATGACTGTTTCTATTTCGTTAAGTGTTATAATACTGTTTAAACTAGTTACCTGATATTGATTTAAATTTCTAACCCAGCCTTTAATCCTAGCACTCGGGAGGCAGAGGCAGGCGGATCGCTGTGAGTTCGAGGCCAGCCTGGACTACAAAGCGAGTCTAGGACAGCCAAGGCTACACAGAGAAACCCTGTCTCGAAAAAACCAAAATAAATAAATAAATAAATAAATAAATTTCTAACCCAAAATCAAGTAAACCAACAAATATTCACACTCCAAAAAGCAAGATCCTAGATACCCTAGATATATAGGAGAACTCTAATATTTGTTAAAACAGAAAATACATTGGCAAAAATTACTTACTCTCTAATGATATTTACATACATTGACCACGATCTCCTGATAACTAAAACTAGAATGTAAATATATAGATGCTTTCAGAAAACTCTTTCAGACTAAATAAAATAAAATAAAGTTAATAACAATGGTGGGGACATTTTTAGTTGAACAGTAAATTATGGGACCGATCTAAGTTTCTAAAGATTTCACCACATTACTTTTTATATGTTTCTTGTGCTTTCTACTTTGAATTTGAAGTTACTAAGTTGTCTTTTCTTGTGTTTTTAATCCTTGCATGTATAATGTTTTCTGATATGCTAATTTTATCAGGTGCTTGATTTTCAAAAGAAAACAAGAGATCATTTCAAAAGAAGTTAAAATAAATGCTGAGGGAAAAGTTGTTTTAGGAGATTATAATAATTATTTATGAATTGTCTATTTATTATTTCAGATCCATAAGATAAGAAACATGAAAGACAAAGGTTTCTTATGCGATAACCCTTTGTCACACTCTGTTAAGCCTCCCACTGTGTTTCTCATGTCAATAAAGGGAGGAAAAAAGTATTTACAGCAGCCTAGCATGACTTGTTGTGAAATCATAGGAGATACTAAAAAAGAAGGTTGAGTTCATACACTACTATAAAGTCAGGGTCATGTGGATTCAATACTCTTTATTTTCTTCATTATGTTTTTTATTATATTTGTTACATTGCTATATTTATATATTCCTAGAAAAGCATAATTTCTCTCAAAATATAATAAAAGTTTTTTCACTTACAAGTTGTCATGTAAGCAAAATCAGCTACCAAAGCAAAGAGCCACATTTAAGAACTCAGGCTATATTTTCACATAGCTATTTAGTAAGTTTGATATTCAATATTAGTCTGAGGAGAAATTGCCTATAGTGCCTATTCATTTTCTTTGGTATATGTTTCTCATACTATGTATGAACATCCCTTCATAAACTATCATTTATAACAACAAAAAACAGGAAAATATGAATGCAGACTTTGAGCAGAAGCATATAGAATCCAATTATACTGAAAATTTTTATAATGAACTTACTATAAAAATAGCTAAATTTTGTGGAGTATTGGTGTTAGCTCTTATTTGAAAGTCTGAGCGTGTCCTTGTTCCTTGTGTCCTAGAAAGGCAGCCTTGCCAGGGGGAAGTAATCATCAAGAAAGCACCAGAACACATGCCACTGTGTTCACTTTCCCCTTTCTAAGAAACACACATGAAACCTGAATTGTCCATCTTCTACATCTGTGTAGGTAAGGGGTCTAGATACAGTCTACACATTATTTTTGGAGAAGATCATTGTAAAACTCATTCTATATAGGCCACAACCACTCTAATACCTAAACCTCACAAAGACCCATGTTGTATCAGTGGGTTACTCAATGAAGTCCACTTGTGTCCTTGTGAAACACAATTGATGTCTTTCCCTTGGGCATCCATGGTTCATGGCTCAAACTTTCTAGTGAACTCAGCCAAAGAAGAATCAGAAGTATCCTATATTAAAATAGAAAATTAGTTGACAACATATCAAAATAGTGATCTCTATGTAGGATCCTACAATCTAAAAAAAATCATAAGGAAAACAGGAAAAATTAAACAAAAGAGATTTTCTATAAAGTGCATATTTCAGTGAATGTGGATATAATGATTTAAGTTGTCATGCATAGTTTAGTTCATATGAATTGCTTGCCACTGTAACATTCACACTCTGTTGTTGCTGGCCACTGTAATATATTCAATGGGGTTTATTTTTAAAATAGTGGTAAGAGGCACTTTCTAGAGAAAAATCACCAACACTTGAATATAGACAGATAAAACACTGTCAGATAAAACCATCCTGTCAATGTCCCACTTTATTTTTCTGCTTTTTCATGCAGTGACACTAAGTCAAATGTTTCTCAAGAGAAACAAGATTACAGTGTTGTCCATGGTTCCTGACTGTCCATGGTGTTAAGAACTTCACTCACTTTACAATCTACAAATAGAGGATTTTAAGGAATAGCATGGCATTCTGGACCTACTTAAAACTTAAAACAAGAAGAACCATTTAAATACTATTTTTCTGTGTTTTATTTTACCTTTGGAAGATATTAAAATGGATTGATGGTGATGCTGTATTTATAAGAGGAAAACAAACTTATGAAGGTTAAATGTACTCTTAGAATTGTTTAAAAAAAACAATTCAGTTTTCAGTAATTTTTCTGAGGTCAAATATATCAGAAACAAGAACAATGCCAACAATAAGTGGCATATTAAGGAAGTAACAATATGTATGAGAAACACTGTGAGCACAAGAACAGTGTAAGTAAGAGCCAGGCTCGTTGGTACATGCCTACTTTCCCAGCACTTGAGCAGGCAAATGCAGGTGGAACTTTCTAAGTCCAAGGCCAGCCCAGTCTACAAAGTGAGTCCAGTATAGTCAGAGTAGTAGTAGAAACCCTGTCTCAAAACAAAACAAAACAAAACAAAACAAACAAACAAAATCAGCATAGGCTATATGACAGTTAAATATTTATGACCCTTTTTAATAATATTAGGCTCTGTTTAAAATGATTAAATGTTATTTAATTCTGAAAGCCAAGTAACAATTCTAGGAAGTTGTACATACATAACGTATTATAGATTTGAAATTCTATAACCATCACTTACAGGTACTTTTTGTTCGTAAAACATTTTACTTGTGGAGTGCCAATCAAAAAATAAATAGAATCAAGACCAGGAAGATTACGTAACTTCCCCAGAGATTATCAATAAACATAGTAGCTCTTACCTTATTCTTGCTTTGTTTGAATGAACAACTGAAACACTAAGTCTAGACCATAATGAATGTCATTTCATAAAACTGTATATTATGAATAACAACTGCAATACAATCTTAATGATAATTTTATCTTACATCTTAATAATTTTTTATCAACATCAAGTGTAGACAATGCAGTGTGAACCAAACATGTACACATATTTAAATATATTATAAGATTATCTCATGTAGCCTCAAAAAATATACACTAATGTCAATTAAAAATCCGCTTCTAAAGTTGACATAATTTTACATATATGTTTTTGTAGCTTTGTAGCTATAGTAATTTTATGGAAAGTTAATTTCCTAGTATTACCTCCATTTATTCTTATACTGTTTTAAACATTCTAAATTTTAAAATAAAGAATGTATATTGGCTTGATCTTCATGTGTGTGTGTGTTCTGTGAATATGACTGTATCATTTCTTTAATAAACTGCAATCTTAACCACAGAACCATTTTATCAAATGCATTAAGTATGTAATGTATACAGCACTGGAATATTTTGCCATTAATTCTTGAAAAAAAGCACCTGTATGATTAATTATCCAAAATTATTTATCCAGTTCTGGTATATTCCGTGGCTTCCCATCACCTGGCCTGTTTTTGATGCATATGTTAAGCTTAGTTTACTATTATTTAGTCATCTCCTTTGTGCACGTATCTACATGTGCAAATATATATGGCTCACTTCTTGCTCATACAAATATTTTAAAGGCTCTTTTATAATTAGAAAGATGATTTGGCATATGATTCTGAAGTCTGAGATTATGAGAATCTAAACAATGTTCTGAACAACTGTTGTCAACAAGTTCACCATATATAGAAGTTACTTCCTATAAATAATTTGTGGGGAGAATCTGTTGCATTTCAGTTATTCTAGCCTGTGTCAAACTGTTGGCCTATATTTTGAAGAAATCTGGAATGTGTGTTAATTTTTCTCCTATTTTTGATTCATTTCTAATCTAGGTATAATGTCTTTATTTTAAAATGTAATAAGTTGCATTTATCATCTTGTAAGACATCTGTGATATTTTTTAGCTTTGTACTTCTGCTAGATAATAATAAAAAGTTAACACTTGTAAGTTACCTTGGTGACAGGCTTTTCAACTCCTACAGGGAAATTTTCTTGAGCTATTTGTTTCTTCTTCCTTACAAAGAATGACTTAATTTATTCTTATTTACATTGATTGCTCTTGGTACCACATAAAAAGTTTCATGTTATTAAACTTGATTTAAAAAAAAAAACACTTTGGTTTTCTAGTCTCTGAAAATAAAATGTAACAAAATTTTTAAAAAATTGAGGAAGTTTATTTAAATATGATCGTTTACTTTCTAATTATAATTTTATTATTTATTACATATGGCAAAACAATTTCATAAAACATTTAGTTTTGTTTCCCCTTGGAAGAAAATATCTCTGGAATTCCAAAATTAAGTGTGGTTTAGGGTTAGTGAGATTGTTCTGCAGGAAGAAGCCTTTAATAGGTAAGCCAGGAGACCTATGTGGGGGTTTTTCCCTAGATAAAAACAGTGAGAGGAGAAAGCTACTTATAAAAGCTGACCTTGACCTTAACAATTGTGCCATGATACAAATATGTGGAAGTTTTCTCCATATATACTAATTATAATAGTGGGAAAAAGAGTTTTATTTCATTTTCTTGTTCTAGTTAAAATAGTACCAATAACTGAGGAACTCAACTATTGAAAACTGATATATGGAGTTACTGTTTGTTAGGAGTCAGGACAAGGTGACTGGGCTGAGAAAAGACGATATCCTAATGGTGACAAAAAAGACACCAGTGGTAGAGCGTTTTCTGGGTCTACTCCAAGGAGTGGAATAGCTGGGTCTTGAAGATGCCCTATTCCCATTTTTCTGAGAAAGCACCAGATAGATTTCCAAAGTGGTTGTACTAATTTGCATTCCCACCAGCAATGAAGGAGTGTTCCTCTCTCTCCACATCCTCACCAGCATGTGGTGTCTCTTGAGTTTTTGATCTTAGCCATTCTGATGGGTGTAAGATGGAATCTCAGAGTTATTTTGATTTGTACTTCTCTGATGACCTACGAGGCTGAGCATTTCTTTAAGTGTTTCTCAGCCATTTAATATTCCTCTGTTGAGAATTCTCTGTTTATCTCTGAGCCCCATTTCTCAATTTCAGAAATTCCTTGTTTTTAATAGCTGAGTAGCATTCCATAGTGTAAATATACCACAGTTTCTTTATCCATTCTTCTACTGAGGGACACTTAGGCTGTTTCCATGTTCTGGCTATTATGAATAAGGCAGCTATGAACATGGTTGAGCATATGTCCCTGTTGTGTAGTGGAGAAGCAAAAAGCCCAGAATAGCACAAACAATCCTATACAATAAAAGATCCTCCAAAGGAATCTCCATACCAGATCTCAAGCTGCACTATAGAGCAACAGTAATTAAAAAAAACATGGTACTGGCACAGCAATAGGCTGGTGGATCAATGGAATACTCACAGGTGTTTGTCACAACCTTAGTAAACAGAGATGAGTCACATGTCCCAATGAAAAAGTGTGAGAGATTTGTCTGACAGTACTATATGACATTAGCATGAGATGATGACCAAGTATACAGCACTTTCATACAACTGTAGTTGTAAAATACAAAAGAAAACTTTCTTGGGAGCTTACATATTTACAGAAGCCCAGAAAGAGTATGGTGATATGACTGTATAGTGAAGGATCTGTTCAAAGTAAAGCTAGAGGGTCTTCCTTGTGGTAATTAGACATCCATTAGCTATTTCTTGTTTTACTAATTTAAAGAATCTTTAAAATGCTTCCTTTTGGCTCAGAGGAAGAATAAACAGGCTACCAGGAAGAGACCGGATAGGCTGTGATCTTATAGTGGAGAACAAGGTCCCCTTCTGTCACAGACCCAGAGGAGGGAAATAGGATGAAAGAGGGAGGGAGGGGGGACAGTAAGATACATGTGATGGACTAATAAATTAGATGTAATCTGAATATATGACTTAAAAAAATCTAATGCTTCCTTTTCTGTCTACAGAAGGTGGCCACTTCTTAGCTAAGGTTACCCCATAGGTTTCCTAGGGCCATACCAAACCCTAACCTTCAACCCAAAATATGTTCTGCATACAAGATGTGTGAGTACAAAGGTTGAGGAAATGACTGGCTCTATCAAACACTGGCTCTACTTGAGACTTATCCCATGGGACAAAAACATTCCCTGATACTATCAATGTTCCTCTGCTATGTTTGCAGACAGGAGCCCAGCATAGCTGTCCTCTGAGAGGCTTTGCCAAGTGGCTGATAGAAATAGATGCAGAGATGCACAGCCAAATATTAGAAAGAACTCAGGGAGTCCTTTGGAAGAGTTGGGGGAATGATTGAGATTTCTACAAAAAGATCTAGAGAGGCCCATAGAGACTAAACCACACACACACACACACACACACACACACACACACACACACACAAGAGTGTGTGAATTGGTCCTAAGTCCCCTGCACACATATAGTAAGTGAACAGCTTGTTCTTCATGTGGGTCCCCCAACAACTGGAGCAGAGTCTGTCTCTGACTCTAATGTCTCCTTTTTGATCCTCTTTCCCTAACTGGGCTCCCTTGTCCAGCTTCAGTGGGAAAGGATGTCCCTAGATCTGTAGTAACTTAATTTTCTAGGGCAGGTTGTGCTCATGGGGAACTTCCCAGCTCTCTGAGGAGAAGAAAGGGGCCATGGGGGAGAGAGTGTGGAGGGATAACTTGGAGGAGAGTGGAGGGCTATGATCAGGATGTAAAATAGGTAGGTAGATGATAGGTAGATAGATAGATAGATAGATAGATAGATAGATAGATAGATACAAAGATTTATTAAATAGATTATCTACAAAGGATCTGGGTTTACAATTTTATAATACATATGTACTAATGTGTTAAGGTTTAACAAGTCTATTCTAAGGCTAGAAGATATTTTGTATTTCAAAGATTTCATACATTCAGCATGGTTGACTTTTGTTTTATGAATCTTCGTGTGCTAACATAGGACTAAGTCCATATTACATATTCAGTTAAATATTATATTTATTTATATTTATATATTTTATATATTTATTTCTAAATTATGTATTCACATATATTTAACATATGTTAATTTTAAATATGTATATTTATATAAATATATATTTATATGTGCTTGTATTTATATTTATATATAAAATTTATATTAATATATGTATAACTATATTTAAAATTTCAAAATAAATTTATCAGAATCAATGATTAACTTTATAAGTATAAGTATCCTGAGCATATACAGGGGAAAGAGGTCTCCTTCAGTCACAGTCATAGGGGAAGGGAGTAAGGGGAAAATGGGAGGGAGGGAGGAATGGGAGGATACAAGGGATGGGATAGCAATTGAGATGTAATATGAATAAATTAGCAAAATATATTAAAAATAAATAAATAAATAATATTGTATATTGTATAGAGTTTTTATATCATATATTACCCCATATTACCGATATTTTACTATAGTTTAAGTAGAAAAGTTTTATCATTTGTAAATATTTTTCTGCAATTAAGTTCAATTAAAGTTTGTCAGTATCAAATTATAATTGTCAGGAATTTCGATGTTGGATATTCATGTATAAATATTTTGTGACTAAAAGGGTTTCTTTCATCACCCTGAATAAATAGGCATGCGTTAATAAGATATTTGCAGTGATTAATAAGGAATGTGTTAAAAAACATTTTTCCCATTTTTTTATTGAAAAATAAAATCATTCCTACTACATGTCAATTGCTATCCCATCCTCACACAAACTCTGGTGCCCCTTATTTGGCCATGTCCCCTTGATGGGGAGGCCCGATGGCACTCAGAGGAAGGATAGCAGACTACCAAAAAAACATTTTTGAATAGTGAAAGTAGGTTTCTCCCAAAATAGAGATTTATATTAATCAGCTTTTTTTTTCTATTGGATGTCAATTTTTACTGAGGGAAGTTATTTTTATTTTATATTACCTTCCATACTCAAGGATAAAAACAAAATGTATAATGATTAAATGTATAGATTTTAAATGAAATAAACTGTTTCAATCTGATTTTTTGTTTAAACCCTCAGTATATCTGACACTAAAGAATTGCCATCAGTGAATACAATTATTTTTATTCTATCATTTTCAGCTATTTTTGATCTCTCACTTATGGGTATTATGTTTCAAACCATTTCAAAATACTTTCATGATTTTATTATTTTCAAATATATGGTGACATGATGAAGGCTGCTTTAACTGAAATGTAAATCACATCCTAAGCATTGCTTCTAATGTCTAACTTTATCTGCAACAAAACATAACTCTTCCCTCTATTAATATATATGTTAGTAACTCAAACTATTCCAATGGTCTACTGAGTGGCAACATAGTAGGCTTCTTTCCAAATGCAATTATACCATGAAAATACATGGTGTGGAAACTTTATTAGCTGTTCTTGCATTGCTATGAAAAATTGTGACAGATACATCTTAAAGGATCACACATGTATTTTGCCTCAATTTTATAAAGTTGCCTGTTTGGTACTGTGGTCCTTAGCAAACTACCACAGTAAGAAAGAGCTTGTGGTGAAGGCAGCTTTAGATCATTAAGGCAATCAGCAAATGAGAACAAGATTTAACAAGGCGTCAGGCTGTAATTATCTTCTATTAGCCATACTTTGTCTCCTACATTTCCTACAACCTCCATTATAGTAATCCACTGAAAGAGAAGCTTCCCAGACCTTAACCAGTAGAAAATATTTTATATATAAAGCAAAAGAGTATCAATTTTAAAAAAATCCAAGAAGCCCAAGCAGTTTTCTTGAAAAAAGAGGAGATTTTTAAGTGACTCACAAATTACAATTCAACTATTTTCCTCAAAGCACCTACAATCATGTCAAGTTTCTAATATTTATTATTCTGTTGTATTGACAAAATTGTTTTTTAATACTTTCATTTTATTACACATGTATAAAACAAACTATATACAGCAGGGAAAACCATGTGACGATTATGAGAATAATGAGTTCTATATATGTTACATTCATAGTGAATTGGCCATCTGCATTTGTCCCATTTGTAGTAAGTGTCTTTCCTATCTTGTAGGGTCTAAATTTCTGAATGAAATTCAATATCTATCCTATCTCAACTCTAATAGCTTAACTTCTTTAACTTAATCTAAGACTATCTTGTTCCTTAATCAACTAAGCTTGGTTGTAAAACTATACTATCTTGTCTTCAATGTCCCTCAGAGACTTGAGAAGGAATAAAACTTAAATTCCTGAGTGAACCAGAAGTGTGGGTTAGCAGCTTCCAAAACGTACAAATTGACTAAGATGGTTTAGTGCCTAAACAGTCACCCAACACTCTCTATAGCTTAGCTTTGGAGTCTCATCTTCAACTTTCTGGTCTAACATCTCTGCCAGACTTGTTTGCAGGGCAGGAACTATTGAGGACTTGCTTATTCAGTAGAGCGCAGCCATTCTCTCTGCCTGCATCTATGTTGCCCAAATTGTTAACATAAAACACACATCTTGCTACATTGGAGACAAAGTAGTAACTGCTCTATAATCATTTAAACATTACCTTGTAATCTCCCTAAGCTCACTAAGAATATCTAACAGAATTTATGATGAATACCTTGAACAAATTGTGCTTTTTGTATCTAATCTTGTTCTTCTTCAAGAAACTAATATCCTAATGAAAACACCCTCACATCATTTCACGTTGGTAAGTTGACTTCATTAGGGCACGTCTTCTGACATTAAGTTTGATCTGAAAGAGATGGTAAATCAATGATCATTTTGTGTCTCAGGTTTTTTTTTTCTGTAAAATAAGAGCTTTATACAAAATTATTTTTCATCTCTGTCAATTATCTGCAAATTATGGAAGAGATCTATAAATAGAGTAGGTGAATCAAATTATTTTTAATTGTCTCATTTCTTCACTAGTTGTGATACAGTTTGGTATTGAAAATTATTGTTAAAATGACTTTTAATGTAATATGACTTTTAAAGTAACAGAAATGTGATAAGGTGTAATCATCAAATTATTGTGTATGAACAAAAACATAATGATTATATATATATATATATATATATATATATATATATATATATCATATCTATGTTTAAAACTATTTTACAATGTTAGTGTTGTACATCTATTAGACTCCAAACTTTATATATATGTATATGTATATATATATATATATATATATATATATATATTCTGTAATCTTCCTCTGGAACAATTCTATAGCTTCTATCAGATTTTTCCTACCTACAATCCATTCATATATCATATATTTCCTGTTCACACAGACTTTAATATAAACATTGAAACCCCTAGAAAACATTTGCTATGTTTTATAGAACTGTTAGTAAAAATATATATTCTTCGTCAAATGCAAATGTTGGCCTAATTTTTAAGATTATCATGCAATTCAATTTGTCTGCAATAATGCCTGCCAAAGATTGCCACATTTTCATCAGGCTAGAAATATCACTGAGTTTCATATTAAGGAATATAAGTGTGTGGTCAAATTTTATCAATTTGTTAGACTTAGGATGCCATAAAATGTCAAAACCTTCACTTTCAACAAGTTCTCTCAGGGAACTCTTAGAGCAGATAAATCCTTCACCAAAGTGGTGGATACAAAATTGGCTCAAAAAAGCAAGAGGTCTTCTTTATATACATGATAAATGATCTGATAAAGAAATTACAGAAATACCTTTCACAACAACCACAAATAACATAAAATATTTTGATGTAACTAACCAAGCATGAGAAAGACCTTATGAAAAAAATTTCCTGAAGAAAGAAATTGAAGAAGATATCAGAAGATGGAAAGTTCTCCCATGCTCATGGATCAGTAGGATTAAGATAGTAAAAATGGCCATCTTGCCAAAAGATCTATAAATTCAGTGTAATTACAACCAAAATTCTAACATAATCCTTTACATACCTGGAAAAAGCTGTTCTCAACTTTATATTAAAAAATAAAGAAGCCCATGGTAGCTAAAAGAATTCTGTTCAATAAAAGAACTTCTGGAGGAACCTTCATCCCTGATTTCAAGTAGCACTACAAAACAGTAGTAATAAAAGATTTCATGGTATTGGCATAAAAAAGGACAAGTGGATCAATGGAATTGAATCAAAGACACAGAAACCAATCTATGCACCCACACTTGATTCTTGACAAAAAAAAATGAAGCAATACAACAGAAAAAAATAAAGCATCTTCAATGAATACTACTGGTCTAACTAGATGTGTGCATGCAGAAGAATGCAAATAGATCCTATTTTTCATCCTGCACAAAACTCAAGTGCAAGTTGATCAAAGATCTGATATCTAATAGAAAAGAAAGTAGGAAATATTCTTGAACTCATTGGTACAGGAGATAATTCTCTGAACAGCCCAGACACTAAGAACAACAATAAGTAAATAGGACCTCACAAAACAGAAAAGCTTTTTCAAGGCAAAGGACACTGTTGACAATGTCAAAACATTGTCATACAAAACAGGAAAACATTTTCACCAGCCCTACGTCTGACAGAGGGTTAATATCCAAAATATATTTTAAAAACTGAAGAAATAAAACAGCAGCAAACCAAATAACCTAAGTAAAAATGGGGTACATAGCTACACAGAGAATTCTCAACAGAGGTATCTCCAATGCTGAGAAGCACTTAAAGAAATGTTCACCATCCTTAATTATCAGGGAAATGCAAGTTAAAATGACTCTGAGATTCCGTCTTACACCTGTCAGAAAGGCTAAGATGAAAAACTCAAGTGACAGGGCATGCTAGTGAGTATGTGGAGGAAGAAGAACACTTTGCTATTGCTGATGGGAGTTCAAACTAGTATTGATACTGTGGAAATCAATAATGAGGTTTCTTTGAAAACCAGGAATAATGGTACCTCAAGACTCAACAATATTACTCCTGGGCATATACACCTAAAAGATTCTCCACAATACCACAAGGACATTTACTCAAATCTGTTCATAGCAGCTTTATTTGTACTAATCAGAAACTAGAAACAACCTAAATGTCCCCCATCAGAAAAATGGATAAAGAAATTGTGGTACATTAACATAATAGAATACTTCCCAGGTATTAAAAACAAAGACATCATGCAATTTCCAAGCAAACTGATGGAACTAGAAAAGTTCCTGGGTGAGGTAACCAAGACCCAGAGAAACATACATTGTAAGTACTCACTTATAAGTGGAGATTGACCATAAAATACAGGATAATGATGCTACAAACCACATACCTAAAGAAGCTAAATAGGACCCAAGGAAAGATGATGAATCTCACTGAGAACAGGAAATAAAATAGACATTTGACATAGATGGATGGAGGGTGATCAGTAGGAGGGTATTGTTAGTGCTCGTCACAGGTACGCATGTGAAGGGAAAGAATCTGGAGAGAAAATGTTTGTGCGGGTCATCTCTGGGACAGGAAGGCTCCAAGGAGTTGATGAGGGAGTCTCTAGCTGAGACTTCTAGCATCAAATGTTAAGGCGTATGAAGTGGCCACATCCTGTACCCAAGTAGGACTTCCAGTAAAGAGAGAGGAACATCAACCCACCCATAAAACATTCCGCCCATAATTTGTCTTGCCTACAAGAAGTATATGTAAAGATAAAGCAGAGATAGAGTGATTGGCAAACCAATGATGGGCTGAATTTGAGACCCATCCCATGGGAAAGAGCCAGTCCTTGTCACTATTAATGATGCTCTGCTATGACTGCAGACAGGACCTAGAATAACTGTTTTCTGAGAGACTTCATGCAGCAGCAATGAAAGCCCATGCAGAGACAAACAGCCAAACAATAGGCTAAGCTAGGGGAGTTCTGTGGGAGAGTAGGAGGAAGGAAAAAGGGAGCTAGAGGAGTCAAGGACATCACAAGAAGACCTACAGGGTCAAATAGCCTGGGCCCATGGGGGCTAGCAGAGACTGAACCACCAACTAAAAAGCATGCCTTGGCTAAGCCTAGACCTCCTACACAAATGTAGCACATGTACAGCTTGGTCAGCATGTGGGCGCCCTAACAATGGGAATAGTGGCTGTCGCTGACTCTGTTGCCTGACTTTGAAATCTTTCCTCTTAGCTGGGCTGGCTTGTCAGGTTCCTGTGTGAGAGGCTGTTCTTTGTCAAGTGACCTGAGGTGCTAAGATGGGTTGATACCCCTTGGGTGTCTCCCTTCTCTGATAAAAAGGAGAGGTTAGAATGGGGGTAGGGGGCATGTGGGTGAGACTGGGAGAAGAGGGAGGAGGCTGGGATCAGGCTGTAAAGAGATTAAATAAGTAAATAAATAAATGGGGAAAAAAAGTTCTTTCATATGAGTTGCTCAATCTCACTGTAAAGTAATGGTTCTTTTCTTTAAAAAAAAAAAACAGTTTTCATGATTTTTGGAGAACTTCATATTTGGACACTAAATATTTTCCTCCTACCAAATCCATCCCCTTCCCTTTCCTATATTCATTATCTCTTCTTTATTACTGTAACATTGCATATATCTGTGACTGTGTATATATGCATCCTTATGTATAGAGACCACTCAGTCCATTTATTTTGTTAGTAAGTATGTGTGTACAGGGCCGCCTGTAACTGAACAGTCTGTTTTTTAATTAACAGCCTAGGTTGCACCTCATCACTGGATGTAAGTGTTTTCCTTCTCATAATAGCCATTATTACTCATTTAGCAATTAATAAATCTGTTTGATTAATGTATTTTTCTTTGTGGTGATTAAACATTCCTCAGGTTCCAAACTTTGTCACTTGAATGATCTCACATTTCTACCACTTTTAACAACCACAACACTGAAACTCATGTGATATCCTAGTCTTCTGTTAAAAACCTTTTAATACCTGCCTTTTTTAGTGTTATGTCCACAACTCAGGAGACCTACACCATCCGAGAGAATCCATATCTCATTGCTTCTTTATTTTTTTTCTCAAATATTCTTTTTTTATTTGAATTTTGTTTAATTAAAATAAACATTCTTATTATTATTATTTTGAATTATTTGTCATTTAATCTAACACACTCTCATTATTATCCATAACTGTAGGCTTAGATTTTTCAAAAACCTACTTTATTTAGGGTTCTTAAATGTTTCTATCTCCCTTCCAAACCACAAGTTGCCTCTAATATTTTTGCAAAACTTTTATGCACAAAGCATTGAATTTAGGTACTATGAATGCATGGATGTAAAAATCTTACACTCGATCATCATGTGCCTCACAATAATATTACTATTCATTTTTCTAAAATATTTCTTCAATTTGTTACATCTTTTAGTTATATTCCAAAACCCTTACTGTATCAGCCTAAATAACCTTTCCTCTTTCATCACTCTAAATATGAGAGTCATCTGACAAATAATATATTTCACAAATGTGCCATGTATTGCTTCATGCATTCAATATGATGTAAATTTTAGGAAGCCAGTAATACGTAATGTCTATTGGTAGTATTTACTTCAAGATTATCCTGTTGGTTTTGAGACCTGCAATACTTATCTCTGTTAAAGAATGTACTATGGTTAAAAGAATATCTTATGACACTGTAATTTCTTGAATCGGTATAGTAATTTTTAGAATAATAAAATCATCAAGAAGAATACCCTTGGTATATTCTATATTTTGCATGCAAACACAGAGAGTATGACATTTTGAGATTTACTGTTTTTAAAATATTATTAATTCTATTTATTTATTCATTCACTCATTTATCTAATTCATTTTTGGCTATATATTAATAACTTAAGTATTCATATTGAAATTTTAAAATGATTTTTAAACATTTTTATTTTTACATATATATTTGTATTATTACACATATATACAATAAACTACCTATAGCAAAAAGAACCATGACACAATCAGGAATTATATAAATGTTTCATTCTATTAATTATTTAACAACATTGCAGCAAACTAGGTTTTGTACTATGGATCTGTAATCTAAGTCATGTGTAGGCTGAAGAAAAAGACATTTAATTTGAGTCCGGCTTTGGCTACAAAAAGTTCTAATCATATTGGACTATATAGCAAGACCATCTCACAAAAAATAAGAATAACATAGGAATAGGACATCTTAGGCTTTCTCTACCAAATATTACCAAAATTGACTAGAAAGTAATATTTTTCTATACACCAGACACTGTAATTTTTAAGCTGTAACATTCACTGACATAGTACCATATATTTACAAAAACCAAAAATCTTACAGAATATCATCTATGAGTGTGTGAAAACAATATTGATTAACAGTAAAGCTGATACATCTGAAAATCCAGATGAACCTTTGTGTAGGAAATCTTTTGTCAAAACAACATCAATAACCAATGTGCATGAATTTAAATAGTCATTAGCTACCACACAGACCCAAAGCACATTGACATAGATGTTAGACACTTTACTGTGAAGAAATAATGGGGTCATTATTTGTAAACTAGGCTGGGGCCCCGCAATGACTACTGGATCATTCTTAAGTATTATTTTCAGTAGATTCCAAAATACATCTGGGGAAAAAAAATGAACCAAAAGTTAAAGAAGTCAGGGTAGAAAAGAAGAGACACCAGACAGTAATATTGAAGAATGATATTTTTTTTTAATTTGGATATTATAAACTTCAAAATCTGTCCTGAAATAATGCATTTTACACAGAAAACATTCAGCAGTATTCTGTATATGTTCTACTTGAGATTTTCTTCTAAATGTTAAGAAGGTTATGACAACTTAATACATGCTTAATTTCACATCATGAACAACTAGAAACATCTGTGAAAATTAATATATTACTGAGGAAGATGATATTTAACTTGGAATAAAATTTAAACCATTGAAATACATAAACCATTTGCCCAAAAAGACGGAATATTATTTTACAGAAATGTAATAACATCAAGTTTAGAATATCTATACATTATGGCTAATATTGTGTTATCTTTATATTAAGTAATATATTCCTTATATATAAGTAAAATCTATATCATGAAGTATATGTAAATTCACTAATGTTGGTCTCCTACCAGAATATAAAATCATTGTAAAATACATTAACTTCTAAGAGTTTCAGGAATACAATCCCTAAATAGAATCCTTGTCATATCCACCTATGATCAGCAGAAAGACCTTCTAAAATTAAATTGAATGAAGGTAGATATTTATTGATTTTTGTCACACATACCATGCACTCTGCTAGTGTACATGGATGCAATTGTTTGTAATGTAGTTAAAGCAATTAAATACACAGTAGAAAATAGTAAAAGTGCTTCCTAATTTGAGAACTAGGTAATAGGTTAACAGGAACAGTATGTAAATCTGAGTAAAAACACTAAACCTAGTTTTGGGGAGAAATACTATATACAAGTCAGTAAAATGTAAGGGATGGTTATATGGTTGTCTCTTTAAATATTAAGGATAAATGACATAAATTCAAATGGCATGAAGTACTGAGAGGACACATAAAGAAAAGGTGTTGTAAAATTTTTCTAACACATCAAATAAAAGGAAATGATAAATGTACATACAGAAAACAAAAGCAAAATAACACATTGTTAGTTTTAACATATCATGAACTGTACATTAAGAAGCATAACCCAGGGGAATGGAGAGATGGCTCAGTGGTTAAGAGTTCTGCTTGCTTTTCCAGAGGTCCTGAGTTCAATTCCCAGCAACCACATGGTGGCTCACAACCATCTATAATGTGATCTGATGCCCTCTTTTGCAGATAAAGCACTCATTTACAATAAATAAATAAATTTTTTAAAAAGCACAACCATGTCAACAAGTAATGATATAGTGATCCAATCAGTGAAACAAAACAGGACATATCAATTGAGCCCTTTGTTGTTTATAATGACCTCTTACATGTATATTACCTTCTTATACAGATGTACAATATAGTTTTTCTTTCCAGTCCCAGTCATACCATGTTACCCACTTTATTGTGAATTGCTTTTGTCTCCTGCCATTAAAGAGACAAATTGTATTGTTCTTAAATATGTTCTAGTCATATCTCATTGTTACATCATTGTCTTAAAAAAACTGATAGGTGCCCTCTGATTTTAGTGGTAAAATGCTGTAAGAGTTGCATTATGTCTATTGTCTGTATATGGAGATAATTTATGTTTGGAGAACTGACAAATTTAACAGCAGTGACTTTGGACTGTTGTAAGCTCCAGCTTGGACACTATGAGTTTTCTCTGAATCAGAGAAAGAAGCTAGAGTAATAAACATTTATTTCCTTGCTGAAGTTTCCATCTGGACATCAACATGTGCCTGTATCAAAACAAACTTTATTACTCTTAATCTCTCCTTTTGTGCTTGGATTTTATCATGGTAGAGTTTGAGTAGATTTTGCAGGTAGAATTTATATAAGAACTCTATCATGCAATGGATGTCATATATAGCTATTTGTCACAAGACCTATAATGTAATTCACCTAATAGATGCCATTTAGATAATTTTTAATCCTTTGCAGAATGGCATAGAGCAAGTCAAAGTCTGTCTGTTTTCTTCAAATGACATGACATTGAGCAAACCATTTCTAGAAGCAATAAGCTGTTTTCTAGTAGACACATTCTATAAACACACAGACATACATAATCACATGTATAACTGTAAGGGTGCATTATTGAAAAAACAGACATTTTAATAACAGATTTATTATTTTAAATGTAACAGTTAGCCACAAATTGTTATATTTTTAATTGTAGTAAAATAAGGTCTAATAAAAACATAATTCTGTATGATACTGATTAAGGTTGTCAATAACAATCATCCTATAACCTGGACATGGTGGCATATGCCTTTAATCCCAGCACCCTGTAGGCAGAGATAGGTGAATCTCTGTGAGTTTGAGGCAAGCTTGGTCTAAAAAATGGGTCCAGAATAGGCAAGATAACATAGAGACACCCTGTCTCAAACAACCAAAAAACAAACAAAACAGGCAAAAACCAAAACAACAACCACAACAAAAACAATCATCCTATATTAGGCCCAGGGGTCCCGCTCAAACTAAGATACCAGCCAAGGACAATACAGACGGTAAACTTTAAACCCCTACCCAGATCTTGCCAATGGTCAGAACATTCTCCACAGTTGAGTGGAGAGTGGGATATGACTTTCTCACTACTCTGGTGCCTCACCTTTGACCATGTCCCCTGGAGGGGGAGACCTGGTGGCACTCAGAGGAAGGACAGCAGGTTACCAAGAAGAGACTTGATACCCTATGAGCATATACAAGGGGGAGGTAATCCCCCTCAGGAACAGTCATAGGGGAGGGGAATAAGGGGAAAATGGGAGGGAGGGAAGAATGGGAGGATACAAGGGATGGGATAACCATTGAGATGTAATGAGAATAAATTAATAAAAAATAAAATTAAAAAAAAAAGAGTGGTGGTGAAGCAATTCTGGATTTTAGAGAATGGGGTAATTCACTGAAAGATTTTTTAAATTAAACTATTTCTTAATTTAATAAATAAACTTGAAACTAATTGTTATTTCATATCATAATTTAGAGAAAATGTAGCAGTTTGTGTCAATTTTTTTCCTCAAGCGCTTCACATAACGATGAAAACGCATGTTCACATATGCATTTAAACTGTACTACAGTTACACATCATATGCTGCTTGCCATGATTTGCTTTGTTTTGAGTAGTTTGTAAGTATCTTGCCACAGCAATAAAGATTTATCTATTTTATACCACTTTTGTTATTTAGTTTTTATTTTATATAGTTTTCAAATCTCTTCTTGGTATGTTTTTTTTTTCTCATTTATTAATTTATTCTTGTTACACCTCAATGGTTATCCCATCCCTTGTATCCTCCCATTCTTCTCTCCCTCCCATTTTCCCCTTATTCCCCTCCCCTATGACTGTTCCTGAGGGGGATTACCTCCCCTAAAAACATACAGGCGGTAAACCTTAAACCCCTACCCAGATCTAGCCAATGGACAGAACAATCTCCACAGTAGAGTGGAGAGTGGGATATGACTTTCTCACATACACTGGTGCCTCACCTTTGACCAAGTCCCCTGGAGGGGGAGACCTGGTGGCACTCAGAAGAAGGACAGCAGGTTACCAAGAAGAGACTTGGTATGATGTTTTAAAGTACATACACATTGCTGACTTTCTAAATACACATAATCAACATTATCATTCCTTCACCTAGTTATTATTTTTGAGATGAGATGTTCACATTGTATATAAAAAAAATGAACTAATGAAATCTACTGGCATCATTTGACTGTGCATTTATTTATTATTTGACCATAGTCAAATAAAATCTAAACACTTTATGTTTGTGTTTGTTAAGTTCGTTCATAATTACTTTATTCCAAGGGCAATACTCTCCTTAAAGTAATTTTCAGTCAGAAAGTTATGATTTGGAGAAAATGTTGCTTCCCATTAGCTTTAGTACAAAATACAAATCCCTTCAACTTTCAGAACTTCTTTTTTTGTGACAAATTAGGTCCATGTAATGAATATTCATTTAATTCAAAGTAAAAAAAATAGAACTCGTTTTCTAATTTCATCCCTCAAAGAGACTTATTTCTTTCCCAATCACCTGCAGACCATAGGAAAATACATTCATCACTTGCCACCTAAGTAATAGTGTGAAAATGTAAAGTTAAAGCATTTTGACTGTGCAAGCTTTATCATAATAAAATGGTTTAATTTCCCTGAGCATGAAATATACCCTCTAAGGAGCATACCTATTAATGACATGCTATGATTAATTAATTGGTTCTGGGAACTATTATACCATATTAGTCACTTTCATATTAGTGTTCCCAGGAGTGGCAAATAAATAAGACAGTGATTTTGCTTCTACATGTCCAGTGATTTCTTGCCAAGATATTCTGCTGACATGAACTTTCTCTGCAGTTTTTCACTGTACACTCTCTCAGCCAAGTAATGCAAGGATGTTTGATATAATGCTTAGGAAAGACATCTGTTCTATCTGGAGAGGTTTCCCTTCGTGCCTTTTCTTTTGCGTGTGTGATATAGGTACACATTTCCTTTGGAGGTATAACAATGGATTACATTAGGGTTAATTTCAGTGCTAAGTTGCCAAATGGTTGGCATCCTCAATGCCGATTCCACCTTTTTAGTAACCTCTGCAATCATAAAAAAAATTCTCTCTTTTTTTATTAGATCACTTCTGCCAATTTAAAGTTATACATTTACAGCTATCAGCACAATTTTGCTTTTTTATTATCGCATCAGAAAATGAGAGGTGTTATTTATTTTCTTGCATAAATAAGCGTCAATTAAAGATAGACATTTTTTTTTTTTTAAATTGTAAACAGTGAGGCTTGCATTTGTTGACATGCCATTCTTAGACTTCACACATCAGTGACTCATCAGAACCTATGAGAATGTTGATTAATCAGTACTTGGGTGCTTAACATGTAATAAACATATTTTTTAATATGAAAGAATAGCCTAATGTCACATTAATATATTTATATCAAAGTATTTAATTAATGAAATGTATTTTCATTTAAAATACATAAATTTCAGAAACTTTGATTCAAAGCTTCCTATAATCCATATATAATACATGGCTGAATAAGATGATTACTATTTGGAGATATTAACTTGGCAAAATTTATGTATTCATTAAATTATGATCTGAATTTTAGACATAAATGTAATTATATATATATATATATATATATATATATACACATATATATGTTTAAATTGTTTATTTATGTTACATCTGATTTGTAGCTTCCCCTCCAGCCTCTTGTCCCAGTCCCCCACCACCACCTCCTCTATGCCTCCAAAAACACCTCTTCCACTCCTCAGAAAACAGGAGGTTTCTCATCAATATCAATCAGCTTTGGCATATAAAATTGAAATAAGACCAGATGAATCTTTTTTTGGGACTAGAGAAGGCAGCCAACTTAGAAAAAATGGATCCGAAGACAGGTAATAATCAGAGACAGTCCCCCTCCCACCTTGGGGTTCCCACATGAAGATCCAGCTGCACGTCTGTTACATGTGTACAGAAGACATAGGCTCCTCTCACATATGCTCTCTCGTCAGTAGTTCCGTCTTTGTGAATACCTATGGACCTAACTTAGACGGTTCTGTGGGCTTTCTTGTGGTGTCTCTTGTGGTGTCGTTGACTTCTCTGGTGTCTACGTATTTCCACCCTTCTTCCACAGGATTTCCCAAGCTCCACTTAGTGTTTGGCTGAGGGTCTCTGCATCATCTTCCGAGAGTTGCTGGGTGAAATCCCTCTGCTGACATTTATGCTAGGCTTCTATCTTCTAGTACATCAGACTATCATTAGTAGTGTCATGGATGGGCTTCCTTTCTTGACATGAGTCTCAAACTAAGCCTGTCCCTGACTGGCGCTTCCCTAAAATTCTGCTCCATCTTCTAGCCCTCATTTCTTCTATTTAGGAAAAAATTGTACATCTAAGGTTTGTGGATCGGTTGGGCTCCCAAACCCTCTATTGTAAGACTTGCCTGGTAATAGTACATGGCCTGTTCAGGCTCCACATGCCCCAAGGTTAGGAGTGTTAGCAAGGGTCATCCTCATAGATGTCTGGGAGTTTCCATTATCCTCTGTTACTAGCTCATTCCAGAGATGCCCCTCCCAAACCAATTGTCTCTCCCAGGATACTCTTTCTCCCCTTTCTCCCCCCTCATCTCTCCTGTTCATATCTCCTCTCCTTCCCCTCCCCATTTCCCTACTTCCATCCACACGAGATGTCTCATCTATTTCCCCTTCTCAGTGAGATTCAAGCATCCCCCATAGGCCCTCCTTGTTACCTAAATCATTTGCATCTGTGGTTTGTAGTATGGCTATCCTGTACTTTATAGCTAATATCCAATTATAAATGAATACAGAACCATATTTGTCTCTCTGGGTCCATGTTACCTCACTTAGGATGATCTTTTGTAGCTCTATAAATTTTCCTGAAAACTTCATGATGTCATTGTTTTTTATGTCTGAGTAACACCCCCTTGTGTTAATGTACCACATTTTCTTTATGCATTTTTAAGTTGAGGGAAATCTAGGTTATTTCCAGTCCCTGGCTATTAAAATCTAAAGTTTCTATGAACACGTTTGAGCAAGGGTTCTTGTGGTATGGTGGACCAAAAAAAAAAAATCATTTAGGCAAATGTGCAAAATAAAACAAAAAGAATACTAAAAGCTTCAAGGGACACTGGCCAGTTAACATACAAAGGTACACATTCTACAATTTCGCCTGTCTTCCCAACACAAATTTAGAAGCCAGAACGGTCTGGGCAGATGTTTTGCAGTCGGTAAGAGACCACATATGCCAGCCCTCACTACTATACTCAGCAAAAATTTCAATCATCTTAGGACAGAGAACAAAATACTAGATGAAAAAAACAAATATAAGCAATATCTATCCACAAATTCAGCCCTGCAGAAGATACTAGAAAGAAAACTACAATCTAAGGAAGTTAAGTACACCCAAGAAAACACAGGTAATACATAATTTCCCACCAACAAATCCAAAAGAAAGGAAGCATTACTGCAGATACATGAACACACACACACACACACACACACACACACACACACTCACTCACACAGACCCACACCCACCAAGCTGCAGATAATATTGTAGAAAAGAAGTCAGAAATAATTTAATAGTCAGAGGACAGGGAAGATTGCCATGGAATGCAGCCATCCAGGTATATTATTGTCATTGTAACTTTATTACTTATATATCCCTGGCTGTGATATAATACCATGAATAAGGCAATTTATAGAAGAAAACGTTTATTGGGGCATATATTTTCAGAAAAAAGAGTCCACCATTTCAGTAAAATAATGAAAAATTGAAAACATGGCTGCACAAACTCAATGCTAAGAGCTTACCTCTTGAACTACAAGCATCAAACAAAAAGCAAGCTATCAGTATGCAGGTCTTTTTTTTTTTTTAACTACTGATACCTGCTTCTAGTTACACACTTCCTCCAGTATGGCCACATGATCTAAACCTACACAAGCATCACCTCCAACTCAAATGGTGTAGTAAAATGAAGTCTATGGTGGAGATTAAAAATTCAAACTACCACTGTAGATACTAAGACATGGAAGCTATGTGTACCTACACATGATTGGATCCACAAACTTCCAACTAAAGATAGAAGAGATACACAGGAAATCACATCCATTCATGGGTCATTAAAAGATGCTGTGAGGTGGGTATCATTTTTTATGGACTCACTGTAAATATTTGGAAAAAAGGGAATCAGAGATTAAAGGAAAAGGTTTTTCTAGAGTATTGGGAGGTGGATATTATCACAATACCTGACGTGTGTGTGTGTGTGTGTGTGTGTGTGTGAATGCACGTGTGTATGTATACATATATTGTATATATTTATATATAATGAAAGTGTCAAAAAGGAAACAGAAATATACAAAAATAATTTACAGTAATTTTAATGAAATTAAACACTAATAATATACCAATAATAAAAGCGCATGCTATTTAATTCAAATAAATATTTGCTTCTTTAAAATCTAGAGAGCTTTGTCAAAAAGAATGACCTTATTAGTTTCCTGTCTTCGAATATAACTCACAAAAGTCATGTTGAAAGCAAATACATATGTACATGCATACACACATGCAGAGTTTTATAAATATAAACATATATATAAATACAGACAGAGAGAGACAGAGAGACAGAGATAGATAGAGAAAGAGCAAAATTCAGTAGTAAAATAAATTTACATGTTAGAAAGATTATTTTAAGAAATGGTAGATCATTTATTCCCTTATCACTTTAGTGGTCATTTGAATAGAAATGCTTTCTATTTATTATTTTGTACTGATTTCAGATCTACTGATGTACATTAACATTTTTTTCAGATAAACATTACTTACCTCTGTGTCTGTAGGTTGATTCTGCAAAACTTTGCTTACCTCATTCATGATTTAGCACATATTACTGAAGAACTCGTAATACTCCTTATATCTCTATCACTAAATCTTTAAACTACAATTTCCTTTATTTATAGGCTAGGCAGAACCTTGATAATTACTCTTTTTTAACATAGCTATATAAAAATACATCTTATTATTCCCTCTGTTTTTAAGAAACAACTTGCTTGTAATTATATTACTAATTATTCATAACTTATAGAAAATAATAAGATGGATCCAAGATGGCGGCGAGCAGCGTGGACCGTGTTTGAAAGCTCCAGTGAACAATTCAGGGAATTGCACAGAATTCTGAGCCAGGAACACCAAGGTCCCCACACCACGGCAGGAGAAGTGCTCCACGGTTCGGAGGGACCAGGGTGCAGAAGACCTGCTTGCCCCAGCACACGGGAGGAGCACGGACTTTCTTGGATCAGAGCAGCAGCAGCAGAGACAACAGTGCCACCAGCGACACCAGCGGCTCCAGCGGTACCAGCGGCACCAGCGGCTCCAGCGGCACCAGCGGCGGTGGCTGAGGTTTGCAGCTCAGAGCCTTCTAGTGGAGGCAATTGGTGTGGTGGACGGTGGGAGTTTCTGGGGGAGAGGGGAGTCTGGACAGGATTTGGGTCGCATGGTGCCTTGAGACCCAAACTGGACTCAGCAGACAGTTCAGCCCCAGAGTCCTGGGTTTGCTCAGTGAGCTGTGCCGTGGAGAAGCTGGCTCAGCTCAGCAAGCAATTCTGCCCGAGGCACAGCTCCCCTGCTGTGACACAGGCTGGGTGGAGTGCTCACTTCCACCCTAGGCTCCAGCTCAGCGCAGCCGCAGTTTTCCTGCCATGACGCAAGCTGGGCGGAGCGCTCACTTCTACCCTAGGTGCTTGCTCAGCACAGTCACAGTTTCCCTGCTGTGACGCAAGCTGGGCGGAGCGCTCACTTCCACCAGGTGCTTGCTCAGCGCAGTCGCAGTTTCCCTGCTGTGACACAAGCTGGGCTGAGTGTTCACTTCCACCCTAGGTGCTTGCTCAGCGCAGTCGCAGTTTCCCTGCTGTGATGCAAGCTGGGCGGATGCTCAGTACCACCCTAGGTGCTTGCTCAGCAAATTTGCAGTTTCCCTGCTGTGACACAGGCTGGGTGGAGCACTCACTTCCACCCTAGGTGCTTGCTCAGTGCAGTCGCAGTTCTCCTGCTATGGCAGACGGTTTAGGCCCTGAGAAACTAGCTGAGCTCAACACGTGGTTCGGGCCCAGTATCCCTGGCTGGACTTGGCAGGGGACCCAAAAGGTTGTGGATACCTTGACCTGATCCAACGCTCATTGAGAGACTCAGAACGATTGCAGGACCCACAGCAAAGGGGAGCTGAGGATCACTGGCTGTGAGAGCCCAAAACGACAGGGCTAACCTCCTGCCATCCACACCAGTGAAGTATCAGGGCTTCCAGCCTACGGAAATCGTGAGAAAACAAGTGAATCTATCATCAGACTCCCTCCACCCAACTCTGGAAGTTACCCAACAAAAACAGAGATGGCAAGATGTCTAAAGGACAGCATAAAAGCAAACGCAAAAACCCCAAAACAACATGGCGTCTCCAGTTACCACCTATCCCAAAGAAAACAACTTGGAGAACTCAAATACAACAGAAACACAAGAAAATGACCTCAAATCCTTGGTAATAAGGATGATAATGGAGGAAACAAATAAAATTCGAAATCAGATGCAGGAAGACGAAGCCAAGCAAGTGTGAGACATAAAAGATGCACATAGAGTGGAACTGGAAAATTTTCAGGAAAATGTAAACAACCAGATGAAAGAAATAAAAAAAATCTGTTCAAGATATGAAGATGAAAATGGATTCAATGATAAACACACAGACAGAAGAAAAACGAGAACGTGAGGCCTCAGAGAAGAAGGCGAATGACACAGTGCTGAGCTTTTCTAACAGAATCCAAGAGATGGAAGAACGAATCTCAAGTCTAGAAGATACAATAACAGATCTTGAAGCAACCATTAAAGAAAATGCCAAATCTGGAAAACTCCTGACACAAAACATCCAAGAAATTAAGGACACCATGAAAAGAAGAAATCTGAGGATAATAGGCATTGAAGAAAGAGAAGATATCAGACTCCAAGGCCCAGAAACTCTTCTCAACAAAATCATAGAAGAAAATTTCCCCAATCTAAAGAAAGAGATGCCTATAAACATACAAGAGGCATACAGAACACCAAATAGAATTGACCAGAAAAGAAAAACTGCCCATCGCATAATAATCAAAACACAAAACATACAGAACAAAGAAAAAATATTAAAAGCTGCAAGGGAAAAGGGCCAAATAACATTTAATGGCAAACCTATCAGAATTACACCTGACTTCTCAGCAGAGACCATCAAAGCCAGAAGGGCCTGGACAGAGATCCTGCAAACCCTAAGAGACCACAGATGCCAGGCCAGACTACTTTACCCAGCAAAACTATCAATAACCATTGATGGAGAAAGCAAAATATTCCATGACAAAACCAAATTCAAACAGTACCTATCCACAAATCCAGCTTTAGAGAAGGTACTAGAAGGAAAACTCCATCCCAAAGGGTCAAGCTACAACCAAAACTACTCAGGAAATAGATAACTATACTATGGCAAAAACACAACTACACAAACGCTCGACTGGAACCAACATCAAAATTAAGACTCTTAATAGTAACTGGTCATTAATATCTCTCAACATCAATGGTCTCAATTCTCCAATAAAAAGACACAGACTAAGTGAATGGGTGCATAAACAGGATCCAACATTCTTCTGCATTCAAGAAACACATCTCACCCATAATGATAGGCATTACCTCAGAATAAAAGGTTGGAAAAAATATTCCAAGAAAATGGTCACAAGAAGCAAGCGGGCATAGCCATTTTAATATCAAACAAAATAGACTTTCAACCAAGATTAATCAAAAGGATGAGGACGGACACTTCATACTCACAAAGGTAAAGTCAATCAAGATGACATCACAATCCTGAACATCTATGCCCCCAATACAAGGGCACCCACATTTGTAAAAGATCTGCTAAAAAGACTTAAATCACATATCGATCCCCACACAATAATAGTGGGAGACTTCAACACCCCACTCTCTCTGAAGGACAAGTAATTGAAACAGAAACTAAGCCGAGAAATAACATCATTAACCAATGCCATGGGTCAAATGGATCTAACAGATATCTATAGAACCTTTCACCCAAACAAGAAAGAATATACCTTCTTCTCTGCACCCCATGGAACCTTCTCCAAAATTGATCACATCGTAGTTCACAAAGAAAGCCTCAACAGATACAAGAGGATTGAAATAATACCTTGTATCCTATCAGATCATCATGAGCTTAGGCTGCAATTCAACAATAACAGAAATAAAAAAAGCCTACAGGTATGTGGAAACTAAACAACTCTCTGCTAAATGACACCTGGGTCAGGGAAGAAATAAAGAAAGAAATCAAGGAGTTTCTGAAATTCAATGAAAATGAAGGAACAACATACCCAAATTTGTGGGATACATTGAAAGCAGTGCTAAGAGGAAAATTCATAGCACTAAGTACTTTAAAAAGAAATTGGAAGCATCGCACATAAGCACCTTAACGACACAACTGGAAGCCCTAAGAAAAAAAGAAGCAGAAACACCCAAAAGGAGTAGACGTCTGGAAATAATCAAACTCAGGGGTGAAATTAACAAATTAGAAACTAAGAAAACAGTCCAAAGAATCAACAAAACCAAGAGCTAGTTCTTTGAGAAAGTCAACAAGATAGACAGACCATTAGCCAAACTAACTAAAAGGCAGAGAGACAGTATTGAAATCACCAAAATCAGAAATGAAAAGGGAGACATAACAACCGACACTGAAGAAATACAAAGAATCATAAGATCCTACTTTGAAGGCATATATGCCACAAAATTTGAAAATCTAAGGGAAATGGACGATTTTCTTGATCAATTTCACTTGCCAAAGTTGAGTGAAGAACAGATAAACAAGCTAAATAGTCCCATTTCCCCTACAGAAATTGAAGTAATCATTGATCGTCTCCCAACCAAAAAAAGCCCAGGGCCAGATGGTTTCAGTGCAGAATTCTACGAGACCTTCAAGGGTGAGCTAATACTGATACTCTTCAAGCTACTCCAAAAGATAGAAAGGGATGGAACATTACCAAATTCATTCTATGAGGCCATAGTCTCATTGATACCCAAACCTCACAAAGACTCAACAAAGAAAGAGAATTTCAGACCAATTTCTCTGATGAACATCGATGCAAAAATACTAAATAAAATACTTGCAAAACGAATATAAGAGCACATCAAAGATATCATTCATCATGACCAAGTAGGCTTCATTCCAGGCGTGCAGGGATGGTTTAATATACGGAAATCCATCAATGTAATCCACCACATAAACAAACTGAAAATAAAAAAAACACATGATCATCTCTTTGGATGCAGAGAAAGCATTTGATAAAATCCAATACCCATTCATGTTTAAAGTTTTAGAGAGATCAGGAATACAAGGCACTTTCCTCAACATAATAAAGGCTATATATAGGAAGCCAATAGCCAAAATCAAAGTAAATGGTGAGATACTCAAGGAAATTCCTCTAAAATCAGGAACAAGGCAAGGCTGCCCACTCTCTCCATATCTCTTCAATATAGTACTCGAGGTTCTAGCCAGAGCAATAAGACAACAAAAGGAGATCAAGGGTATTCAAATGGGAAAGGAGGAAGTCAAATTATCCCTATTTGCAGATGATATGATAGTCTACATAAGTGACCCTCAAAATTCCACCATAGAACTCCTACAGCTGATAAACACCTTCAGCAAATTGGCTGGATACAAAATTAACTCAAAAAAGTCTGTAGCCTTCCTATACACAAATGACAAGCTTGCAGAGGAAGAAATTAGGAAAACTACACCCTTCACATTAGCCACAAGCAATATAAAGTACTTAGGAGTTACTCTAACTAAGCAAGTGAAGGACTTGTTTGAAAAAAATTTCAAAACTCTAAAGAAAGAGATTGAAGATGACATGAGAAGATGGAAGGATCTTCCTTGCTCATGGATCGGGAGAATTAACATAATAAAAATGGCCATCCTACCAAAAGCAATCTACAGATTCAATGCAATCCCTATCAAAATACCTACACAATTTTTTAAAGACATTGAAAGTTCAATTCTGAACTTCATATGGTAAAACAAAAAACCCAGAATAGCTAAAACAATCTTGTACAATAAAAGGTGCTCTGGAGGAGTCTCCATACCTGATCTCAAACTGTACTATAAAGCAATAGTAATTAAAACAGCATGGTACTGGCACAGCAAAGGCTGGTTGATCAGTGGAATCGAATTGAAGACCCAGATATGAATCCACACACATATGGTCATTTGATTTTTGACAAAAAAGCCAAATCCATTTGATGGAAAAGGGATAGCATTTTCAACAAATGGTGCTGGTCTAACTGGATGTCTATGTGTAAAAAATGCAACTGGACCCATATTTGTCACCTTGCACAAAACTCAAATCCAAGTGGATTAAAGACCTCAACGTAAAACGAGAGACACTAAGTTACTTAGAAGAAAAAATGGGAAGGAGCCTGGAACGTATTGGCACAGGAGACAACTTCCTGAACAGAACACCAACAGCCCAGGTATTAATGTCAACAATTAATAAATGGGACCTCATGAGGCTGAAAAGCTTCTGTAAGGCTGGAGACACTGTCAAGAGAACAAAGCGACAGCCTACAGACTGGGTAAAGATCTTCACCAACGCTACATCGGACAAAGGTCTAATATCCAAAATATATAAAGAGCTCAAGAAATTAAACACCACCAAACCAAATAACCCAATTGAGAAATGGGGCATGGAACTAAACAGAGAATTCTCAACAGAGGAATATCAAATGGCTGAGAAACACTTAAAGAAATGCTCAGCCTCCTTAATCATCAGGGAAATGCAAATCAAAACAACTCTGAGATTCCATCTTACACCCATCAGAATGGTTAAGATCAAAAATTCAAGCGACACCACATACTGGCGAGGATGTGGGGAGAGAGGAACACTCCTTCATTGCTGGTGGGAATGCAAACTAGTACAACCACTTTGGAAATCTATCTGGTGCTATCTCAGAAAAATGGGAATAGGGCTTCCTCAATACCCAGCTATTCCACTCCTTGAAATATAACCAGAAGATGCTCCAGCATACAACAAGAAAATTTGCTCAACCATGTTCATAGCAGCCTTATTCATAATAGCCAGAAAATGGAAACCGCCTAAGTGTCCTTCAATAGAAGAATGGATAAAGAAACTGTGGTACATATACACTATGGAATACTATTCAGCTATTAAAAACAAGGAATTCCCAAAATTTGTGAATAAATGGATTGAGCTAGAAATGATCATAATGAGTGAGTTAACCCAGAAGCAGAAAGACTCAAATGGTATATACTCACTTATATCTGCATATTAGCCCAAGGGGCATGTCCCACGAGAGCCTTCACTTACCAGGAAACTGAGAAAGAGGGGAGCACATTCTAGTTGGACTCTAGATGAGAGAATCATGGGAGAATGGCAAAGTAGAAGGATCCAGAGGGTCCTAGAAGCCTACAAGTAGAACATTATGATAGGCAGATTTGGGCACAGGGGTCCCGCTCAAACTAAGGCACCAGCCAAGGACAATACAGGCGGTAAACTTTAAACCCCTACCCAGATCTAGCCAATGGACAGAACACTCTCCACAGTAGAGTGGAGAGTGGGATATGACTTTTTCACATACTCTGGTGCCTCACCTTTGACCATGTCCCCTGGAGGGGGAGACCTGGTGGCACTCAGAGGAAGGACAGCAGGTTACCAAGAAGAGACTTGATAACCTAAGAGCATATACAGGGGGAGGTAATCCCCCTCAGGAACAGTCATAGGGGAGGGGTATAAGGGGTAAATGAGAGGGAGGGAAGAATGGGAGGAAACAAGGGATGGGATAACCATTGAGATGTAACAAGAATAAATTAATAAAGGAGAAAAAATGTAAAAAAAAAAAAAAGAAAATAATAAACACCTTCATAAATAGAAGCACTTGGATTATACAAAATGATTTCAAATTTTGTCACATATTTAATTATAATATATATTATTGCTATGATGCATGAAACAAATAAATATAAAGCAATGTTAGTTTCCTTACTCAGGTGGCTTATTCATCTGATAAGTGAGCAGACTTGCCTTAAGACTTTGATTCAAACAGAACTCATCAAGCTGTTTGATTTCAAAGTATTTCTGTGTCATTCTTTGTAATCAACATCCAGATATATAGTGAATCAATTCTGTTGGCTTGAAGAATATGAAGTGGCTATTGGCTCAGTTTATTTTTTCATATAATTTTACTCTTGCAGATTTTAGAATATATAAAAATAATCTACTAAACAGCAGATCACACAATCAGGTTTTTATGTTACATTCTCAGTAATAGCAGGCTATCTGTATTTGACAGCCTTGAAGAAGACATCTTTCTTATCTTGGTGCATCTAAATTTCTGAATGTAAATTAATCTCCATCACATATTGTCATTATCAACTTAGAACACTGATGTAGACCCAAAAACATCTTAACACTTAGACAATTAAGCTTCATGATAAAACTAAGCTACCTGACATTTAACTCCCTCAGAGACTTCAGAAGGAGTAAACTTGATTATATGAGTATGCCAGGAGTGCAGGTTAGTAGCTTTCCAAATGAGAAGATGACAGAGACAGTTTTCTATCTGAATAATCACCCAAAATTCTCTATAACGTTGGAGCATCTTCTTCACCCTTTTAGCCCAATATATCAGAATGACATATTTGTGAGACAGGAACTATTGAGGACCTATTTACCCTGTCTTGGCAGAGTTTGGGCACAGACTCTACCTGCAACCAACCTTTAAAAAGAAATTGGAGAGATCGCATTCTAGCAACGTAACAGCACATCTGAAGACTCTATAACAAGAAGAAGCAAACAAACAAAAGAGGAGTAAACAAGAGAAAATCATCAATCTCAGGCATTCCTTCAATCTATCACTTAGAAACAAAGAGAACCATATAAAAAATCAATGAAACCAATACCAAACTATACTACTTTTTGGTATATATTCAAGAGAAGATGCACCATACAACAAGGACACTTGCTCAACTATATTTATAGCAGCTTTATTCATAATATCCAGAATCTGGAAAAAACTTTGATGTCCCTAAACCAAAGAATGGATAGTATCATCATCCAAGTGTCCTTGTTGGGATGTGGGACATCTTTAAGGTATATTTCAAGGAGTGGAATAGTTGAGTCTTGAGGTAGCCCTATTTGCAAATTTCTGAGAAAGCACCAAATTGATTTCCAAAGTGGTTGGACAAGTTTTCATTCCCACCATCAGTGGAGGAGTGTTCCCTTTTCTGACATCCTCACCAGCATATGCTGTCACTTGAATTTTTTATCTTAGCCATTCTGATGGGTGTAAGAAAGAATCTAAGAGTGTTTTTAATTTGAGCTTCTCTGATGATAATTCTATGTTTAGCTCTGGATTCCATTTCTTAATTGGGTAATTTGTTTTGATGTTGTTTAATTTCTTGAGTTATTTATGCATTTGGATATTAGCCCTTTGTCAGATGTAGGATTGGTGAAGATCTTTTCCCAGTCTGTAGCCTGTTGCTTTGTTCTATTGATAGTGTCCTTTACCTTACAGAAGCTTTTCAGTTTTATGTGGTCCCATTTATTAATTGTTGACCTTAGAGCCTGGGATGTTGGTGTCCTGTTCAGGAACTTGTTTCCTGTGCCAATGAGTTCAAGGCTATTCCTCAATTTTTCTTCTATCAGATTTAGTGTCTATAGTTTTATATTGAGGACTTTGATCTGCTTGGACTTCAGTTGTGTGCATGGTGATAAATTTGGATCTATTTGCATTTTTATACATGTAACCATCCAGTTATAGCAGCATCATTTGTTGAGATGCTATTCATTTTTCATTATATGGATTTTGCTTCTTTGTCAAAAACCAAGTGTCCTTAGGTGTGTGGCTTTAATTCTGGGTCTTTGATTCCATTGATCAACCAGCCTATTTCTATGCCAGTAACTTGCTGCTTTAACTGCAGTTGCTCTATAGTACAGCTTGAGATCAGAGATGGAAATTACTCCAGAGAATCTTTTATTGTACAGAGATTGTTTTAGCTATTCTTAATTTTTTTTCCATATGAAATTGAGAATTGATCTTTCAAGGTTTTTAAAAAATTTTGTTGGTATTTTCATAGGGATCTCATTAAATCTGTAAATTACTTTTGGTAAGATGGCCGTTTTTACTATGTTGAGTCTCCCAGCCCATGAACAAGGGAGATCTTTTCACACTATGGAATACTACTCATCTATTAAAAACAAGAAAATCTTGAAATTTGCAGGCAAATGGATGGAACTAGATATGATCATTCTGAGTGAGATAACCCAGACCCAGAAAGATATACATGATATGTACTCACTTATAAGTGCATATTAGCCCAACATGGATGTCCTGTGAGAGTCTTCACTCAGTAGGGGATCAGGACAGATGATGTAACTGGCTACTGTACTCCAGATGAGAGTGGTATGGAAGAATGTGGAGACAGAAGGACCCAGAGGGTGCAGGAGTCCCACAAGAAGACTATCAAAGCTGGCAAATCTGGATGCAGTGGAGCCTGTACAAACTGCTGTGCTACCAAGGACAATACATGCAGTGAACCTAAACCCCCTATTCAGGTCTAGCCAATGGATAGCGTATTCTGCATGGTGTCAGGAGAGCAGGGACTGTCCCCTATTTGACCACTTCACCTTGGTGGGAAGCCTTGGTTGTCACTCAGAATATAGGGAAGCAGGCTATCTGGATGAGACACTCTGGCCATGATCATATGGTGGGGGAAGAGGTCCTCTTTTGTCACAGGTCTATGTGACAGGAATAGGGTAAAAGAGGGAGGGAGGAACTGGAAGATGCAATTGAGGGGATAACAATCTGGATGCAATCTGAATAAAATTTTTAAAAATTCAAAAAAAAAACCAAGTTAAAAATAAATCGATTTTGCAACAATACAAAAAACAAGAGAGCAACTCTCAACTTGCCTGGAATCAATGTGCCCAGTACAGATTTCCTGTGTCTGAGTAACTCAGGAACAGGGGAGAATCTAATAAACTGAATTCATCTTATCCTAAGCTCATTTGTTTGGGTACTGGCTCCTGTTGATCCAATACATGTATCTTGTGAATATTTTCTAGGCAATATATTCTCCCTTCATGACTTATTCTTTAGGCAACTAGAACAGGTCTTGAAATATTGCAAATGTGCACATGGGTTCAATTGGTGAGAGTTCTATAGAGAGACCTGTTAGCCAATGGCTATTTGACTCTCCCTTTTCACATTCTGTCCTTGGTATGTGTTAAAATACTGCTGGAGCTTATTAAATAATAGTTGGCTATAGAAATACCTGTAAGTCTAATAATAGGTTTGCATAGTGTATATGCATTAGTTGAACTGTGATTTAATAATGATGAATTAATTTAAATAAACATCAAAATATAAATATTAAAATATAAACTTTAGAACATTTATACAATGAAATACTACTCGGCTATTAAAAACAAAGATATAATGAATTTTCAGACAACTGGCTGGAAATAAAAAGACCATCCTGAGTGATGTAACTCAGAAAAACATACATGGTATGTACTCATTTATAAGTTGATTTTAGCCATATAGTACTGGATAAGCACAGTACAATGCACAGACCCATAGAAGATATGTAACCAGGAGAATCCAAATGAGGATGCTTAAATTTCAGTTGGAAGGGAAAATGCAATAGACAGAAGTTGTGGTTGAAGAGAAAGAAGAAAAGTAGGAGAGGAAACAGGAAGATAAGATGGGGTAGAGCAGACCTGGGAAGAGTTTTGGTAGATGAACAAAAGGACCGTAGAGTGTGGGCAGGGGAATCTCTGTGACAAGCTAGAGACCTAAGTATGGTAGGCTCCCAAGGGGAAAATTAGAGGGACTCTAGCAGAGACTCCTAGTAGCATGGGCCATAGAAACTAAAGAGGACAGCATGTAACCAGACAAGTCTCCCAATAGAGGGAAGGGAACACCAACCCACCCACAAAAGCATTAATCCAAAATTTGCCTCTCCTATAAGATGTGTAGGGATAGATATAGAGCAGATATTGCTGAGATTGAGGAAATGTCCAACCAATTACAGTCCCAACCTAAGACCCAGCCCATGGGAAAGAAACAACACCAAACACCATTAATGATACTCTGCTATGCTTGCAGACAGGAGTTAAGCAGGGTTGTCCTCTGAGACCTTTCACCCAGCAGCACCTCAGAACAGATGCTGAGATTCACAGAAAAATTATGGGTGGTGCATAGGGAATCTTTAGAAAAAAAAATGGTGGGAAAGAGAAAAGTTTCTGGAGGTGATAGGAACCTCACAAGAAGACCAACAGAACAAATTAACCAGGCCCCAGAGGTGCCAAGACCGGAGTACCAACCAAGGACATTGCATGTACTGGACCTAGGCCCCCTAAAAAGATGTAGCTGAGTGTCAGCTCCAGATTTATGTGGGTCCCTGAGTAAGGGGAATGGGGGCTCTCTCTGGCATGGACTCACTTGCCAGCTTTTCAATCACCTCCTCCTTGCCGGACTGCCTTCCCAGGCCACAGAAGAAGAGACCATACTCAGTCCTAATAAGACTTGATGAGCTAGGACTAGGAGGGAGGGTGGCAGAGTGAGAAGTGGGGCTTCGGTTTTCTGAGGATTCCTGGAGGGGGATGGGGAAGGGGGATGTAGAAGAGGGATGGAGGGTACAGCTGGGAGCTGAGAAAAGATGGGCAACGACCAGGTGGTAAAAGAAACATTGTGTGTGTGTGTGTGTGTGTGTGTGTGTGTGTGTGTGTTTGTGTGTATATAATGTGTATATGTAAATATACATTCCTCAAATCAGTTGTCTTTGTCTCCTGCTCACTCCTCTAAAGTGATCTTCCAATCACAAAGCCTGACATGCTTTTGTTTGATTCAGCTAGTGTGGCAGTTTTAATAACAATAGCTACCCTCCCACCTCCTGCCATTCTGCTTTGGTCTTTGTAACGTCCTATTTTTTTTTTTCACTCTTTCTGTTTTCAAGCACAGATGTAATAAAGCATGTATAGATCTGTATGTGGTAATGCCAATGTGTCACACAGATGTCTGACTGTGGCAGTAATGATAGGTTCATAAGCATGCCTGACACTATCCTTCACTATGGCATATTTCACAGGACCTCCACTGAAATGACCATAAATTGTGGCTGATGTTTGCAATGAATAACAGACATAGAATTAGTTGCCACATATCTAATTAAACTATCAATAATGTACATAATTTTATTTGGATAAAAGGTTTTCCAAGATGTACATAAAGTTATACTGCTTTGTGTACCACAAAAATACTCTAGAAAAGTTTCTCGTTAAATAGACGATGAAGTAAAATATAATAATGATGATCATGATGAGATGGTGATGATGATGATGATGATGATGATGATGGTGTGGTGGTGTTGGTTGTGGTGGTGGTGGTGGTGGTGAAATTAATAATATTAATAATGCTTTAAAAAAGGCAGAGTTCAGAAAACAAGAAAACAGCTATTTGGATAATGTGGTAATGACACAAATATCTGAAAATGCGTAACACTCAAGTTAAAGCAAGTATCTTTTACAATTAGAGTGCTGTCTCCTCAGGCTGAATTAATTCCTCTTTCAAAGTGAAATATCATCTTCAAGGTGACTTTCTGTTACAGTTGCCACTATAAATATCCCTAGAAACACAGAGACATATAAATTCATTAAGTCCACTCAAGAATGCTCTCAGTCCATAAATTAATGGGTCAACGTTTAGAAAGAGCAAGAGAAAAGTTAACTTATATCTGAAACTACAAAATACTTCCAAAATTCACTACCTTTCTCTTTCTTTCTTTTAAAAGTCTTTATTAATTTTCTCAAAACTTTATTGCTCAGAAAGTAATTGTAAGACGTTGGCGTCTAACATTTCTTTATTAGTGCCTGGAATGTGATTGGAGCTCCTAGAATAGATGGCTGTAGAGGGTATGTTATTAATTTACTAGTTTTAATGACAGCTCACAGAGTGACATAATAAGCTACTGATAAACCTGGAACTGAATTACTCATAATATGTTGACATTACAGTTTTATAAATCACTATGCAAAGGCTGCCACATTTAAATCAACACCAATTCTTTAGTTACTTATGACAGTTTACTGAATGCAGGAAATTTATGCCACAGGGGAAAACACAGTTTTTTCCTATCATAAGAAATGCAATGTGACATTTTCTTTTTTAGGTATGCACACTTTCAGGATGCATTTAAAATCATAACATCTTAATAAGAGTGTTTTTTTATTTTCACTAATAATATGTAAGAAGATGAACTGAAATGTGGTGCATTTACAACTAATGCAATACTCAGTTTATGAAGTGAAAATTGTTGTTTTATTGTGACCACAAGGAAAAATATTTTAGTGTTATTAGTATCAAAAAGAGAAAAATGGTACAAAGATACAAAACAATAGAATATACATACTATATGAAAACAAATAATATTCATAATACTTCTAGAAGGATAAAGGAATACATTGAAATATTCTGGTAATTACTGCTCATTGTGCACCTGGTGTTAATGACTATGACTAAGCCAAGGCTTCATACCCAAAGTAGGGCAGAAACTAAGAAAAAGTTGAAGACAAAACCTAAGACAAAATTGTAATGAAAAATTAACATGAACATATGTAAGAACTTGAAACAAGTGATAGCATAAATGACAGCTACTTAATTTACATGATATGTCTTATATTCCTGGTGTTAAATGCTTCATTAAAGTTTATTTGATTCATTGGATGATAGTGTAATATATGAAAAACATACATTTGAGAATGGGCATGAAAAAGTGAAGGACATGTTATTGAAGTTCTCCAGCTAGATACGAATGTTGGGACTAAATGACAACAATATAATGCCTGATAATTAATCATTTTCCCAATCAATAGTTCTTCACAACTACAAGTAAACAAATTTCTTTTGCACTTTGTGGCTTAAGCAATCTGGTCTAAGACCTTGATTTTTTGAAATGTAATTTTTTATGGGCACCAATATGGATAATGGAATGCTAAATAAATACTTAACTGAAAGGCAAATATATTAGGTCATTACATCTGTGCAATAGTGATTGCATACTAATTATTCTCAAAAGAAGAAAGTCAAAATAAAAAGAATTTATTGAAATAATGATAAAATATATAATACTATATCACTATAAAATAATTAAGAGTTAAGCAAGCCCAAATGATAGTCTTTTACTTTCCAACAATTGTATACATAAAATGAGAAATTCATAAATATTAAAGACAAAATATGGAAGTGTGTTAACTTCAGGGTTATGTGCCTGATAGTCATAATGACAGAGTCATATTTTCTCACTAAGGGTAGGTTGATAAATTCTCCTCTGTATGTCTTCATGATCTTGTATGTAATGCCCTCACATTATGAACTAAAGTAAATATATAAATTGTTAAAAGTATCATCTTTGAAATTATGTAAAATAAAACTTATAAATATTGTCTAGTGAAAATAAAAATTTTTGATTTATTTGTTTCATTGATGATGAAATCATGTATTTTCAGGTTAGAGTTAAAGTGTGTTGACATCCTCCCTCTAGCTTGGCTTTTGTGCATGTACTTATATATTACTTAAGCAACACATTCACATTTTTAAAAAATCATCTAAATGTCTTTGGTGCATGTCTTTCTCATATGATTTCTCTTTAATCTTTATAGTATAAACTCAATGCCATTTATTCTACCTCAGTGTATAACTAGAGAAGCCATGAGCACACAATCCACATGAAATGGAGAGTCAAAGATGGCTTTATTCCTAGCCATACATAACTCTCCATTCAATATTTTTTTATGAAAATGATTGCACACTAATTATTCTCAAAAGAAAAACGTCTTGGTGCCAATTGCAAACTGATTTATATTTTCTTGCTTTCCAAGTGATACCAGTTTTTGGTATTGGCACACTGAGGAGTATATTTTTCACCCTTGTTTATATGGCACAAATAAATCACATCAATAGAGCATTTTATTAACTCTTTATAATATGTACAGTAGTTGTTTGTTTTGTCAATAAATCACTGATTTTTATTGTCCATGTCACTCTTAAACAGAACATAAAATGAAGCTGTATAAGGGCCAGAAGCATAAATGAAAGGCTTTCCCTGACAGCGTATAAAATGCAGAAGATAAAAATGCGACAGTAAAGTGGAAATTTAAAATAGGTTTCATGAACACTGTAATTAGCCTTAAACAAACAAACAACCCCTGACTCTTTTATTAGATGAAGCTCAGTCTTGTTCTTAGATAAAACAGTGCTTAAATAGATGGACATCAATTTATATAATATTTATATGAAAAGTTTTTACATTTATTTGAATAAATTCATGATTAATTTGTGTATTTATTACATGTTATGAACCTTTATGTCATGTTACAAAGTTCAATAGAATGTAACTACGTTGCAATGTATTTTGTTCATTACCTATTTGACTTTGACATTTGAGTTGAACGTTTTGTATTCCAGTTTTTATATTTTAAATTAGCACTCTCTGAAACTTTCTATTTTATCACCATTATTGAAATTAATATTTTTTCTCCTTTTTAAAAAATCTGTGATTCTAGGGTTTATATTCAATCTCGGGCATACTAAGTAATTTTTCTACAAAAACATATATTTTAATATTATTTCCTTTACTTCTATGTAATATTTTTATTTAAGATATTGCTATATTTATTTTTTGGCTCATTTATCTGAGTGAGTGTGTACATTTCCTCTGCTTCAAATTTATTACATTTTCATTGTTATTACACACACACACACATGCATATATAAATGTATTTCTAGATACAACCTTAAAATGCTTTTGTATTTATGATTTCAAACCTGACCATTTGCTATTTGATGATCAATGTATGCATTTGTTTATATTGAGGTCTATTTCTCCAACTATCAGCATTTCTTGGTTCTCTAAAGTCCTTCAGGTAAGACTGGAGAATCAAGGTTTTATTTCCATTTACATTTCCATGTGTACTGCTGTTTTCCTCAACTCTGCTCTAGGAGTGAATATTATCAGCTAAGATGTGAAGTGTGTGTGTGTGTGTGTGTGTGTGTGTGTGTGTGTGTGTGTGCACGTGCATGCGCACACGCGTGGGTTATACAGAAATGTGTGCGTGTTACAGTTTTTTAGGTAGATAGTTAATAGTATGATAAGTTGTAGCTTTTCAGTCAACCTCACCTTTATTTAATCCTTCTCTCTCCTTCCTCTGTAATGACCTCCATCCTCAATCCCAAACTAATGCTCCTACCATATTTCCTCTTTTCTTAAATCAGATTACTTGTATACCAGGAGGGAATGTGGGGCAAAAAGAAACGCTCATCCATTATTGGAGGGATGACAAACTGTTGCCGACACTATGCAAATAAGAACGGAGAATTCTCAAAAAAAACAAAATAAAGTCTCCCGGATACCCAGCTATACTATATCTTGCCATATCCACAAAAGGATAGACATTCTACTCTGTAGATATTTGATCAGTTAGTCAAATATAGATATTGGGTAACTGATGCTATAGTCACAATAACTAGTTAAGTGGAAACAGCTTACATGGATAATGAACTTGCCATACATACAGATTATATAATACTATTCAGCTGCAAATCTGCAGGTGTGAGTTCATAGCCTAGAGTGTGGGGAGCCATGCCAAATTCTGCCATGTCAGAAATCCTGTGCTTAGGCTGTGTGCTGTGACCTTCGAGTTGCTGACCCTTGCTTCAAGAGGTCCTGTGTTCTAGGCTATCCTTGGACTATTTACCTTTGAAAGAAGTAGGGAAGCCCCAACTTGGAACCTCCCAGAGGATCAAGGAAGTTCTTACAGTGAACTACTCAGAGAAATAGGAAGTTCTTACAGGGAGTTACCCAAAGAACTAGGAAGTTCTACAGGGAGCAGTTCAGGCTATTGTATTCTTGCCTGGGGGCTACGGTGAGTGGGATTAGAATAGATCCTACTGACCTTACTCTCTATATATTCTTACTCGTCAGCATTAAAGTGAATCTTGATCAGAAATTTTTTGACCTGATTCTTTATTTCTCACTTCTCTGTACCGTACTTGCAGTCCCTCTCCCTCTTTTCAGGTGAACCCTGATTCGATTTTTCCGGTATTCTAGGACAGGTCACCAGAGCAAATGCAGAAACCAGGAAAGTAAAAAGGGATTATTGAAGAAGAAGAAGGAACGGTAGCAAAGCATTAGAAATTAATTACATATTCTTATCATGATATATTCTCCCCACCAATTATTACAGCTGATTTCAAGTGTTGTTAAGACTTTGATATACAAAGTCTATTGCTGGAAACCTGATTGAGAGCCAAAGTCCAGAGTCGATGCAAAAGCAAAGGAATTTATTAAGCTGATGCGTCAGGGTCCACCATATTCCGGGGAGATGGAAAGACCCTGTTCTGTAATGGCAGAGGTTTTAAATACCCTTACAGACGCAGAACTTAGTACAAACATGATTGGTTAGTTGACCTTTAAAATGATTGGTTACTAGTTATTTTATCCCTAAGGGGAAAAGAGCTCAGCTTTGGACATCATGTGCGGTCAGGTGCTTGGGACAGGTATGAGGATGTGTTTTTTCTCGGATAGAATACAACAGCCCTGAGGCCATCTTGGAAAGTACCAAGGGGCCCGGGTTGAAAAACCACTTTTCTATCTCTTCAGTGCTAAATGTAGAAATTATTTTTAGTAGTAGTTCTCACTGAATTAAACTAGGTTAAGAGAAATAATGTGTTTGATATAAGCCATTTGACTGTTTTCTATTATGTCTATAGTAAATAATTTTGAATTTGTCTACTCGGCATTAATTTAAAAGGCTGACATATAACATATTATTTAATAACATATTAATTATGAAGATAAATATAACCACATATATGTAAAATATCTTATATTGTAACCTTCTAAACATTAGATGAAAGTGTGGGTGTAAAGTGCTTTGAAATTATATGTAGCAGTTACAAGTTTAACTAGTGAGAACGTTCCTCAGACTTCCCCTACTTAATGTAGATCCCTACAACATGTTATTTTATAAAGGTACAAAAGCAATGAATGGAAACATGCATCACATGCTGACAAAATATCCATCTTGACTATTTTAATTTTCTTCATGGCTAAGAATAACAGAATGTACCACAATTGAAAATCAGTGACACTTCTTGTAGAAAAAATATGACCCAAAGAACTTCGATTGGAACTGAAAACTCTGCTTTGACAAGAATGATTGCAGAAGAGGGGCTATCTCTGACATGTACTCTGTTGCTTGCTTCTTGATCACCTCAACCTAGCTGGGTGGCCTTGCCAGGCAATAGAGGGAGAGGACTCAGGCAGTCCTGAGGAGACTTGATAGATTCTTGTCAGATGGAATGGGTGGAGGGATCCCCCTTTCTGAGGACTAGGGAAGGAGGGAGAGGAAGAAGGAGGGAGGGTTGGATGCCAGACAAGATAATGGAGGAGGCTACAGTTGGGATATAAAGTGTATACATTTTAACAATAAAAAAAATAATAGTAAGTTTCATAACTCCTCAAAAAAAAGTACATGAGTAATACAAAATCAGAGAAAGAAAAAAAAACACAATATAGAATGAACCCTGTTATCATAAGTTGCTACAAATTATGGTCACTACCATTTCCTTCCACCCTAATGCATTGCTGCTGCCATGTGTTTGTCAACTAATATCGACCAATTCAGTCTAATGTTCAACACTGAAAAGCACAAAATAAAGGAAATTGCATACACAAGAAAAGGAAAATGGTAGGGTAGGCTTACAGACAAATACAAAATTTACCAATAGTGCAGTTCAAAGAAGTTATTTTTAGAACATAGCTCATGAGTGAGGGATGAAAATTTATCAAATGATGAGGATAATGCATACAATAATTTAACAGTCTATAACAGTCACTACTTCAGCAGAATCATGATTGAGTTCTTACTAAAGTAAAGAAGGTTAAACTGTTGTAAACTCTTTGAAATGCTGGCTAAAAATTCTTTGTGTTTGTGTTTTCAATGCTCATGAGAGGTGGAAAAGAGGGAAAGAGTAGATGAGCAGATACAGGGAGGAGACACTAATGTCAAAGACATTTTAAAAATTAACATGAAGGGACTAAAACAATGGCTTAGCATTCAGAGCACTGTTTGCTTTTCAGAGGATCTGAGTTGTTTCCCAGCACACACAAGCTGGCCCACAGCCTTCTGTAACTCATTTTATAAGTCACCTATGTTCCTTTCTGGCCTCTGCAGGTATGTACATATTTGGTGCACGGACATATATGCAGACAAAACACTAACATGCAAACCATAAAAATAATAATTTAAAAAGAAAATGTTGTATAGAAACATAATACTGCAGAGGTGTCCAAAATTATCGACAACATACAAAGAATTAAAGTCACCTTACCCAATAAAGGTAGAATAATACCACAAGAAAACAAATAAAAACTCCAGTGGCAGGAATTTGTTACTTCTTTTGGAGATACTGACAAATAAGTTACCACAGATACCTAAACAGTACGTGCTATTAACACCCTTGGTTACCCTCCAAAACTTGATGGTAAGACTTAGTTACTGAGGGTGATTTATTTTATGTTTTGTGATGTATAGTCATGTTTTCTGTTGGTATGTTTCACAGTTTTATGTAAATAAGCTTACCTGATGTGAAACTGGTCTTCTAAGTTTCAGAAGCATAAAAACTGTGGAAAAGAGAATCCTCTTTGGTTTCATTGTTTGTTTGTTTGCTTTTCCTTCAAACCCAAATTCAAACACGTGCTCACAGAAAGTTCATTTCAGTTCGGTATTGAAGTATTAGCAATTATTCAGTTTTAATCCGTTAATTTGCAGAAAGAAAAAAGAACTTACCAAATGCTTGTGCTAAAACAGGCATGCAGGAGGAGCACTATTTCCCCAGTGCCGTCTCTGTTCCTGTGTAATGTGCTGTCCAGGCAACCAGTCATTACCTGTTCTCTTCACACCTCACCTTTGGCTACTTTGATCCTGATATATTTTATACTTATATTAACTTTATTCTCTTATAGCCGAAAGATTACCATAAGTTTGTCTTCACGTCACCTGAATTACTTTCTTTCATCAATTCTCTTTTTCTTTGTTACCTATTCTAAAATCTCGTTTTAATTATATGATACTTACTGCAAAGAAAAATGTTAAATACCTAAATCTTGATTCAAAAATCTTAGAATGTAGTGTCTCCTTGGGTTTATTGACCTTTCATCTTTTTTTTTTTTCTATGCAGAACGTGAGCTTCTGTGAAACTAGCCAACATGAGAAGTAACGTGTTCCTGGCATTTTCCACCCTTATCTTTTTGTTCCTATCGTTACCCTTTAATGTGAAACTGCTTTGCTTCCTTATTGCCCATCTGTAAATTCCACTCTGCTCTTCAAGCTCTAGCTAGCTTAATCCTTGCTTATTCCCCACACTCATTTGTAAGAACTCCAGGCAAAAGTGTTACTGTTTCTAGTCAAAATTTTTTTTGCAATTCAACATCTGCTTACACTTATGAATACATTATTCATTACTCCATAGAATGAATGCTATTTTATATATTTAATTTACAGGTTGGCTTTATAGACATACCCATATGTTTGATAAATGAAGATGTTTTTTCATAAAAAGAAAAAATATGTAGGAAAATGATTTAAAAGGAAAAGTCAGTTGGTGGTAACATATAACTTGATTCTCTCCTAGATTGTGTTTTCATTTTTCTGTAATATTTCTTCACTCATTCTATGAGTTAGCATCTCTAAAGTAGAGAATTAGATTTAAAAATGCAACTTAATAGGTAGATAGTGGTTCTTCTCAAAATGTTTAAAAATTTAAAAATATCAATAATGCCCAAATCAGGAGTAAAAAATACCAAAGTCACATTCAACTATTAACTCCTTGTTCTTTTTACTTTTCTTCAGTTTTGATATTTACATCTGAGTAATGATGAATGTTTTTATATCAATGTAAAATTTTCCATTTTTATTTTTCAAAAGTCTTTTTGCAACCTGTTGGTTTTATTCAAATACTTTCTTTAATTAAGCATAATTTAAAATTTACAGTCATTATGGCTGAAGTTATATAATGACTTTAGTTATCAAAACCCTGTAATCATTTCATTAAATTTCATGAACCATCGCGGCATCTATAGATTGATGGCATCCAACATACTATGTTCAAATGGTGCCTTCATCCACTAATTTATACATTACTGACACTTTATATGTTTTTTATCAAATCTGATATTATTCTATAATGACAACAAAATTTTGACTTGTAAACCCTCTCACTTTTCATGCATTTTCTCCTTTTATTCTACACTAATCTTCATGCTCTAGTTAGTTGGGATACTATTTTTTTTTAATATTTTTAAGCACCTCAGGCAATAGTGTATTTCCTTCATGTCATCTCCATACTGATACATAAAATCTTTATGTTGTGTGATAAATTCTCAAAAACCATATTAAACCAGAAGAATATCTATTTCATGCATCTTAAAACCAGATATAAGTTCTATTTCAGGCTTGACTTGGCACACGATCTCTATAGAAGTGCCCAGAACTTGGGCAACACTCCACACATTTCCATTTTTCAATAACAAGCATAAGATAGCCACTTTCACTGGCTAGTCAATTACTTTCAAAATCAGGAATCAGTTGCTTGGCTATGGACATGAGAAATTTTTATTGACCTATGAACTCCAGACAAACTCAGGGATAGAGTGAGATATATATTAATGGAAATGAAAGAGTAAAAAAAAAATCTACCATCCCAGAAAAAAAAACTTTTAGTTCTACAGTGGATTATCAATATATGAAACAAATGTCTGTGTCCTTTGTGAATTAAGTATGCTCATGTGTTTATTTACTCATAAATGAAAATTTGCACTCTAACTTATAACTTATTCCATGTATCAGACATCTTTGCTCAAATTCAACTCCTGTACGCTTTTTTTTTTATACACCACCAATTCATTCGTTAAAAAGGAAGAGGACATGGCTGAGGAACTTTTGATGTGCATGGGACTGCTTGTATAGAGCCCACTAAAGAAAAGCATTTACACAGGAATGAAAATAATGAGTATTTTGAAATGTGCCTGTGTAACAACAGTAAAGTATACTAAGTATGTGAAAGGGTTTAAACTAACCAGCATAGAGGCAAAATTATGGTGTATGTAATAAGCATCTGAGACAGTGGTACTGGCAAAGTGAACTATGCTCCTCAATGGCATATGTTAGGGTTGAATGCAGTAAAGGTGGAATGGAGGTTGAGATAATGGCTCAGGAGACTTTCAAGATTCATAACATGAAAGAAATCAAAAATCAATTTCTGAACATTGTCTTCTGACATTAATGACATTAACATGTATGGTGTGATATTTGTACATACACACACACATTCACACACACACACACACACACACACACACACACACACACACATGAGCAGAGGGAGCAGAATGGAAGGTCACCATGTGGAATAGATAGTACATATTCCTATATATAAACTAGAGAAACACTGAGCATTACTGAAACACACTATGGTTTGGTACATATTACAGAACAATTTGATTCATAGTTCAAAAATAATAGTGTAGAAGTTGATTAACAAAATCATAATCTCTGTCTCGCCATTCATTCTCCCTGGCTACCTCCAGCATGTGTAAGAGCTGGCCTGGAGCCATGGAAGCAGGGGAACTGACACTTTCTCTCACTGAATGCAGCGCTGAGGAGATGGTGCAGTGTACCTCGCCTGGGCAAGACAGTGGAGCCAACCTCTATGGCAAAGGCAATAGTCATCCAGCCTGTAGGGGGTGAGAGGCAGAGCTGCTCCAGCCCCTTGATGGCTGATGTTCTAGGGAGAGTGGGCCCTGTGCCTCAGCTGGGCAGTAGAGTTGAACTGTACGTAGAAGCAAGAGTTTGTTTGAGCCAGCCCTAAGGGCACCAGAACAGGAGAGCTCACCGTTTCTGTCCCAGACCGGAGAGTTTGCGCTGGTGGTGTGAATGCAGGAGATCCAGCGGAATGACCAGTTCAATTAACATCCAGGCTCAGATCAAGGGCTTTGAGTTGGTCCACATCTAAAAACTGTTGGAACATTTGAAAGCCCAGTCCTGATGAAGCTTCAGGATCTCCATGACACATGGCAACGACAGGATAATGTAACAGCGAGAAGTCCAGCTGAGGATCCAATATTGATTGTATAACAGAAGCTAGGAGCTTCAAACCAAACCAGTGACTCCTTGCAATGAGCAATTGCTACTAAAGGTGTGAAGACAGAAGGCTATACACTGTGGGGCACACTGTGACTCACTCTAGTTTCCACAAATTTCCATGCTTTGTTTTGTTTGTGTGTGTATGTATGTATGTATGTATGTATGTATGTATGTATGTATGTATTTGCTTATTTTCTTTTGTGAGGGAGCTTTCCAGTGTGGAAATTGGGTAGGAGAAGACCTGGAGATGAAAGCAACAGGGTTACATGATGTGAAACTCACAAAGAATCAATAAAAAGTTTTTTTTAAAAAAAACACACACTATTACAATCACAAGGAAGAGTTGTGGAGTCTTTGGGTTGAATTACAGCAGGAAGGATATGGAACATTAAATACAGTGTCTGGATACAAAAGCTGAGAACATTTGCCAAAGATTCGAATTGTTGAGAGTTTTCAACAGAGAAAAATAAAAAAAGGAGATAAGCCAGTCAAAATTATTTGACTTCGGGAATCACATTCAAATAAGCTGCTTCTATGAAGAGAGACACAACGCATAGTAGTTGAATATATTGCCATGGGCAGAATGTTAAGTAGTTCAATTATACCCTATTAAGTCAAGATGAGGACAAGTTTGAGTCTGTTCTCTCATTCTAACAGAGAGGAGATGAAGGGATTGAATATATATCGTCAGGCCAGTGGCAAGCCTTTACCTGCTGAGCCTTCTCTTCAAACTCAAGTTATAAAATTCAGATAGAACACTATACAGATCATGCCATCACGCAACTTTTCTGCGCTTGGTTTTACTTATAATGCAAATTTCTACCCAGCAAAACTTTGGTATGGCTTAGTATAAAGCAGGTGTCTTTGTTCCTGGGTTATATTTCAGTTTACGAAGAAAGTCACTGAATGCTGACCACACTTGCTTGAGGTTTATACTGATTTCTGCTTCTTTTTTTTTCCAGGAATGTTTAAACACTGAATACAGTTTTATTTATGAATAGTAATATAGATAACCAAGTTATAAATGTCTTTGAAACATTTGGATGATTAATAATAATAAAATTTAAAGTTTTATTTTTATTTATTTATTTTCCTCTTGAGACTTTTCTTTATCCCATGTTTAAAATATGTTGTTAAAGTTCTGGATCTTTAGGGACTCCCCATTCTTTTTTTTCTCAGAGGAAGGATAGCAGGCTACCAAGAAGAGACTTGATACCCTATGAGCATATAAAGGGGGAGGAAGTCCCCCTCAGGCACAGTCATAGGGGCGGGGAATAGGGGGGAAATGGGAGGGAGGGAAGAATGGGAGGATACAAGGGATGGTATAACCATTGAGATGTAACAAGAATAAATTAATAAAAAAAGAAAAGAAAGAAAAGAAAGAAGGGGGAACTACAGAAATATATAGGGAAGATAGAACAAAATTCGGAATTTTAGATTCACCAAGATAGGAAAGATGTTTTCTTCAAGGATGCCAAATACTAATATAGAAAAAAAACCCTAAGAATGTAACATTTATGTAATTCCTTATTGTTTCATGGTTCTTCTTGCTTTAGGTAGTTTTTTTTTTGTATATATGTGTAATAATTATGAATGCGTATATAAAAAATAAAAAAAACAATATTCTGATTTCTGTTTCTATTGGAGGACTATCCAGAAAATCTGTCTCAAACATAAAGCTTTACCTCTTTGACTTCATAATTTTATCAATAATTCATATTTTATGTGGATATATTGATACTTCTTTTGGGGGAGATCATATATTTATTTTATATAATAATGTTCCAATCTAGTTTTATTGATGTGATCAATATCATGACCAAAAACAACATGGAGAGGGAAATACTTCTTTGGCTTACCTGTCCCAATCAGATCCCATAACTAAGGAAAGTCAGAACAGGAACTCAGGACAGGAGCCTGGAGGCAGAACTGAGCAAAAGCCATGGAACAGTGATGCTTACTAGCCTACTTCTTTTACACTCTGAGTTGTAACCAATAGTACTTTATCTTATATTATTTAATTAGTTACTTTTATGTCTGAGATAATTTGAGTCATGCCCATTAAGCCATTTTCATATGATTCTTATATCCCTTAGTACGTGTTTGGGCTGGATTTGATATTAGTGCTTGTTTTAAAATAAGAAGGAAATATTTGCTTACTTGCCAATACAGTATAATTCAGGTTCCTTTTATACATTTTCTGTCCTGTTCTTAAAATCACTTGCTTCCTCAAAGATGCTTGATATTTAATCATTGATAATCATATCAAAACACCCAAGTCTAACTGTGTAGTTCAGTGTTGCAGTGTTTGTGCAGCATAACTGAAACCCAATCCAGTAACAATCAATCTTTAGTAAACACCAACACCTGGGTATCTAGTATATTCATTTAAACTAATGTATGATTTTTATGTTTTTGTGTTGATATTAAACAAATACAAGACATATATATTAATGAAGCCATTAATCTGCCATTTCTATATGTACTTATATTTTATATAAGCAAATATATCACCTTACTAAATTCAAAACATTGCAATGTCATAGGGTACCTGGCGCTTATCTAATTTTGATCTCTACAAACTTGCAATGAGCAGAATACTCAACTCTGACTCTATGCCTCACCTGTTCTCCACCTATTAATTAAATATAACCTGATAATAGTAAACAAAGTTGTGAAGCATTTCTCATGCAGAGGAAAGTTCTAAAACAAGAACAAAGCACTGACATGAACTCGCTTGATTTAGTCTTATAGGCATCATTCATTCTGAAGTTACATTGGTAGACTTGTTTATGCACACCATTTCAGAGACATGGATTCCTGCTCTTATAATGTCATGAGATAACTGTCATAATCTTTACTTTCATGGGTTCCCAATTGTTTTATTTTAATATATTAATGTTCAATATTCATAAAATTAGTGAGTTTTATAGTTTCAAATTATTCTATTCCTCCATTATAATAGCATACAAAATAATTTCATCACAGCTGCAAAAGCAACCTGCTACTTTCTTTCAGATTCTTGACAACCAACAATCTCCTGAATGCCCTATAATTTTTCCTTTCTCCTATTTCATTATATTGTAGGTGTGCAATATACTGGCTTTGTTCTTTGACATTTTATAGGAGGCATGCAAATTTGATTGTCTTCTATAAATGTTCACTACTTCTCCACTTCTTTTATTACTGAACAAAACTTATACTAATATGATATTTTGCTTACCTGCCATATATCAAAAAATTTACTTAAAATTTCTAACAACATTGAGTAAAACTGTTAAATATATCACTGTGAATATTTTTGTTGGCTTTTATTTTTACAGTGAAGGCCTTGTAGTAACAAAAATTATATTTGTAAAACTCAACAACTGCCTCAAAATCTAAGCAACTACCATTGTTCCTGATATGATAAGAGCTTCTAGTACCATATATTCTAAACATTTTGGTGGATGTTTACCATATAAATAAGTACATAGTTGGCAGTCATTTTTAAAAATATATTTTATTAATTTATTCATATTACATCTCAATTGTTATCCCAGCCCTTGTATCTTTCTATTCCTCCCTCCCTCCCATTATCCCCTTATTCCCCTCCCCTATGACTGTTCCTGAGGGGGACCTCCTCCCCCTGTATATGCTCATATTGTATCAAGTCTCTTCTTGGTAGCCTGCTATCCTTCCTCTGAGTGCCACCAGGCCTCCCCCTCCAGGGGACGTCGTCAAATATGGGACATCAGAGTTCATATGAAAGTCATACCCCACTCTCCACTCAACTGTGGAGAATGTCTTGTCCACTGGCTAGGTCTGAGTAGGGGTTTGAAGTTTACTGCATGTATTGTCCTTGGTTGGTGCCAAAGTTTGAGCAGGGCCCCTGGGCCCAGCTCTGCCAGTCATAACGTTCTACTTGTAGGTTTCTAGGACCCTCTGGATCCTTCTATTTCCCCATTCTCCCATGCTTCTCTCATCTAAAGTCCCAATAGGAAGTCTTCCCCTCTGTTCCACTTTCCTGGTAAGTGAAGACTTTCATGGGACATTCCCCTTGGGCTAGTGTTCAGATATAAGTGAGTATATACCATTTGAGTCTTTCTGCTTCTGGATTAATTCACTCATTATGATCATTTTTTTTATTACTGAAAATTCAATTTTGTCATACTCAGTACAAGCAGTCAACCCAGAGATTACATGCATACCAGTAAATAAATAAACACTGAAAAGGTTATATTTTAGTTTTAAAAATACATAGTATATTTGTAACAACAATTAAAGAAAAATATGTCATGAATTTGAAAGTAAGAAACAGAATTCATGGAAAATGTTGAAAAAGCAAACAAAATGGAAAAGTGTATTATATATTCAAAAATATAAAATGTATTTTTAAAAGGATGAGAAAAATTGGGCCAGACATGGTGGTGCATGCCTTTAATCCCAGCACTCAGGAGGCAGAAGCAAATAGATTGCTCTGAGTTTGAGGCCAGCCTGGTCTACAAAGTGAGTCCAGGACATCCAATGCTACACAGAGAAACCCTATCTTGAAAAACCAAAAAAAAAAAATTGTTATAGCATTGGATAGATAACTGTCTTGATGGTTAAAAATACCTGCTGCTCAACCCTTTTGAATTCATTTCCATCCCTTGAACCCACAGTGGAAGAAGAGAATACACTTCTGTAAACTCTTTTCTGACCTCTATATGAACATATGAACATCTTGTCATGCACTCATGTATGCATGCATATACATCACACACACACACATACAAATAGTGCATGTGTAAGCACAAACATAATTTACATATACAATGAAAAGAAATAAAAAAGTAAGAAGAAAGCATAAATTATCTTCTATATTTATTTCACCTTTTCTTTTCTTTTCTTTTTCTTTTTTTTTTTTTTAATTTTGGGACCTTCAGGGAGTAGTACAGTTATTTAATTTGCACTTACCTGATAAACCATATAAAGTGTAAACTCAGTTCATACTACCAAAAATGTTATCTATGAGACATAAAAAAAATCACGCTGCTTAGTAGAAGCTGTTCTCAGGGATATTGGATATATTGCAACCAGAAGCTCAGTTGAACTAAAACCTACTGGTGAAATTTTGCATTGATACCTAAAGTTAAGCATGGTCTGAAAATTTCTATTCTCCTGATGCAACCTACCATTTAAAATGCTATACATTTGTGAAAACAGTTTGATATTATTCTCTTCTATGTGGGTTTTAAACAGTACAAGAGGGCCACAATCACTTTCATTGCCTTCACCTAATGGTTGTGTTAATATTCATATTAATAATCCATAAAACTCTTAAAATGCTGGGACATAGTGGAAGGCTGAACAATTGCATCCTACCAGGTAATTATTGGGGTAGATGCTTAAGAAAGTCTTTGGTATGCATTAAAAACTTTGTAAATTTAACATTAAAAATGTGTAAAATTAATATTAATATTAAATTTACAGTTATTAATAATATGAATTTAAATTTTTATAGCATATTCCCAATATCAACACATTTCAGGAAATTTTTACAAATAGTATGATTATTTTACAACATGAAGTTGTGAAGTTAAAACACACATAAAGAGGCCCTCATATACCTTTGTTGAAGGTATTCTATTGAAAATAATCATTAGTAGATTTAAAATATATTACTACCATCTTTAGTTTTCTTTTCCATTATTCTTTTTTTTTAATTTATCTGAAAGATTCTCATTTTATTTATTTTTATTTTTTATTAATTTATTCTTGTTACATCTCAATGGTAATACCATCCCTTGTATCCTCCCATTCTTCCCTCCCTCCCATTTTCCCCTTATTCCCCTCCCCTATGACTGTTCCTGAGGGGGATTTCCTCCCCCTGTATATGCTCATAGGGTATCAAGTCTCTTCTTGGTAACCTGCTATCCTTCCTCTGAGTGCCACCAGGTCTCCCCCTCCAGGGGACATGGTCAAATATGGGGCATCAGAGTTCGTCCTAGAAACCTACAAGTAGAACATTATGAAAGGCAGATTTGGGCCCAGGGGCCCACTCAAACTAAGGCACCAGCCAAGGATAATACAGGCAGTAAACTTTAAACCCCTACCCAGATCTAGCCAATGGACAGAACATTCTCTACAGTTGAGTGGAGAGTGGGGTATGACTTTTCCATTATTCTTATTTTTGTTTTTATGAGAATTCACATCACTATATATCTTTGGCAGGCCTGGAATTCACCATATAGACCACAGAAGATCAACCTGCCTCTAACTCTTGAGTTCCTAAATTAATGGAATGTGCCACCATGTCTGGCTTTCATACTTTCATTTTAAAATAAATACTAAAAATAAAATAATGCTTTATGAAATAATAAATAAATGTACCAGTGGATTAATAACAATATAAGATTACTATCCTCCAATTGCACTAAAGTCAATAAAAGCAATTCAAATAGAACTCTAAATGATGTTCTATTAGATTAGAGGAAACATACACTACGGATACAAGGGATGGGATAACCATTGAAATGTAACAAGAATAAATTAATAAAGAAAAAAATTTAAAAAAAGGAAAAAAGTAATTATAATTAGAAGATGCTAAACCACATGGGAAGATATGTATGAATAAAATAAAGGTGGTATTTTTCTTTTAGTTAACTAAAAGCATTTTCTTTTAAGTCAAAGTGCTGGTTCTGTATTTTACCTTTAATGATATTTATTTATTTACTCATTTTTCTCTGAATATGTGTCTGTATTTATTTTTGTACATACATACACACACATGGATTCCTGTGGAACTCAGAATCAACCTCAGGTATCTTTCGCCACTGCTCCTAACCTTCATTTTGAGACAGGGTCTTTCGATTAAACTGGAGCTCACAAGGGTATTTTTACTGGATAACCAGTGGACCACTTAGATTCGCTATCTCCTTTCTCACCAAATTGCAAAAACAGTCTTATACTTCCATAGCTAGTTTGTGCATAAGTACTGAGGATCAAAACCCAAGTTCTTATGCTTGCACAACTAGTATTTTTGTTATTAGAATCATTATTCTACTGATGTTACTGTATGTTGTTAATATAACAGAAAGAAAGGACCTGAGATCATCTGGGAAAAGAAAAATGCTTAGTATAGTGATACTCTACATAAGCAACAAACAATAGAGAAAGAAAGACATAGGAATATAGTATTCATCTTTTATGCTCATCTTTCTCTAAAACCCACCTTCTACTTTATTTCACATTCATTGTAGACCACTTTACATATTTTACATTCTCTCTCTCTCTCTCTCTCTCTCTCTCTCTCTCTCTCTCTCTCTCTCTCCTGTGTGTGTCTCTCTCTGTGTGCCTGTGTCTGTGTCTGTTTCTCTCTCTCCTTTTCCCTCCTTACCTCTATCTTCTTCTCTGTGTGTGTATGTCTATCAGTCTGTCTGTAAGTCACTCTCTCCTCTCTCCTGACTTCTCTTTTATTCTCCTAACTTGTCTTTTGTTCTTTGACCTAAAACAAGAAAATGTGACCATAATTACAGCCAAATGTAACCTATAAAGACAAAATAATTAAGTAACAGATGGCAACTTAAATGGGATTGTGGAAAAAGTTTTCTACATGGTGATAACTAAGAGAACTTGATGGAAATATTTCTTTGCTGACAATAACGTGATCATGTGCTAAAGTAAAATAAGATGTTAACTAGTGTTATTTTGTAATTTTGTGTTTGATTTATTTATTTTGAGTGTTAATCCTTTGCCTACAAGCATGTTCCTGGAGCCTGTGGATGTCAGAAAAGGGGATCATGTACCCTGCAAATGGAATTACGTTTAGTGTGACATGATATGGTTGTTGGTAATTGAACCCAAGTTGTCTGAAAAAACAATAAATGATCATTCCCACTGAATATAAACTTGTGTTTATATTTGCTGGGCTTTAAAATGAACCACTTTAATAGTAAAGCCATATGAATGTAAATACAAAGTCAAAAATGTTGATAACCTAGTAGCAATTTTCTTTTAGCTTTCTGTATCCACAATCTAGCATAGACTGAAGACTGTTAAAGAGAGAATTCTCACCAATAATGACAGAAGGAACAAGTGTTCTTCAGTTAGTTGACACTGTTCACTCTCTCTGTTCTTTTTCTAACCCTCGTGTAAAGTGTGTTCCTGGAAATGTGCCTGCTTTTGTATTGATGTTTCTCCAGACATCTTAGAATCTTCTATTTATTTTTGAAGTCAAAGGACAAATGATAACATTATCATTTCACATTTATATTTAATCTTTTAAGGATTTATTATTTATTTATTTATTTATTTATTTATTTATTTATTTATTATGTATACATTGCTCTGCCTGCTTGTACCCCTGCAGGCCAGAAAAGGGCATCAGATCACATTATAGATGGTTGTGAGCCACCATGTGGTTGCTGGGTATTGAACTCAGGACCTCTGGAAGAGCAGACAGTGCTCCTAACTGCTGAGCCATTTTTCCAGCACTATAATTCATCTTTCACTTTTACACTTAAAGATCTGTTGGGCTAGATCAAAATATAATTAAACCGCAGATAACCTTTTATAAAAGCAAACATTTAGACAAAACAAAACCAAATTCTGCTTCATTTGCATTTAGTAGTTTCTGTTAGACTTTTCCAGCAGATTTTTTTGTGGAAACTGAAATTAATCAATGGTGGTGGAGGAGGATGGGCAAATGACTTTGGCTTCATTCTTTCAGAAATAACTATTGTTTTTAAGCCAGATATTTATATTTCTTGTACAGATCTGTATAAGCTCATAAATTTCACTAAAACTGGTTTCACTGTTGGTTGTATAATTCTGTTTGTGCATGTACAAAATTCAAATATTTGATTGATCCCACTTTTTAAAATGTTTTCTTAATCTGCACTTATTGTATATAGTTGTATTTCTGAGGATATGATATTTACCTGTCTTTGTGTATAATCTGTATATAATCCTTGCTGAACTTTGCTCAGTTTTGTAGGTTATATTGAATGTGTGCACTACTTATTTTCCAATGCATTTATGCCTTTGATTGTGGATATTTATTATGTATCTAATGACTGTACTACTTTTTACTTACTTACCAATATGTGGTGTACATGTATGCTGTGTGTGTGTGTGTGTGTGTGTGTGTGTGTGTGTGTGTGTGTGTGTGTAGAATTCGGAAAACAACGTTAAAGAGTTTGTTTTCTGTTTAAAATGTGGATTCTCAAAATTGATCTTAGGTTGTCTGACTTTTGCAGTGATTCCTTTCCCACTGAGCTGTTGGGGACAGTAGGCCATATGGCCAGTGTTCAGCCATCTTGTCAGAGCCTGCACCTTTAGGCTTCTATTTCTCCAGCAGTCTGTCATTTACCAGAAACCGGCTGACCCTGTCGTGGTTTGGCAGTTAGATTAAAGATAAGACTAAGATGGAGCCACCCTGTTGTGGTTTATTGTGGGGGACGGTCATTCTAAGACCCCGAGCTCATAGTAAGAACTACTCTTTTCTGGCTATAAACTAGCTTTTCCAGTGAGACTACTGGTAAAATCAGATTAAAGGCCAACTGCCTGCAAGCAGCACTTCGGGGAACTTTTTCTTGACTAACCAGATCTTTTACAATTTCTCTGTCTCTGTCTCTGTCTCTGTCTCTGTCTCTGTCTCTGTCTCTGTCTCTGTCTCTGTCTCTGTCTCTCTCTCTCTGTCTCTCTCTCTCTGTCTCTCTGTCTCTCTGTCTCTCTGTCTCTCTGTCTCTCTCTCTGGAATTTCTCCCCCTTCTGTGGTTATAGCAGCCATAAATGTAGACACCTGCTGGAGCATTTCACAGTTAGGTATCCATAGCAAGCCTCGCTTAAAAAACCCTGTGAAATTTTTCAATAAACAGGGCTTGATCAATCCAGACTTGCCCTCATTTCTTCATGTCTCCTGTCTCCCGCCCCCCCATCCCCCCATCCCCCCCCCCATCGGCCTGCTCCACAGGTACCCTACCCAACACTGACTCGTCTTTCCATCTCTACTCTACATTGATCCTTGTAATGGAAGTCAAATCTTAAAGCACGGAAGCAAGCACTTCTACACCCTGAACCACCCTACCGGCATCAAGGAACATCACAGCCTGGCCTCAAAATTATGGTCTTCCTGCTTTCCTCTCTTCAGAAAATTCAATTTGCCTCACCATCAGAATCAGATACATGCTTTAAATTTTTTTATTTATGTATTTACTATTATTTATGTCTTGTGTTGTGTGTGTGTGTGTGTGTGTGTGTGTGTGTGTGTGTGTGTGTATGTGTTGGTGTTGACAATTTAGGCCTGGATGACCTATCAAAGAGCCTTTTCTGGGACAAACCTATTTCCCTCTCAGCTTTCATTAATTACCTGAAGCTCTTCATTTAAGACTGGAGCCTTCTGAAACTGTCCCTGTCTACACTGTATAGTTTACTCATGTTCTCAATATGTGGATCTTGTTTAGGCAAACATAATCATTTATATTACTTTTTCCTACATATAATTTATTTTTTCTTTCAAAGCAATATACTGCAATATTATCATATTTTGGGGTATACTTCAGTGACTATCAAGATAGTTAACTGATCAAAAATTTCCACAAAAACAGTAATACAAGTTCAACTGTATTTTTTTTTTCAGGAGAATCAGCGTAGCAAATCTTTTTTTATTTTGTTATGTTTCTTTTCTAACATATACATTTATATTACCACACATGAATAAGACAAACTACCTACAGCAGGAAGAACCACGAGACAATCATGAGTTATATGAATGTTACATTCATAGTTATTTGACCATTTGTATTTGTCAAGCCCAAAGCAACCATCCTTCCTATTTTGTTGGGTCCAAATTTCTGAATGAAAGCCAATATCTATAATATCTCATCTCTATTAAATTAAATAATCTATCTTGATCTAAAAATATCTTATCCCCTAACCAACTAAACTTAATTGTAAGACTATCTGGCCTTCAACCCCATCAACGACGAGAAGGAATTAAAGTTAAATGCCTGAGTGAAATGAAAGTGCAGGGTAGAAGCTTCCAAAATGAAAAAAATGACTGAAACAGTTTACTACCTGAACAGTCATCCAACACTCTCTATAATATTGGAGCATCATCTTTGGCCTTCTAGCCTACTATCTCTTCCAGACATATTTGATAGACATGAACTATTGAGTCCTTGCTTACCCTGTCTTGGTAGAGTTTGGCCTTCAACTCTGCCTGCATCTAAACTTTCCAATTTTTGGCCGAATTCTGTCCATGGCAGAAACAAGAACATTTTGCACAGTGGCTAGTTTGCCACCTTTGAAACCAACTCTATTAGGAGGTTCTTTAATGCTCATCATCTTTGAGATAGGCTGGTTGTTGCCTGGAGTTAAACTTGTCTTGTCAAAGAATCTTTAGGATAATGAAATCATCTTTAGATGTAATATTCTGTAGGTCTCTGAGGCTTTTGAAGACCTTATTTAACTATTTTATCTTATATATCTATGTATCTATATATATATATATATATATATATATATATATATATGTTAGACCTAAGATATATAATTTTGTGGTAAAATTAGACTATTATTTGAAAGGACCATGATTGGCATTGATATACAAAATTCTATACCAATGTAGGTAAGGATATAGGAGCTGAAAAGAAAGAAGGGGGCATATAGGAATATAGAGGGAGGATAGAACAAAGGTAGATAATTAAGCATATTTTTTAAATTGAAAACCTTAAAAATTGTTACTCACAAACATAGCAAATCTTAAAAGAAGTAAACAGCAGGAGTTTCTAAGAAGAGAGCATGGCTGGCTGTACTGAGAGAGGCCCTCGGAACTCCTGGCAGCTTTTCAGCAAAAGTAGGCTAGGTTTCTATGGGACTGAAGTCATTTGCAGCATGTGTCTCATTCTTCCTTCTGGTCCTTCTGGTCTGCTATTCATATAGCTCTCTATAGGCTATTGAGAGATGTAGCCTGACTATACATAACAGTGTTTAAATAGCTTCACCAATTCTTACACCCTGAACTTTATCACCACCTGGAGCAATTTTCTTTTATTTATTTACTTTTTTACATGCTATCCATGCATGCAATGTATTAGGACTTCATCAGTTTTCTAATAATCTCTCTATCCTCCCCTCCTACTCCTGATGGCCACATTATTACTAACTCTCCTCCCTTTAGTATCCAAGACTTTCACATGTGTACTCATTGTGCAGGCAGATCAACTGTATTTGATTACTCATTTATAATACAGTGAATATCTGTGAGACCCTGCTAGTAAGACTGAAGCCTAGCATTTCCAGATGACCGCTGAGCTTGGTATAAGATGACAGACTCACTTTTTCGTCTGGATTCCTTCTCTGCCGGATCTAGGGAATTTCAGATTCTCTAAGGAGCCTCACATATCCCTCAGGAAGAATACAAGTCCAACCCTTTCCTGACAAGAAATCTATCCAGCAAACAACTGGAGGATTCCTAGAAACACCCATCCTATGCCAGTAAGATGTTACGGTGTCTTGTCTTTCAACCAATGACCTTTAGCAGTACCTGGAGTGCTTCCCCTACCAATAGAATAATTAAACACTTTGTTCCTCTTTTGATAGGACACAAGCATCTCTGGAAGCCCTAGCCCCAGTGAGTCAAACACATGCAACCGCAAAACTCCTCACACTGTGCAAGGCATGTAAGTCCCTGTTTCACATGAAATATGAAGATGCTCATATACTCATAATTTATTCTGGGGAGAAGAAAGGACTCCCCTTCTCTCCAAGGAATTCATTGCTGGGCCCCCAGGACTTACCTGTCGGTCAGTTGGTCAGTCTTCCATGTACTGGTGGCCTCCAGGAGCCTCTGTCATTCACCATGCCAGTTCAAATCTCTGCTGACAACTTTGTAATGTCGCTCAGCCCACTGCAGTGTCTGTCTGAAGAAGCAAGAGGCCAGTTGTTCTGGAAGCAGCTCTTTTGTCTGCCTGGACAAAACCAGGCTCCTGCCTCTGCTTTCCCTAAGTGAGCCTCCATTACTGGCTGCTCAAGAGGAAGCCACAAACTAGCCCAAATCAGGCCAGGCCCTCATTACCACTTGGCTTTAGTCTTTTTGGAGTCCTGACCTCTGATCCTTTGCTTCACCTTTTCCCCTCAACCCCTTCTTCCAGTGTGCACGACTGATTTTGTGCTCTTTGTGGCCTAAGCATCCCAGAGGAGTACCAGACAAAGCCCAGACTCCCTGAGGATACTGGATGACAAATATTTATGATATATTTTGAGTCAATAATGAAATATTTCCCAAGGTATATGTAGCAGAATTCCTGTACATATCCTTCAGTGCTTATTAAGGTTCTTGTCTGTTCATTTCTTAAAATCATCCTCCATTTCTCACATCAACCTTAATCTTGATAGGCTCTACTGTGCCTATCCTGATATTTTTGCATGCCATATAATATTTACAGTCGTTTTTCTGTCCCTTCCCTTAAATGGTGAGACCACCTATGCAAATCTACATCTTCCCCTCTGCAGATGATCATGATCAGGCAGTGACAATGTAGAGTGTGTTTTTCTCTGATTAATCAGATATCCCTTTATCATCTTTCAATAAGTTCCTACATGTGTCTGCTTCACTGTAATCATTTAATGGCTACTGTCCTGTCTCTGCCTGCATAAATTACATGGATTTATTCCATAATAGAAACTTTGGATAAACGTGTTAAATTAATACCAAATTTTTGTAAAAATATAATTGATGCATGTTTGCAAGACAGCAGTATGAAATACGCACATCACATTATTAACATTGTTTAACAAGGAAGAGGGATCTTGAATAATGTATATAGCTGTATAGTAAGAAGTTGGAAGCTGTAGAGGACTTTTAATCCAGCAACATGGCAACTCTGGCAGAAGATCACATCAAAGACTAGGTATGTTTGATCCAGCTGGAATAGAGGCACATCTTTCATACACAATTTAATCCACCTGGCTGGAAAATATACATCCCTTTAGAACACACCTTAAATCCCATACAATGATGTCTAATTGAGGGCCAGACAAAGTGATAAATTGAAGAAAGATTCGACAGACAGAGTCAGTGATAGGATACTATCAACTCTAATGAGAACAGACAGGAAAGAGAGATTACTTATTAGCAGGGAGAGAGAGTGGAGTTGAGTGTAGTTCAGTTGAGTGCAGTTGGGTTCCTGTACTTCTGTTCAGTTCTGATCACTTCCTGCAGTCAGTGCAGCTCATTTCGTGGAGTTCAGAAGAAGTTTTCCAACACAGCAATTCACTAAGAAGCCTCGAGAAGGCAGATTGAATTAGTAAGTTTGGAGAAGAGTTTGAGCCAGAAGAGCTGAGTTGAAACACCTGGGGGTAGCGCATGCCTTTAATCCCAGCACTTGGGAAGCAGAGGCAGGCCTATCGCTGTGAGTTCAAGGCCTGGTTGGTCTACAAAGTGAGTCCAGGGCAGCCAAGGCTACACAGAGAAACCCTGTCTCGAAAAAACAAACAAAAACAAAACCAAAAAACAGAAAGAAATAGAAAGGGTGAGTTTATTCAGCAGTAAAGCACTGCGGCTGAGAATATTCTAGGCCTAGGTAAGCTAATGGACACTGGAAGCTGCAGCCATCAAGGTCATGGCTTGCAGATTAGATTAGATTGTATGAAGGCTAGAAGTTTCAGGCTTAGGCCGAAGCCTAGGGATATTTAGACAGAAATGAGTTCAGTCTAAGCCATGTATTGATAAAGCTTTGGTATGGCTTTCATCTCTTTTCCCTTGGGAGGAAATAAAAACATTTACATGAAGCTATTTGTGAATATTTGTATTATTTATTGTATCACTAAAATATGTTTTATGATATTGTAAGGTTTTTAAAACAATATAATGGGACATGTACTAAATTATTTTAACTAACTTTTTTGTACTCCCTCTGAAACTCTTGTTTTTCTACCACACACATCAGGAAAAAAAAAATGGTGTGATTATATGAAATGTAGATTTGTGCTCACTATTTCTCAGTAACAAACTGGACTGCATTTTTAACTTCAGGGTATGCCTGCATTGATTATAAATTAATATTCATTTTCTTAAAGGAACTAGAATATTTTACATAGTAATTTTTGTGGCTTTGGGTTGTTATATTTTTTATCACTTTGGTGAATAAAGTAATATAATTTAAGTATATTTTTAATGTATCTCTAATTTAGTCTCAGATCTTACAATCAGAGAAAGTATGAGCTAAAAGTAGATACAAGGGATGGGATAACCATTGAGATGTAACAAGAATAAATTAATAAAGAAAAAAATAAATAAAAAGTATTTTATATTCTAAAAATAAATAAAAGTAAGTATTATTCATATTAAATGTTCATGTCCAGTTAATTCACTAAAAAAAATAAGTTCTCCCTTTTTCTGTTTTCTTTCGTTTTGCAAGATAGGCAACAATGCATATTTTAGTAGAGGTTGGTTGATTGCAAAATAGTTCCCATAGATCAGATTTGATTTCTGGTGTGGGCAATTCAATGAATCATTTATTATATCAGGCACAGGTGTTCATTAGGAAAGCATCATATTATAGTGGAAAGAGCAGCTACTCTCTCAAGATCATTCAAGTGCAAAATTGCATTAGGGACTATGATAAGGGATTAAATGGCCATAAGTGCTATCTTTATACCTTATGTTGTACGCAGTTGAAATGACCCTTATATTCTCTATGTCCTCTCCACAGGGACTGCAATAGAGACATTTCAGAACTGATTGAAAAACGTCAAATAGGCAAATATGTACTATGCTAATAATATTTCTTTGGCAAGTTGTTGTATGACCTGAGATGAAGTCACCATACATGTTTTTTTTTTAATCTATCTATCAATGGCCTTACATGACTAAGTTTTCTTGTTCTCTGGAAACAAAAACAGACTACACATGAGTGCAGTTATCAGTTCAACACAACATTTACCAACTTTGCCCATATTTAAAATTACTTCACTTTCAAGCAATGAAATTCAGGAAAAACTGTGCATTTATTATCATCCAATTTAACCTTTTCTGAAGATTTACTTATGTATTTATCTATGTATTTATATACGTATATATGTATTTACTTATTTTGTTCACTTTACATCCCAATTGCTCCCCCTCCTTCACTACCTTCCTCCATCATTTGCTCTCCCCTTTCCCCAGTCCTCAGAAAGGGGGACACCTCCTCCTACGTCGTATGACTTCAGAGTATCAAGTCTCATGTGGACTTCCTGCAACCTCTTCCTCTGTGGCCTGGGAAGATGAACTTGCCATGAGAAAATGATTCATGAATGGGCCCCAGGGTCCATATCTGATGTAGCCCCTACTCCTTATATTATGAGACCCATAAAGAGACTGTGCTGCATATCAACTACATCTGAGCAGAGGGTTTAGGTCCATGTGTGGTCCTTGATTGGTGTATCAGTCTCTGCAGCACCCCACTCCTCCACCCAGATTATTTGGCTATATTGGTCTCCTGTCCCATGAATCCAGGTCTTTTTATCCCCCATATTGTCCATAAGACTCCCTGCTCTCCACCCCAATCTTAGCCTGCTTGAATCCCCTGCTGAGTGGAGTCTTTTAGAGGACCTCTATGGTAGGCTCCTGACTAGTTTCTTTTCTTAACATTCTTCCAGTGTCTATTCTATTTGGCCTTCTGAATGATAATTAAGCATTCTACCTAAGGTACTACTTATTATTTAGGTTCCTTTTTTGTCTTTATTATATTATTCTTATCCTATACTATGTGGATAAAATCTGCTTGTCAGGGAGTGTATACCATGTGTGCTTTCTGGTTTTTGGTTACCTTACTCTGGATGGCCATTTCTTGTTCCATCTATTTGCCTGCAAATTTCACGGTCTCCTAATTTTAAATAGCTGCGTAGTATTCCATTGTGTAAATATACTGCAGTTTCTTTATCCATTCTTTAGTTGAGGGACATCTAGGTTATTTACATATTCTGGCTATTTACATATTCTGCTATGAATATAGCTGAATGAATGACCTTGTTGTCTGATGGAGCATCTTGGTGGTATAGGTCCAGGAGTGGTATAACTGGGTCTTGCCTTACTCAATTCCAGATTTTCTAGAAGGAACACATTCATTTCCACTAGTTTGCATTCCTACAAGCAATGGAGGAGAGAACTCCTTTTTCTACATCCTCTCCAGCATGTGCTGTCACTTGAAATTTTGATCTTAGCAATTCTGATGGGTGTAAAGTTCAATCTCAGAGTTGTTTTGATTTTCACTTCCCTAATGACTAGGGACCTTGAAGATATATTTAAGTGTTTCTGGATCATTATGCATTCCTTTGTTGAGAATTCTCTGTTTAGTTCTGAACCCCATTTTTAACTGTATTATTTGGTGTGGTGGTGTTTAATTTCTTGAGTTCTTTATATATTTTGGATATTAGCCCTTTGTCAGATATAGGGTTCACAAAGATCTTTTTCCAGTCTGTAGGCTGTCATTTTTTCTGAGAATCTTCTCAGTTTCATGAGATTCTATGTATTAATTAATTGCACTTAAAGCCTGAACTGTTGATGTTTTGTTCAGGAAGTTGATCCTGTGCCAATGATCTCCAGGTTCTTTTCCATTATTTCTTCTAAAAGATCTAGTATGTCTGGTTTAATGTTTAGGTATTTAATCCATTGGACATTAGTTTTGTGCAGGGTGATTAAAAAAAAGCTCTATTTGCATTTTTCTACATGGAGATATCTAATTAGACTAGTACCATATGTCAAAGATGCTATCTTTTTTCCATTGTATGGTTTTTGTCTTCTTTGTCAAAAATCAAGCGTCCACAGGTATGTGGGTTATTGATCAGAGAGGTTCTAAAAGCCATAACATTTCTGTGTAATATTATTAATGATGATTTTTCTCTCCCAGTGGCCTGCATAGGTCTTACTGACACTAGGAAAGCTACATAGTAGGTATCAAGAGTTGAGGTCAGTTCTAGCATGATTTCTCTTTTTCTGTAACCGAAATAATGTTGTATTTTCAGCAACAGGGTCTTAATCTAATTATCATTTTATTCTTCCAAAGTGATCAAATTCTAATGTTGATGTTAGCACTTCCTAAAGGGCATGTAGACATATACAGAGGATATGTAGTCTTTTTTTTTTTTTTAGTACAAGCATAAATTCATAAGTTATCTCTCAACTTTGAACTCTTTTACCAATGAGTCCAGGACCATCACATATTTCATTGCTGTTAAAGAAGAATAAATACCCTCTACCTCTGAAGTCATTCATACAACAATAATTCTCTTAATCAGATGTTGTCTAATTCACACCATACACTGAATTATTTCTCATTTGCTATTTAAGTTCATAAGTATGGACTTGGTTTATTGGATTTTTTTATGTTGGTAATGTTTTCCTTTATAGTTCCTGAAAAAATGCCATTTTCATTGATATCTTTTTGAAAATAATATAATTTCAAATAATCAAACACATGTATACATGTATATGCTCCATTATTCCTCATAGCTAAAATTTTCCAAAGTCATAACAATCATAACAATCATAACAATCTCTGTATAACAATCAGTGCACACTGCTGGGAGAAACTTAATGATGCATATACTGTAAATACATCTATTTCCCTAAGGAAATAATATAACTAAACAACAAATGACATAGAATTAATAGTCAAGGTCATCTACAAATAAAAATACAATAAATAAAATTTTGAGGCACAAGTGAGCATTCAAGGAGAGAAATTATGATGATTACTTGTTTCAAATGATATATATGTGTTTCTAGATCAGTTTATATTTTAATGGGAAAGAGTTGTCCCAGCCCGCGGGACAAATCAAACCAGGGTTCACCTGAAAGAGGACGTGCAGATTGAAAGTGAGGACAGAGATGCAAGAAAATTGAATCAAGTCTGAAAATTTCTGATCAAGACTGTCTTTAATGTGGATGAGTAAGACTTTATATAGTAAGGTCAACAGGATCTATTTTAATCCCATTTCACTAGCCCCAAGGCAAGAGTACAATCACCTGAATATCTCCCTGTAAGAACTTCCTTGATCCTCTGGGTAGGTCCTTGTAAGGACTTCCCTATTTCATTCAAACTTAAAAAACCCAAAGATAGCCAAGAACACAAGACCTCCTTTGGCAAAGGTCAACAACTCAAAGGTCACAGCATGCAGCCTAAGCATGGGTATTATAACATGGCTAAATTTAGCATGGCTCCCCACATCTGCCCCTTCTAAAATAAAATTATGGAGATCCTGTCTTAGGTCTGTGAGTTGAATACTTACCTTTACATGAATTCTATCATTCATGGTCTGTCTTAGGTTAGATAAGGCTCAGACTCACTCTTACCTGTCTCTGGCTTGTCTTCATATGCACACATGAAGAAGGGCAGTGTCTTTGAGCTCTATGCCATGTACGTGTGCTCATATCGGCTGTGATTGCTGAAACATGAGCTGAGTTAGAAAGGAAGAAAGGCACAGGCTAATATTTCGAGGCCTGCCATCCTCACCAAGGATAATCCATGTTGTAGTATACTGTTAATTCTAAAGAGATTATATTGAATGTGAATCTAGCTGCATCCTACTCACGAGGACTCTAGGGAAGTCTAGCATGACATTGTAACTTGCTCAGTCATCTCAGATCACTAACCTCTTAATTAAGGCATAAACAGTATTAGTAAAGCAGTGGCAAAAACAATAGTAGATACAAAAACAGTAACAGAGATTTCACCACTCAACAGTACTCTACAAGTCCCTTGTCAGTTCTCCACAGTCCTGCAGATGAAACTGACCCTGGAAAAGTGCTTGTAAAGCTTAAAATCTGAGCTTCCAGAAGGAAAATATCCTGGGGGAGTCTCTGCAAAGCACCGTCTTCAAAGTTCAGTCAGGTCCATAAGGAGGATGCCACACAAGTACTAGAACACTTGAGTTCTCCTTTCCTCCTCATACACAAGGAAATCAGGCAGTGAGTGCTATTCCTAAGAAGCAGGTTGAAGAAGAGAAGGATCAGGAATAAGTATCCAATGAAGCTTCAACTCTCATCTTGGGATCATCAGCCGACTCATCCATGCCAGCATCCACTTGACGCACAAGTCTCTCAGGTAGCCAGTATGCAATATCATGTTTCTGTGAGGAAACACAAACAGAGCCTCGACCCCATATTAATACAGGGTCGGGTCCATTCCACTGTCCAGTTAAAGGATCCTTCCATGTCACTCTAGCAAAGGATGACTGAATATTGGTGTGCCAGAATTGACAGGCTGCAGAATTTCCTATGGCATCAAACAGTAAAAAATTTAAAATAAAGAGAACATGACTCAAATCATTTTTAGGTGATTGGGGGTAAAGATCCCCCTTCTTTACTTTTTGCAAATAGGTTTTTAGGGTAGAATGAGATTTTTCCACCATACCTTGTCCTTGAGGATTATAAGGAATACCTATAATATCCTTTATGGAAAAAGAGTCACAAAAAATTTGAAAAACTTTGCTAACATACCCTGAGCCATTATCTGTCTTGATAGCCTTAGGCATACCAATGTAAGAAAAGGCAGATATACAGTAAGCAATTGCATTTTTGTGGCTTTTCTGGATCAAAGAGCAGCATTAAATATCCAGAATATGTATCTATATACACGTGAACATATTTTAACCTTCCAAATTCAGGTATATGAGTAACATCCATTTGCCAGAGTTGGTTAGGGACAAGTCCTTTGGGTTTAACTACCAGATGTGGTACAGGAAAAAACTGAAGAGATGTGGAGCATGCCTTCACAATGGTTCGAGCTTGTCTTTAGTAATCCTATATTGAAGTCTTAGACTTCAGCTATTAATATGATGTAAATCATGAGCTTTTTGAGCCATTTCTACATTTGTAAGACATACCAAATTTTGTGTAGCTGCATCTGCTAATACATTATCTGTAGCCTGAGGTCCAGGCGAGCTCTTAAATGTCCTATAAAAAAAGGATGTTTCTCTTTTGAATAGATGTCTGGATTTGAGAAAATCATCTACTAGCCCATGATTGGGGTTGGATTTGTCATGCAGTTTCTATGAAAGGAACTGCATCTGCTACATAACCACTATGTTAGTATAAATTAAAGGAACAAAAGGAATAATGTTGCAAAAGAGTAGCTACCACATATAGCTCAGCAATTTGTTTGTCCTACTACATAACTAGTTCTTCCCTTAGAAGACCCATCAGTAGAAATCAGCAAACCATCTCTTACAGGCTGAAACTGAGTGTTCTTAGGAAAAATAACTGTATGTTTATTTAAAAAGTGGAAAAGCCTATTATAGGGAAAATGGTTATCTATATATCCACAAAATTGTACACAAGCCAATGGCCAATAATCCATGTTAGCAAATATCCAATTTTGCTGTTCCCTAGAATATGGCTCAACAATAAAATCAGGTTCTTTGCCAAAATACTTTCTTCCTTGCAATCGACCTATGTAAATCAACTTTGCAATAGCCAAATAGTATGGTACTATTACCTTATTGGAAGAAGATGGCAAATGTTCCCACATAATAGGAGCCCCTTGCCAGAACACTGCGGTAGGCGTAATACGAGTGGCAAGGATAATATACCCTAGAGGCTTGTCATAATCTATATAGGTTATGAATTGATAGGAGATAGCCTCTTCCACTAATGCCAAGGCTTTCCTAGCTTCAGCTGTAAGCCCCTGGGGTGAATTTGGAGAAGAGTCTCCTTGTAAGATTTTGAATAAGGGCCACAAATCTCCAGTTGTTAATTTTAAATAAGGTCTAACTAAGCCAATTTATATCACCAAGCAACTTTTGAAAATCATATAAAGTCTTTAAGTGATCCACTTTCAATGTGATACTTTGGTGTTTTATCTGAGAAGGAAAAAGCTAAAATCCCAAATACGAATATTGACCTACCCTTTGAACTTTTTCAGGAGCTGTTTGCAGACCAGACTGAGATAATTGGTTTTCCATAAAAGCATAACACAAAAGCAGTTGTTGTCCACCCCTTCCAGCAAATCAGTATTTTTTTTTCTAACCTTTTGTAAAGCTATAGATAAAAGTCTCTGACATAGGATGGGGCTGTTAGCCCTTCCTTGAGGAAAATCCAGTAATGATATCTCATCATTGGCTCTTTAAAATTTACAGAACGCACACTGAAAGAAAAGCAATGACAATCTTTTGTGTACAAAGGAATAGTGAAAAAACAACCTTTAAGGTCTGTGACAATTTTGAAAGTATTCTTGGGAACAGCCACAGGAGAAGGCAATCCTGGCTGTAATGCTCCCATAAATTGCATAGTCTCTTATAATTTAGGAAACTTACGTCTCTGTAAGTATCTTAGTTTGTCAGTAGATCAAGCCCTGTGGAGATCAGATTGGAACTCAAGAGTTCTGCCTGTGTTAATCCCCAAGTGCTGAGATTAAAGGCATGCACCACCATGCCCTGTTTAATTATTTCATTTCATTGTTGTAAAAAAAAAAACTTTAAACATATCAAACAAAAATTAATCAGGGACACAAGAAAATTTCAAGTTCTAAGCAGTTAACTATATTCCCTAGGCTAGTTTAGAAATCTATCAGCCTCCTAGTTCTGTCTCTCCAACCAGCTGTGTGTCTGTAGCCGTCTCTGCTCTGTAAGAGTCAAGCCTACAGATAACTAGGAGCAGTGTCTGTAAAATTATCGGGCCCAAGGACGTTCTAGCCCCTCGGCTTGTTTAGCTAGTTTGATCTAAGCTGGAAACACGCAGCTGTAAATGCCTTGTTTTAAGGACAAAGCTAGTCTATCTCTTTTTTGAGAATCTAAAAATTTTTAGAAATATCTCTCAAGTAAAAAATTAAGCAAAGAAACAAGAAAATTATAAACACCTTGTAGCTGAGGAGTCTGGAATTAACTCCATTTCCTAGACCAGTTTGGCAAGCAAGAATTAAGCAAGAAATCTCTAAGTTTTAGGCCATAAACTCTATTCCTTAGATCATACGTCTCCAAGCAGTCATGTGTTCACAGGCATCCCTGTTCTGTAAGAGTTCAGCCCAACAGGCAATCAAGAGCAGTGCCTGTAAAACATTTTGGCCCATGGATGCTCCAGTCTTGGGCTTGTTCCCCACAGGCGGCCGCTTTGTCTGGGTCCAGGCCCCATGAAGGGAAGGCCTGCTGCTGGCTGGTGCTGCAGAGGCACTACTCTTACTGCATCATGGGCTGTGCGTACCACGTTGGGCCATACAGTTGTTCAGAAAATTGGCCAGCGAGTAAAGCTTGGCCCTCTCTCAAAATATAGAAAAATGAAACAATATCTAAACAATTAAATAAATTTACAGGGATAGGCAAAAAGCTTGACATGATGATCATAAAGCAAACAACAGTCTGATAGGCAAGACAAAAAGAAAGTTTCAAAACCTTGATAATAAATGGCATATCTAGGGTCTAAACTGTCTTTAACTAAAGCCAACAAACAATATATATTTATGAACCTCTTTAGCTCTAAAAGCATAACATAGCGTTCCTGTAATTTTTTACCTAGTCTCACATTTTTAAATTTTCCAATTCCTCCTCAAGAAAGCACGGACATGCTTCATTGACAAAAATCTAAAAACATATCCATTTGTTCATTATTTACCCTTATCCCTCACATTTGAAGCTTATTTTCCAATGTCTCTCTGAATAAATCTTTGCTTATTTATGGTAGGCATTATTGAATGTGTACTTTAAACATGTTTGAAAGTTTTTTGAATTTTGTTTATACTATTTTATATTTCTATGTATTCTTTCCAAAACCTAGGCTTTATAATATTTGGATGCTTTCACTGAGTTGTGTATTCTACTTTATTGTGTTCTTTTTAAAAAGTTAATCAATGAATATTTATTGATTTTTTTTGTCCAAGATACCAGCTAAGAATATCATGAAGTGTGTACTTCCCAAAGACATATCCACGTAGGAAAGCACAATTACCATTTTTAGAAAGTCTAATGAACACTTTGATGAATGAGCCCAACTGGGGACAAAGAGTAAAAGAGCCACCCTTTGTCTGCCAGAATCAGGGAAATGATTCGGAATAAGGCCAAGAACAAAGAAACCAACAATTTCAGTTGTTTGTATTGTAAGAAGCCTGCTGCTCATGATGTAAAAGACTAGGGCTAGCATTAGGGAGGCCTAGCTATTCTCTGTCTAGACAAGTATAGTGCAGGGACATTTCCAACATGTGATTTGCATGCTGTGTTATCATCTTTTGGGAATGACATAGTACTTGAAGTTTTGTAGGTGTCAGTAAAGAGAGATGCTCTCACAGCTAAAGAGGATGTCTCCAAGGTATAATCCTTTGGTCATTCTGAGCTGCCAGAGAGGCTGACACATGTAATCCAGTGTGTGTATGTGTGTGATGCAGGAAGAAGGGTCATTTTTATGTATCTTTATTGGTACAATGAAGATGTTCTCCATCTTGGCAGGGCCCTCAAAACTGGCTCTGAGATGAACCAGAAAAGCATCTGTGAATGCAAAGATCTAGACCTGGAGGAGTTGTAAGATTTCTTGAGAGCAAATGTCACAATTTCAGAGCTGGAGGGCCAACTTAGGGGAGTGGAACCTTCTCAGAAGAGCCAGTTTTAAGCTAGTGGTCTCAGGGGAAGCTTTGTTCATTCATGTTATCCATTGAATGCAGCAGGAGCCTATCCAGACCTGCACTGTTCGGTTCTCTCTCACAGGGAAGAGCAGAGCCTAAGAACAAGAAGCTGCTGACCTGTGTTGTGGATGGGGAAGAAGAGACACAGGTACTGTGAGGTTACATGAGAGATCTTCCTACTGTCCAGTTTTGTATTTTTAATATTAAAATGTGAGTTAAAAAGAAGTGAAAATATTAATTTTTATTTTTAATTTAATTTTTATTTTTCAAATAATTTATTCAGATTACATCCTGATAGTTATCTCCTCACTTGTATCTTCCAATTCCCAGCCCTCAATATTTCACCCTATTCCCCTCAAATAGACCTGTGAGAGAAATGGACCTCCTCCTCAACCGTAGGATCACAGCCTAACAGGTCTCATCCAGATAGCCTGCTTCCCTTTCCACCGAGTGCCATCAAACCTACCCACCAAGAAGTGATCAAATAGGGGGCACCAGAGTTCATGAGAGAGACAGTCCCTGCTCTCCACAAAACTGTGGAGAATGAGCTGTCCATTGGACAGAGCTGAATAGGGCATCTATGCTTACTGCATGCATTTCCTTGGTTGTGTAGGTCCCCTCTGGATCTAGATCTGCCATCATTGACGATCTTCTTGTGGGATTCATGGACACTCTATTCCTTCTATCTCCCCATTCCTCCATACCACTTACCTGGCATCTGTTAGCGAGTCTCAGCTTTTGTCATGATCCCCCGCTGAGTGAAGACCCTCAGAGTACATCCATGTTGGGCTAATATCCACTTACATGTGAGTATATATCACATGTGTCTTTCTGGGTCTGTGTTAGCTCACTCAGGAATATCATTTCTAGCTCCATTCATTTGCCTGCAAATTTCAAGATTTCCCTGTTTTTAATAGCTGAGTAGTTTTCCTATTCCATAGTATAAATGTACCACAGTCTCTTTATCCATTGTTCGACTGAGGGACATCTAGGTTGTTTCCAGATTCTGGCTATTACAAATTTGCTGTGAACATAGTTGAGCATATGTCCTTGTTATGTGGTGGAGGATTTTCAGATATATGCCAAAGAGTATAGTAGCTGGGTCTTGAGGTAGCCTTATTACCAGTTTTCTGAGAAAGGACCAGACTGATTTCCAAAATGGTTGTACTAGTTTGCACTCCCACCAGCAATGAAGGAGTGTTGCCCTTTCTCCACATCCTCACTAGCATGGAATATCAGAGTCATTTTGGTTTGCATTTCTCTGATGACTAAGGCTGTTGAACATTTAAGTGTTTTTCAGCCATTTAGTATTACTCTGTTGAGAATTATATTTATCTCTGAACCCCATTTCTTAATTGAGTCATTTGATTTGGTGGTGTTTAATTTCTTAATTTTTAAATGAAGCCAGACTTGGTGGCACACTCCTTTATTCCCTGCAATCAGGAGGCAGGTGATTCTTTGTGAGTTTGAGCGCAGCATGGTCTACCAAGTGAGTCCAGAACAGCCAAGGCAACACAGAGAAACTCTGTCACAAAGAAACAAAAAAATAAAAAAATAATTTTTAAATGATTAAAAAAGTACTAATATCTCAATTTTGATAAATAATTTGCAAATAAGAATATGCACTTAAAGAGAAGAATTGTTTATTTTAAAATTGATTATGTTCACCTGAATTTCAAAGAAGAGCATTTTCCAGGATGAGAAATTTATTCATATTTTAGAAGAGTCTAAAGCAATTGAAATGGCACTGAATTACTTAAATAAAAACACTTAAAGCTTTCCATGCTGTCATTTCTATACTCACTATAACAAGGAGAATGTGTGATTTCCAGATGTCTCTGGAATCTATCTCCTCAGTCTCATAAATAAAATACTTTTCAACAGTGTTTTTTCTCATTCATAGAATGGCATATGAAGCAATGAATTCTCTCCTCCTTGGCAGTTACCATGTATACTTAACTGATAACACTCAATACAACTTTTAGTATTAGATTATTTGTCAATGATGTCATGATCTCTAGGTAATTTTTCTATTTTATTAACTTTTGAAATTTTTATATGTAATCTACCATAAACATATTTATTCTCATTATATACTTCCCAATTTTGCATGTAAGCATATTTTCTATTGAGCACTGGTTTTCTTTGTCATCTTTTTTATTATGTCACCTCCATGTAACAATTACTTTTTAGTTCAGATATTTGTTTTTTAATTAATTACACCTTCATGGTTCCTTATTAAGGATATTATTGCTGTTACCTAAAAGATAGTGAATTTTATAAATTATTTTTTTATTTATTTCATGATGAAAATTGAGCTAAGTGACCTAAAAATCATTTTTATGCTATATTTAAAAGATAATATATCAATAAATACTTGTTATCTGATGTTATTTTCATCATTAATTATTGTAATGTTGGTAACATTTTATAAACTTAATATAAATTATACAATTTTTATTTTGAAAAATGTCATGCAAGAATAAAAAGTAGGAAAATATTATTGTGCATTTGCAAGTTGAAAATTTGTTGTCAGAAAAACTATTATGCTGTGGACTCAAAGCAAAGGCCTATCATTAGTAACACTTGACTCTGCTTCCTTATGCTGCTCACAGCTTAACACTAATACTTCAGTGTTCTGATTCTCTTGGTAATCAATTTAATGATTTGGCAGGCTGAGAATAATTCTTTCATAAGACACAAAGAAAAATAAGCTAGGAACACACAGATAAAAGAGAATGTGTGTGCTTTATGACATTGTTTTGAGTGAATTTAATTGATGAAATTAACCTTTAATTTTGGCCTAAGTGCTAAGAATTACAATTATTAGTTGTATGTCTTTTTCTAGGCTCTCTATTTTTTTTAAATACCAGATAGTTGATCTATTCATCTAGAATACCAAAAATTGATGTTTTGAATTGAAAACATTGTTAAATATGTAATATGGACAATAATGGCAGGAAAATGAAGCATTATAATTTTTAATATTTTGACTTAGAAATTTTTCATTAAGGATTTTTAGTGGGTGGCTTATGCTTAGTGGTTAAAAGGACACAGGTTTGATTCTCAACACTCAAGTTCTGTGGATCATATCTGCATATAATTGCAACAGCAGGGAGATTAATATTTCTGTTTAAATGTGTGCAGAGTCATGTACAGCAAAAACATGTCCACATGCAGATAATTAAAATTAAATATTAATTATCCTAAAAGGAAAAGGCCCATTAACTTTAAATATAAACCCTCAACATTTTATAATATATTTATAACATTTTACTTAAAAGGTAATACATCCAGCATATATATGCAAAAATTTTGTGCATAAATGAGCTTTAAGTAGTTATTATATGGAAAATATACAAAATCAAAATCATATAGCATCTAACATCCCCTTTAAAATATAAATGAATCCTCAGATGATTAATTTTTCCATTAGGAACAGATTTCATAGAAAGTACCCAGTTTAATATAAACAATATCCAGTGATAAACATATAAGACTAGTGACCATATGAATGTAGCATAGAGCCCCACAAGGAGACAATCAGGGGCATGTATCTGGACTGAGGAGACCCTTCACAAACTTCTGCACCAACCAAAGACAAAGCATGCAGTGAACCGAGTGTCATATCTATACAATGGACAGGTCATTATGCATGGGTGTGGGAAGAGCTGTGAATGCTTCTGACATGAACTCAGGTACCCTAGATTTGATAACTCCCCTTTGGTATGGATGCCAGGCAGGCACACAGAGAAAAGGAAAGCAGGCTATCCAGATGAGACCTGATAATCTGTGGTCATATGGTAAGGGAGGAGGTCCCGTTCTGTCAGTGGTCTAGGGGAGGGGAATAGGACTAAAGAGAGAGGAAGCATTTGAATGGGAAGATACCATAGAGAGGATAACAAGTGGAATATAATCTGAATACACTAAAACTTAATAAACATAATTAATTTTAATATGTTCATTCTGCTTTTACTATAATTTTAAAGTATTTGTTGTGACTTTGGCTGGAAGTTAGCAATATTCAATGTCTATAATAATTATATTTTATGTTAGTTATCCCTGACTTTTTCTTTTTGCCATAATAGTTTACAAGTCACATCACCTAAAAATATTAACACAAAGGTAATTGAGTGTAGAAAATACTGCTTCTAGTTTGGATCACTGAGGAGCTTGGAACCAAACAATGAGGCAGAAGAATGAAGTAGCTTAGGTCTAAAGGAGTAAGATGCTAATTAGGTGGACAGAGGACTGCCATTGAACAAACATATTCATTTCTTGTTGAATGAAAGATTGGATATCTGGACAGCTACAGTGCCAAGCAGGGATATGTAGATAATGAGGTCTAACTGAGGATTTTAAAAATCATTGACAAAATTAATTGTAGATGTTTGGTGTTGCTTTTAGTGTGGAATTTAAGACAAATTGTTTTTTGAGTTTCTTATGTCTTGTTAGAAAAAAAGTGGCTAAGGATATGGATAAGAATGGAATTGTCTTACATGCTGATTTGTGCTAATGTAATTTACTTCATGGGTTTTACTAAGAAACTAAGGACCTGGTCTGAAATCGAAAGTAATTAAAGTCAGCATGACATACATGATTAGCCATGTGTGGAAGATTCCTGTCACTGGATACAGCATGCAAATGTGTCATGGGTTGAAGTAAAGCAATTTCCAAGTCTAATCCATGAGACTAACTTCAAAGTACATTTAAAAGACTAACAGATTTTTTTGCAAAATAAAATCTTATTTGAAGCAAAATTCTAAGGGAAAGGAAAAAGTTGCAGAAATCTAGGAGCAAGGGAGATGAGTGGTGGGGTTTTTAAATGGCTTCTGTCTGTGACTTTAATTAGCTGATTTTGCTGTTAATTATGGGTAACCAAATACTAAATAAATAAATTACAATAATGAAGATTGATGGGTGGTCTCTTATTATGTGACAGCATTCACTAAACTCATATAGATTTGTAGATTCCAAATTACACTCACCTAGACAGCTTTGGGGCCTTTAGTGAGTTTGTCTCTCACCAAGGATAGCTTTATGAAAATTAATTATCTTATATCATTCAGTAGTTAGGCAAATATTTACTGTAGTTTATTATACATGAAGCACTACAGATGACTAGAAATGATGCCTGGGTGATAAAGAAAAACATCTTAGACTTTCAGGAGCTTATTTTTTACTGAAAGAGACAAAAATGCCAATGCCAATTTCAACTTAGTTTTTTAAGTATTATGACTTATATAGGATCCATTGGAGAGAATGCAGAAATAATCATATCAATGGATTAATCCTTTGTTATAATGCATTATCTTGCACATTCTAGGAGATATCCAATAATATAACCATCAATATATATATATATGATCTTTTCTTACAATGTGTCATTAATACACCCTTTTGTATTTTATAAAATATTTCACACATTTTTTTGAGAATGCCAGACATGTATATAATAAAATACAGGTTTTTCTACCCATGTCATTCCCTTTCCTACTTTCTTCCTGCTGTCACAACATGCCATCTCCCATAAAGAGTCATGGGTAAGCTTAGCTAATGGAAAAGTATGAGAAAATTAACTCAAAGTCCTTGTTTAGAAACAAGAGCAAATGAACAAACTGTGTTGAAATGGCATTGCAGGTAGGAAAATATTGGAAAATAATACTAGAATGTACTAAATGTAAAGGAAACTTCAATCAGAAAATCTGAATTGTGCATTGTAAGTTTAGAAGCAAAGAAAGCTGAGTGTGGACATCTCAGTTCCAATTCTTGTAGGGGCTCTTGTTTTATGTTTTCTAACACAATCAAATTGTACTCCAGTCACTTGCTGTTTTGAATCTATTTAAGCATTGAATTGAAGTCATCAAGTATTTGACAAAATAATTCAACTATTTTACCACTTTTCAGTCAACATCCAGGCCCTTCACGATTTTCTAGCTGTTTTCAATAGCATCTTCAATGTGTAATTTGCAAAATATAAATCTCTCTCTCTCTCTCTCTCTCTCTCTCTCTCTCTCTCTCTCTCTCTCTCTCTCTCTGGGTGTGTGTGTGTGTTGTAATTTAGAAACTTTGTCTCAACATATTTATCTGTGCATAATGTTATAAATGAATCTTTTTGGAAACTTTGCCTCCACTAATCTTGTTTTCAATGGATTTATTACATTTATCTTAGAATTTTATTTATCTTCAAGAGGTGGAATATGTTTACAGAACTGAACGATCACTGCTTATTTTGTGTTTGGAGCATATTTATTAATGAAAATGCTGACATGAATTTTTAAAAAAAATAAAACATTTTTGGATTTTAGTTTGTCTAATTCATGGCATTTAGATTGGTAAATGGTATTCATGTTTCTGAGATTTGTAATGATGAGAAGAAAAATATAGTTAAGACAGACATATGGAAATAAGAACCTGGCTAAACTGGATTGAAGTCAGACTGTGGTAGGAATGCTGAGAGTTATAGGGAAGAGTGGGGGAGGGGTGTAGGGAGCATGAGGGGCAGAAGCTCCACAGGGAGACCATCAAGGACAGCAGATCTGGACACAGGGAAGCCCTGCACAGACTGATATACCAACCAAGGACAGTGCATACAGAGAACCTAGACACCCTGTTCAGATTCTCCAAGAGTGGGTATAGCTGCCACTGAACCTCTGACACGCTCTCTGCTGTCCATGATTTTACCACTGCCTCTTGGCAGGATGGCCTTGTTGTCAAAGAGAGGAAGGGGAAACAGCTATTCTGATGAGACCTGATAAGCTGTGGCCAGACAGTGGGGTTGGAGGCCCTATTGTCAGAGGTCTAAGAGAAGGGAATAGGGCAGAAGAAGAAGGGAGGGTGGGAAATGGAAGATAAGAGCAAGAGGATAACAACTGGGATGTAATGTGTGAATAAAATATTATATATATATGAAGTTGGGTAAAAGAAAACTCTGTAGTTTTGAGTAAAATGTAAATAACACCTGTGTGACATGGTTTTATGCAAGATTTTTAACCTACATTTGTAAAAGCACATAGCATTTGAAAATGATAAGAATATATATTTTACATAGTACCATGGGAATGCAATGGGTATGATATTTCACTGCATAATGTCAAATAGTTTAAAAAATGCCTTTCTCTTTTATCTCTGAAAAATACTTTATCCTATATTTAATATAGAAAATATTTAGAAATCATATATATGTGTATATACATACAAATGCATGCTCAAACGATTGTACTTTACTCTTTGTTGATATCTAGTCTAATATATATAGATATACAAATGAATTCATATAAACATATCCAGCACTGCTAAAAGATTTAAAGATTTTCCATTGGCTATCAATTGTCAATAAAGATTTCAAGGTATTTTTGTTGCTTTTTAGCCTTTTTTGAATCAAATGGTCTATCATGATTCTTAATCTAAATTTGTACAGTTTTTTTTAAAATAATAACACTAGACCACCATTTGGAGCTCAATTTTGATATTTGAATCATGCATGCACTTCTCTGTGTGTGGGAGGAGAGAGAACAAGACAGACAGACAGACAGGCAGACAGAGAATCATGAAGAGAGTATGTGTATGTAATCAGAGAGAACTCTGTCACAGATAAATATCCTGTGTCAAAATACATTATCTTGCAGATACTAGATTTCTGACATAATAACCATGAATAAATACAGAATCTTTCCTTAAAACCTGTTCTTAATATATTCTTTTTTTATTTTGTGAAATACTTCAGGCATTTTTATAACTGATTGTTTCATATATATGTATGTATATATGCACATGCACAAATATACATCTATATCATCTATATGTTTTTGTATATATATATGTTTTGTATATATATACATGCACACACACTCATACACAAACAATTAAGTATGTAATGTACTCTTCTCCTTCCTGCCACCAACAATATATCTCCCAACATCATGGCTTCATATACATATATATTTAGAGAGAGAGAGAGAGAGAGAGAGAGAGAGAGAGAGAGAGAGAGATCACTAAGTGAGGTGTTTGCTTCCATCTTTCCTGGGTATGAGGGCCTCTACTGGGTCATGGGAATCCTATCAAAGATCATATTAAAATCATGATTTTCCTTCCTACCAATGTCTTATCCATTTTCAAAATCTATTCAGTACAGGGTGGAGCCTTGATATCATCTATCACATCTGTGCGGCATTTTAGCTAGATTGAATTTTACATGTATTCTGCTGGAAAACACATATCTTGTGAGGTCATTAATGTGATAGCTATATCATATCCAGAAGCCAGCTGAGCATTCAGTCTTGTATTCTCCGAACTCTGACTACGTATCTCCATTGACTACTAGGTTCTGCCAAAAGCTTTTTTCCAAATATTGAACGCAGCTCAGGTTTATAAGTATAAGCATAAATATTTATGTAATATTAGTCAGGGAGAACATATGGTGTTTGTCTTTCTATGTTTAGGTTACTTCATTAAAGTGTTCTAGGACAGGCACTTGAATCACACCTTAATCACAGCTCTTGGGAAATTGTAGTCTTTGGTTCAAAGTCAGCCTGTGTCCTATAGTAAATTATAATCCAGCCTAGGCTACTGTACTGGTTACTGTTCTATTGATTTTGTAGACATTATGACCAAGGCAACTTATAGAAGAAAGCTTTGGTTATGACTTAAAGTTTCAGAGGTTAGTTTGAAAATATGCCCACCATATTGGGAAACATAATACAGATAAGCAGGCGAGTACTATAGTAGTAGTTGACTGATCATATCCATAAACAAAAGGAAGTGAGACATCCAGCTAATTGTGGCACTTCTGCTATTAGACAGATATTTAGGATTTCCCTTTAACAAGCATTCATGTGTTGAGATAGAGAGCCAAGCTTCATCCCCTTGTAATTTACATAAAACATCTAAAATCTCTTGACTATGTTTCTAATTCCAAGCAACAAAAATATTTCTTTTATTTAAGAATAAAACTCAAAGGCTGATGTTCAAGATGGTATGGACCATGTGGCAATCTAGACTCTAACATTCTAACATGGAATTAACACATGTGGTTTAAGAAAACGCATTTTTCATTTCATGCCACTTGTCAAGTATGCCTTTGGCAAGTTATCATTAGATAATACTATTTTTGAATTTTATTTTTTCATGCTTGACCAAGTGAAAGGTGTTTGTCATTCTTTGTAAGTTAGGTTGGAGATAGCTAAACAATCTCTTTTCCTTATTTAGGAGCACTTTCCTGTTTGAATCTAATCTTTATCAATTTTGATAGTATCCACAGATATTCTTCTGTTATACAAATGGAAAACAAAACTTGCTCTCCAATGTAATAAATATTCTGTTTTTCATTATGAGGTGAATATATCCTTATTAATATACTGCCTGATTTAATTCAGTAGTTTCCCCCTCACTATCGAATGTTCTCAAGAGCTGTTGTTCCTTTCTCATTAGCATTAAAAAAATGTAAAGTTAGTAATGCACATTTTAATCTATTTCTGAGGATCTGTATTGCCTCTTTCTATTTATTAAGTGTATCTTTTAAAATGTATTTAGGTCTTTTGATTGTTACTTGTCCTGTATGATTGTGTGGTATACCTGTAATATATTATACAATATACTTTATATTGTAGTATGCAATAAATCATTTCATTTTACTAGAGCATTGGCAGTTTTAGTATATATAAGTATCCCTAAAACTTCCATAATTCTAAAAAAATGTATAATTACAGGATCAGCTTTTTCTTAACAAAGCACTTGCACATTGAAATCCAAATATATATATATTTGGGAACCTAGTAGTACTCCTGCAGGTAATAGAGTTTGGTTGTATAAAGAACAAGCATGACAATGCCTTATAGTTTCCTTGGCTTGTTCCCAAGGCATAGAACAATCTTTATTCAAACCCTTGCTGTTAACATACTGTTTCATGGGAAATTCTGAGGCTTCTAACATAACTCTTATTAGTAGCTAATCAATTTTATTATTACTTTGTTCTAGACAGCTGAGTAGACCTATAAGGGATCTGATATGTGTTATAAACAATGGATAATATCTATTTCTCATTTTTGCTATTCTGAATCATCTGGAATAAGTTCAGTGGTTTCAAAATGTAAACCATATATTTCTGAATATTGCAAGTCAGTAACTATTTTAAGTTGTTCAGAAAAATTTAATATCACAAGAATAACATAGAAGTCTTATTTTTAAACTGAAACATAAGTAGTCTAAGCAACTTTGTTTGTTTTCCCTGATTTATAACTTGCCTTTCCTGATCTATTTTCATGAGCATAGAATGTAGGGGCTCTAGAAATCGATGTCCTTTTAATTATATGAGGAGGAATCCAGTTATTAACTTACAAAGTGAAGTTTCTTGTTTGGGGGGTATATGATGCTAATCTCTCCCCCCAAAAAAATATTACTTCAAGCACTTTGCCAGTGTTTATTTCTGCCCACAATGAAACAATTTCAGGATTATTAACGGGTGCCAAAATTTCTTCTGTTACTAACTGAAAAGGCTCATTTTTCCCTTTCAGAATCAATTCAGAAACCTTTCCTACACAGGTCTTTAATAGTTTTACTCTGTTTGTGTGCTAAAACTATCCATTCTAAGATACTATTTTCTCTTTGCATAAGAATTTCTGTGGAAGAATGAGTAGAAGGCAAAATAACCAAAATAAAATCAGCTTTGGGCCCAAGTAATTCACATGTGCATCTTATAACTTCTTTTCTATTAGAACCAGGTCTCTATCAGCTTTAGCTGATAATTTTCTTGTCCTTATTACCTTGTAATGTTTTAAATAAATTGCTTAACTTTTGAGTAGTTAATCCATTTGTAGTCACTAGCCAGTTAATACCTCCCAGCAAATGTTAAAATCATTAATAGTTTGTAATTGATCTCTCCTAATTTGTACTTTCTGTGGTGGAATTTTCTGTAACCCTATCTTATATTCTAGATAATCAACAGAGTCTTCTCTTTATATTTTCCCAGGGATAACTTAATATCCCCAGCAAGGCTAAATTCTCTTTATTTTATCAAACTTTTTTTCCTATGGTATCCACATCTGTATCAACCAGTAAAATATAATCCATATAATGTTAAATGTTAGATTGGGGAAACTGTTTACAAATTATTTTTAATGGCTGTTGAACAAGATATTACCCATAAGGTAAATCCATTTAACATTCTTTTGTTAACACCTTTCAATGTCATCTCTTTGTTGGAGTATTATTATTATAAGTAGGGAATGAGAATTCAAAACTTTCCCTATTATCCTTGTGCCCAGGGACTGTGATAAAGTAGTCTTTCAAATCAATTAGTATCAATGGCCATGACTTAGGTATAAAGAAGACAATGGGATTCCAGGCTGAAAAGAGCCCTTTGTCTGAATCATCTTATGTATGGTTCTTAAATCTGATAACATCCTCCATTTCCTGATTTATTTTTTATAACAAGCACAGAGAAAATCCATTTGCTGGTAGATTTCTCAATGTGTTGAGCATTTACCCACTTCTATATCAACCTTCAATTTTTTCTTTTCTCACAGAACATTGATCCATCATATTTTTACACAGGCTTATCCATTAGCCATTTTAAAGTTATAGTGGTTGGGACCTTTGGAAGACCAACACCTGTTCTGTCCAGCTTATGAACAACCTGGGCAGACTGTGGCTATTCTGCCTCCATAATGTCCCAGTTGTTTTTAGTTAACCAACATATTTCATAATGATTTTATGATGAAAACTTTTATTTCATCATGGAGAACATATACCACTATATGGACTTAAATAGGACAAAAAATTTATCTAGCGCTAGGCTTCCTAGGAAGAAAAGGTGTTAATAAATGAACTCAACTGATTTAAGTGGTCAAAACAATTTCTTCCATCCCCCTTTGATACTTCTATCTTGCTGAGAATAGCAACATTAAAAATGGATGATGTTAAAAACTGTGATGTCAAACATTTGAGTAAACTGTGTCTTTTCCCATTGTTGTAAAATTTTAACTGGCTATTGGTTTTATTTTTTTTTTTTACATTAGTAACAAAAATTACCTGTCAAGTTGCAACTCAATTTCAATTAAGTTTCAAAACAGTCCAGAATTTCACATACATACATTAAAGTACAATAAAACTTTTCCTTTTACCATTATTAATATATTTATTCACTTTATATCGTGATCACAGCCTCCTCCTCTATTCTCCCCTCTCAGCTCCATCCTCACATCCCTCTCTTCCTTTCTCCCTCCTATGTTTACCAATCTATATCAAGTAGCATCAAGACTAAGCACATCCTTCCTTACTAAGGCCAGACATGGCAGTCTAGCTAGTGGACAGTGCCAATCATATACACAGCTTCTGATCAGCAGGACCTTAAGCACAGCAACTTAAAGAACACATTGAGCTACTTGAAAAGGAATACAAATGTAGGCAACAGAGTCAGGGACATCTCTGCCCCAACACCCCGTTCAAATTGTTAGGAGAACAACATGGTGACCAAGCTGCACATCTGCTACATCTGTGTAGGGTGTCTAGGTCCAATCCATGCATGCTTTTTGGTTGGTGATTTCTGGGAACCCTATGGGCCCAGGTTAGTGTATTCTGTAGGTATTTTCATTTTATTTTATTTTGAACAATTTATTCAGATTGCACCTCAATTGTTATCCCCTCACTTGTATCTTCCTGTTCCCCCTCACTCCTTCACCCTATCCCCTCCCCTAGACCTGTGTCATAAGGGGACCTCCTCCCCCACCGTATGACCACAACCTATCAGGTGTCATCTGGATTGCCTGCTTTCCCCTCCTCTCAGTGTCACCAGGCCTCCCCACCAAAGAGAAGTGATCAAATAAGGGCCATGAGAGTCCGTGTCAGAGGGAGTCCCTGCTCTCCACACAACTGTGAGAATGTACTGTCCATTGGCTAGACATAAATAGAGGGTGTAAGTTTACTGCATACATTGTCCTTGGTTGGTACAACAGTCTGTGCAGGCCCCCTGTGTCCAGATGCACCAGCCTTGATAGTCTTCTTCTTCTTGTTCTTGTTCTTGTTCTTGTTCTTCTTCTTCTTGTTCTTCTTCTTCTTCTTCTTCTTCTTCTTTCTTCTTCTTCTTCTTTTTTACATTTTTAAAGTAATGTATTCAGATTACATCTCAATTGTTATTCCCTCATTTGTATCTTCCTATTCCCCCTCCCTCTTTCACACTATTCCCCTCCCCAAGGTCCATGCCAGAAGGCCTTGATGGTCTTCTTGCAGGATTCCTGGACCCTCTGGGTCCTTCTCTCTCACCATTCTCCCATACCCCTTTCACATGGATACCCAATAGCAAGTCTCAGAATCTGTCCCAATCATTCTCTGAGTGCAGACTCTCAGAGGACATCCGTGTTGGGCTAGTATCAAAATATAAGTGAGTATATACCATGTGTATCTTTCTGGGTCTGGGTTAACTCATTCAGGATGATCATTTCTAGAACCCAATTATCCCAAAGAAATCTGTAGGTCTTTTTAAAGTGTCTTTGGCCCCTCTGCCTCATTCAATCCTTCCCTCTACTCTTTGACGAGATTCCCCAAGTTCCCTATTATCTAAGTGTGGTTCTCTGCATCTGTTTCCATCAGATGCTGGGTGAAGCCTTTCAGAAGACAGTTATGCTAGCATGCAGAGTGTATGTATGCAAGCATGGCAAAGTGTCATTAATAATGTCAGAGACTGGCTCTCTTCAATGGGTGGTTCTCAAGTTGGGCTAGCCATTAGTTTCCCATGCCCTCGTCTCTGCTCCATTTTTATTGCTGCACATCTGGTAGGCAAAATACATTTTTAATCAAGGGTTTTGTGGCTGGGTTGGTATGTCATTCAAACTGTTATTTCTGTATGCTTTAAGGTAACTTTCTTCTTGGATCCTGCTACAGTGAGGAAGACGGGGCTGTTTTGAGTGTGCATGGCATGCTGCCAGAGCTGAGGACCATTACCCTTGTCTCTTCTTGATTTTCTGATTAATCTTCCTGCTTAATTCTTCTCTGCTTTTTTCCAGTGATGTTTATAGTGGTTCTGGTCATAACCCTGACAATCAATGCCGTTGTTTTTCAAGAGCAAGGTTAGAATACAAATGTTGATTTATTTTGATTCGATTTAATATATCTATACCAGATTTCTTCAAGAAATAAAAAATATACAAATTTAAGTGCTTCCTGTCCTCATTTGCTGTAGGAAGATAACTACATTCCCTAAACTTACAGCCATTTAAAACCAAGTAAACAAAAATTTAGAATTAAGTGAGGTATGGTTCATAACAGTACAGCAAATTGTTTTACCTTTATGGCAGGTTACCTTTATGTTGGTTTATATATTCATTTAAATTATACAAATATATTTTATTAGTTAACACATGAGTTGATACTTAATCAAAGTTTAGGTTCATGATATCAACTTCAAGTTTTTCTGGAGATACAGAGGAGTAGGGAAAGAACGGATGTCACATTCAAATCTCTCTAAAATAGTAGAATAATAGTATATCCAAATATTTCAATAGCAGTATGTCATAGGTCAAAGATAATTTGAAATGAGGTTACACTAATCTACATTAGAAATGTTATCATTGCATTTGTTGTTGGTGCGTTGTTTAGGATTGGATTCTACTAATAGCTTGTTTTATACTATTTATTAATTTTCAGTACACAGTATTCATAACCAACAAAATACTAGATTTTTCCAAGTACTGGATGCAGAGCCAAGTAGGTATAAATCTTAGCCTCCATTCTCATATGAAAGTAAATTATAATAAGATTCAAAATTTTGAATGTATCAGAAGGAGATATTATTGCTGAAAGCAGACTAAATTGCTGCTAGAAATTTGAGAAATACCATGGAATTATTTTAAATGAAACAGGTAAGAAAGATCTTTGGAGAAGGTGTTATTTGCAAGAATGGACATGATAGGAATAATGACGGATATGTGAGAGAGAACTGGCATTTGCATAGAAAAATGGCAATTGTCAATCATGTCTTAAAAGTAGACTATGATTAGGGAAGTATCCATAACAACAATAAGTAGGGAAAGTTTTGAAGAGAGGGAAAGAGAGTTTACAGGAATTTGTACTCTTGCCTACCTACATAAACCATGAGTACTGTGTCCTTCAAAAATCATGTGTTAAAACTCTAACACTTGATATCATAGCATTGATTGAGGAGAAGAGGCTTTAGAAAGTGTACAGGTTACAAACTCATGTATGAAAAATTTTCCCCTATTTGGAATGTCTTTGTAGTGTTCCTCTCCTCTTTAACCAAATGAAGATACAAGAAGAGTGGAAGCTATGAGTTTTCTCAGTGGGTCTCTTTACCTCACCTACCCAAAAATTAATCATGGAAGAATATGTAAAGCACCAACATCAATCCTCAGACTTTGTGACTGTCAATTACACATGCTGTGATTATTAGAACATGAAATGACAGCAAGCATGTGCTTAGAGTTTGTTCTGGTCCAGAAATTACTCTTCTATCAATCCATGTCATTGCTATCCAATAACATTTCCTTCAAATCCAGAGATTAAGAATTTATTTTGGGAGGTATTTCAATTGGTATCTTCACCAATACTCTTCCCTCACCCACTAAACTGCTTTTATCAAAACATACTTGAAGCAGGAATAAAAATTAATTACCTGAATAAACTGGAAGAGCTTTAATAGAATTAAACACCAGCTAGTTTAGTTTTACAATTAAGCTTAGTAGTTTAGGAGTTAAGATGTTCTTAGGTCTAGATAGATGTTTTAAGTTGATAGAGATGAGATATGAAAGATATTGATTTACATTCAGTACTTCAGACTCACAAATATAGGAAAGATGTTTTCTTCAAGGTTGCCAAATACACATAGCCAAAACACTATGACTCTAATATTTATATAATTCCTGGTTGTTTCATGATTCTTCTTGCAGTATGTAGTTTATTGCATACATGTGTAATAATATATGTATGTGTAACGAAATGTATATGTAAAAAATAATAAAAAATACACATAATGGGAGCATAAATCCTCAACCATGTCTGAATTTGTGCTTCTGTAGCATTTGGATCTGTTGATTTTTCCCTTGTTTACAAAACTTATTTGATAAAATTTCAGAAGAGCAAACTTAAGCTGCTTTTGTTTAACATTGCTTCAACTGTCCTGGTGATTTTAGATGAATTATCTCTCTTTTTCTATATGCTAAATATTTAGAGACCCCAAAAGCTCAAGAGTTGACCTTCTTTCCTTTTGTATTATCTTCATGTACTAAGTTTTGTCTCATTCATCTTGTAAACACTAGATCCTACATCTAACACCATTAGATACAGTTAAGAATGTCTAGTCTGAATTACTTATGCTCCACAAGTCTAAAGCTTCTTGCTATATAAACTTGGCAATTGTGATTAGCTAGTTCTCTCCACCCGTCTATTTCAGTGTCTTTGTTTCTGTCTGTGTGTTTGTCTCTGCCTTTGTTTCTCTCCCCATCTCTCTCTCTCTCTCTCTCTCTCTCTCTCTCTCTCTCTCTCTCTCTCTCTCTCTCTCTCTCTCTCTCTCTCTCTCTCTCTCTCTCTCTCTCTCTCTCTCTCTCACACACACACACACACACACACAAACCCACCCATTTCCACATGTGAAATGTGTTGACAATCGACACTCCATCTACTTTACTTTATAATAACTCCAAAAGAGTAAATGAAAGGTTTATTTTATTTTATTTTTCTATCTGCACCCTTTAGTATCCTTAGTAAATTGCCTCAGAATACTCAAATTCTACTGCAGAAATTTATTTGGGGAGGTCTCATATATATTATAGTGTATTTTGCTTTCATGATCCTAATAATTATGCATTCAATGAATACTGTTCTGTTTGAAGCTTCTCTTGTCTTTATTTAATCCAATCTCAACACAGGCAACAGAGTGTGAGATATCAAGATAGTCTTGCTTACAATCCCCACCTCAATAATTTCTTTCTTTCAACACTGTAATTTAAATTTTAAAAAAAGAATGGTACGCTACAGATTTTATCCAGAAACCTATATTATCCAGAAATAGAAATATACATACCATTTTTACATAAGTACTTAGTAAATATTTTCAAATAAAGGGATTATTTTATATTTTAAAGTATATTTAAGCATCTAAAAATAAAATATTCTTTTAACTTTTATTGTTCAAGATGTTTATCAATTTTTAATTGGTTACCAATTTATTCATTCTACCTGTTTAAATTTTTTTATGTGAAAATACATTATTATGTTTCTTTTTAACATATACATTTATATTATTACACATGAGTAAAATAACTGCAAACAGCAAGAAGAACCAGGAGACAATCAGCAATTATATAAATGTTACATTCATAGTGATTTGGCCATTTGTATTTGGCAAACGTGAACTAAACATCTTTTCTAAATTTATGAATGGAGATGAATATCTGCCATGTATCATCTCTATTAACATAAAACATCTTTCTTGACCTAAAAATATCTTAACCCCTAAGCTACTAAACTTAATTGAAAGACTAAACTAGCTGGTCTTCAAACCCATCAGAAACATGAGAAGGGATAAAACTTAAACATCTGAGTGAACCCGGAGTGCCAGTTAGCAGCTTCCAAAATGAAAAAATAACTGAGACAGTTCACTGACTGAACCCTCACCCAACACTCTCTATAACATTGTAGCATCATCTTCAGCCTTCTGGCCAATATATCTGACAGAAATATTTGTGAGGCAAGAATTATTGAGGACTGTCTTGGCAGTTTGGCCATCAATTCTGCCTGCATATAAACTTGCCCATTTTTAGGCAGAATTCTGTCTGTTTCAGAAACAAGGACATTATTCCCAGTGGCTGATTTGTCACATTTGAAGCCAATTCCATAAAGAGGTTCTTTGTTTTTTTAATATTTTATTAATTTATTCATATTACATCTCAGTTGTTATCCCATCCCTTGTATCTTCCCATTCCTCCCTCCCTCCCGCTTTCCCCCTATTCTCCTCCCCTATGTCCGTGACTGAGGGGGACTTCTTCCCCCTGTATGTGCTCATAGGGTATCAAATCTCTTCTTGGTAGGCTGTTATCCTTCCTCTGAGTGCCACCAAGCCTCCCCATCAAGGGGACATGGTCAAAAATGGGGCACCAGAGTTTGTGTGAACATCAGTCCCCACTCTCCACTCAACTGTGGAGAATGTCTTGTCTATTGGGTAGATCTGGATAGGGGTTCGAAGTTTACTTCCTGTATTTTCCTTGGCTGTGTCATAGTTTGAGCAGAACCCCTGGGCCCAGATCCGGCCATCATAATGTTCTTCTTGTAGGTTTCTAGGACCCTCTTGATCCTCTATTTCCCTATTCTCTCATGCTTCTCTCATCTAAAGTCCCAATAGGATGTCCTCCCCTCTGTCTCACTTTTCTGGTAAGTGAAGACTTTCATGTGATGTCCTTGGGCTAGTATCTAGATATATGTGAGTATATACCATTTGACTCTTTCTGCTTCATTCCTTCAAGGCTGGTGGGAATGCAACCTGGTACAACCACTTTGGAAATCTATCTTGCGCTTTATCAGAAAAATGGGAATAGGGCTTCCTCGAGACCCACCTATTCCACTCCTTGGGATATACCCAGAAAATGTTCCACCACACAACAAGGACATATGCTTAACCATGTTCATAGTGCCCTCATTCATAATAGCCAGAACATGGAAACAGCCTAAGTGTCCATCAGTAGAAGAATGGATAAAGAAACTGTGGTACATATACACTATGGAATACCATACATCTATGGGCATTTGATTTTTGAGAAAGAAGCCAAATCCATACATAATGGAGAAAAGAGCATCTTCAATAAACAGTGATGTTCCAACTGGGTAGCTACATGTAGAAAATGCAAATTGACCTTTATTTATCACCATGCACAAAACTAAATTCCAAATGGATTAAAGACTTCAACTTAAAACTGGATACCCTAAATATGTTAGATGAAAAGATGGAGAAGAGTGTTGTTTAAATTTTATTATAGGATGCTACAAGCAAAGGAGTGATTATAAATTAATAAGAATTGAAGTCTCAGTAAATAGCCTATATATCTCAAAAGAAATAATTAGTTTAACATTTTCTTATATGGAGAATTGTGACATGTAATTGCTTCCTCATTCCATAAATTTTAAACTACACCAAATGAATGGAACATTTTAAGTAGTTTCATAAAAATGAATTTTATAATCTCTTCTATATGTGTATATGTAATCACATATAAACATATGTAAATTTATTTATAGTTACATATATATATAATTATATACACAGTAATATCTATAGCTGTATGTCTGTAGTTCTATATGTATATATACAAATTCTTTCTTCAGGTGGCAACAAAGCTTTAAGAAAACACATGCATTGTATATCACACTGGTAAGGTTCTAAAAATTTGATGTTAAGTACAAAATGGATTGCAATCATCAACTATGATCTACATTTTTCAAATAAACCAATTAGAAAGAGTTTAAGAATACTTTCTTTTGTCTAGAAAATGTAATCATACCAATTTAATAGGATGTTAGAGATAATTATAAATATATTTTAGTATACATAAAATGAAGATATTTCCTTAGTCTTTAAATGTCAAAATTTAAAAACTCTAAAAATAGAGGTCATATTTTATTAATTGGATATTACTAACAAATATAAATTTTTAAACCTAATATTGGCAAAATAAAAACTAAAACTGTAAAATAGAACTAATTTTTATGTTAATGATATATTATAATGTGTTACTCAATTTTCTATATAATTATTTATTATTTAATATATGTTTTCCCAATACCATATTAAAATTAATTCCATTTATTTTCATAACAGATTTTAACTTACATGTCATATATATACATATACATATATACATACACATATGTGATTTTCTACAATAAAAGCAAGTGCATAGTTTTTTATGAAAGATTATTTGTTTAGATGAAGGGTTTCAGAAACTATATATAGATTATCATATTTTATCTTTCTTTAAGTAACACAGAAAGTGTTATTTGCTTGCTTAAATCTTCAAGATCCAAAGTGAAGGTTGCTAACTGTGCTGTAATGAAGGTCACATTTTATAAGAATGCCCCAGATCTAAATTCAGGTGATGGTCTAATTCTTGTTCTGTATAAATGTGGTTATAAATAGATGATATATGGAGATTGACCATAACAAATAGACTTATAATAGATGGTTTATATCTCTAATAGAAAACAAAACAGATAGCTCAGTTATGTTACACAAGGAAAATTGAAGTTAATTGTACTCACCATGCCTCAGAGTAAAGAAAACATTAGAAGTAAAAAGACCATTGAGGAGAACAGGAGCTCAATGTACATTCTTAGGCAATATACTAAAGGTGATTTTTTATAAATTAACTGTTCAATATTCTCTAAAACCTTGAAAAACATCAGTTTTATATGCTGGACAAAATAGTGATCATAATTTTTTCAACTGAGAAAATCCTACACAGTTTTGCTTTTTTTGTATATCTCTACAGAAACCAAAATTTTCAGTTGACTGATAATTTTTCTATCTCATCAGCACCATCCAGAAAACATCCCCCAAGTGTCTAAGCCATTCACATAGTAGTTAATTATCATTAGAAAGTACACAAAAGTTTTGCTGTTTAGGACTCCAGCCAAGCCAAATTTGGACAGAAACTGGCTGTACAAATGGCTGTGAATCTGGGTTACTAATCATAATTTTTAGATCAACAGACTATGTGAGTATCTTATTCACTCATATTGCCTGTGGGAGACCCTGATCATGCAGATTACTACAGAATGTAGTGTGTGACTGCCTGAGTGTAGCCAAAAGACATATAATTCTGATACCCCATTGTGTTTGCGTTTTGTAGCTGCTTTCTAATTAGAGTAAAGAGTATTCAATTAAATGTTTATTATGGTGTTGGAAATGCCTGCAGGAACTTAAAAAACATTCCTGGAGAAACAGCTTATATTTATACCGCTTTTATCCAGCAATGACAATGTGACTACAGCTAGCCCTTTGAGCTATTTTTCTTTGGCAAACCCTGTACATTCCATTCCAAGGCTTTATCAATGTTCTCTTCCTCAATCTACACAAGCATCTCTAAAGTTAAACATTATTACTGATATTTTACAGACGATGAATCTGAGACCTAAAGCAGTTAGTGTGATCAATGCCATACAACCATTAAATGGCAGGACTATTTGTGACCCCAAGTCTGTTCTGACCTCCAATCTCATACACAGTACAACCTCATTATCCTGACTTCACGCTTTGTAAAGCATGGCATGAGGTGATGTATGAACTGCTTCAGTTGGCTAATTCTGAATTATAAGAAGTAGATCATTGCAGTTTTATCATCTTGGAGATGATGAAAACAAAATATAGAGATAGAACTAAAAATCAAGATTACTTATGGAAGTATATCAAAGGCTTTAAAATATTAAAATTACTGTATGTATAGTAGTTCATATTTTTCTATTTTGACTTGTTTCATAGTAAATCTTCTGAGTTAACTCAAAAGTTTAGGTAAATGGAGTATCCTGCCTCCATGTTGAACTCCATGCAAGCCACATATTCTGTCTTCTTGACTATGACTTTTTTTTAAAAGTAATAGTCACATCTGGTTACTTAGTTTAAAATTAAATTAATTTCAATAAATTAGAATTTTAAGATTTACATAGTCATAGTATTATTATATGAGTTCTTAAATCCATGACAGGGTCGTGACAACAGTCAGGGTGGTGTCTATACTGTTGCATAGCAGAAAACAGGGTATAGACACCTTAATATGCAAAGATGCACATACGTTATCATGTTATCAAAGAATAATTCCCAGACTTTCTTTTAAACAAATCACAGATCATCTACAAAAGTGTGATGTCTGAATCTATCATATGTTTAGTCCATAATATCTGCAAAAGCCTTCCTTTCTCCTTTCAGAGATATTAAATAGGCACTTTAGTGAGTATCTATGCACAAATCCTTTGTTAGCCAACAGTCCTGGTGCCAGATATCTCACCTAGAAGGTGAGCTTACGTCAGAGCCACACATTCCAGTTCTGGTCCCTTTCCCTAGTTTTCTGTTTGGGAATTAGGAAGCCTGGACACAGGTTGTTAAATGTCCCTCATTCTCAGAAAACCTTGAGATAAGACTTCCATTTGTGTTTTGAAAACCCTGACTGCTTTCTACAGAGGCCCACACATGAAGGTTATTGTCTCTAAAGCCATCTATGTCTTGATTTTAGTATAATTGAGACTATAAATACATATACATGTATATACACATATACACATACATATATACACATACACTCACACAAACAGAAACATACATAAAAAACTCACATGCACAGAGGAAAAAACGAGTCATAGTGTTCAAAATTTTTATGAAAATAAGATAAATTCTAAGTAGGTTAAAAGTGTTCAGAAAAAGATATAGGAATAATTATGTAAGAGCTGATTGAATAGTTAGTTGACTAAAAGCCTCAGAACAAAGAATTTAAAGGAATAGTCTTAAACTCAATGAAAAATTTCAAAGAGTTTAAAGAAGACACATAGAAACAGCTCCATGAAATGAAGAAGGGATTTAAAGAGAATAAATGCCTAAGTGATGTCCAAGATAACACAAACATACACCTGATAAAAATAAAGATAATTCAGGACTAAAAACATCCTTGTAAAAAGAGATAGAAACATAGAAACACAGATTTATGAGGGAAATTTATAGTTCTAGGTGCCTAATTTTTTTTTAATTTCAAAAAGAGCAATAATAAATGAGCTAATGATGCAAATCAAAAATTTGGAAAATCGGGTGAGTTTTTGGCAGGAACCAAACCATATGGTTCCCCATCCTGAGGAGGCCTGTGTCTGGCCTGAGAAACACTCAGCTTAGAGCCCTCTCGGCTGTTTATTCCATCTGCCTGAACCACCTGGGAGCCAGACAACAGCTAGCCAATAGAGCCAGCAGTGTCGAGCTGTTTGCTGGATCCAACCCCCATAGTTCTCCACCACAAGGAAGCATGTGTCTGGTCTGAACAACATTCATCTTAGAGCATTCTCTGCTACTGACTCTACCTGCCTGACCCACCTGAAAGATATCAGAGAGTAAGCTCCACCTGTAGAGGGGGGATCGAATGCCCACTGTCATCCATCCCCAGGAGGTTTGTGACAGACTCAGCAACATTCAGGTTAGAATGGTCTCCACTGCTGACTCCTGGTCTTCCAGACCCACCTGTGGCAAGGCCAGCACAGGATCCACCAGGTGTGTTAACACCAGAGATAATAAGATGGCTAGATGTCAGCATAAGAAACAAGCTAGAAACCTCAGGGTAATATGACACCACTTGAAAGCAGCTATCCTACAACAGAAAACTCTGAAGACACTATCACATTGAAGCACAAGAAAAATGAGTATAAATCTGAAGTTATGAAAATAATAGTTTAAACAGTCTCATAACCTCTCAGGAAATAGAAGCAGTTTTTTTTTAAAAAGCCCAGGTCAAGACAGTTTTACCTCAGTATTCTAACAGATATTCTTCATGTAAATAAGAGCTAATACCAATATACCTTAAACAATTCCACCAAGCAAAAACAGTAGAAAGATTGCCCAAGTGATTCTATGAAGTCACAGTCACTCCGATACATAAACAACAGAAAGACTCAGTAAAGAAAGAGAATTTCAGACCAATTTCACTAAAGAACATTGATATAAACCTGCTCAATAAAATAATTCCAAACTGAATCAAAACACACATGAAATTCATCTACCATGATCAAGTAGGCTGCATGCCAGGGATACAGGGGTGGTTTAACATATGAAAATATCAACTTAATTCACCATATAAACAATTTCACAAGAAAAAATATCACATGAACATCTAATTAGATATGGAAGAAGCCTTTGATAAAACCCAACACCATAGAGAAAAATGAAAATGGATCAATATTTATCACCCTGCACAAAAGTCAAGTCCAAAGGGATCAAAGACCTCAGCATAAGACTAGACATAATAAATCTGTTACCAAAAAAAGCAGGAAGGAAACTTGAACTCATTGGAGCAGGAAACAGCTTCCTGAATAAACCATACCAACAGTTCAGGCTCTAAGATCAACAATTAATAAATGACACCTCTTGAAATTGAAAAGCTTCTGTAAGGCAAACGCAACTGTCAACTGAACAGAATGACAGCCTACAGACTGGGAAGAGATCTTCACCAACCCTACCTCTGACAAAGGGCTAATATTCAAAATATATAAATAACTCAAGAAATTGAACACCAACAAACAAAATAACCTAAATAAAAATGGGTCACAGAGCTAAAGAAAGAATTTTCAAGAGTGTAATCTCAAATGGCTGAGAAGCACTTAAATATTCAATGTCCTTAATCATTAATGAAAACCAGATCAAAACAACGTTGATATTCCATCTTATACCTGTCAAAATTTACCATCCTTAAAAGATGTACAGGGAAAAACTTAGAGAATGTACAGCAGAGATTGAGGGAAGGTCCATCCAATACCTGTCCCAACCCAAGACCCACCTCATGAGAGAGAACCAACCCCCCACACTCTTAAAGATACTCTGATATGCTTGCATACAGGAGTTAAGCAGAGTTGTCTTAAGAGAAGCTCCACCCAACTGACCCTGAAAACTGATACTGAGAGACACAGCCAAACAATGGGTGATGTGCAGGGAAAGCAGGAAAAGGAGCATGGGAGGAGAAAAGGAACTGGTGGTTATAGGTGCTCCACAAAAAGAACAATAAAGCCAGCAGGCCAGGGCAAGAGTGGCTGGCTGAAACTAAAACACTAACCAAGGACCATGGATCAACTAGAACCAAGCCCAATACACAGATGTAACCAAAAGGCAATTCGGGCTTCATGTGGGTCCTCTAGGAAGGGGAGCAGAGGCTATCTCTGATATGAACTCAGATGCCAGCTCTTTTATCACTCTCCTCTGGTGGCACTGCCTTTCCAGGCTACAGGGGAAAAGCACAGGCACAGTCCTGATGTGATTTGATGAGCTGCCGGTGGATAGGAAGGGGGCTCCTCTTTTCTGAGGAATAACAGAGGGGACACAGGGGAGAAGGAGGGAGGGTGGGACTGGGAAGAGAAAAGTGATGGGGCTGTGACAATGATATAAACTGAACAAAAAAATAAATTAATTTTAAACATTGGAAAATCAAGAACAACCAAAATCGAACTGGCTATATGCCAAGAAACAATAAAAATCAAAGCAAAAAATCAAAGACAGTAATAAAAGAATTGAAAAACCTAAGAGCAGAGCTGGTTCATTGAAAAAATGAGCAAGACAAACCCTTTGTCAAACAGACAAAAATATACAAACAACAAACAGAGAGTAGACCCAATTTAAGAAAGTCAGAAATAAACAAGGAGAATAAGAAAGCAGTACAACAGATACCAAAGACGTTCAGAAAATTATAACAAAATATTTTTGAAACAGTATTACATTAAGCTGGAAACTCTAAACAATTAAAATAAATAAAAGGTGAATGTCTAGATGCAACCAAACTACCTACATTAAACCAGGAAGTCAACAACATAAACATACCTACAACAAATGGGGAGATTTAAACAGAAAAACAAAAAACAAAAAACAAATTGTTATCTCATTTGTTGTATTAGTTAGATTTTTGTAGCTATTTCCAATTCCATGGCAGAAATAAATGAATAGTTTGGTGTAGTTAGGGCTTCTATTGACTGGATGAAACAACATGACCAAATGCAAGTTGGGAAAGAAAAATATTTAATTGGCTTACATGTCCATGTTGTAGTCCATAACTGAAGAAGTCCAGGACAAGAACTCCAAGGTGGGAACCCTCAGCTTATGCAGAGGCCAAAAAAGGTGGCTACTTACTACCTTGCTCATCATGGTTTGCTCAGCCTGATGTCTTATAGAACATAGAACACCAGCCCAGTTATTGACTGCCCACAATGGGTTACCCCAAACCATCAAAACAAATTAAGAAAATGTTTTACATCTGGACCTTATTGAGACATTTTTTCGAACAGTGGTTCTTTCCTTTCAGATAACACTACCTTCTGTTATGTTGACATAAAACTGTCCAGATGGGAGCTCACGTTTGGTGTCACAGCATGAATGAGTTCAATCCTCATGAATGGTATGGCAAAGCAGGAAGCTCACTCCATGAAAGCCAGGAGGCAGAAGAAATAATGGAGTGCAAATATTCTTTCTTCCCATGAAGAAAGATCTACCTCTTGAGTGTCCAGCCTAGAAGACAGTGTTGCCATTCTTTAAAGAACATCCTTTCAGACATACCTACAGCTGCTCTATTAAATTACAATTTACAATTCTCAATATAAAACAATTAAGAATACTAATGCTTATATTTGTTGTACTTATGGAATCTGTTAAAGACCTTTGAATTCTTTTTTTTTTTTTTTCTGCTTTTTTTTTCTCATGCTCTTAATTATTTTGTAGGGACGATTTTACTCATCAATGCAGTAAATCCATGTATATTCTCAACTAGCTCATTTAATCAGAGCTAATTTGATGTTTCTGAATTACAGTTTTATAGATTGTATGTTAACACTATATAACACATTAATAAATGCTAAAAACATCCCATTTATTTCACTGGTTCCTACGGGGTCCAAAATCTTTGCACAATAACCATTTTTCTGCATAAAATAATCAAGGAAAAAAGTGATTTATCAACCAACAATATCTCACCTGAGAGTTAGATACCATAAGTTCACTGACAATTATCAGATTCAGTCTCTAGTAGGTGTACATAGTACTGAGGGCTGCTTACTATAGGTCCAAATCAAAATTTAAATTATCTCAGGTTTTATATTATTTCTGATATTTTTAATTCCTCCTTCATGGGTTGAATAGAAATCATTGCAGAAAAATATTTCTGACAGCATTAAAGGTTTATTTGTTAAGCCACTTACACTAGTGTTTTCTTCCTTAGGTCGGAGTTTAACTGAACATACTGATACATTTCTTAAATCCCTTTGATATAGCCAGAAGGATCTTAAGTTCAATATCATCCTCAGCTGAACTCAAGGAAATCCAATTTAGAAACCTAATAAAAATAACATATCATTACTGTAAATGATGTGTTTATTTATTCAAGTGAAGGGAAGAGATGAACAATGTTCCTAAGTCTTTCAAGCTTTCTGAACTCCTGATAGCTGGTTCAACTCAGCTGCGTTGGCCTAAATTCCTCTCCAACTTGACTGATTCAAACTTGCTTCTCTTATTTTCTGACTGAATTGCTCTGCATTATCTTAAACTAATTTTGGCACTATGTTTTAATTTTCTGGATCCTTCTCATTTTCTGGCTTGTTCTGTCTTCACCTGTATCTACCTTGTTCTCTCTGCAATCTACCTCTATCAAACTGTCTTTGTAGGAACTCTAGGGGAAATAAACAAACAAACAACAACAACAACAACAATTAATAAAAGCAACACTGCCTCTTTCTCTCACTCTGCACTGCTCTTAAGTAGCCTCATACTTATCTCTGACTCATTCCGTTAAAATCTTTCTCTGAGCATCACTTTGTCTGCCCCTCAATTATCCAATTTCAAACATGACTGCTTCCTTGCTTCCTTCTTTTTTTTCATGATTAGTTTATTCACCTTACATCCCAATCATAGCCCTCTCTCTTTGCTCCTCCTGGTCCTATCCTTCCTTCTTTTTTACTCCCATCCTCATCCCCTAGTCCACAGAAATGGTGATCTCTCCTCCCTTACAGGCTGATCCCAGACTCTAAAACCTTTTCGAGACTTCCTACATCTACTTCCTCTGTGGCCTAGCAAGGCTCTCTCTCTCACCTAGAGGAAGAAGTAATTGAAGATCAAGCAAAAGTTTTCATTTTGGGGATATACCCCGGTCCCCTTACTAGTTGACAACACATGGAGACTGAAGAGTGCTTCGTTGTATAAACTAATCCTACTTTTATTGTTTGGGATTAAAGGTGTATCCTAAGGGAGGGTCTATAGTCCAACCAGGTCATACTGTAATACAGTGCATGGTTACCTTCCAGCTGGATCTCACAGTCCTAGAAGCTCTTTGCATGTGATCCTTTGCCAGAACAGCAGTGTGGCTAGTATAAGTTTCTCTACACAATATACTCACACTGAAATGCAGTGTGTTTTCAAAGAGGAGCAGAAAATTTTGTTTTTGTTTTTTTGTTTTTCAAGACAGGATTTCTATGTGAGCAGAGAACTTTTTATGGCCATCATAAAATTGTGTTTTCTCCACACCTGTCCTTAGATACTATATGTAAAATTGTAAACTGTAGTGTCTCCACTTCACATATATGGACGTTTTTTCTCTTTTTATGTATTCAAAACATCTGCTTTGATTTATTTCATTAATCCGTAACAATAATTGACAAGTTATCATACCTTCCCAGTAAAGGACACTCTCTTCTGTAACAGACATGGAATTTCCCAGTGTGCAATAAGTTCCCTTTTCCTGCTAGTCAGAAGGCAAAGTCCCTTTGTCCTCAAGATGTTGTTTTCTTCTGAAATCTACAGCCCATCTCACGCTGATTTCTTAGTACACAGCTTCTCACCTACTGGCATTTTTGAAGCCAAATTCTACACTTCCTTCACATGAGGAATCTGATAGAGAAGACCTTCTATACCATGCTCTCTATTTCTGTAGCTCTACTTTCAGACAGAAGAACTACAAACCTCTCAATATTTTCCAAGATCACTGAATAGTAATGATTTATTTTGTGCCTACCACCTCTTTATTCACAGGTGAAGAAGACCATAGTTTTCTTAAAGGCTAACAATTCTCTTAAAGTGTGCTGAAAGTGAGATGTGCAAACTATTCTAGCCATAACATTTACCTTATTTCTGAACTTAGGCCAAGAAATATTTATTCTCTTTTCCCTAAGGTTTAGATCTTACCTTGAATAGAATTGCAGACTGTAGCTGACTAGTTTTAAGTTTATAGGCGGAGAATGTTTCATGATTGAGAATGGCAAACAACACATGAAGTACTTTCTTTATGCTTTAAATTTATAAAGACCAGATCATTTCATATACAGTTTGTTAAGGACACATTACTAGGACTAGAAGGAAGTCTTCACTGGTAAAGTATTTGCTGTGCAAACATGGGGGCTTGGTTTCAGAATTCTTAGAACACGTGCAAATGTGCATTCACAAATGCCTTCAATCCCAGGTCTCGGAGGATGGATGGAAATTGGCGAGTGAGAATTTTTGGAAGCTTGCATACCAGAAATCATGGCATGAACAGTGGCAACAAACAATTAGGATCACTGTCACGAACACGGTGGAAAACAAGGGTCAGAACCTAATGCTGTCCTTTTTCCCACACATGTGTGCTGCAGCACTCCACATCCTCATTAACATACATGAATGTACACAAACATATGTATACAGTTATCTAGACAAAGATACACTGTGGCGCCCGTGCCACGGCGGTACCGAGTCGAGGGCGAGGGACTGCGGATTTAACTCATGCACACACACACGCACATGCACACGCACACACACATGCACACGCACACTCACACACACACAATAACACAGCGGGTCCTTTGTGCTAAGAGAGCAGCAGCCGCAGCAGCAGCCGCGGCAGCTGTTTATTCTTCTCGTTCCAGAGTTCCAAAGAGCCTTTTTATAGGCAATCCTCCTCTCAGGTGAAATCCCTCGATGTAATCGCACAGAGGAGGAAAAAGTCTCCAGGAAGGAAGGGGAGCGTTCTCAGAGCAATAAACAGTACTAGCTAACCAAGATAAACACAGACATGGAAGCTGCTAGAAACAGAACATGAAACAGCAAGACAGGCAGGAAGCCCAATCGGCCCTGGTTCCTACAATACACAATAAAAAGATATATATGAAAATACTCTTTTTTAATAAATTAATTCATTTTCTTGCCACATTAATTAAATATACTTTATTTTAAAAGGTGTATGTATTATTTTGAGATTGTAATTTAACTATTTATTCCTTTTCTCACTTAAAACCCTCCCATATACCTCTTTCCACTTGCCTTCAAATCATCCCCTGTTTTTATATTGTTATTCTTTGCATATATGTATTTGCATATACACATATATCTCCAAATATAACCTTTAAAATCAATATAATGTCACTTGTTAACTGTTTTCATGACTTACTTTTTTATAGTGGTCAACCAAATCATGACTTTTTTGGGGAGGACCAACTGTTCCATTCCTAGCTTTACTCAGCTGTCTGTAGATCTTTGTGTAGGATAAAAACCTCCTGGGCTTCCCCACATCTGTTTTTGCATGTTCTTTGGTTTCATTATTATTCATATCAGTTTGCGCAGTCATGATGGTGAGACTCTGGATACAGCTTCTGATTTTTCTAGGAGATATAATCTCACGGCAAATGTCATAATCATGATCCTCTCGCCCCTACAATCTTAATGATCTCTCACTCTTGAGCATGGAAGTATTTGGAATAAAAACCAAGAAAGCATCTTCAGAAAGTGGTGTTCAGAAGACTAGATGTCCACATGCAGAAGAATGGAATTCAACCCATATCTATCACTTTGCACAAAAACTATCTCCAAATGAATCAAAGACCTAAACCTTAACTGTGAACCAATTAAATTGCTTGAAGAAAAGATAGGCAAGAACACACACAAAAGCTGACTCTGGTGGTGCAAGCTTCTCATCCCTGCACTCAAGTAGGCAGAGACAGGAGGATCTCTGTGAGTTTGAGAACAGTCTGGTCTACAAAGCAAGTCCGGTACAGCTATGGCTACAGAGAAACTCTGTCTTGGAAAAACCAAACCAACCAAACAAAAAACATCTTACATGATATAAATGTAGAAAGGTCTTCCTGAAAAGGACTGTATTTCCCTGATAATTAAGGCCAACGGTTGATATGTGGGGCTTATTGAAAATGAAAAAGTATTTGCTCAGCAACAGATATATACTTTTAAGAATGATATATTTTTAAGACATGTGTAATTGTAAGATTTATAATTATCTAGACTATAACTGTCTATATACTTGAGTACTTTTGCTGAGATAAACATACATTTCAGATGCATACTCATATGCATTTGAAAAGCATACAATTTTCAGTCGATGAAGAAACTGATTCAACATCAATGCAGGATAATTTATGTACTCAAAAAGCTATTTGTTCCTAGGTATGTACAAACTTTTGGCTTTGGAGCACAACATTTTCATCTGTAAAGTTCATGTTAGGTAATCATCAACTTTGCATGATAGAGATGACTCAGTCTGTAAACTGCTTGCTATATATGCACAATGACCCGAGGTCAGATCTCCTGAACCTACATAAAAGTTAAGTGTGAGCTTTTCATCTGTAATCCCAGAACTCCAGGAATTGAAGAGAGGTGTATCCTCAGAGGGTTGGCAGCTAGTCAGTTTTCCTGAAATGGCAAGCTCCAGGTTCAGTGGGTAACCCTGTCTCCAAATACAAGAAGAAGGACAATACAAGGTACCTGGCATTAACCACTGACCTCAACATAGATGTCTATCACATCAAATCTATCTGTACACATGCACCTACATGATATAGGTAAAAGACATTCTGGAGGGGCTGGGAAGGATGATCAATTATAAAACAAAATCATATAGAGATAAAACTTATATTATAAATAAATTTGATTTTGTTACAGGTCACACTCAGTTTTAGCAGCTAGAAAAATTTTGAAAATTAAAAATTAATATCTAGCAACATTAACTTAAAATATAAAAATCATAATTTTATCTTACCTTTAGACTGACTAGAAATCAATTTGAACCTAAATGTGATTATGTTTACATAACTTGTAATTGGTCCAATGCCATGAAAAAACAAGAGAAAAAAATCACTGTGCACTTTAAAATGATGTTGATGATGTTTTTCCATTAACCTTGCAACTCAAGTCCTCATAAGTATGCAGTTTAACCAATCAGCTATGTCTTAGTACAAAAAATACCAAAACCAAGTACCTAATAGGCAAGCACCTTAACAGGTAGGATAATATTTGTAAATTTAATTATATCCTAACCATTTATTATTTTGAAGAATGTAAGGGAACAAATAATATTAGTTATTTTGCTTTTGTTATAAAATATTATGACTAAGGCAGCTTATGGAAAGAAATGTTTTGTTTTGTTTTTGGTCTTAATGCACCAGATATAAAGAGAGCATCACCATCACAGTGGTGAAGGGTATAAACAGCAAAGCATAGCAGGTGGATCAGTAAGCTGAGAGATAACTTCTACACTTCATACAGGAAGCCTAGAGAGTGTTTGAGATAGTTGAAGGTTTTGGCATTCCTTAGTGACTCTTTCTCAAGCAAAGCTTTCCCCAACATTGTGTCACCAATTGGTTACCAAGTATTCCAATGCCCCCATGGTATGACACCAAAATAAACACAATCAACAGATGCAGTTGCTATAAAATTATACATGTGCAAATATGTACATGGTTGAATGCACAGCAGTCAACCTGTCCTCTCATTCTTGTATGTATGTCTTTGTTGCTTGAAGCTCTATGGCTTTTTCAATTAAAATGTGAAGTCTGTTTGTGTAAACTGACAATATGATATGCTTTCAAGATACAGGGCACCTGGAACATTCATTGAAGGCTGCCTCAAACCAAACAATATGGAAGTTTGAAAAATAGTTTGACAGTTTTTTTAATCCTTATAAAGTACAGCAAGAGATTTAAGTTTCATAAAATTTCCAAGAAAGTAGAAAAATGTAGAGAAAAAGAACTGAATGAAAATTCTTAGTGTAGAATTATTTAAAAATTTATGAGACCTGGATACTATTTTTTTTTTTTATTTTTTATTTTTTATTTTTTTTTTAATTTTTTTTTTATTAATTTATTCTTGTTACATCTCAATGGTTATCCCTTCCCTTGTATCCTCCCGTTCTTCCCTCCCTCCCATTTTCCCCTTACTCCCCTCCCCTATGACTGTTCCTGAGGGGGATTACCTCCCCCTCTATATGTTCATAGGGTATCAAGTCTCTTCTTGGTAACCTGCTGTCCTTCCTCTGAGTGCCATCAGGTCTCCCCCTCCAGGGGACATGGTCAAAGGTGAGGCACCAGAGTATGTGAGAAAGTAATATCCCACTCTCCACTCTACTGTGGAGAGTGTTCTGTCCATTGTCTAGATCTGGGTAGGGGTTTAAGGTTTACCGCCTATATTGTCCTTGGCTGGTGCCTTAGTTTGAGCGGGACCCCTATGCCCAAATCTGCCTATCATAATGTTCTACTTGTAGGCTTCTAGGACCCTCTGGGTCCTTCTACTTTGCCTTTCTCCCATGATTCTCTCATCTAGAATCCCACTAGAATGTCCTCTCCTCTGTCTCAGTTTCCTGGTAAGTGAAGGCTTTCGTGGGACATGCCCCTTGGGCTAATATGCAGATATAAGTGAGTATATACCATTTGAGTCTTTCTGCTTCTGGGTTAACTCACTCATTATGATCATTTCTAGCTCAATCCATTTATCCACAAATTTCGGGAAGTCCTTGTTTTTAATAGCTGAATAGTATTCCATAGTGTATATGTACCACAGTTTCTTTATCCATTCTTCTATTGAGGGACATTTCGGCTGTTTCCATGTTCTGGCTATTATGAATAAGGCTGCTATGAACATGGTTGAGCAAATTTTCTTGTTGTGTGCTGGAGCATCTTCTGGATATATTCCAAGGAGTGGAATAGCTGGGTCTTGAGGAAGCCCTATTCCCATTTTTCTGAGATAGCACCAGATAGATTTCCAAAGTGGTTGTACTAGTTTGCATTCCCACCAGCAATGAAGGAGTGTTCCTCTCTCCCCACATCCTCGCCAGCATGTGGTGTCGCTTGAATTTTTGATCTTAGCCATTCTGATGGGTGTAAGATGGAATCTCAGAGTTGTTTTGATTTGCATTTCCCTGATGACTAAGGAGGTTGAGCATTTCTTTAAGTGTTTCTCAGCCATTTGATATTCCTCTGTTGAGAATTCTCTGTTTAGTTCCATGCCCCATTTCCCGATTGGGTTATTTGGTTTGGTGGTATTTAATTTCTTGAGTTCCTTATATATTTTGGATATTAGACCTTTGTCAGACTTAGGGTTGGTGAAGATCTTTTCCCAGTCTGTAGACTGTCGCTTTGTTCTCTTTACAGTGTCTCCTGCCTTACAGAAGCTTCTCAGCCTCATGAGGTCCCATTTATTAATTGTTGACATTAATGTCTGGGCTGTTGGTGTTCTGTTCAGGAAGTTGTCTCCTGTGCCAATATGTTCCAAGCTCTTTCCCATTTTTTCTTCTAAGTGACTTAGTGTCTCTGGTTTTATGTTGAGGTCTTTAATCCACTTGGATTTGAGTTTTGTACAAGGTGACAAATATGGGTCCAGTTGCATTTTTTTTACACATAGACATCCAGTTAGACCAGCACCATTTGTTGAAGATGCTATCCCTTTTCCATCGAATGGATTTAGCTTCTTTGTCAAAAATCAAATGACCATATGTGTGTGGATTCATATCTGGGTCTTCGATTCGATTCCACTGATCAACCAGCCTGTTGCTGTGCCAGTACCATGCTGTTTTAATTACTATTGCTTTATAGTACAGTTTGAGATCAGGTATGGAGATTCCTCCAGAGCACCTTTTATTGTACAAGATTGTTTTAGCTATTCTGGGTTTTTTGTTTTTCCATATGAAGTTCAGAATTGAACTTTCAATGTCTTTAAAAAATTGTGTAGGTATTTTGATAGGGATTGCATTGAATCTGTAGATTGCTTTTGGTAGGATGGCCATTTTTATTATGTTAATTCTCCCTATCCATGAGCAAGGTAGATCCTTCCATCTTCTCATGTCATCTTCAATCTCTTTCTTTAGGGTTTTGAAATTTTTTTCAAACAGGTCCTTCATTAACCAATGCCATGGGTCAAATGGATCTAACAGATATCTATAGAACCTTTCACCCAAACAAGAAAGAATATACCTTCTTCTCTGCACCCCATGGAACCTTCTCCAAAATTGATCACATCATAGTTCACAAAGAAAGCCTCAACAGATACAAGAGGACTGAAATAATACCTTGTATCCTATCAGATCATCATGGGCTTAGACTGCAATTCAACAACAACAGAAATAACAAAAAGCCTACACGTATGTGGAAATTAAACAACTCTCTGCTAAATGACACCTGGGTCAGGGAAGAAATAAAGAAAGAAATCAAGGAGTTTCTGAAATTCAATGAAAATGAAGGAACAACATACCCAAATTTGTGGGATACATTGAAAGCAGTGCTAAGAGGAAAATTCATAGCACTAAGTGCCTTTAAAAAGAAATTGGAAGCATCACACATAAACACCTTAACGACACAACTGGAAGCCCTAGAAAAAAAAGAAGCAGAAACACCCAAAAGGAGTAGACGTCTGGAAATAATCAAACTCAGGGGTGAAATTAACAAAATAGAAACTAAAAAAACAGTCCAAAGAATCAACAAAACCAAGAGCTGGTTCTTTGAGAAAGTCAACAAGATAGACAGACCATTAGCCAAACTAACTAAAAGGCAGAGAGACAGTATTGAAATCACCAAAATCAGGAATGAAAAGGGAGACATAACAACAGACACTGAAGAAATACAAAGAATCATAAGATCCTACTTTGAAGGCATATATGCCACAAAATTTGAAAATCTAAGGGAAATGGACGATTTTCTTGATCAATTTCACTTGCCAAAGTTGAGTGAAGAACAGATAAACAAGCTAAATGGCCCTATTTCCCCTACAGAAATTGAAGTAATCATTGATAGTCTCCCAACCAAAAAAAGCCCAGGACCAGATGGCTTCAGTGCAGAATTCTACCAGACCTTCAAGGGCGAGCTAATACCGATACTCTTCAAGCTACTCCAAAAAATAGAAAGGGATGGAACATTACCAAACTCATTCTATGAGGCCATAGTCTCATTGATACCTAAACCTCACAAAGACTCAACAAAGAAAGAGAATTTCAGACCAATTTCTCTGATGAACATCGATGCAAAAATTCTAAATAAAATACTTGCGAAACGAATACAAGAGCACATTAAAGATATCATTCATCATGACCAAGTAGGCTTCATGCCGGGCATGCAGGGATGGTTTAATATACGGAAATCCATCAACGTAATCCACCACATAAACAAACTGAAAATAAAAAACCACATGATCATCTCTTTGGATGCAGAAAAAGCATTTGATAAAATCCAACACCCATTCATGTTTAAAGTTTTAGAGAGATCGGGAATACAAGGCACTTTCCTCAACATAATAAAGGCTATATATAGGAAGCCAATAGCCAAAATCAAAGTAAATGGTGAGATACTCAAGGAAATTCCTCTAAAATCAGGAACAAGGCAAGGCTGCCCACTCTCTCCATATCTTTTCAATATAGTACTCGAAGTTCTAGCCAGAGCAATAAGACAACATAAGGAGATCAAGGGTATTCAAATGGGAAAGGAAGAAGTCAAATTATCCCTATTTGCAGATGATATGATAGTCTACATAAGTGACCCTCAAAATTCCACCAGAGAACTCCTACAGCTGATAAACACCTTCAGCAAATTGGCTGGATACAAAATTAACTCAACAAAGTCTGTAGCCTTCCTATACACAAATGACAAGCTTGCAGAGGAAGAAATTAGGAAAACTACACCCTTCACATTAGCTACAAGCAATATAAAGTACTTAGGAGTTACTCTAACTAAGCAAGAGACCTGGATACTATTAACTTATGAAATAGTACTTCCTCCTTTAAAAAATAGAAGAAAAACACAAGTTTAATGAATTAGAGCAAGTGAAGATTCTGTTTAGGATGACAATTACCCCAAGAGATCAATAATGCAGTGAAAACACACACACACACACACACACACACACACACACACACACACACACCATGTCATCCGTGTTCTTAAATTTATTACAACATTTAAGGCTAAATAATTTGAATAGGTTTATCTACTGAAAGGATATGTAGAATAGTAAATCTACTCAATACTTCACAATTTTAAGTTTTAACATATTATAACATAGGAATAAGATAAAAAGTGTATATGTGAAGATAGAAAAATTGTTACATAAAATAAAGAAGTTAAATCATCTTCAATAATAGGTGGTATAACAATACATATATACTGTTTATGCTCTAAATCATTCAACTTGTGGTTTTCTTCCATTTTTTAAAAGGGAAGTAATATTTCATAAGTTAATAGTATCCAAGTCTTATCAATTTATAAATGAATCTACACTAAGACTATCCATGCAGTTCTTTTTGTCTACTTATGTCTTCTTTCTACTTTCTTGGAAATTTTATTTTATATTGGTAAAATTAAAAGTAAACTTATGGATTTGGGCCATGTGATTTTAGAAACAAAAATGCTCCTCTAGATGTAAAGAGATATTAGCATAAAGATTTCTGTAAACAAATAAGAATAAAATAAGCCAATCAGAAGCATTCATCCATGTATTATTAATTGATTTTCTTTTAAAATATATTTTACTTATTATAATTTATTCACATTACATTGCAATTGTTATCCCTTCATTCTTGTCTTCCTCTTCCCATACTCCCTCCCTCTTCCACCCTTTTCCCTTTCTCTAGACCTCTGACAGAAGTGGATCTACTCTCCCCACCATCTGATCTCAGCCTATTGAGTCTCATCAGGATAGCTGCATCCCTTTCCTCTGTGTGCCAAGGGGAAGTGATCAAATCTGAGGGACTAGAGTTCATGTCAGAGGCAGTCCCTGCTCTCCCCTACCACAAGACCCTGCTATGAAGAATGAGCTTTTCATCTTCTGGCTACATCTGATCATGAGGTCTAGGTTTTCTGCTTGCAATGTCCGGATTGGTGCATCAGCTTTGCAGGCGTCTCTGGGTCCAGCTCTACCTGGGTTGATGGTCTCTTTGTGAAGCTCCTGACTCCTCTGGGTCCTTCCATCCCCCAACTCTTCCTCTTCCATACAACTCTTAGCATTCTGCCCAGAATCTTGTCATTATTTCTAGTATCTATCTTGATCCCTCATTGGGTGGATTCCTTTAGGGTATATCTATGTTGGGCTAATATCCACTTAAAAGTAAGTATATACCATGATTGTCTTTCTGGGCTGGGTTACCACATTCAGGACGATCTTTTCTACTTCCATCTAGTTGCCTGCAAATTACAAGATTTCCTTGTTTTGATAGCTGAATAGTATTCCATCATGTAAATGTACCACAATTTCTTTATCTATTCTTTTATTGAGGGACATCTAGTTTGTTTTCATATTCTGGCTATTATGAATAAAGCTGTTATGAATATAGTTGAGCAAATACCCTTGTTTAATGGTGGAGCATCTTTCATATATATGCCCAGGAGTGGTATACCTGGGTCTTTAGGTAGCACTATTACCAATATTCTGATAAAGTACCAGTTTGATTTTCAATGTGGTTGTAAAAGTTTGCAATCCCACCAGCAAAGGAAGAGTGTTCCCTTTTCTCCACATCTTGACCAGCATAGGTTGTCCCTTGAGGTTTTTTTTTTTTTTGGTTTTGTTTTGTTTTTAATCTTAGCCATTCTGATGCATGTAAGATGGAATCTCAGAGTTGTTTTGATTGGCATTTCTGTAATGACTAAGGACATTGAACATTTTTTTCTTTCTATGATATTTGATATTCCTCTGTTGAGAATTCCATGTTTAGCTTCTTTCCACAGTTTTAATTGGGTTATTTGATTTGGTGGTGTCTAATTTCTTTAGTACTTTATGTATTTTGGATATGAGCCCTTTGTGGGATTTAGGGTTTGTGAAGATCTTCTCCCAGTCTGTAGGCTGTTATTTTGTTTTGTTGATAGTGTGCTTTGCCTTACAGAAACTTTTCAGTTTCATGAGGTCCTATTTATTAATTGTTGATCTTGTGTCTGAGCTATTGGTATTCTGTTCAGGAAGTTTTCTCACCATGACATTTTTATTACTGTTACTCTATAGTACAGCTTGAGATCAGGGATGGAGATTCAGTATATCCAAATTAATGACATAAGGCAAGCATAATTTTTATATATTTCATTTTACATATATATTTATATAATTACACATAAATAAAATAAACTGCATACAGCAGGAAGAACCACAAAACAATCAGCTATTATATAAATGTTAAATTCATAGTGATTTGTCTATTTGTATTTACAAACTTGAAGAAAACATCTTCTCTATCTTGGTGAGTATAAAATTCTGAATGAAAATCAAAATCTATCATATCTCATATCTATTAGTTAAAACATATATCTAGACATAAAAAAAAATCTTAACTCCTAAACAACTAAGCTTAATTGTAAGACTAAACTATCTCGTCTTCAATCTCATCAGAGAATTGTGAAAAAATAAAACTTAATTACCTGAGCGAGCATTATTTTTTAAAAGAACATTAGTGGAAGGATTTTTTCTTTTTTTTTTTTTTGACAAAAAAAATTCCATGACAGCAAGGGAAGTTATGGAGAGACAATGTGTCTTAAAACAAACAAACAAACAAACAACTAAGAAACAAACAATAAATAAAAATAAAATAGTAATAACAATCTATTAAGTAATATAAGCTTTGAGCAGATAATGTAACTAAAGTTTAAACATGTGTTTGTGTGTGTGTGTGTGTGTGTGTGTGTGTGTGTGTGTGTGTGTGTGTGAAATGTGTCTCTATGCTTCTGAACATTTGCTTTTTTTCCCACTAAGCTCCAACACCTATTTTGGGGAGCCCACATTCACATGTATCTCCAGCTCCAGGGAACATAACGATCTCTTCTGGCATATATAATGTGTATATACCAGAGTACATATCATATTCAAGGGGAAACATACAAATATAATAGTTAATAAAACTTTTAAAAAGTAGTATATACTCATGACAATATGCATGGACATATGTATGTGTTGTTTACGTAATTATCCTTTCTATACTTGAAAATGTAGAATGGCAGGAAAATTTCAAACATTAAGTAGGTGAAGATTCTTAAAACACAGAAATTTTAAGGCCAGAAAAAAAAAAGACAAATGAAATTTTAAAATTAAACTCTTCTTTGAAAGATAAATATACCACATTAAAAAGCCTAAGCTCTGAAAATAAAATATATACTGACATAAAATTTGTCTCTTGAATCAATATACAATTTTAATAACATAGTAACTGAGAAGAGAAAGTGCTCAACAAATATTATACAGAGTGCAAAAGGCATCCCAATAAATAATATATATGAGTGTCCATTACCACACAGAAATGTTCTTGAAATTGTTACTCAGCAGAAAAAAATTCAAATTATAACTACAGAAAAAGTCTTTACAGGTTAGAGTGGCTGAGATAAAAACTGTGGAGTGCTCAGGAGTGATTATAACTGCCTTGGGGACCTTCAGAACTATTAAGTAGTTGGAAGGAATGTAACACACTATCTCTGGACACGATTTGGCCTTTTGAAGCCTCTTATTACTGGGGCTGGCTATTTTACTCCTCAGTATGTATCCAAAAATGCTTGCAAGCACATACATGTCTTCATAAGAATTCAATCATAATACTTCTCCACAATTTATCAGAATACTCAAAAACTGGAAATCATCCAAATACCTAGCAAGGAAAAATAACTTATTGTGATGGAGGGGTTAGATCTGAGTGAGAGTGCCTGTCATGAATAGGCAAAGGTTTGATTCCTTCAGGAATCTATCAGTCAATCAAAATAAAGTCATCTTTCCAAACCTACTACCAACAATACATTTCAGAAAAATTCTACATGTGCTACAAAATGAATATTTTAAAGCATTTTTTTCTTTTCTGTGTGTAGGTATATGTATATGTTCATGTGCATGTAGGTGCACACTTGTTTGTTTACATGTATGTGTGCTTGATGTGTCATTCTACATTGTCATTCACCTTCTCCTTCTGAGATAGTCTCCCAATGGCCTAGGAGGTGTGGCCAGTCATTTTCTGTGATACTCCCGTCAGCGTGAGAGGTCTGTGAGTACAAGCACATCACCACACCCCACTTTTTTATACAAGATCAAACTATTGTCTCAGGTTTGAAAGCATCTCAACAAACATCTTTCTAGGCTTGGTTTTTCTTTTTGTAAATGTATGCCAAGGTAAATAATCACAACATAACATGCTATAATATATATTCATATGTATATGTATATGTGTATATATATATATATATATATATTTAATATGTTGAATATATATTCAAAATTTGGCAAAACCAGTCCAGGACAATAAATATCAGATCTTTTTTTTACTAGAAATTGACTGAAAAGTATTATGAAATAACATACTTCTGTACTTATATAGTTCGCATTCATTTAGAAGAATTGCACATATTTTCAATTTCTGCATTTAAAAATATGAACTACTTATTTTAAGTAAGTCTTAATTAAAAGAAAAACTGTGGTGGTAGTCAAGAGTTTCCATATATCTGCATTTAGTCTCTGTTATCAGCATCTTAAATAAGTATGGCACAATTCTCTCAGTTACAAGCACAGTGGGTGCATTGGTATAATAAAGTTCACATTTCAAACAACTGTCCTAAGTTTCTTATTTATCATACTTTTTTTTTCCTGAAAGATACTCACTCATTGTATTAGATAAAAGAAAAAAAAGATGTAACTGCTTCTTCTGGTCCTCCGGGTTCTAATAGTTCCTCACATCCTCTTTTGCTTTAGGAACCCTAGAGAATACTGGAGGAATGCTTATCTACTATTTTTTGAAATTTCCCCTGTGTGGAAAATGCCCTATGTTCTTGTGTCTCTACAAGAGTAGGATATATGTTTAGGGAAAAGAGCAATGAAGCAAGAGACCATCCTCATCACAGCTGGTTAAGCAGTCATAGAGCAAGGCAACTTACCAAGCAAATACTGGAAACACTATTATCAGAATTTTTTTTCCTGCAAGTTACTTCCAGACCTGTTGATACTCTAAATTCTTTCTCAGAAAGCCATTTCGTATTCAGTTGTCCTGAATGAAATTTCCTGTGTGTCTTTATGATGCTGCTGAGTTTTTAGGCTGAAACCCTTTTGATGGACTTTTAGCGGGGCAGTGTGGTTCCTTTTCAGTTCCACAATTGATGTGTCCCAGCCCTTGAGACAAATCGAACCAGGGTTCACCTGAAGGATAGCGTCGGGATTGAAAGTAAGATACAGAGAATCGAGAAATATTGAGTCATCTGGAAGTTTCTGATCAAGACTCTCTTTAATACGGAAGATTAAGACTTTATATACAGCAAGGTCAATAGGATCTATTCTAATCCCACTCTCCCTAGCCCCCAGGCAAGAATACAATGGCGTGAATCTTTCCCTGTGAGAACTTCCTATTTCTCTGAGTAGCTCCCTGTAAGAACTTCCTTGATCCTCTGGGTGGTTCCCAGTTGGGACTGCCCTTCTTCTTTCAAAGGTAAATAGTCCAAGGACAGCCTAGAACACAAGACCTCCTCTGGCAAAAGGTCAGCAACTCGAAAGTCACAGCATGCAACCTCAGCATGGGATTTCTAACATGGCAGAAATTTGCAAGGCGCCCCACACACAATGACAAATGATTTTGAATAGCGTTCCAATAGTTATTTGTCATGTATCCTTCTTCATCAGGTTTCTACTCATTCCTTTTGACTATTTTAACTACATGATTATCCTCAATACTGGTTCTTAAGGTTCTTTGTATATTATTGTATGTCCTAAGATTCCACGTATGTGAGACCCCACATATCCTACAACTTCCCTTTCCCATGCCTTCCCTCTCTTCCTGCATATCGGCAAAATATGTGTGTGTCTATATAACTTCTAGGAAGGATACACAAGAGAAAGCATCTAACATTTGTTTATCTGAGACTGGCTTAATCACTTAATATGATTATCTCCAGTTACAAATATTTCAGATTCCTCAGAATCTTGCAGATTTTGACAGGTGTTCCATCTCATTTTAGGACTCCTCCATCTTTTCACTCTGTCTATTGTACAGAATTTAGTAGTTTTAATGAACTCCAGTGGCTCTGCCATTTTTTTCTTGAGTTCTGTTAGGATGGTATACTGAAGAATGGGTCCTCCTGTGGGAATTTTGCTTGTACTTCAGCACTTGTAAGTTTCTTAGAGTTAAATTCCATGACAATGTAATACTTCCAAAGGCTGCACCTAAGGAGTTCCTAAGTACCAAACTAGCTCACACTTAGCCATGAGGCATTGGTAATAATTAGCCTTTATGTTTCTGTCAATGTTTTTGCTCTAGCGTCTTGGACTTTAGAAGGGCAGGACTCTTCTGTGAAGGAGAATATATATATATATATATATAATTATACATATTTTATAAATAATGTATATATATAATTATATATATACATATATATATAAATATATATATAATTATACATATAATCAGATTATCAGCCTTTATCCAGCAGTGACACCAATCATTGAATGGTATAACAAAAGTAGAGAAAATAATATTTCTGTGCTGAAAGCCCTGAAGCTTTGTATAAAGCATGGTTGTTATTAACACAATGAGGTAAACTTTTCTTTTCAGTAAATAATTAGATTTAAACTTTTAACAATCATTTTGCTTACAAATATTGGAGAATATGTGTGCATAATTTAGGGGAAATGTTTTGAGGAATATGTTGCATGTATACCTCTGGATTTCCTGGCTTGGTTTGTCATAGGCTTAAGAACATTCCAACAATCAGTGATGATCATATCAATTCTTTTAAATACGTATATACAGTTATTCCAACAAAGGCTTGAGGCCACTGGTTTTTCTAAGAAGCAAGACTTTAGAAATGGGTTCAGTTTTGTATAAACCAAGCTGCAAACCTTATCAAAAAGTAGTGACAATTGACACAGGAAAATGAAATTTTTAAAACTTCATTTTCTGTCTTAGCTTTCAAATTTTTGACTTATTTTTAATTTTATATACTTTTTCAATGAAGTAGAATGAACAACTTAGACATCTTTTTAAGAGGTAGTCTTTTTTCTTCATGATGTGCATGGCTATAACCTTGATACATTTACATACTTGCTGTAGTTAGTATAAGCCAGAACCAGTAACTGTGGCTGTGCCATGATGTAGATTCTGAGGGAAATGGACTGGCACCCTTCTCTGGCTCTCTGTTCTGTGAAGTTAATGATGGATCAGAGGCATAGGCTCTGCCAGCATCGTGTTGGCACACCTCACTTTCCCAAGTAATAATGCATTCCTCTTGGGTCTTATTTAGCGTTCCACCTCCAACTTTGATGCTGTGGAGAAAACACAAGACTTGCAGAAGCCAATGTACCAGTCTCCTTTTCCCCTGCTACAACCTATTACTCAAGTGAGGCACAAGCAGGAAGAAGCCACTGACCTCACAGAGCTGCTGCTACATTGTGGAGTCCCAATGCCTTAGGATGCCTGAGATCCAGAATTACTCAGGTACGTTCCAGAAAAGATTCGGAGCAGGAAGGTACTGATTAACAACCACATAGTTTTAGTTATATTCATTTTTACAACTACAAGAAACATTTCTAAAATAAGTTGTCAATGTAAATTTCTCTAAAATAAGATACTATAAAAAAGACTTGTTTTGTTTTGTTTTTTCCATTTCTTTCATAGGAGAGAATCTAGCAGTCTATGGTCATAGAAATAGCATGAATTTAAAGCACAGAAAACAGTGCAGTTTAAGATTATTAAATAGAAGTTAAGATATGTAAGCATTTTAGCTATTTGTTGTTGTTGTTGTTGTTGTTGTTGTTGTTGTTGTTGTTGTTTTGTAACCGAAAGTCTGTAATGCTAGAACAGTAGTCTCATTTCCATGCAGCCCACAACTATCCCCTGAAAATCACACCCCTACTTTCTGATTCTGAGGTTCACTACTTTAGAGAGCTAAAATGCAGGTGTGATCATGTAGCACGAGCGTTGCATAGTGCAACTCAAGGGAGACACAAACCAAGATCTATACACATCTCACTGGGAATCAATTACAGAGCTACGTGAGGATACAATGGTACCAACAAGGTCTTACTAGGTGAACCAATGACTTTTACCGGAGTAACCTGCAGAAGTCTAAATTAGGAATTGCTTATAGGAGCAAGAATGACTCAAGGACAGCTGCACTGGTAATAGACAAAGAAAAGTAATAGGAAACTTGAAATCCACCCACAGACATATTGATAACTATAAGGGTAATTTCCATCTCTTCGTGTATAGATTGAGACATGAAAAGCTAAGAAGTAAAAGCTTACTAAGTGCAAAATTAATCATTTACTAACAAGTAAAACTGTAAAATTGTTACATTTATGCAGGTGGAAAGAAAAGTTCCTTTTAGCTCAGGTTCTTATCTCAGTTCCATAAATCATCATGAGTCCCTGGACAGTCTTTGGAGAAAGCCACAGCTTGATTCTGAGTTCTAAAAAGAAATTCTAGTAAGTCATTATTCTTCTTATGAAATTGCCCAATGTTCACATCAGTCAATACACATTATTTTATCAATAAACCAAAAATTCAAACATACATGCTAATTATCCCATACTAAATCTCAGAACAATCATTTAAGATAACAATACCCATTTCATAGCTACAAGATATTTTATTATCATATATGCAAATGTTTAAGGATGCATTAGAAAAGAGTACTACAATGGTTGTATCATTACTCTTTTGCTAAAGAATGGAAAAACATTCTTGATTCCATATAAAATATAATTTTAATTTGTAAAGCCTATGCACATGATAATGTTCACATTGGTATTCAATATGCTGACAGTGGTAAAAGTCTGACAAAAAATTAGCAAAGGTCATGAACTTCCAAAAAGTCTGCTTACCATTCAACACCTTCCATAAAACCACATGTACTATGAGCCAATGGAATGTAAGGATGAATTTTAGCTATCAAAAAGTAAAAATTTAGCAAAAAGAAGAAAATGAGTGTATATGCCTTTATACTTATCACATGTGAAAGTTTTATTAAGCTTTTTTGTTCCTAAGAGAAAGTTTATCAATATTTGCAGCATTTTCCAGCAACACAGACAACTTGGTTTATTTAATCAGCAATTATGAGTCTGAAACTTGTCAAGAATCTGACTAGAGAAGACACTCTGTCCCCTACAGAACTCAGACTATATATTGTGCTTGCCACTACCATGGAAAGTGGCGATGAAACACAAACTGCCCACTCACCCCTTCACCCTTACAATAAAAGTAACTGAAATAGAAATGTTTATATTGATTGGTAAGTTGTCTGTGATATTGATGCACTTAAGAAGCAGGAATTATGTTGGAAATATCAGAACTTAAGAAAAAAATTGATGGAATGTCCTTGTTTTTAATACTTTTCTAGATACTGAAGACAGTTTACATGAGAATATTAGCTTAAATGCATATTTTGCTCATAGCATTTTTATACACTGTATTTCAATTACTGCACATTTTATGTTACTTCATGCTATATTAAATTTTGTTGTAATTTTTAATGCTATTTTATATGATGTTCTATTGCATTACAATGTCTGCTTTCAAGTTAATCATTACAATGTTTGAAATGCTAATTTATTTGACAGAGTTTTATAAATACATGTAATTATTAATCAGTAGTGCTATATTTTGGTAATAATAATAAGAAAACATTTACTTTGTTTTAAAACAAAAGCATGAAAAAAACTATAGTTTCTTAAATAAATCAGAGTTATCATCAATGAAGCTCTAAATAGGGTGTGCTATGGGTGTTCATATATCCATCTGAACAAAAATATTTGAAACGAATCATGTGAGGAGATAATATTGTACTGGTACAGCCACATTTTTTTGATAACTATCATAAAAAATGTCCTAGTTTTTTCCTGTCCATTTTCCTAAGCCCCATTCTGAGTCCTATATTTTTTTAATATAGTTATCTTTCTTTCCATACTGCCCGGCTCAAGGTCTGCTGTACTATATTTTTGTTACATTGCGCTAAGATTGTCCCTTCTCTCAGAAGACCCAAAATGCTTTTCCAGACTCACAGTACATGTGTCACACACATGCATAGAACACTGAAAATTTACCTGTTTTCTTCTCTGGTTTTTGAATAACGGGAATGCTTCATATGTAGAAAATCTTTGACAAGTAAACCTGAGGAAAATCTTTTATAAGTATGTAAACATAGTTGTTACAATGTTCATAACCCTTAACTAATCTGAAAATAGTATGTTTAAGTAATTAGAATGCTTGATCTTGTTACTCCACACAATGTAAAATCAAAAAAAATATGGTTATATAATGGTAATTCATATGTATGTGCAAAATAATTTGGTGGTTCTAATATTAATTATCACATACCTGTGATTACACTTGTGTCTCATACATAACTCTAAATATATACCATGCACAGACATGTTAATTACACTTTGCTAGTGTTTGTAGGAAAAAAGGTTCTGCACAGAGCTTAGAAGAGTCTATATACAGTGAAGTTTAAAAATTACCTGTATTTCTCTTTATTATTATTATAAAATTTTATTTACCATATGTGACAGTACTAGAAATAACATTAAATTGAACTATAATTGTACATGGTTTAAGAAAAACAAGTTTCTAAATCTTAAAAAAATATTTCTTTACTTTTCTGTTACCATTCATGGGAAAGAAATTTTATTTACTAGATTCATAAAATACAAGCTTGATAAGGATAACATAATGTATGAGGAATTTTCATTTGAATTTCACATTTCTTAGTAACAGTAAATTATTGATATAAGTAAATATACTAATAGACAATTTACGTGTGCGATTATTTAGATACTTTCTTTTTCCTTCGGCTCCATTCATTTTAGCAGTAATACTCCATATGCATGACATTTTTATGGTCTCCTCCACGGAAATTTATGAAATATATATCTGAAATGGATAAGTGTCCTGAAATCAAATAGTTTAGAATTATTGTGTTTAGAAAGACAAATGAGCAATGATCCTTACACACTTCTATATCAGCTGAAGTTAAAAAAAAAAAAATCCCTAACGTTTTAGATTGGCTTATTCAAACGTGCTTCACAGCACATACAAGTGGCATCATTACTGTAAGAATACATTTTGAAGAACAACTTTTCACAAATAACGATACAGCAAAGGAAGAGCGGCAGGTGGATAAGGCAACTGTCTGGCACCATAATGCTATTTTTATAAGCAGTATAAATAAAAAATGCAGTCAGCATTTGCTTGTTTTTGACACATTTCCAACACAGATTGAACTAAATTTCTTGCACTGTGTAAATGAACTAGAACAGGATGTGAAAGAGCCTAGGAAAGCGCAGACTGGCTGTCGTGCCTCTTGCAGACAGAAAAGTGGGAAAGAAAATATAGTTCGTCTACAGTTTACTTTGTGAATCTTTTGTTTCCTTTCAGATATGATTTGCTGTTTTATTCCTGTCCCTCGGATTACCCCTAGACTCAGAACACTTTAGATAGCCATGTTGTCCTGTTGGAGTAATAAAGGATTCTATGTATTGTGTTTGTCAAATGGCAAACTGGCAGGAATGGGTTCCATTTGTCTGTATTTTGTCCTCAAGATTGCAGTCTTGAAACTCTGTGTAACATAAGTCCTCATTGTAATGAAGGTCTTTTAAGTGGAAAGGCAGCTTGTTCACACAGAATCTAATATACAGTTAAATATTTTCCATACATGAGTGTGTTGCAAAAACTTCCTTAGTAAAGGGTTTTGTTTTTTCATACAGAGAAACAAACCTTTCTCTTAAACAAAATGCATTAAGAACTTAGAATCCAAAAAATGTAATGCTCATGAACGGAAATGGAAGGATATATTCCTTCATAGTTGTTGGTGTGTTGATTTTAATGAGAACAGCCCACAGGACAGAATATTTTAATATATTTTTATATATATTAAATATATAATATATAAATAAATATATATATATATATATATATATATATATATATATATATATATATACAGTCTTTCTATTTTTAATTTGCTCAGTTTGCATCCTGATTGTAGACCCCTTTCTCATTGCCTCCTGATCCCACCCTCCCTCCTTCATCCCCCTTTCCCCTTCGCTAGTTGTAAGGAAGGAGACGCCCTCATCCTCTGACTTCACCCTATCAAGTCTCCTCTGGGCTGCCTGCATCTTCTTCCTCTGTGGCCTGGCAAGGATGCCCTGCCAGGGGGAAAGTGATCAACAAATGGTCACCAGAGTCCATGTCAGAGGTAGCCCCTACTCCCCATTATCAAGGGACCCACAAGGATACTGTGTTGCCTATTTATTACATCTGAGCAGAAAGTCTAGGTCCTCACAATGAATTTGCTCAACTATGTTCATAGCTGCTTTTTTTTTTTTTTAATAGTCAGAATCTGGAAACACCCTAGATGTCCTTCAACTGAAGAATGGATAAAGACACTGTGGTACATTTACACAATGGATTACTACTCAGCTATTAAAAACAAGGAAGTCTTGAAGTTTGCAGGCAAATGGATGGGACTAGAAAGGATCATCCTGAGTGAGGTAACCCAGATCCAGAAAGACACCATGGTATTTACTCACTTATAAATAGATAGTATAAGCCACATAATACAGGATAACGACATTACGGTACACAGACATAAAGAAACTAAATAACAGGGAAGACCCTAGGGTGAATGCTTAATTCTCATCCAGAAAGGCAAATGGAATAAGCACAGGATGCATTTGAAGAGAAGGATTAGGAAGGCAGCCTACCATAGATATTCTCTGAACAACTCTACCCAGAGTGGGATCAAAGTAGATGTTGCGACAGACAAACTTCAGGGTGGAGCACAAGGAGTCTTATGAAAGAGTTGGAGGATAAAAGGAGCTAGAGGGGACAGGAGCTCCACAAGGAGACCAATGGAGTCAACACTCCAAGCTGGGGCCAGGAATGCTGCAGAGACTGATGCACCAACCTAGGACCATTCATGGTTTAGAGCCTATGTTTGAATACTTGGTCCGCAGTTGATAAGACTGATTGAAAAGTATTTGGAGTGTATCCTCCTTGGAAATGGTATGTCACTGGGTGTGGCAGGTCATTTATCATGTTGTGGGTTCTTCTTTCTTCTACCATTCTTCACCCTTTCTCCACACCTTTTCACTCCTTAACATTTGATAAGGGGGGGGGGGGGTGGGGAGATAGAAACGGAAGGACAGAGATCACTGGGTAAAGTGAGAGACTTAAGAAAGGACAACATAAGCAGTATACTAATTCCTGCTGATTTGGGCCCTCAGGTTCCTAAGGACATGTTTTGTCTTTGCCATCAGGATATGTAATTTCTTTTTTTGTTGTTTCTTAATTGCACTTGACTACATAATGAACTGTAACCAACAACAAACAACCAACAACCCACCCTACATCTAGCTAGTGTCCCTAGCATTTATGTACTAACAAATCCCCAAAATTCCAAGTGTCACACAATCTCAGAAACTATCTTCTGTAGGTAAAATTGGGCCCTGGCTAAAGCATGAAGGAAATATGGGGCAAAACAGCCTCATATTTCTACACCTGGGATTTAAACAAAAATATCATTTTAATATTTGTGCATTTTGAGGAAACTAAAATTCCCAAATCCTCACTACAACTGGGGCTGTTTTCTAAAGACTCCTATGATACCCAAAGCTCTGTCCTTCTGCTTAGTGGTTATGGATCAATGTGAGGTCTCACATGTTCCTTCACTCTGCCATCATGTTCTCTAAACTTCTGACACTATAAGCCAAAATAAACTCTCTCCAAAGAAAGAGTTACCTTGGTTATGGTGTTTTCTCAGAGCAATATAAAAGTAACTAAGATGGCAAGAACAGGTGATTATTTGTATTTGATCCCAAAAGCATAGGACATGTAGACAAAGACTTATAGAAGGCATTACATCAAACTAGTAAGCTTTGCAAAAAGAAGTAATTGAGCAAAGAAGTAATGTACAGTGTGGAATAATTTTTTTTAGTCATGTATCTGAGAATGCATTATTTGATGTTGTTCATTCACTTAGAGTCTCCTTGTAGCCAAAAATGTACTGGTATCTGCTATGTAGCCCAGGATCATTCCAATCTTGGAAGAATATTTAATTCAGGCTCAAGGGTTCAAGTAATATACTGCCACTATTCTGGCTTTATATATATATATATATATAATGCTTCTCAAGTAAACTTTAATATTTAAACGCTTTTTAAGAGGGGACCTGTGGCACAAAGCACAACATCACTCATTTTTATATCCTTTGTTTTTTCCAACTTTGTCAGATTTTTGCATAACTGTTGTTTTTAGTGAAGATATCCTTTCAATATTCTTTCTTAGAAGACCATATGTATTTTTGTCAAAGTTTTGATAAACTGTTATGTTTCCAAAGTAAATTAAATTAATTCAAATCTAATTGTTTCTTATAAATAGATGTTGTTATTCAAACAAACATACTATGACTGTCTTTACCATTTAGTCTTTTCCTGTCTCTTTGAAACAGGGTCTCATGTACCTAGGTTAGCTAAAAACTGTCTATGTAGTGAAGGATAACCTTTACTTTTGGTTACCCTGCCTTGTTCTCCCATGTGCTGCCATTGCAAGTGTGTTCTACAATGCTGGCAATTATTTACTCTCTTACTGTAACTTCATTCTTCTGGCCAATATTTTTTTTCAGGCAGTAAAGGTCATCAGTTTTAAAGATTCATATTTTCTAGGAATGAATATATATATATATATAAGCATTTCTTTATTGGAGAATTTCATAAATACTTACATATGATAACACTTATATACAAAATAAACTTTTCATGTGCTCTCAGTTATAAATAACACTTCTTATTAATTAAATAAGTAATTTATTTAATTCTATAAATATAATATATGCTGTTCTATACTGTCCTGTTTTAGTTCAGTTTCACTACTTTTGTCTTTGCTTCCCTACTTTTTTTAAAAAAAAGATTTATTTATTATTAAGTATGCAGTGTTCTACCCATGTTTTCCTACTTTTAAATCCTAGAATATTTACTGATATTATATTTACTTCATGATGACAATGCTGCACCTGGTTATGTTATATTTCCACTCTCATGAATGCATTAGAGCATTTGACAAACATAAAAATTAACCTGAAACTCTATTTTACTGAATGTATTTAAAGCTTTGCCTATATTTAAACCAAAAATATGGATCTGATAATCTGTATATAAAATAAATTTTTCCCACTAAATGTTTCCTTCTATAATTCATTCAGTTACTCTGATACATAAATGTATCTGAGAAATTTCTGTAAGCTATGCTCACAAGTCACAACAAAAATTACATGTTATCTAAGATTTACACAACTGCTGTATAGAATGGCACAGATTAATTGAAGTTCCACAACATTCCGATCTGTTGTTGAGTATTACCATGATATTCTCATCAATGATTCTCAATTTTGCCCTTATGTAAGTATCAATTGGTTTTTATTATATGTAATCATTATGATTGTTTCTAGATATATTTCTACACCTTTATATTTTATTTATTTATAATTGTCAACATGTGTGTTTGTGAGCATAGAGATAAGCACACTGTACATATATATATGTATGGTGCTCAGAGGGCAACTTTTAGGAGATGACCCTCACCTTCCACCATGGGTTATAGAGATTGAATTCAGACTAGTTAGCTTCCACAATAAGCACTTTTACTCACTGAGCTACCCCATAAGCCCTATGTTACCCACATTTAGCACATAATATTTCCACTTCCCTTTATTAACTGTCTATAAGTTATTAGTAATTATTATAACTCACACTGTTCTTTGAGTTCTGGTGGAAAATCAATTTCAGATTCATCATTTTATTTTTACTGTGAAATTGAGAGGATAACTCAGGTGCCCAAATGTACATCACTACCTTGCAGCAAAGGTAATGAACCTCTAATTGGGACCTGATGGTTTACAAGCTCTTTGCCATTTCACAGATCATCAAGCACGGGTGACTTTTGAAGCACTGAACTAGGAATCTGTGATTCAAGTCATTCTTAGTGTCTAATAGTCATCTGTGAAATTTAACAGTGTATAACCCCAGTATAGACAGAGTGACAATGTTTGGACGGACTTTTTAAAGCAAGTAGTATCACTTTGCCCTCTAGCAGGAAAAATAAAATGTTTGTGATAAATGCTTCAAGAAAATGGGCTTAGTTATAAAGAGAGAAAATGAAAGAGGAGGAGAAGGAGGTCGCCTCCTGCCACAGATCTAGGGGAGGGGAATTCAGTGATAAAGGACAGAGGAGACAACTGGAAGGAAGATACAAGTGAGGGGACAACAATCAGGATGTAATTCGAATAAATTATTTAAAAAATGAAAAAATGAAAAAGAAAATGAAAGAGGAAGAATCCATATACATATATAGGGACCAGTTATTTTTGCCTTTTTGAAACACGTTATGTTGTCATGGAAGCAATGTCACAAAAAATGACTGCAGGAAACCTGAATCGGCATGAAATAAGATATTTTGAGGGTTACTGAACACTGTTCATTTTCCTGGAAATAGGACAAGGTATCTAGCACAGGTGTCTCGGTAATTGTGATGCATTAGCAGAATTAGTCGTGCTCAATGGCCCTAAAACTTGCCCTGCCACCTGTATGTGAAATGACCTATCACCACAACAATGACAGCTGATGAGAAACAAGTACTGGGGGAATAAACTCAAAATTCGTTTGTGCTTAAAATTCCTTATGTGTTTAAATGAAACCTTGCCCTGCCCATAAATAAATAAATAAACAGGGCGGGAAAACTAAGAAAACAATCTTAAACTCTCTTCCAAGTAGAGGATAAATAACACTTTTAAAAAAAAACAGTTGTGCAGATTGCAGTGTAGCTGAGAGAAGGTTTCTGTTGTTGAAAGTGCATCCAGCTATCAAAGCTGCTCTTGCACTGAGAGACAGCTTGTGCACTAACCTGTGATATACAGTTTCAAAGGTCTTGAGCCAGCCAATTACTTGTGACACTCATGAGAGTATCCCAGTGTTTCCAGCCATTGATCATATGGCTAATGACTCATGGACTATATAAAATATTTTTAAAACATGATATTTATCAAAATCACAGTGTTTAGTGCTTACATTTGCAGAGCACATAAATACCAGATGTCTGTTGATGCTGAAAACATCCTTTAGTTTCTAGGAGATATAAAATATTTTATCACTTTTCTTATTTAACAATACGAAAGATAGCATGACATTATTAATATTTCATTTACTTTCTTCTAGATTTCTGAATTCAATAAGAAAATTGATTTAAAAAAACACTGCAGTTCAAAGCTAGATGATGGACAAATTGTTTTGCCTCAGTTAGCAGAAATCTTAAGAAAATTTGAGTATTTTGAAATAATATTTTATATAAATTAAACAAATATTACATTATATTTCACTTTGTCATAGAAAATACAAGTGATTACAAGATCCACTTTAGTATGTATAAATTAAATGTGATAAACATATTAACTTAATATTAAATATGTATTAAATTAAGTCAATGACAACAACAAATACAAAAATTATTATATGTAGACTGTCTGCCTCTCTTTCTTTTTCTTTCTGTCTTCCTCTCTCTCCCCTGGCTCCTCCTCTTCTTCCTTTCTCTTCTCATGAATCTTTTTGGCCTTGCCTTGTCAAGCAAACAGAGAAAGCACAGACTTCTTAGGCAATTATGCTGTTCAAATTCTTCTTCTAAATTCATTCATTCTTCCTTTTCTTTCTTTTTATAAAGTTTAGATAAACTTTCAGAAGTAAGAAAATTGTTTTTCAGATAATATATAATTACTTTTCAAGAAATAGATTTATTTCTTTAATTAACAAAGTATTTTCTAGTTCAACTACCCCATATACAATTACTTTCATAATATTGTAGCTAAACCTATAATTTCTTACATAATTGAAAAATCTCAGGTAATAGCTATGTCAATTACATAAGACACATCAGAAGTCTGATAGGAGGTAACAAAAGATTGTTTATTTTGTTTTTGTAAAATCCATGCTTTCTCAGAAAGACAGTAACAAAAAATTGTGTTCTTCTAAAATCAGTTAATTTTCCTGTTTGTAGCAGAAATCTAGGACAATCAGAGCCCTGGACTTCCAAAACTATTAGTGTTATGAATTGTTTCAGGTCAGTTATCCATAGTTCTTTCAGCTCCAAGTAGTACTTTAATATGATAATAGATAGTCCTGAGTATTTCTAGCCCACTTTCCTCTATGTAACAACTTTATTACTTCATTTGTCTTTTTATAACTCCTGGCACTAGGAAGTTCCTAAATCAGCTCAGTGTGTAGCTCTCAAAGTCTACGACCTTATTATATATTTCTGCCAAGTAACTAAGAGCAATGATAAAATCCACTATTGATTTGAAAACATTGTAAACTGTCTAGCTACTAACACAAAGGGATACATTCCATTTTTTGATTTTTTTGTTTCTTTGTTTGTGAGTGTAATATGGGTATATAATGTCCTTTGATCAAATTCACTGCCTTTCAACAGGAATAGTAATACTTCCTGGTGTGTTTTATTGTCCAGGATTGTTTTGGCTATCCTGGATTTTTTAAATATCTACTTTTAGATTATGTACACTTGCTGTGAAGAATAGTATTTATATGTTGATTGCACTGAATTTCTTATTTACTTTTCGGAATTAAGTAATTTTTACAACACTAATCCTCCCAACACTTGAGTATGAAATGTGTATATTCTGATATTATTTTATATTCCTTTATTAGCTTATTAAACTGTTCCTTTTCTAAGTTTTTCACTTCATGGTTATATTTATTTGAAAATTCTTTAAGGCATTTGTTAATAGGATTTCTTTTTCATAATTGCTTTCTCTTTAAGTTTTTTATTGATATATAGGAAATGAAGTGACTTTAACAGACTTGTAAATGTGAAGAGTACATCCCAGAGTCAGATGAACTCAGCACAAAAAGGAGTCTATTATACCTTAAAAAAAAAAAGCAGTAAACCATTCCTCAATTTATTCTTTAAAATGTAAAGGGAAATTACACTTCCAAATTATTTTTAATGAAGTGCATATTACCTTGATACCTAAGCCAGAGGGGGAAAAAAAACCAATCAAAACAAAAACAAAGAAACAACATTAACCCAAAACAGAACAAAGAGGGGTGGGCCTAAATCCATAGGACAATCTATCCAGTGGACATATATCCAACATCATGCTAAACAAAGAAAAATATTCAAAGTATTTCATTAAAATCAAGAATATGAAAAGTATGTGCCTTTTCTATGCTTTTGTTTAGTATAGTACTTGAACTTCTATCTAAAGCAATAAGACATGAGATAAAAAAATAAATGAGATACAAAATAAAGCAAAAAGTCAAATTTTTATTATTTATAGAAGATATTCTTTAATACTTAAAAAACTGCAAAGAACCTACTAAAGTACTTCTGTAGCTGATGAATACAATGAGTAAAATGAACACATCAAAATAGCAGACTTTTTAGGCCGGGCGTGGTGGCGCATGCCTTTAATCTCTGTACTCGGGAGGCAGAGGCAGGTGGATCGCTGTGAGTTCAAGACCAGCCTGGTCTACAAAGTGAGTCCAGGACAGCCAAGGCTACACAGAGAGACCTTGTCTCAAAAAACCAAAATAGCAGACTTTTCTCTCTTTATCATGTACTTTTCAATTTCTGTGATAAAACACTATGAACAAAGCAACTTTTTGAAGAGTTTATTTGATTCATGGTTGCAGGGAGATGAACATCCATTGTGATGAGTAATCATGAAATCAGGTAGTTGCCATGTTAGCTGAATCTAGAAGCTGAGAGCACACAATCTCTCGACCTGCAATGAAGAAGCAGAGAAAGCAAAACTCTAAGTAAGGCAAGACATTAAGATCTCAAATCCTGGTGAGTGAAGACTTCCATAGGACATGCCCCTTAGGCTAGTGTCCAGATATAAGTGAGTATATCCATCTGACTGTCTCTGCTTCTGGGTTAACTCACTTATTATGATCAATTCTAGTTCAATCCATTTGTCCACAAATTTCGGAAATTCTTTGTTTCTAATAGCTGAGTAGTATTCCATAGTGTAAATGTACCACAGTGTCTTTATCCATTCTTCTACTGAGGGACACTTAGGCTGTTTCCATGTTCTGGCTATTATGAATAAGGTTGCTGTGAACATGGTTGAGCATATGTTCTTGTTGTGTGCTGGAGCATTTTCTGGGTATTCGACCACGTTCCCTGCAGGGGGAGGCCTGATGGCACTCAGAGGAAGGATAGCAGGCTACCAAGAAGAGACTTGATACCCTATGAGCATATACAGGGGGAGGAGGTCCCCCTCAGGAACAGTCATAGGAGAGGGGAGTAAGCGGAAAATGAGAGGGAGGGAGGAATGGGAGGATACAGCTGATGAGATAACAATTAAGATGTAATATGAATAAAGTAATAAAATATATTAAGAAAAAATATCTCAAATCCTGCTACAAGTGAAATACTTAACCCAGCAAAGTGGCAGCTTCTTAACCTCCTCCACAAACCTTAACAGCAACTGAGGACCAAGTGATTATTCAAATACCAGAGTATCTGAATGACACATCAGCATGTGGGTTATTTCTAATTTTATCATTATACCTTCTTTTCTCTGTTTATTTATTCTTCTCTCATATAATACATCCAACTGAGGCCTCTGGTCCCTCTTCCCAGATACTACTCTGTACAACCCCTCTCCAACTTTATACAAATGATTTTAAGATTTTGATTAACAATCCATGGTTTCTTGAACACAGTTATCCATATGGTTCAAAAGCAAAAGTAGAGCTATGATCTAGTTTTAACATTCCTAGGAACATATCCAGTGTGATTTTATATAAATTAAATTTGCCCACTAATTTTGGGAAGTTCTTGTTTTTAATAGCTGAGCAATATTCCATAGTGTATATGTACCACCGTTTCTTTATCCATTCTTCTATTGAGGGACACTTAGGCTGTTTCCATGTTCTGGCGATTATGAATAAGGCTGCTATGAACATGGTTGAGCAAATTTTCTTGTTGTGTGCTGGAGCATCTTCTGGGTATACTCCTAGGAGTGGAATAGCTGGGTCTTGAGGAAGCCCTATTCCCATTTTTCTGAGATAGCACCAGATAGATATGCAAAGTGGCTGTACTAGTTTGCATTCCCACCAGCAATGAAGGAGTGTTCCTCTCTCCCCACATCCTCGCCAGCATGTGGTGTCACTTGAATGTTTGATTTTAGCCATTCTGATGGGTGTAAGATGGAATCTCAGAATTGTTTTGATTTGCATTTCTCTGATGACTAGAGATGTTGAGCATTTCTTTAAGTGTGTCTCAGCCATTTGATATTCCTCTGTTGAGGAAGGATAGCGGACTACCAAGAAGAGACTTGATACCCTAGCACCATATTCAGGGGGAGGAGGTCCCCCCAGCCACAGTCATAGGGAAGGGGGATTGGGGTGAAACTGGGAGGGAGGGAGGAATGGGAGGATGCATGGGATGGAATAGAAAATGAGATGTAATATGAATTATTTTAATTTTCAATAAAAAATGTGTTATTAATTTAAAAAAATTTTAAAAATGTCAAAAAAAAAAAAAGAATAGCATGATCAATAAAGTTGATGCCTTGGGGAAAAAAAAAACAGGCAGGACAGAAGAGAGGAGCTCAAGCAAAAGTAACTGATGAGAATCAAACAAAATACTGACCAAAAAATTTGTCAAACCCTCAAATTCTGAAACCAATAAAATAATGTGCATTCAAAATAAATAAATAAATAAGTTTGCTTACACATTCATTTCTAATTAGAACAATATTCTAGGATGAATATGCTTGCCAATGTGGTCCAATTAGCTAAGATAACAGTTGATCATAATTTCAGAATAATACCAGAGATTAAATACTGCAGAAACTTGGAAGATCACTGAGTTCCCGCCCTTAAAAAATGAGGAGGTCCTCCTCAAAGTCCTGTTCCTCTCTGTGGATCCTTTCATGAGAGTTGCAGCAAAAAATTGAAGGATGGTGATAAGATGACGGGGCTAGCAAGAGGTGAGAGACGACAGATGTGGAAGGTAAAACAGCCTTCTCAACAGGAATCATTGTATTGAATTTATTAGGCTCGGCATCACATTCAATTTCTTATGGGAGTAAACTGAGAAAGCTGCCTGAAGAGTGGCCAGCCAAGCTACCACTGTCTTTGGGTTGGAACAGTTAAATATTAGATAGATGGATGGTAGACTGATAGATGATGGTAAACAGATGTAACTTAAAATGTAAGATAAATGACCAATTTCTAGACATGCGTGAAGTACAAAAATTGAACTAATGGGAATATATATAATTAAATATATCAATAAGATGGGGTAGGATTGAAGCAGTAATAAATATGATTCTCTACTGTAAGAAGGAGTGATAATGGAAAAAAATCCATTGTTGTAAGAAATCATAAAAAACAAAGAAACAAGCCATAAAATAGAAAGGCCTGAGGCACTTCAAATTTCTCTCAATGAAACTAGCATATTTCTAGTGAAATTCTTTACCAAAATATACCATGGATAGGGAAGCACAAGATACACAATAGCAAAGCAATATCTAGGTTGATGGTGATGGTGGAGGTAGTCCAATGCCTGATTTAGATTATTGAACATATCCATATATTGCCAAAATTAAAAAAATCACAGACTAGGTGTCTGTCAAGAACAAATAGATGAATAAAATAGGCATACTGTTAATTGTGTCAATATGACCTAAACTATAGTCACCTGTGAGAAGGAATCTTGATTGGTGAGTTGTCCCTTTCATGTTCTATCTTGGTGATTCCAAAACTCTGAAGAAGAATCATTTATTATTTTATTAATTATTTTATTTTTGTACATGTACATTTATATTATTAAACTTAAATACAGTAGATTAGCTATGGCATGAAAAACTGTGACACAATCAGAAATTATATAAATGTTACATTCTTAGTGTTTTGGCTATTTGTATTTGACAGCCTTGAAGGAGACATCTTTCCTATCTTGGTTCATCTAAATTCCTGAATGTAAATCAATCTCCATCACATATTGTCATTATCAGCTTAAAACACCTATCTAAACCTGAAAACATCTTAACCCCTAAACAACTAAGCTTCATTGTAAAACTAAGCTACCTGGTCTTCAACTCCATCAGAGACTTGAGGAGGAGTAAACTTGATTATCTGAGTATGACGGGAGTGGTGATTAGTAGCTTTCCAAGTGAAAAGATGACAGAGACAGTTTTCTACCTGAATAATCACTCAGTAATCTCTGTAACTTTAAAATATCTTCTTTAGCCTTCTGGCCTAAGATATCTGACAGACATATTTGTGAGGCAGGAACTATTGAGGACTTGCTTAGCCTGTCTTGGCAGAGTTTGGCAGTCAACTCTGCCTGCATCCAAGCTTGCCCTTTTTTAAGGCAGAATTCTGTCTACGGTAGAAATGAAGATCTTTTCCCAAGTGGTTAGTTTGCCACATTTGAAGCCATCTGAGTAAGGAGGTTCTTTGATGATCATCATCTTTGAGATAGGCTTGGTGTTGCCAGGAGTTAACCTGTTTCAGTGTCAATGAATCTTTAGCGTAATGAAAACATTTTTAAATGCCATATTCTGCATGTTCTGGGTTTTTGAAGACTTTGTCTTTCTATAAAGTCATATGTATCTGCTGTACCTAATATGTATATTCTTGTGATAAAATTAGACTAGCAATTGACATGACCATGATTTAATCTACTAAAATTTAATTTGTATGACTTATTTCTCCTAAACTGCTTGATTGCACTGTCAAAGCATTGGAAGTAAACCTTGTATTATAATTGACTTATATGGGTACAATAACTCATATTAGAATATATATATGTATATATTATATATATTATGTGTGAAGAATAATATTACATTTGAATTCTATATCACTGTATCTAGAACTTATTTTGCATCTATATACAAAATTCTATATCAGTGAATTAAAAATATCTTGTGATGGTCAATTGAGTCATTAAGTTGAGGAGTAGATTCACTAATCTACTTTTTTGTTCTATCTTCTCTGTACATTTCTATATTCCCCCTTTTTCTTTTCAACCCCTTTCTCCAAACAGGATGTCAATGTCCAGTATGATGCAAGGAATGCATCCTGTCAGTTCTGATCCAATGTCAGTGTCCAGCAAATCTCATACCTTATCCTCCACAAAAATAACATCAATTATGGGCCAAGTGTTCAAATATTCAAGACTAAGAGGTGGTATATTTATCACTCAAATCACTAGGAGGGTTAATATATGCAAACCTAATTTGTGAAAGTCCTGAGGAAAGAAAAGACTCTATCAGGGCCATTGATTTTCTATTTTTCAAAAGATTTTATTTTATTCTTTGCACATACATTTATATTTTACACATAAATAAAAATCACATACAGCAAGACGAACCACAAAATAATCATGAATTATATGAATGTTATATACATGATGTTTTGGCTAATTGTATTTGGCAATCTTGTAGAAAACATCCTTCCTATCTTGGTGATAGTTGTTGAGATTAGAGACTGAGCTATTGGTGTTCTTTTCAGGAAGTTGTCTCCTGTGCTAATGAGTTCAAGGCTCTTCCCCACTGTTTCTTTTAACAGATTTATTGTGCCTGGGTTTAAGTTGAGCTCTTTAATCCACTTGGACTTTAGGTTTGTGCAGGGTGATGACCTGGATTTGTTTACATTTTTCAAAATGAAACCACCCAGTTGGACCAGCACCATTTATTGAAGATGCTATCTTTTTTCCATTGTGCGGATTTGGCTTCTTTGTCAAAAATCAAGTGTCCATAGATACGTGGGTTTATATCTGAGTCTTCAGTTCGATTCCACTGATCAACTAGCCTTCTTCTACTCCAGTACCATGCTGTTTTCATTACTGTTGCTCTATAGTACAGCTTGATATCTGGGATGGAGATTCCTCCAGAAGGTTTTTTTCTTGTACAGGATTGTTTTAGCTATTCTGTTTTTTTCCATATAAAGTTGACAATTGATCTTTCAAGGTCTGTAGAGAATTGTCTTGGAATTTTGATGGAATTGCATTGGATATGTGGAGAAAATCCTAAACTATTCTGCTTTACCAATGAAGACACAGGATCCAGGTGCTGGTGTGAAAATAGAGTCAGAGAAAGCATCCAACTTACCTTCCTAGTCAACTCATGGGCCTAAGCAAAAACAATAAATAAATAAATAAATAAATAAATAAATAAAAATAAAAAACAAAAGACAAAAGACAAAAGCTCAAATCAAAAAGCTTGCTAGCTCAGCTGACAGCACAGGAGGAATCAGCCAAAAGTTAAAAGCCAAATTACTCCTTCTTCTTACCATGCCATCTCTGTCAGCTTTTTTTTTTTTTGGGGTCCACCTTTTGACCTAAGCTTAACTTTATTATCTCCCATGTGCAGAAAGCACATGGGTTAAAAGTGTGTACGAGGGATGGGTTACACCATACTCTGTTTTTAAAAAAAAAATCCTGTTTACAATAAACAGAAAGTTCTTGGATTATAAATATATGTTAGGGCTCAACCATCTCCCCAAATAAGAAACAGGCTTTTACAATTCACAACGGAATCAAATATCCTGCAAAAATATGGGTATAGTATTTGAATCATTCTCACATCTTCCTCACTCTCCAACCCTTCCTGTTTCTGATTCCATCTCAAATTCAGGATATAGTTTTTCCTTATTATTGGTATATGCATATCTCCTAATTTGAGTTTCCACTTTATCAAGGTTAGAAGTAACAAATAAGAACCCTGTGACTTAAATGGTTAATAGCTAAATTTCATACATGTAGAGATTATGTTTCAATAGTTATAAAAATGACTCAACATTCTTTGTTAATAAAGAACCTACAACAAAAGAAAAACAAAACAAAACAAAATACCAACCCCCTATTCCAATTTATATTGCCCAGGATGAGTCCTTATACTCTCTCACGTCAGTTCCAATTTAAACCTTACTTTGTTCCACATCGAAGGTTGTACCACATAGCTTTTATTCTCGCATATATATATATATATATATATATATATAATGATGAAATCTAGAAATTTAGATGGATTTGAAAATAACGTAAACAGTAACTTTTAGTTTAAAGAGTTCCAAAAGTATAAAAATTTTACAGCCAAAAATGCCAGCTAAAAGTTTCTTTAAGCAAAGACCAGAATACTTTGCACAAACTTACCAGCATAAGAACTTTAAATGCCTTGTCTTTGAAATTGGAAAGGAAAGGAATTGTAAGAGGCACATGTTATATAGAAGTGAGAATGCCTCTGAAATGATTGATTATGGAGCTAGTTTTGGGAGGTTTTTTTTTTGTTGTTGTTTGTTTGTTTGTTTTTTACAGTTTAGAGTAACACCGGAAATCATTTCTCCTGTTGTTATCACTAGTAAGGACATATTACCAATAAAAATGAAAACATGCAGCCAATTGGTGAAAATTATATATTCTGTGATTGTATAATACTCTGTGATGGCTACTTTGAAAGACTAGTACTGGCATGCAGTTTGCCATGCTGTCTTATTTACTAATACCGTTTCTCTGTGTGACAAGTGTAGGATGAGAGTTTTGGAGACACTGAGGTGCAGGCTTCTTCTAGTGTACATCAGTTAGACAGTGTGCAGAGTCTGGAGCTTAGAGCTGCCTCAGTATGACTAAATGGAAAGCCATTTCAAGATAGGCTTCAAGTTTTATATCACATTATTATCACATGTAAAACAATCCAGTTTACTTCAATGCAACATATTACTGCCAGTTCCTTACTCTTTAAAAAGTTTTCTTTCTTTTTTATGTATTCTCTTATTTGTCCCTCTATTCAGAAACTCATGTTAGTTAATTAATTGAGCACAGTAGTGTGAATTGAGTCCTTGATTCTTTATGGTTTGTTATAACATTTTGCTCTGTAGCTTTTATGAGGCTTGATAAAATCTTTTGATTATTGCAAGTCGTTTTAAAATTATAACTCTGATTACAAAGGTAGTAAAAGCAGTGGAAGAAAATTATCTTTGTATTCACCTGACATTCCACTTGCATACTTTTAAATTTATTGTTACATTTTATAACCCTCTACCTGGCACATAATTTTCACAAATTAATACAGTTATCTTTTCTTTTAACTATTTATGCCACATAGTAAAATATTAATTGGTTTGTTTGAACAATTTAAAATGTACAACATTTTGAGTTTTTATGGTTACTTTACCAGTGGCACAATGCTTTCTTATATTGTACACATCTATTTTCATTTTTAATGGCACTCTGTAGCATTTTTATAGGTCTGATCTTGAGTGGATCTTGGTATTATGGTGTCATTATTTAGACTTTATTTCTAAAGAAATTCTTTGTTGTGTTCTTGGTTGGCTAGCCACACACATATCTTAGAAATATCTAATCCCATTGCCATTGTTCCACATCCCAGTTTTTCACAGGACTATATTGATGTATTCTACAATGCAGTATCCTGCATTGCTCAACAATTTTGCAAATCCGCATTTGATGTGGTACTTAGGTGACACTGGAAGAGTGGTTGAAAAGAACATTTCATGACTTAAAGACTTCATTTGGGACATAATAGAGGAAAATATTTTACGAACAATCATCATCCAACAGCCAGGTACTGGAAACTTTACTGGAGACTCTACTTTAAAATGTAGGGTCCTCTTGATTCCTGAGCAAGGTCATGTGCTTATCTCTTCCACTAAGAAAATATAGACTATTTCTGTGCCTTGATACTTGACTTGAGAGACTCTTCAGGAGTGTTCCTACGGCCACTAATAGTTTAATGGTGCTTTACAGCCAGAGCTGATAGCCTACCAATGTAACCAAAGACATAAAACAAGGTTCCTAATTATAGATTGGTGCTTTGTATAATTTGTGACATATTTTAGAGTAAGAAAGAAATAATGTTATTTGAAACTCGTATCCATCCCCCTGGGGCTGCACATCACGATTGGACAGTAGAGAATATCCAAAGCCCAACTCTAGTAGGCACGGGCTGGAAGCTGGAGTTATTCATGTCATCCCAGTGTTTTTGTCGTTGTAAATGTCTCCTTCTGACTTCTCCTACTGTGAATAATATGATTTGAGAATTTTATATAATTAGTGCCCCAATATTCATGTATAGGAGGACTTCCACTGGATCATGATCAGCCCACAAGGGGCAATCTTTTAAATAAATTTGGCTGTCCCTCTCCTAGCCACTGTTGATTGCCAATAAATTCTCATCCTCTTTTTCCATCCTGTGATTTGGTCTGGCTTGTGCTTTCATATGCCTTGTGTACTCTGTCATAACAATTCTAAACTCATATATACAACAGCCCTGTAAGTTGAGGGACAATTAAGAAAAAGGGGGGGTGCAAAGACTGTAACCATGAATGAATCCAAAGAAGCGGGGTCCTCTGAGAAACACAATATTTTTCGTTGTTACATCCTCTAGGCTGGGGAAAGATTGATGAGAGTAGTTGTTTTAGGCCACCAGACTAAGGTAAATTAAGATTTATCATTTAAATGCTTTGTGTAGGGGCAGAAAGGGCTCATTGGATTCTGCATATAAAGTGCTGGACTTTATATGATTTGCCTGGTTGGCATCTTTCTCATAAGCAGCTATACTATATAAGTTTTATGGTGGGCCTCACCTTCAACTCTTTGTTATTGTTCTTTTTCCACCTTTTAACCACATCTTTTTTTTTTTTATTGTGCTAAAATCACAAATTGTAAACCAGTGTGTTACGTCCTTAGCATGTGTGAAAGTGCTTCTCCATGTTGACAGTAGTTCAAATTGGAATTCCTCTAAGGACATGAATGGTGTAAAGTCTTACGTTGCTTCCTAGAACTTCTAGTTCATTTTAAATATAGAAAAAATTGCTTGTGTAGGGCAGCTTCAGAGAAATTAATTCAAAGTAGTGAAAAAAACCATTTGGAGTTTCAAGTATTGAATAATATTTGTCAATCATATTGTATTAAAATTAATTAAATAATTAATATGGGTTTGGGCTAAGACATAGTGTTACCTTCACCACACGTATGTGTTTTATCACTGAGTTACACTAATTAACACCATATTAGTGTTTTAAATGTCATTTTCATTGTGCTAAAATTCTGCATAAGCTGCACCTAATAATTTTTTTTAAAATAGCCTGTGGCAACAAGAATAGTTTTAAATAACTTATATTAAATGAACCTTGGAATTCAATAAAACAAAAGAAAAATGAACATTGTTAGAATTTAAATAACATTTGAAGTTTCATTGACACACTTTAAATACAACAAATGTTAATGCATTTAATTTTTATTAACTACCGTTTGTTTATACAATGCAGTGATAATGTCTATGATATATCTGGACTAGCTTAGAGATAGAAATAATAATTTAAATTGCATGCCTATACTTAGAGTGAATTATTATTGTTTAAGTTATTTGGTAATAATAAATTATAATTTTTAGTAATTTGTATTGCTGCTATGTTTATAAATGGTTCAATTAGTAAAATACATCAGAGTTAATATAATTGTAAACACTCCTTTGTATAATATAAAAATCTATGAATATATGATTGTGTTGTTATTCAGGATTTTGAGACAAGAGAACACACTTGCACACATATATACTAATATATATCTAAGACTGCTAAATTTATATTCAACAATTTGCCTGTAATGAGCTACACAATGATAAAAGCCAGTTTAAGACAGAACATATGTGAACTTTCCAGGGAAGCAAGACTGGAAGGTATCTATCTATGTCCAAAGACATGATCAAAGCATTCAAAGTCAGAAAAATATGGATGTTCCACTTCATACACAGAGCACCTTTTGTTCTACTCTGGCCATTAATGTATTGGACCATACTCACCCATGCCCATTATGTAGAACTCCAATTCTAAACTAACCAATTCAAATGCTAATATTCTTATACAAAGACATCCACAGTTATTTTAATTTCCTTGAGATTAGCATTGATTTTCAATGAGAAAGGGATCTAAAATCAAATATGAGGCAGGGCTCTGGGTGTCCGGCTCCAAAGGTGTCTGAAAACAATGCAGTGCTATCTTGTGTTTACTTCTGATTGGGGACTATGTATGTTCCTGTTGAGCTGCTATTTCCTGCTGACATCAGAATCCAGTGTCTTCAAACTTCAGACATGAAATGAGATGCTGCAGATTTCTAGGAGTCTTCCAAACTTTCAATATCAAACTGAGGCTACTACATATTAAGCCTTATGTACAGAGAAGCAACTGGACCTTCTGCCTTCCCAAGTAATGAATGGCTATTATTAACTCTCAAGCCTCTATTTTTTCCTGACTTAAGGAAAGGAGAGAGACTAGTACTTTTCAACTATAAAAAGGAGGTGAGCACATCCAAAACTAAATTCCTCTAGCTGAGACCTTATGTTCCTGAGAACTATAGAGGAATTTTTGGAGGCTGGTGCTGCTATCAAGGGCTTTAAAGATGTAAGGATTGTGCATGACATAATATATTTCTTTAATTTTATTTGACCTTTAATTCTATCTGCAAAAGACTGATGGACTTTGAAGAGTTAAATGGATTATAATAAACCCAATCAATTGGTGACTTCGATTTTAGCTTTTATAACTGATATGGTTTTATTGTTTGAGCACACTGACCCTTTTATAGACAAAACTATCTAGAATATGAAGAATATTTATATAAAGCTACTGACTTACACTTTTATTTCTCCAAATCTGTTTATAAAACACCACAGAAGCAATTTGTTTGCAATTGTCAAGGATAGCAGTCAACCTTTAATTTAACTTTTTCTTTGTGTATCATATCTTAGTTTACAGGGCATTTAATTATCAGTCTTTTCCCAAAAGTATCATACTTTAATGACATTTTACTGAGTAGAGCAAGTAAGTAGGATATAGCAACTATTCTTTTCTTGTTTATAAGTTATATGCACAAAGAGATGGTAATTGAACCAGCGAAAATTTGTAGGCTTTCTATCATGGTGAAATTTCTAGGAGCCCAGTGAAATAAATCTTACAAAATTGTTACTCCTGAGGTTAAGGATAAGTTTATCATTTTTACTTGCTTATTCTGTCTTGGCAGAGTTTGGCCATCTACTCTGCCTGCATCTAAGCTTTCTCATTTTTAGACAGATCTCTGTCTGTGCCTGGTTTGCCATATTTGAAGCCAACTCCATGTAGAGGTTCTTTGATGTTCATCACCTTCTTTGAGGGAGGCTGGGTGTTGCCAGGAGTTAACTTGTCTTGTTGTCAAAGATTCTTAGGAATAATAAAAACACCTTTAAATGCCATATTCCATAGGTCTCTGAGGTTTTTGAAAACCTTATTTAACTATTTTACCTTGTATATCTATAGAATGATATCTATCTGTTAGACCTGGAATATAGACTCTTGTGAAAAAATTAGACTAGTATTTGACATGATCATGATTTGCATCAATATACAAAATTATTTACCAATGAAATAAAAGTAACCTTATTTTTTAGTAACAATTAAGGCCTTGAGTTAAGGAGTAGACTCAGAAATCTGCCTTTTGTTCTATCCTCCCTCTATATTTCGATATCCCCCTTTCTTTTTTTTCAGCTCCCTTCTCTTTATCTGCAAAAGAAAGATAAAGGAAAAGAGAGGCATCCCTGAGTCCAACCTAATTTTCTGTCTGTATAAGACCAATAATAACTTATAATCAACTTCAGATAAAAATAAGTATCTGTAGGCAAAGAGAAAAAACAGAAACCTATCCAACACCCATTAAAAGAAATGGGACATTGTTCTCTTAAGGTTTCTTCAGGCTGATTTAGGGCTAATAATACTTCGGAAGCTCCCCCTGTCCCGCGCAGCCTCCTTGCCAGCAAGAAAGACGCGGGAACCAGGATCCTTCTGCAAATCTCTTTATTGAAGAATGAAGGAGGAAGACGCAGAGCACAAAGGGCGCCCTGCTTAAGTAGGTCCCGCGGCCCCAGGGCAGCGTGTGCGAAACGGATTGGCTATTAGGTCTTCACCAACTATGACGCCCCGGGCTGGGCGGTGATCAAGCCTGGCTGTACAGCTGTCGCATGTGCATTGACTCGTTTATTAGGCTCATCTCAGACAAAGGAGATAGGAAATTGGCGCCAACTCAGAGCGCGGCTCTCCACATCCCCCCATGCAAAATTTGGGGAAACTGTTTAAGTAAGCCAGGGTTAGCATTTGTGGTCCATTTTCTAAATGTTGAGAAATTTGAGGCTTAATAGGAGTCCTGTGTGGGAAAGTCTGAAATGCCGGGCCAATTGGGATCAGAAGATTTCTACAATGCTCTCCTCAAATGTCCTGTTATGATGGGTAACAGCAACTGATGTGTCTGGGCCTGGAAAATGGAATATGCAGGATGTCAGCTTCCAGCTTGCTGAGAGGAATGAATCCTGTCAGGTCTGATCCAGTATAACTGTCCAGTTCTTTTCTTCTGAAAACGTAATTTTTCACAAATATTATGCAGTTCTAACATTATAATCGTATGAGGCTTATGGGATACACAGAGCCGTTAAGATTAGTTCTCTGCTCATTGGATGAGTAGAAGTAAGACACCTGCAAATATTCCTTCATGCCATACTAATAATGGCCTCTGATTATAAGTCACAGAGAATCTGCACCAACTTAGTCTATGCATAGCATAGCTTAGTCTATGCATAGAAATTTGTATCTCAGCCAGTCTTAAAGTATTCCCATGTAGTGGGATTAGCAATAAAAATTACCTGCTTGTTCTGTGGTTTAAATTCTTTACATCCCAATTAAAGCCCCCTCTCTCTCACCTCCCAATCCCTCACCTCCTTCCCCTAGTCTTTAGAAAGTGAAGCCTTCCTCCCCTAACATCTTACCTCTGTTTATCCAGTGTCCTCTGTATTACCTTTATTCTCTTCCTCTATGGCTTGGCAAGGCCACCCTGCCAGAGGGGTGGTGAACAATATTAGGAGGCCTGAGTCTATGTCAGACGTAGTCCCTACTTCCCATATTGTGGGTCACACAAGGTGACTATGCTGCCTATCTACTACTTCTGAGTAGAAGGTCTAGGTCCACATCCTACATGGACCTTGGTTGGCAGTTCAGTCACTGTATTGTAATGTGGTTAACCTGAATTAAGTAGGTAACATCAGCTTATGAGTTAGACTATACAAATGTGTCTTTTTGGGTCTGAGTTACGTCCATCAGGATGATTGTCTCTATATTTGCCTGCAAATTTCAATATTTCTTTATTTTTGATAGCTGAATGAACCATAGTGTCTTCATCTATTCTTCAGTGGTTGGTCATCTAGGTTGTTTCCAGATTCTGGCTATTATGAACATAGTTGCTATGAACATAGTTGACCAAATGTCTTTGTTGTATTGGTGGACCCTCCTTAGAGTATATGCCCAGGAGTCATATGGCTGAGTCTTGAGGTAGGCTTATTCCCTACTTCCAGAGATAGCGCCAAATTGATTGACAAAGTGGTTGAACAAGTGTGCACTTCTACCAGGAATAGAGGAGTGTTCCCCTTTCTCCACATCCTCACCAGCATGTGCTGTGACTTGAATTTTTGATCTTAGCCATTTCCATAGGTGTAAATGGAATCTCAAAGCCATTTTAATTTTCATTTCCCTGATGACTGGGGATGTTGAGTATTTCTTAAAGCGTCTTTCAGACATTTGATATTCCTCTGTTGTGAACTCTCTATTTAGCTCAATCCCCATTTTTAATTAGGATATTTGGCTTGGTAATGTTTACTTTCTTGAGTTATTTATGTATTTTTTATATTAGTACTTTGTAAGATGTAGAGTTGGTGAAGATCTTTTCCCAGTCTTCAGGAGGTCATTTTGTTCTGCTATTTCCTTTGCCTTACAGAAGCTTTCAGTTTCATAAGGTCCACTTATTAATTGTGGATCTTAGAGCCTGGGCTGTTGGTGTTCTGTTCAGGAAGCTGTCTGCCATGCCAATGAGTTCAAGGCTCTTCCCCACATTTTCTTCTAACAGATTTAGGGTGTCCAATTTTAAAGATCTTCTAGAGGAATCTCTATCCCAGATCTCCAGCTGTCCTATAGAGGAACAGTAATAAAAGCAGCATGGTACTGGCATGGAAATAGGCTGGTTGAGCAGTAGAATTGAATAGAAGACCCAGAAACAAACCTCCACATCTTTTTGCATTTGACTTTTTACAAAGAGCACCAATCCATACAATGGAAAAAGAGGTAACATCTTCAACGAACGGTGCTTGTATAACTGGATGGCTACATGTAGAAAAATGTAAATAGACCCATATTTATCATTGTGTATAAAACTAAGGTCGAAATGGATTAAAGACCTCAACTTAAAACCAGACACCCTAACTCTGTTTTAATACATATTTTTAATTGATAATGATGAGATATGATAGAAATTGATTTACATTCAGAATTTTAGAAGCACCAAGATAGGAAGGATTTTTTCTTCAAGGCTGTCAAATACAAATAGCCAAAACACTAAGAATGTAACATTTATATAATTCTTGATTGTGTCATGGTTCTTATTGCTATAGGTAGTTTACTGTATATATGTGTAATAATATAAATGTATATGTAAAAAATAAAAAATATTTAATAAAAAAGAGAAACACAACTTAGAAACAAAGATAAACATTATATCGGCTTAAATGGCTGTTAAAAGTTATTCCAAGCAAATGTACCCAAGAAGCAAGCAGGAGTAGCAATTCTAATATCTAATAAAATAGACCTGCAACCAAAACTATTCAAATGAAATGAGGAAGGACAGACACATTATACTCATCAAAGGAAAACTAACCAAGATAACCTCCCAATGCAGAAAATCTATGCAGCAAACACAGGGGTACCCACATTCAGAAATGAAACATTACTAAAGCTTAAATCACATGGTGAACACTCTAATAATGGGAGACATCAACACCCCACGCTCATCAATGGAGAAGACAGAAGCTAAACAGAGAAATAATGAAACTCACTGATATTATGAATCTAATGGACCTAAGAGATATCTACTGAACATTTCACCTAAACACAAAAATACACCTTCTTGTCAGCACCTCAAGGAACCTTCTCCAAAATTTACCACATGCTCAGTCACAAAACAAGCATCAACACATACAAGTTGGAAATAATACCTTGTATCTTATCAGACACCCATGCACTAAAACTAGAACTTAACAACAACAAAAACAACAGAAAGCCTACAAACTCATGGAAACCGAGTAACTCTTTAGTCAACGACCACTGGACCAGAAAATGAATGAAGAAATATATTTTAAAAAACTATCTAGAATTCAATGAAAATAAAGGTATTACATAGCCAAACCTGTGGGATACAATGAAAGCATACTAAGAAGAAAGTTCGTTGTACTAAGGGCCTTAATTAGAAATTGGAGAGTTCTCATATGAGCAACTTAACAGTACCCACGAAGGCTCTGAAACAAAAGGAAACAAATGCACTGAAGAGCTTACTCAATGAAATAGAATAGAAGACACAGACAAACCACACACACCTACTGACACTTGATTTTTGATAAATAAGCCAAATTGTGCATTGGAAAAAAGAAAGCATTTTTAACAAATGATGCTGGTCTAACTGTATGTCTACATGTAGCAAATGTAAGTAGATCCATATCTATTACCCTGCACAGAACTCAAATCAAAGTGCATCAAAGACCTCAACATAAAACCACATACACTAAATCAATTAGAAGATATAGTGGCAAAAAGCCTTGAACTAATTGGCACATGAGATATTTTCCTGAACCGAGCACCAACAGCTCGCCAGTAAGATCACCAATTAATAAATGGCACTCTGGAAACTGAAAGTCTTCTATAAGGCAAAGGACATGGTCAACAGAACAAAATGACAGCCTACAGATTGGGAAAAAGTTGTTCATCAACCTTACATAAGACAAAGGTCTAATATCCAAAATGTATACAGAACAAAAATTAAGCACCAACTAATCAAATAATCTAATTAAAATGGGGTATCGAGCCAAAAAATTCTCTATGGAGGAATATAAAATGGCTGAGAGGCACTTAGAGATATGTTCAATGTTCTTAGTCATAAGGGAAATGCCAATCAAAATGACTCTGAGATTCCATCTTACACCCATCAGAATGGCTAAGATAAAAAACACAAATGACAGCACATGCTCTGAGGATATGAAGAAAGGGAAATACTCCTCCATTGTTAGTGGGAGTGAAAATTTGGTCAACTACTCTGGAAATCAATCTGCTACTTTATCAGAAAATTAGGAATAACTCTACTTCCAAACTCCATGGGATAGACCCAAAAGATGTTACAGCATACAAGTACAGTTGCTCATGTTCATAGCCACTTTATTTGTAATATCCCGAATTTGGAAACAATCCATACCATATGCCCCTCAACAAAAGAATGAATAGAGAAACTGTGGTACATTTACATAGTGAATACTATTCATCTATTAACAACAAGGAAAACATGCAATTCTCAGGGAAATGAGTGGAACTAGAAAAGATCATCCAAGTAAGGTAATCCAGACTTAGAAAGACACACATGGTATATACTCAGTTATGATTGAATTTTAGCCATATAGTCCAGGATTACCATACTTCAATACACAGACCCAAAGAAGATGACTAACAAGGAGGATCCAAGGGAGAATGCTTAAATCCTACTAAGAAGTGAAAATAGAATAGACAGCAGAAGTGGTTAAAGAAAGGGAGATTGGTAGGAGAAGAAGCACAGAAAGAAATGATGGTTGATATCAGATGTGGGGAAAGCATGAGTGGGAGGACAGAGGGCTTGCAAAGAGAAGAGAAACCTTAAATGGGGCTTCTCTGCATCAAGCTGGAGACATAGGATAGGGAAGATATGAGGGTGACTCTAGGTGAGATTCTTCATAGCCTGGGTCATGGACACTCAAAAGCCCACCCTCTAGACCAGACTCTTAGTGGAAGGAAGGTAACATCAGCACAATTACAAGAAAATTAGACCCAAAACCTACCCTGCCTTCAAGATGGTGCAGCAATAGAAATTATGCAGAGATCAGGTAAATATCCAAACAATTCCTGGCCCAACCTGAGACCCACCCCATGGGAGATAAGCCAGCCCAGAAACTACTGCTCTGCTTGCAACAGAAGCCAAGCAGAGCTGTCCTCTGAGTGGCTCTGCTGAGTAAACCACGTGCAGAGACCCACAACCAAATATTGGATGGAGGTCATGGAGTCTTGTGGAAGAGTAGTGGGAAGGATAGGAAGACTTGGAAAGGACAAGTGCTCCACATGAAGTCCTAGAATAGGGTGGAGCCAATAGGAAAAACAGGAAGGGATGGTGGGACTGGATGAAGAGGAAAGAGCGAACTATGACCAGGAGGTAAAGTGAATAACTAGTAATCCATGTGTGTGTGTGTGTGTGTGTGTGTGTGTGTGTGTGTGTGTGTGTGTGTGTGTGTTTACACCAATGTCCAAAGGAATCCTGATGCTATATATGGATGAGAGTCATATGTTAAAGTAGGAAGGCTCTGTTTTGTTTTATGTCTTGAATTACATGATAGAGAGTAAGTGACTAATAAGATTGTCATAAATACCAGTAAATGATATAAGTAAGATATCTTTATTCATTTTGATAGTGTCAGGTACTTTCTAGCACAATTTACCTGTATTAATTTATTTAAGCATCACAAGAGTGTTAATTCCCATCACTGTCTCTTCATTAAAGGAGATGAAAAGAAAGTACAGAGAGCTAAGTACTTATCTAAAGCCAAAGATTTAAGAAAGCTGAAGCCTAAGCCTGATAATCTCTGCCTGGAAATTTTGCTGCAGCATGTGTTAAACTCACATCAGGTTACACTGACTCTTACTGGTTTTGCCCATATCTGTGACATAATATGCCTTGCTAACCATAGTACAATATTGATAACAGACAGTAAAGCATTGTTTCAATTTTTTTTACTAAAATTAAGAATATGATTTATTGCTTCTCTCTAAGCTTTTGATTTCTGATGATGAATTGCACAGCTGAGAGCAGGACTTCATGCCTTGTTGGCTTATCATTGCTAATCAGACTTCATCTTATCTTGTCGATAATAAATTAAATTTATGGTATATAAATACAATGATATAGAAAAACATATGTTGAAGTTGTTAAAACCAAACTTTTAAAAAAATTATCTTCTATCTACTTGTTAAGCTAAATAATAGTGTAGAACCATCCTTTTTGGAAAATGTGTTAGCCCATATTCTCTTGGATGCCACAATAGAGATATAATAGGATACCTTTTAGGAAAGAATTGGGAAAACTATAAAATTCAAGACTTGATTCATTGTTTTACTCATGAATCAGATTAATTGATCCACACAGAAAATAATATTACATTTAAAATATTGAAAAGAAGACATGTCCATCGTCATTAGGAGAGGTACACATACTTTACAATCATAAGAGAAAAATATTTTTCTTAGTACGTAACATTATCACCTGATTCAGCAAGAACTCATGCATGTCATTGATCAGTGAGTGAAATTCCAAATAACCTTTGTTTTGTTGTATTTTTTCCTAACTAAGTAGAATTATGAACCAACATTATTGATGGAAGAACACTCATTCATCAATTACTTGAATGATCGGTTTTGCTGAATTGGATTGTGATCAAGCATTTAGTTATAGTCTGATTTTGCGAAACCATGATAAAAGTGCAAACCCAAACTTGCTAAAAAATGAGTTAGGCAAAAATCAATAAAAACATTCTGTAAAAAAAATCAATTGGCTATATGGACTTACAATAGGGCACAGCATTTTTATTGATGCTTGTAAACTGTGTCCTACAGATCCTTTATATCAGTAAAACTTGTCCTCCTTTTCAGAGCCCATCTTCGACACTCACCAGCACACTTCTACAAAGGTCACTGAAACAAGGCTAGAAGGTAGAAAAATAACTGTATAATTTGTTAAAATCTGATAAAATGATCTCAAGCCATAATATAAAATAACATAAACAATTTTTAAAACACATGGGTAACTTCATTAAAAAACTTAACATATGTTTAAATTCATTTCAATAACAAGATTGTCTTTTTTTTGGTTTTTTTTTTTTGTTCTCCTTTTTATTTTTTTGAGAATCATCACTGCCACAGGCAACTATCAAACATAGGTCACAAGGAGCTGTTTCCTGGATTTGCAGTCTATGTATAATATGTCTTAATACGTATAGCCTTCAGTAAGAGACATGTTTCTGATGACACTGTAAACATCATGTCTCAGACTTGATTATAAAATACAAATTTTTGATTTATTCATAATCTGTCCATAGAATTTCTTGATGAATTGTCAGGGAAAAATAAAAAAGGTTGTCTTGTGTGTTTTCTTAAAAAAAAAAAAAAAACTGTGTAAAGACAATGGAATGCCGTCATTCAGTGTGCGTGAACCAGAGTAGAACTAGAGTTTGCAATCCCACCAAACTCAGTTAACTGCATCTTGCCAACAACAATGTAAATCAGCTAAATTAGAAGCAGATCATTTCCCAATTAAATCTTTTAAGGAGCCCTGCACTTTTAAACATAATTTTGCATCATAAAGAAGTTTTTGGAACTCACAAAATCTTGGTGAAGCGTATTGACCTACAAAAACTTTAATTAACTTTAATGTTTTAGGTCCTGAGTCTAAAGAATGTTCTGCTACGCAGCAATATATAATTAGTACAAGTATTATAAAATTCTACACAAAACACAATTTACATTACAATTATGTGATTGTAATAAAGGACAACATAAGCAGTGATCTCCCTGTTCTTGATTATTATTTATACTAACTGCATTTATATCAAAGCAGAACAATCTGATATATTATGTTCTGTGAAATTTAAATAGATAGTATCTAACTCTTCTCATTGCATATAAGATAATCCTAATGACATTTCAACAGGAGAATGAAATGTTACTTAAAAGATATAGGTTCCTGAAGCAATTTGAGTACCAAATAAATAAAATCATTACAATAATACATATTCTGGAAAATAGAAAATGATCCTGATAGAGTATCTAAGTTTCTCTCTGTAATATTCCAAGCAAGGTTTCCATCATCTAAAGAGAAAGGAGGTCCCTAAGTTGGTTTCTGACATTGTTACCCACTCTGAATGGATTGCTAATGAAACCTACAAGAAGGTGGTACTAAAAAGCTTTCCATCCTAGTAACTTTGACTATGTGCTTGTATCATGCTACAAGCTTTATTTCACAAAAGCCTAAGACTGTATAAATTCAAAGACATATTTTAAGTGAATGCTTTCACCCACTAAACAATTACACTTGTCCTAGTGAATACCAAGACATAGAGCTCTCCACCTAAAAAGATGAATGAGCTATAATTCTTGGGTTATAGTATAGGTAGGATAGTGTGTCCTTCCAGGATTGATTAGCACTAAAGTTATTTCCAAATTTTGAGACAATTTTCTAGCCTATTTTATTTAACTAAAAATTTAATAATTCCATATATGTATATAATTCATTCCTATCACTTTTACTTGCCAACCCTGCCCTATCTCCCTCATACCCCGTTGATATCTCTCCCCAAAGTTTCTATCCTGCATTCAGGTCTTTTGGTATTGTGACCCAATACATTTAAGAAAGATCTTTGTGGCCTGTGTTTGGAATTATCCATGGGAGTCTGGTGGACTCAGCATTGGGTAGACAACTGATGGTATCGTTGAAAGACCCCATTTCTAAATGTTGTTTAGTCAAGGCTTGCTATTTTGTAAATGATTCTATTTTGTAAGGCTTTTACAATGGTTAAGGGAGGTCACCTGAAAGGCTCAGTCAGACTGGAAAAATACCACCATGTCACAAGGCTCGCAGATGTCACAAGGTTCGTGGTCACCCACCATTTCACAAGGTCTGCACAAGCGGTTCTGGGAAACTGCCCTGGGGTCAAGTTATTGAAAAAACAGGATGTATGGTCAGTGAATAGGCTAGCCTAAACATTTCCTGATTCCAAAGCCCTAATCAGAGCTAAATCTAGCCGCATTAAGTTAGCCAATCAAGACCCTGTAACTATGCTTCTCGCTTCTGTAACCCCTGCTTCCTGCTTCTCACCCTATAAAAGGGTCTCCTCCCCTTCACTCGGCGCGCCAGTCATCTGATAGACTGTGTCGCCCGGGTACCCGTGTAATCAATAAAGCCTCTTGCGTTTGCAACCGGACTTTGGTTTCGCTGGTTCTTGGGGAGGGTCTCCCTGACGAAGGACACTCCGTGAGGAGGGTCTTTCATCGTGAATGCCCCATTCCCAGAACCTATCAGTAGTCACTAGTTTCAGCATAGAGGGCTAGGCGTTGTGTTTTCCCCATCCATGATAGAAATTGTCTTAGGAAAGTTCATTGCAGGCAATTGCAGAGGCTGTGAGCTTTTCTTAAATTAATTAATTTATTTATTCACTTTACATGATAATTGTAGTCCCCTCTCCTTCCTCTCCTTGTAGTCTTATCCTCACTCCTTCATCCTCTTGTACCCTCTTGCCTACCCCTCAGAAAAGGAGAGTCCGCCACCAACCCATCCCAGCACATCAAAGCACACCAGGACCGAGCATATCCTCCTCCTCGTTAGCCTGGCAAGGAAGCCCAGATTGGGCAAGTGTTCAAAAAACATGCAAGAGAGGCTTTGCCAGAGATAGGCCCACCCCACTCTTACAAGGGGACCCACATGAAGACCAAGATGCCAATCTGATACATCTGTGTAGGAGCCTAGGTCCAGTCCACACATGGTCTTTGGTTGGTCTTTCAGTCTCTGCAAGCCCTTCTGGGCCGAAGTTATTTGGCTCTGTTGGTATTCTTGTGGAGTTTCTGTCCCTTCCAGGTACTTCTATCCTTCCCCCCATTGCACCATAAGGCTTCCTGCTGTCTGCCCAGTGTTCAGCTGTGAGTCATCCGTTGCTGGGTGGAGTCGCTCAGAGGACAGCTATGCTAGGCTCATGTCTACAAACAGGAAGGGCTGTGAGTTTATAGTGTCATACCCAGAAGATCTATTTTACTGCCCTCCCACACTGTTTTCCTGGTGTGTGTGTGTGTGTGTGTGTGTGTGTGTGTGTGTGTGTGTGTGTGAATGATGTGCACTGAGCAACAGTGGGTCAACATTCAGTTATTCTCGGTATCTGTAGCTTTGTCTCTGAATTTATCATTGCTCACTGCAAAGTGACCCGTGTCTGTTATCGGATTTAGTCTGAAAGCAACATTTGTGTATAAGTAGAGGCATAAGTATATACAAGATTGCTTGACGCCATGTCAATTTTGCTAAACACCAGCATTAGATTTCCTCAAGAGCCTATGAATTCACATGAATTATTGTTGTTGTTGATGATATTGTTGTTATTACTGAATTTATAGTACCAGACATGAAAACTCCTGCCTTTCAAGCAACCCTCAAATCTATCAGAGAGCAAACAAAAGTCCATTCACACAATTAAAATTATTTGAAGATAATAAAATAATTTCTGTTGAAATACTTTATACTGTGAAAAAAATTACTCATTGTTTTTTATTTTCTAAGAAATGATCTAGTAAGAAAGCAATATTGTGGAGAAAAAAATCACATGGATTTGATAGGTAGTTCTGTTGAATTATTATTACATTGGGCAGCAAAGACTGAATTTAATCAATATGACTCAAAATTGTCATAATAGCATCTATATATTCCCAGTTATCAGTGACACATTAGAACTGTTGTGCATTGTGATTTTAAAATTAAGGTACTTGTACAGATTGAAGCTAGATGAACATTTGCATTTTCTTGCAGTATTATGAACTATGACAACCGACCCTTAATTATGATTTGCAATAGTGCAAAATATCTATGTATTAATGTTATATTAGGAAAGATGGGGTTCAAGTGCTAATTTCTTTAGTCCTGCATTTCAATTTCTAAGGAATTTTGTTGTAAGGTAAGGCTTTGTTACTTTATTCAGACACTAAATTCAGTTTAGATTTTACTTTTTAAAGTTCTATAGTATTTTTCACATTTGATTATTTATCATGCATTGGTCTCCTGCACATGCATTAAAGTGTGTGGATGTTAAAGCACTATGAGGACAAGTTAGGGGAGCCAATTCTCTGTTTCTGGATTTCATACACACAAGATGAAACAGCACAATCTCAAATTTTTGTACCCCCATTTGTAAAAATATACACAAAGCAAAGATCAAATATAGAGCATACAATTTTGCTGATATCTTTATTTTGTTATAATTATCTTCACATCACTGACTTGGTCCCCAACCAATACATTCCATACACTAGGGAGTGTGCCATGTTCATTCAGGATTGGATATTACACCTTTCTGATAAAGTTTTTACCAAAATACTTTTGCTTCTTTCTTATGCTATGATTCTTAATAGTGAAATATAAACCATGAGCATTTATTTTTTCTTTTTAGGCAGCATAATTTTATAACTGGGGTAAAATTGAAACTACATATATATTCATTATTAGCATTCCATATATTTCCAATACTCTTTGTTCTCTTTTACTAATATTTAGAACAGATATATAGAGGACTAACAAACAGTATACAGTTTGGCATATTAAGCTGCAATTGTTTAAATACAAAAGTAACATGGATTCAATTATAAGGCATTTTCCCTAGAAAATGGAGACTCTGCTATTACAAGGTGTTTTCAAACATGGGATCTGAGGTTCAGAGGGTTTCAATGTTTTACCATATTTTTAGGTGGTTTTTATATAGATCAATACCAGGTGAGTTATCTTTAATTGTTGTTGAGTTTATATTAGGAATGATAAACTTAAAATGTGTGTTACTCATCAGTATGAGTCATTTTTAATGACCCAACCAAAAGAGGAGAGGAGGAGGAGACACTGTCCTTCATGGTCAGTGTTTATAATAGACAACAGAAGCAGAGGTTATAATGTAATGAGAGGGATGCTCAGAGTACCCATAGAGACAGGAAGCCTGGGAGTATCAATCTCTGTATTATTTCAGAAGCAGCATGTCTACAACTCAGTGCCATTGTAAACTCTTTGATATGTATTAATGTCCCAAAATGGTACATAGAAGGAGGAAAAATTCAAAAGAAATTATTTAAAACAGAATAATTAAAATTTGTGTCCTATATAAAATTATTTATATCGGGAACAGTCAGACGGGAATCCCCCATAAAGCAATAGAAATAAATATGAAAATACATAAAAATAACAGATTACCAATAGTTTGCATTAGGAAGATCAAGAGACTTCAGGAGAGAGATTAGACATTAATTTCCCTGAATGTTCTTTTGGAGAAATAGTTATTAGAGCTGGCAAGATGACAATAATTCAAAATTGAGAATGACCTGTAAAAATAGTTTGCTTAGCAGAAATCTTGACCTATTGAGTTTGGCCTATACTTGTTCAGGTTCCAATTTGTATTATTAATTTCCTGATAAAATGTACTAAAAATCTTTTCCTTGGAACAATGGTATACTTAAGCATATAGGTTCTGTTTTTCATTTTTATGTGTAGCAGTCACATTGGTTTAATTTCTTTTAAGAAGGAAAAAGTCATTGAAGGAAAACAATGAATGACACAGTTCTATGCCTGTACTAAATGCTTCAAAATTTAAGTAATTTAAGTTTTAGAAAGTGAAAACTAAATGAATTAAAGGTATTGCATATTTTCAAATGATTTAACTTCTTAGTAAAAGTAAGTAGAAATTCTATTTTCTGATAATAAGTGAAGACTCAGACTACTTACAAAATAGTGTATATTATGTATTTAAACTAACTAAAGTAAATTAAAACACACAAAAAGTAGACAATATGTACATAAAGACACTTATTTCAAGGTAAAATGCTTGAGTTATGGAACTATGATTAAAATTACTGACTGATCACTATGAATTTCCTTTGTTATTTATTGTCACAATATTAATTATGATGAACTCATTTAGAATTAATTTGCATGTCATAACTAGTTCTTTGGGATTTCACCAGCGATTTCAGTAGTGATTAATTGCACAATTATTTTAAAGGGTTAGCAATTTTCATAAAGCTTCCTCCCTGACAAAGGCATTTGAGTTGCATTCTGGCAAATACAGTGTGTAACAGGTACATTTGTCTTCTCACCATGGATCCATAATTAATCCTTTAGTTTGTCTCATTAGGAAACATGAACTCCTTCCTAGATATGCTAGCTTATAATATCTCTATGATACCTAACTAAAATACAGTATTTTATAGATCAATATTTTATTATTAAAAATACCAAAATAGAGAAATGCATATGACATTTTTATTTCTTATGAAAGAGCACCCAAAACATTAGTACTCAACCAAAGGAAATAAATGAATGAGAGACATTAATAAAAATAAATAAAAGAATTTTAGCAATGTGAATGTACTGCTTTTTGAAATTTACAATATAATCTTACTCATAGAGAATGAGGTAGAAAGTTTAAGAACATTTTCTCTATATCCTAAGAAAAAAGAATATAAGACAACAGATCTCTCTTGAATTTGGTGTTGTTCCAAATTAGCATCTTCAAATTATATGGGCTACACATACATCTATAAAGCTCTATTTTTTAGTAATATTAGATTAATTTATTATAGCCTATATTATTTTGTGTGTTTTTTTCTGCTAAAACTTTTATTCTCAGTTATGAAACTATTCAGCAATTCTAATTCCATAGGAAAATAAGTAAAGAAAAATACTGGATATGTAAATGTATCATATCTTTTCCCTGTGCTTTTATCTTTCTTCTCCTAGTGACCTTAACACAAGCAATTACACACATGAGGAAGCAACCTATTACACACATGAGGACACTATTTCTCCATATTTAAGTACCATTCCTCTATTATCTTCTATCAAATACCCAAACTAAAGTTTACAATACATTTCAGTCTTCAAGGATGACATCCCCTATAGTAAAGTTATAAATATTTATGTTTTCCATTTAATTTTATTAAATTTTAATCCATGATCATGTAACTTAAAATTTCAAATAAATTTCGGTCAATATGTAACCATCATCATTTAAATACATTCTTTATACAACATTCAAAAATTCATTTCAAATTTTCCATTTTTACAAGAAATATGTTTTAATTTAGAGAAATTTATGAGAAATGTAAAAAAACCTAGTATATTACAATGAACCTGTATCATGGGGAACTAACAATGTATTAAAAATTACAAGAGGGTAGTAATCTTACTAATCTTGTACAAACTATATATCTATAGTTACAATAACACATATAGTCTTACAAAATAGTAATCATTTCCTAATAACAAATATCATTTGGGGACTTGAAAACGTTAGGGATTTTTCTCCGTGAGAAGTAATTAGAAAACAATACTGTAGTGGCTGGAGAGATGGCACAGAAATTAAGAGCACAGGTTTTTTTTCTCAAGGAGATCCTTTTCTAATTCCCAGTACTTATATGGTGGCACAAGCCATTTGTACTGTAGTCCCAATGGATCTGTCACATCCTTCTGGGATCTGTGGATAACGTAGACATATGGTTCACAGACATTCATGTAGGCAAAACAGTTGAGGTTTAAAAACTCCAAGCATTTTTACATAGTCTTTGTTTAACTTTAGTTTTCTATAAAAAATTATGGAGAGATATTTATAAACGTAGAATATGTAAACATAGATTTATATTTATAGAACTATAGATTTAAGGCTTAAATGAATTTTTTGTTATCTCAGTGTGTCATTTGTACTACAATTTACGTGTTTCATATTGTTACTAAACAAAAGAGACAAGAAGACTTCTGGAATCTATTACAAAAGCTTTTTAAGAACAGGCTCTTATTTATTTATTGCCTTATCTAATAATTTTTTCATTAGAGTCTCACCTTTCAAGATATTAGAGAGTATTAACTTGGTCTACATTATTTAACATAACTGCTGTCTTTCCTGTAGCTTTTCAAATATCTAGTGTTTTTATTACCCCTCACCAATATATACTACTATAGTTTAACTCTGAAATGCACATATTTCGAGGTCAATTTTTTCACAATCAAAACCTGTTGAGAATCAAAATCATGTGTAAAAATATTTCATTCGTTTCAAAAAATAGCATTATACAATTAAGCCATTTTTAACTGCACATAAATAATAATGTTATTAAAAATATTTGTTATACGCCAAGCAAGATTTTTCCAGTGTTACATGTTGTTTCTTTCACAGAACCCCCAGAAAATCATTAGATATTTGTCTTTCTCAAACTCCTGATACAAGCTAGATCACAGAACTAGCTCAGTTCCATACAGTGAATGAGCCTTGCACCCAGGCCATGTGCCCCATCAGCTATATACCAGGGGCCATGAGAAAACAGAGGCAGAGGGGGCTATTACAATCAGAGAACTAAATAGCTCATTTTTTTTTGGCTTCTAACACTTGGGATCCTTTAAGTTGTTTTTATCCCTCCCAGAATCTGTGTCACTATGAGAATAATCAGCCTTATCTCTGTAATGTGTTTTAAGGTGAATGTTTTCTCTGTAATGTTATTGAGAAAGTTGAAAAACGAACATACTAGAGAGGATTGGCAGGGGGGGGGGGAGGGGAAGCAAAAAACAAAACAGAACTCTTATCTCCAGATGCACTGATGCATTTAAATGTAATCTGCACACAGAAAAAAAATTTTTTTTACTTTGAGTAGACAGGCTTATCTGTGTTCTTAGTATAAAACCAATAACAATTTGGCAGCATTTCTACTCTCCTTTGTTTTCATTATTTTCACTTGAATGGGAAGATGTTAATGCTACTGAATGACTAAGATATTACAGAGAAATGTCATTTTAAATACTTAAAGAAAAGTTATCATAATTTGGACTATTTAAGGAAAATAATTGAAAATTTTAACATTTTAAAATGATCTGTTCAGTATTTGAGTATTTTTGAAGAAATTTCATTCCAAATTGATTAAAAGATGCACAGGTGGGAGTGAAGGGTAGCTTTGGAAGAAGTTGAGGGAGGGGTGATTAGGACCAAAATCCACTGTAGGAATATTATCCGAGAACTAGAAATAAAGAAAAAATGATGACAAACAGGTAAACCATAAAAGTAGTCATCTCATTTACAAAGTACTTAGCTTATTGGCTACTATATTTTTATTTACCTACAAGTGTTCTACAAATCATAATTCTAACTGGAGTGATTATATTGGTAAATTATTATTAATAAAACAAGTGTTATATTAGGATTAAAAAGGCTTTGTTACTTGTAACTATTTTGACTGAAATGGTAAAAATTTAATTAAATTCAATATGTTTTAATTTGGGTTTATGGACATACTTAAAATTATATCTAGCCCATAACATTAAACACACACAGACACACACACACACACACACACACACACTTTAAAGAAATAAAGTAAAAAGATGTGAGAAAAATACTATGCTTGAAACATTTTTTAAATACATCATTTCTTTCAGATATTTCTTTATTGAGTGTCAAGTAGGAGTATGTTAATTATGGTTTATTTTTCTCAATATCATATTATGATGAAAATTTCTATGCATAAAATATGTAAATATTTTCCAAACCATCCAATAAGTGTTTTACATTTTTTAGTATCTACATTTAAAAACAGACAGCCTTTTTTGCAAGATATACACCTGGTATAATATATATGAATATACTAAAGGAGAAGAGATGAGGAATGCTGTCACTTGTACATCACAGGACCACTGCACATATAAACTTACTGCAGCTCTGTTTACCCACACAAGATAAGTAAACCAAAATTCCAGCATGGATGAAGGAGAAGCTATCTAGGGAAGCAGTTATTAGATGTAGTGGACTATTAACAAACAAACAAACAAACAAACAAAAAAGGCAAAACAAAATACTCAAAGAAGAAAAGAGGGACATAAAATTGGAACAGTAACATATTGTTAGGATACGGGAGAAGTTGCACAAGAAAAATGGGGTCGTGATGATGATTTCGCATTGTTCAGAGGACATCAACCTGGTCCTCACCACTGTTGTGTTCCATTGCATTTTCAGCTCCACCAAGGTGGGGCAGCCTTGATAGCTTCCACTGCTTCAAATCCTGTTTTCTAACAAACTGTTAATATGTCTCATTTTGGGGGAGTTTAGACCTCATTTAATAATAAGTTATTTAAAATGCATTTCACTTCCTGTCACTTTGTTATTTACGTGCAGCTTTATTACCCCTATTTTGATTCAGTGTTCTGGATTTACTTTTCCTGTGCCTCCTGTGGACATGTTTAACCTTTTCTTCAGATGTAAATTACTTTCTAAATATCTCTGTAGAGCTGGCTTAGCAGTCGTAGATTTCTTAAAAAATTTTAAACCATAATAATTTTTTCTTTTTCTTTTGATTATGATTAATAGTTCTGCAGCATGTGATAGATAGCGAAAGAATCTTTGCTCTTTCCTAACTTGTAGAATATTGGTTCAATCTCTCCTGGCTTTCATAATGTCCATTGGGAAAAAGAAATACTTTTATTCTAATGGATCTGCCTTGGTATGTGACTTGATCTATCTATAGTCATTTTCTTTTTTATTTATTTTATGTATATTTTATTTATTAGAATTTATTCCCATCCTGATTGTTAGCAATATCCTTCCTTTGTTTTCTGTTTCATTTGACTATTATACGATGTGGGATGTTTCTGTTCAACTCCTTTCTACTTGGTGTTTTGTATTTCTCTTGGACTCAATAGTATCATTTTCTTAGATCATTAAACTTTTCTATTGAGGTTTTGTTTAAAAATATTTTCTGTGCCACTGGTGGGGGTCTCTACTCCTAATACCCATTATTCATAGCTACGAGCTTTAGAGTGCTTTTATATAGTTCTTGAATGTTTTGTTGAAGGTTTTTTTGTTTTGTTTCAGATAAATTTTCTTACACTGTATGATCCAATTACTCTATCTTATCTTCAAATCCAGACAATTTTTTGTAATCCAACACTAAGCTTTAAGGTGTTATGAATAAACCTTGTTTCAAAAGACAAATGATCATTGGCCTCACTGGATGAATGTTTCTTTAAAAGACGTGGGACTTTTACATACAATATCCAAAAAGAGCAGAGTCTAATTTTCTGCTATTGAGGGACCATGTTGATATTGTTTGCCATTCTGCAATAACACATCACCTCCACACTATAAAATTTAAAGCCAAAAGAAATAGTATAGGAGCTTTTATTTAAAACAAATACCAGTTTCTCTCCGTTTTAAATCCTAAGGTTTGATGTATGTGTTTAAAACCCTTTTTATACTGCACTGACAGAAAACATGAACTTTATGCATTTCTTTATCTCATGCCGATGCATTTCTGACAACTCTTCAAGATTTCATTCCTGACATACCTCATAATTCTATAGCCCAACATACTTTAACTAAAGTAGACTGATCTTGAAATTGAAAAAACTTACAAATTTACCAATCTTTTAAAAAGATATAAAATGGTAAACAAGCAAAGGAGTAATACAACAGAGACAAGAGATACAGAGATGGAGGGAGAAACTGAGAGACAAAGGAGATAGAGGCAAAGCTAGAGATACAACTAGACATAGAGAGAGAATGCATAGATACAGACAATTAAAGGAAAAGTAAACATTCAATTCTACCATTGATACATAATGGATCACAAGAAAGATATGAGAGAGAAAAGACAGCAAATTAAAGTTTTAGAATACAGTTTGTAAGTCTGAGGGAACTGCATTAAAATTAAAACCATTTATTTCCTGTAATTTAATTTAGCACACATTAAAAGATTACTGAAATGACTTTGCCTTTATATTTTATTATACTACCTCCGAATCATTAAAACTTCATCTTTTCATATTTAAATATGATACGTGAATGTTGCTGCTATGCAGAAAATATCCATATAGTTCACTCTACAAGCTTGGTACACAAGTATGATGGAATTTAATCTGTCCTTGTTCCACTGGCACAAAATAATTAGATACCAACAGAGAATTAGTCAAGTGTAGCCATGTTTTGAACTAGATTTAACTAATTCCTCTTTCTTCTGTTTAATGTAATTTCAAATTCAACGTAATTATATTTGGACAAGGTCCTTTGGTTAAAAGTGAAGCTGATTATATGAAACTTAGACACTTAACTACTTCATTCAAATGAAGCAAAGCATTCTAGCTTATCAATGTATTTTGACTACTTTTTATTACAATGTCACAATGACCTATATTTAATTACATAGAGATAATATTAATAAGAGACTTTTAATCATTCATTTTATGAAAATCAATACTTTATTCTTAAGAAAAATATTTTTCATAAAATATAATCTAAGTGATGTTGCCTTTACATCATTAAACATCTCACTATATACATGAAAGGTAAATTGCATTTTCATGCTGAAGTGCTAGTTATTTTATAATATCAAATCCATGGAATATAAATCAATGAATAAAATACATGTTTTATATTTTATTTAATTTATTAATAGATAAAAATGGAATCAATAAATAATAGACTGTTTCCGCATTATGATAAATTATTTCTGATTTACTGGTGGCTTATAGTTTTTCATGATTTTAAAACTTGTTCATAGTGATTCCTGACACATTACCATAGATGAATATGTAAGGAAATCAGTCACATAAAATTAAAGATGTCACCATGGTTTGACACAACATATTGGAAACGATACATGTCTGCTACACAGCTTTATTGTTATATGCCACATCTTATCTGCCCTGCTGAACACAGTTAGATTTTTCTGTATAACTAACATATTTTTAATTGCATTACTTGAAAATATTTTCTTTTCTTCCCAATGGTAGAATAGGTTACAGTTTGCTTCTCAGCCATGATAATAATCACTGTACTATCACTCCTAGGTATCTGATGCCCTTCATAATGTCCATTAATAATATAGGGTTTGTGTAGCACTGAGCTAAAAATGCAAGCTAACAAATATAATAGAATATAGGATATCACTACTGTAATGAAAACAAAACAACAATATATTAAATTTATGATGCCAATATATGAATGTAAGAAATTGACATACAAGACAGGTTAATCAGTTCTATTCTGGTGACAGGAATAAAAACACCTGCACAGGTTTCCTCAACTGTCTCTAATTACTGTTTTAAAGAAATGTTTTTAGTCCCATATAACATGCTCCAAAAGGGGAGCATGTTATGTAAGATTTAATAGGTACAGGACAAGTAAACGTAAACCAAAGCTTCCTCAAATATATTGATAAGGATGCTATGTGGTTAGGTTTTATCAAAATATGCAAACTTCTATTGTACATCTCAGATGCCAACTAATGACACTCAAAGTTCTTGGATTTATATAATTTAGCGGTCTGCTGAGAATAGATTTTTAATGTTTTACTTGATGGTCAGAAACAAGAGTGTAGCATGGTAACTTTACATCCTCATTGTAACATTACGCCGTCTCTTGTCACCTCCAATCCCACCTTCCTTTCCTTATAACCCCCCCTCCCTCCCTTAGTCCTCAGAAAGGGGAGACCTTCTCCTATAACACCTGTCTTCAGCCTATCAAGTCTCATCTGGACTTCCTGTATCCAGTTACTCTGTGGCCTGGCAAGACCACCTGCAATTAAATAAGTAAGTAAGTAAGTAAGTAAATAAATAAATAAATAAATAAATGTTTTAAAAAAACATAGATGCTGCTAAGCATAGAAGGAATTTTTAACATATAAGACTAATTGAATTAAAACAGAATTTTAATATTCTGAAAAGAAAGAGCCTTAGTCAATACAAGAGGCTATATTACAAAATAAAAATTTTATTAGAAATAAAAAAAGAGTGGAGAATGTTTGGCTAATGAAGTGATAATTAATATATCAAAACCATCTGGTCCTGAGTGCTTAGTATCTGACTCCACTGTCAAGATATTCTAATCCTCATCCAGCCTTTAATACAGGTATGGCTCTTCTGGGAACATTGGTTTACATAATTATTTTTAAATTTATTATTCTCATAACTCTATTTGGTAGCTAATTCATTTACAGGAGAATTATCTATATTGAATCTTCAGTAGAGAAAGCTCCCAGAAAGAAAAGTTTGTATCCACCATGACACATAACAAAATTATAGAAGTCACTAGATTCATGCAACATTGAAATGGTAGATGTAACACTAATTGGATAGAGACTGCAGATGTTGAAAATCATTTTGTAAGTTTACATCCAGGATGTCATGTTGATTACCTTATTCATTTTAGTGGACTATTTAACATACATCACCTTATTGACTGGTTGACACATTCAATTTTTTCTCTAAAACATATTTGCAAATATAAAATTAAAATTATGGGAAATTTACACTACAACAATATTCATTTACCTTTAGCTCCTTCAAAATAACTAAAAATGAGAATCTAAACCAAACCCTGCAACAGGTAAAGACACTTATATCAACATGTATGATATAGGATTGGAACTGATCCATTAAAAGGAATATTGTTCAATGCTGGAAGAATACTCTAGTGCCTGGCCAATGGGCAATACTTTTGAACAAGTCACCTGAATATACCCTAAGTTGTTGGGACAGTTGATTGCTTTCATACACTTCCTTTTCTTGCTGAACAATACATCCTGGAATTGTACTTGGAATAAAGCCAGGCTTGGCTTGCTCTCTAGCACTCAAATAGTAATAACAAACAAAAAACAGACTTGCAGCAAATCTGAACTTGGGTCTCCTCCAGAGCTGAATTTGTGTAAATAAAGAGAGAAGTCAGAGAATATGAGCAGCTTGCTTAGCACTTCTGGAAAGACAGGCACAGGCAAAGCCAAATTATGACTATTGCATTCTCTTTCAAAGCCCAGCAGATTTATTGCGCCAACATCATCAAAAATCAATGAATATTAAAATGTGGTTAGAGCTGGGAAGCCTGACTCTGTAATAATAAGTATGACCGAGGTACTCACAGAGAATTTAAAACAGAACAACAGAAATAATTATATATAATATATTACATATGTATGTATATATAATATTTTGTTGTTATTCTCTTATCATATATGTATATATATTAATTACAATCTGGAATATATTTTCAACTGTACATCTAAGAATTGGTTAATGTTTAAAATGTGCAAGTCAATTCTTCAATCTAATTTTTCTAAAACAATAGATAATTAATGACCTGATTTAAATATAAGATATACATCTCTATAGACATTTAAGGAAATAATGCATATATAAAGAACTGAAAAAACTTGGAAAATTTTCCATATTGTTGAGAGATGTTAAACTGAGTATTGTTCTTGCAGAAGCCTGGAGTTTGATTCTCAGAATTATGTTGGATGACTAACAACAACCAATAGATCCACCTCAGTGGGATCCAGCTGCTTTGGCAGTCCTGAACACCTGCACCCACCTGCAGGTGAGTATACATGAACCCCTGCAGATTCATACATACACAAATGTATAAATAATTTATAATTAAAAATGTATTTTCTATTCTAAATGTTATTAATGATTATAAAAGAAATATGAAAACTACAATGAACTCTTCACGCAATAAGAGTGTCTAGTATCAAAAATACTACAAATAAGTATTTTGAATAAAGTAAGAAAAAAACACTTGGTGTGGAGAGATGGCTCAGTGGAAAAATTACTTGGAGCAAAACCCTAAGTGCATGCTTGCATATGAGCACTCATGTAATATATTAGGCATTGCACAATTGCTGGCAAATTCTGAGTCTTCCTGCACTAAAAGAGTGGTAACAAATTATGTGTGATAATCACAAAATGTGAGAGTCAGTTACAAAGTGAGGTCTTTCTCAAAAGAATAGGTAAAGTGACAAAAGAGAACATCTAACCCTCCTCTGACTTCTAAGTGTGCACACAGGCAAGGGCATCCATATACAAGTGTGCGTAAATGTAAATAAAAATTCTTTATGTAGGTTTCTCAAAAGGTAAACATGTAGAACATAGCACATATACAAAGAAAATAAGTTACAGTTTGACAAAGGGACATCTGAACACTCAGGTTCACTGCAGCATTAATCACAGTAGCCAATAAATTGGGAACAAAGTATATGTCCACTGACTGATGAATGAATAGAGAAAATGAGATGCGTATATACAAAACTATAGTTTAGGCACAGAAAATATAAAATCTGTGCGTCATGTGTGTCATTTGGCTTAGAACCTGAGATCATTATATTAACTGGACTATGCCAGGTACACAAGGGAAAGTACACACATGCACATACACACACACACACACACACACACACACACACACACACACACACGGAATCTAATTAATTTGATCAAGTAGAGTTTGAGAGTTAATTGCTGATTACTGGAGGTGAAGTAGAGTAGGAATGATTGGATAAAAGACATAGTTTGTTAAATATGTATTAAGCCATAGATATACAGAAACAGAAACCTACCAAACTACCAGACTATAGAAGAGACCATGGTGTGCCTATTTCAAAAGGATAGAATGAAGTATTTTATAAGCTTTCACCGTAAAGACATTATGATTATGGAAAAGATAGATGCATTTTAACTGCTTTTTACATTATCTGTTGGTCATGTGATCCAAACCCGGATATGATACTCTATTAACATGGATCTAAAAAAATATTATTTAACCATTTTTTAACTCAGTATCATAGTTAAGCTATATGGAATGTTGCAACAATTAGAGAACTTACTGTGCTTCCAGCGGACCAGAGTTCAGTTCCCAGTACCCTTATCTTATGGCTAACAACCTGAAACTCCACTCCAGGCCTTTGAAGACACATTCAAATACACACACACACACAAACACACACACACACACACACACACACACACACACACACACACACACACTGCACACAATCTTTTTAAAAAAGTATTATCTGTATGAATTAAAATTACAAAGTAAATGAGTTTAAAAAATACTACCCTGGGTAGGTGTGATTGTACACTCCTTTAATCCTAGTATTCAGGAGGCAGAGGCAGGTTAAACTCTATGAGTTTGAAGTCCACATAGTCTCAAGAACTTGGTTCTTGAGATACATAATTAGAAGCTATGATAAAATGGTAGAAGAAAAACTTAAGACTTTAATGAAATCCTTGGGACTGGAGAGGTGGATCAGAAGTTAAGAGCACTGGCTGCTCTTCCAGAAGTCCTGAGTTCAATTCCCAGAAACTACATGGTGGCTCATAAACTTCTATAATGATATTGGTGCCTTCTCCTGATGTGAAATTGTACATGGAGACACAACATTGTATACATAAGAAATAAATAAATAAATAAATCTTTTTTTAAAAGAAAGAACGGAAAAGAAATCATGAACCTTTTTTCCTAGTCAGAATCTGTGTCTGCCTGCTTACTTACTTAGAAAGGTATAATGTTTTCTTGTTTCTCCTTTCAATTTCTTTCAGATCCTGCCCAGAGCCTAAGTATGCTTTTCTAGTACATTGGGCTTTTTTGTTCCTTCTGTAGAGCTCCATTCCCAGCCATCTACTTCCTGTGTGCCAACTAAATGCCAAGATAGCTCTTCTTGCATGGCTTTTACTCTTCCTTGACTCTCCTGGCAGATGCAGAGATTTCTTCCAAGATGATGATGATAATGATGATGATGATGATGATGATGATGATGATGATGATGATTAAATTATTTTATCATATAGTACTCTAAACTGCAGTTTCCCTTCCCTCCATTCCTCTCAGGCTCCATCACTTTCTTTTCCCCCCAAATCCATTCACTCTTCCTCCATTTTCCTTCAGAAAAGAGGAGGCTTTTCAGGGACCTCAACCAAACATGCCATCACAAGATACAATAAAACTAGGCACACAAGACCTCATGTCAGGGCTGGACAAAGCTACACAGTAGGAAGAAAAGTATGTCAACAGCAGATGAAGGAGTCAGAAACACCCACACTCCCACTGTTAGTAGTCCCACAAAAACAATCCTAACATACAAACAGATGACCTAGCTGAGGACAGGCAGGATCCTCAATGATTGCCACTTCAATCTCTGTATATTCCTATGAGCCTTGCTTAGTAGATTCTATGGGCCTTTTTCTCCTGGTGCCCTTGACCCCAAGATGTCCTCAAGGATCTCTCTAAGTATTATATATAATAAATACGTGTATAGTACTTGGTGCTATGCTACAGCAAAAAGTAAAAGAGCATATAAAAATAATAATGTAAAGGGACAATCAGAAAATCTGAGTATTCAATGACACTTTTTATCTTTAACAAAAAGAGTTTCAACCATAGTTATTTTAAAATGAAAATCATTCTGAGATATTGAATCAAATATGTAACCTGCTAAGCCAAATAGTTATCTAACAGAAATAATAGTTCAAAAGTAACCTATTTAGAAATGAATATTATGAAATAATCTCAACACTTAGGCAGCAACGTTGTTCATGTTTTAGTAGTAATGCTTAGTAACTCATTAGATAATAAATGAGCGACCTGGGTCAGATCGATTTGATATCTTGCAGTAGAGCATAGCAATTCAACACTCTCATATTGTCCTCAGTTTTATGTCTGGGAAAATTTGTAAATGGGAATTATTGTTTCTCCTACTAAAGAAGTTGGGCACTCCACAACTTAAGAATGTAGAAAAAGCTTTCAGTACTTATAATAGAATGGCATAACATATATGTATAGGCGGTTTGTAGTCCTACTCTTTTAGAGAAAACTCTCCTAGGACCTAAGTGTCTTAATACCCGGCCTTCAGTATATAAATAAAACCTACAGGAGTCAAAGGGTCTCAGGCATCCCAGTCTTTAAAATCTTAGTAGTTTCCAAATTTGGGGCTTCACTGATTCCACCATTGTTGGCTCAGTTTATTAACAATTAAACTTTATTATACAACCCAACTAACACACACAAGAAGGAAAAAAAGGTTAAAGGGATAGAAGAATAAACCTCCTGGAATCCTTCGGCAGGATGGGTCCTTAGGTGTCTCTGTCCCATGAGCTGGTCCAGTCCCTTCCTCTCTCCCCGCCCTCCTCCTTCTCTCCTTCTACCTCTTCTTTTTCTCTCCCCCACCTTCCCAGTCATATGCAAAGGGCAGTCCCTTCTCCCTTCGAGGGTCAATTAGGAAAACAATAGCCACAGTGGGGTTCCTAGGTAGGCTTCCTGAATTCCAAGCCCAGGAAGGCTCCAAACAGTCTCTCACAAGGTATTCATGGTGTGCCCCAAGGGTAAAGCCCGCCAAGACTGCTTTCACCTGCGACAAAGCTTAATCTTTCCCACTCACCATCTAAGTGTTTAGAGTAGCCCCTCCATTCTTTCTTTCAGGTTCCGAAGAGCTACTAGTAAAATGATCTATCCTGGTCTCTGCTGATGTTCTTCCTGATACAAGGATAATCTATTATCTTTTTAGATTAAATAAATTAAGAAGACAAATGGAATAATAGTCTCTAATTCTCTAGTTATGTAAGCCAGAAAGCTAGGTTTTTCTCCCAAAAGAAGAATATGGAATCCAGATGGGTTTTATTTCTCTTTCACTTATGAACTAGATTTTAAAAAATTAAGTAACCTTTCAATAGAGCATACCATTAGACAACTGACCATGGATAGCTTTTGCTTGGTTGCTTCTGATAAGATATACCTAATTTTTCAAACAAAGTTGGCATATATAGTCTGTTCAATTAAATACCACCAAACAAAATGCTTATAATCTTTGGTTAAAAATGTATAATAGTGTTCCATTTACCCATTTCTACCCATTTTTATACAAACAATAGAAAAAAATTTTCACATCAACTAAAAATAGTCACAAAGAGCTTTAAGAAATAAACAGTTATTGTATTCTAAATAATATAGTGTCAGGATTATGGCACTTGATATAAGGCAGAAATTTACAGAGGACGCCAGTTGAGTTCCCTCATTAGATTGTAAGACCCCCTCCCCTGTGCACCCACCATAGCAAGCATAGCAGCAGTAACGCTATCTTGCAAGGCAAGACTAGAATAATAGGTTCCCGGGATAAGATAAGGCCTGGGGCCCAGAGGAGAAAGATAAAAGCGTGCTGAGATAACAGAAACAGTTTGTCCTTGTCAAACAAGATATTTATGGTTGGCCATCTGGCCCAGGGAACGGGTAAACTCCCCTGTTCCCATCTGATGACCGGACCATAACCTCGCCTCATTTAAGTTTACCAATCAGAGCCCTGTAACTATGCTTCTCGCTTCTGTAACTGCGCTTCCCGCTAAAATCCCTATAAAAGGCCCCCAAAAAGACTCGCTCGGCGCGCCAGCCTCTCCAGAGACTGAGACGCCCGGGTACCCGTCCCCCTACAATAAAGCCTCTTGCGTGTTGCAACCGAAACCTTGGTCTCGCTGGTTCTTGGTGGGGGTCTCCACGTTAAGACCACCGTGCTGGGGGTCTTACATTTGGAGGTTCCACCGAGATCGGGACCCCCGCCCAGGGACCACCGACCCAAATTCGGGAGGTAAGCCTTTGTGCCGGCCGGCTTAGTCGTTGTTGTCCTTTCGTCTTTCGTCTCTCTGTTAATCGTTACGTTACGTGTCTTGGTGTCTGCGCAGACTCTCTGAATCTGGCAAGGACAAGAAGGAGTTGACGGACTTGGACTTCTTCCTTGTACCCCCGGGAGACGTCCCGGCGGGATTCCGTAGGGACTCTCCGTCCCATCCGAATTTGGGGCTCTGGCCCATCTGAGAGGCTATTCGCCTCATCTGGGAGACGGGGAATCCGGACCCCCTGTGTCTCCAACCTCTGCTTTGTTTTCGTTTTGGCGCAAGCGTCCCACGCAGGCTGTTTTTGGTCTTTTGTGTCTGGCTGTCCTCTGTTGTCTTTCGTTTTATGTTTTTGGTACCATGGGTCAGACTCTTGCCACTCCATTAACCTTTACCTTACAGCATTTCAAGGAGGTCCGTGTCATTGCACACAATCTGTCAGTAGAAGTCCGCAAGGGCAAATGGGAGACTTTCTGTTCCGCCGAATGGCCCATGCCCCTGCTCCCACCATATCCCCGAGTTCCCCAGCCAGCAGCCCCAACCTCAGCCCTGCCCGCGGCTTCCGGGGCAATGGGTGATGGACCCTCGCGGGCACTGGGAGCCGCCTTGGAGCCACCCCTGAGGGGCCTGATTCCACCGTGGCTCTGCCCCTTAGTGCTGTCGGGCCGGCCCCGACAGGCAAAAAAATGCGTTACAACTCCTACAGTATTGGCCTTTTTCTTCCTCTGATCTCTATAATTGAAAAACTAACCACCCACCTTTTTCAGAGAACCCTACAGGACTTACAGGTCTGATAGAGTCCCTGATGTTCTCCCACCAACCCACGTGGGATGACTGTCAGCAGCTTCTGCAGGTTTTATTCACCACCGAGGAGAGAGAAAGAATTCTCCTCGAGGCTCGAAAGAATATCCGAGATGACGCTGGACACCCCGTCCAGACCCTGGCCGAAATAGATGAAGGATTCCTCCTGACCCGTCCTCAGTGGGACTACAACACGGCAGAAGGTAGGGAACGGCTGTCCATTTACCGCCGGGCTCTGGTGGCAGGTCTCAGAGGGTCAGTGAGGAGGCCCACCAATTTGGCGAAGGTAAGAGAAGTCATGCAGGGAACGACCAAGCCCCCCTCGGTGTTTCTAGAGAGGCTCATGGAGGCTTACTGGAGATATACCCCTTTTGACCCTACGTCAGAGGGACAGCGAGCCTCTGTAATCATGGCTTTCATTGGACAGTCAGTACCTGATATTAGGAAAAAACTACAGTGCATTAGCGCATTGAGGGATTGCACGATTATACCATCAGGGATGTGGTGAAGGAAGCTGAGAAAGTTTATCGTAAAAAGGAGACAGAGGAAGTGAAACAGGAAAAAAAAAAAAAGAAGGAGAGAGAGCTGAGGATGAGGAAAGAGGAAAGAGAGAGAGAGCTGAGGATGAAGAAAAAAAAAGGCAGGAAAAGAATCTGAGGAGAGTACTGGCCGCAGTGGTAGGAGAAGGAAGGCGTCAGGGAACAGGCAGGCCTAGGCACACAGGGAACCTGGGCGACAACAGAAGACAGGGGCCAAGGAGACCCAGAAAAGATTGAACACTGCCACCTGATCTCAAAGATGCCTTCTTCTGTCTGAGATTGCACCCTAACAGCCAATCCCTGCTTGCCTCTGAGTGGCAAGACCCTGAAAACAGAAGAACTGGACAGCTTACGTGGACGAGATTGCCCCAGGGGTTTAAAAACTCCCCCACCCTATTTGATGAAGCCCTGCATCGGGACCTTGCCCCTTTCCATGCTAATAATCCCCAGGTGACTCTTCTACAGTATGTAGATGACCTCCTATTGGCTGCAGAGACCCGTGAAGAATGCGAGCTTGGGATTCAGAAAATCCTGGCTGAGTTAGGTGAGTTGGGGTATCGGGCCTCTGCCAAAAAGGCACAATTGTGCCGGACTGAAGTGACATATCTGGGATACAACACCTTGAAAGATAAACAACGGTCACTCACAAAAGCCAGGAAATGGACAGTGAATCAGATCCCGACCCCAACCACCCCTCGCCAGGTAAGAGAATTCCTGGGGACTGCGGGATTCTGCAGGCTTTGGATTCCCAGGTTCGCCACTCTGGCGGCCCCATTATACCCTCTAACAAGAGAAAGGGGGGAATTCACTTGGACTAAGGAACACCAATTGGCTTTTGAGACCCTTAAAAAGGCACTGCCACAAGCCCCTGCCCTAGCACTGCCTGATCTGAACAAGCCTTTTACTCTGTACATCGACGAGCGGAAGGGGATTGCCAGGGGGGGTCCTCACCCAAACTCTAGGACCCTGGAAGCGCCCAGTGGCCTATCTGTCAAAAAAAAAAACTGGATCCTGTGGCCAGTGGGTGGCCCTCTTGTTTGCGGGCGATAGCAGCAACGACTGTATTGGTAAAAGATGCTGATAAGTTAACCATGGGCCAAAATGTGATAGTGGTGGCCTCCCACGCCCTCGAGAGCATTATCAGACAACCACCAGACCGTTGGATGACCAACGCCCGGATAACCCGCTACCAGAGCTTGTTGCTGACAGAGCGGGTGACCTTCGCTCCGCCCGCCATCCTTAACCCTGCCACCTTGCTACCCGAAGCTGGCGAGACCCCAGTTCATCATCGTAAAATGATACTGGCTGAAGAAACAGGGACTCGATCAGACCTCACTGACCAGCCGTGGCCTGGGGTAAAAACTTGGTTCACCGACAGAAGTAGCTTTGTGGTAGCAGACACCTTCTCGGGGTGGGTTGAGGCATTTCCCACGAAAAAGGAAACGGCAAATGTATTGGCCAAGAAGATACTTAAAGAAATCCTTCCCCGGTTCGGGATACCTAAGGTAACTGGGTCGGACAACGGGCCTGCCTTCGTCGCCCAGGTAAGTCAGGGACTGGCCAGACAATTGGGGATAAATTGGAAATTACATTGTGCTTATAGACCCCAGAGCTCAGGACAGGTAAAAAGGACGAATAAAACTATAAAGGAGACCTTAACAAAATTGACCTTAGAGACCGGCGGGGGTGATTGGACAGCCCTTCTCTCCCTTGCCTTGTTCCGGGTACGGAACACGCCTGGACCATTGGGACTGACACCCTTTGAGATACTGTTTGGTACACCACCACCTCTGTTTGAAATCCTAGAGAGTGTGGCGCATCCTGATGACAGTTTTGTGCCTTCCACCCATCTTTTAGCCCGTTTAAAGGCTCTCGAGACGATGAGGTGAGAGATTTGGGAACAGCTGAAGGACGCTTATGCCGTTGGAGACCCTACAGTTCCTCATCAGTTCGAGATTGGAGATAATCCTCTTAAGCTGCGTCTGCGTCACGGACGCGACCCTGAGTCAGGACAACAACCCTCATGCCCCGATGCAACAGACTTGGGAGGTGATCAATGAAGAGGGAAACACTGTCTGGTCGATCACTGCAGTGCACGCCCCCCATGGACTTGGTGGCCGGATCTAACGCCAGATATTTGTAAGTTGGTGGCTGGATCGCTCACCTGGGATCTCCCCGACCACACAGACCTCTCTAAACCACTGGCTGAAAAACAGTGCGTCCCGGGTGGGATAGGGAGCACATTCGGGTGCTCAGGACAGTTCTGCCGGGCCAACCTCCGGTCCTCAGAATTTTATGTTTGCCCTGGTCAGGGCCACAGTTAAAAGCTTCGACACAAGTGTGGGGGGACCTCTGATTTCTATTGTGCTGCATGGGGTTGTGAAACTACTGGTGAGGCTCATTGGAACCCTACTTCCACCTGGGATCTGATCACGGTAAAAAAGAAACAGTAGCTATGACAGGCCAAACCAGGGAGAAAGAAATGGTTATAAATACCCTGAGAATAGGTGCACCCTCAGCAATAGCCCAAACGGGCCTTGTAAAAACAGATACTGCAACCCCATAGCCGTGAGATTCACTAACATGAGAAAACGAGACCATCAGAGCTGGCTTAGAGGAAATAACTGGGGATTGCGCTTATATGCTGCGGGGAAAGACCCTGGGTTGATTTTTAAAATTAAGTTGACCCTAACAAGTCCTTCCCCAGTGCCTGTAGGACCAACAAAGTCCTTCCAGAACAAGGCCCACCTGCCAGACCCCGTGTCCTAGCACCTCTCCCGCCTATGCCAGTGACCATCAGCCCCTTTAATCTCATTACTCCCCAAGGTTCCTTGCCCATGACCCCTTCTGATTCCTCAACGAGTCAAAGGCTACTTAATTTGGTCATTGGGGCCTTCCATGCTTTAAACGACACAAGTCCAGACACTACTGAATCTTGCTGGCTGTGTTTAGCAACAACACCTCCATACTACGAGGGGATTGCTATGAATGGTGCTTTTAATAATACAACCTCCCATCATTCCTGCACCTGGGGAGCTGAGAAGAAACTAACCTTGACAGAAGTATCAGGATCGGGACTCTGTTTGGGTACCCCACCTGCCTCCCATAAACATTTGTGTAACCAGACAGTTATTAGTCCTAAGACGGCTACCACCTATTACTTGGTACCAGGACCCAACCGGTGGTGGGCCTGCAGTACCGGACTCACCCCTTGTGTGTCTATGAGTGTGTTTAAACCAACTATAGACTTCTGCGTATTAATACAACTGATCCCTAGAATTTACTATCATGCTGCTGGTAATTTTAAAGATAAATTCGAGCTTAGACCTAAAAGATACAAGGGAGAGCCTGTATCCCTTACTTTAGCTATCTTACTGGGAGCAGGCATCACTGCTGGAATAGGGACAGGCGCTGCCACATTAGCCACCGGACAACAGGGCCTCAATGCTCTCAGTACTGCCATTGATAAAGATCTAAAGATATTAAAAAAATCCATCTCCAATTTAAAAAAATCTTTGACATCCTTGTCGGAAGTAGTGCTCCAAAATAAGAGGGGATTAGATTTACTGTTTTTAAAAGATGGTGGGCTGTGTGCTGCCCTCAAAAAAAAATGTTGTTTTTATGCTGACCATACAGGAGTAGTCAGAGATAGTATGTCTAAGCTGTGAGAAAGGCTCAAGCAGCGACAGTTGCAATTTGAATCAGGACGAACTTGGTATAAAAACTGGTTTAATAAGGCTCCTTGGTTCACCACTTTAATATCTACCATAACGGGCCCTTTATTAATTATTATCCTGCTCCTACTTTTTGGGCCCTGCATCCTTAAGAGACTGATGCAATTCATCCGAGACCGCTTATCGGTTGTACAGGCCTTGGTTCTAACCCAACAATACCAACAGCTCCAACAGGTAAAACCAGAGGTCATTGAATGAAAGATTTCATTCAATTTACAACAAGAGGGGGGAATGTAAGACCCCCTCCCCTGTGCACCCGCCATAGCAAGCATAGCAGCAGTAACGCTATCTTGCAAGGCAAGACTAGAATAATAGGTTCCCGGGATAAGATAAGGCCTGGGGCCCAGAGGAGAAAGATAAAAGCGTGCTGAGATAACAGAAACAGTTTGTCCTTGTCAAACAAGATATTTATGGTTGGCCATCTGGCCCAGGGAATGGGTAAACTCCCCTGTTCCCATCTGATGACCGGACCATAACCTCGCCTCATTTAAGTTTACCAATCAGAGCCCTGTAACTATGCTTCTCGCTTCTGTAACTGCGCTTCCCGCTAAAATCCCTATAAAAGGCCCCCAAAAAGACTCGCTCGGCGCGCCAGCCTCTCCAGAGACTGAGACGCCCGGGTACCCGTCCCCCTACAATAAAGCCTCTTGCGTGTTGCAACCGAAACCTTGGTCTCGCTGGTTCTTGGTGGGGGTCTCCACGTTAAGACCACCGTGCTGGGGGTCTTACAAGATAAACTCACCTCTGTCTCTTGCTCCAGGAAAATGCAATGCCCTCTTCTGCCGTCCACCAGGACTACATTCATGTACTCATACTTTTTCCCTAAACACATCCTTCTCTCACAGAGGTGCCCAGCATCTTGTATTTACGTTTATTCAAGACGCATTCCAGTTAACAATCAAGAGTAGCTGTCACAATGGACATATGATTTTCTCTTTTGGGCTTATTTCATTTCCTTCAGATATTTTCCCAGGAATATTATATCTGCATCTTATGGTATATTGATTGAGTTGTGGGTTGGTTGATTGAAATATATCCATCCTGATCTTCATAGCAATTATATTAGTTTGCCTTTGCACCAAAAGCATACATGTTCATTTTATTTCAATTATTGATGCCTTCTTATTTTGTATATGTAGCAAACATTCTACTTGAGATTTTATTTTGTTTTGACTTTTTTTTCCCTCTGGTTCCTAAAGGTTTTTAATATTTTCATAAACCCATGATTTGTGCACACCTCTTATTTTAGAAATATCTGTTTTGATCTTTAACTCATTTTTATTTTATTTTATTATAGTTTCCTCTGTTCTATTCCATTGGTTTATGCATTCGTTCTATATTATGTTGTTACAACAGCTACATGATATGTTGTGCTATACTGTGACAGCTCCAGCATTCTCATATTGCTCAGGAAACCTTTGACTGTTCTTGTTCTTTTGTGCTTTCAGCTGAATTGAAGTTTTTTGTTGAAATTTAAGTAGGAGCTTTCTCTATCGGCTGTTTCAGCTCCCAAATAATGACACATGGGGAATTATTACATTTATTAATAAGTTTTAAGCACTACTGGTGGATAGATATTGATCTATTCTAACCTGATTACACTATTTTGCCTACTTCTCCGGTAAATGCTCCATACTTGACATCTTAGTGTTTCCTTGGCTGCTTCTGCTCCATCTGTCCATCTTTATTGTAAACTCCTCATGGCCACTTCTTCTGTCTCTCTTCTTTTTGTCCGTCTTCTTGTCTCCTACCTGGCATCCACTAACTGAGGTCAAACTCCTACCTCCTCTACTCTCTTTCCCAGCTATAGGCTGATCAGTTCTTTGATAATCAATCAGAGATGATGGTTAAACATCAATGAGACAGGAGATACTTCATAGGAAAAGCAATGGCCACATCCTGACTGCCACCAGATCTCCGGGAACATAAATCAACTTCTGAATGCACAGTGCAGAAAAATATGTCTCAACAGTTTTATATTTATAATTATATAAGGAATGTAACAGACATTTAATTATGTGTATACATATGTGTCTTCATGTGCCATGAATGCAATGTGCACAAAGAGAGCATCACATCCACAAGAGTTACAGGTGAGTGTGAATTACCCTAAAATGGAAGCTGGGAAACAAACTCCAGTACTACCCAAGATTAGTACATGTTCTTAACTCCTAATTTGTTCTTCCATGCTCCTGTATCTAACTCCTGTAAGTTCAATACTTACATATTTTATTAAATTATCCTAATGGATGTATTGAGTCATAAAAAGTACATATTAAAGATACAATGTGCAAATTTTAATACACATGAAAGAGTGTAATATGAGATGAATTATAAATATTTCTTCAAACACTATATAAGACTTCATGATAGAAGATTTTAAAACCTTTCTTCAGCCTATTGAAATGTTACATAATGAGAAAAAATAAAATAAGTAATAGGAAGGATTAAATGAGATATAAAATGTGGGATGGGATGGCAGATTAGAGGAGGGCATATTGGGAGAGATTACTGATGGTAAAATTTTTTTGAAAAAGCCATGTGGAAAATTTCTACATGAAAATCATCTATATCTATATCTATATCTATACAGGATTTATATATACCTATGATAGGTAGATGTATAGATATGTAGATACAGATATAGATGCATACATATATATACATTTATATGTAAACAATTTATATAGAGATGTTCCATAGCAAACAAAAACTCAACATACCAGAAATTGGTTACCTGTGTTGAGATGTGGGACAATGATATCTTGTATATCCATAAGTATTACTGAGAGTTGTCATTGCTGAAATTACCACATACTTGGAAGATAAAAGGTAGGAGTAACTAAGACAGTATTATTTCATATCTGTTAAGTAGCTTTCAGGGTACCAAAAAAGTGCTGTGTATTCTATCAGAAGATAAAAATTATGATTAAAGTTAAACTAGCTGCAAATGCTATTTAATGGCAGAAATATTATGGGAGTAACTATTTTCTGATTGGATTTTAGATCTGCCCCAGGAGATGGAACTCATACCTGCCATTGTTTTTGATGACTTGAACTTGTGGCTAGATACTTGGTCCTTGGGGAGAGCTCAATTTTGTTATTCTACTGAATGAACATAGTAGTAAAATAATTACTAATGATTATTGTTAGACTCATCAGTTAATTCACTTCTTATCACTCATTAGAGAGCTTATGAGAGGACCCACAAGTTGTCAACCTGAAAAGAAAAAGAGACTGCAGTGTGCTCAGACCACATTTATACCATACCTCCTACTGCAAGGCTTAAGGCTCATTATAGTAAATGTGAATAAAGGCCACAGAAGTGCGGTACAATGAAACAGTGTTTTTGAGCTGCACTATGGAAGTTGTACCTATGAAATTACAATGATTGTCACACCAAGAAAACTTGTTCAAGCTCAAGCTACACAAATAGTAACATAGACGCAGAGAGATGGGCATAAACTTCCACCATTATCTGGGAAGCTTATGATAGTTTTTAGCTGCTGGGAGATCAAGAGTCAGTGTTCCTTAACAGAGTGTATCTTGGCAGGTCCTATACTCAAAAATAGTTGGGCACCACAAATTGCATGCAGTGAGTTTTAAAAAGAGTTGACGAGAATTGAAATTGAATCACCATGGGAGGAAGGGAACTGAGAAGACTTGGGGACGGGTGGAGCGGGAAGTTTGAATACAGCCAAATTACTTTTAAAAAAATTTTTATCAAAGAATTAATAAAAAATTCCACTAAAAATACACCAAGTGGTTTCTTATAGTCATCCACTGTGAAGTATTATGTCTGAAAGTACTTTTATTGCAACAATGGTTGATTTTTATTTTGAGATCACTGAAACTAAATTTTGTAGTTTGAGGTATATTTAAATCCATAACAATTCTGTGTTATTCCATCGGTATTGATGCTTTTTAGAAATCTCTAATGGAAAACAATAAAATAGGCTTGAAAGTGCTTATAAAGGAAAAAAAATCTGGGTTTTTAAGTAGATAAGCTATTAATGGAAAATATTAAAACAAATTTTACTACATGCTATAAAATATATCTTAAATATAAATTTGGAAATAATTGCTAAAGGGGACTTTTAATGTTAGTTTAATTCTCATAAGAACTTAGAATACACTGGAATGCTTTAAAACAAGTTGCTATTTATTCTGAAGTTGATGGTAGTCTCAGCTTGTTTACTTGAAACAAAGCATGAAATCAGAGAAGGCTAGATATTCCTATGTAAGAGGATTTGTTTCTTGTGTAATCACCAAAATTTAAGTTTGAATCCCCAGCAGTAATGTAGACAGTGACTCATTGCCAGATGTGCCAGGAATCTCAGAACTTTGGGGTCTGGAGACATGAGGATTATTGGGCATTTCTGGCTACTGCCTAGCTCTAGGTTTAGTTAGAGACCTCATCTCAAACAAGTAAGCAGAGAGGGATAGATAGAGCAGAACTCTGGAGTACTCCTTTGCCTCAACATACATGTATCAAATGTACATACCTGAGGGCACACTAGCCAAGAAAGACCCGACAATTGTAAGACTAGCATCTTTTTCTTCATTATTGTCATGAAGATTTTAAATGTGTCATAGACTTGTACAAGTTTCTTCATGCTTTTTAATGTTTTGGATTTTCTCTAACAAATCAACTTTTCTAATCAACTTGAAAAATACATTAACACTTATGAAATACAAATTACTAAATATTTACTTGAAACATCTAGAAGCACACATAGTATTTAATGGCTAAATGATTACACATAAAAGCTGTGTATATTATTTACATACATACAAAAATTTCAAATTGAGTGCATTCTGTCATTGTGTGGTATGTGTGTATGTTTCTGTGTTTGTGTATGAGAGTGCAGGCGCACTAAGATAAAGAGCACAAGTAACAATCAAGTGTATCTGTCCTTGTCTGACACCTTTTACAGCCAGGGTGTCTTTAATGGTGAACTGGAAAAAAAAAAAAAAAACCCTACATGCTTTCAACAAGTCCTTTTTTTATCCTTCTGTGGCCATGCTGGGATTATAGAACCTTGTGCTACTTGTTGAGCTTCACATGGTTTCTCAGGATCTGGAGTTGTGTTACCGTGCTAGTCCTGCAAGTGCTTTCTCCACTAAGCATCTCTATAAAACCTGAATGCATTCTGTAACATACCTCAGTTGCTTAAAGGCGTCAGTTTCGTTATTCCTAGTTTAGTGTTATGTTTGCCTGTATGGACTCAAGGAACACTGTGACTTATTTTTTAATTATACACGAAGACTAAAATAACTTTAAAATATAATTATTTACTTATATATATATATATATATATATATATATATATTTCAAATGCAATGGATATTTCTATTTCTCAAAATGCTAATTATGACTTCCCAAAATGATCTTAACTGACAAATACAGTATATATTTTGGGAGACTAATGCCTTATTAAACAAGAGGGGGCTTCTATATTGGTTATCCCAAAGGTGATCAATAGCATAATAGCATAGCTGATATTTATTAACTAGTATGTATTTTACCAATGAAGCCAGGAAATTTTTTACACCAAGAGTTGGAACGTGTTTACATTCGTAAAAGATTAATAATAGTGCTATAACCAAGATCAATGTCATGTAGATTGCTTTAAATTGATAAATAATTGGAAAATACATTTAATTGGCTGTGGTTTTTATTTGGAGACAGACTATGGATATTATTTTTTTTCTTTTTCTATGGGTACTTATCTAGAAATATATGAGGAATATAACCACCAACCTTTATTCAGGCTTCATGCCAAAAAAATGAATAGCCAAGGAAGCAAAATAATTATAGTTGAATATTATCCTGAAGATAAAGTATGAATGTTTTTATTGGGTTTATTTCCTAGGAGATTCTATTGCAATTTCTGACTAATATAATTTTATATTCCTTTGGATCATGCAAGCAATTTATATTTTATTAATAAGTCCTCACTTGAACTTATAAAATGACACATTGAACTGAATAACACACATTTTTGCCAACTTGACTTTCTAAATATATATTTATAATATTTTAAAAGATTTAATAGCATGTGTGAAAACATCAATTATTAATGAGCTATTTTATTTTTCTGCTTTATATTTTCCTATGCTACAATTAAACTTTCTGACCATTCTCATTGCTTTGAAGAAATTTATTTTACTGATTTTCATAGCTAGGTGACAATGAAGTAAACATGCAATCTCCTACAATGTATAGGAAAGAATGCTTTCTAATGAATAATATTCATATTATATTTAGGTTTGTCCTAACTGAAAATATTGACATTATGATGGCACCTAAATTACCATGTCAAACAGTAGAACTCACTTTTATACATTGATAGCAGTGTGTTAGTGTTTTTGAGAAAAAATAGGCAGGAAGAGAAGTTGAATTGGACTGTTCTGTTTCAGTTTATTTTCTTACAGAGATAGACCTTCATGATATTTTTAAGTTTTTGATTATGGGTTTAACATTTCTTGTTTGTGTGATCTTCTTGGTAATATTTTACACACTTACACACACAAAACAAACACACACACAATGTATGTATAAGTAGGTCATAAATTAAATCAATTCAGATAGAAATTAATAGATTTGGGTATTCATTAGTGACTGTGATAATCCTGATTTATAATATACATAATAGATCCTTTTATTACAACAAAGTGTCATGTTTATTGTGAAAATTCTATTATTTTAATGGTTAAGGATGATATTGCCTGAGGGAAGAGGGTATCATGGAATACTTTTATGTGTGAATCCTCTTTGACCATAATTATTCAAATGGCTAACTAAATATGAATTCAGCCTTAGGGTTAACACATAACCAATTTGTTTCACAAATCATCCAATTATGAGCAGAGTGTCTTCCACTCTCCACACTAATCCCTGTGCATTTAAAAGTCATTTCATATACTACAATAGGTGTGATCTTTCCTACTCACATGTTTTGAGAGGACATGTGCAGTCAATGACCCACTCCATTTCTTACTCCCTTGATTTTTTTTTACTAAGCTACATGTTGAAAAGAAGAACATTTAAACAAGAAAAATAACAAACTCTTAGCCAGCTTGGAATTGTTTCTCTTTTCTAAAAGCCTACATGGTATGAGCATATTTTAAGTTATCCTCATTTCACCTAATTTCTTGTCATATTTCACAACATCAAAAGATGAGCCATAATTAAGTATTCATTTATGAATGATATGCATTTTCTCCTCCAAACTGTAAGCCTCACATATCTTTTCAAAAGTACAAAATATAACGGCATTACAAAGTAGCAAACTTGGGCCAATGAAGCAATCATCAGGAGAAACCTTTCCTCTCTTATTTTTGTGTCACAATATATAATTTCAGTGTTTCTCAGCAAGATTCACCTAAATTACTGTGACATAATTCAGACTTTCCTGCAAGCAAGTTGATTAAGATTTTGATTCATCTTAAAAAGCAATATGGAGTGCAGGAAAAGATTTTCACCAGGACAGATCTTACTGCCTCTCAATTTAGTTCTCTCTGGAGATGTATCTTACTTTTGATATATTTTTAAATAAAATTTGTGCCTGACTAACTGCACCAAATGCAAGCCATGCTCACTGATAAGGCAAAATTATGAGCTAAAAATAATTATACAAAATAGAAAAAGGGTCTCACTCTTAGTACTAATTAGTGTGAAGTAGGTCATAAGTTATCCCTACACTTAAGTAAGAAAAAGAAAGAAACACATTGTATAATAATAGCAGCTCTGCTGTAGGGAATAATTACTAAAATAATGAAAATAATGAGGGACACTGTTTTCCATATTTTTATCTCTTGAAGTCATTTCTGGCTGAATCTTTCATCATATGAATCTGACAAAAGTTGCACTATAGATGAATGCAATCAACTGTTCTTCTCACCACAAAACATAGTCACTAAACGCCACTTTATGTAAACTCCACAATCTGATTTTTTGACATCTTTTTTCACTTACATTAATCTCTTATAATGGAAAACCAAATTGATACAAATATTCTTTTTTATATTCCTCCTTAAGTCCTTTCCCTGATTTCACATATTAATTCTTTCTTCTTTCTGTCAGAGATCATATTCCTTAAAAGCTAATTACCCCTATATGTGAGATTCAGCTCATGTAGAATATTAATTGAAGCAAATAGGACCATTTCTCTAATTAGTAAAACTGAAACCTCAGCTAACATCTTCACTCAAGTTCTGTCCTGAAATGGTGACACAATTCTGCCCACTGTAAAAATCTATTCTTTCACATAACCCTATCACATTATCTTTCTAGAAATATAGAAATAGAAAAAAAAATGACTACATTTACTGTTTTTTATCTTAGACTAAGTAGAAGTTTTTGTCTTTATATATTTTATTCTTTTTTTGGGGGGGGACTATCATAAATTTTAACTGATCTGTCCTCCCCTTTGAGAGAATATTCAAGATGGACTAATTTAATTTTTCTGTTATAGAAATTAGCCCAAGGGGCATGTCCCATGAAAATCTTCACTTACCAGGACTCTGGGACAAAGGGGAGGACATCCTACTAGGACTCTAGATGAGAGAAGCATGGGAGAATGGCAAAGTAGAAGGATCCAGAGGGTCCTAGAAACCTACAAGAAGAACGTTATGATAGGCAGATTTGGTCCCAGGGATCCCTCTCAAACTATGGCACCAGCCAAGGACGGTACAGGCAGTAAACTTCAAACCTCTACCTAGATCTAGCCAATGGACAGGACATTCTCCACAGTCGAGTGGAGAGGGGGTCTGACTTTCACATGAACTCTGGTGCCCCATATTTGATCACGTCCCCTGGATGGGGAGACCTGGTGGCACTCAGAGGAAGGATAGCAGGCTACCAAGAAGAGAATTGATACCCTAAGATCATATACAGGGGGAGGAAGTCCTCCTCAGTCACTGTCATAGGGGAGGGGAGGAAGGGGAAATTGGGAGGAAGGGAGGAATGGGAGGACACAAGGGATGGGATAACCATTTAGATGTAATATGAATAAATTAATAAAATATTTTTAAAAAGAAGCAATGTGTTCATTAAATTTGATAATGAATTCTTCTTTCTCATTTGGCAGATGATAGGGAGGTTAAAAATATTAACAAAGCAGTACACTGTGCTTAATTTTTTTTCCAGTTTTATTAGTGCCTACTCTTTATTTTCTACATACTTCTGTTTTCTTCAAGAGTTTTTCTACTTACTTTTGTCCTCTATCTATTTTCATATGTTGAAATTGCTCAGGGATTATTGTATCAGGATCCTGATTTCCCTTCAAAACTGAGACACAGTCATAGACTTGAATGTTTTCCACTGGAAAGAAAAATACTCATGCAAAAAGTACCTTTTCAAGGTCACTGTTAGATACCTTCTTTTTTCCTGAAAATCTCTGCTTGGATGCAGAGAGACATTTTTTAATTTAACCATATAAAACCCAAAAGAATCTGATTTTCTTTTTCAAAATAAATATTTACATTTGAAACTAACTACAAAAAGCCTAATATTTACTCAACCTCTTTTCAAGGAGCCTTATTTTCATCAATTATTTCTCTTTCTTCTTCCTTCCTTTCTCTCTTCACCTGACATAACTATCATAGCCCTTTCATCCACTCCTTCCAGTCTCAACAAGCTTCACTTTTTCCTCCTCCACTAACCTACTTGTCATTTAAGAGGAGCCCCTCTTACTACCGATGAATCTTTAGTTGTTACTTCATAATCATATATGGCACAAAATTTGAAAATCTAAATTAAATGAACAATTTCTTGACAGACTCCACTTACTAAAGTTGAATCAGGATCAGGTAAACAAATTAAAGAATCCTATATATCCTATGGAAAGAGAAGTACTCATCAAATTCTCCTGACCAAAATAAGCCCAGGCCCAGATGGTTTCACCTCTGAATTCTACTAGACTTTCAAAAAAGAGCTAACACCAATACTCTTCAAAGTACTCTGCAAAATAAAAATGGTAGTGATATTACCAAGCCCGTTCTATGAGGCCACTGTCACCATGATATCTAAATCACACAAAGATCAAACAACAAAAAAAGAATTTCAGGCCAATTTCCCTTATGAACATTGACACAAAAGTACCCAACAAAATTCTCACAAACTTCATCCAAGAACAAATCAAAATTATCATTCACCATGACCTAGTAGGCTTCATCTCAGGCATGCAAGGATGGTACAATATATGGAAATCCATCATTGTAATCCACCATATAAACAAACTGAAAGAAAAAAATTTTAAATCTTTATCATCCCCATAGACACACACACAAAAAAAAAAAAACTTGTTAGCAACATTTACCACCCATTCATATTTAAACTCTTGGAAAAATTGGGAATACAAGAAACATACCTAAACATGATAAAGGGTATATACAGCAAGACAATATAAATATCAAATTAAATGAAGAGAAACTCAATGAAATTTCACTAAAATCAGGGACTACACAAGAACTTGAAGTTTTAGGTAGACCCATAAGACCACAAAAGGAGATGAAACAGATCCACATCAGAAAGGAGAAAGTCAAATTATCCATATTTGCTGACAATATGATAGTGGATAAGTGACCCCCAAAATTCCACCAGAGAACACCTACATCTGTTAAACAACTTCATCAAAGTAGCCAGATACACGATTACTTTAAAAAAAAAAAAAAGGGCTCAGTAGTCCTCTTGTATACAAGTGAAAAATGGGTAGCTGAGAAATAATTAGGGAAACTTCACCCTTAAAAATAGCTACAAATAATATAAAGTATATTGGTGTAACTTCAACAAAGGAAATGAAAGACTTGTATGAAGAAAATCTTCATCTCTGAAGAAACTGAAAAAAACATTGGAAGATGAAAAGATCTGCCATTCTCTTGGGTCAGGAGACACCACACAATAAAGTTTGTCATCTTACCAAAAACAATCTACAGATTAAATGCCCTCGTTATCAAAATACATGCAAAAATCTTTACTGGCCTTGAAAGATAATTATCAATTTCATATGAAAAAACAAAAACCCAAAATAGCTAAAACAATCTTATACATTAAAAGATCTTCTGCAGGAATCTCCACCCCTGATCTCCTGCCACACTATAGAGCAACATATATAAATAATACATAATATAAAAATATAATAATAAAAATGACATAGTACTGCCATAGAAATAGGCTGGTTGATCAATAGAATCAAATCAAATACCCAAACGTACACATCTATGGACACTTGATTTTTTTTTACAAAGAACCCAAAATCATACAATGGCAAAAAAGATACCATTTTCTAGAAACAGTGCTGATCTAACTGAATGTCTACATGTAGAAGAATGCAAATAGACTCATATTTATCACTGTGCTCAAAACTAAAGTCCAAGTGGATTAAATATCTCAAAATAAAACAAGACACACTAAATCTGTTAGATGAAAAAGTGAGAAAGACCCTTGAACTCACTGGCATAGGAGGCAACTTCCTGAAGAGAACACTAAGAGGTCAGGCTCTAATATCAACAATTAATAAATGGAACCTCATGATACTGAAAAGCTTCTGTAAGGCAAAAGACACTGTCAACAGAACAAAATGATAGCCTACAGATTGTGAAAAGATCTTCACCAAATCTACATCTAACAAAAGGCCAATATCCAAAATATAAAATGAAATCAATAAATTAAACACCACCAAACAAAGTAACCCAACTTAAAAATGGGGTACAGAGGATTCTCAGCAGAAGAACATCGAATGCCCAAGAAACACTTAAAGAAGTGTTCAACATCCTTAATTATCAGGGAAACTCAAATCAAAACATCTCTAAGATTTCATCTTACCCCTATCAAAATGGCTAAGATCAAAAACTCAAGTGACAGCAAGTGCTGACAAGGATGTGGAGAATTGGGAACACTCCTTTGCCAGTGCATAACCACTTTGGAAATCAATCTGTCACTTTTTTAGAAAACTGGTAATAACTTTACCTCAAAGGGCCAGCTATGTCACTCCTGGGAATATATACCCAAAAGATTTTCTACAATAAAGCAAGGACTTTTTTTCAAGTATATTCATAGCATCTGGAAACAGCCTAAATGGTCCTTCAAAAGAGGAATGGAAAAGAAACTGTGGTGCATTTACACAATGGAATACTAGCCAGCTATTAAAAACAGAATCTTGAAATTTGCAGGCAAATAGATGGAACTAGAAAAGATCAACCTGAGTTAGGTAACCCAGAATCAGAAACATAGGCATGGTATATATTCACCTATAAGAGGATTTTATCTCAACATTGATGTTTTCTGAGAGACTCCATGTGGATGTGTATCAGGATAGGACAGATACTGGGACACCCTTCTAGACTCTGGGAGAACACTAATAGTGAAGGAGTAGAATGGGTTTATGGACTCAGATGATTCAAGAGCCCTACAGTGAGACAATAAGACCCAGTGTGTCAGGACCCACGACTGATTGCACTGACAGATGCATCAACCAACAACAATGCATGGAGAGAACCTAGACCCCCTGTTCCAATGTAGTTGATGGATGGATGGTTCTCTGTGCCTCTGACATGAATGCTGGTGCCTCAGAATTGATCACTTCCCCTCAGCAGGGATACCCTGTGGGTACTCAGGGGAATGGGATATAGATTATTCTGATGAGACCTGATAGGCTGTGATCGGATGTTGGTGAAGGATCTCTCTTCCCCCTCATAGGTCTAGGAGAGGGGAATAGGGTGGAAGAGGGAGGGATGAGAGGAAGGGAAGATGAGAGCAAGGGGATAACAATGGGATGTAATACAGCAAATTTTAATGAATTTAAAACATGAAAAAATAAATAAATATGCTCACTAACATTATCTTGTACTTTTCTCAAAGCATACGTATAATTTATACCCCAACTTGCATGCTGAATTCTTCATACCAACCATCATATCTCTTCCTCTGTTAATGGTACACTTTTATCCACACCTACTCTCTCTCTCCACTAAAGTCTCAATTTCTGTGTCTAAGAATTCACAATTCATTCATGTTTAAGAATGAAGAAAAAATATTTTTAGTGGCAATTTGATTTCCATTATTATTCTTAAACATGATTAATAATTATCTTATAAACAATGTGGCATTTACACACACACACACACAGAGAGAGAGAGAGAGAGAGAGAGAGAGAGAGAGAGAGAGAGAGAGATTATATGGAAGCATGTTTAGGCACAGTCATATGATAAGTGAAGGAGGATTATAGCATGCTAATATTTTCCTTATACTTTTGTTATTCTTCAATAATGAAAATAAGCAGAAATATGGAAGACCAGAGTAGCATGGATATACATTCAATTATTACCCTAATATATGTAATATATATGCATATATACTATATACATGTATATATGTACATGTATACATATATATGTAGTATATGTGTGCATATGTTACACATATGTTCCCATTCATTTATTTTACCTCATATGTCTATAGAATCATATCTATCTATAAGACCTATAAAACATATTCTTGTGATAAAATTATACTAGTTTTTGGCATGAAATGATTTCCATCAATATACAAAACCATTGAATTAAAAAATAATCTTATTTGTGAGCAACAATTAGGGCCTTGAGATAAGGAGTAGATTGAATAAGCTACCTTTTGTTCTATCCTCTCTGTATATTTCTTTTTTAAAATTTTATTTATTTATTATTATTATGTGTACACAGTGCTCTGCTTCTGAAAGACCCCCGAAGGGAGACCCTCACACAAGCCTCAGGATGGCGCGCACCCAAAGACACACAAACAACGGTTTGCTGTAAACACATGAGGCAGTTTATTGGCGGAGCTCCGGGTCGACACGTATCTCACGCAGGAGACAGAGGGGTCGACACAGAAGCCCAGGGGTTTGGGGTTTATATGGGCAAGGGTCGTGGGGAGTGGGAAGTTTTGGCACGGCCACACACGATTGGTTGTTTCAAACATTTGAACATCAGCAAATTGCGTAGGCAGATCTGGGGTAAGCTCAGACTTAATCACATGGGAACAATCCTTGGTTCCTGTTTTTCTTGGAACCTGAGGGTAGATGTTTATCTGAGCTAACGACACATCTGGTTAATCTCAAACCTGGAACATTGTGTGCGGGCCTCAAGGGGGGGTGGATTAAGCAGACACCATAAGATCGGAGGAGGGGTCTTGGCTCATTACTCACTCGACCATGTCCGGTACCTGTTTCTCTCAGGAATTTGTCCTTGTGTATTCTCCCTATCTTTTATGACCAGCCGGTCCCTGGAACACTCAATAGGCCTTTGTCTCCTATCTCCGCATTCTTTGTGATTTATCATCTGGGACCTTGGGCTAGCATACCTGTCGACCTGCACTTATGAGTTAGAGAGCTCTGCTGTTCTGGTTGCTTTAATGCTAATTAAAAATTTTCCTTTTCACTTCATGTATACCTGCAGGCCAGAGGAGGGCATAAGATCACATTATAGATGGTTGTGAGCCACCATTTGGTTGCTGGGAACTGAACTCAGAACCTCTGGAAGACAGTCAGTGCTCTTAACCGCTGAGCCATCTCTCCAGCCCTTCTCTCTATATTTCTACACCCTCTTTCTTTCTTTTCAGCTCTTATCCCATTACTTACAAAAGAAAGATAAAGGAAAGGAGATATGTCTCTGAGTCAAACGCATTCTTTGTGACTTATCATCTGGGACCTTGGGCTAGCATACCTGTCGACCTGCACTTATGAGTTAGAGAGCTCTGCTGTTCTGGTTGCTTTAATGCTAATTAAAAATTTTCCTTTTCACTGTGTAGCATAGTCTGAACTGCTGAACCAATTGGGATCAGAAGCTTTCTATAGCACTGTCCTGGAAGCTGTCCTGTTCTGATGGGCAATAGCAACTGAGATGCTTGGGACTGTAACATGGAGGATGCAGGATGTCAGCATCCAGCTTGCTGAAAGGAAGGAATCCTGTCAGGTCTGATCCAGCATCGGTGTCCAGTTCTTTTCTGGAAACAGAATTTCTCACAAGTATTATACAGTTCTAACATTGTGATGGTATGAGGTGTGCAGGATGTACAGAGCAATTAAGGCTGTTTCTATGCTCATTATATGAGCAGAAGTAAGACATCTGCAAATCTTCCTTCAACCATACTAAGATTGGCCTCTAATTATAAGTCACAGAGATTCTGTGACCAACATGAAGACTTGTGTTTGCATAAACATTCATATCTCAGCCAGTTTCAGAGCTACTCCTATGTAATGGGATTAGAAACATTAGTTACCTGCTTGTGCTGCGGTTTGAATTTTTTAGATCCCAATTGAAGCCACTTGAGTCATCACTTCCCAATCCCATGCCTGTGGGAAGGGTTGTAAACTTTGTCACAGGTGAAAGCAGTCTTGGCAGGCTTTAACTTTGGACACACCTTGGATACTCTTTGAAATTAACCTTGAGATAGACTGGGTGGAGCCATCCTGGGCCTAGAATTCAGGAAGGGAACCTAGGGACTCCACCTAGACTATTGTGTTTCTAATTGACCCTCAATGGGAGAGGGAGACAGCCCCTTGCATAAGAGAAACAGGCAGGCAGAGAGGACAGAGAAAAACAACAGATCCAGACCGAGCTTGAACACACGTGGATCAAGAAGAGGATCAACAAATAGGCCAGACCAGCATGCAGGCCAAAGACACCTAGGGACCCATCCTATCGAATGGATACCGGAAGGTTCACTTTTTTGTCTCTTTAATCTTTTTTCCTTTTTATGTACACTAGTTGGGTTGTATAATAAAGTTTAATTGTTTAAAAAAAACAGAGCCAACACATCCCCCCCATCCTCTTTCCCTCTGTCTCCTAGTCCTTAACAAGGGGAGCCCTCCTCCTCTAATGTCTGACCTCGGCTTATCTAGTGTCTTCTGTACTACCTGTAACCTCTTCCTCTGTAGCCTGGCAAGGCCACCCCACCAGGGTAAAAGTGAACATTAAGAGGCCTGAATCCATGTCAGAAGTAGTCCCTACTCCACATATTGTGGGACCCACAATGAGACTGTGCTGCCTATCCACAACATCTGAGCAGGAGGTCTAGGCTCACATCCCACATGGACCTTGGTTGGCTCATCAGTCTCTGTCTTGTAATGTGGTTAACCTGAATTAAGTGGCTAACATCTGCTTATGCCATGTGTGTCTGTCTGGGTCTGAGTTACCTCACTCAGGATGATTGTCTCTAGTTCCCTCCCTTTGACTGCAAATTTCAAGAATACCTTGATAATAGCTGAGTAGTATTCCATAGTGTAAATGTACCATGTTTTTTTTTTTTAATCCATTCTTCAGCTAAGTGACATGTATGTTGTTTCCAGATTCTGGCTATTAGAAATAAGACTGCTTTGAACATCATTGATAACATGTCCATGTTTTGTGGTGGAGCATATTTTGAGTATATTCCAAGGAGTGGAATAGCTTAGTCTTGAGGAAGTCTCATTCCCAGTTTTCTGAGAAACCACCAGATTGATTTCCAAAGTGATTGTACAAATTTGCGCTCCACCAGCAATGAAGGAGTGTTCCCTTCTCCATATCCTCACCAGCATGTGCTGTCACTAGAGTTTTGATCTTAGCCATTCTGATGGGTATAAGATGGAATCTCAGAATTGTTTTGATTTGCATTTCTCTGATATCGAGCATCTCTTAAAGTGTTTCTCAGCCATCCTACATTCCTCTGTGAAAATCCTCTAATTCTGAGCTCCATTTCTCAACTGCATTATTTGGTTTTGTGGTGTTCAGTTTCTTGAGTTCTTTATATATTTTAGATATTAGCCCTTTGTCAGAAGTAGGGTTGGTGAAGTCTTTTCCCAGTCTGTAGGCTGTTGCTTTGTTCTGTTGACAGTGTCTTCTGCCTTACAGAAGATTCTCAGCCTCATGAGGTCCCATTTATTAATTGTTGACCTTAGAGCCTTGGCTGTTGGTGTTCTGTTCAGGAAGTAGTTTCCTGTGCCCATGAGTTCAAGGCTCTACCCCACCTATTCTTCTAACATATTTAGGATGTCCGGTTTGAAGTGGAAGTCTTTAATCCATTGGGACTTTAGTTTTGTGCACAGTGATAAATATGGGTCTATTTGCCTTTTTTTACAGGAAGTCATACAGACCAAAATCATTTATTGAAGATGCTATCTTTTTGCTATTGTTTGGTTATGTCAGTATCATGCCGTTTTTATTACTAGAGATTCTTCCAGAAGATTTTTTATTGTACAGGAATGTTTCAGCTATTCTGGGTTTTTTATTTTCCATATGAAGTTGAGAATTGATCTCTCAAGGTCCACAAAGAATTGTCTTGGAATTTTGATGAGAATTGCATTGAATCTATAGATCATCTTTGGAAGGTGGAAAATTTTACTATGTTGATTCTCCTGATCACGGAACATGGGAGGGCTTTCTATCTTCTGATATCCTCTTCTATTTCTTTCTTTAAAGAATTGAAGTTTTTTTCATCTAAGTCTTTCACTTATTTGGTTAGAGTTATACCAAGATACTCTTTGTGGCTGTAGTGAAAGAATATAGTTTCCTTAATTTCTTTCTCAGCCAGTTTGTCATTTGTATAGAGTAGGGCTACTGATTTGAGTTGACTTTGTATCCTGACACTTTACTGAAGGAATTTATCAGGTACAGAAGTTCCTTGGTAGAATTTTTAAGGTCACTTATGTATACTATCATGTCATCTATGAAAATATATAGTTTGACTTCTACTTTTCCTACTTTCATTCTCTGATCTCCTTTAGTTTTCTTATTAATCTAGCTAGAACTTCAAGTACTATGTTGACTAGATATGGAGAGAGTGTACAGCCTTGTCTTGTCCCTGATTTCAGTGAAGTAAATTTAAGTTTCTCTCTATTTACTTTTATGTTGGCTATAGGCTTGCTGTATACTGCCATTTTTATGTTGAGGTATGTGCCTTGTATTCCTGATCTCTCCGATACTTTAAACATGAGTGTTGGATTTTTGTCAAATGCACCCAAGAACTCTTTCCAGTTTTATTGGTAGGTTTTCTAGGGCATCTGTAGTGAGATCCACTTGTATTCTAGTCTGTGGCATCTTCCTGGGGCTATGACCCACAGATCCTAGAGTTGTTGGGATCAGAGGCTATTTCTGCGCCCTAGGAAATCAGATGCTGCTAGTTGCCTGACAAGTGTGTGCACACCCACGAAATCTGATAATTGTTTGATCTGCTGGAATTATGGATCAGATCCACTTGTGTTCTAGTCTATGGCATCTGCTCTGTCCTAGGACCCACTGACCCTAGAGTTTTTGGAATCAGAGGCTGTTTCGTGCCCTGGGAAATCAGACACTGCCCACCAGCCCCTAGGGATGCACACATGGATGCCTAGGATGTTGGTGGCTGCTTAGCCGCCAGATATGTGGCTCTAGCCTTCAGACCATGGGGACCATGGTCTTTATCACATTCTACACAATTTAGAGCCCTCTCACCTGGTGCTGTTGTTGTATGGGTATTGGATCAATCCTTGGGTTGCCAAATGCTCATTGCTGACCTGCTGCTCAAACAAGGCATGAGTTAGGGGCCGCCATGTTGGATCTCCCCTATTCAGTATTCTATTAGGCTTGTCAACTTAGGGAAAAGAGATTATATCTATTTTATAATTCATCCTAATATATCCACTGCAATAAAATATTTATAAAGTATTATATCCTTCTAGTCTATAAATTTTTATAAAATATATAAGAGAACAGAGAAGGGAGGAAGTTTTTTCAAGGCACTTACAGAGAACCTCCATTTTGCCATATTCTCAATATTAATCTTTGATGAACATTTCCCTTCTCTCTCTCACTATGGTGGCAAGCCTCCAATGTTACTGAGTTGACCACATTGTCTATGTATCTATATGGTCTATATTATAGCTCAATAAGGATTTGTTGCCATAACAGTTCTGTTACCCTTTTTAATGATTATCTAGGGTATCATTGACCATTCATTTCTTATTTGCACAATTGGAGTTGGTGTATCTGTTGGATTTAATTGAAATGTTCCAGCATATAGGTAATTTCATAAACATGAATTAAATTTGTAATTGGTGTACTCATTTCATTTCATTTTGTTTTATTTTTAATTTTTATTTTTTACATATACATTTATATTATTACACATATATACAATAGATTGCCTATAACAAGAAGACACATGACACAATTGGGAATTATATAAATGTTACATTCTTAGTGTTTTGGCTATTTGTATTTGACAACACTAAAGAAAATGTCTTTCCCATCTTCGTGCATCTAAATTTCTGAATGTAAATCAATCTCCATCATAAATTGATATTGTCAAGTTAAAATATGTTGGAGATGGTAGGCCATATGGCCAATGTTCTGCCATCTTGTCAGAGCCTAGGTTTCAATTTCTCCAGCAGTCTGTCATTTACCAGAAACTAGATGACCCTCTTGTGGTTCGGCAGTTAGACTAACGATAAGATTTAGATGGAGCCACCCTGTTGTAGTTTAGCAGTTAGATTGGATAAAGATAGCAAAATATTCAGTGTGGCATAAAGTTGTGGCCTGCTTGGAATTCCTTGCATCTTAAGATAGCCTTCAGCTGGATTGCCATAGCAACATGCTTCCCTGCCCCCTGCCTTATAAAAAATTCTACCTGAAAAATATAATTTGAGAGCTTGATCAAAGACTTGCTCTCCTTCTTCATGTCTTGTGTTCTGTCCCTATACAGAAGAATTCTCCTCTCAAGCGTTAGTCGAACCCTGGCAGGCCGGGTCAAAAATACATATCTAGACCTACATATATCTTAACACCTAAACAACTAGGCTTTATTATAAAACTAAGCTACCTGGTCTTCAACTCTATCAGCAACTTGAGAAGGAATAAACTTGATTATCTGAGTATGGTGGGAGTGCAGGTTAGTAGCTTTCCAAAGGAGAAGATGACAGAGAAAGTTTGCTACCAGAATAGTTATCCAAATTTCTCTATAATGTTAAAGTAACATCTTCAGCCTTCTTGCCAAATTATCTGAAGGACATATTTGTGAGGCAGGAACTATTGAGGACTTGCTTACCCTATCTTGGCAGAGTTGGGCAGTTGACTCTGTCTCCATCCAAGTTTGCCCTTTTTTAGCCAGAATTCTGTCTGTGGTAGAAAGGCAGACATTTTGCCCAATGGCTTATTTGCTACATTTGAAGCCATCTCCATGAGGAGGTTCTTTAATGATCATCATCTTCTTTGAAGTAGGCTCCGTATTTCCAGGAGTTAATCCATCTCATTGTCAGTGAATTTTTAAAATAATTTAAAAAAAACATTTTTAACTGCCATATTCTGCATGTCTCTTGGGTTTTTGAAGACCTTACCTAAATATCCTATCTTATCTTTCTATAGCATCATATTTATCTGCTGCACCTAAGATGTATATTCTTGATAAAAGTAGTCTAGCGATTGACATGACAGCAAATTGGGAATATAGAAATATATATGGAAGATAGAACAAAAAGTTGATTAGTGAAGCTACTCTTCAACTTAAAGCCTCAATATTTACTCACAAGGTTTTTTTTTATTCACTGGTATATAATTTTGTATGTAGATGCAAAATAAGTTAATTATAGATACAGTGGTATAGAATTAAAATGTAAGATTATTCCTCACACATTTTATACATATATATACATATATATATATATATATATATATATATATATATATATATATATATGTACTCTATAATGCATTGTTAATGTCCAATGCCGTGAAAGTGCTAGTGAAAACTGTGTAAGGTAAATACAACTTAATGGTTAGTTGATCAAATCATGCTTATTTCATTTTGAATATGTGTAGAGAATTATCTTCTCAAGTATCTGCTATACAAATAGTATAAATTTTGGGTAAATTTACCCTTAAAATTAAAATTAAAAATATTTCAAGATAAGAATATTGGCACGTTCTTCTGATCCATGTACTGAAGAAACTTAAGCTTAAGCAGGAGGACTTTTAAAGTCGTCCCAGAGTACATTGGATGCTGATGTTTAAAGCGCTGAAAAGAAATTATTTGAAATTAATATCAGAACTTTGGGTCAACATGAAGAATAATGGGGTATTTATTGAGGGTCCAAGCATCCCCTGCTCACCTTAATGTCAGAAAGCCATTTGAAAATATTATAATTTATATTGCTATAGGATTAAATTAGATTAGTGTAAATTAGTATTTGTTTGACATTACCCAGTTACATCACCATTATCATTTTGTGAGTAACTCAAATAAAATATTGTTGAGGAGCTTATTTTCTAGAAACTAATATAAAACCAACAGTCAAAAGGAAGTTGGGAAATTTTGAGGTATCCTAACATAAATCTTAATAAGCCTTTTAATTAAGATTACCACATTTTTTTAATGATTCCGAAATGGCCAAGCAAAATATGAAGTCTGACAGATGTTATTTATGACTGTGAATCTGCTGAGCATGTGCGCTGCCTGCTCAGTGCATTGTGATACCTCTCTTACACAATAAAAATCAATGCCACATCACCCAGAAGCATTCAGATGGCTCATCTGTCTTCAGATGGTTCAAAAATTATAACTGCCTTTTGAACTATGATTTACCAGCCATAGGTGAACCAAAAATCTCAAAAATGCCCTTTCTATGGCCAATCTACTTCTGTGAAACCCTGACAGGGGACTATGCTTTAGATCTCAGTGATCTCAGTGATAGCAGTTTTGCTTTCTCTATCTCAGTAACACAGGTTTCTATAGTTGTGCAAGAAGATGTACTCTCAGGTGAAATGAGTTTTTTAACTCTGTGTCAGCATCAGCACATTATTTAATATTGCTGTCTCCGTGAAATAGACCATAGCATCTGTGGGAGCAGATGCAGTTGTCCTCAGCAAGGAAGAGGAGGTGAAAGGCATGACAATAGAAGGAAGGCTAAAGAAAGTGAGGACAGAGAGAGATTCAGAGGCATGATATAGTATAAATTAAATGGTAATCACAAGGTGTCAGGGACAAATGGTCTCCACCTGTGATTCTCTCTTCTTTTTCTAAGTGGAGCTGTTTGCACTCAGAGGCTGTTCACAGCCTCTTGTTTTGATCACAGACTCCTCATGCCTTAATGAAATTAAGATAGTCATGATGCTTTACTTCCAATTAATCGCAACTTTCAAGTTGACTACAGAGTTTCTTGATAGCATTCCATAGGGGGATGGCTTCAGGAAGTAAATTGAAATCATCTCACACTTGGTTTTTAAAGTTTTACCTGTTCACTGAAGCTATTCCCATGGCGTAGTACTAGCCTCTGCTTTGCCTTTGTGTAATGAGAACAATAACAACAACAAAAACAACAACCTAATAAACAAATTATCTAATTTTCATTGCTTCTGTACCCAAGATTAATGAAAGCCAAATTGCTTCTAATATCCAATTGTGGCTGTAATTTAGTATTTATTTAATTTCTACATTCTTGTTCTTACTCTTCACAGATCTTACATGACATTTCAGCATAGGTAATTTTTCCAAGTCTCTGCAGCCCCAGTGTGTGTGTATGTGTGTGTGTGTGTGTGTGTGTGTGTGTGTGTGTGTGTGTGTGTGTTCTTGTTTTAGAAATGAATTATATTGACCAGTTAACTATGCCTACCAGTTTTTAATTCAGAATGCATTATATATAAGCAGTTACAGAAAGCAAAGATTCTCCAGTTCAGGGACAAGAAGAAAAGAGTCAGTCAGTGACCTCTAGACAGCTTTGTTCATCTTGGCCTATGCCTGACCAAGGGCAGTGCAGAGACACCGACAGATATCTCCACAGTCAAATAGACTGCTATGTTTCACAGCCAATGCAGACATCAAACTTCTTTCTCATGGGAGTTCTCTTTTCAGGATTTAGTGCAGGTTCTTGTTTTTAAATATAACCTCTGCAGTGATCTTTGCAGTAAATCTTGTAGTAAATTGGGCATGTTCACATTTGGAAGTACAGAGACATGAAAGTGCCCCTACATAGACACCCCTGTTGTCTCTTTGTTCAGAACATTTTGTCAAGTGTTTAATTGTTGATTATCCACACCATCAAGTGAGAACTAATTAATAGGTATTCATGACCCTGTCCAAAGCCTGCAATTTACCTAAATATGTACATACACTGATATTTAAGCATACACCCCCATATATATGTATATATAGGTATGTATATGACCAATGGCCTTTTGCATGTTAGGTAGCACACTACATTTAAGTTTTAATAGCAACCTTGTACATACATTTAAATTTTGTGTATAGGATCTTGCTATATAGTCCATATTTGTCTGGAACTTGTGATTCTCCTGTTCCATCCTCTTCATGCTGAGATTATAGATGGTGGCCACCACACTTTGGTACAATTATTCAAGGGTAAATATAAATGGGAAACTTAATTGTTCAAAATATTTTAGAGAAAAAATTTCTGGGGATTCAATCAAATGAAAGGAGACAAGTGTCTGTTTTCTCAACTAACATTTACATGGGAAGAGTCAGTTCCACGTAACAATTCTGGAATACAGGATTCTATTGACAGCAGGTACCAATGCAGCAGAGAGTTAGATGGTACATGATAGCTCATTTAAACCAACTTCAACACTTAATTTGGAGACTTCTAACACCCCTCTCCAAGACCTATGGCAGGCCTATGTGATCCTGGGATTCCTTGCACACACCTTGCAGAAACTTCAATGGGCATTATGGATCTTGTGGTCCTGGAGCTTGTGTTGGGATTGCTGCTGCTGCTTCTGATCAGAAAAATGAGCACAAATGGTCATGGCTACTTCTTTTATACCTTCCCTGGTATTGCAAACCCTTAACTGAAGTAATTCACACTGCTTCCTCAGAACAAATTTGGGGACAGTAAAAAGGCTATTGTTAATACAGCAAATGTTTCTTGTTTCATTCTTATTAGAGTTTAAATATTAATAATATTTAGAGCAAACTAGGAAAACTAAAATGAAAGTGTCTGAGTGAACTATTATTGTCAAGGTTGTAGCCTCAACACTTATCCATCGCTAGGAAGTTTACAAACTGAAAAATCACTTGGAAGTTATCTATGAATTTCCAAAATCAAAGAGCTATTCTACTAACCATTCACAAAAATAGAAATAATTATACAATCTTGTTTAATATACTTACATATATTTATAATATCTGAAAACTAGAGATGATCCACATGCAATTAAGATATGAATGGATATACAAAATTTAATGAGACAATAATATAATATAATATAATATAATATAATATAATATAATATAACAGTAATAATAAAAAGAATGGATAGGTGATATATGTAGCAACATGAATAAATTTCAAAATCATTGTTTAGTGACTGGTAGTTTGAGTAAGAATGGCCCCATAAATATACCTAAGGCCTCACAGACTTATGCCTTCTGCACAGAAGAGAACAGTTGTGTCTCTGGGACTTCTTGTGTGAGTAGGGTCTGTCTTTGACTACATTTCCTGCCTTTGACTCCCTTTCTGCTACTCTAGCCTCAATAGAGGAAGATGCCCCTAGTCTTACTGAAACTCAATATCCCAAGGCTGGTTCGTATTCATGGGAGGACTCTTCTTTTCTAGGGAGAAGTAAAGGAGGTGTAGATAGAGGAGAGAGGAAGAGTGAGAGCAATGGACTGGAAGGAGAGGGGTCAGAGCAAATTGCAACTGGCATGTAAAGTAAATGATTAATTAATTAAAAAGAAAGAAAAGAGATTCAAAATATGATATTAAAGTTCAGGTGTGTGCAGAAGGGTTTCAGATAATCTGAACTTCACATTGAACTGTAACTGTGTGCAAATCTTGTAATCTCTGTAAAGATTAGTTTGCAAAATGGATGTGTTTTTTTAAATTTTATGGTTGCCACAGGCTTATTATAACAAAACCTGAAAATCTGTGTATAAAATAAGTGAAGAGCTATTATTAACACAAAGTTAGGGTAAGAAGTTAAACTACGGATATTAGTTGTGGGTTGATGGTTTTAGTATTTAAAGATCATTTTATGTATTGATTTCTTACAAGTAAATATTACTATGACAATTTTAAAAAGATGGCCCCCACAGATTCATTACTTTCAATGCTTATTCATCATGGAATGACGCTACTTGGGCAGGGTTAGGAGGTGTTGTCTTGTTGAAATAGGTATGTCATCGGGGGTAGGCCTTGAGATTTCAGAAGCTCCAGGCAAGCACAGTGGCTTTCTCTTCCTGCTACCTGTGGATCCAGATGTAGAACTCTCATCTACTTCTCCAGCACCATGTTCAGTTTGTGGCTGCCATCCTTCCCATCACAATGACAATTGACTAAAGCTTCAATAAGAGTTGTCCTGGGAATGATGTCTCTTCATGTCAGAAGAACACAGACTAAGACTGTAACAGATATGTGTAAGGTAAAATAAAACATGCTGCTCTTTCAGGAGGGCCTTTACTGTTTAGTTTCAAACATCCATGGATCCCTACCTACTTCAGGGCATGGCTGGCATACAGTGCACTGTACCCTGAACTCTCTAGCTCAGGGGCTGTGCTTTCTCTTTCCAAGAGATCCTTTGTTATATAAGCAAATATTTTGGTTCCCTTCACCCCTGATCTTCTTTCTCTCTCTCTCTCTCTCTCTTTTAATCTCTGCTCCTTTTCTCCTCCTTCTCTATCTCCTCTCTCTTTCTCTCCACCTCCCCCTGCATGGTGGCTAAGAGCCACTTCCAATAAGACTTATCTTATATGCTATAATTTTATCTTGAATTTACTATAGCAGAAAAAATAAGTTTTGACACTGTCATGGTTAGGGTTATTATTGTGGTGATGAAACCACATGACCTAAAACAAGTTAGGGAGGAAACAGGATCAGATGCAGAGAACATGAAAAGATGCTGCTTCCTGGCTTGTTCATCATGGCTTTCTCAGTTGGCTTTCTGTTTTTAAAAGTTTTATTTATTATAATTCATTCATATTACATCTTGACTGTGTTCTCCCTCACTCTTATCTTCCCATTCCCACCCACCTTCTCTCTTCTGCTCTATTTCATCTCATACAAGGGAACCTCTTTCCCCTCCTTACCCCAGCCCAGGCATGGCACCACTCACAATGGGCTGGGCCCTCCCCCATCAATTGCTAATTAAGAAATTGCCTTACAGGCTTGCCTACAGCCCAATATTTTGGAGACGTTTTCTTAATTGTGGATCTCCTCTCTCAAATGACTTTACTTGTACTTAGTTTACATAAAACTATCCATCATAGACACTCTTCCAAGAAGACATTTTGAAAGTATTTACCTTGTAAATATTAGCCAAACTCCATGACTCTACAAGAAATATTTTATCTTTTCACATGTCTGCATAGATGCAGGAACACAAATACCATGAATTACATAGGTTTTTTTTTTCCATGTCATCAATCTGCTGCATTGGTATTGTAGAAAGGGCAAGTGAAGATTCACAGAGGGATGAAAGTACAAGGGTTCTTACTTGCTCTGGAGCAAGGTGCCATCTTGCAATTCATAGATCCTGGAAAAATATGGGAAGATTGCTCTAGTGTCTGCGTTCTACTCCTGGCTTGCTAAGATGTGCTGTTCAACAAATTCCTCTCAGTTGTAAGTGGTACACAGAAGCAAATCTCCACCTGACTCTTCCTAGGTTGTGGACCTCCCAGCAGTGCTTTGAGTGTAGAACAGTTGAGAACTGGAGTATGAGTTTACTGATACTTTCTGTTACTTTCTGGAAAGTGTTGAAGTACATGATATGCATCCCAAAATGTGTCATAGATTAATCCAAATATTTCAGTATTCTGAGCACGTCAGACTTTGTTCAGAGTTTTCCTGTCTCCGTGTGTTGCTTTCTTTTAACAAAATGATAACAAAAGTTGTGTGGCAGTGGTATATATATAGGAGAATGCTACAAGGGCTGGAGGTGGAGCAGCAGTCCAGAGCCCTTGATATTCCTCCAGACAAGTGGCGTTTGGTCCCCAGAACCAGACACATGTCTGGGCAGCTGACAACTGTCTGTAACTCTCTTTCCAGAGGACTAAACACCATTTTCTGGTCTCTGTGGACATGTATGTACATATGGCATCTACCCACACAGATAGGAACATACATACATTAATAAAAAAATAAAATATAATTTTATTTTAAAATAAAAGCAGACATCCAAAGACCTTTAAAAGGCAGACTAATACCTCCTTGACAGACACTTACAGCATATAACTCTCTTCTTCAAGATGTCTAAGGTTTTTATTTAAGCTTTCACAAATGAGACTGTGCTTGTTTTCACAGTAGCTGTTGTTTGGCTTTGTCTTTGTTATCTATAAAGAATATTTCATAGTTACTAATCTAAAAAGAAGGGAATTTTAGTTGTAAGTGAGAAACTCCATCCTTAACCTTCGTTGTGTGATTACCAAGGACTCTCAGACAGTAGCAAGCAACTTAAGTAATGCGACCCCAGCTATATGCACATGGTAATGTCCAGCATTCCAGTCAACTGATCTCTTGAAAGAGTATGTGGAAAGTGGTGGATTTGGAGAAGTTTTCTTTTTCTTTAGTTCATGTAAGAGAAAGCAGCTGTGTTTGTGGGTGTACAGAGCTGACAATTTGCTTAATCCTAACGGCAATGCATCTTAGCCTTCTACAGCACTCATAGTTCTGAATAGGTGGCCATTATGCAGCCCCATTTTCCCATAGAAGCAGGAGGGTCAATGACACTAAACAACTAAATAAACAAACAACAAAAGTTAGCACCAACTGTATATACAGTTCCTTTTCAGGTCAGCTCGTGCCCTTTACCCTTCCTAAATCTCTCCTCCGGGTATGTGCTTAATGTTCTAGATGTTTCTGTCGCAGGCAGACTTTTTACCATGTAATTTAAGCTACATTCCCTCTGGCAATAACTTGTGTAACATTTATCTTCCCCAAATCTGGAAATCCATTTTCCACTGCAGGCTTCCCCTTACTATGTTATTATAGATTTACTTTCTGTTTTTATTACCATTTTAATGACATTTTAAAAAGGAAGGTGAGCAGTTCATGTGTTAGATGCAATGTCTTTGAACATAAGCTACAGTAAATGTTTGTGAAATGTGATATGCTTTAACACAACTAGCTACAGCTATGAAATGGAATATCATTAAGATCATATGGAATATATTTTAATGTTATTACATTTTATTATAAAGTTGTACATTTCAGTTTACTTGTTGAATGATACAGCTTTTCAAAACAAGTATAGAAGTCCAGTACAAAAGAAACACAAGAGAAATGCTGTATTTTCTCATTCTATTTTCATCTATTAAAATATTTTACATGCCATGTCTATGTAATCTGTGATTAATACAAGATAATGTCACCCTTTCACAAATGGTATTATTACTAAAATATTTTTGTGGTTAGAGTGAGTTTGATAGAGTAGAGTAAGAAATAAGGCCATCTTTGAACTGAAACGTACAGCAATATATTTTGGTTTCTAAACAAAACCAATTTTTATTGTATTGCTAATATAGTTTAAAATGCAACTATAAGGACATAACTATTGGGGGAATTGTATATTACATTTATAAATTTCAGTATCTTTAGGAAAAAGAAACAAGGCATTATATTTTTAAAATTTGTTTAATTTAGAATACTGACTCTCTAATCTATAATATTTCAAGAGTTAAATAGTTTTTTTTTTACATACTTTCATGTACAATAAGCATTTTAAAGCACACTGCACTCCAGAATCTTCTATTATTCTGAGATACATGAAGGGGAACCCACTAGAGATGCTCCTGTGTAGTACCAATTTTTAGAATACAGCAAGAATGTAAATGTTGCTTTCCTGAGGCTATTATTTTGTAGATAACAAGTGCATTCCAGTCCCAACATGTTTTTCATAATAGTTTAGAATTTTAAAAGCTCAAGAGTGGGATGTTTGAGGACTGAAGATTTATCTGCTCTCTTCTGAGTGCATATGGGATTTAGCATTTAGTTTTCATTCAGTCACTTTAACCTGTTCTTGTTTACTGAAAATCTATCATTATGTTCTGCTTTGAGATTTTCTTTTATGAATGGCTTTTATGTATTGCATGGCCTGTTATTCAGTCCCACTAAATAATAAAAGCTCATTAAAGAAGGCATTAAATATAGAAAGACAAAGAATTTTTATTCCAAACCTCCTTTCTGCCAGCAACCATTATGTCTGCATTCCTGAAACTACTTTTTCAATGCTCATACCTAACAGGCTCACTGCTCTTTCACAGAATTACTTTATTTATAGTTACATAATACATCAGCTCTCTTTTTCCATTTTCTTTTTCATTTCCAATTTAGCAAGCAAAAAGAAAACTAGTCCAGTATAATGGCTTTTTTTTTTAAATTAACACCTTACTTTCCAGCCTCTGTTAACTCCCCCATACACAAAAAACACAGCAACAGAACACAGAGATCTTTATGTAAAAGGGTAGTGAAATAATTATAGGAATGTACCAGTTCTATTGTGAGATAAAGTATCCTGATAAAAGGAACTTAAAGAACAAATGCTTTCCTGTAGCCCTCAGATCAAGGGTACAATCCATTATGGCAGAGTGTCAAGACATAAGAAGCCTAAAGAGCTGATTATATTGTGCCTGCAGCCATGAAGAAGAGAAGAATGAATGCTTATGCTAATAGAGATTTACGTTTTTATTTACTGTAGGACTTCTGCCCATGTCATGGTGTTATCCACATTTAAGGTGGATCTTCCAGTAGTTAACTAAGTAGATATTATCAGAATTGGATATCATTAAGAATAGACCTTGCTCCCATGAGTTTCCTCTGGTAACACTAGGAGGCAAAGTGACATTTTAGGGTTTAAATAGCCATAAGAAATTTCCAACTGTCTGTGCTTTGTTCAAACCTATTAACAGAAAGTTATTTCATCTCTTAAAAAGAATTTTATCTATGGTTCTGCCTTTGACACTGGGCAAAGAACTGCCATGCCAAACTACCCCAAACATTAGACACTATAGTCTTCACCTTTTAAGCTAGTCTGTTCAGTCACTTTTCCAAGTCACCCACCACTACCCAAGGGAACCCGATTCACCTGAAGGCATGTTGAGGAGAGAGTGTTACTCATCCTTTTATGAGATAGAATGCTTATCCTCCCTGGAATGTACCAAGGATGATGGTAGTTGTCAAGGGGATGCCAAGTTCCTCCCCTGGCAGGAACAGAGAAATGAACATCAGAGAGAGACAGACCGAGCTGCAGCTTATGCATGTTTTCGGTACAGGAGAGGACTGGGACGGGAAGTGCTCTCACTGAACACTGCCTGAGCATTCTGTAGCGGCCTAGCATCCTCCCTCATCCACCAGTGATCCTGCTTTCATAGCTGGGTCTGAGCCTCTCTGATACTTTCATTATTGTTGTTTGTTTTCTTGAGGAACAAGAAGCTTCTATTCAGGGACTCCACTTTCATTTTGTGGCTACTAAATGCTAGCCTCCATCGCTGAACCGACACCTGAACCAGCCTACTTTCTTGGATCCTAAGCTTAAAAGCCTGTGTTTTCCTTTTTCTCTTTGCCATCCCTTTTGTCTAGGCAGCTGCTGAGGCTCAGGACATGCCGGGCATATTGAAATTCTAGAAAATTTTTTCTAGAGCTTCCTACAGACTCTGTTGATCAGTTCATCTATTAGTGTGACTAATAGTCCCAAAATGAAAACTCTGATTTCCATGGTAACATATGGCAAACAAAAAAAGCACCCATTCTTCCTGTTCACATCCCCACCTCAATTAGGTGAATCAAGATAATCCCTTTCAGGTATGCTCAAAGGCTGGTCTAATCTAAATAATCCTATAAAAACCTAGGAGCTCATCTCCTATATGATTTTAGATGTTGTCACATTGACTGTCAACATAAACCCTAACTATCAGAAGTAAGAGTTATCTCTCGCCCTCACAGATAAAGGCAATTCGAAATTAAGTCTCCTGTAAAAAAGAAAGAATAAGAAAACTACAAAGGAAGAAGAACTTGGAAGTCAAGAGCTATATAACAGTATAAAGAGCCATGAAGAGTTTCTGGTTTTAAATAATAATTATTTTGTTAAAGGCTGAAGAGGGGAGGGGCAAGGAAGAGAAAAACTCAATGCTTAAACCAGAACAAATCAAAAGTTAGAAAAAGAGGCAGAGTATCAAATGCAGAATTGGGGTTAGAAGCCTGCTAGCCTCCCAAGTCATATAAGCATCAATAATAACTGGAAAGGAGAGGCTCTCACTCTGACCAGGATGACTACAAGTGCAAGAGGGAGCTATCCTGATGCAACTTTAGTGAGTTTATTCATGTTATCTATGATGACTATTCTTGGTTGTCAACTTAACTACATCTGGAATTACCTAAAACACCTGTGAGAGAAAATTTTTTTTAAATTCAATCATTAGAAGTGAGAAGATGACTTTTAAACGGGATTTCTTGAGGTTGGAAGTTCCACCATTAATCTGAACCACATCTTTTCCTGGCAGCCTTTATAAAGGACAAGGTAGGATGGAGTTTGCTTTCTTGGCCTGCTTTCTGTAGTTTTTGCTGGCAAGTCCATTCTTTCACTGGCATTGGCGCCTGCTTCTTTGGCACCCCAGGGTATAGTGAAATGTAATTGAAATGCCTATCCTTCTGCACTGAACAACTCCTGAATTCTTCAATATTCCATTGATAGACAGCCACTGTGGACGAGCTGGATCACAGGCTGGAAGCCATTCTAATAATTCCCCTTTATGTAAGTATATTCACTTTATTAGTTCTGTTCCTCTAGAGAACCCTGATTAATATACTACCTGGGCCTTCCCTTGAGTCATCTGTGTTCATATAAGTAAGGTCTTCACACATACTGTCTAAGTCACCCCATGAACTCACTCACCCATTAAGATTAACTCAGTTTAGTTTGAGTTCTATGGGTTGTTTTCTTTCGGATGCTGGAAACTGGAGAATACAAGGGATGGGATGATCATTGAGATGTAACAAGAATAAATTAATTTTTAAAAGGCAAAAAATTTAGTTACTTGATAAAAATGTTATCAAGTGGTGTTCTTTTTAATGTGCATTGCATCTCATGCTTTTACTCTGTTATTTGGATGAAATGTTGATGTTTTTCATGAATTGAACTACTAAGCGTTCTCTATGGACTTTATGTATTTTCAGACATTGTATGTAAAAATCTAAAATCTACAACTTCTTGGTATCAGAGACAGCATTAATTAATGAATACAGTAGCTATACTAGCTTTCTATTTGTGGTTATCCTATAACTAATGATCTAAATTTTTATTTGTAAAACAACTAAATATGAAGCTCTTCATGTTTTTAATTATTTTAAATAAAATTATTTTTAGGTAAAAAAAAAAAGATTAACTTGGTTAGCATGGTTTCTTTGATCTGTCAGTTGTTTGTGTTTGGGGTGAAGACATACCTGTCCATGTCTCCCTAGAAACTGCCACATAGTATTTATTTCAGCATCAAATTTCAGCTTTATATTTAAGTTGTGGTATTCATATTGCTTCAAATATTCACTCATAACATTGAAAAAACTAGAGGCAAAGTCAATGTGTGTGAAAAGAATAATATCCTTATTCTTTAATCTATTTATATATTACAGAATTATTTCTAAAACAACAGAACAGTTTTGTGTCTGAAGATGATTAAATTAGATCTCAATTTCACATCATCATATCAACACATACCCAATTACAAAATAACATGGAAAGTGGAATTGATAAACATTTAATTTAAAATTAATAAATGTTAATACCATACACAATACATTTACATTCTGTGAATGCTAAGTAAAAAAATAAAAGTAAAAATATATAATTACAAGTCAAAACAACAGATGATTTTGAAAGATATACTAGACAAGACATCAAAAATATAGTCAGATAAATATTGTTAGTGGCATTCAGTGTAAGATGCACAAATTCAGTCAACTATCAAAAGACATGAGGACTAGAGATTTACCATAAACAAATGGAACAGGATGCACGTTCATAGCTAGAACCTCTCTAGACTTCACAGGAGCTTGATAAGCCTTGAGAAATTAATAGCAACAGAAACAGTGCCTGTCTAGAGTGACAGTGAAAGAGAAGGAATAAAGGTAAGTGACTATGACACTGAGGGAAGACCATGGATGCAAATGCCTGCAATATTAGCATGTCCTTGAATTAAGGACAGAGTTGCCACCACAAGTAGAGGACAAGTTTGCTCCTGCTCAGAGTGTCCCTAATTGTTACTATTTAGACTTTCATAACTGTTAATGTAAAGGCAAAAAAAAAAATCATTCTAGTAAGGTCATGCAGGAGAAATTGATCTTGATTTTACTGTGGATAGCAACAGTTTTTAGTTTTCAAGACCACTGTGATATATAGTACTGCTTTAGTGGGTCATAGTGGCATAAACATTTCATCCCAGCACTCAGGAAGCAGAGGTAGGTGGAGCACTGCGTTCCAGGACAGCCACAGCTACACAGAAATCTCCAACTAAAACAAAACAGTTATAAAAGAAAAAAAGAAAAGAGGAAGTATATAATGTGACTAAATACTAAATGCAGTATGTTTTCTATTTATTTAAAAATATAATATATAATACATGCCATTTACACAAAACTATATAAATTAAATATCAAAATATTAGTGATTATTTTATGTAATTTTAGTTAGAATAAAATTATTTTCATTGTTCAGTGAGTAAGATACATTTTATTCATAAAGGATACATTAGTATAGGATGCATCAGGTTTTTGTGTGTACAGAAGTTCCGTTAGATTATAAATATGGAGACAGCAGTGACCTTATAAAGAAGACCTAATTTCTGGATTTATTGCTACCTCTCAGTACTTGGACCACAGACAAGCTACTTAACCTCTTTCAGGCTATTTCCGGTTCTACATTCTGTACTGCTTTGCTTTAAAAATCAAAGTAGGTTATTTGGGGAAGGTCCCATAATTTTCAGTAAAAAGTCAGGAATCACTGTTGCATAAATAGTTTTTAGTTGCTGCAAACAAATAAAATGAATTTAATTAAATATGCATTTTGTAGTTTACAAACTGTTAGCTCTGTATAAAATATATTTATATTGTGTGATAACACAGTGGCTCATTTATGGAACACCATGTGAAACATGAAACTGCCTATTAATATTTATAGGTAAATAAAACCATGTATTACAATATAGCAAATTGATGAAAAGATTGTAAGAAAAATGCTGATATTTAAATCAAATTAATTGTTTCTCTTTCTTATTTATGTGCAATTGGAAGGATATATTTTACAGTGTTTGTTTTGATTAAAGATTGAACTTTGGAAAGGACATTTCACAGCCATCTTGTTCCAAGTGAAAAATAGGTTTTCACAGCTGTAACAGGTATACAGTTATAAGCATACTGTATCAAAGTTCCCACAGACTGACAATGAAGAGTTGCAAAATACTAAATCCTTGGGTATCTGTGTAAACTTATTCCATCACCTCATGATCTGTGCACACACATACTTACTGCTCAGAATTTATGTTCAGTATGAATATTCCTTTTAACCAGATATTTTGCATAAATATCAGGGAAAGAATATACTAGCCTCTATGAAGGTAAAGTGTGAATGCACAAACTGATGTATGTAAGTGAGCATATGTGGGGGTATATATGTAAATATTTCATGTTTATGTTCAGGTATACATGCATCTTTGTGCCTGTGGAGGCCAGAAGTCAACACTGGGTGTGTTTCTTAATCTTTTTCCACCTTAGCTTTTCAAGACAGTGTCTCTCACGGAACATGAAGCTCTCTGATTTGCTAGTTTGGCTCGCCAATGAAACCAATGAATATTCTCGTCTTTGACTACATGGAACTAAGATTATAGGCTGGTGAAACTCAATAGTTATTTTTAAAATATTCATCTTATCTTATGTCTATTAATATTTTTCTACATGTATATATGTGTACTGCATGAGTGCCTGATGTTCAACTTAGATTAAGAGGCCCTCAGTTCCCCGGAACTAGGGTAAAGTGGTGAGCTTCAACCTATGCTGGAACTTGAATCCCAGTCTTGTGGAAGAGCAGTCATTACTTAGCTACTGAACTCTCACTTTACCTCTACCTGACATACACATCATACACATACACACATTGCTTTTGACCTACTCTATTCATAATTCTAGCCATTACTCATTCAAAGCAACTTCCACAATAGTTTCAATTTTTTAAAACAAGACTGCAATAACACCATCTTGAAATTTGTATAGTTTGAATATCCCAGAATCTATAAAAACAAAATAATTAAATTTAAAACAAGTTATTGTCAAAATGAGGAAAAATTTATTTGTCCCTTACAAATGGTAATAAAATATTGTTTTACATTCTGGACAATAGAATTAGTTTTTTAGATATTATGATACCTCATGATTTTAAAAGTACATCTGCAAATTTATGAAGAGAAGTTTTCTTGTATAGAATACTAATTTTTGTTGATGGCGTGATTGAAATAATCATTCCTCACTAAAAGCTAATATTGGATTTCTATAAATTCTTCTATTTGATTATACAATTTGGGTTTTTCCCCCATTTGTGTGTGTGTGTGTGTGTGTGTGTGTGTGTGTGTGTGTGTGTAGCAAAACATCCTCTACATTGCATAAGAACACAACTGACAATCTATCCTCTGGCACAAGACACTATCCATCCCTCCAATGAAGGGTTCAGGGGCTCCAGGAGTGCGTGAACACACACACACACACACACACACACACACACACACACACACAGCCTACATCAAAATAAGAGGAACTAGCAATCATTGGTCATTAATATCTCTCAAAATCAATGGACTTAACTAGTCAACAATAAGAAAATGGCTATCAGAATGGATGTAAAATTAGGATCCTTCATTCTTCTGCTTACAATAAACACACTTCAGCAACAAAGATAGACATTATCTCAGAGCAGAGTGACGGAAAAACAGTTTCCAAATATACAAACGCAATAAGCAAGATGGAGTAGCATTTCTAGTATCTAATAAAATAGAATCTCAACAAAAATATTAAAAAGAGATAGGGAAGATCACTTTATACTCATCAAAGGAAAAATCCACCAAAACACTTCAATTTTGAACATCTATGCCTCTAGGACAATGGCACCCACATTTGTAAAATAAACATTACAAAAGCTTAAATCACACATCAAACCATACACTAATAGGGGGAGACTTCAACATCACATTCTCACCAATGGATAGGTCATTGAGACAGAAACTAAGAAGAAATAATGAAAGTAATAGATAGCACTAATCAAATGGATCTAATAGATATCTACAAAACTTTTCAATGAAACAAACAAAAAATACGTTCTTCTCAGCTCCTCATGGAACTTTCTCCAAAATTGACTGTACATTCAACCACAAAGCAAGACTCAAGAGATACTAGAAAATTGAAAAATTTGAAACATCTTACCAGAGCACCATCGATTAAAGCTGAAATTCAACAACAACAGATACAAAAAATAGCCTACAGACTCAGGGAAACTGAACAACTTTGTAGTGAATGACAAATGGGTCACCGAAAAAATAAAGAAAGAAATTAAAGACATTCTAAAATTCAATAAAAATGAAGGCAACATACCCAGTGAAAGCATTTCTAAGAGGAAAGTTAATAACACTAAGTGCCTTCATAAAGAAATTGCACAGATCTCATATTAGCAACTTAACAGTACATCTGGAAAAAAAAAAAAGAAGAAAATACACCTAAAAGGAGTAGAAGCCAGGAAATTATCAAACTGATGGTTGAAATCAATAAATTAGTTGGGCAGTGGTTGGGCACACCTTTAATCCCAGCATTTGGGAGGCAGAGGCAGGCAGATCACTGTGAGTTCAAGCCCAGCCTTGTCTACAATTTGAGTTCCAGGACAGCCAGGGCTGTTACACAGAGAAACTCTGTCTTGAAAAAAGAAAAGAACTAATCAATAAATTAGAAACAAAGAGAATAATGAAAAAAATCAATGTATAGTCAAACCTCTAGCCAACTATCTAAAAGGCAGAGAGACACTATCCAAATTAACAAAATCAGAAATGAGAAGAAGAATTTTACAATAGACACTGAGGCAATCCAAAGAATCATTAGGTCTTCCTTCAACAGCCTGTACACAACAAAAGGGAAAATCTAAACAAAATGTATGATTTTTTTTGATAGATTCCTCTTACCAATGTTAAATCAAGATCAGGTAAATGATTGAAAAAAATCTTATATCTCCCAAGAAAATAGAAGCAGTCAATAATTCCGCCAATGGAAAACAAAAGCCCTGGACCAGATAGTTTCAGCACAGAAATCTGCAAGACCTTCAAAGAAGAGCTAATACTGCTCAAAGTATTTCACAAAATAGAAAGAGAAGGAACATTGGCAAACTCATTTATATGGCCACAGTCACTCTGATAAATAAACCACAAAAAGACTAAACAAAGAAAGAAATTTTTGGACCAAGCAACCTTGTGAACACTAACAAAAAAAAATACTCAGTAATATACTGGAAAACTAAGTCCATAAACAGCATCCACCATGATCAAATAGGCTTCATCCTAGGGATGTAGGGGTGGCACAATACATGAAAATCCATCAACATAATATAGCATATAAACAGAATTTTAAAGAACACTTGATCATCTTAGTAGATGCTGGAAAAAACTTAAGCAAATTCCACCACAGCTCATATTAAAATTGTTGGAGAAATCTGGATAAAAACATATACCTAAACACAGTAAATACAACAAACCAATTTCTAACATCAAATTAAAAAAGAAAAAAACTAAATTGTTTCTACTAAAATCAGAGGAAAGACAAGGCTGCCCATTCTCTCTGTATCTTATAATATAGTACTTTAATAACTAGCTAGAGAAATGAGACAACTAAAGCAGATCAAGCGTGTACAAATTTGAAAGCGAGGCAGCTATGCTAAAAAAAAAAATTCTCAACTTCCTTGTGAGCAGGGAAATGCAAGTAAAAAGGATCCTGAGATCCTATCTTTCACCTACCAGAATGGCTAAGATAAAACATTTAAATGACAGCACATCCTGAGGAAGAAGTGGAGAAAGGGAAACAGTCCTCCATTGCTGATAAGATTTAAACTGGTACAACCTCTTTGGAAATCAATCTGACACTATCCAAGAAAACTGGGAATAGTGCTACTGCAAGACCCAGCCATGCCACTCCTAGGTATTTACCTGAAAGATGCTCTGCCATACAACAAGGACATTTTCTTAGCAGCATTATTCATAATAGCCATTATGTGGAAACAGCCTAGATGTCCCTCAACCAAAGAAGGGATAAAGGAACTGTGGTACATTTACACAATGTAATACTATTCAGCTACTAAAAACAAGGAAAAGTTGAAAATTACAAACAAATGGTTGGAACTAGGAAAGATCATTCTGAGTGAGATATTCCATAACCAGAAAGACATATACATACAATGTACTCATTTATAAGTGGATATTAACTACAAAGTTCAGGGTAACTGTGATACAATTCACAGACCCCAAGAAGATAAGTAACAAGGAGGGCTCAAAGAAAATGCTTGAATCTCACTCAGAAGGGGAAATAAAATAGATATTGGAGGTGGTTGGAGGAAGGGAACTGGGTAAAATAGGAGATAGGGAGGGGCATATGAGTGAGGCCTGAGGAGTAGGGAGAGGGAGCACAGGTGAGAGGATGGAAATTGGAGGTGAGATCATCTCTAGAATGTGTCATAGATCTGGGATAGGGGAGAGCCCAGAAAGTCTACAGAAGCCACCTACCTGAGACTCCTAGCAGCGCAGGAGGGGGATATGGAGACTAAAGTGTCTACTTCCTGTGAGTAGACAAGGCTTCCAATGGAGAGATGAGCACATTAGGCATCAAAACCTTTGATCCAATATTTGTTCTGCTTTCAAGATATGCAGGAACAAAGACGGAACAAAGTATGAGGGAATAACTAATCAAAAACTGGTGCTACTTGAGACCCCCCCCTAAGGAAGGGATCCAGTCTCTGACACTATTAATGTTACTCTGCTATGCTTATAGACAAGAGCTTAGCCCCGCTGTCTCCTGAGAAGCTTCACCCAGAAGCTGATGGAAACAGATGTGGCAACCCACAGCCAGATCCTGGACAGAGCTCAGGGAGTCGTATGGAAGAGTTTGGGGAATGGTAGAAGAAGCCTGAGTGGTCCAGGGCTCTACAAGATGGCCAACTAATTTGGGCCAATGGGGGCTCACAGGGACTGGACCACCAACCAAATAGCATGGACTGACTGGTCCTAAGACATCTGCAGATGGCTCAGCTTGGTCTTCTGTGACTCTCTGAACTGTCTTTGAATCACTTTCCCCTAACTAGGAATATCTTGTCTGGCCTCAGTTAGAGAGAGTCTACCTAGTCCGGTCAGCTTAGATTGATACCCTTGGGGAACCTCAACCTTCTCCGAGGACAAAGGAGAATGGGAGGAGGAATGTGTGGGGGGAGACTGGGAGGAGAGGAGGGGGGTTATGATCAGAATGTAAAGTGAATAAATAAATAAATTTTTAAAAATTTAATATAAATGACCTTGCAAATATCTTCTCTCCCCAAAAAGAAAAGTGTTATATATATATATATATATATATATATATATATATATATATATATATATATATATATATATATATATATATATTCCTTGTGGAAATGGACATTATTCATTGCTAAAAATCAATCACAAAAGTGCACTAATATAATAACAAACCTGACCTGGTTTTTTAGAAATAAGAGCTATCCAAGTAAATGTCCCAAGAAATGAGAGTCAATTGGACATGTTCATCTTCTTGGCAGCATTTTAATAAAACAATTTTCTCCTTTCTCCATTCACAGCTCTACTTTTCCTGCTATTAAAGTATGCTTTTGGATCACTGAAGTGTTTGTGAATCAGCATTACTTTAAGTGGATCTCTCTTCACTAGCATTACTTTTAAATATAGGAGAGTTTCAATGTGGAGGAAGATAATATTGGAAATTGAAGCAAGAACTGAGTGATTAACTCTCGTTCTTTCTCAGTTCGCTGCTCTACATCTTTAGTTCCTGGAGGATTCCTGCCTGATAAAGTACTTGCAAACCACATGTACTAGCTCCTAATAAGTACTGTATTTCTTTGGAATATCTAAATGCAAATTGAATAAAGACAGAACACATAATTCTTAATTTTTGAACATTCAAATATAGAGTGACTAGTTTGTTTACCTGATGAAGAGCACACTTTGCCAAAGGAAGGAAAAATGTGGCTGTAACTAAGTAACATTTATGTGGTAATATTATAGGTTATTTCCAATATTATATTTTATCTGTGGGAATTGTAAATTTCTATCAGAAATTTATAGTAAAAGTATTGAATTCCAAGACAACTTGAATATTAGTTTTATTGTTTATTTAATTCAATTTCCCTTCATCCTTTGTTATTGACTTATTTTCACTTTTTCCTAACTTGTTCTTATTGTTCTAAACTGGTTTATCATTTTATATACACTGCTTAATTACATGTTGAGATATTTATTGATACTTTTTTGCACTGTTTCTTACATTATACTTTCAAAGAATTCTGTTTTTCCTGTTGACTATAACTAATAAATGTTCAGTAAATGTCTATATAGATTCTACTGTAATAGTCCTATGGACAGATGTAAACTTAGTTTCATTTTAGTTTAGCTGTCAGTAGAAATCAGTTGAGAATGTACTATTTGTTCAGCAAATAGAATATTCTTTTGAATTGTGTTTGTGGTGATTAGAAATTTGCCATTGATCTAATTGTTATTCCAAAGAATCTGGTGAATTTTATGTGTTTGACACCATTAAGTGTGTTTTCTTGCTTTCCTTCTTCTTTCACATGCTCATGCATACCTCTGTGTGGGGCATTGAGATTTGATTCTGAGAAGTTTGAATGTGGAACCACTTTTTCATTTTCTTGTTCAGTCTTTGTGCTTTCAATCCAAGAACTCTCTTGTTTTCATATCTCATTTGGAATTTTGTCTTTTTCTGCAAGGTTGCTACTTTTTCTTTTCTTTTCTTTTTTCTTTCTTTCTTTCTTTCTTTTTCTTTTTTTGAAATCCTACATGTACCCATACTTCATCCTTTTTCTTCCTTATTGTACTGGAGATTGAGAAGAGAACGTCACAGATGTTAGGCAAGTGCTCTCTTATTGAACTACATTCCCAGACTCTGTTCTTTCTTTGTTCTTGCTGAATGTATTTTTAATGACTTTCTAATTGTCTCCAAGTGGAGTGAAATTCTAAATTTATTTACTGATCTACTTTTCTATTTAGACAATTACATTATTATTTACACAGTCTAATATTTTCAGTGAAGAATGATGAGCGATTGATGAGTGTACATATTGGAAATGAATATATTATTCTTTTTATTTATAAAATATTCTTAATACAAACAGCTGAGTGGGACATCTGTTTGCTTTTAAATAAGCTTATTATTAAGCTCAATTACACAGCTGTGGGTCACAACCAACATGCATGTGCCACTTAGTGCATCTAACAGATATTTTGCCACACTCTTCCTTGTCATGGTTCAAAGGTGTTGCACCTGTGTCGGACTGTTCAATTGACTCATTCCCTTGGCAAATTGCATAGTAATTTCTGGAACCATGGACTTTAGACCACGGGAAGTAAACCTTTGATTCAGACCCAGATTTAGTCATCTGGCTCATATATTTTGTGTGTAAGTCTTCAGTAAATGGAACCTGCTTTCATCACTTGCATGACAACCAAGGGCTACATCAGCAGGCTATATCGTTTTGATAATCATTTGGACTCTTGTACCTCCTAATAGAATAGAGCCTTCTGTCTGGCACTGAGGTTTTTGTTAGTCTTTGTTCTTGTGGGGAGCGTTGTCAACCCAAATGGCCTAAAATCCTTTAAGTTGCCTATATATACATAATGTATTATGTATAATTTTAGGTAAATATAAAGTAATATATTTCATTAAGGACTTATAAAAGAGCCTAGGTATTGCTTGTCCCTCATTCCTCCTTCACAGTCTGTGTACATCTCTTCACGCATGTGATTATTTGGAGCTATTTTGCTTAAGTGATAGAGAACATGTAGTTTTTGCCACTCTGAGTCTGTGTTACTTTACTCAATATCACTTTTTATAGGTCCATTCATTCACTTACACATTTCATAATTTCATATATCTTTACAGATGAATAGTCTGCCATTGCGTATATGCACAACATTCATTCAGGTTCTCTCCATTTCTTGGCTATTGTGAATAGGTTGGAAATGAACATTGATGAGAAAATATCTGTTGAGTAGTGTTTTACATTATTTGTGCATATGCCTAAAGGTTGTAGAGCTGGCTCATGTGGTATATTTTTTAAAGGTTTTTGAGGAGTCTCTATGCTTATTTCTATAGAAGATAAACCAACAGTGAATAAACACTCCTCTTTCTCGATAATCTTACCAGAACAGAAGGAAAATCATGTCTGGTATTAAAACCATGTCCATCTTCCTGGGGCTGGTGGGGTTGTAGACATTAGAAAAGAAGCCATCAAAATATCTATATACATTCTAAATAGTATCCTTATACACACAGATAAGTGTAGCTACCACCTCTCATGAAAAAATATCCACATTTTATAGCAAATTGAGATTATCCTAGAAAATTACAACTGAACACAATGTAGAGATTAAATGAATGTGGAGAGCACAGCCACATCAACAATATATGTAGGATAGAGCCTGACCTCTATGGCTCAGGGAATATTTTTAAAAAATGGGAGTGGAGGAAAGATTCTGAGACTCAGAAAACCACAATCTATGATGAAAGCTTCTTCTAGAAATGGCTACATAACCAAGTCCATGCAATGGTAAGATCAAAGGACAAATTAACATGGAAAGAAGAAACAATTCATGAAATATCATGTGTAGATAAAGAACTGTAGGCAGCTGATAATTACTGGAGAAAGAAAATTAGCCTTGGGCAGGAATGATCGACATTATTGACTATCCAGCACAGAGTGGTCACTCTTGAAACCATACACACATACGAAAAATCAAAACCAAGTTCAGCAGATTATAGTCACAGATTTCTGCATACACATAAATAAATGTATATGAATATAACATTAAAAGAAAAATAATCAAAGAAAACTATTAGCGTGAATGGGGGGAGGGGTATGAGAGAGGGTAGATGTGAAGGGCTAGAATTAGTAAAAAGAAGGAGGAAGTCATGTAATTATAATTCAATTAGAAACGTTTTAAACATTACTGTTATCTAATACTACTGAGACCATGTCTCTTCTGGAGATACTGTCATTTATATTGTCATTAAAGCATTAAAAATTCAGTGATTTCCTTAATTTGGGATTGATCTAAAATTTGACTCTATGCATTCTTATTCATGAAATTTACATTTGTAAAGCTGTTGCTTTTTTGCTTAAAATAAATATCTCACGTTGAGCAAATTGTTCTGTTTCTATGATATTCAATACCTTAGTTCATACTATGTTTAGATGTTCTTAATTTTTACCATTTTTCACACATCATTTACATTCTTTTCATTTTTTATCATTAAACATTCTATTTTGTCATTGTAGTTTAATACTTGTTAGCCCTGTATTTCTTAGCTTCTTCAAAATTTTTCTTGTTTTCTATGAATATAGATAAGCAGTTACTAAAGTTTTATATATCATCACTGTTTAAAATAACAAAGAAAGGGCAAAATGAAAGACTTAATATGTACATAAGAGGTATTATTATATAGACTAAAATGACATAATTTTTTTAGTAAGGGTATTTTTAATTAATTTATTCAGATTACATCTCAATTGTTATCCCATCACTTGTATCCTCCCATTTCTCCCTCCCTCCCAATTTCTCCCTATTCCCCTTCCCTAGGCCTATTACCAAGGGGGACCTCCTCTCCCATTATATGGTCATAGGCTATCAAGTCTCATCTTGGTAGCCTGCTTTATTCTTTCTCTGAGTGCCACCAGGCCTCCCCAAAAAGGAGAGGTGGTCAAAAATGGGACACTAGGGTTCATTGCAGACTCAGTCCCCGCTCTTCACATAACTGTGGAGGATGTCCTGTCCATTGGCTAGATCAGAATAGAGGTTCAATGTTTACTGCTTATATTGTCCTTGGTTGGTGCAGTAGTTTGAGCAGACACCCCTCGGCCCAGATCCCCTTGTTGTTACATTCTTCTTGTAGGTTTCTCGGACCCTCTGGTTCCTTCTATTTCCCCATCTCTTATATTTCTATACCTAGAGCCCTAATAGGATGTCCTCACATCTATCACAATCTCCTGGTAAGTGAAGACTTTCATGGGACATACGTTTTGGGCTCGTGTCCAATTATAAGTGAGTATATAACATGTGAGTCTTTCTGCTTCTGAGCTAACTCACTCAGTATGATAATTTCTAGTTCCATCCATTTGTCCACAAATTTCAGGATTTCTTTGTTTTTAATAGCTGTGTAGTATTCCATGGTATAAATGTACCACAGTTTTCAAAAGAGATTGACTTGCTTATTTGTGTTTCATTCATGGTTCCATGGTCAATTAACAGTATATAAAATTAGAGGATATCTTAGCATTGATGATCTGAGAGTTCATTAATTTAACTGAAATATAAGGTATAAGGTCTGAGAACCTGAGTGTGAATCCTCAGGACTCCCTTTTAAAAATTGGACATGGTGATTCATTCTAACCCTAGCAATGTTGTACTTTGAGGCAGGTGAATTTTGAAACCACAAGACCAACCTGTTTAGATCAAACTGACAAAAGCCTGGTTCAATGAAAAATCTTATCTAAAGAAATAAGGTGGAGAAGTGAAGTAGCAAGTTTCCTGACATAGACCGCTAGCCTTTATAAGCTTACACAAGGGTAGAAATAGCTTTAAATACATGTGAATGCACACACACACAAACACACACACACACACAGACACAAAACACATGTACACAACACACATGCACACACACACGCACACACATTGTACAACTACTACCACACACATACACAAACACACACCACATCAAGTATATGCATGCACAATAATCATCTATGATTTTAATATTTTCTATTATAATTTATTTTTAGGAACTACTTATTGTTTTGCTGTGTATTTTCTACTTCAATTATTTTTTAGAGTTTTTTTTATTACTTTATTCAGTCACTTTGCAGCCTGCTCACTGCCACCTCCCTTTCCTCTATCAGTCTCACCCTCACATCCTACTCCCCCCATTCCTTTCTCCCCTTCTCCTCACAACGGGAGCCCCCTCTTGGGTACCAACCCACACTGACACATGAAGTCACATCAAGACTAAGGGCATCCTCTCCCACTGAGACCAGACAAATCAGCCAAGCTATGGGACAAGGATCCAAGGCAGGCTAAAGAGTCAGCGAGAGCCCTAGCTCCAATTATTAGAGGACACATATGAAGAATAAGCTTCACATTTGCTAATATGTGAAGGAGACCTAGATTAAGCCCATGAATGCTTTTTGGTTGGTGGTTCTCTCTGTACTCCTGCATGGGCCCTAGTTAGTTAACTCTGTAGGTCTTCTTGTGGTATTTTTAACCCCTTCACATCCCTCAATAATTCCTCCCACTCTTCCACAAGGCTTCCAGATATCTGCCTATTGTTTGGCTACTGGATGAAGCCTCTCAGAAGACAATTATGTTAGTCTCCAGTCTGAACACAAAGCAGAGTATCATTAATGGTGACAGGGGTTGCCTCTTTCACATGGGATGAGTCTCAAGTAAGTCCTGTCATTCGTTGGCCATTTCCTCAATCTCTGTTCCATGCACATCAAGTAGACAGGACGAATTTTGGACTGAAAATTTAATGGGTGGATTGTTGTCACCTTCCCTCTACTAGAAGTCCCACTCTGCTACTACAGGAGGTGCTGACTTCAAGCTCTGTTATCCCTCTGCTGCTACGAGTCTCAGTTAGGGTCACTTCCATTGACACTTGGGAACCTCCCCTGCCCCAGAGATGTCCCACAAATCACCAATTTCTGTTCAAATGGATGGAACTAGAAAATACCATCTTGAGTGAGGTAACTCAGACCCCAAAATAAACACATGTTATGTACTCAATAAGTTTATATTACCCATAAAATACAGGATAACCATGCTGTACACAATACACAAACCCAAAGAAGCTAAGTAACAAGGAGGGCTCAAGGGAGGATGCTTGAATCTCATTCAGAAAAGGAATCAAAATAAACATCTGAAGTAGTTGGAGGGAGAAAGAGGGTGGGAGTAGACCAGGAGTAGAGAATAGGTATGAGGATGGAGGGAAGGACTCTTTTGTAATTTTACTTACAATTCACAGTATTAATTTTTCCTTTCTTATTGAATTTTTGTGAGTTATGAAAAAATTATATCTATTTGTATGAGAGAAGAAACCAGTGATAGACAAAAGAAACACCTCCACCTCAGTGAAGTATGATAAACAATGTCCTTACTTGTATTGCTGATAGGGTCCTGGACAACTTACAGGAGAATTTCCCTCATAAAGTTCTAACTGTTCATACTAATCTGTAAGCAGTGCATCCTTTGTACTACTTCATAATCTTACTTCCCCAGGGAAAGCCAGTAGGCTAGATATTGTAAATGTCATCTTCATGTAGTCACACTGCTCTATTTTTTTAAGACATCAATGGTAATGATTTGCACATCATTATAATAAAATGCTAAGCCACTCACTTACTTACTCTGTCTGTGGCTTTTCTTGGCATTCTTCACAAAAGTAAATAGAATGTTACTTAATAATTATAATTTTGCTACAGTGAATTATAGTTTTCTCTATGAATTGTTAAATACTTTCTGTATGTGGTATATAAAATACATTGGTAACACCTGAAAATGGTGTTTTACAGGAATTTTATGTAAATAGATATGACCAGGTTATCACACACATGAACTTACGGTATGTAAAGTTCGTCTTTCAGATATGATCTTCAGTCCTCTTGGAACTGGTATTATAGGTTTCTTTTTTTGTGGTTACTGCTGTTCAAGAAAACATTAACTCTGTGCTAGTTCTTGCTAAGGTCTTCACTTACTTTATCACTATCAATAACACGTCTTCAGTGATAGCTTCCTATCTGTGTAGATCCATGGCTTTTTGCTGTTGCACTCACCAGTCTGTGCAGGTTTTCTTTTCTCTCACACTTAACTGTGATTTTGTCATTATTCTTGTCAGCTTTCTTAAAATTCTCTTTTTTTGAGGTTATAAGACTTAGGGATTCTCCCATGCTTCTCTCATCTAGAGTCCCAATAGGATGTCCTCCCCTCTATCCCAGATTCCAGAATGGCAAAGTTGAAGGATCCAGAGGATCCTAGAAACCTACAAGTAGAACATTATGATAGGCAGATCTGGGCCCAGGTGTCCTACTCAAACTATGGCACCAGCCAAGGACAATATAGGCTGTAAACTTCAAACCCCTACCCAGATCTAGCCAATGAGCAGAACATTCTCCACAGTTGAGTGGCGAGTGGGGTCTGACTTTCTCACGTACTCTGGTGCCTCATATTTGACCAAGTCCCCTGAATGGGGAGACCTGGTGGCACTCAGAGGAAGGATAGCAGGTTACCAAGAAGAGACTTGATACCCTATGAGCATATACAGGGGGAGAAGGTCCCCCTCAATCACAGTTATAGGGGAGAGGAGTAAGGGGAAAATGGGAGGGAGGGAGGAATGGGAGGATACAAGGGATGGGATAATCATTGAGATGTAATATGAATAAACTAATAAAAAAAGAGAAAAAAGACTTAGAGGTATTCATATTCTTAATTATAATAAAAGAAGAATGATTTTCCTTCAGAAAAAAAATACTATTTTTATTAGACATTTTAATAAATATTCTTTTTAAATTTAAAAGAAGTATATATTATTAATAGCAAATGTTTCCATCTGTAATCTTCTTTAAGGTTAATTTTATTCTCACCCATTTCAAACTGATCTGCACATTGTGCTAGTGCATTTTGAAAAACATGTAATTCATTTTTGTATTTTTGTCATGACTTCTGCTTTTTTAAGTTGTCATGTGCAGAATTTTATATGGATTCAGTTCATTTTTATACCTCTTTTTAATCCTATTTTCAGACTTATATGTAACTACTTGTTATAGAGAAAATAATTAATCATTCAGCATATGCCAATTTTGTGTCAGAAAATACACAAGACAAAGTAGATGAGATTGAAGTCATAAACAGATCCTTTTCATGACCCTAAGACAGCATGTACTTATTGAAGGAAAGGGGAAGAGTAGTAATACAGCCCAAAGGAGAAATACCCACGTAATCCTCTGATAATCACTGTGTGTGCAAGAGTATTACACATGCTTATTAATATTTTGGAAGACAAAATAACATCTTTGAGCAAGGGATTTCCTACATAAGCAAAGCTTAATTTTATGACCTTTTTGGTTAAAAATCACTTCTCTTTATTAGTCACAACAAAGACTTTTGAAGTTATGAGTTCATCCAAGCATAATATGCTAGTGAGATTTCCTCCAAGACTTGTCCAGTACTCTCAAATGAAGGTTACATAGGTTGTAATATTTCAGCATGGTCCATGATTTTCAAAGACACTTTATTAGGGAGAATCAAAAGGCTTCCCCAAAGGCTAAATGTCCTACTCTTTAAATTTCTATATCTTAAAATATTTCTTAACAAAAACTTTCAATACTATTCTCTGCTGAATATACCAGGCTAGTATGAGTTGAAGATTTTGCAGTTTGACTGTATACACTTTTAAAATAGTATGTTAAAGAGATTTGCAATTCCCCACTCAATTTATGCACCTTTTAGTGATAATTTTAAATAGTAATGATTACCGTAATTTTATGATAATGATGATTATTCTAATATTTCTTTAATATAAATCAGATGCTGAATTTTTCATATGCAAGTAATGACAGGTTGTAGAGTTAACAACTGTTTCAAAAAATAGCTCTACTTCAAGTTATATGAGTAATTTATTAAGATACAAGTGGAATCAGCTAATTTCTATTTAAGACCCCATTATGTGTTGATTTATAAGTTTTATCTTTCTTGTATTCACTGTACAATTTGCCATTGGTGTGTCCTAAGCTACTGCCTTTTTTCTTTTTCCCTATGTATCCTTTAATTTTCTCATTGAAAGACTCTCATGCTAAGATGAAATAATATAGAAATTTTGTTATGTTTTAAAGTAATCAGTAAGTAGTTACAATAAGAAAAGTGGGTGATCTTGATTGAGATTGTACAATTCACTAGTTACATATCTGGGAAAATGATTGTGTTTTATCAGTAAGGTAGCTGCTAATTAAACATAATACTGTGTGTGGGTAGAGAAGTTCATGCACCAAAAAGACAAGGAAACAAACGATATCAAATCCACAAACACTGGTGGATTAATTAATTGCAAAATGTCATTTTGTGGATGAATCAAATGATATAAGAGGAAATGCATTGTCTGATTTACACGTAATTTTATGTGGGTTGTTATGAATTTTGTGAGATATGCTTTTTAAATCCTCAAGTTTCCTCTCTGATGAAGAAAAAATTATCTTGCTTTTTAAAACTATCTTTTACTCTTCAGTTGTCTCTTTGTGGTAGAAGTCCTCAAGAAATGGAGAATTTCAGACTTGATTAATGTTTGTGCAATAAACAGAAAGCTGATTTGGTCAATAGTCTCCTTGGGATTTCATATGAACATTCCAAGTCATATATGATAAAATGGATCAGGTGGAATAATATCTTGTTTTATACAATGGTATCTACCTTTAAAAAGGAGAAAAATATAATTTATCAGGTAAATTAGTTGAAGTGCTCAACAAAATAGCTTTTGCTGTTTAATTAACCTACTTTAAGAGAATGCATTACTTTGATGATTGTAGGTTGTCAATAAGTATAAATTGTCACACCAATTTTAAAGCATTTGTATATTTAAACATATTGAATGCTAAATTATTGCAATAAAAAATTAAAGGAAAAGAGTAAGAATGCATTGAAAATTTTTAGTCAAACATAAAATAATAAAGACCTATTAATAGCCAAATGAAATCTCTAAAAGTACACTTGCTGAACTCATCTGAGCACTAAGAGAAGTGCTCACAGACAGGGACGAAGTGGCCTAAAAGCTCCACCGCAGTCTGACACTAGAATTGTTTTAGTGGTTAAAACTAAAAAATGCCCTGTATTGAGCAGATATGAAAGTTATAGACATTTAATGCACTGATTCAAGTTTTCACCTTTATTTTAATCAAATTCAAAAGGATATTAAAATTCCATCCTAAGTTTTTCCCATCAAAACATGCAAATTACCTTTTCAGGTCTTTAACTGCATGGAGATATAGGACCTAACAGGTTATGAAATGAAACATAATTATGGGCCAAGGGCATTTTTCTTCCAAAAGCTTTATTACATAAAACTTTAAAATGTTTTATGACTCTTCTAACTAGCACTGAAACTTTTTGAGAACAAAGTACTTATAAAATATTTTAGAATTCCTAGATTGGTTAAAAAATGAAGAAGCAATTCTTTGTGTTCAAAAACCATTATCAAATAGAGTATTTAATATCTAATACAATTCTTCTATTTCTAACTTCAATATTACTTAAGGTTGATATTTCTATTATTTATCTTGACAGATAATGGGCAAAAAACAAACATAGATAAATATTTGTTTTTTATAAAGATAAAAAAAATGTGATTTTCCTTTTGTGCAAGAGGAACAATTTTTAGAAAAATAGTTTTTATGTTTCTATATTTAATTCCCTAAGTATGTTTTAAGTTCACAGAAGGTTGTGAACTAGGAGGTTGGTGTGGGCCATTCCGTTGATCTCATAGCTGGGAAATTAGAAGCAGGTACATCTACAGAATTTTCAGACCAGGTAGTCTACAGAGCAAGTTTCATAGCATCCTGAGATAGATAGTGAATCTTGCCTCAAGGGAAAAAAAATCTCTTTAGTCAAATTTAGCTTTTAAATAGCTGAAGAAATATGCTAAACATATTTCAAAGGAAGCATATAAATTAATTTGTCAGATTTCTGTAATTCTCATCTTAGGAATCTTAAAACAAGGGCTAAGTCTGACCTACATATACAACCCAGTCATTTTATTTATTTATTTATTTATTTATTTATTTATTTATTTATTCATTCAGATTACATCTCAATTATTATCCCATCCCTTGAGTCCTCCCGTTCCTCCGTCCCTCCCTCCTGCTTTCACCCATTTCCCTTCCCCTATGTCTGTGACCGAGGGGGACCTCCTCTCCCCACTATATGGTCATAGGCTAGCAAGTCTCATCTTGGTAGCCTGCTTATCCTTTCTGAATGCCACTAGGCCTCCCCACCAAGGGGAAGTGGTCAAATATGGGGCACTAGAGTTCATGTCAGAGTCAGTCCCTGCTCTCCACTGAACTGTGGAGAATGTCCTGTCCATTGGGTCAATCTGAGTAGGTGTTCGATGTTTACTGCATGCATTGTTCTTGGTTGGTGTAGTAGCCCCTGGGCCCAGATCTGCCCATCATGATGTTCTTCTTGTATATTCCTAGGACCTGCTGGATCCTTCTATTTTCCAATTCTCCCATATTTCTCTCACCTAGAGTCTCAATAGGATGTCCTCACATCTATCCCAATCTCCTGGTAGGTGAAGACTTTAGTGGGACATGCCTTTTGGGCTAGTGTCCACTTATAAGTGAGTATACCATGTGAGTCTTTCTGCTTCTTGGTTAACTCACTCAGGATGACCCAGTCTTATGAGAACAAAACATGAGGGAAACAAACATTCACTAGGAAATAGAAAATGATACCATAGTACCCTAACGATGGGAGTATAAATTAGTCCAGTAGTTTTATCCCATTGTTAAAATGCATTTTTAGTTGACAGCTCTTGAGACATCCCCCTCAGGAACAGTCATAGGGGAGGAGAATAAGGGGAAAATGGGAGGAAGGGAAGAATGGGAGGATACAAGGGATGGCATAACCATTGAGATGTAACAAGAAACAAATTAATAAAAAAAATAGAAACACCAATCTAAACCAAGACAGGTTATCCCAAAACAAGTAATCTTTATTAAGTTCAGATATTAAAACATACTCATGGTATGTAATATTAACACATAAAACTAAGCATTACAATTCTACAATTTAAATGTATGCTGAATAATTTACTTTAAGTAATAATATTCTTTGTAGAGTTAAGAGGATATTTTTCATTTTATTAGTTCTTTGAGAATTTCCTACAATGTATTTTGATCATATTTACCTTTTCTCCCTGTGCCTCCAATATATATCAGCCATTCACAACATATGGAACTGTTTCTTCTTTATCTTTTTAAAATAATTATAATCTTAAATTTAAAAAAATAAATAAAATTTAAGAATAAATGACAACATTTCAGTTACTAGATACATTGAACCTGATTTATACTAAAACATCAAGAGCAATTTGTGCTGCTGATAAACTGTTGAATGCAGGACCTTCACTAGAGTACTGTCAAACAAACACAAATTAAACCCTTATAGAACACTGACTCTCGCTTTCTTACCAGTAAATAACTGCAAATATCGCCTTAGCTAGTGGTGGGATTTTGTGCATAACTTCTTATTTTTGCTGTAATTTTGTCTGACTTGAGCTTTCAGAGGTCTTGTACATACTCTCTAAACTGTTGAGAGTTCATACATGAAATTTCCCTCCTGTGTTCAGAAGGGAGTTTCTCTGGAATCAAAGATTGCTTTTGGCTCCTACCAACCTTCCATCTTCTCTTCAGCTATGACTCCTGAAACTTTACAGCATATAAATGATATAAATGTTTTATTTAGAGAGGAATCTTGACCAGTTGTGAGTGTGTTTGTCAATCTGCATCTACTGTCAAAAATAGCTTCACTGATGAAGATTGACAGATACACTAAACTACAGGTATAACTATTAATCATTAGGAGTCCGCTTAATACTGAGCATATTTAGCATACTAATTTTAGTAGATTTTCTCCTAAGACCTATGACCTATTTAGTCCCAGATTTTTTGCCCTAATTTCAGTGCCAGATGTAGATTTCAACATATGAAGCAGAACTTAAATTACATTAAAATGTTGTTTAAAGTCACTTTTATTCACTTGGTTCAGTTGTCATCTCAGAGGCTTACTGCCTCTGTCTGCTGACCCAGACCTAGTCCTAGAAGCTTTTATCCTCCATACAATCTAATCTAGGCCTAGAAGGCTTTCAGCCTCTGAAATGAGACACCCTTTCTTGTTCTTTCTGAGCTTTAGATGAATTCAACTCAGCTGTTCTGGATCAAACTCCTCTCAAAGATGACTGATTCAAACTGGACTCTCTCAGCTTCTGACTAAACTCCTCTGCTAGGTCTTAAACTAACTCGAGCAATCTTTTCTAATATGGATTCTCCTCATTCTCTGGCTCATTCTGTCTTTACCTGTGTCTAGATTATTCTCTCTATCTTCATGGATATCTCTCTAGATTCATATATTTACATATGAATTTCAATATTTCATTTTTCTTACCAGCCAAAGAAGTAATCCCATGACAGAGCAAGATATCACACTCTGTCATTCATTATCATTTCAATAAAAATAGATAAAGGAACATTTAGAGACTTTTTTAAAAATTTGGATATAGAACAGAAAAATGGAAAAACCTGATAAAAATAATTAGAAAATGTAGTAGCAAGTCATAACAAATTTGAATAAAGGTGCCTCCTAGGAAGTTCATATTTAATTACAAAGGATACATTTATTTTTTTAAAACTCTAAGAAAAATACCTAATGGTTTAATCAAAGAAGATTTAGATTTCTCGTAGAAAGAATCTCAATACTTGAAATCCAGGCACAGTAGTTGTTGATCCAAATCCATTGATAGTTCACAAAGCTTTTTTTCTTTTTTTAATGAAGCAAAATGTTTTTTTATTAATTTATTCATATTACATCTCAGTTGTTAGCCCATCCCTTGTATCCTCCCATTCCTCCCTTCCTCCCACTTCCCCCCTACTCCCCTCCCCTATGTCTGTGTCTGAGGGGGACCTCTTCCTCCTGTATATGCTCATAGGGTATCAAGGCATCTCCATCCAATGGACATTTTCAAATATGGGGCACCAGAGTTTGTGTGAAAGTCAGATCTCCTTCTCCACTCAACAGTGGAGAATGTCTGTCCATCGGCTAGTCTGGGTAGGGGTTCGAGGTTTACTGGCTATATTTTCTTTGGCTGTTGCCATAGTTTACGGAGGACCCCAGGGCCCAGACTCGCCTGTAGTTTTCCAGGACCCTTTATAAAATAAGTGGAGGTACACTGTTTACTGAAGGGCAGAGTATTATACTGAAATTAAATTAATAGAGAACACGGGGCACAGATAGGAAGGTGAAGAGCTTTTCACATCTGGTTTAACTTTGTGTGGAGCTGGGTTTTTTAGACTAAGTTACAAGAAAGTTAAAATACCTTAGGGTGGTAGACCAGGTATGACAAGCGTTGAAAAGGGAAGCCTAATAGCAGGTTGCCCATTGATACATTGCTGTAGAAAATCTATTGTTTAAGAAAGAAAGGAAGACTAGATTAATTCTATTGTTCAAATACACTGACTAGTTGTTCATAAAACTAAATACAAAGAAAGTTACAGTGTTATAGAGAGAAGAATATATTAAACTTGGAGAGTACAACTGATACAAATGTCTTGCCTTTTTTCCCCTTTTTATAATTTATTCATATTACATCTCAACCATTATCCCATTCTTTGTATCCTCTCATTCTTCCCTCCCTCCTGGTTTCCCCCTTCTCCCCTCCCCATGACTGTGACTGAGGAGGACCTCCTCCCCCTGTAAATACTCATAAGGTATCAAGTCTCTTCTTGGTAGCTTGCTTTCCTTCCTCTGAGTGCCACCAGGTCTTCCCATCCAAGGGATGTGGTCAAATATAGGGCACTCCATTCAGCTGTAGAGAATGTCCTGTCCATTGGTAGATGTGGGTCAGGGTTTAATGCTTACTGCATGTATAGTCCTTGGCTGTGCCATAGTTTGAGCAGGACCCCTGGGCCCAAATCCACCTGTCTGATAGGTTTCTAGGACACTCTGGATCCTTTTTCCCCCCATTTTTCCCATGCTTCCCTCACCTAAAGTCCCAATAGGATGTCCTCCATCCCACTTTCCTGATAAGTGAAGACTTTCATGGGACATGCCCCTTGGGCTACTGTCCAGATATAATTGAGTATATATCATTTGAGTATTTCTGCTTCTCGGCTACCTCACTCATCATGATCATTTCTAGTTCAATCCATTTGTCCACAAATTTTGAGAATTCCTTGTTTTTAATAGCTGAGTAGTATTCCATAGTGTAAATGTACCACAGTTTCTTTATTCATTCTTCTACTGAGAGACACTTAGGTTGTTTCCATGTTCTGGCTATTATGAATAAGACCACTATGAACATGGTTGAACATATGTTCCTGTTATGGGCTTCAGCTTCTTCTGGGTATATTCCAAGGAGTGGAATAGCTGGGTCTTGAGGAAGCCCTATTCACAAACTTCTGAGATAGCGCCAGATAAATTTCCAAAGTGGTTGTCTAATATATAAACTATATAAAGAACTCAAGAAATTAAACACCACCAAATCAAATAACCTGATTGAGAAATGAGGCTCAGAACTAAACAGAGAATTCTCAGCAGAGGAATATCAAATGGCAGAGAAACAAAGTAATGCTCAACGTCTCTAGTCATCAGAGAAATGCAAATCAAAACATTCCATCTTACACCCATCAGAATGGCCAAGATAAAAAATTCAAGGGACACCACATGCTGGCAAGGATGTGGGGAGAGAGGAACACTCCTTCATTGCTGGTGGGAATACCTTGCTATTTTTATCAATGCTTAAGGGCATCTTTTTCTCCCTTCTTCTCTCTTCCTCACTACTCTCTCAGTCTGTCCTACATTGCCTTCTTCATTCCTCCCTTCTTACCCTCCTTTCTTCCTTTCTCCTCATTCTCATTCCTGTCAATTTTTAAAATGGCATGTAAGTCTGTTCCTTAACAAGAATTTCGGCTTACTTCTGTCTCATTGGTCACAAAGAAGCCTCATGACTATCTATAGAAACAGAAAACAGGGAGGCAAATCTTTCAGGTTTTACATTCTCATTAATAGAGGAAGTCAGGAAAAGGAAGCTGTGAATTGGTTTTTGAATTGCTAATGCACACTGTTGGTTAAAAGATGACTTTGTCAGAATAATCTCCTTATGGGCACAGTTATTATTATTAGTGAGGTATCAGACTGTGCTATACTGTGTCCTCAGGCATGCTGCTGCTATCCTCCTGTATCACTTCACTGAACTTCATGGTCACTCTGCTTAGTACATGTTAGTATTATTCTCCTCATAGATAAGAAAAGTAATGATAATTAACTTGCCTAAGGATATAGGCAAGCAAGTACCAGAAATGGGATTTGGAACCCAAAACTACTTTACTCTAATGGATGTGTTATTATCATTATCTATTTTGCAGATAAAAAGATACACATTCAACTGTATGAACATATCAATTACAACTTATTAAATATGATCAATAATACCTTATGCAAAAATATGGCTATAGTTAGGAATTCTTATATTCAAATAATAAATAAAACTTTTACAAATATCCAGAATATGTTTTAGATGATAAAATTTGCCTTAAAACATTTATATGGAACAGTGTTAAAACATTTGTTTTCATGTATGCAATGCAGTGAAATGAATCTCATGCATTTATACTTTGGTTGACAACAGTTATTGTCCAAGAACATATATTTATAATAATTTAATAACTGAATCGTGTAGCTTGAAGATTTTTTTTAAAAACTCATCTCAAATCAGGCAGCATGAACTTTTGTAGTTCTCATACATTCTCCTCTCAGCTGCCAGTTTTAAATAAAACTCTCAGTAGAATTAAGAGTTTAATAAAATCGTTTTCTCCCACCGTGCTGCAGAATTCTGTCAGGTTTACATTATTGAATTTTAGTGATTGAAAATTAGTGACACTATGTTGCCTGCTACTTTTCTGTGGCTGTTATGAAAACATAATGTGTCATCTTCAGAAAACACTTAAACCAAAATCTAATAATCTAACAGTAACAAAATGTCTATTACAAGAAGTGTCTTGCAGAATCTTTACTAAAGGATTACAATTCGTGGTGCTGACAGCTGCACATAGTTAAGGGTCTGACCAATTCCAATTAATTTTTAGGGTAAATGGATAGCAGGGGAATATAAACTTCCTCTTACACGAGACAATACACTTCTTATTTGGTGCCATGGGAGGACTCTCCTACTAGTATGACATTTAATTTTTTTGTGCACTGAGCAAAAGGTTGTTGGCATAAGAAATAACGACAGTCATAAAAACATTAACACAGCAACAAAGTCAAAAACAAAACTAACAAAAATTAGGAAATATTTTATTGCCTCTGTATTATAACTCCTGGTTAACATTTTTTTATGTAGGGTTAGTTTGTTAGTTTTGGAATTTTGTTTGCTTGTTTTTCAAGACAGGCTTTCTCTGTGTAGCCTTGGCTATCCTGGATTCACTTTGTAGACCAGGATTGCCTCAAACTCACAGATTTCTGCCAGCCTCTGCCTCTCTGAGTGCTAGGATTAAAGGTATGCACCACCACATCCAGCTTCCTGGTTAGGGATTTAAAAGTAAGAAGTAAAAGATTTGGATATTAATGTATCATGACATAAATCATTTGTTAGTTTTATCTGTGCTTTCTGTATCTGTACTTTAAACACAAAGGAAAGATTAGGGAAGTTTAAAGCCAAATTCCACAAATTTGGGCTTTCAGTACTACTGGTAGTGCTCAAAGATTGTCATAGGGCAGACAACTGAAGGGACCAATTGGAAGCCTGCCCCATCACTGAGAAAGTCTTAGCATGCCAGCAACATGTAACAACATCTATGTTCCTCTTCCTTCATTGTTAGAACATTTGAACGATATCTAATGAAAACTGGCCTTTCAAAGATTTGTATTTCCAGAGTGTTCAATAAAACATTGATATAGGAACAGTGAATTATTTTCTGCTTTGCTTCTAAAAGACAACCCTGCCTCTTATAGGCTTTTCTGTACACCTCTGTGTTCCCTGATTCACTATGTACTTTAAACTTCATTCTACAAGACATTTGATGGGCTGAAGTACAATGCAAATGCACCTATTACCTGAGTGACAGAGAGTATTGTGCTATGTAGGAATGAAGAATGTGGCAAAGAGAGGCAGCTGCATACTCAGTGTTCTGCTGACTGGAAATGTTGGACTGGGGTCTCAGAGCCAGAGGGTTTCATCTCTCAGTGAATGTTTCTAGGGATGTCAAATGGAAATGTTTTAAAAAAGAGGGCTAGGAAGCAGTGTCTTGACATTGACCCCTGCAAAACAAAACTGATCAAATACATAGGTAATTAAAGATGGCAGGATTCTCCCTCCGCTAAAGAAGGTTAAGAGGTAGAGGAAACAACTGGCATAATTTTTGTGATGTTGAATTTGATTTAAAGGTACTAATCTGGCTAGAGCATAGAGCAAACAAATAAAAGTGTCATAAGTGTATCAGAGTAGGAAAATGTGTTCTCCAGCTGCCTTCTAAAAACCTGTTAGAGACTAACAGTTGCAGTAACTCTTTCACAGTCGCTGCAAGCATAGCTCATATTTGGGTTCCTAAATACTCAATTAGACACTTAAAAAAATTAGAGGTCTTTGGAGAGATTGTCTACTGTACAGGTGGAAGAGAAAAGAGAAGTCTAGAATGTCTTATTACAATAAGCAGTGAAAGTAGATTTAAGCCAGTCTTATTTGTGTTGTATCAAAAATTATGTCTAAACCAATGTATGATTGAAAAGTTAATCACGCTGAATAATTTGAGCAGAAAACAAAATGTGACATGGTACCACTGGATTATAAAGTGTTATTAACGTTGCACCCAATGTTTTTTACTAAGGGAATGAGTTGTTGGGAAAGATTTTCTCTTTAAGCTTTCCAAATACAAATAGTCAAGATACATTTATATAATTCCTGATTGTTTCATAGTTCTTGCTGTCAGTTGTTTATCTTATATATGTGTAATAATATAAATGTATATGAAAATAAAAATAAATTATAGGCCAAAGAAGATATAAAGGAAGGATGGAAACCTAGGTAGTCACAATGTGGCCATGTTCACAGTAATACTTCATCTAGGAAAATAATGCAGATATTAAGAACATGATAAATGTTTGGTGGTGAACACCTTTGAATGGTATGTCTGAAATATCCTTTCAAGGTCAAAAATAATGAACACACTGTGGGGAAACTTCACCAAGAACCCTACAGAGTTTTATATCTCATAGGATGGGGCTGACCAAAGTTATATACCAGCTGAACAAAATGGAATGAGAAGGGGGAAATGTAATGTCAGTAATACCATGTAAAAAAATATATATAATCTCAGTTGAATTGAATAAAAAGACACCAGGAAATAAGTTCTGATGTGGTATGTACTCTCAGAATATTGAAATATTTAAAACAGGACATTTGCTCCAAAATGAAACAAAGCAAGAATATAACCTAAAATTTCACAGTAAATAAGTAAAAACTAATATTTTACTGGCTACTTTACTACAGAGAACATTCATCAGAAAGTTTATAAAACCTATATGGAGTCTTCTACAAGATTGTAAAATATATTGGTGCTGATTACCTGACAATTTCTACTTCTCTGACAAGTAAGGAGCATATTCGTTTTTATCATTTTATTTTTTGCATATAAATTTATATTATTACACATAAATAAAAAATTATATACAGAAAGAAAGACAATAAGACAATGAGAGATTATATGAATAATACATTCATGGTATTTTTGTCAACCTTGAAGAAAACATCTTTTCATCTTGATGAGTCTAAAACTCTGAATGAAAAATGATTACTTCCCCTCGGTGGGAAGCCGACTATCCTGATGAGACTTGATAGGCTGTGGTACATGGTGGGGGAGGAGGTCGCTTACTGTCAGAGGTCTAGGGGAGGGGAATAGGACAAAAGAGGGAGGGAGGATGAGAACGGGAAAATACAAGTGAGGCGCTAATAATTGGGATGTAATCTGAATAAATTATAATTCAAAAATCAGGTTTTAATTTAGAAACCAATATAGACTTACAGATGTTTCATTTCCAAAAAAAAGTAAAAAATAAAATAAAATCAATACTCAAAAAAGAGAAAGAAAATGAATATTTAATATATATCATATCGCATCTCTGTCTACTTAAAAGCTCTATCTAGACCTAAGAAAATCTTATCCCCTAAATGGCTAAGGTTAATTGTAAGCCTAAACTATCTAGGAGAATATTCTTATTCATAATAGATCTAATCACAATTCTGGTGTGGAAGACACCACAAGGGCAGCTAATTTTGCACGCTCAATGACAAAATGTTCTCATGGATGGTTTCCAAAAGAAAAACTTGTAGCTGTTATCAAAATAAAAAGAAAGTTTTGAATATTTCCATTTCATAGATTGAGTCAACCTATACCTTACTTATCAAGAGCATGTTTATTTTTCATAAAGCATCTATTGGATGTAAAGCAAAGGTGTTCGAAATTGATTGTGTTGTGTCTAGAAGAATTGGAAAGCATAGATGCAGCAAGCTTTGGAGGCATTATCATTTTAAAAATGTTTCAAATGTGTATTTATAAACTACTCTAATATCTTATCTCCCAACTGGTGTTACTTATTCCTTTAAAGCTTCTAAAACTAATTTATTTTGCATTTATTACTTTTGTTATCTTGGAAGAAATCCATATTTTATTTTCTCCTAGGCCTGTTTAAAGAGAAGTATAGTTCACTGGACTTCCTCGCTCAGATTATCTGTCAGCTCATGGGGCACTTTAAAGGGACTAAATTCTCTTACATAAAGATCAGTGTCATTATCAGTTAAGATTGTAGCAAAAACATATAAAGTCCAGAAAGTCACTAGAGCTAAAAAAACAAAATTCTGTAAATTATCATAGAATTTATAATAAATATAAATTAAAATAGCAGTACAATTTTAATTGTTTATAATAAATTATAATCCATTTTCATATTGTTACCTCTCTGACCTTGAATCATTCAGGACTGGATCCAAAAACTGGCTTAGATCTCTTGATAGAAACATACAAAATGCCTTCTTACTTCAGCACAGTTACTTTCAAATGAGTTTTTGAAGTGCAGTGCTGCTTTGTGCAAATTGAAAATTAAAATATTTTACCTTGCCATCAATCATCCCTGCCTCCAGAGAAGTATATGGCTAACGTATTGTAAACTCCTTTGGAGTGCACTAACAGCTAGCAGTTTGCTCGATTGGATCAAATGACTTATTTTCTGTGCACTATGACAAACACATGATTAATTCTCTTTCTGTACAAAAACTTCTCTGCTTGTGTGGCTGTGAAGGGAAAGGTGCCTTTGAGGATGAATGAGGAGAATTCCACGGAGACAAATCGTCTTGAGGGCAACAGGTTAGCCCACTGAATCTGGACGGAGTGGAGCTTCCCTGGAGATAGTCCAGGGAGCAAAGGAAAAGAAATAAAGAAGGTTTCACCTTTTATGTTTGAACCCTGAAAAGGCCAGTCTTGACTACTTGTCGTTTTTTTTGAGGTATGGGTGACCTGAAAAACCTAATCACATCCTTAATACATTATCTGCATATTGCAAATTTAATAGGAAAAATCTTACACTTGGGATACTGTTTTCTCAACTGCACTTAAAATGCTGTACCTCACACTTTGTCTTCTTAATGTTCAAATATGATTGTAAAGGAGAGGAACTCTGTAGATGCTGAAGATTTTATAGCGAAGGACGTGAACTCACTGTGTGTATTCAGAATGTCCTTTTGAAAGAAGATACATTTTCTTTGCCAAATAATGTTAGCTATGGCATTAAACTTGAAGTTTCCTGGATTTAAGCCAGTAAGTCACAGAAATACAATGTCAGCATTCTAGAGGAGAAAATGTATCCTCTCTCTGAAGTACTTGTTTGGGATCATACAGGTTCCTCTTTCTCCGTGTGATTGATATTTCAGTACCAAATGAAAGAAAAGCTGCCTTGGAAAGCATCCACACTTTCCATCAGATCACATCTCAGATGGGAAACACTTCCCTTTTATGCCTTAGCTCTGTTAGAAAAGACATACTCTATACTTGACAACTTAATTTTAGTTTGATCAGCTATAAAACAGGAATGAATTTTATCTTTTAAATTGTTAAACAAAATAAAATTGAGCATTTAAAAATTTTTAAAATTCAACACTTAACATATGGTTATATTCCTTTTTTGTTTAACTATGTGTATGTGTATATTACTATATGGGGGTATATATTTTTGAATGCGGATGCCAAGGATGTCAGAAAAGGATACCCTGGAGCTAGAGTCACAGACAGTCATGTGCCACACACTGTGAGAGCTGGGGACTGAACCTAAGCCTCTACAAGACCAACATGTGCTCTGAAACATTGAGCCACCTCTTCAGTCTCTACATAGTCTTTCTTCCTTGTTTCAAAGTTGCACTGAGGATTACACTAACTGGCAGTATAATCTGTTTATTTGCTTAAACTAAGCATATCTTCGGTTGGTGACAAAGAAAACTCTCAAAAGTACATTTTCCAACATTTGTCTTAAAGTTACAAGAACAACTCCTCATTAAAATTTGGCTTAAGAATGCCCGCTTTCTATGTCTGTGATTAACAACTCTCCTCTATGCATAATTAGAGCTTCGATTTCCCCTTCCTTTTAAGCTAGAATTTCTAAAACTCTTTTTATCTCTCGGGGTCGGCCAACTTCCCCGAGTTATGATGGCATTCCAGACACATGTAATAGAGAGTTGTCACTGACAACATTATTTAAAGTGAAATAAGCTAAATAAAGAAAGACAAACACTGCGTGATAGTCTCAACTTCCATAGGAGATTAAAAAAAAAAAAAAAAGTACTTCACAACACAGAGAGAATAGTGTTCTCAAGCTCAGAAAAATAGATGAGAAAGACTGCAGAAGGAGTGCATCACTGTTTCTTATTATAAGGAAAAGGTAATTGTTTAAAGAGATTGGAAATTATCTTGAAAGGCAGATGATGTCTTTGGAATCCTCATATCCACTTAAAAAGTCATTTGACTATACTACAAGAGTAGGTTTGAGGAGGTGAACCAAATAGTGCCCTGCAAACACACAGACCACTGAGAGAACAAACCTGCCTATTGTTTAGAATACATGTCTTAAGATATGGTTTTTCCAGTAATAGAAGAGAAAGAAGAAGAGAAAGGCAATTGTAAAAAAATAAAATAAAAAATGGGAGAGGAAAAATAAGAAATTGGTCTTTCCTTTTATTCACTCCCTGAGTCTTACCACTTCTGGGTGTTCGTTTTTCTTTCTTTTCACTGATATGTCATGGCATCCTGCAATTTTACTACAACCCCTAGGAAGGAACCATATATTCTGTTCTCAACATTTTTTGTTCATTCTTTCCTTTATCTAATCCTGACATGTATCAAACAGCTTACAATCATTTCCTTCAGAGAAGACTCCTCAGAATTTGGTAAATATCTCTGATCCATCTTCCTATTGTACCGTATGCATGACAATAGGACTCTCTACGGACCCCTTGCTTATTACTTTCTGACACAGGTAAGGGTTGGGATGTACATGCTATGCCCTCGTGCCGTCCACAGGCTATATATAACAGGGAACTGAATATTTATGTAACTACTTTTAATCATTTCTTAAGTGCATGAGTGTTCTGCTTGCATGTATATATGTGCGCTTCGTGCACGACTTGTGCCATGGAGGATAAAAGAGGACATCAGATGGTCCCGGAACTAAAGTTACATACGTGGAGATGGGAACCAAAGCCATGCCTGGCCCCCTGGAAGAGCAGCAGGTACGTTTACCTGCTGAGCCATCTCTCTGGCCCTGTGGAAACACCGTTAATGTAGTTACAGCAATAATTGCCTCTAGGTTTTATATACTCTAACATATATAATTGCTATGACTCATAATATTGTAGCAATAACAAAGGTAACTTTACTCACTGGTGTTTCTTTTGCAAAGAATTCATAGTTTCTTTTAAATTATTATCCACTATGCAAGTTTTTTTTTTTTCTCTTTACCAAGGATAGTAGTTTAGTTACTCTAAAAAATGAAGACATCAAAGAAGCAAACTGTGATGAAACTAATTATATTTGAACATAGAACATGCAGGGTGTGTTAACTTTTATTTTTAATCTTGATGCTGATAATAGAAAGCTGAGATTTCTTGCAATGAATTTGAAGAGGAATACATTACGGTAAATTGTCCTTGGATGACAAAGCACAACAAACATGTTCAACTTCTAGTGACAAAAAAAAAAAAAAAAAAAAAAAAAAAAAAAAAAAAAAAAAAAAAAAAGAGTGACAAATTCCCCACACTGTTTCTTTTAATGTTCTTCAATTTAATGATTCTGTCATGGCTATAGCTCATAGAGGCTGACTTGGTCCTGTGGGGATATTCTAATTGCACAGCTTAATCCAAAAATAGATTTAAGAGGTGCTTAATGAGTATATGGACAAAATGCCCTTTGGGCTATGCTCCATAAATATTTTCCTTACATTGATTTTTATAAAAATTGAGAGATAGTGAACTGTTATTTTTCAGTATGTCCCCCTCCTAACATATACTTGCCTTCTTGATTTGTTCTTTCTCATGATTAAATTCAGGTTTTTAAAATCATTAAATATAGGACATACATTTAAAACTAAGTAGCATCTATTTGTAGAATATGCCTATGATGAAAAAGGATCAAATAGTCTTTAAAGTAGACAAAAATTAAAACAGAAATTATATTAAAAGTGAATTACATGTACCAGCAAAAGAAAAACATAAAATTTTAATTTCAATTTAGTAATCGTGTTTCACTTTAAAAAGTGCTGTAAACATTAAATTATGCAAATATTGCAAAGAACACTTGAAAGTACTTCAATGGCATTCAAGCTTCAGCCTTCAAGAAGTCTGAGTTTATTAAACAGAAAATTTACAGGAAAACTGAAATAGGGTATTTTCATTAATGTTGGCCATTTCTATATTTATTATTATTATTATTATTATTATTATTATTATTATCATTATTATCATTATTATCATTATTATTATTATTATTTGCTATTTTGGCTTTTGGAGACATGATTTCTCTGTGTAATAGTTCTTACTGTGTTGTAACTAGCTCTGTAGATCAAGCTGGTCCATGGAACTCAGAGACTCACCTGCCTCTGCCTCCTGAGTGCTGGGATTAAAGACATGCACTACCACCACCAGACCATTTCTATTTCTCTTATTTTTATTTTTAATATATACTACTTCTAAATTTATAACAATGAAATTTTGATGACACCTAACTGTTTAAAACATTATACTTTAAGTTAATCTTTTTTTTAATATTGATGCTGAAAATAGGAAGCTGAGATTTCTTGCAATGAATTTGAAGAGGAATACATTACGGTAGATTGTCCTTGGATGACAAGGCACAACAAACATGTTCAATTTGTAGTGACAAAGAAAGAGTGAAAAAATCCCCTCACTGTTTCTTTTAAAGATTCCACAGTAATTTGGAGGTGATGCATGAGAAAAAAAAACAGCAAATATTAAATGGAATAGTAGACTACAGATTTTTATGATCCAGGTATTTATAACATGAAACTCAATTATGCCAGTGGATTTCAATATTGTACTTTGTTGTGTTCTGATTCTCCTTATGTTTTTCAAACCATCCCAAAAGTTTCTGCATCATTTCTTACCATCTACCTGTTCAGGATTTTATAGACTCCAGAGTCCATACTTAAGATTCCATGTTCTGTGAAATGGAAGCAAAGCACTGAGAATGGAATCAGAAATTTGAAAATTGAAAATAACTTTCACTACATAAGACATGAAGCCATGATGATATCCAATAGGTAACCATTAAAACATTACTACTTACAATAAATATTATGCTAGTAAAATAACCAAAGGTTGCCTGATAACAATGCTATTTCAATGTCCCTCTATTGCTTCATGTATCTACTAGTTTTTTCCAGATATTTGTTCTTCTTGTAAATATTTGATAACCACCTTCAATTTAACATAGGATATAATTGAAACAAATAGTTCATTAATTTTATTTTCACTTTATGGACTCAGTCTAGGAATTTGATTAAAGAAATTACTTACCTATTCATAGTAAGTGTTAAGAATAAAATATGTGCAACATTTCTATTCTAACAAAAAGTTGAAAGAATGGGGAGATCAAAGTCATTATCCATTGGCCTATAGAAGAGAAAGTATGGTTACTATTTTACAGTAACACTTTTATAAATGCATTCAGGATAATACATCTTTAGAAGATGCAAAATAAAAAGTGCATATTATTGCCCACTCTCTCATCTCTCCAAATGTCATTGATTTTTCAAAGCATATCTGTCTAGATGAACATGCTTGTAACCTTAGAATGTTTCTGTTTTTAATACTCTAAGATACTAGTGGTCAATGAGAATAAGGTCAATACTATCAGATATTTAATTTGCCTTTTCAGGCAATCATAAATAACTGGAAGTTGACTTTGGAATAGTAGCTTGAATGAGGAAAATGGCTAAAAGCTTGGCTAAAGTTTTCTGTAATATAAAGTAAGTAACTTACTTAGGCCTAAGATTACATAACAGCCCAAAGAGCACCTAATACATGGAGATAAAAGGATTTTTTTAGATGTATGCACAAAACCCTTTGTTCAAAAAATTTATAAAGTCCATTTCATTTATAATCAGTCCAAACTATATCACAAACTATATCTATATCCCTACAACCTAAAGGAAAGTTACATTATCTGGAATACATTAAGCAGATCTGAATCACATAAATGAAATGGCATTAAAGAGCAAAAGGGCATGTCAACAAAATGGTCAAAAGAGGGCAGAGGAGTATGCAGATCAAGTAACTGTCCTTTTGAAAGCCTAACTGCTAGGGAAAATAGTAAGTTAGGATAAACTACTACTATTGTTGCCAATGTTCTTGGCATTTAGTTTTTTAAAATCCTATTTTCAAACACTAGTTAACATTATCATGGAGTTAATGCTTTAATTGAAAGCAGAAGGGAAGAAATTTACAGAGATTAAAACACTATGTGGAGAAGTTATGAATCAGAAATGACACAGAAGATTTTAAAATATTAATTATTGACAATACTTTGTAAATAAAATTTTCAACCATCTACAATTTTTTGAAGTGCATTCTTAAAAGGAATTCCTGGCCAATCTAGTCTAAAACTTTTTGTGTATAATTTACCACATGCTGTTATTCATTTTTCTTAATGTAACTGTGCTAGATATTTTTATGTCAGCTTAGGTTTATGTGTGAAGGAATGTCTTGAGTGGATGTAACAACTGTCAATAAAGCATTGTTTAGCCAATAAGTGGGTCAGAAGGACAGTAAGTGGAAGGCGGGACTTCCTGGAGAGGGGGCAGAGAGAAAATGGCTCATGGATCACCAGATTGGCAAGGGCTTGGGATATATATACGTGATGAGGTTTAGAGTAGTTTGTTTATTCTAGTTTACAAGTAGATTTGTATCAGTTTAGATTCTGCCCAGCATGGTGCTGGCAGATTTAAAGTATGTTTCAGACTCTGTGTCAGTTATTAGACATCTTAGGATGAACTGTTCTTCTTGTTCTTCCTGTTTTTCTTCTTGCTCCTCCTCCTTCTTTTCAGGAAGGCATAAGTAGAGATCAGGAAAGACTGGGAAGTGAGTGGGATTCATGACATGAAATTCCCAAATAATCCATAAAATATAGAGAAAGAGAGGGGGTTAATCGAAGGCCAACCTGTTCAGAAATAAAATACACTATAAGATAGGAATATAGAAAAGTCTATAAGGCTCTTTCTTTATTTACAATTGATTGGGGAAGGCACAGTCCATTGTGAGTAGTTCCATCCCTGAGGTACTATAAGGAAACAGGCTAAGGAAGCAATCTACACAACAGCATCCCTCCAGGGCTTCTTGCTCAAAGCTCTTGGCCCAGGTTACTCTCACATTTGAGTTCCTTTCCTTACTTCCTTTAATGATTAATAATGAAGTGTAAATGTTAGCAGGTTAAATCCTTTTCTCCCCACATTGGTTAAGCCATACATTGCTTTATTCATGGTGCTTCGTGAAAGCAATGATAACCCAAACCAGAAGAGTACTTAATCAAATTATTAGAGAGGTAGACACGACTCATCAATAAATAATTAGTCTTTCATTATTCTCCATCCTCCCTCTATATTGGAAAAGCAAAATATTTTTTCTGTTGACTGCCAGTGACCCAGATTGTTTCTGATTTATTAAATATCAAATAATTTTGTCATAATTTCAGGGAATTTTTAAAAGATACTGATAAGATCTTAATTGTGATCATTATGCCCTAAAGCATAGTCACATGTTCAGGCCAGCTCTAAACAGCTGCCTGCTCTGATACCTAAAGTTTATTTGGAACACTGTAAAGCCATATATTTCTATATTGCCTAGGACTACATTTTTGCTGTAACAAAACCCAGATGTCCTGCAAGACTAACAGTTCACTCATAGGCACTATACAGAAATAGCTCCAAAATACCTTCTGGGGAGGTACATTCTGGGAAGAATGTCAAGGAAGTTGAAGGACAATTAAAATGTCAGTGTGTTCATTGAGACCCTTCAGTAATCACTCAGTTCCTGAAACATGCTCATCCTTAATTTCATCTGCTCTCATCCTTAAATTTCACTGCAGCTAATTAAATTAACCTATATCAAGGCCACAAAAATGAGCCCTTTAAAGTTTGATTCTCCTCCCTGCTCCCATTAAAATACTTTGGTTCATACACTAGGGCAGTGGTTCTCAACCTATGCAACCTTAGCAAAGTTCTATCTCCAAAACTATTTACATTATGATCTTAACAATAGCAAAATTACAGTTATAAAGGACCAACAAATATAGGTTTATGGTGGGGACTCACCTCAACATGTAGAGGAACTGTATAAAGGGTCATAGCTTTAGGAAATTTGAGAACTGTGCTATTTTCTTTCTTTACCCAGCATGACTTCTTGACAAATTTTGTTTGGTTTGTTTGGCTTTTGTTTTGTATATACAAATAGTATGAATGTATAGAGTGCAACGAGATGTACAGGTTTATACTGTAGAATGAGTATATCATATAATTCGTATATATACCATTTCATATGTCTATCATCATTTAAATGTTGATAATGGTCCTCAGTATAGCAGATTATATGTAACTATCCAGTAATCATTTTTTTTTTTTGTATATCAAAAAATTGATTGCTTCAACCTGAGCCTTGTACTTCCATTTGGAGAATTATTTCTCTTCATCTGTCTTCTGGAACACTTTCAGAAGTGTTTCTTAGTTGATACAGTACAATGGTTCTACAGGTAAACTTTTACAACCAACATAGAAGAAATGATTTGGCTAATAGAAAAATACAGCTGTTTCCCCAGTCAAAAGCTAGGAATGTTATCAAATTAAGTAGGATCCATCTGTGTCTAGGAAGCATATTACAGGGATCTGTTAAAAAATGTGTAAGTGGATTGTTTCAACAACAAATTCCTCAAAGAGAAACAAAGAAATGGATAGCCTCTCCATTTCCACAATTGATATGCACCTGAAAAAGTAACTTTGGTAAAACTGATAGGAAGAGGTCATCTTCAGAACTGGGTTTCATGATCTTCCTTATTTTTCACTGCACTTCAAATCACTATTTAAATAAGTCATATCAGTCTGGAGGCAGATACAGGAATCAGAAGTCCTGTATCTAACAATCCTCTGTATCATTCACAAATTGAAAGATTTTTTTCCAAATCATTTGTTTCAAACACTGCTTCACTGGTACTTTTGCAACCAGTGAACTACATGCATTCCCTCACCCAACCAAAATGACTTTTGTGTAACCTCTGTCCCAAATTTATCCCTCATTGGCCAATAAAGTGCTGACACTGGCTGAGCAGGAGAGAGTGTTTGGAGTGCAGGTATGCAGGCTTGGGAGAGGAGAGAGATGGAGGATGGAGGAGAAAGGACATATCTCATAGAAGATAATAATTGCAAGTATTGGGGACTTTCAAAGGGTAGAAGGTAAATTAATAGTAGAGTAGTAGATTAGATATTATACTCAGCTTTGTGTTTAGTTTTTGAATAAATCATAGTTTCCATGTGTGGATATTTGGGGAAAATTGCTGATATAAGAATAGCTACGATTTACTAATATATGTATTAAAATTTATCAATGCATCCCTGATCTCAATCTGTACTACAGAGCAACAGAAGTAAAAAAAAAAAAACATGATATTAACATAAAGACAGACATATTGGTAAATGGAATCAAACTGAAGACCCAGAAATAGTCACGTACCTAGAGACACATGATTTTTGACCAAGAAGCCTAACCATTCAACGGAAAAAAGAAAACATCTTCAACAAATGGTGCTGGTCTTACTGGATGTTTGCATATAGAAGAATACAAAAAGATCAATCCATATTTATCACCCTACACAAAACTCAATCCAAGTGGATCAAAGACTTCAATATAAATTTGATATACTAAGCCTAATAGAAGAGAAATTGGAAAAAAGCTTGTACACATTGGAACTAGGGACAACTTCCTGAACATAACACCAAGAGCTTAGGCAGTAAAATCAACAATTAATAAATGAGAGCTTATGAAACTGAAAAACTTCTTTAAGGCTAAAGCACTGTTGATAGAATGGAACAGCAGCCTACAGAATGGGGAATATCAAAAATATATATTGAACTCAAGAAATTATACACCTATGAACCAAATAACCAAATTTTTAAAATGGGGTACAGAGCTAAAACAGAGACTTCTCAATAAAGGAATCTCTATTGGCCAGGAAGCACTTAAAGAAACACTCAACATCCTTAGTCATCAGGGAAATGCAAATCAAAAAGACTCTGAGATTCCATCTTACACACATGAGAATGACTAAGATAAAAAAAAAAAAAGCTCAAGTGACAACACATTCTGGTGAGGATGTGAAACAAGGGAAATGCTCCTCCATTGCTGGTTAGATGTGGTGAAGAAACACTGATCCACCCACAAAGCCATCAATCTTAAATTTGTCCTGCCTACAAGACGTGCAAGGATAAAGGTGGAGCAGAGACTGAAGGGATGGCCAACCAATGGCTGGCCCAACTTCAGACTCATAGCATGGAGAAACCCAAAATTGATACTATTAATGATACTCTGCTATGCTTCAGATAGAAGCTTCTGTGATCAGGATGTAAAATAAATAAATGACTAATAAAGAAATAAGACAAAATAATTTCAGTAAAATGTTCAGTAAAACACACACACACACACACACACACACACACACACACACACACACACACACACTCTTAGTTCAGGACTCATATCCTAAGGCCAGCCCAGAGTTATTAATGGAGGTATGAGAAAGCCAAACATTGTTGATCTTAGGGCCAGAGAGGAATAGTTTTTTTAAGGAGTTTTTAGTTAGTATTGCTAAGAGAAGTACATTGGCAGGAATGGTACAGAAGAGGGTAGCTCCTTTAGTGAGAACCCTCAAACCCACATGGTTTTCTTAATTGCCCTTAAGTCTTACAGGAGTCTCCATCCGCCTGAGCTATTTGTTTATAGGGAACACAGGAATGTTCCATGGACTGTAGGAACAGTAAATATGGTGAACCTGGAGTAGTTCATCTACTAACTATGTGTGTTCTTCAAGTTTTCCCTTTATTGAGGCTATTTTTCAACCCAAATAGGCTCATTGGAGAGCCAGTTGAGACATGGAGTTGTTATATTAACAGCAGCCCTTTGAATTGGGGTTAATGCAGAAGGGGTGTTAAAGATTTTATGAATATAATTATTACTATGTGTATAAACATTTACCCTACTGTAATTTTCTATTTGCTGACTAGTGAAAGTAACCTCCAGAGCCTCTGGCTATCTCATTAGAAAATTGATTGTGAGTGAAATTTAAGGCATTAAGTTGAGGGGTAGATTCACTGACTGTTTGTTCTATCTTCCCTATATATTTCTATATGCCCCCTTATTTCTTTTCAAACCCTGTCTCCAAACCTAAGAATGGAAGATAAAGGAAAGAGAGACATCCCTGAGTCCTTAAATCACTGATATAGAATTTTTTTATATAGATGAAAAATGAGTTTAATTTTAGAAATAGTTTATATAATTTAAATTTAAGATTATTCTTCATCGGGAGATCCAAGAGGGTGGCGCCTAACACACACCATGTCTCATCAACAGGACAGCGGTGACTATTCGACAACCCAAGGGCCAATCTCAGAACTACAAAACATCAACTCTGGTGACCCACAGGTGAGAGGAATCCATATTTTGTGGCTCCTGGGGCCACCAGGCAAAACCGCAAAGCGCCCAGTTCACACAGAACGGGGTACACATCCTGAAAAGGGGAGTACGATATGCCCGGATGGTGGGTAGCACTGTGCACTCCCTAGTGCACAGACCTAGCCGGGGACTGACAAACGACCAGCATCTGTGGGTCCTAGTGCTGAGCAGACCCCACAGTCGGGATCACAAGCATATCTGATCTCAGTTCACCCAGAAAAGCTACAGAGAGCTCTTGGGTCCTCAAACAGCTGTCATGCCCGCACCCCTGCCTCACACTGAGCTGGGGAACAGCTAGCTATCGAACCTATTCATGTACAGTACTAGCTTGAGTCTACAAAATTACCGTGGTTTGTGGATTCTATCATAGCGCAGGCCCAACAGTCAGGTTCACAAGGAGAACTGATCTCAGGTCACCGAGAAGCAACAGAGAGACCGCCTGGGTTCCCTAACAGCTGCAATGCGCCTGCATGACCTAAAATAATTAGCTGGTGGGCTGCTCTTGAACTCGCTAGTGCATTCAACTAGCTTGAGACTGCAAAACTACCAGTGACTGTGGGTTCTAGCATCAACAGATGCCACAGTCGCAATCACGAGTGGATCAGATTTCAGGTCTCCCAGAAAAACCACAGGAAGTTCCAAAGTCCAAGTAGGCACTGGCCATACACGACTAGAGACATCACAATGGGAAGAGGTAAGCATAAGAACCTAAGCAACATTCCACAGGACCATTTGATACCACCATAAACCAAAACCAGCAGTCTGACCACCACAGCAAGATGGTGATACTATCTCAGCTGACTCACAAGGGAAGGATGTCAAATCTGAGGTTATAAAAATGATAGAGTCCTTAAAGGAGGAAAATAAATCCCTCAAACTAGAAGAGGAATACACAAAGACAGAAATGAAGAAATCACTTGAAGAAACTATTACCAAATCGGAGAAAGAAATGAACAGTTTCATGACCTAAAACAGGAGATCCAAGCTATGAAGAAATCACTTGAAGAAACTATTACCAAATCGGAGAAAGAAATGAACAGTTTCATGACCTAAAACAGGAGATCCAAGCTATGAAGAAATTACAATCCCACTATTGACAATATAATTGGCCACAAGACAAACCTCAACAGATACAAAAAGTTCAAAATAATTCCTTGCATCCTATCAACCCACCATGGATTAAAGTTGGATCTCAATAACAACAAAAACAACAGAACACCTACAAACTCAGAGAAACTGAACTATTCCCTACTCAATGGTATCTGGGTAAGGAATTAAATTAAAAAAAAAAAAAGAAATAAAATACTTTGTAGAATTCAATGAATCAAAGATACAGAATACCCAAAGTTATGGGACATAATGAAAGCATTGCTAAGAGGAAAAATCATAGCACTAATTGCCTTTATTAATAAATTGGAGAGATCCCATATTACCAACTTAACAATGCACCTGAAAGATCAAGAAAAAAAAAAAGAAGCAGACTCATCTAAGAGGAGTAGACAGCTAGAAGTCATCAAACTCAAGGCTGAAATCAATAAAATAGAAAAAAGGAAAATGATGCAAAAATCGACAAAACCAGAATATTCTATCTCTGATATTCTTTGTTGAATCTCTTATATTCTGTTGGGCATACTTGTGTCTGTAGATCCTGTCCTCTTCTCTTGTGTGTCACTTTCCTGGATTATCTTTTCTATCTTATTGAGTCTAAATTTCTGAATGAAGATCAATAAATGTCAAATTTCATCTTTATTAACTTAAAACATCTATCTTGATCTAAAAACATCTTAATCCCTTACCAACTAAGCTTAATTGTAAGATTAAACAGATAAATATGATTCTATAGAAAGATAAGATAAAATAGTTAAAGTCTTCAAAATCCTCAGAGACCTAGAGAATACGATATTTAAAAATGTTTTTATTGTTTTAAAGATTCACTGACAATGAAGCAGGTTTACTCCTGGCAACACCCAGCCTAGTTCAAAGAGGATGATGAGCCTCAAAGGACCTCCTTATGGAGATGGCTTCAAATGTGGCAAACAAGGCACTGGGCAAGATGTTCTTGTTACTACCACAGACAGAATTCTGCATAAACCAATAGTAGGGTTGGATACAGTCAGAGTCAATGGACAAACTCTGCCAAGATAGTGTAAGCAAGTCCTCAATAGTTTCTGCCTCACAAATATGTCTGTCAGATATATTGGGCCAGAAAGCAGAAGATGATGCTCCAACCTTATAAAGAGTTTTGGGAGACTGCTCGGGCAGCAAACTGTCTCTGTCATTTTGTCATTTTGGAAGATGTTAACCTGCACTGTCTACTCAAATAAGTAATTTTATTCCTTCTGGAGTCTATGATGGGGTTGAAGGTCACATATAGTTTGGTTTTACAATTAAAATTAGTTGTTTAGAGCTTAAGATGTTTTAAGTTGATAATAATATCTAACATATCATAGATATTGTTTTGCATTCAGAATTTTAGACTCACCAAGATAGGAAAGATGCTTTCTTCAAGCTTGACAAATACAAATAGCCAAAAAATTTAGAATGTAACCTTTATATAATTTTTGATTGTTTCATGGTTCTTCTTGCTATAGGTAGTTTATTGTATATATAATATACAAATATACGTATATATAAAATATAATATAAAATGATATGTAAAAATTTTAAAATATTTAATAAAAATAATAAAAACTAAATTAATTAAAAAATAAAATTGGTTGTTATGTTGGCCAAAAAGTGTCATACCATGCCCATAGACCTGTCAGCATCCTCCCATTTGTAGGCTTATTTCGTGGTAAAGGTATGGGAGAAACTTACTATGGGTAGAAATTAAGGGCCAGGCATTAGTTACCATTCTTGTGGGACCTCTTACTGTCTTAAAATTGTTTTATATACTCTAGTGACATTGAGGAATTTGAATGGTTTGTCACCTATTTTCACTGTTGTCTTTGGGTGGGAGCCACTGAATTGCTGGAAACCCATAAATCCTTTATTGGAACAATTTTCCTTCTTGCTGTTGAAGCTGAGGGCTACCTCCTTCTAAGTTTAAAGCTCCAGTTGCTTGCCATTTTTTCATACTGGGAATGAAAATCTTCCAGTGGAAGACCCTATGGCATAGGAGACAGATTATGTTGGGCGTGGTGACATTTCTGATGGAGAGGGCTCCCTCAGGACACTTGCCTTTCCGGTGTCACTTTCACCATACCTAAAGCGAGCCCCATCTGTTTTTATTGCAGCTGCAAAGGCCTGGGCAATGGCAGCAGCCTGATGGGATACCTTCCCAATATCCCAAAAGGCCACAATCTATCTATCATAGTGTTCATCTTTAAGGCCTTTGCAGGTGAACTTGGACTCAGAAATCATATCCAATACAAATAATGTTTTTTTACTAAACATTTTCATTTTTTACATATACATGTATATTCTTCCACACGTATACAATAAACTACCTATAGCAAGAAGAACCATGACACAATCAGGAATTATATAAATGATACATTCTTAGTGTTTTACCTATTTGCATTTGACAGCCTTGAAGAAAACATTTTTCCTATCTTGAGTCATCTAAAATTCTGAATGTGTGCTGGAGCATGTTCTGGATATATTCCAAGGAGTGGAATAGCTGGGTCTTGAGGAAGCCCTATTCTCAGTTTTCTGAGATAGTACCAGACAGATTTCCAAAGTGGCTGTACTAGTTTGCATTCCCACCAGCAATGAAGGAGTGTTCCTCTCTCTCCACATCCTTGCCAGCATGTGGTTTCACTTGAATTTTTGATCTTAGCCATTCTCAGAGTTGTTTTGATTTGCATTTCCCTGATGACTAAGGAGGTTGAGCATTTCTTTAAGTGTTTCTCAGCCATTTGATATTCCTCTGTTGAGAATTCTCTGTTTAGTTCCAAGCCCCATTTCTCAATTGGGTTATTTGGTTTGGTGGTGTTTAATTTCTTGAGTTCATTATATATTTTGAATATTAGACCTTTGTCAGATGTAGGGTTGGTGAAGATCTTTTCCCAGTCTGTAAGCTGTCGCTTTGTTCTCTTGACAGTGTCTCCTGCCTTACAGAAGCTTCCAGAAATTTGTGGACAAATGGATTGAACTAGAAATGATCATAATATATGAGTTAAACCAGAAGCAGAAAAAATTAAATGGTACATACTCACTTATATCTTCATACTAGCCCAAGGGGCATATCCCATGAAAGCCTCACTAACCAGGAAACTGGGACAGATGGGAGGACATCCTATTGGGACTCTAGATGAGAGAAGCATGGGAGAATGGCAAAGTGGAAGGATCCAGAGGAACCTAGAAACCTATAAGAAGAACATTATGATAGGCAGATTTGGGCACAGGGGTCCTGCTCAAACTATGGCACCAGCTAAGGACAATACAGGCCGTAAACTTCAAACCAGTACCCCGATCTGCCAATGGATAGGACATTCTCCACAGTTGAGTGGAGAGTGGGGTTTGACTTTCACATGTACTCTGGTGCCTCATATTTGACCATGTCCTCTGAATGGGAAGACCTGGTGGCACTCAGAGGAAGGACAGCAGGCTACCAAGAAGAGACTTGATACCCTATGAGCATATACAGGGGGAGGAAGTCCCCCTCAGGAACAGTCATAGGGGAGGGGAGTAAGGGGAAAATGAAAGGGAGGGAGAAATGGGAAGATACAAGGGAGGGGATAACCATTGGGATGTAATATGAATAAATTAATAAAATTAAATTTAAAAAAATAAAATTCTGAATGTAAATCAGTCTCCATCACATTTTGTCATTATCAACTTAAAACATCTATCTAGATCTAAAAGCAACTTAAGCCCTAAACAACTAGGCTTTACTGTAAAACTAAGCTACCTGGTCTTCTTTTTCATTGGAGACTTGATTATCTGAGTTTGCCAGGAGTACAAGTAGTAGCTTCCCAAATGAGAAGATGACAAAGACAGTTTACTACCTGAATAGTCACCCAAAACTCTCTATAATGTTGGAGCATCTACAGGAAGATTTGATGGCCAAACTCTGGCAAGACAGAGTAAACATGTCCTCAGTAGTTCCTGACTCACAAACATGTCTCTCAAATATATTGTGCCAAATGATTTTTTAAGAATAAAATCACATAGCATCTTTTCCAGTTTATGGCAAAGGAAAAGCAGGGAAGAAAGAGAGTCTTCTAAGCCAGAGGGTAGGGTAGTTTTGTCTCAACCTTCAAGTGCACAGAGGTGTACCTAGTCTAAATTTCCTGCTGACTAGGCTGCCTGCCGGTCTCCTGTGGAAAAAGCTCCCTGGCTGAAAAGCTCATCACAGCTCCATGGGATATCATCTCAGCCTTTATTATGCCTGACTTGTTGGAGGCATTGTCTCTGTACAGGACCTCCCACTGTAGAAAGAGCGGCTGGCTTAAGAGGAGTGGCATATATATATATATACTCATGTACTCATGGGATGTGTTTAAATTGTGATTTGATTTTGGAGGAGAGATTTAGTCCAAGGGGCATGGATACTGTAGTCATTGACAGCCTGCCTGAGGTCCTTTAAGTTGCCTGCTTGATCGGGATACCAAGTTAAAGGCTCATTCCAACTAGAGTGAACATTAAATGAGAATGCTTAAAATAGGCCATCAATTTGAGAAGATAATGAAGACCTGGGTGGGGTTGTAAGGAATGAAAAAAGGAGGATTTGGAAAAAAGAAACTTTAGGTGGAAAGTGATGTAATTAGATTTTAAGTAAAAATTTTTAAAAGTTGTCCTGTGAGTCTTGTATGGCATTTAATAAATATATATTTTATTCTCTAATCACCTTAGTTCCCTTACTTTCAAATAGAACTCTGTTTAATAGAAAAAGAAGCCTATATGGTCAGTATGAAAAATAAAATTATTTCATTATAATGCTTGCATAATGATATATTCAAATAAAAATTAAGGTAAAAATTAGGATACCAGGTATTGATTTCATCAAGGCATTACTGCAATGAATTCTAACTGACTGCTTTGCATGCACTGTCTCTGAAGAAGGTGCCAACATACACCACAGTTAAGTTCATTTTTTTCATTAGTACATTTTTTCAGTTCAACTTGCATGCTGCATGGAAATGTATTCCTGAATAGATGCTGTGTATTTTTTTTATTTCTTAATTTCAGATAGTATATCTGAGATAACATGCTAAGAGAAGGCCTTCTTATATACTCTTTAAAGTTGTAGTCTCCCCAGTTGTTTTTATGTAAAAGTGACCTAAGCACATCTTTGGGGTTTTTTTTCTTTTTCTTTCTTTTTTTTTTCTTTTTTTCTTTTTTCTTTTTTTCTTTTGTGTGTGTGTGTGTGTGTGTGTGTGTGTGTGTGTGTGTGTGTTTTGTTTTTTGTTTTTGTTTTTGTTATTTTTTCTGCAAAGAAATCAGTGGACCCAGACAACTGTGGTGCCATGTCTGTTGTTAGTTCAAGGATTTGACCCACTGTTGTACATTTCTGTTCAGAACTGCATTAGTAAACACTTGGAAATCATGTCCAAATATTTGAAGATTCTGTGGGAGCAAGATATCTGAGCATCGTCATGATAGCTGCCTTTGTCCTCCTGCTTGATGCATACAATTCAATAAAAAAATTGAAGATATAATTTAAACGTTTTGCTTTATTTTCTATATTATAAACATTGTGTTCATTTTTTAAAGTTTAGAAAAACATATCGTGCATTTAGAAATATATACAAAATACAAATAAAACTTATTAATTATTTTCTAATTAGTTAAATATATTGATATGAGTAACTTAGTTTAATATATTTCTAAGACATCAGTTATGCGAACATAAAAGCATAACCTACGTTATAGATGTATCTGTTGTACCACTTTTATGAAGCAACTCAGCCTGGTAGGATTAGTTCATATTTTATTTCATTATATTTCATCTTATGAAACATTATCGCATACTTCAAAAAATACTCATATCGCTAGAATTTATTAAAATTTTGACTTCTGTTAATAATACTTTCCATTTATATATCATATTTTACTAAAGTATTAATCTTCACTAGGGTTTTTTTATACTATTTTATTTCCATATTAGGTATATATCTTTTTATTCTTACAACAATACCACTGGATGAACATTCATTTATGAAACTAATTACTTATATTTCAATTATTTTCTTAGTTGGCTAGAGTGTGTGTATCAATGGATCTGTATTTTACAAGTAATCTCAATAAGTATTGTAAAATTGCACCCCTTATGATCACTGAGTAATAAAATTGGATGTTTTATTATACACTTGTGAATACAACATTCTATTTCCAGAAAATTTTCTCTGTCATGCAAGATAAATATGCCATTCATTATATGTCATAATTTATAAGAGAAAAATGTATGGCATTTAATGAAAACTATGTCTTTTCTTAATGGAAATTTCTCTTATGGTTTTCTGTTGCTGACTACAGCTGCTTCAGAATCCTAATTTCTTTCTTCATTATCGTATAGGTAAATTAGAATGTAATCATTGTTTGATAGAACCTTAGAGACTCTAGTAGCTATAGATCATGCTTTATCAATTTTTATTTACATTTTAAATGTTTTATTTTAATAAATCTTGTTGTACAACATTCAATAAAATATACAATAGTTGTTGGAGATAGTTTTCTTTAACTTTCTATTGTCTTAAAAAATTAAGAGATGACTCAAAGTTTATAAGCAATCACTGGTGACATACAACTGTTTTTAATTCCAGTTCTTGGGGATCAGACTCCCTCTTTCAACCTCTGTAGAGCAGGAATCACATGATGCATATGCACACAGTCAGACAAAACGCTTACAAGTGAAACAAGTAAATATGAAGAAAAAGAATTATTACACTCCTGAAGTATCCCATTTTCATTCAAACCATTTGGCTTATGCTCAAATAATGAGTCCTGAGGCCTGGTTCTATGTGTGTGTGTGTGTGTGTGTGTGTGTGTGTGTGTGTGTGTGTGTGTGTGTGTGTGTATGTGTGTGTGTGTGTGTGTGTGTGTGTATGTGTGTGTGTGTGTGTGTCTGTGTGTGTGTATGTGTCAGTGTGTGTGTATATGTGTCAGTGTGTATGTTTATGTGTATTTGTGTGTATGTTTGAGTAAAAAGCATTCTTTTTCTCATGCAAAATTTTTAAGTTTACCCATTTTATCATAATTTGTGATGCTTAGACCTTCTTTATAAAACTTCTTGGACTTTAAGAAACTCTTTATGCTAGGATACTTGTTCTTACAGAATTTTCAGTAACTTGAGATTTATTTTTTTGCATATGAAAGACAGTATTTTAAAATATTTTGAAGAATTTTTTGTTTTTGTTTTTGTTATTTTAACTATCAGAATCATTCCATTATTATTTCTGTATCATAACAATCTTAAAATATTTTTATCTTCTTACAATAATGTTTACCAAAATAAAATATGTGCTATGAAAAAAAATCAGTATTTTAGTTTTTTATTCTTTTGAATTCATCTCTGTTCATTTAAACTGCTTTGGCATTTTAATATTAATATATGTTACAATATTTTGTTGTAACCATCATTAAATAGTCAAAAATAATTTAGGTTCATGAGTATTTATTGTATGTAGGAAAGTAATCATTAGCGCATTGTGATTTTTATTACACTGAGCTTTTTACAGTCCTAATTATTCTCTTTTTTTGTCCTGCTAATAGAAAGCTGTTGGTAAGATTACAAAATTCACCTACCACATCACTAGCTATTAACAGTAATAGTAAGAGCTGGGGATGTAGCTTAGTAGTAAAGAACCCATCTACTAACACTCTTGTCTCAGCCTTTGCTTCTGGATAAAACCAACAACAACACAGCTCTGGTAGCATTAACAATATCAATGCACCTATAAAAAACATACATACTACAAATAAGACTCCCACATGCACATAACCACATTTTATTTTTTATTTTCCTCTCATGCTGCTAATATAGTTTATAGTATTAAAAGAATAGGTACATGACCACAGACTGATAAGACCAAATTCTGGAATATTGCAGCATCAGGACCTAACTACAAATTAATTTGGTTTCTTTGGTAGCCACTGTCCTTTTCTGTGTATGAGCTCATATTCCTTTGGGTATCTAAGTTTACTATTAGTAAAGTTAGAACAGACCACTAGCTTTCACCCAGCAGAAGCTATAAATATCCTCTAGATGAGAGAAGCATGGGAGAATGGCAAAGTAGAAGGATCCAGAGGGTCCTAGAAACCTAGAAACCTATAAGTAGAACATTATGATAGGCAGATTTGAGAGTTGTGTTTTTATATAGCCAACATGTTCTTCTAATTTTTTACTTAAAAATTTTCACACAATATATTGTGACCATACTGTTTGCCCTTCCCCAAGTCTATCCATATTCTATGCATGTTCCTGTCCATTCAAAATATCAGTCTCTCTCTGTCCTTCTCTCCATCCACCCCCTTCCTCCTCCTTTCTGTCTCTCTCAAAAATCACATATACAGACATATACACAAAAAGTAGGAAACAAAACGAAGTTTAAGAAAAATCAATATGTCAAAAGAAGAAGAAGAAGAAGAAGGAGGAGAAGAAGAAGAAGAAGAAGAAGAAGAAGAAGAAGAAGAAGAAGAAGAAGAAAAAGGAGAAGAAGAAGGAGAAGAAGAAGAAGAAGGAGAAGGAGAAGAAGAAGGAGAAGGAGAAGGAGAAGGAGAAGGAGAAGGAGAAGAAGAAGAAAACAAAACAAATGAACAAACAAACAAAAAAAAAAAAACTCACAAAACCCATGAAGTCTCTTTTGTGTTGGCCAATTAATCCTGGGCTTGTGTCCTGTCCTGAAGGCAAAAGATTTTAAGAACCAGATGTGATTGATGAGACTAAGGAAATAGCATCTATTTGGCACAACAAGACTGATATAAATATAACTCAGAGACTGTCACAACCCACAGGAGACCTGCACAAGTTCAAGCCAGAAAAAATTTCCAGTAGTGAAAAGAGGAAGTGGACGCAAAGTCCTACCCCTAGTCAAGAACTTATAGCAATTATTACCTACTAATAAATAGAAAATCGGTTTGCTCCAATAGAGTGTCATTAGGTAGAGTTTCTCCACTAGAATGTCAACCAAACTCCAGGAGTTTGATAAAGACGTCACAGGTAGGGCTGAGTGTTTCAAAGTCAGCACATCATCCTGTTGTGGATCTCAGAATTAACTACCAAGAAGAAGCTTCTCTGATGGGGAATGAGCAAGGCTCTGGTCTATGGATATACCAATATGCTATTATGAGTCACATATGACAATATCCATTTTAGGAATTTTTAATTTTCAGCCATATCAGAATATGTTCTCAAGTTCTCTGTTTCTTCAAAATTTATTTTACTTGTTTTCAAATAAATTATCATGTTTGATTTAAATATATTAAGTAGCATAATCAGAAGTAATATAACTTTAAATAGAGGTAAGTACAGGTCATATTACATTAAGTTATGTTAGGTATGAAAGATTTCAATAAAACTTCCTTTGGCTAATATAAAATCATAAGATTGTATTTGTAACTTTAAAATTTATAAACAATGATTATTTAATTGGAAAAAATCTTAACCTAGATAGGACAGCTAAAATATTATAAATAAGTTCTTATAAATAGTTTTAATTGGGAGCTCACTGCATAGAAATAACTTATGAAAGGATAGAACAATTGTGTTTGAAGACATTAAAATGTGTAAGGAAGAAAAGGTTAAGAAACTTCTCATTTTGATCCATGTGGCAAAGCATTTAACAGATGTTAGAAGACTTGCAGTTTCCAATTAGAGTTTTTTTTTTCTGAACATAAAAAGGATAACAAGTTTTGTTTTTAATTAGTTTGAAAGCCATTATTTTGGTTGAGTCGTTTTGCTTTGTGTAACGTTAAAGGCAAGTCATCTTGTGTAGCTTGCTCAAGGTTCTTCTCTACCATTATCAGTTCTGTTCCGATTGTAATGATAGAAAGGATTATTTTTTGAACAGACATTAATTCCTTGGTTTCTCAGATCTCTCTACTTCTTCACCTATTTAAAACCAAGCCCCTTTCCCACCCTCACCCACCAGGGAACAATTGCTGCTTGGCTTTGGGCCATTGTCTATTTATTTCTTATATCTGGTGCACTCAAATACTGGCTTCATTTCCATAAATACTTTTGTTCTGCTTAATCCTGCCCAATTCCTACCTTTCTTTAGCTTCAGGGAAGTAGCTCTCCTGCAGAAGAGAAACATTAGTTTCTGCTGGCTGCTTGTGAATGCACTTGTTCTTTTGTTTTTTTTATTTTTAAAGACATACAGGGGTCTTGCAAAGTACAGACTTACTTTAAAGAGATTAAATTGTGTTACCCAATTTAATGACTTATTTTCACTAAGTAAAGAAAGTATTCCTCAAACCATGCAGAGACTGTCATTATTCTCTTTTCTGATATATACTTTTTCCTTGTTTTCTTTATTATTCCCCTATTTACTGGTATTTAGTTACTGTGAAACTTTTGAAGGACTTGGTTCTTGGAAACAAGATCCAGAAACTTGCCTTTGATTAACCTGAGTCAGACACACTGAGCTTTCTTGACTGGAGGACAATGTGTAGTTTACTACTGACCTCTTCAATTTCCTGTAGCCATACTTAGATTTAAGCTAATTAATAATACTGCAAACTTCTGAGTTCACGTGAGTGTGATTTAATTATTTATTATCACTAAAGATAGATTATGCAAGGTTCCTTCCATATAAACTCTCAGGGTACTACATGGTAGTAAATATTTCTTGAATTAATATTGAGAAAGCAAATTATGATATGTATCTCTGTAGAGAAAAAAAAATAAGAAATAGAGTTACTGGTTCAGAGATTGACTTAATGTATCCAGCTCCTGAGGAATTCAGTCACCATTGTTAGGGAAAGTACAGATCAACCTGAAAGACAGATATTTCCTTTGTAAGAAGTCTCCAGGAGACTCATCCTTACCTTCCTTCTTAAATATTTTACTTTACGAAGCATGTAAATTCTGTCTCTCCATCTTCAATATACACAGGTCCTATTAGAAGTTAAATAATTATTTTTTCAGAAAACCAGATCTTTATCACCAAAGAAGATAGCTGGCTTTTATCCCAGTCACAGTAGATTTACCAATTTAAATTTAGCAAGAACCTCACTGTAGTAGTGACTTTTTGCACCTGACAAACATTGAAGTTAAGAGTGAGTATTTGCTTTCCTAGAGAACATTTATGCAGTGGATTGTGTCTGCTAGATTATATAAGGAGTAGGAATACGTTTTTATCTTTTTAATTATTACGGAATAGAGAGGAACATCACATTCCAGAGTAAGGGATACTTCAAATGAAAACATGAAAATTTTATAAGAGAATTTGTGGCCTAAAGTATTTTCTCAACAACATGCAAAATCAATACTTTTGAGGTCAATTTTTATCTGAGCCTTGTACTTCAACACAACAACAAGGGTTGGTAAGAAATGTATGTAGAATTTACCATTCCCGGGCTGGATGACCAAGAATAAGAACACATTGTGTCTAGAACCACATTGGATTCCATTCTTCTACATGATTCATGCCACTCAAGGATAAAATCTGAAACTGAACCTAGTCTTACATAGCCCAATGGCATCTTCGTTTCCTCACACATTCTTAGATAATTAGATATCATTATGAGCTGCCAAGTGGAATTATATCTTTCATGATTAGTATGCCTTATACTTATCAATATTAATTTTTATCCCCATGTTATACAATATTATACTTTATTTATTGTCAGGTATTCAATGTATTTGTTGATAATGTTGTAAGGCAGAATGGAATCTCAATTTAGGGAATCTCAACAGATCAAGTCATATCACTCTCCTCAAACTAATTGAAAGAAATTAACAGTGAAAAGAAAGGAATTTATTCATCATAGTTACTGGGAGAAAGAGGAGGAATTGTGAGGTCGAGAGGGCTTTTGTTCTCATCCCTGTCTTTGGGGACATACTAAGGGAAAAAAAAATCAAGTTTAAATGGGTAAGGGACAAAAAATAAATTGGACAGAAAGTATGAATAGTTAAATAGTCTTGGATGAAAGGTGGTTTTGATCATTATCACAAGTCTGGTTCTGTGAAGTGGGAGTCCTTAGTGCTTCTCACTGTCACTTGAGGGTGTCAGTTTAGTTCTCATTATGAAATAATTGCTCCTGTTTAGGGTCAGCCTCATTTCACAGCATGGCGTATGTGGTCCTATGGGGAGCCATTCCCATTATGGAGTGATGTGCTTACAAGGTTGTCTGATCCTGGCACCTTGAACATATCTTAGTTTATTTTATTTTGTGGTCTACTCTTTAAAATGAGAAGGGTATATAGTTCAGGTCAATGTTTTCTTATCCAATAACATGTCTGTACAGAATTGAACAGGAAGCTGATACAAAGCTTTGCTTTGAGATAGCAAAGAAGAAAGATAACAACAGGAGGATAATGACGACAAATAATATTCTGATTTAGGTTACCCCATGGGTACCTACAGTCTCGTGTTGGGTGGGGGGGAGTTGCAGCACTTTTACTGAGAACAAATTGCAAATTTCTGTTCTATTTTCCACCAAGATTTTACAGCATCTTGCACTTCTTCTCTCTCATAATACTCTTACTTGGCCGTTGGAGGAGTATGAGTGGACTAACCATTCCATGTATAACTAAACCTCAAGTTTCCATATCACTCCTCTTTTCTGATTTCTGTACTGTAGAAATAACCAAAGGCCAGTCTGATAATGACAAATAAGGGATATCTGTACAGACGTGGAGAGAACCAAGCCTTCACCATTTATATGGACAGAATCCAAAACAGATGAACAAAAAAAAAAAAAAACAAGAAAAGTCTGCTATGTGTCTTGGCTAGTGGCTGTTATTGTGGGAAAGATGGAGGACAGCTAATTAGAAAAGGTTTATTGTACTTGATCATTTTAGAAGATCCATATATCATTTCAGTCAATTCTAATTTCAATGAACTATCCTGTCAACTTTCCATAAATCTTTACCATGTTTTATATATATTATATATAACATATATAAATATATATTACATGTATACACACACACACTGTTGTTAAATATATAACATTTAATTTAATAAATTTCTCACTTTCTCTAAGAGTCTCTCTTCTCAGGGCAGGAGTGTCAGTTCTGTTTACAAGAAGTTTTGTATATTCGTGAAATATATAAAATTAGTAAGTGAAATTTATTAAATGGGCCATGCCAAGGAAATGAATTAAGTTAGACTATCTCATTTTTTATCTCTCTTTTCTGGTCATGTGCAATGCTTTTTATTGCTGAATCATAAGTATAAATTACATGAACTTATAATTTTTGAAATAATGATGTTTTTCTTATGATTTCTCTGTAATTTGCTGACAGCCATATTTTTAGAAAGAAATAGTTCTAACTAAATAAAATATTTTGCCAAATAGTCAAGCAATAATTACCGGCCAAGAATCACAATAATGCCTTGCAGTGATTGTATTCAATTTCTGGGATTACTGGGGCAAGAGGTTGCTGTTCTGAGGCACTTCTCCACAGCTTCCTGTCAGTCTTCCTAGGCCACTATTGAGAGCTGAGAGTCTGGCTGCAGCAGATGCAAAGAAAGGGCAGCTACCATGCTGTCTGTACTCAAGGCACCCCAGGAGCAGTGCCCTCACCCTAGTAAGGCTAGTTTTAACAAATTACTCTTGAAGTGAATTCAATCTCATCACCGGGGCCTCAGTTTTGAAAAGTAAATTTAAAGTACAACTGTAAAATGTTTATAACAAACTGGTAGTTACTTAGCTTTTCACCCATTTAAAAAGACTGTAATATTTTGCTTTGCATTTGGGCAAAACAATTGATATATTGTTTTGTTTATATTGTTTTATTTATTTTTACTACCTTCCAGCTTCTGTCTCAGCTTCTGCATGTGTCTCTGCATCTAGGTAAGCATTATTCACAATAGCTACTCCTAAATACTGTTTTCATTTAAAGAACAAAAATGTGTACAAATGGAATTCGGCAAAAAAAATATGCTAAAATAATTGTTTTTCTTTTTTCTCTGAATTATAAAAGAAGTATCACTTCTACCTAGTAATACCAAGGAGAAAAGAACCCTGTCCGCAGGACTAAAGACACTTATCTTTGTCATTTCACAGATGATCTGAGGATACCAGTTATCCAGTGTGACCCAGAAGAAGGGGAAAGTGTGATTGTGGTAGGTAATAAATGCACTAGATCAGTTTTCATGAAACAGGGTTTGTGCCAAGGACTCCCCTGCTGCAGTAAGGGGAGCACCACTGAGGCACCACATCCAAAACTACAGCTTAGGTTCTACTTTGAGCTGAAATACAGAAGACTCTCTCCTGGTGAGATGTTGACGTCTTGGTGCAAAGGGTCAGTTCAATTAGTGCCATATTTCTAGACCCAGATCTTTTAATTAGTTTAATTAATTAGTTTAATTATATACCATATTGATTTAAAATAACTATATACTTAACCTAGTAAAAAACTTGTCATTTGCTCATTGTAGAGATGTCCACAAGACTTTTTCAGTCTGTCAGGAAATCACAAAAAATTCAAAGAAAAAGTTCTTACAATAAAGGCATCGGGTTCAACTTCTACTGTGATGAAATTACCTTCATGCCAATAAGACATTAACCAGGTTCTCCTTTGACTTTGACTCTTTGCAACTAGATTTTAATATCTACCCTACCATTGACTCTTCTTTTCAATAAAGGGAAAATAGCTATGTACCGTATCCTGTTCAATGGGGGAGGAGAAATATTCAAGTTAAATTTAGTGGTGTCATTTAACTTTCATTACCTTGTAAGACTAATTCTCGGATGTGCCTTTCCCAGTAAAAACATTGGAATCTAAACCATGGGATAATGGTGGAGAACTTATTTCAGTTTGAACTTTATAAGTACAAACCAAGATCACAATGTTGAGAAAGAGGGAAAAAAAGGCAAAAATTAAATATTTTGGCTTACTGTTAAACATAAATGTAGGTTCTGATGATAATCCTGGCTGTCAACTTGATTTCATTTACTATAGACAGGAAGCCATGCTTTTCAGAATATATGTGAGGATGATTCACAGAAGTTTAACTTAAAAGGAGTATCCTGGATTTTACTTCTAAAGTGTGTTCCCTAAATGTATTAAAGGAAAACTGCAGAAAGGAGAAAGGAGGCTGGACACAAGCATTCACCTTTGTCTGCTTCCTGACTGTGGCAGGAATGTGGCCAGCTGGTCATGTTCCCGCTTCCAAGGCTGGACCAGCTCTTGCTGCCACTCATCATCACCAGGATGGATTATAATCAAAATAAAAACTTTTCTTAAGTGGTTTTTGTTAGGTGTTTTGTCATAACAGCTAGCACTGTAATTAATACAGTTTCTTTTAGTAACTTAGTCATAGGAAATCATTTTGGTTGGACTGGTTTGACTTCCTATTTAGCAGATGCCACTTAAGAGCAACTGCAGTGGGCAAATGAGCTTCCTGGAGATGGTCTACCATTTCACATAGCAGTGGTGAATGAACCTCAGAAAGTACCTCACACAGCCCTGGGTGGGGATTGTCCCTAGATTGCCTTTTGCTGTTGCAATTCCTTTTTATGTTTGTCATGGCTACGCTCCTCCTATTTCTAGCATAGTGTGAATGAGCATGGAGACACTCTCACTTCCTATAATCTGGTGTGGTTGCATCATGGGCAAAACCCACTCTATTGTGCAATTTTCCTGTAGATCAATGTGAAGGTATATTTTCATGGAATAATACCCTTTAAATGAATTGATGATTTTAAGGAATTGCTGATTTGATTTAAATAACGTTATGAAGTTAGGATAGGTGATAAGAAAGATTGAAATAATTTAGGTTGTCTTAAGAGGAAACTGTAGCAAAGGCAGAACTAAGAGTAAAATGTGCCACCTCTTTATAGAACAGTGAGGGCTATATAGTCTAGAAAAAATGCACAGTGCATTCTCATGCATTACAAGCAAGTTGATGTGCTTATGGAAAGAAAAATAGATTTGAGACAGGTTAATGATAAAAAATAATTCATTCTAGATTGGGTTTGAGTTCCTTGATCTTGTGATCCAAGAACTTGGTCACAGGCTTTGGTGTGCACCGTGAAAAGGCAGGGTTATGAGCAAAGAGTAAATTATCCTATTATGGGTATAAGAATAGAGAACGGATATTGGCTAGCGAGCTCAGCAAAATAAGGTTACAAAAAAATAAGACATAAGATAAATGATTTATTGTTTGATAAATAATAACTCTCCTCAGCTAGCATAGAGAAAAACTATCTAGGATAGTATTTGTTTCCTTAAATTTTGTCAATCAATGACAGAAGAATTATTGCCTTGAGGATAGGTGTATTTATGGAAAGAGATGAAAAATGTTCCATGTGGGTGCCAAAATAAAAAATGTTTAGTCAATAATAATGTTGTAACTTTCCTTTATGTAATGATTTTGATGTATTTTTCAGAGAATATGTTTTAATTTTCTTTGGAGAATATGTAACTTGTGGTCATGAGGTGATCCTCTTACTTATGTAGAAAATTTCTACCATAGACTGTATAAAAAGACTGATAAAAATAGTTGTTGGAGCCTAGCTTCATCCACTGAGAGAGAGAGGGAGGGAGAGAGAATTTGACCCCTTTTACTAGCCCCAGATAATTAAATTTTGCTTCCTCAGAAGAAAGTCTACTGCATGGTTAATTACTGACCACAAACATGAACATCAGTAGCAGGCATGTCAAAGTTGGACTTCAACACATCTCCTAACAGTTGAGTTAACATATTTACTTAAAACATTTTGAGTTTTTATATTTCTTGTTTATAGAAATATAATTTAGTTGCTGTAACTCAAAAGTAAATTTTGTGCCTATATTTTTATTTCTAATATTCCTTAAGAATTTCTCATTTAGAAATCTAAGCATATTTAATTAAAAATAAATAAATTTGATATAGATTTCTATATTTGTCCATAGGATGATTATTTATAAATGTTTTAAACAATGCAACTAAATATAAAGATTTTATATATTTACTATGTTAAGTAAAATTTAGAGCAATTTTCAAACCAGTGAAAGATATGCAAACTTAAATTAAAATTTACTCTGAACAGAGGCTTTTTTTTACTCTCAATATTATATAAAGCTATTGTTTATGTGATGGTAATGCATATGAACCACTTACAGTATCTAAGCATGATGCCTCCCTGTGTCCCACAATCACTACAGTTACCAAAACTAAGCCACATATTTTCTGTCAGAAAAACTATGTTGCTAGCTTCAAACTCAATACATATTTTGGCTCTCTTCGAGGCACACACACACACATACACACACACACACACACACACACACACACACACACATTTGCTTATGACTTTTGTTCATATGACAAATTCAGGTTAAAACTTCTAACAGAAAATTAGATGAGGAGTTCCAAGATGGTGACGCCTATCACACACTGTATCTGATCTACCTCATGGAGACCAGGGACCAGATTGGGAGCCACAGACTGCTAGAACTGGAGAACACTAGGTGAGTGGGGTCCCGCACAGTGCAGACCACAGGCAGGCTTGGCCCCGGCTCAAACAACAGCCCACGGAGGACCCGAACCAAGTCTCCAGGCTTTGGAACAGAACCTATTTGTGAACTGCAGCTGGCCTCTCTAGCCCAGCCGCAGTGTGTGCAACAGTGGAACACAGGAGCTTCTGGCCTAGGGAAGTCTCAGGCAAACAAGTGAGTCTGTCCTCGGAAACCCCCACCAACCCCACCCCAGTCCATGGGGAGCCCCAGAGGCATCAGCAAAGCCTACAGTGCCCAGAAACAGCATGTGTGGTCTGTACAGGTCTGGCCGGAGCCAGGCAGTAGGCCTCAGCGGACCAAGAGAGATTAGGAATACAAGGCAGATACCTAAACATAATAAAGGCTATATACAGCAATAGCCACCATCAAAGTAAATGGAGAGATACTCAAGGAAATTCCTCTAAAATCAGGGACCAGAAAAGGCTGCCCACTTTCTCCATATCTCTTCAATATAGTTCTTGAAGTTCTAGCCAGAACAATAAGACATCCAAAGGAGATCAAGGGGATCCCAATGGGAAAGGAAGAAGTCAAATTGTCCCTATTTGCAGATGATATGATAATGTACATAAGTGACTGCCGGAATTCCACCAGAGAACTCTTACAGCTGATAAACACCTTCAGCAAATTGGCTGGATAAAAACTTAACTCAAAAAAGCCTGTAGCTTTCCTATATACAAATGAGAATCATGCAGAGGAAGAAATTAGGAAAACTATACCCTTCATGATAGCCACAAAAGTATAAAATATCTTGGAGTAACTCTAACCAAGCAAGTGAAGAACTTGTTTGAAAAAAAAAACTTTAAATTTCTGAAGAAAGAGATTGAAGATGACATCAGAAGATGGAGGGATCTTCCTTGTTCATGGTTCGGGAGAATTTACAGATTCATTGCAATCATTATCAAAATACCTACACAACTATTTAAAGACATTGAAAGTTCAATTCTCAACTTCATATGGAAAAACAAAAAACCCAGAATAGCTAAAACAATCCTATACAATAAAAGGTCATCTGGAGGAATCTCCATACCTGATCTCAAGCTGTACTATAGAGCAATAGTAATTAAAACAGGATGGTACTGGCACAGCAATAGTCTGCTTGACCAACTGAATTGAACAAAAGACCCAGAAATGAATCCACACACATATAGTTACTTAATTTTTGACAAAGAAGCCAAATCTATTCAATGGAAAAGGATCTCATCTTCAACAAATAGTGCTGGTATAACTGGATGTCTACATGTAGAAAAATGGAGTTAAACTGATATTTGTCACCATGTACAAAACTCAAGTCCAAGTGGATTAAAGACCTCGATATAAAACCAGAGACACTAGATCGGTTAGAAGAAAAAGTGAGGAAGAGTCTGGAACACAGGAGACAACTTCCTGAACAGAACACCAACAGCTCAGGCCTTAAGGTCAACAATTAATAAATGGGACTTCATGAGTCTAAGTAGCTTCTGCAAGGCAGGAGACACTGTCAACAGAACAAAGTGATAGCCTACAGACAGGGAAAAGATCTTCACCAACCCTGCGTCTGACAAAGGTATAATATCCAAAATATATAAAGAACACAAAAAAATTAGACATCATCAAACCAAGTAATCCAATTGATAAATGGGGCTCAGAACTAAACAGAGAATTCTGAACAGAAGCATATCGAATGGCAGAGAAACACTTAAAGAAACGCCCAAATGTCTTTAGTCATGAGAGAAACGCAAATCAAAATGACTCTGAGATTCCATCTTACACCCATTACAATGGCTAAGATAAAAAATTAAACTGATACCACATGCTGGCAAGGATGTAGAGAAAGAGGAACACTCCTTATTAATGGTGGGAATGCAAACTGGTACAATCACTTTGGAAATCTATCTGGCACTTTCTCACAAAATGAGGAATAGGGCTTCCTCAAGACCCAGCTATTCCACTCCTTGTAATACACCCAAAAAATGTTCCAGCACACAACAAGTACATAAGCTTAACCATGTTCATAGCAGTCTTATTCATAATAGGCAGAACCTGTAAACAGCCTAAATGTTCCTCAGTTGAGGAATGGATAAAGAAACTGTGGTACGTTTACACTATGGAATTCTACTCAGCATTTAAAAACAAAGAATTCACTAAATTTGTAGACAAATGGATGGAACTAGAAATGATCATACTAAATGAGTTAAGCCAGAAACAGAAAGGCTCATGTGATATATACTCACTTATAATTGGGCACTAGCCCAAAAGGCATGTCCCATTAAAGTCTTCACATACCAGGAGATTGGGATAGATGTGAGGACATTTTGCTGGGACTCTAAGTAAGACAAATATAGAAGATGGGGAAATAGAAAGACCCAGAGGTTTCTAGAAACCTACAAGAAGAACACTGTGATAGGTGGATTGGGGCCCGGGGGGGGTCTGCTAAAACTATTGCACTAACCAAGGACAATACAAGTAGTAAACATCAAACCCCTAATCTGATCCACCCAATGGACAGGATATTCTCCACAGTTATGTGGAGAGCAGGGACTGAGTCCGCCATATACTTGTTGCTCCATATTTGACTACCCTCTCTTGGTGGGGAGGCCTGATGGCACTCAAAGAAAGAATAAGCAGGCTACCAAGATGAGACTTGGTAGCCTATAATATCTATATAGTGGGGGAGGAGGGCCCCTCAGTCTTAGACCTAGGGGAGGGGAAAAGGGTGAAAGTTGGAGGGAAGGAAGAAAAAGAGGATACAAGTGATGGGATAACAAATGAATTGTAATATGAATAAATTAATAAAATAAAATAAAATATCAAAAAAGAAAAAAAGAAAAGAAAATGATTCCTAATTATGTTTTTTAAATGTTATTTGATAATGTTTTATTCTACAAAGATAATTTAATGTTGAGTCCGTTTTCCTTTAATCTTGAGAATACCATATAAAAATACAATAATATATGGCCGTATCTCCACTTCCCCATTCTTACTTGCTAAGGTGTCTTATTGGTATTTTTTCAGGAACCTTAATCCACATGGAAACTATACTCAAAGTATAAAATAGTGATTGTATAAATTTCTTTTCTTAAGTCTCAATATTTACAATCTGTAGCCAGGCATGGTGATGCAAGCCTTTAATACCACCACTTTGGGAGGCAAAGGCTGCTGAATCTCTGTGAGTTTAAGGGCAGCCTGGTTTACAAAGTGAGACCAGGACAGCCAAGGCTACACAGAGAAGCCTTGTCTCAAAAAACAACAACAACAACAACTAAAAGACAGACAAACAAACAAAATTTGTGTTCATTTCTTTTGAGACATGGTCTATCTGTGCTGCCCATGCTGGCCTTGACCCATCCTATCTCTCCTTGTCCTGTACAACTTCTAGTCACAGCTTATATAATTGCAGTAAAGACTGGAACAGCTGTGTCAAGTACATGATGTGTTATCACTTTGCTGAAGACCCAAACACCCTACAAATAGCATTATCTACATCCTAGAAAATGAAATTCCTCAAATTTCACACAAGTTTATTCTAGAAGAGAGTGTGGATTTTATTTTGATCTTTGAAATATAGAGAGAAGATTAAGAGTGGGTATTTCTTGATTTTAAAATTTTTGCTACTTTTAAAAGCATTAATTTGATTTTTAGATCTGAGGGAAATGAGTCAGATAATTTAAGATCTACTTACAGAATGAAATTAAAAATCATTGTGCGGAATGTAGAGTAACCTCTCCTAAAATGCAGACTGAAATGTTCAAATCATGAAAATAGATTTTGAAAAGTATATTAAAGCAAGTGAGATGGCTTTTAATTTAAAAAATTGCACCGAGTTCCACATAGATATTATGATAAACAAGAAGCTCTCCATCATATCATATTTCCCAGTAAAACATATAATTTTTCTTCTCCTTTACAAATATGTCATTTAGGAACATGGTGATGCTTATACACTTTAATCACACCATATTCATCTCTGAACTGTACTCTCCAGGACTGCATGAGTTAAAATTAACTCATTATTGCATGATGTCAAATTAAAAATACTCCAGTTCTAATTATTTCCCCACAAAGTGTATGAGAACGGTACTTGTTTTGTTTTGTTTGAAATGTTTTTAATTGAAATAGAACTGCATAGCATTTTCCATTCACATTCTTTCCCTCCATCCACTGCCAGGTGTACTCTAGCCAACACCTCCGATGTCCCCTGTGGACTCTCAAGTTGGTAGTCTCTTTTTTTATTAACACAAAACTACACAGAATTCTCCATAGACTATGAGCAAATTTGTAGGTTTTAAATCTACTACTTCATTACTTACTCTCTCTCCTTTATAACATGCTATATACTTCCATATCAGTTGTCTGCTTACAGAAATGCATTCATAAAGAAAATACATTTTTTATAAGTTAAAAAATGGATATGTTTAGTTTATGTGTACGATTGCTTTGCCTAAGTGTACATCAGTGCATCACCTGATTGTCTGTGTCCTCAGAATCCAGGGAAGGGCATTGAATCTCCTACAACTGGACTTACAGTTCTGAAGTGCTATGTTAGTTTTTCAAACTAAAACCATGTGCAGTACGAGAAAAGTAAATGTTCTTATTTCTGATGAGGCATCTTTACAAGCCCCTTTTGCATTTTTGAGAAAAACAAACATATAAAGACAGAAAGTGGGGCATAAATGGAAGAGTTGGGGGTATGAAAGAGGCGAAATACTATAATTTGAATATCATAATTGGTATGGAATTCAAATTTAAGATTATTCTTCATACACTATATATATATTATATATATATATATATATATATATATATATATATATATATATTTCTACTCTAATATGAAATATTCCACCCGTACACCTCATACAACTCAACTACAATACAAGGTTTATTTCCAAATACTTTGAAAGTGCTATTGCAGGCTGCTTAGGTTAATTAAATAACACAAGTTAATGATTAGTTGATTAACTCATGGTCATGTTAGTTACTATTTTTGTCACAAGAATAATAATCTTAGTTTTAATAGATAGATATGATTCTATGGATAGATAAGTTAAATAGTTAGATAAGCTCTTCAAAAATCTCAGAGACCTACATAATACGGCATTTAAAGATGTTTTTATTATTTTAAAGATTCTTTGACAATATGACAGGGAAACTCCTGGCAACACCCAGCCTACCTCAAAGAAGATGATGAGCATCAAAGAACCTCCTCATGAAGATGGCTTCAAATGTGGCAAACTAACTACTGGGCAAAAATGTCCTCGTTTCTGCCACAGACAGAATTCTGCCCTAAATAAGTAAGCTTGGATGCAAGCAGAGTAAACAGACAGAGTTTGCCAAGATAGGGTAAGCAAGTCCTCAACAGTTTCTGTCCCACAAATATGTCTGTCAGATATATTGGGCCAGAAGGCTGAAGATGATGCTCCAACCTTATAAAGAGTTTTTGGTGATTGTTTAGGCAGCAAACTGTTTCTGTCATTTTCTCTTTTTCGAAGCTGCTAACCAACACTTCCTATCTACTTAGATAATTAATTTTATTCCTTCTCGAGTCCCTGATGGCATTGAAGATGACATAGTTTGGTTTTACAATTAAGATATTTTTAGGTCTAGGTAGATGTTTAAGTTGATAGAGATGAAATATGATAGATATTGAGTTACATTCAGAATTTTAGACTCACCAAGATAGGAAAGATGTTTTCTTTAAAGTTTCCAATACAAATAACCAAAACACTATGAATGTAACATTTATATAATTCCTGATTGTTTTGTGGTTCTTCTTGCTGTAGGCAGTTTATTGTACATATGTTTAATAATATAAATGTATATGTAAAAAAGAAAAATAATAAAAAACAAATATCACAATTTAAAACTATAATTAAATAATATAAATTGAATACTCTAATATAAAATTATAGCTCTAATTATAGAAATTAAACATAATTTGCTTACCTCCCATGTACCTGCTTTATACCTGCTTTTAGTGACTCTCAAAGACTAGTGTCTTTATCATCATTTGGAGTTAGTTTTAAAACATACTCAATAAGCATATTTAAAGTAAGAGTGTTTGTGAAGAAATCAAACACATGTAATTTTGCTGCTACTATTATTATTTATGATCACTTTTAAATCCACAAGAAAGCTTATGTTTTGTCATTGTACCATGTGCGTTCTAACAGTCAAACTCAGATTATCAGGTTTTGTCATAGGTGCCTTTACTCCTTGCACCATTTTGCCAGCCCTTAAACACTGATTTTTAAGTTCCTCAGTCCCTATTAGAAAACCTAGAATAAATACTAAATTTACTTCTTTGATTTTATCAACTTAAATATACACTGAGGATACAACTATACTTTTATGAAACTCTAATCTATTTAGTTATTATGAAATAATATTATATTTACAATATTTTTTTCTCTCAATCTTTTCAGATAGATTATAAACTACTTCTAGTTTGTTACTCAAATATATATATTTTCATAATTATTCTTTTCTCAGCATGCAGAAGCACTATGTCAGATTTTTCCTTCTAGTCATTTCTCATCTCATCTTACTCATATTATACTTATAGTCCTATGAAGTCTAAGATATATCTAAACATGTCTACTTTTCCTTTATTCATTATTCCTACAGTACTACAAATTACAATTATCTTTTTCTCAAGAACTTCAATAACATGTCTACCCACTTATTTTTTATGTGAAAATCTATTACATCTCAGTTGATTGAAGTCACACTTAAATCACTGATCATCAGTTAGTGGTCAAGATAGAACAAGAATAACATAACCTCTTTATTAGTAAGTGCTATTCATTGAGATAGGGGAAATACTTAGGTTGGCACTTAAAGATTCTAGAAAAGAAACAACAGCAACCTAATTTTTTAAAGTAGATGTAACAGGTAATTCTGAAAGTACAATGCTGAAGGGTCTTCTGCTCTGGACCCAAGTGCTATGAATCTCAGAGATGGACATAAGTGTGGCAATAGAAAGAAATGGGAGCATAGTCTTTTCTCCATGACAATTATGGCATCAAGGACTGTAGAAACCTGAAATGGAAAGAGAGAGAGAGAGAGAGAGAGAGAGAGAGAGAGAGAGAGAGAGAACTTCCTCCCTGCAGCAAGTATGATACTCCCAAACGAGTAGCTTAACATCCTGCAACTGCATCTAGAAGGGAATTCAGTAAACCACCACTGTATGGGAGAATAAGTTTAAAAATCTTTGAACCACTGAATGATGATGGTCCATGTCTTTAAACCCAGCATGCAGGAGAAAAGGGCAGGCCGATCTTTGTGCGTTCAGGCCTGCCTGGTTTGCAGAGGGTGTCATGGCTACACAGAGAAACTATGTCTCAAAAAAGCAAAGCAACAAAATTAAAATAAACAAACTAACTAAACTAAAAGGGAGACCTTTCTGGGAATAAGAAAATACCAGCTCCATTTCTCACCTTCAGCTCTGGCAGAATCGCCATGCTCTACCAGTGCCCATGCCTGTACTCTGAACCTCAGGTAAGACCTGACCCACAGCCCACCAAACTCCTTAGAGTCCTCCAGTCTTCTCCAACAGTACTCTTCATCTGTGCCCATATCCTGACCCACAACTCTGGCAGAAATCCCTTGTTCTACCAGAGGCCCTGCTGATACCCAGAACTGCAGAATTATTCTGATCTACTAGAGGATATGCAACTTTATGGAACACAGGATGTCATGCAGGTCTCCAGAACCCCAGAGGGCACTATTGATACCCACAACCCCGGAAAAACCTGTTCTTCCAGAAGCCTTGTCAGTACCCAGAAACCAAAAAAACTAGTTAACCTCCAAGAATCCCAGAATCTTAGACCCATCACCACCACCTAAAACCCTAGGGATCACACAGTCTGCCAAACCCCAAATACATATTCTTCTGGACCCAAGGATTTACCTGTCAGCAAACTATAGAACACTCAGGTCAGAAGATCATAAAAGAAACAGAAACCAAGGAGGTCGGGGAAACACCCATCCAAAAGGATAAACTTAGAAATCCTCAACTAAACCTATCCAAGGCAATATGGCATCACTAGAGCCCAACTCTCCTACTACAATAAGTCATGGATATTCCAACACAACCAGAGCACAAGTAAGAGACCTACAAAATGACATTTTGTAGGTAATAGAGACCCTTAAAGAGGAAATTAATAAAGCCCTTTAAAAAAATCCAACAAAACACAAACAATTGGAGAAAATTAACAAATCTCTTTAAAATTTTTCTGAAAACATAAACAAATGATGGGAGGAAATGAATAAATCCCTTATGGAAAGCCAAGAAAAAACTATCAAACAGGTTAAAATACGAATAAAACTCTTCAAGACCTTAAAAAGGAAATAGAAGCACTAAGACACACACTAAGAGAATTCCTAAAGATGGAAAATTTAAGCAAACAAGAATTACTGATGCAAACATAACCTACAGAATACAAGAGACAAAGGGGAGCATCTCAGGCATCTTAGATATGATAGAAGAAATCAATGACAGTCAAAGAAATTGTTACATCTAAAAAATTCCTTACACAAAACTTTCAGGAAATCTGGGTAACTATGCAAAGAACAAAACTAAGAATAATGGGATTGGAAGAAAGTAAAGAGCCCCAGTTCAAAGACCCCGAAAATATTTTTAACAAAATCATAGAAGAAACATTTCCTAAACTTAGAAGGACAAACCTATAAAGCTACAAGAAGCTTACAGAGCACCAGAATTAGTTGACAGAAAAGAAATTCTCCTTTCCACATAATATTCAAAACACCAGACATGTGAAACAAAGAAAGAATATTAACATCTTTGACAGGAAAATGCCAAGTCACATATAACATTATAACTCTTGATATCATTGGACTAAATTCCCCAATGAAAAGATACAGGTTAAGAGAATGGATTAAAAAAAAAAAAAAGATCCATCTTTCTGTTGCTAAAAGAAGGGCACCTCAACATCAAAGATAGACATTATCTCAGATTAAAGTGTTTCGCTATTCTAATATCTAACAAAATAGAATAGAAACTTGCATTAATCACAACCATTAAAGGAAAAATATACCAAGGTAAGGTCTTTAAAGGTTGCTTGTATTTCCTCAGCTGAGGGGGATGAGATGAAAACTGTTCCCAAGCCTTTCTTGCTCTTTCAGAACTCTGGTCCTGACTGGTTCAACTCAGCTCTTCTAGCCCAAACTCCTCCCAAGCTGACTGATTCAAACTGGTTTCTCTTGAGTTCTAACTGAATTGCTCTGACTAGTGTCTAGTTTGTTCTCTCTTCAACCTATCTCTGCAAAAGTGTTCCAGTTTTTTAAAAACCCTGGTTTAAAAAAAATCTCTTCTCTCTCTCTCTCTCTCTCTCTCTCTCTCTCTCTCTCTCTCTCTCTCTCTCTCTCTCTCTGTGTGTGTGTGTGTGTGTGTGTGTCTTAAGTAGCCTGTATTTCTTATTGTGTCAAGTCTTTTTCTAATTTTTCACTTTGTCTGCCACTCAATTAGATGTCACATTAAAAAATGGCCATTTCCTTCTATAACCTTACCTTCATTATTTGGAATTAGAGGTATATACCAAAAGGGCTATATTCTAGCCATATTATATGGTAATCATTAGCATGTGTGTATTCTAGCCAGATCCCATAGAACTAGAAGGTATTTGGATATCATCTCTAGCCAGCACAAACTTGTTGTTGGATTAAATTTCCTCAACAGGTGTCTCAATTCTCAACATCAATGTCTCAAGTGTATGGGCATGCACAATTGTTAAAAATAAACATTACTAAAGGTTAAATCACATCACAGCCCAAACACTGATAGTGGAAGACATCAATACACTGCTCTCACCAGAGGAAAAGTCACTGTGACAGTGACTGTATTAGAAACAATGGAGCTAGAATATGTCATAAATCAAATGGAATTAACAGATATCTACAGAACATTTCATCTAAACACAATAGAGTATACTACCTTCTCAGAACCTCATGGAACATTCTTTAAAATTGAACACATATTGAGTCACAAAACAATTCTCAACAGATACAAAAAAATTTTGAAGTAACCCCTATAACCTATCAGACCACAATGGATTAATGTTGAATTTTAACCACAACAGAAGCAACAGAAAGCCTACAATGTCACCAAAACTGAACAGCTCTTTAGTTAATGGCTGTTGGGTCATTGCAGAAATAAAAATAGAAATTAAAGACTTACTAGAATTTAATTAAAATGAATGTACACTGTACCCACAATTATGGGACACAATGACATCAGTGCTAAGAGAAAAGTTTATAGTAATAAGCACCTTTACACAAAAATTTCAGGTATTTCATAGAGAATCCTAACATCACACCTGAAAGCTGTAGAACAAAATGAAACAAACATATCCAAGAGGAATAGATGGCAGGGTGTAATCAAACTGATGGCTGAAATAAAAAAAGTAGAAACAAAACATACAATACCAAAAATATCAATGATTTAAGAGTTGGTTGTTTGAAAAAATCTACAAGATAGACAAAATCTTATATAAACTAACAAGAAGTCAGAAAGAGAGTATCCAAATTATCAAAATCAGAAACAAAAAGAGCATAAAATCACACATCTAATAAATCAAAAGAATCATTATTTCATACTTCAAAGCCTGTAATCCACAAAATAGGATAAAATCTAAGATAAATGGACAACTTTCTTGATGGATTACACTTACCAGAGTTAAATGAAGGTCAGATAGTAATTTAAGTATACCTATTATCTCTAAAGAAATAGAAGCAGTCATTAAAAGTTTCCCAAACAAAAAATGGCTCAGGGACAGACAGTTTTAAAGCAAAATTCTACCAGATTTCAAAAGAAGGCCTAATACCAACATTCCTCAAAATATTCCACAAAAGTAGAAACAGAAGGGACATTGCCAAATTTATTTTATGAGGCCACAGTTGTCCTGATACCTAAACCACACAAAGACTCAACAAAGAAAGAGAATTGCAGTACAATTTCCTTCACAAATACTGAGACAAAAATACTCAATAAAATACTCACAGACCAAATCCAAGAATGCATAAAAAAGACTATCCACCACCATCAAGTAGGCTTCATTCCAGAGATGCAGAGCTGGTTCAACATATTAAAATCTCACATAATCCCCCATATAAGCCAAGTGAAAGAAAAAAAAATACATGATCATCTCATTAGATGCTGAAAAGCTTTTGAAAAAATCCAACACCCCTTTATGATAAGAAGGTTTTATATAACAGGGATTTAAGGCACATACATAATCATAATAATTGTAATTACAACAAGCAGACATCCAACATCAAAGTAAATGGAGACAAAGTCAAAGTAATTCCATAAAATCATGAAGAAGACACCACTGTTCTTTCTCTCCATAAATATTCAATATAGTGCTTGAAGTTCTAGATAAAGCAATAAGACAACTAAATGAGATAAAGGGGATTCAAATAAGAAAGGAAAAAATTAAAGTATGACTACTTGCAGATGATATGATAGTATATATAAAGGACTCCAAAATTCTTACAAGGAGACTCCAACAGCTGATAAACACCTTGAGCAAAGTAGCTGAATCAAAAAACAAAAAAACAAAACAAACAAACAAACAAAACTCTGGATAGCTAATACAAGCCTGTACAATAAAAGACCTTCCAGAGGTATTTCTTTGCCTGATTTCTACCTCTATTACACATTTATAGTAATAAAAGCTATATGGTATTTGCATAAAATCAGATAAGTTGATCAGTGGAATTGAATTGAAGTCTCAGATACAAATCCACACACCTATGGACACCTGATTTTGGTAAAGAAGCCAGAAGCATACATTGGGGAAAAAAAAGAAAACACTTTCAATAAATGGAGCTAGTCAAACTGGATGTTTGCATGTAGAAGAATCCAATTAGAGCCATACCTATCACCCAGCAAAAATCTTTACAAATGAAGACATCAAAATCTTAACATAAAACCAAATACACTGAACACTATAAAACAGAAAGTGGCTGTGGTGGTTTGCATAGGTATGTCCTCCATAGACGCAAGTGTTTGGATTTTTGGTCCAAAAGGACTGGCACTAGTAGGATGTGTGATTTTGTTGGAGAAAGTGTGTCACTGTTGGGGAGGGTTTTGAGGTATCCTATGCTCAAGCTACACCCATAGTAACATATAGTCCCCATCTGCTGCCTGTGGATCAAGACACAGAACTCTCAGCTCCTTATATAGCACCATGCCTGCCTGGACACTGCAATATTTCCAAACATTATGATTCTGGACTAAATCTATAAAGCTGTAATCCAGACCCAATTAAAAATTTTTTCCTGTACAAGAGTTGCCTTGTTCATGGCTCTGTACAGCAATGATGCCCTAAATAAGACAGTGTGGAAGAGCCTTGAATGCATTGGCACAGGAGACAACTTCCAGAACAGAACACCAATAGCTCAGGCACTAAGATCACCAATTAAGAAATGGAGCTGAAGGAGAGAGGTGCTCCACAACGAGATAACCAGAGCCAAATAACAAAAGTCCTGAGTCCTGGAGGGCTTGCTGAAATTGAAGCATCACCCAAGGACAATGCATAGACTGGACCTAGGCCACCTACAAAGGTGTAGCCAGTGGGCAACTCAGGTTTCATGTGGATCTTCTAGTAAAGGTAGCAGGGGCTTTCTCTGACATGGACTCTGTATCCAGTTTTTTGATCACTTCCTCCTGGCAGGACTGCCTTGCCAGGCCACAGGGGGAGAGAAGTGCTCAGTGCTGATGCAACTTGATGAGCTGGGGTGCATTGAAAGTGGGGTTCCTCTTCTCTGAGGAATAGAAGAGGGGGATAAAGGGTAGGGAGGGTGGGACTAGAAGTTGAGGAGGGACAGAGCTATGACCAGGATATAAAGTAAATAAATAAATAATTTTTAATGGAAAAAATGAATGACCAGAACTCATGAAAATGAAAAAGCTTCTTTAAGGCAAATAACACTATTTACAGAAAAAAAAATTCCCACCTACAGACTGGAAAAAGTACTTCAACAACACTTCATCCAACAGAGAGCTGGTACCCAAAATATATGAAGAATTAAAAAAAAACTAGATACTAACAAACTAAATGTTCCAACTAGAAAGTAGTACAGGTCTAAACACAAAATTCTCAACAGAGAAATCTCAAATGCCTGAGAAACATGTAAAGAAATGTTCCATCCTTATCCAATCAGGAAATGCAAATCAAAATAACTTTGATATTCTATCTTAAACCCCTGAGAATGGCTAAAATCAAAACCACAAATGAGATCTCATGCTATAGATGATAACCCGGCTACGATACACAGATCCAAAGAGGTTAATTAACAAGAACTGTCCAGTGCAGATGCATGGATCGCCTTGGGAACAAAAGTTGAATCCATGTAGCAGGAGGAGGGTGAAGGCTCCATGCAGGCACCAGCTTGACTTCTCTATGCTCAGTGAGTTCTGTGGGTGTTGTCCTCAGCAATAGGGCCCCACTGTAAGTCTGCAGAGAGCAACTCATTTTCTTAGCAACAGCCTGAAACACTTGGAGATTTCAATGGGACTCCCACTTGTATAACAGACAACTGAATGACACCCAGTCCTGCTATTGAAAGCCTCGTTAGGTGAAAAGAGATAACCAGTTAAGATTCTCTGTGCCTAATTATTAAGAGACCTCATTTGAGTCATTACATATTTTAGAAAGTATTCGCTGCACTAGGTTTCTGTATCCCTCAATGACCCCTCAAGTCCAGATGTCTATCCCCTAATTCTGTGCCTTTATTGTATCTCTCCTGCCCCTCCTAATCTGATCTCCCAGCTCCTGTTGCAATCTTCCCCTAGTCTTACCGCAAAATCTGTTTTACGCCCCCCACCCATGCAGCTCAAATGTGGGCCCCCCCTAAACCTTTCTCTATACTTAACCTCTTTGTGTCTACAGAATGTAGCTTGGTTAACATTTACTTAACAACTAATATTCACTTAAATGCATCTCTGGGTCTGCGGTTATCTCACTCAAGAATACTTTCCTAGTACTCTCTGTTTGGCTGTACATTTTATGATGTCATTATTCTGTTATTTGATGTGAATAAAAGCTGATGACCATTGTGGCTGATACCTCCTAGTAACAGTCCAGATTTAAAATGGCTATATTAGCTACTTTTCCAATCCTGTGATAAAATATCATGATCAAGGCAATTTAGAGAAAGGAGTGTCTATTTTGGCTCATACTTCCTGAGGAAAAGTCAATCACTGTGAGAAGGAATGCCAGTAATTACCATGCTTAGGATTGCAGCTGAATATGAGGCCTCTCATCTTCAAAAGAAAGTATGAAACTAACAAAGCAAAGAAGAAAATGTGCTTCTTTAAACTCTGCAAGTCTGCCTTCAGTGACATACTTCCTCCAACAAGACCAGGACCCCTTTAAGTTTCTCAATCAGTGCCAATTGTGAGAGACCAACTATTCAAATGCTTGATACTCTCACCTCTCATATGACGTAAATATGTATTACATCTCTCATTAATACCACTATGACAAGTGTAGCAGAATGAAGATTACTCACTAGCCTATTGGCTTCTTTGCTTTGTCTCTCCCTGCCCAGTTGGTTTACCTTGTTGTTGCTGCTGATGCTGCTGATGCTGATCCCATCACTGATTTCAGAACAACTCTTACAGCTTTCTCTCATGATCTAAGGACCGTCAGCTCTCTAGTCGCCTTCTAGTTTTGACTTCACAAATTGCTGATGAGCCTGGCTAATTGGGCTGAGCAGCTATGAGATTATCAGACTTCCCGGAGGAAGACTGCCAGTGTGGGAGAATGCTGACTGCGTCAAGTCCACACAACTTCTAGTGCTTGATCTCGCAGGTGTGATTCAACTGTTACTATTTAAACATAAACAGATGCAATAAATAGTGTGTGTGTGTGTGTGTGTGTGTGTGTGTGTGTGTGTGTGGTGTGACATTTCCCCTTTTGTCTAAATAAAAAGGAAAGGTCTTAACTCTAACACAATAAAACTATTTACAATAACAAAGCTATTTATTCCAAGCTTTAGACAATGATCAGCTTGGTTGTATTTGACATTCTTAGGGATTAAATATTTTTTAGTTCAAAATTATGTAACTGTTTTGGTCATTCTCATATGAACTCAGCAATTTGAATGACCTGAGTAGGTTTTAGATCAAAGCTGATATTTGGGTGGTGTTTGCCCGCTTACTGGCAATCCTGGCTAGGTAAAACATAGCAGTCAACATAAAGGTATCCACTGTTTGCACAGAATCTGGCGTTAGAAGAGGCATGAGGCAGTTTTTCTCAGTGGTTAGTGTTACCATAATGCAAGTTGAGTTGTCCTTGCAGAGCCCTGTTATCTTCTTTGAGACATCAGAGGTTACTGCTAGGAATGATCACGGTGTATTATAGAAAACATAAACGTTTTGAATGCCATATTCAGCAGATCACTGTAAGGTTTGAGCACCACAATCCATTAAATATATCTTATGTATTTCAGATTCAAACCTAAAAACAAGTACAGGATGCTACATGAAGCTTATTTCTAGAATTAGTTAATAGTCTGTATAACTACTAGCATCACAGTAGATAGTTTACGTATACCTAATAATGTTTTAGGTTTTGAGATAATATTTATACTTTAATAAAAGTTTTAGAACATCAAACAAACACAAGAAAGTTATGAGATAATGGCAATAGAATAGTCCCTTAGGTGGCTCTTCTGATATGAGATTTTGGATTTTCCTTTAACAAGAATGCCTGGGTTTGAGGAGAGAGCCACACTCCAACCATAAAGCCAGCTTAATTTTTAATTGAATTGGGATCACATAAAGATTATTTGTCACTTAATGCCTGTAGAGAGCAGCAAAGACAAGCATTTGGGAATCCATCATGGGCAGGAGAGCCATATGGAAAGAAGAAAGAAGGGATCACCTTCCCAGACTGTCCTGCCCTGACCTGAATCAGGCGGTTTCCTGCTGGGAAGGGACTGCTGCTGGGCAACGGTGACATGTGTGCTGGTGCTACCCTGGGGTTCCAAGCCTAGTTCCACGCCATGCAGCTGGAGGTGGGTGTTAACACTTTTCCAATTTACTTTTTTTCTTGGGACATATTCTCTTACTGATCCATCTCTTTTCTTCAGATGTTTCACCTGTCCAGTGATCTCTGGTTTCCATACTTGGATGCTTTTATTCTCCTGGAAAGATAAAAGCAAAACTCTGCCCCAACCCTAACTCTGGGGGTGGGAGGGTTCTTTTTTGGCATGTTATATCTTTCCTGAGGCACAATGTTTTTTAGAGTTTTTTTTGGAAATAGAAAAGGTATTATCTTTCTATTAAAATAAAAGTCTTTTGACAATTTGATGCTAAATATACCTTAATATGTGTAGATAAATATAACTATATTCCCATTGCTCTTTATATATAAATTCAAGGTTTAAGTGTATTTATTTTTAGATGACAAAGGATATTCACTTTAAATTTCAGCAAGTGGATTTTAAATTTAAATCACTATAATTCTTGTGTGCCTGCCTCTGTCTCCCAAATGTTGAGATTAAAGGTGTGTGCCTCCCAAATGCTGGGATTAATGATATGAACCCCTGCCAGGCTGTGAGTTCCTTATAATAGTTATTCTCATGGGGTTGTGCTGGTTTCATTTGGTTCTCCATTTTTCCTTATTTTAAATATTAAGTGTAAATTTTCAAAATTTTCAAATGTGTAAATCTATCATTATTGCTAATTTATTCTGAATTTGTTCCTTGGCAAATTTTAATATTCTAGTCTTAATTAAGCATGATAGCTATTTGTCTATTATATCATTATTGTGAAACTTTTTTTCTGTCTTTCATGTATGAGATACATAAAATTTGTTATCTTTGCTAAGATTTGCTCTGTTTTGCCATTTCCATTTATGTACCAGAGGACCAAATTTTTTTTTTATGATTTATCAGATAGTTGCACCTGTACCATGAATTGCAGATGATGGAGATTTTCCTTTTGATTTCCTAGTTTATTGTCTTACAGCCAATGGTGCTACACTAATTTTGTGGTTACCTTTTTGTTATTGGCCGTTCTACCCCCAGGTCTATATGCTGTTGCTTTCCAATAGTTTTCTTTTTGATGAACCATCAGGAAACCATGTGATATCCAAATTTGTGACCTTTCTGTTGGTCTCCTCAGTTCAATAGTTGCTTGTGAAAGATTCTGCCTTCAAAAGGATCCAATCCATCATTCTGGGTTGCACCATATGATAGTTAGCAATGACTGAATATAAGTTTCTCTGTGCCTTATAATATGTCCTGATTTGTTGCTCAAAGAGAGAATATTTACTTCATATATGAAAAGCATTTGCAATAGACGCCAACAAGAAAATGTACCTGGGCTTCTTTTTCACTTTATGAAGTGTCTTCAGTTGCCAATTCACCAATAAACACATTATCTGCAATTAAGATATCATCTGGTTCAATATGGGTCAGGGTTGTACGTATAGAGATGAGCTAAGTGGAAGTCACAGATAGCTGCACTTTTCTCCTGTCCTCAGTGGAAATTAGATGCCTCTCTAGTAACCCAGTAGAGGGTATTTACTAAAATATTTTATCTTAGCTCCAAATCACCCAAAATCTTAGAGATTTGGAAAAAAAAATTGAACCGTAGTAACCTTTCTAATTTTCTTAAAACATTTTAAATCTCTTAACTGTGTTTTAATGTGAAACAATAAAAATATCCTTTTTATTTAAGAAGAAAACTTAAGGTTAATGTCCAAGATGGAGTGGGCCTTGTGGCAGTCTACAGTCTAACATCCAAATAAGGAATTAAGGCACATGGTTCAAGAAAACCCATTTTTCATATCTTGCCAGTTAGGCATGTATGCCTTGTGTAAATTATCATCCAAAATATGACTATTTATTATCTTTATTTTTTTATGTCTCAAATAAAAGTCATTTGTTAGTCTTTATAAGTTAATTTTGAGTGAAGGACCAAGCTGTTCAAGGAATATCACCTTTTCTCATTCAGGTGGTCTCTCCTGTTAGAATCAAATCTTTATCAATTTGGATGATATCCACAGCTTTTTTTCTCCCATGGAAATAAAGGCAAAACCTCTTCCTGAACTTAACACACTTCCCAGTTTCCATTCTTAGGTCAGCACATCTATAAAATATACAGGTTGACTTATTTCAGTTTTTCTACTATTCAATGTCTCTCATTAGCATTTAAAAATTTAAATTAATAAAGCACTATGTGGTCTATTTTTGGGGGACTTTATTGCTCCTTTCTGTTTATTAAGCAAATGTTTTGAAGTAGACTTAGAACTTTCTATAGCTTCTTGTTCTGTAGGATTATGTGATATACTTGTAAGATGCTTTATGCATTAATATGTAAAATCTGATTTTATTAGAGATATATGCTTGAGTATTTGTCAGGTTAATTAGTACAGGTATCCTCATAATGGTCATTACTTCTAATAAATGTGTAATTATAGAATCTGCTTTTTCAGAATTTAAGCAGTTGTCCATTGAAACCCTGAATATGAATCCAGGCACAGTGGTGCCCACCTATAATCCTGGCATTCAGGGAAGCAGAGGCAGGAGGATCTCACTGAGTTCAAGGCCAGCATGTTCTACAAAGGCAGGACAGCTAAGGCTACACAGAAACTTTGTTTTGTAAAACCAAAGAAGAAGGAGGAGGAGGAGGAGGAGGAGGAAGAGGAAAAGGAGGAGGAGGAGGAGGAGAAGAAGAAGAAGAAGGAAGAAGAGGAGGAGGAAAGAAGAAAGAACTTGATATGATAGTGTATATTCATTTTTTAATGTTATGGTAATATAAGAACAAACTTCAAGTTGGTAATATCTAAAGACTTTCCCTTTTAATTGGCATTTATTCTTAGGGAATTTCCTAATTATCGAGATTTATGGTTGTGAAAAAGTTATGCATGCTTCCTTAAGGCTTGTTTAAAAAAATTATAATTTTAACATTTTGTGTGTGTGTGTGTGTGTGTGTGTGTGTGTGTGTGTGTGTGTGTGTGTGTGTGTAACTACGTTGAGTATGTACATACGGGTATTGGTGGAAGCTTGAGGTTGACTGTGGATTTCTTTCTCAATCACTTCCTTCTTATATTTAGAGACATACTTTTACTGAATCTGAAATGCACTCATTTCACTAAACTGAACAGCCATTGAAGCTCAGGGATCCTCCTCTCTCTATCTTCTCATATCTGAATTCCAAGTGCCCACAGCCATACCTGGCTATTCACTTGAGCGCTAGATATGTTTCAGAGCCCTGTGAAATCGTGGTAAATACTTTCCCAACCAATCCATTATTTCAACCCTTAATTTTATCATTAAAAAAAAACGCCACTGTCCACTGGAGGTACAAAGCACCAACCTCAACACCAACTCACATCACCAGGCTGATATCTCCCATGTACCAATTGCTTTCAGCACCAACCTCTGACTGTCTCATGAAGTGGATACCTGGGCCGAGTAACTCCATCCTGAGGTGCTGAACTCTCGCCTCCATGCTAACACCTTTCAGGAACCAGCATCTCTCAGCTCCAACCATGAATTTTCCTTGGGAGAGAATCCATTCTGATACCACGGATAGTCAGCTTCAAACTCTGGTGCCTACTCTCACTGTTCCAGGTGTTCAGCTTCAACCTATGCTCCGAGCTCCACAGTGTCTAGGCAACTGGACCTCATAAACCTTGGAGCAAAAAATCCAGTAGCAGGGCATCTGACTCCCTTGGTAAGAGGAGGGTCCCGGGGCTCCATAGGAGTCCTCTTGGTCCCCAGGAACATAAACTGAGGAGAACCTCAGGCAAGTCCCTGAGAACTACCTGCCAGTTTGAGACTGTTCTCACCAATCTGAATAGGACCCCTTCAGGAACATTTGTCTTCCTGCCCAGGCATCTTCCCACACTCCCAAGAACTCAAGAGGACAACAGGATCTACAAGTCAATGCCATAGACAACCAGCTGGCTAAAGGCCAGCATAAAAACACAATTAATAATAACTAGAGAAATATGGCATCTCCAGAACCAAGTTCCACCAACAAGTAACTTTGGATATAATAAGAGAACTGAAACAAAGAAAAAACCACATTAAACCTATGCTAATGAAAATGATAATGGCCTTTAAAGAAATACAAGACAATACAGCCAAACAGATTGAGGCTTTAAATGAGTAAACGAATAAATCAGTCAAAGAAATACAGTCAAATACAAACAAAGAAGGGAAATCAATAAAACAATTCAAGATCTGAAGATGGAAATGAAAGAAATAAAGAACAAACTGAGAAAAACCTGGAAAGGGAGAATTAAGGGAAGAAAACCAGAACTCCAGAGGTAAACATTACCAAGAGAATACAAAAGATGGAGAATCACAGATGTAGGAGACACAGTTGAAGAAAGTGATGTATCACTCAATGAAAACGTTAAATCTAAAAAAATCCATGACACAAAACATCCATGAAATCAAGAACACCATGAAAAGACAAAAACTAAGAATGATAGGAATAGAAAGAAGAGGAGATCCCAGACTCCAAGGCCCAGAAACTATTTTCAACAAAATCATAGAAGAGAATTTCCCCAATCTAATGAAAGAAATGCTTATAAGCATACAAAAGGCCTACTGAACAAATAGATTTGACCAGAAAAGAAAATCTTCCCACCATATAACAATCAAAACATTAAAGGTACAAACTACAGAAAAAAAAAATTACAAGCTGCAAAGGAAAAAGGCCAAGTAACACAAAATGGCAAGCCTACCAGAATCACACCTGACTTCATGGCAGAGACCATAGAAGACAGAAGACATGGGCCTAGGCAGATGTGTTTCAAAGCTTAAGAGACCACATATGCCAATAGATACTACTATACCTGCAAATTTTTCAATCACCATAGATGGAGAAAACGGGATGATATACAACAGAACCAAATATAAACAACATCTATGCACAAAATAAGCCCTACAGAAGATACTAGAAGGAAAACTCCCACCCGAAGAAGTGTACCACACCCAAAGAAAAAAACACAAGATATGAATAACTTTACTACAGCAAAACTAAAAGAAGACAGGCACCCAAAGACACTACCAACACTATCAGCAAACTAGAAGGAACTAACAGCCACTTGTCATTAATATCTAACAACATCAATGCACTTAACTCTCCAGTAAAAAGACACAGACTAACAGAATGGATGAATAAATAGGGCCTAATATTCTGCGGCATACACAAAACACACCTCCACAACAAATATAGATATTACCTGAGAGTTAAGGGCTGGAAGAAGGTTTTCCAAATAAACAGACCCAAGAACCAAGCAATTCTACTAATAAAATAGACTTTCTACCAAAATGAATCAAAAGAGATGAGGAAGGAAACTTTATACTAATCAAAGGAAAAATCCACCACGATGACATCTCAATTATCAATATTTATGCCCCAATGGCAAGAGCACTCACATTTGTAAAAGAAACGATAAAAGCTAATCCACATATTGATTCCCACACATTAGTAGTGGGAGCCTTTAACACCTCACTCTCGCCAAAGGACAGATCAACAAAACAGAAATTAAACAGAGAAATAATGGTACTAAAAGATGACATTAATCAAGTGAATCAAACAAACATCTACAGAACCTTTCATCCAAACACAAAAACTTCTCAGCACATCACGGAACTTTCTCTAAAACTGACCATATAGTACCATATAGTCAATCACAAAGGAAGCCTCAACAGATATAAAAAGATTGAAATATTCCCTGGTATCTTATTCGACCACCATGTATAAAAGGCCTACACATGCATGGAAACTCAACAACTCTCTACTCAATGACAACTGGGTCATGGAAGAAATATAAAAAGAAATAAAAAACTTCCTAAACCAAAACTTAGGGACACAATGAAAGCAGTGCTAAGAGGAAAGTTCATAGCACTAAGTGTTCATAAAGAAACTGAAGACATCTCATACAAGCACTTTAATTACATACATGAAGGCCCTAGGGGGAAAATAAAAGAAATAAACAGACACATCCAAGAGAAGTAGATGGCTGGAAATAATCAAACTCAGGGCTGAAAACAAAACGGTAGAAACAAAGAAAACAATTAAAAGAATCAATGAAAACAAGGGCTGATTCTTTTAGAAAATCAAGTAGAAAAACTCATAGCCAAACAAATTATAGGCAGAAAGACACTATCCAAATCTACAAAATCAGATGAAAAGGAGGATATAACAAAAACAAACAAACAAACAAACAAACAAAAAACCAGGGGAAATCCAAAGAATCATTAGGTATTACTTCAAAAAAATCTATATGCTACAGAATTTGAGAATCTAAATGGAATGGAATTTTTTCTTGATAGATTTCACTTACCAAATTTAAATAAAGATCAGTAAACAAATTAAGTAGTCCTATGTATCTTACAGAAATTGAAACAATCATCAAAAGTCTCCCAACTACAAAAAGCCCTGGGCCAGGTGGAATCAGTGCAGAGTTCTACCAGATTTTTAGAGAAGAGCTAATACCAATACTCTTCAAGATATTCCACTCTTAACAATAGACACATTAAAGACTGAGTATCTTGGTGTAACTCTGACCAATCAAGTGAAAGACTATTATGAAAAAAATCTTCAAGACTCTGAAGAAAGAAATTAAAGAAGATATAAGAAGATGCAATGATCTCGGAAGTTTGTGGACAGGTAGGGTTAACATAGTAAAAATGGCTATCTTACCAAAAGCAATCTACAGATTTAATGAAAGTTCTGTCAAAACACCCACACAATTTTTTACAGATCTTGAAAGAAATATTCTCAACTTCATTTGGAAAAACAAAAAACCCAGAGTAGTTAAGATAATCCTATACAATAAAAGATCTTCTGGAAGTATCTCCATCCTTGATCTCAAGCTGTACTATAGAGCATCAGTAATAAAAAACAGTGTGGCCGTTGCATAGAAAGACTGGTAGATCAATGGAGTTAAATTGAAGACCCAGAAATAAACCCGCATACCCACAGACACTCAGTTTTTGACAAAGAAGCCCAACTCATACAATGGAAAAAAATAGCTTCTTCAATAAATGGTGCTGGTCTAACTAGATGTTTACATGTAGAATAACGCAAACAGAACCATACTTATCACCCTACATAAAACAATAGTCCCAGTGGATTAAAGACTTAGGTGTAGTCCATAGGCAGCTCAGTCTCCATGTGTGCCTACTAATATGGGGAGGATGGGTTGTCTCTGACATGGACTCTGTTGCCTGATCAAGGATGCCTGTGGCCATCCTTCCTAGGCCACAAAGGAAGAAGACTCAGGCAGTTTAGATGAGAATTGATATGCTGAGGTCAGATGGTAGGGGAGGAGGACTACCCCTTCTTGAGAACTAGATGAAGAGGAAAGGGGAAAACAGAGAGGGGGGAACAGGAAGAGACAATGGATGGGGCTACAATTAGGATGTAAAGTGAATAAATAAAAATGATACTGTAACAAGCCAAAAGTCTTTTCTACTCTGTATAATTTTCAAAATGAATGAATGCTAAAGGCCTTCTCATGCACTTGTGTAGCTTGTAGTAGTTACCATGCACCATAGTCACTGGAGTATTTATCCAGTGCTATGGTTTGAATCAGATAGTCCGATTTCCTCATCTAGGCATCTCAAAACATCCATTAATGATTTCCAGGAGGATTATCAAAACTCATTTTCTGTTGCTTAAAATATATTATTTTTAAATTATCAGTTGCATTTCTATAATATATTGTTTATCATTTTCTAGGGTAGTATATTTTATATTGTTGGCCACATGAAGAGAAACCAGATGCCCTGTCACTTATGACACTCTGATTTTTTGTTTCAATTGCAGAAAACCACATTGAAGTAGGAATGATTACTTTTGCCAAACTATAGCTAATGAAATAGAGGCCTAATAAAGCAAAGTAAATAGGACAAACTGGTAAAACACTCTTGTACACTTTGATCGAATCTTGATGAAGGTAGATTGAAGTCCTCAGCAGTATGTTATGAAAACTGCACATTTGACTGTTGACAGCAGGATCTTAAACTACTGATGATCAGCAAGATTCTAATGTTGTCTAGACCCAAAGTTCTATAAACTTAGAAGCAGCTTCAATAGACTTCCAACATTAAATATAAGAGATACACATTTCACGGGTTAAAAGGATGGTAAAGTTTGCTTAATCAAATTGGCCATATGTTCTTGACATAACCAATAATGCCTGCTTTGCTTTAGATTTGTACCTGTAGATAATGATAAGGTTCCCATACAGGGGTCTTTGAACAAGAAAACAAATTAAACAAGTGTGGTTCACCTGCTCTCATACGAATATTCTGGTGTGTGTGTGTGTGTGTGTGTGTGTGTGTGTGTGTGTGTGTGTGTGTGTGTGTGTGTAATGAAGAACTGTCTTGTTTTTAGTGAAGGTGCCTGTTTATAGACGTGATGGCATGTGGAGACCAGAGGAAAATCCGGGGAATCATGTCTCTGGTGCTATCTATCCTTTTGCCACTGTTTGTTTGTTTATTACTTTGATTTGAGAGTCTTTCTCACTGGTCATGAACTCACAAATGAGGCCAGGCTGGGTGGGCAGTAAGTCCTCGGCATAGGTCTGCCTCTACCTATTCAGTGTTTATATTAAAGACTGGGGATACAAAAATGAACATGTCTAAGGTGGGTTCTGGGAGTTTAATTCAATTCTTAGTCCTTTCTAGACATAGTTTTACTGAGTGAGACATTGCTTCACTTCCACACTACCATTTTATGAAAAATGATAGCTGTTCTATATATGCTTTGTCATGGTGGCCCTCCAGAGCCACCATGAGCAAAGACTTGAGTACCTTGTTGTTCCCTCTGCTTATAGGACATACTTAAAAAACAAGGGGGAAAAAGAAAAAGAAAAGAAAAGAAAGAAGCTATCTTTGCTTAGTTGTAACAGCTGTTATTATTTTGTGTGAGAATAAAGAAATCATTACAAATTTAAAAATTGATATTAGTAAAGTCCAAAGAAGAACTGCGTGTATATTTGTCTGAGTGGACACAGTATGCATCAGTTTTGGAGTCATAGGAATGCTCACTGGAGAGGAAACAAAAAAGAGTAAACCCTTAATATTCATGGGGGTAAAATGAGATGTGCTGTGACCATCAGCTTATCTGTTCCTTGCTGTATGAACTCATGAGTCTAGCTGTGGAAGCTTGGTGTGAATTAGTCAATAGCTCTAAGCTCTTCTCCAGCTACCAATGGCCCCCACGATGGCATCATTCCACTGAAAATACGGAGAAAGGCATCCAAGGAAGGAGTAATGTAATAGACTCTCCGAATACAGATTTGCCTTTCCTATTAGTCATGCTTTTGCACAAATCACCATCTGTGATAGTTACTCATTATCATGTTACTTCACGTCACATTGCTTTTTAGTAAGAGATTTGTGTTAAAGCAAATCATGTGTGGAAATAGACTCATGGTGATGGATCTCAATGATCTTTACCATTTCCCATTCTACTCTAAAAGAAGAAGGATGGGGCTCTTAAAGGGTTTGATTTTACCGCCAGCTCAGTGGCAGTACCTTGACGGGCTGTGTTAATGTCCTCCTGGCTACGGGAAAAATCATGAGTTCTAACTCAAGCTCAGCTATGTAATATAATTTCGTTGCTCGAGAGGACTCAAATAAGGTATCAAAATGTAAAAACATTTAATGAGTAATACTGGTATTTCATCCCTTTCTTCCTGTGATTATTTTCTCCCTATTTATATACCTTGGCACTATTGATGGAATAGTTTTTGTATTTAAGAAGAATGTTTCAATAAGGAACAGACCTTGGGAAATGAATTTGAAGTAGAAATTTAAGAAAAGAAAAAAGATTTGAGTCTGACTTTCACACGAACTCTGGTTCCCCTTATTTGACCATGTCCCCTGGATGGGGAGGCCTGGTTGGCACTCAGAGGAAGGATAGCAGGTTACCAAGAAGAGACTTGATACCCTATGAGCATATACAGGGGGAGGAGGTCCCCCTCAGTCACAGTCATAGGGGAGGGGAGTAAGGGGAAAATGGGAGGGAGAGAGGAATAGAAAGATACAAGGGCTGGGATAACAATTGAGATGTAATATGAATAAATTAATAAAATATATTTTTAAAAAAGAAAAGAAAAAAGGAGCTCTCAGAAGAAATGCAAAATGGTTACCAGAGAAACAAGAAAGGAAGGCGATGGAACAAGACATGAAGGAGGACAATTAGAAAGAAGGGAGGGAGGCAGAAGAGTGGGAAGGGAGCATTAGTTAAGTGCATCAGATCGAGTTTTTCTGAGCTATTGTCAATCACTCTGTTGTTCGTATGCTTGTGGATTTTACAGTTGTTTCATATGACCATTTTGCGGCCCTTGAAGAAGGTACTCTCATGATGTTCTCATTTCCCTCTACAGACCAAGTATGGCTTCAGGATTCAAAAACTAAGTCAATTCAGTTGAATTTTCAAAATGTGAAATTTTGGCAAAAATATATATATATGGATTAGAAATTGTTGCTTTGGGAAAACTGACAAGAATCTCAGCGGTTTGAAGATAATCTGGTTTCATGGAGAAATTTTATTAATTCCTTTTTTTTTTTCAAGGTAAATCATTGCATTGTGTTTTTATCTCAATAATTATTTTATTAGTTCATTTCAAGTCATAAATCTCATAAGTTTAAAACAGACTAAAGATCTTTAAAAATTTAAATCTCAAGGTTTTATTTATGAATCAAACACATTTTAACATTTACTATTGAGGGGATTTGGGTAGGGCTAGATCCATTTTTATGTTTAAAACAGAAGAATGCTTTAATTGAATGTGATTGCGCTGAGTTTAGCATCCACTTACAATAGAAAAGTTGCCTTTTGTTTCTATGAGCCCAAGGCTCAGCCACTGTGCTGCCAGATTGAGCAGCCTTCGCCTAGAAATATTCAAGGTCAGTTTACCCCCTAGAACACAACACAGCAACTCTCTCCTCTTGTTTGGCTGCAGTAGCTGAGAAGCAGAAGACATTAAGAAACAGAGCTTAGAAATAATGAACATCTGAGGCAGTCAACAGTGGACCATAAGATGCAGAAGCCTGAGAATTAATTATTCTTCCAAGTTTCCACACAGACTAATCATACCTAGGTTAAGTACTCTTAAATTCTACATATTTTCTGTTTCACAGATTCTACCAGATAATGGCTAATTAGAAGCATTTGAAATCAAAATGATGCCTATAATGAAAATATATAAACATACATATATACACATGTTAGTATGTCATTATTTTTCTAAACTGTACAGCCTAACAGCTTTTTATCTTTTTTATTTTTTATCTTGTTATTTTATTGAAAATAAAGATTCTTCTCTCATACAGTACATCCCGAACACAGTTCCTCCTCATCCCACTTTCTACCTATTTCTTCTCTTCTACAGATCCACTCTCTAGGATGGACAAAGCAACTCATAGGAGGAAAAGAGTCCCCCAAACAGGCAAAAGAGTCAGAGAAGACACAACCACTCTCCCTTAGGCCCAATGCTTGTCACTTCAGTGTCTGTGGGACCATAGGAGCCCTGCTTTGTCTATCCAGTGGGTCATGTTCTCCCGCTGTGCTCCTTCCCCACTGACTACTGAAATCTTCCCTCGCTCTCTTTTGCTGGGTTCCCACAAACTCTGAGGGGAGAGACTTGGCGAAGACCTTCAGTTTAGACTGGCTTTCTTTGTGATGTTAACTTTGGGTTTCTGCACCCAGTCTCATCAACTGCCAGAGGAATCCTCTGCAGAAAAGGCCCCGATCTACGAATATAGCAGACTATCATTAGGAATCATTTCCTTAGCTTTTGTTTTGTTTTGTGTTAGTCATATTCAGTTCTACCCTAGGTCTCTGGGATACCAAGTCTCTAGTTTGTGCCTGTCCACGGACTGTAGGGCAAAGGATCCAGCACTTAGTATGGAGCTCAAGTTACACAAAAACTCTGCTTGGTCACTTCCATAAGTTTTTTATCCCCGTTGCCCCAGCACATCTTACAGGCAGGAGAGCAGTAGATGGAGAGTTCTACGGCTAGACTGGTGTCCAGGTTCCTCTTTCCATCGTCTGCAGAGTAACTTCCCATGGGAAAGAGACTAGAAAATAGGGGTGTAAGCTCCATGCAGGCACCAGCTCGACCTCTCTACATTCAGTGAGCTGTGAGGATGCTATCCTCAGCAATGGGATACAGCTGTCAGTCTTTTGGGGGAAAACATCTGTCCTAGTATCAGCCTGAATTGTCTAAGGACCTCAGTAGAACCAAGTCACACAATACCTCAGCCAAATGCAGCCTGGTCTTACCACTGTTGTCTTTCTTTGTACAGAAGATGGTCAGTTTTTGACTCCTTATCCTCCATTACTAGGAGTCTTCACTAGGGTCACACTTATATATTCAGAAAGTTTCCATCACACAGGTTGCCCACACCAAGCCTCCAAATGTCTCTCAACTCCAGATGACTCACCCTGAAATCTCCTTCTCCATCTCCATTCCCCCTCCCCCTGCCATCCTCCTGTTCCTATCCTCACATGGCCACAGTCCCCACAGAAACTATGCCATTTCCACTTTTCTGGGAAAACCCTGTGTTTCCCTAGTGACCTCCTTTTTACTTACCTCCCCTGGTCTGTGGATTGTAGCCTGATTATAATTTACTTACCAGCTAGTATCTATCCCCTTATAAGTGAATACATATGATTCGTATTTTTCTGAATCTGGGTTACCTCATACAGGATGATTTTTTTTTCTATTTCCACCATTTGCCTGCAAATAACATTATGTCATTTTTAAAATAGCAGAATAATACTCCCTTGTGTAAATTACCACACTTCGTATGCACTTTAGGTTCACTTACGTCTATGTGATTTCCAGTTTCTGGCTATTATAAATCAAGCTTCAATGAACATTGTTGAGCAAGTGTCCTTGTGATAGAATCAAGTACCCTTTGGTTATATGCGCAAAAACAGTATAGATGGGTCCTGAGGTAGATCAGCTCCCAGTTTTCTGAGGTCCTGCCATATTGATTTCCATAGTGGCTATACAAGTTTGTATCCCCAGCATTAATGGGGGAGTGTCCCTCTAACTACACATCTAAAAGCTCCTGTAAGGCAAAGGATACCACCAATCAGACATAGCAGCAGCCTATAGAATAGGAAAAAAAAATTTTACCAACGGCACATTTGAGAGAGATCAAACATATAAAGAACTCAAGAAATTATCAAAAAAATTTTCAAATAATCTAATTTTAAAATGTGGGATAATATCTAAAGAGAATTCTCCATAGAGAAATCTTACATGACTGAGAAAGACTTGAAGATATGTCCAACACTCTTATCTGTACAGAAACTGTGAATCAAAACTATTTTGGGATTCCATCTTAATCTGCTCAGAATGGCTGCAATCAAAAACAAGTTTTTATGCTGAGTTGTAATAAATAATATAAAAATTACTTAATATGTATGGGAAGATGTATGCACGATTAATAAACATTGTGGTATTTTATTTGACATTTGAGCACATACAGCTTCAGTTATTAACTAGGCTTCCAATAGATGTTGTCTTTCAGGTCCTGAGAAGTAACCACTGTTCTATTCATTTAGCAAGTTAAAGCAGTTTTCACTGTTTTTCTCTTCTCCAATCTCAGCTCTCTCTTCTCTTTCTTGTGCTTCATCATCAATGGTATATATCATTCATCCTACAGTTTTACAGAAAACCTCCTATAAGGCAGCTAGAGTTCAAGGCCACATTCATATAGACTTCCTTTCCTTAATTTTTAAATTTGATTATAATATACTTGTATCATTTTTATTCTTTCCTTCCTCAAGTCTATCCTATATGTTCTCCTTCCAACTATTCCCATGTCTCCTTCCTTACTCCCCCTTAAATTGTTGCTCTTTCTCTTTATTATTACTGTTTTACACACACACACACACACATAAATATATAACCACAGCCATCAGAGTCAGTTAAGTGTTACTTGTATGTGCATGTCTTTAATTCTTACTGTTTTGTTCTATATAAGCAATTAGGGCCTCACGCTACTATGAAAGCTAATTCTTAAGGAGAGCTCCTTCATGTCAGATCAGACCTAGCTGTAATTTTCCAAGTCCTATACTCATAATAGGTAATTTCAACAATAGGGACTTACCTGTACTAATTTATCCACTTAATGAATATTTGTGTGCTTACTCTAAATTTTTCTGAGAGTAAAATTTGTATAAACAATACATCAATCATTTTATCATCACACATTAGAGAATATCACCCATATAATGTTGCTTTTGTTTATGGGTTTTTTGTTTGTTTGTTCTATTCTTTTTTTTTTAACACGGGAAATTTCTTTAATACTACTTTTCATACTGAGTATTTTAAATTTACTCCATGAAATTTTTATACATGTATATAAATGTGTCTTGACAACATCCATTTCCCAATTCCATTTCTCACCCCCAGGGACCCTAGCACATCCCTGTCCCACTTCAATGACTTCTTCTTCTTCTTCTTCTTCTTCTTCTTCTTCTTCTTCTTCTTCTTCTTCTTCTTCTTCTTCTTCTTCTTCTTTTAATAACCCGATAAGACCAATCACGGATGCTAACATGCACATGAGTATGGGACAATCAACTATAAAATGAACTACCAGCAGACATATTCCTAAAGAAAAATGATCCTTCTACAACAGACATCAAACAAAAAATGGCTGCCAAGCTAACGATGTAGTCTCATAAACTCTTTTCTGTTTGTGCTAGGATTTTGTCTGACTTGAAATCTGTATAGTTTCTATGTAGATAACCAAAACATCTATGAGTTTGTTACTGCAATGGCTGTGGTATATCTAGAACCTAGCATTCCTTAGCACTTCTTTATACCTTTTAATTCTTACATTTTTTTCCACACCATCTTCTGGAATGTGTCCTGAGCCTTGGGAACTATTCATAGATGTATGGTTATGGTTGTTCCTTCCACAGTTGCTTCTTCTCAGCATATTAAATAGTTATGAATTTCTGCTTTGTCACCCATTGAAAATTAAAGTTGATCTGAGCAAGGTTGAAAACAGCACTAATTTATAGATATTAACATAAAGACTTAGTTGTGGTTTTAAAAACATGTTTATATAGCAAAACAGCAGTAGTAGTTTCCTGAACCATGAGTTTTTTGACTAAGGTTACACTTACTTAGTGGGTCAAGGTTGCCTGATATTTACACAAGGAATTAAATCAGGCTGGTTGAAGAGCCCATGGCAAAACTGACTCTGTGGCCATTTTATTGAAGGCAATCAGACTTTTCATACCTTTATCAGAAATAGAATATAATGGCACTTTCTAGCATCAAAACAGGTATAGTTGTCAGGATACAATGATGTTTGCAAGATATTCAGGCAAATGATTAATGTCTAAGACCAACTGCCCTGTCAAGCTTCTATACTTCTCTGACTTTGGAAGGAAAATTCAGAGAAACACAAAGTGGCGTGAAGGCTTCAATACCTGAGGGAGTATGTCTGTTCCTAGGAACTGGAAGACACAGTGTGTCCCAGCAGTCTATCCTGGAAAAACCTATGACACATGCATCTCAATGCACGTAGGCAATGTCAGACTATAGTTCCCAACAAATACCAGGCATACATCCCCACCCCACCCCCATGAAACAGGCCTCCAATTCAACTAGAAAGTGAATCGGTACCACATGAAAATCATACCTGTTTTATATTAGGGAGAACAATGCTACAAGTTAGAACTCAATCTTCAAGTAATTAATCAGAATCAGAGAAACATAGTTTTCAGAACACAGAGATCTCAACTTACACCTGACCAGGAATCTTCTTCCCTGATGATTGCTTCCACAGTTTTGAAAGATGCTATGCAAACTCATACAGGAGAAAAGCCATTACTAGTTTTATAAATTGTAGACTCCATATTTTTTTATAACGATTTGAAGATTAGTTCTAACTTGTAGCACTGATCAGATTGCCAAAATGTATAATCCACAACATATTTTTACAAAGAAAAAACAAAGGTAGCCACATAATCTATAAGTCTTAGTATTACATGTATCTTATAAATTCCTTCTCATCCAGGATGTTACAAATTTAAGAATAATACATTTCTTCCTAACTTCAGGTTTTCTTAGCTTTTTTCTCTAAGCTTAAGGAATAGTGTGATTGAAAAAAAATATTTATTCCACTTTTCTTGACTCAAAGTCATAGAATGTGAGTCTGAGAGTCTCAGCCATCTGCTTTGATTGTATGTTTCTGTATTTCAAAAACAATCTCATCCAAAGTTAATAGAAATCACTTAGAACAACTGCTGAGATATAGATTTCTAGAACTCACCAGTTATGATTGGGCTATTGTGGCTTTTTTACCCATAATAAGAGAGAAAGCTTGACTAGGTAAAGAATAGCTCTTCTAGTGTTTGACCTAAAACATGAAGTATTAAGTCTTAGGGTCTAGACTGGTAGACTTACAAGGTTATAATCCCGTGCCCTGACAAACAGGATTAAAGCTTTAAGTTTTAGAAGCTGGACACTTTCAAATATAGCTGTTCAAGTGTGACTCTTGTCCTTGGTCTGTTCCCTGTATCCTGGATTCAGTAACAACTTGCAGCATCTGTAGTATGAGGTCAGTGGATACTATAACTACAACTTTCTAGCACTGGGTGTTGGGACACAAGATTTCTAATAGTGGTCAGTGTTATACCTCTTGGGCCTCAAGTAATAAGAACTTCAAGTAATACAGTGAATAGTGTTCTAGTTCTTGGGTACTATGACTTGGCCTTGGCTATTAGTCCTTGGCAACTTCCTAGAGCAAAGGACTGTGGCCAGTAATATAGTCCTTGTTTGTTTGTTTGTTTGTCTGCTGCTGCTGGCAAACCTCTTTTTTCTGTCTATTCCCACTGTTATCTGCACTACTAGTTTTAGATCTTCTTCTGCCTACTCAGGATCTGAAAATCTTCAGCCACTTTCAGTAAAAGCAACTGATGACATTGACAATATCATGTGTCAACGCTATCTTCTTTTCATGCTTACCCCACTCTACTACTGATAATCTAAGAAGCCAAGAAAGATCATTCAGGAAAGTCTTTGATTTGGCCTAATGTCACAAGAGCATGTAGCAGCACAGAAAATTATCTCCTGAGTGACTCCAAATGTAAGACATAGAGGCTTATTGTACAGTCAGTAAATGGACATGGCATGGGCATGGAGTATGAATTAAAATTTGCACCAGTTTATCATGGTTTTCAGTTAAGCAATTAGAGGCATTAGATCAATCTGAAGAATAGACAGACTCTGCTTTACTCCTCTCAGATATTTTGCTAAACTTCTAGAAAAATATGACTGCTGGCACCAATTCCATGTGCAGACTTTCCAGTGTTTTCTGGGTCATCTAGAGTTCAAGGTTGATCTGGGAGATGGTAACAAGTTGTCTGAAGAAATTGTAACAAGAGCAAAACCTTCTAGAGCAAGAGACATGGGATTCAGTTGCTGTGTTCATCTCAGATGGACAGAAGTGCGCTTTAGAGGGATAGTGTAAAATTTAGAACTGGAAGATATTAGGCTGGAGAGATGGCTCAGAGGTTAAGAGCACTGGCTGCTCTTCCAAAGGTTATGAGTTCAATTCCCAGAAACCATATGATGGCTCGCAACCATCTATAATGAAATCTGGTATCCTCTTCTGGCAGTCATTACATGCAGATGGAACATTGTATACATAATAAATAAATAAATCTTAAAAAAAAAAGAACAGGCAAGATAGCTTGTAGGCAATCTGGTCATGTGGCAGAGACTTGTACAGCAGGCACTTCCCAAGTGAGGCAGCAAAACATGAGAATGATCTGGAAGCTTCCAATTAGGAGGTTGTGTGGCCTTTTGCCAAGACTGCAACTTTTTCAGAAGCAAGTATGTATATCAAGACAGTAACAACAAGATAACATAGTTAATGGTACTTTGACAGGATATTGTTATTACAATATTAACTATAATTAATGATCTGCCAAATGTCCCTAGAAAGGGTTTGGTCTCTTCGGTTTTCTCATTCTCATAACCTAAGGCTCATAGAAACATGTCTTTTTTTCATATTGTCTAAGGAAATTTGATAATGGGCAGGCTTCTAGTTTCTTTTCTGTTGTGATAGAAACATTTTGACCAAAAGCAAGTTGAGGGAGTTTATTTTACCTTTTAATTTAGATTTTAAAATTCTAGATCACAGTCCATCATTAAAGGAATTCAGGAGACAGTCACCCTAGCTAGGAAGTTGAAGGTTGTCCTAATTGATATTCTGTATAGCATTACATTTGGACAATGAACTTGCTTTACAGCCAGAGAAGTGTAGCAGAGATGGTACCACACAGAGTGAGCTTGGACCTCCAACATCAATTAATAATCAGAACAATCCAGAACAGCTATGTCCATAACCCAGTCTGATCAAAATAATCCCTCCACTAAGATTTTGGTCCAAGTTGATTTCCAGGTCATGATAACTTAACAGTTAGCTCCAACCAGAAACAATATAAAAGTGAATCTTTATGAATAAGTACACAACCAAAATTTTTACTTACATAAAAGTAGAAACAATGCAAACAAAACAGCAAGATACTTTTGCAAATTGACTAGTTACAGAAAGCCTAACATATGTCTGTACATTAAGTATTCATAAGGATGGGAGTATATTCTTTAACACATCTAGCTATAGGATTACTTTGAGTGTAATATGTCCACTCCTTCTCAAGTATCTGTTCTACTGAATACAATTTGATATGTTACTGAGGCTTTCTTTCTCATAAATTTTTGATACCTATGAATTGATGCTTTGAATATTTGATTTCACAATTTTTATCATACTGAGCACAGTGGTCAGAGCTACTAACATCCCATCAAAACATTTAGGCTTTCTGACAGACATTGGAACTTAAATATTAAATACAGTTTATACACTACAACAGAGGTTGTGCATTCCAGCTACTACATGCATCTAGAAAATATGAGTTATGACACTCATGGACACCTATATTTACACAGTAAGAATTGAATGGAGTTTGTAGTTGACTCCATTGAGTATTTTTCAAAGATGATATCATTTACCTTTAGAATTTAGTTCTAGTTTTCATTTTTCTTAAGAATTTACCTAGAGTAACTGACATCCAAGATACCGTACTTATGAGCACTAAATTCTCTCATACTTCATTTTAAAGGTGTAGAGGTTGTGCAGTGTAGCTAGTACGTGCATCTTGCAGGTTATTATCTGAGCCATGTGTTTGTGGTAAACTGTTTGAAGCACTTCCAAGAACTAGTAGGGACAGAACTCACAATTGCAGCCTGGTTTCAAGTGTCTATAGTTACAACTCTTATACTATGTTGCCTATGAATAAAGAATCCTACCACAAACAAGATCTGTGCCAATAGGAAGGAGTAATAGCAGACAATGAAGTCTAAACTGGATATTCTCACTCCCACATCTGTCATTTTACAATACACAAAGACCAGAATATATTTTTTGTAGTTAAATCCAGTTCATCAAAGAAATAAGGAAATTCCAGCCATTGTACTTAATATTAGATTATTTCATATAATATTTTATTACTTCTTTTAATATTTTTAAATTATACCATAAATGCTACTGTCCTATATATAAGGAATTGATTTTTAAAATAGGTTAGAAATTTATCCAGGCTAACAAAATGATATTTACAACTGTATGTAAACAGAGACATTGGTTTACTATATAGTCAAAAATCCATTTTAAAATTCATCAGCATTAGGTTTCAGGGTTTTAAAAGGTATACTATCACAAATCAACACGCAAAAATTCTTCTTTTTAAGCTTGCAAGAAAACTCCTTTTCCTTGAATAAATAAAAAACAATTTGTTGTAATTTAAGCTCCATGTACTCAAGAGACCTTATTCATCCTGGTGATTTCTCTCCTTACCCAACAATCATTTAATGAGTCCTTGCCATTCATTCTCTCATTTAGTCATCAACACACAATTGTTGAGTGCCTAGACTATCCCAAGGATCCTTCAGCACACTAAGGATCCGAGGTGAACAAAAGAGGAAAGAACTCTGAAGCTTTGGCACTTGCACGGCAGTCAGTAGTTTCAGGGTGAAAGCGGCTAAATAAATAGCACCTGAATGAGCAAGGTAGTTTCAGAAAATGATAAGTTACTACAAACTCAATCAAACAGGATCATGAAATGAAAGTTGTTACAGCGATTTGTAAGGAAGTCTTTTAAAGAAATGATTTTTACAGAAAACATAAATGCAAGGAAAGGAGGCAGGCATGTTCAGTTCATTCCAGGCTACAGTAATTGGCCTTGTCAAACACTGTGGGGATATCTTCTCATTACTATCCTTTGATCTTTCATATCCTGGCCTTCCTTATCAACTTTTACTGTAGTTTCCTACCAGTTTTTTTTTCCCCAGAGGCTTCTAGCTTAACACAATTGTCCTGAAAGGCTTATCCTTTTGAAGCACATCTTCTGCCATTTCACTCATTCACTGTGAAGTTCTCATTGCATGCTCTCAGTCTACACTAGCTTGCATGAACTCTAAATTGTGCCATTGTATGTTTCTCTGTTCTCATGGCAATCCTCCAGCCAGAGTTTTCAGTATTTGCTTTCATATATGCCAACTTTAGCCACAATGATTTATTCAGTAACTCTTAATGTTACTTCGTATCTGGGATTTTGTTTCAGCGCTTGTGTAACCCTAAGATATCTGAAACCTTGAATCTACAAATATCTTAACATACCCATATTTCTGATTATACCTGTTCCTGAATTTTCAAAGTTATAACTCTAGACACTCTAAGATTGTCCTAATTATTAACTTGTTTGAAATCCCCATTCTATGGTTTCCATATCTGGAAAGCAATTAGAACTAGAAAAGGAATGGATTCAGGGGCATTTGCCAAGTTCTCCTCAAGTCTTGCACCCCCTGCCTAACAATTGGTGGATTCTTCTGTTTATGAATAATGCATGACATAGGTTAGAGTCCTCAGAATCACTCTCCCAGGCCTTCCTTTGAAGCTAAAGTCAAGGCATAGTGTCATTATTTTCATCAGTCAACTGAGGTATATGATTTGAAATAAATGAGGATTACTTTTTAAAAAAAAAAAGTTGTTTTTTATTACTAATTTGAAAGCCTTGAACAATTTCATTCCGAATTTAAGATAATACATATTATCTCACATCTTTGCTTACTGATGTCACGTGCTGAAACCTAGAAAAATAACATCTTTATTCTCACAATTGATTCATCTTATCTTTATGTGCACATATTGACATTAGGAACATATATAATAATTTTTGCCTTCCCAGTCTCTTTTAATTAGAATTGACTCTGAATAAAGTATGATTTTGCCCTATGTGAAACTGCCTTGAACTCACTTTGCTTAGAGGGATTCTGCAGCTTCGTTGCCTGGCAACCATGTTCAGATTGCTACTTTGCCTTTGCATCGGAAAGAGTCCACAGTACCACAAGATCACTTTGCATTTTAAAGCACAAAACATTTTTTATACTTATCTCTTTAAGGAAATTTTACTTTTAGTTCTGTGTTTTTGATGATTCTGCTCTGTAAGCAATGTATAATCTTTATGTTTTAACAGAATTTTCTGTTCTATCAACTTCAGAACTTTTAAGCTAAGTCCATTTTGACTCCTCAGTTGAACAGAAACAGTTGTTTCTTTATTTAATAAAAACAACAAAGGGTATCTACTATATTATTCCTAGAAATACATATGAAAACAAGGAAATTATTAATTCAGGAAAGGCTATTTTACAGTTCTTATTTATGTGAATATGAATAGAGCAATTACCAAAATAACAACTTTTATAATATGTAGAAATCAGTTCAATTCTACCAATAAAGAAAATGTATAAAGTTAGTATCTATAAATTTTAAGCAAAAGAGATCTTTTACTTATAGAAACTAACTAACATTGTTTGACAGTACTACAAAAACAAACAATAAAAATTACATGTATAATACTATGAAACCTTGGGAAAAATGGATAGTTTAAGAATTACCAGTTTCACCACACATAACTACCAATGCTGCAGCAGAGCTTAAGGTATATAAGTGGTCATCTCTGTCCCCAAACAGATAAAGAAAGCTTCAATGAAAGAAATCAATGTACATAATTATTTGAAGGAACTGTTGCTATGCTTGATAAGAGAGTGCAGTTGAGCAAATGGAACTAAAAGGTAGGAGGCTGAAGGAAAAACAAGATAGGAAGGATAGATAATTTAAACTTCAATTATAAGTAAGAAGAGTTGTTTTGATTTGCATTTCCCTGATGATTAAGGAGGTTGAACATTTCTTTAAGTGTTTCTCAGCCATTTGATTTTCCTCTGTTGAGAATTCTCTGTTTAGTTCCAAGCCCCATTTCTCAATTGGGTTATTTGGTTTGGTGGTGTTTAATTTCTTGAGTTCTTTATATATTTTGAATATTAGACCTTTGTCAGATGTAGGGTTGGTGAAGATCTTTTCCCAGTCTGTAGGCTGTCGCTTTGTTCTCTTGACAGTGTCTCCTGCCTTACAGAAGAGATTCCATCTTACACGCATCGTAATGGCTAAGATAAAAAATTCAAGCGACACCACATGCTGGCGAGGATGTGGGGAGAGAGGAACACTCCTTCATTGCTGGTGGGAATGCAAACTAGTACAGCCACTTTGGAAATATATCTGGTGCTATCTCAGAAAAATGGGAATAGGGCTTCCTCATGACCCAGCTATTCCACTCCTTGGCATATACCCAGAAGATGCTCTAGCACACAACAAGAAAATTTGCTCAACCATGTTCAAGCAGCCTTATTCATAATATCCAGAACATGAAAACAGCCTAAGTGTCCATCAGTAGAAGAATGGATAAAGAAACTGTGGTACATATACACTACAGAATACTATTCAGCTATTAAAAACAAGGAATTCCCAAAATCTGTGGATAAATGGATTGAGCTAGAAATGATCATAATGAGTGAGTTAACCCAGAAGCAGAAAGACTCAAATGGTATATACTTACTTATATCTGCATACTAGCCCAACAGGTATGTTCCACGAAAGCTTTCACTTACCAAGAAACTGAGACAGAGGGGAGGACATTCTATTAGGACTCTAGATGAGAGAAGCATGGGAGAATGGCAAAGTAGAAGGATCTAGAGGGTCCTAGAACCCTACGAGTAGAACATTATGATAGGCAGATTTGGGCCCAGGGGTCCCGCTCAAACTAAGGCACCAGCCAAGGACAATACAGGCCGTAAAATTTAATCCCCTACCCAGATCTAGCCAATGGTCAGAACATTTTCCAAAGTAGAGTGGAGAGTGGGATATGACTTTCTCACATACTCTGGTGCCTCACCTTTGACCATGTCCCCTGGAGGGGGAGACCTGGTGGCACTCAGAGGAAGGACAGCAGGTTACCAAGAAGAGACTTGATACCCTATGAGCAAATAGAGGGGGAGGAAATCCCCCTCAGGAACAGTCATAGGGGAGGGGAATAAGGGGAAAAGAGGAGGGAGGGAAGGATGGGAGGATACAAGGGATGGGATAACCATTGAGATGTAACAAGAATAAATTAATAAATAAAAAAGGAAAAAAATAAGTAAGAAGAAAATTGATAATAAAGAACAGAGGTGTCTGTGGGAATGAACCATTGAATAGGAGCATATGGCTGTTAGAAGAATGAAGATCAAAGAGCTGCACAAAGAAATTATTATCTAAACTACTAGTAGTTAGATTAATGGTAACATCGCCATGTGCTAAGTTTTGTATGAAAGATGCCTTATGAGTGTACATAGTGGTGATATAATTGAAAATACATTGACGTGTCTCCCAAAGTCAGGCAGTTACACACATGCATGCACAATGAACACACACACACACACACACACACACACACACACACACTCACACTCATACACATTGCTATTTATTTGTGCATTTTAGCAGAAAGGATTTATAGTGGATGGTATACTCTGGCATTAGAATTTAAATAATAGGAGTGAAGAATGTTACAAGAAGAGGGAATATGAAGAATGTTATAAACTCCAAATCCAGAATCTTTCATGAGCAGGTCATTTGGAACAAATCAATAGTCATCTTAAGCAGAAATAAAGAAAGTGTTATCCACAAATGGAAATAGAACTTTCAATTAAACCAACAAACAGCTAAAGGAAATGTTCTAGGAAAAGACTTAGACTCTAATGTGATGGTAGATGAGCCAATATGGTTTCCTGAGCATATAATTATTTCAAAAGCTGGAGAACAGATAAAGAATAAAGGACACACATTTTTTGGGTCAAATTCCTTGTGTGTTAATTAGTGATATGGGATTCCATGTATTCTGGCTAGGGTTGGAATATTGGGAATCTAAGAAAAATTTGTCTTAGTGAGGCCAAAGAAAATTGAGAGTAATTACACATATATTTTATTATATCTGCATAAATATCATACATAGGTATGCCTACATATGCCTACATAGTGACAAACATATGCATGTAATCAAAGAATATTGCCAACAAAATTTATACACTTCATGGTTAGGATAATGTATTGATATTAACAAGTACGTAAATTTCAACCGATTTCATCTTTTTCCAGATATCAATAAATGGTCATTCCAATGAGTCATCTATCACAAAGGACTTATAAGACATAGATTTTAGGCATCTGAAGCATGTTGGAAAAATCCTTTGTACCTGGAAGGTCATAATAAAACGCATCATACTTCAGCATTGACATACTGTACACCAAAATTAAAGCGTATATATGATTTTGTTAAAGTCTAAACATAAACAGAAATAACAGGACATTGAAAAAGTAGAAAATTCAACACAATACACACCTTTACAAAGTTACCTAATGAATTCTGCCCACACACTAATCTCATTTTATTGAACAAACACTGAATCAATGTTGTTCAGATTCTTATGTTTGAAAGAAAGAAGACTATTCCATAAAAGAATTGTGTACTTCTTAATTAAATTATATATTTCAGCGTTAGCTCATTGTATGATGCATTGGCCTTTATCTCTCTGCTTCTCTAATTTAAATTGAATTCACATAAGCTTTCCTAAAAGCTCATATTGGTAATTTCTTAGTAAGAGTGTACTTTACAAAGGATTTTGTGAATGTCTTCATATCATTTGAAACATAATATAATCCAAGTGTTTCAAAAATTTAAATAACTGTCAGTTTCAATAACTACTTTTCATTTATGGAATAGACTGCTTTATTTTTATTTCAGGAAAGTGGGAATGCTACAGAGTTGGCACTTTGTAAAAAACTTTTAAGGGCTATTGAATTGTCTGTGCTAAAATTCTGAATAGAGGAAGATAGGCCAGAAGGATCATGGTGCATTCAAGCGTGGATTAGAAAACCACAGGGTATGATGGCATTGAAACTTCACTGTGGTTTTATTTTCGACTATTTTTCCCTCAGAAATTCTTTACTAAGTGTGCAAGGTAAGAAACATATATGAGTTTTTTGTTAAATTGTTTCATGCCTTCAGGTACTCTAGATAATTTTTGTGTCTGAGGATTAGATCTACCACCAGAAAGAAGGAAGCCTTTCTAATGAGTAAGTAGATCATTGACTTGGGAAGAAAGAAGTAGGAAAGGCTTTGTGTTCTGGAGCAGCTACATCAAAAGAAGCAGGGTTCAGGAGACACAGGTAGAGATGCATTTTGGAATCTGAGGGATGACAGGCAAAGGTCCTCTCTCCGAGTGAAGCTTTATACTTTTCACCAATTTGATCTAAAAAAGCAGCAAGCACAGTAGATAAGAAAGGTTTTTCAGCTAAAGATCATATGTGAGTTGTGAGAAAATCCATGGAGAATGAAAAGTTTCAGCTCAGCACTTCCTTTTTGAATTGATATTGTACATATTTCTTGGTAGACTTTTTAAAAAATTCTTTGTTATTGATAACTATTTTCAGCAATCTTTATTCCCAAATTAAAACCATGATGGTAACCTTGGCCCTCTTAGTTATCTTGTGTCAAATTTTTTGTTTACCAATGGGTTGTCTCCCTGCCTTCAGCAGAAGATGACTCCTCTCTTGGTATTGGGATAGAGAGGAGAGCAGGTGCTGAAGAGTTTCGTGGCACTAGGATAGCATAACTGAATACAACCTGGGGTTAGAAACCAAGCGAAAAAAAACAACATTCATGCAATATTTTAAGTTCTCTGTTATTAAAGTTATTAAGTTCTCCCTGCCTGAATCATCTAGAACTACAAAATGACAGATATTCCACATAAAAAAGTTAATGGCGATACTAAATCATCAGCATATTTAAAGCAGAATACTTAAAATTTACATTAGTTGGTTAACATCCTGCCTTGACTAATGGAGAAGTGTTTACATATGTAGACACTCAGATTCTCATGAATAGAAAAGATCAGATGTTATCTAGGAGTGCAGAAAGAGAAGAACTTAAATTACATTTAAACACAGTAGGATTATAAATGAGATTTTTCATAGAAAAGTACATTTTACAGCTGGAAGTATTGAGAGGAAGTCAATGAAAGACAGACATTTAGCCCCTTTTATAGTTCTCTGTAGGTCGGATAGTCACATCCTTCAGGTGAAAAGAGATTGACAGGATCTTCTGCTAATGCAGAAGACTTTTCAATTAGTCCCTGCATTTCCTGCACCTGCTGTGTCACAGGAAGGGCCATTACATATTTTGCTAATCCTCAGGAAAGGCTTTGAACTCTTCCTATCAAATTTAAACAAAGGGAGGAAAGAGTCAAAACAAGGGACTGTGTAGTTTTCTTTTCCACTGCTTGAGGAAGGTGACAGCATAGAATGACAGATTCCCATGAGAGGGAAATATTACTGCAATTTTCATTTGGTTTACAATATTTGAAGGCTCAGAGTCAAACAATGTATATAAAAACTAGCCAAATGACAGGAAGATGCTTGATACTTGCACCTCTAACATTCTAGAGTAACAGATTAAACTCAGCCAGATTCTATTGATATGAGCTGGATAGAATATTTTATTTTATATTGCCCTATTCGCATTATACACATACTGGAGAGAGGTGACTGTGGTTGCTAAGAGCTTAACAAAATGTATGATGTGTTTGGACATCTTGTGATTCCACTGAGAGAAATATTAAAAAGTAGCCATAAAAGTCCACCATTTAAAAGAGCCATATATTTAAAATCAATATGTTCATAATAATTTGAAGGGCTTTTCAGAACTTTCAGGCAAGGTTAGGTAGCTGGAAGCTCCTTGCATGAGACACAGTGAAGAAGTAAGCCAGAATAACGTAACACAGACTCTTTCTCAAATCAATAGCCAAAGGAAAACCTTTGGAAATTTACAGAGTTGATCAGGAAAATGTACTAAGAAGTAAGTCGTGGTCTTCAGAGAAACAGCCAGGTAAGGCTCCCACCTGGGTCCAAGTGCTGCTGGCACTGGTACGGGCACAGAAATAGATGCCACCAAGATTCAGTCCATTCTCAGGCACAGAAATTTCTGAAGAAATAAAGATTCAATCACAAACTCCTGTCAGCAAAAATCACAAGTAGTTTGCATGGGTGGCCAGTAAGCCAGCCCCAAGGGCATGAATGTAGAGAGCTGGCCCTTTTACTTGTCCGTTCTGTAGTAGTGAGGGTGAAGGAGAGATGACCCCTTTCACATTTCACACCTATGGTGGTGGGAGAGCTGTCCCTGTCCCTCATCAGTTGCAACACTCTGAGAAGCCTGTACTTTGCATGGGTACCACAGTAGACTGGCCTTGCTGCATGGGTGCCTTGTAAGCTAGGCCCTAGGGCATGAGAGCAGGAGAGCTGGCTCTGCCCATTTCAGGCTGTGGCACTGGATGAATGACCTGGGGCAGAGCTAGAGAACAGCCCTGGTGTTATATGTAAGCAGGAGAGCTGGCAGACTGAACAGCTCAGCTACCACCCTGGCACAGATCCAGGGCTTTGAGTTGGCCCTCCCCAAATCAGACCCAAAGCTGCTGCGTCTCCATTGCAGGACAATGATAGGATATCTGAAAGAAATCCCAAAGAGGATTGAGCACTGATATTGCATCAGAAGCCAGAGGCCTAGAGCCATTGAAATGAACTTTGCGAGCAAAGAAGTGTGAACAAAAAGGTAAACGATGGGACATACTACAGGTTCCACAATGAGATTTTTTTTTTATTTTGAGGAAAAGGTTGCAAGCATGAATGGACAGGGATATGAGTGGGATTGGGGTAAAAAAATAAATTCTAAATAAAAAACAGACAATAAATAATGTTTTAAAACTTAAAAGAAAGTGAAAGATGCTTGTATGTGTATGTATATATATATATGTATGTATGTATGTGTATGTGTGTGTGTTTAGTTAGTTAGTTGATACATAGTAATTCTATTTACTGTATTAATTTAGTACAGTGTCACATTTTAATACATGATAGTTATGTGTAATTATAGACATGCCAAATATAATTGGCATATTATCATAGTATACATTTGTATCTACTTGGCTTTCTAACATCCAAAAACCTTAGTTTTAAAGTAGCCCATTAATTGTTATCCACCCAACATAATGAAAGGACTTTTAGTTACATGAAATGCACATTATTTTTAATGAGGAGAACATGGAATTCCACTGTATTAATGTATTTTAAAAAGGAATCATAAGTCACCTTAATAAACTATACTTAAGGAAATTATGATGTTACTTATCTGGATATATTTTTAAGACTAAATATGTTTTAAATATTTGGCAAATGGAAACTACACTGAACAAAGAAAAACAAAAAACATACCAAAGTAAATATTATTCAGAAACTAACGCATTTTAAAAGAAAGGCTACTATGTTCCCAGGCTGCGCTAGCTGTTAGAAAAAGAAAAAGAAAAGAAAAAGCAGCATAAACAGGTGATCTCTATCTTTTTTCATTTTAGAAAACAAAAGCAAACCACCAAATGTGAGTCCAGTGACTAAGCAGCTGTGTATACACAGAACAGCAGTAAAGTATGTCAACAGGTTGTATTTATATATTACCTCTTTTATGAGTGTGCACATGCACACATATAGATGTATGTACATGTCTCTGGGTATAACAATATTAATTAAGGAAAAGAGCTGCAACTTTGACAGGGAAGCAGAAGGACGAGGAAAGAATTGTAGGGAAGAAAGGGGGAGGGAAGAAATGATACAAATATACTACACAAATGTAAACCCTTTAAGACACAAAAACTAAATTAGGAAACATACATATATGCCAATGCAATTGGTAAAAACTTATAGGCATCTGAATGGATATATTTAATTTGACCCTTATACAATATAAAAGTATATTAGATCATCACTCTATATCCCATACATTTTAAAAATTAATTTGTGTCAATTAAACACTACATTTGTGGTGGGTGGTTCCAGGAAGGATAGCTACCATAGAGCCATGTATTTGAATGCTTAGGCAGTGCCACCATTTGTTGGAGGAAATTTTGAGAGCTCAAACCAGGCAAAGTGCCTCTCATTCTTCCTACTGCCTTTGGATGCAGATGTAGTGCCATGTCTGCCTATGCACTGGCCACGCTTCCTCCCATGAAGAGAATGGAGGAAACCTCCTCACAGCAGTAGAACACTGACTATGACAACATTTTAGAACAATATGGTCATTTTGGTCATGGCTCATAAAAATACGTTTTGATTTCCCTCCTCTGAGAGTAATTTTTTGCTACTTTTTGGTCCTTACTTTAGTAATTTGCTGAGCTTGACTCTATGTCCATGTTGTTTGCTTTCCTGATAGAATTTAAATACACATGGCACTAATTAATGTTTTCTAATCTTCTCTATTTATAAAGGTGACTGAGATGCCATTATAGAATTGTGTTCACCTAGTATTGATCAAGGGTAAAGTTTAAAACTTTAGCTTTTGGCTAGAGGTAGTAAGGCTCTCAATGCTTGATCTGCATCTGGTGTTAGAAAAATACAAAGGAAGAAGGAGAGTTTAGACCTGATTTCTGGTTTCTTCAAGCTACTCTTCCACCTTCTTTGTCTATGTGTGATTTCATAGTTCAGACATGGAAGCATGGGAGTTATTAACCTCCTCTCTCATGCAGAATTGGTCAACCATGAATATGTCCATTACCAAAATTAAATTATCTTAATAAGGCTAAATGAGATATATAATACAATAAACATTGGAGTATATAGGTTAGATATCACATAAAATAAATTCTTAAATGTAGAAAGTGGATACTTGTGTGCTACCAAGTCCACATCTATATAAGTGCCACAATGCATTTTTATATCTTTAGACATTCATGTACACATTTTAGATGTTTTAAAATATGCATCAACATAAACAAGTCCATAGATTATAGTCAGTGAAATTTTAGCATTTTATATCAGCATGAAATCATTTCAGTTTAGTTTTAGAATTATATTTAGTTTTATATTCTTCAAGAAATAAGCCTGAATGTTTATAGTGAAAAATAGGTCAATAGTTTTATTCTCATTGTAGAACAAATAAAATCATTGGAGAAAATTATGAAAATAAACAATATTAAGCAATTCATGTGTAGTGTAGAGATATAAGACAAATAAATGATCTAATAAAACAAACAGTTAAATATTTATTATTTTCAAGGCATTATGCTAAAGAAGAGAGAGAAGTGTGAAAGGTTATAATTAATGGAATATTTGGTGCAGCCTATTGAAAACAAGACTCCTAGCTTGTGAATATAATTCAGGGAAAGGAAGTAGTTTGAAGTTTAGATAATAAGTGTAAGCATATAAAGAACTATTCTAGTCATATAAATTGTGCTGATAATCACAGATATCAACAGTAATATTGTTACAAGTTATTGGTTATTGAAATAATAATAATCAGTACTAAGAAATTCATTTCATAATTGTGAGGCCATAAAATTAAAATATAGGCTTTAATATCATGTTCTCGGTGATATTAAAGATATTGGATGCTTTTATGCACTATTATTACAAAATATTTCTAGCATGTCAGTATATAAAGAATGTAAAAATACTTTGAAAGGAGTTTGTTTCCTAATTGAGGCGGTTAATACTACTTTTATGCAATAATAGAAATTGAAGTATGAACATACATGAGTTGCACAAATGATGATAAGTGTAAGGACTTTTCCAAAATAATCAGTCCTTATATATGTTGCATCATAGCTAAAGTATATTATCATCATTAAATACATTGTCATATCTCACTGAGATATTTTATAAGAATACAATGAAAACACTTGTCTATATACTTCATTTATGTACTTATGAAATTTTAATATAGACATCTCATATTAAATGTGAGGCAGAAAATGGAGCTGAAGACCTTTCTCTTAGTGTCTACTTACTGGTGTATAACAAGCATTTTCCAGCACTTCATGGGCTCATTATATTGACTATGAAGGTAAATACATTTTCACTCAGAAAATGAGAGGATATTGTGTTTTCTCTCAGTCAATGCTAATCTCCTGAAAAATAATAACTATAGGCTTCATCTGTTGAAATAAGATACAAACACCATCATTTCTTATAAAATTAAAAAATTGAATGATGTCATCCACTTACATTGCTGTAATAAAATGTATTAAAGTACTCTTAAGTTGTAAAAAATGACTTCCTAAAATGATAGATTTTTACCATTAATGTAACCTGAAGATACTGACAATTTGGAGGATTTGTATGCTGAAGTATGTGCATGTCTTTAAAGGGTGTTTGTTTCAGAATTTTAAATGTTCATGCTCCTGGATATATACATTCATGTGTACTGAGTAGATTCAATATTATTACATAAATTCTCTTGTTTATCACTTTTACACACTTGTCAAAACAACTGCAAAAACATTTATTGGTTCGCCATTTTATTTGTAGTTGACATTTACTAACTGGCTATTAGTCATTTATTTTTATCTCTAGAAAGGCCTCCAAATTCAAAGCAATTTACCCAATCATTTTCCCCAGTGCTAAATTATTTTGAACTTCTGAAGCCCTTTTATGTGAGTTTAGAGAAATAAAATACATCAGACAGAACTGTTTAATAAAACTTCAATGAAGTGATAAATCAGAGGACCATGGCAAACAATGTATTGGTGGCACTAAGTGATCCAAGAGATAAATCTAGTATGATGGAGTCCTTTGAAATTAAACAAATGTCATTTGGTTAATTCATAAAAATTAACCAACCAACAAACACATACCTGATCTTTTAATCTCTATTGCTCAAAACACAATATCTTGTTTACTTTAAGTTGTGTTTTGTTCCATGTACTTATCAACAATTATTGGGTTTTCAAATGTACTGCATTCTCAGTTTGAAAATACTGCCTATTTACTTTGTAAGTACTGAGCTTTTTGCTTAATGTGTAACATGCAGAAATGAAGCTTCCCAGAACATCCCACCTCATACATGTCATGTGGCTAGCATTGCCATTACCAAATAGCATTCATCAAATTATGTATAACAGAGATTGGTCAAGTAAAGTTATCCACACTCACTTTTCCCAAAAGTGCTTTCTTTAAGTCATTTTTCCCTTGACACTTGTTTAAGAAAAATAAGGAGGATAAGAAGCTGATACAGCAAACCATCATAGGAGCAGCAGAAAGGCACAATTCTCCCCCACCCCAAGCATGAAGCATGCCCAGCTGATGCCCAAGATATGCTATCTTCCTTTCCTTCCTCCTTTCTCTCAGTAAAATACTAAGCTATCATGGGAAATCATCAACTCTACAGAATTTCGGAGATCAAATCTGAAACTCTAATCCCTTCTTTTATTTATTATTAGAACTTAACAGCAAAACATGGGAAATAGATCTTTTCAATTGCAGCCCACTTTATCTGTCCTGTTAGATTTCTTTGGACATTTACAAACACACATCCTTTAAGTAAATCTAACTCTCAATTCTAAAGAGGCTTATTAAACTTCTCCTTTCATTAACTTTGCCATTCATAAATACTTGATCTATGTCTATAAGCTTCCAATCTGTCATAAATAATAGTATGTAGTTATAAGAGAGGAAAGTATAAATGATCAAAATACATTTCATATATGTATTCTTCATGATTTTTTGTGATTTTATCAAATAACTTTTATTTAAATATCTAGAGCTGTTCTCAAGAATTATTTTTTTTAATTAAAAAAATTTTTTTTTCGAGACAGGGTCTCTCTGTGTAGCCTGGGCTGTCCTGGAATCTCTTTGTAGACCAGGCTAGTCTTGAACTCACAGAGATCCACCTGCCTCTGCCTCTCGAGTGCTGGGATTAAAGGCGTGTGCCACCATGCCCGGCTCTCAGGAATTATTTTATTGACAGTAGTTTATAGCTAATATTTCAGGGGTAAAAAGCTATGAAAGACCAAGTGAGATGAATAAAGAATGAGTGAGAAAATAAAAGAAATAACTCAGTAATTATATTTTAATTTTGTAAACTTGAATATCTATAATAACTTTCCATAAGTTATTAAATTTTGAATACTTTTTTCAGTTTTGGGAGTCTATTAAATAATACAATGAGTGTAAATTCTGGCATCTATTACCTAATTTCTAATTAAATTTTTTCTTTTTAAAAAATATATTTTATTAACTTATTCATAATACATCTAAATTGTTATCCCATCCTTTGTATCCTCCCATTCCTCCGTCCCTCCCATTTTCCCCTTACTCCCCTCCCCTATGTCTGTGACTGAGGGGGACTTCCTCTCCCTGTATATGCTCATAGGGTATCAAGGTCTTCTTGGTAGCCTGCTATCCTTCCTCTGAGTGCTGCCAGGCCTCCCCATCCAGGGAACATGAGAGAGAGGAACACTCCTTCATTGCTGGTGAGAATGCAAACTAGTACAGGCACTTTGGCAATCTATCTGTCACTATCTCAGAAAATTGGGAATAAGGTTTCCTCAAGACCCAGCTATTCCACTCCTTGGAATATACCCAGAAGATACTCCAGCACACAGCAATAATTAAAGATTTTCAAGCCAAACAAAATGTTTTTTAATAAAGAACACATCTTACGGATGAGGAAATGGCTCAGTTGTAAATGGGAGGGCTTGCTCTTTAAGCATGAAGACCTGATTTCAAATGTTACACACCCGTGTACAAAGCCACTGTAACCAGTCATTCAATCTTTCTCCTAATGCACATGGACTTTATTTATTTATTATAAACTATACATAGTAAGACTTGATATGAAGCAACCAAAAAATCCATATGTAAAAGTTACATACAAAATGCTTAGCTCATTTGTATTTGGCAGCCTTAAGAAAACACTAAAGTTTTGCACCTAAATCGTTCTCTACCATATCTTATTTATCCATTTAAAACTATCTTTCCAGATCTCCTTTGTTCATGGATCAGGAGAATTAACATAGTAAAAATGGCCATCTCATCAAAGGAAATTTACAGATTCAGTGCAATCCCTCTCACAATACCTACGCAAATTTTAAATACATTGAAAGATCAATTGTCCAGTTCATATGGAAAAACAAAAAACCCAGAATAGCTGAAGCAATCCTATACAATAAAAGATCCTCGGAGGAATCCCTACTCCTGATCTCAAGATGTACTATAGAGCAACAATAATTAAAACAGCATGGTACTGGCATAGCAACAGGCTACTTGACCAACGGAATCAAATTGAAGACTCAGAAATAAATCCGCACACATTTGGACATTTGATTTTTGACAAAGAAGCCAAATCTATTCAATGAAAAAGGATAGCATATTCAACAAATGGTGCTGGTCTAACTGGATGTCTACATGTAGAAAAATGCAAGTAGACCCAAATTTATCACTATACACAAAACTCAAGTTCAACTGGATTAAAGATCCCAACATAAAACCAGACACACTAAATCTGTTAGAAGAAAAAGTAGCAAAGAGCCTGGAATGCATTGACACAGGAGACAACTTCCTGAACAGAATGGCAACAGCCCAGGCCTTAAAGTCAGCAACTAATAAATGGGACCTCGTGAGGCTGAAAAGCTTCTGTAAGGCAGGAGACACTGTCAACAGAATGAAGCGACAGTCTACAGACTGGGAAAAGATCTTCACCAACCCTACCTCTGACAAAGGTCTAATATCCAAAATATATAGAGCTCAAGAAATTAAACACCGTCGAACTGAATAACCCAATTGAGAAATGGGGCCCAGAATTAAATAGAGAATTCTCAACAAAGGAATATTGAATGGCTGAGAAACACTTAAAGAAATGCTCAATGTCCTTAGTCATCGGATAAAATCAAATCAAAATGACTCAGATTCCATCTTACACCCATCAGAAAGGCTAAGATCAAAATCTCAAGTGACAGTACATGCTGGCGAGGATATGGAGAAAGGGAACACTCCTCCATTGCTGGTGGGAGTGCAAACTTATACAACCACTTTGGCAATCAATCTGGTGCTTTCTCAGAAAACTGAGAATAGGGCTACCTTAATACTCAGGTATTCCATTCCTTGGAATATACCCAGAGGGCACTCCATCACAAACAAGAACATATGCTCAATTCATAACTGCCTTATTTGTAATAGCCAAACCTGGAAACAACCTAAATGCCCCTCAGTGGAAGAATGGATAAAGAAACTGTGGTACATTTTCACTATGCAATACTACTCAGCTATTAAAAACAAGGAAATCCTGAAATTTATGGACAAGTGGATCAAACTAGAAATGATTATACTGAGTGGGATAACTCTGACCCGGAAGACTCACGTGGTATATACTCACTTATAATGGGACACTAGCCAAAAAGGGATGTCCAATGAAAGTCTTCACTTACCAGGAGACCAGGATAGATGTGGGGACTTCCTACTGGGAATCTGGGTGAGGGAAATATGGAACAATGGGGAAATAGCAGGACCCTGAGGTTCCTAGGAAGCCATAAGAAAAACATCATGATGGGTAGATCTGAATCCAGTGGGGTCTGCTCAACCTACTGCACCAACCAAGGACAACACATGCAGTAAACATTGATCCCCTGTTCAGATCTAGCCAATGGTCAGGACATTCTTCACAGTTGCAGGAGAGCAGGGACTGACTCTGACATGAACTCCCCTTGATGGGGAGGCCTGGTGGCACTCAGAAAAAGGATAAGCAGTCTACTAGGATGAGACTTGATAGTGTGACGTTATGGTAGGGAAAAATGTCTTCTGTCACAGACCTAGAGGAGGGGAAAAGGGTGAAAGAGGGAGGTAGGGAAGAATGGGAAGATAAAAGTGAGGGGATAACAATTGAGATGTAAAGTGAATAAATTAACAAAATACATTAAAAAAATTTAGAAAACTATCTTTCCAGACATTAAAACACATTCTTAAATCCTAACCAGCTTAAGCCTAACTGTGAAACTCTATATAGCTAGTAGTCTTCAACGCCATCCGAGACTTGAGAAGGAATAAAATTATTTCTTAAATAGGAAGTGCAGGCAAGCAGCTTCCAAAACTCAGAGACGACAGAGACAGTTTACTGTCGTGTCAGTTACCAATTCTTTTCCTATAACATTAGTATTGTCTTCAGCCTTCTGCCCAGTATGTCTGGCAGATATAATTGTGAAAGAGGAAATAAGAAGGACTTTCTCAAACTTGTCATGGCAAAGCGGGGTCCAAACATTTTCCATTTTGGACTTCATATTTTCCATAGAGAGAGCTGGGGCATTTTTTGCTTACTAGCTGACTTGCTATGGATGAAGCTATCTCCAAAAGAAGATTTTTTTTTTTTGATGCTCATCATATTCATTGAGGTAGGCTGAGGCTGTTTCCGACTGCCATGTTTCAAGTCAAAAAGGCTTATACCCATGTATCAAAAATAACCTTATTTCTAGATCAATATACTGACGTCTATACCAGTGAATTAAAACTCCTTTGATAATGAGAATAGCTTTAAAGTCACAGAGCAGATTAAATAACATCTTTTGTTATTCCAATATGATATTTCTATATTTCCCCTGTATTTCTTTATTCACTTTACATCTTGGTTACAGCCCCATCCCTTTCTTTCCTCCTAGTCCAACCCTCCCTCCCTCTATCCTCATCCATCCTCCCCTATTTCTCAGAAAAGAAGAGCCCCCTTCCCATCCACCGCAGTTCATCAGGTGGAATCATGCCTGAGCGTACCCTCTTCCCCTGTGGCCTGGCAAGGCACTCTTGCCAGGAGGCAGTGATCTGACAACTGGCAACAGAGTCCATGTCTGAGAGGCCCCTGCTTCCTTTAGTAGAGGACCCACGGGAAGCTTGAGTGGCCCATTGGCTACCTCTGTGTAGGGGGCCTAATTGCAGTCCATGCATGGTCCCTGGTTGGTGCTTCACTCCCAGGAAGCTCTTCCTGGGCCCTGGCTAATTGACTCTGTTGGTCTACTTGTGGAACTCCTGTCACCTCCAGGTCTGTTTCTCCTTCCCTCCACATTTCCACAAGAGTCTCTGTGCATGTTTCACTGCGAGTCTCAGCATCTGTTTCAAACAGCTGATGGATGGAGCCTCTCAGAGGACAATTCTGCTAGACTCCTGCCTGAAAGCATAGCAAAGTATCGTTAATAGTGTCAGGAGTTGGCTCCCTTCCATAGACTGGGTCTTGGGTTGAGCCGGACGTTGGTTATATATTCCTTCAATCTCTCTGCTTTCTGCTCTATTTCTATCCATGCACATCTTGTAGGCAGCATAAATTCTGGAGTCGAAGTTTTTGTGGGTAGGTTGGTGTTCCCATCTCTCTATTAGGATTAATTATATTGATGTCTTTCCATTTTCACTTCACATCCAGATCCCAGACCCTCTGTCCCCTCTTCCTTGTCCTGTTTTCCCACTCTCTTTCCCCTTACTCCTTCTCCTCAGAAACGCTTCCCCACACCAACCTACCACAGCACATCCAGTCACATCTGGGCCAAGGGAATCATCCTCCACTGAAGACAGACAAAGCAGCCCAGTGAGTGTAAAGTCATAAAAAAAAAAAAAAAAAAAAAACAGAGAATAGGCTCCGTGTGTCAGAGAGCTCCAACTCCACTTGCTAGGGAACCCACATGAATACAAAGATGTCCATCAGATAAGTATGTTCCTGGGGCCTCTATCTAGTTTATGCATGCTTTTTGGTTGTTGCTTTATTTTCTCTAGTCCCCACTGGACCTAGATTGGTTACCCCCATAGGTCTTCTTGTGGAGTTATTGTCTCTTCCAGGTCCTTCTGTCCTTACCCTCACTCTTCTACAACACTCCCCAAGCTCTGCCTAATGTTCGTCTGTGCATTCTCAGCATCTGTTTTAATCTGCTGCTGGTTGGAGCTTCTCAGAGGATGGTTAACCTCCTATCTGCAAGCGTAGCAGAGCATCAGGCTTGGCACTGAAGTCAGGCGATATCTCATGTTGCCAAGTGCCATCATCAGCTGGGTCATCTTGTCAGCCTATAAACCATAAACTTCTTACCATATAAACTCATCCCTATTTCATGATGCTCCCACCTTCCCTTTGGGGAAAGTTCAAGAATTGCTTTGGTTTTAAGCACTGTGCCCAGAATTGTTTTGCATCACTTCAAAGCTACATGAGCCCTCTGGTCATATACCCTTAATTTATTGTCCTGCGTAGACTAAGAAATGATCCTGCTATGTGTCATTCTGCTGTGCTTCTGAAAAGTTCTTGCTAAATGATCAACTAGAGATTCCACAGACACATCATTCCTTGATATGTATTATTGATGTGGTGACAAGGGAAGGTCCTGGGAGTACACATTCCATATAGGAAATCATGTTGCATTCTGTTTAGGAAAGGTAGAACACTACCCTTCAGCAGCAAGGACTGAGCTTTGTTTGCAGAGCTGTGAGTCTTAAAGTATGTTAGAACCTTAAAATTTTCAAGAAATTGTTTTAGATGCTCACATAGATGAAGAAGGATGGACATGGAAGGCATTACCTATTTCTTACCTCGTTAAAGTTTTACTAGAATTGATGAACCACAAAAACAGTAATGATTGTTATGTTGGCAAAATGTTTGAGGTTCATTCACAAACTTGTCTATTTGTTTAGAAAGTGAAACGGCCAAGACTATCTAATCTTATTTCAGTAGTGAGTCATGAGATTATACCATATCTGGATTCTTGAGACCAATTTTATGAGAGAAACCAAATAACCATTCATTTTATTTATAAAATTAACATCCATAACAAACCTTCAAAAGTAATGTTTATTCCTTTCTAAACAACCAAGTCCCTTAACCATTCTCACTATTTGCCTATATAGTACTTTTTAAATTTTACATTTAATTTACATCAAAACAATTCAATTATAACCAGTGGAGACTTGCCCACTTTTTGCTTTGTTTTATAATTTCCTCTTTAGTTTGTATGTTTAAACAATTTTCCTACAGCATTACCTGATGATTAACATACTTATGCTAACTAAATTGTTTTTAGAAGTGTTTGAACCTCATTCTCACTTCTTTTTGTATTGGAAAACGAGAAAAGATTAGAAAATTCAATCCAAATTAATGGAAGATTTTTATTCTCCTTCTGAATGTCACTCACTGTGTAAACACAGACATTGTCAGCTGAAGCAGCAAACGAAGAGCATCCATAAAGTGCCATTCCCTGCTGAGCACATTCTTAGAAACACTGAAAGCCTTGAAAGAAAAATGAAGGGAGTCTACTTTGAAATAAGCATGATGCTTCATGCTGAGGCAAATCACACTCACAGGGTAAGTGAACATTGGAAAATAGAATTGCAAACCAGAAACAAGAAGCAATCCTATGCTAGCCAGAGATTCTGTCTACAACAGAATAAATAAAAAAATAAAAGGGTTTTAGGGTTTGAATGAACTTAAAACAGGAAGTTAAGGAAACACAACAACAAAACCATCCTAAATGTTATATGCATGACTTCTTTTAAAAGCACGAAATGAGCCTGTTTTGACTGTGTTGACAAGTGCACACCAGTAAAATGTTAGTGCCAAAGTGTAACAGTTGCAAACTTAATTTGATGGAACAGATGTGAATATTGTGAAAGCCATTTTAGCTAAAACTGGTTTGAGCAAGTTTGTATCTCCACTAACTTCTTTCTGAAGTGTGTCAGATCAAATGTATTCACTACAAAAACATGGCACTCCTATCCTTTTTGAACAATTTTGTTCATGTTTTCTCCTTCTGTTTTATATATTTAAGTGATATCAGTTTCATGGAATATTACCTTCCCAGAATTGCATGGAACTTGAAGCACATGGTGCAATTATGTTCTCACATGAAAAATGAAAGATAATTGTTGCTTAGGAACTTGAAAACTGATAAATATATAAATAGATTCCAAAATGTAATCAAAACTAAAGATGACTACAAATAATGACATTTCTGTTCATAAAATTTTTTATTCATAGTGAAGGTGATATTAATACAGAGTAGTATACTAGGTGAATTAGAAACTAATAAAATCTGGACATGTGTTCCATGTTTTCTATGACAATATATTTGTGAGATATTCATTTTAACATTGTGATTTAAATGGTGAGTTATTATAATTTTTTCACAGATTCATTTATCATAAACACTCAACCTACAATAAAGTAAAGACAAAACAAAAATGGTGAAAAACATAAATATAATTATGCCCTTTGTTCAAGTAGAGCACTTTATTCTCAATCAAAATATAATATGTCATGGTTTTACAAATTTAAGGATAAAATCATCAATGGTAAGGAAAAAAAGAAAATATTTGTGTTTCTCTAAAAGAGTATAATAAATCCTTGTACATTATTAGAATGATAATAAGGGTGATACTACCAAAATAATTAAATTCAATCGGCATAATTGAAATAATATATTGCAAAGTAATCAATTTGTTACTACATTCTTTGCTGATAATTGGAACTGGCTTATTTTTCTAACCTTGATGAAATGTATAGTAATTTTAGAAAATATAAGGTTCACATTTGTTTTCAAAGTAATTGCTGTAAGAATGACAAAGTTTGAGATTTTCTAAATACTATATAATGCTCCATGGATGGTTATGACTATATACTCTACTCAAATCATAAATAATTTGGGAAGCTGGTGGGGGAAATTCAAAGTCAAGTTGTAAGGATCATGATGAGCTATATTTTAAAAGAAAGAAAGAAAGAAAGAAAGAAAGAAAGAAAGAAAGAAAGAAAGAAAGAAAGAAAATAGCTGAAAAACCAGCAGAGGCTTAGAACCACCAATAAATATGGATGTATTTAGACTTGCCTCAGTTATTCTTTCATCATCTTTCCTCTTCCACCCAACCCCTTCCTCTTTTTTTCATGTTGATTATGTGTGTGTGTTTGTGTGTGTATATGTGTGTTTCTGCACACATGATCACGCACGAGAGCATATGCCTTTAAATAGAGTCAACAGTGTGCACACTTGGGCACAGGCAAGTTAACAGCAACTGCATCACTGAGGAAGATGACTCCGCACATCCCCTAGAAAACCATTCACTGCCAATGGGGAATAAGGGGAAAATGGGAGGGAGGGAAGAAGGGGAGGATACAAGGGATGAGATGATCATTGAGCTGTAACAAGAATAAATTAATAAACAAATTTAAGAACAAACAAACAAACAAACAAACAAAAAAGAATAACTGGGGTCATATGAGATTCTGTGTGTGGCAGAATTTTCATTGGATATATGTTACACACACACACACACACACACACACACACACACACACACACACACACACGGAAAGGGGACCATTCAAAACTAATGATTGCACCAATGCTTAATAGATAAATCATCTCCTTTTTTTGGGATTCCTAACAACTTGAGTGAGTGGTTATTTCCAGGAGGCAAGGATGATTTTTAAATGCAGCTACATCTCTGTAAAGCCCATATCCACACAGGTGAAGTCTCACAAAACCTCCAGTCCCACAGCTCTCTGCTCAACTGGCAGATAACTTGATAGGTCCTAGAACTCTTCTGTCTTCACCTCATATGTTCAACATGTCCTCCGTGATCTGTGTTTACTGATAGCTTAAAGCTAGGAGATCTCTTTCATAGGCTTGCTAGTCTCCACTTTTCTGTACATATGTCATTTTATTTTTTTATGTTTCTCATGTGCCTCATTACTCCCGGAAAGATTCAATGGGAAACCAATCCCTGTACAGTAGCTCCGCACCAATCCTTGATGGGATAAGGATGGTCTCTGAATCATGTATAGTTAGCCATTGTTATAAGCTCATGAGTGCAAAAGACATGACATATCCACGGCACTTTTTAAAAGGGCTTGTTAAAGCCAGTCTCCACTGTGTTGAGGAGCTATGCTTCTGACATATTTGGGATGCTCTATCAGAGGTAAAGAAAGCCCATTGACCTTGTTTCCCTTGTTTCTTGCTTGCATAGGGAAGCCTTAAAATCAGTCAGTGAAGAAAACTCTCACAGTTTCTTCATATTCAAGTATATAGAACTGAAAATGTGTTCAATTTTCTATATTTCCTAAAATATGTCTAAGATACTCAACATTATTTTGGAAATCTAAATTTCTAGATATGCTTTTCAAAACATTGACTATATTTTCAAGTATCAAAATTGTTATTGTTCCAGTAAAGAAATTGCAGTTTTTAGAAATTTGATTGATCATTTTCAACTGTCCTTCTAACAACTGGGCCTTTTTTATTTAACCAGATCTAAGGTCAGTCAAATAACAAGATTATTTTCACCGTAGGCATGTTCCACAAATGTGAAACAAGTTAATACTTCTGTGAAAATCTTTAAAAATGGTCTTAAAATGTTTCAGTTTTTTAATGATTTAAAAAATGGTTCCAAAAGCCAAGAAATAGACACAATTAAAGACTTAGAGAAGTAGAAAGTGAAACATACAACAAGACACTGTATTTTAGCAAAAACAAAAAACTGCTTTCTGTAGAAAGGGAAAGTAAACACACCAAATACGATAGAACACATGAACTTATTTACATGAAACTTTCAGAAAAAGAAATTGTACTGAAAGTGATTGGTGATTGTCTGGGCTAACTCTGTAGGAGTCATGATGGGTGAGCCACTAAGTAAAGTTGACAAACTTACTGAATCCTTTAATAAAAACAGATAATTTTTTACAGACCACATTTTATTGATAGCAGAGGCTTTCACTAAAAGTAGATGTTTCTGAATGCAGTGCTTTCTTCAGATTTTAATAAAAGTTGAGGGGTCAGAAGTCACCGAGACAGGTAACATTGGAAAAGGGGAAAATTCTAACAGTATTTCATGAAACTGGGATACTGAATCCAATTTTTATATCCAAACCACACAGATGTCCAACATCTAGACAGTTGCTCCTATGGCATAAGTGCGTAGATATGTATTACAAAGATCTGATTGTTTCATAAATGTTCATTTGATAGTAGCTGCAAATACTTTATCAAAATATTTTATAGAAATATCAATAAATGCTTACCATTATTCTTTTTATTTATTTATTTATTTATTTATTTATTTTTCCAAGATATATATTATTTTATTAATTTGTTCTTGTTACATCTCAACGGTTATCCCATCCCTTGTATCCTCCCATCGTTCCCTCCCTCCCATTTTCCCCTTATTCCCCTCCCCTATGACTGTTCCTGAGGGGGATTACCTCCCGCTTACCATTATTCTAAGTGTCTTGACTATCTGCTATTTCAAATCACAACTTTAAGAGAAAATGGAAATAATAATTGTAGTTTTAATCTAAAAACTAAAATGAGACAAAGAGAAAAATGTGACGAGAACTTTACGTATCATCTCTGATTCACAGCGATCAATTCCAAAGTACCCTTTTCAGATTAACTGGAACCTGAGTGGTGAATTAAACTCAGCTGTCTCACTAATTTGCATACTGAAGACTGCTAAACAAATGCACTGAAACCTGAGGTGGCAGTATAAGGCAAGTGAAAATAGCAAGCTAGTTCCAAGAGGACTGTAGGTCCACAGCCTTACACCCCTGCTGGTGTTCAGATATGAAGGGAGCTTCTCTTGGGCAGCCAGATAGAGGCACAGGGTTGGGGTGGCTCTGGCACTGTCCAAGGGGAGATGATGGAATAACCAAATAAGGCCAAATAAGCATTTCTCTTTTTAATTGTTCATCTCCATATGTAGGAAGTTTCCCTACCAGATCATCTTTATGAATGGACCTTAGATTGCTCTTATGAACATCTCATTGAACTTCTACAGTTACAATTGATTCAATTCTTTTTGACCACCTCTTAAAATGACATAACCTCTGGATTCCTAAGTTGTCTATTACTATTAAATCACCTACAAGTTGTCATACTAATAGATAATTTACCTTTGTTGCTAAAGAACAACTAATATTTTATCATGTCTTACACTAATATTCCACTCACTTGGATAGTGGTATTATTAATTGTATCTTTTTATTTTATTTTTGCTGTAAATTACTTCCTGGTATATAAAATTTATTTTGTATATTCAAATATCATATGCTTTTAAAAGCACAATATTTCATTACTAAGATTAGAAACTACAAAGGAATAATTCTTAATTCATTTTGCTCAATAATTATAACTTCATTGTAAAAATTTAGAAATAAATATAATTTGTAGTTATGTTAACCAAATACAAAGTCCATATATCTCATTGAACTGCTACAGTAACAACAGCTACAATTCTTTCTGACATAACCTCTTAAGGTTACAAAACCTCTAGACTCCTATGTTATATAATGCTATTAAATTACCTACAAGTTGTTATACATTGTCATTATCATATACCTAGTAAATAATGTTTGACTTATGTAGCTTCAAATTTGGTTAAGCAAACACAGTTTTTTCTATCCAAACACCACACTGACTACTCTTTTTACATGCAAAAATAATTAAATTCAGAAACCATTTTAATGTACTGCTCTATCTTAAAACAAAAAATTACAAACCATATTTTTAATATTTTAAGACAGTGTTTTGATTAACCAGGTGAAAATTTATAGTAAACAATTTTCTATCTCCCAACCACATAAAACAATTCATTATTTTTATACATTTCTACTTTGTATCTTGGCAGCCTTAGAATCTCCCTAACTTTCATGCCGACAATCCTTTTGCAAGGTAACATTATCATTTTCAGTTACTTTTTGTCAAGAATATTATTCTGCCATGTATTCTTTTCTTTTGGTTTTGCAGCCAGGTTAAAACAACTCAAAGCAGGGTGCTATACAACTTTTACAAGTTAAAAGTACAGATAATTTGATTGTTTTTCCAGAGAGGTGGGCAGGCAGCCAAACCTCACCACTAAAATTAGTCTCCAATTTAGTGTTTGATGTCATTTCACAAGGACTAGAATGAAAAATGAGACATTGGACATGTTAACTCTGAGGAAAATTATCACTTCACCTTGTATAGGGCGTCTTTATGGAATGAAATCAGAGGAGATAAATCATGTTGCCCGGTGACAGATATGCCTGTCAATGGGGAAAGATGTCCTCCCATGAGAGGGCAAGCACTGTCTGAGTTTCCCTCTGGTTATGACTAGATATATTTTATGTCTGAAAATAATGATAGAAAATTTAAAATAGAAATGATATATGCAGAACACAGTTCTCAAGTCAATTTTTTTCAAATGACATTTTAAAAGTGTGTATATAAATACAAAAGAAAAAACACATTTGTGAACTGCATCTATCCTTGAGATGGTCATGAAGGGGAGAAAATGATTATATAATGCTTACCATGAACACAGAAGGTGCTGTGTAGTTCAGTATGAGTAATAAACCGAAATTTATATACCAAAGTAGGAAAGGAGCAGTTTGTACCTTCAGTATTTTTTTCAGAAAATGGACAATCAGTGTTTTAAAAATTAATCTTATAGTTTTTAATTTGTAAACATTCCTATGAATACATATTAGGGAAAGGTTACATTTCAAATATGTTTCAAAACCAGTCTAAAATCTGCTAGCCAACTCCAAATTACCTTGAATGATGATGGTAAAGGTAAATATGTTAGATATTTTTCTCTGTTAACAAAGTTAAAAGTTAAAAAGTGCTAGATGACTGCAAGTGTCGTTGTAGGCTGGATAAATTGAAAGCTATGAAGATTTCTAAAAACTAAGAATTTGCTCTCATACTGTGATGTTAAATCTATACTGTGAAGATTAAGTTGTTTACTTTGTCTATAAATTTTTAATATGATTTTAAAAGCTCGTATGTCATCTTGTCAAATCAACCTCATATTGTATATGTATAAAACTGAATAAATAAAATTTAAAAATTAATTCGTATAAGCAAAGCTTTATGAAATTAATTATAGTAACAACCTCTTCAATGATGGCTAGCATGTCTATCAAGTAAAGGTTTAAAAAAATTCAAAATAAACACTTAGCCCACCTTTCCACAGAAACCTAAGCACTTTACAAACCTTTTGATAATTTTCTTTGTTTTTTTCTTTCATGGTAGAACATATCAAACCTCCCATTATTTATTCATTTTCTAGTATATTCATCATGCATTTATTGCACATATTCTATTGCCTACTTTACATACTTCACACTTGAGATCCTATAAAAAGCAAAATAGATATACCATTCCAGAGCCTAAACTCGGGTGCTCACAGATTTAGTTTTCAACACCAAGTGTTTGGAACTGTTATAACCATACTGTGGTATTGTCATGTGATATAGACAGAAAAAGATAATCTTTGGGTCCAGTTGCATCTTCAAGAATGAAGCAAGTGATGAGAGACTTTCCAAAATTTAAGCTAGACAGTATATGGACACAGGAAGGAAATTGTAACATAAAACACTCAACCTTGAGATTGTGGTTGAGATTGCAGAAGAATTTGATTTATTGATGATGATAGAATTTAAGAACTGAATTATAATCATAAGTAATCTAGAAAATATACCTTTACTGGTTCTGTTGTCTGAGAATGTCTTTCAGTCATTCATTCACTTTTATACTCTTCAAAGAGTTATAGTATTCTCTCTGGGTCTAGACTTTGTCTACTTCACTCATATAGAATAGAATAAGAATAAAACCAAGGCCTATCCACATGCAGTTTATATTTCATTGATTAAATAGAGATAATAAAGTACCATACATTAAAATATAGATATAGATATAGATATAGATATAGATATAGATAGGTTGACTATATATTATGCAATCTATGGGTAGCCCTCTTTGAGTTTTCTTTTCTTTTCTATTTTTTGTGTTTATTAGAGACAGGATTTCTTTGTGCTCCCTTGTCCCAGAATTATCTCAGCCTACCAGCCTGGCCTCACAAAGATTCGCCTGCCTCTGCCTCCTGAGTGTTGGAATTAAATGTGTGTACCACCATGCCTGGCCTTCTTTGAATTTCTTATGGCTTTGAATCTGATTTCTTTATAGGTATATGGAAAATATTAATTATTAGAGAAAGAAAGAAAAATTTGGAAGGCCATAATGTGCAAAGAGAATGTTTGATAAATGATTCTGGCGCACTTCTAGAGTCAATTTCCTTCATAGAGGTCTTGATGTTCTTTCAAGTGTTCCTTGTTGCTCAAACATCCTTCTTGATGCTTCAAATAATTCAGATTATCTACTTGTATATTACTCTTAAGCTATGAGTATTTTTAAAGGGTTTTATTTCAAAGCTTCATTTATTACCTCTGCACAATCTTCCTGTTACTCCTTCTTACCAGGTAAAGTTACCATTTTCCTACTGTGATGCTTGGCATTCTTAGAGCTCATTCTAGAATCTCTCTATTTCCATATCATGAATCTGAGCCAACTTTCTTCTCAACACTGAGGGGAATTAGATTTTAAAATTCCAGGAAATACTTAGTCATTGCCCAACAGCATATATTTATCTACTTTTTTTATTGTATAATGATTTTGTTTTTTAATTTATTTATGATTATTATTTCTTAGAAACAAAATCTCTGTTTGAAGGAAGCATTCTCATCCCAGAAACTATCTTCAACCAATAATGTATCCTCAAAACTAGATGGGAAAAAAATTTGAGAATTTACTTCCTCCTTTTCTAAAAACAGAAAAGTTATGTTTCTTTTTTGGCTAAAGCATATATAATTGGATAAAATATCAGTCAGTACTATGAAGTTAAAACGAGCCTTTGACGTATCACCTTAGCTATAAAATATGATTATAGTAGCATAGCAATAAATATATCGTGTAAAAATCCACTAATGACCACTCTGAGGAAAAGTAATAAATAGATATTAGCATTTACAGATTTTAGCCTGTGTTTACAGAGCACTTGAGGCAATGATTGCTGACAATAGCAACTTTAGTAAATGAAACCAGTGTCAAAAAATAATTGTTGTTACCCATGATGTTTAAGCAGCAACTCTATAGCTTTGGATCATTCTGCAAGTTATAATGCTTTGACAACTTTTTTTTATATTCCTGAAGAAAAATGATGTCTAATCTGAACCTCACCTGTCTGAATGATAGATGTTTTAAAATATAGACTAGATCACTACACAAAATTTTAAATAAAATTCTGACACATCTTAGTTTCAGGAAGAAAATGCACTTTTCATGCTTGCTAACAGGACATCTAAGATGCTGCCTTGCTTTTATTTTCAGTGTTGGGGGAAAAGATGTCCTTCCAGTTCTGTTATAATGTTGTGAATATAAATTCTTATGCTATTCATTGTGCATATACATAATATTCCTGAAGCATAAGCTTATCCTTCAGTTTGTATTAATCTTCTCCTTCTCTATATAATTTAGTATTAGCTGGCATTTACTTCCTTCTGTACATAATCTTTGTCATGTGAGCCACATGCCATTTTTAGGCTGGTGAAAACAACAGAAGCTCCCTGGTTTACTATTTTTGTCATACTGGCATTTCTGGACTGCACTTACATAGTGCTTCACTGGTTCTCTGAGTTCCCTTAGTCTTAATTCATAATCTTTGGCCCTTGTTTACTTTAGATTTGTGTCTCATTCTCATTCCAAGAGGGTTGGAGAGTTTTTTTTGTTGTTACTGTTACTGTTTTATTTTGTTTTTGCTTTTTAAAATCCAGCCTCAGTTTAGGCTTGAGTTGTGAATGTAGCAGAACAAAACAGAAGGAAAAAAGCAATCTAACAGTTATTAGAATCCACTTAATTGAACCAAAGGCTAAGAAGCACAATTCTTTAAAAGTGATTCTGTAATCTAATATATTATTTTGCTCCCTAGAGAGGAAAATTGATCATTCTGAGTGGAGCCTGCTTAAACTACAGAGTAAAACTCCATCTGAAACCAAACCAAACCAAACAAAACAAACAAAAACAAAATAAAATAGGAAGAAAACTAAAATCTGGTAAGCATAGCATAAGGCTTGCTTCAGAATAAACACAAACATGGATAATATTATTATTAATCAGTTGAATTAGAGATATTCAAATGGCAAATCATCTAATCCAGTGACTACACTGATAATTTGATAACCTCCTACCATGCACATTTTTCTAAGATATTTTATTAAGGAAAAAATAATTTTTTTGATAAGTCCACAACATGATGAAAATACTATTCAGCTAAAAGGAATTCCAGATAACCAAGGAATTCTATTCTGCTTCAAAACCCATAGTATTCTCCTGGTGAAGTATATGAAAAATATTACATATACAGCACTCATGGTTCTGTCTAACCCCATTATCAATTTACCTTTTATTTCTCATTAATATTCAGCTGTATCATTCAGAGATTTAAAGTCCTTCCATGCTCATGGATGGGAGGAACTAATTTGAAAATGGTCATTCTATTAAAAGCTACTTACAAACAGGGTACTATCTCATCAGAGTTCTGGTCTCTGACAAGCACAATATTAATGAATGCCGAGGCAAAATACACCAAAGACTCAAGTGGAATGCATTTATTATACTAGTTTCATGATCTCCAATTTGTATTTTAATAAGAAATTATTCTAATCACTATGATTTAATGGAAGCCATTATCATTAGTGTCAGAATTTTCAATTGTGAAGTAAACCTCTGAGTTCGTGTGAGTGCATGTGTGTGTGTGTGTGTGTGTGTGTGTGAAAATAAACATGAATTGAATATGTGTCTGTATACAGAGGATGAATGACTAATATACATAAATACATATATGCATATGAACATACATAATGCACATTCATAAAAATAAACATAAGCATATATATGACTACAGCTAAAATATCACTTTAAAATGTGTGCAAAGAATGAGATGAGTTCAGAGTCGATCTTCTAGAAATACCTAGTGTTCCATGGAACTGAACGCCTGAATATTGACCTTTGTGCATGCACACTGCCATTACTTGACTGCTTTTGGCGGGAAATGAAGAGAGCACAGCAGCTAGTATAATAAAATACTTAGTGCCTTCTGGGCACTTGATAGAAGTTAAGTTAAATCAAATGCCAGGCTAGGAAACATTAAGTAGTCTCCATTAAGTTAGCACTGAGTAATTAAGAATATGAATATTTTTAATATAAAAACCACCAGGATCCACTTTATATAAGTTGTTTAGATATAAAACTCAACATAAAAGAAGATGATCACAAAAAAGACATGCAGAGCATGCTAATAAACCATAATATATAACAATAATGTAATCATTAAAGACATAAACTCATTCTTTAACATTATAAAAATAGCATAGCTTTTCCTAGTTGTCTCTATTTTTCACTATTTAAAAATAACCCAGCATTATGTTGACTTGCAACACCTTAAAAAATGCCTACAAAATTATATTTACTTAATATAATAGAATAAAGTTACTTTATTAAAAAATCTAAAACATCCCTTGCAGAAGGAGTATGAAGAGACAAAAATGCATTAATTTCTGAAATGATATCTATAATCCTTAGGTCAAATGTATTATGTGCAAGAGTTTGAAGAATAACTCTGAAAGATACGTAATTAATAAAAGAAAGTACATACTGTATGGCTCTATTGCTTGATATTTTCTTTGTCATCATTGTGTTTTACTGTCTTTAAAGAGCCATTTTTTATTTCCTTCTCTATTTTTTTTAATGTTCACAGAAGTACTATAGCTAGGTTATTACACTTTCTGTTGGCAGCTGGTAATCACACGTTTGATCACTGAGGTCATTTTGCTGCTGTCAGTTCTTATTAGCTCTTAAAAACTGTTTCTTCACACACCTCGGTTTGCATTCCTCCACAGAAAGCTGCAAGTCAAAGCCATGACCTAATGGCTCTCATGTGACAAAGGCTAGCTTCCCAGATATAAAATCACTCTGGAAATCAGATATATTTGTTAAAATTATTAATCCAGAAAATACCATCTCATCACTTCAATGCCACTCAAAACCTTGATTTCCCTGGCGCAAAACTGTATTTTAAAAATGTTGTTCTAGTTGTCTGGTTGCTCACAACATCAAGCCTGCAGTCAAAGGAAAAACTTTTGCTAACAAAAGTCCCCGCCAATTAAACTCAGTAATAAAAATTACTTAAATTGCATGTAGTAGATGAAAGTAAATCTGATGAAAGGACCAAACTCAGCCCTACAAATTGTCCTCTATTGTTTCATGTACACACACACACACACACACACACACACACACACACACACACACACACGCACACACAGACAAACACAAGTTTTGTTTTTTAATTTTTTGATCTTTAATTTGTTCACTTTACATCCTGATTGCAGCCCTCTCCCTGTTGCCTACCAGCCTCACCCTCTCTCCCTCACAACCCTCCCTCCTTCCCCTAGTCCTCAGAAAGGCCATGATTTTAAGAGAAAGAAATAGAATAGGCCCCATAAGTGAGAAGTTTATAGACGATGTATCCAATATATATCATTGGGCATATACACCACATAATATACATACAAATATGAGTATACATTTTAAAATATATGTAATAATGTTTTGAAATTATTTTGTAAGGTAAATCCATATAGTTGTAGGAAAAGCAACAGTTACACCAGAAACACTGTGTGATCGTATTCATTTTAACAAGACGAGCATAACCATAATTATCACAGGAATATTTCTGTCATGACAAAAATACTTTTTTTTTTTTTTGAGACAAGGTTTCTTTTTGTAGCCTTGTTTGTCCTGGACTAGCTTTCTAGACCAGGCTGGCCTCATACTCACAAGGATTTTCCTACCTGTGCCTCCCTAGGAGCTGGGATTACAACGTGTGCCACCACATCCAGCTGCCAGAACTATTTTATATCGAAGAACTAATTATTATGCACTAATGTATATTTACATCAGTCTGTATTTATTTGAATACTTTACAAGACAGTATTAGTGTGCACAAAATAAAATAAGCACTTCTATCATGATGGCCTTGTTTTGAGATGGGATGCAATGCAGAACAGAATACTCCAACAGTCACAGTTTAATGCATTACATCAGGACATGAAGTCTTGAAAACTAGATGAAATTCTCTTCAGTACAGTCCCAATGTCCCAATGTTCTTGACACATACTGATACAGTTACAAATATATTTGTGTGAGTGCCAACACTGTTGTAGTTAAATAAGACAATATAGCAAGTTGAGTGATAATTAATTTCAGATATTTCCAAGTGTTTTGGGGGCATTGCAGTAGTAATCTGTGTACAAAGTACAGAACTTGCTGAAAACACATTGAGTTGTAGATTCTCTTTAGACAGAGGAAAAATATGTGTTTAGATAATATACAAGTAGAGTGATACAGGATAATTTTACTTTCTGAAAGGTTATAGGTCTCCAAACTCCCTATGTAATTTCTTAAGAAATGAAATCAAATGCTCTTTTTTTATTTCTGATAAATTCTGAATGCACTGGTGATCATGGCCTATAGTGCCAATTAACTAGAAAAAGAGGCTCATGATAGTCAGTTGTACCAGAGAAAATGCAGATGCAATCTTGTTAATTGAGGAAATAAGCATTTTGACAATCTATGTAAATTGTTAGCAGAACTCAAAGTTAAACTTTCTCAAGTGATGAGCACCCTGTGGGGTGAATAAATGCTAAAATTGTGTTGACCATTAGATAAAGTTTCAGTATCTGATATTCATAAACATATTGAGAAGTATGATGTTTGCTTCACATAGCATTGTGCATCTATTTCCCATATTTGGATCAGGCTCTACACCTTGTTCTATTTAAATTATTTTTTTTGGTATACAAATAATTTTTAGTATTATGGAAATATAACACATGATGTTAAGTCAATGTTAAGTATATAAGTTGAACATACTTAGATACTCAAAGATTTATCATTATTTTGAGGAGATTCATGAATGGGTAAGTATTTGTTATGCAAACATGAAGACTGGAGTTCAGATCTTGAGGATGGATGTTTAGTTTAGTCTGTGAAAGAGATCTTATTTCAAAATGTTAGAAATAGAAACAATGAAAGAGACATCCCCAATACAACATTTATCCTTTATGGCTGCACACATGAATGGGCATATTTTCACACACACACACACACACACCCCGATAAATGATTTATAGCTCTTTGTGACTGAGCTGCAGCAACGTAGAGACATGCAGATGCTGAGATCAGTTTAACTAGTCTAGTTTAGTTTAGTCGGTCATTGAAAGTGACTCTATATCAAAATGTTAGAGATAATAGAAACAATGAAGGAGATATCCCCAAGATAGCATTTATCTTCTATGGCTGCACACATGAATGGGCATATCTTCACACACACACACACACACACACACACACACACACACCACATAAATGGGCATATCTGCACACACACATACACACACACACACACACACACACACACACACACCACATAAATGATTTACATCCCTTTATGGTAGCATTCATAACTCTTTTCTTTCAGATTTTTGAATTACAAGATATACTATTTGCTATCTCCCTCACATTAGTGTAACAGCATGTCAGAACTTCTTCCTCTCTATCTATAAATTAATACACACTGATTATCATTCCTCAATCCTATTTCCCTCTCTCTCTCCAGGTAATAGCCAAATCTCAATTGTCTCAATAATTCTACGAGACAAACATTTTTAGAATCTACACACAAATCAAGTTATATAGCACTAGTTTTCTACCATATTTCATATAACAAGATATATAGTTCTAAACCTGTCAGTGTCCAATTATGGAGTCCATTCTTTTGTGGTTGGCTAGTATAACATTTTACATAAATAAGTCATCTTCTTTATTCATTCATTAACCTTAAACAGTTTGGGTGTTTTCCTTTGGAGATATTCTGAATAGGGCTCAAATGAACACAGACATATGTCTCTCTCTCTCTCTCTCTTTTTAATTTTAACAATGGCTTTTCTTTTTTTATTTAAACACATTTTTATTGAAAAATAACATAATTCATATTACATCTCATTTGCTATCCCATATCATGCATCCTTCCATTCCTCCCCCCTCCCACTTTCACCCCATTCCCCTTCCGTATGACTGTGACTAAGGGGGACCTCTTCCCCCTGAATGTGATGCTAGGGTGTCAAGTCTCTACTTGTATCATTTTCTTGGGATATTTCTTCAGTAGTTGTGTTGATGGGTATGACTTTTCAGTTTTAAAATGTATTTGCATGTATGAGTGTATATGTTTTAGTGTAAGCCCAAATGCAAATGTGTGTGTTGTGCCACATGTATGAATACATGGTGTATACATGTGTGTGACAGTGGAGTACAATGATTTAATCACCAGTCTATTCAAAGGTATTTTGAAGTATACTAATGTGTATTTGGATCCAAATGAAAAATCATCAGAGATATTTTTATTGATTTTTGCCATTGTGGTCTCATTAATACTGTTGGTCATGATGGGATGTCTACAGGATAAAAAGAATCTCTGTTGCATTTACTATTGTTCTGTATCAAATATCATATAGTGAGAATGTAATTGATCTTTGGTGTCTTGGACCAATAGTATCATCTCAATCTCAAGAGAGCTTAAAGATAAAAGTTAGCAATATTGGTTCTTGGCCACATCTATATGACCCACTTCTACTAATGCTCAGGACAATGAGATTCACACGAGATGTCATGATTGACAACATTCAATATGTATTGCCTTATACTGTTGTAAATAAAAATTTCTGGAACACAATAGTAGCTCAGTTTTCTCCTGAGCCTTGTTTATTGTGCCTTTTTCCTTTTCCTGTTTTCATATTCTATCATTTCAATATAAAACCCTAGAACTGTGATTATAAAAATATTTTGAGTTCTGTGACTATTTCAATGGATTGTAGAAACTGAAGAGGATCTTACTGAGACGTCTAGATATTTTACCAGCTGTACAGAATTGTATATCTGATGTAAAAATACAGAAAAGTTGGTCAAAAAACCACAACCCATCATGCATATAAAAAACGATAACCATCAAACTTTTAAGTAAAATTATTCAATTCCTAAGATTAACTATAGAAATGCAAGGTAATTAGCACATACGGTGGCTGGCTATTATAATTAACTAAACAGATACAAGGAATACCTATAACTACACAAATAAAAATTGTGAATGTTGGCTTTCTTTCCTCTGAAGAGGCAGGAGATAAAAGCTGTCCTAAGCTTTTCTAGATCTTTCAGCTCAGATGTTCTGGCCTAAACTCCTTTCCATGCTGATTGATCAAACTCCTTTCTCAGCTTCTTACTGAATTGCTCTGCTTGGCCTCAAACTAATCCTGGCAATATGTTGTAATCTTCTGCCTCCTTTTTATTCTCCACCTCATTCGATCTTCACCGGTGTCTAGCTTGTTCTCTCTGCAACCCATCTCTGTAAAAATGTCCTGGTAATTAACTCCTGGTCAAAAAAACAAAAACAAAAACAAAACAAACAAAAACCATCTTTCTTTCTCTCTCCTTGTGCATTTGGGTACCTTTCTTTCCTCTGCTGTGTGTTGGGAGTCCTATCCCTGCCTGACTCATTCTGTCAAGCCTTTTGTGACTCATTGCTTTATTTGCACCTCAATTAGATCTCACTTTCAAACTCTACCTTTATTGTTTGGGTTTAAAGATTTGTACCCCAAGCACACAGATGGATCACATAGTCCTAGAAGGTCTTTGGATGTGATCTCTTGCCAGAGCAGCCAAAGTTTGGTGTCAAGATGTTCCTCAGAAGCAAAAAGAGCTAAAATGGTATATACTCACTTATATCGAGACACTAGTCCAAGGTGTACGTCTCCATGAAAAACTGTACCTACCAGGAAAGTGGGTAAGAGGGGAGGACATCCTATTGAGACTTTAGGTGTGAGAAGCCTGGGAGAATGAGGAAATAGAAGGATCCAGCGGGTCGTGGAAAACTACAGGCGAGTCTGGGCCCTGGGGTCCTCCGCAACTATGGCAACAGCCAAGGAAAAAATAGGCAGTAAACCTCGAACCCCTACCCAGACTAGCCGATGGACAGGACATTCCCCACTGTTGAGTGGAGAAGGAGATCTGACTTTCACACAAACTCTGGTGCCCCATATTTGACCACGTCCCTTGGATGGAGATGCCTGGTGGCACTCAGAGGAAGAATAATAGGTCACCAAGGAGAGACTTGATACCCTATGAGCATATTCAGGGGGAGGAGGTCCCCCTCAGTCACAGACATAGGGGAGGGGAGTAGGGGGGAAGTAGGAGGAAGGGAGAAATGGGAGGATACAAGGGATGGGATAACAACTGAGATGTAATATGAATAAATTAATAATAAAAAAAGATGTTCCTCATAAGGATAGCAGGCTACCAAGAAGAGACTTGATACCCTATGAGCATATACAAAGGGAAGAGGTCCCCCTCAGTCACAGTCACAGTGAAAGGGAGTAAAGGGAAAATGGGAGAGAGTGAGGAATGTGAGGACACAAGGATAAGAATTTAGATGTAATATGAATAAATTAATAAAATATATTTTAAAAAAGAATGTTCCTCATTTGCTTGTTTTCTTCCTCTAGAGATAGGAGCTCTCAATTAATCCCCAGTCTCAGAAGATCACTGTCCTGTGAGCCCAGTTTGCTCCCATGAGCCCTTGTCTCTGCCTCCCTGGGCCGGAGTTACTGGAGACAAACACATATCCAGCAGTTATAGAAGATCTCAGATGTTCAGTTTGATCCTCTGGCTTTTTGGCAAGCACTTTAATTCATAAGTAACTTCCCCAGCTTAACTTTAACAAAATGTTATATTGGTACTAGAAAAAAATTAATCATTGCCCCTGGAAAATAGGCTGAGGCATCATGTGCCTGTTTCTCGTTTAATTTTGTTTATTTTATTTATTTATATTTCACTTGTATTATGGTTTTGCTTTTGGATTTTTGTTTTGACTGATTATTTCCTACAGAGAGAATAAAGAAAGCATTGTAGAGATGAGTGGATGGTGAGGTAGAGAAGGTTTGGGAGGAATTGGGGAGGAAAAACTATAATTATAATATATTATATGAAAACGTTTTTAAATAAATAAATGAAGAAAAAAAGAGATGAGAACTATGAATCAGAAAACAGGATGTGTTTTTTGTTAATTAAACATTTTTTACTTTTTGCATATTCATTTATATTACTACACATATATACAATAAACTTCCTATAGCAAGAACCATGACACTATCAGGAATCATATAAATGATACATTCTTAGTTTTTTGGCTATTTGAATTTGACAGCCTTGAAGAACACATCTTTCCTATCTTGGTGTATCTAAAATTCTGAATGTAACTCAATCTCCATCACATCTTGTCATTATCAACTTAAAACATCTATCTAGACTTAAAAACATCTTAACCCCTAAATAACTAAGCTTCATTTTAAAACTGAGCTACCTGGTCTTCAACTCCTCCAATACTTTGAAAGTGCTAGTGCAGGCTGCTTAGGATAAATAAATTATACAACTTAATTGTTAGTTGAACAAATCATGGTAATGTCAATTACTAGTCTACTTTTATCACAAGAATATACATCTTAGGTACAGCAGATAGATATGATTCTATCGAAAGATAAGGTAGGATAGTTAGATAAGGTCTTCGAAAACCTCAAGACATTCAGAATATGGCATTTAAAATGTTTTTATTAATTTAAAGCCTCATTGACAATGAGACACGTTAACTCCAAGAAAGACCCAGCTCAAAGAGGATGATGAGCATCAAAGTACCTCCTTATGGAGATGGCTTCAATGTGCCACTGGGCAAAATGTCCTCATTTCTTCCACAGACAGAATTCTGCCTAAAACAGGGCAAGCTTAGATGCAGGCAGGGTCAAAGGCCGAACTCTGCCAAGACAGGGTAAGCAAGTCCGCAATAGTTCCTGCCTCATAAATAGGTCTGTCAGATTTATTGGGCTACAAGGTTGAAGAAAAATGCTCCAACATTACAGAGAGTTTTAGGTTACTATTCAGGTAGCAAATTGTCTCTGTCATCTTCCTCCTAGGAAAACAACTAACCTGGACTCCTGGCATACTCAGGTAATCAAGTTTATTTCTTCTCAGGATGTGTTTTTTTTTTTCCTTCTACTCATCTATAGGTCTTGGTTGATGGCCTCCAGTAGGATTTACCAGCTCTTGGTTTGAGTAGTAGAACAGAACAAAAGTCTCTTGGAGTACCTAGATATGGTTATGATTATGCATTTGCTCGCTCTTTATCCTCTCTCAAATATGAGATGCCAGTGGGGTTGTGTGTACTCTCTTTTAATTTTGAAACAATCTGAACCTTTCTAGCTTCTTAACACATTGTCCTTCTCAAAATCAGTCATTCTCTCCTCTCTCTCTTTCTCTTCCCTTCCCTCCTCCTCTTTCTCTCTCTCTCTCTCTCTCTCTCTCTCTCTCTCTCTCTCTCTCTCTCTCTCTCTCTCTCTCTCTCTCTAGTAGCCTACATCTGGGTATGTATTATGTTCTTTTCATAGAGTAGAAAAAGTTTACACCCCAGAATAACACTTCCTATTACAAATTCAGTTTCCAATATAATTATCCAATTTGATTCTTATTAAACTACTCAACTAAAATATTGTTTGGAATTTTCTATTTGTAAAATAGATGTGAAAGGTAATATTGGTATTTTCAGGTATTATTCATGAAATTACTTATATTATTTGGCACATAGTAGGTACTTAGTAAATATTTTAACATTCCAACATTTATATAAATATTGCTGATAATTTGGTCATAGTCTTGACTAATACTTGTTTACATCTTACATTTCTCACATTTCGTTCCCATGTCCAAAAGACTCTCTGATATCCTCCTTTAATTCAGGGTATTCAAGATCCTTGGTTCTCTGTGCCCTCTTTATCTACCTTATTCTTAACTCTGGTTTGTACAACTTAAGTAATTCTATGAAGTAAAAAAAATTAAAATTATCCAGATTTTCCTACCTTTATCTACACGTTTCAAGTACCATAATTAATAAAATTATGACATTCCTTAAAATCTGTTCTATATTGGTTCATTGACATAGTTATTTTAAAATCTCTCAGGTAGAAAGGATGTTTTTTTTTCTCAATTGGACTGCCACAGTCAAATCATAAATCATGTACAGTTTCCTTGCTTTTATTTTTCATTTAATTATGCATCTAGCAATAATTTAGTAAAAATATCAAAGAAAGCCACACACCTACAAAGGAGCCTGAATCATAAAATGAAAAATAGACAGCATCTTCAACAAATGGTGTTGGTCTAACTGGATGCCTACATATAGGAAATGCAAATAGATCCATATTTACCATGCTGCACAAAACTCAAGTCCAGTGGGTCAAAGTCCTCAGCATAACACCATATACACTAAATCTATTAGAAGAGAGGGCAGGGAACAGCCTTAAATTCCTTGAAACCGGAGACAACAACCTGAACAGAACACCAGCAGTTCAGTTCCTAAGATGCTATTGAGATCCTAAGATCAATAATAGGACCTCTTGAAATTGAAAAGTTTCTGTACCATAAAGAGCACTGTCAATAGAACAAAGTAGCATCCTACTTTGATTGGGAAAAGATCTTTATTAATCCTACATCCAACAAAAGTTTCTCTGTTGGATGTAGGATAATATCCAAAATATATAAAGAACTCCAAATCTTAAACACAAACAAAATGACCAAATTAATAAAATGGGGCATAGAGCTAAACATATAATTCTAAGCAGAAGAATGCTGACTGGATGAAAAGCACTTAAAGAAATGTTCAAAATCCTTCGTCATAAGGAAAATGCAACTCAAAATGATTCTGAGATTGCTTTTCACACCTATCAGAATGGGTAAAATCAAAAGCTCAAATGACAGCACATGCTGGTGAGGATGTGGAGAAAGGGGAAAATTCCTCCAGTGATGGTGGGAATGCAAATTTGTACAACCACTTTTGAAATCAATCAGGTGCTTTCTTAGAAAATTGGGAATAGTTCTACCTCAAGACCTAGCTATCCCACTCCTAGGCCTGTACACAAAATATGATCCACCATAAAGCAAGGACATTTGCTCAACTATGTTCATAGCAGCTTTATTTGTAATGACCAGAATCTGGAAACAGCCTAGATGTGCCTCACTGAAGATGGATAAAGAAACTGTGGTACATTTACATACTGGATTACTATTAAAAACAAGGAATCGTGAAACTTGCAGGCAAATGATTGGAAATAGGAAATACTATTCTGAATGAGCTAATCCAGTTCCTCTGAAACCTTCTCTACCTCACATCCACTCAACTCTACAGTGCTTTCTTTACTCTCTCTGTAGGAAATAATCAGTCAAAACAAACGTCCAGGAAGAAAAATAGAATAGACAGAGGTTGAGGTCAAAGAGAATGAACAAGGTAGAATAGGAAGCCCAGAGAGAAATAAGAGTAGAGCTCAGATCAGGGGGGAAATTAGGGGAGGGACGTCAGAAGGCCTGCAGAGAAAAGAGAAACTGTTGGCAGGGACATCTCTGTGACAAGCTGGAGACCTAAGTCAGGATAGGCCTCTAAGAGAATATGAGGGGGGACTTTAGCTGAGACTCCTAATAACCTTGCAGATTGAAGAAGACGTCCTCTAACTAGATAAGACTCCTACAGGAGGGAGGAGAACACCAAGATACTTGCAAAAAATTCATCTAAAACTGACTCTGCCTACAAGATGTGCAGGGATAAATATAAAGCAGATAGATGAGAGATTAAGGCAACATCCAACTAATGCCTGGCCCAACCCAAGTCCCATCCCATGAAAGAGAGCCAACTCCTAACACTATTAAGGATACTCTGCTATGCATGTAGACAGGAGCCTAGGAAAATTGCCAAAAATTGTTCTCTGAGAAACTCTACTAGGTAGCAGTTCAAAACAGAGGCTGAGACTCAGAGCCAAACATTGGTTTAAGTATTGGGAGTCTTGGGAAAAAGTGGGGCAAAGAATTAAAAGGACCTATCAGTGTTAGGAGCTCCAGAAGAAGACCAAGGGCACCAGCTAACCATGGCCCAGAAGGGCTAGTGGAGTCTGAAACACCAAACAAGTGTCATTCACAGACTGGAGCATGGTCATCTACATAGATATGGCAGACAGGCAGCTCAGTCTTCATTTGGGTCCTCTAGTAAGAGGATCAGGGGCTGTCTCTGACGTGGGCTCTGTTATCTGATTTTTTTTTTTCACTTCCCACTGACAGGAATGCCTTGCTTGGCCGCAGTGGAAGAGGGAAAGCTCAGTTATGAGTTAACATGATGAGATGGGGTGGGTAGGTAGGGGAGCACCCCTTTTCTGAGGAATAGGGGAGGCAGATGGAGGAGGGACAGTGGAACTGGAAGGAAAGAAGATAATGGGCTATGACTGCCATGTAAAGTGAATAAACAAACAAATAAATGAATAATAAAAAAATCTACTTTTAAACCTTTACATTACATAAAACCTAGGCTTAAATAAGACCTCTGAAGTGAATCTGCACCCTGTAACCAGACAGCAAAATTGGTAGCTTCTGTCTAACTTCCCAGGTTAATCTGACAGTTCCTGCCAGGGCACTCATTTTCACAGGCCCCTATTTCATCCTAGCATATATACACTCCATTTACATAAGTATGGAGCATAGTAAATATTTACTTCAACCCATAAATATTTATTACTAGTTTAACAGTAAAAACATACAATAGAACATATGTTATTGAAAATTTAGCATCTATGCAAACATTAAGTTTTATATTGAAAAGCAGCCCCAAAAGAAATTGTCAAACATCATATCTAAATCAATTTTGCATTAATATATAGTTAATATGGTACAAGAACACTTAACATATTATTAAATTTAGAAAGAAATTTGATATAGTAGATAATTATATATTCATACCTACAAAGTTTGAAAACTAACATAGGCATGAGGTGACACAACATTTAAAAACACGAAATATCCAACTAAGTGAAAGAGAAAGAGAACATGCTTTACTAACTATACAAAAAGTTGTGTCTTTCTGAAGTGGATATAGCTCTTTATTACATTGATCAAACATTGCATCAAATTGTGTGTAAGTTAATTAAATTCAAAAAGCAGAAACTATTGAAGTTATTCCCTGTTCACAAGAAATGTAAGTAGATAAAATTACAAAAGTTTTAAAAACACATTTATTAATTTCAGTCTTTCCAATTATGTTAGACTTCTTTTTTGATACCAAATAAAGCCTCTTGATGAAATCAATATACTCTACAACAATATATAAGAAAAATCCTATGAAGATGCATGTTCATCAGTAGTTAGAATAAATATTTTATTCCCATTTCTACTTTTGAACATCTTCTAGAATTAAAGTTTATCTTCTCAGTTTAGCTGAAATTTTTTGGAGTGCTATAATGGAAAGTACATCAGCTCTTGAACAGAACAAAACCATTATCCCCTAAGGATAAGAAGAGCATGTCCATTTCCTCACTTTTGTTCTTTGGTGAAGATCAGACAGTATGAACCACTCTGAAAACTTGTCCAGTTTCTAATGTGGGCTATCTGTGGAGTGACAAAATGCTGTTTCACTATTCCACACACACACACACACACACACACACACACACACACACACACACAGACACACACAGACACACACACACACACACACACACACACACACACACACACACACAGAGCTCTAAAATGGATATTATGTGAAGAAAACTATCTTTCAGTTTGAGTAAATACTGTAGTATGTTTTACCTTAATGAGTATAAATACTCTTCAGTTCCTTCCACTTCAATATTCTGTGTCTTATTTATTCAAGGATGATTTTTCTAGTGATAGAGACAGAATTAAGTCTACCACAGAGATTCAAGTAAGTCAGTCACATCCCTGTGTAAATAAGCCCTGGAGAAGCACTACTGAAAAAAAGCCTATGCATGTGGCATTTGCACTCTGTGCAGCCATTCTGCAGAAGTGGATGCTACATCAAACACCATCATTTCCTCCTTCTTCACTCTTAGAAAGCATCTCATGGGGAAAATGTATGTCACTACTTGTTTTGTAGTGATTGACTGTAGAAAAACACTAAAAATTGACAAAAGTTATTTTATCTTAGTATCTGTACGTATAATTGTATATAGTAACTATTGCCACTCTCAATTTCATATCACTACAGGCCTTACCTATCCACTTGAAGCCAAATAAGTATTTCCCCATCTATCTGTTATTAACAGTTTATATACTCTTGATTACATGCTCTCTTTTCCTCTTACTATAAGGTAAAAGGTCTTAGGATGATGAAATATTCTTAATGTATTTCAAAAGATTTACAAAGAAGAATTTTAAGAGCTTGGCAATAGTACCAGTGGAACCTGTCTCATCAGTCCATGGTATCAGGAAAGCCCCTTTGATTCAACACATCAGATCATGTGGTTGAGCCAGACAAACTTATAGAATCCTGTAACCACAGCACTTCAGAGTCTGAGACAGTAGAATCTTCAAAGCCAGCCTGGGCTAGAAAATGAGTTCCATCCCTAATAACCTTATCATTTATGCACTGTCAAAATGAATCTCACTCATTTTTATGTACATAGTTTACCAAGTAACTATAAAATATAAAACATATGCAGACAACTTTCACCTTTAGTAGTTAACTTTAAAATGTATTGTGTATATGTGTTTCTTGCTAGACAGCAAGTGGAACAAGTATTTAGCATAGTAATGGAGAGTAAGAAGCAAAAAGGTCACTGTTTCCTGAGAAAGACTCATGACTGCTAAACTACAGAAAAGCATTGCCCCTGTAGAAGTCTTATTGTTGCTTAATCACCTGTTTTTATGTGTACATGCATAGGTAGGTGCAAGTGTACTTCTATATGTGCTGATTTCTATACATATAATTTCCTAAATATAACCTGATCAATCTATATGGTACTTAATGCAAACTTCTCAGTCCGTATAATGTTACTTTTGTGTACATGTTTTCAGTGTTGAACATTTGGTATTGAATTGCTATTCCATGAGGAAGACTATTTTTTCTTGTTCTCAACGTTGTGACTATAGTTTGACGTGTAAGGTTCAGACCTTGTGGTGTTTCTGCTGTCTTCTCTTGTGTATCTATTATTGTCCTTCTTCTGCTCCTATTTAGGAAGTGATGTTGGTTAGACTTCGTGTGTCAAGCTTCTAACACTGGTAGGAGATACATTTATTTTTCTCTCTTTTCTTTTTTTTTTTTTTTATACAGGGTTTCTCTGTGTAGCCTTGGCTGCTCTTGACTCATTTGTAAAACTCACAGAGATAGGCTTACCTCTGCCCGCCTAAGTGCTGGACTTAAAGGCATGTGCCACCTTGCCTGGCAGGAGACACGTTCTTATAGAAAACTTCATGAGGAACTCACATTTTTTCTTTTCCTTGTGTGTGTATGTGTGTGTGTGTGTGTTTTCTTTTTTAGTAAATATTTTACATATACATTTACATTATTACACATATATAAAATAAACTAGATACAGCAAAAAGAACCATGAAATAATCAGGAATCATATATATATATAAAACATACATATATATATATTACATTCATTTTGCTTTGGCTATTTGTATTTGTCATCCTTGAAGAAAACACCTTTCCTATCTTGGCGAGCCTAAAATTCTGAATGTAAATCAATATCTATCATATCTCGTCATTTTCAACTTAAAACATATATCTAGACCTAAAAACATCTTAACCACTAAACAACTAAACTTAATTGTAATACTATACCATTTGTTCTTCAACCCCATCAGAGACTTGAGAAGGAATAAAATTAATTACCTGAGTATACAGGGAGTGCAAGTTGGCAGCTTCCCAAAAGAGAAGATGATAGAGAAAGTTTGCTGTCTGAACAGTCGCCCAAAATCCTCTATAACATTGGAGCATCAGCTTCAGCCTTCTGGTCCAATATAACTGACAGACATATTTGTGAGGCAGGAACTATCGAGGACTTGCTTACCCTGTCTTGACTGAGTTTGGCTGTCAAATCTGCCTACATTCAAGCTTGCTGACTCTTAGGCAGAATCCTGTCTGTGGCAGAAATGAGGATTTTTTGCACAGTGGATGGTTTGACAAGCTGAAGGTTGTTTTCTAGGGCTCCCCAGTGGTTTCATCATGATGGTGGACTTGGAGTGTTGGAGCCTGCACCCAACTCAGCACAGCTGGCTTCCCTGTCTGTATCCCAGTTGGGTCAGGCAGGAGAGGAGTAGGCTGACAGAGTTCAAAGCTAAAAGCTGTTCAGGTACCCTATAGTCCCTTTTTAAACAGCAGGGCTCTGCCTAACTACTCTGTGTTCCATATGGGCTATGGCAGTAAGCAGCTGTGGGGGACACAAGAGATCCAAGCCCAAAGCTGCTTTTGTGTCCAAATGCTACAAATATTGAAAATATATCAATGATATAAAAATGCTCAATAGAACATGAAATCATAATTATTATTATTATGTAATAAGGGATTACAAACTTAAATCACCAGATAATACCAATTTTATCTAATATAGCTACATTTCAAAAGTGCTTAAGCCAAATTTCTGTAAAAATATGTTCCTCTATATGTTAGTCACCATGTAATTCCACTATTAAAAATGTGTTTTTAGATAAATACAGTTTACCAGCCAAGGAACTTCTAATAGAATGAGGAGCAAATCTATAGAAATAATGAGAATTATTCCCATCCTGAAAATCATCTATGCCAGCCTGTTATGCTGAAATACAAAGGAATCCTACTCAGGCCTCACATCAGCTGAACAATTAGAACTAAGAATGATGACTACAGACCAGACTTCCATCACACCCACAGAACTTTGACAGGTGACAACAATGCTGTGGGTGACCTAAAACACAAAGAATGCCTATAATGAAGGTAAGGTTACCATTCCATTACAAGATGAAATTCTTATGCAGATTTTATTGTGAATCTTTCATTTATAGTGAACTGAAGGCATGCTTATTTTTGCAGGGAAATTTGCAGGGCTTTTGGTGTACATTTATGATGCTCAGAAATGTTTCTACTAAGACAAGGATGCTTCTACACAATCCTTGGCAGTTCTGTGTACATGAAGGGCATATCACTACTTTAAATTGGGGAGTACATTATATTGATTGTTCAATATAAATGTTCTTAGCCCAAAAAACAATTTTAATCTTGATTCTGGGACCTATTAAAGACTTTTGAGCTTTAACCCATGAATTCACCCGAACTGTCACCAAGAACTGGCTATCATCAGGAGCACTAAACATTTATCAAGTGAAAATGTCAGATATGACATCAGGCTTGACCACATTAAACCTCCAAGTCAGTGGCATCAGCAAATGCCTCTAACATCAAAGGGACATATCAAGGTGATACTCGTCTCTCCTTTCAAAATTATAGATATAACAGCAAATTCCATTTTGTCTAGTAAATCAATAAGGTAAATACATTATGACTGTGATCTCTAACTATATTTTTGCAGTATATGTATACTGCAGTAAGGTCAGCATATCAGAAGATGACTACCAAATAATAGGAAGTTTATTATAGTTACAATTCCCAACAGGAAGCATTTCACACCACAAAGTCCCCACAGAGAAGCATAAAGTTGATCAATAGACAAACATTGGGAAAAGAGAAATTGTAAGGAAAAACTGTGAAGAATCCTGTAAAAGGAGTTAAGTGGGTTTTAGCATTAAAGGTTTAAAATAATTTCAATATCCTTAAGTGGACTGTGGCTGTTTCTAGCTATCTGACATCTGGTCCTGTGCTGATTAGGACCAGAGGTACTTTTATGTAGTACCAGAAAGTGTGAAAGCATAATACAGAAATGTGGGGTGTGCATTCTGATTGATGGGAGAAATGTTAATCATTTTTCTGAGGAGGATTCCTCACAAGAAACAGTGTAAAAAACTAGAGGCTGATATTAACACAATACGTTCATGAACTAGGTAGCCAGAAGAAGGTATATGGGTCATAAGCATGACCATGCTTTAAAGAGCCATTACTTTGTGGCTGTTTGTTTAGATTGAAACATTGTCGTAGCAGGGAGGAGTAAAGCCATGAAACTCATGCAAAACTCACAATGCTCATGTGTTCCCCAAAAGGTTGTTTAACGTCAAGTACTGTAAAGAGAGAAGAGACTCATCTTGGGGGTAGCTTTCAGAGGAATCATTAATTTAATGTTTGTTAAAAATCACCCACAATATGAGGGCTGATTACATTTGGGTTACACAGCTGCTAGATACACCTATGCTTCTGCTAAGAAACCAAAATACACTATTGGTTTACCAAACTGGACTAAAATGGTATCAGGGATTTGGTCTATTGGTATATATGCACAATGATGAGGTATTTCTGAGTATCTCCAAAGATAAAACAGCATAGAATAATCTGATTTACGGATGTTGAAAGATCTCCCCCCCCCCTCTCTCTCTGTGTGTGTGTGTGTGTCTATATACTTCTGACAAGAAATGTATAGGAATCTGCGTCTTCTATTGACAAGCAATTCAAAAATGACTCTAAAAAACTCCAGTAGAGAAAAATCCCATAGTTCTTTTTAGAATTGCTCCTGGTTGTTTCTCACAGAGAGAAAGATACTAGCTGTTATAGTGTTAAAAGAGATCATGCAAGCTGAGGGGAGAGAAGCAGTCAATAGTTATACCCAGCTGCAAAGCCTATGAATAACACCTGGGACTCATCTTGATATGGCTATTAAAAAGCACTTGATTATCATATCCAGTCTTAATGGTTACAAAACATAATAATGACCACTTAACAGTGCAGTAGTGACTCTTAAATACTGGTATAATCCACAAAACACCTGTTTGTATTTAAGGCTCACTCTGTAGAAGTAACTCATGCCTGTTACTACTACACGTGGCTGGGGAGGTGATGGAAGTAAGAGGAGTTACCCATCACTACTACCAGTTTCTTAAACAAGTATACTAACTAATTGCATTCAAAATACATATCCTTATATTCATACAGAAGGAAAGTTCTAACCACTCAGCAGAGAAACTTCTCTTTGCAGAAGATGGCGATCACTGGTCAAAATGCAGAGAACAACTGACTGTGGGTTGTCAATGACCAAATAAAACATTCACAAAACTTTACAACAGCACCTTCCTATGCTTAAAGCTTGGGAGTATTGAGGGAGATTTGTAGAAAGATTGTAAGAGCTAGAGAACCATAATCTGCTGCAAGATAGTCTCTTTATAAACGAAACAAAGACAGAAACCTGGGCGATAGGGATGCAGGATGAATCTTAGAGGAGGAGCTAGGGAGGGAGGGATGACCACGATAAAGAAAATTATATGAGATTCTTAAAGAATTAATAAGTATACTATATTGTTTAAAAACATGTTCAAGGGGCTGGAGAGATGGCTCAGAGATGAAGAGCACTGACTGTTCTTCCAGATGTCCTGAGTTCAATACCCAGCAACCACATGGTGGCTCACACTCCTCTATAACGAGATCTGGCGCCCTCTTCTGGCAAGCAGGCGTACATGCAGGTAGAGCATTGTATACTTAAAAATGAAGGAAATCTTTTTAAAAAATACAAAAATAAAAAGAGATGTTTCAAAATAGAATAGCCATCATGAATGGGTGGAAGGGAAGGGTCTAAAAGAGAGGATAGGAAGAGGAGGAGAACAGAAGGAAAGAGTACTGACAGTGTAACTGAAATAGGTACGGGGACATCTCTGGGATTAGCTAGAAACATAGTGCAATGGAAACTCCCAAGAAGCTGTGATGGTAACTTTAGCTATGTCTCCTAGCAGTGGGGGATATCGAGCCTGAAAAGGACATCTTCTGCAACCAGGTGAGACTTCTAGTGCTGGGACTGGGATACCAACCCAGCCACAAAAGTTTCTACCTACAATTTGTCCTGTCTACAAGAAAGATGCCACAGAAATTAAGGGAGTGGCCAACCAATGACTGGTCCACTTGAGACTTGTGCCACAAGGGGTACCCCACTCCTGACACTGCCTGGATGGATGGCCAAGAACCGGAGGCTAGATAGCCCAGATCCTCAGATAGAATCAACAAGAATAGCACACACACACACACACACACACACACACACACACACACAGAGTCAAAGAAATAATCCCTAATGATATTCTGCTATACTCATAGATTTCTGCCTAGCCCAATTGTAATCTGTGAGGCTTCACCCAACAACAGATGAAAAAAGATGCAGAGACCCATAGTGAAACACTAGGCAGAGCTTGGGAAATCCTGCTGAAGAAGGGAGAACGGATGGTAGGAGCCAGAAGAAGGGCCAAGCACACCAAATGAAAACCTACAGCATCAACTAACCTGAACCCCTATATAGTGTCTCACAGAGACTGAACCACCAATCAGGAAGCATGGGTGGGACTTAGATAAGCTCTCTGCACATTTACGATAGTACAGCTTAGTCTTCCTGTGGGATTCCAACTATTAGGAGCTAGAACTCTGTTGCCTGCCTTTGGGAGCCTTTCCTCCTACTGGGTTGCCTGGTCTACCCTTAATTGGAGAGGAGGTGCCTGGTCTTACTGCAACTTGATATGCCAAAGCCAGTTGATAACCATGGATGTCCTGCCTTTTCTAGAAGAAAAATGGGGATGGGTGCGAAGAGGGGTGTTAGAAGGAGAGAAGGGAGAGGAAATTGCAATCAGGATTTTATATATATATATATATATATATATATATATATATATATATATAATGTTAGTAGAACTATATTAAAAGAATTTATCATATTTGTTAACTCTGTTATTTGTTTTAATGCACAGACACTTGGCAAAGGTAATAATATAAACATATGCTCTGGGCTTGTAAGAAACATATTTGCAGATTTACAAACTGAAAGACCAGAGAGTCTTGAAAACAGATACTTTGTAGAGAACTTAGCAAAAGTTAGAACACAGAAGCATGGCCATTTTCCAAGTAAATGTTGATGGGCATATAGCAGAAACTCTTAACTATTGCCTGGATTCTGTGACTTGTGTACGTAGTGAATTCTAGGACAGCCAAGTTTATTTTTTTAGCATGACTCCATCTCTAAATCAAACAAACAAGCCAAGATTCTAATGTCTCCTGAATCCCTTGTCCAATGATTATATCATTAAAATAACATGAAAATAAGTCATGACAAAGTTTAATGCCACAAATAATCCTCATTTTCTTACTTTGTACTTGTGTCTCATAGAAGGTGTTGATTGGTATCTAAGTTGAATTGTGTTTACTCTGAAGAATTAACTGATATATTAATGATCACTTAATGGATAGAAGTACTTGGACCTGGTGATCATGTCTAGCAGTTGGCAAGATGGTGGTTAGGAAGACAGGTACGAATGGGTCACAAGTCACTCATCATCTTATAGGATGGCTTGGGATTCTTCACAAGAAGATAGGCATGTTCTACATGTAGAAAAGAAGTACTCTGTAGGAACTTCACAGTTTATTTAGGAAATGACAGATAGGACCAGACTGAGGAGAATTAGACACAGACCTCAAAGAACTATACCTCAAAGTATTAGGAAATAACATCTAATTATTTTTAAATTGACCACAATTTTCAAGTTTAAAACTACAGCAATGCCAAAGCTACCAAAATAATTTTCAATTTTGAAGATTAAAATGATATTCTTTATATGTTCTTCTCTTAGACTGGGATCCAACAAGTAAAAAGACAATGCTAAGTATTAATTAACTAAAGTAGATATTGTTTTATGCTATTCTATCTTCAAATTGAATTTCTCTACTTCTCATTTTTCCGAACTGCTATATAGGAAGCAGTCTGTATATCAATAACACCTGTTATTAATTATAAGCTAGGGCTCTTTTAAAACCTTCCCTAAATTCAAATGTCTTGCTAATATATAAATGAGACCATTGCAATCTGCAAATTATTCTCAATGGACTTGACAGCTTTTCCAAATGCTTCTGCTAAAACAGTCTTTGAACTTATAAAAATACTCTTCATCAAGAAAATTATTGAACAGATAACTAAAGTAAGTAATTTTTCTAGGTCAGGAAATTCATTTATCTCATTGTGTATCCAACATCTTAACATGTCGTAACATGATTTCTTTGAAGATGTAGCAGCAGCTTGTCATTTTATCTTGAAGCAAGGGATTAATATTTCTTAAGGTACCTGAATCTTTCATAAAGTTTTACGGGATTGTTTTTGAAAATTACTCTTTACAGTGTTTTAGGCTTTCTCTAAAATGATCTGTTGTCCGATTTAATGAATATGTGAATAAGGCTCCCAAAAGCCAGGTAAAAGAGGTTCTGCTGTTATGTCAGTGCTTACTCAATAACTTTAGACAGACAGGCCTTGATGAGAGAGGTGTAAATTATGCGTGGGTTCAACTATAGGATGTTCCTGTGCCAGGATGATGTAGCTACTGTCATGGCTAAGTACCCAATATATGAATGAAAGAGAAAGTGGTGTACTCTACATTCATATACTGTAAATTGTCAGCAACCCTTGGGTTCCTTTATCTCAGTGATGGTAATGTTTTGTTCTCATACATGAGTACATGTTTCTTATGGCCAACAGTTTTTCTCCCAGAACTATAAACATATACTTAAAAAAAACACTCTGCCTTATTGACACAGTATTACATACAAAGTAGTTACCATGGGACACTTCTACTATGAGAAAATTTCAGCAATAGGCTCACACCTATAAATTTCCTGACAACCATGTTTTACCAATGAAAAGACAATATTTTCCAAAATTATTAATACCTTGATATATTATACTTATGAGAACATATAAAAGAAAATCATCTTTTGAGGTCAAGATACCATCCTGAACTAATTACTTACCTTCTTCATATAGCAATCCATGTATGATAATCTTTCCTCCGTGACTGAAGTGCAAGGTTCCAACAACTAAGAGGACTGCAAGTCAAATTACCTGCAAAAGTGCTTGTTTTCCTTCTGGTCCTATAATGTTGAGCTTAATAAATTAATTCCATCCCCAAGGGAGAAATGTTTCCACCAGGAGACATGGTCATGGTTGCATTAAATTGGATGTCCAGATTGCTCCTGGCCATTTGGTCTCCTCATGCTGCTATCATCAGCAGGAAGTAAAAGCGGTTCCTGTAGAAGCTGGAGCCATTGATCAATCACTTCCAGAGCTCATTGATTCAATCCTAGCAGCTGCTCAAACTGCCTCGCAGCTCTGAGGATTCTACTGTTCTCCGCATTTATTCAGTTTTCTCCTAAAATGGATAGACCGCCATTTTGAGCCCATACATGCTACCGCTTTCAACAGATGTAAGAAAGTTCATTTCTTGCCTCCAGTTCAGGCAAAATGAGAGATAGAAATATTCCATTTGAAAATGAAGAGGCTTTGGTTAACTACTATCAATATAGTCATTTTTACATGGTAGATTTAGATCCAAGAGAAGATGCCATGTTTATATATAAAACAGGATCACTGTAACAATCAAAACTTAAGTGTTATTTTACACCTTGAATTACAGAAATATCCTAAAGAGATCATTTCAGAAAAGTAAATTCCTTTGATACTTTTACAACACTGTGAGCAAATATCCAGCATAAGTTTCTCCGAAGACAAAGCTTATCTTGCTCATGAGCTCAGAGGGTTTTCTTCATGACTGTTTTGTGCCACTGGCTCCAAAAGAACATCAAAGTGAGTGTAGCATGTCCTGAAGGAATGTCCTTCATTCACAAATTACAGGAAGCCGACTGAAAGAAGTGGCCTAGGGATGAGGTGGAACCTTGTCGGACGTGTTACCAGAGTCCTATGCCCTCCAATTATACCCTGCATACTTAGTAAGCATAGCCTACCAAAATGTGCTACCATAAGGGACATTTCTTGTTTAAACCAGAACATTTTTAGTTGTGTAAACATTATTGCAATATTATTTGATTTTTTTGAAAAGAAAAGAATTTCTACTCCCACCTTGGTATAAACTAAAATATTAATCTGGAGACTCTAATTACTATGAAACAACAGAAATAATGTTATTTCTAAGACTCTTCATATAACTTACTGTTTTCAACATCATTTTTAAATTCTCTCTTGTGTTTTGGTCTCCTTAATTTTTATTTGTTTATTTTTGTGTTTCCAAAATTGGAAATATATCCCAAACCATTCTGTTACATTATGTCACACTAACATAGAGTCTTTATAATCTGTGATAATTTTTAAACTTTAAACTCTCATTGTACGGACCAATTTTTGTACATTATTTCTACTATTGCATGTTTGAAAATACTTGTAATTGACTTTCATTTATAGTGGTTTTATTTCTGCTACCTTATCAAAACCCTTGGGCATCAAAAGTTACCAACCCCCTCAAAAAAAAAAAAAAAAAAAAAAAAAAAAAGACCATAGATGCTCCCAAGGTACATTGTAAATAAATTATATAATCTCAAAATTTTTTTTACCTCTTCCTCAGCTCTTCGATGGAATTGTTTTATACCACCAAGATATTTATTTAATGTATATAATCTATCTTCACTTGCTAACTAAAATAAGTATAAACTTTAATAATATCTTTGTATAAAGTGTTTGAAGGATATTTATGTAATACTTTATAGTTTCAGAACTAATTAGGAATACTCCAGTTAAGACTAACAAAAAATATAAAAAACTTCAAACATCAATAATTTATAAGATTTTTTAGAGCCATCAGGCATCACATGTCTTTTAATACTCCCTGCTTCTCTAGGCTTACTAATCTACATTATGAATTAGTAGAAAGTATATAAAATTAGATATTTAACATATTTATAAAGAAATTTGTCTTTCATCAAACACTCATAAAATGCTACATAGTGTTAGTTTGCATTTTCTTTTATTTATTTATTTATTTATTTATTTATTTATTTATTTTTTAGTTTGCATTTTCAATTTTTGCTTCCCCATCTTTATCGCTATTTTTTGCTATTCAGTACTACAATTCTGAGACTTAAATATGAATATAAATAGTAATATTGAATATTTCTTTACAAAAATGAAAACAGAAAAGCTAATTTTGTTTTAATGCTATTTTCCAAGCTTCAGTTATGATTGACTGTTTTTTTTCCTTAATTATTCTAAAAATAGATATTGCTTTTTCTGATATTTCAGTTAGTTGAAATTCTTTAAATCGTTTACTGTATTTCACGTGATAAGTGAAATATTCCTCATGTATTATGCTACTTTCAATATAGAAGTACACTTTTAGAAAACAACTTGACGTAAAATATTATTGAGCACTGATTTTAAAACAGGAAAACTACTCTATAAGGAAATGTCATTAATTTTAGCTGTCTTGATACATATTGTCTCCTCCTTGTTATTGGATCTCCCTGTTTCACTCACCTCTTCACCCATCCATAACTACCTGCATTATTTTTCTTTCTAAGGTGATCTATCTGTCCTTTAGTCTATACCCAACCTCTACAGACTGTAGCTTGGCTATCATTTACTTAACAGCAAATATCAACCTATAAGTGATACCATAATTGGCATTCTAGGTCTTGGTTACCTCACTTAGGATAATATTTTTCAAGTTCTCTCCATTTGCCTGTCAATTTCATGACTTTTTAAATAGCTGAGTCATACTCCATTGTGTAAATACAGCACATTTTCTTTATCCATCAATCTATGGAAGAAAATCTAGGTTGTATAAAATGTTTTTAATCTTATTTTTATTTTATGTGAATGGATGTTCTGCCTACATGTCTGCCTGTATCCATGTGTGTACTGGATCCCCTGGACTGGAGTTACAAAGGGCTGTGAGCTGTCAATTTGGTGTTGGCCATTGAACACATCCTCTGAAAAAGCAACCAGTTCTCTTAATGCCTGAGCCATCTCTCCAGCCCTAAATGAATCGTTGTGTAATTGCTTTTGTCAATTTATACCAAACATCCATGTCTTGGTGAACAAAATATCCTCAAAATTGTTCACTGCAAAATAAGTAGAGAATAAGATGTAATTAACAATCCACTAAACATTACATCCTATAAACTATACCATCTTATCTTTGGAAAGATTCTTTACTGTTCTCAATGAAATAGTCCCCCTTTATGTGATTCTATTGTGGATGTTGAGAAATCAGACCTCTCCTTTCCTCTCATATTACAGAATCATCTCTATCAGCAATCTCTTAATTGATTCGTTTCCAGATTCTAGCTGATGTGCTTCTCAGGTCAAAACAAGCCTCCGTCACAGAGGTCCTGATAACTCTGCTTAAATGTCTACTAACAGCCACAGCCCGACAAGCATAGATTTTGTACAACTATGGAAACACAGTCATGTCCAAATACTTAAGCTTTTGGGGGGATGAAAGATAGATTTTTTAAGAGATGGGGCTCCTTTTATATATATTCTAGATCACCCTCCAAGTGCTTTGTCTAGTTTAGCCTGGCCTTCAGTTGGCAATGTACCTGCTTCAACTCCTGACTGATAGCATCTGTGTGCTAACTCATCCAGGTTGGCTAACGTATTTATAACTCAATGAAGCAATAGGACTAGAACCTAGACAAGTATGGGACTAAAGAAAACATTTTCCTTACAATCTCAGGAATAGAAAAATAAACTATTAATGACAAGGCAATGGAATTTTAACTAGTTGTGCAGAATTAAGATGCAAAAACCTAAGAGCCCTAAGGATGGTTCACATCTTCAGACCTGTATAATAAAAAGGCCAATAAAATGTTAGCATAGAGAATGCAAGTCGTCTGAGGCAGATTTTAGTAGTTGAAAGCATTTGAGACATTGTGCCAAATACTCTGATTATTGAAGTAAGAGTTGAAATATTCTATGTTAACTAGATAAAAAAAGCTTAAGGGTAAAGATGTCCCTGACTGAAAAACTTGCCCTCAAGAGGAATGTAAGCCTGAATTGAGAACAAACGTAGCACATACACTTTAATATTTTCAAAAATGATGACTAAAGGTTAACATGCATAAAACAGATTTAGGGGAAATTATAACTCATGGAAATTACCACTGTTGCATTATTCTATGTCATATCATTGATGAAAATGGCATGGAAGTATAAAATGAACTGTGTGGCACTGATCCTAATCTTCATATTGGGATCGTGAGATACTATGGTAAGTATTCCAATGAGGTTGACGATTACACAGAAATGATCAACGGTCTTTAGTAGTTTAAAGAAAAAAGCTGTGAAAACACAAACATTCTTCTAGAGACTCTCTGTGTAAGGAATTAATCATGTTCTGAAAAAGTGAAATTGTGAGTGTATTGTTTGACATGAGCCAGCTGCCATAGATCAGTGTCTCAGACCCACTGGAAATCTGTAATTCCTTCTCAGATTTATGTTCAGAGGAATCTGCAAAGCCTTCCTCTGGTCCAAATGTGAATGCTGGCAGAGTATGCATGCACAAGTGATTGTGAAAAATTGTCCAGACTATGCAAATCTAGCATCGGCAGCTTTCTCTGTAGTGGTTATATTACTAGTATGCCCTAATAATGTTTATTATTAATCTATAAGTGTTATTATGGCAATATTTTCTAACCTGCTAGCCATCAATCAAGACTGCTATATTTAAAAATAGCCTTAGTTAACCTGGAACATGGCAGATATTAATACTCTAAACTATTTCCTATAGTGGGGCAGTCCCATGCCATCTGCTTCTAATAATTTCTGTCAAGCTACCTCCCATCCATAATCCCAAATATTTGCTGTTCTTCATCTGGGCTAAGTCTCTATCCATGCAGGTCATGTGCTTCTCTTCCATCTAACCCATGCTGGCCTTCTTCTCCTCTCCTCTCTTTTTAATAATTAGCATCAAAGTACATCAGACCAACCCCCAACATTTCTCCTTTGGAATGACCGTGGCCTGAGATTGCTCATCAACAGAGCCCTTCTCCTAAGATGAGGCAGCCATTCCCCAGGACCCACACATAGTAAGCATGCTGAGATTCCAGGTTGGTGCATAGTTGGTACCACTTGATCAGAGGACCATAGCACACCTTATCCGACTTCATTCTTTTGCCACCACAGACAGGTTTCCTGACTCAAGCCATGAGAGAAGCAGTGCCTGTGAAGGAGATACTCAACACTGGAAATATCCTATGCCTGATTCATTTATTAAAAATATGTGACTTTAAATTTGACGCCATCATACATCAGTAGATAGAAATAATTAAGTTCTTTATCTTAGAGAGTTATATAGTAAATTGATAAAAATAAAAAACTGGAAATATTTTCATTGTACACAATAAAAAATAGCTCAGTAACATATTTTAGATAAAAGAAGGAATGCACATAATACTTTCTGATTCTTATCATTTAGCAGCTTCATAGCGTATGGATAGATAAATGTGCTCAAATATTCATACAAGTTGATTTTTAAACTCTGGAAGATAAAAGTTCTTCTTAAGTTATTTAAGCTGTTCCCTAGGAGTGGAAAAAGATACCACCCCTCAAAACTGTTCTCAGACATGAGCTTCTGCAAAATGACTACCAGTGTTATGATGAGAAGAGTGGAACACTTCAAGCTCTATTTAAATTATGTTCTTGACTTCTTTCGTGTCTAATTTATGTTCATCTTCCTGTAGAAATTTATAATAAACATCTTTTGCTTCAGAATTTGTTAGTAAATTTGTAAGAGCAAACATGAGGCAGTAGAGTCTTAGAAAAAAAAGATCAATTAATTTAAAAACCACCAGCATAAAATATTTAGAGTATATTCTTAAGGGCTTAGAACACAGAGTGATTCAACCAAAGCAACTTATGTTTTATTTGCAAAGATTTGTTATTTGTTTAAATATTAATATAGTGGTTTTATCCAATTTTTCAAAAATAGATCAGAGACAGGGTCTCTCAAAGGAGAGCAGGAAACTTGTGAACTGTTAAGAAAACTGTAATCGTAACATTCGAGGTGCTACCTCTGTCTTTGCTTTAGACTCTATCAATATTCATGACTGAGCGGATATAGATGTGTTCACCAAGAATGATCACATTTGGATAAACGAAGCAAATGCTGCATGTTTCTTTGCATGTGAAACATGAATAATATTGTACAATGGAGTATTTTTAAATAAATAAGTTATAAATGCCAATAACTTCATGGTGAATTCATTCATCACATTTTAATTTAAATTAAATTAAAAATAGAGTAACCTCCTATAGAAAGTATGTTTAAAAGCATATAGTTAAAATTCATGTACTCTAACATTTTACTTTTATGTGGGTATGCTACAGATCTCATTTTCTCTTTTTTAAAAGAAGTATATAAACTACAACCTCATTTGATTCTATATAAGTCTACAGCAAAATATGCTGTGTCATTTTACAGCAATTAATGGAAACAATAAAGTTACACTAATTATTGTGATTCATAGGACAATTTTTCTTTCATTGTTCTATTAAATATGTACCTTTTCTTTATACCAAGTTCCAGGATATTTATGGAGAACATACTAGAAAACACCCCTTATTGAAGTTTTGCTTAAAAGTCTTTAATTTTAGTGCTGGCCTAAAGTTGGTTTCATATGTTTTTAAATTTACAAGTGCAGAACGTATATATATATATATATATATACTTGTGTGTAAATTCTGTAATGCCATATCTGCTCTGATGATATAGTTGTGTGTGTGCCTCTATCTAATCAATAACTGAACACATACATAAACTATCAGTTGAACAACAAAGAATTTGATGTCTTTGAAAGGACTTGAAGGTCAAAATTTTAAGTTGACAAGGATTTCTCAAAACAAACTAGAAAATCTTTACCTAGAGATATATGGATTAGAACTACATTTGATTATTGAGCTGCTATGCTTAGGAGAATATTTTTGTAGGATTATTGAGTAATATTTATAGTTTCCTTTTTACTTCCAGCAAAGGCTTTAGCCATTATCAAAGTCCCATTTTTTAAACTATGTAGTTAAATAATGCAAATGCCAAGTTAACCACGAATTGAAAATGCAACATATAATTACTTCATTCAACAATTTGTATTGATGATTGCAGTGGTCATAGTGATAATTTAGAAACCATTCCAATTGCAGGAAAAGGGACAACATAGAAAGTTGGCTGTACTTTTCCATCATTGCCCTGGGATTCCTGATTGCAGCTGTCACTGACAGGGACACTAAAGGCCTTATTTGGAATTTCATACAGCAATGTATAAAGACAAGGGATTCCATGTGGACTAAGGAACTTGTCACACTCTTCTACCAACTCACAGAGCCACATGCATGGAGATACTGTCTATATACCTCTAAGGGCTACAAAGTGCATAATTTTTAGACCACTCATCTCAATATTTAACAGTTACTATCTCCTTACTGAATTTTGTGTGTGCTTAAGATGAGAGGGAATAATTATACATTTTATACATATTTTATATTTAAGGGTACCATAATATGGTGCCAACATAGAGCCTAAACACTAGGTGTTAGCATCTTTAGTATAGGAAAGTACTCAGCATTGCTGCTAAAGGAGAAAGATAAACACCAACACAGGTACAAATCCTTTGATAGAAAATTGCTGCTTGCAATATATGCTAGTGCAATAGTGATACAAAGCTTGTGAGAGTAACCAACTAGTACTCAAACCCTTACAAAAATCAATTGTATATATATGGGTGTATGTATATATGTATATATGTATGTATATATGCACATACATGCATATGTGTTTAAATATATATACTTGTGCTTATGTGTGTGTATGTAAGTATAATGTACGAATAAGGAAAAGCATAACCTTCTCCAAATAATTTTTATTTTTATTGCAAAAATGTTTTATTGTAAATATTATCCTTATATACAGTCACTCAACTGTACAATAGCATGCTAAAAATTAGGTGTGTTAGTAACCTGTAACTTAGTAGTGATTTATCAATCTTTCTCTTAGCTTCCTGGAAATCAACAACTTTAAATTACACATACCAGTGACTTCTTAAGGTAATTATCTTTATGTCCTTGTCTTGTTTCACTTAGCATGATGTATTTACAAGTTCCATCTGTGATGTCACAAATGACAGAACCCAAACTTTACATAACTTTGAGTAACCCCATTTCGTTTGAGTACCACATAATTTGTATTCATTTCTCTGATAAACACTTTTTTCTTTACATTTGTTAGTTGCTGTGACTACAGCAGCAATTTTAAAGGGAATCCTCAAACAACAGAGGAGTTTCAGAAATTTTCTCAACATATGTATTTTAATTCCTTTGGCTCATATACCCATTAGTAAGACCATTTCCTTCACAGCTCTTTTTTATTTTGAATAATTCTCAATTTGCTTTCATGAAAAGCTGCCTTGATTTCTCTTAACACCAAAAGCATGTTGAAGTTTAATTTTCTTTACATCATTGCCTGCACTGTTAGATTTCTGAATAAAGATATTTTAACTGCACTGTGATGCTATATTGCCATAGATTTTTTTCATTGTTTCACACCATGTTAAGCACATTATCAGGAATTTATTAAGCAAGTACACACCTTCTTTTCAGTAAATATAGTTAGACCTGCTTCCCACTTTTTTCCTTTAAATGATTTTTTAATTAATTAAATTATTTATTCACTTTACATCCTGGTCATAGACCTCTACCTCATCTCCTCCAAATCTCACCCTCCTTCGTCTCTCCTCCCTACGCTATTCCTCAGAAAAGTGGATCCCCCTACTGACCCCTCTGGCAGCTATCAAGTCACATCAGGGCCGAGCTCCCCCTCTTCCCCTGTGGCCTGGCAAGGCAGTCCCATCAGTAGGAAATGATCAAACGCAGCCAACAGAGTCCATCTCAAAGACAGCCACAGTTACCCTTACTAGTGGGCCCACATGAAGCTTGAGCTGCCCATTGGCTGCATCTATGTAGCTGACCTAGGTACAGTCCATGCATGGTTCTTGGTTGGTGCTTCAGACTCCGCTGGCCCCTCTGGGCCCTGGTTAGTTGGCTGTGTTAGTCTTCTTGTGGAGCTCTTGCCGCCTATATATCCTGTTATCCTCTGCACCACTTTTCCACTAGACTTCCGATGGACCAACCAATGTTTGGCTGTGAGTCGCAGCATCTGTTTCAAGTTGCTGCTGGGTGGAGTCCCTAAGAGAACAACTCTGATAAGCTCCTGTATGCAAGCATAGCAGAGTAGTGTTATCAGTGTCAGGGGTTGGCTCTCTTGCATGCAGTGGTACTTGGGTTGGGCCAGGCACTGGTTGGACGATCTGTCTTTTGCTCTATATGCTCTATCATTTTTCCTGAACATCTTACAGGCAGGATAAGTTTTGGATTACAGTTTTTGTGGTTAGGTTGCTGTTCTCCTCCTTCCACTAGGAGTCTTGTCTAGTTGGAAGGTGCACTCTTCAGTTTCCCATGTCTTAATGACATCATTAGGATTATTTTTATTTCTTTTTGAGGTATGTAAACACTGTGTACATTGGGATGAACTCCTCCTCAGATTTCAGCTCTCAAAGATTTCCCCACATTTTTCAGTGTGACTTCTTACCCTCGCACATTCCATAGATGTTTCCTGCTTTCGTGAAATTAGAAGTCTCATTTGTCTATCTTGCCTTGGCCACTTGCGCAGTTCAATGTCATTGTGTGTTGCTATTGTTTTCTGCTAAAAGGTTCATAAATTCACATGCTGCATTTAAGTTTCTAATACATTTAATTTTGTACGTATGTTGATGTATAAAGGTTCAGGATTCATTTTTTTTTCTGTATGAAATAAACATTGCTACCCACAAATGGAGCCATATTCTTTGTTAAGGTTTGAGAGAACTGTTCTTGCAATTCCATGCTACTGTATCTTTAGGTAGAAAATTACACATAGATTCTAATAAATCTAGATCACAGAGTGATTATAGTCATCACATCCATAAAGAGTTAGAATTTTAATGAACCTGGATACCAAAGCAATAATGATAAAAGAGAATAAAAGGGAAGTATTATATTACCTGACTTTAAAATATAAGACAAAGCTGTATTAATCAAACCAGCATGTTGCCAGAATTTAAATCTTGGGCACAGATCTATGTAACAGTTCAATGAGTCTAGAAGAAAATTCAGGCACTGCAGGAAAGCTCAACCTAAGAAAGAGTGCTAAGCATGGATAAGGGGGAAGCTGTCTTTTTAATAAATTGTGCTTTGAGTGAGATATGATTGTTAGTGCTTACATGCCATTACATATGTCTTTGGACTTTAACACTTCCTGGAGTTCAGAATTTTTACATTGTGCTGTTTAATTTGTATATTTCTAAACATGATATGAAGAGACTCACTGGTAGTTCACACATGTTAATTGCCATAATATCAATGAGTAAGACATTAGCTAGCACAACAAGTGTTTCAAATTATATTAGATAAATGAATTAACAAGTGTATTAATCTAAAATTCACAGATTTATAAAAATAAAAATTCTTTAAAATCTATGTTTATCCCATTGTAATTTTCAGACACTATTCTCCATCCTCTAAACCAATAATAATTATAACTTCTTTATATCAATTCCATAAAGAATTACGCACACCCCAAAATGTTTCCTGATGTTAATAACATCAACTTAAAATCAACAGAAATCTAGGTACATTAATGTTTGTGTTGTACTAAAACTATTTTATCAATCCCTTGATAATGAAGAAAATCAATATGGAATGTTTTTTGCTTTAAGTTGTTAATGTTTTCAGAAATGTTAATTTAGAAATTTAAATTTTGACTTTAAAAATAATGTGTTAAGGGTTTTCTTTGCAATGAAAATCTGTAAAAATAATGTTTAAAAATTTTACCATGACAACTGTTCAAGACACCTTTGTTATCTAGACATGAATAAAAACATAGTAATAGAAAATTGAGGCTTAAAATATTTTAATTATAAAATTTCATCAATGTGTAGCTGATATATAAATAGGACACAGTAATGAGTACAATTTAATGCTTGAATATATCCATACACCTGTGAGTCCATAAATCAACGTTAAAAAAAAATCACTCTAGATAACGTTTGAGTATGTTCAGTTTTATTTGTATAGAGAATACTTAGCATGAAATCTACCTTTTTCATAACAGTTGCTTGTGCATTCTGCAGTTTATTTCCTATATGTGTAACGTCAGTTCACAGACATACAGAACTTATTCATTTTACTTAACTAAGAATTGATGAATCACTAAGAACAAAAATTGATGAAATGTTCACACTCCCAAAGGGATATGTATAGTCAACACAATCGCCAACAAAAATGCCATGTTAGTTTTACAAATATTGAAAACTATCTTCATGTTATAGGGTGAAATATGCAAAATCAGTAGTATTTTAGTAGATACATTTCCCAGAATTTTCCAGAGTATTCTACATCTGAAGTTACATTGGTTTGAGAACAGAAGATGCCATTCATGGATCTTAGTTCCAAAGTAATCTTTCATAACATCATTAAGGCAAAAGGAAGATTCCTTAATTTTATGACTATTAAACAAATCAATCTAATTGGTTCATAAATGGTTATGTTACTACAACATAGTGATTATTTTAATAATACATACATACACATAGATAAGAAATGAAAAGTTATTCTTAAATAAACAGAACTACTTGCAGAATAGAATTCATGGGCTATTACAGTATCCAATTGCTTCATTTCAGTGTCACCCCAAGAATGCAGTCCTCTCTTGCTCTTCCACCCAGACCTTTGCACTGTTATTTCATTTTACTACAGCAACTGCCAAAAGCTCAGCTTTGCATAATAGGCTAATGTGATCAAAAGCATGTTAGTTTAATATAGTCCTGACACAGCAAGCTATCTACAACTAGCATTCTCATTGTCTGACAAATGCCAAGCATTATTGTTTTTCTCAAAATTTAAAATACTCCACAACATCTGAATTCTGATGTGGCTTCCTGGGGCACCTCAGAGCACAGCTGAGCACACTAGATTAAAAATAAAACTGCATGAGGGTTGCCAGCACTGAGAAGCTTGAATTCAGACATTAAAGAGAAGACCTCTGCAAGAACAAAAAATTTTCTTTCTTTCTTTTTCAGAGAAAGCATTGAGAGAGGCACAGAAGAAAAGCAAAAATGTTCCAGGAATACACTGTCTGTCTATTGTGAAGAGAGGCCAGGCAATGCAATACCTTACATTTCACACACATGCACATGTACACACACATGCGTGCGCACACGCACACACACACACACACACACACACACACACACACACACACAGGAAGGGGAGGAAAGAGAAAGAGACATACTCTTCCTCCTCTTCTTCCTTCTCCTCCTCCTCCTCCTCCTCCTCCTAATAATTGAATTTCTATTAGAATTAATTGCAAATAAAGTGAGCACATTTGGCACAGTGATGGACATAAGTATTCTCCTGACAGCAAAAGCCTAGGCATTTGGGCTTCTTTCACACATCTATAAACTCTGTGTTGAGCAACCACCTTGGACATACTTCTCTTCCCTATCTATCTCCCTCCTTGGCTTCCAATGAGGCTGAGAAGCCCCTCCCACTGGGGCTATATAGACAGTGCATATACCATATTATGTGGCACATGCACCATAAAATGGTATAGAGTGTCTGCTTATATTACTAAATAAGATGAAAACTATTTAGATTTCCTCTCACTTTAAAGTGGATTTTGTTCTGTTCCTCTTTTAGATTTTTTTCATTGTATTGTTATTAATGTCAGCGTTTATCAAAACTAGCTAATTATTTCATCATGAAGTAAAGAGTTTCATTAAAGGCTTACTACAGGGAAGTCCTCATCACCCCTCTTAAATCAATGAAGTATTTCAATAGCTTTTTTAATAGATATTTTCACGACACTGCTTAATTTACAGTTCACAATTGTTAAGCTATGATGTCTTGTTAAGTTAATCATTAGTGAATTAGGTCTGACTTTATTCTATTTTGTAATTGTATCAGTAAGCTTCTTTTATTTCTGATTCATTGCTCTGTTCAATAATCAAAGTTTGATGAAAAAAAAGTTGTATATGAAGATCTATGATTCAATTTTCACATTGCATATATGCTATTGTCCTGTATTCTGTTGAGAGTTTCTATAAATGTGTCTGCTTCAAATATATATATTAAACATAAAATATATAGAGATTGATTTCACCAGAAAATATCAGTCAGAAACCCATGAATATGGGAAGAAACAAATCTTGCAAGGAATGGATGACTATTGTTAAATGACTACACTTTAAAAATATTTTATTAATTTATTTGAATGTCACATTTGTTACAATCAGCTTTTAAATGAAATGTAACACACAGGAACACTGTCTTATGTGACAAGAAGAATTCAGTGAGACAACTACATTTAACAAAAAGATTTTGCAGATAATTCTAGAAATCCCCTAGCAATAAGGAGTGGTATTGTGTGCCTTCGTGTGTTTCATTGTCTCATGAGAAATGTAATGATTTAAACACAGACTTTTAGAAAAAGTTTTCAGCAAAAGAATTCTAAAGGCTTTGTTAACTACTGAAATCAAATTAGATATTGAAAGCAAGAAAATGACCAGAATATTAAAATATACATATAAATGAGAAAGATTCATCTACAAAAATTGTATTACATGATCTTCTAAAGAACTCATTAAAATGAGTATAAAATGATAAATTTATGTGTAGCAAATTTCCAAAACTATGTTTCAAGTCATAAGAGTGTGTGTGTGTATAATGCACACTCATATATTTATGTATATATACAAATACATACATGTCATCATGGATTCATTGCTGATGAAAGTTAAATGACAGAGCAATTTGTTTCCTGAAGGTTTCAATAGTCATAAACCAGAAGAGTCACACATTGCGTTACGACAGACTGTATTTTAAGAAACCAAGTCAAGGCCTGCATGGATTCCACAATACAGGGCTTCTAATAGATTTATTTATAATGCAAGTCTTCACTTACCAGGAAACTGGGACAGAGGAGAGGACATCCTATTGGGACTCTAGATGAGAGAAGCATGGGAGAATAGCAAAGTAGAAGGATCCAGAGGGTCCTAGAAACCTACAAGAAGAACATTATGATAGGCAGATTTGGGCCCAGGTGTCCCACTCAAACGATGGCACCAGCCAAGGACAATACAGGCCGTAAACTTCAAACCCCTACCCAGAGCTAGCCAATGGACAGGACATTCTCCACAGTTGAGTGGACAGTGGGGTATGACTTTCACACGTGTTCTGGTGCCTCATATTTGGCCATGTCCCTTGGAGGGGGAGACCTGGTGGCACTCAGAGGAAGGACAGCAGACTACCAAGAAGAGACTTGATACCCTATGAGCATATAAAGGGGGAGGAAATCCCCCAGGTATAGTCATAGGGAAAGGGAGTAAGGGGAAAACGGGAGGGAGGGAGGAATCAGAGGATACAAGGGATGGGATAACCATTGAGATGTCACAAGAATAAATTAATAAAAAAATAAAATAAAACAAAAAAAATAGCTTATAAGTGAGGACAATCTAGATGGCCACAAAAACTGATTCAATAACAGTGATTCTTTCTGAGAAATGAAACATTTTGGCATACTGATATAAACAAGATTGGCAAAAAGAAGTTAAGGCAATATATACTATACCTACATACAGAAAATGCATAGAAAATTGCAGAGGAAACAAACGCTAAACTATACTGAAAAAAAATCGGAAGTTACTCTGCACACTACCAGAGAAGATAAGCAAAAGATTTTTTAATTAATTTATTCGTATTACATCTCAATTGTTAGCACTTCCCCTGTTTCCTCCCATTCTTCCCTCCCTCCCACTTCCCCCTTTCTCCCCTCCCCTATGTCTGTGATTGAGGGAGACCTCCTCTCCCTATATATGCTCTTAGGATATCGAGTCTCTTCTTGGTAACTTGCTATCCCTCTTCTGAGTGCCACCAGGCCTCCCCATCCAGGGGACATGGTCAGAAAAGGGGCACCAGAGTTCGTGTGAGAGTCAGATCTCACTCTCCACTCAACGGTGGAGAATATCATGTTCATCGGCTAGGTCTTGGTAGGGGTTCGAAGTTTACTACCTATATTCTCCTTGGCTGGTGCCTTAGTTTGAGGAGGACCCCAGGACCCAGATCTGCCTGTCATTAAGTTCTTTTTGTAGGTTTCCAGGACCCTGTGGGTCCTACTATTTCCCCATTCTTCCATGCTACTCTCACCTAAAGTCTCAATAGGATGTCCTCTCCTCTGACCCACTTTCCTGGTAAGTAAAGTTTTTCATGGTACGTATCCCTTGGACTAGTGTTTTGATATAAGTGAGTATATACCGTTTGTCTCTTTTTGCTTCTGGGTGAACTCACTCATTATGATAATTTCTAGATCAATCCATTTGTCCACAAATTTCGGGAATTCCTTGTTTTTAATAGCTGAGTAGTATTCCATAGTGTAAATGTACCACAGTTTCTTAGTCCATTCTTCTACTGAGGGACACTTAGGCTGTTTCCATGTTCTGGCTATTATGTATAAATCAGCTATGAACATGGTTGAGCATATGTCCCTATTGTGTGTTAGGGCATTTTCTGGGTATATTCCTAGGAGTGGGATAGCTGGGTCTTAAGGAAGCTCTATTCTCATTTTTCTGAGAAAGCGCCAGATAGCTTTCCAAAGTGGTTGTACTAGTTTGCATTCCCACCAGCAATGAAGGAGTGTTCCTCTCTTTCCACATTTTTGCCAACATGTGGTGTCATTTGAGTTTTTGAACTTAGCAATTCTGATGGGTGTAAGATGGAATCTCAGTGTCGTCTTGAGTTGCATGTCTCTGATGACTAATTAGGATGAGCATTTCTTTAAGTGTTTCTTGGCCATTTGATATTCCTCTGTTGAGAATTCTCTGTTAAGTTCCAAGCCCCATTTTGCAATTGGGTTGTTTGGTTTTGTGGTGTTTAATTTCTTGAGTTCTTTATATATTTTGGATTTTAAACCTTTGTCAGATGAAGAGTTGGTGAAGATCTTTTCCCAGTCTGTAGGCTGTTGCTTTGTTCTACTGACAGTGTCTCCTGCCTTACAGAAGCTTCTTAGCCTCATGAGGTCCAATTTATTAATTGTTGACATTAAGGCCTGGGCTGTTGGTGTGCTGTTCAGGAAGTTGTTTCCTGTGCCTATGTGTCCCAGGCTCTTCCCCACTTTTTCCTCTAACTGAATTAATGTCTTTGGTTTTATGTTGAGGTCTTTAATCCACTTGAACTTGAGTTTGTGCATGGTGACAAATAAGGGTCTAATTGCATTTTTCTACATGTAGACATCCAGTTAGACCAGCACCATTTGTTGAAGATGCTATCATTTTTCCATTGAATAGATCTGGATTATTTGTCAAAAATCAAGTGAGCAAATGTGTGTGGATTCATCTCTGGGTCTAAACCCTTTTATCTGCAATGATGATCTGCCTACACAATATGCTGATGCAATAATATGACAAAAGTCATACGAGTAACCAACCCCAATCTGATTGAGTTAAGGCCCACTCCATAAGAAGGATTCCATGACTGCTCAGGTGGATAAAAACCTGGAACTAGAAAGGCCACAAACCTATAGGAAAATGAAAGACACTGTTCTGCTGAAGGACCATAGCAATATAATAACTCCTAATGACATTCAACTGTACTCATAGATTAGTGTCTTGCTCAATCACCATCAGAGAACCTTCTACCTGAAATAGGTGAGAATAAATACAGAAATCCATAACTAGACAATCTGTAGAGTGAGGTACCTTGAAACACTGAGTTCTAAATGGAATAATTACCCAAAAATTTCCCACTTGAGGCTCAGAGAACTTTGTAGAAGAGGAAGTGGAGAGATTATAAGAGTCAGAGAATTGGAACATACCAGGACAACGGGACCTTATAGGTCTAATAGGACTGAGAGACATATGAACTCAGAGACAGTGGCAGCATGTATAGGGGCTACAGAGGTCCAAAGCAGATGGAGTCTCAGTACTGAGAGGGAGAAGAGGACAGGATCTCCTATACCTAAGAAGCTTTCTCCAACTAAAAACCTCTGAGAAAAAGAAAGAAAGAAAGAAAGAAAGAAAGAAAGAAAGAAAGAAAGAAAGAAAGCATTTTCCAATGTAGTCTCACTGAACATACAAAGCACATTCAATGGCATGTCCCAGGCTCAGCAGTTGATGGCCGAAACAAAATGAATTCAGTGGTAATTGTGGGAATTGTTTTGTATTACAATGGCTTGTCTGGGAATTTTATTTAACCTTATGATCTTTGGTCTTTTACTTATATATCATGAGTTTTAATTTTGTGTTTGTATGGGTTTTCTAGTGAGTATGTGAGTCTATGTGTGTGAGTATGTGCTTTTTTTCTTTGTTTCTTCTTCAGTTTGTTTGTTTGTTTGTTTACTTTTATTTTGTTCGTTTAATTATTTGCCTGTTTGTTTTTTTAAAGAAAGACAAGGCAGTTATGGGTTTGGAAGGAGGGCTAAATGGAAAATGTAGAAAAACTGGGATCTAAGAGGATTTTAGGGACACAATTTTGTTATATCTCATTAGTATTCATATCTGAAATGATAAAATAATTTATTATATACTCTTGTAAATTATACTATTAATATTATAAATACATGCATGCAGTGTGTGTGGTGTGTGTGTGTGTGAAATTTGCAATCATTAGTAGTGTTATAAATATATAATGGTACCAAGTCTTTCAAGGTTTTAACTATTTTCTTTTGGAACTTATATCATTCACATTAAGTGGAATGAGAATTAGGCATCATGGAGAAAAATGTAACTGAAATATAATTATTTGTGGATGGTATTAAAGTTGAGTCCCTTTGTTTCTTTACAATCCGTGCACCAAGCAGTAGTACCTATGCATTATATTACTTGATCTGATGGTATGATCTGCTTCAACCATAAGCATTTGCTGAAGTGATACAGAATGATTTCTATACTGTATCAGAAAAGATAGTGAAATGCCTTTGATTACACATGAACTTCTACTTGAAGTGTTTAGCCACTGGATATGGATTTATCTCAACAAGACACTGCCATATTTTAAGAGTCCTTGCCTCGCCCAGGATATGTGAAGCAACCCCAAGTATCATACCTTTGTGGTCAGATTATTCTAGACCCTCCCTCCCTCCCTGTCCCCTCTGACCCCTTTTTTATACCTCAAAAAAAGGGGAATTCCCCTTTCTATCCACTCCAGCTCCTGAAGTTATATCAGGACTGAGCTTCTCCTCTTGCCCTGTGGCCAGCAAGGCAGTCCCTCCAGGGCGAAGTTATCAAAGAGCTGGTAAGAGCATCCATGTCAGAGACAGCCTCTGCTACCATTACTAGAGGACCCACATGAAGCCTGAGCTTCCTATAAGCTACATCTCTGTAGTGGGGCTAAGTCCAATCCATGCAAGGTCTTTGGTTGGTGTTTCAGTCACAGTAGACCCCTCTGAAACCTGGTTAGTGTTAGTTGGCTCTATTGGGCTTCTTCAGAATCTCCTGTCACTTCCAGGTACTTTTCTCCTTTCCCCTTTTCCCACAACTCTCTATGTTTCACTGAGTGTTTGGCTCTGAGTGTCAGCATCTCTTTCCAGGTGCTATTGGGTAGAATCTCAGAGGACAATGCTGTGAGGCTTCTGTCTGAAAGCATAGCAGAGTATTGTTAATAATGTCAGGGGTTGCTTCCCTCCCAAGAAGTGCGTCTTGGGTTGAGCCAGGCATTGGTTGGGCATTCCGTAAATCTATGCTCTATCTGCTCTATCTTTATCCCTGAAAGTCTTGTAGGAAGAATGAATTTTCTGACGAAGTTTTCGTGGGTGGGTTGTTGTTCCCCTCCCTCTACTAAGAGACTTGTCTAGTTAGAGCGTATAATCTTCAGACTCTATGGACCCTTTTTACTAGGAGTCTCTTCTAGAGTCCTTCTCATATTCTCCCAGGAATCTACCCAGCTTGTCCCAGACACGTACCTGTCCACATTTTTCCTATTCTCTACAGGCCTTCTACCCTGCAGTCCTCCCCCCCACCCTTCCCCCAGGTCTGATCTCTACCCTCATATCTCTCTATGCTCCCTGTCCTAACTTGTTCTTTCTTTTCAGCCACTACCCCTGTCTATTCTATTTACCCTTCTGAGTCAGATTTAAGAATACTCCCTCGGATGCCCCCTTGTTTATCTTCTTTGGGTCTTTGCACTGCAGTATGTTTATCCTGTTCTACATGGATAAAATCTACTTATAAGTGAGTGTATACCATATGTGTCTCTCTGAGTCTGGATTACCTCATTTTGGAGGATCTTTTCTAGTTCCATCCATTTGCCTGCAAATTTTGTGATTTCTTTGTTTTTAATAGCTGAGTTGCATTCCATTTTATATATGTACCAGTTTCCTTATGCATTTTTTTTTCAACTGAGGGATATCTAGGTCGTTTCTAGATTCTGGCTATTATGAATAAAGCTGCTATGAACATAGTTGAGCAAGTGTCCTTGTTATGTGGTAGAGTGTCTTTTTTGGACTATACCCAGAAGTGGCATAGCTGGGTCTTGAGGTAGTTTCAATGTAATCCGTATCAAAATAACAATACAGCTCTTTACAGATCTTGAAAGAACAACTCTAAACGTAATACGGAAAAAAATTCAGAAAGGCTAAAACAATTCTATACAATCAAAGAACGTCTGGAAGTATCTCCATTTCTGACTTCAAGCTATACTATAGAGTAATAGCAATAAAAACTACATGGTACTGCCATACAAATAGACTGGTTGATGATGGAATTGAAAAGAAGAAGCAGAAATAAACCCACACACCTACAGATACTTGAATTTGACAAAAGAGACAGAACCATATGATGGAAAATAGCTTCTTCAACAAATGGTGCTAGTCTAATTGGATGTCTATATGTATAAAAATACAAATAGAGCCACATTTATCACCCTGCACAAAACTCAAGCCCATGTGGATCAAAGATCTCAACATAACAACAGATACACTAAATCTCTTAGAAGAGAAAGTGGGGAAAAACCTTGAACTCATTGGCATAGGAAACAACTTCCTGAACGGGACATGAAAAATCTCAGGCTCTAAGATCAACAATTAATAGATGAGACCTTTTGAAAACAAAAACCTCCCTTAAAGCAAAGGACAATTTCAGTAGAATGAAAAGACAGTCTACAAATTGGAAAAAGATCCTCACCAATCCCACATCTAACAAATGCCTAATACCCAAAATGTATGAAGAACTCAAAACATTAAACACCAGCAAATAAAATCACCTAATTGAACATGGGGTACAGAACTAAGCAAAGGATTCTCAACAGAAGAATCTTGAGTGGCCGAGAATCACTTAAAGAAATGGTCAACATCCTTAGTCATAAGGGAAATGCAAATGACTCTGAGACTTCATCTTACACCTGTCAGAATGGCTAAGATAAAAAATTCAAGTGACCACACATCCTGGCAAGGATGTTGAGAAAAGGAAAAACTCCTCCAGTGCTGCTGAGAGTGCAAATTTGTACAACCACTATGGAAATCAACCTGAAGCTTTCTCAGAAAGTTGGTTTTGAGTTTTCTGATCAGCCCCCACAAACATAGTCTAACATACTGTTCTATTTGAATTGTTGATCCATAGCATGTGTAAACCTCTTAAAATCTTCCTTTAAGATACTGAGTTTTGAGGTATTTTATACTCAGTAAAAATAACAGCTGCTTGCCTATATGGTTGCCATTTAAATTTTAATAACTATTTTCAATATTTTTAAGGGCTACGAATTAAAAACAGTATACTCTAGGTTTCATTTAAATACAGAGAGAAAACTCTGGAATCCCAGATGTTTCTGACTTTCCAAGTATGGGGATAAGCCTGAATTAGAAATGGTAGGAGTTACTTTCATAGGCTGGCAGCAGTTCTGTTCTGTGAGAACAGCTGCTGCCTTTAAGAGAGTTAGGCTTCCACAGATTCAAAAGCAAAACTAACATTGGCTTCTTTAAAAGCACATTATTGCTTTGTTTACTCTGCCCAAATGACAGGCACAAACAAATATATCCTTATTTAGAATTCAGAGATTAAAAATGGGTACTGACATATTGTCTTCAAGTGTTTTAGTCACATGTGCTTCTGGTTCATGAATAGTGCTATCAAAATATAGATATTTTCAACATGCATATAGGCTAAATTCAATTTCTAAAAATACTCTTTTTGAATTCTATCATAGTAAGGAAAGGACCAGGTACTAAATCTGTGAACACCTTGGACACTTCAAGAGGATGAGGCCCTGCTCCCTCTCATTTATAGTAAGATAACTATGACTCAATTGGCAATAGAGATAGAGTAACTTCAAAACACCTTGACTGTCAATGTTTCCAGTTTAACTTATTTTTGAATAGGTTATATTTGCATATTAATAATGAAATAATTATTGCATAATAATAATGAAATATCTTGGTGATAAAGGTCTCAGCTTTAATAATGAACCACAGTATGTTTACATGCGAATTTTATGAAAACAGATACAAACTCGGTCATTTTCTAAAAGGATATCTCTATTGAGCAAATACTACAAATAGATTGGCCTGTGGGCAAGCCTGTGGATCATTTCTTCATTGAGGATTTTTATAGAAGGGCCTCATCACAGAGCATGGTTCTATCCCTCAGCTGGTAGATCTGTGTACTACAAGGAATCAGGCTGAGCCAGCCACTAGGAACAAGCCAGTAAGCAGCACTCCTCCATGGTGAACTACAGGCTGTAAAATGATAATAAACCCAATTCTCTCCAAGTTGCCTTTGGATAGTGGAAGAAACTGTAACTAAGATAATAAATACATCTTGTATCTTAGTCAGAAGATAATATTATAAAGTATTTTCAGTGTACTTTCATTCTAACTGCAACTTGTGACAGAGGTTCAAGAATTGAATCTTTCTACTCTAACATCAAGCTTGCATTCAAAACTTTTGTCTGCATGGATGTACCGTGAGCATGTAGTAGCCACAGAGGCCAGGAGAGGGTGCTGAGTTCCCTGAGACCACTAACGGTAACTAGTCATGTGGGTGCTGGGAACTGCAGTCTGGCTCTTCAGAAGGGCAACAAGTCCGCATAACCACTAAGCATCTTTCCATCCCCTCACAGAAGTGCTGTAATGTAATGTCATTTTGGGTTTGTAATTTTTAGATTAGGATGGTGAACTTTCATCACAGATTTGAATATATTTGATAGAAATTCATCCTCATCATCCTCCATACATTTTTATCAGTATTTCTATATACAAGGAGATGAGATATTTCTTGAAAACATAATGTAGGACTGCTTCCTTCCTTGCAAAGATAACATTGTAGTATGGCCTCTGGTGCCTATTTATATACCCACCCAACCCCCTAAAACACATTAATCCTTTGTGCTATTGTATTTTATTTTTCTTAAGGCTTGGTTATTTACACTATTCATCAGAAGAAATACCCAATATTTTAGACTTATCATTAGAATTACAATTTTACTTTGACATATATGATAATGCAAACATTGATAGTTAAGATAATTGACAAAAATATTCTATTTAAAAACAAAGTTATCTTAATTAGCAAGACTACTTGAAAAAGAGCTACTTAAGGGCTCGGCATGTGGGGAGGCAGAGGCAGGCAGATCTCTGTGAATTTGTGGCCAGCCTGGTCTACAAAGCGAGTCCATGACAACACAGAGAAACCCGGTCTCAAACAAAACAAAACAAAACAAAACAAAACAAAAAAACAAAAAACAAAAACAAAAACAAAAAAACAGACAAACGCTAAGAAGATGTACTGGAAGAGAAAGACCTAGTGAGCATTTTAATATTAGTGGTTATAATAGTTTACACTAAAACACTTCGAATGTGTGTATGTTGTAAAACCTTGAAAGTCTTAATGAGGTGACTGAATTAATTGGATCTTTGCTGTGTCCTTTGTCTTGTTTTGATGTCAGTGAGGATATCTAATAGATGATTCAACAGAATCACAACAGTAGTACATGATCCAGCCTTACAGAGGGAAAATCAGGACTAATTCAGTAGTGATAGCTTGAACAATAGGCATGGCCTGGGCCTCAATGCTGATCACAATGAAGATTTCATCAATATCTGGCTTAACATGCCAGTTATCTCAAGGCTATTTCTGCTTCATAAGTAATATATAATTAACAATACTATTGTGTGTCTGAAAAAGTTGATAAAATTGTTTTAAGGATTCATGAGATAATAATACATAAGGTTTTTGGGAGGGGTTATCTTTTGAGTCAAATACAAAAGAGCACACAAAAAGAAAAGTTTAGGATTATTGTGATTAGGTCAATAATAGGGTGTTTTTATTCTTCTTTTCAATCTAGTTCCCAAAGCAAATTCTAAAAGATTTTTTTTATTCTTCTACCACCTTGCAGACAACAATATAGGAAAGAGAAGCCAAATAATACTCTTCAGACCAGGGTTGTTGGCTGTTTCAAATCTTGAAACTCCTTTAGAATTAAATTTCTAATAGTGTCGTGATATTTAATGTTCTTTTCTTTCTTTTCTTTTCTTTCTCATCTAGTAATAAGTAGATCTTTAGACTAGCACTCAAAGCCCATTGAACAGAGAGATGAAAGTCTAGAAAAAGTCTGAAAAAGGAAAGAAAAGGTTTGTTGATAGCAGTCTTGACCGATAATAAACCGGTGACAACTAGTGGAAAAGGATTAAAGAAAGGCAAAACAATTAAAAGGCAGTTGAAGGGACAGACAGCGTCACCAGCCACAATTCTGCCACAACAGTAGTCCAAATTTTTACTGTATAAAGTCTTTAGCAGTGACTTTATGTTGGTGTATCAAATTTTAAGGCAGGAGAAGAGGTTCTTGGACAAAAAAATGCTTCTGATAATACAATATGTGCTCAAAAATTCAGAAAGACAGGGCTCTCCCTGCCTCTTCCCTCCTGCTGTTTGCCTTCAGGCTATTTCACTGCTCATTAGCACCTTCACCAGAGTGGGCAGGGAAAGAAAGTTGCAGCAACAGAGGCAGTCAATTTCAGTTCTCATTAGAAGCTCTCACACACCAAAAATACGGTGGGCGGAGTCTGATGTAAGAGCGAAAGAGAATTCAGGATTATCCATGTTATTCTCTTGTCCAAATCATTCTGCCCCCTGAATATCAGACATAATTGCATGGTGAGTATATTTTAAAACATTTTTCATGGTAATTACCGACATATCTGCAGAAGAGAAACAAAGCACTCTGGTGGAATAATTATCTAGGTCAGCAGTTGTCAGAGCTTGATCAGAGCACCTGCACGGGTTTTAAATTTTTCTGTAATGACAAAATGTTGGGCTTCACTCATGGAGTTTCTGATTGAATAGGTGTTCGTTGATGCCCCAGAATATGAATTTCTATCAGGTTCCTCCATACAACTGCACCTGCAGTATCACACACCATCAAACCTCAGGAATCTATGTGACTGGAAAACATTGCAAACAACTGACCTATTTTAATGTTTCCTTAGCATCAGGTCTATCAATCTTGATGTTATTTCTTATCAGAGTTCTGACAGCCATGTTATCATTTTTTGACGTAGCCTAACTTGTACGTGAAAAGAGAAGGAACACACTCAATTGCTGTGAAACTTCTCTGGCCACACTGAAAAGGACTAATGGCTAAAATATGCACAAAAAGAACATTAAACACTTCAAGCAGGGGAAATTTCTCTATTAATATATATGCATATACATGTGTATGTAAAAACATTCAGTGAAAAAAAAAGTACTCCCTACTCAATGACCTCTGGGTCAGGGATGAAATTTTAAAAAATAAATAAAAGAAATTAAAGGCTTCATAGAATTCAATGAAAATGAAAGCACAACTTACAAAAACTTATGGGACACAAAAAAAGCAGTGCCAAGAAGAAAATGTATAGCACTAAGCACCTTCATAAAGATATTGGAGAAATCCCATATTAGCAACTTAACAGCCCACCTGAAATCTCAAGAAGAAAAATAAACAGACACACTCAAAAGAAGTAGAGTTGAATTAAATTTTTTCCTCCTCAATTAATACAGTAACTCATTAAAGCAGTAGCTTTTTAAAAACCAGCTACTTCCCCAATGAAAGACACAGAGAAACTATGGTTTATTTTTAAGCTGCAAGAACTACACTGGGCAGAATTTGAACTACTCTCATCTTAATACTCTTAAAACCCAAACAAAAACCAATAACTTGCCAATATGATGACTCCTTTGGTGGTTTCTACTCCATGGGTCTCTTTCTCCAGGCATCTGCTTGACAGTTCTTCCTCAACCTCAACGTGAAACCCCGCCTTCCACTTCCTGTCCTTCTCACCAAATGTTTGGTCAACAGTTCTTTATTGACAGCTGCTACATCCATCCAAGGCATTGATCCATACAGTAGACAGCTGGAAATCACCAAACTCCAGGCTGAAACAAATAAATTAGAAATAAAGAGACCAACTCAAAGAATTAAAGAAACCGACAGCTGATTCTTTGAGAAAATCAACAACATAGACAAACCTTTAGCCAAACTAACTAAAAGGCAGAGAGAGAGGGTACTCATATAAATGAAATAATAAATGAAAAGAGAGACATAATGACAGACACTGAGGAAATCCAAAGAATCATGGGGTATTTCTTTAAAAGTCTATATGCCATAAAATTGGAAAATCTAAATGAAATGGACAACTTTCTTGTTAGCTACCAATTACTAAAACTGAATCAATAGATTCAGCAAGGAATTCTACCAGAGCTTCAAAGAAGTGCTAACACCAATCCTCTCCAAACTATTCCACAAAATAGAAATAGAAGGAGCATTGTCAAACTCAGTCTATGAGGCTACAGTCACTTTGATACCAAAATCACACACAGACCCAACAAAGAAATATAATTTCAGACCAATTTTCCTTACGAATGTAGATCAAAAATACTCAACAAAACACTCACAAACTGCTTCCAAGAACACATCAAAGCTATCATTCACCATGACCAATTATGCCTCATTCCAGGCATGCAAGAGTTGTTCAATACAAATACATCAATGTAATCCATCATATAAACAAACTGAAAGAAATAAAAACATGATCATGTCCTTAGATGCTGACAAAGAATTGACACAATCGAACATGTAAAAAGTCTTGGCGAAATCAGGGATAAAAGGCACATACCTAAGCTTATTAAAGGGAATATGCAACAAGCCTATATAGCCAACCTCAAACTAAGTGAAGAGAAACTTAAATCAATTCCACTGAAATCGGGGACACCACAAGGCTGTATTCTCTCTTGGTATCTCTTCAACATAGTACTTAAAGTCCTAGCTAGAGCAATACAAAACGTAAAGGAGATCAAACGGATATAAATTTGAAAGGAAAAAGTCAAAGTATCACATAAGTGATCCTAAGACTCTACCACGGAATTCTACTGCTGATAAACACATTCAGCAAAGTGGCTGAATACAAAATCAATTCAAAAAATCAGTAGCCCTCCTTTATACAAAAGACAAGGAGGCTGAGAAAGAAATTAGTGAAACAACACCCTTCACAATATCCACAAAAAACGTCAAGACTCTGAAGGAAGAAATTGAAGAAGATATCAGGAATGGAAAGATCGCCCATGCTCATGGATTTGTAGGATTAACATGGTAAAAAAAAATGACTATCTTAACAAAAGCAATCTACAGATTCAATGCAATTTTTATAAAAATGCCAAGACAATTCTTTACATAGCATGAAAGAACAATTCTCAACTTCATTTAGAAAAAAAATCTTAGAATAGCTAAGAAAATAATATACAATAAAAGATCTTCTGGTGCTATCTCCATCCGTGATCTCAATCTGTAGTATAGACCAATCATTATAAAAACAGCATGGTAGTGGTATAGAAATAAACAGGTGGATGAATGGAATAGAATCAAAGACCCAGAATTAAACCCACACACCTATGGTAACTTGATTTTTGACAAAGAAGCTAAAACCATACAATGGAAAAAAAATAGCATCTTCAACAAATGCTAGTCCAACTGGATGTCTACTTGTAGAAAAATGCAAATTGATCCTTATTTATCATCCTGCACAAAACTGAAGTACAACTGGATTAAAGACTTCAACATAAAGACAGACATATGAAGTCTGTTAGAAAATAACAAGTGGGGAAGAACCTTAAGCTCATTGATAAAGGATACAACTTTCTGAGCAGAACACCAATAGCTCAGGCTCCAAGGTCAACAATTAATAAATGGGACCTCATGAAAAGGAAAAGCTCTGCAAGTCAAAAGACACTGTCAACAGAACAAAATGACAGCCTACCACCTGAGAATATATCTTTACCAACCCTACATGTGACTGAGGGCTAATATTTCAAAATATATAAGAACTCAAGAAATTAAACACCACCAAACAAAATAATGCAATTTAAAAAGTGAGGTACAGAACTCAACATAGAATTCTCAACAGAACATTGAATATCTGAGAAACACTTAAAGAAATGCTCAGTGTCCTTAGTCATTAGAGAAATACAAATCAAAAGGACTTATGCCTACCAGAATGGCTAAGATCAAAAACTCAAATGTCTCACATGCCAGTGAAGATATGGAGAAAGGGGAATACTCCTCCATTGCCAGTGGGAGTACAAACTTATACAAGCACTGTGGTAATCAATGTGGAGCTTTCTCAGAAAATTTGGAATAGTTCTACCTCAAGTGATCGCTATACTACTCCTGGGCATACACCCAGACGAATCTCCACCATATAGTTAGGACATTTGCTCAACTATGTTCATAGCAGCTTTATTTTTAATAGTCAGAATCTGGAAACAAGCTAGATTTCCCTCAAGCAAAGAATGGACAAAGAAACTGTTGAACATTTACACAACAGATACTACTCAGCTATTAAAAACAAGGAAATCTTGAAATTTGCAAGGAAGTGGATGGAACTAGAAACCATCCTGAGTGAGGTAACCCAGACCCAGAAAGACAGGCATGGCATATACTCACTTATAAGTAGATATTAGCCACATAATACAGGATAACCACACTATAATATACAGACATAAAGAAACTAAATAACAAGGAGGACCATGGGAAGAATGCTTAATACTCATTCAGAAAGACAAATAAAATAGACACCTGTAGCAGTTGAAGAAAAAGAATAGGAAGGGAACCTACCACAGTGGTTCTCTGAAAGATCTTCCCAGCAGGGGATCCAAGCACATGCTGAGACACACATCAAAACTTAGTGAAGGAGCACAAGGAGTCTTATGGAAAAGCTGGGGAATAGAAGGATCTGGAGGGGTCAGCAGCTGCACAAGGAGAGCAATGGGGCCAGTAACTCCGGGCGGAGGAGAGGGCTGCTGCAGAGACTGATGTATCAACCAAGGACCATACATGGTGAGGACCTATAACGTCTGCTCAGATGTGGTAGGGAGGAAGCTCCCTCTCCTTGTGGGAATCATAATATAGGGAGTAGGGAATACTTCCAGCCTGGATTCTCTTGTCAACTCATTGATCACTTCCCCCTGGTGTGGCAGCCTTGCCAGGCCACAGAGGAAGAGGATACAGACAGCCAAGATGAGATCTGATAGGCTGACGTCAGATGTTATGGGAGGAGGTCTCCCCCTTTCTGAGGATTAGAGTGGGAGGGTGGCAAGGGCGGGGCTATGATAGGGTTGTAAAATGAACAAACTAAAAGTAAAAATAATAAAATCAAAAGTTTTTGTTTGTTTGTTTTGTTTTAAAGAGAACAAAGTGGTGTGTATGAGAGTATGAGAGGGTCCCAAATGAAAGAAATGGAAGTGAGGAATGATTTAATTATAATTTCAGAAAATTAAAAAGATACTTCTAAAGCACAGGTGTTAGACATTTACTTTCAAGTTAATTTTCATAGAAGACATATTTTAAACAATTAATTAACTAATTAAAGCTATCGAGTCACTAGTTTTCCTTTTTTTTGGTGTAATTATCATAGTAGCATTTATTATTTGAAAAAGAAATGCACACAAATATAAAGGGAATACTACTTCCTACTTCTCAGTGCTTACTCCTTGTCTGAAGACAGCAGCTTATACAACTTCGTTGAAGAAATGCACTCCCAGGCATCAGAACACACAATGATACATACTACAGGCTATGAAATAGTGTGTGTGCTAAATCATCACTATATATACTTAGGGAAATACATTTCGTTCATCTTAAGATTAACATTCAGTTTTAGACAAAGGCAAAATATTCAATGTCCCTCTTTAGTTGTTCTTCTTTCGTCCTCCTTCTTTTTCAACACAATTGTGTAATATTTTAGCTTTCTTTATATATATATATATATATATATAGTTTTTGGATGCCAACTTTAGGGGTTTTTCGGGTCCATGTGACAATTGTAACATAAGTGGAAGGTATTTTGTAGGCATTTTAAAGTTTCTAGAATGTTCTTAATTTTTGTTTTGTTGAGCTTGGGGTTTTATTTGTTTATTTGCTTTTTGTGGGATGTGGTCTATCTTATTCCAGGCCAGTTTCCTCATTACTCTACCTTGGATGCTGGAGTTCTAAGTCTGTGCCACTAGTGTTGTTTTATGCAGTGCTTGGTGATCAGTAGGCCAGCACTGTGCTTACTAACATATATTTCTAGCATCTAAAAACATCACTGGAACCTTAAAATTGTAGTCATCTATTACTTACCTGTCTGGGTAATCAAACCAAAGTGCTAGACCCCATTCTTGAATTTCTGGTTGACGGATCAGATGGAGTCTGACCTTTGCATGGCCTGAAAGTGACTGGTTTATGCTGCTGGTTCACAAGTTTAGAAATCAGAAACTTAGAAGAAGTGCAATTATTTTTTGTTTGTTTTACAGATGTTGATAATACAGTGTCACTAATTAGTTACAAGCAGCAATCCCACCATGTAATGAAATGTACATTTTGTGGATGACTGGACATCTTAAAACACAAAGTACTGAATACTACAGGACTAACTGCTCAGGAAATTTGTTTTGTTTTATTTTAGTTATTTATGCCCTCCATTATTTCTACTCAAATGTATATAGACTGTATAAGTACACTTAATGTAAATATATAAATCTAAAATGCCATTCTTAATTGTTAAGTTTTTGTAGATAACTCAATTTCATATTTTCTTTTATTTTTAGGGTACATACTTAATAGTTACAGTGGCTTTTACTTTTAAATTAGTCATAGCTCTCTATGTAGATGTCCTTCATTTTTATTATATAAATAAGTACTTAAAATTTTGCCTTAGATACCTTCAACATAAACTATAAGTTCTAATGAAAAGTTGAAAGTTGTGAAGTTTAAGCAATGATACAAATTACCAAATATGTTTCCAGTAAGACTGTATAAATTGTTTGTCCATTCAAAGCTACTAGTTCCAATTTTTTCCTATTTGTCAAAATTATAGTAATTAACAAAAGCAGTATTACAAGACACTCAATTATATAATAATTAGAGTCAGAGATTCAAATCTAATTTCTAAACTGAAATCTGCACTCTAACAATTCTAGTTATGTGACAAGTGTAATTAAAGTCTACATATTTATTTTTCATGTTCCATTTATTTGCTAAACACTCAAAACTATATGGAGCAACAATTGTAAGCAAAGAATTGAGAAGAGACTTGAGAAAATGTCAAACATTAATTTTGCTTTGCCAAGATTGCATCAGATAATCTTCTCGAATTGCTTTATAGAGTATACAAAAAAAAAAAAAAAAAAGCTAGGTTCCAAACACCAATGTTAGTGACATAAACCTAGATGTGCAAGTATTTCTGTGAAAGGTTGAACTATATAATATTTGGAGTTTATACCCAGAAGTGATGTAGTTTGGGTTTATTTCCAGAAATGGATAGTATTTCTTTTTTTTTTTTATGTTGAGTTTGCTTTTATGTTTTCTTTTTTTTAATTAATTTATTCTTGTTACATCTCAATGGTTATCCCATCCCTTGTATCCTCCCATTCTTCCCTCCCTCCCATTTTCCCCTTATTCCCCTCCCCTATGACTGTTCCTGAGGGGGATTACCTCCCCCCTGTATATGCTCATAGGTTATCAAGTCTCTTCTTGGTAACCTGCTGTCCTTCCTTTCTAAGGTTAGTTTTTTTGTTTGTTTGTTTGTCTGTTTCTGGAAATTCTGTATAGATTTCCATATGGCTAAGATAATTTATATTCACGCCAGCAGTGTATTTACTGAAAAATTGTGGTATATAAGCATATTGGATTTTAGTCATCTATAATATTTTTATATAGTAGCAAGTATATGTTTGCATATATACAATAATATGCATAAAGAGTTGTTCACATGATGAAGCAATGTTTAGGGATTATCTCACTAGAATTGTTGTGATAAAAATCACATTGAATATACTAATTAGGCAAAAATTATTGGAGGTAATATTGAAGGAATCTGACTGAGTAGTACAGCTATAATGTATAAAAAACATTGAGACAATCTGAATGGCTATCATGAAGAAACAAGTAACAAATGCTGGAAAGAATGTTGGGGAAAGGGAAACCTTATACACTTCCGATAAGGATGGCTAATAATATGGTCCCTTATGGGAGTCAATAAATAGACCCCTCAAAAATTTAAAAATTGAAGCAAATGTATATTCAGGCATATGGAAGAATTCAGTTATGTTTGTTTCCTGGGAAATGAATGAATTGAGTGTTAGATCTATAAGTAAAATAAATCTGTCCCAGAAAGAAAAACATGTTGTCTTCCTTTGTGAATCTCTGACTTAGATAAATCTGATAGGTTATCTCCACCAACAAAAAAAGCCAATCCAAGTCAGATAAAAAGTATAAAAAGGCAAGATTATTTGGAAAACAGGGCTCTTAGGTGAGTTCAATCCACCCAAACTAGAATTTTAAGGATTGTTGGGAAAGGAAAAAGATGTGTCTGCCTCCAGCAGGATTGCCTCTGAGGCTGAGAGGAGGAGTTGGGCTCAGGCCTTGGGAAGCTGGAGACTGGAGGTGAGGGAGCCTGGGCAGTCTTAAGGAATAATAAGAACGTGGAAGCTTTCTTTGGAGGACGGGGCAGGGTTGGAGAGAGTGAAGGATTTACGGGAGTGGGTAACTGGAGATGACAACCAAAGGAAATCAAACACGGTATGACACAGAAGCAGAAAGAGAATTGAGAGAATATCAGGAAGAGGGAAAAAAATGGGAACTAAGATAGGAGAGTGTGGAGGGTGAATATGATCTAAGCACATGATAAACTTGTAAACAAACAAACAAACAGACAAATAAACAAATAAAAACCCTCTAAAATACTGCCCTGAGCCAGCAGTTGGGGCATACACCTTTAATTCCAGTGCCTAGGAATGCAGAGGAAGGCTGATCTCTCTGAGTTTGGGGCTAGCTTGGTCTACAAAGTAAGTCTGGGACAGCCAAGGCTACAGAGAGAGACCCTGTATAATGACTATGTGCCAATAAAAATAAGTGAAAAGTTACTCTTTGCTGTGTAGGTATAAAAATGTTTTCCATCATGAGTCATTCATGACTTTTCTAAATGAATTCTCTTAAACTTTCCATGAAAGTTTTATACACTGCTCATAGCCATATGGATTCTTGGTTTTGTTTCTTTTAGATTATTTGAACATTGCTTCTACTAGCGCCACAGCGGCACGTAGGTTTCCTTCTTGAGCTCTTGAGAGCTGAGGGAAATCTGAATTAATCAAAAATTGGCATATTCTCACTGGCAAACTTTCCAGGGAGTTTCCTCTCTGCAAAGCCTGTGATACTATGGGAGGCAGCATCTGTTGCATCTTTGGCTTTGTTTGCTACATTGTAAAGACTTGGGTGTTGATTCTTTGTCATTCTGTTGAAGCTTATTTTTCTTTTTTCTTAATTGAAAGGCCAACAGCTGGCTCTTTTGTTACATTCATTTCCCCGTGTACCTTGAAAATAAGACTGATTTAAAATGCAATGGTGTAGTTGAGTCCTAAAAGTTGATCCACTTATTTGTAACAGGGATTTCTTAGACTGGACACATGGACCGTTTCAAGTTTATGCTCACTTCAACTCCTGTACACTTTGTTATATCTGATAAACTCCATTTGCTACAGACTAGGTGCTGAGCAATATGGGTTTCCAAAAAAACAAAAAACAAAAAACAAAAAAACCAAACCAAAACAAAACAAAACAAAAAAACCAAAAAGGCACAACTTCCTCCTGGAAGTATCCATAATGTCGGAGGAACACGAGGGACCAAAAGACAATGGAAATGTAAGCCTCAAGGTGGCAAAAACAAGGATGTGACTACACCATCTTACCACTCTCTTTCTAGAGTATACTCTTGTCTCTTGCTTTGCTTATCTAGTTAAACTCTCGGCAGCATGTTGCTTCTGGGTTAGAGAAAAGAGAAAATAGGAGACCTCCTTACAATACTTAACATACTTTGACTAAGTCATTATTTTCTGGGTTACATCACCCAGAAGGAGAAACATAATTTGAAATTATGTTTGGATTCTTTTCATTGTACTTTAACTGCAATTCATCATATTAAACAAGTCTGGAGAGATATTTTGACCAGACCACTGCACAGCCAGTGTTGTAATTTCTTCTATGGACATGCCCCATATGCGTGTACCACATTTGTTAAAGCACATGAAACTTCTGCTTTTAGAATTCTCCAGACACATTTATTAATTGTGGCTGACTTTTGTCATAAATTTGAACAGAAAACAAGAGAAGCAAAAACTATAGTAAACAATGTAATAAATTATGAGAGAAGCTCATTGCAAATAATATTTTCTAATATTTAATTTTACTATGTGCAATGATTAAAAATGAGATGCCTGGCAACAGATGTAATATGAACAAGTTTATTATAGGCGCATGGGAGAACAGGGAAGGGAGAGGGGAAAGAAAGAGAGAGACAGAAACAGAGAGGAAGAAGAAGTGAAAGAAAGAGAGTGAGAGAGGTAAGAGAGAAAAATGAAGGAGGTGGGTTTAATGCTTTTTATATCTGGGTAGCTGGCCCACCTAGTAGCAGGCAAGTAATGATATCATAGGTTGCTAGGCAGACTGGGGGGCAGTATGTTAACATTATGTTAAGTGACAAAACCAAAAATCTATAGATACGAAGCATAATAAAGTACTTTATGTCAGGTGGAAATTTTGAGTTACAATAAGTAAGTAAATACCAGTGATATGTAATTCCCAGTATTCCAGACACTGAAGCAGGAAGGTTTGAAGAAAGGGCCTGCTTTGAGATATAGAAGAAAAACTTCAAAGGCCGATTGAGTAACTTGTGACTCTCTTACAATATATTTCTTAAAAGTTGGGTTGCTACTTTACGGCAGAACACTAGGTAGTGGGTGTGAAAACCTAGGTTAAATACACAATACAGAGAAAAGTTTCAAGAGTTTTTTTCCTCTTACCTTTTCCTTCGTCTCCTTATATTTCTACTCTGTCTTTTAGTCAATGTTCTTTTAAAAAATTAACATATTCTTAATTTATTCACTTTACACATAATTGTTGCCCCTCACTCTTCTCTGCCTGGTATCATCCTCCATCTTTCTTCGCCCTTTTTTTTTTTTTTCAACGTCAGATGTCTTTTATTCTTTTTTTTTTCTTTTTTTTTTCACAATGGATTGCAAATTTATTTTTTTAATACATTTTTATTAATTTATACATATTACATCTCAGTTGTTAGCCCATCCCATGTATCCTCCCATCCCTCCCTTCCTCCCACTTCCCCCCTACTCCCCTCCCCTCCCCTAAGTCTGTGTCTGAGGGGGACCTCCTCCCCCTGAATATGCTCATACAGTATCAAGTCTCTCCTTGGTGACCTCTTATCTTTCCTCTGAGTGCCACCAGGCATCTCCGTCCAAGGGACATGTTCAAGTATGGGGCACCAGAGTTTGTGTGAAAGTTAGATCTCCTCTAACTTTCTTCGCCCTTTATCCCGTCCTCTAGTCCTCACATACTATCTGATCCCTGCCTATCAAGTCTCATCTGGACTGCCTGCTTCCTCTTCCTCTGTGGCCTAGCAAGGCCTCTAGCAAGGCCACCCTGCCCAGGGGAAGTTACCCATGAGTTGGTAACAGAGTCCATGTCAGAGGCTGCCCCTACTCCTCATATTATGGGACTCACATGGAGACTGTGCTGCCTATCGACTACATCTGAGCAAGGGATCTAGGTCCTCTCCGTGCATGTTTCTTGGTTGGTGCATCACTCTGCAGGTCCCCATGGGCCCAGATGTGTTGGCTCTGTTGTTCTTCCTGTGGAGCTCCTATCCCCCTTTAGGTCTTTCTATTCCCCAACTCTTGCGTAGGATTCCCTCCTCTCTGCCCCAAAGTTCGGATATGAGTCTCAGCATCTGCTTTGATCCCTGATAGGTGGTGTCTTTCAGAGAACTTCTACGGTAGGTTTCTGTCCCTTTCCCTCCCTTCAAGCACTTCCAGTGGCTGCTCTATTTGCCCTTCTGAATAAGAATTAAGCATCCTCCTTAGGATCGTCCTTGTTACTTATCTTCTTTGAGTCTGTGCATTGCAGTATATTTAACCTGTACCAAATGCCTAAAATCTGCTTATAAGTGAGTGTATACCATTTCTGTCTTTCTGGGTTTGGATTAACTCACACAAGATGATCCTTTCTAGTTCTATCCATTTGTCTGCAAATTTCAAGATTTCCATGTTTTTAATAACTGAGTAGCATTCCATTGTGTAAATGTACCATAATTTTGTTATCCATTCTTTGGTTGTGGGATTCTTACTATTAGGAATAAAGTTGCTATGAATGTAGTTGAGCAAATGTCCTTGTTGTATGGTGGAACATCTTTCATGCATATGCCCAGGAGTGGCATAGCTGGGTCTTGAGCCATCACTAATCTCAATTTTCTGAAAAAGTTCCAGATTGATTTTCAAAGTGGATGCATAAATTTGCACTCCCACTGGCAATGGAGGAGTGTTCCCTTTTCACCACATCCTCTCCAGCATGTGCTGTCATTTGAGTTTTTGATCTTAGCCAATCTGACAGGTTTAAGATAGAATCTCAGAGCTATTTTGGTTTGAATTTCCCTGATGACTAATGGGCCCTGAGCATTTCTTTCAGTGTTTCCTTAGTCATTCAAGATTTCTCTGTTGAGGTCTCTATTGAGCTCTGTACCCCATCTTTTAATTGGATTATTTGGTTTGGTGGTGTTTAATTTCTTGAGATCTTATATATTTTGGATATTAGCCCTCATTCTCATGTAGACTTGGTGAAGTTTTTTTCCCAGTCTGTGCACTGTTCTTTTGCTCTGTTGACAGTTTCCTTTGTCTTACAGAAGCTTTTCCTTTTCATGAGATCCTATTTATTAATTGTTGACCTTGGAGCTGGAGCTACTGGGTCTGTTCAGGAAGTTGTCTTCTGTGCTAATGAGCTCAAGGCTCTTGTCCACTTTTGCTTCTTACAGATTTAGGGTGCCTGTTTTTTCTGTTGAGATCATTCATCCACTTGAACTTGAGTTTTGTTCAGGGTGATAAATATGGATCTATTTGCCTTTTATTAGACTTAAAACATACAGTTAGAACAGCACCATTTGTTGAAGATGCTATCTTTTTTTCCAATGTTTGTTTTTGGCTTCTTTGTTAAAGATTAAGTTTCCATAGTTAGTGGGTTTGTATCTGAGTCTTTGATTTGATTCTTTGATCGACCTGTCTATGTCTATGCTAGTACCATGGAGCTTTTTATTATTATTATTATTACTGTTGCTCTGTACTACAGCTTGAGATTAGAGATGGAGATGCCTTCCGAAAATCTTTTATTGTACAGGACTATCTTCACTATTCAGAATTTTTTGTTTTTTCATATATGGTTAAGTATTTTTCTTTCAAGGTCTGTAAAGAATTATGTTGACATTTTGATGGGAATTGCATTGAATCTGTAGATTGCTTTTGGTAAGATAGCCATTTTTACTATGTTAATTGTACTGATCCAAGATTTTCATCTTCTTATATTTTGTTCAATTTCTTTTTTCAAAGACTGAAGGGTTTTTTGTTTGTTTGTTTGTTTGGTTGGTTGGTTTTTGTTTTTTTTGTTTTGTTTTGTTTTTCATTCAGGCATTTCACTTGCTTGGTTAGAGTTACACCAAGATACTTTATGGTTATTTTTGGCTATTGTGAAGGGTGTTTTTCCCTGATTTCTTTCTGGCCCATTAGTCTTTTGTATACAGGAAGGCTAATGATTTTTAAACATTTAAAAATTTTTTATTATAATTTATTCACATTACATCCTGATTTTAATTCCTCACTCTTATCTTCTGTTCCCACCATCCATCCCTTTCCACCCTATTCTCTTCTCTGACAGGTGGGATTCTCCTATCTCACCTTCTGACCACAGTCTATCAGGTCTCATCTGTGTAGCCTGCATCCCCTTCCTCTGTGTTCTCACAGGCCTCTCTGCCAGGGAGCAGTGATCAAATCCTGGGCACCAGAGTTCATGAGAGAGGCAATCTCTCACTCTCCCCTCTCTTCACCATGTGGAGAATGAGCTGTCCATTGGCTATACCTGGACAAGCTTCTAGGTGTGTCTGTGAGATGGCTTCCCAAAAGACTTAACTGATTAAGGAAGAGCCCCTCTAACCTCGCACAGAATGTGGGTGACAGAACAACCTGGGATTCCAAACAAAAGGGAGAAAATGAGCTGAGCACAAGCATTTAGTTATCTGTGCTCCCAACTAAAGACAAAATATTCTCACCTTTCTTTTGATCATGATGACGTATGTTTCCCACCATGACAGATTATATTCCAAGTTTTAAGTTTATTAACTTCCCTTTAAGTTGTTTTTGTCATTGTAACAAGAAGGTAATTAATAAAGTTATTCACCATTTACTGGGACAATGGGGAGGGCATCCTATTGGGACTCTAGATGAGACAAGCATGGGAGAATGGAAAAGTAGAAGGATCCAGAGGGTCCTAGAAACCTACAAGTAGAACATTATGATAGGCAGATTTGGGCCTAGGTGTCCCGCTCAAACTAAGGCACCAGCCAAGGACAATCCAGGCTGTAAACTTTAAAACCCTACCCAGATCTAGCCAATGGTCAGAACATTCTCCACAGTAGAGTGGAGAGTTGGATATGACTTTCTCACGTACTCTGGTGCCTCATATTTGACCATTTTCCCTGGAGGGGGAGACCGGGTGGCACTCAGAGGAAGGACAGCAGGTTACCAAGAAGAGACTTGATACCCTATGAGCATATACAGGGGGAGGAAATCCCCCTCAGGAACTGTCATAGGGGAGGGGAAAATTGGAGGGAGGGAAGAATGGGAGGATACAAGGGATGGGATAACCATTGAGATGTAACAAAAACAAATTAATAAAATAATATATATCTTGGAAAAAATAAAGTTATTCACTACCAAGAAGTGGGGCAGTTATGGGATAAATTTGACTTTGTAGTTAATGAAGATGGAATTTGGAAATGACCTGTGCCTATATGCAGCAGAAACTGGAACTGCAGGCTAACACAAATCAAAAATGCTCTCCTATAACAGGATAGGCCATTCTAGTAGGTCTAGATAATGACAGAAAGTGGATAGAAATGCAATCCGTGGAAGCCTAGCTTTTGGAAACTAGCAAAAAAAACATTCAAGTTATATTGTGACAAAGAATCTGATTAAATATGAACATATTATAGGATATAAAGTGAAGATGAATTAAAATTTAATAGAATTATTTGTTTATTATAGAAAATATCAATGTAGCATAGGATGCAGGCTACTGCATGATTATTGTTTACAGCACTTAAATATTAATCGGAAAATACAGTGAATGATGATCATATTCAAATGCCATTTCATTCTTCCAACTTCTTGGCTTCCTGTATATTCTCTTGAAACTTCCTAAGACTGCCCCCATCTCCTTCTCTTCCTCCTCCTCCTCCTCTTCCTCCTCCTCTTCCTCCTTCCTTCTCCTCCCATCCCTTCTTACTATAATCCATTATATCCAACTAATGTAATACACCCACAAGTAGGGTCCTCTAATGGAGCATGGGCAAACTTCCACAACCACACCCATAACAGTGACTGTTCCTCTCACAACTAGAAGCATCAGTTGCAAACAGCTCCTTTGATAGAGGAAGATCTTCGCGAGCTCTTCCTCCAATCCTGGTGGAATGTTGACTGGCTCAGTTTTAGGCTGTTCTTTTGTAGGTAGCCAGAATTGAATTCATGAGTTCAGGATCAGTGTGATGCTCATTACATACTTTACTCTCTCTCTTCCAAAATGTTCCATCATTCTTCCTGGTGGGGCTGTTGTGAAAGATGTTCCATTCAGAGAGGAGCATGCACAGGCATTTTGACCAGGTTTTTCCTATTTCCATAAAGTGCTACTTACTGTAAACAGAAGCTTCTCTGACCAAGGTTGAAAGTTTTTCATATGTGGGGGAGGGAATAAACATAAATATTTTAGAAGCAGTTTGACAACATTACCATTTAGCAAAATAATAATAGCAGGTTTCCCCTTGAACTAATGACCTCCCAAGTAATTTTTATTTTGACAAGGTTTATAATATTACGTGTGAATTTGCTCCTTTTTAGTAGGCAACAAATACAATAAAAAGCTGCTTAAGTATTCCACAACAGTGCTGTCACTATGGTACACATGGTTACATATTGCCCTCCAGGTCAGTACTTCAGCTGGAGGTCCCAGGGCTGGGTAAGGCTATTTATGTCTTTTCTTCTCCAGAGTGACCTGCATAGTACCTTCTGAGACTCTGACAGTTAGCAGAAAGCATGCTTTCTCATCAATTTCTCTATGTCCTGAAGGCAAAGCTTCAAATATCTTTAGCAATAAGGTCTTAGCACGTATTTCCTGTAAGTAAGCAAGAGAAATGGCAATCTGCTCCCAGGTAGAGCAGAATAATAGGAGGAATGTGATGTTTGATAATGAAAAGTTCTTGAATTTGTGCATAAAGATGTACCTTGATTGTGTGACTTATTATCCTGACCAGGGAGCAGCAAGTAACCAGCACTGCAAGAGGGATGTGCGTCATTCCATACCACAAAGGAGATAAGTAGCTATATTAGTATTGTTACCTGAGATGCCTCACTTTCAAGGTAATCAGCATAAACTACAGCTTCCATTGTCCACAATAAGGGTCATGAAACTACACCACAATTCACCTTTTGGTATGATACCCTCTAAGCACCAACTGTGCTATGTTACTTTTCCTGGGAAGACATGAAGAAATGCTTGTTCAGCCCAGATACAGTACTCACAGAATAGCCAAGAAATGATTCCATCCAAGCATCCAGTTCTACCTCAGTGAAACATTGAGATTATTTGGGTTACTTACAAGACTATGGGTACCTGTGTGCATATAGATATTTAAATAGCAGTTTCATCATTAAAACCCCAACATAGTGACCACTCATGACAGCTTCAAACCTGGACTTCTTAGCAACACTGACAGGGAGTAGGGTGTCTGAAATTCTTGTGTCTCCAATAACCACTACTGCTTATAGAACCTTTCAAAGAGTCCTGTTGAATCTAAGTTCTCCTTTATGAGACTTGTAAACATTTTGCTTGTTTTTTTTTTAAATCTTCAGAATATTAGAGTCTACTTTTCTCTGTCCTGGAGGGAATGCTTTAATTTTCAGGAAATCATCACTAAATTGCAGTAGAGCAGATAGTAAGAGAAAATGTATAAGAGAAGGAATATGATTGTATTCTGATGAGATTTATTTACCAAAACACATGTCCTCTTGGATGCAGATGTTGAAAGAGAAAATAAACCTAACTAATGCATTTTTCAGGTGTTAACAAAGAATCAAACGAGCTCAGAAAACTATTAGCCATCATGGGAGTAAAACTAGGATCCTGGAAGTTGGAAGAAGCAATTTCTTTTTTCTTTCTTTCTTTCTTTCTTTCTTTCTTTCTTTCTTTTCTTCCATCCTTCCTTTCTTTTCTTCTTCCTTCTTTTTTCCTAAGTTGTAAAAGTCAAAAGTGTAATTTGGCAGTATATAAGTAAAGTCTTGAAAGAAGACCTTATGATTTGGATAAGAGACAGATTTAATAGTCTACCTGAATGAGTAGACATAAAAAATTTAAAAACATACTGCACATATCAGATTCCAAAGAAACCCCATTCTATTACACACAAGGCTTTTTTTCTCATAAGGATAAGCCCTGGTCTCCTTGTTTTCCAGTGTAATAAATGTATGTCTTCTAAATTCCCAGTATTCTGTTCTACTACTACTTCTCATGCTGGTTAAAGTGTTTGTAGAAATAGTTGGTCCATTTGGTAAGGCTGAGCAAGTTCTCATAGAGTAGTTTATTTCCAATTGTTTTCTTTGGGATCCAACTCTGCAACTCATTTCCTCTCCAGCTTGGAAATCAGACCCAGTTGTTGGGTGCTTTTCTAAATATTTCAGGATCCTGATGTTGCCATATGCATCAAACTGAGCTCTCTTCTCTTTCCAGAGATCAATCACTCTGGGATACGCAGCAGAAAGCATGATTACGGCAACAGTGGAACACCCAGAGAGAAGCTTTCACAATCCAAGGGCACCTAGCCCTATATTTACCACCCACAGAGATTCTAGCCATTACTCTAGAGTGTCCACCTCACCAGCACACTAAAGACACACACACACACACACACACACACACACACACACACACACACACACATACAAACACACACACACACACACACACACACACACACACACACACACACAAAATTAGAAACAGGCATGGCTTCCAACGACAAGACATACGATACTATCATAGCTGGGCCTTTCCTAGGTAGCCTTGAATGTAAATAAGACCTTGCTACAACCACTGGTATTCAAGTTTTTTATTAATTATTTTATTTTTGTATATACACTTTTATACTATTACATAATATATATATACACACACACACACACAATAGATTACTTATGGCATGAAAAAATATGACACAATCAGGAATTATATAAATGTTACATTCTTAGTGTTTTGGCCATTTGTATTTGACAGCCTTGAAGAAGACATCTTTCCTATCTTGCTGCATCTAAATTTCTGAATGTAAATCAATCTCCATCACATATTGTCATTATCAGCTTAGATCACTTGTCTAGACCTGAAAACATCTTAAACCGTAAATAGTTAAGCTTCATTGTAAAACTAAACTACCTGGTATTCAATTCCATCAGAAACTGGAAAAGGAATAAACTTGATTACCTGAGTATGCAGGGAGTGCAGGTTAGTAGGATTCTAAATCAAAAGACGACAGAGACAGTTTCCTACTTGAACAGTCACCCAAAATTCTCTATAATGTTGGAGCATCTTCTTCAGCCTCTGGCCCAATGTATCTGACAGGCATATATGTGAGGCAGGAACTACTGAGGACTTGTTTACCCTGTCTTGGTGGAGTTTGGCCATTAACTCTGCCTGATTCCAAGCTTGCCCCGGTTTTTTTTTTTTTTAGGTAAAATTCTGTCTGTGGTAGTAATAAGGGCCTTTTGCCCAATGCCTAGCTTGCCACATTTGAAGCCATCTCTATAAGGAGGTTCTTTGATGCTCATCATCTTCTTTGAGGTAGTCTGGGGGTTGCCAGGAGTTAACCTGTCTTATTGTCAATGAATCCTTAGAGTAATAAAAACATTTTTAAATGCCATATTCTGCATATCTCTGGGGGTTTTGATATTTGAAGCAGCTGATCTGACTAGCTAGGCAAGTGTCTCCTTTCTCCCTCAGGATTCCATGTGTGTCCCCCCCCCCTAAAGCTGCATGCTCCGTAGAAGAGCTTTCCATACAGAGGAGGAAAGATCTTCTGTCAATTGTATATGAACAGCTGACTAGAAGATCCAAACAGCCTTTCAAAACGTAAACTCTTAAAATCTAATCAATCACAATAAAAATTTTAACTGCTACATACCACTATTACCTATACATCCACACACCCTACTAAACATAACAAGTAAATCTGCCATATTAATGTTTAAAACCAGTGACTGAGTTCACAATGGATTGTGATCTTTTCAGTAAAACTAATGCCAAGGGGGTGGGCCCAGGGAAGAAATATGTGTCTTTATCAAAAGACCTAATATGTTTATGTTGCACACAAGTCTCTCATTTAATGCCTTAGTAATTCTAAACTCTAACACAAATGCAAACACCAAACATTTATAGAATAGAGTTCACCAAGATCATCTTTCTCACAGTTCTATAAGACTGGAATCAGAGGTCAGGGTACAGATATCATGGTTTGAGGTTCAGATGAACTATGGATCCCAATTTCTTCTACTGAACTCACAAGGCTGAATAGGGCAGGAAGGTTCTCTGAACTCTCTTTTATAAAGACATGAAAACCATACATGATAAACTATGTACATCCTAGGGTCCCATTTCCATCCCCTTGAGGGTTTGAGTTTCATCATATGAGTTTTACATGGGGCACGGTTAGTCCATTGCACTTAGCCATGACTCCAATGGGTTATGAGAGTAGATTTGGTATATGCAGCCACCTGAAGTCAAGTAGAGACGTCACAAGTTTTATGAGGCACTTGTACCACTAAAGAAGAACAAAAGAAACTCAGTGTAAAACAAACTGAGTACTGCCTCCCATGCCTTTTATCTTTCATGTGCATGAGAAGCATGCTTTATAATGTGTGAAGATCTAACTGAGACCACAAACAACAACAACAACAGCAAGAACAACAACTAGCAAATCTGATGGTAACATCTTGATGCATAGACTTAACTACTAAATATTTTCCTGGAAAGACAACCTTAATATAATCTAAGAAACATTTCTATTCACAGAATATGAGATTTGGAGCTCTTCAAAATGTTTATCAGTGGCATTTACATATTGGTTTATGTATCCAATTCCTCCTTAAAAATGCATTTAGTATCATTATCTTTTCCTAAAATGGCCAATTTTTCATGAATTTTAGAAAATGCATTGCCTGTATTCTTGGTTGTACTTTACATTGAAGATTGTCATAAATTTGAACAAGGTACTCTGTGAGGTATTGACTCTTGCCCCAGTGCATAAATGAAAATATATTTATGACAATAGGAAAGAATAGTATGACCTTGAGATTACACTTCCATAAAATTTATACTTTAGAAACAAGGAACACTATATTTATTAAAAGTAAAGTATATCTATACAATTTTATTTGGCCAACAAAATGTGAAAAATGTTATATAGCAGTTGTAGCCAAACCTGACTTATCATTGTCACCTATTGTGTTTACTTCTTCTCATTTCCAAGTTACCCTGTGATATATTTATGGAGATGGAGCTTTACCAACTGAGATTCATTATTAAATACTAAGACTTGTGATGATTACAAATTAATAGCCATTGTGGGGAAATCTTAGTTTAAAAATTATTAGTAAAAATTATGAACAATTTATTGCAATGATTTTTTAAAATCTAAAACCACAATTCTACTGCTATTTCTCCACTTTTAATTCTTTTTGTTAATACGTATTAGCCTTTGGAACTTCATGCAATTATGCAATATCTCTAACTTGGCAGGGATAAAAATTTCAGATCACAATGACGCACAAACAGGAAATTCAGGATTCAGGTAAAAGGACCCTTGAGTAACGAGGGTCCAAGAGCATCCTTGAGCTCTCCACGGCACATTAGACAGCAAGGTGAAGTGAACTGCCTCAAGCAGGATTGTCTCTAGCTAGAGTTTAAAGAGAATGACTGTTGAAAAAACAGAGATGGGCTCTTAAAAGCACATGACTCAAACAAACTTTAGGAAAAAATATTTCAAGATCACAATCAGAACCCACATAGAATTATGTAAAAATGCATACACATACCCAATGACTGGACACACTCAGGAATGTGAGTAACCTTCAGTGGTGTTCAGAAATGACATGTACCTATGTAAACTGTAAGACTTAGTGTTTGTAGAAGCACAAAATACAAAATACGTGTGTGTAAAATATTTAATGAAATATATTTTTATCTTAAAAATTAAACACTCAATGAGGATATGTGAAACCTAGTTAGAAATAAAATAAAAGAGAAACATATGGAAATTATAATGTTAAGATTACATAAACATATCAATAGGTGATTAAGCAACTCCTAAATTATGGGGAGAAATATAATTGAAGTTATGATAAGAATAAATGTAACATTTACTCACTTATTTTTATTTTTTGTGCATGGGTTTCTTTTCTGTGTGTATATATCTGTGCAGCATATGAGTGAAATGACCACGGAGTCCCGAAGATGGGATCGTGTCTCCTGGGACTGTAGTTAAGAGCTGCCATACGGGTGTAGGGAATCAAACTTGAGTTCTCAGGAAGGACAACTAGCACTCTTAACTGCTGAGTCATTTCTCCAACCTTCATGTTTTTTCTTTTAATGGAAATAAATAGATAAGTCAGGTAATAATAGGGAATAAAAAACATTACCTAACCAGGTATCTTGGTTAATTTTATGTCAAGCTATGGTTATTTGGGAAGATGAACTCTCAACTGAAAAATGTCTCCAAAATAGTTGTTCGTAGGCAAGCTTGGAATGCATTTTATTAGCACGAAGGAATATTGATGTGAGGTGGTACAGTCCACTGTGGATGGTGCTACTTCTGGAGAAGGAGTTTTAGGACATATACAAAGGCAAGCTGAGCACATCAAGAGGAGCAAGCCAGTAAGCAGCATTCAGCCATGGCATCTGCTTCATTTCTTGCCTCTAGGTTCCTCCTATCTTGACTTGAGTTTCTGCTCTGACTTACATCAGTGATGGATTTTAACCTTAGAGTTTTAAGATGAAATAAGTCTCCTTCCAAATTGATTTTAATCATTGTGTTGTAGCACAGCAATGGAAATCCTAAATTCAGCACCTGGCAAATACATATTAAAAATCTTTTTAATATGCATAACTTTAAATAAATGATATTTAAATTGCTTTCATTATAGTGAGGAAAAGTCTCAATGTTTTTATTTGCAGTCAACACTTGAAGAAGCAAAAGATAGAATAAAGGAAAACGTTCAAAGCCTAAGGATTAGAAAGAAGACAGTAAACCGGGTGTGGTGGCGCACACCTTAATCCCAGCACTTGGGAGGCAGAGGCTGGTGGATGGCTGTGAGTTCGAGGCCAGCCTGGTCTACAAAGTGAGTCCAGGACAGCCAAGGCTACACAGAGAAACCCTGGCTAGAAAACAAAACAAAACAAAACAAAAAAATAAAAGAAAGAAAGAAAGAAAGAAAGATAGAAAGAAAGAAAGAAAGAAAAAGAATTCATTTGATCTGACCATAGCCATGAGGAAGGAAAAGCAGCATAGATGCACTATCAATATATTGACAGTGATCTACATTGAAGTAAGATCAATAAGAAAAAATTCAGTGTTCACATTTAGTAACCACAACTATTATTAAAATTTAAATTTCCTATAATTACTCTTATGTATGATGCTCAGAAAATTATAAAATATGATTAAATATTATACTCTAAATAATAAGATACATTTCTGTACCAAATAGACAGGATAAGTGAATATTATAAAGATATCAGTTATTCTGTCCAAATTCACACTGGGCAAAGAATTCATTCATTGTAAAATCTATATAAAATAGCAGAGAATTATAGTTTAAGCCTCCCTAGAGAATAAAAATGTAGAAAAAGAAATGTCTTTTCTCAAACCCAAGAACTCTTTAAGATATAGTAATTCAGACTGTGTAAAAAGTGAACAAGACGAGACAATGGACAGAGGACAGAATACCCAGAAATAGGTCCATACAAACAGCCTTTGATTTCAGGCTGAAATGAAAAATGAGCATCAATTTTGTTGTCCATATGAAGAAAATAAATTAATTAAGTCCTTCTGTCACAACTTATCTATACTTCAGGTACAGATGGTTTATAACTCAAAACACCATAGACAACACTTATAAATGCTTAGAATGAAATATAAACGACCACATTTTAAAAATATTTTGAGTTGATAGAGTCCTAACTCAATCTACAGAAATGATGCCCATTAAGTAAAGATTATTTTAAGCTACATATGTAAAATTCGAAATCTTTTGGTCGTTTACAGGTTGCTTTTCAATTAAAAAAGAACAAACGAAAATGAGGAAAATATGGGGCAGATGTGGTGGTGCACGCCTTTAATCCCAGCACGTAGGAGGCAGAGGCAGGTGGATGAATGTGAACTCTAGACCAACATGGTCTACAAAGAGAGTCCAGGACAGACAGGGCTGTTACACAGAGAAACCCTGTCTCAGTAAAAACAAAAGAAAACAGAACAAAATCAAAAAAGGAACAACAAATGACTCATTTTAAAGAAAAGTAATGCTTTTAAAATTGGCTGCTGAATGACAGAATATGAAGTTATTGTTTGTTTGTTTTATTTTTTTTTCTGTTGTTCTTCTATTTTAAAAATGCCCAGGGATGATAAGTGGTGATGACCTCTGGGCCACATTGTGTTGATTTCTACAGTCAGATTAGAAAATCTCAAGGTGAGATGACAGATTTCTGGCATCTGCTCTGGGCTGGAAACTGGCTAGTCTTATTGGCGTCATAGCCAGGCTTCTGTTCCTCCCTGCACTTCAAGATGAAGTGTTAACAACGGATGACTTGCTCAGCCTTAGCCTAGAAGCCGCAGCAGTGAGATGGTCACAAAGCCAGCTCAGGTGCAAGGACAAAAACCGTAGACCTTGACTGCTGCTAGGATAATGACAGCATCTTCTTTGGAAGAGGCACTGCTGATACCATGCATCATCCTACCAAAAAATATTCAGAAGAACGGCAAATGCTGCATAGGTATTTCCCAGAAGAAAAAACAAGTCCAGTCTCATTAGTAATCTGAAAAAATGGGGACTCAATGAAGTTCCATGTTATAGTTGGTCAGCAAAAATGTGGAAATACATCTAAATACACAAAAATTTGTTAATACCAATAGCAGACATATTTAGTGTCTCTGAAATATCTGTTATTTGTTTGTGAAGTTGTCAATTGAAAAATCTTCCCAGTAAATAATTCATCATTATCTTGCAAACTTGAGAATTGCCTGATCTTTGAAAATCTAGTCCAGTATATATAAAAATAAATTTATATGAAATATGTGATTTTATTAGGTATCAGTAAATCAAATTCATAATTTTCCTACACCAGTTGAGAGGAAAATTATAAACAGAAATGCTAGCACGCACATGGAAGAAAAGCATCATGGATTCTACTGCTACAGATGTAAAGTAGTACAGACGCCAATGCGAGCAGTATGGCGTTTGTCAAAACCCTAATTTTAACTATCCTGTGATCCAGCTATCCTTCCTCTAGATGCCAAAAGAAATGGTGTCCTTTTCTGAGAGAATATTCGATGTAAGTTTATTTTTTTCTATTCACTGCTTCTTACAGTTACTGTGTTTATTTGAGTACTATTTAAAAGCCTAAAATATGGAACTAGCCAAAAAACTCATTAACAGTTTAAAGGATGGACAAAATATGTTAACCACACAAAATGGATTGTTATGTATCCACAACTTCTCATATGCATCAAAATGGAATCATTCAGAGCTACCATGCCCAATGAAACAAATCATATCCAGAAAGACATAGTTCACATTGTTCTTCATATTTAACATAACAGTAAAAATTTATGATACAATATAATATGTATAGTGTATGTATTATAAATATATGTGTATACACACAAAAACACATACATATATACGTACACACACACACACACACACACACACATATATATATATATATTTGTCCTGAAAATACAATACTGTTTTAATATGTACCATTGCTATGTTAGAAACAAAATAGACATAGGACTGAATGTAACTACAAAGCCTGGAAACAAATCCAGTGCCCACAACGGATAGAAAGAATAAGCACAAATTTGTCCTCTGTGCTCTCTGTGCCCTAGTTTGGTTACTGTGATAATGAAGTGGGAATTAGAAATGGCAGTGACTTGTATCTCAAACTAACGGTCGTCTTGTATCCTAACATGACCTAGAAAGAGGTAAGAGAGCCAAGGAGAGAAAAAGAGGACACAATGAAGAGTCAGAGAAACTTTATTCCCTTTCTTTTCTTCCACAGACACTGCACTTATGGACGACAGCTTCATCCACATGAACTAGTCAGCTCCCCAGACTCTATCTCCAAATTCTATTGCCTTGGAAACGAGGTCTCAACATAACCCCTAGGGGAAGATAAAATCATTCACTCCATAGCATAGCAGAATAATGTACTATATAAACAAATATGATATTCACAGTAACATAAATAGATAGATGATAGAAAGATATACTTGAATGAAAAGACCAAATGCATTAAAATCATACAGAGAATGCTAACTTAGTTGATCTAACTAAAGAACAAACAATATGTGTCAGTTTGAATTTAAATATCTCTCTGTATATTTATCACTAGATATATTTATAAGATTAAGTATAGGTACGGAAGACAACATACATTTATAGGGAAAATTTTAGATGGGAAATGTATGCAAATAGAAGAAAGTCACTCACAGATCTTTTACTGATTAATCATATATTCATGGATATTTGTCATTTATATTTAAAGAAACACAATCTTCCCTGTGGATTATGCTGCATTATTCATAAAAACTGGACTACATGGGTTCAGTCAATTACAAGAATTTATGTGGTGTGCATTTGTCTTCTTTTTCTCTTACCAGTAATCTTTGTCAAGGGTAGAAGTTATTTTACTCTTCATTGCATCTATTGCTGTGTCACAAGTTACCTTACGATCTTACAACCAAAAGTAATGCAAAAGCATTTTTATATGCTCATAAAATGTAACCAAGAGACAATGATACATAGTTGGTATAACCTTCTTGAGATGTACACACTTAACTCTCTGACTAACATTGAATATGATGTTTTATTATTAAGAGATGTAGCTTTAAGGAAATAATTGTACAAGTTTAATGGGCCATATGCACCACAAATCTGTTACACTATTTCAAAGAGAAACTTTCTTAATAATAAATTTTCATGTCCCATTTGGCACCAATATAAACATTTATTGGATCAGTGTTAATAGGTGAAAACAAATGTCCATGAAACATGGTCACAGGAAATTCATTTGTTTAAGCATTAAGTAAATGTGGTTGGTGTGCAATTAACAATTAGATAATATATAGTATAGAAACAAAGTGCATTGGCATTAAAAATACCTTTATCGTCTCTTAGAATCTATAGGAAACAGTATCTATTAGTACAGATTTAAGACAAGTTGGACAATTAAGCAATTAAGTTGTACCTTAAATGTGGAATAAGATTTTAATTATGTAAATTAAAAAACTAAAGTTGCTCAACATTTATCTCTTGCCTTATAAATTATGTATACAATATTTGAATAAAGTAATTGAATGTAAAGTTGGAAGATCCAAATTCATCTCCTGTCTTTTTCATTTCTTTTTCTAAGCTAGTGCTTTCAAACAGGCAATTTTATCTAAGTATTAATCAAACTTTTCAATGTATGTGGTAAAATCATATGAGAACATTTAAATGACACCCAATTTGGAGCCCAGAGTAATTTAATGATTTAGAAGTATGTAATCATATTTTTTCAGGCATTACCACAGTGCTTATTGACATTTACTGGTTGGTTTTTCAGTTGCAAGTTTATTGACTGAAAGTTTTCCATTCAAATAACCAACTCACCCATCTTTATTTTTTGCAAAGTCATTCTTAGTTTTTCAAGGCAACTTTTATTTTTCCGTATGCCTCAGGTAAAATAAATATTTGACATGATTTCGTTCCTCCCTATGAAGTAAAATACTAAAGGCTGATATTTTGGAGAACAAAAAATGTCCTTTGCTGCCTTTTGGAGAAGGCAGATGCTGAAATAGTATTGACACCAGCTATCAAAGGCAGTCTATGTGTGGGAACTGCACACTGACATTGATGAGGAAAACAAAACACTTCTGTCATTGCAGACTAAAACTAGACACAGGACAACACTCAGGAGAAATAATAATAATAATAATAATAATAATAATAATAATAACAACAACAATAATAATAAATACCACTCTAACACATCCCAGTTGTTTATAATTAAGAGTGAGAAGAGATTGCTTTCTTACTAGTTACATAAATACTAATTGAATCTTACAATTTCTAGAACCAGTGCACAAAAGCAAAGCAGAATTTTCAGACTTAATAGAATTTATATGTATTTATTAGTCAACTACGTAATAAATAGTCACATAATATAATTTAAAATTAAGAATCTCAAAACCAGAGAAATGGCTCAGTCAGGAAAGTGCTGTTTCCTGTGGAATAAGCACGAGGGCCTACATTTGGCTTACTAGTTCCCATGTAAATGTCATGCATGTTAGCGATGTCTGTGACCCTAGCACATGGTGGTGGGATCCTCATATTTGATCATTTTCCCTGGAGGGGGAGACATGGTGGCACTCAGAGGAAGGACAGCAGGTTACCAAGAAGAGACTTGATACCCTATGAGCATATACAGGGGGAGGTAATCCCCCTCAGGCACAGTCATAGGGGAGGGGAATAAGGGGAAAATGGGAGGGAGGGAAGAATGGGAGGATACAAGGGATGGGATAACCATTGAAATGTAACAAGAACAAATTAATAAAATAATATATATCTTGGAAAAAAATAAAATATAGAAACAAGAAAAAAAAGACAGTAAGAAAGCCCGATAAACAGATAATAGATAGAAAGGAAGATAGATTGATGACAGATAGAAGTGTGTGTGTGTGTGTGTGTGTGTGTGTGAGAGAGAGAGAGAGAGAGAGAGAGAGAGAGAGAGAGAGAGAGAGAGAGAGAGAGAGAGAAACAGTGAGATAGATAAATCAAGTAGAGAATGATTGATGAAGACATGCTACATCAAGCTGTGTTCTTTAAATGGACAAAGGTAAACATGTACTGGCTCATACCAATATCAATGCATACATATCACACACACACACACACACACACACACACACACACACGAAACAAAGATGGAAAGAAAGAAGGAAGAAATGAAAGAAAGAAAGGAAGGAAGGAAAGAAAAAAGGAAGGAAGAAAGGAACGGAGGAAAGATGGAAGAAAGGAATAAATCTGGGAGTGCCACAGTATTTAGAAAAAAGAGATTATTTCAGCCATAGCTATAGTCAAATATGATATAAGTCTAGAAGATTGAAATGCGATATTATACATATATATATATTGGACCACTTAATGGACCACTCTACCAAAAACCAAACTAATCATTCACAATTTAACATTCTAAATTTGGTTTTGTCATGAAAAGTTAACATCAAATATTCGAACAAAAGAAAAGCAACTAAATGCAAAACTTGATGAAATTACATATTTACAATGAATAAATACATAGTGATTGATAATATAATTAAATAATGTCACACATTTCAAAGTTGTTGCACTAAATAAGTGACAGGATATATCATAAAGTATCTTCTAAAACTGTAGATTTAAAATGAACTCATTATTTAGAGAGGGAACCTGGATTGTGCTGTTGCACACGTATGGAGGTCAGAGGATAATTTTGTGCCTTTCAAGGTTTGAACTTGGGTTAATACACCAACGCAAACAAGTACTTTTAACCACAAAACTACCAAAACAGAGTCTTTAATTCTTGCTTACAAATTTTTTACGTGTATTATTGGAACAGTGTTTTAATTCAAATTTGACAGCTTACTTACTTCCTGTAATTGACTCTGTTCTATTTTAAAAAATTTATGAGTCATTTCGAATTCTTCATTTATTTATTGAATGGTGCTTTGGATTTATCCTAGGGTCATGCACATGCTGTGCTATGCTATGCTAAAACTGCATTCCAGAGCTAATCTTTCTGTCTACAGTGTCATCTAAGTCATGAATTTATACAGTTGAAAAGAACTCATGCTTTAGAAAGGACCTAAATTCTCATGAAAGTTCTGTTTTTGATGACATGAATGTCTTCTCAGGGAAGCAGTCTTTACTTCAAACTCTCGGATTCTTTAAAGACATACTGCATGTGTCTGTATAAGATATTAATGTGATTTTTCATTGTCTCTGTTCTGAATTTAAATATCTTTTGCAGTCAGCACTTCTGATAACATAGTGGGAGACTCATGTATTATATGAAGGAATGTCTGTATTAAAATGTCACAAAAAATAGAATTGAAAGGTAACACTCATATGATCTTTTATTTGAATGTAAGGAAAAATTGGCAAACTGTAGCACTCTTTAAAAAATTACATGTGCTTGGTGAGGTTTTTCATATTTAATATATGAAAACCTTTTTCACAAACTGTGACTTACTTTTATATGAATGTGCATATATCTTATAGCTAAGGCTATGGATCTCTTATTTAGTCCCTCAAATTTTTTGTTTTTGCTTTTTCAGGACTGAGTTTCTCTGTGTAGCCCTTACTGTCCTGGAACTCACTCTGTAGACTAGGCTGGCCTTGAACTCACAGAGCTCTGCATGCCTCTTCCTCCCAAGTGCTGGGATTGCAGGTAAAAGCATGGGCCACCACCTCCTGGCTTTAGTCCCTCATTTAGTTTTATTATTTCATCTTTTCTATAGCAAAGTTAAAGGAACATATAGTAAGTTGAGGAAATTGCTAACAACATTTGGATGGTTAGGAATTTTAATTATGAAGCTTCTCATTTTTTTTAAATACAGATAGTTTTTGATGAAGTGATAGATAGTGCCAGCTTTAGAATAGGGACCCTAGACTATTGTGAATGTTCATACCACCATCAGGCACATATATTGAATGTATATAAATATTTCATATGACATTATAATTGCTTGATTTCATTTGACATTTTCAGGCAGTCCCAAATGAATCACCAAAAAATAGTTAATCATCTTTCAGTACAAAATCATTTATTATTGTGGAATATGATGATTCAAAATCATAGATTTCTCCAAAATGACTATGGTACCAAGTAAAAGTATACCATCTCCCTCAGAGAGCACAGTAACTCAAGCCTGGAAATGTAATTTGTTTGCATGGCTCAAGGAAATAAACAAGCATAGAATACTGTCTAAGCACATTAAAAAAATAGGACAAATTAAAATGGAAACATGGAGTACACTATGCTCTGTGATTGTCAATCCACCTTCCCATTGTAAAGGAATGTGACTATTTTGTTTTAATCCTATTATTTTTATGATAACAGCATCTAACTCAGTTTGTATAAAAGAAGGAATCTTGGGAAGAATAGAAACTTCCCTTGCAGTGAAAATAAATGAGTAGTTATTTAACTACAATTTCTTTGTTTCTTGTGAATTAATTCTTCCCTCTGTTATATTCCAGTTGAGGTTGATTTGAAAAGATAACTGCCAAGGTATGCATGCTAATAAATGGACAGCACTATAATATTTATTTTTTGTTTTTCTTTTCTTTCATTGAAATAGACTTTTTCATACAATATATTTCCTATCCACTACTCCCCCCCTTCAGGATCTACACCCTTTCTGTATCTTGTAAGAAGATAAACAGGCATCTAAGGAACAGTAGGAAAATAAGAAAAATCAAAACAAAATGAATCGGAATTGGTTGAAACACACAAACAAACAAACAAACAAAAAGCACAAGAAACACATATAGATGCAGAGAAGAGAGACAAGTACACACATTCAGGAAAACCCAGTCTGGAAACTGTAATGTATAAGAAAAGACCGTGTAACATAGAAAACCAACCAAACAAATAAACAAACTAAACATCCCTGACTTAACTTTATTGTTAGGTTTCAAACATGGGACAAATGGCCGAAGTGCCTATTTATCATGTCAGTGTGGCCCTAAAATCCAGGTTCTCCCTGCATCCCTCTGTCCCTACTTGTTACCAGGTATAGGTAGCATCTACTCTCTATCACTTTTTTTTCTTTTTTTATTAATTTGTTCTTGTTACATCTCAATGGTTATCCCATCCCTTGTATCCTCCCATTCTTCCCTCCCTCCCATTTTCCCCTTATTCCCCTCCCCTATGACTGTTCCTGAGGGGGATTACCTCCCCCTGTATATGCTCATAGGGTATCAAGTCTCTTCTTGGTAACCTGCTGTCCTTCCTCTGAGTGCCACCAGGTCTTCCCTTCCAGGGGACATGGATAAAATCCAATACTCTCTATCATTCTAATTCTCCAGGACAGGGGAGAGAGCTTTTCCTTTCTGTATAATTCAAACATTTTGATTACATGTTCTTTTTGGAGTTTTTGGGCCCCTAACTGCTGCCATTGGTTCTCTTCTCTCCTCTGTCCCTTGCCCTCCTCTCCTCCCCAAATGACCCAGCTTAGGGACATTTACACACACTCTAGACTCTCCTGGAGGTCCCTACCTCTCCCTGTGCATTCCCACATGTCTACAATAAACTTTTTATTCCACTGTACCTAGAAGCAGTCATATTCATTTCTTTTCAGTTTATTTCTATTTTAATTCATTTGGAGCCAAAATGTGGAATGACTCATGTACTTTTCTTTTCTTTTTTCCCTTCCTTCCTTCCTTCCTTCCTTCCATCCTTCCTTCCTTCCATCCTTCCTTCCTTCCTTCCTTTTCATTACGAAAAAGGAATCTTCAGGAAAGCCTTAAGTTTAGTTTTTGTTGGCTGTCTACATCTGGACATGAGGCCTATCATTAAGAGTTGTTTGTTTTCCCAGAGAGACTCACTGGATTGAATTAGAAACGATCATCCTGAGTGAGGTCACCCAGACTCAGAAAGACATGCATGGTATATACTCACTTACAAGTGGATATTTGCCTAACATAGGTGTCCTCTGAGAGACTCCACTCAGCAGAGGATAGGGACTAATACTGGGACTTGGAGCTGGACTCTGGGGCAAGAGCTGTATGCAAGAGATGGTGGATGGAAAAGGCAGGCATTGTCAGGTGCTCCACAAAGAGACTATCAAGGCTGACAGATCTGGATCCAGGAGAGCTTGCCCAGAGCAATACACCAACCAAGGACAGTGCAGACAGAGGGCCTGGACCCCCTGTTCGAGTGTAGCCAATGGACAGCTTATTCTCCACACAGAGAAGGGGTGGGGTGGAGTGGGGATGGGGGGGCTGCCTCTGACAAGATCCCTGGTGACTGGGATTTGATCACTCTACTTTGGTGGAGAGGCCTTGTGGGAATACAAAGGAGGAGGATGCAGACAGTCTGGATGGGACCTGATAGGCTGTGGTCAGATGGTGAGGGAAGAGGACCCCATCTGTCAGAGGTCTAAGGGAAGGGGATAGATTGGAGGGGTGAGGGGCAAGAGAAAAATAAGAGCAAGGGGATTAAAACCAGAATAATGTGAATTAATAATAATAATAATAATAATAATAATAATAATAATAATAATAATAAACAAAGAACCTAAGGCACAGGAATGATAGGGAAACACTGCCTCATGGAGTTGTATCCCAGACCCACTATGTGTCTGTGTTTGTGTGTCGGTGTATGTGTGTGTGTATGTGTGTGTATGTGTGTGTATTGTATTTACAGGTTTTTGTATGTGTGTGCCTGTGCACATGTGACACCAGAGGTCAATATCATATGCCTTCCTAGATCCTTCTCTACATTCTTTTTTGAAGCAATCTTGCTATGTACCCCTGGCTATCCTTAGAACTTCCAGCAATCCAAATTTTGCCTCCTGAGTAGCTGGGATCATAGGCCTATACCACGAAGGTCACCAGAATGCTTTTACATAATGGGCCGTTGGTTTGGAAATTTGGCTTTGGTAGTTATTGTTATTTTTAAGTAGTAAAGCTGAGTAGCGAATAGACTGGGTTGAACTTAGTCTACTTAGCAAGATTCGGTCTTGAGAAAAATAAAAGTAAAATGAGCTTGAAAAAAAAGAAAACTTATTTTTCTTTTGCAAGTGGCTATCAATTAAAGATAGCTTCTGAGTTAAGATTGGGAGCATGTGTACCCCTCTTCTTTTATCTTTCAGACCCCATCTAGGGTAGACTTGGCCAGGCCTGTGGATGCTGCTTCAGTCTCTGTGAGTTCAGATGTGCACCAGCCCTGCTGTGTCAATGAAGGGAGACAAAAGCCCAGCACACACCTTTAATCCCAGCATTTGGGAGGCAGATGCAGATGGATGTCTGTGATTTCAATGTCAGCCTGGTCTACAAAGCGAGTCAAGGTCAGTGAGGACTGTTACACAGAGAAACTCTTTCTTGAAAAATATTTTTTAAAAGATGGGCGGTGGGGAAGGGCCTAATTTCTCTGACTTTCATACTCTATCTATGTGGCCTGTATGTTCCAAGGTCTCTCCTCTATATACAATGTAGGGCTGCTGGTTTCAGTTTTTACTCCATCTGCTTTAAGAGGAACCTTCTCTGACGATGGCTGAGCAAGGCACTGATCTGTGCGTATAGCAGAGTGTTGTTAGGAGTCATTTTTGTTACTGTGCTCCTTTAGCAGAGAAGTAGTGTTTAGTTTTTTCTTAGGCACCTGATTTACCTAATCTCAAGGTTTTGACCACCAACTAGCCTTGAGTCTGAGTTCAATCCTATGAAATGGGCCTTAACCCAAATCAGATAGTGTTTGGTTTTTCTCACAAGCTTTGTGGCCCTATGTATATATGCACAGCAGGAAGGTCACTCTTGCAGATCAAAGAGTTTATAGCTGGCTGGTATTTCTGTTTCTGTTTTTGCAGCATGCAGAGTACCATTTCCATGAATGTAGGTATAAAGGATCTAGGTAGGCACCGGGTCTACTTTGCCACATTCAGTGAGTCATCACTCACCATCATTTAGCAATAGGGCCTTGCTGTCAGTTTGTGGAGAGCAGCAAATAGCCTGAGGTGCTTATGCATTTTCATCAAACCCCTTTAGCCAATAAAACTTTCAGATCTAACCCATTCCTGGTACTTGAAGCTTAATTGGGTGACAAGAGATGTGCAAATTTGGCTCTGTCTCTTCCATTTCCTGGTGCTTTCATTTAGAAAACCTGTATAGAGTTATATATTGTAGGAAATTATATGATTATTTCTCCTTGAGCTCCTACTTTTCATGTGATTGAGTATTGATGCTACTTAAAGAGAAAAATGCAGAAAACAATTTTCTTATGGAATGAACTAAGACAAAGGCTTAATTTAAAGCATAAAAGCAACCAATAAATTGATCCAAATTTCAAAGGGAATCCAGTTAAAGCTTTTAATGTTCATCCTTTTGAATGTTAATGAATTTACTAAGAACAAACAAACAAATAAACCAACATGTAACATGTAAACAGACTATCCTAGAAAGAATGAAAAACTGGAGTATTAGGATGAATACAAAATCCATAGGGTCAATTATGGGGTCAGCAGTTGTTTAAAGATTGTATGCAAGAGCCAAGTGTGGTGGCACACACCTTTAATCCTAGCACTCAAGGAGGCAGAGGAAGGTGGATTACTGTGAGTTTGAGGCCAGTCTGGTCTACAAACGGAGTCCAGGACAGCCACGGCTACACAGAAAAACCCTGTCAAAAAAATCAAATTAGACCCCAAGCTCTTGTTCCCTCATATGTAAACTAATAGTGAAAATTCAAACCTAGGAACCCACTTTAGGAATCCAATAAAATAATGGTATCAGAATAAATTGGTTTAGAAAATTAAAAAAAAATGTTCAGATGAAAATGGCATTGTAGTTGGGCAGAGATGGCACACACCTTTAATCCTAGCACTAGAGACAGAAAAGGTGAATCTCTGAGTTTGAAGGCAGCTTGGTCTACAGAGCAAGTTCTCAGACAGCCAGAGCCACACAAAGAAACCCTGTCTTTAACTCCTCACTTCCCCAACCCCAAAAAAAGAAAGAAAAGAAAAAGCATTGTTATTCAAGTGCACATTGTTTAAAGATCTTTTCACACTGATGTGTGAATTACAGATTTCTTTTTCCTTTAGGCAGGACAAACGTGTTTATAGAAAGTTCTTGTTGAAGCAGTGAAAAGAACGACATTGTTTTCACATCAATCTTTTTCCAAAGGCACGATACCATCAAGGAGAAACACCTTATTAAATGTTGTGCTAGTGAACTGTTCTTTATGAACTGACATCATCATCAATCCTCTGTATTTGTGACTAACACTCCCAAAGTGTCACTTCATCTTTGCTTAAGAACAAATCTTATTCCATTAAAATGAGTCTTCATCAAGGCTCTTTTACGTTAAAAACTTTTCATTAAAACCAATGCTATCTGCATTCCTGTGGTATTCATGGAACAATTGTGTTCCTCTATGTGGACAGACTGTCCTAGACAGATGTGAACTATGAGCAAGCAAGCATCCATGGTGCGCTCTGGGTTCCAGTTCATCTGCTTACCTGCTGTCTGCACTTGGACAGGTGTAGCTCTAAACTTACAGTTTTCTTCTTTAAAGGAGAAGTAAAAATGTGCAGCAGTCCTATGTAATATCTGTAAGAATTGAAAAATTCACACAGCTCTTTTTATCTACCTTGTTTGTAAAGAGCAACCAAAGTCAATGCTCCCTTCACTGTCATTGGTGTATGTGATAATCAGTGGGGATTATTAAACGAGTAGCATTTTTTTGTCTCTATGACAATTTTATTTGTAAACACACCTTCACAAAAGTGCATACACATACTTACAAACACATACACACTTCATATTCTCCTTATGGTTACATAGTGTTTTGTTTCTTGTTTCCTGAGAATGACATAGTCATTTCTGTGTTATTATATTTTAATTACCTCATGGGTGTACAAATAGATAGACAAAATGATTTAATAGACCTAGAAATGGTTTGCATACAAAATGAAATATAGCTCAATCAAGTGTTCTCTCCAAAGAATACATACTCATTTTCTTAAATAATATTTAAGGGGCATGTACCATGAAAGTCTTCACTTAACAGGAAAGTGGGACAGAGGGGAAGACATCCTACTGGGACTCTAGGTGAGAGAAACATGGGAGAATGGCAAAATAGAAGGATCCAGAGGGTCCTAGAAACCTACAAAAAGAGTATTATGATGGACAGATCTGGGCCCAGGGGTCCTGCTCAAACTATGGCACCAGCCAAGGACAATACATGCGGTAAACTTCAAACCCTTACCCAGATCTAGCCAATGGACAGAACATTCTCTACAGTTGAGTAGAGAGTGGGTTCTGACTTTCACACAAACTCTGGTGCCCCATATTTGACCACGTCCCTTGGATGGGGAGGCCTGGTGGCACTCAGAGGAAGGATAGCAGGCTGCTAAGAAGAGACTTGATACCCTAAGATCATATGCAGGAGGAGGATGTTCCCCTCAGTCACAGTCATAGGGGAGGGGAGTAAGGAGAAAATGGGAATGAGGGAAGAATGGGAGGATACAAGGGATGGGATAACCATTGAGATGTAATATGAATAAATTAATAAAAATTAAATATATTTTATGCATATGAGTACTTTGTATATATGCATGCCTGCATACTAGAAGAGGGCATCATATCTCATTATAGACAGTTGTGAGCTGCTATGTGAGTGCTAGGAATTGAACTCAGGACCTCTGGAAGAACAACTGCTGTTCTAAACCTGTAAGCCAACTCTGCAGCTCCTAGTTGCTCAGTTTTCAATTAAGCATCATTAAATACCAGTATACATAAATTTAATGTAATTTTTGTGAAATAATAGATGAATCATGATGACAAAATGATTATATATAAACTTGGAGAAAAGTTAAAATATTCATAAAATATATGAAATATTGGGCAGAATAGGAATTTTCTGTACTCTTCTTTTGATTTTTGAGTATGTTTTAATTAAAAAATTAAGCAATAAAACATTTTCAAACTCTACCACTCGGTAACTTATCTGTGCTTGTCTTTTCACTGCACGTGCTGAAAATCTCTTTTCATAGGAGATGATAGATTTGTAGCTCACTCTGCTACTAAAACATTTTGAAACATGTTCTTTTTTATGTTTCTTTTTAAATATACATTTATATTATTACACATATATACAATAAACTGCAAACAACAAGAATTACAAAATGATCAGGAATTATATAAATGTTATATTCATAGTGTTTTGGCTATTTGTATTTGGACACCTTGGAGAAAATATCTTTCCTATCTTAGTCAGTCTAAACTTTGGAATGTAAATCAATATCTATCATATCTCATCCCTATCAATTTAGAATATCTACCTACATCTAAAAACGTATTAACCCCTAAACAACTAAGCTTAATTGTAAAACCAAATTTTCTGGTTTTAATCCCATCAGAGACTAGAGAAGGAATGACAGTTAAGTACCTGAGTAAACAAAAAGTGCAGGCTAGCAACTTCCAAAATTAAAAAAAAAAAAAATGACAGAGACAGTTTGCTGCCTGAACAGTCATCCAAAATGTCTATAATGTTGTAGCATCATCTTCAGCCTTCTGGCCCAGTATATCTGACAGACATATTTGTAAGGCAGGAATTATTGAGGGCTTGCTTACCCTGTTTGGCCTTCAACTCTGCCTGCATCCAATTTTGCCCATTGTTAGGCAGAATTATATCTGTGACAGAAACAAGGACAGTTTGTCCAGTGTCTAGTTTGCCACATTGAAAGCCATCTCCATAAAGAGGTTCTTTGATGTTCATCATCTTCGTTGAGATAGGATGGGTATTGCCAGGAGTTAACTTGTCTTATTGTCAAAGCATCTTTAAAATAATAAAAGCACCTTCAAAGGCCATATTCTGTAGGTCTCTGAGGTTTTTGAAGACCTTGTCTAACTATTTTATCTTATCTATCTATAGAATCATATCTATTGTTAAACCTAGGATGCATATTCTTATGATAAAATTAGACTAATTGACATGACCATGATTTGGTCAACTAACAATTAGCTTGCTACACTTTCATAACTTAACTTTCAAGAAAGGGTACTCTTAAATTTTATCTACTCTTGTCTGTATGATGTATTCACATCTGCTAGTCCTGCTTCCACTCTTCAGTGTCAGAGTATTCCAAACTAATCTGTGGAGTTCATTTTCCTGTGTTTGTAATTCCTGTGTTTGTAAAGGCTATTAGTGCCTTCTAATTTTGAACCTTTGTAGCACACTAGCACTAGGAAATCCACCATTCATAAACCTATCCCAGATTTTAAAATGGATACTCTCTCCACACGTAATTCTCTACTTCCTATCTGGAACTTTAGCTCACAGGTGAGAATTAATAGAAGTCGTGCAGATAAACCGCATACTTAATCCATGTGAATTCCTTCTCATCCAGTCAATGGTACTCCTTTCTTCTGTGTATCTATAAGATTTCTAACACTCTTTTCTTTCCCGCCCATTTCTAGTCTTGGTTCTATATTTACCATCTACAATTTGACCTTGTCTCTTTATCTCTAAGTTTCTCCCTGGTGCAAAGCTTTGTCTCAGAAGTCTACTTTCTACACCAGTGGTTATCAATCCTTTGGGTTGCTTGCAACTCCTTTTGGGTCTCATATTGGTGAAGGGACACCATAGGCTAGGTCTAACTTAATAACTAGTAATCCCAATTTACATGAAAATCATGACAGCAACAAAAGTGCAGTTATGAAGTAGCAACAAAATAATTCTATCATTGGGGGTCACCACAACATGAGGAACTGTATTAAGGGTCACAGCATTAGGAAGGTTGACAACCACTGCTCCACACTGTCTCTGTCAAAAATCATACCTGAGATCATTCATATTCTCCAACTGAGCCTCCATTCACTACCCTTGATTCATAAAGAAGCAAAGTGACATGTCCTTCAATGAGCTGTAGAATACTGCAACTTCTATAGCTTTGACGTCTATTATATTGTTCCTCAGATCCAATTTTATCAACACATTGCTTTTTTTTATAAACACTGTTCATATTTCTATTGTAGGACTTTATGTATTTTTTGGAATTTATGTATTTTTAATAAGTATAAAATATCTATAATAAATAAGAGATAAAACTAACATTCATTTTTAAAAAGTATATGTAAAATTCAATATGTTCTGAGAATAAATGCAATCATTTCTCTCTTTCTTCCTCTGTGTGTGTGTGTGTGTGTGTGTGTGTTTTGTTGTGGATTGAACTCAGGATCTGATACATGCTAACTAGTTAAGTGTTCTGTAGGTTATACATGTCATCTGCAACACAGAAATTTCTCTACTAGGTATTAAGTTCCACCTATCCTGTGGCCCTTCTTTCACCAAGACTTTGAACTCTTATTACCAGAGGAAAATCTTGTAACTTATCACTCTTTCCATGAGCTTTCTTTATATCTGGGAGTTTTCTGTTCTAAAACTTATGGAAACTCTGGGGTAGAAGCAAAGTCAATGTCTTACAAATATTTTTGATTAAAGAAGAAAGAAGAGGAGGAGGAAGAAAAGAAGAACCACAGCAATAAAAATACAACAACAACTTGGTAACCTAATTGCACTTTCAGAGATATGACTCTTTGAATTTCTACTTTTACAACATATTATTCATATCACAATAATTCCAGGAAATTATATTAGTTTTCTATTTTGATTGATGAGGTACTCATCATAGGAACTGAGAACAGTTTTTGATATTTATTTTTAGTTAATGTGTACTGGTGTTTTGCCTGCGTATAAGTCTGTGTGAGGGTGGCAAATCTTGGCGTTACAGACAGTTGTGAGCTGCCATGCTGAGAATTGAATCGCAGTCCCCTGGAAGAGTAGTCAGTACTCTTAACCACAGAGCCTGCTCACCAGTCCTCCTACATTTAGCATATCAAAAAAATGAATATCTCCTGGGAATACTCAACTTTCCCAAAGATTATTTTGCTCTTCAGATATAATTCAGAATTTACATTTAGGCCTGTACATATGCAGTTTGACTAGTCTATTTAGTAAGAGCACGGTTGAAATAACACATGTGAAAGAGAACAGACTTCACCCCAGAAATCCTATTATGTGGCTATAGAGTGTCCTCCACATGCAACATTCAGCACACACACACAAAAATAAAACAACAACAACAACAACAACAACAAAAACACTTTGTGAATTATTAAGAACTACGTAATATACACTATACGCGGGGGTGGGGGGGCAGAGAGAGAATCCATTAAAAGTGAGAAGTGATGTAGTTTTATGGAAAAATGTAATTTAAACAGGAAATTTTATTCAACCTGCAGCCAAAGTGGGCAACATATTGACACCATGGGAGTGCCAATAGAATGTAAAAATGTTACAGATGCTTTTTTCAAATGATGAGGAATTGTGGATGTGGTGCAAAAGAATCCATGCAGTAGATTCATATGATGCTAAGAAAATGGATAAAAGGGAAAAAGAACTCCTAAGAAAAAAGTAAGCTCAGGAGTTCTAAAGTATAACATGATGTCTGTACTTGGAGATACATTGGATTCTTCAAAACTGCAAAAATTAGGGTAGAATGCTAGTGTTCTCTACTCCACAGCCAGTTGTCAATTCCGGGGATCAAACTTGTGTTATCCAAGTTAGTGGCACATGGTTTACCTGATGAGGTAGCTCTTTGACTGTCATTTTGCTAATTTTATTGTTTTCTTTCATTTACCAAGAGTTAAAGAACCTACAACAATTTTATAGATTAATTTCTTTATTATAGACTATATATATTAGTATAGTTTGATAGTGATGTCAATAAGAAACCAAAGAAAAATATCCCTCCCTAAATGAGCCTTTAAGAAGAATTATTCTCATGTGTATCCACTATAATTTGCTAGTATAATATGCTACTTAAAATAAAAATAAATTAATTTTTTAAATCTTTATTTGCTGATTCAAATGATCATTACAATATATAGTTTCTACTGTTTATGTCGATTTTGTATGTGTGTTTTATACAGCAGTTGTATTAGATCTTGTGTTCTTTGTAACGTGGTAATAAACTAATTCCTTTGAGTTTGTGGTACAGCTGACTTTTTATTATTGTCAACATATCTGAGTAATCAAATCTTAAGTTATAACTTCCCAAGATTTTTATTTGTATATACTCTCAAACTAATCTAAAATATCTAAGAATAGCTTAACAAATTCATATAAAGTCTTAGTGCAGCTGCTCTCAGTCTTTTGAGTGCAATTTCATACACTTTGTCAGATTGAGCATACACAGAGACAGGTTTTACAGAAAGATAATGATTTTCATAGAATAGCTGGAGTTTATGTTCCTTAGATTTTAAATGTTGCATGCTTTGTATGTAAGAGGCATATATTAATGTAATTATAGTGTAACAGTGTGCCTTGACTATGGCAGTTTTGAGAAGTACAGATGGGTTGGTGTTTAGACCTTTTCTTCAGTGTGAATAATGCATGGCTTTTGTTTTCAATATTTCAAAAAATGTGATGGTTTTATCATATTGATGAATCAATAGAAGCATTATGATACTGTGTCTTGTTGTGGTAATATTAGTTTCTTGACTTGAGTAAATAACCTAACTATAAAATTATTGTCTTATTATTAACATTTAATTTTACTCATCATGTCTTCATCTGTATGTTATAGTATATGTTGGTACATTTTGACTCTATAACTCTTCTCATATTGACTAAACTTTTGTAAGAAAGAGATCTGCTTTTTTACTTGTTTATTTGTTAACTGATTGATCAGTTAGCTGATTGATGTCCGTATGAATTCCTGTTATTGCCATTATTTCTTCCGCCAGGTTTTGACCCATCAGAATGGCTTTCTTGTTCTTAATATTGTTTATTCCTGCTCAAATAGGCTCAGTGCTTGTTCTCCTTGCTCTAGACCTGGAATCATCTTTTCTAAGAAGTTCAGGTCTCTTTGATAAAGAGCAGATGGTATATCCTACTTTTTTGTAATCATTATAGATAGAGCTCAAAATATTTGATGGTAGAAGAGAATCAAAATTGTATCTTTTAATTTGAAATGTCATAGATAACATCATGAATAAACACAACGAAAGTTTTTTTTTTGCAATGAAACAAATTGATTTTTTTTTTCATTGCAAAGGAACTTGTACTCTTTTAAGAAAGAACATTAAGTTTTCTGTGCACAGCTTAGGGTCGACTCTGCAGGTACATAAACATAAAGAGCATAGAAGATCTTCAGGCTCCCTTACACATTTTTCAATTAACATTTACCCTTTGATCAGCTGGCTTCTCCCGAAGGTACAGCCATGGGCAGCTGAATGATGAACTCACCTGCTCCAACTCCCTCAAAACACTGGACTATTTTAATTGTTGATCCATGTGGGGAGATGATTGATGTGAAACAGAAATCAGAGTTGTTCACTCTCAGACTTTATAAGATCCCCTTCCATTTATCATTCACTATCTCAAAGCCCTCAAGATTAGCTTTGTTTAAAGACTATTTGCATTTAAATTGTAGGGATATAGTAGAGTACTTGTATTTTACGACTGAGGTTAAAAGCTAAAGTCATGAGTGGTTTAATCCTTTTTAAAACAGCAATCCCTAAAGGGACTCAAATCATTGAACATGCTACATGATTTAGTAGAAAGTTCCCAGGCTAGGGGATACTTTTAAGTGAACAATGTAAAAGAGAGAAGGAGATTACTTGCATTTTTTTTGGTAAGGTTGTAGCCTAAAACAAGCTCTTATATAATAACAGCCCCTTTGTGAGCTACTCTTTCTATGCAAAAATGAAGCATCTTATTTTCTGAAATTACAACTGTATATGCCAATTTTTCGGAAGGAGCATGCAGAGTTAATTGACTTCCAGTAACCTAAATTATGTTGTTACCTTACAGTTTAATTTAGAATTGTTAAGCAAAGGCATCTAGAAATGCGAAGAATGAAAACATCAGTCAGGAAATAGTCTGCAGTGTAATCTGAAATAGATGATAGCCGATGCTGACTATAACTGTGAGTATAACACAAGTATCTATGATCTTCATTCTTTTCATATAATATAGAGGGTCAATTATATCAAATAAACAATAACACTCTTGAGTTTTCATCAGTTGGATAACCTATAGCTTTTTTTATTAATTTATTCATATTACATCTCGATTGTTAGCCCTTCCCCTGTTTCCTCCCATTCTTCCCTCCCTCCCACATCCCCCCTTCTCCCATCCCCTATGTCTGTGATTGAGGGAGACCTCCTCCCCCTATATATGCTCTTAGAATATCGAGTCTCTTCTTGGTAACTTTCTATCCTTCCTCTGAGTGCCGCCAGGCCTCCCCATCCAGGGGACGTGGTCAGAAAAGGGGCACCAGAGTTCGTGTGAGATCTAGCTTTTTATTTTAAAGGTTTAGAGATGCCTATTAATTTGTCTTTACAGAATTTCTCTTAAATAATGAATTCTGATTTTATTTACCATGTATGAGACCTTAGGTTCTATCTTTGGTACCTGAATAAATAAAAAGGATTTTTTTAAATATAACGGGACTTTTTTTTTTTTTACAGTAACAAATGTTTTTAAATTTTTACTGAGAAAAATTTAGGAAGAAACCTTGATTGGTATTAGAAGATTTTATGGATGTTATTACTTAGAGGAAATCTACAACTGACTAAGGTTTGAGTTTGTTATGTGTGATATCAGTTTGCTGAGGATATATTTTAGAATGATTCTTATTCTGCCTAGTTCATACCGCCTTTTCTAGTTTTATATGAAACTTATCCATAAAATATCAAGTGGTGAAATTTTCAATGCTGGGACTCTACAATTCAGATCAAATTTGACCTTGAAATTCTAGTTTTCCTTATGTTTTGAATCATAAAACACATAGATGTTTATTCTAAGTATCTCTTGTTTCAACTTTGTGCAAACATACCACCATTTGTTCTATGTATTGCCAATGAAAAACCAACCAGCCAATGCTAAGCAACACAGAGAACAGGGTAGGACATCCTGGTCCAGTGAGAGTGAGAGAAATGATAGACAGGACAAGAGAGATGCATTTGGAGATGACAAAAAATAAACAAACAAACAAACAAAACACCAGCAGGAGAAATGAACCAGACCTAGAATAGGAGTAAAAACCAAGTATATAATCTGAATGGGACGAAACTATACTACTTTGGAGGTTTAAGATAGAGTAATTATTGTGTAGCATTGTGCTTTAGGCTAACTAAGTAGACTCTAGTCTCTCTGTGTGGTTATTTGGGTATGTAGCTGGTTGAAGAGTAACTGCTGATTTATTAAAATAATAAATCAATATTAAATATTAATAGTCATTCAACATTTTATTTTCCCCTTTATATCCATATTACACCCCTCCTTCCTCTCCTCCCAGTTCTGGCCTCTGACCCTTTTTTTCTTTTCCTCAATCCTCTTCTCCTCAGAAAAGAGGAGTCCCCTCCCTACCAACACATATCCACAAGCCAGATCACATCAGAGCTAAGCACTTACTTTTCCACTGAGGCCAGACAAGACAGCCAAGCTAGGGAGAAGAGTTTCAAAAGCAGGCAATAGAGTTCTCTTAGAGACAACCCTGGCTCCACTTGCTAGGCAACTCACATAAAGTCCAAGCTGCTCATTAGTTACATATTTGTCAACAGCCTAGGTCCAGTCCATGCCTACTCCTTGGTTGGTGCTTCAGTCTCTGTAAACCCCCATGGGCCTAGGTTAGTTGACTCTGTTGATCTTCTCATAGAATTCTTGTCCCCACTGGGTCCTTCTACCCTGACCCCCCCGCCCCCCCCGACGCTTCCACAAGAGTCTCTGAGCTCCATCTAATGTTTGGCTGTGGGTCTCAGCATCTGTTTTGATCTGCTGCTGGATGGAGCCCCACAGAAGATAGCTATGCTAGGCTCCTGTCTACAAGTTTAACAAAAATATTAGTTATAGTGTCAGGAGTTGGCTCTCTCCTATTGGGTAGGTCTTAGGTAGGGTTTGTCATTGATTGGTCAATCCCTCAATCTCTGTTCCATCTTTATCCCTGCACATCTTGTAGGAAGGATAAACTTTGGGGCAAAGGCTTTGTGTATTTGATGCCTATTTGGTGCACTTTTTAAGAATGGTGAGGATGATAGAGGAGATGTGTCACTGGGGTGTACCTTGAGGTTTTAAAGACCCATGTTAGGACAGTACCATTCTCTCTGCCATGTGCTTATAAATAAGATGTAAATTCTCTACTATTTTTCAACTGCTTGCCTGATAGCATGCTTACCACTACTATGATAATAGAGCCACTGTCTAAAACCATAAGCAAACTCCTAATTACGTGTTTTCATTTATAAGTCACTTTGGTCGTGGTGTGTGTCTCTTCATAGCAATAAAAAGTAACTAAAAAAAAAAGAGCATACTTTCAAAATCTATGTGCTTTATTTTTAAACATACTTAAATTGGTATTAGTCTGGTTGTTAGACAGAGTTGATTTTACAAAGCATTGACCAATGGGTTCAAACATCAGGGTATAAAGAGCAATAGGCCATGATAGGACACTGTTGCTGGGTCATCTCTGATGATCTTCGCTGGTGTAAAAGTGTACAGGAGTGCATTGACGGGACAGTAACACCATTTCTTTTTGTGAACCTTTCAAATTATAGATACTTGAATCTTTATTTTCATATCTTAAAGGTCTCCTTAAATACATAGAATTATGAATAAAATGTGCATCATAGAAGAATATGCTTGTTTCCTTATAGAGCTAGCCATTGAATAAGGCACAGAAGAAGAGATAACAGGAAGAGGACAAACATGAGTCTTATATCAACAGGATCCAGAATTAGTGTCTCAGTTCAAGGGGTGGCTCTTAGCTCTGCAGGGCGTATTGCTGGGCCCTTGTTCACTGAAGTTAAGCTAATTGTCTGTTTTCACAGTGTTCCATTAGTATTCATATGGGAACATTAAAAAAAACAACTTTATCTGGGATGGTGATGGAAGAAACCTGACAACCTCTGCATAACTTGGTCAACAATACTTGGGATAAAAAAATATTATAGAACATCTCAATTTTGTTTTGCAATCAGCATAGATACACTCGTGTGATTATTTCCTTAAAATGTCACATATTTATTATAATGAAAAGAACTATTATAAATCAATGACATGTATGTATGTATGTACGTATGTATATATGTATTTTCTGAAAAAATTCTTCTATGCCACAAATATATTTTATTCCACTGATGAAGTCTTTGTTACATTATTTACTATTAAAATAAAGTAAAAAGTGGGTGCCTCCTATTTTTTCGAAGGTTTTAGTTGTTTGAATATATCTGAAGCCCTTTTCAGTTACCTTGCTTCAAGCAGCAATAAATGTTACATCATTATTAGTAAAATTACAACTCAATGGATTCTCACAATGTGTTCAGGATAATAATTTCTACAATTATTTAAAGTATGTCACTTCTGAAAGATCTTTTAGAAAGAGTATTTCAACTGACACAGAGATTTCTCATTGTATATTTATTTGTCTTTTTCTTACATTGAATGTGAGTGAAGTCTACAGAAATTAAATATCATCTTCTGTTTTTCTTTTCCCATTCTATCTTTCTAACTTTCCTTATATTTCTTTCTTCTTTTATTTTACTTCCCTTTTATTTCAATTATATTTTCACTGCAAGCTCACTGTGAGGCCTTCATTATTTAAAAGACCAAAGAATAACAGTATAAATCACCAACACCTACTATCTACCAAAATTTATCTCTTCAATACATGTTTTTCTCTTCCTGTACAAAAAAATGATGATGTCACCAAATTTAGTTCAAAATGAGAGGAAGGAATAACTAGCACATGCCTCAATTATTTGGGGTAATATACTGGTTTAGTTATGTATAAGAGTATTACAAAGAACATATTGGAAACAACATAGATGTTCTTCAACTGAAGAACAGATTAAAAAATATGTGGGACATTTATACAATGGAGTATTACTCAGCTTTTAAAAACAGTGATATCATGTCATTTGCAGGCAAACGAATGAACTAGAAAAAAATTATCCAAAGTGAGGTAACCCAGGCCCAGAAAGACATATATGGTATTTACTTACTTACTTATAAGTGGATACTAACTGGAAAGTAAAAGATAATCATTCATTAATTTACAGAAGCAGAGGGACTAAATAATAAGTGCTCAAAAGGGGATGCATACAAAGGTTAATTTTTATTACTTTTTTTGAGATATTATCATTTCAATTTTTAAGTTTAAGCAGGGGTTCCTTGCAAAATAATGTAGCATTAATAAGTCTAAGCTTGTAATTTTAGCATCATTTCTTCATGAAAAATCAGCATAAAAAACTCCCACATATGAAAATGTAGTTGTAATTGATCCAATTAAATTACATTAATGATGGCATATAACCAAAGAAGGTAATAATGTCAACAATATGTACTAATGGTTTGCTAGAATTTTTTACAATAATCTGATGGAGGCCAAATGATTAATGTATTAAAGACTGTATATAAAATTGACAGATAATGCAGTGGAAGAATCTCCAGGACACCCTTGTTCACTGTATATATTGATAGAAATTCTTCAGTTGGTATCTGAATCTGTTTCAGCATTGCTATAAACTGCCACATATTAGTCTCTGATCCACTGAACTCAATGGTTTGCCCCATTATTCATTTTATGTATGATAAAATTCTTCCATGCATTGGCTGAAAACATCAAAGACTTATCAACATCAGTGCATCACTTTTTCTTCTAAGTACAACTTTATTCTCAACACTCTTTAAAGCTGATGCCATAATATGTTAGGCTTACCTCCTCATACTCATAGAACGTCATAGAATTGAATATGTTTTGCATTTTTTCTCAAAGATGCCCATAGAGTAAGTTCCAGAAGCCAACAAAAGACCTTCTGTAACAGTGTCAACTTGATGACTGAATTTTTTCCCTGCATCATTTCTATCCTGTCCCTCTGTTTTTAATGTTTCTTAAATTCATTACATACTGGAAATTCTTTGGGAAACCAAAATTAACACATTGTTGATATTTACTTGACTAAAGAATATAATAAAGTCTACTTATATAATAATTATTTTAATTGTCCAAACAAAGGAATGCATATGGTCGAGAATATTAAGAAACGTTTGTAGGCATATTCCAAAAATACAGACATAGCTATCTAAATCATAGAGCAAAAAAAAAGCCTTACTTTTTTAAAAGTTACTATGTGAAGCTAATATAAAAGAATGCATATGAGCACAAAATACTCTTCTGTTTATATTTAGTAGACTCACCTATGAGTATGTTGATTATAAATTACCAGAAACATTATCATTTTTCCATATCATAGAGAAGAAATACTGTTGGTTATTTTGGTCCATTTTTTTTCTAGTAAAATTTCCTAATCTATTTGCTAGAATAGAACTCAAAGCAATATAAATCTACTCAATGGTATGGACATATATACATATTGAATTGATATTGAGATCTAAAATATATTTAATCTATTTTATTTATAATATAATAAAATCTCCTAATTAGAAATGATAATTTTCAGAAGAGGTAAGTATTATTTTGTAGAATATAAACAAGACAAAAATACCTCCTATGAAATCATCCAAACCTGATCTCCAGTGTTGGAAACATGTTTGGAGGTAAAAAAGTTATATTGGGGAGTCCCAAGATGGCATCAGCCAGTATGCACTGTATCTGATCTACTGCACGGAGACCAGGGACTTGAATGGAGCCACAGACTGTTGGATCTAGAGAACTATAGGTGCGTGGAGTCCCAAACTCCGCAGACCACCGGTGGGCTTGCCCCCAGGAAAGCAACAGCCCGGAGGTCCTGAACCCACTCCCCAGACACTCCACCCACTTGTGGGCTGCAGCTTATCTATAAAGAACAAATTCATTTTGTGGGGCGGTGGTGCACCAGAGCTCCTGGCCTGAGGAGTCTCAGCAGATAGGGAAAGACTGCCCTTGGATCTCTCCACCCACCCCAAGCCAAGTTTCGGAGGTCGCCCAGGCCGGAGGGGACACACAGGTGGGGGGGACACCAGAAATAACTAGAGTGGTTGTGCAGCTCGCTGACCAACCTGGGCCCAATCTAGAGCCCGACACAACAGGGGCAGTTAGAACCCAGCTTGGTCTGCTGCCACAGGTCCTGGAGGATCTCCCACACTCTGGGGAGAGACTGGACACCCCTGCAGTGTCTAATTGCTGACCTAAAAGGCAACTACAGCTCAAAGGATCTGTGAGTGGTCCCAGCTACAGGGTCGCGGAAAGTAGAGGGACCTTGGAGCCTGCCTGAGGTCTGAACCGGTCCTGTCTCTGGGCCACCACATACTGATCCTGCACTCTCCAACAGACAGAACCTAACTGGATCAGCTCTCACAGTGCTGGCAGGCTCTCCCATGTTCTCAGGAGAGTCTGGACACACCTGCAGTGTCTAATCACTTACCTCAAAGGCTAATACAGCTCAGAGGATCTCTGAGCAGTCCCAGCTACAGGGTCAAGGAAAGTGCAGGCAGCTTGGAGGCAGATCTAAAAGGCAGCGACAGCTCAGAAAATCTGATCCAGCTGGGGTCTTGGCTACAAAGCTGCAGGAAAGACTGGCAGCTGGGACCAACCTACCTAACCAGAGCTCTTGTGTGCTGACCTTGTTCTAGGTCCCAAAACAGCTGAAATGAATTACAGCAGTAAAGTGAAAGGTTCCAGACAGAAACCTACTTCTGCTGACACTCAGTCCTGAGCCTAAGGTGTAGAGCAAAATCTCCAGGAGTGGAAACCAGATCAGCTGCCTGTTCGAGGGAAATATTCCCTGATCCCCACAGGCAAGGACATGTGACCTATAAGCATTTACTAACTATCCACTCTCAACCAGTGAGGTATACCAGAAGTTACCTCCCCACATCAGAGACACCAAAATGACAGGAGGATAGTGAAAAAAAAAAAAAAACACAAACAAAAACCAAAACAGTTTGACTTCTCCAGATCGCAGCAATCCCAATGAAAGCAACCCTGAGAACCAAAACACAATTGAAATACAAGAAAATGACCTCAAGTCCTTAGTAAGAAAGATCATAATGGAAGAAACAAATAAAATCTGTAAAGAACTAAAGGAGAATGCAACTAAGGAGGTTGAAGACATAAAAGAGTCATAGAGAGAGGCACTGGAAGAATTTCAGAAAAATACAAACAACCAAATGAAGGAAATCATTAAAACAGTTCAAGACTGAAAATATAAATGGAAGATATGATAAAAGAACATACAGAAGAAAAACATGATCGACAGGCATCAGAGAAGAAAGAAAGCATCACAGAGGTGACCTTATATAACAGAATCCAAGAAATATCAGGACTCAATCGCAGAACTTAAAACAACCATCAAAGAAAATGTACACCATGAAAAAAGCGAAACTTGAGAATAACAGGTATTGAGGAAAGAGAGGATATCCGACTCCACAGCCTAGAAAACATTCACCACAAAATCATAGAAGAAAAAGTCCCAATCTGAAAAAGGAGATGCATATGAGCATACAAGAGATATACAGAACAACAAATAGAATAGACCAGAAAAGAAAATTTTCCCGCCACATAATAAAAAAACACAAATATACAGAACAAGAAAAAAATATTAAAAGCGGCAAGAGAAAATGGCTGAGTAACATACAATGACAAACCTATCAGAATTATACCCGACTTCTCAGTAGAGATGATGAAAGCCAGAAGGGCCTGGATAGAGATCCTACAAACCCTAAGAGAACACAGATGCCAAGCCAGACTACTATACCCAGAGACACTATTAATAACCATTGCTAGGGAAAACAAGATATTCCATGACAAAAACAAATACAAACAGTACCTATCCACAAATCTGGCTTTTCAGAAGTTACTAGAAGGAAAACTCCACGCCAAAGGGTCAAATTACAACCAAAACCACTTGGAAATAGATAACTACAGCATTGTAAAATCACAACCTCACAAACCCTTAACTGTAATAAAACAGCAAAAATGAAGCGACTTAACAGTCACTGGTCATTAATTTCTTTCAACATCAATAGTATCAATTCTCCCATAAAAAGACACAGCCTAGCTGAGTGGATGCATATACATGAGCCAAGATTCTTCTGCAATTAAGAAACACAACTTACCCACAAGGACAGATATTACCTCAGAGTAAAAGGTTGTTGAAAATATTCCAAGCAAATGCTCACAAGAAGCAAGCTGGTGCAGACATTCTAATATCTGATAAAATAGATTTTCAACCAAAATTAATCAAAAGGGATGAGGAAGGATATTTCATACTCATTAAGGGTAAAACCAACCAAGAAGACATCACAAATTTGAACATCTATGCTCCTAATACAAGGACACCCACATTAGTAAAAGATCTATTAACAAAGCTTAAAACACAAATTGATCCCCACACATTAATAGTGGGAGACTTCAACACCCCAGTTTCTCTGGAGGTAGGGCTTTGAAACAGAAACTAAGCCAAGAAATAAGTTCATTAACCAACATCATGAATCAAATGGATCTAACAGATATATACAGAACTTTTCACCCAAATGCAAAGGATTATACCTTCTTCTCAGCACCCCATGGAATGTTCTCTAAAATTGATCACATGTAGGTAATGAAACAAGCCTCAACAGATACAAGAAGATTTAAATAATACCTTGTATCCTATCAGATCACCATGGTGTAAGGCTGGACTTCAACAACAACAGAAATAACAAAAAGCCTACACACACATGGAAACTAAACAACTCTCTACTTAATGACACCTGGGTCAGGGAAGAAATAAAGGACTTCTTGAAATTCAATGAAAATGAAGGAACAACATATGCAAATATGTGGAACACAATGAAAGTGGTGCTAAGAGGAAAATTCATAGCACTAAGTACTTTTAGAAAGAAAGTGGAAGCATCCCACATAAACAACTTTACGACACATCTGGAAACCCTAGGAAAAAAAGATGCAGAAACACCCAAGCGGTATAGACGTCTGGAAACAGTCAAACTCAGGGCTATAATCAATAATTTAGAAACAAAGAGAACAATTCAAACAATCAACAAAACCAGGACCTGCTTCTTTGAGAAAATAACAACATATTCCAACAGACCTTCAAAGAGGAGCTACTACCAATACTCTTCAAACTACTATGAAAGATAGAAATGGATAGAACATTACCAAATTCTTTCTATGAGGCCACAGCCATGTTCACACCTAAACCCCATAAAGACAGGAAAAAGAACTCAACAAATTAAACACCACCAAACCAAATGACCCAGTTAAGAAATGGGGCTCAGAACTAAACAGAGAATTCTCAACAGAGGAATATCAAATGGCTGAGAAACATTTAAATGCTCAATGTCGTTAGTCATCAGAAAAAATGCAAATCAAAACGACACTGAGATTCCATCTTACACCCATCAGAATGGCTAAAATCAAGAATTCAAATGACACCACCTGCTCATGAGGATGTGGAGAAAGAGGAACACTCCTTCATTGCTGGTGGGAATGCAAACTGGTACAACCACTTTGGAAATCTCGCTTGTTCTTTCTCAGAAAAATGGGAATAGTGCTTCCTCAAGACCCAGCTATTCTGCTCCTTGGAATATACCCAGAAAATCCTCCATCACACAACAGGGATATATGCTTAACCATGTTAATAGCAGCCTTATTCATAATAGCCAAAACATGGAAACAACCAAAGGTACCTCAGTAGAAGAATGGATAAAGACACTGTGGTACATTTACACTATGGAATACTACTCAGCTATTAAAGACAAGGAATTCCCAAAATTTGTGGACAAATGGATTGAACTAGAAATTATCATAAGGAGTGAGTTTACTCAGAAGCAGAAAGAGTCAAATGGTATATACTCACTTATATCTAGACACTAGCCCAAGGGGTATGTTCCATGAAAGTCTTCACTTACCAGGAAAGTGGGTCAGAAGAGAGGACATCCTATTGGGACTTTAGGTGAGAGAAGCATGGGAGAATGGGGAAATGAAAGGAAACCTACAAGAAGAACATTATGATGGGCGTATCTGGGCCCAGGGGTCCTGCTCAAAGTATGACACCAGCCAAGGACAATATGGGAAGCATACTTCATATCCTTACTCAGATCTATCCAATGGACAGGACATTCTCCACCATTGAGTGGAAAGTGGGGACTGACTTTCACATGAACTCTGGTGCCCCATTTTTGACTATGTCCCCTTGATGGGGAGGCCTGGTGGCACTCAGCGGAAGGATAGCAGGCTACCAAGAAGAGACTTGATACCCTATGAGCATATACAGGGGGTGGAGGTCCCCCTTAGTCACACACATAGGGGAGGGGAGTTGGGGGAAAGCAGGAGGCAGGGACAAATGGGAGGATACAAGGTATGGGCTAACAATTGAGATGTAATATGAATAAATTAATAAAATATTTTTAAATATTTACATTGGTAGAAATGACCCTACAAAAAGTTGAGAGCATTTACCAAAGAAAGAAGAGAGGCAGCAGTTCTTTCTATTCAAATTTTATTTTAAACACTCATTTCATATTTTTCTCAATTTCAGTATATCAAAGATCAGGTTGATACACATGTCTGCAAATGTGGATGGTCATAAATAGAAAATACTTCCACCCTCCACCAAGATTTTCAAGTCAAGTAAGTGGTGTTATTTGGAAGTCCTTTTTTTTTTTTTTTTTTTTTTTTTTTACATTTTCTGTATTTGTAATTTCCTATTTAGACTTTCTCTCATTATATAATCCCAGGTAGGCTGGAAATCACTGTGTAAAGCAGGGTAGCATTACACTCCTTCTTTCTTTGTTTATTGAGTGCTGGATTCATCACTGTGTCACAATGTCTAAATATATATATATATATATATATATATATATATATATATATATATATATATATTTTTTTTTTTTTTTTTTTTTTTTTTACCGATACAGTTTTTAGGAATGGAACTTTGATCTTTCTGGTTTGCACAGACTATCAGGATACCGGATACATACCCCTCTGTCAGACCACTCCAGGAGTGGAGGAGAAGGCAGTCTTCTGCCCTTCTGCAGACTCAGAATGTGAGCTTCAGTGTACAATATTATGAGATATATACAATATTTTTAAGAACAATCTTATTGAATCTACTTTTAGTTAGTTAACACAAGTACCTAATATGTCAGTCTTTTAAAAAATCTGTATATATTTATACATTTGCAAATTAGGGGATCTTCCTTTTAGAGTAATAGTTAAAAAACAATATCATTGAGTGTTTTTATTTATCTTAATATCAATAATGTCTAAATATCTGTATATTTTGGATCTGTGGGTATAACTTGAACTTCCATATGAAGATAATGTTTAAAGCATGAATAAAAAAATTTAAAAATCAGTGTCTGGAGAGCACTGTCTGACGATCCAGAGATCCTGTGTTCAATTCCCAGAAACCACATGTTGGCTTATATTATAATCATCTATAATGAGATGTGGTGCCCTCTTTTGGTGCCCTGGCATACATGTAGGCAGAGCACTGTATATGTAATAAATAAATCTTGAAAAATATTTTTAAATCTTTAGAATATCATTTTTAATCAGATGAAAATTTGAAATATTTTGTGAATCTAACATTCAATTCAATACCAATTATTCTACACCCAGTATATTCCCGGAATGAGAACTTTAATAAAGAATGTTTTATTTCTTAATCCTCAAAGTTTTTTTTTATACTTTTACTATGAATGAGCACAAAGTTTCACTTGTTTTGAAATATCATCTGAGATCCACATATCTGATATTAAATAATATTGGCGTACACATTTGTAGAATCATATCCCTGATGACTAACATATAAATCGATGCTATTATACTTTGAGTACAGTTCGAATACATCTCCCAACAGTTTCCATATTGAAAGCTTGGTCTCAAAGGTGATGATTTTGAAAGATGAATTAGGTCACAAGGGGTGGAGCTTGGGAAGAGGCTCTGTAGACCATTAGTGTTTGCTTCTTTCAGAAGGTCCTGCAGTATTTCCCATGGCACTTAAACCTTCACAGTGTCTGACATTCCAGTTTCACTGGCTTCCTGTTGTAGTTGTGAGCTCTTCCTCCTGCAGATCCTTCTGGCATTGCAATTTCACCCACACACCATTAGGCCTCAGCTGGAAGCTGGTCCTGTGAGGCCACGCCTAATTTTTTCTTTTAATCTAAACTGTGAGTTAAATTAAAAACTTACATAAATTTGCCTACCTCCAGTAATTCATTCTAGTAAGAGAAAATTAATAAGTTCTCATTATTATTTATTTTCTATTATTTTCTCATCAAATATTCATCTCATATTTTTCCTTTTATTGAAAGGAGATTCTTTTCTCACATAGTAAACCCTAATTACTATTTACCATCGTTCTACTCCTCCCAGATCTTCCTACCTCCCCTTCCATCCTGATACACCACTTCCTGTCTCTCACTAGGAAACAAACATACTACTCTGGCATAACAATAAAGTAAAATATGACTTAATAAGATAAAAGAAAACCAAACACATCATAATTGGATAAAACAAAGAAACAAAAGTCAGAAGAAAATTAGGCCAAGAGAAGGCACATGAAACAGAGATTCACTCATTTGCACACTCATGAACTCCATAAAAACACAAAAGTGAAGGCCACAATATATACACAAAAAACCCCCAACTAATTAATTAAGATTTACAAAAATGAAAAATAACATAAAACAGAACAAAAAGACCTCATATGATATTATGAGACAAAGAACTTCAAGTGATGCCATTAGGTTAATTTTTAGTTGGCCATCTATTGGTAGGCATACCTCACATCTGTCAGAGAACTTTGTTTTCCCAGCAAGACTTCACTGGAGAAAATTAAATTTTCCTTTGCAAGTGGTTATCAGCTCTATATTGCTGGGTTAGCAATGGGTCATGTGTCCATTTCTCCTTTCGGCTCTATGACTTTATCTGGTACAGACCTGTGTAGCCCCTGTGCATGTTTCCTCAGTCTCTGTGATTTCATACCATTTTCACTTAGAAGGCCTTGTTTCCTTTGTGTCTTCCATTCCCTTGAGCTCTCATATTCTTTCCACATCTTCCTTGGGGTTCCCAGAGCCCTTAGGGGAGACATTTGAGGAGACATTCACTTTAGGCCTGAGGGGAACTGGATGTCTTACTCTTTGTGTAATGTCTGGCTGTGGGTCTCTGTATTCATTCCTATCTGCTTCAGGACAAAGCTTCTTTGATGATGGCTGAGCAAGGCACTTATCTGTTAGTCTATCAGAACGTCATTATGCCTCATTTCATTGTTATGTTCCTTTGTAGAACAGTACTTGATTTTATACTTATCCTTTCTGCCTCGTCTTCTGCAGGATTCCCTGTGTTCTGCATCTCCAATTTCTTATTTTCTTATCATAGGTCATATTACTATAAACATAGTAAAATACATATATTGAAATATGTATATCAAATTTAATGCTTTATACATCTTTGAAAGCAAACGTCATTGGATATCTTTACAGTACAAAGCTAAATCAGTACTTTTAATGAAAATGCTCAAAGTTTATAGTTTCCAATAATTTTAATCTGATACTTTCAAACCACATCTGACACCGTTTTTAATTTGGAATTTTCTGCTTATGTGTGCTAAGTGAATAACAGATATTAAGGTAAACTCAGACCTAATTTACTTCATCAATTACTTGACTAAACCTTGGTATTCACACTCAGCCTTGTTGAACTTTTATCTACAGAAGCAAGCTGTGCCTAACTAACTTCCCCAGGTGACTCCTGGTGAGATTGTTTGTCCTCTGCCTTACACTTGCTCCTAGTTTCAGTTAATAACAGCTTTTCTTTCTGTTTGTAGGTCAGGGAGGCTTAAAGCATCATTTCCCTTTATCTTCCCCACTGAATAGTTTCCTGCCATGCTTTACCCCTGTGTCTGTAATGTGAAAAACATCCGTCCTACCTAAATTACCATTCAAGTGTAATACCTTTTTTATTTAACCCTGAGTGCATGACTGCTCCCTTTAATCCTACTCAATCTACCCTGAACAGGGAAACATCGCAAGGAGAATTTATGGTCCCCGGCTTCAAACACTATTTCTCAGTGTACTTGGAAATGGTTTCAAAATTGATGTTCACTGAAGTTTTAGATCAAAAATTGAGCACTGATAAAACCAAGGTCATGACTAGTCTGCTCACAATTATTTCTGTGAAAGCTTACCTAGAGAGAGTAACCCCGCTGTGCTTTGTATCTCAAATGATGAATTAACATGAGAAGCAAAATTAAAGTATTAGGAAATATAGGTCCTTTATCTGCCTAAAAAGTATTCAGGCATGACCTCACCAATTAAGCCACTAAAGCGATATGACAGGCAGGTCAGACAGGCTTAGAGAGTGTCTAGAACGCAAATAGTTCCTGGGCTCAGGTGAGCACGTGCAGAGTAAAGTGATGGATTACAGCTATACATTATGTATTTTAGACTAGAATTCAACAACTACTTGTCCATGTTCCATAGAAAATTTGTAACAATTGTATTCCTAAATTCTATCATACTTGAATATGTTTTCTATTACAGACATTTTTAAGGATTTAGTATCTGTTTGCCTCACAGTTTCATGATGTTCAGTGCCTATAAATTTGATGTGATGATTAGATACACTAATCTTGTCAGAGTATTAGTTGACATCTTGTCTAGTATGTAAAGGAGAATAAGCTATCATATTTTTGTTTATAATATATTCTTTGAATTTCACCTAACTTATATTAACAAACCTATCAACATAAATGTACCAAATTTTAGTCAAATAAGAGTTATTTATTAAAACATATAAAAGAAATACAATCCATAACTTATAAAAATAGATGGGCTGTATTAGGATACTTGCATATGGCTTATAGTTAATTACTAAGTTACTTCATCATCTGACATTACTATTCTATAAAACTAATCATTAGGGAAATATAGACTTGTATCAGTTTCCTTCATTTTTTTTACAGCCTACTTTTTTTTCAACTATCGTATAATGACATTTCCATAAAAACTGTGTTTCTTGATTCATTGCAAAAATGTATCTGCCACATATTTATCTGACCTGCGAACTGTGGAAAATCATTTCTGACTTCTTAAACCCAGACTTCAGATATGGATCAAGCACGGACAAGATACAGGCAAACTCATAAATACAGCCGTGCAAAGCACAGTGAGCAGAACAAAACTGAAAAAATGATCAAATCAAAGCATGCTAAGACTCATCTTTGTTTCTCTATATCAAAAGTCCCCACCTAAAAACCAGTAGAAATAAGAATGCATAATCTTAACACAGTGCGTGGGAAGGTGATATGCGCAAGTTTATTACCTAAAGTGCTAAGCATTTTCAGGATGTTAAAACATTATATACTTTTGGAATTTCTTTTACCTTCTACCGGTTCTCTAGTTGATGGAAGTAATTAAGGGGTTAGGAAGGTTGGATCCTACGGGAGTCTGTAAATGAGATAATGCATTTGAAGAATAAAATAATTGCATAGGATATACAAATTTTTTTTTTGCGATTTGTTCAACTGCAGATTAATTATAGTAGGCAGTATAGCCACGCTCTAATCATTAACTACTATCTCTCCTAACCCCTAATCTACACAAGGGTGGATGAGCAGTACTGGTGCCCGTGATAGGCTGGACTTTATCCAGATTATCTAGTATGTAAAACCTTAGCACAACTCTCTACCTTGACAACATATCACTCTTAAGCCGTTGTATACTGGCTTCAGCCAGAAGCTGTTAATCTACTTAATACCTTTGCCAGTTGCCTCCAGATCATACATTGAGTACACGTGGATGACTTCCACATGCTTAGCTCACCAACTACCTTCTTGAAGAAAGTCTATTGACTATGAAGGGAGAATTTACTTCTCACACATGTGGGAACACTTCTCCGCACACACAACACCAAAAATGGCATATTAACTGTTATCAATATTTCTTAGGCCTTTTATTCAGGAGGTTAGTCCCTTGAGAACAAAGTATTTCCAAAGATATTCTTTCCACCTTAACATCCCCAGATGCATAAATATATGTGTTATTTATTGAAAGTATTTTGATGTTAGTAGTATTTACCTTCTCATAAAAGGGCACTATAGCTACTAATTCATATTTTAACAGGACAAATTAACTATACAAATAGAAGGTAGGAAGAAACTATGAGCTTTCCATTGGAATTAAACAAAAATGTAAAATTTCTTACATATCTCTAATAAACTTTTGCTAAGGGACTTTCATAAAAATGAATGTCACATATACTTTCTCTTGATTGAGGCTATTTACAGGTAAAAATGAGATTCACATTAGCTTTCACTCACTGCCAGGATTAAGGTCTAGCTGACACATTATTGTGTTGTGAGGAATATAGAGAGATAAGTCTATCAAATACAGAATGAGATTAATAAACATTGAATATAAATATCAATTGTACCATTTTTATATTATAATTGTTATTGCTGTCAGGCTATGAGGAATCAAATGAAAGACCTTGCACATGATATGTAGTATTCTAAATTGATTGCAGTTTTGGTTAGTTATAATTCAATATATTAAGTGATTAATGATTAATATAAATATTTAAGTGACACTGCTTAAATGCTGGGCTTTGTAAATTAAAGTTTCAAATAAAAATAGCCATACTACCTTGGAGTTTCTACAAAGCCTGTTGACTGACATGATAGTATTGAGTCCAGAGTACAACTTGTGCAATCTTTAGTTTATTTCACAGTCTCTCTCTCTCTCTCTGAAAATCTAGTATCATTTTGACTGTCAGTGACATTTGGGATGTATTAACTTAGCAAGTAACAGATTCTCCACATTCCCAAAGCTAAGAATGTCATAAAAAGAAATATGAAGCCCAAACAGACATTTCTCTCCTTTCTTTTTTTGTACACTAAGTATAAAGTAAATTCTTTTTTTTAAATCTTTCTTTTGTTATATGACTGAAAAATATCATGGAATCTCTTCCATAGTGAGACATATTAACGCAGACCACCCAAATCTGTTATATCAAATTATACTCCCTCATATTGTTCCCAGATAATTGTTGTTGTTGTTTTTCCTTTTGTGGTAAGAACTATATTTGGCATCCAGGGTTTTCTCTGGAGTGGACTGGAAGTAAAGCACTGGTTTCACAGTAGAGTGTGCTTTCTGAAGTAGATTACACGATGAGGGTGGTGATTCTGACCACCATTATTTGGTGGTATTGGGAACAAACCCAAGTTCTTTGATATGCTAAGTACATTAGGTTGCATTTTTTTATTTTGTGTCTTTTATTTTATTTTTTTTTGGAGAAGATACTGAAGACATATTTGCCTTGTTAAGAAAAATCTTAATTATAGTAACAACTGAGTTGTAATCTGAATAAATTAATAAAATTAAAATTAAAAAATTTAAAAAAGAAAATCTTAATTTTTGCAAACTAAAATTTTTAAATGTCCTTATTGATGATATGATAATATTGCTATATGGTTTCCTCTTTAGTAGAAGAGATCATCAACTGAATATTTATTATTTTATTGACTATATATAATTTTTGACAATATCCTACATGTGTGTAATGCATTATGACTACTCATACACATACCTCAGTCTCTTCCCACTGTCAACCCTCTTCTTTCCAAAGAGTCTGTTTAATATGTGGCTCATATCTATCATTTGTATTATGATCTTCTCAGTGTAGTCAGGACTGTCAGTATTGCCATAAATATGGAACTATTCATTGGAGACTTATGGACTCACCACTGGGTACATAATTCAAGACAATACTATGCCTCCTCTAGAGGTTAGCTATAGCTAGTAGCATCTATTATCTCTTGAATTTCATTTATTTGCATGAAATTAATTATTCTTTCTGAACACATTATACATTGTGTTGTTATAAGATAAAGTTCATTTCCTATCATGAGACAGGAGTCATAAGTTTTCACTTTTCAATTCTGAAACATAATTTTGATACAAAATGCATGTATTATGTAAATGCAGGTTAATAAACAAAGCTCCGCAGTTCATCCTTGAACTTGTAAATACATTAATACTTTTGTCTTAGGGCTCTTTAAAGAAATAGAAACATTAGCACAAACATATTAAAACAGGATAACTAGATTGTCTAATATGATGCTGTTTGTATAGTTCAACATTTGTTGACATCACTTTGGACAGTGTGAGAACCTAGTAGCTGGTCAAGAAACAAGGTAGGATGCTTCATAATCACCAGTGTGCCACCAGGGTAGACGATGCTGAATTGCAGCTTCTGTCTAGATCGGAAAGCTAAAGAAGCTAGTTCTGGGGTCAACAAGAGACTTTACCTCAACCCTGTTTCTTGCCTCATTATCACTTATTTCTTGCTACACATTCTAGTTTCTAGGGTTTTTCTTTCTGATGACTCATGAAGTCAATGTTAGGACCCAAAGATCCATGGCTATTGTGCCTTAGTTTTTAAATGCTTTCATATAGAGCAATAGTTCTTCATCTGTGGGTCCTGACCCCTCTGTGGGGATTTCCTAAGATGATCATATATTTGTATTATAATTCATAACAGTAGTATAATTACAGTTAAGAAGGAGAAATAAAAATAATTTTTATAGCTGAAGGTCACTGAAACATGAGGAACTGTATTAAAGGGTTTTGCAGCATCAGGAAGTTTGAGAGTTAGTGGAGACATCATTGTTCATTCAATTTCATATGGGTATGATTGCATTCCGGGCCTTTCTGAATAGATCCAATAATGAACACAAGTTTTCCACTTTAGTTTTCTGGCAGAAGGAATAAACTGGTTCCAATCTTTCCTCTAAATATAACCTTACAGCATCAATTCTGCATGAAGTATTATGCAAGCAATACATATTTAGTGAATGTTAGCATCTTTCTTTTGCTTCTTTTTCCTCCATAAGTTTTCCTGCCTTGCAAAGTATGTGCTTAGTTCCATACAATTAAGAACATAACAATTGAAACTTAACACTATATTGTCACTCGGATATACTCTCATCATTAATGGTCCTTTCTTTTTTCCCTTTAATATACTACAATATTTATTTGATCAGCAAAACTTAAATGAAGTATACCCTTAACTAAATAAGAAGATAATGATATTGAATGTAATTTACAGTGTACCTTATCCTTTGAATGTGATGAAATATGAACATTTTAAATATTACTGTGGGTTACACATTTTTCTCACTATAATAAATTTGCTATTTCAACTTAATTTACAAAAAGAATCAAACATGGTGCTGATTCCTTCCTAAAAATATGTAAGTTATTTCGCTTAAATGCAAATAACCAAGTAACAGTTTCAGCTCTTAGTATACACTGGATAACAAGCTTCAGTTTCCTATGCTTTAGGAGCTTTAAGTCCATGACTAAATTTGATTTAAGTTTTTTGTCTTACCATTGTGTTTTATGATAATCCCCATTTTTTTTCAGAAACTCTTGGTAGTATCTATCATCAGTACTTTAATTTAGAATTAAAATAAGCATATAATAATTTTCAAGATAATTAGGGAATTTTAGAAATTCCCTGTTATTGTGATATTCACTAGGTACATAAAATGACCAAACTATTTGAAAGGAAAGAAAATTGACTGGTTGAATGTTTTCATTAAAAATATGAACAATTATTAAGTTCTATGATCTGGGTGTGTTCATTATTTCATCTTACTTTCAGTACTAATCCACTTGAAATGTGAATAACAAATTAATTCATTACATTGAAAGGAGAAGCAGTCTGGAGAAAATTGCTAACACTTCAAATTGCAAACAGTATGCACAAAATATTGTACTCATTAGAATACATTAATGTGAAAATAATACCAAGTGCTTCATTATTTCTTTATTATTTCCCTACGTTCTAGCACAGTATCAGAATTTTAGTATACAGATCTGTATTTTTTGGTAGCATTGAAGTTTTAACTTGAATAAAAAAAAATACTAGTACTTCATCCAAATCAGATGCTTTAGTTAGGGATTATGAAATTTTTTTTCCTGAGCAAAATGTAGAATTTGCCAGTGAAGTTATGATTGTGCCAGTCAGCATAAAAGCTTTCTGTATCGCAGTCCACATTTACCTCAATAGTACTTAGCAAACTCAAAAGTATAATTTTATGAAGTAAGCTTTTTCCTCACACTCCTAGAGTTTTCAGATATTTGCCCAGTTAACCTGTCATGCTATCAGACCTGGCAGAATTAGAAAAAAAATTTATGCCTTCTGCTTAACAGACGCATTCTAACATACAATTCTGAAATATTAATCCCTAGGTCATGTTACAATGACATTCTTGTAGATTCTGATTTTACATTATCTGATTTGAATTTTGCCTAAGTTACCTATGGACCAACCCATATCTCATTTATTTAAAGGGATAAAAAGAGAGTCTAAGTAACTCTTTGAAATGCAAATGGGCTTCTAGGACAATGATATGTGCAGCTAATGTTAAGACATCTGACTCTGCCCCCCCTCTCTCTGTGTGTTTTGTTTATCTTGTTTTTCAAGACAGGGTTTCTCTGTGTAGCCTTTGCTGTCCTGGACTCATCTTGTAGATGTGGTTGGTTTTGAACTCATAGAGATCCTACTGCCTCTGCCTCCCAAAATCTGGGATTACAGGAGTGCTCCACTGAACACTGCTATCTTTTTTTTTTTTTTTAATGTACGAATAAGCAGAAGGTCCCTAAGAAGATTCTGACACATTTTGCCTTTAATCAATAACTGAGGTATCTCTAAGTATTTTATCTCTCTGGCTGTACATCCTAATTTGTTCTAACAATAATAACTTCCAACATGTCTGTTGGGAGAATGGGGTGGATGGAATGACACATATGCCCCGAGGAAGTATCACTTCCCTTCTCTCTGCTCATAGACCAGATTCTTATCTCCCTCCAAGGCTTTAAAAATGTGCATAATGCTGACTTCCCAGAGAACTTGCCATGCTCTGCTGTACAGTGGGGGCTCTGACTGTACTTTTTCCTTTTCTTATGCTGCTTATACATACGTGAGAGGTCATACAAATTTCCTGTGGGTTTTTGAATTTTCAATGAAAGGGTTGAAATTTTTAAAATGAAATTTGAGACCATATTACTCTTTCTGAGACACATAAATGTAAATGATGATGCATATGATTCCAATACATCCTCTGAAATCTGAGCACAATATGCCTATTTCATGTGTAGATGCACTTTGAGGTTTTATGAATACAAGAAAGGCACTGAGTCATTAACTATCTTGAATATACTGAAAAAAAATCTAACATTCATGGAAATCCAACTATGTACCTGCACAACTCCTACTTGCATTGTGTGTATTCTCCTACATCTTGTTCCTTGATATTAGTGTCTAAGGTTATAACCACCATTATTCTTATTAAGCTGAAGAGGTTAAATCAGAAAGAAATTGAAAATTAACTCAAAGTCATGGAGTCAGAGTTGATTCAGAACATTAATGAAGTTTTTTTCTCCTTTATTAATTTATTCTTGTTACATCTCAATGGTTATCCCATCCCTTGTATCCTGCCATTCTTCCCTCCCTCCCATTTTCCCCTTATTCCCCTCCTCTATGACTGTTCCTGAGGAGGATTACCTTCCCCTGTATATGTTCATAGGGTATCAAGTCTCTTCTTGGTAACCTGCTGTCCTTCCTCTGAGTGCCACCAGGTCTCCCCCTCCAGGGGACATGGTCAAAGGTGAGGCACCAGAGTATGTGAGAAAGTCATATCCCACTCTCCACTCTACTGTGGAGAGTGTTCTGTCCATTGTCTAGATCTGGGTAGGGGTTTAAGGTTTACCGCCTGTATTGTCCTTGGCTGGTGCCTTAGTTTGAGCGGGACCCCTGGGCCCAAATCTGCCTATCATAATGTTCTACTTGTAGGCTTCTAGGACCCTCTGGATCCTTCTACTTTGCCATTCTTCCATGATTCTCTCATCTAGAGTCCCACTAGAATGTCCTCCCCTCTGTCTCAGTTTCCTGGTAAGTGAAGGCTTTTGTGGGACATGCCCCTTGGGCTAATATGCAGATATAAGTGAGTATATACCATTTGAGTCTTTCTGCTTCTGGGTTAACTCACTCATTATGATCATTTCTAGCTCAATCCATTTATCCACAAATTTCGGGAATTCCTTGTTTTTAATAGCTGAATAGTATTCCATAGTGTATATGTACCACAGTTTCTTTATCCATTCTTCTATTGAGGGACACTTAGGCTGTTTCCATGTTCTGGCTATTATGAATAAGGCTGCTATGAACATGGTGGAGCAAATTTTCTTGTTGTGTGCTGGAGCATCTTCTGGGTATATTCCAAGGAGTGGAATAGCTGGGTCTTGAGGAAGCCCTATTTCCATTTTTCTGAGATAGCACCAGATAGATTTCCAAAGTGGTTGTACTAGTTTGCATTCCCACCAGCAATGAAGGAGTGTTCCTCGCTCCCCACATCCTCGCCAGCATATGGTGTCACTTGAATTTTTGATCTTAGCCATTCTGATGGGTGTAAGAAGTTTAAAGCCATGTTGACGAACACAATACAGATGTACTATTGAAAATCATATATTTCAAAATTCTCATATGTACGGGTACATTTTGACCGGGACTATTTTTTAATTTAGCAGATCTTTAGAAATGTAACTCATCAAAGAAGAAGAACAACCAAACAACCTTACAGAAATTTGTATTAAAATGAATGCTTTTGAAAGTTAATTTGAAGAAGAAAAATTTAAATATGAACTGTATTTAGTGACAAATATGATTAAATGCAAAATTTGACACTACTCAGAATTATCAAGAACTGAGGACAGAAACTCCCATGGGTAGCTTTTTTATTTAATTGTTTGACTAATATACAAAACAGGCCAAAGGATTTATAATTAATGACCTTTGGTTCTGTCTTTCAAAAAAATTTCCCCACCCAATTCTACTTTCCCCAGTTCTACTTTCAACATCCTTCAAATAAGCTTTTTAGATTCCACATATGAGTGACAGCCTCAGGTGCTTAGTTTTCTATGTCTGATCGATTTTCCTTGGCCTAAGGATGATAGTAACATAACAAACAACAGAATTTTATTCCTTTTATGTGTTAACTAACATGCACTTAGATATATTTACTTTATAAAGAATCTGTTGATCAACTGATGCAACACCTGGGGGTTTTCTCCTTTGTTTTCCACACCACCTCCCATGTGGCCCTCAATTCCAGCCATCTCCCCCAACACTCCTTCCCTCCACCCTATTTCACGCCTTCCTCCCATCTCACTTGTTCCCATCTCCAGGTCCTCCTAGTCCCCTTATAAATTCTATTGTATTTCCTCCTCCTAGGGAGGGAGATCCATCAATCTTCCTGTTACCAAACCTCTCTCAGTCTATGGAGTTTAACTTGGTTATCATTTACTTGGTGGCTAATATCCATTTATATACTACATGTGTCTTTCTGGGTCTAGGTGATGCCACTCAAGTGTTTTTTTTTTCTAGTTCTATTAATTTGTCTGCAAATTATGATGTGTTACTTAAAATTAACTGAGTAATACTTCATGTTGTAAATGTAGCAAATATTTATTATTCTTCAGTTGAGAGACATCTAGGTAGTACCAGTTTCTTGGCATTATAAAGAAAACCACAATACATAGTTGGGCAAGTGTCCTTGTGGTAGGATGGAATGTCCTTTGGGTATATGCCCAAGTTTAATATAGCTGGGTCTTGTGGTAGGTCAATTTCAGTTTTCTGAGGTTCCACTATATTGGTTTCCATAGGGGCTCTACTAGGTTGCACTCCCATCAGCAATGGAGGAGTGATCCCCTTGCTCCACATGCCCAGCAGGAGATGTACTTGTATTATTGATCATAGAAGTTCTGACAGTTGTAAGATGGAAATTAAAAATAATTTTGATTTGCATTTCCCTGATGGATAAAGATGTTGAACATTTTTTTGTGTTTCTCAGCCATTACAAATTCCTCTATTAAGAATTCTCTGTTTAAACCTGTACTCCATTTTAAAAATTGGATTATTTGTTTTTTTTCATATCTAGTTTCTTGAGTTATTTATATATTTTGGATATTAGCCCACCATAAGATGAGGAGTTGGGAAATCCTTTTGTATTTTGTAGTCTTGTACTTTGTCTGATCGACTGTGTCCCTTTCCTTTCAGAAGTTTCTCAATTTCATGAAATCTCATTTATTAATTGTTGATTTTACTTCTTGCACTATTGGTATTCTGTCAGAAACTCTTCTTCTATGCCAGTGCATTCAAGACTATTACCTACCTTCTCTGTCTCAGTCTCAGGTTTCTGGTATTAAACTGAGGTCTTTGATCCACTTGGATTAGAGTTTCCTGTAGTGTGATAAATAAGAATATATTTGCATTTTTCCACATGCAGGAATAAAGTTTTGACCAGCACTGATCATTGAAGAAGATGAAAATCTAGTGCATATTTCTGACTTTTTTAAAATTAAAAATCAGGTGTGCACATGTGTGTAGATGTATATCTGGGATGCCAGTTCAATTCTATTAACCAATTTGTCTGATTTTATGCCATTACTCTGTGATTTTTATTACTGTATCTCTGTAGTATAACTTGATTTCAGTGATGGTATGTCCTCTAGCATTTATTTTATTTTTCAGAATTGTTTTTATCTATTTTGTGTGTTGAGTTTTTTCTTATGGATTTCAGAAATGTTCTTTCAAAGGGCTCAATAAATTTTGTTGAAATATTAATTAGGATTGCATTGAATCTGTAGATTGTTTTTGGTAAGATGTCTATTTGACTGCGTTAATACTATTAGTACCATGAGCATGGGAGAACTTTGTATCTTCTGGTATCTTCCTCAATTTTCTTCTTCAAAGACTTGAAGTTTTAGTCATACATGTCTTTCACTTGCTTGGTTAAAGTTATCACAATATATTTTATATTTTTGTGGCTATTGTGAAGATTGTTGTTTCCCTAATTTTATTCTCAGTCTATTTGCCACTTGTATATAGAAGGGCTATTGATTTTTAGTTATCTTATTACTCTAGCTAGGACTTTAAGTATTATATTGAATACATATATAGGGAATGAAGAGCTTGTCTTGTTCCTGATTTAACGGCATTTCTTTGACTTTCTCTTCATTTAACTCAAGATTGGCTATAGGCTTGCTGTAAATTGCCTTTATTATATTTAGGCATGTCCCTTGTATCCCAAATCTCTCTAAGCCTTTATCTTGGAGGGGTGTTGGATTTTGTCAAAGGGTTTTTCAGCATCTATGAGATGACCATGTTTTTGTTTGTTTGTTTTGTTTTGTTTAGTTTTCTTTCTGTCAGTTTGTTTATATGGTGAAACACATTGACACACTTTCATATGTTGAACTATCCATGCATCTCTTGGATAAAGCCTACTTTATCATGGTGGATGATCTTTTGGATGTGTTATTGGATTTTGTTTGTGAGTATCATATTAATGATTTTTGCCTCAGTATTCATTATTGTTGAATCCCTGTGTTATGGTTGTCTGGTGCCTCTTTTCCTCTCCTGTTCACAAGATATGCTCATAGGAAATATTTGCTGTTATTGAAGGCTGAATACTGCTATGATTTGGGGGAAAGAAGTTTGGAGGAGAAGGTTCTTGTGATCAGTAGGGCATGGGTTTAGAAAGGAAAGGGAGACCACATAATGTTTTAGGATTCAGAGCTGAGGATAAGATTAGATGGAGTGGATCTCAGAAACAGCAGAGGTAGAAGTCTGCCTTCAGCATACTTGTTATCCTGGCCTTTGAGTTAGCAGAGGCAACACCTGGAGTTGTGGTCTCTGAAAAAGCAACAACTGGGTGTAGGGAAGCTAGAAGAGGAAGATCTAAGGGATCAGAGAGAGATAGAAGAAGCACAGGTAGGGAAGGCCAGGATGAGGCTGGGTTATTGAGTCATGGAGAATTGAGAAAGAGGAAATCATCTGGGTGTACCTTAACTGTTTTTTTGGGGGGGGCAGATGTGGCCTCTGTTTTGTCATGGGTGCAACCCAGAGTTGGTGGCTGGGATATAGTGATGAGTTGGGTAAAAGTAAATTAGGAAGGACTAATCTGTTGGATCCACAGGAAATGTGAATGTGAGCACTGGGTACAGCTGGTGTTCTCTTGCAGTACTAGGAACAAGACTGTGGGATTCTGTCTGAGGAAGCACAACTATCTACTACTCCTTAAAATCAAAATCTGTTGTTGTTGGCCAAAAGGGTCTTATTGTTATCTCAAAACAACACAGGCTATTGCCAAGACACTAAGTTGTTCTCCAAAAGCTGACAACAAGGCTCTATTGGCAAGAACATGAAGTACACAACATGTTGAATGTGGATATATCAAGTTTGCGCCTACATGGAGCCTCTACCTCTACAAACTAGTATCTTAGGTACAGTAAGGTATTCTACAGGCTACCAAAGGAAAACAAGTAAAAGTCAATCCTGCCACAATCATTTCATCTGCAATGGTAGATATGAAAGACATGCTAGGGCAATGGTAGCATGAAGCTTGTGAGAGTAACCAATCAGTATATGATTAAACTAAGTTTCATTCCAGGAAATGGAACCCTGATCTCATACTGTTTGAATGACCAATAAGCAGAAATTTGATAGCCTATGGACCTAGAATAATACCAAATGCTATTGGTCAACAACAACAGCAACAACAAAATAAAAACAAACAAAAATGTGATAAAAGACTTCTAATAACATTTTGCTAAACTCATAGAACAGTGCCTTGCTCAGCCATCATCAGAGAATTTTGATTTTGCTACAGATGGGAATAAACACAGATACATACAGCCAGACATTATACAGAAAGTAAGAGATCTTGGAATGCTCAGGGCTCTGGAAACTCCAAGGAAGAAGAAACAGAAAGAGTGAAAGACTCAGAGGGGATTGAGGACAGGAAGAAAACAAGATCTTCAAAATCAACAGGAAGAAATCTCATATGAACTAACAGTGGCCAAGGCCATATGCACAAGGTCAGAATGGGTTGGCACCATGTCCTCTGCATAGACATCATGACTTCCAAATTAATGTCATTGCAGGATCCCAAGTTTGCAAATTTGTCAGCCTCTGATTTTTGAGCATTCTCTCAGGCTTTTTCCTTGTCCAACTCTGATATGATAGTTTTTTATCTTATTATAATATATGGATTTTATTTTCATCCTTTAGGCATCTGAATGAGACAGAAATGGAGTGGATCTGTATAAAGAGGTAGTAGGAGCAACTGAGTAGAGTAGGGCAAGGGGAAATTGTGACCAGCGTATTTTAAGTCAGAAAAGAATCTATTTACTACTAAAGGAAAAAAAATAAGATAATAAAACATATCTTTTACTGTGTACTTTTGCCCATTTTATGAGAACGAAATTCTACAGGCAATGAAACATAATATGTATGATTAAATCAGTTGCCAATTAACAGTCAACAACACAATGTAGAAAACACAAATCAGAAGAATGAAAGAATCAAAAATTAATTTGGGTGTAAGCTTTAAGAACAATTATATCCAGATTCAAAAGTTGGAGTTAGCTATTTCTTTTTGTTTGTTTGTTTTTTATGTTTTTAAAAATATTTATTCACTTTACATCCTGATTGTAGCCACTTACCTTCTCTTGTCCCAGTCCCACCGACCCTCCCTTATCCCTCCAACCTCTGCCTCCTAGTCTTCACAAAGAGGGGCCAGTCATCCCCACCATCTGACCTCAGACTATCAAGTCTTATCAGGACTGCCTTAATTCGCTTTTGTTATGGCCTGGCAATGCTGCCCGCTATGGGGAAGTGATCAATGAGCAGGCAACAGAGTCCATGTCAAAGACAGGCCTTGCTTCCCATATTAGGTGACCCTTATGGAGACCAAGCTGCCTATTGATTACATCTGAGCAGAGAGTCTAGGTACTCTCTTTGGGTAGTCCTTGGTTGGTGTATCAGACTCTGCAGCAACATTCACTTCCCTCGCCTAACTCCCACCCCAGATTTGTTGGTTCTGTTGGTCTCCTTGTGGAGCTCTCTGTTCCCTCCTAGTCCTTCTATTTGCAAACTCCACCATAAGACTCCCTGCACTGTACCTAAAGATTGGCTGTGAGTGTGGGTCTCAGAGTTTTCTTGGATTCCCTGCTGGGTGGAGTCTTTTAGAGAATATCTATGGTAGTCTCCCATACTGTTCCCTCTCATCAGCTGCTTCCAGTATCAATTCTATTTGCCCTTCTGAATGAGAATTAAGCATCCTCCATAGGATCATCGTTGTGATTTAGCTTCCTCAGCTCTGTGGACTGTAGTTATCCTGTATTATATGGTTCATGTCTGCTTATAAGTAAGTGTATACCACGCATGTTTTTCTCAGTCTTGATTACCTCACTCAGTATGATCTTTTGGAGCTCTATCCATCTGCCTGCATATTACAGGAGATAATTTCCTGAATAAAACACCATCAGCTCAGGTTTTAAGATCAACAATTAATAAACGAGGCCTTATAAAACTGTGAGGCAAAGGGCACTGTCAACAGAATAAAATGACAGCCTACAGACTGGGAAAAAAAATCTCCACCAACCCTCCATGTGACAAAGGTCTAATATGCAAAATATATAAAGAACACAAGAAATTAAACACCAACAAATCAAATAATCCAATTAAAAATGGGGTACAGAGCTAAATAGAGAATTCTTAACAAATGGTTATCAAATGGCTGAGGAGCACTTTCAAAATGATCAATGTCCTTAATCATCAGGGAAATGAAAACAAAAACAACTCTGAGATTACCTCTTACACCTGTCAGAACGGCTAAGATCAAAAACTCAAGCGACAACACATGTTGGCAAGGATATGGAGAAAAGGGAACACTCCTTCATTGCTGGTAGGAATATATACTTCTACAACCACTTTGGAAATCAATCTGGCACTTTTTCAGAAAATTGGGAATAATGCTACCTCAAAACCCATCTATACTACTCCTGGACATATATCTGAAAGATGCTCCATCATACAACAAGGCCATTTGTTCATAGCAGCTTTATTTGTAATAGCCAGAATCTGGAAACAGCCTAGATGTATCTCAAGTGAAGACTGGATAAAGAAATTGTGGCACAGTTACACAATGTCATACTACTCTGCTATTAAAAACAAGGAATTAGCTATTTCTTGGCTGGTACAATTTTAGCCCAAATAAACATTAGCATTTATCGCCAAAGTGTCACTACAGAATTTTGAGAGGTTTATCAACTTAGCTTTCCTTCTGATTATTCTTTTGGGATGCATTATATGTTGAAATTATAGAATTCACAAGTTGTTTTATAAATATTAGGGCAGATCATTTCATTTTAGTTAATTTCTTTGTTTATTTATACTGTCTTCATACTCATGTTGAACTAAAAAAGGATATTTATCACTTTTAAGGAAAAATACGGAACTGAATACTTTAAATTTTAATGTTTGAAATGCAAAGCAGAAATACGAATGAATAATTCAAGTACTCAGCAAGGGCCTTGAAGACTTTCTGTTGTTTACATTTACATGGCTTTAGTCCACTAGCAACTTTCAGAAAGAGAGTGAGAAGAATGAAAAAAAGGCCAATGTTTTTCTCTGTTTCTCTTTATCCATCTTTCTTCATTATCTTTCTTCCTTTTGATGTATTTTCTTTTCCCTGCAGAAGTAATCCACCGGGACTTGTTTCTTAGCATAGTAAAATTGAAGAATTACTAGAAAACTCTTGCTTCATTTTCATCTATTCAGTTTTACTTTAAATATTATGTTTCCCTTGTGACTGTAGTGTGATATCTAACAACATGTAGTTATCTAAAATGAAGGAATCTTGAGCATTGTTTCCTAAATTATTTTGTTCACTTCCACCATCATTATTTTTTAATAGACTGTAGTGTTATCCAATGATTAGATTAACCTATGATCATGAGAAACAGTTTGAAGTTGAATTTGAAAAAAAAAATTAGATGTAAGGGAAATTATACAGGCTCTAGAATTGTGAGGTGACATACTTAATCCTCCACAACTTGACACATTTCTTCTCATCAGCATGTCTTTCACTTAGTTTTGCTTACCTTTGTCTGGATGGAATTTTCTAGTTAGCCTACCCGAGATGAGAAAGGGCACTATCTCTTGATCAGTGATTTCTCATCCTCTCCACATCTTTGCACTGTCCTCTGGAGAATGCTAAGATTTACTTTCAGATTTTCTTTTTATACTTGAATCCTATTTCCTGTATTTTTACAATTCATTCTACATTGTTGAAGCTAATAAAATTTTAACATGCAAAATATATTGCTCTGAGGCTAAAATAAGATAGTGATATTTGTGGGAAGATGATTAAAAAAAAGCATCCCTCACACCAATATCCGGATGAATTCTTCTGCTAGATGAAAAGATGTATACCAGTATATATAAAAAGGTATGTCAGTATAGATAAAGGTTCTATTCAGTATAATTAATATACACTGTGAAGGTGTGACATAAAGATGATAACCGTTTCACATGTTGATATTCTGAGATAAAGCATCAATGAATCAGCCTCAATTTTATGTCCTGACTGGTGCCTCTCAAGTGCTTGCATTAAAGGCTTGTGCCACTATTGCAAGCTCAAAAAGACTATTAATATTGATTATACTAAATTGTCCAGCTTTTGTGCGTTTCTGTAGCCTAAAGCTTTTTTTTTTCAATTGCAGCACTGTCTGGACCTTTCAGTGGTACAATTCCAGCCTTTTATTGTCTTCTGAGCAACCGCCATAAACTCATTGGTTCACTAAGCTTTACTTTGTTGGAATTATTCTTTTGTTCAATAGTAAGTTGCTATTTGAGGTAAGCAGGGGTCTAATCATGTCTTTCTAGACATTGTTATATAACAACACCCAGGCCAAGCTATCATGTCTATGAGCTCTGGTTATGCTTCATGATGCATATTTGTTTACACATTTATCTAATGCAAGAAGATGTGAACCTAAACATAAAATTGAGACAATGGCAACATTTGTTCATGCCCACTTCCCAACTCCACATTGTTAATAAGAGAAACCCAAACACTGAAATCATGCACTCTGAGAAACTTTTTTTTTTCACAAATTAAAATTAACCTTTTACTATGTGTCTGGTAGCACTTAGTTTATAGCTCTCTAAAGAGTCTGCTTTTTATTGTCCTATAGTTATTTGTGTTTATGTTTTACTTTCTCCAGTAGAAGTATGATTGAAAGCCATGATCATTTCTTATTTATCATTTAATCACTTACAGAACATAGTGTAACACCTGACATAGAATAAGATCTTAATAATTCTTTTTTGCAGGTAAAAGGTGAGATTAATGAATTAGTTTAAATAAGTATGTGATGTTTATTCTTGCCTGTCAACTTGACTACATCCTGAATTAACTAAAACCCACAAATGACTGGGCACAGCTGTGAAGGATTGATACTAAATCAGTTGGTGGGATGATCTACCCCTAATGTGTATCTTTGAGGTAGGAAGACACATGCTTAATCCACAACTTTTGGTCTGTACTACATCTTCTGATGGAGGCATGTAAAAAGGCCTTGGAACAAGGAAGTTGTCCTCTTTGCCTATTTGCTCCATTCTTTCACTGCCATTGGAGCCTATTTGCTAGAATTGCAGAATAAACTGAAGATTAGGTAAGACATCCAGGCTCAAAGACTGAACAGCTACTAGATTCTTGGCCTTCCAGTCATAGACAGCAATTAATGGATTAGCTAGACAATAGACTGTAAGTCATTCTAATACATATCCTTTCTCTATCCAAGAGAGATTCATTTTATGAATTTTGTTACTTTAGATTACCAAACTCATAAAACACAATACAAACTAAAAATGGGACATCAAAGACACTGTGGAAATTCATAACAGTTTTGGGAAAGTATGAATCTATTTCTCATCTAACATTTATTAACTAAAAGTAAAATCTCTGTGATATGGAAATAATTTGGGATTTCAAAAGTAATGATGAAAAACCTTTAAAGAGATTTTCAAAATATATGAAATTAAAATGAAATTCTCATTTATATTTTAATTTCATTTTACCACCTTCAAAAGTTGAGTTAAATGTAATAATTAAGATGCGCCACATTTGTAAATTTGTCTGGTTAGTGAGTCATTAGATCTTTTCCAAAATACACTTATTATCAAATATTTTTACTTTTATTATATTTTTACTTACTATTATATATAGACAATACATCTAGATTTTTATCCCCTCACTCTTATCTTACCATTCCCATACTGCCTCTCTTCTGTCCTATTCCCCTCTCCTAGACTTATGACAGGGGAGCCCTCCTCCCCTAACATCTGACCTCAACCTGTTTGGTATCATCAGGATAGTCTGCATACCCTTCCTCTGTGTGTCTACAAGACTGCTCCACCAAGGAGCAGTGACGAAATTAGAAGCGCCAAAGTTCCTATTATAGACCGTCTCTGCTTTTCTCCCACAAGCGAACATCAAGAGGCATCTGCCCATTTGCTATATCTGAACAGGGGGTCTAAGTTCTCTGCTTAAAATGTCCTTCCTTGGTGTATCAGTTTGTGCCGTACCCCCTGGGTCCAGATCTGCCACACTTGATGGTCTCCTTGGGAAGTTTCTGACTCACCTCCACCCCTGCTAGATTCCAGCTGCAAATCCCAGTATCTGTCCCCATTCCCGACTCGGTGGAGTCTCTCAGAGTAGATATATGTTTGGTAAATATCTACTGTTTATATGTTGAATATATACCATGCATGTTTTCTTGGTCTGGGTTATATCACTAAGAATGATCTTTTCAAGTTCCATCTATTCTGCTTGCAAACTTCAAGATTTCCTTGTTTTTAAAGCAGAGTAGTATTCAGTTGTGTAAATGTACCACAGTTTCTTTATCCATTCATTGGTTGAGAGACATCAAGGTTGTTTCCAGATTCTAGCTATTACAATTAAAGCTTCAATGAACATAGTTGAGCAAATGTCCTTGTTGTATGGTAGAACATCTTTCAGGTATATGCCCAGGAATGGTATAACTGGGTCATGAGGTAGCACTTTCTCAATTTTCTGAGAAAGTGCCAGATTGATTTCCAAAGTGGTTATAGGGTTTGCATTCCCACTAACAATGGAGAGTTCCCCTTTCTCCATATCCTCACTAGCATATGCTGTCACTTGAGTTTTTGATCTTCAGCATTCTGACAGATAGAATCTCAGAGTTGTTTTGATTTGTATTTCCCTGATGACTAAGGAACGTGAGCATTTTTTTAGTATTTTGCAGCCATTCGATATTCTCCATTGAGAATTCTCTGTTTAGCTCGGTACCCTATTTTATAATTGTGTTATTTGGTTTGGTGCTGTTTAATTTCTTTAGTTATTTATATATTTTAGACCTTAGCCTGTTGTCAGATTTAAGATTGATGAAGATCTTTTCCCAGTCTGTAGGCTGTCATACTCTTCTGTTGACAGTATCCTTTGCCTTACAGAAGCTTCTCAGTTTCACAAGGCCTCATTTATTAACTGTTGACCATAGCACCTGAACTGTTGGTGTTCTGTTGAGGAAGTTGTCTCCTGTGCCAATGACTGCAAGGCTCTTGCCTACTATTTCCAACTGACTATGTTGAATTCTTTAATGCACTTGGACTTTAGTTTTGTGCAGTGTGATAAGTTTGCACCTATTTGGATATTTCTGCATGCAGACAATACCATTTGTTGCTCTACATGTAGACAGCATCTTCTGTTGAAGATGCTATCTTTTTCCTTCATTGCATGGTATTGGCTTCTTTGTTAAAAACCAAGCATCCATAGGTGTGTGAGTTTATTTCTGGGTCTTCAATTCAAATCCATTGATCAACCAGCATATTTCTATTTCAGTGCCATGCTGTTTTTATAACTGTTGATGAATATGACAACTTGAGATCAGGGATGGAGATTCCTCCTGAAGATCGTTTATTGTACAGGGTTGTTTTAGCTATTCTGGGGTTTTTTTTTCCATATGAAGTTGAGAATTGATCTTTTGAGGTCTGTAAACAATTGTATAGGCATTTTGATTGGGATTATATTGAATCTGTACTTTATTTTTGGTATGATGCCTATTTTTATTATGTTGATTTCCCTGATCCATAAACTTTTTCTGATATCTTCTTCAATTTTTTTTCTTCACAGAACATAAAGTTTTATTTCATACAAGTCTTTCACTTGTTTGGTTAGAGTTACACAAACATATTTTATGTATTTTGTAGGTATTATGAAGGATGTAGTTTCCTTAACATTTTTCTCAGCAACCCATTTGTCATTTGTATACAGAAGGGCTACTGATTTTTTTTATTTAGTTGATCTTTTATCCGTCCGCTTTGCTGAAGGTGTTTATCAGTTGTAGGAGTTCCTTTGTAGAATTTTGGGGTCACTGATATACACTACCATATTCATGAATAGTGGTACTTTGATTTCTTTCTTCCCAACTTATATTCCATGATCTCCATAGTTTTCTTATTGCTCCAGCCAAGACTTCAAATACTATATTGAAGAGGTACACAGACAGAGAACAACCTTATGTTGTTGCTTATTTCAGTGGAATTGATTTATATTTCTCTCCATTTAGTTTGATGTTGTCTATAGGCTTGCTGTATATTGCCTTTACTATATTTAGGCATGTGCCTTGTATCCCTGATCTCTCAAAGACTTTTAATATGATTGTGTGTTTTATTCTGTCAAATGTTTTTGGAAGATCATCATGTAGTTTTTTTTCTTTCATTTTATTTATATGGTGGATTACATTGATAGATCTCCATATATTGAACTACCCCTGAATGCCTGGTATAAAGCCTACTTGGTCAGGGTGAATGATATTTGTGATGTGTTCTTGTATTTGGTTTGGTAGTATTTTATTGAGTGGCTTTGCATCAATGTTCATAAGAGAAATTGGCCTGAAATTATTTTTCTTTGTGGAGTTTTTGTTTGTTTAAGGCATCAAGGTGACTATGGCATCATGAATGTGTTTGGTAAAGTTCTTTCTGATTCTATTTTCTGGAATAGTTTGAAGAGAATTGGTATTTGCACTTCTTTGAAGGAATAGTAGAATTCTATGCTGAATCCCTCTGGCCATATTTTGTTTGTTTCTTTCTTTCTCTTGTTTTGTTTCTATTTGGGAGACTTTTGATGATCGCCTCCATCCTTAGGTTTTATAGGACTATTTAATTTGCTTACCTGATCTTGATTCAATTTTGGTAAATGGTAGCCTTCAAGAAAATTTTGCATTGCCTTTAATTTTCCAATTTTGTGGCATAGAGGCTTTTGAAATAATACCTAATGATTCTTCATATTTCCTGTGTCTGTCAATAAGCCTCCCTTTTATTTTTTTATTTTATTGATTTGACTACCTTCCCTCTGCCTTTCAGTTACTGTGGCTTATGGTTTGTCTATCTTCTTAATTTTCTTTACAATTAAGAACATTAACTTAAACCATGCATCTTTAGAAGTTCCTAATGGGTATAAAGATTAGGTCATTCTTGCTACTCTTCCTAATGCACTTGACATTACATTACACTAGGCCTTGACTCTCAGATCCATTCAAGTTTCTTTCTTTAATTATTTATTATTCTTTCACATCACAATTGAACTTTAATACTTAGTAATTCAAAATTTACAGTTTTGTTTTACATCTCAAGATACCAAAATTAAGCAGAAGAAATGATTTGCCTATATTATCCTTTTTATCAGGAGATAAAAATAAGCCATGGACACAGTAGCTATAAAGAGGTGCGAATGTAGTCTGAATCATTTCTATTGTCACTGCAGTTGCCTATCATTCAATGTACTTGAAAAATATGCCTTAAAATCCCGTTTTCCAAATATTTCTCTTCTTACTCTAAAACACCATGAACGCAATATATTTTTGATAGAAGACTGAATACGAAATTCATAATTAATTCTTGAAATCCAGCAGTATGGCACCAACAAAGACAATACAAGCAGTAAACATCGAACCCCTACTCAGATCTAGCCAATGGAAAGGACATTCTCCACAGTTGTCTAGAGAGAGGGGACTGACTCTGAAATACCATTTAACTTCTTAGTGTTTCTCTAAATGAATTAGAAATTATATGTGTTAAAAAGCTTGCAATCATAAATCAGACAGAAGTAAAACAAAGTTGCTGTAACTTTGAGGCAACCAATAGTCTTTTAGTAGATAAATTGATAAAATTGGTAATTTCATATAAATGTAGCCCTAAAACTAATTGAGTCTTGATGTCCTACATAGATATGAAGAAGATTTGAAGATATATCAATAAGTTAGGGAAGCCAGGCCAAAAGGTGTACAAACCTCATAATTCCAGCAACATGGCACCTATAGAAGAGGGAGAAACTGTGTACTCAGGGGAATAATATTTTCTTGGCAGGTATTTGAAGGAGGAAGAGATGAATAGATCAAGGTAAGACAGTCTTATGGCAATGAAATAATTTTTGTATAATGTAATGAAATATGTGCTCTATTCTTTTCAAAATTATCAAGTGTAGCATTTAGTATGGGCTCTGGAATAAAATTAATTCTGGATGACAATGATGCATTACTATTTGGAATTTATTTTAAAGAAAAATAAGTGGTTGAAGTGATGTTCTAGTAGCAAAAGCAGCTCCAGTGCAAATACAAGTACCTGAGTTTGAAGCCCTTAGAATATATGTAAACTGGAGTGTGAATGAACAAACTGATATTAATCTCAGAATGAGAGAGAGAGAAAGAGAGAGAGAGAGACAGACACACAGACACACAGACACACAGAGACACACACAGAGAAAATAAGAGATGAAGAAAAATTATAAAGCATATTCATAGGACACTATGGATTTTTCAATGTGACTAATTTTTATAGGAACTATTATTACTTTGTAATGAGTAATTTTAAAATCATATCACAGCATTAAATATAATATATTAGATAGTTTATGTTTAAATTTAATTAATTTGTATGTGGGGGCTAGGTATAGCCTGTAGTGTACCACAGTAGCACAGGTGGCAGTAGCAGCCAGAGAACAGTTTATAGAATTCCAGCCTCTCCTTCCACTTTCCCATGGGTTCCAGGAATTAAACTCAGAGTAACCAATTTTCCACATGACATATACGTTCATTGACAAAAACCACTGGCTCAGTATTTTTAATGTATTGTATTGTATTGTATTGTAATGTATTGTATTACATTACAATATAAAAATATTTGTTTTCTGAAGCATCCAATTTATTTGAAAGTATGCTTCCCCTCAAATACTAATTCATTTCTTTGAATCCCATGATTAGTCCTGAATTCTCTGTATATATTTGTTTCTATTGATCCACAAGGTGCATGGACAAATTTTAGAATGTTCAAAGAGGTGTCTGGGATGTTTTTTTTTTTTTAAATATTCATGGAAAAGCAACCCAAGAAATTTACAAATAAAGATATTTTTTCCATTGGACTTTCAACCTTAATGTAATTTGAAAGACTTGACACATTCTGTAATAATAAAGGATCACCAAAGCTCCTCTTGTCATGTGTTTGAAGCTAGTACCTTTACTCCAGTGTGCACACGTTTGTTACATGGCTCTTGCTATGACTGCAAGGAGAATTATATAAAAATATCTTATCTTATTATACAAAGTAGCAATATTTGATTTTTAGAAGTTGTCTTTCAATACTTATTCTTTGGTTCATCTGATCTAATAATATTATGACAACTGGATTTTCTTTTACCTAGATACAGCAAGAATGAAAGATTCAGCCAACCACCTACACAACTGTATTGAGATGGTTACCATGTAATGCAGCCCATTTTTCACATGAATCTGAAAATGCATTAGAAAACAGAAAAAAATTAAATTATCTTTCTAAGTTCATACTTCCTTTAGCTACTTTGCCAGATCAATTGGTAATGAGATATCCACACATTAATCCTACTGAATATCATTAAGAGTAAAATACTTCATTAGTTAATGGAAAAATCACCCCACAAATAAAAACCCCACCAAATATTTTATATTATTACTAGCAGGCACTTTTAAGAAATGTAAACAAAACAACCAACCCACCTAGACAAATCAGATGTACCAAACCTCTTCTGTTGCAAAAGACATGCAATCCTTAAATTTTTAGGAATCCTCTACTTGCTAATAAAATATAAGATAAAAGAATCTATAAGTACTGTTACCAATTACCTTTAGGAAGTTTTGACAGTAAATAATTTAATATGGTGGTGCAATTTCATCTGTTTACACATTTCATTGTATTATTGAATACTATTCACTGCCCAGCTTTTGTTTGTGTCCCAAACTCCTTAACACTTTTTACCATAGTTGTTTTCTACTTTCATGTGTTTTTAGAATTTACATAAGAAAAAAAACACCAAATACATTTGTCTTAGTTATTGTTTGAGGCTACAATTATGACTAGATATTCCATTCATTTTCCTAATACGACATATTTCCATTTTTATAGATGAATAATAATCTCTTTTGTTACATGCACATTATTGATTAATGTATTGATGTGTACCTAATCTGATTACACAATAGGGCAATTGTTTGTAGTGGAAATGTAGTGTTTTACAGAAAACAAAGCAAATTAAAAAAACACTTCTATAGGAATTCGTAATAGAAAATAGGATTGTCATATTTTGAATATGTACCATACAAAGTTCTGTATTTCTGAATAATATAACCATGATTTAGTTACTACTTACAACCAGAATTTTGCAATGTTATGTATCAAGTATATTTCAAGTGAATCTAGACTTTGTAAAATTTACAAATAACACCAATACTATTGAAAAAAGGGGGGAAAGTCCTCAATTGCATACATTTATATACTTATTTTGAATTTTTAAACAAAAGGAGTGGTCAAACTATTAAAATATCAAAGAATCATTACATATAATTTATTTTGAATATATTTTAAGCAGTCACATACAGTGTACTTTTTATCACTGAAAAATAAACTTATTTAATATGAATGGTTTTAAATATGTTGTGGTTCCTTCTTGTTAGATCTGATTCAGAATTTAAGGTTAATTAAAACAGCATGAGACCCTTTGAAATTATTTTGTGCTATAATTAATTTGTCTACAAAATATATGTTCAATTTCACTACATCAGTTATTTTCTCATTGATGTGACTCATAATTTACAAACAATTTAACAAAAAATGGATTTATTTTGTCTTATGGTTTATTAGATAGAGTCTGTCATGTCAAAACACATATGAGTGCAAGGTGGTAGGGGGTTGCAGTAGCTTGGAGGTGGTCATTAGGAAGCAGAATAATACGGATCAGTGCTTTCTATACCTCCCTCTTAAGTGGTTGCAATCTTTGTTGTCAGAATTTCCTGTATTAGTGCTTTGCCAAACAAAACAAACAAAAATAAAACACAACAATAAAAATCTCCAAAACAACAACCAACCAACCAACCAACCAATCAACCAACCAACCAAGCAAACAAACAAACAAAACCCAGTGTACAGCCAATCACTAAGCAGGGCAGAGAGTAAGGCTGGACTTCCTACCAGCCAGGAGATTCAGTCGCAGAATCGATCCAGGAGACATCAGGAAAGGTAACTAGAATAGGAAAAGCTACAAAGTGCAAGTATCTCCGATGTGTAGCCTGGGAGGAAAACAGAGTAGCTCAAATGGTTAAGAATAAAGTAATAACTGCTCAGTGATTATGTTGTGAAGCTTATTATTAAACAAATATAAAAGAATTCTATTCGTGCAGTAATTGCATTAAGAGAGAAACTGAGAAACAAATAGAGTTTTAATAAATTAATTTTAACAGATTAAATCTGATTGGGCTGGGCAAAAATCCCTTAGAAGGTGTCATAAGTGACTCTCATTCTCAAAGTAGGCTCCAAGTGTTACAGGTGTCAACGCCTTCTAAAACTATGCAAGTATCAGGCCTAATGTTCAGACATCTGAGCCTGTGCTGAGCATTCTGACACAAATATAACATTCACCAACAATCATTTTTATTACCTATAAATATAACCTGGAGGTATAAGGGGTAAGTAGGATATGTACTAACTTAATAAAACTGATCAAGATAAAATGAATTAATACAATATTATGTCTCTGCTGAACTGGAAAGTCTATACCACAACTTGAAACATGCCCAAACTTAAGGTATATCACTCACTAGAATCTTCTGTCATGCTATTCTAAGATTTTATAATATATGTTGTGCTATTCTGTACATATGAGTATACATGTGTACTATGATACATGTAATCTGAATAAACTAATAAAATTTTAAAAATAGTAACATAAATGTATATGTAAAATATTTTATAGAAATTGTAAAAAAATAAAAATAAGTAAATAAAACTAGAAAAAAAAACCTGAAATAGCCAGTGTGGATAATATAATCCCTTAGAAGGTGTTATTATGGCTAGGTAAGCTGTAGACACTCCGAGATAACCTACCATATTCAACTACAGAATTAATATCTTTAAGCTGACTCCTACTGGCTTATCGTTTATCCATAGATCAATGCCTCTTGCTACTCTTATAAAATGTCTATTTCCAGTAGGAGAATGACAACTGCCAAATATATAGGAAATAAAGGATTTGAAAATTTTAACTCTAAATGGAACATATATACTGTATTTCCTCATAAGATTATGAGATGTTGTATAAGAGGAGACAGAAATAGTGTACAAGACAGGAGTGCGGACTACAAAAAACAGTGATTCCTGAGTAACACAATATAGCTGCATATAAGCACTCTAGAGATTGTGACAGCATGCATGAGACCTGCGTAGTTCAAATTTTGACCAAATCCAAACATAGAGACTTAAATATAGCAAGAATTTTTATGCCCAGCCCTCAAACTATTGGTAATTTTAGTTGTTGGGAAAGGGAAATACAGTTTTCTCCAAGAGTGTTTTTGCAGGGAAATAGACTCTAGTAATGACCACAAACTCAATTATATTTAGGTAATAGAAAGATATCTTCATGATTTTTAAAACAAAAGGAAACACACTTTGGTGAGAACTGAAGAAAGTGTGGTTCTGGGAAGATATGAGGAGGTGAATGAATATAATCAAATGTAATCTATAACATTCTTTCAGAACTATAAAGGAATTTTAAAAATCAGTCTTATATAACAGCATTTATTTTCATTTTTGTTTTACAGATACATATACACGCTTATGAATATTTATAAAAAATAAGTACACATTCTTGCTAAAATTTAAAAACAGTGTAGATTTCTTGGATTGAAAGAGTTATATATACTGCTGGATATAGTAAAATTTCATTCATACGGTCGTTTGTTCTCATACAGCAGATTGAAGGAGCAAACTTATTACTACAACTTATGCTATGAGAAAACACTGAATCTTATTTTTCAGATACTTGGCAATATTTTTCATAAATTTATAAATATTTACATCATATTTCTAATGACAATTTAAAGAACTGGGCTTCAATAATAATGCTAAATTGACTTAAATGAGTTACAATTCTAAAATAATTGTAGAAATTTTATTTTGTCAGCCATCTGCTGTCTTTACAATACCACATTAGGGTATCTTTCTAAGACTAATTCACATTCTGCATAACACTTAGAACATGCTTTGCATTCATACCACCTCCTAACGCAGAATCAGCCTGAGTGTGTTCGGTATGAATCAATTGCTTCTTCCTTTGAAGACGACGCTGTCTCCGAAGCTGAAATTGTGGATCCAATGACACATCCTGTGTTATGGGCAATGTTGCCAGTGAAATATAACTGGGTTAGATTTTGTTGCAATAGGATTCTCAGCTTCAGAAGATGTAGTATAGGGTGGAAACTCTAGCAGAGAGATTTAATCATAGATAGTTGCATATAATGTAAATAATCATGTTTTCAGTGATATTTGAATCATAACTTTATTTTCATCAACCTAGTATTTTCAAAGACACCAGTGTTAAAAGTGACTTTTCACTTAGGTATTTTACTAGTTTGTCATTTTTATAATTAATTTAGAAAATGCAGCTCACAGCATTAATTAATTGAAAAAAATACTCTTACAGAACATTTGGATCCTTTCCTAAAACAGTGTGATTCACAACTGCCAATAAGGAAGAAAAAACATACTAAATCAATTTTAAATATTGCTGTATCTTATTACCTTCGGTTTAATTACACTCATGGCATGTAGTAATAGTCTGCAATAAAGTCCTCTATGGAAATCTGTGACCATATGTTGTGGTGGTAGTTGATTGGCTTATCTCCAAATCTGTGTGGGTAGGCTGTAGTTGAATAATACCATTCTGGCCCTCCCTGATTCACCTCTCTCTCTCTCTCTCTCTCTCTCTCTCTCTCTCTCTCTCTCTCTCTCTCTCTCCTCATTCTCTTCTCTCCCTCTTTTTATAAAAGAGAACTTACATACCTACCTGTTGATAATCCATAATGATTATTTATATCCATATAATGGATATAAGTATCCATAACAAATACTTAGTGTTTTCACATTTAGATTATAAATATTAGATTTACAGTAAAAAATATGAGATAACCATGCTGGCTATGCCTGTAGCATGCTATTTTTAATGCTTTCTTATTATACTTGATGACAAACTGATGAAAAAATAGATTACCATGTATAACAGAGCTTAGGCAAGAGGCCAAGAACCTCCCCCCCAAAAGAATCTACTGTGCTATATTGAAGTATATAATCTACCACGTATCCTCTCCACAGTTTGAGAGAAATATTTTTCCATAATATAAACTACTATAATCAGCTCCAAAATAAAAGGTGTGTTCTTATTCTTTGCAATATTCAGTTACATTTTTAGAGGAGAACTCAAGCTATTCTCTCAAGGCTTACCATCTCTGAGGTATGACAACTGACTCTTCTTTATCTCTGCCTTGAAATGTTACTTTCAAGGTAATGCTAAAATAAATTCCCATCATGAGTTCCCTATTTGTTCAAGACAATTTAACTTTAGTGTTTATCCGAGGTTTTCACAGACATTGAACAGACAACACAAATACAGAAATATATAAATATGTTTTATTTAGCAGCATACAACACCATTAATTACTTTAAAGAATTCTAATAATATTTAAGATAAAATGCATTCTTTATCCCTTTATTCATGAAAGTGAAAAATGTAATGTAAGAAAACAGAGCATGTGAAGCACGCTGAAACTTGAAGCATTTGCAAAAATGAGATAAAAAATATTAGAGAGAGTTGAAAAACAAAATGCTATTCTGAAATTAGAAAATCAATAAAGCTATGTTTCTAATCATTTAAAAATTATCTTTTTTGTTTTGTTTTCATTTTTTGTTTTGTATTATTCTTCTTTTTTACATATACATTTATATTATCACACATATATACAATAAACTACCTACAGCAAGAAGAACCATGAAACAATCAGGAATTATATAAATGTTACAATCATAATGTTTTGGCTATTTGTATTTGGCAACCTTAAAGAATACATCTTTCCTATCTTTGTGCGTCTAAAATTCTGAATGTAAATCAATACCTACCATATCTCATCTTTATCAATGTAAAACATCTACGGAGACCTAAAAACATCTTAACCCCTCAACAACAAAGCTTAATTGTAAAAATAAACTATCTGCTCTTGAAACTCATCAGAGACTTGAGAAAGAAAAAAATTAATTATCTGAGTAGACAGGAAGTACAGTTTAGCAGCTTCCAAACTGAGAATATGACAGAAACAGTTTGCTTCCTTTTTACATCCTAAACTTAGGCCACTCCTTCTCCTCCAGGTCCCACTCTTCCTCCCTCTTCCTCACTTTCCCCTCCTTTACTCCTGAGAATAGCAGAACCCCTCGCCCCACCAACAACCCCAACAAATCAAGTTCTTATTTGATAGTACTTTTAAAGAGATAATGCATATTATTAAGCCTGTTTTGTAGTTTTCCTGTATGTTCATCAATATTTAAGTTATTTCATTATTAAGAAGATAATGTTGTTAATTAATTAGAATATAGTAATAAGATGTGGCATTTAAGGAGAGAAAGAAGGAGGGAAAGAGGAAAAAAAAGAGGGAAGAAAATGGAAAAATGAATAAGCAGGCTGGTCTCAAATTCTGTAGGGCCTTGAACTGCTGACCTTTTGCCCCAAGTCTTTGGATTACAATTGGGCATCAAAGTGTTAGCAAAGAATACTCTTTGAAAACACATTTTCAAAGTTTTAAGAAATACTTATTGGAAAACCATGTTTCAATATTTAATGGTTCTGCTAAAATAGACAAAAGCAAAATGTTTGCGTAGCATCCTCAAGGTCTGACCACAGTATCCCAAAGTAGCTTGATATTCTGAGCATCCTAAGATTTTTTTTTAAATTATATTTACTATGTTGAATCTACATTTCTTTGTAAACATACATTTTAACTGGTGTAAATTAAGAAAAAAATGATTTTCGAACTCAGAAGCCACCTCCAGATTTCTCTGACATTCTCTTTAACTGAAACACCCACTCTTCTCTCTTCAGAGAGTTTCTCATTGCAATCCCGTTGTCTAGAAGAGTTCCTGTGGAAGGTCTTGCTTAGCCAACACCGTTTAGTGGAGATCGTGAGCCGGGGATGATACGTCACTACAGCTGAAGCACTGAATAGAAGCGCAGAAGTCATTCTCATGCCAGTTCAGTTGGACTTGTCATCTCTTCTCATTTACATCAGCTGAGAGGCTGTTCAGCAGGCATACACTCCATCCACTGGGATTCTGATCTTTTCTCCTCTATTTTCCTTAAAGTAAGTGGATGTTTACAAGTCTGTAATATAATATTTGGACTCACTAATTTTCTTTAAAGTAATTTGTAATTTTTTTTCACAGTCACCTACAGCCTCTGCCTATTTCTTGGTAATAAAGAAGATATTTACTCTACAACCTCCTGGCTGTTTTTATTTATCTGTCTATTGTCAGCTTGTTTCTTATTCTCAAATTATTGAACCTCATTTGGGAAGGGGGGGTTAAAGAAACTTCTTTTCCTTTAAATATAACATTTTACATCTTTTTTTATATATCAGTATTCAAATATATTGTTGTCCTCTTGAAATTAATTATATAGTTTTTGGTATGTAATATCCAACTTTTATCCAGTTAACATAACACAATGGAATAAAAATAAAACCATGCATTTAATTTCCAGTCTTCCACAAAGTACTAGAATGCGTTTTCCAAAAAAAGAGAACATTTTAAAAATGTTTGTGCTGTTAAAATAATAAAGAACTTTTATGTAAATATGACAGAAGATGAATTGTGCGAAATAATACTTAGGGCTGATACCAAACTTGAAGTATCACTACATAATATTTATATTTCTCACCAATATTGATTTATGGTCACATTTTGCTAAAATAGGAAGTTTTATCAATACGGAAATAAATAATAATGCCTTATCTATTAATAAAATAGATAAAAACACTAGAAATGTTGGTCATATACTTAAGTAGGCAAAAATAACTATCATTTATTAGAAAATAATTTTTAGGTTACTTTATTATTCTGATCATGTATGTGTTCTGGAGCCTCTGCACACTGATGTGGGAACATCAGTGGCTATCTACATCATATTGGAGTTCTGCATTAAGGTCTTGTCTGTTCAGTTTCTCAGCATCACACATGTTCCCATCGTAGTGAGGATGCTTTTTGTGTGTCTAATAGGCTATCTCTAATAGGGTCATAATGCTACTAGACATTTAGGAAATGATGCTATATGGAAACAAACTGTGATATTGTTTTTCCTATTAAGGTCTTCAGTCTTCTAACTTGCAGTTAAATTGAACTAAAACCTAAATGATTGACTGAACACATACTAAGGCTAAACATAAGGCCTATTTAGAGAAAAGAAGAGTGTTCTGAAATGTTCCAATAATATTTAGGCCACAGATTGCAGGTAGAACTGTCTGACAGTTTTTGTGAAGTACCTTTAGAATATTTATGATAGTTGGGTAATTGTTTCCGTGATCCTCACTTTAAGTGTGTTCTTAGGGAAAATAATATACAATTTCCATATTTTTCAGGGTAGTAATCTAAATTCAAATTAAACATGAACTGTCCCACATAGAAGAAACAATACCATATAGTTAGTAATATAAATCAAAAAATTATGGTGACATTTTCAAACCTTCCAGTTGGTCCATAATTTCATCCTCACATACAGAAATATCATTTCATTGTAAAAAACTATGCTCCATGTGTAGCCTCTGAGAAATACGTTTTTCTATACCCCATTATCTGTCAGAGTTACCTAACTGCTGTCTTTTATATGGTATTATTTCTGCTGTGGTAGATGCTTTCTGTACCACTCCGAGGTTACTTGATTCTAATGTAATGTAAGTAATAATGAAATAATAATTCTTGTGTATAGGGAAGCTGATGAATCATATCTGGTGGAAAGATGTGCTATGGACAGGAAACATTTATATGAGAGTCATTATTTAATGCTCCTTAAAACTATATATCTGCTCCTATGTTTCTATGGTGTGTGAATGTGCACTTTCATGTGGCTTCAGTTATATATACTTCTGTTTATTAATACCACCAGAATTAAAGTGATAGTACATTTAGTGTCCTAGTCACTATTTTATTCCTATAAAAAGATACCATGAACATTTCAAATCTTATAAAAGAAAGCACTTAACTGGGGCTGGCTTACAGTTTCAAAGGTTTAGTCCACTATCATCATGGCAGGAAACATGCCAGCTTCCAGAAGTCTGATATGGTTCTGGAGAGGTAGCTGAGAGTTTTACATCGATATTGGCAGGAAGAAGGAAGAGAAAGAGATCCTGAACCTGGCTTGAGCCCTGAAACCCAAAAATCTATCCCTAGTGACACACTTCTTCAGACAAAGCTATACGTGCTCCAAATATGCCACACCACCCAATCTGTGTCATGCAGCACTACTCTTTAATGATCAAGCATTTAAGTCTATGAGCCTATGGAGCCAACTTTTATTCAAACACATTTAGTATCCAATGCATTTCATGATTCCTCACACCACTGTACATTTATGCCAGAGTAGACATCGTTGTCAATGTTTAATATTGTTTGTTGTAATTAGCTTATTGAGTTAGTCAAGGAACTAGAAATCATCCAGAAAATAACACTGGAGAGAAGAAATGACAAGAAATAACAATGTATATATCATATCATAATATCCATGTCATATGAATTGACAACACTGTGACTATATAAGTTAACAAGGAAGTAAGAAATCAAAACAAATACTGTAAAGCGGTGGGTTTAGAAAAGAGAAATAATTTAGACATTTTAAAACTTAGCAGGTTACCGAGAAGAGACTTGATACCTTATGAGCATATTCAGGGGGAGGTAATCCCCCTCAGGAACAGTCATAGGGGAGGGGAATAAGGGGAAAATGGGAGGGAGGGAAGAATGGGAGGATACAAGGGATGGGATAACCATTGAGATGTAACAAGAATAAATTAATTAAAAAAAAGAATTTAAAAAAGAGGGAAAAAAAGACTTTGTTTTACACATTTTCATTATTTTTGTATTTCCATGATAAAAAAAAAGTGAGAATTGAGACAAAAGTATTTTGTGATGATTACTTGGTGTTTTCATTTTAATTTGATTTATAATTTCTCAATTATATAAAAATAAATGCATATGTGCTTTAGTTTCTCAGACATTCTATTAGCTCCAATATTAAAAAAAGAAATGAATACATAGTTAATTGACATGTAATACATTATCTTATAATCTTCACAATATTTCATTGGAGAACTATGAACAAATGGTTAATTACTTCAGTATCTTGATGTATTTTGTACATGTATTTGCCTATTGTCAGAATGATAATTATTTTCCTTCATTGTCACATATTTTTATAAAGCTCCCTATTCAATAGTATTTATAACATAATGACTTTGGCACTGTGTCACAAAGATATTTGTGAAATGCTTTTATAAATAACAAACAAAAATACTGACCATAGTGTAGACCCCAGCAGAATATGCTGCTTGCTTCCTGTCTAATTCTATTCAATGGGCTTTAACACAGAGATACAACTCAGGAAAGGAGGAGGCCAGATTGCTGCTTTTACACAGGAGTCTTAGCAAAATAGGAAACCATACAGAGCTCAAAGGAAGAGAACCCATTGGGTTGTGTTATTTTTCCCATATTTAGTTTTCTTTTTTCTTTGTCAGGGACCTCTAAAGAGTAAGTTTTTTTGGTAGAATTTGAGTTTAAGGGGAAAGTATTTCAAAGAGAGGCACAACACATATGAAATGATAAATGCTGTGTTTATATCTTGTTAGTGAGATACTTGAAAGTGCTTGCTGCTTTGAGGTAGTGTAAAGAGTATTGGGTAAATAATATTCTCAGTAGAGGCAATGTTGCACATAGAGAGAAATCATGTAGAGGAACTTAGAAAGCACACATCACAAGAAATGATTTTCAGCAGGGAAGTCTCCCATTGAACTTACAATAGATCAGACTAACACAAAACACTTCTTTATTGATAATGACAGATGTTTAAATATCTTTAAAGTGATGCCTATGTTTCAAATCATTCAAGTCTTCCTACATACAGAAAAGAGAATATTTGTGGTAAATCCAAATGGAGTAGAAAGGTGACAGTTTTATGGTAATCATTATGATTTTCTCAGCATTTAACTCTGTACAAATAGATTAAAAACATGTTCTTAGAAAGAAAAACATTTTTTGTCTCTCAACTAATAGTGGAATTTATCCATTATACATAAAATGGTTCTAGATTTCAAAATACACAAAGAAGCCCAATATCTGTCCTTTCTTTCTTTATGATTTGTTGAGTAACTTTTATTTGAACAGGCAAGCAATAAATATATTATCATGTAAATACATATGTCAATATCTTATAAAAATAAATTTCCAAAAATAATATGTACCCTGAAGAGAATGATATAAAATAGTTGCATGGGAATATTGAAGAAAAATTGAGGGGTATTGATGCTTTGGTAGTGTTGGCAAAAATACTCAGAGTTTAGGCAAAATTTAATGTTATGAAAGATGAGCAAGCTATTTATATATTACAACTCAATATATAAATATTCAAAGGAGAAAATAATTTCTGTAAAAAGTTTAGGGTATAATGAATTTTCATGTATTGAATATTGATTTCCAACAAAACAAAACCAAGGCAAAATACACTTTATAAGCTACTGATGAATAATGATGAAGATGAAGATCCAAAGACAGAATTATTTTTCTTTTTTTTGTTGGTTTTTTTCCTCCTTTATTAATTTATTCTTGTTACATCTCAATGGTTATCCCATCCCTTGTATCCTCCCATTCTTCCCTCCCTCCCATTTTCCCCTTATTCCCCTCCCCTATGACTGTTCCTGAGAAGGATTACCTCCCCCTGTATATGTTCATAGGGTATCAAGTCTCTTCTTGGTAACCTGCTGTCCTTCCTCTGAGTGCCACCAGGTCTCCCCCTCCAGGGGACATGGTCAAAGGTGAGGCACCAGAGTATGTGAGAAAGTAATATCCCACTCTCCACTTTACTGTGGAGAGTGTTCGGGGCATGTCCCACAAAAGCCTTCACTTACCAGGAAACTGAGACAGAGGAAAGGACATTCTAGCGGGACTCTAGATGAGAGAATCATGGGAGAAAGGCAAAGTAGAAGGATCTAGAGGGTCCTAGAAGCCTACAAGTAGAACATTATGATAGGCAGATTTGGGCACAGGGGTCCCGCTCAAACTAAGGCACCAGCCAAGGACAATACAGGCGGTAAACCTTAAACCCCTACCCAGATCTAGCCAATGGACAGAATTATTTTTCTTATGATGAAACTTTAAACTACCAACAACACAGGAGGAATGATTACAATTTAATTTCTTATGGGATGACATGAGCATATCTTTCACTCCTCAAAAGAAGATTATTCTTCAGCAAAATAGAATATATACCCCTCAGAGCATGCTTCATTGGTGTCTAAATGATCCCTGAAAGTGAGAGACTGCTCTCTGAATTTCACATTTTTATATAGAGTTTTGTAAAAATAATGGAAAGAAAGAAAAGACATTTAACAATTTTGTAGCAACATCTACTGGAACTTTCTGAGGGGTAATGTTGAGATGTGCTCTAAAAGTCATCGGATCAGAGCTCATGTTAGTGTAGAAACATACAGTATGGTCCATGTGCTTATAAACAATCATTAGGATGTATCTATATTTAAGGAAAAATATAGAAATGTAGAAACTTTATAAAAGAAAATGTTCAATCAGAAGGTATCATGATTACAAATACTGAATATTTATTAAAATTAGCCCCAAAAAGTGCTTTATATTGAAGAAAGTTCATGTAAAGTTACCATCAGAGAAAACATTCTTAAGATCTTTTCACTGAAGATATCAACTTTTCTTTTAAAAATATCTCAGTTTTTGTCCCAAGGTGTAAAATAGGAGTGGAAAAACAGCACTATCTGACTAAAAGACTGAGAGATAGATCCCGGATAATCTTTTTTTTAGTAATTTATTTATTTTATTCTTTATTATTTTTATTTTATTAATTTATTTATATTACAACTCAATTGTTATCCCATCACTTATATCCTCCCATTCCTCCCTCCCACTTTCACCTTATTCCCCTCCCCTAGGTCTATGACCAAGGGGGACTTCTTCCCCCACTATATGGTCATAGGCTATCAAGTCTCATCTTGGTAGCCTGCTTATTCTTTCTTTGAGTTTCATTAGGCTTCCGCAACAATGGGAGGTGGTCAAATATGGGGCACAAGAGTTCATGTCTGTCAGTCCATGCTCTCCACATAAATGTGGAGAATGTCCTAGTCCCATTGGCTAGATCAGAGTAGGGGTTCGATGTTTACTACTTGTATTGTCCTTGGATAGTGCAATACTTGAGAAGACACCCCTGGGCCCCGATCCACCCATCATGATGTTCTTCTTGTAGGTTGTTAGGACCCTCTGGGTTCTTCTATTTATATCCTATATTTCTCTTACATAGAGTCCCAGTGGGATGTCCTCCTACCTATCCCAATTGCCTCCTAAGTAAAGACTTTCATGGTATATGCATTTTGGCTAATGCCCAATTATAAGTGAGTATGTACCACATGAGTCTTTCTGCTTCTGGGTTAACTCACTCAATATGACTATTTCTAGTTCCATCCATCTTTCCACAAATTTCAGTATTTCCTTGTTTTTAATAGCTGAGTAGTATTCTATGGTGTAAAGGTACCACAGTTTCTTTATCGATTCTTCAGCTCAGGGACATTTAGGCTATTTCCAGGTTCTGGTTATTATGAATCAGGCTGCTATGAACTTGGTTAAGCTTATGTCCTTGTTCTGTGGAGAAGCATCTTCTGGGTATATTCCAATGAATGGGACAGCTGGGTCCTGAGGAAGCTTGATTCCCAGTTTTCTGAGATAGCACCAGATAGATTTCCAAAGTGGTTGTAGAAGATGGCATTACCACCAGCAATGAATGATTGTTCCTCCTTCTCTACATCCTTGCCAGCATGTGGTGTCACTTGAGGTTTTTATCTTAGCCGCTCTGATGCGAGTAAGATGGAATCTCAGAGTTGTTTGGATTTGCATTTCTCTGATGACTAAAGACATTGAGAATTTCTCTAGTTGTTTTTCAGTCATTTGCTATTCCTCTGTTGAGAATTCTCTGTTTAGTTCTGAGCCCCATTTCTCAATTGGGTTATTTGGTTTCATGGTGTTTAATTTCTTGAGTTTTTTATATATATGGGATATTTGATCTTTGTCAGATGTAGGGTTGGGGAAGCTCTTTTCCCAGTCTGTAGGCTGTCGCTTTGTTCTGGTGACAGTTTCTCCTGCCTTACAGAAACTTCTCAACCTCATGGGGTACCATTTATTAATTGTTGACTTTAGAATCTGGGCTTTTGGTGTCCTGTTCAGGAAGTTGTCTCCTGTGCCAATGTGTTCCAGGCTTCCCCCCACTTTTTCTTCTAACAGATTTAGTGTCTCTGGTTTTATGTTGAGGTCTTTAATCCACTTGGACTTGAGTTTGGTGCATGTTGACAAATATGGGTCTAATTGTATTTTTCTACATGTAGATATCCAGTTAGACCAGCACCATTTGTTGAAGATGCTATCCTTTTTCTGTTGAATAGATTTGGCATCTTTGTCAAAAATCAGGTGAACATATATGTGTGGATTCATTTCTGGGTCACCCATTCTATTCCATTTATCAACAAGCCTATTGCTGTGCCAGTACCAAGCTGTTTTAATTACTGTTGCTCTATAGTACACCTTGAGGTCCAATATGGAGATTTCTCCAGAACATCTTTTATTGTATGGGATTATTTTAGCTATTCTGGGTGTTTTGTTTTCCTCTATGAGGTTGAGAATTGATCTTTCAATGTCTTTAAAATATTGTGTAGGTATTTTGATAGGTATTGCATTGAATTGCTTTTGGTAAGATGGCCATTTTTACTATGTTAATTCTCCCAATCCACAAAAATGGGAGATCCTTCCATCTTCAGATGTCATCTTAAAACTTTCTTCAGAGATTTAAAGTTTTTTTCAAACAAGTCCTTCACTTGCTTGGTTAGAGTTATTCCTAGATATTTTATATTGCTTGTGGCTATCATGAAGGGTGTAGTTTTCCTTATTTCTTCCTCTGCATTGTTTTGATTTGTATATAGGAAAGCTACTAACTTTTTATTTAAATTTGTATCCAGCCAATTTGCTGAAGGTGTTTATAAGTTATAGGAGTTCTCTGATGGAATTTTTGGGGTCACTTATGTACACTATCATATCATCTGCAAATAGGGATAATTTGACTTCCTCCTTTCCCATTTGGATCCCCCTGATCTCCTTTTCTTGTCTTATTATTCTGGCTAGAACTTCAAGAACTATACTGAAGAGATATGGAGAAAATGGGGAGTCTTGTCTAGTCCCAGATTTTAGAGAAATTTCCTTGAGTATCTCTCCATTTACTTTGATAATGGCTATTGGCTTGCAGTATATATCCTTTATTATGTTTAGGTATGTGCCTTGTATTCTCAATCTCTCCAAAACTTTTAGCATGAATGGATGTTGGATTTTGTCAAATGCTTTTTCTGCATCTAAGAAGATTATCACATGGTTTGTTCTTTCAGTTTTTTATATGGTGGGTTATATTGATGGATTTTCATACATTAAACCATCCCTGCTTGCCTGGAATGAAGCCTACCTGGTCAAGACGAATGATATCTTAGATATCTTCTTATATTTGGTTTGCGAGTATTTTAGTGAGTATTTTTGCATCAACGTTCATAAGAGAAATTGGTCTGAATCTCTTTTTTTTGTTAGTTCTTTGTGAGGTTTAGGTATCAATGTGACTGTGGCCTCATAGAATGAATTTGGTAGAGTTACATTCATTTCTATCTTTTGGAGTAGCTTATGAGTATGGGTATTAGCTCTTCTTTGATGATCTGGTAGAATTCTGCACTGAAACCATCTGGCCCTGGGCTTTTTTTGATAGGGAGATTATCAATGATTGCTTCTATTTCTATAAGAGAAATAGGACTGTTTAATTTGTATATTTGATCTTTGTTCAATTTTGGCAAGTGGAGTCGATCAAGAAAATTGTCCATATCCTTTAGATTTTCAAATTTTGTGACGTATATGCCTTTAAAGTAGAATCTTATTCTTTTTTGCATTTCTTCAGTGTCTGTTGTTATGTCTCCCTTTTTATTTCTGATTTTGTTGATTTGAATAGTGTCTCTCTGCCTTTTAATTAGTTTGGCTAACCATTTGTCTATCTTGCTGATTTTATCAAAGAACCAGCACCTGGTTTTGTTGATGCTTAGAATTGTTCTCTTTGTTTCTAATTAATTTATTTCAGCCTTGAGTTTGACTATTTCCAGAAGTCTACTCCTCTTGGGTGTTTCTGCTTCTTTCTTTATTTCTAGGGCTTCCAGATGTATAATTAAATTGTTTATGTGTGATGTTTCCAATTTCTTTATAAAGGTGCTTAGTGCTATGACTTTTCCTCATAGCACTGCCTTCAATGTGTCCCACAAATTTGGGTATGTTGTTCCTTCCTTTTCATTAAATTTTAGGAAGTCCTTAATTTCTTTATTTCTTCCCTGACCTAGGTGTCATTAAGTGGAGAGTTGTTTACTTTCTATATGTGCTTAGGCTTTTTATTATTTCTGTTGTTGAATTTCAGCCTTAGATCAAGGTGATTTGATGGGATACATGATATTAATTCAATCTTCTTGAATCTGTTGCAGCTTGCTTTGTGACCTACTATGTGATCAGTTTGAAGAAGGTTCCATGGCATGCTGAAAAGACTGTCTAATCCTTTGTATTTGGGTGAAAAGTCTGTAGATATCTGTGAGATCCATTTGATTCAGGATATTGGTTAATGTCATTATATCTCGACTTGGTTTCTGTTTCAATGACCTATCCTTCAGTAAAAGTGGGGTGTTGAAGTCTCCCACTATTAGTGTATGTGGATTGATATGTGGTTTAAGCTTTGTTAATAGGTCTTTTACAAATGTGAATGCCTTTATATTGAGAGAGTAGATGTTCAGAATTGTGAGGTCATCTTCCTTGACTTTAATTTCAATGAGTATAAAATGTCCTTCCTCATCTTTTTTGATTAGTTTTGTTGTAAAGTCTATTTTATTAGATATTAAAATGGCTACACCAGCTTGCTTCCTCTGTCCATTTGCTTGGAATACTTTTTTCCAGTCTTTCACTCTGAGGTAATGTTTATCCTGTGGCTGAGAAGTGTTTCTTGGATGCAGAAGAATGTTGGGTCTTGTTTATGCATCCATTCGGTTATTCTGTGTCTTTTTATTGGAGAATTGAGACCATTTATGTTGAGAGATATTAGTGACATGTGACTGTTAAGTTCCTTGATTTTGATGTTGGTTGCAGTAGAGTGCTTGTGTGGTTATGTTTTTGCGACAGTGTATTTCCAGTGTAGTTTTGGTTGTAGTTTGTCACTTTGGGTTGAAGGTTTCCTTTTATTAACTTCTGTAAGACCGGATTAGTTGTTACGTACTGCTTAATTTTGTTTTTTTTTTATCATAGAATATCTTGTTTTCTTCGTAAATGGCTATGGAAATTTCATTGGATAGAGTAGTCTTGCCTTGCATCTGTGGTCTCTTAGGGCTTGCAGGAGCTCTGTCCAGGCCCTTTTGGCTTTTATGATCTTTGCTGAGAAATTGGGTATAATTCTGATTGGTTTGCCATTAAATGTTAGTTGGTCCTTTTCCCTTGCCCCTTTTAATGGATTTTTATTTACTCAGTATATTTTGTGTTTTGATTATTATGTGGCAGGAAGATTTTCTTTTCTGTTCCATTCTATTTGGGGTTCTGTAGGCCTCTTGTATGTTTATTAGCAACTCCTTCCTTAAATTGGGGAAATTTTCTCCTATGATTTTGTTGAAGATATTTTCTGGTCCTTGGAGCTGGGCTTCTTCTCTTTCCTCAATTCCTATTATCCTCACATTTCGTCTTTTCATGGTGTCCTTTTTTTCTTGGGTGTTTTCTGTCAGGACGTCCTCAGAATTAGCATTTTCTTTAATGGTTGTTTCAAGTCATGGTATCTTCTACTGCCGAGATTCATTCCTCCATTTCTTGAATTCTGTTAGAGAAGATTAGGTCTGTATTACTTGCCTGCTTCTCTGAGATCTTTTGTTTCTGTCTTTCTTCTGTCTGTGTTTTTATCATTGTTTCCATTTTCATCTTCAGATCTTGAATCATGTTATCGATTTCCTTCATCTGAGTGTTTGTATTTCCCTGAGTTTCTTCCAGAAACTTTCTATGGGCCTTCAGATCTTGAACTGTTTTATTGATTACCTTCATCTGATTGTTTATATTTTCCTGGATTTTTTTCCCAGTGCCTCTTTATAGGCCTCTTTAATGTCTTCAATCTGTTTGGCTGCATCTTCCTGCATTTGTTGTCGGATCTTATTTGTTTCCTCCATTATCATCTTCATTACTATGGATTGGAGGTCATTTTCTTGTGTTTCAGTTGTGTTTGAGTTCTAAGGGTTGATTTCATTGGGATAGTTGGGATCTGGAGATGCCATTTTGTTGTTGTTGTTGTTGTTTGTTTTCTATTGATTATGATTTGCGCTGACCTCTAATCGTCTTGTTTTATAAGATGTTGGGACCCTGATCCATGCCTGTTCTACCTGGGCCAATGGGCCCACAGATTTGCCAGATAGGGAGACAGAGGGTGGCCAGGTGTGACACACACACACGGGCATTCAAGGTCCATGGTGGGAAGCTTTCAAGGTGTGGCTGAAGGTGTTTCTGCAGCTGCCTGGGCCCTTTTGTGGGCCGTGGGTTTCTCTGCAGACTCGTGGGCCTTATCCATAGATCAGCGGCCGACAGATGGTCAGAAAACTAGATAGGGGGGGTGCAGGTGAGTCAAACACCTTTGGCTCTGGGTTTTGGTTTAGTGCTCATATTCCCATGGTCTCTGGCCGGCCCCTGAGGCTTTTTCAGAACTTGCAGGTCGTTCCGAGGTCAGAACCATCCATTTCCCTGTGTTTTTTTTCTGGCCTAGCAGGTCCAACCTGGAGTTATACTGCCCACTGTTCAGTCTCAGATATGAAGCTCCTGGTTATCACTGGTGGAAACCTGTCCACATGCTGGAAAGTGTGCACCCTTTTTCCACTTTCTTAAATTAGACTAGCTGGGTGTGCAGCTTTAGCGCTGTGTTTGGGGGAAGTATCCATGTCTGCCTGGTTCCCTGCATGGGCTCTAGGCTTCTTTGTGGACTGGTGAGCCCAGATCCACACTCTCTGTTACCCCTGGGCCAACAGGTCCACAAATGGTCTGAGAGGAAGACAGAGGGCACAGGTGAGGCCAGCACCCTCAGCTCTGGGTTTTGGTTTTGTGCTCATGCTCACTTGGACACCGGCCCCTGGGTCTTTCTTGGGACTAGCGGGTCAGTCTGGGGTCAGAGATACCTGTTTTCCTGTGTTTTTCCTGGGCCAGTAGCTCCAGCCTAGAGCTACACTGCCCACAGTTCAGTCTCAAATACAAAGCTCCCAGCTAACAATGGCATGAACCAGTATTGCTTCTGGGAAGTGTGCACCCTTCTTCCAAGTTCTTAGAACAGACAAGCTGAGTGTGCAGCTTTAGCACTGCAGGTAGAGGGTGCATCCACAGTTTCCTGGTCCCTTTCATGGGCTCTGGGTCTCTCTGTGGACTGGTGGTCCCAGATCCATGCTTTCATTCCCCCTGGACCTAATATTATCCAGATCTCACAGACACCACGACAATCACCTCTGCAGGTGGGACCCTGTCTTCTTCCAAGCTCTTTAGGATAATATTTTATCCAAGAAACCGTAAATTGCTAAAAAGTCAGATGTCCCAAAACATTACAGGTTGTAGTAATTGCTTTTGGTTGTCCTAAAGATAAAGATGTCAAGAACTTACCCAGTAAGGTACACTCACACTATTGTTGTGAGGCAGAGAAATCATGCTGGAACTGAGTTGGAAGTTTTTTCCCTTCTGGTGAGCTTTCACAATGCCAACAGATGCTATGTAGGCCTCTGGCGTGAAAAGTCACCAAAGGTCTTACTCAGTTATGGACCTTGCATGGGGCAATACTAACATATCATGAAATATTTCCCACCAGTGCAATAGTGCCAATGCTGCTATAGAGGCAAGCAACTGCATTTTAATAACATTTGAGGACACCCAAACAGGAGGGATTTTCCTGTGGTAAGTTCATAGTTAACACTTCTGTTTTGTTTTACCATTTTGTTAGATATTTCATTGAGGAAGATGAAAAACCAGACTATGTACTAATTTTTTAAAATTTATTTTTAAAAATTAATTTATTTAGATTACATCTCAAGTGTTGTCCCCTCACTTGTATCCTCCCATTACCCCCTCCCTCCCTCCCTCTTTCACCCTATTCCCCTCCCCTAGGTCTGTGACAATGGAGACCTCCTCAACCTGGTAGCCTGCTTATTCTTTCTCTGAGTGTCACCAGGCCTTCCCCTAAGGAGAAGTGGTCAAATACGGAGCATCAGAGTTCATGTCTGAGTCAGTCTCCACTCTCCATATAACTGTGTAGAATGTCCTGACCATTGGCTAGATCTGAATATGGGTTCAATGTTACTGCATGTACTGTCCTTGGTTGGTGCGGTAGGTTGAGCAGACCCCCCTACCAGGTCCTGCTCTGCCCATTGTGATGTTCTTCTTGTGAGTTTCTACGACACTCTGGATCATTCTATTTCCCCATTCTTTCATATTTCCCTCGTCTAGAGTCCCAATAAGAACTCCCTGCACCTATTTTGATCACCTGGTAAGTAAAGAACTTCATTGGACATCCGTTTTGGGTTAGTGTCTAATTATGAGTGAATATATCCCATGTGAGACTTTCTGGGTCTGGGTTAACTCATTCAGGATGATCATTTCTAGTTCCATACATTTGTCCATAAATTTAAGGATTTTCTTTATTTTAAATAGATGAGTAATACTTCAGAGTGTAAATGTACCAGGTTTTTTTTAATCCATTCTTTGACTGAGGGACATTTAGGTTGTGCCCAAGTTCTGGCTATTACTAATAAGGCTGCTATGAACATGGTTCAGCATATGTCCTTGTTGTGTAGTGAATCACCTTCAGGGTGTATTCCAAGGAGTGGGGTAGCTGGATCTTGAGATAGTCCTATTCCAAGTTTTGTGAAAAAATGCCAGATTGATTTCCAAGGTGGTTGTACAAGTTTGCACTCCCATCAGCAATGAAGGAGTGTTCCCCTTTCTCTACATCCTTGACAGCACACATTGTCATTTGAGTTTTTGATCTTAGCCATTCTGATGGGTATAAGTTGGAATCGCAGAGTTTTGATTTGCATTTCTCTGATGACTAAGGATGTTGAGCATTTCTTTAAGTGTTCTTCTGTTGAGAATTCTCTGTTTAATTCTGAGCTCCATTTCTTAATTTTGCTATTTAGTTTGGTGATGTTTAATTTCTTGAGCTCTTTATATATTTTGGATATTACACTTTCGTAACATGTAGGGTTGGTGAAGATCTTTTCACATTCTGAAGACTGTTGCTTTGTTCTGATGAGAGTGTCTTCTGCCTTACAGAAGCTTCTCAGCCTCATGAGGTCCCATTTATTGGTTATTGACCTTAAAGCCTGGGCTGTTGGTGTTCTGTTCAGGAAAATGTCTCCTGTGCCAATGAGTCCCAGGCACTTCCCCACGTTTTCTTTTAACAGATTTAGTGTCTCTGGTTTTATATTGAAGTCTTTAATCCCCTTGGACTTGAGTTTTGTGCATGTTGACAAATATTGGTCTAATTGCATTTTTCTACATGTAGATATCTCCAGTTAGACCAACACCATTCGTTGAAACTGATCTCCTTTTCCATTGAATAGATTTGGCTTCTTTGTCAAAATTAAGCATGCAAATGTATGTGGATTTATTTCTGTGTCTTCAGTTTGATTCAATTGTTCAACCAGCCTGTGGCTATGCCAGTACCATGCTGTTTTAATTAATGTTGATAAACTATTAGCCAAACTAACTAAAAGGCAGGGAGACATTATCAAAATCCTCAAAATCAGAAATCAAAGGGGAGACATAACTACAGACACTGAAGAAATACCAAAAATCATAAGGTCCTACTTCAAAGGCTTGTATGCCACAAAATTTGAAAATCTAAGGGAAATGGACAACTTTCTTGATCCTTTCCACTTGTTAAAGTTGAATCAAGATCAGATAAATTAAACACTCCTATTTCTCCTACAGAAATAAAAGTGGTTATTAATAGTCTCCCAACCAAAAAAGCCCAGGGACAGATGATTTTAGCACAGAATTCTATCAGTCCTTCAAAGAGGAACATTACCAAATTCCTTCTATGTGGCAACATACCTTGATGCTTAAACCTCACAAAGACCCAACAAAAGAAAGAGAATTTCAGACCAATTTCTTATGTGAACATTGATGCAAAAATACTCATTAAAATACTTGCAAACAGAATCCAAGAACATCTCAAAGATATCATTCACCATAACCAAGTAGGCTTCATTCCAGGCATAGAGAGATGGTTCAATATGGAAACCCATCAATGTAATCTACCATATAAACAAACTGAAAGAAAAAAGCACATGACCATCTCCTTAGATGTCAAAAAAACATTCAATAAAATTCAACACCCATTCATGTTTAAATTTTTGGAAAGATCAGAGATCCAAGGCACATACTTAAAAATAATAAAGACTATATACAGCAAGCTAATAGCCAACATCAGATTAAATGGAGAGAAACTCAAAAAAATTTTCTCTAAAATCAGGGACCACACAAGGTTGCCTACTTTCTCCATATCTCTTCAATATAGTTCTTGAAGTTCTAGCCAGATCAATAAGACAACAAAAGGAAATTAAAGGGCATAGAAATGGGAAAAGAGAAAGTCAAATTATCCCTATTTGCAGATGATATGATAATGTATATAAGTGACCCACAAATTCCACCAGTGAATTCCTACAGCTGATAAACAACTTCTGAAAAGTGGCTGGATACAAAAATAACCCCCCAATATCAGTACCTTTCCTTTATACAAATGACAAACATGCTGAAAAAGAAATTAGGGAAACTACACCCTTCCTGATAGCCACAAGTAATATAAGGTATCTAGGAATAACTCTTACAAAGCAAGTGAAGGACTTGTCTGAAAAAACTTCAAATCTCTGAGGAAGGAGTTTGAAGAAGATATCAGAAAATGGAAAGGTCTCCTTTGTCCATGGATTGAAAGAATTAACACAGTAAAAATGGTCATTTTAACAAAGGCAGTTTACAGACTCAATGCAATCCCTATCAAAATACCTACACAATTATTTAAAGACATTGAAAAATCAATTCTCAATTTCATATGGAAAAACAAAAACCCAGAAAAGCTAAAGCAATCCTATGCAATAAAAGATGCTCCATAGCAATCTTCATTCCAGATCTTAACAAATTTTTTATCCAAAGAATATGTATCCAAACGTACTATGTTTCTCATTACCAGAGAACAAAGAAATTAATTGTTATAAATTCAGTACTTTCAAGTCTTTTGATTATTTAACACTGTGTTTATATTTAGTGTAAATTTACTGTTTTCATAAGTAGATTTTAAATAAAAAATATGGGAACTCATGCATATATTTTATTAAACACTATGTCTCATATATGGGTAAGGGGCTGGGGAGATGGCCTACTCACTCAAGTGCCTGATGCATGAACATGAGGACCTGATTTTGAAGAACTAAGACCCATATAAAACTTAGCATTGTGGTATACAGAAGAAGCTCTGGGGGTTATCAGCCTGTGTAGTTGAGGATAGATTTTTGTAGTATGTTGCTCAGCAAGTTCATTACATTAATGATCTCTCTAACATATATGGTTGAGAGCTTTAATAAAAGTCACTACATTTTGAATGCAAGCCTCTATGTCTTTACTCATACAGGGTCATACATACATACATACATACATACACACACACACACACACACACACACACACACACACACTCGCACATACACAGACACACACACAGGCACACACACAGACATAAAGCCATACTCACAATATAATAATAAAGATATTTAGGAAATACGCAATAGTAAAAAAAGCAGCTAGTCTAAAAATGTGATATTCTTCATTGATGTACAGGTAATATGAATAATTACTAAAATGTTATTTTATTATAAAGGCAAACAATGCATTCATATCTATTCTTAGCTCTGAAAAATATAAAAATACTGACAGAGTTCAAGCTTTTGCTCAAGATTCTTTTCTGTTTGGTTTTACACTGTTGTGTTATAAATGAACTCAAATAAAGGAGACTCTTAATTGCTGCTTTTGTGCCATTTTATTTACGAGGAATTACCAAAGCCAGTGCAACACTGAGGATAGGACACCTTTTCCCCCAGTTAAAGCAGCTGGTCACAAGGAAGAATTGCTCCCCCAAGAACCATAAAATTCTTGCATTTGACAGCCAAGCAGAAAAGGTGAGAAGAAAATAAACAGCACAGCTAACAGGGGCTGTCATCATGATGAATGCTGATGAGCAGTAATTAATGTGGATTCTCTTAGGCAAAGCCCAGAGGTCTAAGCCTTGCCCACTCACTTAAGGATAGGGATGCTGGAAAAGAAGGCCTGAGGAGTGAAGAAGACACAAAAGACAGCACTACTTTTAGACCCAAGAAACTTGAGCAATACAGCTGTGTAAATGTCTAACACTCTAGGATGTTTTTGAGCTTTTCAGTGATAGAACCAGTGAATAGTGTTAGATAGAAATAATTGCTATTTAAAATGTGTATGAATATGTTCTGTCTGTGCTTGGATGGTGCTATTCACCAAGTATGCAACATTTATTTAACATAGAGTAATATATAATTTGAAAAATAATGTTCTTATTATTTTTGATACCAGTCATTAGATCCTATAAAAGGACTGTTCTATTTTCAAATTGCATTAATTTATTTCAATGAAATTCTGATATAAAACCTTATAATATGAATAATCATTGATATTTGTGTATTAGAAAGCTACATGAAATGCTTCACAAATGTGTTAGTATTGAGCTAGTATAAAGCTAGTGCACAGAAAGGGTCCATTTACTATGGCTTTTGAGGTATTATTATCAAGGCATTTAATGTATTTAGCAACACACTTTTGATAAAGCATTGACTTTAATAAATTATTCATGTATAAGATGAGGCATACGCTATGGGTGTATTTTACATTAAATGTTATAGTGTAGGGATTTGTGACCTGTTGGCTAGAAGAGTGGACCATAAGCCAAGATATTTTCCTCTTACCACACTTTTCCACCCTTCAGTTTATTCATTGCAATATAGAAGAAATCCACAAGGAATATTTAGCAATCACTATTATTATGAACTATAGATGATTTATCAGAAAAATACAATGATGGTAATTACTATTTTGAGCACTTGGACAGTGGCCACTCACCATAATTTTTCTCTGTGGTGCATGCCACAGTTTTGCTATGTATGAAAAAGAATATCTATGCTTATATGATAAAGGAAAAAATAAATGGAAAGCATTTTAGTTAGCAGTTACAAAAGATGCCAATGATAACATGGTAGAGTCACCTGTTTGAACAGTTTAAAGAATACTCTTTGGCCATCTTCCTATTATTGTAATTATTTAAAGACTAAAAATTCTGGGACATATGCATTCATACACAGAAAACAGTACAGGTTCTTTTTTGGTTTGTTTAGTGTATGTGTGTGTTTGTGTCATAGGTTGCCTGTCGGGGTCAGAGGGCAATTATTAGGAACCAACTCTTTCTTTCTATCATGAGGCTTCTGGGAATCAATCTCAGGCCATTAAGCTTCAGGACAATTGCCTTTATGTACTGAGACATATTGCTATCACTTGATGAATACTTTTGTATGATTCTTAACATATATTAAAGAGATTTGGTGGGAATAACTATTGTAATTTCACGCATTCATGATGAGATGGTCCCATCTATTTATTTTTCTATATTATTCTTCTATTGTCCCATTTTATGGCAGTAACAATCCCTATCTTCTTTCAGATGCTTTCCCTGTTTTCTCTCCCCTGTACATTTAAAAATTATTTACATTAAAGAAAACAAGGGAGGATTATTTTTGTGCATTCAGCTTACTCCATTTAACAGAACATCCTGTAGACATACACATCTTGTTGTAACAGACAGGATTCCTATTCTCTTTGTGATTGAATAATAGCCTATTGTGTGCATATAAGTGTGAGGATACACAGAGCATGATGAGTGTGGGAAGGTCAGAGGGTGGGATTGATTCTCTCCCATTTACATGTGGGTTCCAGGGATGAAACTGAGGTTGTAATGTAAGAGTGTTATCAGTTGAGTCCTTTTATGTGCACTTACTTTGTCTTTTCTGTGTGGAGTACTCTTCAGGTGGATGTTTATCCAAGAATGGCCACACACTACACTATGATAGCTCTATTTCTAGTTCTGTAAGAATTCCACACATTGCTGTCTGCAATAGAACTTCCTTTATGTTTCCTACAGTAACTGAACTGAGAGGAAGCATTCCTTCCTCTCAATTGCTGCTGACAATATTCCTAATTTTATTTTATTTATAAAATCCATTTAGCCGTGAAAAGATGGAATTTTATTATAGACTTGATTTGAAGACCCTTATGGCTTTTGGTATTGAACATTTTCATATTTCTATTAATCATGGAAATATTTTCTTTTAATAAGTATCTATTATGATCATGAAACATTTTATTCAGATTATCTTAATTTTTGATGTTTACAATGAGTTCTGGATGTGCCAGGTTGTGTTGGTAGGTACCCATGGAAGGCCTCTCCTTTTCATAGAATTGGAGGATGAAGTCAAGGAAGTCAGAGTGAGGATAGAACTCGGAAGACAGGAGAGAGTAGACTGTGATCAGGCTGTAAAGTGATTAAGTAAATAAATAAATGAAAAAATTCTGAGTGATAGCCCTATATTAGATTATTAGTAGGGAAATTTTTTCATCCTTTTCTGTGCATAGTCTCTTCACTCTGCTATTTTCATTGCTATGCAGAAACTTTTAATTTCATGCCATCTAATTTATATTATTGCTTTTGTTCCCTATGTTATTAACATTAATCTCAGGGAAATTATTGCTTTGTTTCATGTCTTGAAGCGTTCACAACAGCTTTTTTCTAGTATTTTCAGAAAGTCAAATGTTATCTGTTTGAAGTTGATTTCTGTGCAAAATGAGAGGTAGACATCTGATTTTAAAGTCATGCACTTACCCAACAGTTTTCAGCTTCCATTCTTTCTTTCTGGTTTAGCAAAGGACACTATCAGAGACATGGATGCCATAGACATGCCATAGACACACATAACAGTGACTTCCTCTCCTCTTACACTCCTGATCTACATTAACTCTTCAGGGTGTAAGAGGTCCCATGAGCTCCTGCCACACTTAAGGTTGAATATTTGTTGCCTTAGTCTTTAGCAGTCTATGTAGGCAACTTCAACAGTTGTGAAATCATTAGTCAAACTGTCATGTCATGGCTTCATGACAGTTTTCTAGAACATACCACTTTATGATTTGGTAGTAAATATATGTTGGAGGAAGTAGAAATATGCTCTTTATTTACTCTTCTGTGATGGTTCTCAGGTCACATGATATACATACTCTTTTAAGCCTGTACATTTAACTGTCAATTGTTTTCAGAGTCTTGACTGGCCATGTTAGAGGTGGTTCCCTACAAAGGAAAGCTTCTTTATTAAGGCTAATAATAGCACAAGACTCTCTCTCTCTCTCTCTCTTCTCTCTCTCTCTCTCTCTCTCTCTCTCTCTCTCTCTCTCTTTCTCTCTCTCTGTCTCTCTCTCTGTCTCTCTGTCTCTCTCTGTCTCTCTGTCTCTGTCTCTGTCTCTCTGTCTCTCTCTCTCTCTTTCTCTCTCTCTCTGTCTCTCTCTCTGTCTCTCTGTCTCTCTGTCTCTGTCTCTGTCTCTGTCTCTGTCTCTCTCTCTCTCTCTCTCTCTCTCTCTCTCTCTCTCTCTCTCTCTCTCTGTGTGTGTGTGTGTGTGTGTTTGTGTGTGTGTGGTATTTAATAGTACTTTGTCAGAATGCTTATTTGGAAAACAAAAAGAATAGGTTGACTCCCTCCTTAGCCATTAGTAAGTAATTGGTTACACAAAACAATCATATTATTGAGCTGGTAAAGACCTTTTGCTTGGCAACTTGCCATTGTAGCAGGCAATCTAAAGGAGCGGGAGACTGTTGATGACTTTCCTTCCCCATCTTTAGCATTATGAAGGCTAACCAGCAGGTAGGGGGTTTCTGGCTCTGTTCTACCCATTGTTTCTATGTACTCTGTAACCAAGATGTGTGAACATTTAAAGCAATCAAGGCTTACCTCCCAGTTCTGGTGAACAATCAGTTTTAATGGCCATAACCTACAAAGTTTAGGTGACTCTAGGGCTTTCTTTGACAACAACTCCTGGCACTGTGAATTTCATGTAATAATGCATCTGTTCAGGAATGGACATTTTTAGCCATGGATAATACCCTCATGCATATTCATTTAAAAGTTTTGTTTTAAATTAGATGCACTTGTATATTCCCTTGTTTTCTACCCAAATCTCTGTTTCAACCGTAACACTGCCTCTATTTTCATCTAAAACGTCTTCTAACATCCTAACTCCACTCTCCTTAAGAACTTTTCCAACTCTTAGCCCCTGTATATTTTCCAGGTTTCTAAAGTTATTCCAAATAAAACAAAATCTAAAAATTTTGAACCTATGATCTGCATAGGAAAGAGATCATGTAGTGTCTAATTTTCTTGGCTTAAGTTATTCCATTCACTATAATTTTCCTAGTTGCATTCATTGCCTGAAAAAATCTTTTTTCTTCATAACTGAATGGAATTCCATTTTATATATATGATGGAATATATATATATATATATATATATATATATATATATATCACATTTCAATTATCCATTCATCTGTTGGTGTGCACCTAGGCTGATTGTATTTCAAGCTATTGTGAATAGAATAGAAATGAATACAAATATGTAAGTATCTCTATAGTAGGTCAGAGAGTTCTTTGGGTATATGCCCAAGTGCAGTACAGTAGTACTGCTGGTTTATGTATTACTTCTTTCTATCTTTCTTTTTCTTTTCTTTTTTTTTTTTTTTTGTTAGAAATATACAGACTGGTTTTTTCAGTTGAGGTACTAGTTTACACACTACAAACAGTGGGTAAATACTCTTCCTTTCACACATATATCAGAATTTGTTGTTATTTATATTCTTGGTGATGACAATTCTGACTGTTGTGAGATAGATAAAGATACTGAACACTTTTTATAGATTTTCATAGACATTTCAATTTCTTGTGGTGCAAACTGTCTTCAATTTTCTATGCATTTTTCAACCGGATAGTTATTTTAGTTATTTTTCATGGTAAGACAATATTATTCTACTCAGTATAAAGTATGCTTTCTCTGTACAACTGTTTTGGTAGTCAAAAATTATTCATTCTCTTTCATAATGGGAACCTTCCATTGTAATGGATAATAACAAAAGATGGCAATTGTCATTTTTCATAACTTAAAGTCTGTCTTTCCAGCCAATTATGGTGTCCTATATATTAATTAAAGTTAATAAAAGTAAAAATTAAATCATGTGATGTGATTTGATAGTGTAAATTAAATAAAGGTAGAGAGATAAATGTTAGATTTAGCAAATAGTTGTGTAGCCATTATGATAATGGTAATGTTCATGGAATTATAGGGAAGTCTATCTAGATATGATTTTTGAAAGAGCAAGAGAAATGAAAAATATGGAAACAGGTAAGGAAGAATATTTTCTCTAAAATCTTGAGAAGGAAATGTTAGAAATGGGAAATAGAGAATTCTCTTGCTCTCTGAATAGACTGTGGAAATTAAGCCCCTTTGTATATTCATGGCAGTTACTCACTCAAGGAGGCTTATTATTTTAGATATGAGATACTTAAGTAGCCACAAGACAAAGGCATTATGGGCAAAATATGTTTGGGGACTCATAAATTCTCTTTTAAAAGACTTACTTATGTGGTTTTATGTGTGAATGTTTTATCTGTGTGGATGTGGGTGTAACACATACACACCTGGTACCCTCAGAGTCTCAGAGAGGTCTGGATTTCCCAGAACTGGAGTGATTGATGATTGTATTTCACCGTGTGGGTGACCAAACCCAAACCCTCTTCAATTGTAGCAATTTTTTTCTTCACTGAGTCTTATCTTTCACCTAAGTAAATATTTTATACAGTCATGCATTAGATATAAAAATGAAGCCTTTAGGATGTTCCACAACTACTCATTTTTTCCTTTTCTATATTCTACAAAATTCTTGAGGTATACATGACATTGCTTTATTATAATCATGAAATAAACAATATATTCCAGGCATAGTTAGCCTTAAAAAATGTTGGGTGCCTGAAGAGATGGCTTAGTGCTTAAAAGCCCTTGTTTCTCTTTTTTTCCTTTCTTTAAAATTTATATAACTTATTCAGATTGTGTCCTGATTTTTGTTCCCCCACTTGTGTCTTCCTGTTCCCACCTTACCTCACTATTTGGCTTTATTCCCTTCCCTTAGACCACTGATAGAATGGGACCTCCTCTTCAACCATATGATGACAGCCTATCAGGTCTCATCAGGATAGCCTGCTTCTCTTTCCTCTGTGTACCACCAGGCCTCCCCACCAAAGGGAAGTGATCATAATGGGGGTACCAGGGTTCATGTCAGAGTTAGTTCCCACCCTCCCCACAACTATGAGAATGAGCTGTTCATTGGCTAGACCTGAAAAAGGATCTAGGTTTATTACATACATTGACCTTGATTGGTACACCAGCTTGTGCAGGACCCACTCCCCTCCCGGGTTCTGATCCACTGGCTTGTGGGGCTCCAATACCATTTGGGTTCTTCAATACCTCCATTCTTCCATACAACACTTACCTGGAGCTCAGCAGCAAGTATCAGCACCTGTCCCGATACCACTCTAGGTGGAGATTGTCAGAGGACATGTATGTTGGGCTAATATCTACTGATAAGTGAGTACATACCATGCATGTCTTTCTGGGTCTGGGTTATTGTGTAAATGTACCACAGTTTCTTTATCCAATCTTTGGTTGAGGGACATCTAGGTTCTTTCCTGGCTATTATGAATTAAGCTGCTGTGCATAGTTGAGCAATTACTCTTGTTGTATGATGGGTCATCTTTTGGGTATATGACCAGCATTGCTCTAGCTGGGTCTTCAGGTAGCACTAATCCCAATTTTCTGAGTAAGCACTGGATTGATTCCAAAGTTGTTCTACAAGTTTGCACTTATTCAATTGAAATAATTGAAGAAGACATCAGAAGATGGAAAGATCTCTATGATCATGGATCAGTAAGATTAACATAGTAAAAATGGCCGTATTACCAAAAGCAATCTACAGACTCAATGCAATTCCCATCAAAATGCCAAAACAATTCTTTACAGAACTTGAAAAAACAATTCTCAACTTAATGCAGGAAAACAAACAAGCAAACAAACAAAAACCTGAATAGCTGAGACAGTCCGATACAATAAAAAGTTTTCTGGAGGTATGTCCATCCCTCATCCCAAGGTGTACTATAGCGCAACAATAATAAAAACCACATGGTACTGGCATAGAAACAGACATGTGTATAAATGGAATTGAATTGAAGACCCATAAATAAACCTACACACCGAAGGACAATTAAACCAAAAAGTATACAACAGAAAAAGTTAACATCTTCAACAAATGCTGGTCTAACTGGATGTCTACTTGTGGAAAAATGCATATAGACCCTTATGTGTTACCCTGCACAAAACTCAAGTCTAAATGGATTAAAGATCTCAACATAGAATCAGACACACTAAATCTTTTAGAAGAGAAAGTAGAGAAGTACCTTGAACTCACTGGCACAGGAAACAATTTCTGAAACTGATGCTAATAGCTTAGGCTCTGAGATAAAAAACTAATAAATGGGACCTTAGAAAACTGAAACACTTGTAAGGCAAAGGACACTGTCAGCAGGACAAAACAGCACCCTACAGACTGGGAAAGGATGTTCACCAACCCTACCTTTAACTGAGGCCTAGACAATATACCTTTAATTTCTATTTCTTTTGTTTCTGTTTTATTGTCAAATATTTTTGTCAATTAATTCTAGTGTCACCGAAATTACATTCAAAGGCAACAGAAAATATAATTTTAAATTTCTATTTGCATGTTTTTTACTGCTATGATAAACACCAAGACAAAAAAGTAGCTTGAAGAGAAACAAATTTTTTCACCATATGTCTGCATAGCAGAGTCCTTCATGATCAGGGCAGGGACTCAAGCAGAAACCTGGAGGGAGAAGAAGAGGCATAATCTATGGCTAATATACTTAGGGCCTTGCTCTTTATGGCTTCTTAAATCTGCTTTAGTATGAGATCCTGAACCATCCACGTAGGTGTGGACTTTCATCAGTTTGATGAAATATCCCACACCAATCATTAATAAAGAATATGCCTCACAGACTGGCTAATATGATAAAGATTTTTTTTTCAGTTGAGCTCTTCCCAAATAAGTCTAGCTTGCTGCCAGATGCAAGCTAGACTGTCTTTGCTAACAATGGATTATTAAATTAATTTAACATTTATATATATATATATATATATATATATATATATATATATATATATATATATATCTCAGAGTTGCTGAGCTATCCTTTTCTCTAAATATTTGGGGGTAGTTGTCTTTCACACATCAAATTATTCTGTCTTTGTTGCTGTTTCTGATCTATGATTTAGATAATATTTATATGTAGTTTTAATGCTGTGTCTAAAAGACTGCAACAGACGGTTCTAAACTCATAGACATAACATCAGCTCTGGTTAATTTTAGTGGGTAATTAAACATAATGAATAGTCATGAACATGAGAAATATGTTTTAGAGAGGAGAGTAGACATGAGTGATGAGGAAATGAGGGAGAAAGTGATTTCATGTGTTTCATACATGTGAAAATCTAAGAACAAATTTCATTATGAAACACTAAAAGAAATATATTACAAGTTATGGAGACTTTTAGTTTTTAAATGTCTCCATTTTTCCACTGTCCTTCATTGTCTTTTTAAGTAATTTGCATTATGTTATTTTCCTTCCACACTTTGTTTTATAGACACATGATGTCTCCAGGTTAATAACTCGATATTTTTAATGATAGTATAATCCATCTTCCACATTCCACATTTTTGACAGTTGTTTGTTTGTTTCTTGATTTTACCCATTCTGCCTGCGTAAAGTGAAATTTCTAAGTAATTTTACTTTCCATACCCTTAATTGCAAAAGGTGTTGAACACTTTCAGATAAATAAATGGAACTAGAAAGTGTTATAGGGAGTGAGGTATCCCTGCCCTAACAAGGAACACATGTTCTCTCTCATTTGTAGTTACTAGTTCTAAAACATTCTGAATAAGTAAGTGCAGAAACCAGAATGAAAAGGATACTTGATGGGAGGAGAAATGGACTTAGGTTCTATGAAAGGGGTAATGGTTAAACGGGGTTCAGAACTTTATTTCAGGCTGAAGGAAGGCAGGTAATGTAGTGGGAAAGAAAGGGAAGAGGCATAATTAACTGGATAGATGATTAGGAAAGGCCATGGAAAAGGTTTTATGTTTGCTTAAAATACAGATATAATGTATACAAGTATGTGTATGAAGATAAACATGTTACACATACAAACATAAAACGTGTGTGTGTGTGTGTGTGTGTGTGTGTGTGTGTGTAGTACTGCTACTTGGGGTGATGATGCTCCCTCAAAGAGCTGTAGGTTCCCTAACAAAAATACCCAGTTCCAGATATGGACAACCTCTGTTCCAGTTGTTGGGCAAGTTGAGCACAAGAGCTCTTTCCAAAACAGTGTAGGTTACTATCATTACCACTGGTTGCTTCCCAAAAATGAAGGTAAGTTTCAATTGCTAAGTATATCACATACTTTTGATACAGTGCTTGGAGGAATCCAGTTGGGCTTTACATGGAATCATTCTCTGTAAGGACTGTTTCTCACTGTATTTTAGGTTTTAATCCAGCTACAAAGATGGGGCGGGGTAATTAACCAACACTCCTACCCAGCTGTAATGACTTTGAACTTCACAAATGACCAGTAAAGCAATTGTGCTTTGGAGTCTTTATGCAATGAAAGTAAGAAACGACTGTCCAGTTGGACATTAGATTCACTCAATAGGAGGAAATTAATTTATTGCATGAACTGGTGAGGGCATGGACTCTACAGAAGAGCCCACTATTGCCACTTTCCTAAACAGGTGTACTTTCTAATGTACTTTCTTTATCACCCCTAATCAAGGGAGCTTCTTTTGTAGCAGGACACTGTGTTATAAACCTAGAACTGGCCAAAGTGCAGAGAATAATAGACCATGGGGTATTCAATCCAATCCATGCACCCACAGTGTAACCCCTACACCAAAAGCCCAAGGAACATTGAAGAAGAAGGAGTGGAAAGATTGTAAGAGCCAAACGATTAGGTTCTTGGCTGCAAGAGTGTACCTATTATATATGACAGAATACCTCTATCCATAAAATATCAATAGTGTGTCACTTAAACATGATATTCATAGTGGAAACACCATGTGACATGTCAGCAAGAATGGGAGAAATCTCAAAAGGCTGTATCCCTAGGTGTTGCACACACTGGGTGAAGTAGTCCTTATTTAGAGATGAATTCTTGGGTAGGTTACCCAATCCGAAGAGGTCATTCCTAAACACATACACAAACTAGCAACCCTAAATATATTTGGCAAATTGTATATATAAATACAATAATTACATAAGTCATTAAAATGTATATATTAACTACTATAACATGTGTATGTATAACATTAATAAAAGAACAAATCATAATATTGAGTGGAAAATAAGGTTTATTAAAAGAGTTGAGAAAAAGGAGAGAAAATTATGTAAATGTGTAATTCACACAGAAAAAGAATCACAGGCCCAAAGTCTGCCTTAAAGTCAATTCTTATGATAACTCTGTCTACCTTATGGCCAATATGAAAACATTTGTGTAAATTAAATTAGCCACTAATATTTGTACAATTTGTAGAGCAAAAATGGCACAATATACTCAGGATACATTATTTTTTGCTCAAAATATATAACCAAATTATCTATGGCAGTGAAATAATTGAACTGAAATCATTAAATCCCTTTTCTCAACTTTTTAGTTCCATGTAAGAAAGCCTAATTCAGTTTTTTTTTTTTTACTAATTCTTGGAATCAAACTTTATAAATGATGAAATGAACAGCTCATAGCTTTTGAGCTGTGCCAGATAATATTTATTTATATTGGTAATGTCTAGATCACTAAGTTCTTATTTAATTTGCCAATAAGTTATTGAAAAGCATTCTTCTAAAATATTTATTGCTTTTTAAAAATAGAAAATAATACCCACCAATTACCTCTTAAAATAGTACGTTTATTTCTCCCTGTAGATTACTTTTCCAGAAGAAATTTATATTAAATGAAACAACTGTACTGAGGCTATTTATAGTTGATTGTCCATTTCACCTCCTATATGTACCCTTTTCATTTGGTTTCTGCAGTTACTTCAGAATGTTTTGGAATTAGTAACTACAAAGGCATTTTCAAGGAACTGGATACATGAATGCATAGTGTGCATTAGAACACACAGTGCAATAGAATATATTGCAGGCTTATTCCGTTTAAATTGAGGTGACAAACATCACATAATTGTCCTAAATAAACTTTGAGCATATGTACTTTTTAAAAATATTTAAAAATATCAGAGCACACAATTTTGTATTTGACAATGCCATGTGAAAAGTCACACAGAAATAAATTTCTTTGAAAGTGAAAATGAAAAATGTCTTTGAAGCATAATTTTTAAAAGTTGATATAGAATAGATACACAGCACAAGCAAGTTTCCCCAGATTTTCTAAAATTATTTATGGCAGATTTATTTTTGTCTTTGCTTGTTTATGAGAAGAAGAATGTTAGAAGACTGCTTTTCACTGATACCAACATTACTTTTAATATATATTTAAGTGACTCTAAGAATCTTTTAGAAAGGCTCCCATATTCTGAGGGATAGTGAAGGAGGGAGGAGAGAGAGGGAGAGAGAGAGGAGAGAGAGAGAGAGAGAGAGAGAGAGAGAGAGAGAGAGAGAGAGAGTGTAACTGGGAGGAAAATAGGGCTCATTAAAAGAGTTGAGAAAAAGGAGAGGAAATTATGTAAATATGTAATTCACACAGAGGGTGAGGTCTGACCCAGATATAAATTGAATAATAATATTAAAAACGAATCTTTGTTACATGCCAAGGGTTGGTCCCCCTTACTGGTGGGTTTTGGTTTTTCAATACTCACTTTGTTTTTATTTGAGAGAACCCGTTGTGTATTTTGGTACTTTTTATATGTGTGTGTGTGTGTGTGTGTGTGTGTGTGTGTGTGTGTGTGTGTGTGTGTGTGTGTTCTTGTGCATGAGGACAGTGCTCTAAGAGTAGAATTGTTAAAGTCATAGGAAAACTTCAGGTATCTGCCTTGCCTTCTATATTGCTTGAAGAGCAGTCTCTCTTACTACTTGCCACTGTGTAAATCAGACTATCTGACTCATAGATTTACAAGGATGATATTGTTTCTGCCTTTTGTAATAATGAAACAGACTTCAAAACTGGTCTTGCTTTTTTTCATTCTATTATTTATTTTATTTTTCAGTTTCTAATGTAATTAAAACAAGGAATATTGAAAGCTGCAGAAGCAGTCTTACCCAGAGAGGAGCACAACAATTTTTGTTACTGTTTGCTTGTTTCTTTTTTTAATATTGATTTTACATATACATTTATATTATTACACAAACATAAAATAATCTACAGACAGCAAGAAGATCCATGAAACAATCAGGAATACTGTTAATGTTCATAGTATTTTGGATATATGTATTTTGTAAACTTGAAGAAAACATTTTCCTATCTTGTTGAGTCTAAAATTCTGAATGTAAATCAATATGTATCATATCTCATCTTAAAACATCTATCTAGACCTAATGAAACTGTGAATGAGAGTTTTCTTAGTGGTTATGTAACTCACAAATAATGCTTATAGTGTCAATTCTGTGTGTTCAGATGGGTTATGTTAAATTCTTAAAAGAATCTAAAGACTTTTATTTTTAATGGTGTCTACATATGCAAATTAGTTTAACCTTTTGATGGAATTTGCTTCTCACTATTCTGTTACAATTTCATATTTGACCAAATAACCTACTCAATTTTTTATGTAAAGTAAAAACTGAAGGGTTTAAATCCATTTTGTATATGTGGCTATCTTTGTTGATCCAGACAAATTAATTTTCCATTTTTTCTTATATTACCATAAAGAGATATTAGGATTTTTAGTAAACAACTGATGGAGTTAGTAATGAAGTCTATTATTCTACCGAAGAGCCACTATTACAAATGCCTTATAGGTAATTTTGCACTATCTGCTAAGGATGCTATTTACCTTTTCTTGAAATTGATCCCTAAAATCTGGAAAGTTTAACAAGGTTTTAGGGAAACAACACTAAAGAAGTGGGTAATCAGAGAGATGCCAGAAAATATGTTGAAAAGAAAATTGTTGAATTGAGCGTTGTCCAACATCTATTCTGAACCTCATGGGCCCACAAAATTGATCTAACTGGAATTTTAGATCGATCAATAAAGCTTATTTAAGTGTAAGCTGAGAGAATTATAGATGAATAGGAAGACCAATTTGAGAGAAAATATAATTTCCAAGGAATTTGTGTCATTTAACAATCAATTTATTCACTGAAAACCAATCTCAAGTAACACTTTCTGCATCCCCGCTCTTTGTCATGTACATCACAATCTGTGTTAAAAGGAAAGCTGAACATGTTCCATATTTTAAATGTAGCACAGAATTTGTCAATTGTGTTTCAGTATTTTTTTAGGGGACAATGTGTGACACTGGGAAAAATTTATATGCTGAATATATAAAGAAAAGAAAAGACAGTTCAGTGTGTGTCTGATACAGAATACCCAGGCTTCTGAACACAACTGAGTTATTGTGCCAGAAATGCCTAGCGCCAACATTTAAATTATTAGATGCAAATATATCCCACTCCATTGAGGTATAAGACCTATTTCAAAACACTTACTCAAAGCTGTGAATTATGATTCTAATACTGCACCATTCTAATTTTCAAATTTCACCAAGTTAATTAAGACAATAACTAAATGGTATTTGCATTATACTTTAGACTGTTTGTTTTGGTTTTAACCAACTATGTTCTTTTTATGCTGTAAACGAGTCTCTCCTCCCTTCCCCCTATGTGTTTCTGTTGCCATTCATCCTGACTCTTCTCAAACAACGGCTTAATATGTTTCTAGATGAATTGACATTGAATGCTTTTATATGACAATGTTTATTATAAATTCCAGTATTTCAGCTCTAGTGATTTTTAATCAATTATCATCTTTATTTGCTCCAAAGAAGTTTCACCTAAACATTAAGAAATGAATGTTGAACATCTATGAGTTTTCACCATCTGAGACATGAGCAACATTGCAACAAGCCAACTCCTCAGTTTCAAAATGCGCACATTCTACATTAAACTGTTAGAACACTGCCTCTAATAGATATACAAGTACGTAGAAGTATTTACTTGGGTCTTTTGATAGCTTTGGAGCAAGTGAAGTGCACTGTGACATTGCCCTCGTATGTGCTTTACAGTGATCAAAGAGTTTTCCAGCTATTCATAAACTGCATTCATGAGCTGTTGTATGGTTGTCTTTTTATAGCAGAGACATGAAGAAACATCTATTTGTCTCAAATAGTGCACTGATGCCTAACTCAATAACTAGTGGGGTATACCAGTGGTTTTATTATTGGAATTTCTTACAGTAGATCAGTGAGGAGGTGTTTACAGAAACAAGTAGCACAAAGGCAGAAACACCACTAAAGAGACAACTTTATTATGAATAGAAACTCATAGAAACTGAATCACTGGTGATAGCCTGGACACATACAGGCAGTTCAGCTGGAGGGAAACTTTCATCTCCAGAGAAATCATTACTCTTTTGAGATTTATACGTTTCAGGAACTTCCTAAAGACCCCTTGGCTTTGCACCCTTCTTGAGATTTAACAAAATGTTTCAATTAGGAGAAAATAGCTGGTCAAAAATCCATATCTTCTGGCTCTTGCATTCTTACACTGTTCTACCCGTAGCAGTAGGAAGACCTGTAGCGTTCTCTGAGGTATGAGGAGAACCGACAGTGGACCAGAGCTACTGACATTGACTCTAAAGGGATTGCCCATTTTTCAACTCTGAAGCACTCTGACCTTCATTAAAATAATTTTGCATCCATGGCTGACCAAGGCTGGCAGGAGTAGTTTTCTTGGACATAAACAAACTGCTTAGGAAGACACTTAATTTCATGTCTATGTAATAAAATAATAATAACTACTTCTTCAAATTCTGGTCCTATGAAAGTCATTCATCAGCAAGGGGTCTGCTGGTTCAGGCCCCATCTGTTTTCTCCCTGTCCTAAAAAAAGTACGCCATGTTTTAAATAATAGGGACTTGCCATCTATTCCTGACACAAGCAACAACACTACCAATAGGGTTATGCTTTGTGCAGTTTTGTGTGTCAGTTTTGTGTGTCTCAAGATCAGGCAATGCTTAAGAAAGCAGGAGTGTCCATTCCCTTCCATGAGGTGCTTCTTCATTTAAACTTAACTGCTACCTTAACTGTTCTTTTGGATAGTTTCACAAATCTGTGAGAAACTAAAGTCCTAGCATTATGTGATAGAACCTTTTTCAGAGTCATGTTATGCAAAGAACAATGAGCATCCATTCCAATTAACACCCTTTGATCTTCTGCAGCTAAGGAAATAATAAAATGAAACATTGACCGAGCCTGGCTTGGTCGTGCCTTCATATAATCCCAGGACTAAGGAGGCAGAGAGAGGCATATCACTGAGTCAGAGTCCACCTTGGTGTACAAAGCTAGTACAGGACAGCCAAGGGTACACAGAGAATCCCTGTCTCTAAATACCAAAAACAACAAACCATTAACAGAATCCAATAAAACATGAAAAAGCCTCAATGTTTCTACTACTTGTTTTTCAAAAGAACAATATGAGGAACAACAGAATTTCTTTGACACTCTACCCCCAATTAATCTTCCATTACTACTGCCATTTCCCCCCACTAGGCATCCAGGAACCTCTTCCTCCTAGCACCTAATAAGCTCTCTAGGAATGGCTTGTAATACTCACCCGACTCACAGAGGTGCTGCACTTTTGCCTGTGGGTAGCATCTGCTGGAACACACTCTAGGCCAGAAATGTGACCCAAGTAAAATAACCCAACCCAAGTATGCATTGAGTAAGGTACATAATTATGTTTATAAAATACCATTGTTTTCATCACCAATGTGTGTGTCTTTGAGCATACCCACTGTATCTGTATCTTGACTTACCATCACTGAGTACAGCAGTCATCTATTATGCAGAAAAATAGCATTGGTGTGGGCCTATACAAATATAAAATATTTGGTTCAGCACTTTGTGTATAGAAAAGCTTTATTTCAACATAGAGCACAGGGCAATAAATAAGCATAACATTGACAATTAAATTACATATAAGAAGAATCTTCACCTGTCAGTGTTAACTATACATTATATAATATTCTCATGCCATATTTATCTTTTACTTATTTTCTTTTGGTATCCAAGATTTTTAAATATTTGAGACTTATTATAGGATGGACTATAATACTCCAGAGCATAAGTAAAATGATGCTATTAAAATATGTATTTTAAACAAATATATTTTATTTGTAAATCTTAGTATATTTGTAAATCTTAGTATATACATATATATGTAAACCAAGCTACTTGTTATAAGTTGAAAAGTATTATAAACTTGTGGCACATAATTAGTTAATGTGGAATTTAAAGTTATTAAGAAATTTTAGTTTGTGCCTCTCAAGATATAAGTATTAAATTTAATATTTTCAGAATTAACAAAATTTTGAATTTTGGATTGACATACTTGAATATATACATATATTTCATTTAGCACTTAATGCTTTGTAATATATTGGCCCTTTCTTTTTTTTAATAATAGTACATTTTTTTATTAATTTATTCTTGTTACATCTCAATGGTTATCCCATCCCTTGTATCCTCCCCTTCTTCCCTCCCTCCCATTTTCCCCTTATTCCCCTCCCCCCCCCCTTTTTTTTTTTTTTTTTTTTTTGATTTTTGAGACAGAGTTTCTCTGTGTAGCTTTGACTGTCCTGGACTCGCTTTGTACACTAGGCTGGCCTCGAACTCACAGCGATCTGCCTGCCTCTGCCTCCTGAGTGCTGGGATCAAAGGCATATGCCACCACGTCCAGCTGGCCCTTTCTTAAACCATCATTCATTGTTCAGGGAACTATGAGAATCAGGCTTAATTTTGCAATATGCTTAAGATGATGATTTTTCTGGAGCAGATTTATTTTTTTTAACTGCTGAATCTTGGTCATGACCCTTGGTCTAAGACCCTGGCAGTTATAAGATTTTCTTCTAGTTTCGTGATAGCAAGTTAGCGTGCCAGTTTCTTAGATTTCATCAAAAGATACAACACTCACAACAGACAGTTTAATATTCAAAGCAATAGTTTTTAGGCAAAGTATCTCCCTTTTCCTCTGCTGAACTCCAAATTCCCATTGGGAAACTTGAGTAAAATCACCAAAAACCACAGTCTGCCTTTGTTTCTGGGACTCTGAGATCAGGAAATTCAAATATTTGGTATTAGTTATAAAAGCATGCATCATCTTTGCTTAGTGGAGGTCAGATAAGTCTACCTTCTACTCTTGAAGTAAAACTACGATAGTTACTTCCAGGCATAGTAGATCATTCCTTTAATGTCAGCACTTGGGAGATAATTAGGCAGACCTCCATGAGTTCAAGGCCAGCCTGGTCTACAAAATGACCTCCAGGACATCTAGAGCCACATACTAAGACCCATTCTCAAAAAGCAAAAGAAAGTAAAAGCAAAAACAAAAACAAACATACAAAAAAACCCCAACCCCCCCCAAAAAAAACCACAACAAACTATGTGATTACAATGGATTTATAGGTTGTTTTTTAAACAAACACATGGGAAATTTAGTGTGCTTTAAATTGCTGGTGCCTATACTAGCAAAATAAGCTTAGCCAGAGTTGTAAGTAATTAACTCCTAACTCATAGCTTATTTCTAGATGAGTTATAATTTACTCCATTCATAAATTCAGTTGTTTATATTAGTCACCTCTTAGTGCTGCAATGAGCAGTAACAATTACTTTGAATTCAACTTCTTTACATATTGGGTATATATATCTAGCTTTTGCGCCTGCAGGTCAAAGGCTATGTTTTGATGGACAGAGGATAGGTTTAGCTCCATGGCGCTGTTTCAGAAAAGAAGTCAGCAGGGATTTCTGTAGGCAGCTGTGGGGTGAAGTTCGGCTCAACGTGTCTGGTCAGGTTCCATGCTGAAGTTAGAGCAATTGCCAGGAGAAAAATTTCATTTCACAGATGATGACAAGACCCCCTATGTAGTCAAATCACTCGAGTGTGCAGTGATCCTTCACTTATATTCAGTTGCTTCTCACTCTGTTACCCAACACAAATTACTCAGTCAGCCCCACAGTCATATGGACAGAGAAATGCATTTCCTTGAAACCAGGAGAATCTGAAAAGTTTTTTTTGAACAATTTTAATATCAGTATCAACTTTTTGAAATTTTTTATATTTGTCTTGATGAATATGTATGAGTTTTCATTGGTTAAATACCTTTGGAAGAAGTGGAAAAAATAGAGACAAAGTCTGATAGTACTTGTTAACATCGTCAATTAAAAGGCAGTGGTGACTGAAACAATTTCTGTCATGGAATTAATATTTCAATATATCACCCTGTTCTATGAAGAATAATTGATCAAGAAATCAACAAATATTTATCATTGTTCCGTAATATTTTAAGGGCATATATTTTGTTAATATTCAGAAGCAAAGATATAAATATCAAAATAGTGACAAATTATATAAACTTTGTCCTTTAAAAATTATTTTATATGTGTCACAATAATAAGCAAATATAAAGAGGTCATCAGTTTGATAGTGCGAAGGCATAGGAGAGGTTATAGGTAATACACAAGGAGTAGAAGCTGAAGGAAAAAAAGTAGTATAATTCTAGGTAAATGAAACTCTACATATTCATAAAATCTCACATGAAACTCCAAATAGCAATGTCCATGATTGAGATAACATTGATAAATTTTTTGCTTTCACAAAGATGACAAACTATGAAAATTATTTTTCATGATAAGCTGCTTGATTCTAGAAAATGTGGAGCACAACAAATACTAAAAAACACTGAATACAATTTAAAAGTTGAACACAGTACCATTATGTATGAATTTATCTATATTAAAGTAATATGTAATAAATGAATAAGCATATTGTAAACCTGGTTGCTGGCTTAAAATATTTCATTTAAAATCTCTTTGGTCCAATATATGATTTGAGTTAAGGCCTAATTCATGAGATGGAACCCATAGCTGACTCTGCTTGTGTGACCAAGAACCTGAGATGGGAGAAGCCAAAAGTTAGTGGGACTCTGCACTTGTATTTATTTCTGTGCCTTTTCTTGGGTTCCTTTCCTTATGTTTGCATTTTTGTCCTATTCCACTGTGTCTTTTTGTTTTTAACACATTATATTGTTTAATTGTACTATTATTCCTTAGAAGCCTGTTTGTTTTAAAATGAGAAGCATAAACTGGGGTACATTTGATAGGATGGGATAGGGGACGGAACTGGGAGAGGAAAAGGGAGGGGAAGCTGTAACCAGGATATATTATACAAGAAGTATATATTTTAATTTTTGTTTTTGTTTGGTTTCTTATGACAGTGCTTCCTGTGAAGCCTTGGCTGTCCTAGACTCCCTTTCTAGACCCGGTTGGCCTCAAACTCACAGAGATCCATGTGCCTTTCCCTAAGTGCTGTGATGAAAGACATCCTCCAACATATCTGGTTAAAAATATCAATTTTTAATAAAAGAAAATAAATGTATCTTAAGGATACATTTTGTTTAACTGATGATATATTGTTATTTTGTTAGACAAAGAAATTAATTTATATTAGGTTACAGTTCCGGTATGACTGCTCATTCTTATTTTGATGTAATATTAACCTGTTTATAAATTCTACTTAATGCAAATGTTTACATAAAAAATATGAGCTAAAACAGGATATATTGGGAAAGCCCTTATAGTGGGGTTTTTTTCTTTTGTCTTTCTTTTTTCCTTTTTAAATAATTTTATCTTTTAAATAATTTATCCAGATTACATCCCCATTGTTGTCCTCTCACTTGTATCTTCCTGTTTCCCCTACCCTACTCCCTCTTTCCTTCTTTTTTTACATTTTATTTTATTAATTTATTCATATTACATCTCAATGGTTATCCCATCCCTTGTATCCTCTCATTCCTCTCTCCCTCCCATTTCCCCCTTACTCCCCTCCCCTATGACTGTTCCTGAGGGGGATTTCCTCCCCCTGTATATGCTCATAGGGTATCAAGTCTCTTCTTGGTAGCCTGCTATCCTTCCTCTGAGTGCCATCAGGTCTCCCCATCCAGGGGACTTCCCTCCCCTAGACCTCTGACAGAAGGGGACCTGGAACTCAGGTAATGTCCATCAATTTAGTGTATTCACAGAATTCTACAAAACACTGGCATCATTAACTACCTGCCATAGAAAACCTATTTCAAATTTTATTTTAAATGTTCATACCTCATCAGGCATTATTCATTGCATCAAAGTTTTTAATGTGGAAACAGAGCCATCTTGCAAGCTTTCCAAGAGGAGAAGCAATTAAGGGCCCTAGCTCAATGAAATAAATATGATAACAACAATTACCAGCATAGTGCACTAAACTTAACACTGTAGTGCTGCTTCATAACAGCTCTGTATTGGACTGAAGACCTGATCAACAAGAAGAAATTCATATCTGCAAGCAGGAAACTAGTCAACTGCTCCACAAGAAGAAACTCATGTCTGGAACCAGGAACCTAGTCAACTACTTAGGGCTAGTAAAGTCATGGAGGTATGAAAATCACCATTTTACTAAAGCAGCTTAATCCATAACTATATTCTAAATGTCTGTTCTTATACATACAGATACGTGTAGTATTCACTCCTCATCAAGGAATCTTTTTTTTTTTCAAAATAGGAGACCATTATATGTAATACTGACTCTCTAAAATTAAGAGCTATGGATCCCAGTCCTAAAGAATCTATCTACTACACAACTCTTTCACACAAGGGCCAGAGGTCATTGTGGAAGAGGAAGAAGGAACAATGTGAGAGGCAGAGAAACAGACTGTATTTCTTAGGAATATCAGAAGGTTGACCCATAATGTCTCATTACATGACTGCCTAAACAACCATAAGAGGAGCAAGGGAAACAGTAGTCTAGCTTATGTGGATCAGGAAGTGAACATAAGACTCAACCTTACACAAAGAACTGCAGAAAAAAAATAATGCCATGACCATGAAAGAATTTCTGTGGGAAATTAACAACAATTAAACTTCAAAACTAAATGTTCAGCCCTTGAAACATACATAAGAGTAACATTTACAGACTGAGCAGTTGTGGTTAAAAATTGAGGAATACAAATGATGCACATATTTATACATAAATATATGCATATTCATATGTAAATGTATATACATTTAACAAGAATTAATGAAAACAAGAGGTCATGAATTTGAAAGAGTAAGGAAGAGTGCTTTGAGGGGAGGATAGGAAGGGAGAAATTATGTATTATATTAAAATCTTAAAAACATAAAAGAAGTAATAAAAACACTATATATGTTGTCAGTAAACTACAACTTATTTCTAGGTGTTCTTTCTCTTGTTTATCCTCAATCATATTCCCAAACATGACATTCAATATTTTTCAAATGCTGTGGTAAGCCAATCTTTATTTTCCTTTGTTTTGTATGTTAAAGTGTTCTGCTAATTTTGAAAATGTTTCCTTAAATACTTTACACACACACACACACACACAGACACACACAAATACACACATGCGCATGCGCACGCACACACACACACACACACACACACACACACACACACACACAAACACAGACATGTCACAGAAGCATTTTCCTGGGGGAGAAAAAATCCTACAACTAACACTGTCTATGGATGAGTTTTAGATTATTAAGTACAGTCAATCAGAGATAAAAGCATTTTATGAAATCTACCAAGTAATTTGTTAGGAAGGTTTATTTGGTCAATTTATTCAAGCACACTGTTTTAGAAATTTCTAAGAGGGAGGTTATAGAGGGTTTATATTCATGCCTTTTTACAATATTTTCAATCTCTCATAATATTTAAAAATAATATGCATTTTATTGAAATTATGGATAATTTTTAGCAACATTAAGTGTTAGAGTCTATAAATGTATTTAATTCTCTATGCTTTAGCATAGTGAAAATAAAATATTATTTTTTCTTAGGCATATTGTCCTTTTTATATAAATATATGCCTAGCTCAACAAATTAAGATTTGTCTAAAGCATTACTCTATCGAAAGAACAGTGTGTAAATATACTGTATTTTTCCAGTGAAAAGCAGAAACTAGAATTTTTCAAAAACTTTTATTTTTCTCTAATTGCTTAAGTATCATCATTTATAACACACAAACACTAAGATAAAAAGATTTATAGAAGTACAAAAATAAAGATAAGATTCCATAATGTCTTTTGCTAATGAAGCACAAAACAAAAACTGAAATAGAGGAATGCTGTAAAATCTCATTATGGAGAGGTTTCGAAATAGTTTACCTTATGTAGAAGTTTATGAAAGGAATATTTTAGCACCTAAGGAAAGCCTGTGAGGATAATGTACACTATTTATGAAATGTAATATAAGGATGAGATTGTAAATATCAGAATTGATTTCCGCATTATCTGCAACTCACAAAACAATCTTGTGTTTAAATTCTGTCACTATATGGGAATTAACAAGCTAAAGGAAGTCAATATTTGTTTTACTTGAATTTAAGAAATAATATGAGAAGAAGCCTACGTTCCACACTGCCTGATTGGCCAGGAACTGGAGATTGGAAAGCACAGAGACTTAGGGTAGATCCAAACATGACTGAAAGAAAGAAAGAAAGAAAGAAAGAAAGAAAGAGAGAGAGATAAGGAAAGAAGGAAAGAAAATCAGTGAAATGATTCCTAATGATATTCTGTGATACTCATAGAACAATGTCTTGTCCAGTTATCGAAAGACAGGGCTCCCCTGGCAGCAGATGGGAGCAGATGCAGAGATCCACAGCCAGGCAGAATCAGAGAAAGTCTAACCAGTCTCTCTCTTTGAAGCTTACGGGACCCCATGGAAGAGGGCTAGAAGAGTGCTGTGAGTCATAAGCCTTAGAGGACCCCTGGAAAGCATGGCCCATAGATTCAATTTGGTGCTAACCTGTACCACCTGTATACTCAAGTGATTAATTTTATTCCTACTCATGTTTCTGATGGGGTTGAAGACAAGATACTTTAATTTTACCATTAATATTAGCTGTTTAGGGGTTAAGATGTTTTTAGGACTAGATAGATATTTTAAGGTGATAATGATGAGATATGATATATATTGATTTACATTCAGAATTTTAGACGCACCAAGATAGGAAAGATGTTTTTTTCAAGGCCGCAAAATGTAAATAGCTCAAACACTAAGAGTGTTACATTTATCAGGCATAGTGGTTCACGCCTTTAATCCCAGCACTAGAGAGGCAGAAGCATGTGGATTTCTGTGAGTTTGAGGCCAGCCTGGTCTACAAGGTGAGCTCAGGGCAGTCAAGGCTACACAGAGAAACCCTGTCTCTAAAACCAAAATAAATAAATAAAGTACCATTTATATAATTCCTGATTGTTTCATGGTTCTTCTTGCTGTAGGTAGTTTATTCTATATATGTGTAATAACATAAATGCATATGTAAAAACAAAAAAGAATAAAAATACTCTATAGATATATATGGTAAAATAGTTAAATAAGGTCTTCAAAAGCCTAAGAGACCTACAGAATATGGCATTTCAAGAAGTTTCTTTATTCTAAAGACTCTTTGACAACAAGACAAGTTAACTTCTGGCAAAACTCAGCCTACCCCAAAGAAGATGATGAACATCAATGAGTCTCCTTATGGAGTTGGCTTCAAATGTGGAAACCAGCCACTGGCAAAATGTCCTTGTTTCTGTCACAGACTGAATTCTGCCTGAAAGTGGGCAAGCTTAGATGCAGGCAGAGTCGAACGCTGAATTCTGTCAAGACAGGGTAAGCAAGTCCTGGATAGTTCCTGCCTCGCAAATATGTCTGTCAGATATATTGGGCTAGAAGGCTGAAGACGATGCTTCAATATTAAAGAGAGTGTTGGCTGACTGTTCAGGCCATAAACTGTCTCAGTCATTTTTTCATTTTGGAAGCTGCTAAGCTGAACTTCTGAACTTCTGGTTCACTCAGGTACTTAGGTTTTCTTCCTTCTCAAGTCTCTAATGGAGTTGAACCCAATAGTTTAGATTTACAATTAAGCTCAGTTGTGTAGTGGTAAAGTTGCTTTCAGATCCAGATAGATGCTTTAAGTTAATAGAGATGAGATATGATAGATATTGACTTTCATTCAGAAATTTAGACCCAACCAGATAGGAAAGATGTTTACTCCAAGTTTTCCAAATACAATTGCCAAATCACTATGAATGTAACATTTATAAAACTCCTAAGTATTTTGTGGTTCTTCCTGCTGTGTGTAGTTTATTTTATTCATGTGTTATAATAGAAATGAATATTTTAAAAAGAAACATAATAAAAATATGAAAAATTATTCTCGGTTAGAAAAAGAATCAATTAGGGAAGAGTCACATGGGTTCATAGAGATTATAGCTGCATGGGGCTGTGTTTTTGTATGCATTCATTGCTTGGTGGCTGTTTTGGTGGGGAGTTGAAGGCTTATGTCTTTGCTTCTTTTAGTTTTTCCCTCTTTTAGGTTGCTTTGTTCAACTTAGATATGAGAGCTTTATATTATTGATTCATGTGTGGTTTTTTAAAATGTTGTTGGTCTTTTTATTATTTTAATTAATTAATTAAATAACTGATTTTTATGTTAGGTTTGTTGTCTCTGTTCTTTCCTGAAGGGAAACAGAGGTGGAAGGGATCTGGTGCGAAGGGTCCTGGGTGGTTGTGTGAGTAGTGAAGGAAGGGGAAACTGAGTTGGAATGAATTTTATGGGAGCGGGATCTGTTTTCAACAATGTTTTTATTTTTTAAAGATGTTCATTTAACATACACTAGTGGAAAATATGCAAACACAATACAATACATTATATATAAGTACGTCTTAATGCATTAGCTGTATATTATATGAAATATATATATAACTTATTAATATGTTTGATATGTATTATATGCTTTAAAGCTTACTATATTTTAAAAGTGTATAAGATGTTATTTATGTGCTACACTAAAAACATCATGCAAGTTGGTTTCATTGACACTGTTCTTTCAAATATCGTATTTATCTTGTTCAACCAACTGATTATGGTTTGTTGTTAAGAATAAGAGGGGAAAGAAAAAACAACAATGTTGTTCTTTTTCTTTTTTTAATGTACGTGTTTAGCCTGTTGAGTACTTGTTTTGTCTGCCATTCATTATGTGGTAAGAAGTAATCACTGTATAACAGAAAGCTTGCCTTAGAGTGTTAGCAGGTTGAATGTCATTTACGGGAACGGTCACAAAGATTCACAAAGTTAAATTTCTGATATTATGGGAAAAAAACCAAAAACTTCGCAAAGTACTGATCAATGTGCTTAATAAGAATGACATTGAGCTAAGCAAAAATTATTAATCTAAAAGGCGAAGGGTCTTGGAAGAAGCATTGTGAAGATGTCAATAACTTTCAAAGCAGAAATAGCAGGTATAAATACACTTAAAATATGTTTTTCAAATTTTGAAATGGCTAAAACGAGTAGGTGTTATTTTATTTCCTTTATTAATAACTGGTTCCATTATGACATTTTCATGCATGTACATAATGCCTTTTGATCATATTCTATAATGCCCTTTCATTACTAATAATTCTTTTCCTCCTCACAACAAAACAGATTTTGTTTTCTTGCCTTCTTTGAATGTGTGGCTGGAACAAGATATTGACTAGAATTGTTAACTGAAGATTGGAGAATCTTTATTACAGTATGTGCATTTCTGAAATGGTTATACTGCTGAAGCAAACAACTCCCCCTCCATCTATCCTTATTCATTTCTGTAAATCCTTAATAAAACATGGGAACTGACCAGTAACTCCCCCCTTCCATGACAGAATATTTACCAATCAAATATTATGGAGAACATGTGCTATGACTTCAAGAGTTAAACAGGCCTATTGTACTGCACCTCTTCCACTTTTGTTCAGACCTTACCTTCTTTTCCTACTCCTTTTTAGTGCACAGGTTTAGGAGGTAGAGTAGTGGATAGAGTAGTGTGATTGTGCACTAACCAGTCCTATGCTCTCTTTTTTTGGATTATTTTTTAAAAAATCTCTGCAGTCTTTACAGGACAAGGTTACAAAAAAAATGCTTATTTGAGCAAGATGATGGATGCACACTAACATTCTATTCTATGTGCTCAAATACAGATTTGTAAACATGGAATTTGTTAGATATATTATGTAATTTCAGCAAAACAGCATCAGTGTGACAATTTTTATTAGAAGTTGGGTGTGGTGGCACATGTCTTTAATTTCAGCACTCAGGAGGCAGAGGTAGGTGGTACTTTGTGAATTTAGAGGTAGCCTGTTCTACATATCAAGCTCCAGGATAGGGAGAACTATATAATAGAGATACTATGTCTCAACACATGAGAAAAAAATGCATCTATGGAATTAAAACGTCTGCCATACTGGGATGACAGATGCTGGTTTTATGGGACTGAAAAATAAGTTGCAAATATGAAGGTACCAGAATCACCGAAGTGAAAAATTCTTGAAAATACATCCAGGTAGGGCAAGATTGCACATCAAGCTGGCAGCAAAACTTGGCACATAGTGTGTCGGGATTTCCCACATGGAGGCATGAGGGAATGATGGAGAACAGTTGGGCTTGACCTTGTGGCAGGGTCACGGTCTTCCTGAAGAGAAGTCAAGGGAGACCATTAGTTAAAGGTCAGCCTCAGGTGTAAAGGAAAACCCAAGATTTGAATGATCATGAGAGACTGAAAGAAACAACTTTAATGAAGAAACATTTGTTTGGGTTCATGATTTCTAAATATCAGTCATTATTGAAGTACAGAAAGAACATGTTGTAGATATCCTTCACATTACGTAAGATGAGAAGTAGAAAGTATAGGCTGATGAAGAATATGTCCTTCACAGGCCTGAACATCTTGCTTACTTCAACCTTCACTTGGTACCTCTTAATGCTAAAAACTTTCAAAAGCTGCTAAATGTGGGTGCAACATTCTCAAAAGATGAACCTGTGGGAGACATTTCTTGTTTAAGCCACAAAAGAGAACATGCTCTCTTAAAGGAGAAGCATTTCCAGCTTTTATTTTAAAAAGAATAATTGTTTTAAAATTCTAGTTTTAAATCTTTGTCTTTTTGAGGCTAGAATGATACTCAACCATCTTACCCTGCCTATCAAACAAACAAACTGACAAACAGGAAAAATTCCTTGCTTTTGTTTTATTCTAATTTGTTCTTCTATCAGATATTTCAGTACCTTTAAGTGTTAGCTGGTACAACTTGTGGCTATTATTTTTAGGAAAGATATTCAGAATAACTATCTAACATTTTGCCTTACTGTTGAGGCTGCCCATCTGCCCATTCTGACTGTTGCAGTTTTTCTATCTTCAGCCTGTCTTCACTCCATGGTACAGGGAACCTTAACAGACACATTAGATTTTACTACTCAGTTTTTTGTGCTTTGTCTGACAAGGTTATTTGAATATAAATGTAGTTTTCAACATGATATCTATCATGGAGATTGAAAATGGTATTCAGTCATGTCTTTTTTGGTTTGCACATTGCATGTCTACTTTAACTGGCTTCACTTCTGTGGTCCATTGCTTCTCCCAGGAACCTATTGCATGCACACTCAATGTTACTAAAGGAAAGTAGAGTTCTCATTTTAGAGTTCTAGGGATGACATAACAAAATGCTTCATGATAGGCTGCTTAATAAATACACATATTTAAAGACTTCATAAAATCAGTGTCCAGCTGAGCATGTGTTCAGTTCTTTCTCTGGTCATTTTGTGTGGCTTTCAAATTGCTACAAGTTTTTTTTTCTTTGTTTTCGTTTCCCTCAACATTTCTCTGTGCACATGCATGCCTGATTTTTTTCTTCCTCTCTAAGGATTTGCAATAGACTGTAATCTTTATAATGTCATTTTATACCAATTTAACTTAAAGATAGGGCTTAAATATATGATCTTGAGAGCACACAATTCAGACTATGAAATGTTGACGTTCTAAATCAAATATAGTCATTAAATTGTTTTGATATGTCTAACAAATGTAATAAGAAAATTATTTTAGAAATTTCTCCATGCACAAACCTTTCTACTGTGCATTGACAACTATACACCATCTAGAAATATATCTTCTCACAAATATTTGGACACTAAACTTCAATGATGCTTTCAAATATGTGTTATACACCTGATGTTTATGGACTGTTTACAATAATAAGGATTTTGATAAGTGGCCAAGATGATACACACTAAGATGAAATAATACCTATAGTCATTAAAATAAAAGTACATTAAATACGAACTGTCATGGGTGACAGCCAAACCCATTTGGTCTCATATTGCCTACTTATTGTAAAACTAAAAATAGATTTCAAAATTAGTGATTAATTAAATACTTCACCATAAATAGTAGACAAATTTCTCAATTTAAGGGACATGAGGAAAGGCTTGGAATGTATAAAGAAGTCTTTATATCTTATCTAAATCTGAGGTTTTCAAACATACTTAGTGTAGTCAGATTATAATGAATCAGGTCTGAAGACTGAACAGAGTCCCTGTGTGCCAGATTAAATGATAAAGAGTGCCACTGAAAACAGAGCTTGGCAAACATCCCTCGCCTCATACTCTCCATCTTTTAGGAGAGCAGCATTACAACAAATACCTACAAACATGGCTCCCATCATACCCAACATTATCTGGAAGGATTTAAATATTTTTCTAATCTATACATTTCCTTAAATATTTTTTTTTGTGTGTTTAAGAGTTTAAGGGCTAGTCTACCTCATTATAAATAATATAAAATTATTAGGTATCCTGGTTTTAAAATTAAGTAAAAATAGTCCAAGAAAATGAGAAAAATGAAGATTTTGTTCTATTCATCACGCTTTTGGTTCTTACAGAGTATGGCTTAATTCTTTGACTACACTACCACTAAAAAATACAAGATGGAAAGTACTGCAGTAATTTTACTGGAAGACAAACATGTTCTAAAATCTAGAGAAGCAGATTGGTTCTACCCAAGATAATCCTTACAGATGTGGCAAGGAACAGCACTTGTTTGAATCTAAAATAAATCCAATATTTGCAATGTATTCTTCCTATTACTCATATTATATATGAACATAAACACAGCTCAGCTCAGGCATAAATATAACTTTCATCTCTGTTAAAGCACACACTTTCAAATGAAGAATAATTTAAAATCTCTACTTCACTTTGAGGGACATGAGTTTGAAATTTAATACAGCTTCATTTAATGGGTGTGGTTGCTTTTCTTTTAATATATTCTGAGGATTAAGAAATAATAGCTGTTAAATTGCTTAGACATTGCCCAGAATAAACTGTGTATTGTTATGCCCCAAATTTAAGAGACTCCCTGAACAGACAACCCAAGAGCTGAGTCCAAATGCAACGGCAAGGAAGTCTTTGGTGCAGGTTCAAACCCGGACCACACTCCAAGGCACTGACACAGCAGATGCAGGAAGAAGCCTCGAGTCTCAATTGAGAGGGGTTTTTGTAAACTTTAGATAAAGAAGTAGGTTTTACAGTATATGATTGGATGACATTTGGGCAGAAAAGCTGCAAGCAGGGAATAACAAGCCTCGGTATTTGATGGTTGGGTAAAAGGTATAGGGACAAGTTGGTCTGTATAAAAATTGGTTGAAACAGTCATGGGGCATTAGGAAATTTGGCTTGGCTTCTCCTAATTGGTTGTTGCTATGTGTCAGACCACCAGCTGGTAAGCTTGACCGGCAGAGAGTATATTTGAACTTTCCCAATGTGAGCTGATTGTGCTGCTAGGGAATATTTTTCTGTTCAGACTACTTTGCCGTTTTTCTGGAATCCGCGTTTAGCCCTTGGCTACGTTTAACACAAAGTGGAGTCTCTTTTTCAAAATGGAGTTTATCTGGTCCTTTCAGGTGTAACTTCAATATTTGCTATTTTGTGTAACCTTCAAGATTGTTAACATTTTTTAGATTATCACACAAATAAAAGTAGGTAATTAAACAATATTTTCATATATTTATGTATCTCAGGTGCATTTTCATGGCACCACCACCGTTTGCACAAATCTTACTTTGGAAATTAGGGCATGCATATTAACTATCTTCAAAGAGTGTAGGTTATCATAAGACAACCTCTTTCTCTTGAGGGTTTTTTTTTTCTTACAGAGACTTGATTCCTAGGAGGAGTGTACTAAATATTTAACTATCCTATCTCATAAACAGATGCCCTCGACGGACTCTGATGCTCACTTGATTGTTTAAAATGTGATACAGGAAGTGGTGTTTGGTTCCTATTGTGTTATTCTGACATAGAATCTCCAGCCTTCACAAATTCATATAGTTAGTAAACCAGGTTCACATTACCAAACATCAAAGAACAATGTGCCTTCAGTGTTCTTCTTTTTTTTAATACTGTATTAAAAAAATTTTTAATTTATTCACTTTACATCCCAATTTTAGCCCCCTCCCTCATCCCATCCCCTTCTTAAGCAGCTAAGTGGAGTAATGGCCTTTTATTCAGAGAAACTGGATTCCAAGTCTAAGACTGGGTACTCAAAAACAAAGAAAATGCTGAACCATTTATATTATTTCTTTAATATATATAAATACATACCAGGAAAGTAATAATAATATCTAATGACAACGTAGAATAAATGAAGCTATACTGTATTAAAAGTCATGTGCCGCCGGGCATGGTGGTGCACGCCTTTAATCCCAGCACTCGGGAGGCAGAGGCAGGAGGATCGCTGTGAGTTCGAGGCCAGCCTGGTCTACAAAAGTGAGTCCAGGACAGCCTAGGATACATAGAGAAACCTTGTCTCGAAAAACCAAAAAAAAAAAAAAAAAAAAAGTCATGTGCCATTAAGATAGGAAAGATGTCTTCTTCAAGGCTGTCAAATACCAACAGCCAAAACACTAAGAACGTAATATTTATATAAATCCTGATCGTGTCATAGTTCTTCTTGAGGTAGGTAATCTATTTTATATATGTGTAATCGTATAAATGTATATGTAAAAAATAAAATAAAATAAATACGAAAGAAAATTTATTTTAAAAATAAAAATTAAGAAAATAAAAATACACAAAGGGAAAGCAAAATTTAAAAAAAAGTCATGTGACATTTTGGTTTTTCAAATTATAACATCTGACATCTCCAGATGGTCATGTGAGCTCTGATGGTGATCGCCCTTTTCTCACTGGGGTTCAAATTCTACTTGTTCTGTAACCTCAGATTTTATAAGGGGTGTCACATGGCCCTCAGCGAAGACTACAGACCAAATGCTTTCCTTATAAGAAACCAGTTTGACAAACACCTGGAGATTCCTAAAGTTCCTCATCCTGTGCTAAGGAGATCTTAGCCTTAAGAAAATCACCTTTACCTGTACCTAGAAGTTCTTCCCCCATCCATAGGATAATTAGGTACTATGTCTTCCTTCTTATGATAGGACCCTGTGTTACAGCATGTAAATGAGTTGTAAATGAGGTACTGTTGCATTGCATGCAGATTAAAGAACCTGGCATCCCTAGCCCCAGAGAATAAGACAAATATTCATAAAACACACACTCACCTACAAACCTCTCCTCACTGCCCAAAGATTATAAATTCTCTCTCTCTCTCTCTCTCTCTCTCTCTCTCTCTCTCTCTCTCTCTCTCTCTCTCTCTCTCTCTCTTTTGCAAGCGTGCTCTCTTTCTTTCTCTACCTCTTTGTCTACCTCTTATTCTGCTTTGACCACCTGCAACTCCATTAACTCTGGAGAACTACTGCTGGACACCTGGTGATCATGCAGCAATGACAGAACTGGTTTGGCACCTGCTGTAGGCTGCTCCATTGCCACTGCTAGCCACCTAACTCAGTGCTGACCTCGATTGAAGCACACCTTGCCTGTATCTCACCTGACCTGCATGTCCACTAGTTAACAACAATCACCTGTTTCCTCTGCCATGCTAGCACAGCAAAAAGGGCTCTAATACATTGGTATCACCATGGGCTTATAGAGCTCCTGAGTATCCACTACCTTCTGATACCAGCAATTTGATCGTAAAAGAGTTAAACTCTAACCCTGGTGAAAAATCATTTCCACCGTCCCCAGTGAGACCAGGAGGCTGGCCTAGTGCATATGCCTTAGGCCTCACCCTGAGCCTGCTAAGCTGCCCCTGAGTGGGGAGTGGAGTCATGGGGCCTTAGATCTCAAGGCCCATCTGTCTTTTCTTGTCTGCAAGCAAGCAGAGCCTGCACTGACCCACGGAACTCGGAACCCAGGCCAACACTGAACATTTTCCCAATGAGGAGTTTTCTCATAGCACATAAAATATACCCCTAGTATCACTCAGGTTTTATAGATTGGATTTCTCTGCATCAGATTATAATAAGAATGATCAAAAATACTACTTTACAACATCTACAAATTGTTTCAAAAGAGGGTATTTTTGAACTAACCCTCAACCTCTTACCTAGAAGTTAGAATTTGATTCCACTCGATTATCCTTCCAACATACAAAATTGGCACGTAATTTGTTCTATCTTCCTTTTATTTTTATTGAATTCTCTTTGAAGTTTCCTAGCTATTAAAACAGAGTCTCAGATGTTCTCCTCTGTGTAGCCAGCAGTGATTCAAACATCCGTGCTACAAACTGAAGCAGCAGAATTTCATTAAGTTCAGTAAAGAGCCTCTTTGGCTTGTTTTCTAGCAATATTGAATGTTTAATGTCTGCTGAAAATTAGTGCATACATAAAAACACTTTAGATACTTTAGATACTGAAAAGAAAGAAGAGGGAGTATAGAAATATATAGGGAAGACAGAACAAAAAGTAGATTAGTGAATTTACTCCTCAACTTAATGCCTTAATTGTCGCTTACAAGGTTATCTTTAATCACTGGTATAGAATTTCAATATAGGTGAAAATAAGTTTAACTTTAGAGACAGTGGTATAGAATTCATATTTAAGACTATTCTTCACACACATTACATATATTTCTATTCTAATATGTGGTATTGTATGCATATAACTGAATCATAATGCAAAGTTTACTTCTAATATTTTGAAAATGCTATTGCAGGCTGTTTAGGGTAATTAAATAATACAAACTACTTGTTAGTTGATCAAATCATGATTACACCAACTACTAGTCTATTTTTATCACAAGAATACACATTTTAGGTGCAACGGATAGGTATTATTCTTTAGAATGAAAAGGTAAAATAGTTTGGTGAGTCTTCCAAAATTTCAGAGACATACAGAATATCATTAAAATTTTTTTGTTTGTTTTAAAGATTCATTGACAATGAGACAGTTTAAATCCTGTCAACACCCAGCCTACCTCACAGAGAATGATAAGCATCAAAAACCTCCTTATGGAGATGACTTCAAATATGGTAAAGAAGCCACTGGGCAAAATGTATTCATTTCTACCACAGACAGAATTCTGCCTAAAAAAGGGAAAGCTTGGGTGCAGGCAGAGTTGATGGCGATACTCTGCCAAGACAGGGTAAGCAAGGCCTCAATAGTTCCTCCCTCACAAATACGTCTATCAGATATATTGGACCTGAAGGCTGAAGATGATGCTCCAACATTATAGAGAGTTTGGGGTGGCTGCTCAGGTAGCAAACTATCTCTATCATCTTCTCATTTGGGAAGCTGCTAACCTGCATCTCCTGTATACTCAGGTAATTAATTTTATTCCTTCTCAGGTCTCTGATGGGGTTGAAGACCAGATGGTTTAGTTTTAAAATTAAGCTTAGTTGTTTAGTGGTAAAGATGTTTTTACGTTTAGATAGATGTTTTAAGTTGATATGACATGATATGAAAGGTATTGATTTACATTCAGAGTTTTAGACTCATCAATATAGGAAAGATGTTTCCCTCAAGGTTGCCAAATTGCAAATAGCCAGAACACTAAGAATGTAACATTTATATAATTCCTGATTGTTTTGTGGTTCTTCTTACTGTAGGTAGTTTACTGTATACATGTATAATAATATAAATGTATATGTAAAATTAAAAAATATTTAATTAATAAAAAGACTTCACATTTTGAAACTGCTAAGTGCATTTTTATATTTCACTGTGAACAAACAGTGTGAAATACCACATTTTAAGTGTTTATAGTATATAAATCTCATTAGAACATTGTTATAATAATGAATATGTTATAGGAGGTATAGACTTTTGGAGGATCATAAATGGGAAAGGGAATCTTTAATCTGCACTTTTTGCAACACATACGTTTGGAGTGTCTGTGTTCCTGTAGAAATTAATTCCAAGGCTAGCCACTTGATTATATAATATTTTGTTTAATTGAAAATATAATAAGCAATATGTATGGTGGAAATAGGCTATCTACTTTCAGCAGTTCTATTTTGCACTCATATTGTTTAATAAGAATTTAGAAATTGAAAAGTTACAAAAATAAGAAAACCAATATAAAACTAATTTTCATTTCCACATCTTATTTGAGCATGGCAGGAAATACTAATTGGGACTTTGTCATTTGCACTAGATTTTGTGGAGTCAGAGATGTATTTATAATGCCTCTGGTAAAACATATTCAATCTTCTCACTCACAAATATAATCCTTTTGAAATTATGCTGTCATAACTTTTATTCATTTTGAAAGTCATGTAAATTCTGATATTCTTTCCAAGAATTAATGTCTAACATATCAAAGTTTGACTAAAGAGAAAATTATTCAAACTTTTAATTCATTTTGTTCCTTTGTTAATCATTTTCTCTTCCCAGCTATGTGTTCATTTTGATGAGAACAGATTTTCTTAGGCTATTTGTGATCTTTTTATAACTATATATAAATCATATGAATTGTATATTAATAACTAACAATTATCCTAACACTAATCTCAATTTTTTAATAACAATGATTTTAGAATTAGTCAGAGTGGACACATATAATTCTATTTGTATTTTGTGTAGTTCCTCCAGGCACAGGACAAACTGCATCATATAATTTTTTTACATATACATTTATGTTATTTCACATATATACAACACGAAGTATCACAAAACAATCTGGAGGCTATATAATATTGTATACAGATACCTCATTCCATTCATGAGATATAATGTTTGAGAAATGTGTGATTAAATGAAAATATTATATAACTGAATAAGCAAGCTTGCCTTGTTGCTTCAATTAGTCGGTGTTCTATTTTTCATTTTCTTTTTTTTTCATTTTTTCTCCTTTATTAATTTATTCTTGTTACATCTCAATGGTTATCCCATCCCTTGTATCCTTCCATTCTTCCCTGCCTCCCATTTTCCCCTTATTCCCCTCCCCTATGACTGTTTCTGAGGAAGATTACCTCCCCCTGTATATGCTCATAGGGTATCAAGTCTCTTCTTGGTAACCTGCTGTCCTTTCTCTGAGTGCCACCAGGTCTCCCCCTCCAGGGGACATGGTCAAAGGTGAGGCACCAGAGTATGTGAGAAAGTCATATCCCACTCTTCACTCTACTGTGGAGAGTGTTCTGTCCATTGGCTAGATCTGGGTAGGGGTTTAAGGTTTACCGCCTGTATTGTCCTTGGCTGGTGCCTTAGTTTGAGCGGGACCCCTGGGCCCAAATCTGCCTTTCATAATGTTCTACTTGTAGGCTTCTAGGACCCTCTGGATCCTTCTACTTTGCCATTCTCCCATGATTCTCTCATCTAGAGTCCCACTAGAATGTCCTCCCCTCTGTCTCAGTTTCCTGGTAAGTGAAGGCTTTGGTGGGACATGCCCCTTGGGCTAGTATGCAGATATAAGTGAGTATATACCATTTGAGTCTTTCTGCTTCTGGGTTAACTCACTCATTATGATCATTTCTAGCTCAATCCATTTATCCACAAATTTCGGGAATTCCTTGTTTTTAATAGCTGAATAGTATTCCATAGTGTATATGTACCACAGTTTCTTTATCCATTCTTCTATTGAGGGATCTTAGGCTGTTTCCATGTTCTGGCTATTATGAATAAGGCTGCTATGAACATGGTTGAGCAAATTTTCTTGCTGTGTGCTGGAGCATCTTCTGGGCGAGCTAACACCGATACTCTTCAAGCTACTCCAAAAGATAGAAAGGGATGGAACATTACCAAATTCATTCTATGAGGCCATAGTCTCCTTGATACCTAAACCTCACAAAGACTCAACAAAGAAAGAGAATTTCAGACCAATTTCTCTGATGAACATCGATGCAAAAATACTAAATAAAATACTTGCAAAACGAATACAAGAGCATATCAAAGATATCATTCATCATGACCAAGTAGGCTTCATACCAGGCATGCAAGGATGGTTTAATATACGGAAATCCATCAATGTAATCCACCACATAAACAAACTGAAAATAAAAAACCACATGATCATCTCTTTGGATGCAGAGAAAGCATTTGATAAAATCCAACACCCATTCATGTTTAAAGTTTTAGAGAGATCGGGAATACAAGGCACTTTCTTCAACATAATAAAGGCTATATATAGGAAGCCAATAGCCAAAATCAAAGTAAATGGTGAGATACTCAAGGAAATTCCTCTAAAATCAGGAACAAGGCAAGGCTGCCCACTCTCTCCATATCTCTTCAATATAGTACTCGAAGTTCTAGCCAGAGCAATAAGACAACAAAAGGACATCAAGGGTATTCAAATGGGAAAGGAGGAAGTCAAATTATCCCTATTTGCAGATGATATGATAGTCTACATAAGTGATCCTCAAAATTCTACCAGAGAACTCCTACAGCTGATAAACACCTTCAGCAAATTGGCTGGATACAAAATTAACTCAAAAAAGTCTGTAACCTTCCTATACACAAATGACAAGCTTGCAGAGGAAGAAATTAGGAAAACTACACCCTTCACATTAGCCACAAGCAATATAAAGTACTTAGGAGTTACTATCTTTCATTTTCACATACCTTTCTCTACTAATTTCTTACATCTGCATAAGTGAGTTGGTGTTCAGTTCCTAGTGTCAAATATAATGTATACCATCAATCTTTCCTTGACCAATTCTTTTTCTATCCAAGAGACTACCCCTGCTCTTTCAAAAGGAGTTCTAAGGAGGAGGGTGCACCTGTATTTTCATTTTGGTTTTGTTTACTTTTTTTTTAACTTTCAGTGTATTTCTAAAAAACTGAGGAGTCTAGAGAATGTACTTCCCTAGAAAGGTATCAGCATGTGTACGTGTCAGTAAGAGTGCCAATACAAACAGACAGTTAGTGGAAGGATTACAGGAACATCAAAACTTTTATGCTGTTTCCCTCTCCTCCTTCATTTCATTCTCTCTTTTGAGTTATTTTGTTGAATATGTTTTCTTTAAGAATTTCATACATGAATAAATGTACTTTGATCATAACAAACCCACAACTGTCCCCCTCCATTTCTTCTCTTAATCCCATCCCTTTCCTCTCTAAATGTTGATCCATTGAGTAGAATTCGTGTTTTCCCTTGTACATGCCTCTAGGACCGTTCACTGGAGCATGATCAGCATTTTAGGGACCCTAACCCTGAAGGAAACTGTTGTTTCTTCCTCTGGCATTCATCACTCAGTAGCTCTTCAGCTATGGATAATCCATGGTGAAATGTTGCCTAATGTGGTCTTATATAGTTTTTACATAGGGACTAAGAGCTAATGTGATTTCATATACAATGGTTTTTATCATGTCCAAAGGTCACCTAAACATGGAGCCATGGTTTATTTGTTTGTTTGTTTCTTCATTTATTTTGTATGTTTAATCCAAGGAAGGGATCTCAGGGCCACAGTATGCTATGTAAGTATTAGTCTACTGAGATACATTCTGAGACCCGGTGCTTAATTTTCTTTTACATTTCATATACATGTACTGTATTTACATTATTCCTCATGCCCTTTGCTATTTTCAAATTTCCACCTATCTCTCACTACCTCCTCTCAAATTAATGAGCTATTTTTATTTAATTATTGCTATATTCATGCATACAAATTAATATATAATGAAAGTAAGTCTGTTGAGTGCATGCTTGTATATATCAGGGCTGATCAGTTGCTATCTGACAAACAAAGAATATTTTTAATCCTGGGGAATACTAATCCACCTTCTGTCCACATTCACTACTTGAATGTAGTCTTTATTTAGGTGTGGAAGCCTTGTAATATTTTCTCCATCCACATTGGTATGTCTTCTGATTTGGTATTCATTGATGTCTAGTATAATCCACTATATTTATATTTCTTAGATTTTGAGTAAAGCTGTCCTATATAATATAAAAGCCATGCTATCAAAGGAAATATTATGACTCTTGTTCATAGACTTTTCCTGCCTCTTGTTTTTCAGTATTACTGAACCTTAATGTTGTCTTATAGACATATCACTTGGTGCATAGCACCTCATGGCCAATTCTTTTCTGTATTTTTATTGCTTGTGGTTTTCATCAGATTCCATCTACTGCAAAAAGGAAGCTTTTTTGCTTGGGGGTTAAAGAATGGTTATCTTCATTAATATTGTTTATCCTAATAAGACCATTATATTTTTCTTATAAGCAGTAACACAAGGGGACTTTGTCTTCAGTCAAGAAGAAAATATTATGTTAAGACAGGGGTAGAGGCTGTTGTCTTATAGCTACTAATAACTGAGGGGCTTACGAAGGCGATTCTGTCTGGAGTTTTCCATGGGAGTGCCTTACAGTGGATCCCTTACAGCATGAAGTGCCTATTTCTTCTTCATAGCCTCTAGAAAAAGAAAACAGGAAAGTAAATTGATTTGAGATACCTAATTTGCAATACTTTATAATAGCTCTTCTATAAGGATATAATATAATTACCAACTTCATACAAATACTGGTTGTCCCATAGTGTATGTCAAGGTCAGCCATACAGTGAATGATGTATATCCAGTCAAAGGATCAGAAAAAGAATGAGCAAGAGAAATAAGTGCCTAAATTATATAGTTAGTGTCGAGAGAGTATTTTGGTTAAAGTATTTAATAAGCTATAATTAGCAAATTGCTAAAGAGCAATGGATATGCAGGCTATCATGTTGAAATGCTTTAAAAAGTTTGAAATACATGTTAAGCAAAAGAATTAACTAAAATGAATGGCTAACTACTAACACATAAAAAATTTCCTAAAATTATTGCCAAGAACATAACTACATGAGGCTAAGTGGTCTCTCGCGCTTAATTCTATACCAAGAAAAAGTGAAGTTGTTTAAAAATGCTGATGTACAAATTTCAATTATATTTCGTATTATAGTGTTTAAATGAAATTGAAGGCATAGGGCTTAGAATGCATATTATAAAACAAGAATTTGTCCTTCCTATTCTTGCTTCTATAATTCACCAGCTGTGTCACCTGGAGATTTCTTTTTCACATTTTATACATCATTTAGTCAATAATATACTAGTTACTCAAGTTCTCAATTTAGGTATCTATAAATCATAGGAACTGACATTTTCAGACATCATAGAACTGTATGCTTTTCCACTTTAAAATGACTTATTCATAAATAAAGAAGGCAAATATAGCATTCTATTCTTGCTCATGTCATCAGAATCACTACTTTAAATAAACTGGTGGATTTCACACATTTTGTCTTTTTGTAAAACAATTCAGTCAACATAAAAAAAAATAAATAACAATGTTGTAATACACCTATTGTGAGTAATATGTGTGAAATTCACAAGTAGAACATATATAAAGGTCAGCTATTCAGAAACACGTGCCTCTGATTGGTACTGGAGTTCACTACATAATTCACAATGTAGGTTTTCCATTTCCTTGAAGTCAGTGCAATAATTATTTGAATTTATTTAAATTTTTATTATTATTTCCAAATATAGTTTTCTACGTTTTTCCAAGTTGAGATGTTTTGTTAATTTTAAGAATCAAGAAAACCTAAAATTATCATTGTGCCTGAAGGAAGAGATTCACAGTGATTAAGGCCTCTATTGATGATCAAATTGTCACTGCTATAATTACACGGACTCTTCCTACTTTTGAAATTTTTTTCTTGTCATAAGACTACAATTTAAAATCTTTATGCTTGCATGTTCATCTCTATTTTGACAATCATTTAATTAATTTAAAATATAATATTTTATTAGCTATTAGAGGACATTTTATAGTATAGCTTGATTATATTCACCTCTTCCTTCACTGTAACCTCCTAGATCCATCACTTCTAACAAAGTCCAAATCTTCTTTTAAAAAATGAATCCCTATTTTCGCTACATATAAGTTTCTGTGTTAGACCATCTACAGGAGTATAGTCAGTGTACCATGGGCCATATCAATAAAGTAATAGATTTTTGTCTTCCCTAGCTATAATCAACTGTTCATAGTTCTCACATTAGTGTGAGGCCCATAGTTCTCCTGTTAGAGTTAGTGTTAATTGGGTCTTGTGTTGGTTTTATGCAGGTAAACACAGCTGCCATGAATTTCTGAGCACAGCACTTCTATCACTCTCAGAGGATGCTGTTTTGCTCCAACCCTCCCTGATCTTACTTTCTCTGCTTCCAGAACGGTCCCTCAGATTTGAGTAGGGGTGATATACATGTTCCATTTGTGTCTGTGAACTTCATTAATACTTGTTTTCTGCCCTTTGACTAATGTGAGTTTATGTGTTAACTACCATCCACTACACAAAAAAAATCCTCTCTGATGAGGTCTGAGAGATACGGTAATTGGGTACTGTGGGGATAGAGACGTGAATTTGGAGGCAGCTTGATAATTTGGCCATTGAGCATAACAACAGTAGTAGATTGATCACTGGAAGCTGTGAATGTCTCAACTACCATAACATTGTTCTTAAATAAAATCATGAGGCAATTGGTTATACCTATAGCATTTGTTTAACTATGGAATCTGTGGACATATCTTTGTACACTGGCCATTCTTGTACTTCACAATGTGCCCAGCTGGATAATTCTGTTGATGACATTTTCCTCTAAGAGCCTACATAGTACCTTTTTTAATGAGAGCTAGCCAGTAGGAAAGACAGTGTCTGACAGTACCAACTTGGTTTCTCCATGTCCTATAACCAAAGTTTAGTGTTATGTTCAGCAATAGGGTATGCCATTGAGTTTTGGTGGACAAATAGGAGTATTTCTGTGTATTCAGGTTACCTCTGACCAACAACTCAAGTGGAGGCACCTCTCATATGACACTGAGATTTTTACCTGACAACCCATGGTTTCTGGAAAGAACATTATCCTCTGAGTATATTAACACCAAAGTGAGTGTGAAAATGCTTATATGTGATATGAAGCTTGATAAATAGTAATTTTCCATATGACTTTTTCAATCAAATTTCATGCTAATTTTTCCTCCACAACCCCTTTCTCTTCCCTATCCTCTTATTTCATTCCTCACTTAAACCTCAAGCCAGGGGGCTGTAAAGTGATTTTTAAAAACCTCAAGTTACATAATTTATATATTTCATTATTTAGTATATTTTCTTCTTTTTATATCTATGTATGCACTGTGTGTATATGTTTTTACATTTGCACACATGTGAGTGTATAAGTGGAGGTGTGCAAATGAACGTTAGAGGTTTATGTCAAAGGGACTGTTCTATTGCTTTTCTATGTTATTCTCTGAGACTAAGCATTCAAAGGAAAAAAATAGCTGGCTGGTTTTTCTAGCAATCACTGTTCAACTGGAACTATGTAAGTAGGCTACTTTGATTAACCAGCATTCATTTGGGCTTCATTAATCTGATCACTGGTCGTCTTAAACGGCAATGCTATAACTGCTGAGCCATCTTCACAGCCCATCATTTAATTTATTTCTTTCTAAGAGTGGACTCAGGCTGTCCTAGGCTTTTCTTGATCTCACTGGGAGACCAAGACACTTTTGATTTTCATGCCTCTATGTCATGAGTACAGGGCTTACAGTTTTGTGGCCTGTAGATGGCTTGACAGGCCCCTTTACAAAGAAACATTTTAAATTAAAATGTTAATCAGTGACATACTAATGGCAAGTAAACTTTTGCTAAATTTTTGCAATACTTTTCTGCAGTTGTTATATTCAATGACAGTAACACAGGTTTTTGTATATATAAATCATTATGCAAAATTAACCTAATGATTAGCAGCTTCTTTTTACTGAATCTTGTGTCTTCATCATCAGATACTAATAAGCATTATAGTCTGAGCAACTGTTGCACAGGCAAACTAGACTGCAATCTTGTGACTGAGACCACCAGTTTCTGGTTTTGTAGTGGAATCTAGCATTGTTTTACATTTTCCGTAACAGTTGACTAATTCATTGTGTTCATGCCTTTAAACTCACTTGTTTAGCTCACAGGGGAGAAATAAACTCTCAATCAATGAGAAACACATGAAGCTTTGGCCATGGGATACATATGTCACTTACCAAATTACATGGTAGTATGCTAACGTCAATTACTATTACCATATTATTAACAAGATCCTTGATGGATGTAAGGGTTAATATTGAATGTTACCTTGAATGGATATAGAAGACAAATCTCTGTATACATCTGTTGGGTGTTTCTGGATTTTGATAATTAAAGGGTGAAGATTCACATTAAGTGTACCTAAAATGCTGAGTTGAATAAAAGATTGCAAATTCCTCTGAGGAACCACTGTTCTCTCAGCTATTGACTTCAGTAGTAGAGTGACCAGCTGCCTAGGGTTCCTGCCACCATACATTTCCAGCCAAGGTGGCCTTCATGGCTGTACCTTCAAATTGTGATTCAAACTAATGTATCCACCCTAGAGTGAATTTGGTTAGGATTTTCTTTCATAGAATTGAGAAGAGTAACTAATGCAACAAACAAATTAGATTCTCTGTTTGCCACTTATTAGTAAAATAGTGTCTTTGAGTCTCGGTATTTTGGAGTCCATAAAAATAAAACATCAGGTGATATCAAATAGCGCATCACAATCAACTAGGGATACCTATGAAAAACCTAATCCAATGTAAATGAGAGTTAGATTGTCACATTGCCATTATTAATGTTTACATTAATTTTGTGTTTAGTATAATTTATTCACATTATATCTCGATTGTAATCCCCTTGCTCTTATCTCCCTGTTCCCACACGGCCTACCTTTTCTGCCCTATTCCTCTCCCCTAGACCTCTGACAGGTGGGGTCCTCCCCCACTGTCTGACAAGGGCCGATCAAGTCTCAGGATAGCTTTCATCCCCTTCCTCTGTGTTCCCACACAGGGCCTCTCCACCAAAGGGCAGTGATCAAGCCACAGGAACCAGAGGTGTCAGAGTCAGTCTCCTGCTCTCCTCTCCCATTATCCCTGTGGAGAGTGAACTGTCCATGGGCTACATCTGAACAGGGGTTCTAGAATCTCTGCTTGCAATGTCCTTGGTTGGTGCATCAGTTGGTGAAGGTCTCCATGGGCACAGATCTGCCCGCCTTGATAGTCTCCTATTTTACTTCTAAATTTATTTCAAAAGAAAGGATTTTCTTCTTTTTTTCATTTTGCTAAACATAGAAAACTACCATAGTTACAAACTGTTTCTATTTCTGCTTATGGCTATCATCAGTCTCACTTCGTAACTTTCTCTCCACGCACATAAACAGGAAAGACTGGATGCTGAGATGGATTTTGAGTGGTACCTCCTACTGTACCCCTAACTCAGTTTACTCTAAATTTTCTAGAATAGACTGTGTTGTTACTATAAAAACATACTTTCAAAATACTTTGAACAGGATAGGTGAAAGCAAATGAGTAATATTCCTGTAATACCTTACTTTAATAAATACAAATAAAATTTAGTCAAACAATATGGAATAGAAGTATAAAACATCTTGTGTTTTAATTCCAAGATACTGTATTAAATAAGACCTGGTAAAACATGATTAAATCAGGCATCACTTTCCTCAATCCCCCCACCCTATCTCTGCCCCTGTAACTGAGAATGACATATATTAGGAAACAGCATTAGAACAATTATATGTGCTTCTATGTACTCATGTAATAGACTAGTGCTTTTGAAACTGACATAAACACTAAAGTTATGTGGAGTCATTTTGTATAGAGCCAAACAAGCTAGGTGGTGAAATAATCACAGTTATGTGTTACTGCTACAGCAGAGTATAAGTGATGGTTATTTTGATTGCTCCATCTATTTGGACCTGAAATTTAGAATGCTACATCAGAAGAATTGCAGTAAGACATTTTGAAGCCATAAACAAGGATATGGTTTGTGCCTCTAAAAAATATTCCTATAAAATTCTATTTCGTTTCCCCACTAAGTTGATCAATAAGTGAAGGAATTATGTAGTTTTCAAACTAAATTTTTTACTTATTAACTAGGAAATATATTATCATAGTCAGATATCCAACTGAAGTAGGCATCACATAAAAAGTAATACATAAAAGCATTTTGATGTTAGTAAGAATGGTGGCTGAACAAATGTGCCCTAGCAGGCAATGACTCAAACAGAATAAGTTTATTATTATACTCTTGGGTCCTGTGTACGATGGTTATGTGGGTTGCCTTTGAGTACTCAATTCAGGAATAGCTCTTGGCTCTGCTGTCCTTTAACCATGAATTTGTGGGCAAATTCTTCTGTATTCACAGGCAAATCAAGAGTACAGTTAATCTAGAGTCCTAATAGAATGTCCTCCCCTCTGTCTCAGTTTCCTGGTAAGTGAAGGCTTTGGTGGGACATGCCCCTTGGCCTAATATGCAGATATAAGTGAGTATATACCATTTGAGTCTTTCTGCTTCTGGCTTAACTCACTCCTGATCATTTCTAGCTCAATCCATTTATCCACAAACTTCCGGAATTCCTTGTTTTTAATAGCTGAATAGTATTCCATAGTGTATATGTACCACAGTTTCTTTATCCATTCTTCTACTGATGGACACTTAGGCTGTTTCCATGTTCTGGCTATTATAAATAAGGCTGCTATGAACATGGTTGAGCAAATTTTCTTGTTGTGTGCTGGAGCATCTTCTGGGTATATTCCAAGGAGTGGAATGGCAAAGTAGAAGGATCCAGAGGGTCCTAGAAACTTACAATTATGATAGGCAGATTTGGGCCCAGGGGTCCCGCTCAAACTAAGGCACCAGCCAAGGACAATACAGGCCGTAAAACTTTAAACCCCTACCCAGATCTAGCCAATGCTCACAACATTCTCCACAGTAGAGTGGAGAGTGGGACATGACTTTCTCACATACTCTGGTGCCTCACCTTTGACCATGTCCCCTGGAGGGGGAAACCTGGTGGCACTCAGAGGAAGGACGGCAGTTTACCAAGAAGAGACTTGATACCCTATGAACATATACAGGGGGAGGTAATCCCCCTCAGGAACAGTCATAGCGGAGGGGAATAAGGGGAAAATGGGAGGGAGGGAAGAATGGGAGGATACAAGGGATGGGATAACCATTGAGATGTAACAAGAATAAATTAATAAAAAAAGGAAAAAAAAGAGTACAGTTAATTCTCAAATATTAGTTTTTTTTTAAGCAACTAAGATTAGAACTGTTAAAAAGAGTGGTACCAAGATTTGCTGGATCAGAATTCAGATACATCTTCTCATCTCCTTACCAGGTGTGTCAGGCTGGTTTGGTACCTGTTGGGGTCCTCCTCTTCCTAGAAAAGGGGAGGGATGAATGGGAAGAAGGGCCTGAGGGCAAGACTGGAAGAAGAGGAAAGAGGGAGCTTCAGTGAAGCTGTAAAATGGGTACATAAACAAGTTAACGAAAAAAATAAGAATTTGAGTTGATGTGTCATTACCATGATACTTCTCAGAATATATGAGCAATTTTTCCATTTTCTTTTCCTTTTTTTCCATCTCCTTCTTTCTTCTTCCTCTTTTCCTTTTGAAATCATCTCTGTGAAATAGGTAGTAATGCTCTGCATATTTCAATGAAACATTTTATTCTTTTTTTTCTTTTTTTTATTAATTTGTTCTTGTTACATCTCAATGGTTATCCCATACCTTGTATCCTCCCATTCATCCCTCCCTCCCATTTTCCCCTTATTCCCCTCCTCTATGACTGTTTAAAAAATATTTGGTTTGATTTTCCTGGAAAGTCATGAGGGGAAGGCAGAGTTCCTAGAAAATTTACTTTTAATTCTCAGTTATTACAGAGTAACCCATCAAAATTAGCCAACACTATGCACTTGTGTTGATAAGTCTATATTTCATACATCCTTGGGTTTCACTGATGTTTTTGACAGACAGGAATTCATTTTCATAGTATATCTATGCCTTTCTCTGTTAACTGAGAATGCCTACGTGTAGTCTTCTCCCTATAAAAATGAGCTTATCTAAATTTGGAATCAAACCCAGAATATGGGTTTTCAATAAAAGACCAGAGTTTCTTGGAGAAATTTGGACATCTGGGTTGGCATAGGAAATATTTATAATTAGCTGGAAGAATCTTACTAAGAGAAAATTAGGCTGGGTTCAAAAATGAATAAAAATCTACCATTTGAATTTTAAGTAAAAAGATATGTTATGAATTTTAAAACTTCACAATATTAAATGCTGTACCTTTGAACACAAAATAAAATTTGTAGCTTCTAGTGTGAAGAAGTAATAAGGATTTCATGTTAGTATCAAAATACTGTTGAAAAAATAAAGCCATTGACTCCCATTCACAATTTCTGCTAACATATTATATCTATGATCTCAGGAACTGAGTAGGATATAACTACACATAAAACAATACTCATAGGATATGAAGAGCAACTTTCCTACAAGGACTATTACATGAAAAGGAGAAATTGAATTCATATTATGTAACTCAGATAGACATTAGATCATAGAGGGATTCAGACCCAATATCTGTCTTGATAAATTATGTTCATATTACAGACCTTTGATAGAATATGAAGGCATGCCTTTTTGCATTCATCTCTTGAAAGTTTATAATAACAGTATAGTTGTAACAAGACTATGAATTTTGCTCTTACTGAAAAATATATTTAATAAATATAAATGAAATTGTTGTGAATAAAATATTTCTTAGGTTGGACATATCATTACCAACTTTCTTCCTTCTTGACATATAGTATTCTGGAAGAGTTATATTGCAGCTTCAATGTAGTTGGGACATTTCTCCTCTCAATAATATCAATTCTTTTATACAATTAATTATTTGTATATATACACACACTTATATGTACATATGTATCTTAAAGGTTTATTATGATGTCTTCTCTGATACTCTTTAATTATCAAATATTTATTTTATCTGTGATTTTCCCTCAATTTTTCTTAATCTTGTTTCTTTACATACATATATTAATTTATATTTCATTGGCTGTTTACATGTATATTATGTATATAATTGCCTCTATTCTTACTTTTCATATTTAAAATAATTAAAAAATAATATGTGGTATATTCCATGAATAATATATAATAATATGCTTTCTTGAAATATTCACATTAAAATTGATTATTTACATATAAATTGTCTAATATGCATGTATTTGTTCTACAAACGTTGGTTATACTGCTTCTTTTGAAAATTATTTTTCTGAGAACATGGCCCACTGATTCAAGTAAGCGGAGCTCATATGAGCTCACAGAGACCAAAATTGCAAGCACGGGGCCTAAGAGGATCTGCACCAGGTCCTATGCAGATATGTTATGGTTGTTAGCTTGATGTGGTATTTGTTTTGTTTTTGGTGGAACTACTAACCATCGGCGAGAGTGTATCTCTGACTCTTTGACCAAACCTTGGGTCTCTTTTTCTTCTATTGGGTTATCTCGTCCAGGCTTTTACCTTGTCTGATTGTATATTGTTTTGTCCTACCTGGCTGTTGTCTCTTGGAGACCACTATGTTCTAAAAAGGAAACGAAAGAGGAGGAATGAATCTGGAGAAAAGAGAAAGCGTGGAGTGAGAAGGCGTGTAGGGAGGGGAAACTGGAATCCATTGTATGAGAAACAAATATGTTTTCAATAATTAAAAATACCTCTGACAAAAAGAAAAGATAAATAATTTTCATTTTTATCATCAATTCCATCCCCAGTGTTCTCCACATAATATAGCAACATCTAAAGTAGTTTTCCTTCTGAAGGGTTTTAAACATTAAACAACAACAACAAAAATTCTAGTCAAGAATTTTCTGTTTCTTCTAAAGAACTTTAAAATGTCAATCAATTAGGTGTTTAGTAATGATGACTAATTTTGCTCTCAGTATTTGAAGGGTAATTTAGTAGTCTGAAGATATTTTCTCTTAAATTTCAAATATACTTACATGCTTGGCATTCAAGTAACTTACTGTAAATTGCTCTATCAGGGCTACAGTGGATTTCTCTTCAGACTATTTTTAATGCTATCTTTTTTGCACTCCATTTTCTGAAACTTGAATTTAATATGCCTATATTATTTATGTCAATAGTGCTGTTATAGCAATACAGTTTGGGATAGGTGGCTTAGGTTGTTGGAGGATAGAGAACTGCAAAGATCAAACTGTCAGTCAATTTAGTGTTTTGTGGTGATCTCTTCCTTTGTCTCTCAGGTGGTACCTTCTCGTTGTATTCCATATGGTATGAGGCATAAGAAACCTCACTGTGGTGAATTTTATTAGGATATTAGTACCATCCGTAATCTGTCTTCTGACCTCTACCTTTCTTCAAGGAAAACATGAATCATGTAGGAGCACAATACTCAGGTATAGGATGCTTTGGTTTTGCCTCATTACTAATTTCCAAGATACTGAATATTTTAACTGGTGTTTGCTATTAATTCTTATTTTATAATTATTTCATATTTGCATTTCTTTTTGTCTTCTGCTATCATTAGCTCTGCAAGTGCAGGCTTTCTATAGTTGCAAAGATAAAATAGACAGGCTATATATATCAATGATACCTTTTAATTGGCAATAGGAATTCCCTCTCTTGAAATTGTCAATGATATATAAATGAGATCAAAGTTTTGTCATTATTCCATCATGATATCAGCCAGTCCAATAAATTTTATAGACTTAACATATTATGGGTTGTTTTCATTTCATTTCTCTCTCTCTCTCTCTCTCTCTCTCTCTCTCTCTCTCTCTCTCTCTCTCTCCTCTCTCTCTCTTTCTCTCCCTCTCTCGTGCCAAGGTGAACCATTGGGGGTTAGAAAAAATTTTGTTGAACAAGATTTTTCTTACATTTTTACATAGACTCGGCGGATTGAATTCAGGTAGGTAGACTAGTTTGATAGCCGTATTGTTACCAGCCAGTATATATGTTTAAAAGCATATATTTTGCTATTAAATTTGATCATAATCAAATGCAGTAGAAGGAATACTGCTTTTGTACTTTAGTGATGTTGAATCAGGATAGTCATTAAATTATATTTTGATAACTCATACATATAATATCATGAAAGTTAATATCAATGCAATTTTTTTTAATTTATTTATTTTATGACTGTAAGTACACTGTCTTCAAGCACATCAGAAGAGGACACAGATCATATTACAGATGATTGTGAGAACCATATGGTTGCTCAGAATTGAACTCAGGACCTCTGGAAGAGCAGCCAATGCTCTTAACCACTGAGGCATCTCTCTAGCCTAATGCAAATTTTAACAAATGAAACCTTTATTTAAAGCAAGCAAGCAAAAAAGGAACAAAGTTCTCAAATTTTTGTTTTTTGGGTACCTTGATCATATTAGTGAACTACTGTTAAGCTAAACTTGAGAGCAAAGAACAGATGTCAATCTGGACACAAGGCTGTGCTGATATTTTAGTTATTTAAAATCAAAGAGAAGTAAAAATATAGAAAATTTAAAACTTCAATAATAGATAAAGTTTAATATAGTTTCTATAATATTTTTATACATATAATAAAGAGCAAGGAACTTTTTACTTTCTCTTTTTTCTTTCTTATTTATTTTTTCTCTTTTTTCTTAATTAATTGTTACAAAAATGAGAGTCTCAAAAATAATTGTCACATTTAAAAGTATTTTTGTATATATATATTACCCACAGCATTTTCTGGGACAAAGGTATAGACTCTTATTTGGTAAACAAGTAAATAATTAAGTAAGTACTTGAAGAAGGGGGAATTCAAAGACAATCAAACAAGTATAAACCAAAAAAAAAATCTAGAAAGAGAATAAGCAGCATCTCGATACTTTAAATTAAGCTACATTAATTTAAAATAGTTGAGTTAATTACTTTGTTTGCTTTTGGAGAGAAGATAGCCAGGAACTCACTGTGATTCAGCCATGATAGTGAACGGTGAACCAACAAGTCGAGTTTTGCTAATGAGAGTTTACTAGCATGGATCAAAACATAGAACTCATTCATTTTTAAGGCATGAATCTTGTTTTAGTTTTAATAAGTATTTATTTTAGCTAAAGATGTATCATTAAAATCTATATTAGAATGTGTGTCATTAAAATCTGTATTAGAATGTGTGTAGGAAAATGTTCACAATGATACATGTATATACTGTAGTGTAGAAACACTTAGATTCTTATTCCACTCACTCACTCATCATTCTGTTGCAAAATAGAAATATCAAACTAAAAGGTGAACTAACAGTGTATCACTGCATCCTCAATTTATTGTTGTTTTTCTTCCTCACATATTTGCTTATGTTGTTATAAATGGAGAGTTCCATTAATAAATCATACAGATTTTACAGTTGTAAAACAAAATGATTATATATTGTACATGTGGAGAGGAATGATTGTTGGAACTGCTTATTAAGTTTATGCTTTATGAAGTGAGATAATCATGTTTTAGAAAATTTTCGGATAAGTATAGAGAAAATAGGATGAATTATTTTATAATAGATATTATACCATGCATATGTGTTACAGCCTTATTATTCTGTCATTTGCTAAAAATATTTGCCAACGAAAATCAAGGCAATATAATAACCTAGTGTCGAATTCCTGGGGTCAGTGTAATCATGGAATTTGCATTAGCTGAGATATAATATGCATTTCACAGTTACTTTTCACTTTCCTGTAAGTTACAAGTAAAATGTTTCTACACATTAATTTCACACATTTTAAATTATCATGCAAATTTCCAAAATTTATATATATTTTCATTAATATTAAAAGGAAGATAGGCTTTATAATTCATATAATGTATCATCATTATAAAAATATTAGTATGAAAATATGTAAAGATATTTGTTAGTGGTAAGTTATATATTTTGATAATAAAATGTGATAATGTATATTTTTCATTATCTTAAGTTAATGAAGAAAACGATTTTCTGATACATAAATTAATATTTTCAATTTTTATGTTAAAACACACATAAAATATACTTAGTAAAATAACTATAATAATTGTAGAGGAATTTTAAATATTTTAATTAAAATTAAATGAATTCATCTCTTGCTTTTGGTCACCCAAGCAGTGCCAGGTAAGTCTATCTCATGGAGTGGGCTGTAACATCAAATCAGACATCAGTTGGTTACTCCCACAAGCTTTATGCCACCATACCCTACCATATTTTGCAGTCAAGACAGATTGTAGATCAAAGAATTTGTGGAGGGGTTGATATTTATGTTTCTCCTTTGGTAACCTGCAGAGTACTTTCTGAACCAAGACACTAGAACTTAGGGGTACAGGTTCTTAGTAGGCACCATCTTGCTTTTCCTTGTCCAAAGAGTTCAGTGGCTACTGTCTTCAGCAATAGGGCCTTGCTACCAGTTTGTAAAGAGCAATCAACTGTCTTCGCAATAGCTTGCCAAATGACCCCTCTGGCCATTAACTCAATTAAATATAGCAGAGTTCAAAAATGGAAGCTTTGTTTAATGACAACAGATGGCCAGTTGAGACTCCTTCAATCTTATTATTTGGAAACTTCCTCAGGATCTCCTTCATAAGTTTTAGAAAGATTCCACTACAATAGACTTTTATATCAATTCTCAAATGACCCTCAACTCTGTGTCTCTTTGAACTCTCTCCCTCAACCAACCCGTCTCCCCTGCTTCATCACCCGATCATCCCATCGGTACCTCCACCAGCCTCCAGTCTACCCATAAAATTTATTTACTTTCCCCCTCCCCAGGCAGATCCACATATCTCCCCTTGTCCCCTTCTCTGTACCTAACTTATCTGGTTCTACAGATTTTAGCTTTGTTTGAATTTATTTAAAGGCCAATATCTACAGATAAGCAAATATAGAAAATTAATCTTTCTGGAGCAGGGTTACCTCACTCAGGATGACTTTTACTATTTCTACCCATTTGCTTACAGATTTCATGATGTCATTTTTTTAACAGCTGCACCATACTCCATTGTTTAGGTGTACCACATTTTCTTTATCCATTCTTCAGTGGTGGGGCATCTTGGTTGCTTCCAAGATTTGGCTATTATAAAAAGAGCAGCAGTGAATATAGTTGAAGAAGTGTACTTGTGGTAGGATGAAGTGTCTTTTGAGCATATGCCTAAGACTGGCATAACTGGATCTTAAGGTAGATATTGTCCAAATTTTCTGAAGGAGGTGCCAAAATATTGATTCCCATACAAACAGAGTAGTGTTCCCTTCTCCACATCCTTGCCAGCATGAGCTGTCACTTATGTTTTTGATCTTAGTCATTCTGACAGGTATAAGATAGAATCTCAAAGTAGTGTTGATTTACATTTTTATTATGGTTAAGGGTATTGAAAAGAGTATATAATTTAAAGACTCAGAAACCTAAGGTTAAACCAAAATAGTACAGGTCTTAAAAAAAGAAAAGAAAAATATAATAATACAATGACTCCTAATGATATTCTGTCACACTCATATACCATCACCCTTTTCAGCTATTATCAGAGAAGCTTCCTTCTGCAGTAAATGGCAACAATTTTAAAGACCCATTGAGTTAAAGACGGTTAGAGAGAGAGAGAGAGAGAGAGAGAGAGAGACAGACAGACAGACAGACAGACAGACAGAGACAGAGAGACAGAGAGAGAGACCACGAGACACACACACAGGCTTTGGCACACATAACTCTAAATGGAATGTCTCCATCAAATTTCTTCCATGAGAGCTCAAGAAACCCTGTAAAATAGGAGGAGGAAAGAGTGTAATATCCAGAGGCGATGGAGGACACCTGGAGAACAGTGCTCACCACATCAATCCAGAAAAGCTAATATGAATTCAACGAGACTGAAGCATCAGGCACAGTGCCTTCCCATGTCTGCACCAGGCCCTCTGCATATATATTATAGCTTTCATTGTAGCATTTTTATGGGATATCTAAAGGCATCTGCCTTCTCTCGGGCTTTACCTTGTCCAACTTGATGTGATGTTTCTTTTGTTTTATCTTACTATATTTTATTTGTTATTTTTTTGTTATTTCTTAGAAGCCTGTTATATTCTAGTGACACACAGAGAGTGTGTGGATGCTGATGGGAGAGGTTATACAGAATGCCAGGTAAAGCAGAGTGAGGGCAGAAGTTCAGAATATGTTGCATGAAAAATAAGAGGATCTGTTTTCGATGAAGAAAAAATTTTAAAATGATTTAAGCAAATGCTGTGATGTCATCATCAAACATCTTTCTTGTTTAAGGTAGTTTGTATAGCAAGGACTTTGAAATTTTATTTGCAAAAAAATTTAAGTTATCATCTTTCCTAAGAGGAAACATCTCTGAAGTACATGGCTAAAGCTTAGATGTGAAATCAATCTTTTATATCAATGCAGTGTCAAATGCATCCTCCTTGATGATAAAACAGCATTTAAATTTAAGAAAGACATTTAACACATTATAATGTTGGTTTTGCTATGTTGATTCCAATTTTTCTATAGCACAAAAAGTACAAAGCTAAACATTATACATAAATTTATTTTTATTGAGTCTTTAAATTTGAAACTACTTTTCAAAATCATTCATTCGTTTATTCAAGGACCCTTTTCTAGGCTTACAAATTGTTCTAGGTATCAAGTCTCTTCTTGGTAACCTGATGTACTTCCTGAGTGCCACCAGGTCTCCCCCTCCAGGGGACATTGTCAAATGTGAGGCATCAGAGTACGAGAGAAAGTCATATCCCACTCTCCACTCAACTGTGGAGAATGTTCTGCCCATTGGCTAGATCTGGGTAGGGGTTTAAAGTTTACCGCCTGTATTGTCCTTGGCTGGTGCTTTTCAGAAACTGTCATAGGGGAGGGGAATAAGGAGAAAATGGGAGGGAGGGAAGAATGGGAGGATACAAGAGATGGGATAAGCATTGAGATGTAACAAGAATAAATTAATTAAAAAAAAGAACCTTATAAGATTTCACATAAATAGAACAGGAAAAGAAAAATATCTATAAACAAATGTTAAAAATTATACTTATGAAATAAGTGTGCATTCATATGCATTTGCTTCAAACATTAAAATTAAACCCAGGAACCCACATTAATCTATCAAAAAAACCCAAATTGTTCTAGGTAATTGATTTTTTTAATTGCAGGGTCATCAAGGTTATTCTTATTAAAAGTTAAAGGAAGATTGTGCATGAGTCCCAGCTTTAAAGATATACCAACATTAAAAATGGGTATAGTAAAATATAAAATAATGAAGCCTAAAAAGTTTTCATTAGTTCTTTTGACCTTGTTGTAAAATCAGGATATCATAAGAAATGATAGTTTTCACTAATGCAATTTTAAAGGAAAAAGTTTATCCTGTCTCACAAATAAAATTTTTTATTATGGGTATTAAGTTTTCAAGGCAATCAATATTCAAATGTAAAAAAAATGTTGCTGACAAATGACAGGACACTGAGGAAAAGCATATAGCACTGTGCATCTGCTCCAAAAACACCTTTGCACAGATTGATAGGTTTGAAGATGAAATAAATTCAGTGGTAGGTCTGGCAGAGAATATCTGATGGCCGCATTAAGAAAAAAACTTACATGCCCACCAACAAGTTATATCTTTAGCCTGTAGAGAGACACGTAACAATTTTTTATTTGAAGCGGTTTTACCTCCAGCGTTCATTCAGTAACTGAGTGGAGGAAGGATTGGGAAGGTATCAGAGAGAATCAGAGGTAAAAGATGAACCCTGGATTTCTATCAATGGAACACACTTTTATTAAAAAAAAAAAGCTCCCCAATAAACACTTAAAACTGAAAGTGTAAATAATTATTCTTTTACTTAGAGCTTTTATTGCTACTCTGTAGTAACAACACTAAGGAAGTCATCAGTGCTCCTAAAACAGAAGTGCAAAAGTGATTATGTAGCATGAAGGATAGGAGGAAGGGTGAATGGGGTAACTAGGGAGGGAGCTAGCTGTGACCCCAAAGAAGTATGGCTTAAACCACTCAAGGAGCACATTAGGAGAGCACTTATGATGTTTGAGTATATGATAACCACAATAAAAAACATAGGAATAAAATATGTAATGCATATAAAGAAGATCAAACAAAATGACAGGAGACCGACTCACCATTCAAAAAATATCACTTCAGAGATCAGGAAGCTGATCAAGGAAAGAAAAGTCAGTCTCAACAGTATCCAGGAGGGAGTTCTGACAACTAAGGCCACAATATAGTTCCTTGACCAGGAGCTACGTTAAATGCAAACTGCATAACAGGCTTTCCAACATACCTAAAATTTGAAAACTTTCCTGTTGATTGTTTGTAATTATGGTGTGTTAGATCCATAGATGCATATTGCAATGACATTTCGGGTATTTTTCCTTTTTTTTCTTTTCCAAACATAGCTGCCATGGAATATTCCACAGAAGTCATGTGTTTGTGGCCTTCACTAGTTTTCCTTATTTCTTCCAAGAGAGTAGCTTTGTTATAGGGTGAGGTCTTAGAAACATTTCTTTATCTGTAGATGGTGTTAACCCCCCAGCTTACTAGTAATGGGTTGACTCATTGTTTCTATATTACTTTTGAACCTTCTTTTCAAATAAAGAAACCATGCCTTTGCCTGGATGAGTCTGTTTCTTTTGTGCACTTAAAATGGTTACTATGGTGAGACTTTTCATGTTTTCCCTCTCAATCTTTGGATTCTTATATATGAAATGAAATTTGACATCTATATACAGAATTTCTCAATAATTTGTGCAATGATTAAATTAGTTTATATGCTTCCATTGTTCTTCCAAATACACTTACACTTACTAATTTTTATTCACAATAAGAAACATCCCAATGAGTTCTTGTTTAACTAGAAATAAGCTTGAAAATTAGTGAGTGTAAAATTGACATCATTAATATGACTTACCTGATATTGTGAAACATGTATCATTCTTTTCCAATCCTGTCGTTTAATGAATTTTATTTGCTATGCTAATTCACTACTCATAGCTACCAGGAGTAAACATTATTTTTTCAATAAAATCATATTTCAGTAAAATCATTTTATTTAGTTAATACCCTTTATATTATTGTGGTTCATTCTTTTGTGTTAACTATTTTCTCATTGGGTTAGAGTAGAAGCATTTCTATATAATAAAATGAGATATTAATGAATATTTTATTGTTTGTATTTTAGTATACTATTTCAGTAATGCATTGTTTGCATTTTTGTTTGTTTTTTTGTTTTTGTTTTTGTTTTTCTATACAGAGTTTCTCTGTGTAGTCTTGGCTGTCCTGGGCTCGCTTTCAGACCAGTCTGGCCTTGAACTCACAGCCATCGACCTGCCTCTGCCTCTGGAGTGCTGGGAGTACAGGTGTGCACCACCACGCCCAGCCAATTGTTTGTGTTTTAACTGAATCCTTAGTGGGTCACATAGAAAAACATTATTATTCTTCTATTTAGTAGTTTTATTCTGACTATTCTGGAATTCCAATACACAAAATGTGTGCTGTGTACAAATAAATATTGTATTTATTTTATAGAGTCTTTTCACTTTTTTCCCTTGTCAAAATATTTTCAAAGAATGAATTTTAACTATAGAGTTATCAGATAAAAGTAAAGAAAATTATATTTAAATACAAGGATGTTCAACTTTGAAATTTCATTGTGAAATTGATTGAGACAATTGATATTATATTATAAATATATTTTAATGCATCATTGTCATTGAGAAGATTATATTTTCTGTTACTAATAGAAGTTCATTTTATGATTTCCATTTTCCTGTTTGATAAGTATTTTAACTTTATTAAAAAAACCAAACTTCTAAGTATTTGTTGTACCATTATTTAAAAAAATGTAATAGTACCTAAATATTCAGGTCCAAAGCATGTCTACACTTCACTTCGACATGATCTACAACTGAGACTGACTACGTGAGGGCTGGGTATGTTTAAGTGTCAGAATCATGTACCTAGCATAAGATGACCCTGAATTCAATGGCCAGAAGAAAAGCTAAGAAAATAAAATAAAAGAGGTGATAATAATTGTGGCTGAAATGGGGTTTATCAAGAGTCATTAGGTTTTCTTTCAAAATAATGAACATATACACTTTTCACAAAGACAAAGTTATAATGGAAAAATATAACAATTTTATAATCTTTATTTTATCCACTCTCTTAAATAAACTACAAATCTTGTTATATATAAATATATAAGAATATTTATATATCCATATATGTATATCTACACACACACACACACACACACACACACACACACACACACACAAGAACTTGAAAATGGTGAGACTTTGTACACACATTGTTAGAACACAAATTGGGCCAACTAACATGAGAAAGACTGACATTCTTACACAAACTGCAGACTTATTTTATTTGCTACTTCACTGGGTCTCATTTGAGGCAATTGTGAAAATTCTTATGGAAAATTGGGCTGGCTTTGTAGACTTAAGGAGGAAAAAAACCTGTATTGGATGTTTCTCACAAACATATTGAATTAACAGTACAGAAATCATTATATTGCTTGTATTAAAAAATATCCAGGCAAGGTAAATAACTTTTGGTAAGGATGCACATACATAGTAAACTTAAAGAAAAGATAAGAGTGAGTTAAAAATTCAGACTAATATTACTAATATTCATTTAAGGTTCTTATTTATTTATTTTTTGTATTATTGAAAGCTTTTATTTTTTATAACCATTCTCTCTGAAATAATGCTCCTGACAGGACTAGAGGAATGAGAAAAAGGAAAAAAAGATCAAAATCTTTTATACTTAAAAAAGAGATCAAAAGCTCACATGGAGAGTCTCTTGTAGATCATGCTAAAAGCATATCACCTTAAGGCCTACATTGTTAATTAGTAACATATCCAGTACAGTTATTTTACAGAAGTATATAGCCTAATCACCAGACTGAAAATATGTCAATCATTAATTGGTCAAAGTGATTGCCAGTGCAGGAAGTAATTTCATATATGGGAGTTTTATTCAAACTAAAATTTATTTATTTGCATTAATTTATAATATTGGCCTCTGTGACATAAATATCAAATGATTTTACATGGATATTCTACTTTATCAGCCAAAATTAGATTAAAAATTCTAATGTCACCTTCGTGTAAAGTAAATGGTTTGTAAAATTTTCCGCTTACTAAAATACATTTGTCAAATACTGAAATTATTAGGAAATGATGATTGAATAATTTCTTATTTTTCTTTACACTACAAGAAATATAGAATATTAAAAAATTGATTGTTTATGTTGAGAGGAAGAAAGTAGGATATCAATACAAGGAAGCAAAAATGGCACAGTGAATGGGTATAGTAAGCTGTGAATTTTAAGGTTATAAAAATCTCACAGGACAGCACTCAGAAGGCAGAGGCAGGCGGATCACTGTGAGTTCGAGGCCAACCTGATCTACAAAGTGACTTCAAGATAACCAAGGCTACACAGAGAAACCCTGTCTTGAATAAAAAAACAAAAACAAACATAAAAACAAAAACAAACGAATCCCAGAGGTTGGACATTTCTAAGGCATACTACAGTAAATCTAATATCCATTACTTTTGTGAACAATGTCTAAGGAAAATCTCACTTTTGCTTAAAAATTATTATTTAAAAAATAAACAATCCAGGTGCAAGTATAAGGTAGGAACCTGACAGTTTGCTTAAACTCAATATAATATAATATAAAATCCTATCTATAATGTTGATTTGAAAAACATGTAAAGGCCTCCTGAAGTCCAAAAAATATTTATTATTTAAGCATCTTTTTTTTTTTTAAAGAAAGTGTCTCCTTAGGTATTTCTGTCTAGTTTAAAAGTGGCTCTATGGGCCAGGCTTGCCTCAGGCTCACAGAGATCAGCCGGCCTCTGCCTCTTGAGTGCTGAGATTAAAGGTGCATGTTACATCACACTGCCTACATTTTAAACTCAGTCCTACCTTTTTTATTTCCAGCATTTTAACTTTCCTATATTTCCTATATTCTGTGACACTTCCTTCTCTACTATTTCCATAATACACAGAGTTATTTGTCTTTCCTGACATTCTTTGGATTTGATTTTCAAATGAATTAAGTGAATATTAAATAGCGTGTTCAATATTCCTAGTGAGAAAAACAAGGATTTTTCCACATGAACCCAATGTGTTTGATTTCAGACATAAAATGTTGAACAGAATTATAAAATTATGTTAATTTTTTACAAGAATCACAAAATACAGAAAACACTAAGAAGACTATCACCATATTTTGTTTCAATAAAGAAGAGTCACCAGCTTTTTTTCCTAGGTCATTTGGGTAATGATTTCATTTAGCTAAAATCCGTTTGCTATCCCAGGAACAGCAACTTAGGTTAAATTATGATGGTAATCAATGCATATGGAATAATAGAGACTTCCCTAGAGAAATCATATTCTCCACATTTTATCATTTTCATAACTTCAATTTCCATGGAATTTATTCATCTCACAATTAGAAACATACAATGGAAATATCAAGTAGTTACTATCAGGGACTGTAGAGACAGCTTGGTGGTTGAGAGTATTTGCTACTCTCAGAGGGGCTGGAGTTCAGATCACTCACAGACTGGATCTTCAGCTCCGATGGAAATTCTTGCTTTTCTAGCCTTTGCACAACCATGCACTCAGTGATATACATACACACACACACACACACACACATATATATATATTATTAAAAATAAAATTGTTTCCAAATCACAGTTAAAAACGAGAAGACAATCAAAGTAAGCCTCTCTATTTAAAAGTATCTGTTTGTTGTAAATAGGACTTCAGCAGAAAAGCTCTGTTTATTAAAAAATTTCAAGTTCTTCACTACTTAAGAGATGGGTGGCAGAAGATCATGTGTTCAAATCCTCCCTTGTTGTGTAGTGATTCTGTGATTGGTCAGGGCTATAGTACACTGTCTCAAACCAAAACAAGTAATTCTCATGTTCTTTAAACAACTACGATAAAAATGTTTGCATATAAATACTTGCAGAAAAAACAAAATTGTTATAGGTTCTGCTCTTTGCATATAAAATGGATTATTATGTTCTATATAACTTACTGGACGTTTCCGATAATCAGTAATATGTCATAATTAGTAACTGGCAGTTATATTTTGGACGTATGTCCTTTAAAATGTGTATGAGCACTTTAGAATTTCCTTGGTATGTTTACATTCATTATTTTCATTATCATAAACATGCAACTTAGAGAATGGATAAAAAACTGTTTCATTTGCACTATGGAATAGGGAAATCCCAAAATTTGTGGACAAATGGATGGGACTAGAGATGATCATAATGAGTGAGTTAATCCAGAAGCAGAACGACTCACATAGTATATACTCACTTATAATTGGACACCATCCCAAAAAGCATGTCCAATGAAAGTCTTCACTTACCAGGAGACTGGGATAGATGTGAGAACATCCTACTGAGACTTGAGGTAAGAGAAATATAGGAGATGGGGAAATAGAGGGACCCAGAAGGCCCTAGAAACCTACAAGAAGAATATTATGATGGTTGGATTAGGGCCCAGGGGAGTCTGCTCAAACTATTGCACTAACCAAGGACAATACAATAGTAAACATTGAGCCCCTACTCTGATCTACCCAATGGAAAGGACATTCTCCTGATGGCACTCAAAGAAAGAATAAGCAGAGTGTCAAGATGAGATTTGATAGCATATGACCATACAGTGGAGGAGTAGGTCCCCCTGAGTCTTTGACCTAGGGGAGGGGAATAGGGTGAAAGTGGGAGGGAAGGAGGAGTGGGAAGATACAAATGATGGGATTATAACTGAGTTGTAATCTGAAGAAATTAATAAAGTTAAAATTTAAATTTAAAAATACATCTTAGAGAAAGGAATTCATATTTTTCTTTGCTGTTTATAGAGGCCATTAAGAGATTCAAATGACTAATTGAATGAATATAACCAAAGAGTTGGAGATAATATTATTTCATCCCATTCAATTTGAATTTTACCTTACATTAGAGGAAGTCGTTAAGCACTTTCTTACCTGTGATAGAAGGATATCTTCTCCTTTATGCTGCCCATGCCATAGTGAGCTATGCAATAAAATCTGCAGCGCCACTCAACGTTTTTTGTTTTTTTTTAGTTACCTCAAAATAATTGCTTTATAGAACCTGTTAGTAATCATGTACCATGGCTAGATAATTTCTGGATGGCAGAGTGTTTGGTCACTTGACATCCATGGCGGTTGCGTATAGGTTATTTTAAACACAGAGATGAGGTTGTTCAAACTGTGGGTGATTAGTTATATCCAGTAAATGATAATTTTCTTGCATTTTCAGATATATCATGAGGTTGTGAGTGTTACCAAAATAGTTAATTTTGACTCTATTTCTTCTTACCTTTCTCTTACCATAATTTTTCATTAAATCAAATTAAAAGAATATAATAGTTACTTTAAAAATCAGTGGTGAAAATAAAAGTCATTAAGTCAATTCTAGGAAAATCTATATTCAGCTTCTTGGTATGTGTCCTTAATTTAATTAACTACTCTGATTCTTTTGCTCTTTTTTTTCTGAAAATGAAAGGTAATAGTCTAAAACTAAGTATTATTTTTACTCATAGTGTATTTGCAATCCCACCAGAATTTGAAGAATGTTTAATGTTTATATGTATATTCTATGAATTTCCCACAACTGGCAGCTAGTAGGCATTAGGTATTATGTTTTACCTTGCAGATTGGGTAAACCTTTATTGTAGGATCTATCTACTTATTGTATTTTAACTGAAAATACATACCTCAGGAGTCCAGAATATGTGCAGCATGTTTATATCAATTGCATTCATTGTTTTATGAGCTTTTATGAGCTCCATTTTCTGGGTTCTTAGATATGATAACCTATGTCTTCAAGAAATCTGGCCTTGACAGTGCATTTGGTTATATAGTAAGAAAGATTATAAACAAGATCTGCATGATAACAAAGCATTTTACTAATAATCATATACTCTTTTAAAGCAAAATTTAAATTTATAAAAATAAATGAATATATGTCTACTCTCGTATAACATATAAATGCAAACTCAGTGTAACTTTCAAAGTGAACATTTAAACTAGTCATGAAAGGACTCTACATTTTAGTAATGTGAGTCTCAGAAAGAAAATGCATCCATGTGAATGTCAATTATTGACTAGAGCATTTACTTAAGAATTAATTTGTATGACAGTTTTAATGATAACTGTTCTCATTTTAGTTTCTAATGAAGCTGATAAATATCCTTTGGTCATTCTGCTCTTCACTAAGAGAAAGGAACTGGATATAGGCAGTCAACCTCTTTGAGTTTTCAGAAAAGATGATGAAAAGGAACCTTTAACTGTTTCCATTAAAAAGTCCTGGTGAATTTTCCCCAGGTTCCTACAAACTATATCAAAATAGAACTCATTTCATGGAAAAAATGAATCCCACAGCACTTCTTGTTAATAACTGTTCAGCTACAAAATTTTATTGGTATCATTTTATGTTCCCTCTAGAGGATGTAATGCACAAATGCATTGCCACGGAACATATAAAATTACAAATGAAATTTATTGTAAAAAGTAGAATGTCTTCTAGACTGGTGTCAGTATTTATTTCATTCATAAACCAAAACTGTAGTATAATATATTCATTGTCAGCAAGTTCATGTGTGTAAATTGCCATCCAATGTTATTGACTGATATAAGACAGATATTGAAAAGACAATTCAAATTTACTTTTCCAAACATAAACTGTTCCACAAAAGCACTGTAAAAACTCCTTCAAGATTTTGGGTTGTGCTTGACATTTACGGTTAACTACATAATTTGGTTGTGTCATAATCCACTGTGTTTGGCAATTTGGCATTAAATGCCTGCAGAGCAGATTGAATTCTCACCACTTCACTAGTAGACAGCTTGAGTCTATGACGAAGCAAGCAAGAGAAAAGATCTAGGCGGCGCTGACCAGGTGGGGAGAGTTTATTTACACGGTCTCTTATCTCTAGTAGCTGCAAAAGTGCTGAGTCCTGGGATCCCTGAGTGTAAGGGTAATCCAGCTGCAAAATCAGGTCCCGGATGGCTTCAGGATCAAAGTGCATGCTGTAGCCAAACACTTGGATGTTGTTGATTTTCATGTAGCCCAGGTTCCGGGATGGATCAATAAACTCCAAAGGCTCATAGTAAATGCTCTCGTTGCTATTGGGGCCATTTGCCTTGATGCGACTCCTCAGGTAGATGTGTACTGTCTCAAAAAATGTCTTCCATTTGTTTCCCAGAGTCAGTGTCCAGTTATAGCACTGCAGTGGGAGGTCCAGCTTAGTCCGCTCCCAGTCTGGAAAGCTGCTCTCACTCACAGGCATAAACCAGCTCTCGGAGTGGCTGCCTCCAAAGGGATTGACATAAACAGCCAGCACCGGCTCCAGCGTGCTGTTTTTAGTTAAGCAAATCTGTAAAGAGAGACCTAAGATCATGTGGACCAGACTGGACTTGTACTTGTTACTCTTCAAGGTCAGGAGCATCCGCTTTCTCCAGGAAGGGTCAAACCAGCTATTGAGGCGCATGTCATTGCTGATAAAGATGGCATGGACTTCTATTCGTCTGTCGGTTTTCTGCAACAGGTATTTCATTTCCAGATCTTGCAAGTCAGTCTCAAAGCCTATGTAGTGATCAGTTGACTCAGCCACTTCAGGCTTGCAGAGTCCCTGGCTCAGCATGTAGCCTGTGTTGCAGGTGCCACAGCGGGTGCGGTTGTCAGGGGCACAGGTCAGGCAGGCAGAGGCATCACCCACGGTGCAGGGCAGAAAGGCTGTGCAAACTACCTGGTCATTGGGGCAGGTGCAGGAGTGTGTCTCCTCGGAGAAGCTGCCCAGAAGTCCATTCTCATTGCAGTAGAGAAAAGATTGGATGCGAGTGAGCCAGTAGGTTGAGGTTCTAGAAATATAAAACAAAACGGATCTAAATAAATACTAAAATTCTGCGTGATTGTGTGTGTTTGCCATGAAGTAAATCACAGCCCACTATTCCATGCACTTTTTTTTTTCTTTTTGGCCAGATCTACAGTCAGTAATTTTATAAAATAAAGGTCCATTACAAACACACACACACACACACACACACACACACACACACCCCACATGAGAGAGAGAAAGAGAGAGAGAGAGAGAGAGAGAGAGAGAGAGAGAGAGAGAGAGAGAAAGAGAGACAGAGACAGAGACAGAGAGACAGAGACAGAGACAGAGACAGAGACACAGAAAGACAGAGACAGAGAGAGACAGAGACAGAGAGACAAAAAAACTCCAAACCATTTTATATTAATTATTACTCATACCAAAACCAAAACCCACTAACCAAAATCCAGACACTATTATATTGTTTGAAATATGATACAAAGTACAGGTGCTTAACAATGGGTCCTGTGGAAAGCTATTTAGACATGGGAGTTAACATTTATTCCATTCTCACTGAGAATAAATTCCGCTAAAAAGAAAAAAATTAACCTATAGTACATGTCTTGACTTTTCCTTCGTGGGCTACTGTAAAATAACACAGCAATATTACTCCCACCACTACCGCCACCAACACCACTACCGCCACCACCATCACCAACGAGAATAACAGCAAGAGAAGACTCTCAATAGTCTTGCTTGCTCATGTGTCTTGGTTGACCAGACTCTGGAACTGTGAGCCAATTATTAATTTCTCATTATTTACTAGCCACTCTGTAGACTTGTCTTAGAAGTCACAAATGGACTAAGAAATTTCATTTCTAAGTTTTTCTTCTAAATACTTTTAAGATGAACGCTTGTGAGAAACTCTTCCACAAGTGTGTCCAAATGTTAAGTTAACGTTAGGAAGCTCTGTGTAATAAGCTGGGAGGTACAGTCAGTACTTGATTATTCTTTTATCCTATTGTATCCTATCCTATCTTATTCTATCCTGTCCTATCCTATTCTATGCTATACTTTGCTATGCTATCCTATTCTCCTCTATTGTATTCTATTTAGTTTCTTTTTCTTTACTCTACTTCCTTCATCTGTCCCTTGTCATTTACTTTATGCTCTCTTTGCTTTTCTCCCTTCCTCTCTGTATTTCTCTGCTTCTCCTTTTACTTCCCTCTTTGCATCCTCTATTTTCTACTTTCTTATTTTAGTTCTGTACATGTCTCTCTAATATAAATTATATAAAATATATCCCATCTGCATTGATGATTTTTACTTTCTTCCTTGAAACAAAGGTATACATTCTTAGAGCAAACTCATCTCCCCACTGTAAACTCTAACCATGTTTTGCTATCATAAGAACAAATAAATTAGCCTAATGTTTAAGAGTGAGATCACAATAGTAGAGTACTATTGAAAGAATTGTGATGTTGAGAGAAAACAATTACTTTCTTAGCTTTTATACATATTCACTCAACATTTAGACTGTTCACACTTACACAGACATACTGCTGAAATATCATGTTCATTTTCTTGTTTTTCTGCTTGCCCATCTGTAAATACTGAAAGTTCAGTCTTCAGTCACACCCTGTACTTGCTATGGAGAGGCAGCAAGCAGAGTTTTGCATCACAGCCTGCAGGTCACACCTCTCACTAACCACACTTGAACACTTGGCTCCATGTCACATGGTGAGAAGGCAATTTTCAAAGAAAAGGAACTCCAGTAATCTTTTTTTCTTTACTCTCGGTGAAATCTTGATGCAAGCAGCAGTCAAAAGTGGATATACAGCAAGTTTCAACACTGCACAGTAGATGTTTTAAATGTACTCAAAAGTTCACATATTTTTTTCAGACAGAGAAAAATTTAGTTTTTTAAATATAACTTGTACATTTAAAGGGTTTTGAAATAAATAATATCAAAATTCCACTGTAACTTATGTGCTTTTTGTTGTTGATGGTGATGATACACATTCACACATACATTCACACATGCATTCACACACATAGTTCCTCAGGTCAGTTAAACTAAGATTTACTAGGATAACCACTAAGAATTTAATACTATAGCTTTTCTATAATACTGATGGGAATCAGGCATGTTTTCTGCAGTTGTTTATCAAGTGTATGTGTGGGAGAGATTAAGCTTTGTCACAGGTGGAATCAGTCTTGGTGGGCTTTACCCTTGGGGCACCCCATGAATACCTTGTGATAGACTTAGTGGAGCCATTCTGGGCCTGGAATCCAGGAAGCAGACCTGGGAACCCCACCTGGGCTATTGTTTTCCTAATTGACCCTCAACGGGAGAAGGAGACCGCCCTTTCCATGTGACTGAGGGAGGTGGAGAGGAGAGAACAACAAGTTTAGCCCAGGGGAGAGCACATGGAGAGCAGCAACCAGGCTGGACCAGCATGTGGGCCAGAGATACACCTAAGGACCCTCCCGTGGAAAGGATACCGGAACGTTCACTCTTTTGTCCCTTTAACCTTTGTTTCCTTCTTGTGTATGCTAGTTGGGTTGTATAATAAAGTTTAATTGTTAAGAAACAGAGCCAACATGTATGTCATTGGTCTTGATATTTAATTAAAAGCAGTTTATAGTGTTCCACTCCCAAAATCCTTGCCTAAAGACCCATTCCACCATCACCCCCTGCCCCAACACACATATACCCTTATTACTCACACAGCTGCTGAGCTCCTGCCCCAAACTATGGTAGACTAACACTGCTCAGATGCAGACTACACCAGTCAGAAGAATAGGTGAGTGACCCGCCTGACAGCTGAAGTGCCACAGCCCCATTCAGTTCCCCATTTCACAGTCAACTAGTCCCACTCCACTACAGTCCTCTCCTGCTGCTATGCCCCGGCCCCAAGGCAGGCTGACTTCTACTGCCCACGGTCATGACACATCAGTCAGAAGTTCAGGTACATACCATGACAGTTTGAAGAACAGGTTTATGCCAAGAAAGCCAGAAAAACAGAGAAAAACATAGGCATAGACTCCCTGCTGGACAGAAAACCACACCCGACTCCAGAACCAGAGATAAGCAATCTACCAACGGATCATCTACCCTCACTTAGTGCCTCTAATTCCCACTACTGTTTTATCACAGTACAACATTCCCCAACTATGGCAGAGAGATCCAGCTGCCGCAAAGGCCAAGCTAGCCACCAGAAGTCTAGCTCCCAACTTGAACAGACTGTCTGAACTGGATCAGAGATCCCACAAGACAGCACAAATCCAAGCAATGAAGATCAGAAGACAAAAGAGGAAAGAGAAACCAAGAAAAAAAAAACATGCATCCAAAAAGACAAACTTCTAAGTCAGAACCTAGATCTACAATCATCTCAAACTTAGATGCCTAAGTGCCTGTGTATGAACCCAATCAACAACATCCTGGGTACCATGTCACCAACATCCTGGGTACCATGTCACCAACATCCTGGGTACCATGACAGCAACAACCAAGATACCATAAGGAAGGAAGACCTGAATGTTCTAATAAAGTTGACCCACAAGAAAGCAACCATAAATCCAACTTTATGAAGATGAAAGAGATCCCTAAAAAGAAAAAAAAATCCTAAAGAAATCTAGGAAAAGACAAATATATATTGGAAAAAAAAATCAATAAATTTCTTAAAGAATGCTAAGAAAGCAAAAAAAAAAAAAAAAAAAAAAAAAAACTAAACTAAACAAACCCCCCAAAACAAATAAACAAACAAACAAAAACCCCAAAACAAACAAAGAGAAAAGGAAGCTTTTTAAGATCCGAAAATGGAAATAAAAACTACAAACTAGGGACTTCTGGAAATGGAAAATCTAAGCAAGCAGGCGCTGCAGTATCTGAACATCATCAACAGAATACATGAGCTGGAAGAAAGCATCTCAAGCACTGAAGATGTCATAGATGAAATAGTTTCATTGGTCACAGAAAATGTTACATCTGAAAATTTCTAATGTAAAATATCCAGTAAATCACAGCCACTATAAAAAGATCAAGTCAAGGAATAATAGGAATAGAAGAAGAAAAAGAATCCCAGGTCAAAAACCCAGATATGTATAACAAAATCATTGAAAATTTTCTGCTTCTGGGTTAACTTACTCACTATGATCATTTCTAGTTAGGAAAAGACTCAAATGGTATATACTCACTTATATCAGCACACTAGCCCAAGGGACATGTCCCATGAAAGTCTTCATTTACCAGGAAACTGAGACAGAGGAGAGGACATCCTATTGGGACAGAGGAGAGGACATTCTATTGGGACTCTAGATGAGAGAAGCATGGGAAAATAGCAAAGTAGAAGGATCCAGAGGGTCCTAGAAACCTACAAGAAGAACATTATGATAGCCATATTTGGGCCCAGGGGTCCCACTCAAACTATGGCACCAGCCAAGGACAATACAGGCAGTAAACTTCAAACTCCTACCAACATCTAGCCAATGGACAGGATATTCTCCACAGTTGAGTGGAGAGTGGGGTCTGACTTTCACACATACTCTGGAGCCTCATATTTGACCACGTCCCCTGGATGGGGAGACCTGGTGGCACTCAGAGGAAGGATAGCAGGCTACCAAGAAGAGACTTGATACCCTATGAGCATATACAGGGGGAGGGAGGAAGTCCCCCTCAGTCACAGTCATAGGGGAGGGGAATAAGGGGAAAATGGGAGGGAGGGAGAAATGGGAGGATACAAGGGATGGGATAACCATTGAGATGTAATATGAATAAATTAATTAAATATAATAAAATAAGAAAAATTTTCCTAATTTAAAGAGAAGGATATGTCTATAAAGGTACAAGACTTTACAGATCACCAAATAGATTGGACCAGAAAAAAATTGCAAATATACAAAATAAAGAGAGAATATAAAAAAGTGTTAGGGAAAAGAGCTAATCCCTATGTAAAGGAAGACCTATTAATATTACACCAACTTCTAGGTAGAGACTCCAAAAGTCTGAAGTACATTTACAGATGTCTTGCTGTAGGAACCAGGCCTGACTTGGCTGCCTGCCTGTCTTGCTGTTTCATGTCCTGTTTCTAGCAGCTTCCGTGTCTGTGTTTATATTGGTTAGCTAGTCATGTTTACTGCTCTGAGAACGCACCCTTCCCCTCCTTGGGACTTTCCCTCCTGTGTGCAATCACCTCTTGAGGCTCTTTGGACACTGAATAAAAGTTGCTGCTGTCACTGCTGCTGCTCTCTTAGTAGGAAGGACCCACTGTTTTAGTGTGTGTGTGTGTGTGTGTGTGTGTGTGTTAAATCCGTAGTTCCTCACCCTTGACTCGGTACCGTGGACGCACGAGCACCACATCTTGCAGCCTCTAAGAGAAGATGGGTGATATGCAGACTACTATACTCAGCAAAATTTCCAATCACTGTAGATGTAGAAACCAAGATATTCAATGACTAAACTAAATGTAAACAATACCAGTCCACAAATCATTTGGATGGTACTAGAAGAAAAACACTAACCCAAGAAAGCTAACTACACTCATGAATATACAAGAAGTAAGTAATCTCCCACTAGCAAAAGCCAAAGAAAGGAAACACACAGAAACACACACACACCAACACCACCACTACCATTACCACCACCATCACTACTAAAATAATAGAAATTAACAGTCATTGGCAACTCATACCTCTTGATGTAAATTGACTCAATTCTCCAGCAAAGTGATACAGATTAATAGAAAAGATACAAAAACAGAATCCATCCTTCTCCCCCCCATACAAAAAAACATTTCTCAAGATAAAAAGAAAACAAACACACAAACAAAAACTATACATTACTTCCAAGTAAAAGGATGGGAAAAGGCTTTCCAAATAAATGGACTCAAGAAACAAGCTGGTGTAGCTATTCTAAAATATAAGAAAATAAACTTCAAACCATAATTAATATAAGGAGACGGAGAAGGACATTTCAAACTTATCAAAGGAAAATCCACAAAAATGGTGATTCTTAACATTTAAGCCCCAAATGCAAGGTTACCCTCTAAAGTTTAAGTCACACACATGTATCACACATTAATATTGATAGACATCCATAACCCATCCCCATCAATGAACAGGTTATTCAGACCAAAATTTAACAGAGAAATAATGAACCAAATTGACCTAGTAGATATCTATAGAACATTTCACCCATACGAAAGAATGCATGACCTTCTCATCACCTAATGAAATATTCTCCAAAACTGACAACATATTCAGTCATAAAACACATCTCAACAGACAAAAGAAAATTTAAATAATTGCCTGTATCTTATCAGACCACTATAGATAAGTACTGGACTTTAACAACAACAGAAACAAAAGAGAGACTACATACTCATGGAAAGCAAAAAATTCCCTACTGAACAATTATGTTTATGCAGAAAAAAAATTAAACAGTTCAAAGAATTCAATGAAAATAAATGTACAACATACCCAAACTTACAGTACACAATGGAAAGAGTGATAAAAAGGAAAGTTCATAGAACTAAGTGACTTCAATATGATAGACAAACCCTTATCCAAATTCAGACAGAATATATACATATTAACAAAATCAGAAAAATAGAGGGACAAAACGATTGACAGCAAGGAAATCAAAAGGATCATGAAGTTATAATTTAAAAACTTGTATTCCAAAAAAAAAGGAAAATCTAGAAGAAATGGACATTTTTTGATAGACGCCACTTACCAAAGTGAAATCAATATCAGATTGAAAACTTAAATAGACCTATAACCTCTAAGGATATAGAAGCAGTCACTAAAACCCCCCATCAAAAAGACAATTGTTAGAGAATTTCAGCACAAAATTCTATCAGACCTTCAAAGAACTAATACTAATATTTCTCAAAATATACCATAAAGTAGAAATGGAAGGAACATTGAAAATTCACTTTATGAGGCTGCAGTCACCTGATACCCAAACTGCACAAGTGCTCAACAAAGAAATTTTCAGATCAATTTCCCTCATGAATATTGATTCAAAAGTACTCAATAAAATAGTAAAAAGAATGTACAAAAAAAATCATACACCATGATAAAGTAGGCTTCATCCTAGTGATACAGGATTGGTTCAACATTTGAAAATCTGTTAATATAATCAACCATATAAGCAAACTGAAAAAAAATCTGTCAGGATCATTTCGAAGGCTGAAAAAGCCTTTGACAACATCTAACACCCATTCATAATTAGTCTTGGAGAGATATTGGATACAAGGCAAATACTTAAACTCAATAAAGGCAATTTACAGCAAATATTTAGTGAACATCATATTAAATAGAGAGAAATGCAAAGCAATTCCACTAAAATCAGGAACAAAATAAGGCTGCCTGCTGTATCCATACATCTTCAATATAGTACTTGAATTTCTAGATAGATCAATAAGACAACTAAAGGAGATCAAAAGGATACAATTTAGAAAAAAAGAAATCACAATATCACAATTCACAGATGATATGATAGGATATATAAGTGATCTCAAATATTCTACCAGAGAACTCTTATATCTCATAAACACCTTCGGCGAAGTGCCTGAATGCAAATTGAACTAAAACAAACAAACAAACAAACAAAAACAAAGCAAAAAACCCAAGCCTGAGTAACTTTCCAATTATACAAATTACAAACCAGCTGGGAAATAAATCAGGAAAACAACACCTTTCATTACAGTCACAAATAATATAAAGTATCCTGTGGTAACTCTAACCAAGCAAATGAAAGTCTTGTATCATGAAAAACTTCAACTCTTTGAAGAATAAAATTGAATAAGATATCAGAAGATGGAAAGAGCTCCCATGCTCATTGATTACTATGGTAAACATAGTAAAAGTAGCCATTTTAGCAAAAGCAAGGTGTAGATTCAACGAAATCCCCATCAAAATCCCTTCAATTCTTTACAGACCTTGAAAGAACAACACTCAACTTCATTTGTAAAAACAAAACAACACCAAAATAGCAAAAACTATCCTGTACAATAAAAGACTGTCTGGATTTATCATCATCTCTGCTTTCAAGCTGTACTACATATGAGATGTAGTAAATAAAACCTCCCAGTATTGGCAGGAAACACACAGATTGACCAATGGAATCAAATCCAGGACTGAGATGGAAAACCGTATATCTCTTTACTCCTCATCTTTGATAAAGAAGCCAGAAATATAAAATGGAAAAAGAAAGGATCCCTAACAAATGGTGTTGGTCTAATTGGACATAGATTTATGTACAAGAATGCAAATATATCCATATCTATCACCCTGCAAAAACTGAGTCCACATGCATCAAAGACCTAACTTAAAACAAGATAAACTGAACCTGATAGAAGAAAAAGTGGGAATAGCTTTGAACATACTGTCACAGGAGACAGTATCCTGAAAGAACATCCATTCCTTGGGCACTAAGATCAACAATTAATAAATGGGACCTCATCAAGGTGAAACGATTTTCATCAACTTCACATCTGACAGAGGGCTGATATCCAAAATGTACAAAGAACACAAGAAATAAGAACTCAAGTAATTAAATAATCCAATTAAAAAGGGCATACAAATCTAAACAGAATTCTCAATGGAAGAATATCAAATGGCTGAGAAACACTTAAAGATATGTTCAACATCCTTAGCTAGCAGGAAAATGCAAATCAAAATGACTTTGTGATTACCTCTCATACCAGTCAGAATGGCTAAGATTAAAAACACCAGGGACATCTCATGCTGATGACCATATGGAGCACTGGGAACATTTCTCCAGTAATGGTGGGAGTTCAAACATGTACAAACATTTTGGAAATCAATATGGATGTTTCTCAGAAAATTTCAAATTGATCTTCCTCAAGTTTTAGCTATATTGCCCCTGAGTATATGCTCAAAGGTTCCTTTATCCTACCACAGGCATACTAGCTCAACCAAGTTTACAGCAGCTGTATTCATAATAGACAGAAACTGGACACAACCTATATACCATTCAACTGAAAAATGGATAAAGAAAAATTGGTACATTTACACAATCCAGTATTAATCAGCTGTTAAAAAAACAAAAAACAAAAACAAAACAATGTCGTCATGAATTATGTAGGCAAATTGATAGAACTAGAAAAAGTCATCAAGAGTAAGGAAACTCAGATCCTGAAAGATATATATACTTACTTATAAATGACTATTAACTGTAAATAAAAGATATATTATGGTCTACAGACCCAAAGAGGCTAAGTAACAATCATGGCTTAAATGGGGAATGAAGGATCTCCCAAGGAAAAGGAAATGGAAGAGATTTCAAGGGTGGACTATGGGTGGTTGAGACTGGAAACAGGGTGTGTTCAAGTGTGTGGGAAGGAGTGAGAAAATACAGAGATAGGTGACAAAAGTGATGGGGGACATAACAAGTGTGAAGAGGAGACCTGTTGCAATGTATACTCCATGGAATCTAAAAGGGTGAGAGTAACAGTGACTTTTGGCAATGCGGTACAGGCGCCTGAACTGGCCATTTTCTGTAGCCAGCCAAAGCCTCAGGTTGAGGAATTAGAACACCAGCCCAGCCTCAGAACCTTCCACCAACAGTATTCTAGCACCAGAGCCTAGCAGAATTGCCTCAAAGACACCAGGGAGACTTCATCTGGAGAACAATGAGAACAGATGTGGAGCCAGGAAGTCTTGCAGAAGAAGGCAGAGAAGGGATTAGTGGAATTGGGAGGGTCTGGGACAGGAGAACATGGGCAAAGAATCAAATAACTCACTGGGACTCATTGGGCCTTGCAGGAGTCAGGGAGCCTGTGAGGGTCTGGCCTGGGTTCTCCGCATGTATGCTATGTCTGAGTGGCTTGGTGTTCTTGTATATTTACTAATGGTGGGAGCAGGGGGTTGACTCTGACTCCTTTGCCTGTATGTGGGACAGGCTTGTTCCTTCTACGTTGTCTTGTCCAGCATTGATGTGATGGTGTGAGCCTGCCTGGCCTTGGAGGAGCTTTGTTGTGCTGCGTGTGGTGATGTCTCTGGGGGGTAGGTAGTGGGGAGAAACTGGAGAAAGGGGAGGAAGTGAAACTGTGATCAAGATGTAATTTATGATAAAACCGTAAAAATAAAAATGTTAAAGTGGAGAAAAAGCAGTTCATAGAATAAAGGGAAGATGAAATGGTGGGAGGAAAGAATGGAAAGGAGGAATGGAAGATACAAAAAATCAAATTACAGGAAAACATATGGAGATTGTGGAACAGCAGAAGAAAGAGTTTTGGAGAACAACTCAGGAAAAAAACAACCAAAGCTATCAATACTTATGTAAATAGACTTTGTAAAAGGAGAAACATAGTTGACACGTCCCAGAGAGACTTGGATTTGTAACCAAATTTTCACAAAGCTTATATAGATAAGTGTTACAAGGAGGAAAATATCTTTTAAAAATCTATTTAGTTAAGGTTCTAGTGGAACTTAAAATAATTGACAATTTATATTTTACACTAACATCAGAAATAAATATTTTGCCATAAGGGAAAAAACTTAAAGCCTAGCTTAATCAAATTATGTTGTGTTCCTCCAATATGAGTTTACTGAAAACCTCATACAATGGGTCAATTACATTGCACCCCCTTGAAGAGTGTTTTTAGCTCTGTTATTTTTTTTCTTTTTTCTTTTTTTTTTAGTGGATGGCAATTTTGGACTCAGTGGATGTATTGTTTTAGTACAATATAAAAATTGAGACGTTCTAAGACAATACATTTTAATGACTTAGTTGCATAAGTCTTTCAACCATTAAAATGAAGATTAAACTCATAAAGGGACCTATAAATATTATTTCTAAATATTTTATTTTTAGGATTATAATAAAAATGCTATTTTTAAAATGAATATTAATGGTTCAGCATTATAGAAAGTAAAAGTGCTTAATTTATGACCATGGGAAAAATATCCATTTGTTGACCTACAAAACAACATCAAAGATACAAAAAACAATTTATTTATTTGCAATACAATAGTTTGGTTCTTGGGCAAAGTGCAGAAAGTATACTTAAAAGCATTTTTTCTTAGGAACCAACCATCAACCTTGAATGCTATTTTATTTACACTATATAAAAATATGCAGGAGGGGTATTTTAAAAATAAAAGTATATTGCTTGTGGGGTAGATAGAGTACATACAGGAAAGAAATGCAAAATACTATTTTTTCTGATCTATACTGCTGTTACTACAGAAACCTTTAAATAAATGCCATTGTAGGTCGTTTTCTTTATTGTAACTGCATTTTCCCTAGAAAACTGAACATTTCACGTCTCTTTAACAATTCATGTCCTCATGAATTACACACTATCCCTACACTTCAAGTTTCACACAGTAGGAAGCCTGTTATTAGTGAGACTCTACTCCAATGAGCATGCTGTTTTCATGTGATGGTTCTACAGTGCTCGGAAGTTTTTACAAAAACATAGCTCAAATATTGATCATACACTGTAGATACTAACAGTTTTCACTGAGGTATTACAACATATGTTGATACAAAAACAATTACCCCTTCTCCTGGTTAAATCCTCTCTGAGCACTAATAATCTTATTTCAAAGGTCCTTTATTCCAGCCTTCTAATCCTTTATTGCTTTCCAAATCTGTGCAATGTGTTCCCAAAATTTTAAACCTAAACAATATAATTTCTGTATCTCTTTGAAATTAAAGATTACTCTTTTGGGAAGGCCATTTCATTTTAGCTTTTATAGATTTGTCCTTCTTAGACCTTAATACCTTAAACTAAATACAAATTCTGAGGCTTAAACACCCACAGCCATTTAAACTCGCATAAGCTGATTGTTAGCTCAGTCACACACAGATCAGGCCACGCAATGCACTGTCACTCTTTCTTTCCTCATCCCTCTGCTCTGGATATAGTAGCCTTGGCAGTATTACTGACACTCCTGACATACAACAGTATTGCTCTTGGAGATAATTTTATATTCTAGAAAAAAGGCAATTTCATTTTCAAACTCTCCTTTTCTTAGTGAGGTTTACACACACGCACACACACACACACACACACACACACAGAGAGAGAGAGAGAGAGAGAGAGAGAGAGAGAGAGAGAGAGAGACAGAGACAGAGACAGAGACAGAGACACAGAGACACAGAGACAGAGAAACAGAGAGACAGACACAGAGACAGAGAGACAGAGGGACAGAGATCGAGACAGGAAGATAGACATTAGACAGAGAGAGACAGAGACAGAGAGGGAAGAAGGGAAGGGAGGGAGGGAGTAAGAACAGAGACAGAGACTGGGATAGACGCATATTTGAAGATGTGTTTCTTTTTCAGACAGATTATGACATGAGTGTGGCATGCATGAATATAGAGCATTTCTCATATGCTCTATATTTTATTTAATATGTCATTTGGACTCTTATTTGAAAACATAGGAAATAAAAAAGAGGTTTTAAATATACACCACAACTATAGATGTATTTAATTCTTTGCAGGTATGTTCAGAAATTACAATAAGAAGGTGCTGATACAAACTTAAATACAAGAGAATATAAGAAATTATGCTAGCTAAAAAATCAAAATATAACACAGTATATTAAATACAATACAATCTAATAAAATATCATGAGTCAAAACTAAACCTGCTTATATTAGAAATGATGCAAAAGGAATAGTAATTATCATGTATAATTAAATATGGCATAGGTGTATGGGTATATTGATTTGTCTATAACAAGACATTTCTATGTCAATATGAATATTCATTGAAATCTAAACAAACCTATTACTATCTGAATGCAAAATTTCTGTGGAGAATGAAAGTATAGATCCATAGTACAGGACTTTGCTTAACATGGCCTTTTGACTGGATAAGATATAGCACTTTATAAATGGTCTCTGAAGTATAAATTATAAATGGAACTGCAAGTAAAGACTATAAATATTATAATCATAATCAAGAAAATATAAAGTAAGAAAATACCTTACTAGAAATATAAGATTAATATGAAAACTCTTACCAATAAGGAAAAATTTTATATTGCTATACAGACAAAGCCCAAATAAAATTTAAAACAAACAACAATACTTAAGATGACTTCCTAGAAACAGAACTCAGTATGTACTGTAGGGTCTAGCGAGATGAGAAAAAAAATAGAGCAATCTATTATTCTGCTTATTTAGTATGTGTTTATATATCTTTGAGTTTTAAGGAGATAAATGAAATTATATTAGAATAAATATCATTTTGCTCTTCACCAGAAAATACTTTCTTAGAATCTCTTAGTGCAATGAAGATGTCACTGTTAGGTTAAAAATCTGTACAGTAGTAGAAAAAGAATCCTAACTAAGGCTAGGGAAGGTGATGCAGGTCAATAAACATGGACTACGCTTAGACTGTTGATGGGACTGAAGTTAGAAGGTCTCTGTTGGCTAAATCTTAAGGTCAAGTCTAGCTTAAGCACTTAGTATGACATTTCCACAGTGGGAATTCTGAAATAGGTCTGGAGATACAGGTCAGCAGTAGGAAATCTGTCCAACATGTGCTAATCCTTAGGTTCAGTTGAGAGAACTAGAGATATAAATAATGTGGTTATATATCTGAGCTACAGGAGATAATGCACAAGTGTTGTTCCACACTCCTTTCCCACAGGCATAAAAATTTAAAGGCACAGCATGGGAATGGGACATGCCAAATTGTAGATAGCTACCATCCTTTTGTGGTGCATTATTTCTTAGTAATTGTTTGAAAAGAAAGTGAAATGTGGACCCTAGCCATACATCTGAAAATGAAAGAATTCTTTCAGTTCAGGTGCTGGTAATTAAATGAGAGACTGCAATTTGTGGCTAGGCGGACTTCCATCTTCAGTGATGCTGAATGAAAATTTTAAAAAAGACTGGGCAAAGGTGTTCAAATTCTTTCTAAAAGATGTGGCTAGCTTTGACCAAATGAAGTAGTAGTAAAAACAGAGTGTGTGTGTGTGTGTGTGTGTGTGTGTGTGTGTGTGTGTGTGTGTGTGTGTGTGAAGAGAAGCCAAGACTGACAGATGAAGAGAGAATTAGTGGTAATTTAGTGGTCGTATCTTTTGTATTCCAATTGCATACAAGTATGTACTCAGGATGGAATTTGGAATCTGGAGCTTATGCAAAAGTTTTGGGTGAGCGCATCTTACTGACTTGTTCTTCATCACTAGCTCAGCCTTCTTTTTTAGAACATCTCAGGACCACCAGCCCAAGGCTATCAGAGCTCACAGTGAACTAGACTTATCCTTTCAAACCAATCTCATCATTTAAAAAAAATAATCTGCCTTGTGTCAAGTTGACATAAAAACTAGCCAGAACACAGATATTTGACTGAAATTTGAGTACCTCTCACATATATTAAACAAATAGAACTGCAGATTGTTTTAAAGCAGTATTGGAGTTCAGTGCTAGTGTGACTGGTGATGTTGGAACCCACCGTCCATACGCTGGCATGAATGTGCAGATCAATGTTAGACTCAAGGGTTCTTCCCAAGGACTGTCTTTAGTTTTGAGTGTTCCTTTCTTCATAGGGCCTTTATCTGATGAGCTTTCCTATAGCTTCTAAACTCATCTCCCTTTTCAATTCCCATGTGCAATGTACGGAGCTACTCATTTATTTACCTATGAGCTCTAACTGCTGAGTTTTAAAAGTTATATTATATAAAAGTAATCTCCCCATCAGTTATTTATTTATACCTCAAATATTTTTAAAAAAGGTAATTTTAATTGACTTTCTTCCCACTTCATTTCCTTTGGTTCTAATCAAGCAACAATTTTAAAGATCATGGGCACTAAAGACAAAAAAAAAAAAAAACCCTCAGTCTACACTTTGTCCTTCTTATTGGTTTTTACTGGCCCATTTTACTAAGCAGAAAAAATAGAGATAAATTGATAATGGTTCAATTTAACTATTTTTAAAAGCTCAGTATTCTTATATTGATATACAAGGTCCTGTTAAATACTACAAAAATATTTCCAAACATATATGCTCTAAAGCTTCATATATATGAAATGTATATGTGTGTATATACATGGAATTTTACCATAGTTACCATATTATGGGTGAAGACAATGACTATCAAAAAACACCCAATATCAGGAATAGGTTACATCCTTTTTTTTTTTGAGCTGTTGGCCAAAAGGGCCTCATGGATACTCCAAAAACTATATAGGTTATTATAAATGCTATTTGTTACAGTGTTACAGGCTCCCAATTTGACTATGAGGCCTTACTGCTGATAACATATCATATGTCATTGATCATGGAGATATTAGGTCACTATTCAATTGTAAAAATCACCCTTATTTTTTAACATTCACAATACAGGAAGCTATATGCATGCTATTGGATAAGAAAACTAGTCATCAGTCTTACCTAGGTACAAGTCTCTGCACTATAATAGTGATCTGCCTATAAGATACACTATCTGATACAATCATAGCAAAAGTTTTGTGGTAGTAACCAACCACCTTTTGAATGGGCTTCAGGATTGCTCTATTGGATCAAACCAATGCCCAACACAGTTAATGAGGCAAAAAATCTCAGACTGATAGGTCATGGGCCCTTGGGGAAAACCTGTTACATTTATGCTGCAAGGTGAACATAGGAATTAAACAACTTCTAATGATATATTGTTCTCACCATAGATCTGTGCCTCAGTGAAAATCCATCAGAAAATGTCTTCCTTCAGTAGATGGTAATTAACACAGAGTCCCATACTGGACAATATGCTGAGAGTGAAAGACTGTGGAGCAAACAACTCTAACTGGTTGTCTATATTACACCCATCGAATCAAAGGCTCAAGGATTTATTGAATTACAAGAGACAGAAATATTTAGTAGCAGAAGTTGTGGAAAACTTCAAGAAAACATATTTTCCAGAAAGGAAGCTCATGCACATTTCAACTCACAAAAACATTGCCAGCACTTACAACTTCAGAACAGACAATATTTTCCAACATTGAAGATGGGAACTTGGAGCAAAATGTCTCCCCTGATGGGAAACGATTTGTAATTAATAACTGCAAGGAGAGGAAAATCAGTTTTTTTCCTGTTTCTCCTTTGTGCTTTACTTTTAGAGAGAGAAAGAACATGAACTGAAGTGTTTAGAGAGGGGTAGAATCTAGGAAGATATGGACAACTACAAGAATATTATTAAAATATATCATATGAAAATTTAAAAATTAATGGGCTGGAGAGATGGCTCAGAGGTTAAGAACACTGGCTGCTCTTCCAAAGATCCTAAATTCAATTCTCAGCTACCACATGGTGGCTCCCAACCATCTGTACTGAGATCTGGTGCCTTCTTCTGGCAAGCAGGCATACATGCAGGCAGAACACTGTATACATATTAAATAAATAAATATTTAAAAAATAAAATAATATAAGTAAAAATTGTTTTATGTCTTGTTTTTGTTAATTTGGGTTTTTTTGTTTGTTTGTTTTTACAAAAATCCATATCTAAGCCATTTATTTATGGGAAAGAGACTTTAATTTTGGCTTTTAAACTTGATGAAAGCAACCGTCATCTGGGAAGACAGAATACCTATTGAGAGCTTGTCCAGATCATATTGGCCTCATGTCATTGTTGTGAAAAGTTATGATAATTGATGACTGACTGGAGTGGGAGTGGAGTAGACTGTCCATTGTGGGAGACACCACTCCCTTGGTAAATGAAACGATACGTGAAACTTAGCTGAGCGTGAGCCAGTTACAAATCTCCCTCCATAGTTTCTCCTTTAGTTTCATTACTAACTTTTTTCTTTGATGGAATGTGAGCTGAAAGTATAAGTCCTCTCTACCTGGCTTTTATGCTCAGAATTATTTATTATACAAAAAACAAAGCAAAACAAAAACACCCTAGAATAGCACACTTTAGCAGTTAATTTTGACTTACTAAAAATATCCATGAACATGTACTATAACAAAAACAACATTTTCCTCATGAACACTCCAAAAGCATACAGATAATTCTATTATGGACTGTTAAGAGAAAATAGTTCTCGGTATCCAAGTAGTTAGATACCTAATTATTTCCCTTGTGCCAAATTTAAGGCTAAACCGTATCTAATCAATGGCTTTGATGATACTTTCTCTGCTCATCACTTTCCAAACAGGCATAGGCTAATTATAAAAATTAAGGTATGCACAAAATGGCCTTGAGCCATTTCCTTCAGCCTCATGAACTCTAAGTTAAAATACATGCATGGGATGTATCATTAATCCACAAAAACTTATTATCTCATCTCTACCAGCTCCAATTAGTTCTAAAATATTAGTCATTTCAAAAAATCATAGCACTCTCAAAGACTTATCTTTCACTCTCAGCCTCTTTCTATTTGTCTATCTCTCTGTCTATCTACCTATCACTTGTGTATCTATGTATCTATCTAACATCATCATCATCTATCATCTATCTATTTTCTATATCTGTTCAAATGATGAATGTAATCCACAGTTAGTTTGGACATTGGAAATTAACCATCAATTTTAAACACTTCAGAATCATCATCCAATGATTATTTCTGCCTTTCCTCTCTGTGCCTCTTTCACCACTAAATGCTCTATATATCAACAGAGTAAGAACTTTTTTAAAAAATCTATGATGACATAGTTATTTTTCCTTTTAGCATAGTGAATAAATTGCAAGCATGGTGGTTCAAAGAGTTTTAAGGCACTGTTCCTGTCTCCCTGTTCAGCCTGTTCTCTGAGTATTTTCTAATTACTTTCAATTCACTATTAATTTCACTCACCCTACGATACCTACCTGGTTAGTGTTTTCAGACAAAATGTAATTAAATGTTTACATAATGTTAGGAAAAGCAGAGCAATCTATATGTCTATATATAGTCTGTCTTGGGCAGTAATTGAAACCTCTCTCCAGTATCCATATCTAATAGAAAGTAAAGTTTCTTCATCAATGTGACTTAAAAATAGACCACGTCTTAAGAAAACCCAAAAAAGATTTTCAAGCAATGATCTCTTTGTGCTTCCCATTGCTCCGCCCCAAGGTGCTACCTTCTAGAGCAACTTCCCATAGTATTTAGCATGATCTGTTTTAATTACCTGCTCACCTCTACAATGCAAAGATGTTCTTCACAATGGAAATTTCATTGTACGATAGTTGACAAGGAGTGAGTAGAAAGGACCTCTTGACAATTAAAAGCATAATACTATGATAATCAGACTTTCAGATGCCATACAAGAAAATAATATACCCACTAAGCATTACTTACAGTGTTAACAAATAAAAGCCATCTATATTGTGTGTATTATTCATCATTCAAACATTTGAACAATAAATAATAGAAATAATGTATGTTACATGCATGGTAATGTAACACCCTAAGAAAATATTTTTAAAGAAAATATAAATAAAGTCATTTAAAACTTATTGCCTCTGGAGTGATAGTGGATGGCAGCTTTTGGAAAGAGTGAAAGGGTTGTTATGACAGAGAAAGGTGTAAAATAATTTTGGAAAAATTATAGTATATCTTCTAATTCAAAAGTAGAAAAACACATGTAATCTAAAAAAACCTGTGATGATGAATTAATTACTATTTAAAATAGTATACCTAAATAGAGGCAATACACACACACAAGAGCAAAGGAAGTTTAGTTTAATACAGAGAGATTTGGGGATTTTTTTAAAGCATCATTCAAGGACAAAGTTGACCTTATAGAGTAATAAGGGTTATCCCAAATTCCGTGCCAAATATGTACTTATAATGACTATAAGTGAATTCAGATACAGTATATTATTGTTGAGAAGGAAATAAAATCACAACTTTTTGGATCTCCATCATCACTGAAAATTTTTAAGACAATTATTTGTATTTGGATTCTTGCTTATCCTTTCAGCGTTGACAAATCTGACTTAAAGTATGCAGTTATTAGAAACCATGTGACAGCTGTGTCATCAAGAAACATTATTCAAAACAATAATAAGTTATACACTGATTATAAATTATATGGTCACTATCTTAAGTTAATGTAGATGAAAATGTCGTATTGAATGATTGGTAGAAACTGGACAAGTGAAAAATATATAAAATCAACTTCCATTGAAAAGATGTCTCTTAAATCACATCATCGGTACTATAGCTTTTCATGAAATCTGCTTTGTGCTGGGGACGGCATCTAATTAAAAGCAAAACAGCAATGAAGACTTGTACCACAAACCAAAGGTGTCAATGTGCCCAAACAGCCCTAGAAAAATTGTCTTCTGTGGGAAAAATTAATATTAGTTTGTATGTGTAGTGGTAATGTGTATTCATGTATGTTTCAGGTGGTGAAAATGTACAATAATCAAAGGAGTTTTAATATACATCTCTTGAAATATAGCTCACAATATACAAATTTCACAAGCTTTAAACTCATGATTCATGTGGATTTTTTAATTAAGAAAATGGTATACACAAATATGTTCTAGTGATATTTTCTAAAAATTTAATAGTATATTACATTTGAATAAATAAAATCAGTGTCTGCCAAATAACTAATTATAAGATGATAGAAGTCCAATACATTTGCTATGATTTGGCTTTGTTTCTTAATTAAGATAAGAAAATGGTAAATTATTTTAAAAGATCATCCTACATCTATTCAAAAACACAAACAAATTCAAAAGCCAATATGTTAATCTTTGGACTCTCAGGCTGACTTATACAATATGGAACATCTCTTTCACGGTAGTGATAAGATTTTCCATTAACAAAATATCATCTGGTTGGTTGAAAGAATGAGTCTTTCTGGATGCTATCAGCAGTGACACAAATCAAACAGGAATTCAGAATTGCTCCTCTCTCTTACTTGTAGGGTAAACCATGAAGTTATAGATTGGAGCACCTTATCAACTGTCAGAAAGATAGACGGAAATTTCTGTTACTTCAAGAGCTTAATCTGTCTGCTGTCAGGATGAAATTCCATGTTTATCCCTATCCCTGCTAGCCCTGCCTTCATTTAAGTTTTTCACAGTAGATTATTTACAATTCATTTAAAAAATAAGTCATTTCTTATTTAAACAGTTTATATCATTTTCCTATTAATTTATTTGCTTTGTTGTGGCTTTACTTTTTGATAAAAAGTCTTATTTGAGAATGAAAGGAATAGTATATCATATGCAAATTATTTCTAAGACTTTTATGAAAAAATATAAAACAGAATAAAAATAAAAACCAGTTAAGCTTTTTTAATGCCCAGGAATTTGCAATCTTTGGGATACCTTTACCAATTTATACTTGGAACATAGTATTTAAGCATGTCTGAAACAAAATTTTCCCAGTTGCCAGAGTCATGAAAACAATTCTCTAAGTAACAATATAGAAATCTCAAGTTGGACCAGTCATTGTTTGGCCATTCTTCTCACTTTTTGCTCCATAGTTATCCCTGCACCTCTCATGGGCAGGAGAACATGTGGGTCGAATGTTTTCTGGCTGGATAGGAATCTTCATCCTTTCATTCGAAGTCTTGCCTAGTTACAGAAAGTGGCCGTTTTATTTTCATATCCCCTGTTGCTTGGAGTCTTAGCTAATATCACTCCTTTATATTCCTGGAAGTTTCCTAGATTTCTAACTTGTCTCAGAGATACCACTCCATTGACCTCAGGACTTCCTCCATGTCACTAGACAGAGCACCCTCCTGACATTATTAATACTGTTGTACTTGCAGACCGGAGGCTAGCATAAGTGTCATTTGAGAGGCTCTACCCAGCAGTTGATGAAGACAGATGAAGAGATCCACAGCCAAACATTAAGCAGAGTTTGAGGAATCTTGTGGAAGAGGGGAGGGGAAGAATTGAAAGAGAGTGAGATGTCAAAGACACCATGAAAACTAACAGAATCAGCTAGTCTGGGCTCAGAGTCACAGAGTTGACTCATGGAAACTAAACCACCAACCAGAAAGCATTCATGTGATGGACCAAGGCTCCTTATACATATGTAACAATGTCCATCCTGGTCCTCATGTGGGACCTCCTAACAGCAGGAGCACCATCTGTCTCTGACTCTATTGCCTGCCTTTGGAAACCTTTTTCCCTAAATGGATGATCCTGTCTAGCTTCAGTTGGAGAAGGTGATTGCAGTCCTACTAGAACTTGATATCTCAAGGCAGGCTGACATTAGTGGGGGAGGGAGTCGCATCTTCTCTGAGAACAAGAAGGGATGGGAGGAGCAGAGAGAAAAGGAAGGGGAATGTTAATAAATAAATTAATAATAATAAAAAATATGCCAGCACTCAGGGAGGCAGAAGTATGCAGATCTTCATGAGTTTGAGTCCAGCCTGTTCTACAGAGTGATTTTCAGAACAGTCAAGGCTACACAGAGAAATCCTATCTCAAAAAATCAAATCAAACTAATAGAAAACAAATAAACAACAATAAAAAGCAGCAAAAAAACTGAAAAAAGAATATAGAGTTCAATTTTAAATGTCAACCTTACCTATAGCTACGATAAGGTATTTGTCCCTTATGTTTGTGCAGGTATTGTATCATGCAGTGCTCAGCACTACGGAAGACTTCTGACTGATTTCTTTTCCTTCCCCAGTAAAGTCTGTCAGAGAATGATGAAGGAAGACACAGTTTGGAATATTGTTGAGGCTTGCTGGTGGTTTTCATGGCTGTAATTTCAGTTAGGTGTTCTTTCTGAAGGAATGAACTCCAGAGTAATAGAGCTGGACATCCAATGTCCTTGCTGGCCTCCACATGCATAAACATGTGCATATACAGCAGTCATATGCCAACAACAAATCCTCCACCCCCAACAAATATATATGTGTGCAGGGAAGTGGTTTGGGCCTTATGATAATTGCATTCTTACGTAAGTGGTGTATGTATATAATTCTAACTTCCCATTTTTATTGTAAGATTGATCACCCACATTCTATGCTTGTAAATTTATGTTTAAATATATATCAGAATGATACAGTTGTTTGTTAGCAAATGAAATGCTGAGAAGCAAAACAGAACACAGCAGTAATTATTCAAATATGAGTTTCCTTCCCTACCAGATGCCAACACAAGAGCAATAGCTTCATTAGTAAAGCTAACCAAGCCTTAATGTACTAAAGAAAACAAGTATCTTTCTTTGTTTCTGCTAACTTCAGATACAAAGTGATACAAACTGAAATCTAGGTGAAAGAGTCTGGTATTGTTGCATTCCCTGAAAGAAATAAAAAACATTGGTTACTTCTCTTTCTGATATTTACTAGGATAATATATATATCATGCCTCAGGGTTAAGGAAATCTTTCGTGAATTCAATACAGAAAACATGTCATGTAACTGAAGAAGAAGAAAAATAAATGAAATATACTTTCAGAAAGTTACTGTATTTGGACTGACACTATTTCCAATGAGATCATAGAATAATAATCCCCTTATAACAGGAGTAAGAAACCTCCTTTTGATGGTTTGTCAAGGTATTCTAAGTGTATCCAAGAACAACATGGACTGTTAGTGTAGCCCTTGGCTGTCACTCAGGGGTTGAAATTAAGTACCTGTTATAAAAATACCACATACTTAAGGCATATATTTGGGAATATTCCAACTGGATCTACTTGAAATCCAAATCCTGTGCTTTAGCTTCCACAGTACCAGAAAATAGGACACAAGCTGACAAAGGAAGGGGACAATTAAACAGTTTAACAAATGCAACATCTAGGAATCATTAAGAGGATGAGCACTACAAGATGTCTACATAGGTACAATAAGTGGCACTCACATGTTGTTAACCAATAACAGCTAATTGGATTTAAATTCACTCATAGAAAGGGAAAATAATTCCTGGTACTAGAAACTTAGCCAACTTTCCAGGGCTAGTATTGTCATGAACCATCAAAATGAAACTACCACTGTCACTATTCTAGGAGAGCACAATTCTTCCAAACTAAATAATAAATCTTATTCTTAAGCCCATAGGTAAGTGTTACTATGTCCATTGCCAAAAGCTTTGTTTACAGTAAGGGGATACCATTGCAGAACAACACACCAGAACATAGTACAGGGATCACCAGAAGTGCCCACAGTGGGCACTTCTACATCATAGCTCTGTAGTTATGTCTCAGGGGACATGGAAAAAAGAAGTATCAAGAAGAAAAAGTAGGTATGCTAGCATGGAAGGTCAAAAAGTATACAGGATCCAAGGCCTAGACAAATATCTACAAGCAACTGAAGACTACTATGATTTGGAGAATTTCTCTGTTCCAGAGATGAACTCCCTTCCTGATTATTCAAACCCAGTTTCAGATAATAGAGAATATTCAGAGCAACCCGTCAGTCATAAAGCTACATATATACAAACAACAAAAATGGACTCTACAAGCTATACTTATATATTTCTACTCACACAAAAAATGTCTGTGTATTTACATAATAATCTCAGAATAAAATAAAAGGGATTATCAGCGTGAGAGGGATGTGGATGAGTTTAAAGTTTGTGTTCTAATTTTATGTCATATAAAAATATAGGAAGAAATTAAATTCCTATTTTTTTGATAAAGAAAAACAGATACTTTCCATGCATGATGGGTGGAATACATGTTTCATAAGTGATTCTACTTGAAGAGCTTGGTTTACTAAGTATATAAAAAAAATTGAGGAGAAAAATGTCTTAGCAGCTTTAAAAAGAAAGACAAGTAGACAAAATTCTTGAAACTCACCTTTAAAAATATATAAACATTAACATTCTGGAATGGAAAATTGATCCAATTAGCTAAATGGATATGTGATTCTATTTTATTGAACAGAATGAAATGTTACCAGAACAATGTCCCTGAACATTTAAAACACAGGAAAGAGTAAGGACTTCTCAAATGCAACTGGATTTACCAGAAAGCTTTTCCATGCTTAGTATTGCTTTAGTTAAAGCCTGAAATTATTTAAAATGGTGTTTATTTTGCTGTTTGTTTTCTAGTCACTTTAAGTTTATCATGTCATTTATAGCTTTGGCTAAATATACTACCATAATGCCAGTGTTCTTGACACACAGCCATATTAACACTTACAATACGTATTTGGATTCATGAGAATAGATTCTAATTTTAGAAATAATAATACTATACTTTTGAATAATATGACATTGAAATCATTGACTAATATGGTGTATCACAATATTATAAAATTTACGTACATAGTAAGCAGGGTTGTATTTCTTATAACTTTCCCTTTTTTTCACTAAAAAGTTAACAAATTTATTTAGAGTTTTGTGGTATGAGAAGAACAAGAAAAACAAGAAGTGTGTAGTGAATAATTTAATACCATAAATGCTTTTTCTCTTTTTAGGGAATGGAAGTCAGTGTATGCTTAACAGCATTTGGATCCTCATAAGAAATGTTTTTCTTATCATTTTAGTTTATCCACACATATATCACTTCTGTAAATGATCTGAAGTGCAACCTCTTTCTAGTTCTCTAAATTGAAAGAAACATGTCACCATATATCAACTTTTTAAGTTGTTTTGGCCAGAATAGTGCTGAAGCATTACATTTCCCAAGAAAGAACCAAGGATTAAATCAAATCCACAACATCCATTTCAGTATTCACAGCACAGCTCTTCATGTAAAAAAAAAAAAGTAACAGACTTTTCCTATATAAAAGCATTATCAAAGAGTACAGAGTTTCTGTTATAAGAAATTTCAATTGTAGAACTCTGTTATACATCTTGGAAGGTGTCAGCCATGTTGATTTCATTGTTAAAATGACTGGGCAACAACACTTTTATCAAGACACCATACTGTTTACCTTCAACATATACAAACTTTGTCAATCAAACATTATAAAACTTAAAAGGTATTAAAGGAAACTCAGCCAAATATTTTCTTTGCTTTTATCATTGCTCTGATTTATCACCCCAACATGCACCGCCTGTTAAACATCTTCATTTACATATGTAAAATGATCTAGATTATATTGTCTTTCATTGAGACTAAATACAGGAAGCTGAGGCATAGTATATTTTCAAACTTCAAGTTAAAAACTATGGGTAAATTTGTATTGCAGAATAGTCGCTGAATCATATTAATGTATTAAAATGTCTTAAGATTTATTCATAAAGTACTTTTATGTACTAATTCATTTCATTCCAGAATAATACAGTTTCCTGAAAATTATTTAAAATTAGGTAGAATCATTTTGCCATTTATAAGCTGAGAATAGAAATAAGAATTGGGTTGTTCATATCCTGCAGAGTTAGTGACAGAGTAAAAATCAGTGTACACAATTATACTATGCTTCAAGATAATGGGAACGGGAAGAGAGTGCATGACTTGGGAACCAGGAAGGACCTTGTCCGGGAATGGACTTTAGGAATATTTAATATGAAAATATCACTTATTTATGTGAATGTGCCTTTTTTCTTTTAAAAAATATTGTATCATTGATTATGTGTTTGTGCATCCTGTGTCAGGTTCATGCAATCAGTCATCGTATAGGACAGAAGGCAGCTTCATTCTGCTGCATCTAGAATTATAAGCAATTGTTATCTAAGCCCATATGAGTGTTATTAACAGATCTTTTGTTCTCTGTAAAGACATCAGGCTCCACTCCTCAACTTAATATCTTATTAATTACAAGGTGTGTTGATCTTAGAGCCTGAGCTGTTGGTGTTCTGTTCAGGATGTTGATCAATGGCTACACTCTGCCAAGTCAGGACAAGGAAGTCCTCAGTAGTCCCTGCCTTGTGAATAAGTCTGGCAGAGATATTGGACCAGAAGCCTGAAGATGAGGATCCAACGTTATAGAGAATTTTGGGTGACTGTTCAGGCAGTAAACTGTCTCAGTCAATTTGTTCATTTTTGAAGCTACTAACCTGTAGCTTCAGGAATTTAAGTTTTACCCCTTCTCAAGTCTCTGAGGGGTATTGAAGGCCAGATAGTTTAGTTTTACAATCAAGTTTAGTTGGTTAGGGGATAAGTGAGTTAAGGTATTAGAGTTGAGATAGGATAAATACTGAATTTCACTCCGAAATTTAGACCCAAGACAGGAAATATGGTAACTTCAAGTTTGACAAATACAAATGGCCAACCCAATATGAATGTAATGTTTATAGAACTGATGATTGTCACATGGTTCTCCCTGTTTGTTTTATACGCGTGTAAAAAAAATAAATGTATATGAAAAAATAGTTACAAAGTTAGCTTAAATTCATTGGTATAGAAATTTGTATATTGATGCAAAATAAGTTTAATTTTGATATATTGGTATATAATTCAAATTTAAGATTATTCTTCACACACATTATATATATTTCTACTCTGATATGCATTATTGTATGCATATAACTAAATTATAATACAAGGTTTACTTCTAGTATTTTGAAAGTGCTATGGCAGGCTGTTTAGGATGATTAAGTAATACAAGTTAATTGTTAGTTGATCAAATCATGGTCATATCAATTACTAGTCTATTTTTTTCACAAGAATGTACATTCTTGGTTTAACAGGTAGATTTGATTCTATAGATTGATAAGGTAAAATAGATAAGTTCTTCAAAAGCCTCAGAGACTTACAGATTATGACATTTAAAGATGTCTTTACCATTTTAAAGGTTCTTTGACAATAAGACAGGTCAACTCATGGCAAAACCCAGCCTACCTCAAAGAAAAGCATCAATGAACCTCCTTATGGAGATGGCTTCAAATGTGACAAACAAGCCCCTGAGCAAAATGTCCTTGTTTTGGCCAGAGACAAAATTCTGCCTAAAAATGGGCAAGCATGGATACAGATTGACTTGATGGCCAAATCTGCCAAGACACGGTAAGCAAGTCCAAAACAGGTTCTGTCTCTTAAATATGTCCGTCTAATATATTGGGCCAGCAGGCTGAAAACAATGTGCTAATGTAATAGAGAGTTTTGGATGACTGTTCTAGCAGCAAACTGCCTCTGTGAAGTTTTCATTTTGGAAGCTGATAACCTATGCTTCTTGTCTACTCAGATAATCAATTTTATTTCTTGTCAAGTCTCTGCTGGGATTGAAGACTAGATAGTTTAGTTTTACAATTAAGTTTAGTTGCTTAAGGACTAAAGAAGCTTTTAGGTCTAGACATATGTCTTAAGTTGATAGAGATGAGATATGATAGATACTGATTTACACTCAGAATTTCAGACTCACTAGGATAGGAAAGATGTTTTCTGTAAGGTTGCAAAATACAAATAGCCAAAACACTATGAATGTAACACCTATATAATTCCTGATTGTGTTATGATTCTTTTTGCTGTAGATAGACCATTGTATATCTCTGTAATAATATAAATGTATATGTAAAAAAAGAAAAATAAAAAAATGGGCAAAAAGAACATTGACACTCTTAACTGCTTGGCACCTGTCATGTCCCAAAAGTGTTCTCTTATTTACTATGCCAGCTAAGTTTTCCTGAGCTATTTTTAAATTCCTTTGTAGCTTGAATATTTTCTATTCTACCGAAAACTTTAAATTCTGGCTTTGCACTAGACAATAGTTACATAATAGATTAGATCTCAAAATATAATACTTATTTACAAGGTAGGACACAGGAGCTTTAAACTTCACTTAATAAAAGTTTACTAACTCTTCTCAAAAAACATCATACATATTCTTCTCTTTTCGAGAATTTGAGAAGTAAATTTGCCTGTGTATGTGTACATATTTACAATGAACCATTCAATAAATATCAGGAATTTATTAACCCTAAAATGTTATCATGCCAATCTTTTTATCATTTGTTTTATTTATTTATTAAGTATTATACAGATTATATCTCAGTTGTTATCCCCTCATTTGTATCTTCCAATAACGGTCTCACTTTTTTTTACCTATTGCCCTCCCTGAGACCTGTGACAGAGGAGGACCTCCTCCTCCCCCATATGATCACAGCTTATCATGTCTCACCCAGATATCCCAGTTTCCTTTCCTCTGAGTGCCATCCGGCCTCACCACCAAAGAGACGTGGTCAAATAGAGGACACCAGAATTCATGTAAGAAGCAGGCCCACTCACAATCATGGAAAATGAGCTGTCCATTGGCTAGATCTCCACAGGGGGTCTAGGTTTACTGCATGCATTAGCCTACATAATCCCAGACAATAAAAGATCCTCTAGAGGAATCTTCATCCCTGCTCTCAAGTTGTACTCTAGAGGAACAGTAATTAAAATAGCATGGTACTAGCATATAAATAGCCTGGTTGATCAGTGGAATTGAATCAAAGACCCAGAAATAAATCCATACACCTATGGACACTTGATTTTTGATGAAGAAGCCAAATCCATACAATGGAAAAAAGGATAGCATCTTCAACGAATGGTGGTGGTCTAACTGGATATTTACATGTAGAAAAATGCAAGTAGATCTACATTTTTCACCATGCACAAACTCAAGTCCAAAGTGGATTAAAGACCTCAACATAATACAAAATACACTATATCTGTTAGAAGAAAAAGCAAGAAAGAGGCTTGAACTCATTGGCACAAGAGAAAATTCCAGAACTGAATTCCAGCAGGCCAGGCTCTAATGTCAAAAACTAATAAATGGGACCTCATGAAAATGAAAAGCTTCTGTAGCACAAAGGACACTGCCAATGGGACAAAATGACATCATACAGCCTGGGAAAAGATCTTTGCAGACACTATATCTGATTAAGGGCTAATATCCAAAATATATGAAGAACTTAAGCAACTAAACACCACCAAAACAAATAAACCTTCAAGTGGGAGGCGTATGGTAGAATGGAGAAATAGAAGGACCCAGAGCGTCCAGGAATCCCACAAGACTGGTGAATCTGGGGCCATGGAGGCCTGCACAAACTGCTGCCCTGACCAAGGAGCATGCCATCCTAGTATCTCTCATAGAAAAAGAATGTGAGATCTTGGAGCAAACGCCAAAGATGTTTTGTTGCAGACTCTGGGAAAGCTGTGTTCATGTTGATCTCATGTCCAATCTGGTTATGCTCCATTTACACTGGTTTGAGAACTCATCCTTGGAAACGTCTTTTCTTGTCTCTACAAGCATTAGAATTGATTGTTTTCTTACTTGTGGACTCCCTCAGGACTCTATAAAACCTCTGCATTTCACCTACTTATTTACAAATTGGCATTTTCATAAGTGAAGCATTCCACACAATTCATATCCATAACTGTTGTTCGTTCCAACTCTCCTTGCTATCTTTGCAGTTTCTTTATCCTACTGAAAAATTTAAAAGAGGTTTTTAAAGATATTGTTTCACTAAGATTATATATCCAATGATTGTGTTAATATTTTTATCTTAATTATTCATAGTTGTATTTCTCTTAACAGTATCTGGTTAATAACATTCACTCCATAAATTATACTAAAAAGCACTAAGCAATTGAGTTAAATATTGCAAACTGTATTTCACACATATGAATAAATATACTCTGCTGATATTTCCTATAATGAATTTCTAAAGCATTCTCTTAGATACAATAAAAACAAATCTCAACAAATAGATATCTTTGTCCTAAAATCATGTCGTGTTTATTCTCTTGTTTGCATCCACCTGTAGACTGTACTCTTCAAATCCAATATTCATTTTATGAAGCTTTCTCTTTCTACCCACTTTGGAGTTAAATTAGAATTTAGTTAGCAGGAAACTTTAGAATAAAGCAATTGTGATGAGGTAAAAAGAATATCAACACTGAAATGTATTTCTCAGCTGGACAGCAGCTCTTATTTACATAGCATATACCTGCCTCTACAGTGAAAAATTAGAGTGTTACTATCACTCAGTATTTTCATACATTTATTGTAATATTTTTGAATTTATTATTTTCCATAATCAATTTTTTTAAAGTTTGGGGAAAAGAAACAAATTATACACTATAATATATATGTTTTTAAAAATAATTGAATAATTTTTATAAATAATTGAAATCAAAATTAAGAAAATTATAAATCTTAAAGTTAAGGATACTATCTCTATGATTGTGCCCCTAATACAGAGAATTGTAAATAATCTTGAAGAGTCTAGATTCCATGGACAAGCTGAAGTGGAGCCCTTCTTCGACATGGCAATAATATTGCTGTGGGTAATTACAAGTAAAGGATAATCTCTTATGCTAGTTTAGTATTTATGATCCTCTATATACCTCTGATATGTATACACTTTACACATCATCAAGAAAACTTCGTTTGCAACAGATGGGAGCCACCACATAAAACCTTAACCTAAATTTAGATCGGAAGACCCATTGCTACTGGATACATCTAAAAAAAAAACAAAAACAAAAACAAAAAAACAAACAAAAAACTCACCTTTACCTAAGGCTCAGTGACCATGTGCAGAAAGGTCCCAGAAATATTCTCAAATCCAGAGGATAAGCCAACTTGCTGTGAAATGTGTCGCCTAGTAATGTTAGATTGTACACTCATACTCTGTCACCAACATGACTCCCAAAACATGAGCTGCATAAGCAATAGAACAATGGACATACCAAAGTGGATGAGGAAATCCTCATGAGACTCACAACTGCACAAAGTACTATAGGCCAAAGAGGAGAACTGGGAACGAGAGAAGTGGGCTCTCCCAGAAAAAGAAGGCACATCAACTGGGTGTCTAGTGTCAAATAGCCCTGAAAACATATGTACAGGGAATGTCATATGTTCTGGTCAGGTTACATTAAATAATGTACATATATGTATGTGATATATATACAAGTATACATATAAAAATAATAATTAATGCAAAAGAGGCCATGACTTGGAAATGAAAACAAGGTGAGTATATGGGAGATAATGAAAGACAGAAGAGTAAGACAGAAATGATGGAGCATATTATTATCTTAAAAGTTAAAAAAAATATTTTAAAAAGAATGAATAATTCACTTCCTTGCTCTCATATCACGTAGAATAGAGTGAATGAGGTTGTTTCCCTCAAAATTTTCCATGTTTCGATTTGACTTCCTTGTACTTTGTCAAGAAGGTAAGATTTAGAAGTATGCATGCTTTTCTGAGAAGTCCCCTAAGAAGAAAGCCAGTAAATTATCTCCCATAGTTGAGGACCATATGGGGAGCTTTAGTAATTTTGTAAATTCATTAATTCCTTTCTCATTTTCATTTTAGATTAGTGAAAGTTGCTGTATTCATTTTTGTGCTGTGTAGTGTGATGAAACATCAGAGAAAAGATGAAGATGTTCTTGAAATTTGTGCATAGTACTGGTTATATTTGGTAATTTTGTCTAAATTATGTGGTACAATGGAGTCTGGCAGCATTAAATCATCATCCGAATAAAGTCCATGTACTTCCTCAAAATATTCTAATTGAAGTGTGTGCTTTGTGCGAAGGTAGTTGAAAGCTACCATTAATAACTGTACATTTATTGAAGTTGACAAGATCTGCTCTTAGAACCGAAGGCTCTAACAAATAATGTGTTGCTTGAGGCAAGTGGGAATACACAAATTTCAGATATGCTGTGGCATGTCACAAACACACATGGAAATTAGCTTTCAAAGTGGTATGTCAACATCGATTTTCATAGCTTCGTAATATCTCTAATCATAACCAATGGGGTTAGACGAAAACACCTGCTGTTTTTTTCTGTTATTTGTTTGGAAAATTAGATTCAAAGTAGCATGACTACTGTATAACAGATCCCCACCCTGGGATAAAGTGTCCTCCAGTGTTCTTGCAATGTCAGGGGTTGGTGTAAACAGCATTCTAGAGAGATTAAAGACAATTTCAAATGAACACATTTGCATTACCTTTCTTAATGGGCTTTCTGACTCTAAAATCAAGTGAGTTAAATATGAGTCTTTATTTATGAAGTAGCTACCCGAAGAGAAATTCAGGATCAAATTATACCACAAAATGTTTGCCTATTTGCATATGAAATACCTTTAAATTCTCTCATGTTTCTTTTAGCTTAATGAATTTGAATACTTTATTCTTCAAATTTCTGTTAAATTATACAAACTCCAATTTTTCTACATGACTATAAAGGTAGTCTTGTAAAAAAAATTCTGACGGCAATGTTGAAAATTAATTCAAAAATTCAAAGATAATTATTTATTTAAATTAGTTATGGTTGGGGAAGTAGAGATTTTTACATCTAGTATTTAAATTCTTCATGAAAAATATTGTTGACATATTCAGCATTTTACAGAATCTGAAAATCAATCTACCACTGTGTTGAATGTTAGAGCTAAGCCTCTCATGTAACTTGCCAATAATTATCTTGTTAAATTTTAATTATTATTAATCATACCTTCATATAAAGTCATATGCCACTAAGAATGAAAAAGCAGATGTAGAAACACTTAAAATTTGTTCATTATTTATACAATTCTTAATACAAATAATTATTGAAAATCTGAATGGATATGATGGTTAAACCTTTATTCATTTTGCCATGTGTATGAAATTGCCATTCTCATACAGGTGTGATTTTATTAAATAGTTTCACCCACAAATATTTTATTCCACACTTTTTACTTTCTTTTTCCACATTTTTAGTTGTATGTTTTTGAGGAAGATCTTGGAACTCATGTTATTTATGTTGGTATATTTTGAAAGAATTTCTCTATGTGTGTTAAATGATCCAGTGTCAATGCAGTATTTTAATTCATGAAACCATAATTAGTCTTCTGTCTCACAATAGAAGTAACAGCAATTTATAGGCAAGGATCACTTAACCTTAAGTCAGTATTCAAATATCTTTTATATTCTAAAAGGGTTTTTCTTTTTTCTTTAATTCTTAAAATTAAGGATTGAAACAGATCATATATGTGTTTTGTTAGGTTGTTACCAACTTTTAGGCTTTTCGAGTGATTTTTCTATTAGCCTTCCCCGGGCCATCTTCCTGTTTAAAGAAATGCAGCTGGGGGCTGGAAAGATTTCTCCGTTGTTAAGCCCGCTGGCTGGTCTTCCAGACAAATTGGGTTCAACATCCAGCACCCACATGACAGCCCACAGCTATCTGTAACTATTCCAGGGGTGCCAGCATCCTCATTCCCATGTACACCCAGGCAAAACACCAATGCACATAAAATATAAATAAATATACAAAAAAAAATAAATCAACACATAGGTAAATTGAGAGAGAAATAAGAAAGAAAGACAGACAGAAGAAAGGCAGGAAGGAAGGAAGGAAAGTAAAGGAAACTGGTTTTGTAAAACTGCCCATTTGAGGGCTTAGATTGTTAGATACTTATGATTTTACTTGCTCCTCTGTTTCAAATTAACAACACAGAAAACATAAATTTACTGAGATCTGAATCCATTCTATTTTTGGAGGAGAGTATGAAATGTTCACTAATGATGAATTCTTAAAATTTGTTTTATTATTTTTAATTTTTATTATTTAATTAATTTATTCAGATAACATCTCAATTGCTTTCCCCACCCATTCCTTCTCCCTCCCGCTTTCACCCTATTCCCCTTCCCTAGGTCTATGACTGAGGTGGACCTCTTCACCAACTATATGTTCATAGGCTATCTATCAAGTCTTATTGATAGGTAAGACTAGAAACCTACAAGAACAACATCATGGTGGGTGGATCAGGGCCCAGGGGGTTCTGCTCAAACTATTACACTAACGAAGGACAATACAAGTAGTAAACATTGAAGCCCTACTCTGATCTATGCAATGTACAGGACATTCTCCACAGTTATGTGAGAGTGGGGACTGACTCTGACATGAACTCTGGTGCTCTGTATTTGACCACTTCCCCTTGGTGGGGAGGCCTGGTGGCATTCAAAGAAAGAATAAGCAGACTACTAAGATGAGACTTGATAGCCTATGACCATATAATGGGAGAGGAGGTCCCCCTCGATTTTAGACCTAGGAGAGGGGAATAGGGTGAAAGCAGCAGGAAGGGAAGAATGGGAGGATACAAACGATGGGATAACAGTTGAGCTCTAATCTGAATAAATTAATTAAACAAAAAGGGTGAAATATAAAAAGCATCAATAGCCATTTATTTATAGACAAAACATATTTTCTTTCTAAGGTAGTATTTGATTGAACAAATACTTTCACAGAAAGAAACATTTTTACATCTGGGGGGAAACATTAAGTTAAACTATGACATCTACGAGAGTCAACATTAAACTTTTGAGACTGCAGCACTACTCAACACCATTTAGCAAGGTAAGTCATATTCTCAGTTAAGGTGAAATATCTATGCAATGAAATCATATGTGGAAACGTGAATGATTCAGGCAAACCGCCAAAGCTGGAAACAAATTGTCTGGAGCTCTAGTTCACCTTGCTCACGGGAGATAGCTACTATCTTAATAACCGTACCCTGCATTTGCTCCATATAACTTAACTATGTGAAGATAATTAAGTTGCATAATAATATGAGCTAAAAACTAGACCAACATAATTTATATTTAAACTTTTAAATTTAAAAAGTCATGTATTTTAAAAGACAAGGATTTCAGACAGTAAATGAGTAACAGAACACTTGGCTGGAACAAGAAGACACCTGAGTATACTCTTTACTCATTCCTGCCAAGAAAGGAGAAATAACATATTAGGGGGGCGAAAAGATCAAGTCTTAATGAATGCCAGAAGATTTCAAATTTCCACAAAATGTTTTATTTAAATGTAATTGTGGAAGCAAAAAAAATTATATTTACATTTGTTAAATTATCCATTGCTTTGGCACCTCAAAGCGGGAATATATCTAAATAGAGACAAATTTTAAAGACTTCAATTATGGAAAACTAACGTAAGCAAATTTAATCTTTTAATGCTCATAGAGTTCTGTTTACATGTCCGCATCATTCTAGACATTATGATATGGAGACATTGAGAGTGAAAGCATTAGAACATAAATTAAAGCTTTTTAAATGTTCTTGCTACACTAGATATTAATAATTATACAACAAATGCAATATAAAAGAAAAACAAAATTAGGCTACTATGTACAGGAGTACTACAAATGTGAATTATGTATACTGAAAAAGCAAACGGTGGTAGTATACAATGTAGGGACAGATCAGTGACAGGCAATGTTAAAGCATAGTTATTATGGAAATCTCACATAGACAGACAATAAACAGTACAAGCCATTAATGCTCCCTGCCTTCCCCTGGCGCCTCTCTCCCTCAGTCACAACGGCAACATGCACAAAAACGAAGCATTCACATTTACTTTTGTTTATCCGTTGTTTTCATTGTCCACTCAGTACTTTCAGATTTTGACTTTTCTTTTTACGAAGACAATCTTGCATGTTTGCTAAAGCATGGATGAGTTCACACTATATTCAGCAACTTTTAAATGTAAGAATCTGCCTAGTTTATATGGCAGGTGACAGCAAAGAAAGATGCATGGATGAGAAAGCCACATGACAGTAGAAACAGACTGGAGCAATGATGCTGTAAATCATGAATCAATACAAATTTTAGAAACTACCAGTTGAAAACTGTTGAGAAATCAGATGTCTACTTGTAAAGCCACACAATTTATGACCATTACTTACAGCAGGCATTTATTGAAAATCTGCAGAGATTCTGTTGTACTAACAGGTTTTATATATATATATATATATTTCCTCCATTTATTTTTTAATTATTTGTTTGTTTGTTTTTTCTCCATTTATTTATTTATTTGCTTAATTCCTTTACACCCTAAACATAGCCAACTCCCTTCTTTCCTCCCAATCCTACCTCCCACCCTCTCCTCCCATTCCCACCTCGCCTTCCTCCCAGAGAAGGGGAGAGCCCCAAATGTTACCAGTCCACACTGGTGTCTCAAGTCACTGCAGAACTAAGCACATCCTTTCCCACCAGGGAGTGGCAAGGCATCCCATCTACAGGAAAGTGACCTAGTGGTAGGTAACAGATTCAGAGGCAACTCTTACTCCTATTATTAGAGGACCCAAAAGATGACTGAGCTGCATATTTGCTACATATGTATACGGGATCTAGGTTCAGTCCATGCAAGCTCCCTGGTGGGTGGCTCAGTTTCTGTGAGCCCACCTTATGGGAAAGGGATGATCACTGTCAATGCTAATGATACTCTGCTATGCTTGCAGACGAGTGTGTCTAGTGTAACTGTTTTAAGAGAGGATTCATTTTGACAGCTGATGGAGAAAGATCTAGGAAGCATTTGTAACTCTATTCCACTACGGAAGTCAATCACTGTGCGACCTTGGCTTCCCAGAACATTATTCCTGAGAGCTTCAACCTACAAGTCTTGCCTTTTGACACTGAGCATTTTTCTTAGGTAGTAGCACAGGCCAGTTCATCAAGGCAGCCACTAATCCATGGTGACTGGGATAGTGTTTACTGTCACAGAACTAAGGGACTGACTTGTTCATCATAATGCTTTGTTTGCTCAAATACTGTCCAACACTCATCCTTGGTTTTATTAGCTGTTATGAAACCTTTTTAACAACTAAAACATCCATTTGTCTGCCATTACAGGTAAAGGGAGTTAATGTTTTCATTATGTATGAAAATTCAAAATATAGTGATTCTCTTGTCTTGAATAATAAAATGCTTTTCTTTGATTCAGGAGACCTGTGTGCTCTGTCAATATTTGAAAGGTATCATAGGCTTACATATTAATTGTCAAGGAACAAAACAATCAAAATTAAGGATTCATTATTACTGAATTAATTATTAAAGTTACTTATTTCACCACACTCAATATGTTTAATTACTTTTTGTAAGTGTGGATTATACACACCTAGTATTTTTCTTAGTATGATGAGTAGTATTAAAAATTACAAGCAATAATAGCTTAAATAGCAATACATGTAGGTAGCACTACATTTTTTATGATGCTAAAATAAAGTGTCTTCCAGGCTCAACAGCACTGATACACATTCACTTACAGAGAATGACAGCATGCACCAAGCTTGAACAGGGTCAAGCCACATGGGTTCCAGCAATGAATGGGTTCTAATCCTAACCAGGAAACTATATCCAATTGACAATATACAAAAAGTAAAAAAGAGTTTCTAATGCCTAGCAGGAAAGAACAAAATATCCTGTTATGAATTATATTATTAAATTTTATTTTAAATAAAATTTGACACTGAAAGGAAAAAAAGAAAACATACATGACAAACAGAAATACATATATCTTTCTGTGTTAAGCTCTTAGTGAAATTGAAAATTCTGAAATTGCTGAAACTTCATTTTCACTATCCTGTATCTCACCACTCTCTTCTAAATGTTAGCTCATTAAATGTACTTCCATAACTTGGTTTAAATCATTTCCTTGTTTACATAGTTGTATGAAGCTATCAAACATTGCCTGAGTACTGGCCTTATGGCAATGGGTACACTGAATGAAGAATTTTCAAATTGTCCTCAGTTCTTTTATTGCTAGGACATTCTGAAGTCATTTAAAATATCTAAACACTATATGTAGTTTAGGCTCATATATCCCTAAATGAACCTAAATTTTTAGAGCTGGTGGAACATTCTCGTAGTACAGAGAAATTCACAAGATATAGGATCTGCTTAGTGAATATTTATTGACAGTGAAAATGACAAAAATGATACATTATGGCATTTAAGTAAATCATTCCAATTTAAATAGCTGGAAACCATTTTAGAAGGCTCATTTATCTATTGTACGCATTTAAGAGACAGTTTTGGAGCACAAAGCACCATGTGCAACCCTGCATAGACAGATTAAATCGGCAACATTTTATAGCTTATTCCAGAAAGTGGAGATCTAAAGATTGATGTTAGAAGCAGAGGGGAGACAGTAGTTGTTTCATCCAGTTACTGTACGTTTTCATAAGCTAACTCTGCAGTAAAGGAAAGCCCAAATTAGTGTTTATATTTAACTAAAACCTTCAAAGATTCAGGGATTGGCTTCTTGAACATCAGGAGAAAATATATTCCACAGAGTGTCGTGAAGGTGACTAAGAAAATTAATTAGATCAGCATTCACAAAGTGCCATGAGTCAGACAATCATGGAAATTAGAGCAGGATAGGACCTTGGAGATCACCTTGTTCAACACCTTCATTTGGCAGATGAGGAAATTGAAACCAGATTGGCAAGGATAATTTCCCAAGGTCGCACAGATAATTAGAAGTAGAACAAGGCCTCAGACATGAGTATTCACAGTCCTAACTACAGTCCTTGCAATTGAATAAAGGTCACATTACTTCAAGGTTTAAGAAGGAAATTAGGATATAGATCTCAGATTATATGTGTTATTCATCTTACTTTTTACTTAATTTAAAATGATTTCAAGAGGTTCTCACTTCCTCTTGGACAGTATGTCATACATTTCATTCTAATGATCATTAGATGTTGATAATAAACACATACGAACCGTGACTTAGATAGCTAGTCGAAGTACCTATTTGCTTTTCTGAAAGTTCATCTGACTATATCTCAGTGATTTTTCTGTATTTCAAAAAATGAATCCAATGCCTTAAAAATAATATAAAATTACATTGGGGTGAGACATTGTTTTGTAATATTTGTCTGTAATTTACTTTCAGTATCACCTGAGGCCAGTCAGGCCGTGGGCACTTTTTCTAACCTTTTTCTGCAGTTACAGTTGGCTAAGGATAACTGAAGGTGTCTACATGGAAACTAGTACAAAGTAGTCAGCTTAGGACCGTGTTTTCACAGAAAAACTGAATTGAAAGAACTATAGTGGCAGGTGAAATCCCTATTACATGCTTTAAGTGTTCACCCATGTTCTGAAGACCTCAGGCAAAAGGAAGACGAATGTAACTCCCTAACACAAGAACCAACTTAACAGCCATTAAGTGCTAGTCTTTCATAAGAGTGATATGTCTATCTGCTCATATTAGCATATGAGTCCTTTTCTTAACATGTTAATGCATGCTCAAAAAACCACTGAGGTGGACTTGACTAGGGCAATTAAGTGTTACCAGAAGACAATGATACAAACAGGATATTTGATTCAAGACCAAGGCTTTGTCTTCATGCTAATGATAATTATTTCAATTGAAGAATATTGACGATATAACAGCATGCTTTTATTATTGTTTTGTATAAAAACATAGATTTAGTTTTAAACAAATATTATGATTTATCTGTTTTGTTGTGTTGTCTTACTTCTTCGCCTTGGGTCCAAGTGGCAAACTGGCAAATTATAGAGAAAGCAATTCCATCTCTCTGTGTCCAGACTTCCTTTTGAAAAAAATTATTATGATTTATTCAAAATACATCCTGATTGTTATCCCTATATGTGAGCTTCCATATGATTGGGGAATGGAGGGATGGTATTGGTTGCTCTTCCAGAGATCCTGAGTCCAATTCCCATGAAAAAAGACCACCCAAATATATAAAATAAATAAATAAATCTCTTAAAATCATAACAAGTGAAATGTGATATAATTTCAATTGCAACTCACATTATTTGTAAATAAAATTTGTTTTTATTACTTACTATTCTTTGTTATATTATTGTGGGTGAATCCAATTTAAAACAACAAAAACAAAATGGGGTGGTTTTGCCCATATCAGAAGGATCTCAGATACTCAAAAAATAATGTGCCATGAAAATCAATTTTCTAGAACATGTGATACAAAGGGTTATTGAAGAAAATATATGTTAAATATAATTGGTGCTTGGAAAACATTTACAGTATCCACTTATTTATGAAGGCCTGGCATATGTTGAAAAAACTGAAATCATTATGTCACTATGAATTTCACAATAGCAAGTAAAGTTTAATATAATTCAATATCTTTTTTGATGTGCCTGAGTATGGTTTCATAAGACTAAACAGTTGAGAGGTCTGATTTAATTGGCTAAGCCTACCATGCTTGTACAGAACAGATGGAACATAAATTTCACTGTGATTTTATTTATAAACACTTCAACTCCAACCAAAACACAAGAATAAAGATTCAGTTTTGTTTGATAGTTCCATTTCCCAAATGTCACTCCTTTACTGTCATCATAGAAGGGTGACACCTTGTTAGGCACAGAAGTGTATGTGCGTGTGTGTGAATGTTGCCAGCAAAGCTTTCCCCTTCTCTACCTCCCTTCAGACGGTTTCTTCTATATAAACTAACTCTGAAAATAATCTTGCTTATGTAGTAATTTAAAAATAACATAGAAGTGCCTTTTAGGAGGCAAATGATAGCAATTTTATTGTCTACTAGATGAAGAGTGCATGGAGACACATATTTTCATCCATCTACATTCAAATAAGCACTGCACCATAATTTCAGTTTGCACTGCTACATTATTCATTGGTTTGGGGGATACTTGTAATTCATGTAGTAGATAATTACAGCATTATGTTCTTTTAAATGCTGTTAAAAATCCAGGTGCAGTCTCTGAAAACTGAAGACAATAAGCCAATCTGTGTTTAAAATAGCATGCTTATTGTGATATGTGAGCATGTTATTGATAAAAAAAAATGATTGACACTTAAAATCTGCAGGATGTTAACAAACAAGAGGTTGTTTGTAGTTACCTACTTAGCACTACTCTATACTTCTTTAGTATGTCCTCCCAAGATCCAAACAGTGTTTATAAAGTTATGTTAACTGTATTTTCAATTTTTAAATATTTTATTAACTTATTCACGTTACATCTCAATTGCTATCCCATCACTTGCATCCTCCCATTCCTCCTTCCCTCCCACTATCCCCCTACTCCACTCCCCTATGTCTGTGAATGAGGGGGTACCTCCTCCTCCTGTAGAAGCTTATAGGGTATGAAGTCTTTTCTTGGTAGCCTGCTATCCTTCCTCTGAGTGCCACCAGGCCTCCCCATCAAGGGGACGTGGTCAAAAACGGAGCACCAGAGTTCACGTGAAAGTCAGTCCCCACTCCCCACTCAACTGTGGAGAATGTCCTGTCCATTGGCTAGATCTGGTAGGGGTTCAAAGTTTACTGCATGTATTATCTTTGGCTGGTGCCATAGTTTGAGCAGAACCCCTGGGCCCAGATCAGCCCGTCGTAATGTTTTTGAAGGTTTCTAGGACCCTCTGGATCCTTCTATTTTCCCTTAGCCCCATGCTTCTCTCACCTGAAGTCCCAATAAGATGTCCTCCCTCTCACCCACTTTCCTAATAAGTGAAGACTTTCATGGGGCATGCCCCTTGGGCTAGTGTCCAGATATAAGTGAGTATATACCATTTGACTCTTTCTCCTTCTGGGTTAGCTCACTCATTATGATCATTACTAATTAAATCTATTTGTCCACAAATTTCTGGAACTCCTTGTTTTTAATAGCTGAGTAGTAGTCCATAGTGTAAATGTACCACAGTTTCTTTATCCATTCTTCTACTGAGGGACACTTAGGCTTGTTTCCATATTCTGGCTATTATGAATAAGGCCACCATGAACATGGTTGAGCATATGTCCCTGTTGTGTGGTGGAGCATGTTGTGGATATATTCCAAGAAGTGGAATAGCTGGGTCTTGAGGAAGCCCTATTCCCATTTTTCTGAGAGAGTGCCAGATAGATTTCCAAAGTGGTTGTACTAGTTTGCATTCCCACCAGCAATGAATGAGTGTTCCTCTTTCTCTACGTCCTCCCCAGGATGTGGTGTCACTTGAATTTTTGATCTTAGCTATTCTGATGGGTGTAAGATGGAATCTCAGTGTCGTTTTGATTTGCATTTCCCGGATGACTAAGGAGGTTGAACATTTCTTTAAGTGGTTTTCAGCCATTCGATATTCCTCTGCTGAGAATTCTCTGTTTAGCTCCAAGCCCCATTTCTCAATTGGGTTATTTGGTTTGGTGGTGTTTAATTACTTGAATTCTTTATATATTTTGGATATTAGACTTTGTCAGATGTAGGGTTGGTGAAGCTCTTTTCCCAGTCTGTAGGCTGTCGCTTTGTTCAGTTTACAGTGTCTCCTGCCTTACAGAAGCTTCTCAGGCCTCATGAGGTCCCATTTGTTAATTGTTGACCTTAAGGCCTGGGCTGTTGGTGTTCTGTTCAGGAAGTTGTCTCCTGTGCCGATGTGTTCCAGGCTCTTCCCCACTTTTTCCTCTAACCTATTTAATGTCTCTGGTTTTATGTTGAGGTCTTCAATCCACTTGGACTTGAATTTTGTGCATGGTGGCAAATATTGGTTTAACTCCATGTTTCTACATGTAGACATCCAGTTAGACCAGCACCATTTGTTGAAGATGCTATTGTTTTATCATTGAATAGATTTAGCTTCTTTGTGAAAAATCAAGTGACCAAATGTGTGTGGATTCATCTCTGGGTCTTCAGTTCGATTCCATTGATCCACCAGCCTATTGCTGTGCCAGTATCATGCTGTTTTAATTACTGTTGCTCTATAGTACAGCTTGAGATTGGGTATGGAGGTTCCTCCAGTGGATCTTTTATTGTATAGGATTGTCTTTTCCTATTCTGGGCTTTTTATTTCTCCATATGAAGTTGGGAATTAATCTATCAATGTATTCAAAATATTTTGTAGGTATTTTGATAGGGAGTGCATTGAATCTGTTAATTGCTTTTGGTAAGATGGGCATTTATACTATGTTAATTCTCATGATCTACGAAGATGAGAGATCCCTCCCTCTTCTGATGTCATCTTCAATCTCTTTCTTCAGGGACTTAAAGTTTTTTTTCAAACAAGTCCTTCACTTGCTTGGTTATAGTTACTCCTAGATATTTTATGTTGCTTTTGACTATTGTGAAGGGTGTAGCTTTTCTAATTTCTTCCTCTGCATGTTTGTCATTTGTTCATAGGAAAGCTACTGATTTTTGGAGTTAATTTTGTATCCAGCCAATTTGCTGAAGGTATTTATCAGCTGCCGGAGTTTTATGGTGAAATTTTGGGGGTCACTTGTATACACTATCATATAATCAGCAAATAGGGATAATTTGACTTCCTCATTTCCCATTTGGATCCCCTTGATCTCCTTTTGATGTCTTATTGCTCTGGCTAGAACTTCAAGAACTATATTGAAGAAATATGGAGAAAGTGGGCAGCCTTGCCTGGTCCCCGATTTTAGAGGAATTTCCTTGAGTATCTCTCCATTTAATTTGATGTTGGCTAGTGGCTTGCTGTATATAGCGTTTAATATGTTTAGATATGGGCCTTGTATTCTCAATGTCTCCAGAACTTTAAACATGAATGGGTGTTGGATTTTTTCAAATGCTTTTTCTGCATCTAAGAAGATGATCATGTGGTTTTTCTCTTTAAGTTTGTTTATATGGTGGATTACATTGGTGGAATTCCATATGTTACACCATCCCTGCATGCCTGGAATGAAGCCTATCTGGTCATGGTAAATAATGTCTTTAATATGTTCTTGTATTCATTTTGTGAGAATTTTAGTGAGGATTTTTGCATCAATGTTCATAAGAAAAATTGGTCTAAAATTTTCCTTTTTTGTTGGGTCTTTGTGAGGTTTAGGTAACAATGTGACTATGGCCTCACAGAAGGAATTTGGTAATGTTCCATCCATTTCTATCTTTTGGAGTAGCTTGAAGAGAATCATTATTAGCTACTCTTCAAAGGTCTGGTAGAATTCTGTGCTGAACTCTTCTGGGCCTGGGCTTTTTTTGGTTGGGAGACTATCAATGATTGCTTCTATTTCTATAGGTGAAATAGGGCTATTTGATTTGTTTATTTGTTCTAGATTCAATTTTGGCAAATGGAAACGATCAAGAAAATTGTCCATTTCTCTTAGATTTTCAAATTTTGTGGTACAAATGCCTTTAAAGTAGGTTCTTATGATTCTTTGTATTTCTTCAGTGTCTGTATTTATGTCTCCCTTTTCATTTCTCATATTGTTGATTTGGATAGTGTTTCTCTGCCTTTTAGTTAGTTTGGCTAACAGTTTGTCGATCTTGTTGATTTTCTCAAAAAACAGTTCCTGGTTTTGTTGATTCTTTGAATTGTTCTCTGTTTTTAAATTATTGATTTCAGCCCTGAATTTTATTATTTCCAGACATCTACTCCTATTAGGTTTTTCCAGTTCTTGTTTTTCTAGGGCTTCCATATGTGTTGTTAAGTTGTCTATGTGGGATGTTTCCACTTTCTTTCTAAAGGTGCTTAGTGCTATGAATTATCCCATTAGGACTGCTATAGTATCCCCCAAATTTGGGTATGTTGTTCCTTCATTTCCATTGAATTTCAAGATGTCCTTTATTTCTTCCCTGACCCAGGTGTCATTGAGTAGAAAGTTGTTTAGTTTCCATGTGTGTGTGTAGGATTTTTGTTATTTCTGTTGTTGTTGAAGTCCAGATTTAGACCATGGTGATCTGATAGGATACAAGGTATTATTTCAATCATCTTGTATCTGTTGAGGCTTTCTTTGTGACCTATTATGTGATCAATTTTAGAGAAGATTCCATGGGGTGCTGAGAAGAAGGTATAATCCTTTGCGTTTGGGTGAAAAGTTCTGTAAAAATCTGTTATATCTATTTGGTTCATAACGTTGGTTAATGAAATTATTTCCCAGCTTAGTTTCTTTTTCAATGACCTTTACTTTAATGAAAGTGGGGTGTTGAAGTCTCCCACTATTAATGTGTGGGGCTCAATGAGTGGTTTAAGCTTTGTTAATAGTTCTTTTACAGATGTGGGTGCCCTTGAATAGGAGCATAGATGTTCAAAATTGTAATGTCTTCTTGCTTGATATTACTTTTGATGAGTGTGAAGTGTGCTTCTTGTCCCTTTTGATTAATTTTGGTTGAAAGTCTATTTTATCAGATATTAGAATGGCTACACTAGCTTGCTTCTTGTGACCATTTCCTTGGAATAGCTTCCCCAACCTTTCACTCTGAGGTAATGTCTGTCTTTGTGTCTGAGATGTGTTTCTTGAATGCAGAAGAATGTTGGGCCATGTTTATGCATCCACTCAGTTAGTCTGCGTCTTTTTATTGGAGAATTGAGACCACTGATGTTGAGAGATATCAATGACCAGTGACTGTTAAGTCCCTTCATCTATTCTGTTTGCTACAGTTAAGAGTTTGTGAGGCTGAGATTTTGCAATGGTGTCGTTATCTATTTCCTATGTAGTTTTGGTTGTAACTTGACTCTTTGGCGTGGAGTTTCCTTCTAGTAACATCTGTAAAGCTGGATTTGTAGATAGGTACTGTTTCTGCCAGGGAATATTTTGCTTTCTCCATCAATGTGTATTGATAGTTTCGTTGGGTATAGTAGTCGGGCTTGAAATCTGTGTTCTCTTAGGCTTTGCAGCACCTACCTCTGTCCAGACCCTTGTAGCTTTCATTGTCTCTGCTGAGAAGTCAGGTGTAACTCTGATAAGTTTACGATCATCTGTTACTCGGCCTTTTTCTCTTGCAACTTTAATAATTTACCTTGTTCTGTATATTTTGTGTTATTATTATTATGTGGTGGGAAAATTTTCTTTTCTGGTCTATTCTATTTGGTGTTCTGTAGGCCTCTTTTATGCTCATATGCATCTCCTTCTTCAGATTGGGGAAATTTTCCTCTATGATTTTGTCAAAGATATTTTCTGGGCCATGGAGTCAGGCATCCTCTCTTTCCTCAATACCTGATATTCTCAAGTTTCGTCTTTTCATGGTGTCCATGACCTTTTGGATGTTCTGTGTCATGAACTTTTCAGATTTAGCATTTTCTTTGAGTTCTATGATTGTATCTTCAAGTCCCAATATTTGTTCTTCCATTTCTTGGATTCTGTTGGATAAGGTCACCTCTATGATGCTTTCTTTCTTCTCTGAGGTCTCTTGATCACATTTTTCTTCTGTGTGTTCCTTTATCATAGATTCCATTTTTTTTTTCAGATCTTGAACTGTTTTATTGATTTCCTTCATCTGGTTGGTTGTATTTTTCTGAAAAATTTCTAGTGCCTCTCTATATGACTCTTTCATGTCTTCAACCCAATTCATTGCATCATCCTGCAGTTGTTTACATATTTTATTCATTTCTTCCATTATCATCTTCCTTACTAAGGACTCTTGTATTCCTATTGGGTTTTGGTTCTCAGGGTTGCTTTCATTGGGATTGCTGTGATCTGGAGATGTCAAACTGTTTTGGTTTTTGTTTGTGATTTTTCACTGTCCTCTTGTCATTTTGGTGTCTCTGATGTTGGGAGGTATCTTCTGGTGTCCTTGATTCATCATTGAGAGTGGATAGTTGGTGAATAATTATAGGCCACTTGCCCTTGCCTGTGTGGATCAGGGAGTTCTTCCCTGGAACTGGCAGGTGATCTGGTTTCCACTCCTGGAGATTTTGCTCTACACCTTAGGCTCTGGACTGAGTCAGCAGAAGTAGGTTTCTGTCTGAACCCTTTCACTTTACTGCTGTAATTCAGATCCGCTGTTTTGGGATGTAGAATAAGGTCAGCACGCGAGTGCTGTGGTTGGGTAGGTTGGTCCAGCTACCCATCCTTCCTGCTGCCTGGTAGCCATGACTTGAGCCAGGTCAGATCCTTTGAGCTGTACCTGCCTTTTAGCTCAGCCTCCAAACACTTCAGAGGTTTCCAGCCTCTCCCGAGAGCATGGGAGATCCTGGAGGGCCTGTAAGAGCTGATCCATTTAGGTTATGTCTGTTGGAGTGTGCAGGATCAGTATGAGGCAGCCCAGACACAGGACCGCTTCAGACCGCAGCAAACTCCGGGATGCCTGCACTTCCTGCCCCACAGTAGTCAGGACCCCACCTGGGTCAGACCCTCTGAGATGTAGCCACCTTTCAGCTAGGCATCTAGACAGTGCAGGAGTGGCAAGTCTCTCCCAGGAGCATGGGAGATCCTGCTGTCCTTGCGGAACTTGACCCAGTTAAATTCTGCCTGTTGCAGGGTGCAGGATCCATATTCTGTGGCTCAGAGACAGGATCATTTCAGACCTCCAAGCTGCCTACACTTCCCATTGGCCTGTAGCAAGGACCCTGCTTGGGTCAGGCCGCCTGAGCTGTAGTCGCCTCTTAACTCAGCGACTAGACACCACAGGGGTGTCCAGCCTCTCCCAAGAGCATGGGTAATCCTCCCAGGCCTGTGGGATCTGATCCTGTTAGGATCTGTCTGCTGGAGAGTGCAGGATCAGTATTAGGTGGCCCAGAGACAGGACCATTTCAGATCGCAGGCGGCTTCAATCGGCCTGCACTTCCCCTTCCTTCCTTCCCTCCCTTCTTCCTCCCACCCTTCCTTCCTTCCTTCTTTCCTTTCTTCCTTTAGATAGTGTATATTTCTGAGATGCAAGTGTTCTGAGTGAATAAAAGAGCTGGAAGATATAAAACTTTGATGAAACGCATCAATATTCACCTCAAAATAAAAGCTATCAAATTAATTTTTCTTCAGTCTTTTTCTGCTAATATTTCCTACCTTCATGTTGCTCAAAGAGCACTCAGGACTCTACAACTGACACAAAATATCCACGCTAAGAGTTTTTGTTTGTTTGTGTGTCTTATTCAAATTAACTGTTTCATAAAAACATTTCACTTTCCCACTTGTATGGTAGCTAGTCATATTGAGATTATCATTGAATATAATTAGTTGATCTCACTAACAATGCTTTATAATTTTAAAGCAGAAAAAAAAACTTGCTGTTAGCAGAACCAGAGCAAGGCAAGCTAGAGAACCTGGTGAATCCCACCCAGCACAAATTCCAAAACACTATATATGCTGAACAATTTATTTTGGAACCCATCAAAAACCATTTCAATTTTACATTAATTTTCTTAACTCTCTAGTTGTCATGCATTTTAGAATACCACCAATTAATTGATTTACAGCTGGGGATTGCATATTTCAGTTTCAGAAATCATTAACTATAGCTGATTTTTTCAGTGTTGCCCCATTTTTTTTTTTTTTTAAATAAGATGTTGCTGCCCGGATACCTGTGGAAGCAACTCCTCAAAAGTGCAAAATCTCTTTTTCTCAGTATTACAGAGTGGTTACATTGAACAAAACTATAAGTACTAGATGAGTATGGGGTAGTTTCCCATCCCTGCCTGAATTTTTTTTTTAACGTTCAGAGCTCTATTTCTCACCATTCTATATGATATAATGTATTATGGAGGGTCTGAGGAAATTTAGATGTACCTCCTAAAGGGATACATGAAAATATAGATGATGTAGAATGTACCATGTTCTTTAATGAGTGAAAGTCACACTCTATTAGTTGAATAAATTTAACACTGTTGAAATATATGTGAGGTCTCTGTGTCTGTCTCTGTCTCTGTCTCTGTCTCTGTCTCTCTCTCTCTCTCTCTCTCTCTCTCTCTCTCTCTCTCTGTGTGTGTGTGTGTGTGTGTGTATGTGTACTTTGTATATGTCAGTATAGATGTATAAATTCTGAAAATTTAGAAACAAGAAATGACAAAAATGGTGAAAATTAAGGATAAAAGGTGGCAAAAGAATATAAAGAATATATAAGAGGAAAAGAAACTGAATAGATCTTTGCAAGGATGACTATGGGTAAAAGGAGTATGGGAAAGAGGAGGAGGGGGGAGAATCTAAAAAAAAAAAAACCCACATAATTCATTAAAAATACTACATGTTTGATATGGGTCTGCACCAAGTCCTTTACTATATACTGTACATTACACTTTAGCATTTTTTGAGTGTGTGTATGTGTGTGTGTGTGTGTGTGTGTGAGAGAGAGAGAGAGAGAGCGCACAAGTGAATATCATAATTGCTATACAACTCTTTTCCTTTTGCTGTTTTGCCTTCTTGAAAATTGATGTGATAGATTTTATCTAATTACATTTCATTTTGTTATATTTTGTTGTTATCCCTTTGAAGCTTGTTATTTCCTAATGAGATACAAAAAAAAAAAAATAGAGTGCATCTAGATGGGAGGGGAATTGTGGAGGAACAGCCAAACAGGGAGGAGTAGAGGGAGGGGAAACAGTAAACAACTTCCTTAAGTGTTAAAGTCCAAGGGTGAGGAGGGCATCTCTCCAAGGTCCACACAATCTCAAGGCAGATGAATGGCAGGGCCAACACTTCCATGCTCAGAGGCTTAGCCCTCTGCACTGGCTCACCAACACTTGTGCCAGCAAAATGAGCTCTATTGTGTTGCTCAGGAGTGGTGCAGGGCCCACTCTCTTGCGTAGAGCAGGTGATGAGACATTGGGTCAAGTATAAATCTACAGTATTCATATCATAAATTTTAAGCATACAATTATATAAATAAAATATAAATACTACTTAAATATAAGTCTATATAATAAATCTATAAGTATATTTATACACATATATATTATGAGGATATGTGTATATATACTTAGGGAGTTCATTTATATAATTATAACTACCTACTTATTCAAAGCAAATATTCTCACAATGTAGACAGATAGATAGGACTTACATGATATTTGAAATGAAAATCTTTCTGTCACTCCAGTTAAACCCTCCTCCCTAGATGGTAAAGTAGGGGAAAAACAGTGGTGAGAGGAAGGGTAGGTAGCACTAACAATGTTGGAAAAATATGGAGATATACTACTGCCATTGCTCTTGGTTACCAACCAGAAGTTGATCATAAGATACTATTGCTGAAAACACCACATTTGTTATAGTACATTAAGAGATCAAGTTGGTACTGACTAGAAAGTATCTTCTCTGAAGTTTTGCTCTTATAGAACTTTTAGAAAGTCTGAAGAAGGAGGACTATATATTCTTCAAAAGTATTACAGTTGGAACCCATGGGAGCTACAAGCATGGCCTTCTATCTCTTTACTTAAGTCTTCTCCAAACTTGGCACAGAGAAGATGGTTGGGATAACACCATGGCAGCTACTGTGGTATGCTTGGAGATCTGCTGCTGTTTGAGGCTTCACAGAGACAGCAGTGACAGAGGCACATGGTCCACAAGAGAAAGAGTAGACCAGCCAAGTCCTTCCATGATCATGATGAGAAAGGACTAAGAAATCATCTTATTGACTTTAGTGTAAAGGCACACGGGAATCAGAGTGGACGTACAGAATTTTAATGAAATTGTGAGGAAAACACAGTGTTTCCCTCTAAGGTTTGTTGTCAATTAGTAGGAAGACACGTAAGAAAACATATGTAATTTGTCCTAATGGTAGGGTGCAGTCAAAAATGCATTTCTAACTTTGATAATCAGAAGAATTAAGAAAAGTTGCCATGAAATGAAGAAATATTTTAAATGAGTTTCTAAAAAGTCAGAAAATAAAATAGAATTTTAAAAATTAGATAAATAACAGCTATTCTGTGCAAACTTGGATACTTTCATTTGTTCAACACAGTCAAAAGTATTTCATTACCAAAAAAATGTAAACTTTATTTCAAATGTTGTTTTCTTTGAATGTGTATCTATACATTGTTTTTTGTCCAATATTTAATGCATTTTGATGATCTTTGTCAACTATATCTTTGATCACCTAAATAGTAACCATTATAAAGATAAGAGAGAAAATGAAATAATATTGACATTAACATAATGAGAAATATTATGCTTCTTGTTTGACAAACACCCAGGACATCTAGCATTCAAATGGAATTCATCTGGAATTCTTTCTTGTGTTTGTTCACTAAGCATGCTATCAAATGACTGCTTGACTGTTTTTTTTTTTTTTTTGCATATGAACCTACTATTAAATATTTAATTAGTTGAAAGCACAAAACTCTATGGTAAACTTGTAGTTAATTTTATTTACACAAACCAGAAATTTTGGACCAGACACAATTTTTGCATCTTCTGTGCATTACAGCAGTCTTTTGTAAGGTGAACTGCTGAAATGAGAACTGAAGGATATGCATTCTAACTCTGTGAAGCGAAGTGAACCGTATTTCAAAACAAGCCGTAAATACTGAACTAGTTACACTATGTGAGGATGGCAAAATTTGCATTCTGTCGCTTCCCTCCGCAGAAGGTACTGGTGGCCTCCTTACTCACATAGTGCAACCCTATTCATACTAACAGCATAAGACTCTCCAGTTTGCCAAGATTCACAGGTGCCGCTGGCAGAGAGTGTCCCAATCGACTGCCACTCCTGCCCTGCAAAAAAGAACAAATCCCTATTCATGAGTGAAGGAAAAAAACTTACAACAGGGACTCTCTTTTTTAAAAAAATATTTGAAGCCAATTCAATTTGGAATTTGAGCAGTTGTACCTCCTTGTAAAAACAGGTGCAGAGGGATACACTGACTCTCTTGTAAATATCAGTGAAAGAATCCTTCCATTTAGTGTTGTAATATCATGTTCTATTTTGTGAGATCTGCTGTTCAGGCGTCTTCAAAATTTACAGACTGTATCCTATTTATAATAAAAATATCAAATTCCTGTTGATTTATTGTCATTTGAAAATTTAGATAGTACAATGCTAATACGTTTTATAAATTTGGTTATTCTTAAATTAAAAAAAAAACTAACCTCTAAAGGCTCTCAATGCTAAATTGCTATCATGTTTAGCTTTTTTCAAAATGAATTTAGCTCAGTGTTGAGGGTTTTGAAGGATGCTCTGTTGGCTCAGACCATATTGTGGAGTGTCTGTAGTGTAGCTGAGGGAAAAGTGCACTGTGTTGGTCTCATTATAGAGTACTCAACTATCACTTCATATGCATCCAACATTAAAGTGTGACATCATGTTTAGCCCTCAGTTTCCTTATCTGCAAAAGATAATAATTCACATGTATAGAAAGCCTTCAATTACCAGGAAACTGGAACAGTGGGGAGGACATCCTACTGGGACTCTAGATGAGACAAGCATGGGAGAATGGCAAAGTAGAAGGATCCAGAGAGTCCTAGAAACCTACAAGTAGAACATTATGATAAGCAGATTTGGGCCCAGGGGTCCCACTCAAACTAAGGCACCAGCCAAGGAAAATACAGGCTGTAAACTTTAAACCCCTACCCAGATCTAGACAATGGTCAGAACATTCTCCACAGTAGAGTGGAGAGTTGGATATGACTTTCTCACGTACTCTGGTGCCTCATATTTGACCATTTTCCCTGGAAGGGGAGACCTGGTGGCACTCAGAGGAAGGACAACAGGTTACCAAGAAGAGACTTGATACCCTATGAGCATATACAGGGGGAGGAAATCCCCCTCAGGAACAGTCATAGGGGAGGGGAATAAGGGGAAAATGGGAGGGAGGAAAGAACGGGAGGATACAAGGGAAGGGGTAACCATTGAGATGTAACAAGAACAAATTAATAAAATAATATATATCTTGGAAAAAATAAAAAAATAAAAAAGAGGTAAAAAAGATGAATTTGAATAGGGATAGAATAATACTGGATATGTAAGAAAATTTAAAAAATCATAAAACCAATAAAACTTTCAATAAAATGGAGATAAAATAGAAAATTTTGTTGTTCTACCAATCTGGCCAGTTTTGGATTTCTGAAAGGTCTCCACCTAAAAACAATAACAATCAAGAAAACACAGAAAATAAAAACACAAAAAATAAAATGACTTTGATGAGGTGGGATCTACAGATCATTTGTTCAACTAATGAAAAGATTGAAAGAGGAACCTACAATTGACAGAATCATAGGTAAGGAGGAAATGTTACAACATACACCAATGAAATTCAAAAATTCAAAAAAAGTATAAGGAAATAATTTAAAAACCTAATGTTCTTTAAGTTATAAAATCTAAAAGAGAAAAAAAATAGTGCATTTCAAGATGCATCCACAAAATGTTAGCAAATTAAACAAACACAAGTTAGAATAAAATCAACAATAAAACTCTACATGGGTTCAAATGAATTTACAGGAAAGATCTACCGGAATTTCAAAGAGAATATTTACAACCAATATTTCTTAGACTGTTCAAAACTCTAGAAACAGAGGGATCATTAAAAAACCCCAGCTACAAAGCCAACATTAATCTAATTGCAAAATCAATTAAAGATCTAACAAAGAAAACTACAGGCCATAAGAATTGAGATTTGTATTCAAAATCTGTAAAGAATTATGTTAGTTATTTGATGGGAATTGCAATGAATCTGTAGATTGCTTTTGGTATGATAGCCATTTTTACTATGTTAATTCTACCAATATGAGTATGGGAGATCTTTCTACTTTCTGATATTTTTCTTCAATTTCTTTCTTCAGAGACTTGATTTTTTTCTTACAGGTGTTTACTTACATGGTTAGAGTTACACTAAGATACTTTATATTTTTTGTGGCTATTGTGAAGGATGGTGTTTCTCTATTTTCTCTCTCAGCCTGTTTGTTTTTTGTATAAAGGACAGCTACTGATTTTTTTTTTTTATTGATTTTGTATCCAGACACTTTGCTGAAGGAGTTCATCAGCTGTATGAGTTGTTTGATACAATTCTTGAGGTCACTTATGTGTACTGTTGTATCATCTGCAAATAGTGATACTTTGACTTCTTCCCTTCCAATTTGTATTCCCTTGATGTCCATTAGTTAACTTATTGCTCTGGCTAGGGCTTCATGTACTATAATGAAGAGATACAGAGAGTGAACAGCCTTTTCATGTTCCAGATTTCAGTGGACTTGACTTAAGTTTCTCTCCATTTAATTTGGTGTTGGTTACAGGCTTGCTTATATCACCTTTACTATGTTTAGGTATGTGCCTTATATCTTGATCTCTCCATGGCTTTCAACATGAATGGGTTTTGAATTCTGTCAAATGCTGCTTCAAAATTTAAGGAGATGTTGTGTTTTTGCATTCAACTTATTTATATGATGGATTACATTGATGGATTTCCATATATTGAGCCATGTCTGGGATGAAGCCTGCTTGTTAATGATGAATGATATTTTTGCTGTGTTCATGGATTCAATTTGCAAGTATTTTCTTGAGTATTTTTACATCATATTCATAAGGGAAATTGGTCCGAAACTCCTTTTTTTATGTTTGATCGTTATCTGTTTAGGTAGCAAGGTCGCAGCGGCCTCATGGAATGAGTTTGGTAATGCTCTTTCTGTTTCTATTGTGTGGAATAGTTTAAAGAGAATGGTTTTAGCTCTTCTTTGAAGGTCTGATATAATTCTGCATTGACTCCACCTGGCCCTGGCCTTAAAAAAAAAAGCACTGCTTCTATTTCCTTGGGAGATATAGGACTAATATATTCACCTGATCTTGATTCAATTTTGGTAATTGGTAGCCAACAAGAAAATTGTCCATTTCATTTAGTTTTTCAAATTTTGGGGCATATATGCTTTTGAAATAAAACCTAATGATTCTTTGGAATTCCTTGTTGTCTATCCTTATGTGTTCCTATTTATTTCTGATTTTGCTGATTTGACTATGTTTCCTCTGCCTTTTAGTTAGTTTGGCTAAGGGTTTGTCAAAGAACCATCTCTTTGTTCCACTGATTCTTTGAATTGTTCTCTGTGTTTATTATTATTTTTTATTACAAGCCAGATTTTGATGATTTCCTGCTGTCTACTCCTCTTGGATGTGTCTTATTCTGTTTGTTCTAGAGCTTTCAGGTGTGCTGATAAGTTGCTAGTATGGGATCTCTCTAATTTCTTCATGAGAGTGCTTAGTTGAGCTATTCTCAACTTCATACGGAAAAACAAAAAGGCCTGAAAAGCTAAGACAATCCTATACAATAAAAGCTACTCTGGAGGTATCTCCCTCCCTCGAGATTTTAAGCTGTACTATAGAGCAACAGTAATAAAAATGTCATGGTGCTGGCATGGAACCAGTCAGGTGAATTGAATTGAAGACCCAGAAATAAACCCACACACCGTGGACTCTTGATTTTTGGCAAAGAAGTCAAAATCATTGAATGGAAAAAAGATAGCATCTTCAACAAATGGTGCTGGTCTAACTGGATGTATAATTGTAGAAAAATGATAGTAGATCCATATTTATCACCCTGTACAAAACTAAAGTCTAAGTTGATTATATGCCCTTGGACTTTTCCAAAGTACCCACATACTTAATAGAGGAGATAAAAAAAATGCACAGACCCTGGAAATTCCTTGTTGAATAAAGGATATTTGAAATGATTTGTTGAAAATAATTGGCAGTAAAATAGAAACAACCTATATAATTCTTATCCATCATGTTTTCTTTGTGTTTATATCCATGTTCATCTGATTCTCATCTCTTCCTCCCTCCCTAGATGGTTCATGATAGGTCTCTTCCTAAGGGAATTTCACTAATTCCCTTCCTCGTTCTTTCCTCTTCTTTATGTATCCTTTCATCTTTCTCTTGCTTCCTCATCCTCTCTACCAAAATATCTATTCTTTTCTTCTGGAAATTGTATTATTGGAATTGTACATTTCCCTTTCCCTTGTGCTTCTAGTGAACTGTATAAGTTTTATTTCCTACATTCTTTCCTTATACCACCAAATCAGCACACACACACACACACACACACACACACACACACACACACACACATACACACACACACACACTATATATATATATATATATATATATATATATATATATATATATATATATATATATCCTCCCCTCTGCCTCCCTCCCTCCTTGGCTCCTTTTAGGTCCTTTGCTCAGGGAAGCTCACTACTTAGAGTAATTTATTTATGTCTGTGAACGGTTTTGCCTAAAATTATGTATATTTACATGTGTTCTTGGTGATCACTGCAATCAGAGGATGGTATTGAATCATTTGGAATTAGAGGTAGGGATAATTGTAAGCCGCTATGTGGCTTCTGAGAATCTACCCAGGACCTCTGCTAAAGCAGTGAGTATTTTTAATCACTGAGGTATCTATCTTATATCTTTATTTGAGTTAACCGTGCCACACAATTCATTTAGTTTTAATCTCAGTTTTCAATCTCAATGAATTCATTTTTTATTTTCTTTTGTTTAGTTCATGAACTAATGTTTTTATTATTTTAGACAGTGTCTCTAATTTCTTTGCGATGTTGGGGTAACATGGATATTTCAGAGTATCTAAAGCTCAGTCCTTATGCATCCTAAAAGCAATAGCCCAACTGGAGTTTGGCATTCTATTGCATTAGGAAAAACATGTAAAGTGTTTGGAGCAATGTTTGACACATATTGGTTGACATCTAACAAGACAGTTCTCAGTAGGGAGTATGCTCCAAAATTATCACCTTTTATGTAGGGTTGCTTGTGGCGGTTCATCAGTGGATAGTGTTGATGGCAATGAGTGATCCTGCCATCTGTTATACAAGCAGATGTGAGTTATATGCTGATCAGTGTTTCCTTCATGCTTGCTTGTTTTCTAGGTCTTCAATAAAAATCTATACTTATTTCTCCTTGTGGTTTGTATTTTGAGTAACTCCATGGAACAAAAAGAACTCTAGTGTTTTACTTCTAAAAGTAATTGTGTAAGATGATAGTCATGAATGGTTTTTGTCTTTTAAGTATAGTTTACTGGAATGAATATATTTGTGTGCACATGAGCAAAATGTAGTGAGTGAACATAAATGTATCTTTTACGCATATACATTTGTGTTTCTCTCTCTTATGTGATAGGTGTGTGTGTGTGTGTGTGTGTGTGTGTGTGTGTGTGTGTGCATGTATGTGTGTATACATGTTTATATACAAGTAAAGTCATTAGTTTTGATAGGCTTCCCTTGTATTTGTAACATTTTGATTTTTGATTCATGTACACCTAACTTTTCTATTTATAAGAATTAATTTTTTACAGTTCAATAAAAAGTATTACCTCAGAACTGACACAGTCTGTTCCCTCTGAGAAACCTACAAGAAGTCTTCCTGCTTTTTAAATAGAACACCACACATGTTGGCCTTCACTTTTCTCTGTGTTCCTTTGCCGTGATAATGTTCCTTTATGCTGTTCTGTTTGTTGTTGTTGAAGTGCTTCTGGATTGTGAGAAGGAAGATAGTTTTACTTCAAGTGACATTGATTTTTGAATGTATTCACTCTCTTTATAACCTGTGTTTAACATCTAAATCAAGTAATTCAAAAATGTTTTTTCCAGGATTAGCTCTTTGCTGTTTTTATGTTTCTTCGCAGTATTTCATGTTTACCATATTGACTCATAAAGCCATTTAGTTTTGGAAAATAGTTTTCTTGGTTTAATACTTAGAGAAAATATTTATTTTGTCATATATCATTTTAATGACTTAGTGTGTGTGCAAGTATGCCTTGGAAATGAATTAATGAAGTTTTGTGTTTTCTTTATCTTCTTTGTGAGGATTGAAAAATAGCATATGAAAATTAGAGAATTCCCATGTTTCTAGATGGAGTTGCCAAATGAGCATGCCTATAAAGTAACTTACTAGTGATTCCACAGTCCACTGAGTTTGTTTGATGTGAAAAGAAAACACATTTTGAAAATGTTGTTTAGTTTTATTTATATACAAAATAGGATTGATTCATATTGATGACATCCTTTACAACAATGTTTCTCAAACTTTGTGTTGCAAGCCCTTTTTGAGGATGCTTACAGGACAGATAGCCTGCATATCAGAAATTTACATTAAAATTCATAATAGTAGCAAATTTATAATTATGAGGTAGCAAAAAAGTACTTTTATGGTTGGGGTTCACCAAAATATAGGGGACTGTATTAAGGGTCAAAGTTTAGGAAGGCTGAGAACTACTGGTGGAATGAAAAATTTATGAAAATAATTTTTATAAATAAATTTGTCTAGTGACAATTTTATCTATTACTTTGACATTGCCAAGACTATTTATATATTTATATAAAATTTAAGATATTTTGTAGTGTAGAAAAACACACCAATGTATTTACCAAATAATTAATTGTGAGGAAAAATTCTTCTCTACTTCTATTTGTAAATGGTATTAATGAAAAAAATAAATTTTAAATCCATACTTCACATTCTCCATGAGCATTAAATATATACAGAGAAAACTGGTGATTTCATGGATTTTTTTTAATTGGACTTTACCAAAGGAAAAGAAAACAGACAAAACATGCTTTAATATGGATCAGTAAAGCAACTGTAGGAGTGTGCTGGGGTTTTAAGAATGAAGGGAGTAATCACTGTGTTTGCCTTTGTTTGATGGAAATGTGTTATGACTGAAGATTATTGTAAAAGTAGTATTTAAAAGTGTTGAGCTACGGCTCTCTAAGCGAATGTAAACCAAGTTTGGATAGTAAATTTTTATTAGGTAAGTTTCTTATTTACATAAGTATTACATTTTATTCTATAATTCTAAAGTGACAATAAAGTACAGTGTTTTATAGATATACAACGATGTATTTTTAAGAAGAGTTTTTATCATTTATATCCTACAACCCATGTCACAACTTGGTGGCGAGCTCCTTTAATCCCCGCACTCAGAAAACAGAGGTAGGCAGATTGCTGTGAGTGTGAGGCCAGCCTGGTATACAAAGCAAATCCAGGACAGCCAAGGCTACACAGAGAAAGTCTGTCCCTCAAAAACAAAACAAACAAAACAAACAGACAAAAACAAACTATATTTTTATGCGGTGGTTTTAAAAACCATCAGTATTTTTCACATTTCTATGAACTATAAGGAAGGCTTGTAGGAACCAAGCCCGACTGGGTTGCCTGCCTGTCTTGCTGTTTCATGTCCTGTTTCTAGCAGCTTCTGTGTCTGTGTTTATGTTGGTTAGCTGCCCATGTTTACTGCTCTGAGAACGCACCCCTCCTCGGCACTTTTCCTCCTGTGTGCAATCACCTCTTGAGGGATTTCACCTGGGAGTGGCATTCCTGTTCTGCTACCTATAAGAAGGCTCTTTGAACACTGAATAAAGGTTGAAGCTGCCGCTGCTGCTCTCTTAGCATGAAGGACCCGCTGTGTTATTGTATGTGTATGTGTGTGTGAGTTAAATCCACAGTCCCTCGCCCTTGACTCGGTACCGCGGTGGCGCGGGTGCCACCAAGGCTGGTCAGCACTTCTTTACTTAAATTAAAATGAGAGTTGGCCACAGACTTATATTTTAGAGGCTCATTTCTTTGCTCACTGTCAGACACCATCTCTGGAAATTTAAACAAATATTGCTCCAAACAAGATCAAAGAGAGAAATGCTTCATCTTGGGCGGTAAGACTTCACTTTAAGGCCACCATGAATGAGGACTAAGTGCCAGCTCACTACTCGGGAATTGTCTACGTTGTTCTATTTCCCAAACTGATTATTTTAGGTATGTACTCTTTTTGCACTCTATGAAAATATGGTTGAGAATGACACCGTTAATGCCTCTGTAAATTTCATTGCTGTGGTGCGTCTTCACTCATACAGAACAGTAACAAGTATCATATTTTTATATAAGTATGAATGACTTTTAAATTCGTTTTGGATAATAACGGATTATTTTGAGGAAAGACCATGAAAAACGTTAAGAAAATTCAGATTGGGTTAATATATGAATAGGAAAGAACATTTTAGATCTCTGGTTGCTGAGTTTATTTCCCACGACTACTTGCAGGAAGGAAATTAGCATGTGAAAAGTAAAGTTTGGCTAAGTTGAGTTTTCTTGGAAAGTTGTCTTGTGCCAAGGAAAGAGTAAAACCATTTTGGTAGTCTGAGTGAAAATGACACCACTAGACTTATAAGGAGGGGCATTATTAGAGATGTGGCCTTGTTGGAGTAGGTTGGCTTTGTTGGGGGAAATTTGTCACTAAAGCATGGGCTCTCAGATTTAAGAAGCTCAAGCCAGGTTTAGTGGCTCATGGCCCCTTTCTGTTGCTTGTGGATCCAGATGTGTTAATCTCAGCTGCCTCTACAGCACTGTGTCTTCTTGCATGCTGCTGTGCTTTCAACCATGATGATGCTTTCTTAAACCTCTGACCTTTAAAGCGCTCCAATTAAATATATCCTTTTATAAAATTTTTGTAGTCATGATAGCCTATTCATAACAATAGAAAACTCAAGACAACCACTATCCTCATTTTCTACATTCCTAACCAAATTGATCCCCCTATGTCTTTGAGTTTAAATTCATTCTATTAAGATTTTCGGGTGGCACATGCCTTTAATCCCAGCACTTGGGAGGCAGAGGCCGGCGGATTACTGAGTTCGAGGCCAGCCTGGTATACAAAGGGAGTCCAGGACAGCCAAGGCTACACAGAGAAACCCTGTCTCAAAAAACCAAAAAAAAAAAAAACCCAAAAAAAAGATCTGTCCAAGTAGTCTTTTGTTTCTTATAGAACTTGGGTCAAAACCTTTATGACAAAATTTAAGTATAAGATATATTAAAATGAAAAAATTGAGAAGTTACTATATATAAGAAAATAAGTGCTCTGTTTTCAAAACAGAATGTAATTATTTACTAAACTTCAATTAACTTGCTCATTTTAAATGTTATATATTTAAGTTTCTTTAGCAACAGCTTGAAGAAGCCTAAAATCTAAATTGTTTGAATATATATATATATATATATATATATATATATATATATATATATATATATATATTTGGTTGTGAGCCTAGCCTTTAATGTCTGAATTATTCTTCTAGCCCCAGAGAATTAAATAACTAAGAATCCTTGGGCTCGTAGAGATCAGAAAATCTGACCTAGGTCCTCTACATCTATGTTATGGCAGAGTAGTTTGATGTTCCTGTAAGATTCCTAGCAGTGTGAGCAGAGGCTGTAACTGACTCCTTTGCCTGCCTTTTGGACCCTTTACATCCTTGATGTGGTGGTACGTGCCTGGCCTTATTGTAGCTTATTATGAGGAGAAGAATACATTTCAAAAAGTAAAAAATAATAAATTAATTATTTGTTAGACTATTCCTGTGAGTCACCACAGAGTGGATACAATTCAGCAAAAAATCATTCTTCTATAAATGTTGAAAATAGTAAAATATCTTAATTTCATATAAAGGTGCTCTGAAAAAAGTCCCTTGTATTCATATATAAATGCTACTGATAATTATATCAGAGGCTTTGTGATATTAAGGATTTAGATGCCATCCATTGAAGTCTTTTTATTGTTGGAATGCAAACTTGTATAGAGTAATATAGTTCAAATAAGTATGACTGAGATAAATGGAGTTTATTTCCCTCTAAAATAAAAATATCTCCACAAATAATTCAAACATGGTATCTACAAGAAAATTGACTCCTATCCTTCTTGACAAGTGTCTTCGTTCTCCTCTTAGTTATGACTATGACATATGCCTTTTATCTACGAAGAACAGAGAAGAGACAAGATACAAATTCACCTGTATCCATTAATGGACGGACTTAAAACTGGGATGCCTTTCTTCAATTTAATTGCATTCAGTACATTTGATCAGCATTTATTATCTATCTCTCTAAGGACAAACAGGCTATATGGCTAATGCTGCAGCACATGATTAGGCAGAACTCATATAGTGGTATTGGTAATGGAGGATAGCAAGGATCAATTCGTCATCCGAATTTATTGAGTTCTTAATGGGAGAAAAAATTAGTCAACAACCTCAGAGAATAATTTCTTCAGCTATTGTCATACACGGTAGAGGTAGAAGGAGATGAAAGATGGAAGCCTTTAAATTATACACAGCTCAAGTGGTTTTTATAAAATGCTAAGAAAAAAATTGTATTGTATTTACAGCTTTTTTTTTCCCCATAAAACAGCTGTGGGTAACCTCTTGCTAAAAGCAAACTATAAATCATGGAACCAAAAACATTATATTGGTATGTGCATGTATGATAAAAATAAAATTTCTTAGTTTGTGAGGGTGAAAAAGAATTCCAACAACTTTATTTTTTCTCCCATAGCTTGGATATTCCAGTAAGATCCTTCAAGCAGTATAAAAATCACAACGTGGTTACATTCTATTTTTCTTTATGTAAATGATGGCAACGTGTATATATAAGAAAAGCATGTTTCCCAATGGAATCACATTTAATAGTCTTCTTGATGAAGAATTTCAGTGCCACTGCATCTTATTATTTACAGCACACCCTAGTATTAAAATACATTCGAGAATTAGGATATCTGTACAATGAGTCGTAGCAGTTACTAAGGAAAAGAACTGTGCAACTTTAAAATTACCATATGTGTCACTTTTCTTTCTATGGAAAATCTTTTTTACTTGAATAAACTTAAAGTAAAATTACCAATATTCTAACTTGAATACATGGAACATTTCTTATTAAAATGGAAATGATTGAAGCTGTCACATCAAGACTAACAAGTGTCATATTTAATGCCGTAACAAAATTATAGTCTAAAGATGGGAAATTATTAAATCTTGTATCTTCTACTATGAAATCAACATCTTCCTATATTGTAAAGGCTTTATAAATCCAAAATAGCAATGGAAATTCAGATGCCTTACCGTATCATGATGACCATTAGTTTGGAGATTGTTTTTTAAATAACTAAGTGAGGTAATATTTTCCAAATGAATAATGCATGGTTTTATTTGTGTGGATAGGAGAAATAATTTAAAGTAGAAGATAAACAAAGTATTTTGTCTAGTGACATAAGGAGGTTAATGATATCATTTAGATTTCATATTATATTAGTAGCTGTTGACATTGGTGTTTAATCAAAGAATATTATTTCTAATTATCTGAAAAGACTATTATAATGTTCATTGCATCAAAATGTTTATGGATTGCTACAAGTATAGCTTAGTATGCTTATATATAGAACAGCTGTGAGAATTCCAGTACAACAAGAAAATCATTACTAAAGTTGGAGAAAATCATCAAAATTAAGTAGTATTCATAACAAAAAAATATATTGCTCACTATTTATTTTCTCAGAGATTTTAGTAAACATACCTAAGTATCTCTATTGTAATATTTACTATAGTGCAATATATACATGTAGATGTATATAATTATTATCCATATACGCATCCATGCACAAACCTATTTATATACTCAACTCTCAAAATGATATTGGTCTACTCAATAATTACTGAGAGTCCCAGAGTGTCCTTGTACTAAAACACTTCATATCTGTTATTCAGACCAGAAGCCTGGCTCCATAGGACACTACAGTGGGCACCAAGAGGACCACCCCCACACAATAATATATGTAGTTTATTTCAGCTTTCTCAGACTGAAACTATTTTCTACCATTCAAGACACTGTAAAATCTTCCAACTTAAATTTCCTTTTATTGCTGTTATTTGTTTTTTTAACCCAATAACAATACAATCTACAGTTGTATTAATCTCCAGTGTATTTTGTTTAGATTTTATTGTCAACTTGGAAAAACCTAGAGTCACCAGGAAGGATACAAGCATAACTGAAAACATGCCATGATTAAAGAGATTAAAGTGTTACTGTATGTGTGAGGAACTGTCTTGATTTATTTTTTTATGTGAGAGGGCTCAGCCAACTGTGGACAGCACAAACCCTATGAGGGTGCAACTAGGCTGCATAAGAAAGCTGGAAAAGCACAAAGGTGAGGAAAGGAAAAGCAGGTAAGAAGCATCCGTCTATGATTCATGTCTCAAGTTCTTAGATCGACTTCCCTCTACGATGGGTTGTAACTTAAAGGCATAAGCAAGTAATTCCTGTTCTTCCTATGCTGCTTTCGGTCAGAGCAATAGAAAGCAAAGATAACTTAAGAGATTAAAGGCAGAAAGAAAGTTGAATGACACTATGAAAATTATTCAATTCTGTATTTTGGCATCAAATCAATGCTGTGGTTGCATAATTTTATTTGATATATATGATTTTGCCATCCCTATGGATAGTAGGTTGAAAATGTTTGTGTACATATATATATATATATATATATATATATATATATATATGAATGTAACATGTATATAATTCCTGATTGTTTCATGGTTCTTCTTGCTGTAGGTAGTTTATTGTATATATGTATAACAATATAAATGTATATGTAAAATAAAATTTAAAAAACTAGATAAAAAGCAACTCTTAAAAAATTCTCACAGATTTACTCTCTCATTTAATATACTATTAATGCAAGGTAGAACATTTTTCTTTTTGGCATTGTATATTTTCCATTGTAAAAGAAAAATGAAGAACAATAGAAATAAAACTTCCTTTCTATATTAGTTGGACATTGTTGATGAAGAAAAATCCAAATTCAAAGTAATATTTCTTTGCTGCTTTGTGACTTTTTTGGAAAACACAATATGTAATAATTATGCTACTAAAAATTAATTCAAGAAAATTTAGTAGTGATCTAGATGTTTAGCTTAGAATTTTCATAAAATAAAGATTTATCTATCTTGTGTTGATTTCTCTTACAAATCACACATATATTATTTTCTACATGCTTTGTACATATTCAAACCAGCTTCTCATATTTTTCTTACAAATTTTGTACTCATAAAGCAAACTTGTAATTTCAAATTATGTTTTCCATTAATTTGAAATTTACAGTGACTTCTAAAATATATTAATATACAATCTGAAGATATGTATTTTCTTCTAATACCCCATCCACATACCTGTATGTGCACAGACACTTATCATGTTCAGCTCATTGATTTGTTCATACTATCTACTGCCATTCCACTTGTTTGAATATTATTTATGTTTCAAATATATGTGTATGCACGCATATATGTATCTGTGTATTCAACTGTTTATCTCAAACATAATTCTAAAATCCACATTATTGTATTCAAACTTTAAATTTGCTTCCTAATACCTTTTATTTTCTTATTTTCCTATTTGTACTAAAATATTCAATATCAATGTTTTAAAAACTACCCCCTTCCACTTGCATATATGATAATATTCATTATAATCAAATAGTAAATTTTTCCTTATCCATAATTCCTTACTAAGATACATTAACAGATGTTATATAGACATATAACAAATATTACATGTCAAAGGCATTAAAAACTTACATAAACCACAATTGATGTGTAATCATAAGGAAATTACTAACATAAAAGCATGTATTAAAAACAAATTTCTCAAATTAGTATACTATCTTTCTACAGTAAGAATTTTAAAAGAGAAGCTACATAAAATAAACAAACAATGTAAGGAAAAAAGATACAGAAAAGAATGAAATAATTATACTAAGGAACAACGAAATGAGAATAAAAAAATTGGAGATAACAAAAACATCAAGCACCAACATGTAATTAACTCATGCAAATGATAAAGGAAGAGAATTCAGAAAACATTTAAAAAGCATTGAGGTGTGAAAAGAGTGTCACTACATAAGTAGGAACTGGTAAATAATAAGAAAAATATATTTGGCAGTATTAATCTTTTAAGACTTGAAGACTTGAAAATACACACACACACACACACACACATAGACACACACACACACACACAAACAAGGACACATTCCGTGCAATTTTATGCAGACAAGATTTTATAACCAAACAATAGAAATCAGTACCTGTTGGTATGATATGAGCTAAGAGATGATAGCATTTGTGAGAAATGATATTAAAAAAATCATTCAAGAAATGGGAAAAGAGTTTTGGCAGCTTCTAAAGAATGCTGCAAATACAACTACCCTTTGACTCAGCATTGCCTTATTTCAGAATTACTCAATAAATTTGAAAATATATGTTCACAGCAGGAATTGTACAAAGAAGTTTATAGGTACATCAGTCAGTATGTTAGTGTACACCAAATGATGGATGGTTAGAAAATTTGACATAAGTGTAATGAGAAATGAACACATATTACATAATTCCCTTTATATAAAGCCTCGAAAAAGCACATCTGTGGGGAAAATAGAATCTACAAATCTGTAGAATGTACAAATCATGTAGCCTATGAAGACATGGATATTATACATGGTAAATGACCATTGATATATTTTTCATATAAGTAAAAAGTATTTTTCAACTCAGGTTGCAGATATTTCTTCATACTTGAAGTACAGCACAAATCAATAGAAAATATCATTTGTGTTAGCATTAAGTCAAATATTGAATAGAGGTTTAATTTGCATGGTGCATTTTTTACATTGTAATTTATTTATAATAAGAGTACTCCTCTTAACAATTTAAGCATCAATTCAAAACTTTTTTATATCAAAAATACCACTACAAGTGTATATTTTGTAATGTATATTTTCTATTTGATGTATGGTTAACCAGCCCTCTAATAAATATAAGAACTTTATTCCAGAATTTTTTCAGATTATTTTCCACTGGAAACTCATAAATCAGATTTGCAGAAATATTTGATGCAAATACTTACATATTTTATTTTCTATATTAAACTTTAGAGATCTGTGGAGTTAAAATTATGTATTAGCATATGATATTTATGAATCTCCAAATATTTGTGGTATAATATAAACCCTTAATTGTGTCATTGGAAAATCAGATATGGAAACATTTCAGTTGTGCCCCTTGCTACTTCATATATTACCATTTAAAGAGTCTAGATTTGTCTTTACTGTATTTGCTAAAGTAGGACTTTTAACTACTATAAAAATTAAAATCAGATGATTCCTTGATTACAGTAAGAGACCAAAGAAAACAAAAGTGCCAGCGTATGCAGTTCCAATTGAAGCATTGCTTTGAAAACAGCCTCAGGAACAGTCATAGGGGAGGGGAATAAGGGGAAAATGGGAGGGAGGGAAGAATGGGAGGATACAAGGGATGGGATAACCATTGAGATGTAACAAGAATAATTTAATAAAGGAGAAAAAATTAAAAAAAAAAGAAAACAGCTGCAATATGTCATTTGGAGAGAAGAGAATCTACTCTTTTTAAATGGCCTAACAGTGGAAACAATATTGTGCAGTGTTTATCAGCACACCTGCACACAGGAATGAGTAGACCTCAGCTTTCAGAACAGATGTGCAGCTGTCACGCGGTCCCAGGCTTACCTCTGTCTCGGCAGGCTGATGAGGGGCTGTTTGTGGCACCGTTTGCTAAGGCTAAAGAGCTTGTGGACAATTCTATGTGCCTTCAGGAAGAGCTGTTTCATGCTGTTCTCCAGTTGTTCATAGCGACGCTGAAAGTTAGAATCCATTGTCCACAAATGCATTATAGTGGATGTGTTGAGGAAATAATTCATGGGTAGTCTTTTCATAAAGAACTTGAATTCATCTGAAAAATGTGGAAATTCAACATTTTAATTTAAAAACAATTATTTTCCCCTCCAGCCAAAATACATGCAATATATTTAAAGACAAATGCTAGCGGTATAATATTTGTGACTAACAAACCAATAGAACATGAGATTTGGAGAGTTGTAAAATACTGTGTTTTGATTTTCTTAAGATAGGAGTGTCACAAAAGAATATGAAAATAAATTGTTCAAGAATGATAGTTTAGGTAGAAAAATAAGTACAATTTGTTTTTATGTAATCATCCTTTGCTAGTTTTTTTAGCAACGTTTTTCTGATGGATGACATATATTTGACCTTTGTATTTGACATTACTGTAGATAATTCTCTCTGAATGTAAAATAAAGAAATCTTTTCAGATACATTCATTACATCAGTATAGAAATAAATGTGATTCATTACTCAATTTCTTTAGAAAGAGCATTATCAGCTGACAGTTTTTATATTCAGTTGTTTTTTTCTTTCCTACTTTTCATATTCCACATGCCAAGACATATCATTTAAAAACATGGGTGCATTAAAAAAAAGATGAATTTTTACATTCTTATTGTTTGGGCTATTTGTATTTGAAATTCCTGATTGTGTCATGGTTCTTGCTATAGGTAGCTTATTGTATGTATGTATGTATTTATGTATATATATATATATATACATATATGTGTGTGTAATAATATATATGTATATGTAAAAAGGTGTTTTAATTTAACAAAAAGAATAAATTCATGATTTAAAATATTTAAAGATCCACACTTGTATTGCTCTTCTATTAATCAATATTATGCATTATATTGCATAATATTACTTTCAATGTGTTAGTTATACCAAATGAATGATTAAACTTAATGAACTATAACATTTGATGTTATGTAATGTTCAACACATAGACAGCTAGCTAGTAACAACATTGAAGCAAAAGCATGAGAACATGAGTTCAAATCCTAGAACCCTGTAAAAGACAAATGTGATCAAGTGACTACACATAACCCTCCAACTGTGGAAAGTGAGGCAGATCCTGTAGGAATATGCAGGGCTTGGGATTGCTGGCAGCCAGCCTCACTCCGCATTCAGTACCAGACACCGTTTCCAAGAAATAAGATGGAAACTAATGGAGCGGAACTAGATGTTTTCCTCTACTTTCTGTGTGTATGCATGTACGTATGTTTATCCATATGTATATTCAAATACCACATAATTCTTACACACATGCTCATACACAGAGTTTATGTTATGTGAAAGTAAATGATGTAAAGATCAATTTATTATATAAACACACAAGATAGATGACAGTATTCTAAATGGAGTAATAAGCAAAATGTTATGTAATACATGTGTCAAAAAATAAACCATGGCATACATATGTATCTTTCAGCCATAATAATTAAATCTGTCACAATCAGCAAGAAATATTAACTTATACAGTATAACTGTCATTATGTACCGTATAATTACATCTCTGTAGAAGAAAAGATAATGTTCAATGTATAATATTGGGAATGTATTTGACAGCACTAAAATGTAGCCATAAACTTATGAAAATCATGTTTGCTAGATTTATATACATACACACAAACATATATTTACATATATACATATATACACACATACATATGTGTATTCATATATATACATATACACACACATATATAATCATGTCATTGTTTTTGTATATTTAAATAAGAACAAACTAGAGCAAAGAAGTTTGAGGTGTCACACTTACTACATAGTATTTTTATGGTAGAAAAGTGTCTAAATTTAGTTTTATTTTTCTAAATTTCCAAAATACTTCAGTTATTTTTCAATAATTTGAAATACTATGAAAATATATTTCAAAATTTGTAGTCTAAATACTCTGTATTTCAAAATATAGTGTCAAATGATAAAAAATGATATACAAACATTTACTTTATATTTCATTTTCTTCTGAAATATTTATTAGAAGCAGGTTATAAAAACATGTATTTTTAGGCAGAATTCTGTTTGTGGCAGGAATGAGGACATTTTGTCCAGTGGATGGTTTGCCACATTTGAAGTCATCTTCATAAGAAGGCTCTTTGATGCTCAGTATCCTCTTTGTGTTTGGCTGGGTGTTGTCAGGAGTTAACTTGTCTTGTCAAAGAAATTTAGGATTATAAAAATGACTTTAAATGCCGTATTCTGTGTGTCTCTGAAGCTTTTGAAGACGTTAATTAACTATTTTACCTCATATATCAGTAGAGTTGTATCTATCTGTTAGAATTTAGGATATATATTCTTGTACTAAAATCTGACAAGTATTTGACATACCCATGTTTTGTATCAATATACTGAATTCTAAACCAATGACTTATACATAATCTTTGTATGAGTAACAATTAAGACCTTGCGTTAAGAAGCAGGTTCAACCATCTAGGTTTTGCTCTATCCTCCCTCTATGTTCCTATGTCTCCCTTTCTTCTTTTCAGCTCCTGTTTCCTTACCTACATATGCAAGAGAAAGAAAGAGAGACAGAGATGTCCCTGAATTTCACCTAGTTTTTTTCTCTGTAAAAAATGAATAATGACTTATGACCACCTCCTGATAAGAATAAACATTTGTTAACCAAGAGAGAAAATGGAAACCTATACAACCCCCTTTTGAGGGAATAGGGCATAATTCTTTTAAGACTTCTTCGGGCTGAATTAGGGCAAATAATACCTTGAAAGGGGCACAAACGGATTGGAGAAATGGCTAAGCAAGCCAGGCATTGCATTTGTGGTCCAGTTTCTAAATGCTGAGAGATTTCCAGACTTAATAGGAGATTGAAATGGTGGTCCAACTTGGATCCGAAGTTTTCTACAATGTTGTCCAGGCAGGCAGAGTCGACAGCCACACTCTGCCAAGACAGGTTAAGTAAGTCCTCAATACTTCCTGCCTTGTGAATAAGTCTGGCAGAGATTTGGGCCAGAAAGCTTAAGATGAGGCTCCAATGTAATAGAGAGTGTTGGGTGACTGTACAGGCAGTAAACAGTTTAAGTCAATTTGTTCATTTTGGAAGCTGCTAGCCCACACTGCTGGTTCACTAAGCAATTTAAGTCTTATTCCTTATCAAGTCTCTGAGGGGCATTGAAGGCCAGATAGTATAGTTCTACAATCAAGTTTAGTTAGCTAGGGGATAAAATCTTTTTAGATCAAGATAAATGAGTTATTAGAGTCGAGATAAGATAGATATTGAATTTCATTCAGAAATTTAGACTCAACAAGACAGGAAAGACATTTACATCGAGCTGGACAAATACAAATAGCCAAAACACTATGAATGTAACATTTATAAAACTCATGATTGTCACATGATTCTCCCTGCTGTATGTAGTTTGATTTTATAGATGTGTAACAAAATAAACGTATATTTTAAAAAAGAAAAACATGTATTTTAAAATTTTCTTTATGTATGTAAAGAACCCTTATTTTTAATGCCAATTCTCACCACCCTTAGTTTGTACGTTAATCAGTTTCCTCCAACATATATATCTACATCAATTGTTTGAAAATAAAATAACTGAAGTAATTAGGAATATGGATTATATAGAAGCAAACAATCATGCATTAATAATGTTTAAGGCTCACTGTAGAAGGAAGAATTGTTATCTGTAAAGTGGCCAAAAATGGTAGCTAGAGTGCTCATACGCCTGAGAGGAGAACCAATTCCTGTTATCCTGCTTGATATCGACAGGGTATTAAAATGATTCTTAATGATTCTGTGATATACCCATAGATCAATGGATATCACTTCTCATAAGATAAACATCTTGCAGTGGATGACAACATAAAGAAAAAAATTGGACATAAGTATAGAATAAGTGATTTTGGCATCCCACATGTGTATGTCACCCTTGTTGCTATGAGGCTCAGGAATCTTCATGAAAGAGGGAGAAGGAAGACTGCAAGAACCTGAGATGAATGTATTCAACCGGATTCTGACTATAACAGAGTAGCTTCACATATTTAGCTCACAGAGGTTATGAAAGAATTAATAATTTATATAGAAATTCAAACCAGGAAAAAAAATCTCTGCTTAAGAGAGGTACTTGCATTTGGTAACTAACAGGAGAAAAAGTGGCAGTTCTTCACATATTTAAATGGTGTCATGCTCAGTAAAATAACCACATTCCAGGAGAGACTGGGATTTTCAAAGGCAAATGGGAACAGAGAGAGAGAGAGAGAGAGAGAGAGAGAGAGAGAGAGAGAGAGAGAGAGAGAGAGAGAGAGAGAGAGAGAACAGAACACAAAGTTGAGTACGTGGTTATGTTGGGGTGTATCTTGGAAATGTTTGGTGAAGGTGAAAAAAATATACTTTGTGACTACCTCAAATAATTAATTACAATGGTAAAAATATTATTTAAAGGGCATGTTTATCACTGAAATACATCTAACTTAAATATCACATTGCTTACAATTCAAGGTATGGATTCATACCTAAAAATTAAGAAAGACTAAAACAAAGGAAAAATCTTGTCATTACACAAATACAATAGGAGATTTTGTAGTATATTTATTTTAGATATGCTTTGAATCTACTTTTAAACAAGCAAAGTATAAATAATAAGTTATTTCTTAAAGTTCTGGCTTTACAATATTGTGCAATTGTTTATTTTCGTGTGTCTCTTTTTAGAAATTTCTCCTTTTTGCCATTTTAGTTTTTAAATATATTTTATTACTTTATTCATATCATATCTCAATTGTTATCCTTTGTATCCTCCCATTGCTCCCTCCCTCCCACTTACTCCTCTCCTCTATGACTGTGACTGAGGGGGACCTCCTCCCCCTGTATATGCTCATAGGGTGTCAAGTCTCTTCTTGGTAGAAATTTCCCCTTTTAAATAAAGGGTTGATGTGTGGGAATTGGAAAGCACTCTTTTGATATTCACAGAGCAGATGCCATTCTTTCAAAACTAATCATTCACTTCATTGTCATCTTTGATTTTGATGTTTCCAATAAGACTTTAACATATTGTTTTTGCATGGATTTCTAATTGAACTCAGTGTCATCATAGTATGGTGGAAAATCCTGAAAGAGGAAATTTCACTGAGGATAAAGACAGTTTTAAGGTAGAAATTATTTATCTTGCTGGAGTGTTTGCAATAGTGTGTGTCTGCTGGAAATCATCAGTGCTTGATCTCTATGAAGGAGTGTTAACATGACACATGAATAATTGCTTCATTACAAAGTCATTAGGAGCCACCATTGACAGTCACCCACAACAGTTATTGAACACCTGTTGTGCATAGAACATACAGATGTTTCAGTCTATGACAGCAAGTGTGAGTAAACCTTTCATCTCATTTTTAACAATGACTAATTAATGATATGCCTTATTTTCAAATGCTACAACAGCATCTTCAATATTTGGTAGGCATTTTACTTAGAACTCAACAAAATCCTGGAAGTATCATCATAAAGATTTTTTTCTAATTTTGGAATTAATGAAAATTTATAAATATATATAATAGGAATTAAATCTGAATGGAACAAAGAAACTATTACAAACATCAAAATTAAATAGAAATATAATAGAAAGTAGGAGAATTAGGGATTCCAGAATATATTTTATCTTAATTTACAACAATATGTAGAAAATAAGCCACAATTTCCAGTCAAAGTGGTAAATAGATAATAACTAGTTATATGCTGGAGAGATGGCTCAGTAGCTAAGAACACTGCTCACTTCTCTACTGGGTTTAAATATTGGCACTCACATGGAGTCTCATAGCCATCTGCAACTCTATTTCCAGAGGACCTGACATCTACTTACAGACTCTAAAGATACTGCATGCACATAATGCACATACACATATACATTTTACATATATGTATATATACATATACATATATACATATATATGTAATATATATTACACCAAAACAGCCATACACTAAAAATAAAATTAAATCATAATTCAAGAAAAATTAGTCATATTTTCAGTATTTTTGATGAATTTGAAAATGTAAATTTAAGGTTATAAAATCACTCATGAAGTGACTTTGTATGATAAATGTATTGTTTTTAAATAAATATTTTAAGGGATTGTTAATTAAATAAAATTGCTCAGTTTTGATTTTCTCATTTTAAGTAAGCAAAATTTAATGAAATGTTCAGCATTAGCATCAAAATATTCCTTTGTTCAATGAGCATACCATAAAATTTTTTAAAATCTCTAAGTTTCCTATGGATTAGAAAAAGTGATTTTCAAAGAGTTTGGGCAAATATGTTTAAAATAATTGTTTTAAGGTATGTGAGGAACAGTGTGATTTTTTTTCAACTGTTGAGCTTGCCATGGTTGCCTTGCCTGGCCAGTCTGCATTTCTATTATGACATTTTTTTTTTTTGTCCTGCAGTACCTGTATTTAGAAGATTGTTGTTTTGGCTCATGCTGACGTTCAGTGGGAGCTGCACAGGCATATGGTGGTCAAGGATTTACAATGGCAGACTTCCTAGTGCATTTCAGGCTTGCTCACCAAGTACCATAGTTCACATGTACTGCCATTGAACAGCTGAGCCTCAGGTTTGTTCTTGCTCATCCTACCCGCTACAAATCATGATATAGGCCTCAGTATGATTCCAATTTGAGGAATACAAGAAATACCTGATATATTTAAACTCGGCTATCTTTCTTCCAATTTCAAGTATACCGTCAAACCAGTATGGGCCACAGCAGTTTCATCAAGGTAAAGTTTTAAGTCCAAAGAGAAAAATACAGATATACAGTTGCTCTCAAAAATAATACAGTCATACTTATTAACTGAACAATAAACAAACAAAACCTTATGAAAAACTCTTTAAAATTATTTAATTATTTGAATCAAACACACAAGCATTATTACTTTATCAATAATTTTAACGCAAAATTTATCATCTTGACTTTAACTATTTTGAGCAAGGTGATTTTTTGTTGTTGTTGTTGTTGTTGTTGTTGGATGTAGTATCCTGCTCATTGTAGGATGTATTAATGCACTCTTGTTTTCTTTGTTTTTGAGAGAGTCTCAGTCTACAGACAAGACTGGCCTAGCACTCAGTACAGAGTACAGGGTTATCCTAAACTTGTGATCATTCTGCTTTTAGCCTTCTGATACTGGGATTACAAGAGCAGGCTGCCTTACCTGGTTTTTAAACAGCATTCGGGTTTTTTGTTTGTTTAACATTTAAAGTGTTATGCAATTTTTGCTTTTTATTTGTTTGTTCATTTCTTTGTGCTGTTTTTTTTTAACAGGGTTTATTTGTGTAGGCTTGGCTGTTCTGGTCTCACTCCTTAGACCAAATGGCCTAAAACTCAGAGAGAACTGTCACGCTGAGTGATGGAATTAAAGGGCTGCTACCCCTTCCCAGCTGTGTTATGCTTTGTTATCACATTTGCAAACAAACTTTGTTTTTCTTTATTTTCCTATTTCATCTTCTAACTGATCTTCCTTTCTTTCTCTACACTTCTGCTTCCAGTGTAGGCTTCCTTTGCTTCTGTGTCACATGAGCCATAATGTACTATGCTATCCTCTGTACTTCCTTGCCCCCTCTAGAAGCATAATTTCATAGGCTGTACCATATTCAAACCTGTGTATATACATGTATCCACTAAAATTTAGAATCTCTATATGAAAGAGAATATGATATTTGTGTCCTGAGCCTGGTTCTTCTCCTTTAATATATCATTTTCCATATCCATCTGTTCTCTAGCAACTTTTATAATTTCATTTTTTATTAAAGCTGAATAAATTCCATTGTGACTTCATATTACAGTTTCCTTATCCATCTGTTGATGGGCCTTTAGGTAGTTCCATCTCCTAGCTATTGTGAATAACCATATATCAAAAAGATGGCTTGTCAATTCTCTCTCTTGTATGATACAGAATTACTTTGAATATTTGTCATATGTGGTATAACTGAGGCATATACTCAGTCATATTTTAACAGTGACAAATAAACAAACATCTGTACTGACTTTCTTAATGTCTATAATAGTTTATACTCGCAACAATATTGTATAAGTATTCCCTTTCTTATTTCCTCATCAACATTACTTGTCATCTTTTTGATAGAATCTCAAAGTAGTTTTAGTTTTTGTTTCTTTCATGGTTATGTATGCTAAACAACTTTAAAATAGTTATTGGGTATTTGTGCTTTTTCTACAGCATAGTTTTCAGTGATACAAAGATAATAACAGATACAACAAAGAAAAATGCTAATGAGCATCTGGGCTGGTAGAATTTATAGCCAGCTTCAGTCTTCTAACAAAACTCAAGAACAGGAAACAAAGAATAATATACAGGGAACACGTTGCATAAGTTAACTCTGTAGAGGCAAGCTGGATAGAGGAGGTGACAATTTTGCAAGGTTATCAATCTCTGAGTAGGAACCATGTTCCTCTCTCCGATGCTGAAGTTTCTCTACTAAAAACAAATAATTTTGGCTTTATTTTTTATTCATTTAAAAAATTATTTCTTTTATATTTTGTTATTATAACATATCAATTCCCCTTACATTTTCTGTCCTTCAACTATTACACTTCCTGCCCAGGTTTTTTGGAATTCACGGACTCTTGTTCGTTCATTACTTGTGATGTATATTTTTTCCACAAGTACATGAATACAGCCTGTTCCATCTATATAAAGTTAAAAATACATATGATTTCTAGGCTGACCTTTTGTTATTGGATAACTAGATGGTATTGTTTCTCTTTGCAACATTCTGAAACACCAATATTCCTACCCAGATATGATGCCTATGAGCTACAACTATCAGCAAAGCACAGTAACATCAAGGATCTTGTATTATTACACATAACCTGGAGGTAACCATCAACTTTCTAGTTAGGCTTAAACCCAATCAATAAGAGTTAAAAATATGACTAGTTCTGGAAATCTAAATGCTAGGCTAGTAGAGCCATGGGTCTTGGATGTAAACCTGCAAGCATCACTTTATTAAATCATCAGAATAAATATGGGTCCTTCTACACACCGGTAAGTGTGGCCTCACCTCTCATCAAGGTAATTTTTCTTTGCCACAGAGACCATTACAGAAAACTATAACCAATTAAAGCACAGTGATGTGAAGGCCACTCACCTAAGTACATATAAAATACAACTGCACTATGTTTTAGCAATCATTGATAAATAATGCAAAGGTTAAGAGAGCTAAAAGATCAAGGAGTTTACAGTGAGACTGTGACTCCAACTACTGTTAGACGCTATACTCATACAATCCCACCAATATGACTTCCTAAGCATGTGCTGGACAAGGAAGAAAATAGACATGCTCATTACTTTTAATAGAGAAGTAAATTGTGAGGATTTTAATGCCTTTCTCTTGATACAGAACCTAGTAAACTGCTACTGTGTACTCACTTAATTTAGAATGTCATTATCCCCACTCCCTTCTTCCTGGCCTTTTCTGTATCTTTCTGGTCTCTTTCTACCTCTTTACCCCAGGTAAAATAAGCTCTAATTCTTTGGAGATTCACAGAATATAATTTGCTTCCTGTAGATTAAAATATTTTAAACTATCTAGAAACAGTGTCTTCACTATGAATTCACCTAAATAGTTGCAAACCATGCTGATCAACTAAAAAGCCAAGTTATGAGTATTTAAGGTTAAGGATGGCAAGTGATTTCAATTGTTCTATTGTTATAGTTATGATAAACTTATTAAAATTTAAAGTGATAATATAAGAAGAACATCGTTTTTTCCATAGGTTTAAAAATAATTCTTGTGTAGGAAATAAGGGAAAATAAATTATAATTAATGCTACATAAATGTACATATGTAAATATTTACATATGTTTGATAAATTAATTAATATTAATAGAATAAATATTTTCTCAGTAGATACAATACAGCAAATGTACATATGTAAATACTTACATATGTTTGATAAATTAATTAATATTAATAGAATAAATATTTTCTCAGTAGATACAATACAGCAAAAATAATATTAATTACTACTAAATCCTAGGAACATGCTATCAACAAAAAATGTACAAAATATAAAATATGTACTGAGAGTATGCACACAGACTACTTAAAATACAAAGGAAATATAAACAAGCTTGAAGATGTATATAAAGAGTCCTGCTCAAACTATGGCACCAGCCAAGGACAATATGCAGTAAACTTCGAACCCCTACACAGATCTAGCCAATTTACTGGACATTCTCCACAGTTGAGTGGAGAATGGGGGCTGACTTTCAAACTAACTCTGGTGCCCCGTATTTGATGGGCATGGCCTGGTGGCACTCAGAGGAAGGATAGCAGGCTACCAAGAAGAGACTTGATACCCTATGAGCATATACAGTGGGAGGAGGCCCCCCTCAGTCACAGTCATAGGGGAGGGGAGTAAGGGGAAAATGGGAGGGAGAGAGGAATGGGAGGATACAAGGGATGGGATAACAATTGAGATGTAATATGAATAAAATAATAAAATATATTTTTAAAAATCCATGCAAACAGTTGCTTTAAATAAAAAAGATTGATAATTCTGATTTTTTGATATTTCTAATCCAACATCTTCAGTGTCACCTTTTTTTTTCCTTTTACTGTAACAGGATACTTTTAAGTGAATGCATATTAATCCTTTGTGAATCCAAATTTTCTGCACAGGGAGGTGATAAAGGAGGCCCTAGTTTCTTAAACAGAACACAATACTTTACCTCAATCTGCACAGAGGCAAGTGATTTTTGACAGTGGCTGATTTTTTATAGATTAATTCCTTACTGTTTTACCATAAGTACGTATGGGGAAAAACAGACATTTCCTAAGTCATACCTACAAATCTGACATTTTAATTTCAAATGATTTCTTCACTGTCCATTGTAATTGCAAACCAGGTCATTCACTAATATTGCTACTTCTTGTTCCTGGCAGTCAATTTCCTACTTAATAGCACCAACTCACTTGTTATCTTGAAGTTCACATCCATGCCATAATCTCTACTACAAATTTGATTTCTGATTGTTTGTTTTGTTTTTTTCATGAACTATTGTCTCCAAATGTTTCCATTTGAATGTTGTATTTTCAAATGTAAGTTTTTCAGGCTCCATTGTATGTTACAGTTAGAACCAGGGGTGACTATGCATCTCTGGAAGTCTATTTAAAATGCACTTAAATAGAGATCATATTAATTTGAAAAATATTATAATGCTGATTAGATAAATGGCATCTGACACATGAGCAATTTTATGAGTCTAAGCAAAGGTGAAAGCCCAAAGCAGATCCCAATTATTTATTAGCTATCTAAAAATAAATCATTTTTTTGTTCCTGGTTATGTTATATTTTTATGAAAGAATGATATACATTTATATTTAAAATATAATATTTCAGTACATTTAGCTGAATAGCAATATCAACCATGTTTATGGTTTTCCAATGACCTAGGATATATATAAGCAGATTCTCTCACTGTGGAGGCAGATCATGCTGCATCTTCACCTTCACAGTGCCCTTGAAAATACAGAATGAGTGAGTTATTTTAAGCTGTAGAATCCAAGTGAATTCATCCAGAAATAGATCTTTTCTCTCGGGAGTTCATTGGAATATCAGCGATAGTAGACCCTGGGAACACCAGTGATAGTAGTGTCTTATGCAGACTATGCATAGCTTTTTAAAAGAGTGATAGCACTTAAACATATTTTATTAAGTTTTAAAGTTGTTTTTTACTATATAACAGAAGAGGATTTTTTTGCATTCTGTGGTGATTTTATAGTTTAGGCATCGTCCTTTAATTAATTCCTTATCTGTTAAACTTAATTAAAGCCTATTTTCTTCCTTCTAAGAAACAATCTGTTCTGGCAGATGACCAGGTATCAGAAGTAATCCTACAGAATAGTTTCTAGGGAGAAAACTGACAGAGTATATTGTTGAATTCCCAGAACATATTGGACAAAAGTCATTACAAATACATACAATGATAAACACAGAAATTTGACAAGAGATATAGCATATATATTAATCAAAGATGAAATTTTATTACCAAGATGGCAACTGAGACCAAGTGCCTATTTCAAACTGAAAGCAGAGTTTGGAAGTTTTGAAACCATGCACTGTGTCAGTTACTGCTCTCAGAGATGGGTTGAGTAAGAATCTCAAACATTCATACTTTTTTTTTTTATAAAGAATTGAATGAATGTTAGGGAATACAGAGACAGGGATTAAAAAAAAAACCTTTTATCTCCTTATCTTGAACTTCAAACTTTGGTCCCAATATTAGATTTAAATGGCCACCAGACTAGTTACATTAGAGTTAAAAGGAACACTAGTTGGTGAAGGTGTGAGGACAGAGGACAGAAGCACATATAAAGGAGAAGTGATATTGACCCAAGTTTCCAAAAAAAAGGAAGTCTTGTTTCCCTTTTCTTTGTCCCATAGAACCAAAAAAGGGGAGGATTGGAAACAGGCCCTAAAATCTTCCAGTCTTTTGATAGACCACCAACCTAAACCACACTCCTCTTGCCTTAAGATGTTACATGTGTATTTCTACTTTTCTTCTTAATTTATTTCATTTTAAATTAAAATAAAATTACATCCATTTCATTCTATATAATTTACACAAATGCATTGTGCTACTTAGAAAACTAAAGCCAAACATGTGGCTGACCTTAGGACACCCTGCAGAAGAGGAAAAGGATTTTAGGAGGAGCAGGGGTGATCTAGGACACCAGGAGAACACAGCCCACAGAATCAACTCAGCATGCCTCATAAAGGCTCACAGAGTCTAAAACAAGAAAGCAAAAAGCCTACACGAGTCTGTGCTAGATCTTCAACATATGTTGTGATTATTTAGCTTGAGATATGTGTGAGACTCCTAAGAGTAGGATTGGGTTTTTTTTTTTTACTGCCTCTTTTACTTGGCATTGGGAACATTTCCCTCCTACTTGATTGCCTGTCCAGCTTTGATATAAGTGTTTGTGCCTTGTCTTTTTATCTTGTTAGGCAGTATTCTGCTGATATTCCTGTGGGCTCTTTCTTTTCTGAATAGAAACTGAGGCACAGAGGAGGAAAGTCGGGGGTTGGGGATGGACTGGGATGAGAGGAGGGAAGAGAGGCTGCTCTTAGGATGTATTGTATAAGATAAGAATCAATCTTTAAAAAGAAAAATCAAGACTATCGAAACATTCAAGTTACTGATTATATCATGGTCCCTATGGACAAAAGCACAGAACATTCCTTGGTGCCCCATCGGTCTGTGTATTTAAACAAAACAAAAAAAATCGTAAAATTATCTAAAGCAAAAAATGCCTATATCAGTGATGAAAGAGCTGACTTGAGCTAGCTAAAGAAGAAGCATAGGAACACTGAAAAAGAGTTAAGAAAGCTTCCCACCAAATTATCAGACTAAGATGTTTCCAGGACACGAACTTCCAAAATGTAACACAGCTTTAGAAATAAAGGGGGCATCTCGGTTGTTTCTTCTTTCTGGATATTATGGATAAAACTTCTAAAAACATAGTGAACAGGTATCCTTGTGGTATGATGGAGAATCTTTTGGGTTTATGACCAGTAGATGGGCACATAGCTAGGTCTTGAGGTAGTCTATTCTGGATACCTGTGAAACAGTGGTTGTACAAGTTTGCACTCCCATCAACAATGGAGAAATGTATCTCTTGTCCACCATCCATGCAGGCAAATGCTGTCACTTGAGCTTTTTGATGTTAGCCATTCTCATGGTTGTAAGATGGAAGCAGAGTCCTTTTGATTTGTGTTTCCCTGATGGCTAAGGATGTTAAGCATTTTTAAGTGCTTCTCAGCCATGAGAGATTCCTTTGTTGAGAATTCTCTGTTTAGCCCTGTACTGCATTATGAAAATGGAATCATTTGGATGTCTGTGTGTAAAAGTATGCAAATTGATCCACATTTATCACCCTGCTCAATACTTAAGTCTAAGTGGATCAAAGTCCTCAACATAATCAGGTACACTGTTTCTTGCCAACTGATAAACATCCTAGTATAAACTCTGAGAGGATCTCTATATATGGGCCCCAAAGCAAGAAGCTTTTCTTGGCATTGTTTCCTATTGTTTGGCTGTTCATAACTCCTCTTTGAGACACTCCTATAGAGAGAACCTCCCCAGCAAACGCTTTGAGGTTCTGGGTGTTGTTTATGGTTCTAGCAGCTGCAGTTGCAGTCACCTTTGTTGAATTGCTGGTTTGTTGTTTAAAGGGTCTGTTGGAATCCTGCCAACTAAGCCAGTGCAATGACTCCAAAGAACGGAGTCTAAAAAGTCTACCACTTTTGATCCCCTTAACTTCTTTTCTCTTATATCTAGGGTAGGTGGGATGGAAGAGACGTATAAGCATTAAAAACCCCAAGGAAAGTGGGTTTGAAAAAACTCAAAGCCTGCAGATAACCATCAATATAATTGGTTATCTAATATAAACTAGTTACACCTGAAATCATATATAGGAGTCATACTAAAACTTTGTTAGCAGATGTATGTATATAGTTCTAACTACCTCTCTCTCTCTCTCTCTCTCTCTCTCTCTCTCTCTCTCTCTCTCATTTATCTATCTGTTTATCTATCTATTATCTTCTATCTAATTATACACCAATAATCTCAGAAAAAAAGGCATCAACTTGAGAAAAATGAGGATCCCATGGAAGAGGATGAAAGAAGGCACATGGGTAGGTGATTATATATCTTAAAGTTTTGATTTTGTGGAATTCCTATGAGAAAGAATTTCTTTGTAACCTTAACCATATGTGTTTTTGATCATCATCAATAGTATCATTTTGTTATTATTAGGATCTTTCTCTTTTTTAAAATTTTATTTTATTAATTTATTCATATTACATCTCAATTGTTATCCCCTGCCTTGTACCGTCCCATTCCACCCTCCCTCCCATTTTCCCCTTACTCCCTTCCCCTATGACTGTGACTGAGGGGGATTTCCTCCCCCTGTATATGCTCATAGGGTATCAAGTCTCTTCTTGGTAGCCTGCTATCAACCTCTGAGTGCCACAAGGTCTCTATCTTTCTCTTCTGTTTGTTGTATTCTATTCTGGTTGTCTGGTTTTGTTTTATCTTACTTTATTATTATTATTTTCATACACCTGTTTTTACTCAAATGAGAAATAAAAAGAGGGTACTTGGATAAGAAAGAGAAAGGGATTTAGGATTATATGATGATGGGAAAATCAAAGCAGAATATATGTATAAAATTAAGTTTATTTTCAATCAATATGCACAAATATGGAAAGAAAATATAAGAAATATTAAAAGTTAGTAATGTTTCTTCATCTTTTCTTAATTAAGAAAATGCACAGATCCCAAGAGTTCCATAAAGTGAATTATCTAGTGACATTTACCATAAAGATGATTTCAATATTCAGTATTTAGAAGGCAGATGTTCAGCCTGCAATCTCATGTATAACTAGGTATCCTCCAGGGATTTCTTCTGCTGTGTGAGTTCTGAATTGTTCCTGGTATAGCCCCTGAGCCAGCATTTTCAGTCCTCTTGATAATCTGAGCTTCCCAATTCATTGCTTTTAAATACATTCCTTTTCTGCTGCTGTCAAATTCTTTTCTAATGAGAAAGCTGACTCCTACAGTTAACTGAGGCCTCTGGGGTAATTAGAGTCTATAGTTAAACAGGAGCTTAACAAGTACTTATTTAATATGTACTCTGTGCCATTCACTGTGCTAAACAATAGTAATGAATATCTTAGCCATACTAATATTCATGTTTGCTAAAATTTATTATTATGAAACAATAAAATTTCTTTACATCATTAGGAAAAGATCCAACTATATCTTTTCTTTTCTAATTTTTAAGTTTTTATTATTCATTTTTTTATTTATTCACTTTACATCCTGTTTGTAGCCTCACCCCCCTCATCTCCCAGTGCCACCCTCCCTCTCTCCCATCCTCTGTCTGCTATTCCTCAGAAAAGAGGAACCACCAACCCACCTACCCCAGCTCATCAACCTGCATAAGACTGAGCACATTATCTTCCGCTTTGGCCTGACAAAGGCTGTCCCACTTTGGGGAAGAATCAAAACGCTGACCAGAGAGTTGATGCCAGAGATAGCCCCTAGCTCAATGGAGGACCCAACATGGAGTCTGAGCTACTTATAGGGTATATCTTTGTAGGGGGCACAGGTCCAGTCCATTCAAGGTCTTTATCATGCCTCAGTCTCAGCATACTCTTCTGGGCCCTCCTCAGTTGGATTGTTGGTCATCTTTTGAACCCTCTGTCACCTATTGTCCTTTCTCCCTTCTGCCACAATTACCCATAAACACCATATGCTTCACCCAATGTTTGGCTGTGAGTTTTAGCATCTATTTAGAGGCACTTCTGGTTGGACCTTCTCAGAGGACAACACTGCTACTTTTCTGTCTGCAAGAACAGCATAGTATCCTCAATAGTGTCAGTAATTGGTTCTCTTACATAGGGTGTGTCTTGGGTTGAACCAGGCATAGGTTGGAAATTCCCTCAATCTCTGCTCTGTCTATTCAGTTTTTATCATTGCACAGTTTGTAAGGAGGGTGATTTTTTTGGTTGAAGTTTTTATGAGTAGGTTGGTGTTCCCCCTCCCTCTACTAGAAGACTTGTATACGTAGAATTTGAACTCTTCAATATCTTTTGCCCCTGCTCTCTCTTGATCCTATCTCCACCCACATATCTCTCTGCGTTCCCTCTCCTACCTTCTCTTTGTTCAAACCATTACATCTGTTTATTTTATTTCCCTTCTCAGTGTGATTTAAGCATCTTTAATTGGATCCTCTAAGCTATACTACAGAGTTATAGTAACAAAAACATCATGGTACTGGCATAGAAATAGACTTGTTGACCAATGGAATAAAATCCAAGTGCCAGAAATAAACTCACACACCAATGGACACTCGATTTTTGACAACGGAGCTAATACCATACAATGGAATAAAAGACAACATCTTCAACAAATAGTCGTAGGTAACTGGATCTCTACATGTAGAAAAATGCAAATAGATGCATATTTATCATCCTGCAAAAAACTCAAGTCCAAGTGGATCAAAGACTTGCACATAACACCAGATATACCAAATCAATTAGATGAGAAAGTGTGGAAATGCCTTGACTTCATTGTCACAGGAGACAACTTCTTGAACAGAACAGGAACAAGTCAGCTTCTAAGATCAACAATTGATAAATGGGACATCTTGAAACTGAAAAAGTTCTGTAAGGCCAAGGGCACTATCAATGAATGAACCAACATTCTACAGACTGGAAAAAGATCTTCAACAACCCTATATCAGACAAAGATCTAATATTCAAAATTATAAAACAAACTCAAAATGTTAAACACAAACAAACAAATCAACCCAATTAAAAGTGTACATTTTCTATTAATAGTTTATTTACTGTTATTCCTCTTATGCTGCTCTAAGAAATACATAAAGGTTATCTTGCATAAACCATCCAGAACTTAGGAGATGGATGATAATATCATCTTTATTTTTCTCACAAAATGTGTGTTATATCAAGTTTCTGAAACTGTGCAAACTGATATTTGTAAAAATAACTAAAGCCTAGAACAAAGCTTGTCTGTAAGGAATAAGTTCCTGCTTAACAATAAGAAATACTCCAGGAGTTGACAAAGATATTAAATTATATCTTTCACATTTATAGATTAATTTTTAGTGGATTTTCCACAATTTTTATCTTCTAGAATTTCATAACCATGTTGGAAGAAAGGCCGTTCTTCCTCAGATGCAATGAGAGACTGATGTCAATTATAGTTTTATGTACATAGTTGACTCTGAGAGAAAAACAATCAGCCCAAGGAAATATAAAAGAAGAAGAGGAGGAAGAGGAAGAGAAGAAGAAGAAGGAGGAGGAGGAGAAGGAGGTAGAGAGGGAAAAGGAGAGGAAGAGGGAGAGGAAGAGGGAGAGGAGGATGGAGAAGATGATGACTTTATTGTATATTACAGATGGAGTAAAGGCAGTGTTTCGTTTTTCATTTAACTTACTCAATTTCTATAAAATACATAATAATAATAATAATAATAATAATAATAATATATATATATTTATATGACTCAACCAACTGATAAATGAAGAAATGAGCAAATGGTGGAAAGCAAGTATAAAAATATGCCTGATTAGTTTGTCAGAAGATTTTTTAATTTATGATATATAATATAATATCAATGACACACAGAATAAATAAATACATAGTACTGAGTATGAACGTTCCAAACTATAGTATTATGTGAAAAAGGCATACAGGTTCTACCTAAAATGAACACAAAAATAAATGTTTGAAGTTATAGAAAAGAAAAGGCTAAAACATTTAAGACGGTGAAAAAACATACAGATTTCATGGTGATAAAGAATTAATTAACATATGCTAGAGTGATGTGACTAGTGACTATATATAAGTATGAATCAAAGATCACACTTGGAAATATTTCCAAGTATAAAGCCTCCTCTGGGCATTTACGTCTCCTAATTCTACCTTATGTGTGCCATCATAACCAATGAATAGCAGGGATTACAGGATTTAGTGATAGTGTGTCAATTTCTTTAAATGTCATAGCTCCTTATCAATATCTAAGGAAAAAGAACTAAGCAAGTGAGCAATTCAAACTTTCCCTGATATCTAAGCATTTGTAAAACATATAGTAAGAACCAACAGGAAACCAGAACTATGTATTCCATTAGGAGAGAGAGAGAGAGAGAGAGAGAGAGAGAGAGAGAGAGAGAGAGAGAGAGAGAGGAAGCTTACTCCATAGTCTTTAAGTATTATAGCAAGCAATACTCACTGTGGCAGTAGCCAACAAATATCTGATTGACGTAAGGCTCAGGCAATAAATTAAACCTGTACCTGACACTGCTTGTGTGACCAAAAAAAATCAGATACTAGATATGACAGAGACCTAAGGTAAAACGAAATATTACTGGTGAAAAAAAGAAAGAAAGAAAAGAAAAGAAAGAAAGAAAGATAGATAGAAAGAAAGAAAGAAAAGAAAAAAGAAAGAAAAGGAAAAGGAAAGAAGGAAGTGAGAAAAGAAAAAATAAAAATGAAATGCTTCCAAAAGATATGCTATTGTCATAGATAAGAACATTATTCAGCCATCATCAGAAAAGTTTTCTCCTGCAGCAGATAGAAATAAACAGAAATACCAACAGCAAGACATTATGCAGAGAGAGACTTTGGAGCTCACAGCTTTAAGCATGCTGCCCCCATCAAATCAATCATCCTGGAGCTCAGGGAGTCCCACTAAAGAGAAGGCAGAATTAGTGGGGGAAGGGAGAGGGGATAGAGGACACCAATAAAAACAAGAGCCTCTAAAATACTGGGCAAAGCTCATATAAACTCACAGAGACTGAAGCATCAATCATAGGGACTACCTGGATCTGCATGAGGTGTTGTACATATACACTTTAGCTTTCACTTAGTAATTTTGTGTAACATCAAAACTTTCCTTTGTACTTTGAGTGTTATATATGCTGCCATGTCAAGTATAATATGCATACATTAAAAGCATACAATTTTAAAAATAATGGTGAACTACAAATAAACATTAGGGAATACTTGCAAAAAAGATGTTTAGATTACTATAAATAAAATCAACAATATTAATAATTAAGACAAGCATAAAATGTATTATTTTATAGTCACCAGATAAATCAATCTAATAATATTTAAAACATATTAAAGACTCTCATAGGTAAAGAAATGATTAATTTTCATTCAGAAGGGCAAGGAAAATAGACACCAAAAGCAGTTGAAGAGAAGGAACAGGACAGGAGCCTTTATAGAGGTCCTCTGAAAGACTCCATCCAGAAGTGGATGGAAGCAGATGCTGAGACTCACATACAAACTCCCTGGTGGAGCACAGCAAGTCTTACCAAAGAACTGGGGGAAAGAAGGACCTTAGAGAGGACAGGAACAACAGAAGCAGACCAATGGAGCCTACAAATCCATTTGGAAAATGTGGGTGCTGCAGAGACTAATTCAGAAACCAAGGAACCTAGACCCTCTGTTCTGATGCAGTAATACAGTCTCCTTGTGGGTCCCATAATATGGGGAGTAGGGACTATTTCTGACATGGACTCTTGTGCCCACTTGTTAATCACTTCCCCCTGGTGGAGCAGCATTGCATGGCAACATAGGAAAAGGATGCAGGAAGTCCAGGTGAGACTTGATAGGCTCAGGTTAGGTGTTAGGCTAGTGGGGCTCCCCCTTTCTGAGGATTACAGAAGGGCAGGAGGGAAGATAAGAGCAGGAGTTTTGGCTGGGGAGGCTAGGAGAGAGGGGACTTCAATCAGGATGTAAAGTGAACAAAATAAAAGTAATAAAACAGAAATGTCTATGTAATTGATCATTACATTATATTTTTAAAAACGCTTTTAGAACATTAAAGGTCTTTTATAATAAATTTAGAATCATTTTTCAAGCAGTAAAATTCAGAGAAGGAACAAAGCAAAACCTGGCACAGGTAGAGCTATGCAAACTTCCCTTTCTCCTGGGAAGTTTGCAGCAGGACAAAAACTTGTCAGAGGAGAAAGCCAAGATGATGACATTTCTAACAGGACAGACTCAGTGCTAACAGTGACAAAAAGGAACTGAAACTCCTATATATATTAACTTTTCCATGGAGTATTTATGTTTATGTTAATAGGGTTCCATGATTACAGGTGATATTGTTTTATTTCTCCAATTGCTGAAAGCTTCCTATATTTGTATTCAGACAAACACATTACACTGTGTCATATTCCTCCAGGGCATTCTTGACATTTTTAAAAGTTTTGTCAGAAACTCGTGATGTTTCTGGTTATACTTAGCCTATTTATTCCAGACCAAAACAGCACAGAAGCTGTATTGTGAATTTTACATACACTGTTGGCAGTTTTTAAAAGTTGCTTATTAGAAAATAACTTGGCACCATTATCCCTTGACTAAAGCTGGAAATTCTTTCTGTGAATCTTCTTTGGATTGAGGCTTTTGAAAAAAAAAAAAAAGAAAATCAAAACAGAAAAAAAAATCACATTGAATATGGAACCATACACAGACGGGATTTAGGCCTCTTACACATATATAGCTAATGGGAAGTTGGATCTTCTTGAGGGTTCCCTAGTAAGTCGATAGAGAGCTGTCTATGACACAGACTCAATTGCCTGCTTTTGATCAGTTTCATCTATCTGGCCTGACTTGTCTGGCATCAGAGAATGGAGGATGAGCTCAGTACTTGAATGAATGAGGTGGGTTGGTGTTGGTAATGGTGGGCTTCCTTTTTATGAAAAAAGGGTAATGCATTGGGGGAAGAGTGAAGGGAGGGAGGGACAGTGAGGAGAGGATGGAAGGCATACGATCAGGAAGCAACTTTAATATACAAATTATAAACAAACAAACCATAGCATTAAATGGAAACCATCACCTTCATAAATCTCATGTCAATGAACATGTGACAGTAAGGCACTATCCTTCTAAAACTGCAGAGTAGACTTCAGAGAAAAACACTCTGAACAGAAGCAGCAGCATGCAACACAGTTCATACACCTTCCCAACCAACTAAGATGTAGACATTCCTCCACTGTCTTTTTTTTCCATTACCTTTCATTCACTTTCCTAGCTCCTCACAACCTTTTCCAACTCAAACTTTCCAAATCAGGAAAAGGCAAAACAGTCATGAGGAGAAAGAGCAGTTAGTAACACTGTCTGACTTCCAAGTGTCTTAGAGAGCAGTAACACTCAAAACAACACAGTGTTGTTATAAACACACAGAAAGTCCGAGAACAGCACAGGAACCCTAGTAGTTAACCATTCACCTATGGCCAACTTAGTGTTTTTCAATTGTAGAGAATATACATGTGGGGGAAAAAAAACAGTACTCAGTGCTGGAATAAATTGGCTTTTCACACTAAGTAGAAGTAGAATCTTATCTTTTCCCAGAGATAAAAATCAACTCAAAATGGATTAAAGACTTAAGTGTATAACCTGAAATGTGAAACAGATGGAAGAAAGCTTAGTGAAAACTCAGTAAGATAATGGAAAGAGCAATGGTTTTTTTCTTTTTCTTTTTTTCTACAAAACTTTTCCAACACCTAGAAATAAATCCCAAACCAAATAATTGAGACCATATAACATTTTTTAAAAGCTACTTCATAGCCAAGAAAAAAAAAGAATTAATAGAGTAAAGAGACTGCCAACTAGATTCATGAATGTATTTGGAAACTTTCTCTGGTAAGAAATGTATTTTTGGAATATGTAAAGAAGTAAAAATATCAAGGCTTAGAAATAAATAAACACACATAAAAATGGCAATAGGTCTACACATTTATGAAATAAAAATCACACAAATAATCCACTACCTATGAAAAAATAATTTTAGGAACACCAATTATTAGTATAATCAAAAGGTGTGACCCTACTTAGAAATCATCACAATTCAGTACCTTGACGAAAGGCAACGCCTAATAGACATGAGGCCCAAATGTTAGCAAGGACATTTAAAGATGAGAAACCTTTTACATGCTAGTGACACTATAAAGTATTACTTATATATGACAAAAAACAACCTTAAGGATCCAAAAAAAAAAAAAAAAAAAAAAAAAAGAAAAAGAAAAAGAAAAAAAAAAGAAAAGAAAAAGAAAACGTAGAAAAAAAAAACTCAACTTGTTGATGGAGCTCAATAACAAAGATCTGTATTTGAAAGAAAAAAGAAAAAAAAAGCTTAAGCACATGGTGTCACCAGTTGAATATCATGGCCATCTAGAGGCTCTACTCCTAGTCACCGCTACTGAAATAATAAAACAATAAAAAGAGGCATCCAAACAAGTTGGGGGAGATTGATGTGCATCTTAGTGACACATATCTTTTGTCCTCAGTCTCTTAGGTCTTTTATTTGTTTTGTTTTTCATGAATTAGTGGGCACAGGCTTACTCTCTCATTTTAGGTAGTCAGATTTAAACAAGAATCCAAACGGGAAAGTGTCATTAATATCTCTAGACCTTAGATTACTTGGTGAGGAATATAAGATGGAGAAAGGCTGACATAGTAAGATGTGTTTTTATACAACAACATATCATAACAGATCAAGGGGAAGTGTGGACAACTTCCTCCTGGCATCAGCATTAATTTTTAATGTTTTATCATATCTTTTTCAAATTTTATGTCTGTGGTTATGTGTATGTATGTTTGTTTGTATGTATATCAGGATGCATATGTCCAGTAGAATGATAGTCACAAAAAGGAAGCAAATTCAGTGATTTTGTAAAATTTGCTTGGGATTGAAGTACAACATATTTGGTGGACCTACCTTAAAAAAGTATAATTACTAAACCAATACATAGGCAAATATGTAATTTCATTCATGAAGATTTAAACGACATTTAAAAAATTTGAACAGACTGATTTGTTACAGGAAACCAAGGAGAGTAGATGGGATGTTGGAATGCAAGGGTGACAGTGATTGGCTGACAGATTCTATGCTATAGAGAGAGAATATTAAGATTTTTATATTGACAGAGAATTACCATATCAAATTTAGTATCCGTTTATTAATGGAAGTAAAATAAAATCCTAGACCTTCCACATTTAAACCTTTAAAAGAAAGTAATTGTATTTTATGAACCCAAAATTGTCTCAACATTATTTTACTTTCTGACAAACCATCTTAATATACGACTTAAGAGAAGTACATAATGGCTGTTTTCTTCTGTATTAAGTTTGTTTAGAGGTTTCTACTGCATTTTTGAAATAGATATGAAAATTAATGTCTTTAATTCCTTCGTATTGTAGAGGCTTCAGCAAAGAGGCCCTATACAGCAAGTATTTCTGGTGCCAGCAGGTTCCCAGTGACTATACCTTGAGAACTGCTCTAAAGAATAACCTGATGATAACATATTTGTAAATGGTATTGTAAATTACATCTTATTTATTTTGCCATTCTATCCAAATGAAGTTAATTCTTAGTTCTGCTATAGGTAAGGGAACTCAGCATCTGAAGTAAATTATGCTCTTCAGTATCATAATTGATACTGGTAATATTCACTCTCGCAAAAGAGTTCTGTGTGGAAAAAATTTTAAGGGGAAGTGGTGAAAGGCCTTGGAACAAAGAATAACAATAATTCTTAGAAAATATAAACATGTGTATATTAATTTATATCAATTTTACGTTTATATTATATGTATTATTTATATTTCAGTATAAAAATCTAAGCTGATATATGAGGTAGTAAATGATAGTCCTTGTGTTTAACATATGAAACACATTTTATCAAAAAAAAATTAAATGTGATGGGAACAAATTGACCCAATTCCATACTTCATTTTTTAAAGAAAGTCTGTGATATTGGTTCTCTAGTTATTTAAAATTTATTCATTTTTTTTCAAATCTTTTAGACATAATAATAAAAGTGAGAATTGTATGTAAGATAGTATTTAACTGATTTTGCATCCTTTTTTATAGTATACTCTTTTTGTATTATGAATTGTCCTGGAATTTCACGAGTTTGTGAAGCAGAACTCCAACAATTATTTGTTATTTGTTTCCACTGAAATAACCTCGAGATTTTCAAAGTGTGGTATTATATTTATGCTACCTAGTACAGCAGTGAACTACTCTGACCACAACTCTCAAAATCACTATTTCTATTCTTAGTGCAGCACCCTGAGAGCTGGTTATAAAGATATAACTGATACCATATGGCCTGAGAACCTGATGCTTTTGTGGAGTCCTGGCATTGTGCATAAGAAAAGTGATCTAATGTTAAAATCACAGCAATATTACTTCTTTCTCCTAGCAATATTTTCAAAAGTAATCTAAGCCATAAATGTAATAGCAGGTCTAAGACTACTGGCAATATTAAATCGAAATGGCAAATTGCAATCCTAGGAAAATTGTTATCAGAGGGATTGATCTATAATAGTCCTAATATCTCAAACTCCCAAGTAAATGTTCAATAAAATGATGCCTCACTATTGTGCAAGCTTTGTAATAATGATTTACCAGAGATAGAGTACTTTAAAAACTCTAGCCATCTTTTATATGTTACCACACAACATAGAGAAATAAAATGAAAATACATTCCCTTTTATGTTCCATGGGATTTTTTACTTCACAATATATCTTGGGTCTCATTTAAAAAAAAACTGAACTCTCGGCTGTAAAGAATTTGGCTTTTTTTTTTTTAATTTCTGGAAAAATTAGTTCTTAACCAGACATGTGGTTTGACTGCATAAACAGGGAGAGGAAAGTCACTTATGAGTTTTACAAGTTACAATTCTTAAGGTTTTTAATTAAAAGTTATATTAGTTTTCTCCTTTCTTGTTTTTTTTTTAACATCCATCTTTTTTTCATGATGTACCACCAGCTTTGTTCCTCTGGAAACAATGTTCTCATCTTCTTAGCTGAAATATATTCCCTAATACATAAATAGGACCTGCTCAGGCTGTTTACTGCTAATTAGACTCACATGCTCACAAGGCTGACAATGTAGTGTTTATAAAATTAGAAAAAATATTAGAAGAACACTCTAAAATTCTTATTTCTCATGGAGCAAGAAGAAGGTAGCAGGCAAATCTGTCTGGTCATCTATGTGTCACATTAGCTCTGTTCACTAGGCTGGTGTCTGTTCTGCCCGACTGTTGCTCATCAGAGAGATCCCATACCTATTTCATGTCTTATAAGTTTCGGGAAAGTATCTACTTGACTACCATTATAAGTTACTCCCTAAACCTTAAGTTGCTCAGACAACAATGTGTGTTTTGTTCATTTTCAGAACTAATAATCAATGGTGATATCTGAGGGTTCTCAGACATGATCCCAAAGACTATGAGACTAAGCACCTGGACCCAAAGGAGAGCAGGGAAGAATAGGTCTTCATCTTTTGTTTTCCTTCTTTGGCCAATAAACAATATCCTTAAATAAATAAGTACCAGTTATTGTGTAATCAAATTGTATCAAGAGTAGGAAAACTAAAAGGGAAAATTGAAGGAATGGTGACCATTCCTGCTTCGCCCTCAGATTGCTGGCCTCAGATAATCACATTCCTCTCTTTTTCTCATGTATATACCATTATCAGATATACTGGGGCAGGACAATAACCCAGGTGACAAAGGACAGGTTCACTGATACTTCCACGGAGTCTGTGGATCTACTTTGGCTTCTGTATTGTATACATTCAGGAAACTGAGAGATTGAATTATGGTTGTCACATATTCAACACCAGTGAAGTAAGAGGGTCATATAGTAGCCACCATAAACAATACAAACAGTGAAGGTCAGGAATGCAAGACACAGAGACGTCACTGGCATCCTCAACTCCTTTTGAAAGAAAAGGTGAGGGCTATTTGTTGTAGAATTAGAGGGTGACTCTCGGCTAAGTCCCATTTCACCATTCTTGAGGTTTTTCATTTATTCATTGTCCATTGCTAGGAGCTTCACCCATTGATCCCTGGGGATGATTCTTAGGCCTTATATGCTTGTTTTCTTTCTTGATTTTCTATCTTATATTACTAAGAAGTCATGGACTATCTAAATTTGGCAAGATTTTAAAGCAAGTATACAACAACCTTCTTTGTGTGTGTGTATGTGTGTGCATGTGTGTGTGTGTGTGTGTATCTTTAAATACATGTGATCTGTTTTCTTATTGTTTAATTTCTAGTGCGAGGGCTCTATAACACAGATCTGTCTCAAGGGGATGTATATGCTAGTTAAATACCTAGTCAAATCCAGCCATTAGTCAACAACACTTGGACACAAAAACACAAACACTTTTCATTTTAAGCTTCCAGTAATGTTGAAATTACATATGACACTTGTCCCTCCCTGCAAATAATTGCAGATGGCAGCATTAAGAAAAGGTAATTTGAGTTGACTACTATCCTCACTACAACATTGACTGATGACTAGGACAAAATCAGTATCATTTGTCATCTAAGTAGACCACTCCAAGTATTCAATTCCTCTACTAGGCAGAAAAGAGGGTTATATAGTAACACTAACCACAGAAGCATTTCAATCAAAGCAATTAGTTATTTTATAGATCTAATGTCTAACATTTCTAGCAATAAAAATTAATTTCCCTTTAATATATAACTGTAATGACATGGTTAACAAATATAACTGTAAAAAATAATGTTATAATGGTAAAATGAAAGAGGTCAATATTTAAAACACTGTGACTATAAATGTTATGAAAACTGAATAAGAATTTGTAATTTATTAAATTTGCCTATTTTTCCTCCATTTATTTTGGAAACATAATTTTCCAGATAGATCATGACATAATTTTAGATAATTTTGAATGTTATAAGATTTAGAATTATATATTATATATATATAACAATATTCAATAATGTTGCTAAAAGCTCAAGTATTACACACCCTATTCAATACATTCAAAATTGTTTTGCATATTGCATTCAATACTATGAATGAATCATTGTGACATCACATGCACGTGCAATCATACTTTGAAATAAAATATGGCTCAAAGTGTTTACTGTATTTTGATTTGTGATGTTCTTCTCATTCAGTACTTAGTCATATTTTTATGAATGTTACTGCATGTTATTGGTACTCTCTGCATTATAACCATTTAAAGTTTAAAGATACTTATCCAGTATAATTGGTTTTATATGCATGAACCTTATACCAGTATTCCAATGCTAATATTATTATTCATAATAATTAAAAGTGGTAACAAAAATAACAGTGTTTCTTAAAATAATAATGACAAAAATCTGAATCCTGTCCCTGGGTCTTCTTTGTTTGCCTATAAAAATAGAAAAATGTAATATTTTTTTTGGCAGTATGGTGGCAGAATTTGAGTCTTACCTCCCATTGGGTTCTACCCATTCTTTACATATGTTTGAGGAAACTCCAGAGAGATATAAAAGCACATGTATAAAATACTAAACACATTGGGTGAGTCAAACTACAATCTAAAACAATAACTGAGTAATGAATATATTCAGAAAAACTAAGTAACTATCAGTGTAGTGATAGATTTATATGCAATGGGTTTTACTTTGTGAAAAATTATCTGAAATAGTTCCATGAATGAGATTCGATTATCTGCCCTGCAGGAGTAATGGTCTATATTAATCGGAGCAGACGTCAGTGAAATTAGATCATGCCTCCTCCCTTCTTTCTTTTATTACAATGTCAGCATAATATTCAAAATGTCTCAGCAAATACTTCTCTACACAACTTTAATAAGTAGATTTGCCAGGTGCAGTACTAGCAGGAGGCCTATAATGTATTTAAGTTTGAAAATGAGGCAATTATATTTCAAGGTTCTGATTGGCCACATTTTAATTTGAGACCCATCAGATGTACTGATTTAGCTTGTGGCTTTCTGGAGAAACCTCCTACATATGCACCTGTTCATTTTATTAAAACAGAAACACCTTGCCAGGGATGAGAAAAGGATATTGGTCACAGAAATCACAACAGCTTGCTCCCTCTGCTCTTACTATTGATTACATTTCTTGACAGTCACATGGGAGACTAACTGCTAGCAGGCAATTAACATCCTTAAAAAATAATGAAGAAAACATAATTATATTGGGAAACCCCAGAGACTGTTTGTATTCTTAAACGCGATATCCCCAGGTCTCTTTCAATATCTACAGCAGCCCAAGTCTCTTTTTTGTCGACCTTGCTTCTATCTGTGAGAAAAGCAGCATATATTACTGTGTTATATCCTTATTCCAGATTATTAAAAATAAGCCTCAATTTTCATTAATCTAATTTAAACCTCTCCAAGAAAACTCTTGATGGAAACAGATACATTTTTGATTTGCACTTAAAACTACACTTAGAAGAAAATATATTTAATATTACTGAGTCAGAACACAATATTAACTGTGACCTTAATTTATCCCCTTCCCCATTACACTCTAGAGTAAAAGCACTTAAACGCAAATTTCTGCAGTGTCACCAAGAAGCCGTATGTCCTCTAGAAAGGCTATTTTGCTATCAGAGAGTTATGGTCGTGCACTGTGTACTGTTGCACGTGAAGTTTCTAGTAGTCCCATTCATTATGAGCACACTGTTCCTGCTGGTCATGAGGTGGGCCTAAAATAAATGATGTGACTTCCCTCATTTACCTTGTTCTCATACAGCTCACACAGGAAGTAATGTAAGAACAAATACTGCCATGTTTTTCCCAATGATAGCCTATACCTAATTGTACAGCCACAGAAACAATTGGTTCCGCTTATATAAGGGAGAATGGCAGTGGTCACCCATTCTGACTGAACTGGTTCACCTGAGAAAATATACTCTGAATCCTAAATGTATGTCCTTGGTCTATAGTATCCCCAGAAAGCAATTACCACCGCAGCTCTCCTTGAATTGAAATGTTCATACCTACAGATAGTCTTCGCTCACTTCGGAGTTAAGCAAGACATTTGATGTCAGCCATGAACATTTAATAGTTTTTGTGGCTTAAGTTTTACTGTTCTTTGACATTGAAACAAGATGTTCTCATAGTAAACTCCTGAAGACCTTATCCCTATGGCACAGAAATGATCTTTAGACCAAGTGTTTTATACAGTAAACCCAATACCTTTCAGAAAATTATATATTCTCACAAATAATAAATTAATTTTGAATTATTTATGAAATGGGTAAATAAATCTGACATATTTAGCTTTTCACAATACCAAGAACTCTATCTCTAGCTATTTTTCAAATACTTTAGAAATTAAAAATCCAGTTATTAATAAATACTGAGTATACTTTCTATAACTCCTAGTTCTTCAATGCTAAGGCTTTGTTTCACATTAGGTATTAAAATAATTACATCTTGAAAAAGCTATGGTTTTATGGGCAGCCATATCTCTAACAGCAAATGGGCCACACAAATTGTAATGATGATGAGGATGATGATGAGGATGATGACGATGATGATTATGATGATAACGACTTAATTGGAGGTTCCAAATTTGGGTGGAAAAGAAAGGAAGGTGATGTGATAAAAAAAAAACATTTTGCACAATTCTCAAAGGGTTAATAAAAGTGAGAAAAATAACTAAATATAAAGTGAAAAGAGCATGATATTTTGTGCATATTCGGTACGAGTAAGTTGGCTAATTTTCATCCTAGATTTCAGCACAATACAAAACACAAGTGATGAAATTACCGTAGGTATACATACATACATACATACATACATACATACATATATATGTATATATATGTATATTTGACTACATACATATATATCTAGTATTCTATTATGAGTATATAAGAACATAATCATTAATATCAAATTAGAAGACTATTTCATATACCAGACATGTAGATAATATAAGCAGCAATTCCGACTTTGGAAATTTCTGTAAAAACATTATTTATTTTATCTGTATTATGTTGAAAATATCACATAATAAAGACAAAAATTATGATATTATAGACTGACTCCCTTTTCTGTAACATGATGCCCTAGAGCATTATTACAGATTCTGTGGATCCATGCTAGAGATAATTCCTGTTATTGATGAATAGAATTCCATGGCAATAATACCACATTTGATTAAGAAATCCTCAAGTGAATTGTTTTGTGTCATTTAAAAATTTTTAAATATAAAGAAAATATATTAATTCACATAAGTGGATATTTGTGTGTGTCTGTCACCTGCTTTAATTTTTTTATTCATTTTTACTTGGTAATTTCATGTTTTCTACCTTTCTGTACATGAAGTTTTCTAGAATACTTTTGATTTATTTGAAGCTTTTAGAAGTTCATAAGAATTTTGCTTGAAGTGGTCTCTAGTCATATATTATATAAAATGTACAGTATATTAATATTTAGATTGCAACTTTAGGCATATTAAGTAGTTAGCGCCCTCTGAGAGCTATCACTATGATTCAGCTATAACTAAATATAATAAAATATTTTTCTTTACCTATCAACTAATATTTCAGAGTCTTTTAAAAATGTTTACTCTATTTGAAACAAGTAAAAAAGGAAATAAGTTGCACATTCTCATATTTTCTGTAGTTTTTTCCTCTTACCATAAAGTGTCTTAAAAATTCTTGGTTTGTGAAAAAATAGTTTTACTTGTTATTGAAACCGGAAAAAATGCCTTTATCATTACTATCAGAAAATACTGTCATTTATTTCTCTTTTTTTCATGATGTATGATTGACCATGTGAATTGCTTTCCATCAACTTCTGCTTCCATGTTGGGTTGAGATGTATCGACCTGTGGATTTTTTATTTGTGTTTATCCACTTTTGAATATCTCCAACTATCTAAGTTTTAAACATTTAATTTTGCCAACTTTAAGCAAATTTCTGTTACATCTGAACAATGTTTATTCTGTACTCATAGATCTGTACTGAGATGAAAAGTGAACATTTTTGCATTTTCTGAGCTTTCATGATAAGTTCTAATTTCACTTGGTTTATTTTTCTATTTAAATTGTTCACTTATATCTGCCTATTAGTCCAAGGGGCATGTCCCACGAAAGCCTTCACTTACCAGGAAACTGAGACAGAGGGGAGGACATTCTAGTGGGACTCTAGATGAGAGAATCATGGGAGAAAGGCAAAGTAGAAGGACCCAGAGGGTCCTAGAAGCCTATAAGTAGAACATTATGATAGGCAGATTTGGGCCCAGGGGTCCCGCTCAAAATAAGGCACCAGCCAAGGACAATACAGGCGGTAAACCTTAAGCCCCTACCCAGATCTAGACAATGGACAGAACACTCCCCACAGTAGAGTGGAGAGTGGGATATGACTTTCTCACATACTCTGGTGCCTCACCTTTGACCATGTCCCCTGGACGGGGAGACCTGGCGGCAATCAGAGGAAGGACAGCAAGTTACCAAGAAGAGACTTGATACCCTATGAGCATATAGAGGGGGAGGTAATCCCCCTCAGGAACAGTCATAGGGGAGGGGAATAAGGGGAAATTGGGGGGGAGGGAAGAATGGGAGGATACAAGGGATGGGATAACCATTAAGATGTAACAAGAATAAATTAATAAAGGAGGAAAAAAAATAAAATTAAAAAAAATAAAATAAATTGTTCACCTTACCAACTCTTTTAGTTTTCCTTATTAGCATACCAACTGAGTGTTTTATTTAGTTATAATTTTATCTGTAAAAGGATAAGTTGGAGCTCCTAGCAACATTTATATCCTTGCTGCTTGACAAAATATAAATAAATAAATTTATCAAAACTGGCTTGTATTGCAAGATTAGCTTCTGAACTCATCTTTTATGCTTTTGCTTACTTCGGATCTCTTGTTTGTGACAGAAAGCCTTTAATACTGTTGAGCAGGTGGCTTGCCACCCTATGTAATTGTAATAAACAATGGGCCCATTAGAAATTCTATCAAAAATATGCAAAGAAAATGCTGAAATAGCTTTACAACAGTTAAATACAATGTAAAACTTTCTCCATGGCATAGGAAAGGCAAGTACAAAAGTGACTAATGACTTACTTACAAAACAAAAACAAAAACTATCAACAAAAAAGCAGCATTGAATGTAATATAAGCAAACAAGACTACAAATCTATAAATGCACTACCAACAAATAAATACCTAAACTGATTTGAAAACCCATAAACATCATGCACGGGAAATGCTGTTTAGTAAATTCTTGTGGAAAATCATATGGGGCTGTAGAGATGGCTCAGTGGTTATAATTGGTGACTGTTCTTCAAGGCCGCCTGATACCTGAGTTTGATTACCTGCCCCCGCACGGCAATCTACAACTTCATTAGTGCAGGGTGTTTGAAGCCCTCTTCTGGCATGCATATGATGCATAGTCATACATAAGGCTAAAAAACCCACACACACAAGTTAATATCAAAAATTTAAGAAAACACATTGAAGTTCATTTCTAAAAAGCCAAAATGTACTACAGTAAAAATTTTGGTATATTTCTCTTGGGATATATCTTGTAGAAATGTCTGTATTTGAAAGAGGTATTTGTATATCTGTGTTTCCCTGAAATTATTTATAATACTCAAAGTAGAAAAAAAGAAAAGAAACATGACATTTATGTAAAACGGAGAATTATTCAACAATAAGCTGAATAGAATTCTGTCATTTTCAGGAAAATTGATGAAACTAGAAGACAATGGAAAGTCTGACACAGAAGAGCACATATTGCATTTTTTCTCTCATATGTGAAAAGTTAAAATATAAATAACATAACCTGCAGGAGAAGGAACTATTAGAAACTAGGAAGGATTTTTGTTTGAGAACAGAGAGCTGTGAGAGAAAGGATGGAGAGAGGGTAGGGACCTTAAAGCTACAGTATTTGCTCACCACACTGACACAACTACAAAATCACCTATTTTATTCAGTTTGTATATGTTCATAATTAAAAACAGAACATTTATGTTTCTTACAGGAAAAAGATTCCTGTTTATTTTATTTAACATAATTCTAAAAAACTCCTATGAATTTTTGGCAGAGTTTTTGTCTATGTTGAAAAGCATTACTGAAATTTATATGTTGATATTTAATCTTGCAATTTTATTGAATGCATTGATTTCTGAGACTCTAGTGAAGCCTTCCGGACTTTCACTCCCTAAGATCTTGTTATCTGCAATCAAGGTCAACTTAACTTTATTTTCCGTTCCAATTTGGGTGATTTATTTGTCTCTTCTGTTTAGTTTCTTTGGCTGGGATTGCCAGCCCCATGGTGAAGAGAAGAGTCAAGACTTCCCTGCCTGGCCTTGCTCCAGACCTGAGAGAGACTTCCAAGTTTTCACTGTTTAGTAGAACATCTGCTATGGGTTTTAAGTTTCAGCCTTTATTCTCTTACTTTGTGATTTTCTTTCTTGAGAAAGGCTTATAGTAAAGGGATGCTCAATTTTGTCAAGTGCTTTCTGGTGCATATTAATCTATTATTTTAATATGCTGAGCTGTTAAAGTAGTGTGCTTGTTTATTTATTTACATATGTTGCAAAAACTTTGTAACTGATCATGGTAAAATTCCTTTGCATCATTTTCTTGAATTCAGGTTGTGAGTACTTGGTGAGGACTTCTGTATTTATACTCCTTGTGTACATACTGAGTATTGGCTAATAACGTTATATTCTTTCTGTATTTCTGCTGTCTTTGTCTAAATTTGGTATCAGGATAAATTTAACTGCAAAAATGATTTTGAGTTATTCCAACTTCTTAAATATGTTTTTTATTTTTTTAATTTTTAATTTAATTTTATTAATTTATTCTTATTCCATCTCAATGGTTATCCCATCCCTTGTATCCTTCCATTCCTCCCTCCCTCCCATTTTCCCCTTACTCTCCTCCCCTATGACTGTGAATGAGGGGGACCTCTTCCCCATGTATATGCTCATAGAGTATCAAGTCTTTTCTAGATAGCCTGCTATTTGACCACATCCCCTGGATGGAAAGATATGGTGGCACTTAAATATGTTTTTAACGTTTGAGAATTCATTATTTATTCATTAATGTATGCATTCATCTATCTATCTATGTATCTCTCTATCTATCTATCATTTTAGTTTTTTTGAGACAGAGTTTCTCTATGTAGCTCTGGTTGTCCTGAGACTCACTCTGTAGCCAGGTTGACCTTGAACTCAGAGACCTGGATGCATCGCCTTTAAAAAAAGTTCTTGATCCACCACTACTTGGCAAGAATTTATATTATTTTTACTTTTAATGTTTGGAAGTATTCAGAAATAAAATCATTAAAGCTTGTATTTTCATTACAAAATTATTTTTATTGAACTACTTACTCTTTATGTATTGATCTCTTAAGATTCCCTGTTTCTTTACTACTCACTATTTTATAAGCATTTATTTTCATCTTTGAATTAATAATACAACTATATTCTCTCTTCTTCTTTTCCATTCAAAATACTCCATTGCACCACCTCTCCCCGCCTCTCTCTATACTATTTGGTTTTCTCTATTTTTATATTTTATTACTTAACATTATTTTTTAAAAATAACACATATATTTTAAAAATAATAAATAAATAAAATATATATAATTCTCTTACCCTTCTCCATGTTCTTCAAGATCTTCTTCTCCTCCCTACCTATCCAATAATTTATTTCTCAAACATAAGAAACAAAAACCTAATACAACACAAAATACCTTCAACTCCAACCCAAGTACAAAACCAAAACCAAAACAACACTCCACCAAAACAAACAAACAAACAAAAACCAACCAACCAAACAAAAAAACTCACCAAACTGTAACTAAACACACACACATGCACACACACACACACACACACACACACACACACACACACACACACACAAATGTAATGTAATCTACTATATGTTAGTGAAATATTCTTGAATATGAGATGAGGTTTCTTTTTCTCTGCCTGATATACATATTACTTTTCCTTTGTAGAAAGCTTATTTTCATTCCCCAGCAGATATAAATGACAGCTCAGTTGTTAACCTTAACCCTAGTGCCTACTCATTCTTTCATTCATCCATTCATTCTTTCATTCATTTTTAATATAACAAAATAACATATAGTGAGATAAAACAAAAACTAATACATCATACTGGTATGCTAGGGAAATGATGACACAAAGCTTTGGGTGTAAGTAACCAACCAATAACCAACTTGACTTAAGACCCAATCCCCTAGATAAAATCCATTCCTATCACTGCCTTGGCAACCAAGAACCAAAAGCTAAATGTCATGTGTACCTAGGGAAAAACCAAATGTTACTAGCCTAAATTAACAAGCAAAATGTACTCATAACATGACTCCTAATTATATTCTGCTATTATTGATACATGTCTGGTTTAGCCATCATCAGCGAAGCTTTTTCCTGCCGAAGATGAAACAAATATAGAGACCAACAGGCAGACATTATGCAGAAAGCCCTAAACAGGATGTCCCCATCAAATCCTTGCCCTCAGAACTCAAGGAACCCTTTTCCTTTTGTAGGTTTGTCTTGTTTAAATTAAATTTTTTATAGTTGTGATTCATTCAGTGATACACTTTCTGCTAATCAAAAGATTCTTTCTCTCTTAATGTATCTTAATATAGGAAGTAAAAATAAAGGATACTGGTGAAAAAAATACTGTCAATATTAACATGCTTTAGTTTGAATTATTTTAATTGTGTAATGTCTTTTACTGTTCATGGAAAATTTTAGTGGATTGAATTATGATAATATGAGGTGCTTTAACATGTTTTTTGGAGAAAACTATCAATATGGGAGAAACAAATGGAAACCATAGGAAATGAGAATACTAATTTTTGAGGAATTATAAAATAATATTTAGGTTAGATAAGAGGAAATGTCAGAAAATCATTCCTTTCAGTTTAGTTTTGTGTTTCATATAGAAACCAGGTTAGGAAATATTGTACCAATTTACAAGATTTCTTACTCTCTCATGTGTGGGGGCTATCAATGCTTATAAAAAGCCATATCTGTTACTTACAATATTATTGTTTTCAAATTTGTGGAAAACTGAAAAAGAAACATCTCCAAAATACACATTTATTAAACAATGAGCCTGAAATTGCTCCTGTAATAGGGAAAATCCTCATCCTCATCATTGCAAACACATTTTTCCCACAATACTTGGCATGATTCTAGAATGTATGTGTGTTCTCAGTCTCATTAATATTTTACATGGATGATCTGATTACGTGTCATCAGTTTACTTAGCAATTTTCTCTGATAAATCTTAGAAATCTTAATTTTCTCTAACAAATTGAAATAAAAATCGATGAGTTTCTGATCTATTTTATAACTCGTTAGTGTTTCTCAGTGACTTTTTAGTTATTATCATCATCAAGGACAGCTTTCTATATCTGAGTCATTTTAAAAAGGACACCAATTTTCAACCACATATTCTGTAGATATGACCACTCTCCATCTTATTCTTTACTCAGCATTTTTTTCTAATATGCATACAGTGCTTAGAAGGCTTAGCAACTTTTTAGTGAATTCATGTCAATCACTCATTTTATGTTTTGGCTTATATATTTGATCACACAGTACTTTAATTTTTCTTTTCCCATTTTATATTTATTTATTATTTTTAAAATTCTTAAATTGTTCACTTTACATCCTGAATGTAACCCCCTCCCAATCCCATTCTCCTCCCCTCATACCCTCTCCCTCTCTCCCCTAATCCTCAGAAAGGGAAACCCTCCTCCCCTAACATATGACCTCAGCTTATCAAGTCTCATCTGGACTACATATAACCTCTTTCTGTGTGACCAGGCAAGGATGACTCACCAGAAGGAAGTGATCAATGAGTGGGCAGCAAGGTCTATGTCAGAAGTAGCCCGTACTCCTCGTATTATGGGTCCCACGAGAAGACTATGCTACCTATCTTTCACATCTGGGCAGAGGTTCTAGGTACACACCATGCATGATCCTTGATTGGTGCATCAGTCTCTGCAACACCATTTCCCAGCCTTCTCCGTCCTCTGACCAGATTGGCTGCATTGGTCGCCTTGTGGAGCTCTTTTCCCTCCTGATACTTCTATTCCCCAAGTCTTCTATAACACTGCCCGTGTTCCCATTTTTCTGAGATAGCACCAGATAGATTTCCAAAGTGGCTGTACTAGTTTGCATTCCCACCAGCAATGAAGGAGTGTTCCTCTCTCTCCACATCCTCGCCAGCATGTGTTGTCACTTGAATGTTTGATTTTAGCCATTCTGATGGGTGTAAGATGGAATCTCAGAGTTGTTTTGATTTGCATTTCTCTGATGACTAGAGATGTTGAGCATTTCTTTAAGTGTGTCTCAGCCATTTGATATTCCTCTGTTGAGAATTCTCTGTTTAATTCTGAGCCCCATTTCTCAATTGGGTTATTTGGTTTGATGGCATTTAATTTCTTGAGTTCTTTATAAAGTTTGGATATTAGACCTTTGTCAGATGCAGGGTTGGTGAAGATCTTTTCCCAGTTTGTAGGCTGTCGCTTTGTTCTTTTGACAGTGTCTCCAGCCTTACAGAAGCTTCTCAGCCTCATGAGGTCCCATTTATTAATTGTTGACCTTAAGGCCTGGGCTGTTGGTGTTCTGTTCAGGAAGTTGTCTCCTGTGCCAATGTGTTCCAGGCTCTTCCCCACCTTTTCTTCTAACTGATTTAGTGTCTCTGGTTTTATATTGAGGTCTTTAATCCATTTGGATTTGAGTTAGTGGAGACTGGGGACTGACTTTCACAGGATCTCTGGTGCCCCATATTTGGCCATGTCCCTTTGTGGGGGAGGCCCAATGGCACTCGGAAGAAGGATAGAGGACTACCAAGAAAAGACTTGATACCCTAGCACCATATTCAGGGGGAGGAGGTCCCCCACAGCCACAGTCATAGGGAAGGGGGATTGGGGTGAAAGTGGGAGGGAGGGAGGAATGGGAGGGTGCATGGGATGGGATAGAAAATGAGATGTAATAGGAATTATTTTTAATTTTCAATAAAAATGTGTAAAAAAAAAAAAAAAGACTGCCCGTGTTCCACCAAAAGTTTGGCAGTGTGTCTCAGCATCTGCTTGTATCTCATGCTAGGTGGAGACTTTCAAAGGACCTCTATGGTAGGCTCCCTTATTGTTAGATGTCTTCAACTGCCTCTGGGGTCTATTCTCTCTGCCATTCTGAATGAGAATTAAACATTCTTCCTAGGGTCTTCCTTGTTATTTAGTTTCTTTAGGTCTGTGTAATGTAGTGTGGTTAACCTGAATTACTTGGCTAATAAAAGCCTATAAGTGAGTACAAATCTTGTGGATCTTTCTGGGTCTGGGTTGCCTCACTCAGGATGATCATTTGTAGTTCCATATTTAGCTCTATATTTCATTTAGCTCCATATTTCAAGATTTCCTTGTTTTTTTTTTTACTTCATTAATTTATTCTTGTTACATCTCAATGGTTATCCCATCCCTTGTATCCTCCCATTCTTTCCCTCCCTCCCATTTTCCCCTTATTCCCCTCCCCTATGACTGTTCCTGAGGGGGATTACCTCCCCCTGTATATGTTCATAGGGTATCTAGTCTCCTCTTGGTAACCTGCTGTCCTTCCTCTGAGTGCCACCAGGTCACCCCCTCCAGGGGACATGGTCAAAGTTGAGGCACCAGAGTATGTGAGAAAGTAATATCCCACTCTCCACTCAACTGTGGAGAATGTCCTGTCCATTGGCTAGATCTGGGTAGGGGTTTGAAGTTTACCGCTTGTATTGTCCTTGGCTGGTGCCTTAGTTTGAGTGGAGCCCCTGTGCCCAAATCTGCCTATCATAATGTTCTACTTGTAGGCTTCTAGGACCCTCTGGATCCTTCTACTTTGCCATTCTCCCATGCTTCTCTCATCTAGAGTCCCACTAGAATGTCCTCCCCTCTGTCTCAGTTTCCTGGTAAGTGAAGGCTTTCGTGGGACATGCCCCTTGGACTAATATGCAGATATAAGTGAGTATATACCATTTGAGTTTATCTGCTTCTGGGTTAACTCACTCATTATGATCATTTCTAGCTCAATCCATTTATCCACAAATTTCGGGAATTCCTTGTTTTTAATAGCTGAATAGTATTACATAGTGAATATGTACCACAGTTTCTTTATACATTCTTCTACTGATGGACACTTAGGCTGTTTCCATGTTCTGGCTATTATGAATAAGGCTGCTATGAACATGGTTGAGCAAATTTTTTTGTTGTGTCCTGGAGCATCTTCTGGGTATATTCCAAGGAGTGGAATAGCTGGGTCTTGAGGAAGCCCTATTCCCATTTTTCTGAGATAGCACCAGATAGATTTCCAAAGTGGTTGTACTAGTTTGCATTCCCACCAGCAATGAAGAAGTGTTCCTCTCTCCCCACATCCTCGCCAGCATGTGGTGTCGCTTGAATTTTTGATCTTAGCCATTCTGATGGGTGTAAGATGGAATCTCAGAGTTGTTTTGATTTGCATTTCCCTGATGATTAAAATGCAACTGGACCCATATTTGTCACCTTGTACAAAACTCAAATCCAAGTGGATTAAAGACCTCAACATAAAACCAGAGATACTAAGTCACTTAGAAGAAAAAGTGGGGAAGAGCCTGGAACATATTGGCACAGGAGACAACTTCCTGAACAGAACACCAACAGCCCAGACATTAATGTCAACAATTAATAAATGGGACCTCATGAGGCTGAGAAGCTTCTGTAAGGCAGGAGACACTGTCAAGGGAACAAAGCGACAGCCTACAAACTGGGAAAAGATCTTCACCAACCCTACATCTGACAAAGGTCTAATATCCAAAATATATAAAGAGCTCAAGAAATTAAACACCACCAAACCAAATAACCCAATTGAGAAATGGGGCTTGGAACTAAACAGAGAATTCTCAACAGAGGAATATCAAATGGCTGAGAAACACTTAAAGAGATTTCCTTGTTTTTAATATCTGAGTACTATTCCATTTTGTAAATGCACCACAGTTTCTTTATCCACTCTTCGGTTGAAGAACATCTAGGTTGTTTCCAGATTCTGGCTATTACAAATAAAGCTGCTATGAACATAGTTGAGCAAATGTCCTTGTTGTATGATGGAGCATCTATTGGGTGTATATCCAGGAGTGGAACAGCTGGATCTTGAGTTAGAATTATTCCAATATTTTTTTTAAAGAAAGCACTGGATCTTAATAATCTCATACATCCTAATTGAACCCAACAGATGTTCTGTATATAGATAAAATAAGAGCAGCACAAAAATAGGTGGAATCAGACTGAGCAGTGCTCAAATATTGCTTGTTGTTTCAAAAATTTAAAAAAAGATTAAAAATGAAATAATACTTATAGGTTTCTAGGACCCTCTGGATCCTTCTACTTTGCCATTCTCCCATGCTTGTCTCACCTAGAGTCCCAATAGGATGTCCTCCCCACTGTCCCAGTTTCCTGGTAATTGAAGGCTTTCATGTAATATGCCCCTTGGGCTAAGAGGCAGATTTGGGCCCAGGGGTCCCACTCAAACTAAGGCACCAGCCAAGGACAATACAGGCCGTAAAACTTTAAACCCCTACCCAGATCTAGCCAATGGTCAGAACATTCCCCACAGTAGAGCGGAGAGTGGGATATGACTTTCTCACGTACTCTGGTCCCTCAAATTTGACCATGTCCCCTGGAGGGGGAGACCTGGTGGCACCCAGAGGAAAGACACCAGGTTACCAAGAAGAGACTTGATACCCTATGAGCATATATAGGGAGAGGAAATCCCCCTCAGGAATGGTCATAGGGGAGGGGAATAAGGGGAAAATGGGAGGGAGGGAAGAATGGGAGGATACAAAGGATGGGATAACCATTGAGATGTAACAAGAACAAATTAATAAAATAATATATATCTTGGAAAAAATGAAATAATAAGGATGCAGACAGCTACCACAAACAGGAAGCAAAATGAAGCAATTATTCTGCAGAGAATGCATAATAGTGTTATTTTTCCTTTTCTTTCCTCTTTCTTTCTTCCTTTCTTAAACTTCTTGTTTATGAAACTTTCTCTAAAATAATTGTGATAATATAAATTTATATTGTTCCAAACCATCAGCATTGCAATATTTTATCACACAGTGAATGATTAGGAAACTGTTGAAAAGTTCTAACTTCAATTGACATACTTTGGATGAGAAAGATTTTTCATTGTTTAAATTGGCCAAATCAGAAAGGTGTATGTTGATAAACAGACATTATTTCCAGAGCAAAAGAATTCTTAATGCCCATGATCATATTATTTTGTTTTGGCAGAATAAATGTCAAGTGCTTTATTCTGAGTACTAGTGTTAAAACAGTAGACTTAGATAAGCCATTTAAGCACCTGTTTTTAAGAAAGATACTGTTTAAACAGAATAATTCTGCTAGAGCCCTGGGGATAATAATGGAATTCTCCAATTTAGTATGAACAGCTTTGGTATGGATTTTTTGATAAAAAACCAGATGCTCTTCTGCAAGAAGTAGTATCTAAAGTCTGAAGGCCATGAGATTTGTCTGTTCTGAAAGAAATGAAAAGCAAGGAACAGATGGCTAGCATAAATAATTCAAAGGAGCTTTCCAGTCACTTCTTTAGGGAAAAGCAGCATGCTGAACTATGTTTACAAGGTTATTTGCAACTTTTGGTAAACAAACATTTCTAATTCCTATTCTTGTTTGCATTCAACAGGAAGTTTAAGCCCAGAACTTATAATCTTTTAAGTGCTGGTGTCTATACAATACCACATTCCTCATGTAAGACTTGTGTATGTACGTCATAGGAAAAACTACATGGAGATACATGGGACACAGAGTAAAATGTAGTTGAGAATAAACCGGTTTCCATTTACTCCTCAGAAAGTTATGGAAACATTCTCCAAATAATTGAAATTTATTTCCCATAACAGTTATTGCTTAGCACTGTGTCTCTACACAGTTCATCTCATTTGGCGCAGGAACAATATGAATTTCAAATTAGTCCTTTAATGAAAAAAGTATAGTACTAGCACACTGTTTTTGATAATCTTACAGAGTCCTAAATTTTTAGCAACATTTTTATACTATACGCTTTTAGGTAACCTGACACTACTTCTTCATGAAAAATATTTTTAAATTAATGTTTCTCTCTGTTCTGGTTTTGATTTTTTTCTCCATATGAATAAATAATTCCTTTAGTGACTGGCACTGTAGTTCAATGAGAGAGAACTTCACTATAATATGTAAAGCTTTTTTGTGAAGTCACAGAAATGTAGGGAGAACTGTTTTCCTTATATAGGAAAACAGATATGAGGATATACACTCATACATGCGTATATACATGACTGTAATCATGAAGATTATACATATTTATTATACAAGCATCCTTTCCCCTAGCTAAGTAGTTATATTTCATTGTTTTGGCCTTATCATAAAAACATGCTTAGTGATTTCTGAGCTATATAATCTTCACTATATTTTACTCACCACAGTATTCTGTTGTTTCAACTATGCTTCCCTTCGATTTCACCCTATTTAGTTATCTGTAAATTACTGTACAGCTATCCTCACCAATGACATGTGCAAGTATCCCCTCCATTTAAAACTTTTAAATCAATGGAGTTGTTATAGATCTTAAGATGTGTTAAGTACCTACTTTCTGAGAGACTAACAGAAGCGTTCATAGCTCCTTGACAACTCTAATTCATGAAAATTTTATTAATCACATTTGTTCTTTGACAATTTCATTCATGTATACAGCACATTCTGATTACTGCCACACCCTATCCTTGTCATCATTCCCTCATACCTTGCTATGCATTTACCAAGTGTATGTATGTGTGTTTGCACATAGGTGTTTTTGTTAATATGAATAGTAACATTATTATTTTGTTTTCTGCCAAACTATGTTTGACCAGAGCCTCTTGTATGACTGCAGTCTTGGAATTATCCTTTGATGTGTCAATATGACCTTTGAAGCTAAGAATGTTCAATATTATGTTCTTTTCCAAAATAAAAGGCATCAACATGTTATCCCAGACCTTAATTCAAAGTTTATGTCATGCTTCTAGAAATAATGCTTCTTTACATACCACTAGGACCTCATGGTCTCACCAATGGCAGCCCATATTCAACCAGGATGCCAGTTAGTCAGATATACCATCAGCAATGGAAGATAAGTGTATGATTTGTAGGTCCTATACATAGAAGAATAAATCTGAAATCTTATCTTAGCCACCACAGAATCAATGCTGAAGAGAGAGAGAGAGAGAGAGAAAGAGAGAGAGAGAGAGAGAGAGAGAGAGAGAGAGATTCCTTTCACTGGGAATCAATGTCAAATTCCCAACATGTATACCTAATGACAGTTTCACAAATACCGCTTTTCTTTTATGCTAAATAGAAAGGATAAACGTCTAATGATGATGACATTTACTATGCCAAAAAAGTTGAGGAACAGTGGGAAAAAATGAAGATCAAAGTAAAGAAAGGAGACAAGGCTTATGATACATTCCTAAGCCTTACTTTCCTTCCTGAAGCACAATATTACTAAGTGAAAAACAGCTACACTCTTTCCTTAAAATTCACATATATTATTTCAAAAGAAAAGAAAGAACCAAACTTCCTACACTGCCATGCTCAAACTGCAATTGCTAGCCTCGTCATCAGTCACTCCCCCTTCCTTTCACTGGGTAGTCTTGACCAGAGCCAGGTCAATGCTCAGTATATCCCAGCAAATAGCAGAAGTGTCAGCTTCCTTAAGGGATCATCTGTACTGCTCCTCACCAACATACAGTGTTTTGCTTATCTTCCTGCACCATCCAGTACCTACCTTAGTTATTTACACTGAAAAAATGTAGAAAGATAGATTTGCAGATAGATTTTTCTGTTCTCAGAGTTCATAATCCTGAACATTTTATAACCCATTTCTGCTTTCTCCTGATTATATATCTACCCTTAACAAAGTAGCCAGTGCCTACTAACTTTCCTGATATTCAGGTATAGACAGGTTTAAATGCTATGTTGAGTTTGATTAAATCATGGGAAAATATTAGAAATTTTAAATTGGGAAAAATGCAAAATAAGCTCAGAAGCATAATTACTAAACCATGTTTTCTAGCCATAGAAAGTAGAGTTCCCAAAGTATCAGAGCAAGAGTGTTGAACCGTTCCTGAAACATGAAGAATTTCATGAAGCATTTGCCTTCTTGTGAGTCTTTGAAAATAAGATACATATCTAATATACAGACATAGTTACAAGATGCTAAATACCTATGAAACTCTGGCAATAGAAGAAAACTCTTAAGCAGAAAGTGCAATTTTGTAGACAGAAGTAATGTGTACAAAGTGCATGAACAGATTTCACGACTCCTAGCCCACTTGGGTTATTATGATGGCAAAAAATTATATGAGCAGCTGTATGTTTTACAGACTCTTTTGTTTTGGGATTAATTTCTGGGAATCATGAGTTCCACATTAACTGACATCCTTTTTTGTCTTAATTCATAATGCAATGATGTCTTTACATTTCAAAGCCAAGCTTGTACATCATGTCATTCCACCAAATTTTATTAGATGTGTCTGGACTATGATGTGAGATATGTTAAAGTTGCCGTATTAAATGGGAATATTGTTTGTTTTTAAAATATTACAAAATTTGGAAAGTATAATATGAATCTATCAAGCATGATTTAGCTCTTTGTAAAATATGTGTTTAATTCTTTAGAAGAAGATCAGGTGGCTATGGGAAGAAAGAGACCAAAGAACATTTTAAAGGACATGTATTACAGAAAGATTTTGATTTTGAAGAATAAATATACTTCTTGTAATTCCAAATAATCAGATGCCTCAACAGCCCTCTTGCCTCTTGGGAAGGATTTTTCACCTCCAAGAATGTTATCATAAAATCTGCTGGCTCTGAATTGTAAAATGTTGAGAAATTCTGACATTGTTTTAGAGATTGTTGAACAGATGTAGGTTCCCTTAGGAAATTTGCTTGGTATTAAATATTCTATATTTCTTCTGAGAAGTTCCAAAGTATAAGCATGCATTTTAACAGAAAGAAGACACCAGGAGATAATACAAACAAGCAAACAAGTAAGCAAGCATACAAACAAACAAACAAAAAACAAAGAAAGGCTCATAGAACTTCAGTGATTTAGCTGTTACTGTTCAAAGAAAACAGGTGTTAATAGGTGTTAATACTACTGTTCACAAATAAAAGAAGATCCCACCAGAAATATCACAGCATGATGAAGATTTACATTTCTGATATCTACTTTCTTTTATACTATTGCCATTGCTAATTAAAATTACATTACATGGAAAAGACTCTTGTTTATTTTACATGACTAAAGTGCTTTGTTAGTATAATATCATTGTACATTTATCACAAGTCTAATATTAAATGCACTTTGTTTTAAGTATAGTTTTGCTAAACAAATGCTGAATAAATTTCATGTTGACAAAATGTAGCATACTACAATTTATTTAGTCAGGCTAAACTCAGTAAAAAAATGTAACAACATTAGCAGATTTTTTTCTCTTTTCTAGGTAGCATTATTTATAATTTGATTATCTATGAGAAAACTCTAAGAAGAAAATATTAAAACTAGTATAGACATTTGAAGTCAGTTGTGGGAGGAAAGATATTTCAACAAGAACTAATTAGCTTGTTTGAAAAATAAGCTGTATCAGTACAAATTGCAGAACACAAATATGTTAAGACATGTAACCATGACAAGTTGTTTTTCATTGCCTGTGTGGAAATCACTCATAAATGACTTAAATATACACCGAAATGTAGAACAGATGTGTAAGAAGAATTAAAGGAAACTAATTACATTAGTACCTAAGCTTTGACAAATCCCAGCACTCGGGAGGCAGAGGCAGGTGGATCACTGTGAGTTCGAGGCCAGCCTGGTCTACAAAACGAGTCCAGGACAGCCAAGGCCACACAGAGAAACCCTGTCTCGAAAAACCAAAAAAAAAAAAAAAAAAAAAAAAAGAAAGAAAGAAAGAAAGAAAATTCTTCCTTGAGAGAGCAGGAATAAAAATAATCTGAGTAGAACTTTTAGCTTTTGCTCCAGGTTTTGTTTAAGAGACTTTGAAATACGGGACAGGCCAGTTGATGTGTAATTCACTCTCCTAACATTGAAATGTGAAGCCAGAAGGAAATTTCAATCTGAAATAATTCTCACAACTATATATGATATTTACATCATTGCACTTTAAGCATAGACTGGTTAAATTGATTATGCTATTTCTTTGAGATAGACCACCTGAATTTGATGAATCAAATCATAATGTAATAAATGTGGTTGCTTTCATGAGCTATTTCTTGTCTTTGCTGTTCTTTCCTCTAACATTATAATGTTTTCTCCTACTTACTACATCACATACTTTAACAAACAGGACTCTGAAGCATAAATTACATATACAACATCTGGTAAAGGACCTCTGAGTTCATATGAAGATCCTGCAATTCCCCTGCCCAAACCCCTGGGCACAATTTCAGATATTTCTACATTCAACTGAGCTGTTGTTCTTTCAACATGTGTCTTTGAAATGTAAAGGGTAAAGGAAAGTTGATCTTCAAAATACATAAGTGTAAAGTGTAAATAGATATCAATGTTGTGAATCTCAGGAAACTCTGACACCTTAATTCAATTACATATTGAGATTCCTCTACCATGAAACAGAATCATTAATAGTTTAAAAAATCTTTAATATGGAATAGTCTAAGAACGTGAAAAGATTCAACATACAAAAAAATATGCAAAAATTTAGAAACCTGTACAAATGGTAAAGTCTGCCTTATGAAGAGGACATTATGCCAATCACTAAAGAAGACTCAAACTAGTGGTCAGAAGTTAAAAGTACAGGCACTTCTGCCCAAAATGGTAACTTGTATTTTGGAGAGAAACAAGTGAGTGCAGGGGATGGAGGGGAAGATAAAAATGTTATTTCAAATTAAATAAGTACTATCTCAATCAGTCAGGGTCTAGGGCAAAGGCTTTAGCTTTATAATGCACTGAGTTCTCTACCACTCAAACAAAATGTAAGCAATCAATACTAAGCCTCAGAGAGTAGTGGATTTATCATCAGGTAAGCCTGACAAGCTGGTGACCTGCAGTCTTGTCAGTTTTAAGAGTTGAAACAAGGCTACATGCTTCAATGGATGCTTGTGAAAATTTATCTTGTTATTCTGTTATGTCTTGCATAGACAGGGTGACAAATCTATTCAACCTTTGAAGGACAATACCTCATCCAAGCTCACATAACATAGTTCCTGAAACCTGGACCGAACACCACACATTTGTTTTGCTGCCAATTAACTTCAAGATGTTTCCACTAACACTTTGTCAACTCTTTCAGCATAGTGCTAACATTGCCAGCACCAGGGTTATTTCTTCTTTAAAGGTAGTTGTTAAGATCTTGCTAGCAAGATAACAGAAAGTAAATGGGATGCTCAGTGACAGACCATTTAGTTGTGTGGCAGATGCTATGTGTGTGCTAAAAGATGTCACTAAATGATAATATAGCAGTGTTGTTCGAACCAGTATTAAAACTGAAAATCATCATATGATGTTCAAAAAATTTATAATGCAAAGGCAAATAACATTTTGAAATTATGTCATGAGAAGACACACTGATATTATACAAGCCAAAGTATGATGCATACAATTGAATGAATAATAATGCTACTCAAGTAACATGATGCAGATATAAAAGGTTATGGCTAAGGATATCTAAGTTTGCACACATGCAATAACAGTTACTGAAAAAAAGGACATGAATATGAAGGAGAGTATTGAACAGTATATGAAAGGGTTGGAAGAAGAAATAGAAGTGAGAAGTTTTGTAATACAGTAAATCTTTAACAAAACAGTTTTTTTTTAAGTAACACAGCATAGTCTGATAAAGAAAAAAGGGCTAAATAGTTTTTCTTATATCACTTGAAGTTTGCTTTGTGACAAACTATGGTTGATTTTTAAGAAGATTACATTCTGTATGGTATTGAGAAGAAAGCATTTTCTTTAGTTTTGATCAAAAAGTTTTGTAGACATCTATTAGGTCCATTTGATTTTTGACCTCCATTAGTTCCAATACTTCTCTGTTCAGTTTCTATTTCAATGATCTGTCCATTGGTGACAGTTAGGTATTTAAGTCTCCCACTATTAGTGTGTTGGTATCGATGCATGATTTAAGCTTAAATAATGTTTCTTTTACAAATGTGGGCATTTGAGGCAGAGATATTTAAGATTGAGATGTCTTCTTGGAGGAATTTTCCTTTGATGAGAATTAAGTGTTCTTCCCCATTTTTTCAAATTAACTTTGCTTGATAGTCTGTTTTATTAGATATTAGGATGACTACCCCAGGATGCTTCTTTGGTCTGTTTTCTTGGAAGACATTTTCCAGCCATTTTCTCTGAAGTAATATCTACCTTTAAAGCTGAGGTGTGTTTCTTGTATGTAGCAGAATGATTGATTAATCATGTTTATGCATTCATTCTGTCAGCCTGTGTCTTTTTATTAGAGAATTGAGTCCACTGATATTGATAGATATTACTGGCAAATGATTTTTAATTTCCTTTTATTGTGGTGCTGATGGTAATACTATGCTTGTGTGTTTTTCTTTCTTTCTTTCTTTTTTTCTTTTTTTCTTTTCTTTTTTTTTTTTTTTTTTTTGGTTTGGCTGTTGTGAAGTTTACTGTATCCTGTGTCTTTTTGTGTGTAGTTTTCCTCATTGGATTTTCCTTCTGGGTTGTTGCACATGATAACCTTGTCACAAATGAGGCAATAGAAAATAAGTTCTGGGACCAAGTTCTCTCAGACAAAAAGCCTCATAATTCTTCACTAACTGGATCTCAATCTTTCCTGTATTATGTTATGAAGACTAAAAGCTAACTATAGTAGCACTTATTGAGGAAGGGAGAGGCATTGGATTGGATACTAATATCTTAAACTATATAATACTGGCTGTACTGGACACATAATCTGCTAAGACAAATACCTAACAAGGCTATTTATATATGAAATATACAGCACTTCATCATGCAGCTAGGCAAGAAATCCTTAATTATGTGTTTTAGCTCTCTGATCGTGTCATGGTTCTTCTTGATATAGGTAATCTATTATATACGTGTGTAATAATATAAATGTATATGTACATTTTTAAAAGTAGTTGCTATATTTTTTTTCATAAAACCACAGTGTGGCCTAATGGCAAAAACTAAACATCTAAACTAAAGTGACTTTAAATGAAGATCTCACAATGGTCCACAATATAAGAATTCAATATTATGAGAAAATTTAATAATAAGTTTATACTAGATAATGTTACATATATATAGTCATTTTTATGTAAGTTGCATAACGATAATCAATGGCTCATATAATTGTATGAGCCCATCATGGTCTGTTATTCATATTCAATAAAAACAATCTAAAATATCCTAAAATATCTAAAATAGCCGTAAAACTTTAAACCCCTACCCAGATCTAGCCAATGGTCAGAACATTCTCCACACTTGAGTGGAGAGTGGGATATTACTTTCTCACATACTCTGGTGCCTTGCATTTGACCATTTCCCCTGGATGGGGAGACCAGGTGGCACTTAGAGGAAGGACAGCAGATTACCAAGAAGAGACTTGATACCCTATGAGCATATACAGGGGGAGGTAATCCCCCTCAGGAACAGTCATAGGGGAGGAGAATAAGGGGAAAATGGGAGGGAGGGAAGAATGGGAGGATACAAGGGATGGAATAACCATTGAGATGTAACAAGAATAAATTAATAAAAAAAGGAAAAAAAAAGAAAAAAGAAAATATCCAAAAAAATAAAATATATATAACCGGGAGGATTGAACTGAGAAGAGACTCTGATATATACATATTTTTTATTCTATTTATTTTTCTTTTATTTATTTTGTTTATAATTGCATCTATAATCTCTTCTGTATCTATATGTGTTACGAACTTATTCTGAGTGGTACTTCAAGGCATTTGTTTATGCTCTAATTCATATTTAAACAACAAGTTACACAAACCAAAATGAACCGTAACATTCCCTGAAAAATAAATAAAAGCTGATTTCCAGTATAACTGCACAATTCTGACATTCACAAAATAATAGATGAGGTAATTTATAAAGTGCCAAACATACTGAAATGGAAGATTTTAATAAACCCTACATAGCCATTATAAGGTTATCATGGAAGCAACAAATGCACTGAGTGTAAATAGACTTTACCAGAGTTTTAAAAGGATGGAGTTAAAATGAATAATCATGTAAGAAGTAACAAAATTATAGACAAAAACATCAGACACACTTTCATAAAGCTCACCACAGAGTCACAAACGAAATTCTCTGACTACACTGCTTTTAATAGTTCATCTCTCCATAGTCTGCAAATAAAATCAAACAATAAAATATCCAATGAGGTCACTTTTTATCTTGTTTATGTGATGCTGGATATAATCCTTGAGTGATTTGATTCTTGCTAAAACACTCATTTGAGTAAATTATGGACACACCAATATCAAGTCTAAGAATAGACATTTTTATGATGAACAATTTCAAACCAATGAAGATAAAATTATATCTAGAATCTCTGCTGTATCTATATTTCTGTTAACTTATTCTGAATAGTATTTTAAGGCAATTATTAACACTCTAATTCATATTTAAACAGTAAATTACACAAAACAAAACACAATGAAGCCAACATTCGCAGTTCATATATGACATTCACAATAATACATAACATATATTATTTAGAAACACTTTTAGGGCATGCTCATCGAAAAGCAAATGTGACAGTTATTGTGACATTCACAGAAAAACAAGAGAAGAAAATTGGGGAAGTCAAATCCACAATCAATGTTTGTTCACACGTGCATTGTCATTGCTTTTTAGTATCCATTAAAAAGCCAATATATTATGATTTATTATATGTTTACTCTGTGCAGCATACAGTGCAAGGTTTTGCGTAATGAAATAAAGAACTATGTTGTTCTTTGCCCCACAGAGTCGTCAAAGCCCTCTCAGTCTCTTGAAATGCTTACATTGATTTTGACAGGAAATGAGAGACATCAGGGCCAACTGGAACAGATATGAGGTACTTGGCAGTATCACCCGGGATTGAAATCAAGCATCATTGCATAACACACCTGCTTGGTACTCTGTAGACACCTTACTTCAGATGAGACTAAAAATTAATTGAAGTACAAAACAAAATTTGTTAATGTCAAAGGTGCGATCTATAATATATTAAATACTGCACTGTTAAACACCATCAGAGTGAAAACAATAACTAACAATCAGAATTAATGAAAACCAATTCGGTTTTATTCAGTCTTTTTGGACCAGGAAACTGCCTTTTGTGTGGAAATTATTTAAAACTACTGTAGAGCCAAAGAGAGAATTATCATAAGTTAAAAGTATGATGCTTTTACAGTGCTTTGTTAGTATTACAAAAAAGGCTTATTTTTCTTGTCTTAACTCCAAGTTACCAGGTTTCTTTAATGAATTATGTTATAAACACTAGTAAATAATTCCTCAATGATGTAACCCATAAGAAGTTAACATTGTGTGGTGATCTAATGAACAGAATAATGTTCTTCCTTAGGTCATCGGATTAAATAAAGTTACCATATGATAAATGAAGTTGCTGAACTTTTAAAAGAGCAAATGATTTGCTAAAGTCAGCATTGCTTCTTACTGAGAAATATGTGTATTTTGCTTTATCTATTTAGTTTGGGCAAATTAAGGATACAGTAGTATAATACAATGAATATCATTTAACCATTGGTACATTCCATTTCCCTACCAGAACCAAAAATTAAGGTAAGCTGCTTACAAAAGAAAGCTCTGTATACTGACCCCGTGTTGTGATATCATATGGCTTGATGGCACTGATTATGAGTTTCATATCCAGTATTTGGAAATCCAACTGTGACTGACAGTTTGACTTTGCAGAAACACTGTTCTTCAATGCACATGGTAAAATGGTATTTCCCTGTTTCCTAACAAATTAGGCTTCATTGTCAAACATGATTACAAATACAGTGAAGATAGGTTCACATGGGAGCCACTGCAAATTGTTGGTCCTTTATGGCAACGTTCTCATGTGTAAACCATTACGCGGCGGTGTTTATTAAAACCTGAGTTCAGCAACAAGCAATTTAAGAGCAAACTTAAGATAAGCTGTGATGGATATAGAATAAACAAATTACATTTGTTTCTATCTAGCAATATAGGGTCATTTACCATTGTAGTATTGCCATGCTGGTTTTGACTACTACAGAAATTGTAACTAGAAGCACAAGGTTATATAGTAGTGCTCAAAGAAAAGCCTAATCTTGTAGCACTGACCTAATGTCTTATGGAGATTTCGATGGCAGCGAAGAGTGTCATTGGAATAATGACACAAATTAAGCATTGGGAAAATAACTGGTAAAACTGTTATCTGCAGTAACTAGAAAATAATATCTTCAATCAAATCAGGAATTGGAGAATAAAAATCAGTTCTGTTTCTGACAACACTTTGTAGTCAGGTATGGCACAGAATTGTCCTACACAAGAATGCGATTTTCCACATGATGGCTGCACTGTTAGCCCATGTTCTAGGATGACAAGATATAGAAACACCACTGTCAAAAAACGATGAGGAAGAAAATGTGTGGCAAACACACTTTGGTGCCTTAGTTCAGGATTATTTCATATGATTCTCGCCTATAGAAATGGGGATCTTATAGTAGCAGGTATCAAGCCATTGGTATCTGTTCTCCATACGTAAGTCATGCGATGCTAAGCCTAAAATGTGGATTGTTAAAGAAAATTAGAGTTGTTTATTATCAGAGAGGAGAATAAAAATGAAGTAGAATATAGGAAGACTGTTCTAAATGTTGTAACTTTTTTTTTTTGAGACAGGGTTTCTCTGTGTAGCCTTGGCTGTCCTGGACTCACTTTGTAGACCAGGCTGGCCTCGAATTCACAGCGATCCGCCTGCCTCTGCCTCCCGAGTGCTGGGATGGCTCAGCCGTTAAAGGCTAGGCTCACAATCATAAATGTTGTAACTTCTAATGTTCCCTTTGTCATTTAAGTTTTTTATTTGTGTATAGTGCAGTTCTCCAGAAAATGCTTTTTGTTTGTTTGTTAGGTTTTTGTTTTGTTTTTCTTACAAGCTGATAGTCAAATATCACTTGAAGGTAATATTTTTAAAGCATAAATTTTAGAAATACTCTACATGATACTAAGAAGAGTAAGTACTTAAATTGTAGATGAAGATACCTGAGATTTTTTTGAACCATAAAATTTTATCCAATACTGTCGTTAGAGAGTCTATCATTTTTCATATCAAATGTTTAAATACACAGCAGTTTCCAAGTCATATGTACTCATTTTCTTTTGCAATGTGCTCTCTAACTGACATTCTTGGAACATCAAAAATATTTTTACTATAATAGAGCAAGATCTTGTTGAGGATATTTGTAGATTACATATCATACCTTAGATTTTATATAAAATAAGTGATAAGTATTTCCAAGTGTCATGTCCAAAATTTTCTAAAATATTCCACATTATATCAAACTTTGCTTCTCTTTAAATAGTCCTAATTTAATTTAGAAACTTAACTGAGAAAATTAGTGTGAAATATAAGGTTATTTGTTTGAGTTATTTGTTTTGGAAGCATTTGGGAATTTTTTTTATTCTAACTTAAGTTTAAGCAAAAATTTGATATGTATGCAAGACTTAACTATTCTAATTTTCTTCATAAAAGTTGGGAATCTTAGGCAATGTATGAGAAAGACATTAACTTTCCATTATTAGGGATATAACTGTAACTCTCTTATAATTAAGCATAGCAAATAAGTAATATTTCGTTATTATAAATGTAAGCTTATATGAATACTTAATTTTTGTTTCTATAATTTTCTCCATGCACTAATGTGCCTGTGTGCCAACAGCATTTATTGTAAAAACCTTATTATCTGGAAATATAAAAAATAATCTATTGTACTTTATATTTTTTTATAAATTGCCTTATAAATTTCTGTCATACACATTCTGAACACTCCATGTTGCTATTTCTCACTCAGAAAGAGTCTTCTACATTGAGCTGAATATTTTCCTGTAATTACGTAGATTGGAAACATTTTCAGATTCCAAGGATTGAAAAGAGTACATCTGATCTTAAAGCTATCTTTATAAAAAAAAAACACCTTTATTTGCAGGACGAATAATTATATTTTCTAAGATTTGCATATAACAGACCAAAACAATCCAAATACAAGCATGCTACAGCTTGTATTTTACATGCGACAACTGTAAGAATAGCAAACAGAAACGCATTTACAAACATGTTATCATGACCTGATGAAATAGGAAACATATTTTTCTCCCTTTTTTATGTGGTGACTGCAATTAGCAGTTTAAATTGCTGTGGTATGCACCCTGACATACTTCATGCTGCTATTGGTGTCTAAAAACACACTTCTATAATCAGATAATTATATTCCTAATTAAAGAATCAGAAGCTGACATATTTCAGTTTCAATGAAAATATATTTTAGCCTGTTAATTACTAGCATTTGTTTTATTTTTCAAGTTAAATTGAACTAACCATTTAAAAGTAAACTACAATGTCTCCCTTAGTTTTGTTTGTTTTTTTTAATCTCTTTATATAACCTGTAAAAAGATTTGAATTTCTGCAAATCAAGTAGGCATGACAAATTATTATCTCTTGTACATTTAAAGTTTTAGCAGACATAAAACAAAATAATTTTCGCCACCATGATTTCCTGAGATTGATTATTTAATTTATCTGGTAGTTGAGAAACAGCAATAAGATACACAAGTGCAGTTTAAAAATGATTGTTTAGGGAATTACAGTTAAAGTAGTTTTTATTAAATTTCTTCTTTAGCAATTTCATACATCAATATGATACATTCTGGTTAATCTTTTGCCTACCTCTCATATATCCCTTTCAACATAATTACCACATCCCTTATTCTCCCAAGTCTTTACCTCATATTTCTGTTTCTGTGATTTTCTTATTTCCTACTGTGCTTAACCAGGAAAGTCTACATAGCTATAGGTCTGGAACTATCTATTGAAGCCCAAGGCTGACCTGTGGACACAATGACTGTCACTTTTCCAGAAAATACCATGAGTCTAATGGTTCAGCAGAGTTTAGATACGGGCTTGTGAGACCCTCTCTCATGCAGGCAATCCTAGCTGCTGTGATATCATGACAACTATGGCTAAATCGTGACCAGAATGAAGCTTCTCATAGTTGCTTCTCTGTCTTTTAGCTCTTACATTATGTCATCACTATTTTATTTTGTGAGCACTATTTTTAAAATCATAGTTTGGATGTCTTTAGACATTATGTCCATTACGACCCTGAAGGTTGTTTGTGCCACTCATCCGCTACTATACACAAAGACACCACACAATTCTTGTCATTGGCATGCATTCTTTTCTGTAATCCAGTCCTCATGGACTTCATATCTACATTTTACTAACTTGTACTTTGGTTTACTAATCATGCCGTTATCTAGGATAAAAGTATGCTTAAAACAAAATTTTGAGTAAGTTCTTTCTAATATCACACTTTTATGCTTACACATTTTCCTACCCAAACTTTTGATTCTAAATATCTAATGAACATTTTTGTATAATTATCTCATGCTTGTCTCCTTTATTTCTTTTAGTCAGTGGCATGATGCCAGGTAGAAAGATCTTTACTGCTCACTTTAGTATTTAGATTAACGATATACAATGTCTTGTTGTCTTCCATCTGCTATGAACATTTTAACTGGCACATATAGTGTTTTTTTTATTGTCAGAACACATATGCACTGCATGATAACCAAATCATCTGTGTTTCTAAACTTCCAGTTATTTATTACAAACATTGCAAACCCCTACGTCTACTAACGTGGCCTTATTACATAGTACTGCACAAGGTCTTCTATCAAATCCTGAGTATGCCCTCATAAATCTTTCTGTTTATATACTCTTTCCTATTCCTTTCCATTTACCAGAATCCATGTTTAGATTTTACCTGTGAATAGAATCATAAAGAAGTTGTTTTTATGTGCCTCAGCTTTTTCTTTAAACATAATGACCTTCATTTCAAATGTATTGAAAATTACAGAATGTCATTATTTTTATAGTGTAGAAAAATTCTCTTATTTATATGATCCTTCTTTATTTCCTAATCAGCTGGAGGACAGAGGGTGCTTTTTCTTCAGGGTTACCAAACTAGTTTTGATATAAACAGAGGTGTGTAAATGTCTATTTGATGTGCTAATTGTATGTCCTTAGACTGTACTGTCAGTAATGAGGTTGATAGACTTTATGGAAAATTTACTTTCAAGCTTTGGATGAACTGCCATCTTGCCCTCTGTTATGGCTGTGCTATTTCATTTCCCAATTGTAAACAAAGGTTCAGTGTACAGACTTGTCTGGGAACATTTTCAACAGGATGACATCTGTCATTCTTGCAAAATAAATTATTTTCTTGGTGCTGTAGATTTTATTGTCTTAATGTTGTACAATTTAGGCATTTTAAAATATTTTCATAACAGATTTAGTGTCTCTGGTTTTATGTTGAGGTCTTTGATCCACTTGGACTTGAGCCTTGTTCACAGTGATGAATATATGGATCTACTAGACATCCAGTTAGACCAGCACCATTTGTGGAAGTTGCTATCCTTTTTCCATTGAATAGATTTGGCTTCTTTGTCAAAAATCAAGTGTCCATGTATATGTGGAATTATTTCTGGGCCTTCTATTCAATTCCACTGCCCGACAATCCTATTGCTATGCCAGTACTATGCTGTTTTAATTACTGTTGCTCTATATTACAGCTTGAGATAGAGTATGGAGATTCCCACAGAGGATCTTTTATTGTACAAGATTGCTTTGGATTTTCTGTTTTTTGTTTGTTTGTCTGTTTGTTTGTTTTTCCATATGAAGTTGAGAAATGATCTTTCAATGTCTTTAAATAATTGAGTAGGTATTTTGATAGGGATTGCATTGAATCTGTAAATTCTTTCAGGTAAGATGGCCATTTTTACTATGTTAATTATCCCATCCATGAGCAATAGAAATCTTTCCATCTTCTGATATCATCTTCAATCTCCTTCTTCAGGATTTGAAGTTTTTTTCAAAAAAAAGTATTTCACTTTCTTGGATAGAGTTAATCCTAGATATTTTATATATTGTCTGTGGCTATCCTGAAGGGTGTTCCCCTAATTTCTTCCTCTGCACAATTGTCATTTGTACATAGGAAGGCCACTGATTTTTTGAGTTAATTTAGCATCCTGCCATTTTGCTGGAGGTGTTTATCAGCTGTAGGAGTTCCTTGGTGTAATATACTATGTGTATACTATCTTAACATCTGTGAATAGGGATAATTTGACTTCCTCCTTTTCCATTTGGAACCCCTTGATCTCCTTTTGTTGTCTTATTGCTCTAGCTAGAAAATAGGGAAGAGGCTGGGACTCATTGGCACAGGAGACAACTTCATGAACAGAACTCCCACAGCCAAGGCCTTAAGGTCAACAATTAATAAATGGGACCTCACGGGGCAGAGAAGCTTCTGTAAGGCAGGAGACCGTCAGCAGAATGAAGCAACAGCCTACAGACTCGGAAAGGATCTTCCCCCACCCTACATCTGACAAAGGTCTAATGTCCAATATAGAGAGAGAGCTCAAGAAATTAAACACTGCCAAACTAACTAACCTAATTAATAAATGGGGCTCAGAATTAAACAGAGAATTCTCAACCTAGGAATATCAAATAGCTGGGAAACACGTAAAGAAATGCTCAACATCCTTAGTCATCAGAGAAGTGGAACTCCAAACAACTCTGAGACTCTGTCTTAAACTATTCAGAATGGCAAAGATCAAAAACTCAAGTGATACCACATGCTGGCAAGGATGTGGAGAAAGAGGAACAATCCCATATTGTTGGTGGGAATGCAAACTTGTAATCCACTCTGGAAATCAATTTGGTGTTTTCTTAGAAAATTGGGAATAGGGCTACCTCAAGACCCAGATATTCCACTCCTTGGAATATATCCAGAAGATGCTCCACCATACAATAAGGACAGATGCTCAACCATTTTCAGAGCACCCTTATTTGTAATAGGCAAAACCTGAAAATAACCTAAATGTCCCTTAGTTAAAGAATGGATAAATAAACTGTGGTACATTTACACTATGGAATACTACTCAGCTTTTAAAAATAAGGACATCCTGAAATTTACAGACAAAAGGATAGTACTAGAGATGATCATACTGAGTGAGTTAACACAGATGCAGAAAGATTCACATGGTATATACTCATTTTAATCGAACACTAGCCCAAAAGGATGTCCCATGAAAGTCTCCACTTAGCAGGAGATTGGGATAGATGCAGGAACCTCCTATTTGGGACTCTAACTGAGAGAAGTTGGGAGAATGGGATGGAGAAATAGAAGGATCAAGATGGTCCAAGAAACCTACAAGAAGAATATCATGATGGGCGGATCTGGACCTGTGGTGTCTGCTCAAACTACTGTCCAGTGACAGTACATGCAGTAAACATTGAACCACTACTCAGATCTAGGCAATGAACAGGACATTTTCCACAGTTGTGTGGAGAGTGGAGACTGACTTTTATACGAACTCTGGTACCCCATATTTAACTACATCTCTGGGATGGGGAGGCCTGGTGGCACACTGAGGAAAAATAGGCAAGTTACCAATATGAGACTTGATAGGCTGTGACCATATCGTGGGGGAGTAGGTCCCCTTCTGTCACAGACCTAGGGGAGGGGATTAAGGTGAAAGAGGGAGGGATGAAAGGAGACAAGTAAGTGGATAAAAATTGAGATGTAACATGAATAAAATATATTCTGAATATTATAACTTTTTCCTAGCATTTTATATTTTCTTTGATTCTTCAGGGTATACCCATATTATTTATTCTTTTATTTGCAGTATAAAAGTAGTTCATTTTGCCATTTTTTCAGTTGTTCAAAACACCTTTTATAATTTTAATTTTTACATATACATTTATATTATTACACACAAGTACAATAAGCTACCAACAGCAAGAGGAACCGTGAAACACTCGGGAATTATATAAATGTTACCTTCATACTGTTTTGGCCTTTTGTATTTGGCAGCTTTGTAGAAAACATCCTTACTATCTTGGTGTGCCTATAATTATTGACATTATCAATCAAAATATCTATCTAGACCTAAAAACATCTTAACTCTTAAACAACTGAGCTTATTTGTATGCCTAAACTCTCTGGTCTTCAACAGCATCAGAGACTTCAGGAGAAATAAACTTGATTACTTGAGCATACAGGGGGTGCAGGTTAGTACTCTCCATTGTTGGTGGGAATGGAAACATGTACAAACACTTTAGAAATAAATCTGGCACTTTCTCAGGAAATTGGGAATAATTCTCCCTCAAGATCCAGCCATACCATTCCTGGACATAACCCCAAAAGTTGCACACCATAAAAGGACATTTGCTCAACTATGTTCATAGAAGCTTTATTTGTAATAACCAGAATCTGGAAACACCCTAATTGTCCGTCAACTGAAGAATGGATAAAGAAACTGGCGTACATTTACATAATGGAACACTATTCAACTATTAAGAACAAGAAAATCTTGAAATTTGCAGGCAAATGGATGGAACTAGAAAAGAGTGAGGTAACCCAGACCCAGAAAGACTGGCATGGTCTGTACTCACTCATAAGTAGATATTAGCCGTATCCTACAGGATAACCACACTACAATACGATGACTGGTGCACAAACCAAGGATCATTTTGCATTTATAATATTTTTTCCTTATTTTGGGGTCTTGTTAAAATATTCTTCTACTTTAATGTGCTAAATAATATCTTTTATGTTGTTTTTTATTGGTTTGTAGTTTTCTACGATTTTAAACATTCAAAACTTGAGGGAAAGCTGATGGCTTTCAGGCTTAGGTCTGGATCAAAAAGAATATTCACTCTTACTGTTTACACTCAACATAGCACTACAAACCTCACTGAGAGTAACCAGGCAAGAAAAAATTAGAGGTACATGTAGAACTGGAAAAAACCCAGATTCTTACAAGTTTACAATGATCTGATATTTAATTTTTTTTCATATTTTTGGTACTTTCTAGAATGAGTACTGTGTTTATACAATTCACACTCCATTCTCCCCTTCCAACTCTTACTGGATCTGGCACCAATATTTCTCTAATCCATGACATACTCTTCTTTAATTAATATTATTTTTTACACAAGTCATATATATCTATTTATGCATATACACACATACACATACATATCCATATTTATCCATTTATATGAATATATTTATGCTCATGACAAATAACCAAAGCCACATGAACAAAGAGAAGGAAGCATGCAGCATATGTAACTTAAAAAGCTATTAGATTCTGAAATAGGAAGTGAATCATGAAATTGGAAGAGGAAGTGAGTAAATAGCTCACGACTAGAAAAGAAAGTCTAAAAGTATAAGTGTGTGTGTGTGTGTGTGTGTGTGTGTGTGTGTGTGTGTGTGTGCTTGAATTCGCTTGAAATCTATGGGTTGAGATTTATTTTCTTTTAATTATTTTATTTTTGTACATATACATTATGGGTTGAAATTTCTTTATAATTTCTTCAGATTATCCCCTCACTTGTATCTTCCATTCCCACCCTCCCCTCCTTTTCTGCTTTATTCCCCTAATCTAGACCTGTGACAAAAGAGACCTCTTCCCCCACTATGTGACCACAGCCTATAAGGTCTCATGTGGATAGCCTGCTTCCTCTTCCTGAGATTTCTTAATATTGTGTACAATATTGTGCTCAGTGAAGAAAGTATTAGTAAAATTTTGTGCCTCTTATACTTGTTTTAGAAATTATTTTCAGCTTCAATAGGCCACTATTTTATTACTTAATATGTTCTTTTATCAATATCACTATAAGGACTGATCATTTTAAACCCCTAAAGTCAAAAACAAAATTGTAATCACGCTTTGTTTAACAACTGTCCTTGTGAAATAGCCCTACACCACATTTAATTACAAATCTTGTGTTTGTGATTGGAGCATAACATTGTAAAAGGTTCTGTTCTTCTAATTCAGCCATATTAGTTTAACTATTTAACTATCAGCTTTCATACATATCTAGATTGAAATATTAAAAATAATATAAAGATTTACTGCCTACTTTTCATTCTCAATGTTATCATTATAACCTAATTGAGTTGCAGACACTTGTTTGGGCTATTTGCTCCTAAACATTTTCCAGGGCCTAGGAGGTATTCTCAATATGAAAACTTCTATGAGTTGATAAATATGCCCAAAGGAAAAACACTTGCAGGTTCACTTGTCATTTTCTCTAGCATCTTCCATTCTCAGCTTATTGTAGCCAAATCTATCCTTCTACCATCTTTGTTAATTTTTAAATTATATTTCACTACAAATTAATAAATTTTAATTATGATATATAATTCAGTCTTAGGATATTCAGAATTAATGTCCAATAACTAAATCAAAGCAAGCAAAGTATCCATTATTCTCCACAGTAGTTAGATCTTTTTAGATTATAATAGTTTTCTCTCAAAAATTTAAATATACGATATATTTCTATTTTAATAAACAATGCAATAATTCTCAAATTTTATGTTTTGTACTTAACAGAAACTTTGTGATAGTAACAACTCTACCACTGAAACTCAATTCCCAGTCTCTGCTTCCATGTCTTCATTCTTTACTTTAATAAAAATAAACGTAAATGTATTGAATCTCCCCAGTTCTATTTATTTTCGTTGTGGTGGTTGTGTAATGTCATGCTTCACTTTGCTTGTTTGAGTGTCATGCATGACTTGCACTTTTTCGTTAAATTGTACCACTCACAATACATTAGATTTAACATTCCTCTTTTTGTTATACATTGTCATACAGGATCTGTTAAATATTGTTACTTTATTTTGAGGAATGTCTTAACCTTAAATTGTTTTAATATCAGCAGTTTTCTTAAAGCATACTCTTGAAGCTGATGTGCATGATTATGAGCTATAATGAAGCTAATAAGCAGTTTGAAAAATATATGTACATGCCTTCCTCAGTATTAAAAAATAATGGCAAATCGAGTCATAAAGATCATGTGAATGTGAAGGCACGCAGCACAGTCTGACAACACTTTCCTCACAAATGAAACTCAAGGGCTTCCAAAGAATTGACGAGAAACATGAAGAGTTTTAGATGACAATCCAATATACTAAAATGATGGTATATTCTCAATAAATGACGAAGTTCAGATCAACAGCAGGCTGTACTCCGACACCAATAGCATATAAACAATATACAAAATACAAAAACCCTTAGAAAAACACAGAATGAGCAGCAACAAATGCAATATAACTATCCACGTGAAAATTATTAAAAATAAAAAGACCTCCAACTATGGAAAGAAACATTGCTTCAAAACGAAAAAGCAGTTCTTCCATCACATATTTGGACAAAGACTGAGACTAGGGTAGTAACACCTCTCTTACCTGAATCTTCAAAATCACTGTTGTAGGCTTTCCATGTTTCAGTTATTCGAAGAAGATTCTCTTCCATTGCTTGAATGTCCATGGAGGGGCAGTTGCATTCTGGGAATTTTGGACCACAATGGCACCAGCAGTCATTATCCTTGCAGATGAACTCCCCCTCAGAATTACAAGCAATGTAGCTAAGTGCCGCCTGCACAAAACGTTCCTGAAGATAGTCGGGAAGGAGAACTTGAAGCCCTTTAAAAACAAATGAAGTGATCAAGTTTGTGGCATTAGATTTAAATAGCAAGTGCTTGTTTACAACACCAGTAGAGAGAATAAATATTAGTATTTTACCCCATGAATTTATCTCTATTTAAAAACTATCATTAGGAAAATTTTCTGCCTATACAATATCCATCCACAGATTTCATGAATATGGAATATCAAGATTTACAGAAGTGATCAGTATTCTACAGTTCTTACACAAATCCTGTGGATCTTTGATGCAATTAAATAGAACATTGATGATGCTTTACAAATTTTACACTAAGCCTAAATATTTAAAGATGCATGTTCTTGCTCTTTTCGGCCTCCTGATTCCAATATTATAATTATATCTTTATACTGTCATTTTGAAAAAAACATAAATACTATAATATTATTACTTATGCTCTAAGAGTTAGGTCAGGTTGATAGGAGGGCTGATCTCAACAAAGGACACCAAGAATGCCTGCCTTGTATGGTTTTATTGTTTAGGAATAAGGGCAAAGGCTGAGTAGAGAGGAGTAGATGGGCTGACGTGGTTACTTCACAGTTCATTTCTCTGCTATTGCCAGTCACCCCTGCTGATTCACTTCATTACTTTATTAGATGCCAGTTTGGTAGTTACTCTTTCTTTAGAGACTTGGTATTTGAAATCAACATTAAGACTAATATCTGAAACTTCTCATTTAATGTATTTTGAGAAAAAATATAGTTTCAATTTCAACATTTCCTAATACAAATAAACAGCAACAACAATAAAATAGGAAACACTCTAACCAGACTTCTCATGATGACACACATCTTACACACCAGTAACTGAGGGACAGAAGATAGAAGCTCAGGATTCTAGGGCAGCCTGATCTATATTATAGGATGGAGGTCAGCTTGAAAAAAGAAAGGAAGGAAGGAAAAAGAAGCAGAGAAGGAAGGAAGGAGAAAGGAAAGAACAAGGGAAGAATGAAAAGAATGAAAGAAAGGAAATGAACAAGAGAGGGCTAAGGAAAATGGTTAATAACTAAATTGCTTGATATTCATGTCCCACACTCATGACCACAAATGTGCATAAAATGCGGCACATGTGAATATATATACACAAACCCATATATACCACATGCACACACAAGTAAAAATAAAAAAGCAAGACAGAAGGAAATAGATGATAGATAATAAATATAAATATTTGGAAAATTTCAACAACACTAAATAGGATTTTATAAGCAAACTAAAATTTGATAATATTTACATTTCTCTCATGACAGCATCACGTATCTACTTCTCTTTTGACTCATACATATGAACCATATTTAATGAAAATTATGTATAATTAAACAGAGAAAAATGAATTTCATAAATGCATGGTAAGTTTCAACCACTTCTTTGTATCAGTTGAACAATAATTCCGTGTATTTATCATCAAATGTATATTCTATAGTATTTTGAGTTGTATTTCATCATTTTTAACATTAATTTAAATAGAATTATTTATTGGAAACTTTATTTGAAAGAAAACTTCTTGGTTCACTATGGATGTAAAAATTACTTCAATATTGGCAGTATTTTTAATATATATATATATGTATATATATAACTACTATAGTAATGTAATAGAATTTAAATTAGTAACTAATTAGTAAATTAGTAAATTGGGTAGTGATACATGTAATTCACCAGATAAATACTAAATGGGCCAGTAATTATATTAGGCTTAGAAGAGAAATAAAACACTTCACTACAGACAACAGTTTACCATGTATTTGACACATGAATTGCTTTCAACATTCTGAGGTTAAATTTTAATAGCAAAGGATGACCATTGATAAAACCACACATACATCAATGAGGGCTCAAAGTATTTCACATAGTACTTCACAAAGTAGTATTTCACAAAGTAGTTCACATAGTGCACATAATATAACAAGGTTGATCAAGAAAAGTAAACTTGTACTCATGTTAATTCAATTGCTATATACGGAAAAAGTCTATATAATTATCTCATCTGAATTTAAGTGACATTCAAACATATGGATGGTATTTCTTGTAAGGAGAATGTAAAGAGGGATGCAAAGGAGTTCTCACACCATGAAACATATCAGATGGTGGCAGCTTCTATAGATGTGAAAGAGGAAACACTACCTTGAAGTTCCACTTTTCCATTAAATAAACCCAATGTAGCTTTCACAATATTTCACAATATTATCTGAATATATGTGTCAGCTGCAAGCAATATATAAAGTCAATAATAGTCCTACTTATCAGCAACACCTAAATAAGAGCAATTATCAAAATGACAAGAGATCTACAAAGATGCAGTCAAGCCATTTAGAACCAATAGCCACCTAGACAGAAACCACTTCAGAGAGCCACAAGGAAAGGAAAAGAACAAATGGCATGAGGTTCAATGGAAAAATCACAAGAGGCAGTTTATCAAAAAGTCTACTGAACATGTACCCTGTTTATGACCAGGAAGCTTCACACATGAAATATCAACAATAACACTGTCTACTTAAAACCTGAAAAATGGAACACTGCCTAGAATGCCAACATGGATGAAGGAAAAATCAAAAGGTCCCTAGATAAATAGTTACAATCTATGGTTACGTAAAGAGAAAGAATCAGTATTCAGTAGAAGCCAACCACCAGATACATATACAGGGCCAGAAAGAAATCCCTGAACACACACACACACACACACACACACACACACACACACACTCACATACATGTACACACACACACACACTCACATACACGTACACACACACACACACACACACTGAAACATTATATTAACTCAGTGGGTTGTATTTATATGTTTATGCATTCACATAAATATATAATAATAATTAAAGACAAGGCACTGAATTTGAGAGGGGCCATTAGAGAGGAGAGGAGCTTAAGATTGTGTGAATGTGGTACAATAACTGAAATACTAAAATGAATTTTAAAAATTTTAAAAGAATTATAATATGCACATCAAAAATAAATGTGCATTAAGACCTGCATATGCACATACAAATAGATGTTTTTAGTATATATCATTGATATGTATTTTCAATGATTTGTTTAATTATATATATATATGAGAGAGAGTGTATGTGTGTGTACTTCCATGCTTGTATATGTGCAATGGACTTGCAGTGCATACAGAGCACCCCCAGAAGAGGGGGTGATAATCACTAGGATTTGGGTTACAGTCAACTGTGAGCTCCCATTGTGGAGCTGGCAAAGTAACCCGGATGCTCTGGAAGAGTATCAAGTCTTTCTCAACTCTCCAGACCTTTATGTCTAATTACCCACTCAGAAGTATTTAATGTTATTGAAATAATTTACTACAATATGAATCATACTTAGCAATGTTTACATATGCAAATAGGTTCTGAGAGCTGTATTGTGATTTTTCCCTACCAATGTTCTTCTTATTAAGTTTGATGAGTGTCTGTTTGTGTGTGTGTGTGTCGGTGGGTGGTTGTCTGTCTACAGGTGTAGCTCTTTCTCCATTCTCTCTCCCTCTCCCTCTTTCTTTCCCTCTCTTTCTCTCCCATTCTGTGTCTGTGTGTGTGTGAGGAGGCAGAGGGTAGACAATCTGTACATATTGTTTCCCTCTCTCCATCATTTGGCCTCCAGGAACTAAAGTCCACTCACAGGCTTGGAGTGAACTGTCTCTACTTACTGACTATTTCATCAGTCCAGATGTTCTGTTTATATTGTGAAATTGCACCAGAATGACAGATAGAGAAATCAGTGTTCTGATTGTAAATGACTTTTTCAGATAATTAAATAAAATATAATATTTAATACAGTTCCTATGTGTTTTTATCAAAAGTAATATACGGGTGAATAACTAAATCTCACATTAAAAGGAAAAATCCGTAGAGAATTAAGAGTGGTGTGAGCAGTGGCTTTCCTACTTTAAATAACAAAAAAAAAAATTTCAACAACTTTAAACAACAAATGAATAATAATTTCAATCTAATTTAAAATATCTAAATATTTTATAATATTTAGAATAAGTGGTATTCATTAACCATTTAGGATTCTTCAAACCACCTGTTGTGGATACATTTGATTTTCACATTTACAGAATTGGAAACTAGGCTATATTTTCTAAACTATTTTATGGAAAACCAAACACAGATCTAATTTATAGAATTCTAAAGGATAGATGAAAAAGGAATTACCCCTACTTAACTCTGCCAAGTCAATTATCCATATTGACCAATACAGTTTACCATCAGGATTATGTCAGGCTACTACAAATAATACTAATTTGTATGTGCATTTAAGCCTGTTTTTTCAAAAGTATTTATCTATTTTGTGTGTTTGACTGGCGTGTGTGTGTGTGTGTGTGTGTGTGTGTGTGTGTGTGTGTGTGCCCACACGCTTGTTGAGTGCATGCACCATATGCATGAAGTAACCTATCATAGCCAGTAGGGGGCATTAAATTCCCTACCTGATATTTAGTCACAAGACATTGTGACCTGTCTTAGGGATGCTGGGAATCAAATCTTAGTCTTCCACAGCATCAGCAATTTCTCTTAACCACTGGGATATATCTAGACCCTTGTGCTGACTCTTACTTTTAAAAAGAAGAAATGTGCATGCTTGTGCTATTTTTTGTGATCATAGCACACATACTTGTAAACATCATTACCTAAACATCCTGCCTTGCATTTATTTACCTTCCAGAGTATTAGTGCATAAATTGCCAAATCTTTGCACCCATCACAAAATCACCCTGAATTGGAATATTGCGAACAGAGGCAGTTTGATGTAGTATCATCTATGCCTCTACTTATCAGAAAACTTGGCAGCAGTGTCTGATGTATTAAGTTAAATGTAAATTGTGTTGTCTATTTTATACTGCGAAGAGAAATGATTACAAATTGTACAAAAAATCATAAGAAAGAGTCATGGACTATACAAGCCTACATATATTTCCTCTTACTAGAACAGTGATTGCTCATTACCATAAAAATATACTCAAGATAATATTTAGTTACTATTTTTATGGAATTTTTGAAAAAAATAAGTTGATATTTCTTCATGTAATCTGGATCATCTAGATATTTTTAAAATAGATAAATTAACCATGACCATAACATTGAAAACTTAGTACATATATATACCGTCATTTCTTTTTAAAGATTTATTATTATGTTTAATCATATGTAAATGTGTATGTCTGCGTGTATTTATGTGCAAAGAGTGCAGGTGCCCAGGAAGGCCAAATGTTTCAGATCCCCTAGATCTGGAGTTACAGATAGTGATGAGTATCCATATATGGGTGCTAGGAACCTTACTCAGGTACTCTGAAAAAGGACCAAAGGCCTTTTAGCCATCTTTCCAGTACCAAGCATTTTATTTTCCTTCAATATAAAAGAAATTAGAACCAGATAGCATATCACCTAGACTCATAAAGAATTAATAAAATTTTGCCCACATACCTTGCAATTGAATTTTGTTCTCAGGACTTTGAACCAGAACAGAGCTGACAGAATCTAGGTTGTCATAGTTACTGCAGCCAAGAGGACCGGTCCGTGTTTCTGTCACCTGATAAATAAAACATCGACTTGATTAAATAAATCAGACTCTTACAATGTTCTTTCTGTTGAGTGTGCTTGTTTGGTACTATAGTATTTGATGGTAAACATCGCTGAAAGTTCTGATATGTTATGGATCACAGCAGGAGGTGATTCAAAGCACAAAGATGAGAAAGGAACCCAGTGGTCCCGTGTTTTTCTTCTTTTAAATCAGGAATAAATCCAATATGTATAAAGATTACTTTGGAAAAAAATCTAAGTTGCATATAATCACTCATTTTTCCAAAAATGTATGAGACTATACTTGTGTAGGCTGCCGGAGAATTGTGTCTTATATATACACATTTGTAAATATATAAGTCACTTCCTAAACCACTGTCTAAAATCTGCCATCAATTTTATCATGTGAGATGCAAATAAATCCACTTAATGAATATGGCTACTTTCAAGCTGTTCGCCCCCTGTCTGCTCAGCAAGCAGGCTGTGACCCTGTTCAGTAATCACCTAAATTTGAAGGCTTTACCCTTTACACACCCCTCCTCAAGCCAAGGTTGATGAGAGTGTTCTCCATTATCTATGTTGAGCAGTTTATTTTATTTATGCTCAAGATTAACATCATGTGGAAAGTCGCACTAAGGTTCACCTGTGGTTATACAATAATAAAAGTCCTTTTTTATATTTATAATTTTATCTTCACTTTACCAAGAAATAATTCACAGATCAGTGTTTAGTTTAGTTAAAACCTGAGTTCCAAAAATTTCTAAGAAGATAACATTTTAAATTACGTTATATTGATAGATGAATCTTATATAACTTATTAGGTTTGCAACTAGGAATAGTGTTCATGCTTATTTTACCTTTAATCTAATAATGCAATGGATGAAAATGAAAATACAAATCTCAAATTATTAAGCAAAAATTTCAGACAGACCCACACCCTGCCAAGAATAGAACATGTAACATGTAGCATGAAATTTTGGCTATTAGTTGCAATACGAATGTCTTAGTCATGGCCCTCTCATGGGGTATGTATAAAACTAGAGGCTATTTCATAGATTGAAATAAAACGATGGAGACAAACAATAATTCTTTGGTGATTGTGTTTACGGTTTTAAAAAATCAGATTGATAGTGTCAAATATTTTATTTTATTTTATTATTTGAGGGACAGAATATTGAAAGCCCAGAATCATAACATCTATACTATGAGACTGATTTATTCTGGGGTTGGAATGCTGGAAGTGGCTGCACATGGACCTGCTATGTGCCTGATGGCCTTGGGAGTGTGTGTGCTGTGCAGCATGTGCCATGGTACGTAGAGCTTCATGTATGTGGAAGGTGAAGTTTAACCTGCTCAAAATTCTCTTTATAGAGAACACGCTGTATGAATAGGGCAGTCAGGTATTAATTCAGTCCATGAGTAATTATGTGAATTTTCTTTACCCTATCAATTATGTACAATGAAGATATAAAAACAGATTAAATTTTGAAAAATTCAGACATGTAGTATGCAATTTTTCTTTCAACTCTTTTTCTACTGTTTCTTTTATTTTACAGTTCTAGAATTTAATAGGGTACAGATCTCTTCCTAAATTTAAAGAATACTGTAATTGTGTGAACAGACTTGTGTTTGCTTAGATTAAGTGAAATGTGTACACTTAATTTTTCAAAAAAGCAACTATCAGTGATACAAGCCATAGGGAGTCATACTGTTAACTATTTAATTTGTACCGATATAGTTAAAGAAATTCCTTCTTATCAGGAATGACAGACCTTCTCTCAATAGCTGTAGACTACATAACTAAAGATACTATATGAAGCTTGAGAAATCCCCTTCTGATTGGTTGATCAGGGTTGTTCAAGAGACTACCAAAGCAATATAATTTGACTCCTACCCTAGGTTGCCACCTAAACGTTGGAGGTGAATCCCGAAGGCTGAAAATATTATGCCTTAAAGATGTGAGCTTGAGGATCTGGACCATGTCTAATCTGAATACATCCTTCTCGACAACTGGCTTTCATGATACCAGAGGGATGCAGACAAGCATTCAATGGAGGAAACCCATCACAATTTCTTCTTAGCTATTATGCCTATGAACTAAAACAATGATCCATCATGGCATTATATGTCAAAGGAAACAATACTCACGTGCAGTAATGAACATCTGTCTAATTGTACTTAACGGACTCAACAAAAGAGAAATTATACTTCCCACTAAAAACTATCGCACTACTTAGGCTTGAATAACAAGTTTGAGGATGTAGAAGAAGCATCTGCAACTGTCACTTTCCCTAACTGGCACAATTCCCAATTACATTTTAAATATTCATCCTTATACCCACAGATAATACAGTTTTCACCGATCATTGTCCTTGCAAGAGATAGATATCATCACAGAAAATTGCAGCCCATCAAATGTCAGAGAATAAGAAAATCTGTGGTGACAAGTCTTAACTCATCCATCTGTTATAATGCTTCTTGTCCTAAGTCTATGGTATCATAAAGGATGAGGATATGAAAGGATTTAAAATCAAAAGGAGAAAAGTTTTCTGTGAGATTTTTTTTAGAAATGTCAGAGAAACTATACACATAAAGTTTCATTAACATAGATAGCTAACATGATCTAAACAAGGATGGCATCTATATATGCTACCATGGAAGGAGGGAACTTTAGGGTGTATCAACTCTAGCCAATGAGCTACAGGCAAGTAAGGATTGCTGAAAGGAGGAGACTCCAGACTATCCAATATAAAGTGCCTACCCTTGAGTAATATACATACCTCTAACATTATAATGACAGAGCACGTTGAACTTATATATTTTGGAATACACACCTATGCATGAACACACACATCTTCTAAGGATAAAACATGATACCCTTTTATATGATTTTTGTTTATTTATAAACAAATGCAATATGTTTACATTTTAACAATTCCAAATTATGCTTCACACGGAATCTGAATATATGCACATATACATATATACTTGTCAACACTACAAGTAAATATGTGATAATAAAGGAATGAAAAGTGTAACGCTGATACAGAAATGTTGATATAAGGGAGGAAGCACAGAGAAGGGAAGAACATTTACAAAAATAAAAACAAAAACAGCTGTTCTGTGCCTAATGACACAATTTAAGAGTTTTCAGAAATCAGATTAAATAAAAGCATTTATATTGAATGTAAATTACATATGCTTTTGGAAACTAATATATATCTCAATAAGTATACACTTATTTTAAAGTATAATACTTTTATTTCATCATTGATTTTTAGCAATATAAGTTTGAGAACAGTTCTTACAACCCATCTATTCTTTTTATTCCATTGCTGAATATTGCATATAGAATATGGAATCTGCTGTATCATTAGCAAGTTCTGTAACACTCACCAACACCATGGTTCTACAATACATTTACTCTGAGCAACAGTTCATGTTTTGGGTTCTTTTAAGTATAAATAAACAATTAAGTCATCATTTTGACAAAACTGATTATTGTGTCTCAAAAATCAATATAATGTATGATTATATAAATCATTTATTTCAATTCAACTATGGAGAATTATCTTTTTTAATTTACATCTTATGAAGCCTAATGTTTCTAAGAATGTTAAAAAAATATACTCAAAGGGAAGAATTTCTTATCTATTTTCAGTTCTGAAAAAGAGATAAATATGTCTTTCCCCTGACAGTGTCTTGTCATCTATGTACTTTTTCTTGGTTACATGACTATAAGAAATAGAGAATAGCAATATTATTATTTGTTCAACCTGACATTTTCAATAAAAACAGTAATAAATGTCCGTGTTAGAAATTCAAGCAACTAGATAAATGACTAGCCCAGAGGAACAACTGCTAATATTTTGCCCATTTTTGTTTGTGTGCAGTAAGAGTTTTATTACTCATGAAAATGGCTGAAAATAAAATACATTTCTGTCCATCACAATTGTTTGCTCACAGCATCAACACTTTCACAGTCATTTTTCTTTCATAGATCTTTGAGTTCTTATTATTTTATTTTTATTTACTCTTTAAAATTTTGTCCATGCATACATGTGTCTTGATAATATGAAATCCTCCTTCTTTTCAGTTCCTCCCAGGAACCTTCCATCCAAATTCTGTCCTAATTCCTGTCTTATTATTTATTTACTTAGTCAGTTAGTTGTTTTTTTAACCCTGATTCAATTAGGACTGCCAAGATGTGCTAACAGGAGTCAGGGATCACCCAGTAGAAGTCATCCTACTTAAATTCCCAACATACTTCTACCAGAACTTCAAAGGAGAACTAACCCAGGCCTTTTCTTATTGAAAAGACATGGTCGTATTTCACAATTAAATTTGGCTGTTACCACTGTAGTTTTTGAGTAATTATATATTAAACCATAGACTACTCTTATGAATCAAGTAATTCCTTTTCAATAGTGATGCCAAAGTCAGCTGAAGAGGTCATGAATTTGGAACAAAATCAGGAGCACATGGGAGAAGTTGGATATAAAAAAGAAGGAGTAAAAATTATGTAAATACAGTACTCATATATAAAATTAAAAAAAATAAACAAGAGACAAAATAGTTTACCTTTCTTATCAAGGATCTAAAAACAGAAACATAATGATATTCTACTATGCACTTTACAAGTAGTTAAAGATAAAAATAAATAGTATTGATAATATTGAAAAATAATTGCCTTCCTAAAAACTTCACTGAAAATGTCTCCATAAGTAGAGAAACACATAACCTAGTTGTAGATTATAAATAAGTATTGATGTGCCAAAAAAGCATGCAAAGACATTCGCAGTGAGGGCATTTTCAGTATGCAGAGCCTGTAAGCAGTGCAATTTAGAAAAATGTCACAATTGCTATCAGTTATTAGTATAACGTGGAAGCAAATTAAGAGCCTAACTACTATAGCAGAATATTAAAGGCAATCATATAGAATACGAAGGACAGGACTCATAAATGTAATATTATTTAATTCCTTTAGGTGAATTGAAAAACAATAAATAAACAAGTCAATATACCATGCTCCATTTTACACATGAAAAGAATTAGGCAAAAATAGTTTAGTGTCAGAGACCAAGATGATATTTTCTAAGTGTGTGGAAGTAACATTAAAACTTATGACGCTTTCTTAATTTCTGGTAACTTTCTCATTTTAATGTAAAAAACAATAGCTGATTGGCTAAAATTTAAACTATCTGTGCTGTGGTTATGTATTAACAACTAAATTGGCTAGTAAATTAATATTTTATTAATAAAGTGTGTTGATATTTTTCTTTATTCATCATATCATGACAGGTAGCAAGTCATATTCTTCTGCGGCCAGTTACAGATTTCTACTTGCCTATTGATGCATTTTTCAATTCAATAGTCCTACATAAAAGACTGGAGACATGGTACCATGGTTAAGAGCACTGGCTACTGTTCCAAAAGAGGTAGGTTCAATGCTCAGCACCCACATGACAGCACAGAATCATCTGTGACTCTAGTTATAGGAATGCAATGCCTGATTCTGGCCTCTGTGGATACCAGGCACACATTAAATGGACATATATGCAGGCAATATGCCCAAACACCTAAAATGAATAATTCTTATAAACCAACCAAGCAACCAGTCAATCAATCAATAAATCTTTTCATGGGCTGGAGATATTAACTGTTGATAAAGGGTTACAGAAATCCATTCAGTAAACTAATTTTGAGAAATGATGTTTAAAATACTATTAAAAGCACTATTTCCTAAGATGACAAAGGAACTTAAGGAAGAAAAATGCAAACAAATTAGGGATTAAATGATGAAGGCATTTTCCTATCCCACTACATCTTCTTACCATAAACATTCCTGGGCTTTATTGTGACAGTCTATGCAAATAATATATCCCTTGTGTGTTTACCTCTCATCTTATTATTAATAACTGTACTATATGTGGAATGGGGCAAGAGTTCAGTGCCTATGGAGTAAATTAGCACATAAAAATATGTTTACTTTTCTTAGGCTTTATTACAAGGTAATAGTAAAGGAAAGCTTTGTTACAAAGAAATACTTACTATACTAAGCTTTTTAAATTTTATTTTATTCAGACTACATCCTGAATGTGATCCCCTAACTTGTACCTTCCAGTTCCCACGCTCCCTATCTCTTTGGCTCTATTCCCCTCCCCTAGACCTCTGATTGAAGAGGACCTCCAAAAAAATCAGTGAGAAAAAACCCCACACATTTTATAACTTGGAGTTATAGAAATCACCAGCCTTTTCTGCTGTCCTCAAAGGATATTTCTTCATTACATACTGATAAAAATATCAGATTACAGAACATTAAAACTATGGATAACAAAAGGGAAAATGACTGTATTATCAGTTGAAGGTGTAACTTTAGGATTTTTCTGGTGTGATATATAAAACCGAGTTGAAAGATATCTGTTCCTTTTACTCTTGACAATAGTTAATTCATTTCAGCATGTATTAAGTCTTTAAGATCTGATTGTGACTCCGTATAGATCTAGTTCTTTACCTTCCTGCAATATTTCTAGGAGTTACTTTTAACCAAAAGATGAATTTTGCAGACATCATTGTAATAAAGTACTTGAAAATGTTCTTATTAGAATAAGTTTTCTTCAGAATCAAAAGCATTTTGTAAGTATCATAACTGTTTGTTTTAATATATATTTTTGAAAAATTCATATGTAAAATACTTCCAAAAATGCCTGAGTATAGCAAATATATACATTTTAATATATAAATGAAGTAATGAGCATTATGTTTAGTGCATGATACATATCAAAACATATAGTGATTTAAATATATTTGACATTGTCCATATTTTCTTGAACCTTCTCTATTTAGTAGCAGCTAAAATAGTTTATGATACATAATCAATACCCACGTTACAAATATTTCCTTATGAATAGCACAGTTAACAATAAAAAACAAGTTTATCCTGTACTTTATGCTTGTTTTTAATTACATTTCTATTCAATTTCTTTTTTCCCCTTTAAGTTTTTTAAATATATTTCATTAATTTATTCATATTACATCTCACTGATTATCCCATCCCTAGTATCCTCCCATTCTCCCCTTACTCCCCTCCCCTATGACTGTGACTGAGGGGGACCTCTTTCCCCTGTATATGCTCATAGGGTATCAAGTCTCTTCTTGGTAACCTGCTATCCTTTCTCTGAGTGCCACCAGGCCTCCCCATCAAGGGGATGTGGTCAAATATGGGGCACCAGAGTTTGTGTGAAAGTTAGACCCCACTCTCCACTCAACTGTGGAGAATGTTCTGATCAAAAATTCAAATAATTTCTTGCAGAGAGTTTCTTACCTTAGTTATATTTCCTATAATGTCAATGGATAAAATATATTTAGATATTGTAATAATTCATTTCTATGGATACATTTTGTTCTATTTTACTTTTATTTAAATCTTGTTAAAATTGTATATATAGTGCATGATTGTGTAAGGTCATGTTCATGTGTGAGTGCCGATGCCTCTGTAGTATACAACACAGCACCAGAGTCTCTGGAGCTGGCTATAAAGGTGATCCAGTGTGCTCTCTACGTGAATGCTGAGAACTGCACTCTAGCTGTCTTCAGGAGCAGAAGGAGTCACTTTGCAAAGCTCTTCAGAAGCTATTCTGTTTTTGGCGCTTAGATACTTGAAATAAGAGATTAAAAAGATTTAGTGTGGGTGTTAGGTATAAGAATCTGGGTGTTTAAACCCCTACCCAGATCTAGCCAATGGTCAGAACATTCTCCACACTTGAGTGGAGAGTGGGATATGTCTTTCTCACGTACTGTGGTGCCTCACATTTGACCATGTTCCCTGGAGGGGGAGACCTGGTGGCACTCAGAGGAAGGACAGCAGGTTACCAAGAAGAGACTTGGTACCCTATGAACATATACAGGGGGAGGTAATCCCCCTCAGGAACAGTCATAGGGGAGGGGAATAAGGGGAAAATGGGAGGGAGGGAAGAATGGGAGGATACAAGGGATGGGATAACCATTGAGATGTAACAAGAATAAATTAATAAAAAAATTAAAAATAAATAAATAAAAAAAGAAGCTGGATGTGATGGTACACATCTTTAAGCTCTGAATTTTGGAGGCAGAGGCAGGAGGATCTCTGTGAGATGAAGGCCAGCATGTTCTACATATGGTGTTTCAGGCCAGCCAAGGCCACCTAGTAAGATAACGTCTCAAAGAGGTTTTACAAATTCCACACCACATATTCATTACATATGTACAAGGCAGATAATACCAGCATAAGTTATTAAACTGTGAAAACAAAAACAATGTGGAGTATAATGAGCTTATGTGAAAAAACAGTTACGGTTTGAGAAGACTGTTACAAAACGTAGGACATGGATTTATTTGGGGACACAGCAGAGTTTACTGTGCAGGAGCATAATTATTTCAAAGTGTTTTCTTCTTGTTCTTGGCTCCATGGGTGCATACATGGTTACAATGATTGGCCTACTTTTCTGTACCCTACAAATTATCCTCCATCAATGTAATATTGAGACTTTCCTCCTAGAAATAGCCACATGCCCATCTATTGAGAGACACTGTGTGCACTCTTTGAACATACATTTAAAAAACAAAATTACACACCAGGCTGGAAAAATGAATTTAGGGGCTCTTAAAGTGTCTATTAATGTGATGTGTACTAGGTACCCTGGACACAACGGAGTCAAAGCCCGGTTGCCAAATGAAAACAGGATCTCTTTGTGCTTAAACCATGCTTCCCATGGAACTTAAATGCTTAGTTCTTTTTGAGCCATGGAGCTGACAAACCTGTGGGTCACTCCTACCTTTTTTTGTTTACTTTTTGTTCTAAATTGCGACAATTTGAAAAAATGGAGAAAAAATACTTTATTGGGTGCCTAACTACCAGTATATACACTCAGAAGGCTTAGCTTATATTTCTGATAGTTGTAACTTATGGTATTATGTTAGTGTAACATTGTGCTCTGTTATCGAACTCTAAAAGGCATTTTGTTATTACACTACAATTGGCTGGGGGCCATCTGATGTCTTCAATACAAATACAGAAGAGAACTAAGAACTCCTTTCAAAAGGGCATGTACACAGATAACACTCAGTCTGCCCCAGTGCACGACAAGGCTGAACATGTCATTGGCATAGAGTAAGATTAGCATGAAAGTTCCAACATTGGTTAGTTTGTTGTATCAAATAAATTAAATTATTAGGAATTGGGGAAAGAATTACAAAGCAATAGTTCATTGCACTTATTTTATAAATGAAACCAAACTGAATAATAAATTATTGTATGACTTTATTTTTTATTTGTCCTATGGATCACTTCTTTTCTACAATATGGATTTTGCGGATAGACCTTAAGCGATTTGTGCCTTTTCACTGGCTCCAAAATTTAGGTTCCTAGTCTATTAAGACTTACCAAAAACTTTTCAGTTCAATAGGAACTAATATTTATATATCAAACTCAGAATACAAATATCATATTATTACAAAGTAGGCAGGTTTTTTAATTATTTGGAAGAATAACATGATCAGTGTTCCCTGATAAATGAAAATACTGAATTTGATGTCTTCTGAAAGTCTAAATTTAAAATAACTATATTTTCATAAAAGAAGGATTAGAAAAATATTTTAGGCTTGCAAATAATGCTTCCTGTTTGGGAAAGAATCTACTCAGCCTCTTCTTGGTGGGTTTTCTCTGTCTTTTTTCAAATTCCTTCAATGACCTCAGACAAACTCCCAAATATTCCTTAACCTTAATATTCCCTGTCCTTATTTGTGGAATAATGAAAAAAACAAGGCTGGCATATATTTTGACCTTCAACTGAGCATAATGTAAGATCAAAATCAAATTTCTTTTAGCACCCAAATAGAATTGCATAGTGTATTGATGCTGTATTAAGACAGTCCTCTACAGTGGAGAACTATCCTCCTTAACTCAGCAGTCTTTTTTCTTTTTTTTTTTAATTATATATTTTTTATTTTTTACATATATACATATATACATTAAACTGCCTATAGCAAGAAGAACCATGACACAATCAGGAATTATATAAATGTTACATTCTTAGTGTTTTGTCTATTCTTATTTGACAGCCTTGAAGAAAACATCTTTTCTATCTATCTTGGAGCATCTAAAATTCTGAATGTAAAACAATCTCTATCACATCTTGTCATTATTAACTTAAAACATCTATGTACACCTAAAAACATCTTAAACTCTAATATACTAAGTTTCATTATAAAACTAAGCTACCTGGTATTCAACTCCGTCGGAGACTTGAGTAGGAATAAACTTGATTACCTGAGTACGATGGGAGTGCAGGTTAGTAGCTTTCCAAATGAGAAGATGACCGAGACAGCTTGCTACCTGATAGTCATCCAAAACTCTCTACTACGTTGGAGCATCTTCTTTAGCATTCTGTCCCAATATCTCTGACAGACATACTTGTGAGGCAGGAACCATTGAGGACTTAGTTACTCTGTGTCTTGGCACAGTTTGGCCTTCAATTCTTCCTGTGTCCAAGCTTACCATTTTAAAGGCATAATTCTGTCTGTGGTAGAAACTCGGACATTTTGCTGTGTGGCTTGTTTGCCACATTTGAAGCCATCTCCATAAGGAGGTTCTTTGATGTTCATAATCCTCTTTGAGGTAGGCTGGGTGTTGCCAGGAGTTAACCTGTCTCATTGTCAGTGAGTCTTTAAAATAATAAAAACACTTTTAAATGCCATATTCTGTAGGTCTCTTAGGTTTTTGGAGACCTTATCTAGCTATCCTACCTTATCTTTCTATAGAGTCATATCTATCTGCTGCATCTAAGATGTATATTCTTGTGATAAAAATAGAGTAGTGACTGACATGGCCATGATTTGTTCAGCTAAAAATTAACTTGCACAGTATCAATGAAAGAAGCTACTGGTACAGAAGGTATACTCTAGGAAATGAATTCTCTATTTTGCTTTCATCGATAGAGTAACTGAAAATATTCAAGAATAAATGTCACGTGCTGGCATGTAGCTCCTATCATTGCATTAGAGGACAGTAGCAATAGAACCAAGGTCACTGACAGACTAACATGCCTATGAGCCCATATAAAGCACACACTGGCCAATTTGTCACTGCCAGAATGCCAGCATCAGTCTTGCAAAGTGTTACTGCATATCAAGACACCCTATAACAGATTCTTGATTGGAAATAGGTGTTTGGCTGTGTGTATGTCGAGTTTAACAAGACATTATTTTTTAATTTCTATTTTTCCTTTTTTTTCTGGCTTAGGAAATAATGTACTATGTTATAGTATTTCTCTAAATATCTTCTATCTTACTTTAAAAAAAGCTTTAACACAAAATTTCCTATTAGTCCTATGAAATTGCATATTTAATATTATCATTCTGAAATATTTATCAAAGCTACTCTTATTGCTTGTGTCTTTTGAAGTTCTAGCAGCATCACATATTTCTGAAAAGATTTTGTAGCTTCTGACTTTATGCATCTCTTTGTAATAGGGCAAATAATGCCTGTGCATAGACTGGCTGAACTGCTATACCAGGACTGTCATACCATCATTTATCACCCAATTAAATGAGAGCCCAAGAGAGCTGATGAGGACAGCAGAGCAAAGCTCTGGCCTTGAGCTTCATTACTATGACAGAAGCAGATTTCTTGTTGCAACTGTCCATTACAGAAACAGTTCTGCATTTTCTCTTTTATCTGAATAAAATTGGCTCTGCTCACAAAGAATAAGTGGAATCTCAAATTCTTTTGGCACTAATAATCACCAAAAGTCAGCACTAAGGTGATTTTAGAAGAACACATATAAGTTTTATAGGAAAAGAAGATTCAATGAATCTCATAAATTGCATATGAATTATTGAAATTCCAAGAGACATAAATAATAAATGTACTGGTCAAATTTATTTATGGTATTTTATCCTATCATTTATTGCTAATTCTCCTAATTTAATTTTATTTGAAATGTTGCTTGAAGGGTATAATTAACATAATTTTTACTTTTAAACCTTAATTAAAGTATGATAAAAATGTAAGCAAACAATTATTCATTTTTTTAATACAATTTTATTAATTTATACATATTACATCTCAGTTGTTAGCCCATCCCATGTATCCTCCCATTCCTCCCTTCCTCCCACTTCCCCCCTACTCCCCTCCCCTCCCCTAAGTCTGTGTCTGAGGGGGACCTCCTCCCCCTGAATAAGCTCATAAGGTATCAAGTCTCTCCTAATGTAAATTTATCTGTTTCTTGGAAGAAATAAAAACATGTGACAAATCCACTGAGACTCTAACACATACTTCTCTTCCTCCTGATGCCCTTTCCGCTGTATGCCTGTTCTTTGTGTTATCTCCTCCTGATTGCTTAGGATTTTTAAAGACAAGGTTCCCCAAGAGACTCCTGTACTCCTGAGGTAATTCCTCATGTTGTTTAGAAACTTTACTGGAAAGATGGACTGTCAGATTGCATAGACAACAAAACATATTGACCATGTTATAAACTCCTGTCTGTAAATTTGGATCTCCACACTCGTCATAACTATCCTGCCTGGAGATGCTTAACCCTTCCAAATCCAAAATATGCAAAATGGAAGAAAAACCATGAAAGAGATAAATATGCTTAGGTAGACTTTTATTTCTTTTTTTAATTTTTTAAAAACACGTGTTTAGAGAATAAAATTTCTATTCACAGGTAGTTTGGTAGTGTAGGACAGCAAGGAAATTTTGATGGATGTGGACCATATGCCTATTTTTCATGCTTTGAAGGGGTGAAAGGCCATAGCTATTATTTCAGTGGGATCTTTAAAGTGTCTATCCAACCATCTCAAGGATATAACTCCTAGCTTATTGTAGAAACAATCGCTAGTGTTACAGAAACTTTTCTTGGCTCATTACATTGATAAGCATCTATTTCTGTATTTCAAAGGACATAATTATTGTGTTTTTTAGATTTTATGTTACTGTCCAATGCTAATTACTAACACATTCTATGAGAAAGAAAAAAAAGTTTGTGACAGAATGGCTCCTTCTTTCTGAATCACCTGATTGCCCACAGTAAAATGAACTGAAATCTAACATGAACCATCCTAAACTAGCACTTGAAATTGTTTTACCATCTTTCCTACTTGTCTTTAGGTTTTTGAAGAACTATATATAGCAATGACATTAAAATCATGTTGAAATGTTTAAAACATTACATCTTAAAGTACAAATATTGATAGTATGCTTATTTTAACTGTTAAAACAAACTGTAAGTACCATAAATGACAGCTACTAGGATATAAAAAGGGAATTATATTAGATCTATGAGGTTTATCTCAATTTCAATGATTTGATAGTTAAGAGCTATGTAAGTGCAGCACATGTTTAAAATTATAGAGGCATGATAGCTTCTTCCAGGAGGTAAAACATACACAAAATTATTGATATTATTGGAGACATATCTCTTTCCATACGTGTATATGTATATATATGTATACATATAAACAATATATTTCTATAATTTATTTTTATTAAATATATAGTATTATACATATAAAGACACATATATATGTATGTATGCTTTTGAGGAGCTTAATGTAAAAGTATTTTTTGGTTTTGTTTCATTAAAATAGTGAACCATGTACTTTTGGATTGAATAGTCAGATAAATACAGACTTCGGAGTACAATGTCATACAGTTACTAGCTACCTGATGTGAAAATTAAAAGTATACATAATGAATAAATTTGGTCAATATAAATTTTCTGTATGTAATAATTTGTTTAAAATATTTACTACTGAGGAAACCAATATGGCAGCACCCATTGTGTACTTGTCTAGGGAGCAAGGGATTGGAAGCTGTGAAATCAACTGAAGGGAAGGAGTTGCGGAAGATCAGAACCAGCTCTTCCATCCCATCATGGCTGGACAACCCCCGTTCTATAGTCACAAGCTTCTAGTACCCTACCCTCATCCAAATACTTAAAGGTACACAGCAGGCCTCCTAAGAGCTGAGTCAGTCATAGGCCACAACCCAGATTGGCTGCTATTTGGATAAGGCCCATAGGACATCTGAGTAGATTTGGGCTGTATCTCTCTCTGACGGCCCATCGCTTACTGGCCTGCCTATCTGGGACACTGTGAAAAAGCAAAAGTGAGTCGGATGCAAGGCGTAACTTGCATCAACTGATACCCCTAGGAGATCTGTGGGACACCCAAGCGAGTGACTTTTGGCTTGAATCCCCTCTCTGCCTGCCCACTGCTTACTGGTCTGGCCTATCTTGGACACAGAGACCAAACAGGCAGTGCCGAGTTGGGCACGGTTCCAACCCACGATCGCTGTTATCTGGATAAGGGCCATGGCACAACTGAGCAGGGTTGTACTTGGGTCTCTCTCTGCTCACATGCTGCTTACCACCCTGGCCCATCTGGGCCACAGAAAGTGAACCAACAGAAGTATGTCGGGCTTCAGCCACAATACACATTATCCAACCTTCCCATGAAAACTGAGGGGCGGGCACCAAAGCAGCTCTTAGCTTGAAACTCTCTCTACGCCTGTTCCTCTCCCGCCTGATTCAACTAGATCATAGACAGTGAATCAACTAGAGCTGATCTGGGTGCAGGCCCAACACCCCACTCTCCACCCTCCTGTGAAGGCCTCAAGAAAGCTCTAGCCAATGTCCTTCAGCTTGGAGGTCACTCAGCTTGCTTCCAACCTGCCTGGCCCATGAGAGACAAACACAGACAGCAACCGCATTGGAGGAACCTTCAGTCCTCTTAAATCCAGAGACAACCAATTGGCTTGAGGCTAGAGCAAGAAGACAAGCCAAAAAACTCAGAGCCATGTATCACCACCAGAAAGCAGTGATCCTACCACAGCAAGCCCTAGAGATATGAACACACCCAGGAAGCACAAGAAGATTTTTAAATCTGAAGTGATGAAAACAATAGAAACCTTGAAGGATGAAAATAAATCACTCAAAGAAATGCAGGAAAACACATTCAAACAAGTGACGAAATTGAATAAAACCTATAAAGAATTACAGGAAAATTCAATCAAACGGGAGAAAGAAATGAATAAAAACCATGCAAGTCCTAAAGAGAGAATTAGATGCAACAAAGCAAACACTATCTCAGTTCATCCTGGAGTTAGGTAACCTAGGGAAGATAGTAGGAACTGCAGATACAAATATCGTCAGCAGAATTCAAGAGATGGAAGAGAGAATCTCAAGAATAGAAGATATGGTTGAAGTTATCGATACACCAGTCATAGAAAATGTTAAAACTACAAAGTTCTTGGCACAAAACATTCAAGAAATATGGGACACTATAAAAAGACCAAATCTAAGAATAATAAGAATAGGAGGAGAAGACTCCAACTTCCACGGCCCAGAAAACATAACAAAATCATAAAATATTTACTAATTTTCTGAAAAATAAATCTAAAATAGGAATTGTCAAGAGTGATACTATTGAGTACATAATGTTACATTTTCATGAAAATATGTACATATATTTTTAAGAATTTGAAAACATGTATCACATTTATTGATTTCTTAAAATGTAATTGAGGAAGTTTAAAATGAGTATAACTTCCAAGATTCCATTTTATTACTTCTATTTTAAGTGGTGTTTCTTACATACATATATTCAGATCATAATTTCCCCTCTTCCCACTCTTCTTATATCCTTCCCAGTTCTCTATCCCCCAAATCCACATCCTTGCCTCAGTTTAATAAAGCCGGTAGCAAAAACACCATAATAAGGTAAAATAAAAACAACCCAGAATAATACAAAGCCAGACTTCCTTTTAAAATATAGTAATATTAAACATAAAATACAAATGGTATATAATTTCTTTTATTTTTAATTAATTAAAATTTAATTCATCAGCTTCTGCTCCTGTAAATCTTGCAAATTGAGTTCTGTTCATTCTAAATCTCCTTTAATTTTTTAATTTAGTTTGATACATTAATAATAAAATCTGGGGTTTTTATTCACCCCTAATCCTTACATTTTCTTGATGAAGTCTTCCAAAATTAATTAGCCTTAATTGTATCACTTATGAAGATTTAATAAAACAATCTCTAAATTCCTGTGATAAATGTGAAAAAAATTACAAAATTCAAAATATTGTAGTGCACATAGTGCATAGAAATGCAAATAATTTTTATCTACTTAAAGTATACATAATATAATTTAAAGAATGCCATGATCTCTTCCAATTTTGTGATTTGACAAAGATCTTATATTTACAATTTCCCCTACTTTTAAAAATTATTATACTTGTTCATTCACTTTACATCCTGGTAGTAGTCTTGTCCTTCCTTTCCTCTCTAAACTACCCTCCCTCTCTGTTATCCCTCCCCAGTCCTATATTCCTCAGAAAAGGAGAGTCCTCCCTACCCTCCCACTGAAGTTTATCAAATCAAGTTTGGACTGAACATGCTCTCTCTACCTCTGTGGTGTGGCAAGGCAGCCCTATTAGGTGGGGAGTGATCAAAAAGTAGGCAACAGAGTGCATGTCAGAGACAGTCCTCTGTCCCCTTAATAGAGGACCCACATGAAATCTGAGCCCATTGGCTGCATCTGTGAAGAGGGCCTAGGTCCAAACCATGCGAGGCCCTTGCTTGGTGCCTCAGTCTCCACATACCCCTCTGGGTTCTGGTTAGTTTGTTCACAGCAAACATGTATTTCTCTGTCTTGGTGGCTCCACTGTTTCTATTTCTGATGATGGTGAAAACACAAGCACGTTTGCTTTGCTTCTTTCTCCAAGGCTGGTGTCAGACTAGCTAGGCTGTTCAGGATGACCTTGAACTTCTAACCCTGCTTTCATGAGCAATCATGTAGTGAGTATAAGAATCAGGGTTTCAAGCATAATAAACGAGCACTCTAAAAGCTGAGAAATATCAAACACTGAGAGCATAATCTTCCAAATTAAGTGGTTATTTAACATAATGCAATGTATAATCAATATCTATGATAAAAATTTTATTTCTTTATTTTTGTTACAGTTATTAAATATAAACACTAATCAAGCCTTGCCTGTAAGGTATGCTATGGCAATAGCAACACAGAACTGGCAGAAGTAGCTAAAAGATATTTGATTTGAATTGAGGACAAGTCTACTTTCCGGAACCCATTCAAGACAATGCTTAGATGACAAAGTACCAGATACTAGATATTACAGAGACTTAGAGTAAAGCCAAACACTAGTTATCTAAAAACAAAGTAACAAATAAAATGACTCCTAAGGATATTCTGTTATACTCTGATGTCAGTGCCTTATTCAGTCACTATCAGAGAAGATTCTTTCTGCAGCTGATGGAAACAGATGCATAGACCTACAGTCAGACATGTTGCAGTCAGCGAGAGAGCAGTTGGAACACATCGCTAAGTGGGATGTCTTCATTACATCCTTTCCCTTACAGTCCCTGAATCCCACAGAAGAGGAGGCAGGAAGAATATAAAATGCAGAGGGGAGTTAGGATATTAGGAGAACAAGGCCCTCTCAATCAACTGAGCAAAACTCATCCTGAAGTTCCTAACATGGGGCCTATATGGATCTGCACCTTGTCTTCTGTGTATATACTATGGCTTTCCATTTAGTATTCTTATGGCGTTCCTGAGTTCTAAATCGTTATCTTTTTATCCATGAATTGCCATAGCAGTCATCCTTTACCAAAGCAACTTCATTGTTTGCTACAAACAAATATCATTGCAGAAAGTCAGAAGGAGTAAAAATGCAAAGATCCCTTGATAGTAGGGACCTTGCTCTGAGTTATAATTTACAACATAATCCCAACACTTAATGTTTAAGCAACTTCTAGGAGGATTAGACAGACCATTTAGATAGAGAATCAGATGGCCAGGATGCCTGCTGTAAGAAAGACACCTCCTGAAACAAAAAACAAAAAACCAAAAACACAAAAACAAAACAAAACAAAAAAAAATTAAGGTCACAGGGTGTGCTCGTGGGGTTCTGGGAGAACTCCAATATTCAGTAAGGATACAGGGCAAACACAATCAAGAAATTTTCGCATTCTGTTTAAGGAAAATATACTATTTCTGAGAACAAAGTAATTTTACTTTCAAAGAGCAATGTCGAGGATTTTGAAGTGCTGCGGGCATTGAAAACCACTGATATCCAAATACACTTACCATTGTTAAGAAGTGATTTAAAACAAATGTACTCGCTGTTTTACATGTATTTCCTAAGTGTTTGGCTGCCAGGTTTTATTAGAGACTTTTGAGAATGCAGTATTAGGATCCTGGAGTGTTTTTTCATTATTTTAATTTCATAATTATTTTTTTGATCTCACTCTTCACCTCTGGCTAGCCTGAAACTTGCATTGTAGACTAGGATCAACTTGAACTGAAAATCTGCTGTCTCTGCCACCTTAACGCTGAGACTAAAGGCATGTGCCACCATGCAGTTTCTGTTTGAAATATTATTTAAAACATAAACTTTTAAAAGTAATTTTAAAATTCATTATATATGCATGTATATAAACAATATTCAATTGCATAAAGTTTACTATCTGGAACCTGAAAAGAAATATCAAAGTATGTTTACATCCATCGTATTTAAGAAATGTGGTGAATATTTTACCTTCTTTCTCAGTTTAATTTCATTTTATAGAGAGTGAGTTTGTGTGTGTGTGTGTGTGTGTGTGTGTGTGTGTGTGTGTGTTTGTGTGTTCATGCAGTGATGTATGCACCATGACACACATGTCGGTATCAGATGATAATGCCCAGTGGTTAGTTTTCTGCTAGTAGTTTGGGGTCCTGGTATGGAATTTTTGCAAGCTCCATTACTCAGCCATTTGTAAGCGGTTTTCCACTCCAATTTGACATTCCCTTGTGTTAAAATGTTGGATTTATAAGACTCCCTGTGCTCTGTGAGCACATCTCCTTCAACCTCCAAATGGGTGGAATCTTTCAGGGGACCTTTATGGTCGGCTTCCATCTTGCTCCCTCTGTTTAATCACTTTCAGTGTCTATTCTGTTTGCCTTTCTGAATGAGAATCAAGCATCCTCCCTATGGTCATCCTTGCTATGTAGCTTCTTTAGGTCTGTGGATTGTAGTGTGGTTATCCTGTATCCTATGGCAAATAACTGTTTGTAAGTGAGTGCATACCATGAATATCCTTCTCATTGTGGATACCTCAGTCAGCATGATCCTTTCCAGACCCATCCATTTGCCCTAAATTTTCAAGATGTCTTTGTTTTAATAGCTGGATAGTTTTCCATGGTTAGATGCACACCGGTTTCTTTAGCCATTCTTCAGTTGAGGGACACCTGGGTTGTTTTTAGTTTCAGGGTGTTACAAATAATACCTCTATGAACGTAGTTGAGTGCAGAGAGTCTTACAGAAGATTGGCAGATTAGAATGACCCAGAGAGGACAGGAGTTCCACAAGAAGACCAACAGAGCCAACAAATCTGGGCCCAAAGGCCTGCAGAGACAGATCTACCAACCATGGATCATACATGGCGCCCAGCTCAGATGCAGCCTATATCAACTCAGTCTTCGTATGGGTTTCCTAGGAAGGGGAGCAGGGGCTGTCTTTTCCATGGGCTCTGTTGCCTGCTTTTTAATCATTTCCTCCTGGCAAGGTAGCCTTGCCAGATCACAGAGGAAGAGAACACAGGCAGTCCTGATTTCACTGGATAGGCTAGGGTCAGGTGGTTCAGGAGAAGGTCACCCTCTTTCTGAGGACTAAGGGAGGGAAAAGCGGGAAAAGGACTGAGAAGAGATGAGAGAGGGGGCTATGATCAGGATGTAAAGTGAATAGATTTTTTAATTAAATTAAAAAAGAAAGGAACGAAAGTACAAGGTCAACTCTCCCCAAAATGCAAAAAAAAAAAAAAAAAAAAAGTAGCATTTATAAAAGATGTATTTTTAACTAATTTTTTCATTTTATATGGTAGTCTATGCAAGGTTGGTGCTTCAAGTCTCAGCAGTCCTCTCTGAGCCCAGGACAGTTGGCTCCTGTCAGCAAAGACAGCAGTGCCTTAGGAGTGTCAGAAATTGTTCTTTTCCATGAGATGGGTCTTAGGTTGGGCCTGGGATTGGTTGGGCATTTACAGCATTTACTTATAATCTCTGATTATATTATTTGGGAAATCTCATAGTTGTCTCAACAGATGAGCAAAATCTATCGAACTCAAATTGCATTGATTCCACTTTATTTTACTATTTTTTTTAAAGGTAAAGGAAATCACTTATATTTTAGATTACATAGATATGTTTGAGCGTTAAACATTAATATGCTTTTCGTTTTATTTACTTTCATTGTTTATTTTTTGCTTTTTCAAATTATATTGATTTAGTTAAATTATTCCTTTCCTTTGGTAGCATGTTCAGTATCAATCTGTCTTTCAGAAAATGTTAATTCCCCTCCACCAATATTGACAAATGAAATTTCTTCTCCCTTTTAATACAAATATTTCTTCCATCCAAAAGCTCTATTTTAATTGTTTACTATTTACAAATATTTTCCTAATAAGTAAAATTCATGAAATCTATTTGTATCGTAATGTAAATATGTATAGATTTTTTTTTGCTGGAATGCATGATTATGGAGCACATGCATATGTGGTTCCCATAAGATCTCCCCGGACATGAGTTAAGGATGACTGTGAGCTGCTGAGAATAGAACCTGGGTCCTAGGCAAGAGCAGCCAGTGCACTGACCACAGAGACCTCTCCAACTCCTAATTACTAAGCCTTTAAAAGCATTGTTTCATTATCCAAATTTACAATGTCTACCTCCCACACTCTCTGAGAATTTGGACATATTCTACTTCACTTTCTAATCTTTTCAAAGAGGACTATCACGTGTGTGTGTGTGGGTGGTTTTTTTTTTTTTAATTCTTTGTTTTCTTTTATTTTTTCCCTGGGTTAACATGTCTGTAAATTAGGCAAAGATTTATTGTGTTTTGATGTTTTTACATGACCTAAAGTTTCACTGGTAAATTCATGGATAGAACACAATCGTTCACCTTCCACAGTTCTGTGCATTTGCCCTCATACCAAAACAAACACATTACCATAACATATAGTCTCCCCACGTGTTTATCCACATTTCAATGTGTATAAAGATTCAGGGACAGGAACTACCTAACCAAGCTTTCACCTTTCCTATCTTAGTACTTTAGCTTTAACATTCATGCATTTTGCAAGTATAAACTAAAAAGTAAATAAATAACAGTTTTTGTATACTCAAAGATCTTTACCATTTGGAGTAATTTATTTGCAAATATATTTATATATTTAAAATACATGTAGATGTTCATCTCAGTCTTTCTGTAATAATTCTGGCTAAGTTCATTTACTGTTGTGCTGTATTTGATAAAAAGTAAGGAAAAAAAGAAAGAAAGAAAAGAAAAAGAAAAAAGGCCATTTGCATTGTCTATAGTTATTTTGAGGAATAGATTCAGTTTTCCTCAGCTTATTCCGCTAGTCACCTGCCTCAGATATCGTTCTATCCTTTGCACTTGGTTCAAATTAAAGAACATTAGAACACTTCAAATGCAAGACTTGTGAGAATAGGAGAGTACACAGGGAGAGTTATGCCCTGGAGTTTAAAGTTACAGATATCTGAGAGTCCTTACCCACGGCCTCAGGCAAAAATCAATCAGGGTACTTGAATTAACTCTAATTTTGTCTCATTGCCTTTTACTGTTCAGATATTTGTCTCATGTGAATGAATACCTCACAGACAAAATGGTGCCATTTCCATTTATAGATCATCAGCACCCCACAGTAGTGAGCATAAATGTTAACACATGATATAATTAGATATTTTATTGTCTTTTGAAAAAGAAATTAGAAAGTGTTATAGACTTCAAAACTAGAGACTGATTTTTGTTACATCATTAAAAAAGTACAATGTTTATGTTAAATGATAACTCTTTGTATTTAGTTTAGAAAGAGAATGATTGCATAACCACAGGCTTCTGTGTAAATCACAATATTTTTCTAGGAAAGACTACATCTCAGATGAGATTTCAAACTTTAGGATCAAAGGTGAACTTGTTTGAGAGAGATCTAAATTGCTTTAGACACTTTTGAGTTGTGGGAAGGGAAAAGTACATTTTTCATACAACTAACTGAAACAGGCTCCAACATTTCCTACTGACGTAAGTCATAAATGACTAATGCTATATATTTTTAAGCTGACAGAAATATTATAGTTCTCACACAAACCTCTAAATTAAAAAAACATTTTAAGCAAAACAAAAATTTCCATTTATAACTCACAAAACTGCAACATCTCTATAGATTCAATGTGAAGAAAATACAGTTAAGGTTTAGTCAAATGTCTGTCTAAAGTAGAATAAGATACAGTTCATATCAAGTACTGATGCATTTAAATGAAAAGACATTAAGAAGCTAATGGGCTTTAAAATCTACAAGCAATTTAGCCACACTCTGGCATACTGAACCCAGAGGAAAAAGTAATAATGTACACTATAAATTCTTTGCACATCACATCATCTGATGAGGTGATTTTAAGTATCACAATGAAAATATTATTAATTGGGAAAGTATATTTATTATAGACCCAACTTCCAACTACTTGTTAAACATAGGTAAGATTATTTTAAATCCCTGAAAGAACCTGTTCAAATTTTAGTATGTACAAATAATATGCCAAATGTTTAGATTATTAAAGAGGAGAGAACAATACCTTTTGAACTTCATATTTTTGTTAACAATATACTTGTTTTATTTTATTATTTGGCATAGTCATTTCCATAGTCATTTGTACATAAGCTTTCTGAGATGGCATTCTTTGATATTTGCTTCCTATGCATTTTCCCACAGTTTAATAAACCTGCTCAAGGCAGTGAAGTAATGGTTCAGTAGAATTCAGAGGGTACCACATCACCAAATGGTAGAGACTACTCACTCAGAGACAGCAGATATAAATAAGAAACAATATGGATATAAGAAGGGTTGGAACATCCTTTAGAGAGACTCAGAAAGAATACAGCTTGAAATATCTTTCAAGCTGAGTCTGAAAAATTCCAAAGGGAGTAAGGAGGAAAGAGGCATTGACGGGATGGGCTAGATTCTTGTCAAGAATGGAGTGAAAGTGACAAAAGAGAAACCTGGAGAGTAAATACAGATAATAAAAGGAAGAAATGAGTAACAAGATTATTTATAACCTTTAAGAATTTAAGGCAAACTCAGTAAGACTGGTGAGATGTCTCTCGTATTTTACACTTGAAAAAAACTTGGGTTTGAAGCTATTCCAAAATTAGTGTATAGATTTGGGGCTTGCCACAGACATTAACTCTCATAAAACACAAAAGACAAAACATGTATTATATTAACATAGCACATTAAAAACTTCATGTACATATTTTTGACCATGATCCATTCTTTAACCAGTAGTAACCGGCAAAAACTCTTTTTAAAAATACTATTTTTTATGTATAATAATGTTTGCCTGCATGCATTTTTCTGAGCCCTTATATGTCTGGTGTCCATGAGAGACAGAACACAAGAGGGTACCAGATACACTGGACTAGGAGTTACAGATAGATATGAATTACCATGTGGGTGATGAGAGTTGAATCAGAATCTTGTCCAAAAACAGTGAGCACTATTAACTGCGGAGTCATTTCTCAGGCCACAATTCTCTCTCTCTCTCTCTCTCTCTCTCTCTCTCTCTCTCTCTCTATATATATATATATATATATATATATATATATATATATATATATATATGTGTGTGTGTGTGTGTGTGTGTGTGTGTGTGTGTGTGTGTGTATGTATGTATGTATGTATGTATTTACTTCATTTCTTTCATTCCTTAGTATGATTTTATTTGTCTGCACTGGAGAAACAAATGTCTCTTGCCATAGTTTTCTCTCTTCTAAGCCACTGTGGTAAACTTTATTAGAGGAAAAATAGGATAGGATGCTTCCACTTTAAACCATAAATAAGTTATCAACCTCTTTTAGAATTGTAAAGCATGTGAGTGACAATGAAGGCATTAAGTTAGGAGTAGATTCACTAATCTACTTTTTGTCCTATCATCCCTATATAGTCCCATATGTCCCCTTCTTTCTTCTCAATGCCTATCTCCAAACCTAGGAATAAAAGATAAAGGAAAAGAGAGACAACCCTGAGCCCAACCTTTGTTTCTCTCTAAATGTGACCAATAATAGCTCATACCCATCTCTCAATGAAAATAAACACATATTGCCCAAGAAATAACAAAAAACTACCAAATCCCCCTTTTAGGGGTGTCATTCTCTAAGGTTACTTCTAATTCACTTATATGGTTCTTCTTGCTATAGGTAGTTTATTGTATATGTGTAATAATATAAATATATATGTAAAAAGGAAAAGAACTATAAAACTTCTTATTTGTGATTTATTGGAAACAGCTACTCTGTTGTCCCTTGAACTGAAATAAAACTAATAACTTAAATACACCCTGGTTTCTTTGACTATCTCATATTATTGATAGCTCTTAACAATGCTCAGTTTCTAGTTTTCCTAAGTTATTTGTCAAGATTATTATCATTGCTTCAGCTTCACTGTGCTATTTTCCACCTATAGTCCTCAATGTTGCCATGGGACTGACTTCCACCACTGAAATAGAATTGAGAGATTCATCTTCAATTTTGCAGTTTTAAGCTATCATAGACTTAAATTTTTCTCCTTCAATCACAATATTAAAAGCAAAGTTGTTGCTATAGCTTTTGCCTAAAACACGCATAAGTATGCTGCAAATATGATTTCCCATGTGACAGGTATATAAGGGTTACAAAATACATTTTAGTGTTTGGCACTGCTAAAGTAACAAACATTTCTAGAGTACTGCATCAGAGTATGGGTTGTAGCCTAGGGTGACTTCTACTTTGTGGTTCTTCTGCCTCAGTTTTCCAAGTGCGTTGATTAAAAGTTTATCAATATGGCCAGAAAGGAATATTTTTATTTATTACTGTTTATATTGTATAAGTATTTGCCTCCTAACCTCCAAAGTGAGAAGACTGTTTGATACCCTGGAACTCAATACAGAGAGCTGTGAGATGCCATGTGGTTCTGCAAGAGCAGCAAGTGTTCTCAATCTTTGAGCCATCTCTCCAGCACCAGGTACTATGTTCAATAACAGTATAATCAGCAACCCTTAATTAATTATCATTTTAATATTGAGATAGCTATTACAATATCCTTTCTGCATCAGACTGATCTCCACAGATTGGGACAGATTGTATTTAGATATTTGGTAACATCACACAACATCTAATGCTAGGTGTTTTAAAACGCCCATGAAAATTTACAAAGATTTGAAAATGACCTATATGAAAGGTTTTTGTTTTTCACTTTCTGAGTAATTTAAACACTAGTATGGTTTAGATTGAGGTGATATCATTTTCTTTTACTGTTTCTTTATTTATAAATAGAAAGAAATGCCAGAATTCCTATATTTAACAAAGAGGTGATTATAACTTACACATGACCAGATTTAACCCTAACTGTGTCTCACTGTTCTTGTTGTTTTCCTTTGTTTTGTTTTGTTTTTTCAAACCAAATTTTTGTTTAAATTACTTTTTATAACCTGCTAAAGGCAGAACTGGTGCTTTCTGATTACTCTTAGGTGTAGTAATGAAATTGAAACTTCAGTGAAAACATGGTGTAATTTTCGATTTCTTTTTTGATGCCTAGTAAAAGAGATTCTGATGAATATAATGTGAATATTTTCAGATTGTAAAGAAATTGTCTGTGTATATTTTATTTCTTCCTTTCCTGAAAATTTCTTTTCCAATATGTATATATTTTTCTTCTAGAGATTGTTCTTAACACTTAGGCTCTTCTTGTATCCTTTTAGCCTTGGGGAATATATTTTCATAATTAGAAGTTATTAATGTTTGAAAAATATTTGAAATATTACCTATTCCAGTTAGGAGTAAAACCTCTTCTAGACATCCTAGTGTGCCCTGTGCAGATGGAAGCACTAAGATTGTGAAGGTAGCTGATGCTATCAGTCACTCTCCTTGGTGGCAGACCCAACACCTGGGCTATTTGTTTCATACTTAGCTTCCAGAAAAGCACTTGTACAGGACACATTGGTTGGCAGTAAGAGTTTTAAGACACAGAATTCTATAATAAGAGGTCATTTATTGAGTTTCAAAATCTATTTCCTGGGTCCTGCCTGGTGACTCAGCATATAGCACAGCAGAATGACCTGAGATTGATCCCAGTGATTCATATTCTGGGAACAGGAAGCTAAACCCGAACGGTTGTCTTCAGATATTCACACATGCACCATGTATAAATGCCTGCTACCACCCCTATGAAAAATAAAATAAATACCAATAAAAGAAATTTCTTTCTATAATCTTTACCTTAAACTGTAGCACTTTTACATAAATGAAATTAAAGGATCTTTAATATTAAGAAGTGACCATGACTGGATAGATAAAGTCTTGTGTGTGTCTTTTTTAGGCTATTTTCTGTTTTAATGTTTTGCCCTAAAATTACAATGTGTTATTGTTTAGGTGTCAACCATGTCATCAGTAAAATAGCTCTTAGACTCTTCTAAAGAGACTGGTTGCATTTTTAAGAGTAAGATGCTTAAAATAAAGGTAGCACATATTCCGAGATTGTGGGTAGTATAATTTGGAAGAATTTGTGAAGACCATAAATATGTAACCTAGAATGTAGGAAGAAACAGGGAAATTACTGGTGGCTGGGGTATCATAGATGATATCTAATATAAATTATAAACTGTAAAAAATTGTATTTTTAAAAAGTCAATGTATGTTTAGAGCAGTTTATGGGCAACTTGTGTCCAAGGATATGCTCCAAACAACAGGAAAACATACTTAGAATAAGAAAGATATGGGAAATGAGTATGGCCAGAAAGGTAAATGAAGGAAAAGTGAGCAGGGCAACTAATGGCAAACACTTCCTTCTTTCTATCTATCTATCTATCTATCTATCTATCTATCTATCTATCTATCTCTAAGACAGATGGTTGTAAAAGCAGTAAAAGCAGCCAGTGCTCTTAACCTCGGAGACGCCTCCCCATCTTGTACTGTCTCTCTTTAAGGACTTACTTTTGGACTTGAGCAATCATCTGTGTGAGTATGTGTCACTAAAATTACACAGTAGTGCTAAGGAACAGATTAGAAAATAACAGGAGTCAGCAACGGAAGTGGGCACAGATGGTGAGCAATGCCCAGACTTAAAGCATATATTACCTAAAAGTTGCCTGTATAAACAAAGAAGCAACAAACAAAACATTTGAAGTATATAATTGAATGGTAGATCATGATTTTTACCATAAAGAAATTAGAGTCAATTATTTTTTACAAAGAACCTGTTGCTGAATTGAAAATAAAGATTTCAAAATAGGCAAGAGCTGTAGAGATGTCTCAGAAGTAAAGAGAACTGACTACTCCTCTAAAGGACCTTGGTTCAGTGCCCAGCACACACACAGCGTCACAAAACCATATACAATTCCATACAGGTGATGCTATGGTTTCTCTGGATTCCATTTAGACACTAGACAGACTCACAGCACACAGACATAGATATAGTCAAAACACACATACACATAGAATACATTTTAAAATAATATAAAGCCAACATAAAACTGTCCACTCTTGACAAATAAAAGAAAATATGATAGAAGTTTTATTTGGTATAAAAATAATGTGATAGACATGATAAAAATTAATGAAATTCTTGGAAACAGTTTAAAACCAAAAATATCCTCAGGTAGTTTCAAAAATAGACATACTGTGTTAGACTTACTAATGGTGAATACCTATGTAAATCAATTAACAATGTACAAGGCAAAGAACAGGAAAAAATATAATGGGAAAAACAAAAGAGATTTAGAGAATTCTAACATACTATCTCCTCTATCAAAATGTGTGCTGAGGATGACAAAAGACTAAGAGGGAAGGGAAGATGGGTATAAGATAGTGACAAAAACCTTTTCAAATATATTCACAAACACAAAATACACATTAAAATTCAATAAATGTTATATAAAATAAACACAGAGACACAAAGGATATATATATATATATATATATATATATATATATATATATTATAGAAATACAAACACAAATATGCACACACACACACAACAATAACTACAAACAAAAGAAAAACCAAAATAAATCAGTAATTACAATTTCCCATATTCAAAAAAGTATTATATAAACCGAACTAAGAAGATGGAGAAGAGGAATAATTAAAGCAGAAGTATAAAATACAAAAATGAGAAAGAATATATCTGCAAATAAAAACCACTTTTTAACTTTTTAAACAGTATATCTATAAATTAAAAATAGAAAGAGCTATGCTAGCTGAAGTTAAAAAGAAAAGACACATACTAGAAATAAGTATATTTAAAATAACTAAAATTCAAGAATAAATAAGGAATACTTCTAGTTTTACAGAAACATAAATGATATTAATAATTTCTGTAGCATATATCATCAATATTATAATGAGGATATAGCTGGAAAAATACAAATTACTGAAATTGACTGAGGAAACTAATAAATCAATTCTCAGATCTACAAAAAAAATCATTTCAGAAATTAGATATTTTTTAATAAGGAAAACAATCACCAAGCTATAATTTGTACATGTTAAGAACTACCTATGAAAATGCATAGGGAAAAATATAACTAATAACAAAAGAATATATAATCTCTCCTTAACATGAAAATGGTAATTATTTTTACTCTTACTTTGTCTGTAAGTACACAATTTTATGATCCTTAATTTATCACAGAAATGTTAAAAATGAGAATGAATCCATAAGTAATAAAAAATAATAAATTGGACATCTTCAAAATAAAAGAAGTGTGTTTTATAATTTCATAAAATAATTAAAAAGATAACTCTCAGAATAAAGGAAACCATTACATGTTATATATCTGATCATGTAATTATATTTCATTATACATACATACATACATACATACATACATGTGTATGTGTTGTACAACCCAGTATTGAAGACAGAAAATTAAGTTTAAGTATTAGCAAAATCAAATGAGCAGGTTTCCAAGGAAGATGTATTTATGGTCATTATTTACATGAAAATAAGCTGGACATTGCTAACTCCGTGGAAATGCTATTCAAACAGCTTAATCAGCCACAAACATAACCACAACAAAATATCAGATAGTATGAAGCACTGGCATTGCAGTGGAAAGATTGTGACCTCCATCGAGAATGAAGGAGTGAACAGTGCACAGCCGCATCTGGTACTCCCTGAGATAATTACTCACAGATCTAGAACCAGACCAATTAACTAACTCCTCGGCATATATTAAAGAGAAATGCAAACATTTTTCCAAATAATCATCTTCTATAAATGTTTTTAATAAAATTTCTAAAATCCCAACTAACTCATATCCATAAGTTGATGGGTTATTAACTTGAGGTTTAAACAATGGGGTATTATTCAGCCTTAATATGACAAAAACATTGTTCATGCTACAATTGTGGAAATACTGAAAAGAATCTTCTAAAGGAAATATATTTTTAAAGATCCGCACACTCCATGTTGCTACTAATAGAAAAGTCCAGAAAAACAAAATAAAAAAGGCAAAACTATATGCCCAGTTATGACATTAGGCATTCGAGTATCCTAAGGTTATAGAAAAAAAAATGCCTGTGGTTCCTCATGAGACAAGGAAGATACCCTAAAGCCTACTGAGTTCATAGTTTCCCTACACTAAAGTTAACTGAAATGAACATTTTTGAATTGTATGGGATATAAATTATACCACATAAAAGCTGTTTTCAGAGTCAACAATGATAAATAGACAAAAGGAAACCAAATCATGTCTCTTCAATGCATTACAACAACTTATAAACTAACTCAATGTCAAATTACAACTTCTATTTCCTGCATATGATGTTATTCATACAGCCATTCACAAAATTAATGCAATAATCTTTTATTTAATCTGATAAGGATTTACAGAGTGTTTCTGAAAAAAATATCATACATTTAAAACTACATTTTAATTGTAGGGAAATACTCTCATTTGAAAATTCATTTCAATATCAGTATTTTCAAATAGTTGAAGTTTCGTTGTTCAAGTACACAGGAAAGTAACCTCGGAGTCTGGGAAAATGGGAAAATGATATACTTATTTGTAAACACACACACACACACACACACACACACACACACACACACACACACAGAGTCTACATTTAGGGAACGAACTCAGACAGGAAGGAAGCTCTGATTAATTCTACTTTTCTTCTCAAGTCTTCTATGATGACTAAGGTAAGTAAGAACAGAGAAAGCCTTAAGAGCTCTTCATTAAGGGCTTACCCTTAGTAAACAAGATGGACTGACAACTTTAGTCTTTATATTTATGCCTTTGATAATCCCTTAGCAACTACAAATGTAACTCATATGTGGGAAGAAATGATGTTCCCTATTTTATTTACTGAAAACACTACCCCTGAGGGTCTTTGTTCCAGATTATTATTTATAATAATCCAGCATTCATTTTAGTAGAAATATATGGCCTGTATGTAGCACAATGCCATTAAACTGTGCTTTCAATCTCAAAATAAAGATTGAATGAAACATATATGTGTGAGTGTGTTGACCTAATGCAAATATCTATAATGTGTAAGAGAACCTGTAACAAAGCCCTGGTTTATTTAAAATCGGGATGACAATGATAAACATTGCATTAAAAAACAAGTGGAATTGCTTTTCAAGTAATTGTTAACACACAGATAGACTTATTCTTGTAGCACTGTAAAAATAAGAAAAATATCACCAATAAAATTCTGAAGAAAGGAACCCATGTTACCTGTCATAATATCATTAAGGAGGAAACTGTCTTTCTTTGGGCAAATGTGTTTTGGATAACCATTCTGATAAGACTTTTCTCTGCTTCTTCTAATACCCAAATTCTTTCATCAAAAATGAAAAGCGTATCTGGCAAATGTCACTGAAGAAAAGGATTATGAATGTTCAGCTCTGCCTCGCTGAATATGAATTGAGTGGATCCATCAGAGAAGGTGTAATCTTGATTTTTGAAATGACTCTGCTTGAGAAATAGATATTTAAGTTCAATTTAAGTTGAGCAGCTTGAAGCCTTGAGGGACTGAGCTACAAAAATGATATCTTAAAATAGTGGTTATACTTTGATTTCACACACTGTCCTCTCTACAGATATTATTTAAATTGCTTTTAATGTGCTAACAAGATGGGGAGGTTTACATCGAACTCTTTAAGTTCCAATAAATTAACGCCGTAAATATAGTACACTATTAAAATGAAACATTTGTGCGTGAAAGATGGTGAAGTACATAGGTAAAGATGAAGTACACAAATTAAGGTTTTGGAGAAACTGATACATTTGTAGTACAGACAATGTTCATTTGTTTCAACTGTCATCTTGAAAAAAATCTGGAACCAGCTAGAAGAACTCTTAGAATATCTGTGGATTATTATCTCAATGTGTTAATTGATGTTAGAAGGTCTGCGCACTCTGGGAAGCACAAAGCCCTAGAGTGTGGAAGAGTATCTTGAGTGGATGTAACAACTGTCAATAAAACACTATTTAGTCAATCAGCTGGGCAAAAGGAAGTGGAAGGCAGGACTTCCTGGAGAGGGGGCGGAGCGAATATTGACATTGACGCTGGGAAGACAGCTGTCAGTGGAGCAAGGAAGACAATTGACAGTTGATGAGGACAGGGGACAGAAAAGTCCCAAGGATCATAGTGGCAAGAGCTTGGGATATATGTATGTTATGAGGTTTAGAGTAGTTTGTTTAGTTTACAAGTAGATTTGTATCAGTTTAGATTCTGCCCCACGCATAGTACTAACAGCCTTTAAGTATGTTTCATACTCTGTGTCAGTTATTAGCCATCTTAGGCAGAACTGATAAAATTACTGTAATGCTAGAGTTGAGTTCATGGGCTTCATAAAAGTGTAGGTAAAAAGCTTGCACACGAACAGGCATGCACTAATATACAACTCTCTGCTCTTGGTTGTGGATTCACTTTGCCTGACTGCCTTAAATTCCTGCTGCTTTGATTTTCCAGCACTAGTTAACTGGTAACATAGGACTGAGAGAAAAATAGTTTTTTTTTCTCTAATTTACTCTTGTTGTGTTGTTTTAGCTCAACAGGAAAAGAAACTATAAAAACTGGTCGACATGCAAAAAGAGGAACTAACAACCAGGACTTTCAATTCCAAATACACTTTTAAAACTTACAATAGACTATCTCTTTCATCCCCAAGACTGAGTAAGATAAACAAAAATTTGGATTTTTTTTTTAAATTATAAAGAACAAAGGACGGTGTCGATACAATAGCATTCAGAAAATAATAAGAATTTCTTTTAGATAAGGGACGCATGGCAGCCTTCATCCGAGACAAAAAGATAGGAAAAATATCTATCCTTAATAAGAAAAAGAAACACTCAAAGACAATTTGAACTCCTATTTTAGGGAAGACATGGTAAATTAAAACTCAAGAGTGAATTTAAACCTACCCAGTAAGGTGAACCCCTCAGCCTTTCCTGAGTGTGTGGTGATGCGCTATGGCAGCTGAGGCACAAAGAAGCAAGGCAGAGACAACTGCTGTCTGATGTAAGAGTTGTAAGTAAATTGTCTTTGTTCAGGTGTCTTACAGGCAAGGGAGATAAATGGAGAAAACCCTTTATATTATACATTTGACTTTCACCACTTCTAGAAAAAAAAACTACAATGAACAGTGAGGAAATTTGACTAGTACGTATCTTCGATTGTTCCTTACTGCAGGACATTTTTCCCCCAAAGGCTTGACGACAGCACAATCAGGTTGAAGGTGGACATGAGATGTATAGAAAGCAGTGAAAAGGCTGGTTACAAAGTGAGTCCTAGGCAGCCAAGGCCTATCTCAAACCCTGTCTCAAAAAAGGGTCAGGGCTGGTAAACACTGATAACTGCCAAGAGTCATAAGAAAAGGTTAAGCAAAAGACAAATGGATAAATCCACGGCTTAGAGAGTCTGCTTCTACTTAAACATTTGGGCACCTCTTACCGATTTTACACTGGACTGAATAAAGTCTCAAACCTGAGAAATTAATCACAGAAATATCTCTGTTAGCTAATTTATGTATGACAAAAGAACAAAACATTTGGTTTTACTATTGTAATTTACTGAAATTGTTTTTGTTTTTCTTTTTCCTAAATGTTTGGGAAAATTACATTAAGAGTCTTAAAACCTTCTTGTTGCCAGCTCTTAGGACCTGTGTTTGCAAATTCACTATAAAGCACAATGTTAGAGATCATTCTGTCAAACAAATAAATCAGCCTGGAAATACAACGATTGTACATCTGCTTTCATACCTTATTAAACCGTATTATCTAACAGCGACCTTAGAAAAGAAACAGGGGCTTGAGTGGGGAGGGAGGGAATCTTTGGAGGGGACAGGAATAAAATGAATTGAATTGAGATCAAGTACATTATATCTGCATACACACATGACACAAGGATCCTATGAGTTTTGACATAGAGAAGTGAGGCTGCTGACCAACACGAATCTAAATATCGGATAAGGGAACATTAAAGTGTAAATCTCGGCAGAACTGAAGCATAGAATAATGTGAAGTCCTAAACAATGAGACAGAGGAAAAACTCTGATACTAATTTTATTTTATAAAATGAGGGAAAAAATGGAAAACAATGTACACACTAATCTACTGAATATGTAGAGATTGAAAATGGGAACAAAATGTTAATAATATTTTTGTGTAATATTAATAGTATCACTATTTACCACAATTTAATTCTAGCTGTTTGGATTTTAACAAAGTTCCATATTAATGATATATTGCTGTTATATGATACATAAAACATGTTAGGAAAAAGAGAATGAAACTGATGAACTGAGAAAAAATGCAAGGCAAGAATCATCTGAAATTTTAAAGATGATGTACATTTATATGTGTGTATTTGTATAAGTATGGATTATATAGAGATATTGTATATATATACATATATCCATACATATGTGTATGTTTATATACATATGTACAATACTTATGTATATGCATATATGCATGTATATATATTTCTAGAAAATAACAGAAAGCATAAAAGTATTATTTGATGAAAGAATAAATTAACCAAGAATATATCAAAAAGAATTAAAGGCATCTACCAGATCTGAACCATACAGGAAGGATAAATAGAAAAGCAAATAAATTTTCATGAGTTAAACAGTGCTGAAAAATTCAAAACCAAATGAAATGTAAAGGAGGCATAAAAGAGGCAAAAAACCTGCAGAGTTTCTGTTTCTAGGGAAAGAATCACAATGAGAACTACTTGTCAGAGAAACTGGTCAGAATGGCACGGGGACAGAAAAATAAGGGAAATACCAGGGCACGCAGGCAGGTCAGAAGTGATGAGCCAGTGTGCTGTGGGTAAGAGTGGCCCTCATTGGTCCTTTATTTGAATGCTTAATCATCAAGAGTGTCACTACCTAAGAAGGAATAGGAGATGTAGCCTTCTTGGAATAGGTATGGCCTTGTTGGAGGATGTGTGATATTGAGGTTGCCTTTCAGGTTTCAAAAACAAAAGACAATCCCAGTGTCTCCTTCTTGCTGCCTGTGTACCAGACATAGACCTCTCAGCTACTTCTCTAATGCTGTCTACATGAGTGCTGCCATGCACCTCATCATGATAAAAATAGACTTAACCTCAGAAACTGTATAGAGCGCCAATTAAATTCTTTTGTTAAGAGTTGCCTTTGTAATTGTGTCATTTCACAGCAACAGAACATGAACTAAGGTAGTACAATATGTCCTGGTTGATGTATTGGTAAACACAGCGTCTGTACATACATATTTTATGTTTTTTGGTAGTCTTTTCTTTTTAAAAAAATGTTTGAATAATTTTTATTTTTTAAATAATTTATTCAGATTACATGCCAATTGTTATCCCCTCACTTGTATCTTCCTGTTCCCCCTCCCTCCCTCTTTCATTCTATTCCCCTCCCCTAAACTTAACACAGAAGGGGATCTCCTCGCTCATCATATGATCACAGATTATCAGGTCTCATCAGGCTAGCCTGCTTCCCCTTCCTATGAGTTCCAGGTGGCCTCCCCGCCAACAAAGAGGAAGTGGTCAGATAGGGGCACCAGAGTTTATGTCAGTGGTGGTCCCCACTCTCCCCACAACAATGGAGAATATGCTGTCCATTAGTTAGATCTGAATAGGTAGTTTAGGTTTACTGGATGCATTGCTCTTGGTTGGCACAGCAGTTTGTGCAAGTTCCCCTGAGTCCAGATCTGCCAGCTTTGTTGGCCATCTTATAGGGTTCCTGAACCATCTAGGTCTTTTGATTTTCCCATTCTTCCATACCACCCTCACCTGAAGCGCAATAGTGAGTCCTAGCATCTGTCCTGATCCTCCAATGAATGAAGACTCTCAGAGGACATCCATGTTGGGCAAGTATCCAATTATAAGTTAGTATATACCATGTGAGTCTTTCTGGGTCTGGGTTAACTCACTCAGGATAATCATTTTTAATTCTCTCCATTTGCCTCAACATTTCAAGATTTCCTTGTATTTAATAGCTGAGTAGTGTTCCATAGTGTAAATGTACCACAGTTTCTTTATCCATTCTTCAACTGAGAGACATCAAGGTTTTTTCCACATACTGGGTTTTATGAATAAGGCTGCTATGAATGTAGTTGAGCAAATGTGCTTGTGGTATGGTGGAGCATCTTTCGTATATCTGCTCAGGAGTGATATGGCTGGGTCTTGAGGTAGAACTATTCCCATTTTTCTGAGAAAGCACCAGATTGATTTTGAACATGGTTGTATAGTTTGCACTCCCACAAGCAATGAAGGAGTTTTCCCCTTTCTCCACATCCTTGCCAGCATGTTCTGTCACTGAGTTTTTTATCTTAGCTATTCTGCTGGGTGTAAAATGGAATCTCAGAGTCATTTTGATTTGCATTTCTCTGATGACTAAGGAGGTTGAGCATTTCCTTAAGTGTTTCCCAGCCATTCAATATTCCTGTGTTGAGAATTCTCTGTTTAGCTCTGAACTTCATTTCTTAATTGGGTTATTTGGTTTAGTAGTCTTTTTAAAAATTAAATTATTTACTTACTTTACTTCCTCACCTCCCAGTCCTATACTCTCTCCTTCTCCCCAGTACGCTTTCCACTATTCATATGACAAGTGGACCCCCAATTCCCATCTACACCAGCTCAGTAAGTTACATCAGGACCAAGCATGTCCTTTTCTGCTGTAACCTGGTAGGCAATGCTGGCAGGCAGAAGTGATCGAAAAGTTCTTAGAAGAGTCCATGTCAGAGACGTTCCATCTGCTTCCCTTACTAGAGGACCCACATGAAGCCTGAGCTGCCTAGAGGTTATATCTCTGTAGGGGCCTAGGTCAAGGTCATGCATGGTCTTTAGTTGGCATGTCAGTCTCAGCAAACACCTCTGGGCCATGGTTAGTGGGCTCTATTTGTCTTCTTGTGCAACTCTTGTCTCCTCCCGGTCCTTTCCTCATTTACCTCCACTTTCCCACAAGACTAGTTAAGAATTGTCCAGTGTTTGTCTGTGAGTCTCAGCATCTCTTTTAAAGTGCTGCTGAGTGAAGCCTCTTAGAGGACAATTCTTCCAGGCTCCTGACTGCAAGCATAGCAGAGTATCGTTAATAGTGTCTGGGATTGGTTCTGTCCCATGGGGGTTGGTCTTGGGTGAAGTAGTGAAATAGTAATATTTAAATCACACACTGAAGAATCTGAGTCATGCATCAATTATTTTCATTGCATTTTTCATATTTATCTTTTTCGTTCTATAGAAATTAATTGAAAGTCTGAATTATACTGTAAGCTTGATAATTGCCACCTCATTTTCTGTGTTTTTTTTTTTGTTGTTGTTGTTGAAGATATTATTGAAATTCTAGCATAGTCACTTATACTTGCTATAAATAAAGACAGTTTTGGCTTTGCCATGTCTTAGTGACTTAATTCTTTGCACTGAGTGTCTGAAGTAGCTGCAACCTGTAGGACAGTGCGTAATGAAAGCAATAGCACCAGACAATGCCTGTCTTGTGTCTGAAATTAGAAAAAAAAAACCTGTTTAGAGCTTTTTCTGTGTACTGTTTATTGAGTTCAGAAGGGCCATTTCTCATTGCTTTTTATTTTCTTTTATACAAACACATTTATGTTTTAGATTAAAGTCTCTGTATCTTGATAAATGCCTAAACTTATTAATCCTATACTTAATATTATTAATGGGATAATGGAAATCAGTAGATTTTTTCCATGTTCCTCAAGGAATCAACGTCTAAGTTTGGGCACAGAATGCTAGAGACACTTCAATTTAGCACGACTCTGCATAGGTACTAATGCACATTCCCCTAGCTCTGTTGGTAGTATCTTTACCTGGTCTGGCATTAAAATGATTTTTCAATTCACAACATGGTTTAGACATTATAAATCCATATCAATGTTTTATAAATTTTGAAGATTGATATAATTTTCTCATATTAAATTATTAGATAAAATTTAACACTGAAGCCAGGGCAAGATTTCTTTTTAGCAACCCAAATGTTGGAGGACCCTGCCTTTTGCAGTCTGGATAGCTTTACTACCCTGAGAGTTAGATGGAGGACTTCCTTATATTTATGACTGTGACCCTAGCCTTTAATGGCTGAGCAAAAAAAAAAAAAGTTTTATATCAAATCAGCAGAATAAATTTATATATGTTACAAATAAATTTGTATACATTGGACAAAAAAAAAATGAAGGACTCCCTCTCCCCAGCAGGGCCTCCTGTTCTCTGCCTGACCTCATCTGGAGAGTGTCTTAAACATAGATGCCCCTAACCATATCTGATATATGGCCGTTGGCACAGTTCCTTGCTAGCTCTCCCCTCTCTTCTTCTCTAGGATTGTTAGGTTCTGTGCCCTGGCACAGGTGATAAGGCCTTGCTGGTTAATGTAAATGAACTGCACTCTAGAGACCTATCAGCATCTTGGGGCTTCTTTCCTATCCCTATGTATTTTGCTCGCCCCTGGAATCTCTGCAGTTCATCCCAGAAGCCATTCCATCATTGCGCACACAGCCTTCTGAGCCCTGCACCACTCCTCTGATCCTCCTGGCCTCCTGAGCCGGTGACCCAACAGCCCCTCACACCCGCAGAAAAGAAGAGACCCACAGCTAGAGCACACACTGTGCATTTTTAAATGAAATCTAAATCTAATGTGTTTTATTTTAACATTATTTCCAAGCTCCACTTGTAATTTATTTTAATCATGTACAGGTATTTTAAAGATATGCAAATCTCTTTTTAAATTTCAACCCATTTAGAGTAAACTAATTACTCTAAAAAATGTGAATATAGAAATAAGCAAAGCTATTTTTTAAGGTAGATATTGATTGTACTCAAGAGCTAAGAAGTTGCTAATATGTGGGAAGAATGAATATATAGATGCCATGAACAACATTGAAGCTCCATTTAATATTAGATTGCACACTGGAAACTTGAAAAGAGCACCTTATGTGGTTTTGCCATCCATTAGGTATTGGAAATCTCCCTGAGAACACACATACAAGGAACATTATACAGGCTGAGAAGGTTGCACACACACACACACACACACACACACACGCACACACACACTCATACTTGTGCACATATATGTATGTGAAGTTAATGAAAAATTAATATAAATGTAACAGCAATTATGATGATATGCATATATATTACATATATCAACAATTAATGGAAGATGAGGTCATGGATTTAAAAAGGATTAAGGACAGGTATATCAGAGTGTTAAAATGGGGGAAATTTTAAGGGGATATGACAATTATATAAAATCTCAAAAAAATAATTTTAAAAGTATATGGCATGTGTACAGAGCTAACATCATGATGGATATGCCAAGTAAATTCTAATACAAGTTTTCACAAGTCATAGCTGACTTTCATTTTAAGCATTTTAATACTGAGCTATATCCAAAACTTTTTACAATTTATTTTTACTTTAGAATAATGAGAGTCTTAATCATGTACCCTGGTTGTAGGTTTTGAATTTATAATCTTCCTGTTTCAACATTTTGGATAATGAGGATTATGGGTTTAGCTTTATTTCAGCACTCTTAAAAGTTTTTTTAATTATATAAAGAAAAATTAATAGTAAGCAACTAAATTTTACTTTTAGAAGTGATTTTCAAGTTTAACAATACAAATGGATTAAATATTAATAAAATATATGTATTAGGTATTTGCCTTCTTGCAACAAAAGACAGAGGCAATCTAAGGAAGGAGGAATCTATTTTGGCTCACACACTAAAAGCACTGTCTATTTTAGCAGAGACCTCAATGTGAAAGGACTTTGGAAAAGTTGACTCTATGTAATCCTCAATTAAGAAGCTGAGAGTAAAGAAATCTGGTCTTCAGCCTGTGTTTCTTTTCTTGTTCAGACTGTGACTAACCCCAGTCTGTAGAATGGGGCCTGTGGCATTTAGAGTTGGTCTTTTCTCCTCACTTAATTTAATTTAGATAATCCAACACACACGCACACACACATGCACAAACACAATCACATAGACACAGAGAGTCTCTCACACACACACACACACACACAATCACACACAGAGAGAGACATACACAAAGAGAAAGACACACGCACAGATACACACAAGATACACAAATATTTGTTTACAGAATGGTTCTCAATCCCACACATTTGTCAGAGATTATGAGTCATAACAATGTGTAATTTGGAAATAAATCAAGAAAGGGAACTGGGATGGAGGTGAGGAGAATGAGGATTGGGAGCAGGTACAGAAATGTAGGGTGGAAGGTAATAAATTTGGGAGAGAGATGGGAAGCGGATTGATGTGGCCCTCTGGGACAAGCTGGAGACCTGAAACTGGGTAGGTTCCTGGGAGCATATGGGGTGATTCTACCTAAGATTCCTAGCAGTAAGGGATACGGCCACTGAAAGGGTCACCCCTATAGCCAGGCAGGACTTCCGATGGAGGGAAGGGTATACCACCCACCCACAAAACTTTTGACCCTAAATTTACTCAACCTATAAGATATACAGGGAGTCCAGAGTTTGTGGAAATGTCCAACCAATGACTGGCCCAACTTGAGACCCACCCAATGGAAAAGAGCCAATCCCTGTCACTATGAATGATGCTCTTCTATGCTTGCAGAAATGAGCCAAGCTAACTGTCCTCTTAGAGGCTCCCCCCAGCGGCAGATTGATACAGATGTTGAGACCCACAGCAAATATTCGATGGAGATCTGTAAATCTTGTGGGAGACTCGGGTGAAGGATAAAGGGACCTGAAGGGAACAAGAACTCTACAAGAACACCAACAGAGTAAAATATCTAGGCCCCTGAGGGCTTACAGAGACTGACCCACAAACCCAAGTACAATGCATTTTCTAGACTTAGGTCCCCTACACTTATGTGGGTCTCTTAGCAACTGAACCAGAGGTTGTTACTGACATCGACACAGTTGCCTGTTTTTGGATCACTTTCCCCTAGATAGGCAACATTGTCCTCATTGGAAGAGAATAAAGAGAATAAGCTTAGTCCTGGTGGAACATGAAGTGGTGGGGCTGGATGGCACAGGTTAGAGGGGAGAGGTGGGAGGTCATCCCTTCTTTGGAAGGAAGGAGAGGGAGTAGTGGGGTGGGGAAGAAGGTGAGAGGATGAGGCTGGGAGAAGAGGAAGGAGTGTGTGATTGCTGTGTAAAATAAATAAATAAATAGGTCAAAGAAAAAATAATGCAAGCAATGTGCAACCTTCCTCAACTTTACCTGCAGAACTCTAAATATTGAATATAGAAAACATTTGTGAACTGAACTGACTTTAAGATACAGTGTGTATATTTCTTCATTTTAAGGTATAAACACTGAATATGAAAAATTTATCTGGGATCATTCTTTATTAGAGCAACTACTGTTTTATCATAGCCTATAGAACATCATGGAAGAACAATACAATATTTCAATAAAATAAGAAGTATACCATTCTAAAACCATTAATTAAAATTTATCAAATAATTCCATTTTAATCACTGAATATGTTTTAAAACATAATATAATAAAATAAAACATTTATCACTATGCATGTGTATAATCAAAATTGGTTTTTTATTTAAATACCTCCCAGATAAATTTTATTTTTATTTTCTCATTAATGACCCTCTTAAAACTTTGAACTTTATCAGGTTATTTCAAAATAAATTTCACATTAGTGAAATTATGTGTGAGTTAACTTAGTTGACTTGAGCTCTTAAAAAGTAACAGCCAATTTTAGACACTGATTTGACATTACAATGAATGATTTATTGAGGAATACAATTTAATGTCAATGTATTAATCACACTTCTATGGGATATCATTGAGCTCCACAGCAGTTTGTGCCTCTGTTTTGAAATTTACAGTTGCATTAATGAGCTATGGCTCACATTTACTTTCATTATTATGGGAGATAAACACAACAAATTGCTGTATTTCATTTTCTAGAATACAGCTCATAGTTAGCACTAATTGCTTAACTCCTTTGTGTTTTCAAGAATTCACATGAATAAGGTTGGCATAATTGTGAAGATTTAATTGTATTTTTGTTGATGTCTGATAATCTCATCTGTGTTTATTTTTAGCAGTAGGTTGCCTTTAAAATTCTGAGAATTGAGAGGCAAAAGCATTCAACATTTATTCAAGAAAGGAAGTGCCCAATACTTGGTATTTTAGACACATACTATAATCAAAAAAAGGAACTGTGCATTTTGTTATCCTAATACCCACATGTATATAATAAATACCATACAATTAGTATACTCTGTATATCAAAAGGCAATGAATGGAAGTGCTAGGGATTCAATAAAGGAAGTCAATTTAATTTCAACACAGTATAACACTCTCCTGTATTAATTTATTTACTTTGCTAAATTGATTTGATTATTTGTATTCTCTCATAGCTTTTTCACTTTGGTGTGTGGTGGTGGTTGGTGACTGGGTAATTGTTGGAGTGGCTTCATTAAAATAGTTGTGTGACATCTTTATTTGTATTTGGGAGCTCTTGCACATGTCTCACTCAGCCTTTTGTCCATGTTTACTATGCTTACTCTGTCATTTATATATTGCTTACGATATCTATCATCATACACAAACATATGAGACCTATTTTCATCCAGGTGGGCACCCCTTTTAGAGTGTTTATACTTCAATAGGTCTCTAGACCAGAGGCTTTTATGGATATGCACCATTGAGCCTCATTGCTGCTTGAGGACATCACACTGGCATAAAGCCTTCAAAGTACCCAGAAAGCAGCTCCCTTGCTTCAAACATCACTGCTCACTTAAATTTACAACTTCCTTTAAAAACCTACAGCTTTGAGGACAAAATGAAGTTCAGAAAGCTGCTCTTGCCTCCTTCTCAGTCCTTACATCCCTCCCACACATGATAAGTTTCTGTGCAGAGCTCAGAGACCTGCTACTATGATCATGCTCTTGCATCATTTCCACCTTTTAATAACTTAAAGATAAAATGGAGGTGCTTCTATTTATAACCTATTCCTTCTTCATCCTCAGCCCACTTTATTTCTTCTCTCTATCTAAAGCTTAACATCAGACAATCTTCAGCATCAGGGCACAAACACTTGGGACTTCTTTAGCTCTTACGGTCAGTGCAAGAAGGACACTCTCAGATGCCCACCCTGACAAGGTGAGAGTGTCAACTTCTAAACTCAAGGTTATTTTTTTCCTTTTTCTGAGATGCTCCTGGATTTCTTTTTCTTCATTGTGTTTCACTTTGGGTCTCATTTCTACTACACAGTTAGACTGTAAATGATGTGGAGTCCTACGTTCCCAACAATATCTGCTGTGTTGGCCAAGTTTAAAACATGTCTAATGTGCAGTTAGATGCTACAATAAGCTACATGCTTTCAGAGACATTTTTCTTTTGTGCAAGCAAAAGACTATTGGTAACTGATTATTAAATTTAGTCAAGAAGTGTGGGTGAATATTTTTTTTACCTATAGGCACTAAAAGCTTGGCTGTATTATTCTACTTTTAATGAACAAAAAGTCAATAACTATATAATAAACATATATCCTTGCTTTCTCTGTTAGAAATTATAGTTTACCATATAGGTTTTATTATTAAAATTTACTTCTGAGACAGTCTATTAGTTTTCAGCACTGTCACCTAAAATATATAACAATATGGTATCATGCAGCTTTTCTACATTAACTACATTAACTGAACTTGCATTAGCTTTGTATTTATTTTTACAACTTAAATATTTCTTCTTATGTTCAATTCCTCAGTGTAAACTCTACATTTAAAAGCTGACTGCTACTTTGCAAATTATAATTAATAAATAATAAATTACGTATACTGTGTTTTATAATTTACATATGAAAAAAATTTTCTCAATTCCTTGTTCCAGAAACACTAAATGTAAACATGCCATATAATTTGATAATACTATTAAATATTTCAATAATTTTCAATATTATCTTTAATATGTTAGTGTGTGTGTGTGTGTGTGTGTGTGTATGCCTGTGTGCTCATATTTCATCAAATAACACAGTGGTAACCTTTCAAATTACAGGCACAAGTACATGAACACATTCATATTAGTTTCATAAAACAACAAATGTACTAAATATGAAATGTGAGATATGAGATAACAAAATACTCTTTATTAATTTTTATGACTAATTTCATGTAAGATATTACTGTGTCTGTTCTCTGATTATCTATTACTATACTCTTGATGCATTCCAAATACAATAACATGATTATACTTATAGTCAATAGAAAGGGTATTTTTTGAATATCCCATCCTTAAAAACCCTATGTTCTGTTTAGCCTTTATTTTTATTTCTCTTGATAATTTTACCTATACCATTTGTTATTGTATCAGTTTTGATAGTCAACCTGACTATGTACAGAATCAAATGCTATTATTGAACAGATAGTATTGTTCCATTAATTATACATTGTGGTATATGTTTTCTTTCAATACTTGTATATTCTAATTCTATTTTTGAATACATTAGACAAGAAATCTTCATACACTGTTTTTATATGAATCACTTGTATTATAATAATACAACTTGCTATATTTTAAAATCATAAGTTAAGAAACAATTGTAAGGATAATATACATGATTTTTAAGGTTAATCTTGCATAAACATTCTAAGGAATCTCTCCCAACAAGAATGAACTTTAAAATTCATTTAAATTTTAAATTAGGTGGCACACAATTTTTAAAATGCTACATATCAATTGAAAATACTGAAAAACATATTTTTAATATATTTTATTGATTTATTCATATTACACCTCAATTTTTAACCCATCCCTTGTATCTTCCCATTCCTCCATCCCTCCCATTTTCTCCCTACTCCCCTCCCCTATGACTGTGACTGAGGGGGACCTCCTCCCCCTTTATATGCTCATAAGGTATCAAGTCTCTTCTTGGTAACCTGCTGTCCTTTCTCTGAGTGCCACCAGATCTCCCCATCCAGGGGACGTGGTCATAATGAGGCACCAGAGTTCGTGTGAAAGTCATACCCCACTCTCCACTCAACTGTGGAGAATGTCCTGTCCATTGGCTAGATCTGGGTAGGGGTTCAAAGTTTACAGCTTGTATTGTCCTTGGCTGTACATTTTAAACATAATCATTTAAGTCACTTGCACTGAGAAATAGCAAGAAAGGTATCATAGAAATGGGATAAACAAAGGACAATGACAATGTTTTCTGTAACTTACCTTGATGGCAGTGGATGCAATTTGAATATGGTGAAGTCTGCGAAGGGTGCTATCCCTGTCTATAAAATAGGAAGCAGCCAACTGATGTAAGGTCTCCAGAGTGACAGACGAACTATTGGTGCTGGTATCACTTCCCTCAGACCGTTTGCTCAGCTTCCGCTTGTCCACAAAAATTGTGAGTGACTCCTCTCCTGTATTAACGATATATAAAAAGATTGTTTTCCCCAGGTAACATAGGGTTTATATTTATCTTTTAAAAAAGGAGGCCCACAAATTAGTGTGAAGAAATAATTAGTAAAGAACTCAAAACTTAATGAATATTTCAAACTTTTTAAGATTTTCTTTCACAAGTACCTAGAAATACCACAGACATTGAAGGTTTTGAATGTACACTTAGTAAACTTTAAGTACTAAAGGACAATTTCATTAAATTAACTGACATTGTCATGTGTTTTAACTTGGTCAACAGATGCACACCACAAAGCAAAGTACAATAAATTACTAAGTGCAGTTTTGAATCACAGCATTTTATATTGGGAACAGCATATCATGATAGAAACAATAAAGTGTTATTAGTACTGGTATATACTTAAAGTGAACAGCATCTCTGTTTATCCATGGTACACACATTAGTAACACATTCACTAGTTCCATTCTTATTATGTTTTAAAGGTACCTTAATAAGCATTGTATAAATCAAGTCAATGGCAGTTGTACAAACTGATATGAACCATGAAAGGTGAGACAACACTTACAGGGTTACACAGAAGCTCAGGTTTCCAAGGACTAAATGCTAATGAACAGCTCCCATATTATCTAAGTTAAACATGAAAACCTTTTTTTCTTCTCAGACTTTTAGAACATTGAGTATTTATCTAACACATAATTGCCAAGTTCGCCCCATGTTCTGTCTCTTAGGAACCCATCTGTTCTGATGGCACTGTGCCCACTTATGAACTGTGCTTAGGCTGTGCTTAGAAAAGGTCAAATAGGATCATCCGCAAGAGCAGCATGTATTCCCTCTCTATCTGAAAGACAATACATATTTTATAATAGCGTATTATGTGGGAACATCTAATGCTTGAGCCCGTAGAGCAGGTCAATTCAATTCACATCATAGTAAGCTTTTTACCCTATGAGCATATAAAGGGGTAGGAAGTGCCACTCAGGCACAGTCATAGGGGAGGGGAATAAGGGGAAATGGGAGGGAGGGAAGAATGGGAGGATACAAGGAATGGAATAACCATTGAGATGTAATATGAATAAATTAATTTAAAAACTGAGAAAAAAAACAATTCAAAAAAAAACAAAAACAAAAAAGAATAGTTTTGTCTATTGTGAAAAAAAATCCCTTATTCAAAATATTATATGACTGAAGTGATTTAAAATATTTTTTGAGATTCTAGTATAATGATATCATTCCTCCTCTTTTATTCCTCAACACCTAAGGGAAAATATCCACTCTGTAATATCTTACTATAATAAAGTATGCAGGCAATGTTGTACTTTTTCTGTGAAATATTTATGATACCATAGCTTAAAGAATAGATCTATGAAAATGCCCATAGAATTGATTATACTGATAAACATATGTGATATACTTCAAATAGATATCTCAGATAGCTATATGAATCTGAAACTAACTAATGACAAAAAGAAGTTTATGTGAAATAAGACAAATAATAAACAGTAGTAGTTTTCAATGGGTCTTAAAATGTTAAAAATCTAGATAAGTCTCAAATCAGCTTCCTTCAGAAACATAAATAGCAAATACACTAACAACTAGTGAACATGTAAGTTGATAATGATGAGCTAGGATAGTTATTGATTTACATTCATAATTTTAGACTCACCAAGTTAAAAAAAATGTTTTCTTCAAAGCTGCCAAATACAAATAGCCAAAACACTGTGAATGATTTAATATATATATATATATATATATATATATATATATGATTGTTTCTTGTTTCTTCTTGCTCTAAGTAGTTTATTGTATATATGTGTAATAATATATATGCATATGTAAAAATATGTAATAAAAATTGTTAAAAAGTTTTACCAGGAAAGAGAAAAATGCACGTAAATTGAAACAGTAAATCTAAATTAACCAAAATAAACACATAAAAATTATTAATTTAGCCGGGCGTGGTGGCACACACCTTTAATCCCAGCACGCGGGAGGCAGAGGCAGGCGGATCGCTGTGAGTTCGAGGCCAGCCTGGTCTACAAAGCAAGTCCAGGACAGCCAAGGCTACACAGTGAAACCCTGCCTCAAAAAAAATTTTTAATTTATTACATGGTTTAAACATGTGCTTTTAAAGTTGTTTTGATAATAGAATACTTTAAATTCAAAACTTACTGAGCTGACACTAATGGTTTCACAAGGGTATTCTGCCAAAAATTTGAAGATTGAAAAAAGAAGTTTCCTTGAAATGTTTCCAAAAAATAGGAAAAAAATCTTAATATAGCTCCACACAAAATTGTCATGAATATTTGAAGATGTACACACACAACAGATAATTATTAGTATTGATGAAAGATCTGAAATGAAATGATAGTAAATAATATTCACCAGTAAAATTAATAATATTTTTTTCTCCTCACCAAATATGATAATTCTATTTGTGTGAGAATGCTTCCAAATTAGGAAATAAAGAAAAAAGTTAAATTAGCATAGCATGACATGTAAGAATAGAACCTGTGATTATCACTCATGCTTACAATGTATTTGATGATGAATATCTACTCAAGATTAATTATTATTTGTAAATTATTAACAGATCACAATCTTTAATAAGATGAACTATATGGATTTTAGGAAGATAGTCAAATAACTTACTAGAGAAAGTCAGGATAATATCTGATTAACACTAGAACCAAGTAAGTTCTAGATGAGAAAGCACATCCCTGTAAACCTGCTATATTGAGAGTAAGGGCAGGGATGGTGTTAAAAGACAAGGTCATTTTTTAAAATTATAATTTGTTCACACATTATATCCTGATTTCTATCCCATTGGTCTTCTCTTCCCAGTCCCACCCTCCCTCCCTCTTCTGTACTTTTCCCCTCTCCTAGACTTCTGACAGAGGAGGCCTCCCCTATCTGGCCACAGCCTACCAGGTTTCAACCAGATACTTTGTATCTCCTTCCTCTGTATGCCTGCCAGGTCGCACTGCCAAGGCACAGTGATCAAATTGTGGGTACCGGAGTGTATGCTAGAAGTCCAGCAGTAGTCCCCCAACGCCACTACACACACATACTTGGTGAATCAGCTGTTTATTTGCTACATCCCAACAGGGATTCTAGGTTCTCTGCATGCACAGTCTTCCATTGGTGCATCATTTTGTACAGGGCCCCCTAGGTCCATATCCAAAGGCCTAGATGAGCTCCCTTTGGAGCTCCTGACCCCCTCCCTCTCCTTCCATCCCCACCCCTCCTCTTCTTTACAACTCTCAGTGCTCAGGCAGGAGTCCAACTTTGAGTCCCAGTATCTGTCCAGATCCCCATGTTGGTGGAGTCTCTCGAAAGACATCTACTTTGGCTAATATCTACTGATAAGTAAGTATAGAACATTTGTGTCATTCTGGGTCTGAGTTACCTCACTCAGGAGGATTGTTTCTAGTTCCATCAATTTGTCTGCAAATTTCTTTTTTTTTTTCCCCACTGTCAATTTGATAAATCTAGTTATTTTATTCTTTGCTATAAAATTTGCCATAAAAGCCCAAGTTAAAGTTGACACGTTATTACTTGGTGAAGCCAATGTAGGGGCCCCCAGGCATGAGTCACAGCTCATGTTATTCATGGACTACAGAGGGAAAGACTAGAGTTGGGAGGTTGTATCTCTGTTACATTTAGTAATATAATTACCAGCTTTAAGACATACGTATATGTATGCATGCACTAAAATATAGACCATATTCAGTGGCATATAAATTTAACTAAAATCTATCTTAATACCACCTTATGTAATATAATTTCTAAGAAGTATTTCCTCAATTGTTATTATTAGCCTGTCATCACATGTGGTTATTTAATTAACACTCCCCCTGTCTCTGGAGCCCTTGCTTAGCTGCCTTCTCAAGCCTTAAGCCCTTGTAGCCTTCGTTTTCTTCTGCATTTCTCTCCCTTATGATGAACCCATTACCTCAGAGCATTCTGTTTGGAAATTTCCTTGTTTTTAACAGTTGAGTGGTATTCCATTGTGTAAATGTACCATAGTTTTTTTATCCATTCTTTGGTTCAGAGACATCTAGATAGTTTCCAGATTCTATTATAAATAAAGCTGCTATGGTCATAGTTGAGCAAAATTCCTTCTTGTATGGTGGAGCCTTTTTTCTGTATATACCCAGGAGTGGATTAGCTGTGGTACAGTGAGGTAGCACTACTCTGAATTTTCCGAGAAAGCACCAGATTGACTTTTAAAGTGGTCTTATAAGTCTGCACTCCCACCAGTAAGGAAGGGTGTTCCCCTTTCTCCACATCCTTTCCAGTATATGCTGTCACTTGAGTTTTTGAACTTAGCCATTCTGATGGTGTAAGATCTAATTTCAAAGTTGTTTGATTTGTATTTTCCTGATAACTAGGGATGTTGGGCATTTCTTTAAGTCTTTTTCAGCCATTTGATTCCTCTGTTGAGAATTCTGTTTATCTCTGTATCCCATTTCTTAATTGAGTTATTTGGTTTGCTGGTGTTTAATTTCCTGAGCTCTCTCTATATAATGGATATTAGCTCTTTGTCAGATGCAGAGTCAGTGAAGATCTTTGCAGTCTATAGGCTATCACCTTATTTTGCTGACAGTGTCTCCTGCCTTACAGAAGCTTCTCAGCCTCATGAGGTCCCATTTATTAATTGTTGACCTTAGAGCTGTTGGTGTCCTTTTAAGGAAGCTGTCTCCTGTGCCAATGAATTTCAGGCTCTTCTCCATTTTTTCTTCTATTAGATTTACTGTACCTGGTTTTATATTGAGATTTTTAGTCCATTTGGACTTGAGTTTTGTGCAGGGCAATAATTATGGATCTATTTTATTTTCTACAGTTAAATATCCATCAAGCTGGATTAGGCACTCTAATATCCAACAAAGAGACCCGATCTTAGTCCTAGCACTCGGGACGCAGAGGTAGGTGTATCTCTGTGAATTTGAGGACAGCCAAGGTTACACAGAGAAACTCTGTCTCTAAAACGCACACACACACACACACACACACACACACACACACACACACACACACAAACAAACACACAGAGAGGGCAGGGGGCGGTTGGGTTTTTCTTTCTTTGGGCAATATAGTGAATTTTTAGGCTGTTTGTACTGCATAAAATTCTGCCTCAACAGTCAACACACACACAAACATAAACACAAACTCAGCTACAAAAACAAATGTGATGATGAGGCAAATACAAAAACAACACATACTACCTTGAATTATTTAGTAAAAACGAAAATGATGAATACAATTGTACTTGTGTAATATTCAGAAAACTCAATAGACAAATTTGTACACTCAATTATAGAAATGATATGTAAATAACCTATATAAAATACAAACTAAAGTAACAAAACCACTGTGATGTGGGCTTATTAGAAATCATAATTCATGAAAGCTTACCACTTCAATGGAAAAGATAAATTAAACTAGTAAAACAGTTCTAAAACTAAAAAAAAAAAAAACACTAAAAAACAACATGGATTTTTCTGTCCATATTTATTTATAATTAAATAATAAAATTTTGCACAATTTTAATGCAAAATTATTAAAAAGACAGAACATGTAATATTTTATATCCAAGAACTGGCTATGTAAATTCTAAATGAAAATTATTAATGGAAATTATCAAGAATGCTTTTCTGAAAGTTATAGAATGTCATCAAAAATTAATATGTGTTATAAATCTATATAATTAAAATAATGTAGCAAATGCAAGGCATAGGACAAAAAATTACAAAATGGCATAAATGGAAGGTCATCACTTAACTAACTTATTGGAGAGTGACAGACCCATCAGCAAATCATACTGTGAGTCCAGAATTATCACATGAGAAATAGTGTGACTTCATTTAAATATAAATTTAAACAGAATTTCAGATATGAACATGTAATGTGTTTGTAAGATACACATAGTACTCAGAAAACAGACAAAGATTCTTTTAAGGTTTTAAAACTCCTGAATGCAAAGACAATGAATGTACAATTGTGACCAAGTAATCTATCTGATGAACTAAAGATTACCTCTGTACAAGCTGTTGAAGAAATGAATCGAAACAGAAAGAAAACAAACAAACAAACAAAAAAAACAAACAAACATCAGCCTCTGCCATAAAGATAAAAGTAGAGATAAATATTTTTGAGTTTTGTACGTAAAAAGATTACACACATACAATAAGACCATGAGACACAAGAAGGAAGCTGAACATAACCTCTGCCATTGAGCTATATGGTGGGGAAATATATGCACATAAAAGCACTTCTAAAAGGTAAACCTACTGAAAGACTGATGGTCCTGTCCTCTAAAAAAGTCTGGCAAAGCTGTTTGTGAAAGAGTAATTACATTTTGCTATTTTACAACACATAAAGCACCGCTTTATTATAGACACAGAAGCACCACTCAAAGACTTCGGCCCCCAACACTTATGCAACCAATGTGCAGTTTGATCTTCATATGGGTTCCCTAATAAGCTGAGCAGGTGATATATATGACATGGACTTTGTTGCCTAATGGTGATTCTCTGCCTGGCCTCAGAGGATGAGGATGATGCAATTTGTGCTGGTGAGGGTTGTTGGAGGGTAGCCCCCCTTCTCTGAGGAGAAAGAGGTGGGAAATAGGGGGAAGAGAGTAGTATTGAGTAGAAAGGAGAGGGGGCTGTGATCATGATGTAAAATACATGAAATATAAACAAATAAATACATTTAATAATTAAAAGATGCCATTAATTAAAAAACCTGATATATTAGAGAGTTGTTGATCGAGGAACATATATGCTGAAAATGCCGAGATTGTGCTGCCAGAGTACCAAATTAGGGAAGACACAGAGAACAGTTGTGGACTCCTGATGGAAAAGCTAAAGGTGGCGGGAGACTGCCTCAGACTAAGAATGTTAGACCTGAGCCAGATTCATCAATGCAGGACATATAAACTAAGAATTACTGGAGTTTAATGCCAGCATGTGTCTCAAATCCCACATACACTGTCTGCAATTTACTATATCCTTACAATGTTGATGGATCAGGTGTGCACATCGCAGAGAGAAGAGTCTCTCAAGCGTGCTTCACACCCTTGAGATTACAAAGCTGAATCATCCACTTTTCTTCAGCTTGGAAATATGTTTCTTTTTCTTCAAACACTTAAACAACTTGAGATATACTCTCAAATTAATATTTAGTTATTTCATGGGGTTTAACCTGAGAAGAACTGGGAGACAAATGAACCTCCACAACCCCCAAAATACAAACTTAGGAATGACCAATACAAATACCTTAGATGCAAATAAGGAGAACTCCCACTGTGAAGAAAATATATTGGAACCATCCTATCTAATAATTAATATGTTCATTGGCAAAAATGAGCATAGCAAAGTGTGAGATTGATATGTACCAGCAAGAAGCATCTTCAATCTTCACCTAATAAAGGATTAAATATGTCCTTTACTTTTTTTTACACTGGTGTGTAAAAATCACAGATATTTGTGTTTCCTTCTTAGGGGTTGGCTTTGAAGCTTCATACCCTGAGCTAAAGCTGTGGTCTCTCTCTGCCTGTGCATCAGGACGTAGCTCTCAGGTAGCGCGACAGCATGAACTTACAAGCTGCCGCTCTATCCACCATGGTCATCACGGGCTAAGACTCTGAAATTGGAAGCAAGCCCAATTAAAATTTCCTATTATAGTAGCTGCCATGGTCATGGTGTCTCTTACAGAAGTAGAACAGAGACTAACATAAAGTACATCATATATTATTCTTCTCTGCATCTTCCCTCCTTCCAAGACCTCCCAAGCTATTCCCTAGTTTCCTCCCAAAATCATAGACCCATTTTAAAAAATTGTTGTTACATTATATAAGGATTATAACTTTTCTGGTGGGCCATACTTTATTCATTCTGTGGTTGTTATTGTTTCAGGGTTACTCTACTGCTTGACAATATTTCAGACAAATAAGTAAAAAATAACTACACATGACGGATAAAAAGTAATCATCTTCAATATCTGTACACTTAAAATCTTATTGTGATGTATCATTGATTTATGTAAATCTTTCTTATTTTATGTAAAATTTTCTTATTAAAATGCTATACGAATAAATAGTCCACATATAAAGAAACCTCTCAATATGGTTGGAAATACTCTTAAAGCTTTCATATTTGATATAAGCATTTATCTCAAAATCACCACTGCATTTTTGTAATAGAATACCACATCATTACTATGAATTTTCACAATATGTGTGGGTGTTTTTGTCCTTCTGATCTTATGTTCAGTTCTCCTTTGCATTTTGTTCTTATGATTTTTCTTCCTCAAATAGTGAAGTTACATGGCCTGGTTGCTGCTTCCTACTTATTTAATAAAAAGTGACAAATAGTAATAAGAAATAGGCAGCCTTAAAATATCTTCTGGAAAGAAGTAGAATTACATTATACATAAAGATTTTAGGTCAAATACAGGAATGTTGGCTTAATATCAATCACCATTTATACCATACTATGGGAAAGAAAGAGTAAACCTTGTACAGCCATGACAACAATTCAAAATGTTTCCCAAAAATACTCTGAGGTACAGCAAGGGACCTTAAAATCATTAAAAGTTATACCCATGTAAAGACAAAATGGTTCTCATTAAAATTTCTCAAATAGCAGAAGACTCCCTAAAAAACACTTAATTGGAAAGAGTACCTGGACAGAGCTCAGTATTAGGTAACAATGACTCCACTGACTAAAAGAAATTTAACCTACTTTTAATTTTGAAGACATAAAAAAAGTACAAAATGAACATGTTTGTGCATTTATGTCATGTTTGGTTTAGAATTCCTGCTATTCTTTCTGTAGAATAATTTTCAGAACTGGGATTCTTGAACACTTGAGTGCACTTTGAACTTAGTTAGAGACTACAATCTGTACTGTTCAAGCTTAATGTACATTGAAGCAAATGTTGTTAAATTGATCTGGCACCCAGTTTCTGATTAAGCATTACTAACAAGCCCAAGATGCTGATACCTTTGGTCCACTCTCAATTTATGATGTCCTTTGTCACTAAAGGTTGTATTATAAATTTTTTCTCTTCAATTGTCTGAAGATGCTATAGTAAGAAGCACTTAAGTTTTATGCTATGTCATAGATAGCAGCTATATATTTTTCAAAATTGTACACATGACTGATCTGCTTTACCAATGTCTTGCATAAAGGAAAGCTGAGTAATATTATACTCAAATGACAGGCATTCCACTACTTATCTCTCATCTAGTCTTTCGTTACCAAAAACACTGGTATTGAAAACAAATAACATAGAAATTTTAATCTCAATTTATCCTAATATATTATTATTAATAATAAGCATTATATTTTAATAATATTAATAGATAATTACCTTGTAAATAGTTAAATGAGTACGTGTTTATTTAAATTCAGATCTTTCATTTTTGCATATCATAGAAAGGGGAAAGTTTGAGAGGAAGACAAAGTTAATACCATACTGTACTTAACCATGAAGATGGTGTTGTTTTCCTTCTCTGCTGCCATCTAGGTCAATGATGCCCTGAGTACATACTTCAGAAAACATTTGTTTCTCTCTTTTCATTATTTCCCTCAGAAGAATTTATATCCTCATGGAAGTAATTCCTCACATTTTCAAGGGCTTATTCAAAAGCTTTAAGATATGTTTTTATATTCAATTACTTGCTTCTTCAAATATGTTATTTTTTAAGTATATAAAAGAAATTTACACTTCCAAAGAAGGGATCCACTTAGAAGATGGTGACAGGTGTTAATTGATTGCAGAACGGTGTCATATGACAAGGAATTATGGTGTGGATATTTTGTACAAAACATATTCACAAGAAATGAAGTGAGAATTGACTTTCTGAAATTAAATAAGAATATTTAAGTTTTACAGTGTATGGATTGTAAAAATAGAAAAGAAACACTAATAAATAGTCTATTAACACTTTATTTTACTAGTTTTACTTTCTTTTCCTAAAAAATGCATAGAATAAAATATTTTAAAATACTCAAGCAAAGTGAGCAATTATAATGATGTTAGTATTCATACTTCATTTTGAACAGTATTAATATGTTATAAATACTTATTTTGTTAATAATAGAATTATTGACATCACATATACGTGTCTTAATTTCAGCTTTGAGTAATATACTGTATATTTTCAAGAAAAAGTAAGTACTTTTTAAAATGAAGTTTTTGCAATATGGTAAACTATAACAAAATGCATTCTCACAAAATTTTCTTTGAAAAAATTTGTTAGAACTTGCAGCTTACAAAGAATATAATATTATCTGTTATATATTTAATTATGGCATTTATTGAATGTATCCATTGACAGTGATTTTTGTACAGGAAATTATTTTATGCATCATACAGAACAAAAATTAATAAAAGTTGTTTTGAAGTAATGAGGAACAACACATTTGTTTGTAAGATTAAATTTAATCTGTTAAAAATATATCTGTTAAAAAAATAATTGGAGGAAGGCAGATAGATGGCCTACTGATGAATAGGGATTTTTACTCTTCCTGAGGATCTGACATTGTCTCCCAGCACCTGTGTCAGGCAACTCAAACTGCTAAAAGATGGACCACTTTTATCTGACCTCTGATAGAACATATATTTACATTCACACGTACACACACACGCACGCACACACACACACACACACACAGAGAGAGAGAGAGAGAGAGAGAGAGAGAGAGAGAGAGAGAGAGAGAGAGAATATATTTTCTCTTGAACTCATTTGTTTTATTTATTTCACAAAATTGCCACACAGTAAAACAAAGGCTTCTGATGGAAATAGCTCAGGAGCAAGTGTATGATTAACAGAGGAGATAGATGTAGGAAGAGCCAACAGTCATTGGTTTTCTTACCTCTTAAAAGATGTAAGAGGATAAAAGAAATTGAATCTTTCCAGTGCTACTCTGAATGACTGAATAAATCACTTAATGCAGAAAATATCAATTAGATATATTAAAATTACTATTCATATACAAAATAATAAAATTATAACATAGTAAATATTTGACAACAATATTTTTATTCTTGTAGTTGAGGACTTGAAACAAATAATTAAATATAATAATATTTTAAGTTACTGTCTCTCCAATTAAATCAATTCTTTCTATTTTAGGACCATTGCTTTGTTCTCTTATTTCTATTTTAAAATAAGTTTTATTATATACATTTATATTATTACACATATATAAAATAAACTACATATAGCAAAAAGAACAACAAATAGTCAGGAGATATGTTAATGTTACATTCTTTCATAGTGTTTTAGCTATTTGTAACTGGCAACCTTGAAGAATATATCTTTCCTATCGTGTTGAGTTTAAAAATCGGAATGGAAATCAATATCTTATTTTTTTCCAAATACATTACAGAGATGCATTCTTTCTTCTGATTGTATAAATTCATTTTACATCCTTGCCTTAGCCCATCCTTCCTCTACTCCCAGCCCCACCCACCCTCTCTCTCCTCCACTTGCCTTCCCCTGTCCCAGCTCATCAAGTCACAGCAGAACTGACTGGGTCCTCTTCCTGTGTGGCCTGGCAAGTGAGTCCTTAGAGGGAGAAGTGATCAAAGAGCTGGTAACAGAGTCCATATCAAAGACATCACTGTTTCCCTTATTAAAGATCCCACATGAAGCCTGAGGTGCCCATTGGCTATATCTGTGTAGGAGGGCGAGGTGCAGTCTATGCATCATCCTTGGTTGGTTGCTTCATTCTAAGCAGGCCCCTCTGGGACCTAGTTAGTTGGGTCTTTTGTCTTCGTATGGAACTCCTGTCACCTCCAGGTCCTTTTATTCTTCCCTTCACATTTCCACAATACTCCATATATGTTGCCCAATATGTGGCTGTGAGTCTCAGCATCAGTTTCCATCCTCTGCTGGGTGGAGCCTCTCAGAGGACAACTCTGCTAGGCTCCTGTCTGCAAGCATAGCTGAGTGACCTTAGTAGTAGCATCAGTGGGCTCTCTCTCATGGGGTGAGTCTTGTCTTGGATGAGGCATTGGTTGTAAATTCCCTCAATCTCTGCTCTATATACTCTATTTTTATGTATTATAGTCTAATAAAAAGGATAACAAAGCAATCAAGAAACATATTCAATACCTGTAAATCAATACATCCAAGCAGTGTAATATTTTTCTAGATTGATTTTTTTCATTGAATGGGCTATATTAGAAATTTAAGCAGTGATGGAGTTTAGATATCATTGTCCAAAGTAATAGCAAGTAGCATTATTGCATTGATAAACAGTGTGGAAGCAATAAAAATGAAACACACAGAAAAAATGATACATGTTGAAGGTTTTGTACAGTGGATTTTTCTCTAAAGGAAAATAATTGAATCAACAGCTTTTTCTATCATAAAATATTCTATTAAAGGCTTCAAATGGATTTTTAGATTTTATACTTAAGTCAATGACATGATGCTTTAATGAACTCTGGAAAACACATCTTTCACTTACTTCCTTTCATTTCTTTACTGTTGACTGTAAATATTATAAAATATTTTTCCAAATTATTACTTTTTATGAATATTTTGTATTTTGCTTTTTCTGAAATGATTATAATACCTTTTCCTTGCTGGACAAAAATGTTTGCTTATATATGAATGCTTGAACATGTTGCATTTTTAACTATTTGAGTGCTTTACGAGGGACAGGAATTGAGAAGAAATGGCACAGAGAGAAATTTTTTAAAAATATTGTATTAATTTATTAATATTACATCTCAATTGTTAGTACATTCCTTGTATCATCCCATTCCTCCCTTCCTCCTGCTTTCCCCCTACTCCTCTACTCTATGTCTGGAACTAGGGGCACCTACTCCCCCTGTATTCGCTCATAGGGTATCAAGTCTCTTCTTGGTAGCCTGCTATCCTTCCTCTGAGTGCCATTAGACCTCCCCATCAAGGGGACATGGTCAAATATGGGGCACCAGAGTTCGTGTAAAAGTCAGACCCCACTCTCCACTCAACTGTGGAGAATGTCCTGTTCATCGGCTAGATCTGGGTAAGAGTTCGAATTTTACTGCCTATATTGTTGTTCGCAGATGACATAGTTTGAGCAGGATCCCTGGACCCAGATCTGCATGTCATAATGTTCTTCTTGTAGGATTCTAGGACCCTCTGGATCCTTCTATTTCCCCATTCTTTCATGATTCTCTCACCTAAAGTTTGAATAGGATGTCCTCATCTCTGACCCACTTTTCTGGTACATGAAGACTTTCATGGGACAGGCCCCTTGGGCTAGTGTCCATATATAGGTGAGTATATACCATTTGATTCTTTTTGCTTCTGGGTTAACTCACTCATTATGATCATTTCTAGTTCAATCCACTTGTCCACAAATTTTGGGGATTTCTTGTTTTTAATAGCTGAGTAGTATTCCATAGTGTATATGTACCACAGTTTCTTTATCCATTCTTCTACTGAGGGACACTTAGTCTGTTTCCATGTTCTGGCTATTATGAATAAGGCAGATATGAACATTGTTGAGCATATGTCCCTGTTGTGTGGTGGAGCATTTTTGGGTATATTCCAAAGAGTGGAATAGCTGGGTCTTGAGGAAGCCCTATTCCCATTTTTCTGAAAAGCGCCAGATAGATTTCCAAAGTGGTTGTACATGTTTGCATTCCGACCAGCAATGAAGGAGTGTTCCTCTTTCTCCACATCCTCACCAGCATGTGCTGTCACTTGAATTTTTTATTTTAACCATTCTGAAGGGTGTAAGATGGAATCTCAGTGTCAATTTGATTTGCATTTCTCTGATGACTAACAACACTGAGCGTTTCTTTAAGTGTTTCTCAGTCATTCGATATTCCTTTGTTGAGAATTCTCTATTTAGTTCTAAGCCCCATTTCTCAATTGGGTTATTTGTTTTGGTGGTGTTTAATTTCTTGAGTTCTTTATGTATTTTGGATATTAGATTTTGTCAGATGTAGGGTTGGTGAAGATCTTTTCCCAGTCTGTAGGCTATCACTTTGTTCTTTTCACAGTGTCTCATGCCTTACGGAAGCTACTCAGCCTCATGAGGTCCCATTTATTAATTGTTGACCATAAGGCCTGGGCTGCTGGTGTTCTGTTCAGGAAGTTTTCTCCTGAGCCAATGTGTCCCAGGCTCTTGCCCACTTTTTTCCTCTAACCGATTTAATGTCTCTGGTTTTATGTTGAGGTCTTTAATCCCCTTGGACATGAGTTTTGTGCATGGTGACAAATATGGGTCTAATTGCATTTTTCTACATGTAGACATCCAGTTAGAACAGCACCATTTGTTGAAGATGCTATCATTTTTCCATTGAATAGATTTGGCTTCTATGTCAAAAGTCAAGTGACCAAAGCTGTATGGATTTATCTCTGGGTCTTGAATTCAATTCCATTGATCCACCAGCCTATTGCTGTGCCAGTACCAATCTGTTTTAATTACTGTTGCTCTATAGTACAGCTTGAGATCAGGTATGGAGAATTATCCAGTGGATCTTTTATTGTATAGGATGGTTTTGCTAGTCTGGGCTTTTTGTTTCTCCATATGAAGTTCAGAATTGATCTTTCAATGTCTTCAAAATATTTTTTAGGTATTTTGATAGGGATTGCATTGAGTCTGTAAGTTGCTTTTGGTAAGATGGCCATTTTTATTATGTTAATTCTCCTGATCCACAAACAAGTTAGATCCCTCCATCTTCTGATGTCATCTTCAATCTCTTTCTTCAGAGATTCAAAATTTTTATTCAAGTAAGTTCCTCACCTGCTTGTTTTAGTTTTGCTTTTGGTTATTCCTTGTTTTGTTTTGTTTCCTCTGTGTAACCCTGGCTGTTCTGCACTCACTTTGTAGGCAAGGCTGGCCTCAAACTCAATGAGATCTGCCTGCCTCTGCCCCCCAAGAGCTGGGGTTAACAGTGTGCACCACCACACCAGGCTCAATTTCAGTCTTTTTTAAAAAACATTTCTTTTCATTCAGTATTATAACTTGGTTATCCTCTATAATCTTTACAAAGTTTTACTATATTTACAACACTAGGCAAACTTGGTCTCCTGGTATAATTTCATATATAATGAACAAATGCTTTTACAAAAGCCTACCTTATAACAAAACCTACTATAATCACATAGAGAAGAGATGACACACAGTCAAGGTCTCTGTTTTTGAGAATATGCAGAAAAGAGATTACTAGTCATTCAAAAATAAACCAAGTAAATTAGAATAAGTATAAATTTTATGAATAAGGCAAAATATGATAATAACATAGTTCAGAAAAATAGGTTTCACTGTAAAATCAGCTAACCAGGAAAGTCTTTGGGATACTTATACAATGTTTGAAATAAAAGCTAACACTCTAGCCATAATTTGGGATCATAAACCATAGCAAACTTAGATTTTTATGGTAAGTGCCAAACTTGTGATTCCCACTAAAAGAGGGATCATATATTGGCTCAAATTTTCAAATATACTGCAGGAAGGATGAAACACAGAATGATACTATGATAAATTTTGGAGACTTCTATATCTGTGATGACTTGCTTTAAGGATCACATCTACGAGGTGAAGACAGAATTTATAGTACGTATTCTGATATAATTATCTGCCTGATTTTCTGATAGACTGGTTTGGAAGGTCAGAGAAAGGAATGAATGATCCTATTGTGCTGAGAACCATGAAGAATCAGTCTTCCACAGCATTGACAATATCAGCCCACCTGCCTTTTGTGAATTCACAGAGAAACCTTTTCCAAATTTTACAATCAGTCTCACCATAGAAGCAGAACGACCAGTGTCTGTCTGAAGGGTAATTCTTTGGACTACATAGAGTTTAAGGACATCATGGCTATACTTACATCTAGAGATTTGGAAGATTGAAAAAACATTTTATAACAATGCCATGTTTTACTTCTTACTTATTATCTCCTTAAACATCTTTCAGGATTGTTCAAACTGATGAATTCTAAGAACTGTGATAACTAGTGTTTAACCACGCTTAATAATAGGTTTCTGAATCTCACTAACTTAAGGAATAAGTTAAAGTCTTAATCATTTTAATATTAATAATCTACTTTTGAAATTTTGTCCTTCCACAAAACATAGGTCAGGCACAAACAGCTAAAATAGTAGTTTTTAAAATGTTATAGAATTTTAGCACTTACTCCAGGAAATCATTTCTTTCCTCTGTTACAAGAAATGATGATTCTAACCTGCATTTAATTTATTTTTTAAACATGATTTTCTATATCACTTTGTATTAGAGACTGTCACAACTATAAATACATTTCATGTGTATTTGGCCTCTACGCAGCTTGTGGAAGAAATTAAGTAACACCTTCATCTTTTTAATGAGTGTTATATTATAGAAGGTATTATGGTCACTTCATCAATGTTTTGATACTGAAGAGAGTCTACAGCAACGATATGGATTAAATGATCCTCTGCAGTGAAAATACGATTTTATTCACAGGCAAACAGAAGTACATATACTTTCAAAGATTCCTACCTCCCAGAGTAGCAGATAGCAAGAAATGAGTCCCATATTTCTTGATAAGATTTTCTGTGATCTGCTGAAGAGTAGGCCGGCGTCCCAAAAGCCTTATGTTGCGGAAGAACTCGGGGGCAAGAGGCAGAGGAGAACCAAGGAAATTTCTTCTCTCAACTGCAAGGTTATTTACCTTCCAACGGCCAAACTCCCTGAAAAGCAAATTTATTTTTATTCAAAACTGCACAATCTAAGTGTGTTCATTTAAAAATTCACTGGGGAGTTAGTTTGATGTCACTCATTACAGTGACTGCAGCATGGAGTAATGTGCCAGGAGCTATAGGTAGAAGAGCCCACATCTGTAATTCAGTGCATTCAAATTCTTACTTAAACCCAACTCAGAGGGATAACAATATGCTCCTGAAATTGAACTGACAGTTTTTCCTAAGGACATGCGTATTCATTAGCATTACTTCCTTTTGAAGGAAATGAATGTCATTATTAAATAGGAAAAAGAAGCATTAAAAACTAAGATAATTTATTGTAACAACCTCAGTAAAAATTAAAATTGTTAAAATCACTCCCAAGATATATTTTTCATTCATTTTAGAATACAGAATTTTAATAGGTGAGGAATATTCAGAATTGTAGGAATTTTTAAGTCATCAAAATGAACAACTGAATTTCTGATTATTTTAGGTTCATCTTTATAAAATTCATTATATACAAAGTGTTCATTCTCAAAATAAACTTAAATAATTCTTTAAGATACATAACTTTATAGATTAGTTTTTCAAATTACAGAAATTCCATGGGAAGACATTACAATGCATAATTTAAAAGAATGACTTATTTAGCTTCAGTTAACTCAACATTAACTTCAGAAAAATGCGATTGCAAATCTGGTAAACGTATATCGGATTATTCATAGTATTCTAAATTTTTTTTCAGTATTCACAACTTTTTAAAAAATTTTTATTAATTTATTCTTGTTACATCTCAATGGTTATCCCATCCCTTGTATCCTCCCATTCTTCCCTCACTCCCATTTTCCCCTTATTTCCCTCCCCTATGATATGTATTTCTTGCATAATACATAAATGCATACAATATGCTATGTAAAAATGCTTGAGTAAAGATATTTCATCAAGAAGAACCATGCAGCCATATTGTCCATCTTCAAGGATTTTACTATCTAGAAGAATTTCTAAATGCTTAAAAGAAATAAAGAGAAATATATGGAATGTTCAAATAACATGTTCAGAGAACTGCACAGTCCACCTGTACTGACAGGCAATCTTACTGTGGGGCTGTCCTGTTTTTTAATTAATTGCCATGGAAGCCAGGTCTGGAAAGGCAGTATGTAAAGCAATTCTCAAAGGAGAAATGGCTGCTTGACAAAGAACAGTAGGGCAAGAGTTTACACAGATTAATGAGGGACACTCTAGATACTTCTAGGACTAAGGGGTCAGATCTGGGTATTCCTAACTGCACATATTTAGCAAATGTGACACACTTTGGAAATTAAAAACACCTAATTTTGGAAAACTAATTGCAAGGTCAGATTCGCCAAGGAATATAGAGAAGTCTTTGTCCTGAACATAAATTAACTTACTCCTTCATTCCTTGAGGAAATCTTACTACACACTATTAGATCATCTAAAAGGCCTTAAACACCTTTGCCTTAGTAAGTGCTCTTAGCCTCAGAAGTTGTTGAAGACACTAACAAGTTCTCCTTCAAGGTTACTGGTTAACTGCATGTTAGGTGAAAATAACATTATCGATTTTAAAATAAAATTTTAGTATTGTGTGTTGATTATGTGCACAGTGGGACTTCATTATTCAGTTTTTATATGTGTGAATAATTTGATCATTTTCTTCTTTGTATACCGTTTTTTTGGTTCCAGTCTGTCCTACTTGCCTTTCTCTTCTCAAACACTCCCCATGTCTCTGTTTTCTTTTAAACCTTAATTCCAGTTATATTTCCTTTAACATGATTCATTTTTCTGAAATTGCATAATTCTATTCTTCTTTATTGCTGAATAAGAAAGAGAAATCTTAATGCTGCCGTTCAAGGAACCACACTGTGAAGAAAGCTGTTCTCTATATAATTATATATATTCTCTTCAAAATCTATTTAATTTGCTGTCCTTTATTAAACACACAGCTCTTAACAAATGAATGTTTTATAATACTTTAATACACATACACACAGAGACTTTTTAGCTGTCTAAGCTTGAGTTGGTGTTTATAATTTTAAATTATAAAAACGTCTTGTACAAAAATTTGCTTGAATGTATTCATATTACACACACAGTAGAGTATAGAAATATGCATTTAAATACTTTATAATGAGACAATTTTAAATAAAATATTTATCTTGTTATGGCCCATATGTCAACAAGATGTAGTAAAATCTTTGTAAAGTTATTTGTTAAACAACAATATGGAAATATACTCACTCTTCAAATTATATCTTTACCAAACAGTTGCTTACCAATTAAAAAGTTGTAGCTATAAGTTTTTATAGCTGTTATTGTGACAAACTGGACCTGGAGATAATAAAATTAGGTAAAATATATCAGTAAAGAAAGTCAAAAATCACAAGGTGTGACTGATGAAAGAAATGTAAAATGTTGATTGCAAAAAAATCAAGAAAATAATTCCAGCAAAAGAAGTGAGAAACACAAGGGAAGTCTTGATAAAACATTCATAGAGATAAATACAGTTCTAATGAGAGAAGTACAATTCATCTACTTAATGATAATGTAAAATATAATTCAAGGAGCTAAAGAAGGAATTTTTAAAAGTTTTCTCCCTAACAGAATGATGAATATTGTATAAGGTTAAAATGCATATCCTGATGTAGACATCTACTTTAGATGTATCATAAATCCAATTAAAACATCATAACAAAGCCTACAATCATATAAGATATTTTGGTTTTGATTATCATCTAAAATGGTATCTTTATTTTAAGCAAAGTAAATATATAGTCTCAGGGACTTGAGGATTATACTGAGATATAGTATGAATGAGAGAGATGAAGCCAAAAGGTCTTAAAATATCTTTCCCCAAAGAAAATACAGGCACGTAGTGTTTCTTACAACTAAAACTATTTTCTGACTGTTGCCTGATATGGATTATGCTCCTTTAACACATTTTGTGTGTTTTGTCCATTCTTAGGTTTCCATATTTTACACACTGATGTGAATGGTCTAAGACTGTGAGTACCTTTTAGGGAGTGTGCTTCAGCCATAGTTCATTGATTTTGGAAAAACACTTCCTTATCCTTGATCATTATTTTTTTCTCAGTGGCACCTACCAACAGGAACAGACTGTAGATACCATTAAAAATATTAACCGAGTATCTACATAATTTACAAGGAGTTGTTTTCTTAATTGTGAGATAATGAAGATGCTCCTATTTCATCACTCTTTATATTTTCTCATTAAGGGTCTGATAAATTATGATCAAAATGCACTGAAGTTATGATCATATATTTTTACATTGCCTCTCCCTTCCCAGGTTCACATTTAAATTCTATGTCAAAAAATAAATGTTTTCAATCCATTAAGATCTTCACAGTTTTTGATTCTTATAAGGAGAGAATTAGTCATTATATAATCAGAGAAATTTGAATTCAATGTCATTGGAAAAGCTGTCTAAAGTTTTGAAAAACAAAATAATGTAGTTGCTCAACCCAGAGTTGTCTTTACATACTCACTGGTACTAAGTGAAGGTATTTTTTCTATCTACTCAATCTATACATGTGTTGGCTTTTAATTTTAATTTTGTCAATACTCATTATACTTAGAGACATAATATTAAAGCATAATATGATATTGAAATATCAGTATATAATAAATTCAACATGAGTACCACAAAGTGACCTGGCAACTGTTAGTAGCAATAACCTTGTAATTACATCTGCAAAAACATACTAATATTAAGTATTGCCTGAAATGATTGATATTTCTCATAATTTTATCATATGTAACTGTTTTACATGTAATTGCCTTGTTTTTTTTTTTTTTACCATTTTTACTATGCATTCATCTAATTTTATATATGTTATTTCCATCTGGCTGGAAACATTTAAAATAAAATAAAAATCCTTAATGACTTGTACAATCAGAACTATGAACAAATAATTAAAATAAAATAAAATAAAATAAAATAAAATGACCTATTCAAAAAAGGACCCGGGACCTGAAAAGGTAGTTTTCAAAAGGATAAAAAAAGTAACTAAAATATATCTCCAAAAGTATTTATTTTCCATATTAATGAGGAAAATGTAAATCAAAACACCTCGAGATTTCATTCTGCCCTAACCAAATTGTCAAAGATCAACAACAACAACAACAACAAAAAAAACAAAACAAAACAAAACAAAAAAAAAAAAACCCTACAACAAACACTAGAGAGGACATGTAAAACACAGATCCCTCTTTTACTGTTTGTGAGACTACAAAATGGTGAAGCCACTTTAAAACATAAGTGTGTTGCTTTTTCAAAAAGCCAACAATAATTCACCCCTTTATGCTACTCTGTGGCATGTGACCAAAGGATTCAATATTCTACTTCATAGATAGTTACTCAGCCCCATTCATTGCATCTCTAGTCCCAATAGCTAGAAAATGAAAATAATCTAAATACCCATCAATGGGCAAGTGGATACTGGACTTGTTCTACACCTACTAAAACTGTGCTGCATCTACCCTAGAATACTATGAAGCCAGGTATTTAATGTAGCTAACCCGAGCAAGCAGTAGAAGAGAAGATAATAGTGTCTTTCACTATCCTGCCCCCAACAACAGGCATCTTTGTGCAAACCTGAGGATTTGGTGGTCATTTCGAATACAGCTACAAATTTAATAGAGAGAATCTACCAAAATTTCGTACTAGAAATGAATAACAATCCCTCTATAATTTTTATAAAATATTTGTTCCAGTTACACTATTAGAAATTAATGACTCCTCTATTTTAAAAAAAAACCTTCCAAACTCAGAAAGGACAGGTGAATATAACATGATTACAATGAACGGTTGTTTACTATAGTAAAACAATAAGCATTGATTGAAGCAGCAGGTTTTTGAATATCATTAAATCAAAAAAATATTTGGAGTTGTTCATAAATTTTTAAAATAATGTGTTGTTTTGCTAGTTATGTTCTTTTCTGGTTTTCAATTTTTTCTAAGTGTATCCAACTATGAACTGACTGATGATAATCTAATTTTAAAATTGTTTAAAAATAATTTCTGTTCTAATATATTTAGTGTATCTCCTATTATGCTAAAGGCCTTTGATCCACTTTGACTTGATCTTTGTGAAGGGTAATAAATATGAATTTATCTGCATTTTTCTACATGTAGACATACAGTTACACCAGCACTATTTTTTGAGGATGCTTTCCCCACTGCATCATATGGTTTTAGCTCCTTTGTAAAAAATAATCAAGTGTTATAGGTGTGTGGGTTTATTTCTAAGAATTTGGTTCAATACCATTGATCCACTAGTCTATTTCTATGTCAGTACCATGGAGCTTTTTATTATTATTTCTCTTTAGTATAGCTTGAAGCCCAGAATGGAGGTACTATACAGGTGATGACCTCACTTCAATCTCGCAGACCTCACTTCCTCAAAGTTTTATAGCAACAGAACTGCAGAAGGGGACTAAATTTTAGAGACACTTCAGACCTGAATAAAGTACTATTAAAGTTTTGAACGCTATTAATGTGCTACTTGTTTTAATAAATATGCAAGAATGATAGAGGATACTTTGAGTGATGGAATTAATTGTAGAGATGACAGCAGTGGTTATTCATATGTCTACTATGCTCAATCCTAGTACAGAGCATAAAGAATGGGCTGCAACCTCAGAAATCTTGGAAAACATCAGCCCAAAGTAAACTATTAATCCTTTTGAAATAATAATTATATTTAATGCCTTGAAATAAACCTCTTTCCAAAGAAGTAAAAGACCTTAATGTGAAAAACTTAAAACTAAAAACAGAGATTGAAAAAGACATTAAATGATGGAAAGATTTCCCTTGTGCACAATGAGCCAGAATTAATATTTTGAAAATGAATGGTTTACTAAAATATCTACAGTATCAATGGAAATCCATTAAAATTCCATTATCCCTCTTCACAGAAATAATTTTAGAAATTGAAAATTCTCACGACACCAAAAACGACACGAGATATCTAAAGCAATCTTAAGCCAAGGACAATTCTCTCCATACTTGAATTCAACTTACACTACAGAGCAGTAGTAACCACATAATGAAACAAAAGCACAACATGGTACTGGGACAGGATTCAAGAAGATTTATGGAGTAGAATGGAGGCTCCTTATACATGAGCCCATAAGGCTTTGGACCTCTGATTTTTGACAAAGGTATAAAAGAATCATCAAAGTATTCAGAAAAAAAAATTTAAATCCTTTTTCAGTAAAATGAAACAAATTCCTTATTTGTCATATCCACTCCAGATAAATGAATGAAAAAATTTAACATATGAGACTCTGAAACTATTAAAACAAAAATTAGATAATAGGATTCAGACTACAGGGATTAGAATGGGTTTTTTGAAGCAGATTCCAGTTGTTCAGGGAAAATGTCAAAAATAAATAAAATGGTTTTCATGATTAAAATAATAATTTATTTGTTGGACTGGAAAGACGGGTCTTCAGTTATGAGCACTGGTTGTTCTTCTAAAGTACCCAAGTTTTATTCTCAGACTCTAAATATAACTCATAGGCGCCTGTAATATTAATTACACATGGTCAATCATGTTATGCTGGTCTATATGAGTATTTCATGCACACGGTGGGCACATACACTGGCCAACTAAACAACCAAACATATAAAATATAATGAAATTAATTTTTAAATATTTATTTTATACTATTTTAAATGTGTGCTTTGGAAGTTATTGTATGAGGTGTACAAATGTCAGATAGAGTGTGTTGGTTTGTTTATGTTGATTCTTCTAATTTATAGCCAGAATGTAAAACATCTCGTAATTTTTTAGTCTATTTATCTGTATTTATTAGAACTTTTTTCATTTGTGTCCTGTAATGAAATGAAAGACCGTTATTATAATGTATATTAGTTTTTATCAATACACGAGGAAACTACCCAATGAGTTTTTAAGTCATACTAGTCAACAAATTAAAACACTAAATATATCCCAACTCTCAAGACAGACATGCATTCAATAATAAAACTAGGACAATATTGAATATAGTCTTACTTGGCATAAAAAAAAAAAACTAGTCAGTTGTTGTGAAACCCCTATTGAGTTTTCTCAAGAAACTAAAACTCTGTCTACAATATGGCCCAGCTATGCTTTTTTTCACTATACACAAATGATTTCACGTCACAGAAATATTGCAGCATTATTTATAAGAGCTATCAAAACAAAATTAAGTGTTCAACATCAAATAAAATGGATTAATTAATGAATAATAAGCGGCATATATGCATGTGTGTGCATGTGTTTTGTGTGTGTGCACACATATATGAATGCATGCCTTTTATAGCAATAAAGAGTTATGCTATTTGACAGAAAATTTTTATAGGCAATTAAGTAAATTGGCTGCTTAAACAACTAAGATCATATGATTTTGTTCTGATTTGTGGTTTCCAAATATTTATGTGCATTTATCAATATAAATATATACATATATAAGGCTGTAAAATTAAAATGATCTAGAAGAAAAAGGAATAACAGAAAGGCACAATTGGAGTATGGGGCAATAGTGAAAGTGTAGTATGGGTTTGCATATAAAATTCCTCTTTAGCACAGTAGACTATATAGTTATCATACATAATTAAAAAATTTAAATTGTATAAACAGAAATATGGGCATCCTGTATATAACCAAAGTATGGTTAAAAGAAAGGTTTTTTTATTGTAGATATGAGAGAATGAACAGCTAGCAGAATTTGGAAGGGCCCATATCAGGGAGAGATAGTAGTAGACTGAACATGGGCAGAAGACTGGGCGTGGCCATGTGAGAAGCAGGGGAAGAGGGTGAAAAAAATAGGAAGGAAACTGCTAACCATCACGTCCTGTTTACTCAGTTAACTAATATTACTCCTTCTCAAGTCTCTGATGGAGTTGAAGAGCACATAGTTTAGTTTTATAATTAAATTTACTTGTTTAGGGGTTAAGAAGCTTTTAGGTCCAGATAGATGTTTTCAGTTGGCGGAGATGGGCTATGATAGATAGATGTTGATGTATATTCAGAATTTTAGACTTGCATAGATAGGAAAGAGGTTTTCTTCAAAGTTGCCAATCCAGACAGCCAAAACACTATGAATGTAACATTTATATAATTCCTGATTGTACGTGGTTCTTCTTGCAGTATGTAGTTTATTCTCTCTGGATATTTGTGGGTATATAATAAGATAAATTTATATGTAAAAATAAAATTAATTTAAATTTTGAAAATTTAAAAAAAAATAGGAAGGAGAGCAGAGAATTAGAGATAAAGTCAAAGGGGGGAAGCCACCATAGGGTGAAAGTGTGAGCATGCAGTGAAAATGCTAGTCTCTGCCTAATCACAAGAATTTAGGAAAATGAAGTGTCCTTTAGACCAAAAAGAAACATAATGGTTTTTTTAATTTTAAATAAGAAAATAAAACTACAAAATTTTGCTTCTCAATTTCAAAGCTTTTCTACATTTAATAGAACTTGGTGACAAGAGTCAGTTTTAAAAGCTATTGAATTAACTAAAATCTATCCACATTTGCTGAACATATGTTGAATTATAAAATCATATTATTAATAATAAAATATTTAAAGATTTTATTGTTACTATATAATAGAGACAAAGAACATTTCATTGCAATATTTGATAGACTTTAAGATTTGAGTAATTTATTTTAAATTGGTCTTAAATTTGTGTATTTTATATCTTTAAGGCACAGGGAAGCTGGATATAGCACATTCTGACAAGATAAATATGAAGTAAAGTGTAATGTATTAACTGTAAAAAATATTAATTCTCTAAATTACAGGCTTTCATTTTGAATTAGCCATGACATGTTAAGATATTTGCACTTCACACATGAGCAGCCAGCTTAAAAATATCTTGTGTCACCTATCTCCTAGCATTACTGTTATCTGTAGATCACAAAATGCAAATTGTAAGTTAGCACATACTAATTCTTCCTATTTCCGTATGTAAATCTCACACTAACTAAATATTCTCAATATCATCCACATTATCCAAGCTTTAAAATCCCTATGGCCTGGCTTAGGTTTCCTTCCGTTAGCTAACACTCCCTAGCTGCAGCTAATCTGTCTTATTCTTATGTGTTCTCACAACAGCATGTGTTTTTTCTTCTGTTGGTATATCTATTAGGTTACATATTTATTATATATTAAATGATTAATTCATTCATATATTTTTCTCCCACTGTAAAATAAATTCCAATGGTCACGGATGATTTTTTTTTTTTAATATTTAAGTCAATCTTGAAGGTAAAATTCATATGTATATTGGACTCCAGGTAAGAGTGGTATAGAAGAATGAGGAAAAAGAAGGACCCAAAGCATCAGGGAACCACACAAGAACACCATCAAGGCCGGCAGTTCTGGACCCAGGGATCCTACATAAGCTGTTCCACCAAGCAAGGACAATGTATGCAGTAAATAAAGCAAGATCCACTATTCAGATCCAGCCAATGGATAGCTCATTCTCCTTTGCTTGTGTGGAGAAGAGGGTTTCCTCTGACATGAACTGTGATGTCCCCTATTAGACCACTCCCACTTGGTGGGGAGTCCTGGTGGCACTCAGAGGAATGGAAAGTGGGCTATCTTGATGAAATATGATAGACTGTGATCATATGGATGGGTAGGAGGTCTCCTTCTGTCACAGGTCGAGGGGAGAGGAATTGGGTGAAAGAGGGAGGGGGGAATGAGGAGATACAAGTGAGGGGATAACAATCTGGATGTAATCTGAATAAATTATTTTTAAAAAATAAAAAGTAAAAAGAAAGAAAACCACAGAGTATTAAGTATATATTCTGATTCAACAAATGGACCTAAAATAATGTATACTTTAAGAGAAGAAATGAGAGTCTGTCTTACAGTTATTGAAACTTTCAGGACTCAACGTTCAGTGGAAGTATTTGTTTCTCAGTTACCCTTTCTATGTGTTCCAGGGATTGGGTTGGAGAGAAGCACTGAATATACAATTTACATTAAAGGGAAAAGCTCTGATTACTAAGAAACAACCTATTTCCACTACTAGACTCATTACCCCCTCCCTTCCTGCTCTTTTTTTTTTTTTCTCCCTCTTTAATTGCTTTCTTGGGTCTCTCTCCATCTCTGTCTCTCTGTTCCCCTGTCTGTCATTCTTCCTCTCCTGCACCCCCCCTCTGTCTCCTTATCTGTCTGTCTGTTTCTGTATCTGTCTATTGTTCTCTCTGCCTCTGGGTGTGTGTCTCTGTCTGTCTCTGTCTCTGTCTGTCTGTCTGTCTGTCTGTCTGTCTCTCTCTCTCTCTCTCTCTCTCTTCCACTCCTTCCCCTTCACCCTCTGGATGTTGATTAAAGCATTATCTTTACCTGATATCGCGTTGAAAGGTAGTGGTAGGTAATCTGACCCTTACAGTTATGTATTTTCTGGGGAACAACCATGCTCTATTAGTTATGAAGATCTTTAATGTCACATATATGTGTTGGCCTTACAACAAATAGGATAAAGATTTATACAAATTCAGCTTCCACATTTTCCAATAGAAATAAATATATTGTATTGGTTTTCCAATAAAAGTTTTTAAAAATTTATTCACAGAAACCCTTTAGCAGTTTTTAATTTAGTGGCAAGAGAAGAAAATTTTATTTAAATGATGAATAGAAAACTGACAAAAAATTTATATGGTCACTGAAGGCAGATTTTATCTGTGTGTGAAGTAAAGAACCAAAGAGGTTAAACAGTTCCACAGTTGAAGAATATTATCCTTTTTGTAAACAATATTCTTTTGCTACAAATAGTTGTCTTAAGCAAGTGTTTGAGACTAGGATGTGTAACAACAGCACAAATGTGTCAATACTCTATAAGTTTACACTATTCATTGAAAGCTTTGCTTCAGAGACTGTGTATGACCTCACTGAAAGTGTGTGCATAGGTGTATGGGAAACATAGGAAAGATTTTGTAGAGAGGTTTGGGAAGAGGAAAAAGAAAACTAAATAGGCAGAAGGGAAAATACTAGGTGAATAATATTTTGAAATGCAAAAGCCTGAAAAACTATAATAAATTCTATATAAGAAGTAATTATTGGACACAAATTACTCTTTGATTGTTCAGACTAAATAGCACCCCAGAAAATATAAATATCTTATCAGTGGAAAGAGGATAAGGACATTTAGAATTAATTCACATTTTATTGGGATAGGAATTCTAGAAACTGAATGGATAGCAAGATTACTGATTACTGTTGTAGCTGAAGAGTTGAACTCCAAACATCAGGCCAGAAAGTTAGAGAACAGAAGAAAGGCCCTGTGGGAACACAGAGGAAGGGGATGCAAGCTACCTAGATGAGATCTGAAAGGCTGTGGTCAGATGGAGGGGAGAAGAACAGTACCTGTCAGAGGTCTAGAGGAGGGGAATAGGGCAGAAGAGGGAGGGAGAGTGGGAACATGAAGAAGAGCTAGGGGATTAAAATCGGGTTGTAATGTGAATACATTATAACAAAATTAAAAAAAAATAGAAGAGAGAAGAAAAGAATAACAAGGAATATTCCTCTACAGAGGAATATTGAATGGCTGAGAAACACTTAAAAATGCTAATATCCTTAGTCATCAGGGAAATGCAAATCAAAAAGTCTATCACAATGTCTAAAATAAAAACTCAAGTGACAGTTCTCTTTGAAAAGGATGTGGAGAAAGGGGAACACTCCTCCACTGCTGATGGGCATGAAAGCTTGTACACCCACTTTGGAAATCAATCTGGTACTTTCTCAGAACGTGGAGAATAGTGCAACCTCAGGTCCCAGGTATACCACTCCTGGGCACGCACCATACAAGGATATTTGTTCAACTATGCTCATAGCAGCTTTATCTGTAATAGCCAGAATCTTTAATGTCCCTCAGTTGAAGACTGGAGAAAGAAGCTGTGGTACATTTACATAATGGAATACTACTCAGTTATTAGAAATAAGGTAATCTTGAAATTTGCAGGCAGATGGATGGAACTACAAAAGATCATTCTGAATTAGGTAATCCAGACCCAGAATAACAGGCATGGTGTATACACACTTATACACGAATATTATCCTAGGCATACTTTTATGAGACTTATTTTAAATCACTTCCTGTAGTTCTTAGGTTTCTGACATCTGTGTTCTCATTCATATTTGTTCTTGTTCATGATAATTTAGATTTTTAATTTTCTTATTCTGGAATTTACTTGTAATTAAAGTCTAGGTGTTTCACAAATTACTTTAGAAGGCACTCTTCCTTATTTTTAAATATATCTGATGACCATTCTTTGTAATAAACAAAATGTAGAAAGTGCTTGGTTGCATATTTTTCCAGTACACTCTGAGGTCCAATTTTTATATTCAACTTCTATGGAATCTCAGTGGAGAAAGACATACTTCAAAGACAGGTATTCTACTGCTACTCTAGGTCAATATACATTTTCTATAATTAGGATTAAAATAGGGCTTTCTACCAATAGCATGTGCTAAACCTTTTTGGTGTGTGCTTTATGGAGTTCAAGTGCTTATCTACCTATATTCCTCTGAGATCGCCTTAAAGGCATCTGTTCAGTGTTGAACTTTGGCTGAAATTCAGGTTTCAAGTAGGATCTTCAGTATTACTCAGAACAGTAGGGGCTCATCCTAGTCTAGATCCCCACTAATCTTGCCTACATTGGAATTTCTTTATGTATTAGTTAGATCATTTCATTTAGCCTTGCAAAATCTATAGTCCAAAGAATCCCCAGTGAGACTTTGATGGGTAAATAGAGATGAGGACAGAATGAGTTTTTTAAATGACTTTTTTCATGCTTTATCTCTTGCTCACTTTTAGTATTTGTAATTTACATTTGTAGCTCTCCATGAAAAGAAATACCTTAGGCCTGGATCTAGTGGAAAAACACTCCTAGGGAGGTTCTTTCATTGCTGTAGTCTTTCATTTGTTTGTTTTGTGTCACTGTTTAAATTTTAGGCTTTTCTGGTTGCTCTATTCTTCAATTTTGGATTTAATTCTATAAGGCAAAATAAATGTTACCAGCTTTTCAAATCAGTTGTATTTTTTCCTGCATTTGTTCTTCACATGTGATTTGTATAAACCCTTCAGATGCTTGCTAACTACTTTACCCATGACTCCGCATTGCTTACACGTATTAAACCTGCTATTGGAGGTAGTTTTGCAGGCTGTAAGTATAAACTATAGCTTACAGTCTTGTCTCAGGATCAGAGAGTTGTTTTATAAAATATTGTCGTGCTTTGATTTTGTATTCACATCTAATATAAATTAATTTTCAAGTATAAGAAAAAATTAAGGTCCTATGTACTACATACAGCTATAAGTGCCTAATTGAAAATATAAACATTTATGATCACAAAATACATTTTTTTAAAAATTTGGAGACATAAATTAATGCCATTAACTCAGCAGTCATAAAAATTATCATTTAAATTTATCATGTATAACAGATTGGTATACCACCACTCAACTAAGAATTGGAATCCCAAGGCACAACTTTACACTTGTAAAGGACATAAAGATAATTCTTATAATTTGATAATATACTCTAATTATATAAGTTTGAGCATATAACAACAGATGGAAATTAGCTTTTTTATTTAATAAAAAGCTCATGCCAAGATGATCCACAAAAAGTAATGAAATTAAGCTTTTAGAAACATTAATATTTTACAGACCTTATAAGCATAAAAAATATCATGACTATAAAGATCATTTTTATGTTTTATGGAAGCCAAACCATTCTGATGAGAATGAAAAAGCACTGAATTTGTAGGTAACTCAACTTAAAAATATAATCATATCTTAGTCATACTTCTAGACACAGGTAACTTGCAAATAATAATCATTAAGTATTATGAACACAAAATTAAGTGTTAAGAAAACAAATTATCTTATTGTGCAATTATTACATTGAAATGAGCTTTAAATGAGCTTCCTAACATTGAATACTAGTTTCTTATTCTGTTTGCTGTGATTTGAATAAACAGTAATTAAGTATTTTAGCATGTGGCCTGACTCACTCTAGTTTGTTCTTAAACATCTATCTTACAAATTGGGTATTGGGATTCTTTTTAAATAAGTAGGTCAATTAAAAGTTAGGAACGCCAGAAGTCCAGATGGCACTGAATTTACTCAACTAAAATTAACTACCCTAGATTTGGCTCATTCTAATTATTCAATTATTCATGTGATACATGCGAAAATCTGGCAAATTGGAAAATTGCCGGTAATTTGCCCCGTCAATGGAAGATGACTCATTTCTAATTACAGACTCAGCTAAAAGAAGTATCTTCCTTTTCCCTCTAGATATTTTTAAAGCAACTGACATTGTATTAATAAATTTAACAATTAAAGGAAGTCATAGATAATTTAATTTTTCTTGAGCTACTATTCAAAGAAAAATTCATATAAAGTTAGCAAGTATTTATCCACTGAGAAAAAAAAAACAGTACCTGGCACTAAAATAAGTCCTTTGTGTTTAAAACTAGATATATAAGAAAAGTAAACATTCATAGTCATGCGTTACAGGCCTCCAAAAGCCTTAATACTTCAAACAAAAAAATTTTATGATGCAGATTATCAAATAATTTGTCATAAAAGTAGTTATGCTTAAAATTAAATTTAAAAATCCATACGTGATATAATATGTTGAAAAAAATAACACATATACACTAGACAGCTCAAGATTCAGCATATTACTAGGTTTCTAGTATGTGACTATTGTATGATTTAACAAAACTGTCAGTCTTCCATGAATTTCTCCTATATCATTATTCCATACATACATAATTCCGAATTCTACCTGTTGACTGTTTATTGTGAAATTGTGCTTAATGCACTCAAGCATAACTTTATGCATTCTTTCCTACTTAAAATTCACAAAACTCTTATAAGTATACTGAACTAATATTGTGAGAGGTATGAAGATGATAACTTTGTAACCTAATATCTGATATGAGATTAAAATATAAAGAACATTTTAACTAGATTTTAAATCAGTACTATTATTTTGGAAACATTTATAGACTAAAATTATGTCTTTAACAGCTATTAGACATGTGACTTGTGGCCCAATATGTTGGAAACAGTGTTAGATGGCTCCAAAGATGAAAAGGAATAACTTAGTTTAAAGCGAAAAGTTCATAATAGTCAGGATTGAATCAGTACCCTTGTTTTTAGATATTTTCAGAGATCAAGCATGTGAATAAAGAGAGTTATTTTTAGAGAGAAAGAGAGTTCTGTGTGTAAATCTAAAGACTTTGACAACAGAAATGATTTACATTAATGTTGTATCAATATAGGCATATTATTTATATACATACAACTTATAATGCACACTTAAGATATTTAAGTGAATGCTGTTAGCATGAAATGGTGCTTCACCTCAATTATTATCACTTTCTTACTTACACAAGATCATTTAACAGTAAGAAGTAAAATTGAAAGCATGAGTTCTACATATATAAATAAAGAAATAATAAATAATTTCCAAAGAAACTGTGCGATACTGAGGAAAGGCTGTGTAGCAATTTTGTCATAATTGAAGTATTCATTATCAGGATACCCCTTAAGAATCTGAGGACACTGAAGAGATGTCCATTATGACTCAAGAGCAAAAAGTCTTCTAAGTCTCAGGATGTCCCTAGAACTCAGGACCTTCATGAGTCTCCTCCAACACCAAAGTTACACTAGCAGTAGAAACTGTCGTAGAGAAAATAATTTTTTAAAAATCTGTCCAGATGCGTTTAAGTTGCAAAGAAAATTCAGGGTGTTTTTCTGCTGCTATGTATCGTCATCCATGCACCGGAGTTTTGATGATGCAGCTGGCTGTGGATTATCTTTGTCCCTCTGTGCATCTCCTCATTCATGTCCTGCAGGTGACCACAATAAACTAATTGGCTCATTATGTTGTCCTTTGGTGGTATTGCTACTTTAGTCATACACTTGTTCTCTTTTTTTTGTGACATTACATTTGTAAGAAAGAAAATATCACTATCAGGAATTTAAAAAAAAATATATTACAGAAATTAAATAATACTGTGAATCAAAAGCAAAGCCGTGGAAGATATATTTAATCTGACTAAATATACACTATATTCATGTTTGGAAACATTACAAGAAATTACATTATTATTCTAAAAGTTATGTGCTCATGTACCTGTTAAAAGGTAGCCCTGGTTGACCTGGAACTTACTATATAGACCAGGCTCGTCTTGAAATAAAGATCTCCCTTCTTCATGAATAATCTTATACCTGCAATCCTGCGTCTAAAGACCTGTGTCTCTATACAAATTACACAGGTCAGTGGAGGAGGAGGAGGAGGAAGGAAGAAGAGGAGGGGGAGGAGGGGAGGAGGAGAAAGAAGAAGAAGAAGAAGAAGAAGAAGAAGAAGAAGAAGAAGAAGAAGAAGAAGAAGAAGAAGAAGAAGAAGGAGAACAACAACAACAACAACAACAACAACAAGACGAAGAACAAGAAGAACAGAAGAACAAAAAAGAAGAAGAAGAAGGACAAGAAGAAGAAGAACATAACAAGAAAGAAAGAAAAGGAGGTGGCATACAATAAAAGAACCATTAAAAGGTATACATTGAAATTAATTCTCTTATTGTCCATTAAAGATAGACTTAAACAATAAAAATCAAGCCATAAAAAAACTAAATAAATGAATTTAAATTTCAAAACTAAGCCTGAAGAGATTTCTCAGTGGTTAAGGACACCGGCTGCTTTTGCAGAGGACCTGGGTTTAATTTACAGAACCGATATGGCAGCCCATGCTTACCTATATCTCCATTTCATTGGTATTCAAATGCTCTCTTTTACATTTGTGGACACTGAATGTATGTGGTGCATAAATTAAAAGCAGGCAAAAATGATTAATATTAAAACATAAGTATTCAAAAATTTAAAATGAACCATGTTGTACTCTTTAATAAAAAACATGTCTCAGGAGACAATGTTGAGATTTTATATTTTTAATCCAATATTTTCAGAGTGTAAACTTTATGTAACAAAAAGTATAGCATTTGCACCTTTAGAGAAAAACACTTTCTGTAGAGAAAAGAGGTTTCTTCTTTGTCTTATTCAGGGATCTGTGCTTCAACTGAGCAGCACAGACAATAACAATAGTTAAATCTTTCACTTTTATAAAGGAAGTAGAATATCTCTTCCCAATAAATAGCTGCACAATATATTTTAAAAGTTTGTAAAATAAAAAGAATAAAATTCTTCGAAAGAAAATGTCTGATCTGAAGTTCAGAAACGTAACTTGTTTGCTCAGGATAAAGTTGATTATATGTTTGTTCTTTTTTTGTTTCTTTGATTTAACATATAGTTCTCTGGAGAAAGAAGGCAAAATGGAGCGAACACGGAAATAAAATGTTTGCGAACATGACGTTCTGCCATCCACACACCCCTAGAACACTGAGAACCCTCTGTTTAAGATAAGCAAGAGGGTACTACAGCTTTCTAGAAGACAGAGCAGTTTCATGTCCTAAATAGTAACCTCATAAAAGAGAGCTCTTGTCAAGCATGGAGAAGCACACATTTAACACCAATGCTTGGGAGACAAAGGCATATTTATCTGTTGATTTCTATGAGTTCAAAGCCAGCCTGGACTAAAAAGCAAGTAACAGGCCTGGCAACACTACATAACAAGCATTTGTATTAAATAAAAACAAGTTCCATAAATCAATAAATAAAATTTCAAAAAACCATGGCTGCATTCTTTTAAATAAAGTAATTCAACAAAATTAAATGAAGTAGTTATAATTTAGAAGGAAAGTAAATAAATTTTAAGTGGCTTGTGGATATTGGATAATCGAGTATATATAGTCAAAATTAATTTTATTAAATAGGATTATAGCAATAATAATTACATACATTTTTAAAATTTAAAGTGAAAGGAAAAAGAGAAAGGTTACAAAATTCTAAAACAAATTATAGGACACACACTGGAATATATTACCTAAAATGCATACAGCAGAAGTTCCTAGACACATAAATAAACAGCAAAGACACCTAGATTCCCTATTTTTTCCCAAACCAGTGAAGAGGTAAAAATTGTTCACTAAAATTGTTATATAAAATAGAAATTTAAACAGCAATACCAATATCATTCAGTAAATCTAGCACTACATGATGCTAGCACAAAGAAATGTATAGAGAAATCTTTCATTAACATAAATGCAAACTTGGCCCAATTAATTCTTACTAAATTTTTGAACATTTTCCGGAGATCATATGCTATAATCATGCAGAGAACGGAACTGGATACATAACTCTCACTTTAGTTGTCATTTATGCTGAGGTGGGTTTTGGTGACACAGCTGTCTTTTAATTATTTCTGTTCCTGTAAGTAAATCTTCACATATATTCCTGTAAATAGCCCTAATAAAACTAATTGATTCATACACACATACACACACACACACACACAAAACAACCCCCCAAAACAAAACAATAAAGGAACTACCATGGATTAAATACATTAACATAAGACCTGAAACTACCAGAGAAAAATCACAAAACAAAGATGTTAAAAAATATAGGCTAAGGTAATATTTTCTGGAAAAAAAACTCTCAACCCAGCAGTAGCCTACATGCAAGCACGCACACATATTGAATTACATGAGGCAAAAAACCATCAGCCAGCAAATGCAAAAAGCTCTTCCGTGGATAGACAGCAGAACAAATGGAAAAAATATGTGTCAATTTCTCAACAGACAGTTGTGAAATATTATCCACAATGTATAAAGAAATACAAAATTCAAACAAAAAAGATGAAGTCTTCCAACCAATCAAACAATCAATGGGCTAATGCTTTATTTCAACAATACTCAAAAGAAGAAATACTAAATGCCAATAAATACTTAATTTTTTAAACCTCCTTAGTCATCAGGACGATTCAAATTTTAATGCCTTGATCTTGCATAGTACACAATCACAATGCAACTTAAAACTGCTCCTTCTCAAATATTTATTGTAAACATAAAAAGAATATATAGCACTCTACTCTAAAATTATGGGACTCAATGGGACTTTTATTTTTAAAATGTCAATCTGAATTTTGCTGTACATGCCATTACAGAATGCTGTACTCTGCATAGGACTTTGATCTTAAAATAAGATTGTATAATCAAATGGTTAATTTAAAAATATTTTCCCATTCTGATGATGTGCATACTGGTATAAGTCACTCCATGTTGCAACGGAAACATTATGCATTCACTGCCTCTAACTTTGCATAGCTCTAGGTCACACTCATGTGTCCATACTCACGTCTTAAGTACCTTTACCTACTCAGCTGCCGTCAGTACTGAATTTTCACAGAAGCATTGTCATTGTCTGCAGCTGCATGTTGAGCCTTGAAATGGAACAGCCTAAAGTATGCAAACATTCTTTATTGACCAAGAATATTTTGGGAATAGCATCTAACACTGTGAATGTTTTTAAAATTATTTTCAAAATGATCTTCTCCAATTGAGATATTCAGTTATGGCCAACAATGCATTATTCTAATTTTGCAATTTAAGACTATCGAAACAATCTGATTTTGTTAGTTTGTTTTTTCCTCTCTTCTCTCTGTTTTTGCAACTCAGCTATAAAATAATCAGAAAGCAATCTTCTTTTGGATATACTTAATGTTTCCAACCTTCTCACCCAAAGCTACTTATTACTCACATTCCAAAATCAATATTTCTTTCTTTATTTCTTTCCTCTGAGTTACGCAAAATGCACCGAGAGAGGATAAATGACAGATTAGACCAAGAGAGGCAAAACAGCAGTTTAATTTCAATATAAAATAATTCAAGAAAAATATTAAATCATTTGCAACTGCATGTAGATTTTTTAATTATAAGAATTATAATATCTGAACAACAGTAAGGGAAGCAATAACTTTGATTTATGCCTCTTTTATCCTCTTTTGCTCATAATAAATACATTTTAACACCACGAGCTTGACTTGAATTGCTGATACTTTTGCTTCAAAATATGTGTTTTCAGTTATTTTGCACTGACTCTTGGCTCCAACAGAAACCCAGTAAGAGTACCAATGAACTAAAGGGCCAGCACAGAATCTTACCCAAGGGAATCATAAATTGTTGTGGTTCAAAGATGTTGGAGATTTATTTTAATCCTGAATATTATGAAAGGGTGCTCAGAAGACACAGCATTTAAGGATTGCCTTGAAAGCTGACAAGGATTTTCATAAGTGAGCAATGTGAAAAAGCATTCAAGGTTAAAAAAGACTATGTAAAATAGACATGGATAAATGAAGGCACGGAGCATGCTGATGGAGCAAAGAGTGATTCTAGGATATGGGAGAAAGTGGAAAGATGCAAGCAATAAAACTTTTTAGTCTGCAATAGGATGTAATCATTAAGAGCTAGAAGTCTGGAATCGAAAACACAAGAAATGGGATTTGATTGAAGAATACAAGCAGTGTCGATGAATATTTTTTCAAAATACTCTGAAAATGTAAGAAGCAAACTACAACTTAATAGTACATTTCTTCCATTAATAAAAGGAATAGTTGGATAATATCCACATATGAAAGATGAGAGAGCAAGAGAGAGGAAAAGAGGGAGAGAGTGGAGTGTTGAGATGAAAGAGTCAGGAAAGAAAAAAAATAAATGCATTTTACCCTCAAAGATTAAAAAAAAAAGATATAAACATTAAACATCACACAATCATATGGACACTGTTGGCAGAAAAAACCCAGCATATCTAGAAATATGTTCTATGTTCTTGTTACAGAAAATGTGATCCCATTGTAAACCCTGAGATTGTGATCTATAAAAGCTTTTTTGTAATTTTGATATGGCTCAATCTGATCCTAGATCTTTCTTTTTACTGTAGGAAAATACTTCATGCTACTACACACTTTTAATCCAAGAGCTTTCTGTAAACGGGATTAAATAAAGCTAGCCCTAGGGTGAGAGGTGGAACAAGCAAACAGGTGACAGAGATTAAACAGAAGGGATCTTGAATTGAAGAGTACTTAAGATAGTGTCTAGAAGGAAAAGGAGGTTTTCCTTCTGGGATGTCTGATGAGTAGGAAGGTCAGCTGTGTGCTTTCTCTGCCTCTTTGAGCTAGCAGGGTTTTACCCTAGCACCTCATTCCAGAGTCTTCTCTGGTAAAAGTGAATGATTAAGATTTCTCCATTTTAAAAACAACATGTTCTTAGTATTTCTGGACTATAATTTCAAAGCACACTATTTTTTACTGAACAAGATATTTAAAATAAATGTGGCTAGAAAGAACCACAATATACTAAAATTTTCTGTCGGCTGCCTTAGATACAAACTCCTCATAATTGAAGTAACTAACTAACCATATTTGAAATTGTGCCAGATTCTAATAGACTATGATGATCTTTTAAAAATTGTGTTTTTACAAATTTAAATATAATGATCATCATAAAAAAATTCTACACAGTTTAAAATTAGCTATAATTTAGAGATATTGTAAAATGGAACAAAATTCAAAGAGCTAAAATAAATCTTGGGATGGCAGCTGAGTGAGGAGAAGTCAAAATATAGAATTTCTAACAATACTTTTATATGATCCCCAGAGATATTTGGGGAAAAAGATACTTCATGCTTCAAAGTGCTCGCCTAAATATATCCACTCAACCAGAAGTCACTGAAACGAATAAAGCAACCTGAATGTTCAGAGCTCTCAGTTGTAGATTCAGCTATATCACGCACGGATTGTCCTCTTTCCTTGAAACAGAGTAGGAAATAGACCATGAGTTGTCACATTGAACTTTTTTTTCTGTCCCCCTTCAATAATCTTCAGGCCATTTCTGAAAGGCCTCATCCCAGTGTCAGAGATCTTTCAGTTCAAGAAGCAAAAGGATATTTTAAGGAAAGGACAAACATTTAAAAAAATGAAGGTTTAGAGATACTGAATCAAATTCTTAAAATCTGTTTGTATCATGTAATAGCAAGATAAAGACAAGACTTGTTTCCACATTTTAGGCAAAGACTTACAATACGTGATAAGGTATTTCTCTGACACTTAATAAAAAACAAAATGAACAAATTGTAATATAGTAGCCTATTCATGCAATATGTGCCTTAAAGTTTAAATACTCATATCAAATTAAACAATGTACCTTTGGAATAATAACAAACTTTACCAACTGCAACTTCTATCTGGCCTGAAGGGTTATAAATTATATATATATATGTATTTAATATACATTTTCATTTTACAATGGGAATGACTACAAGTCATCCATATCTAGTTTAAAACAGAAAAATACAACTTCATTACAGTATGATTATAACAGGTTTCAGGGTGATAGAAAATATGTGTCTCTCTAAGAACTTAGAGCTGTTTTGCAGGCTTAAATGTCCTCTAGGCAAAATGATAATTTCCTGTTTGAATGTGGCTACCATATCAGGTTGTGTCTATTCTGAAATATCAAGGAAATAGATAAAAATCAAAATAAAAAACCAGATAACATATTTGAAAAATGACCCAGATAAGAGAAAAGAAGTCATAACAAAGAGTGGGAAGCAGGAAAATATAAAATTGATAAATTGGTTAATATGAACCAATTCTAAATTTAAATAACTTTCATATTTGTTATGTAGAAAAGCTTAGTATATAAAATTATCAAAGAATTTAAAAATAAGCAATCTTTACTTAAACAGCAACCACCTATAATGATGAAAATAATTACCTACAAAGTTATTCTGGTGTTTACTTTTTCCTATAATTACATCAACACTCATAATACTTAATGACCTATACATTGCATATATTTCTGTATGCTATATTTTACAGTTTTTCCTATTATTGTGTATATTTTTGAATTACCTACTTGAGCTTTAATTACTATATAAATGTAAGGTTTCATGGGCTATATGTGTGTGTATACACACACACACACACACACACACACACACACACACACACACACACCCGAGGAGAGAGAGAGAGAGAGAGAGAGAGAGAGAGAGAGAGAGAGAGAGAGAGAGACTAGGAATGTATCCTTCTCATTCTGATTAATTTGACTTCTGAGCCTTCATTGCCTCACATTTAAGCCTTTAAGCCTTTGACATGTAGATACTTAATTCACTATATAGATAAAATAATTTCAATCTCTTATTAGTATTATCAAATTGAAATAAATAGGAGGCTGGGGAGAAGGCTCAGTAGTTAAGATCATTTACTATTCTTACAGAGGACCAAGTTCAGTTTCCAACACACACGCACATACATACACACACACACACAAACACACACACACACACACACACACACACACACACAAAGGACCACAATCTGATGTATTTTTCAGACGTTGTGCTCACCATTTCCTTGTGATGGAAATATTCAACGTTTCTTCAAAGAAAACATTTGTGTAAGATGCATTCCTACTACATCACAGCCTTGTTCCAAACTGTTAGTAGACATAAGCTGTATGACTACTGAGAACTATGAGGGTGGTGATCTATTTTTTTTTATTAAAGAGAACCTCCTTCCCATCTATATGATCATAGGGTATCAAGTCTTTTCTTGATAGCCTGTTATTCTTCCTCTGAGTGCCACTGGGCTCTCAAATATGGGGCACTAGAGTTAAGGTGAAAGTCAGTCCCCACTCTCCACTCAGCTGTGGAGAATGTCCTGTCCATTGGCTAGATCTGGGTTGGGGTTCAGTGTTTACTGCATGTAATGTCCTTGGTTGGAGCCACTTACAGTAATTTGGCCACAGCTGTTAGTGTCTACGACCACTGTCTTCTTTCCTCATGAATTATTATAATTAGTATTATAGTGGATTTAGATAACCAGATGTACACATGAGAAACACTGGTCCACTCATACACTATTAGGTCAAATTCAGTTGCCCAGACAATTCCATTCATCATTCAAATATAAAAGAGAAATAGTTTGCTTAGGGAAAAAAAAGAATCCTCCCTGCCTTAGTGTTGGCAATCAAACTCAGGGATTTTCTCTCTCTCTCTCTCTCTCTCTCTCTCTCTCTCTCTCTCTCTCTCTCTCTCTCTCTTTCTCTCTCTCTCTCAATGATCTTATTGTTTTTTCGGTAATTTTTCATTGTAGTCTCTCTCTTTAAAGAGTGTCATCATATTTCATGCAGCTTTTGCTACTTTACATCCATTTGACATACATTTTATATTGATAATTTGAATGCATATAGATTAGGCATTGCTTTACACTAAGAACCAACACAATGCAGGTTATTTAATATTAACTTTGGAATTATCATATGTTTGGCATACCATTGAAAACAAGTGGACACATCTTATCTAAATATATTACATTCTTAGAATTGACACATTAGACTTTTCTCTGATATGTGTATTTTGGTTTGTCTGTATGCTGTTTTCTATTTGCAAGTTCTTTGTAATATAGTTTAAATTAAAAAAAAAAAAGAAGTGAAACTTTTCAAAATTCTCATTTTTCCCAAATTAGTTCATGGAAATAATTAGAAAGATTTCCAGTCTTAATATCTTGGTACCAATCTCATCTATAGTTAGCACTGGGCAAGAACTGGATACTGAAAAAGTATAAAATCATATGAGAGCTTACATGACAAAGCAGTTAGTCCAATATTATGTGCATCTGCAGTGCAGAACAATAGATGAGCATTAGATTGCAATTAGTGTCAAAACCTGAAGTTATTGCAACTTCAGTAGTTATTTGTTTGGGTAGTTCATGTAACTATGTCACAGACATCCATGGACAGCAATGAGAGAGATTCAATTCATTACACCTCAGAGATGTGCAAACTATGGGTCTTAAAAGCCAAGCTTCTTGCCCAGATTATTCTAGTATATCTTCTATATGGGCAGTTTGGCTGTAGAAGTTTTCTCTTAATAGTTATTCTAATATATAGCCAGAATATTTAAAAAAAGAGAGAGCACTGATATCTACTTAATTTTAGCTGAATTATTGTAGCTTGTATTGAATACATTCCAAGATTATCAATTTAGGTATTCTCTATATTCAAAACAAGGAAACATAAGGATGGTTATAAAAAGATAATTTTCTGAAGGAATGGTTTCACTGACATGCTGAAGTTTCTCTACAGTTTTTGTCATTCAATGTTTTTTCCTCTCATCAACACCTAGTCTGTGGATCACCTTTAGAATAAGTTAAACACTGACCTTTACACCACATTAAATTTAAAAATGCATGAAGTTGTCGTTACTTACAATTGTCACAAACTCAGCCATTCCCCGTTGAAACACAAGTCTTTATCACTCACCTGGCCCTCCCCAGAGCTCACACCTGTCCATAGACAGGCCTGCTTCCTACTTCCTGAAAGAAAATGAGGCCACTATATGGAAAGTCTTGAAGGTCTTCATCTAATTGTCTAGTTTACAGCAGCAAATTCCATGTTACTCTTCTTTATCCTGCCTCAGGGTAAACAATGTATCTTATGATTATGTCTTCAAGTACCTACAAAATGTGAGCTTACATATTAGCAACTGCCTATGGAATTTAATATTGTAACCTGGTTATTAAGATAATACACCAGCATTAGAGAGCAAAAGGTCTGTCCATATGCCTAGTGATTAATGGTATAGTAAAATAAATTCATAATTGTAGTGGCCCATGTATTTTTTGTTGTTATTGTTAATAAAATTAATTATCTTTTATTTGCTAGGTTACAGTTACACCAAGATATTTTATGGGTTTTTTTGTAGCTACAATGAAGGATATTGTTTCCCTCATTTCTTTGTCAGCCTGTTTGTCTTATTTACAAAGGAGGAGTGCTGGTTTTTAAATTGATCTTGTATCCAGAAACTTTGCTAAAGGGGTTTATCAGCTGTAAGAGTTCCCTGGTATTATCATAGGATTAACATGGTAAAAGTGCTCATCATACCAAAAGCCATCTACAGATTCAATGTAATTCCCATCAAAATTCCAATACAGTTCTTCATAGACCTTGAAAAAACAATTTTCAACTTCATTTGAAAACAAAAAACAAAAACAAAAAATCCCAAATAGCTAAGACAATCTTATAAGACAAATGATCTTCTGGACATATACCCATCCCTGAGCTCAAGCTGTACTGGAATCAAGCAGACAGGTGGATCAATGGAATTGAATTGAAGGTCCAGAAATGAATCAACACACCTATGGACACTTGATGTTTGACAAAGAAGCCAAAACCATACTGTGAACAAAAGAAAGCATCTTCAACAAATGGTGCTGGTCTAACTAGATGCTTAGATGTAGAAATATGTGAATAGATCCTTATTAATCACCCTAGACAAGATTAAAGTCCAAGTGGGTTAAGGATCTCAACATAAAACTAGACACCCTTAATCTGTTAGAAAAAAAAAAAAGTAGGAAAGAGCCTTGAGCTCCCTGGCACAGGAGTCAGTTTCTTGAATAGAACTCAATAACTCAGGGTCTAAGATCAACAATTAGTAAATGGGACTTCTTGAAACTGAAAAGCTTCTGGAAGGCAAAGGACACTGCCTACAGTTCAAAAGGACAGCCTATAGACTGGGAAAAGATCTTCACCAACCCTGACAGGGCTAATATAAAAAAATACAAAGAACTCAAGAAATTAAACACCACCGAACCAAGTAATCCAATTAAAAAAAATGGGATACAGAATTAAACAGAGAATTCTCAACACAGGATTATTCAATAGCAAAGAAAGACAAAGAAATGCACAATGTACCTGGTCATCAAGGAAATGCAAATCAAAAGGATTCTGAAATCCCATCTTACACCTAGAAGTGTGGTACACACCTTTAATCCCAGCACTTGAGAGGCACAGGCAGGCAGATCTCTGTAAGTTCGAGACCAGTCTGGTCTACAGAGCGAATTCCAGGATAGTCAAGGCTACACAGAGAAACTATGACTTGAAAAAAAGAAGAAGAAGAAGAAGAAGAAGAAGAAGAAGAAGAAGAAGAAGAAGAAGAAGAAGAAGAAGAAGAAGAGGAAGAGGAAGAAGAAACACAAACTGAAATGTCAGCACATGCTGGTGAGGATGTGGGGAGACGGGAACACTCCAAAATATTTGGTGGGAGGACAAACATGTCCAACCACTTTGGAAATCAACCCCGCACCTTCTCAGAATATTGGGATGAGTTCTACCTCAAGTCCAAACTATACCTCTCCTGGGCATATACGTGAAAGATGATCCTCTATAAAACAAAGACATTTGCTCAACTATGTTCATAGCAGCTTTACTCATAATAGCAAAACTCTGGAAATAACCTAGATGTTCCTCAAGAATAGATAAAGAAACTATGGTACATTTATACAATGGAATACTACCCAGCAATTAGAAGCAAGGAAATCATGAAATTTATAGGCAAATGGATGGAACTAGAAAAGATCGTCTTGTGTGAGGTATCCAAGACCCAGAAAGACAGGCATGGTATACTTATTTTCAGCATTTAAGATGACATTTTAACCTTAAAAACTCTGTACCAGAGTCGGGAGTCGTCTTATATGCCTGGTACTTACCAGTGGCTTTCTTCCCCTTGCTTCATATGTCCAGTGTGCATATAGTGGGTGTGCCAGGACTGATTCCTGACTCAGTGCCTGGAATATGAAGTAGGAAAGAGCAAGCTGCACACATCTTCCTGTACCTCAAGGAGGAGAACTCTGAGCCTGGATTGGCTCTCCACTAGAACCTGCCCATTTGACTTGGAGGGCTGCATGTCTTCCATGGTTGAGTGTGGAACTCACTCTAAAGAAGCAGTACAGGCTGGTACTACTGGCTTTTTGCAAGATTTAACAAAGTACCTGCCTGTCTGTGCCCTGTCTGCAAATAGACACATTTCCAGCCCCAGCCAATGATTTACACTCACCGCCCTCCCCCCCCCCAAAAAACAAACAAACACCCTACCCTCTTCCACAAGGTTAATATAGCTGGGAGAAAGGGCTGCATTACTGAAATAGCTGTTTTGGAGATGGCATTTCATGCCCTGTACCCTGACAATCAGGATCCTGCTGACTCACTTGCTGTAGGAACCAGGCCCGACTGGGCTGCCCGCCTGTCTTGCTCTTTCAGGTCCTGTTTCTAGCAGCTTCCATATCTGTGTTTATCTTGGTTAGCTAGTCATGTTTACTGATCTGAGAACGTGCCCTTCCCTTCCTAGAGATTTTTCCTCCTGTGTGCAATCACTTCTTGAGGGATTTCACCTGAGAGAAGGATTCCTGTTTTGCTGCCTATAAGAAGGCTCTTTGGAACTCTGAATGAGAAGAATAAACCACTGCCGTGGTTGCTGCTACGGCTGCTGCTCTCTTAGCACAAAGGATCCGCTGTGTTATTGTGTTTGTGTGTGCGCATGTGTGTGTGCATGAGTTAAATCCGCAGTTCCTTGCCGTCAACTCGGTACCGCGGTGATTCATTCCTTTGAGTCTAGCACCTGTATGAGAAGATGCTTGGACCCTCCAAATCAGAGAACTGATCCCAGGACTCCTGAACAAGAAAGGAAGCAGGGAAGCTTGTCCTGGAATTTTGGTGCATCTGTGATGAACAGTAATCATCTGTCCCTAAGTGTGGTTCAGAAAAAATATTGAGTATACCAACATCTTTAACATCTTTTTTTCCATTTCCATTTCTAGCAGTGAAGTGACAGTCTTCATCCTTAATAGTTACAGATATGCAAGGTTAATTAATAAGGTTATATCAAAATTTGGGCTACATTAATCGTTATTTCAAATACAAGTTAGACATAGAGGTCTGGCTAATCTACCAATTAAGGTTTATGTATTTATTGAAAGACTGCCATAACTCAGGCGTCTCATTTATGTGCATCATTTAAACAGTGAATTTTGAAGAAACAAAGAGCAAATAGTCATATTATTTTCCAGAACAGATTTAATGTTTGGAATTTGAATATAATAAATATTTTATTGGCTATCATAACTGGAAAATAAGTGACAGGTCATTATCCATTTCAATGGTCAAGAAACCTAATATAGTAATAATGACTTTTCCCAGCACAGTTGAGGCTTTAGTGTTCAAATGTGAGAAGAAAAAGTCCATAAAAATCATAATATTTATAAAAAATAAAGTCTTAACTATTGTAATTACACAAAAGAAAGGAAATTTCAGACTAGTCTAAGGTGTTACATAATATTTTCAGCTGAATAGATAACAAATGACAACATTTAGCATATAAAATAGCATGTAAAGTAGAGGCATGAGGAAACTTACATGAAATGACTGCTTCTGTTTTGTTTGTTTGTTTGTTTTGTGTTTACTTTTTCACTTCTCACTGATCTGAGATAAGACTAGTTATTTACCAGTTCTGTGTAGTTGATTGCTATTACTCATATCACTGAGATTACACAAGGAAGCAAGACCAATATGACCAGCATGTGGGAATCATAAAACAGCTGCATAATTACTGCTCATGGAAAGACTTCAGTAACAAAAATCCTTTTAGAGTTTCACTACGTGAATGTATGCATGCTAAGTGATAAACACCTAATGTTAAAAAGTACCGATAGTCACACAACATGAAATTTTACAACAATAAATAAAGTGTTCTTGGAGAAAATTCAAGGTACTCTTGGAAATGGCTCCTTCTGATATACAGAAAAGTATGCCAGAGAGTAAACAATCAAATGCAAATGCTTGTTTGAGACTCCTAGAAGGTGGAGTGCCATTGAAATCAACCTCTGCTTGTTCAAATGTATTTTTAAAAAGTGAAAAGAAAAAAACATGTTTAAAACCAATAAGCTGGATCTGCACAGCAGGTAAAAGCACTTGCTGCCACGCCTGACGAACTGAGTTAGATTACCAGGTCAATATGCTGGATAGAAAGTCAATTTCCATAAACTATCCTCTGATCTTCTTACGTGTGTAGAGCAGAGGCATATAACTAATTAATTGTCTCTATATATTAATTAATTAACTGTCAAGCTTGTTAAAAACACAACAGACTATTAAATACTTAGAAAAAAACTTGTTAGACACAGTTGTGCATGAACACCATACACAAAAATAGATAGAACAATAAAACATATATAGTTTTTCATCCTGTCTCTTTTATTTGACAGAACACATTCGGAAAAAAATGCCAATTTTTTCTGTAGTCCCTTTAAGGGGACAAGAAAATTTGTTTAGAGAATATTATCAATAAGATTTACTTCACTTGACTAGCAGTCTTTAGAATCTAGGTTTGATCCACAGAATTAGAAACTAAATTGTAATTCAGTATTATTAATGGTTAAATAGTTTAAAATGTTATTTGTAGCATTTTAAGGAATATATACTAATGATAGGAAGTAAGACATCGAAAAATTTTTGTAACTACAAGATAATTTATTTGATCATATTTTGACAAATCTAATGAAATAAATCGCTTCTAAGAATTTCAAACCAGAAAAGATATAAGGAAGCAATCATAACAAAAGAAAAATAAAAGAAGCAATATCTTTAGGTTAATGATATAGCTCAGAACTCAGCTGGTAAAAGTGCTTGTTGTGTAAGCCTAATGCCAAGAGCTTATATAAAAAGGATAGGATGATGGTACCCATTTGTCTTCTTGGTAGTGTCTTACATCAACATTAGAGGCAAAGGCAACAGAACAATCTGCAAGCACAATCTGCAAGCTCTTGAATCTGCTAGCCTGAAAATTACAGCATAGCAAAAACAAGAGAGATCCTTTCTCAGAAAGGCAGAAGGAGAGAACAGGGAAGGCATCATATGACCACCTGCCCTCACACAAACATCACACACTAAAAATAAATTGAGTGAAACAATAAGTTTTTAAGAGATAATAAGTTTCAAAAATGTGTAACAATTGTTAATTTAAAATTCAAATAATTTGGATTTTTAATTTTTAAATAAGATTTTAATGTATTTATTTTATTTTACATATAAACTTATATTATTACATATATATAATAAACTACTCATGCGAAGAAGAACCACAAAACAATCAAAATTTTTATATATGGTACATTCATAGTGTTTTGTCTATATGTATTTGGCAGCTTTGAAGAAAACATCATCCCTATCTTGTAAGTCTAAAATTCTGAGTGTAAATCAGTATCTATCATATCTCATCATTATCAACTTAAAATATCTATCTAGAATAATTTGTTTTTTAATATTTTCTTTTTAATGTATTTTATTGACATTTCATATATTTTTTCCACTTCATATCTTCTTTTAACTCCCACTCACCCAGCAAGACTTTACTTCTCTTTATCAAAGTCTTCCTATCATTCATATCATTTATGTTTTGTTTTATGATTAATTTTGTTTAATCATGTTCATTGGTTTGGTCATGAGTTTGCAATTGGAAATTTGAGCTTTGTGGGTTCAACATAGGAATAGTACTGAAGACAAGGATTCTCTCATTCTTAGAATGTAGAATTAACAAAAGGTTCAGCTTGGAACCTTAAGATCTTCTATAATGGGATGGTGACATGATCACTCTTTTATATGCATAAATCATGAAAACCTGACAATTGTGATTTCCAGACTGCAGACACTGCCATTCCCAGATTTGACATTCCACACCCCTTTCCAGATCTTCTTTCCTCCTTGCTCCTAAGGCATAGAGGGGATAATATAAACACCTTGGTTTGCTGAGTATTCAACAACCACTATTTCTCAGCATTTTGTGCAGCTGTGTTTTTGTACTTACAACCACTACCTAGAAACCTACAAGAACAACATCATGATGGGTAGATCAGGGCCCAGGGGCTCTGCTTCCATCAAACCCCTACTCTGATCTACCCAGTGGACAGGACATTCTCCACAGCTATGTGGAGAGTGGGGACTGACTTTGACATGATCTCTGGTATTCCATATTTGACCACTTCCCTTTGGTGGGGAGGCCTGGTGGCATTCAAAGAAAGAATAAGCAGGCTACCAAGATGAAACTTGATAGCCTATGACCATATAGTGGGGGAGGAGGTCCCCCTCAGTAATAGACCTAAGGGAGGGGAATAGGGTGAAAGCGGGAGGGAGGGTGAAATGGGAGGATACAAGTGATGGGATAACAATTGAGTTGTAATCTAAATAAATTAATAAATTTTAAAAAATAAAAAAGCAAAAGTGTGGCTTCTCTTATTAATATTGAAAGTAACATTAGTCTATAAAAATGTCAATATTTTGAAGCCCTTGTTTTCCTTACTATGTCACATTAACCGAACAATATTAATATCTCTCCTACTGGGCTTATCAATTTCCACAGCCCTGTGGGTGGGGGAGGGGTGGGTGTGCCTACCTGGGAAGGAAGGAGAGCACCAGGAATGGTTTCCTTCCTGGAGAATCAGCCCCAAACCCAAGTTTATAGTGGTTTCCCTAATAATAGGCAGCCCCGTATTGCATAAATGGACATACCTTGCCTGGGAGGCTGGAATTGACATTCACAGGGTTCAAAGCAGGGTAACACTATTGATGCCTTTTCTCCCTTGACAGCCTGCACAGCATCTTCTAGAAATATGAAAGGTTCCCTGCAGGGAAGACTATTCTAGCCCAGTCACACTTGAAACTCTAACCTTCAGGGGAATTTGCTGCAAACAAAATTTGTAAGAATAAAGATTATCATAGTGTGTACAAAATTTAGGATCATTTTTTAAATTACATAGCAAAGATTAATTAATATTCTACTAAACTCAATAGTAATAATCTACATAGTTCTGTCTCTGCCCTCATCTATATTTCTATTTTGCATTTCAACGGCCTAAATGTCATTATGTAGAAAAATACCCACAATAAATATTTTATGATGCAACATTGGAATTGTGTGGATATCAGCAAAAAGCAAGAATTACAAAAATGTTGGGTAATAGTAATAACATAAAGCATCTAGGGCGAAAAGAAATATATAAGACACTCCTTGGCTGATGTGTAGAAAATCACAAGAAAGAAATCAGCATTCCTTCTTGTACTCCAATATTATTTTATGAGAATACAAATCTTTGCTTAAAATAAAAAAAAAAAACACTCCATTTGTCTTCTATCCATAACACATGGAAAGTGCTGAAATGGAAATTAACCTGTGCGATGTATTTGAACTCTTTTGCAAACAGGAAAAATGGAAAGAAAACATATTCAGAATTTAACTTGATTAAATATTTAGCTCAGTCCTGAGGCTTATCATATTTAACACAATATAAGTGTGTTAAGGATATAACAAGGGTATGAAATGTACTTAATTTGAATGCTGCAGAGTCTCAGCTAAACTTTATTTGGCAAGTGATTTTTTTGTACCTGTAACAATTAAGAGTCTGATATACAATACTGTAATAATGTGTTAATAATTCACACTTGTCCAGAAAAGAGAAATTAATTCAAATGAGCAAAACAGTTCATTTCTCCGTTGTTTGTCAGTCTGAAAGCTCCTGTAGCCTTTTTTTAAATTTCCACAGAGACATGAACATAATTTATACTCAATTACAAATTTTATTTTGATTATGGGTATTTTGCTCTTACAATTTGAAATATTTCTTCTTGTACTTCTACATGAAATAAATTGTGTAAACCTAGAGGAAAATTTTAGGTTGGGCTTCACTTCTTCAAATCTGTACTGATCTTTAGAAAGAAAATAGAAACTGTTCAAGATTCAGAGATCTGCAACAGCATTTTAATAAAAGAAAATATAAAGACAACTGATACACTGGGTTTCAAAAAATAGGATGAGTATCTCTATATCACAGGCAGAAAAGTGAATGAGAGCCTCAAGAACTCTTTTTCAATGAATTTTTTGACAATTCTAGCTTAGGAAGAGGTTTCCAAAATCACTGATTTGTTAAACTAACTAACACAAGCAACATAAATTTTCACAGTAGCATTGCAGGGGAAAGGAAATTTGTATTACCTACACAGGAAATGAGAGGTCTTGAAGCCAGAACTTACAAGAGAAGAGACTATTTTATGAATGCAAGAGTTCTCTTTTGCCTGTTCCAATTTGTGAGACATCACAGACCTCCACTGTAATCCCTAAGCAGATACCAGTGCTTTCTCTTTATACATTTCTCTATATTCATTATATTGTATGATAACAACGGGTAGTGTTTTCAGGAGAACTCAACACCTACCCATAAAACTTTAGACTCACAAGATGTGCAGGGGTAAAGATGGATCAGAAATTGAGGTTTTGGCCAACCAATGACCAGCGTAGCTAGAGGCCTATGCCATTAAAGAGAGCCCACCCCTCACAATATTAATGATATTCTGCTGTATTTCCAAATAGGCATTGAACATAACTGTCATCTCTAAGACTTCACTCAACAACTGATGGAAACAGAGGCAGAAACCCACAGGCAAACATTAGGCAGAGCTTGCCGAATTCTGTGGATGAGGAGGAGCCCAGAGAGACTGAACCACTAAACAGAAAGCAGACTTAGGATGGTCCCAGGCCCTCTGCACATATGTAAACAGTAATGCCGCTTGGTCTTCATGTGGGACCACTTACAGCAGAAACAGGAGCAATGGCTATGTCTGACTCTCTTGTCTGCCTGGGGATCCCTTTTCCCTAAATAGGCTGCCTTGCCTACCCATAACAGGAGTAGTATTATAACACTTTGTTGTGGTAAGACATGTTGATATCCATGGGAGGCCTCTCTTTTTCTGAGCTTTTCTGACGACAAAAGGAGGACAGGAAGATGGTGTGGAGGTGAGGTGAGGGAGGGCCTGGGAGGAGAGGACAAAGGGGAAACTTCAACTGGGATGTAAAATACATAAATTAATTAAATAAAAAGACAAGAAATGGTTGCTGTGACATGGATAAAAGGTAAATGTGTTCTGTTTAATAACTTAGGCATCAGGAAGCCTATTCACCAACAGCACATAAACACTTAGATTTACAATTATACTTGTTAAAGGACAAAAGCTGTCAACCCTGTGGTTCATGCCATTCTTACCAAGCACTGAAAAAGTCTCCTTTCTTAATTAACAGATAAACATATTGCTTCTGTGAACTGAGGATCATAGGAGATAACCCGTAAGTGAAATCTTCCTGTCACCAATAGCAGTAGGCATAATTATTGACACCATCAGGCAGAACTCATGTAAATTAACCAGTCAGTGCCTAATTTTAAAAACATATTTTATAACAAGTACTTGTAAATAAGATCAATAAGATATGTTGTGTAAACAATCAATAAGATATGTTTGGGGGTTATTCTAGCTCAAATTAATACAAGTTGATTTCAGTAACTTTGTTCTATGTAAAAACAGATAACAGATATGAGAAATCTCTTTTATGTTGGAAAGACAGCACTTGAGTCTCTACTTGTGACTATTAGTACACTACCCTCGAGATTTTCAGTTGTTTAAGGTAATAAATTCTTTTATTTGGCTTGAAAAAATATTGCTTCCATGTATGTATGACCATGGTATTAATCTTGAGCAGGTACTTTGATCGTCGCACCTACTCTTATTTTAATTCCAGACACACGTTCTAAGAAGTTTGAGAAAATATTTGCGGTGATCTAGATGCATTCTATTCTGCTTAATCCTCTGGGCACTTCAGCTTAGTGAACTTTTGTCTAGCTCCTGCTACTGTATGTCTGCTCAAGTCCTAGATGTAACTGCAGCTGAGAATCAGAGGGAAATTGTTTTGTCTCAGTCTGTAGGGGCAAAGAAGTTAACAGTAATATTTCCCAGCTTTGTTTGGACTACTTCTGTGTGAGACTATGGATGGAGGACTCAGTGACTACTGTCATAATTTCATATATACAAAGCTAGTACTAGTCTCATATCCAATGCTTAGGCAAACACGTCCAAAATTGAGGCAACAATAAACATCATAATTACTACTGCCAACAAACCACAGAGGGCCCAGGCCTAGATTGTCCCTTGACTATCTGTTAAGATTTCATGGTGGTTGAAGAATTATTGTGATTCTTGCCTCTGTATCCACAGGTGATACATGTGGAAAGTGATGCATGATTGAACAGGAGTGCTAAACACTTTACAATCAAAGACTAGCTACTTTCTAGTGTCAATAAAAGCAACAGATTCAGTAGCAATTGTAGCTGGAAAACATGATAACTTATGAGGGACTTTCATTTTTAATATATGAATGACTGGAGAGAGTTCTACACATCATCTCTTAGCTATGTCACACTTTACCAAATTTCGAAAGAAAACCCACTTTGTTTGACTTGACCACAGACAAGTTATTTTTGTCCCCTCAACTCTCCTGTAGTAAGCATATTGTCCATTAGATACAGGGGGAAATATATAAAAATTATATTATTCTCTGTAAAGAATAGAATCAATAATGCATTACAAAGCCATATACACACCAAGCAATGAAAAATACTTAGCAATAAGGCCATCCAGCAAAAGTTATAGAGCTACCTGATGATTCTAATCTATAAGTTGCATTGTAGATTTTTTTTTAAAAAGGAAAAACAAAGAAAGAAAAAGAAAAAACAATACTGTGACACTTGCAAACACTTTAACTCCTTGGTGGAGGATTTTATGGAATTTCTTTTTTTTTCTTTATTAATTTATTCTTGTTACATCTCAATGGTTATCCCATCCCTTGTATCCTCCCTTTCTTCCCTCACTCCCATTTTCCCCTTATTCCCCTCCCCTATGACTGTTCCTGAGGGAGATTACCTCCCCCTGTATATGCTCATAGGGTATCAAGTCTCTTCTTGGTAACCTGCTGTCCTTCCTCTGAGTGCCACCAGGTCTCCCCCTCCAGGGGACATGGTCAAAGTTGAGGCACCAGAGTATGTGAGAAAGTAATATCCCACTCTCCACTCTACTGTGGAGAGTGTTCTGTCCATTGTCTAGATCTGGGTAGGGGTTTAAGGTTTACCGCCTGTATTGTCCTTGGCTGGTGCCTTAGTTTGAGCGGGACCCCTGTGCCCAAATCTGCCTATCATAATGTTCTACTTGTAGGCGTCTAGGACCCTCTGGATCCTTCTACTTTGCCATTCTCCCATGATTCTCTCATCTAGAGTCCCACTAGAATGTCCTCCCCTCTGTCTCAGTTTCCTGGTAAGTGAAGGCTTTCGTGGGACATGCCCCTTGGGCTAATATGCAGATATAAGTGAGTATATACCATGAGTCTTTCTGCTTCTGGGTTAACTCACTCATTATGATCATTTCTAGGAATTTCAAATGGAAAAAATATCCTGTTTAGTAATTCAGCAGTGGTTCTTAATACACTCAGTGAATTACAAGAGAAAGCAGATAAGCACATACATAAAATTAGGATGATTATGTGGGAAATATATGGGAAATTCGTTAAAGAAGAGATATTTGGAAAGGAACTCAAACTAAACAAGCTTCTTTTAAATGAAGAACTCAAATAAAGAGATCAATACATAAAATAAAAAAATTTGTCTAAAAGCTTCAGTAGCAGACTAATTCAAGAAATAAGAGAAGACCACAGCAATTGGTTATACAATACCAAACCATCCTGAAAAGGTACATTTAAGTAATATTATTCAGCTTGGACATGTTATACTTATGAATGTTTATGTATAAAAATATACATTTACATTTGTATATGTAACACAACTTTAAAAATAGACTTTGTGATGGAAACAGAGCAAGGAAACGTATATATTAAGGTTTAGGGAAAAATTATGTCCATGTTATATGTCAAAATTAAAGAAAAAAATGAAAAGAAAATAAATAAATATGTTCTGGTTTGTTTGTCTGTAACATGGATAAACACCATTACCACCACTTGGGGTGTAAATGGTTCATTTCACTTACAGAGCAGAGCCTATCATCCAGTGAAGATAGAGGGGGTTAAGCATGAAACTTTAGGAAGGAGGAGAGACCTGAAGTAGAGACCACAGGTGAGAAATGCTTATGGGCCTGGTTCCAAGGCTCATTTTCCTTTCTTATAAGGCCTGATCATTTCCATGGATGTTCAAGTTGGCAAGAAAGATTACCTATCACAAGGAGTTTTATTATACCAAATTCAGAAAGGTAAAAGATTACAAGGAAATAAGACCATTGTTACAATAAAAATTACCCATTAGATGACATATCCATAAAGGATGAGTAAGGCAGGAATCCTTATGTATGAAAATTAACACATAATAATCTAATCTTGGGTAAGCCATAAATATTCACAAAGAAAAAGCTTTAGAATGTTAGATAGGAATTGTCAGAAAATATCTTGATCAGAAACTATTGCAGTCAAATATTCAAGAATACAGAACAAAGGAAGAATTTGTAATCTTCAGGGAAAATAGATCTGCAAGTAAAGTTTAAGGGCATTCTGAATTTGCAAACATCGGCTTTCGTATTGTATGGGAGAAAATTAATATTGTATTTCAAGTCCTTAATGAAGGAAACAAATGCCCATCAGGCTATCCTTCAGAGAAGAAAAAAGATGAGTAGGCACTGGTGGGATTCATAATTTCTAGGTCAGTCTTATTAAAACAATAAAATAAATATGTATATATAAGTGAAACAAAAATAACTATATCACAATATATGGTGGCAGAATAAGTTCCAGTAGAAGAGTAGAAACCCTAGTATGTATAGAAAGAAAGAGCCTTTTCAATAAAATAATCCATCACACTATATAATGGCTGAAAGATGAAACGAGCTAAGTTTACTCCAAACACTGAAAAAGGACAAAATGAAAAGTATAAATCTGGAGAAACTGCATGTAATAATGTTAATTTATCAATTCAAATAATGTATTTCTTCTGGCTACAGTGGAATGATCCTACAAATGACAAATCAAAGAAATTTAGAAATATAAAATTGCACACAGAACGAACAAACATTTGATCAAACAGGGAGTCTTCAAGGAATTCAGGAGAAAAATTTGGACAGTTAAGAAAAGGATGGAAGTATAAATACAGTAGAGCAGAACCTGTGAAAGACAGCAGAATCATTGCTAACAAGGAGGTTCATCAAAATGAGTATCTGCATGGGTAAATGAGGTATTGTCTAATAAGCAGCCTGATGATGCATCTTGAGGAATTAAAAAGGAAAGGACACATCAAAATGCAAATTAGTATAGAAAAATATGAGTAATGCATGGTAAATTCAGACTCTGAAATACAGTAAAAAATTAATTTTTAAAAAGTGTTGTTTCTTTGAAAAGTTAAATCCAATAAAAAGCTATTAGCTGGACCAATCAAAAATGGTGATTGTGACTTTTGATTATACTAATGATGAGGGTGACTGTTATTGAGAGTACTAAAAAATGATGCAATTATAGGTAAACATGAATATATCACAGCAGAAAAATATTTGTGGTTATTAAAGTGGAAAACAGTAGCAGAAATAGGTAGGGTCCTGGGCACATACAATGTACAAAACCTGGATGGATCAAATAAAGATAAGCGGACTGAGGAATGCATAAATGCACAAGAATAACACAAGGACTGAAAGACTTTGTTACCGAGTTTTACCACACTTTGAAATAACTGACACTGATATGTCTATAATTTCAAGTCCATGAGCGATTATAAATATAGGTACATATTAACAAACTTTTTTAGAAGAAAAATTGAAATAGAAAGGATAAACCTAAATTCATTTTATAAGGGCAACATTAGCACATTAGCATGTTTTCCAAAGATGACTGTAACACATCATCACCAATACAAAGCTTCAAAATATGGACCAAATTCCCAGATAGTCAAATACACAAAAATACTCAGCAAAATATCTGGCAAGTAAAAAATAAACATATCTTTAAAAGTGACCATCTTTCTGTGAATTAATTTGCTCCACTATGAAAGTTATTTTTTAAAAATTGGAGGAAACTCCTTAACACATATGATGTTTACAGGGAGGTGTTGCAATAGGACTGGATGTATACTGAGGTGAGAAATGTTTTCTCCTAAAAGGCACATCCTTACATTCAAGTTAATTCTGAATATCTTCCAGAAGTCTCTAAAACATTATGTCTCTACATACCAAATAAAAATGGTTTGGACTGATGGACAATAATTTGAGATATTCTAAGTTGTCTTGAAGAAACAGAGACCTGTTGAGCTTCCAGAAAAATCCTCAGCTAACTGAAATACTAGGACACTCTTCGACTTGTTTGGTTGTCTGCAGGTTATGCACTATACTCCATGTCCCCATTACTGTGACCTGTCTCCTATGCTAGGATAAGCTTTAGTGATGCAGCTGTCTTTCAGTAATATTTGCTTCAGTAAGTATTCACTCACATTCATTTAAGTAACATCTGTAAAACTCATTGGTTCACCAAATTGCTCTTTTGGTGCAAATTTCCTTGTTTTGCTCTACCATTGGACACCTGTCTGGGGTGAGTCAATGCTAATTCACATCTCTCAAAGAATATTATTACACACCAATGTCACAACATAATTGGTGTCATTTTTATAAATTAAGCTGTAGATAAATAGCAAAAGTCAATACAAAATAATATATCTTTTATGAAGCACTGTTGGGTAAAACATATAATATACCTGGTGTTGTGGCAAACATCATTAATTGCACCACTCAGGAGGAAGAGACAGCTCAGTTCTTAACTCAAGGCTAGCCTGGTCTACAGAGTGAGTTCTAGGACATCCAAGGCTATGCTGGTAAACTATATCAAAAACAAAACAACAAAACAAAACAGAAGCATAATCTTCACAACAGAAATAGAAAATTAGAATTCAATAATCACTTCAAAATGACTTCTGCAAATAAATTGCAAATACAATGATTAACTAATGTAATAAAGGGTACAAGAAACAAACTCACAGCAACTATCATGCTATCAAATGATCCCTCTACCTCATCCTTGTTTACTTAGACGAAGGAAAGCAGATCATAATGCCTGAAAGATGGCTAAATACGTTTGTTGTATTTTCTTATAAAAGCTAAGCTATAGCTTTAGCCTAGATGTCCATTCATGGCTAAATTATTAAATTAAATGACACATACACAATTGTTCAACTTCACTCATTGTTACTCTGATAAACTTGGGTGGTGAAAGTGTTTATTTGGCTCACTTGTTGTTCGAGGGGCCAAGGCATGAATTCAAGTGAAAAGCAGGAAGGTAGAAAGTGAAGCAGAAACCACAGAGTTACACTGCATACTTGTTTGCTTTCCATAAATGGCTTGACTTATTAAACAGCTCCAGAGTAGGATAATTCTGCCCCAATTACCAATCATGACAACATCTCAGAGACAAGCACACAGACCAAGAATGGAAATAATTCCTCTTTTAACTTATCCCCTTCCCAGGCATCTCTAGTCTGTAAGTCAAGTTGACAAAAACTACAGAATACTGAAGTGTTATTTTGATATAAAGAAATGCCACTTGTATCAAAATGGATAGAACTAAATAACATCAAATTGTATGAAAAAAACAGACATAGAAAGACACCCGTCTTGTATTTCTTTCCATGTGTGGAGTGAAAATAAAAGCCAATCTTAATCTAGAGTTTCAGTGTAACTTATCTGACATATTTAGGAGACACAATGTCATAGCAATCTTCCTCTTCCTCCAGCTCTTACAACCTTTCCCCAACTTCTGCTATCAATCCTCAGCTTTAGGTACAAGTAGAAATTGAATCCTGTTCCAAATGCTGGGAAGACTGTCAGGAGTGAAAAAGGAATACATATTGTCTCTGGATATGGAAATATAACAATGAATAACACACATATGTGCAATCAATATGTGTAAAAATAAATGTAAATCTATGCTTAATACTTGAGTCATGAGGAATAAGGTCACTTGAATTAAGGAAACTATAATTAATATCTAAATCTAGTATCTTAAGCTAGTATTAAATGTCAGAACAGTAGATCTATGAATGGCTTCAAAAACATTCAGTTTAGTTTAATAACAACAACAACAACAATAATAATAATAATAATAATAATAATAATAATAATAATTTAGTTTATATATATATGGATGTTTTCAATGCATAGAATTTTGAGTACCACATATATTGTGATACTTACAGAAGATAGTCAAGGACATGGAATCCCCTGGAACTGGAGTAACAGAAAATTGTAAACCACAATGTGTGTGCTGATGATAGCAGTAAGATCTTATGAGATAGCAGCCACTGCTCTTAACTGCTGAGCCATCTCTCTGCCTCTTTTTTAATTTTGAAATAAATATTACCAAAGGGTTAAATGACTTCACTTATTGCACACTGAGGAATGGTAATTTTTCTCTTTTCCTGACTAGGATAATTTGGTTGAGTTGTTGAGCAGGAAAAATTTAAATCTACAGGAAGTTTAGAGGTCTTCATCTTTTCAGCTTTTAATAGTAAAAAATTAGATCAAAGATATTCATATCAACACTGCTCCTGTTTGTAGTTTTATGCATCTATTATATATATAATGTTATATGCTATATAATATATGATACATAATTGAAAGAAAATAATTTGTAGAGATATAAAAAGGTGTGTGTATAACTAGGTCATGTTGACTTGAAATATGGCTAACAAATTTATACATTTTAGATTTTATAATAATTTTATATTATATTATAGAATAGTTGCAGTAGCAGTATTTCAGCCTAGTGAACTATTCCTTGCTTACTTATATTATCCCATGCAAATTATACAAAATCCTACGAAAGTAAAGCACTATCTATCATTTTATGATCCAAGTTAATGCTAGTTTAGACTTCGAAATTGTTTGAAAGGCGTGTAACTTAGAAGAGTTGCATCATATAGCAGGCTTTATCAAGCCTAAAACATAATGAGGAAAATATTCTTGTCTTGGAAGGGAACATTTATTATATATTTTAAGTTATAATAGGATACACATACACACACACATACACACACACACACACACACACACACACACACACATATATATATTTAAGAGGCAAAGTACCTTGATTTTATGGAAATAGTGAATTTTTATTATTATGTTTCAGGTAAAAAATTTGATAGTTACTTTCAATTTTAAAGGAATATTTCAGAATGATACAATTTACTTTACCCCATAACAAGCAGCTTCATAGCATTAAAACTCAACATTTATAGCTATGAGGAAGTGATAATAGCAATGGTACAAAGCTGAAAGAAAGCCATATGTAAGTGAACAGAAACACATTGTTATAAACAAAATAAACATCCACAAACAAAAGATATTGATATTACTTTCTGGAAGTTTATTAACTCCATCATTCTGTATTACTATCCTTGTAACATCAACAAGGTCAGGAGGTCCTGTGCAAAACATGTTTTCTGAAACTTCCATTTATAAGAACACTGCTTGTTAATTATATTTATGTCACTTCAATAATCTAGAATAATCTAGTATAATCTAGAATACTGCAATAGGTCAAAATATGACACAGGTTTGATTCATTTTCAACATTAACATTTATGTTCTATTTTGCATTCTGTTGCTGCAATACCATCAAGGTTATAAGCAACATCAGGAAAAAAAACAATTTATTTCAAGTTATCATCCATCACTGAAGAAAACCAAGGAAGGAACTTAAGCTAGGAACTTAGATTCAGGAAAAAAACAAACCATGAAAGAACAATGATTTCAACCTTGCCCTTTGTATGTGCTCAGCTACTTTTCTTATAAATCCCACACCGCTATCAACTATAAGTTAAGCCCTTCCATATCAAACATTTAATTAAAAATAAAAAATCTCAAGGTCAATCTGATGGGAAAAAAATTGTCACGTGAGGTTCCAGCTACCCAGATGACACTAGTTTATGTAAAATTCATAAGAATTAAAAAGCACAAACTATTTTTCAAGTTGTTGACATTGCCACATTCTAAGGTCATATTTTGCAGGCTAGTTTTCTGCCCATACCTAAATATTCACAACTTTTTTCATGAGAAGTTGACAAGCTGTAAATATTCTAAATATTTCCCCCCGAACAAATATAGCCAATACATTTCGAAAATGTTTAACGTGGAGCCATTAGATACATTCAATGGAGTTAAATATTGTCCTAAACATAGTTTTTTTTTTCTCATTCTAAATATCAATCTTTTTCTTTATTTTCTGAAAGTTTTCATATTTGTTTTATTGCTACACATTTATTTCTGTTAGGGGACAGGAAATTACCTAAATCCTCCCTGGAGAGATATGAATGTCCACTAAGCATCATTACCTCTTCTACATCTGTAGATCAGTGCCTAGCACAATCATAATCAAACAGGGTACATCCAGCAACTGATCCACGGCCAATTACTTGGCAGAGCTTGGGAACACTGCAGAAGAGTGGGAGAAATGATTGTAGGGTCAAGGACATGAGGAGAACAAGGCCCACAGAATCAATTAAGCCGACCTCATGGGGGCTGAAGTGACAATCAGAGAGCCTGCATGGGCCTGAGCTAGGTCCTCTGCATATGTGTTATGGTTGATTAGCTTGATATTCTGGTGGGATTTCTAACTGTGGGCATAGAAGTTACCCTTGATCCCTCTGCCTGTTCTCAGGAAACTTTTACATCTACTCTGTTGCCTTGCCTGGTCTTGATATGAGGATTAGTGCCTAGTCTTATAGTAACTTGTTATGCAGAGTTGGGTTGATACCCCTGGATGCATGCTCCTTTCTGAAGGTAAGCAGGAGAGTATCCAGGAGAGGAAAAGGGAAGAAACTGGAAGGAATGGAGAAAGGGGAAGCTGCAGTTGGGGTATATTGTATGAGAGAAGACTAAACTTTAAAATATAAATAAACTTTTAGATTAATAAATTAAGGATCCAGTACAGCCCATATCCCTGTATTTACTTAGACACCTCACTGCAACACACTAGGCATCAGACTGGGTATTTATGTAAGGAAAAAAAATAATAATTCACTAGCTTTTCTCCAGAATCTGATGCTTATTTTAAGAACAAAAATGAATAAATCCAAACATAACAAACTTCTAAAGCTTTTTTCAGATGACAAATAATTCTGATTGTCTGTAGCCTAGATTAAATGCAGAAAGGTCTAGAGGATGAAAGGCTTTGAACTAAATTTACAGGTTGTTTGTGAATTTTGTTTAGTGGAATTTAAAGGACTGGTGTATGCCTTCTGCCACCTTTAGTGTGTTTTCAAACTATTTATTGAGAAAAATTCTCAGTCAGGAATATTTTAAAGTTATGAGAAACATGAAAATATATTCATCACTGATTTATTGAAATCAGAACATGAAAATTGGCACCAGAAACTTAAGGAAGAATCAGCAATGTTAAATATGGGCACATGAACAACAGTAAATTGATTTAATGTTTGTTTGTATGTATGTATGTATACATATATGTATCACAAGTTTGTGAAAATAATAATTAAATAATAACTCATGGTTTGTACATGAGTAGGGAGGAAGGAAAGGAGTTTGACTGGGAAGAGAAAAGGGCAGAAAGAATGTCAATGCATTACTCATGTGTGCAATGTAAGTACATTACACATATATTCAATTCTCAATTTTGATGAAAATTCAGAACATTAAATAATTGTAAAGAGAATTGTTTGATTAAGGAAAAATAAGATGCTTTAGATTTACAGAAGTAAATATTTAGGTATGTGGTTAGAGATAACAAAAACAGCAATTCTGTGATAGTAAAGTGAATACAAAAGCCGTTTAACTTGATTGGGTATCTTAATTCAGCCACTTAGTGTTGTAGGTCCCTTGGGGATGTCAGCTCAACTCCCCAGTTATTCTGCAGCTTACTTAGCAAATGTAGCAAGATAATTGTCACTCTGCTCAGGGACCATAATCTTGTGTGACATGGGGTGTCAACAAAGTGTTCAATTGTTTGGCTTGTGTGTCCTATTGTCTGACTATGATTTTAACTTTAATAATTATCATTATAATAAAGCAATAAAATAACTATTGTAGTTGCTATATCCAGTACCCAACTTATTAAAGTGATACATTTAAAGAACTAGGTGAAGTTTTCATGAAAGTATGTATTTTTTAATACACAATAATAAATTACACCTCTATGTCCTTAGGTCATCCTTCAGTAATCAAAAGATGTATGTTCACAGAATAAGATTTGGTTCACCTTTAGTCTTCTATTCAAAAAATAACAAGAAGAAGAAGAAGAAGAAGAAAAAGAAGAAGAAGAAGAAGAAGAAGAAGAAGAAGAAGAAGAAGAAAAAGAAGAAGAAGAAGAAGAAGAAGAAGAAGAAGAAGAAGAAGAAAAAGAAGAAGAAGAAGGGGGAGGAGGAGGAAGAGAAACATGATAACTAGAAAAATATTAAAAGACTATTTTTTTTTATTTTGGGGAACATATTATGGAAGTTAATTGACAACAGCCCTGTTTGTGTTACTCTGTTTTCCCTATGAATTATTTATTTTAATATTTTCAGGCTGAGTTGGATAGTAAAGACAGAGAACATACTGAAGACAGGTAGGTATTGTGCAGCAAGTTTGACCCTGTTGAGGTCATCTTCCAAATTTGTTCACAAAACTGACTGCCTCAGTGTCACCTCATAAATTCATGAATGAATGCTGATCAAGTGTAAGTTCTAGTTGGGCTATGGATTTTTAAAATGAAAACATCAAATGTCAATAATTTACTTTTCATTATACTGCTGTACCATTCAAAAACTATTTTAAACCTATTTAGTTGAGGTCTCCACAAAACATTTCAGCAAAACAACTTTACAATTTACAGAAACTGGTTAAATAGTGCATTACTCATTGCAAATGAGCTATGATGGGATTGACAACATGTATATCAATTATGAACATCAGTGTAGAGAATTCTCAAAAGACAAAAATATACTAGCTATACAATTCATTTGAATATGCCCAAGTAACTCAACATCTGACTCTACAGATACTTGCTTAGCCATGTTCATTACTACTCTATTCACAATAAGTAGGAAATAGAAACAAATTAAATATTATTTAACTGATGAACGATTAACAAAATTGTGATGCATATACAACATAGGGTAATAAATGTACATCTGTACAATAAACTAAAATTATAAACCCTAGAGATAAATGATGAAATTTGAAAGGATTATATTGTATGATGTAGCCAACATCAAGAAGACAAATGTTCTCTCCATGGATACTCTTAGCTTCACATCTTCAGATGTGAGTATATATCCCAGAGTAAGTGCAGGAACAAAGAAAGTAAAAAATGGACCATTACTGTGGTAAAATTGTGTGTGTGTGTGTGGGAGGGGAATAAAAGTGGAAGAGAAAAGTATAAGTTACCTAATATAAGAAATGGGAAAAGGGAATAGCACTCTCAGTAAGGAGAGTAGAGGGATATAACTAAAAAAGAATGTGGCAGTAGGGTAGAGTGACAGTAAAAGTGTCCTACTATTTCATTAAAAAATCATATGACTAATTATTCATATAAAACCCCTTCAATCCATGTATTCTATGAATAAATATATATAAGGTATAGATGGAATTTTCTCATCTAGGATGAAAACTAGAAGCCAAAACCATTTAATAAAACATCAACACACAAGGTATGGAAACGACTCTTTTGAATTGAAGGAAAAGACATAATAATGATATCAGGCACTTCAGACACTGGGCACGAATGTCCATGAGTTATAACTGACCTTAATGCCAACTCTCTGAGGAATACCCTTCATAACACCAGTATTCTGCATGCAAGCCTTCTACGGAGGAATATTGTGAATAGTCCTACTTTGCTATGACTCCTGTAAAGCACAACTATCATTGTTTGATAACTCTAAGAGTGCAGTACAGATATACCCACTTTGTCATCAAATCAGTCTTTCCAATTAGACTTAAGACTCTTCTACAAGAAGAAATGAATGCCTAATCATGAAAAATTAGCCATCTACCAAGGACAAGTGAAGTCATGGATCTTGGAGGAGAACCTCCAAACACCACTTTCCTAAACCAGAATAATCTCTATCTATACTCTAAAATATTTCTCCTTATGTCCACAAATACGTATAGTCCTTTCCCTTCACCAAATAATCTTCTCTTTCCTAAAGACAGAGACCATTACAAAAACCACAACCAATAAAATATGAGCTGTGGAGCCCAGTGTCCAAGGATACATCTAAAAAACAAGTGTAGTCCCTAAGGATCGGGGAATATTGCAGAACAGGGAGCAGAGAGTCCTTAAAATCCAGATGATTAGAGAGTTTGTTGTGGGATTGTGTCTGAGGATAAGGTAAAAGTACTCATAAAGTCTTATCAACATGACTGCCTAAACATGAGCTGGAAAAGGATGACAGTGATTGACATGCTGACGCTGACCTGGTTGTGAAAAGCCTATGAGCCTCAATCCTACACAAACAACCATAGCAGTCAAAAAAATGCTGAGAGTGGGGGAAATACTCTTCCTAAGCAAAGGGAACACAAGTTAGTAATCCAACAGAAAATGATCAGCTATGTAAATATACATATGTAAAATGATATATACTGAGTAGTTGATACTTATGAATAAGTGTATATATACATGTTTATTTAAATATACATAACAGAAAAGAGGCCTTGAATATGAGATAGAGAAAGAAATTATTGATGATATCGTCTATAAGGACAAATGGTGTAATTATACTATACCATTAAGTATAAAACATAGACGGACTAAAGTTAGGTATTAAAAATGACTGTAGAGTCATAAAAGCAACTGTAGTCAGGAAGATACTGGATGAATAAAGAATCGAGTGAATTTGAGTCTAGGTTTAACTGTCCTTATTGTACTCACAGTTATCCATGTATGATCTATATGACTGTCTATCTACCTCTGGGGTCTACTCTCCTTTGTTATCAAAAATTGGTTTTCTGCAAAGAATGTGCCACACATTATACTAGAAATAGGCTAAGGATTTTTTGTATCCTACATCTCTATGCTTTTTGCTGTCACTCCACAGGCGTATTATCATATCTGTCTATGTGCAGCTTCTGTGTTCATATTCTATACTGATATGGTTCATTTTATGCAAGAATAGAAGAAGGGAATTTTGACCATCTCAATATCAGCCTTTAACATAGTTACATCAGGAGAACTAATACTTAATCCAGGCTTAGTATTCACTCACTGCCTACATCAGAGGAAGATAAAGTACAACATATTGCATATTTCTGAAGCATATCATCTGTTTTACTGATATTTATTCTTACTATTTTCTGAGTCAAACCAAGAAGTTATGACACATTTATCTCTTGAGTTCCTATGATGTTGCCAAGTCAAATAGCTACTATATTTTTAGAATAGAGAATGTGAACAAGTAACCAAAAAGGCAATCACTGAATCAGAGCTAATGGCATAGGAAAGATATGAAGATAACAACTGACCCCAGAAAATCACCATCACACTAGAGAAGATTAGAATTTGTTCTAATTACTCCATTACAAACTCACTAAAAGAGTTCTTGTTTTATTTTCATTGTTTACTTTAATTCATCTAGTTTCTTAAATCATTTGTCAAGTAGTTCAGAGATATTTCAGGCATGAGTGTTGTGTCACAGAAAGATGCCAGGCACCAAAGAGACGAGGAAGGGAAACAGGAAACCCTTGTTACAAAGTTTCCACCATTGTGATGTCCAATCTGAAGAATTTACCCCTACCACTGATAGCTCTAGATCAGTAGCTTTCAACCTTCCCAAATCTGTGACCATTTAGTACATTTTTTAATGTTGTGGTGACCCCACAGCCATAAAAATTATTTTTATTGACACTTCATAACTGTACTTTTGCTACTGCTATAAATTATAATATAAATATTTTTGGAGATAAAGACTTGCCAAAGGAATTACATCCCACAGATTGAGAATCTCTGCTGCAGATAGGAGACTGGAATGTTAGGATGCTGATCTATTTCTCGATGGGTTAATATAGGCCTATGTAGTTGTAGATATTAGAGCCATGCCAAGGAGGAAGCTAAGGTTTGTATTAGGTTACTTGTAATTAGAGAATATGATATGTGATTTAGAATCTAACAATGTTAAAACTCTGTCAAACATTGCATGTGACATCTAGACATTGTGTCTGACAAAATTGCTTATCATTTAGAAAGAATGCATGATTTGTGCTGCCCAAGAACAGCAGAAATGATTCTTTTCATTTATTAAATATTCCAAATAAGATGAAATATGTAGACACACAAAAGAGGAGATTTTTACTCAAAATATATTTCACATTTTATGTATTTCCACACTTTTTCTAATGAGGTACATGGTTTAATAGGCTATAATAAAGTATAGAATTGAAGGAATAAAATTCCTCATAATTAGTTATAGAAATTCATAAAATAAAGAGCCAAAGGTTAATATATTTTAGTAATCTTCAGCATGATTATATATAATCAGAATAATACTTTCAGCCAGAATTTCGTTACAAGTGCTACCAACATCAGTGTCTAAGTAGAATCAAAATAAAAAGTAAGATGTGTGATGCTGGAGTTTTGCTTGCATTGTTAGTGCATATTCAGTGACAGTTGGGCTTGGTTAAATTGTGATTATTACTGCTGCAGATAACAATCATATTGGCTGACTGAAAATTAAAATCGTATTTTAAGTGGCTACTACTGAACCATTGTAGAAACCATAACCTATTAAATGGCAGAGAACAAATAATGGTCATATACCTAGTTCCAACATCTGGAGCTCAGCTCCAATACTAAGGACTGAGCAAGATCACCAAAGGGGTGAAAGAAAGATTGTAAAACCAGAGGAATAGAACTGTGTGTGTGTGTGTGTGTGTGTGTGTGTGTGTGTGTGTGTGTGTGTGCACGCACACACACACACACACACACACACACACGGAGGACGGAGGTCAGGGAAGCTTCTCTGTGTTTCAACAGTATGGCTGTCTAAACATAGTCAAACAAAGACAACATGACAGTGGTTAATGTGGATGAGGAGACGAATATCTACTGGCAACTAGGAAATTTCCACACTTTTAACAGCTTGATATTATATCAATTTATTGGGAGTCTATCCTCTCCTTTTAATATCCTCTAGGAAGGAGCACCTCAGTTGTGCTTTTGGTAATACAGATCTCTCTTTATTTGTCTCATTTAATAAGCTTTCAGTGCTGGCAGAAAACAATCTGACTTGTTAACATATGAGTAACTAACCCAAGATTTACATACATGCTCATCTCCCTCTCACTTTGACAAGCGGTATTCTCTATGACCTTTGCTTCTTAATGTGCCAAATGCACACTTTTAATTCTCTCATAACAGCCTTTGTCATTTGTTATTGCTAAATTGAATTTTTCTGTTATTTGTCCTTTCTGTTTTCCCTTAAGGGTATGTTTTGAGGAACTCAGCAAAGTTAATTATTTATTCCAGTATACTGAAGAATTAGTGGGAGTGGCAAGGGTTGCTGCTAATCATCCTACAACATAAATAAAAAAACATCAACTCACAGAATTAATAAGCCCAAAATATACTGCAAAGAAGGAGTTTGGTAAACAAAAATAATATCTTTCCTTGTTTAAAACTGGAGTGTCTTTCTTAATACCAAAATTCTTATGACCTGCCATGAGGACTAAGAGATATTTAAGAAATATATGCAAAAAAGAGAAATATATGCACAGTGAAAGTCTCCATGTGTCTGTCTGTCTGTCTGTCTGTCTGTCTGTCTGTCTGTCTGTCTCTCTCTCTCTCTCTCTCTCTCTAACTCCTCAGAACACACACAAACATACATACACAAACAAACATAGAGAGAAGAGGAGAGAGAGAATATCTCATTTTCAAAACCCTCCAGATTCCCTTACCCTATTAGACTAATGTATTACCCCTACCCTATTAGACTAATTTTGAATCTTTTTTTTTTGTAGAAGAGAAGAATTAATAAGTAGTCTTGATGATCCTCCTCTGTTTTAAACTCTCATGTTCATTTTAGGGTATGGACAAGCAGGAAACTCTTCAACTGTATCTATGAGAGAGTTCGTCAAAAAATTTAAAATATAGTTTCTAATGGACTTTGTTGCTTACAGGCAGTACATAAATTATTTCCTAGTCATCTCTGCTGCCCCTAATACACAAGCAAAAGACAAGAAAAGCTCCAAATTTGGTATTTCCTCATATTTTACCAGGGTGATTAAAATAGAAATTTTTAATTATGTTTCTTTTTAACATATACATTTATATTATTACACGTGAGTAAAATAAACTACATATAGTAGGAATAACCATGAGACAATCAGAAATTATATAAATCTTACATTCATAGTACAATGGCTATTTGTATTTGTCCAGCTTGAAGTAAATATCTTTCCTATCCTGCTGGGTCTAAATTTCTGAATGAAAATCAATATCTGTCATATCTCTATTAATTAAAACCTCTATCTTGATCTAAAAAAATAATGTGTACTATTTGCCCATTAATTAAAACATATGGGGATATAATAGTGTCAATGTGTGCTTTAGTTCTTCTGGTGATTTTATAAAATGGAGATTTGTAGGTGTCCATGCATTGTAGACATCAGGAATGCAGATGTTCTTGTATGAGACTATGCTGTAATTATATGTCTAAGTACTTTCTTCCCACTACATGATATCTTTGTGAGACAATATGGAAAATTACACTTTATCATAGAGAAAAACAATCTCATATTATGATTTCATAATGTGACACTTTTTTTTTTTTTTGCAAATTGCAGTCTATAGGATAAATTTGTTTGGTCTCAATACTTATTCTTTTCAGATGTATTTTGTACTTGACAGACCCAGAATAACTAGTAACAGCCAGCATCGTGTCTCAAGCTTTCACGTGTGCTGTCCTTCACAGGTCATGGAAACACTCTAATTAAATTGTTCATGTTCCCAGTAATTAGGACAACTGTGTATTTATTATACAAGCTAGGAATTTTTGATACAGAAGGTGGACACTATTAATTATTTCATAAATGAACAGGCATAAGCAGGGCTATCCCAGCAAATGAAAACACATGACTACCATATCTCCATCTTGCTGTGGAAGCCTGTTATCTGAGAATATATTTAGACATAATAAAAATACAACTAGATAGCTATATACTGTGTAAACTCTAGAACAAAAGAGTGAGATTTAAGCTGATAGCAGAAAGTTCAATGGCAAAGAATCGTTCCCAAGACAGGAGAGTTCTGTTATTTTTACAAAAGTATAGAAGAGAGCCAGAGTTGACAAAAGAACTTGGGTGATTTTTTTTTAAAGGCAAAGGTAGTTTTTGAAAGTCATTTACCAAAAATTCAACAAATGGTTAGTGAGGTCACTACATTTCACAGGACTATAAGGGAAAGGGAACATGATCTGTTTTTTCTTTCTTTTTACACAGTGCCCTTCATCTCTTTGTTGAGATAAAGGATAATTGAGAATATTCATATTATAAAGAGAATATATGATGATGAGAACTCCAGAGGAAAGAGGACCACCAAAAATATGATTAAGATTTTTTTTGTCTAAAAGAAGCATGAATATCTCTTTCTGAGGAAACTGGAATTACTAAGTGTGTGGAAATCCAGTTATCAGCATTGCCTTCCAGATAGGATGTGTACCATTCCCTTTGATACTTTAAATACACTACTTAGAGGAGTATGATGTTCATGCACATGTTTTCATTCATGTTTATACTGATAAATACATGGTAATCATCAAATATATTGCATAACAATAAATGAATATTTATCTCCCAAAATAAATCAATATGCTAGAAATGCTGGTTGTTTATAAAAATTGGATATAGCCTAGGAGATACAAGCACACTCCCACACACATAACATACATTCATATTTAATCACTGGGAAATATTAATAATGTTTAGATAAGATTATTATTTTCCTCCTGTCCTTGCATGTCTTGCTGAGTTAATATAAGACAGTAATTATTCTTTCTGTCAATGGAAACTGTGGATGAATAAGTTCATTAACTGCACACCAAGAAAATCTATGTTCTGCTTTGAGAAGAGGGAGAACAGCATTACTACAGACACAAGGCCAGGGAGTGTTTGTGGACTCAAACTGTGTGAGTTCACTTTTACTAACTCTACAGCTTCTCTGACTCCTTCTGACTGAGAACACTATGTGCAACCCACAGTTAGAAGCGCACAGAGTTCTCCAAAAGTTCATTTAGGCTTATCAAGTCCATGCATGAACTATAACTAAGGAGAAGGTCAAGTCATTAAGAGTAGCAATAAATTTAAACTAATTAATATAAGTAGGATGTTATTGAAACTACATCAGTTAATATAAGAAAAGGCTCTATATTGTATTAGGAATGAAGGAAAGTACTGGTTTCCCTTTGTATAGAAGTAAATTTCTGTTTGATTTCCATTCATATTATGAATATTGCTCTAAAATATCTTACTGTTTGACATGGCATTGCACAACAGGTGTTACTTGACAATATAGGAGCGTGTTTCATGTTGTAGTAATTTACATTTTAGTTCTCTCTCATTTCATTTCAGATTGCTTAGTCAAAGCAATAAACAGTTTGAAATATTTATTAATACTCTTGTGATTTTAAGGGATATAAACACTAATAAAACAAAGCCACTTAGAGCTATCTTTGCGGTCAATGAGGAAGAGGTCTGAAGTAAATAGAAAATAAATAACATAAAATACATTACTTATTTAGGTGAATAATTTTATTACGATTTCGGATTAATCATTGTTCTTTGCTAGTATTTTTAAAACTTAATATCCATTGTATAAATTATTTTATTTTGAGGATTTTCTGGCTTGATCAATGCCCCACACTATGGCCTTTATATTTTTCTATTTTATCTGTTTGCTTTATAACGCTAAAATTAAAGAACAGCTATTTATCTTAGTTTTTCTTTCTTATTGTGTACTTCTCCCACCAGAACAAGTTAATAAATGTAGATATTAGCTACATATAGTGAATAAAACAGGGTCAAAGTTGAAGAAAATTATACATGGTCTTTCATAACTTTTTCAAATCTGAATGCTTTTGTGTAGGTAGAATTCTAACGTGTCCACTTTTAATTTTTGATGAATCTCTTTCTTCATCTGCAATGGAAATATAGACTTCACAAATGCCAAAATGTATATAGTCCTACAAAATCAAGCCCCACCATAAAATGTTAATCTCATCTGGAACAGTCATAGGGGAGGGGAATAAGGGAAAAATGGGAGGGAGGGAAGAATGGGAGGATACAAGGAATGGGATAACCATTGGGATGTAACAAGAATAAATTAATAAAAAAATTTGAAAAATAGATGATGATGAGTCAAGTTTCCCAGGCTGGCTAATTTCAATTGCAACCATAGTGACTTTCTTCCACACTCATCCATTCACAAAAAGGTAACATCAAACAATCTGGCATTAACAGGCACCCATTTTCTTACCATCCCATTCCCTTATTCCACATTCATTTGAAAGCACTTTGAAGAAGTTTATCTGATCTTTGTTCTTTGTTTTTGCCATGGTGGTCTTTCTTTTTACCCTGTTCAGTGCTGTCTATCAAAATACTCTACTTCTGTGGAATGAAGCACAGCCTCATTATAAAATCAAAAATGTTGTTTTGATACTGAATTATTTTAATTTTTATTTTGACAGGTCAATATTATTAATTCCTTTTTTGATTGCAGAAAGAACTGACGATATCATAAGTTTCTACTTCCAGGATTGGATGAGACATAATCGACATTTGATTAATAAATTGTGGCATTACCCAACTGTTGGGATAACTTCTATTAACATTATATGAAGGTGTGCCTCTTTATTTTCAATGTTTAATTTGTACCAGGAGAGAGCTGAGTGCTGGCTGGATTTTAATATTCTCATTTCTATGAACCATCACTGATTTACAATTGTAAATATTTGCCCTCCACACCTGCTCAGATAGTTGAATGTCAGATAGCTTCTTACTGATTCTTGTAATAAAGATCTGATGACCGATATTCTATTGTGTAAATAACCAGAGTTTCTTTATCTGTTCTCTGGTAGAATGACTTCTGGGTTGTTTCCAGTTTCATGATATTATGATTAAAGATCCTATGAGCATAGTTGAGCAAGTACTTTTGTTGTATGGTACAACATCTGTTGGGTATATGCCAAGGAGTGGTAAAGCTGGGTCTTGAGGCAGAGCTATTCCCAATTTTCTGAGAAAGTGCCAGATTGATTTCCAAAGTGGTTGTACAAGTTTGCATTCCCTCTATATAAAGGAAGGAGTGTTCCTCTTTCTCCATATACTTGCCAACATATGCTGTCAATTGAGTTTGTTTTAGCCTTTTTTACAGGTGTAAGATGGAATCTCAGAGTCATTTCTCAGGTATTAAAAACAAAGAAACCACGAAAATTTCAGACAAATGGATGGAACTAGAAAAGATCATCCTAAGTGATTTAGCACAGACACAGAAAAACACATATGCTATTTATTCACTTATGGATTTTAGCCAGAGTACAAGATAAACATGCTACAACTCATAGCTCCAAGGAAGATAAGTAACAAGGAGGACCCAAGGGAGGGAGCTTAAATCTCACTGAGAAGTGGAAATAACCCATCAGCAATTCATGTTAGTGGAATTACACTTATGGAAAACACAAAACAAATGTGAACTTAGAATACAATGTTTACAATATCTTTAATAGAATCTGTGGTAAAAACAATGTCTAAAAGCTGAAGTTTTATGTGAAATGCAATTCATAATTGCTTTCTTGGAAGAAATTATCATTTTGGATAAAATATTCAAGGACTTTCATGATAAATTGTAAACAGTATTCAGGATGTGTCTGAGAACCTAATTCTTCTCACACTCAACTGCCAGTGAACAATTTACTATTTTAAGGTCTTCTTTTAGTTTTAATTTTGTATGGATATATTGGCTCTTATTTCAGATATTTTTAAATGGGTACATTTAGTGGGTATAGTAGGAAGCTGTTCACACATCATTTGAAGCATTATTTGGGTATATGGCTTATTTTAATTATCTGAAAACTTTATTTTAATGTATATACATACTCATGACCAGAAGTATTTATTTTAGTCTCAATATCACAGAAAATAACCCTTAATAATATAGAGTAAAACTCAGAACAAAATATGGCAAAAATTCACAAAAATAACAAACCAAGTATAATCTTACTTATAAAAAAGAGAATCAAATTGTAACTAATGTAACTTGTCATTACTATGATGATTAATTTGTTAGGTAAATTTCAATAAGCAGTATTATGTACTCTACTTTAAATAAAAATACAAATTTTATAAAATTTATTATACCAATAAATTGATTAACTTTAAGATATCTTAAGTGATCTTAAGAAAACTTTAATAAAATATAATAAAGTAATAAAACAAATTTACTAATTCATCAAATATTCTGATATGATTGACTGTGATGAAACTTGTTGATGCATAATAAGTTGACAGCAAAGATTTTTACTTTTGTGAAAGAAAAGTGGTGTAGATGGGAAAATATTTTACTATTTTTCAATAAAATGTGAAGTTATTAAACCTGATAATTTTGAGATTAAAATTCATTTTGATTTTGCAATGTCTCATTTTCTGTAAACACTGATTTAACCTTAATAATGAAACTAATGAACCTTACAATATCTAAGAATGTAGCATCTTCATGCTATAATAGAAATTCAGGTAATTCAATCTCCATCAAAATATGATGATCATCCGAGTGATATTTCGTAATTGTAAGACAAGTATTTGTATTAAGCCCTCCAACTATTCACTCTTCAAAACCAGTTACAGTATAACATAGCAGATGCCACAATGATTGTCACAAGAAAGATGATGAGATGAGAGAGAGGGTTGGAAAAAAGGAAGGTATGTGGGGAGGAAGGAAAATAGAGCAAAGAGGGGAAGAAACAGACAAAGTTGGGAAGAAAGAAGAAAATAAGGCAAAAGAGTATATTTGTTATACAGTAATGTATAGTGCATAGCAGGCATCTGATCTACAAATGAGTACGCATTGATAGTCGTGTCATAATGAGCTATGCCCTTATTATACCTCAGCTACGTTGTCCTTACAGATGAAAAGTCTGTCAGTGATAAATAGCACATGATGACTCAGTTCTCTGAATATTAGGCGATATACGGTTGTGTGTGTAGCATGTATGTTTCTATATCATTTCTCTTTCTGCCTGTATGTATATACATACAAGTATACATATTGTTTATCTCTCTGACTCCAAATTTTGTGAGATGAGAGAAAACATATTTGAAGAAATGTTGATGAAGCTGAAAAGAATGAGGGAAGGATAAGCAAAACTAGAATTGGGAATGGAATTACAAAAGTATAACATAGAACACAGAACTGAAACCCGAGGAACCGCAGCCAGTGTATTGGGGAACACCAGGACACAAAAATACTTCGTAAAGAGAAACTGTTTCAGAAAGAGGAAGACTGAAACATGAGAAAATTTTATCTACAGGAACATTTGTATTAGTTATTGTCTTTATTTGTATAAATGTCAATAATGGTGGTAAAGTGAAAACACACAACTGAATAAAATCAAATAATTAAAAAATACAAAAATTATGTTGTTATAATGGGTCAAGCAGAGTTATATATTTTTGTATTATACTATACTCCCTAATGCATTGTTAGAATTAAAGTCAATAAGCTATCATCACAATAAAGTCCCTGTAATTAGTTATTTAACATCATTTGAAATCTGACAACCAAATTTATTCAGTGTTCAAAACTGCTTTTTCAACTAGACATAACGTTCTTAATGAGTTTTAAATTAAAGAAGGATTCAAATTTTATAATTTATATGATTTGGATTGAAAGACGATTACCTTTAAAGTTAATGGATTTTTTTTCTGTTATTATGTTACTCTTTTATAATACAAAGGACTTTCAAATTATTACTACATACATGATCCATGAGTACCCACTGATAACACAGAGTGACAGAACACTACTGGCTTTCCAAAATACTTTAAACTTATCCAATTAATTAATTCAGGCATGCAAAATGTAGGCACTTGGTGTTCAGAAATATATATATGCACTTCCAAACTAGCTTATATGCGAACATATTAACCCAGGAAACATCCATATGAATAATGAGTTACTGGCCACAAATACTTGCAAAACTTTTATGTCCATATTCCACAGTAGTAATTAATTTTATAAAATGTCATGTCTTGTGACAATGCTCCAATTTGTAATTAATCATCACTAAAGGGCACATGTGTATATACACTCACACATTTTTGTTGATAATTTAATTGATTATTTAGCTCTTCCTGCAGTAGTTTTGCCTAGGACTCTGATTTAGCTCACAGCTAATACCATACTTCTTGCCCTGACTGCACTCAATTTTCTCCTTGAGTTACTGCAAAAAGGGTGCATGCTGTTTCCCACCTCTTTATGTTGTCAGAGAGTTCATTTAGCTAATAAATGCTTGTGTATATACATAAACAAATACTTTTCTTAAGCTGGTTATTCAAATATAAATTAAATGGATAAAGGTTTAGGTAATCTAATCAAAATACAAAAAGATGAAATCATCATCCAAAAATAAAATAACCAGGGACACAGACTATATTTTTAGAAATGTTAAAAATTGCTTATATAGCTTTGAATAAGCAAACCTGAAAGGTTAGATAAATGGGATTTTCTAAAAACAAGCAATCCTCAAAACCAACTATAGGAGGAGATAAAGTTCTAAATAAGCCATAGGCATATTAGAATATGTATAAAAGGAAAGCAAAATGAAAAAGTCCTGGCCAGAAAATAAAATGGCAACAATGGCAACTATCAAAGGGCGGGAGAGTTCCTAAATTTGAATATTCATGAACACATTGGAAACCTGAGTCCTGATGAGGATAAAGAAGAAAGGTCTATGTTTGGAATTAGGCACTGCATGCAGAAAGATCTTGCCTGCCTAACTGGGCAGGATATATTGTTGTGGCAGAGCATTTGCCTTCCATGTATAAAGCTCTAGGCTCAATCAGCAGTCATATAAGTAAAGGTGTTTGGGCACTGTATCAGATGCTGGCCTAGCTGAGAGGCAATGGAGTCAGGCTCCTTCTTCCAGGCCTTAAAGCAGTAAAACATGCATAGATAACTAAACTCAGGGTGTTCCCTCTTCTTGGGATCTTTATCAAGAATTGATACCCATTATACTTGATAGCAGGCGTGTTAACATTTGGATTGAGATTAATTGTAAGTTTAATTTGCATTTCATTAATGATAAGAAACCCAATAAGGTTTCCATTTGTACGTCTTCTTTTGAGACATACCTATTCAAAATCTTAACATATGTTAAAATCAAGTTATTTCCTTTTTGTTGAATTCCTGAGCACTGTATTTTTTTTTAATTACCTAAGATTCATATTTTTCACATTTTTTATCAGTAGGCTTAGTTTTCACATTTATTGTTAATTTTGTTATGCAAAAATAAAATGAATGTTTACTACAATGCAGTTTTAGCAATGCAAAAAACCCTTTATGTTATTATATGATACTTTTGTATATTTTACATTTTTGTCGGTGCTTTGAAGTTCTCATGAAAAACTAACATTTCCTAATCCAACATTATGGAATTTCTCTGTAATTTTCTTTTACTAAATACTTTTAAAGCTTCTATCTTTAATCAATTTTGATATTACTTCTATATATGATGTGAGATTAAAGTCCAATTTTATTCTTTTGCCAGTTTAACCAGCAGTATTCATTGCTGTGCCTTTTTGTGTTATTGGCAGCCTTATCATAAGTCAGTTGTTTGCAAATGAGTAGAAGACTACTATAGTTTAACTATAACAGGCTGAAGTTAATACAGAAAGATTTATACATAGGTCAGCATATTAAGGCTTTCTCATTATTGTAATGAAACACAAGAGACTGAGGAATTTCTATATGTCTAATAGTATGGAAGTCAGAAATCACAAAGCACTTACTCTTTCTAACGTACCTTTGTCTGTCACTTTGTTGAAGATTGAATCATGCTCAGTGTTTAGCGAGTGAAAGTTAAGAGAGGTAGAATTGGATGAGAAAATAGGAGCTAAAAAATGAAAGTTAGAAAGCCAGGAAGATGAGGAGATGAACAGGGAATTATACAAGGAGAGGTCTCAGATATTAAGGCAAGAAGTACTCCTATATGCTTTAAAATTTGTCTTCTCCCTCTAAGTCCTCAATATTTATTCATGAAAGATTCTTGCTGATGATCTCTCTCTAATCTTAGTTACTTACCCAAAGAACCGCATCTAAATACCAAAGTAAGCTTGAGTCTCTGTAGTCATAATATTTGACAATAGTTTTTAATCTCCAGAGTTTAAGAGAGAAGAAGTTCTGTTCAAACATTAGCATCTTCTGAATCTGCAGCACTCATCTCATTGACTAAATAAAATTCATCGATGGTGCTGGTATAACTGGATGTCTACTTGTAGAAAAATGCAAATAGGCCCTTATGTATCACCCTGCATAAAACTGAAGTCCAAGTAGATTAATGATCTCAGCATAAAAGCAGACACAGTAAGTCTATTAGAAGAAAAAGAGGGAAAGAGCCCTGAGCTCAATAGCACAGCAGACAACTTCCTGAAGAGAACATCAATAGCTCAGACTCTAAAATTAAAAATTAATAAATTAATAAGGCAAAGGACACTATCAAAAGAAAAAAATGACAGTCTACAGACAAGAAAAAAAAATCTTCACGAACCCTACTTATCTGACCAAAAGCTAATATGCAAAATATATAAAGAATTCAAGAAATTAAACACCACCTAACCAAGTAATCTGGTTTTAAAATGGGTTACAGAACTGAACAGAATTCTCAACAGAGGAGTGTTAACATCCCCAGTCGGTCATCAGGGAAATGCAACTCAACAGGATTCCGAGATTCCATCTTACACCTCTCAGAATGGCTAAGATCAAAAACTGAAGTGACTTTAGATGCTGGAGAGGATGTGGGGAAAGAGGGAGGGGGCTAGGGTTGGGATGTAGAGTGAACAAATTAAAAATTAAAAAATAAATACACTTACCTTCGGGTGTCCTGAAAAATTTTTCATCTAACCTACGTTCTTAAGAAACATTTTGTAAGATTATCACCACATGTGGAATATTTGATGCACTGCAGGAAATACACATGATCTGATTCTGTATTTAAATTGTGAAGTTAACTCAGACTTCATAGCACTCATGAATAAATTGCGTTGTGAAATCAATGGTTTCCCCATGTACGTGCATGTTTATAATAAGACTTCATATATTGCTGTATGATTATGGAGGAATTCAGAATGTGTCACAAAAGTCGCTGAGCATTTATTTGTTTCTTTCTGATAATGATCCACACGGTGAAAAATGTCATCTCCCCATCATTTACGTGAAGAAAAGGATAGTTGCCAGGAATGTATTGCATCTGGCTTCTTATTTAAAAAAAAAAAAAAACCAGAGAAGTAGCATTCATTAAATATTTAGCAGTAATGTTGCAAAAACTGTCTTGAATATAAGTTTTTAACAATAAATCTCCTAACTAACCATAGCTGTGCCTGTGGAAATCTCTGAGGTTCATGCACACCCCAGACTTGCAAAACAAAGAAAAACAAAATAAAATGTGTACAGCCACACTCCAGGGACCTTTCATCACTGTGTCAGCATGCAAGGCAGGAACAAGGAGAGGGAGAGCATATGTTCATTCGTGCACCCTGAGTGGTCAGTCGGCCTGAGCAGTGAGAACCTGGCCCTGCAGCACAGGTCCTATTGGGAGAAGTTGGAACAGGGAAGGAGATAGCCAGTTGGGCCTCCTCCTTTACCTAATTTATTCAGTTTGGGGCTCCAGTTTATACTCTGCTGTCCTATGTAGACAGTAGTTACTCCATCCTCTGTTAATAGATTCTGGAAACACAATCATAGACGTACCCAAGCTGCCCTTCACCAAATGCTTAGCTCAGCTTGAGAGAAGGTTTAAAATCACATCTTACTTGTATTGACACAGAGTGTTTTAAGGATGACGTGTTAGTTAGATAATGTTACTAGTCTATAGTTATTTTTTATGCTTCTTTGTTCATGTTAAACCGTTTTCTCTTACTAGTCAATAAGATAAAAGTCACAGATACAAATATGTATATCCTGGAGGCTGTGGTCAGTAGAATTTTCTTCTTTATGAAATAATTTCACATTTCTACTCTATTTAGTTGCCGCTAGCCACATGTGGCTGAGGAAAACTGGCAAAAAAAAAAAAAAAAAAAAAGGCCAGCCAGAGCAATGAGCAATCAAATTTGTAATTTTGATGAATTTAATTAACTTACATGTCTACACGTGGTGAATGGATGTTGAGACTTCTACAATTCATGCCAACCAGCACCCTGCTAGAAAAGAGCTATCAACAGAAATAAAAAACAAAATCTGTATTCCTTCTACTCATTTTCATGTTTTTAGACAAAATAGCAGCAGATACATTGATTGTTTCCAAATAAAAATGTCTGCTTCTGCTCCTTTCATACCATTCTTCACACACCACAAACAGGAAGCCCTTGAAAAAGCCTTCCCAATACAACACAATACAATACAATATTAAGTAGGAAAGACTGAGTTTTCCCATGTGAATAGCAATAAAAGAAAAATGTCTTCTTCCATCACTTGTATGACACACGATACTGGAAAATTTTGCCAGCTTAGATTTTAAGAATAAATAAACGATGCATGATTTACAAAAGATATAAAACACTTGTTTTCAAACTCAAAGGTCTTATGTAGGAACAATTTTAAAGAACACACACACACACACACACACACACACACACACACACACACACACACTGTTGCCCTGAATAAATTTAGTAAAATACTAGACTCAAATTCCAGGCACAATTTAGATTTATTTATATAAACTAGTGGTGTACAGTCAAGCTATTTACAGTTGTATCAAAAAGAAGAAAATACTTAAAATGTATTGATTGAAAGGAAATAAATACTTGAGCAATATACATTAGAAAATATTTCCAGAAGAGAAATGACACTTAAATGCAAAAATATGCAAGATTGTGGATCAAGGTTTTTAGTCTTGATAAATTTCACATACTACTTTAAATAGTGTATTCAATTCATCTCTGTCTAAGAATCCACAAAAAAAACCCCAGAACTATAAACAAAATTCTAAAATTAATCAAGGGACTAAATACAAAAGACATATTGGAAAGAAAAATATTGCAATCTCACTGCTTTTGATTTCGAACTATTACTATAAGTCAAATTAAACACAAGAATTCCTTTTCTTCAGGATAGCTTTTTTTTTAACAGGAGACTGAACAGGAGGTATTCTGGGATCACTTTAGAAAAGAAGAAAGCATAGTGACCCAATAAATTGGATCATTCTATATTGTTCTCTTTTCTCTACACGAAAAAAATTACGTGAAGACACAAGTTGAGAACTCTAACAGGCCATCTTGTAACAAGGCTATTGAAAGCCATTCCACATAGGCTTACTCTTGTTTTCATGAAAATGCTTCACTCAGGCTTTCTGTTTACATTTTGTACTGTTATGACATCTAGAAAGACTGTCTCTCTTGAGGGAAGAAAATTGGTTTATCTTCAGTCTATGAAAATAAAAATGTAATTTGTACACCCTTCCCCCAACATTCATATACAGGGCTTAATGGTTGAGCAAGATTTTTTTGTCATTTCCCTTAAAATATCAGGATTCTTCTAATTTGAGACGCATTTGTCAGTTGTGACACAAACTGCACATGTGCGGAACATCTCCATGAACTGCTCACAATGGCTCTGTGGGCCTCAGGATGAAGAGAACAAATCTGGACATAAATTCGTGCTCACTGCAAAGCCATGGATAATAACAGTTTTTTGAACCTCATCCAGGACCTTTTTGATGGGTGATCCCATCTGTGGCGGTATGGATGTGGCAGATTAAGTAATAGCTTGAAGTAAACGGTATATCAGAATCTCAGTTCTTAACAGAGAGGAGTAAAAGTACAGAAGTGAATTCCTGAACTGTAATGAACAGGAGAAAGAAACATTCTCTTAAACTCATTTAACTAAGCTATAATGTTTATCACTGGATACATATTATACAGCTTTGAAGAAACTAAATTCAGAATAGAGCAGACAAATAAATATGATCAAAATGTGAAGTTTATGAAATTCTTTCATAATATACTATGAAAACAATGCAGCTAATTGCTGCTATGAACACTCTAGAAAATAATTGGTAATAATTCTTTTTTTAAAATTTGTTATTAGGTGTAAGACTTCTGAAAACTCTACCATACAGTTATATTAATTCTTATATAATCAAAAATAATTCAAAATTTGAGCATACAAGGAATAGTAAAAATAAGTAATCTCTTGACTATCATATCTTCAATAGTTAATTTTACCTGTATGTACTTTTGGTTAATAAAAACCAAACAAATAAATATGTTCTTTAGCAACATTTGTAGTAGTCCTATTTAATTTCCCAGAGTTCTTAAAATTCTGGAAAGTTCTATGTCAAGAATGAGGTATTAGTGACAGATGAGATTTTCTCAGTACAGACTGCTAATAAATACAAGCCCCTTGTACTGAGTAAGCCACTTAAAGAGCAGATCTATACTCCTTCAAATCTTATGTACAATTTTGATAGAATTCAAAACTGTATCCATAGCTTTTGGTAATTTTCAGAAATAATGTTTATTTCTATTTTATCTTGAGTAATTTAATTGGTAATATACAAGTAGGTGCCAACGACTGGGATATAGTCTAGTTTTATTTTCTGCTTACTTCATAAAATAGTTCATAACATACTACAAGTTATCCACAAATTATTTTTCAACAAATAATAATCATGTAAATGGTTGTAAATAGTCAATTTTTTAATTAAACTCATTAGCCTAGTCTCATTAAACACACACAATTTATCTTGTAGATCTAATCTGTATGGATAAATACTACTTATTATTTATTAATTATTTTATGTGAATTTTCCAGATAAAGATTATGATAATACTTACAAGACATAGGTATGTCTATTACACACTAGTCTTCAGAAAATCTGGGTATGCCATAAATTTTCCTCTGAATATTAATAAAATGAGTTTAAATGTAACATCATCCAATCCTGGAAGACCCAAAACGTTCAGTACAATAAGATTTTCTTTCCTATACATTCCCTTTCTGTGACACAGACCATAAACATCAGGGACAGCAACAGACTGCATGGCACTGCCTCTAAAGATTTCTCAGCTGTTTGGTTTTGTTTTGCTTTTCAATGCTCCCAACATTTCCTAATTACTTCATACTTAGAAATCTTGTCACATCTTTCCTTGTCACACAGCTGGGATTTACATTCCCTCTTCTAAAACACCATTACAAATGAAAACATTGTTTCTGGTTCCAACTACTTCCTGAGAAAGTGAAGATTGAGAAATCCCTTAAAAAGTCTGAAAAGCCTTATACTAACATTTGTAGTGAAAAAAGTCAAAAAATCCAATGATACATTTTTATGAAGATCATGCTAAAGCAAGATTTAATTTATTCAAAGGAGATGCAGCTCCCACACGTTCTTTAATCTTGCTAAGAAAATGACAGCCCACTTTGGCAAGTGACACAGCAAAGTAGATATTTATTAAATTTTTCTTTTTAGAAAATAGCACTCAAAGCATTCTTTAATTTCAGAACTGGAAAACTGTTCTACTGGATATCAACTAAAACATTAAAAGTTTCCTGGCTTTGCTTGTTTTCTTTCAAAACATAAGTAGACAAGAAACCAGCGGAAGCCAGTGCTCAGAAGACTGTCCAATAACTAAGACCAAAGTGACGGTGCTTAATTATGAATCCGACTGGACACAACAGCCAATCCTGGAAGAACAGATGCTGCATGCAATCATGTCAGTCCTTGCGGTCATGTCAGTGCAGCCTCACTCTAAGTTTCCTCAAGTGCTTTTTCTCCTTTCGTTTGGCAAATTGGCAAGCTAGAATAGGTACAGTACCGATCTGTGTCTTCCAAAAACTGTAAATGGAACATGATATAAAAGGATGCCCGTGAAACTGGCACTCATCCACTCCTTATTTTATATACTTAAACTAATATATATATTATATATAATAACATATTTTACATATATACATAAATTAATTATATAATGAATGTGTATATATATACATATGTGTGTTATGTATGTATATATATATACATTTTTATTCCTCTATGCATCCCATTTTTGTCTGGAAAATACAGGATTGGATACTTTTTAAGAAGAATATCAGTGCTCCTTGTTTTAATAATTATTGGTTGTTGTAGAGGGTGAAAGCCATGAGATATAAAACCTAGTTTCTTATTGCAGTAGAAGAAGAAGAAAACTGACAAAATTCACAAGACATAATGTGCCACCTTCAGAAGTCAGTGATGTGACACTTGGTGATTACAGTCTAATACTAAAGAAAAAGAAGGTCATAACTATCTGTGAACAGCATATTTTCTATTTAAGAACATGTAATATGAACTAACAGATATCTTTTCAACTGGCAAAAACTACTACCTAAATTTGAAGTTTCAAAAGAGCTTTTTAACATGTGAAATAAACATCAGTTGGGGCTTTTAGCAGGTATTTTATTATGTTAGAGTTTAACTCAGCTTTTACTAATGAGAAGTCACACAAAACACACCAAAAGTACTGGATATGAATACTGCTGCTTGACCATCTACTTCTCTGTTATAAATTCTCTTGATATTCCCTAGTGTCTGTATTGACCTGTGTGGTTGGAATGGCACTGACTTCAACAGATTCTGTGTCAAAATAATGTTGTAATAAGCATCCTTAAAGTACACCCTAAAAATCAATAGTTTTTTGGGCCACATTTTCACTTTTCCAAATAATATAGACACAGAAAACTATACATGCTATCTATCTGTTTATCTGTCTGTCTATCTACGTATCTATCTATGTATCTATCTATGTATCTATCTATCTACCTGTCTATCTATCTTTCTATCTATGTATCTATTATTATTATTATTATTATTATTATTATTATTATTATTATTATTATTTATACATTGCTATCATTATTGGATCTAAACATCTCATATGAATTAACACATGGAATCATTAAAACAACTTCATGAAGTGGTGGTTTTAGTTATGTAAAGGAGGAAATTGAGGTGCAGAAAAGACAGGTAATACAATGTAGTTATTCACTAGTGAAGTAAAAGTTCAAATCTAAAGCAAACTGAGTATAAGCCATGAGCTATCAACCTACTCATTATCCTTTATTTTTTTCATACATCTAATAAAATGCAAGCAAAACTGGATTTCTAAAATGAACTGATATGACAATATTGCGTTTCTGCAACAGTTAATCCTATGAAAGAAAAATAAAACTTAAGACTAGGGAATTCCTGTTTTTTAGTAACTGTTTGACTCCATGGAGTATCGCAATATCTTGTACTTTAACAGAAACACACTATTTGAATTTATGAAAAATAAGAAACTCATCACTATCAAATGAGGTTAAAATATGAAATGAAAGAGAAATGTTTCCTGTTGAAGATTTAATACTGTTTATAGACTGGTTTTTAAAAATCATTTAGGGTAGACCAAACAGAAGTATCATCATTTATCTTGTCATTACAGCAAATTATATCCATAGATAATTCAAAACCCAAATGCATGGCTAGACTTTCCATGAATGAGGAAAAAGAAAAAAGAAAGGGTGACATAAAGGTAAGACTGTGAGGATCTACGCTTTCTTCATTTAACAGTGGAGCATTAGTTTTTATCAGCAACATTCCCACCTGTTTTTTCTCCCTAGGTAAAAGCTCTTCCCATCGTTAATTGGCTTGTTGGCTTCTAACATGCTGGCAAATGAAACTCCTAGTTCTGACGTAATCTTCATATAACTTTCCTTGGGATTTGTCGAGCAGGGAATGGACCCTGTAACAGCAATGTTTAGTCAGGTCTTCCTGCAACACTGAATTTTCTCCTCATTCATTTGTAAAAAAATGAAAATATCACACTATTACATGTTATTTTAATTGAAAAATATGTAGTATCAATATTTTTTCTGATGACTTTGTTTTTTATTTGCTTAAATTTATTTCCTATAATTATTAATACGAAAATGTGCATGATCCATAGCTCTCAAAATGTATTTTTCTTTCAATATTTATGTTACAAATAGAGAGACAATTTATTTTTACAAGTATAATGATCCAAAAATCAATATAAATATGAAATATATATATGTGATATACATTGGGAATAGTATCCCACATATATCATATAACTTCTAGTAAATCAATCTATAAATAAATACTTACCAAGCAATAAAATTCTGAAAGGTTGACTTATATGAAAACATCTAAATGAAACTTACTCTGTAAGAATAGTAATTAATTTACCTAGATAATATGTTGAGAAATTTTGTACATGTTTTCATAATTGAAGAGAATGCATTTCATTATTTTGCATTATATTACTTTTAGGGAAATAGTCTTTAAGACAATGTTGACACTGTATATACAGAGCTATATATGTATCTTTACCTAAAATTGTTCTCAGATTAATCTGTAAATCCTTTAGTTTATTCACAACTCAACTCTATGAAGCTACTTTATTGTATATTTATGAATCGACAACTTGAAGATTCCAGAATATAAGCAGCTAACTCTGTCATACCAACTATTCATGGGACACTTCCAAAATCAAAACCAAAATAAGCTGATTATAAAATAGTATATCAAAATAAACATGTGTTATGCATAAACAAACTTAGGAGATAAATTATTGATAAAATGAGGCCATGCCATATATACAGAAAGTTAGTGGTTTCTGAAGGCTATGTTGCAGGTTTTCATTATCTCATATGGCTTTGTATTTCATGTACTCTACACTAAGAAGTAGAAAATTCTAAAAAGAAAAACTGTTCACATATTATATTTTAAATTTTACTTTTATTAAAAGCTATGTGATGAAGTATAATTGTTATATGAGAGTAAAATTACACAGATCAATTCATTATGTATTGTTTTAAAGAAGCTGATTTTCCACAGTAGAGTGGAAAGTGGGATATTACTTTCTCACATACTCTGGTTCCTCACCTTTGACCATGTCCCCTGGAGGGGGAGACCTGGTGGCACTCAGAGGAAGGACAGCAAGTTACCAAGAAGAGACTTGATACCCTATGAGCATATACAGGGGGAGGTAATAGGAACAGTCATAGGGGAGGGGAATAAGGGGAAAATGGGAGGGAAGGAAGAATGGGAGGATACAAGGGATGGGATAACCACTGAGATGTAACAAGAATAAATTAATAAAGGAGAAAAAATAAAAAAAAATAAAGAAGCTGATTTTATGAGGTGAGAGTAGTTTTCCCACACTGTTATCAGTTAAGAAGCGGATATCTGCGTTCACATGTTATCCCCCATCTTAAAGTTTTGGTGAGTGTCTCAAAAGCTACTCACTTTTAAAAATCTACATACACATTTGCTCCTCATGAGTTGCTGTTATACAGTTGCAGGAAATATAGAGTATTTTAGCAAATAGCCTGTGATTCAAATTAATCAAATATTGATAGCTGCTTGTTGTAGGAATAATTTTTTCTAAAATGCTTTTATTATATTATCATCTCTACATTTACTAATATAAATCTTCATTATTTCAAAGTGGAAATTTCAGAATTTGCTTATGTTTCTAAATGTTTTCCTATATTTTCTCCAAGAAACACTATCTTTTGGGGCTTGAGAGATGGCTTACGTGATAAAAGCACTTTGTTTTCTTTAAAAAAAATACTTGACTTCAATTCTCAGCACCCACATGGGACTCACAAGTCCTACTAACTCCAGGTCCAAGTAATCTAGTGCCCAATTCTAACTTCTATGGGAACCCTGCATTCACAGGATTACTAGACATATACCTATACAGAACATTCATGCCCTTAAAAAGCAAAAATAAGAACTATCTTCTAGTGATGAATGACCATGACTTAAATCTCATTGAATTCATATTACCTTGAAAGAGATTTCCAACAGATCACTGTAGATCTCATCTTTTGTAATCATAGTTATTGATTAGTTCAAAAGGGCGATTAAAGTATGCTTCTCAGCTTTCCTTTGGCATCTTCTTAAAACCAAGGCTATTTTATCTAATTGCTGACTGAAGGACAATCAGGTAGAGGCAAATGATGGCATTTAATAAAGATAAATGTAAAAATCCAGATATAATTTCTAGAAATCAATAATAGAATTTGGACTTTGAAAGAAGCTTGGCCTGAAAACAGGTTATGTACTTAATTCTTTGGGTTTTCAGTTAATCAAGGGAAATAATAAGACAAGCTGGCAAGAGTTAATGTGAAACTGGACAGCATTAATAAAGTTATGGTGTAGTTATTAGGTGACTTGACGGGTATGATGTATGCCGTGCTGTCAAAATGAATTTGAACCTCTGTTTAGTTTGAAGGCAGTACAATTCAGGAAGGTGAAAAAAAAATCTAACACAGAGGTTAAGCATTATGACGGGTGTCTGCTCACAGTATGTTTCAGTTTCAGCACAGCATAGTTATCTGATTACTGTATTGCTGGTTGCACATTTTAAATGTCCTCACTCGTCTAAACATTGGTACATGGCAATATTCTTTTTTACATCACAAATTAAAGGGGTGTGCATGTATAAATTTGTATTTTATGTGAGAAAATGTGATTTATGATTACAATGAGAAACATGTCAAGAAAGCCACCGTTTTCATCACTTCAAATATATGTTTGTAGCCTGCGATGATGTTTAAGTCAGTAAGGCGCTTGTACAAATATAAGCACCTTTATACAATCTCTAGTACCTAATAGAAAAGAGAAGATATTGTTTGTAAAAACTGTTGCTGAGCAGGCAGAAACAGGGAGATTTCTGGGGTTTGTTGGCTACTCAGACTAATCAAGGAAATTCTGTACATTGAAAAACCTTGTCTCACAATACAGAAGATGTACCCTGAGTAACAACACCTAATTTTGTTGGCTATCAATATTGATATCTTGCTTTCCAAACACTTTATTGAAGATACTATCTTTTTTCCATTGGTTATATTTGAAACTTGTGAAAAATTGAACATGTATATTCTTATTTCTAGACTATTCTATTCCATTGGTTACTGTATATTTGTAAAAACACACAATATTTTTATTACCATAGCTTTGTATTATAGTTTGAAATAAGAGATCCTAATGCTTCTAGAATTATTCTAGAATGATGTCCAAATCAGCATCATAGGCTAGACCTGGAGATTGTATATTTTACTAATTTTTAATGTTATTTTCAAATTCATGTTCCTTTCTGCTTCTGTTTTATTGTAAGAATTTTTAAATATTCTTGGAGGTGTATCAATTATGTATGGGAAGAAGTGATAAATCTGTGTGCTATTCGGGTTTCCTTTATTATAAAAAATACTCGAGATAGTAATGTTTTAAAAGAAAAAGGTTATTGTGTTAAACAAACAAACTTATTTTTCCCATGAACATGGGCAGTCCTATCATTAGCTCTCTGTGGATTGCATAATATCATTATATATCAGTTGGTGACTAGAGCTGCTCGACTCAGGTCCAGGACATAAAAAGCAGACACAAAGTATACTATAATCCTATGAAGGCCCAAACACTTACCATTATAATTACCTCTCAGAATTTCCACCACATCTTAGTGAAGGTGAGATGAGGACTAGTGATCCAATGAGCCACTTCGTAATCATGTTGTGTCAATTAACAAATTTCACAGTGGGGATATTTTAAATCCATTGTCGATTTTAGCTATATAAACATATAGAGCTTTCTGCTCATAAGTATATTCCTCACTTGGTTTATTTTTTATTTTTATTTTTTTACTTTTCATCAATTATTATCACTGATTTTTTATCATTTTTAATGCCTGTGCCTCTTCATTTAAGTATATTCCTAATATTTTAGGAGTTTCTGGGGTTGTTATCATAAAAATGTCCTCCTTATTCAACATGAATAGTTCATTTTTTCAAACATAATTACTACTATCTGGTTGCTCTTAGCCTATTTTTTCCTTTTTAATTTTTATTTATTATTATTGTTATTGTTGTTGTTGTTGTTAATTATTATTATTAATTTACATAACATCCGGATTGCAATCCCCTTGCTCTTGTTTTTCTGTTCTTACCATCCCCACTCTTAACACTAATTTCTTTCCCCTAGACCTCTGACAGGTGGTGTCCTCCCCCATCATCTGAATACAGCCCATCAGGCCTCATCTGGACAGTCTGCATCCCCCTCCTCTCTGTTCCCACAGGGCTCTATGTCAAGGTGGGGTAATCAAGTCCTGGGCACAAGAGATCTTGTCAGAGGTGGTCTCTGCTCATCCACCTTCCCCATGTCCAATGTTGTTGCTATTGCTATTCAGTCCCACAACACAGCTCAATTTGTCATCACTACTGAAATTGCTTTGCTATGGTCTTTTGGAGTTTGAACTTTTTCTCTTTTCTAAGTTTCTGTCAAGGCTTCCAATCCTCTGCTGAATAGATGGTTGAATATATCCCTGCAAATTTTCACATCTCTGAAAAATGCATTCCATTTTTCATCATTTAACACAATGCCACCAAGCATCTTCTCACTAAGGCCGTTCACTGTAGTGAGGCATTCCTGGCTAAATAGCATTCTATATCCTTGATGGAGGCTAAGTTCTGTCTGGTGATTAACACTGCTTTTTATCTTATGTTTATACGGGCATATTTGATGACTTTACAGCTCTAGGGCTATAAATACCATCTTTGTGCTAATAATTAACCAATGTAAAATTTTACTCTATGTTTTGTTTGGTGTGTGTGTGTGTGTGTGTGTGTGTGTGTGTGTGTGTGTGTGTGTATACTTTGTACTGTAATGCCTAATTTCCTTCTGGTTATATCTACTTGGTAGTCTAATGAGTTTTAACATAATCAATCCAAAATTATGCCTTAATGTTCTCCCCCCAAACATTTTTTCAGTATTCCTCCTCTTCTAAATAAATGACAGTTTGATCTCTTCTGTCACTCAAGCAAGTCATGTCATGTCATCCTTGACACATCTCTCTTCCTGATTCCACCTCCAGTTCACAACAGTCATCATGTGTGTAGGAACTGTCATTTCTCACATTCATCAGGGTTATTAATTTCCTCCGTATCTCTCACTGAGATAATTTAATGAATGACTACCATAGATACCATGTCACAGTACAGACAATTCTCAATATACATTGCATAATAATTATGATGTGGAAAGTAAACAGTAAAAGACCATAAATTGAAAAGAACATTAACCTTCAGCACAAGATCCTTCAAACACATACTGAAGAAACATCTTTCTGTGAATTATGAGGGAGATCCATTGTGAGTTATCATTCAAAAGAAGTAGCTTTGACATCCACTAAAAAAATCAGGCAGTTCACATAATGTAGAAAATTGCTACTCTCTTCCGCTTTCATGAGATTAAAGAGATTAACATAGGACCCTGGAGAGTCGCCTCAGCAGTTACGAACATTTTCTATACTTGTAGAGGATTTAGGTTCAGTTTCCAGCACCCACAGGAGAGTCATAGCTATCTGTCACTGCAGTTCTGAAGGATCAGAGCCTCTTCTGGATTCTTTGAGCAAAAAAGATTCACTTAATATACACACATGCATGCAGACAAAAATCATACACACATAATCAAAACAAAGTGAAACTATCAATCAAGAAGATTCTTGAATTCTCATTTGATTCAACATATTACAGGGCACTAGACTGAACTGTGGCCCTTGAGCAAATGTTCAATTTATACAACCAACACCTTGAATGCTAATTACATTCACATTATTGATTATAGTATCTGAGAAACTAATCTTGCATTAGATTGATGCACATTTAATCCATTAATTGGACTTTTTATAAAGAAGATAAAACTTCAGAAATAGATAAACTGAGATAATCAGGGTATGGCTGTCAAGATTGAAAGCAAGCATCTACAGGGCAAAAATGCCAAAATATGTTGACAGTTATCTAAACTTGCAAAAAGAATAAAAGGTATTTTGTCTTATATTCTACTGGAAGAATAAAGTTCTATAGGTACCTTGACTTGAAAATTGTAAGCTTCGTAATTATAACTATATGCTTATTGACATTCTCATTTTAAAGCTATGAAAAGAGGCTAGACTGAAGAATTTCCTATACCAGACTCCATTGTTTTAAAAAAAAATGGTAAAGATAATTGACTGTATATATAATTAAATGGAAACACTGGAAAAATTCCATCTAATTATTTATTATCTATAAAAAATCTTTTTATCATGAGTGAACAAAACTTTATAAGTTTTTGTTTTTCAGTAAACAACCTGTCCTTACTTCAAAAATGAGAACACATGAGCTAACTCATTAGGTTTAGTTGCTCAATATGTAAGCCTAGAGACTTGAGTTTGATCAAAAGAGTCCATATTGATATGGCATGAGAGAAACAATTCCCCAAAGTTGTCCTCAGACAACTTTATGCACCTCCATAAGTGCACCATGGCAAACAGAAACTCCCTTCCACACACATATTCTTATATGTGCAACTAAACATACATACGTAACCACAGATGATGATGATGATCATGATGATATAAAGAATATTTTCCTTTTGAAAAGGTAAAATGTATCCACACTAATGGTTATCACTTCTCATCATGGATCACTTTCCTCTGTTGACTATATTTTCTTAAGAGAATGCTAATTTTCATCAAATTGAGAGATATCTTCCAAAATGTCAATAATATTCAAAAGAGAAGAAAAGAAAAAAGATATAGGAGATAGAAAGAAAGGAACTAAGAAATGCAAAACATGGATAAGTAAAGTATGATTTTCATCTCCAGTAATATGCTTTGATAAAATAACATTATTTTATTCTATTCACAATAGCTTGTTTAGACAACAATGCTTGGTGTAAGATCTGACATGCCATAATTACTAACTCCAGGGGTAACACGGGTTTTCTTTCATTCAGACTGGAGAAAATGACAGGCAGTATTTCATATTCTAGGACACATTCTGTATTCTTGAATATATAAGGGAAAAATAGATCTAAGCTTGAATCACATCATTTGACTTATTTTTCATATATTTTGCTTTAAAATATAACCATCAGTTTCATAAATGCTAAGTAATCAATCGGTTCAAATTTTTTGACAAAACATTTTTTCACACTATAATGTAATCACGTTTCTTTCTACAAACCAAGCACTATTTTTCACATTATAATATTATTACATCTCTTTCTACACACCAACCTATATTTTTCACGTAACAATGTAATTACATTTCTTTCTACACAACAACCAATACACTCCTTCTTCTTTCTCAAATTCATGGCTCCATCTTTCATTATTACAGCCCTACATGTATATGGTGTACTGGCTGGTTGTACTGGCTGGTTTTGTGAGTCAATTTAACACAAGCTAGCGTTATTAGAGAGGAATGAGCCTCAGTTGAAGAAATGTGATGAAGTCCAGCTATAAGGCATTTTCTCAATTACTAATTAGTGGGAGAGGTCCCTGCTCATGGTGGCCAGTGCCATCCCTGGGCTGATGGTCCTGGGTTCTACAAGAAAGCAGGCTGAGTAAGCCATGGGAAACAAACCAGCAAGCAACACCTGTTGACCAGAATACTGCTGATGCCTCTGCATCAGCTGCTGCCTCCAAGTTCTATCGCTGCTTGAGTTCCTTTCCTGATTTCCTGCAACGGTTGATTGTTATCTGGATGTTTAAGACAAATAAACCCTTTCCTCCCAAACTGACTTTTTTGGTCACCAAGGGTTGTTTCTTTGTTTCTGTATACACTTTACATCCTCGGAGTAGCCCCATCCTGTCTTACCTCCCAGTCCCACCCTCCCTTCTAATCCCCATTCCCCTTCCATATTACTAAGAGAAGGCAAGCCCCTGTCCCATTCAACACAGATCATCAAATCATATCTGGACTGAGCTCATCCGCCTCCCCTTTGGCCTTCCAAGGCAGTCCTGCCAGAGAGAAGTAACTGAAATGTTGGCAAAAGAGTTGGCAAGCAGTGACCAGACCCTGCTCCCCTCAATAGAGGACGCACATGAAGCCTGAGCTCCCTATCAGCTACACCTTAGTGGGAGGCTTAAGTCACTGTATGCAAGGTCCTTAGTTGGTGCTTAAGTCCTAGCAGGTCCCACGAGGCCCTGGTTAGTTGGCTCTGTTTGTGTTCTTGTGAAGCTCATGTCACCTCCGGGTCTTTTTCTCTTTCTCCCCACTTTACCATAAGACTCCCTATGCCTTACCCAATGTTTGTCTGTGAGTCTCAGCATCTGTTTCTAATTTCTGCTGGGTGGAGCCTCTCAGAGGCAACCCTGCTAGGCTCCTGTCTACAAGAATAGCAGAGTCTCATAAACAGTGTCAGGGATTGGTTGTCTCCAAAGGGGTTGCTCTTGGGTTGGTCCAGGCATTGCTTAGACATTCCCTCATGATCTGCCACATATGCCTCATCACTGCACCTTTGTAGACCAGGTAAATTTTGAGTTCAAGTTTTTGTGGATGAGTTGGTGGTCCCCTCCCTTACTAGGAGACTTGTTTAGTTGGAAGGTGTCCTCTTCACTCTCTATGGCCCCTGCTAATAGGAGTCTGTGCTAGAGGCCACCTCATATCATCTTGGAAGCCTACCATGACTTAGGTCTCCAGCTTGTCACAGAGATGCCTCTGCCCACATTTTCACCTGGGGAGACCTGGGGTGGGAGGACAAAAGGTCATGGTGTTTAGTCACAGCAATAAAACTCTGACTAAGATGTGTGTGTGTGTGTGTGCGCGCGCGCGCGCGCGTGTGTGTGTGTGTGTATCTGTCTGTCTGTGTATATATAGGTGTATGTATATACATATATTCCTATATATAACTTGTTCAATGTTATTTTCATGTAAATGTTCTCTGAGCTATTTACTGTTGCCTAATCAGTTAGTGTGCTGTACCCTGGGGAATCTTATTTCTCTCACTTTCAGCATTCCTTAGTTGCCTGTATTTTTTTTTTTTTTTTTTTTTTTTGCGAAAGGCCTCATGTCTTTTTCCTCTGTTCACTTTTCCATGTCTACAGACTTCAACATTGTTCAGCTCATGTTTGAGCAGTTATATTGATGTGATAGTATGAGTGTAGTTTCTGACATTACCAGGAGACTCAATCTCATAGAAACTCCCTAATCCCTTGGATCTTACAGTATCTCTCTCTATCCTGGGTACTGATTTTGACAACATGCACTGTTTTTCAAATTTTATAAGAAAATGTGTGAGGTGAGTGTAGTCAAAACTCTGGATGAAAATAAGATTAAGACTGAATAATTGGAAACGCAAACACATATTTCTCTTGGTATGTTTTTCTTGGTACAAATATGAGGCAGTTATAGGTCAAAGGGGCATTCATTAATAGATAAGACCAGAATCTTACAATGTGAGAATATTACCATCAGAAGATGGTTGAAGAAATAAGTGGGCCTTTAGGCCACATCCTGCTCAACTGATGTTGTCTTACTGTTTGAAAACAAAACAAAAATAATATTGATGAATGTTGCAGAAGATGAGAGGGTGTGAAGAGGTAGACAATTGCTGCATTGATAGTGGGTGAATCTCCTTAGCTCTATCATATTTCCCTCCATGAAGTAACCCTACAGACTCACATAGGGGGTAGAGTTAGTTGTATTAGCTCTTTCAGGGAAGAGTGGGTACTAGTTTCTTAGTTTTAGAATTTTGTATATTAATTGAAGTGCGCAAAAGTAAGATCATGAAGCAACTTCAGATATTGGAAAAGACAAGAACTGAGACTTTATGAAGGCATGGGCTTCCAGATATGTAAAAGAGGCAAAACCTTATCTGTAAGCCACTATAAGAAAAGTCAAGGAAATAAGATATCATGGAATGAGAAAAATCTTCTATGCAAACAGGTGAAACATCAAGGCTGATAATGACAGACTGCTGCTACAGCCACTGGTCTGAAGAAATAGCTAACTCACCAAGGAACAAAATGGCCATGACTCTAATCTGACCACCCAAATGATGTGTGTTTTAGGCGGAAAAAGTTGAAGAAATAAGTGGGCCTTTAGGCCACATCCTGCTCAACTGATGTTGTCTTACTGTTTGAAAACAAAACAAAAATAATATTGATGAATGTTGCAGTGTCTACAAGGAAGTGCATATTTCAGGAACCAACAAAGAATGAGTAGAGAAACATGTAAGTGTAGAAGTATTGACCTGAAAAAAGTGACACCATATGCTTTAATTTGAGGTAGAAGAAAGTTGAGTCAGCATAGGGAATTGGATTTAAGGTAAGAGTGAGCCTGAAAGTCATGCGTGGTTTGCAGTGTCTATATAAATAATGGAAGTCGACAAAAAAAAAAAGAGAAAGAAAAAAGAATTTTCAGAGTTTGGTTGGGTCAAACTTTGACTTCTGAGCAGGAGAAATGAAAAATGGACAAATTTCCTAAGTCTCTTTGTCCCAAATACAACATGGAAAATTAGAAGGGTAACAACTAGTTTGCAATTACTCCTATGATGAGTCTGTGAGGTGTGTTAACAGTATTTTATGGGGTGCACTATAGCATGTGGGGTTCCACTGTCAATCAGTTGGTCATCAAATGCTTTGTGGCTCACCTTAGGACTCCCTGAATTTCACTAGAAAGCTCCCTAATCTTAGGTAAGCCACCTATCTCCTCTTACTGAACTGAAAATCAGGTATGAGCCACCACATATATGTTAAAATGGTACTATTAAAAATTGAAAATTTTAAAATGATATTTCAAACATGATATAGTGTCCTCAGTCATTATAATATACAAAAATGGTCCTTTCCCTCAGTTTTGTTGTTGTTGGCAGCTAGGTTTCCTGAATTGACTTACACGGAGAAAATGACTGGAACGCAAGTGCTCTGTAAGGTAGATTGAGCCTACTGAACACCATTGGCGAAGTTAACGTCATTTCTACCAGATAGAATCTCATGCCTACTTCTGCCCTTTTCTACCACAAAACAAGGCTCCTTGTTTAGGTTTGTGAATCACCCATGAAGTGGAGGAGGAAACCTTACTAATTTGCTTGTGGACACCATCTTCTTTAGTTCCCAATATATTCTGAGAAAGTTAACACCTGTATACTCCCTCTCTTTAAACCACTACCATTTTGCTTCCTGACTATCACCAACTGTGTTAAAATGGAACAAAAAAAAAAACTTAAATACTCTAATGTGTGAAATCAAAGCCTTCTAGGTGATTATCTTCCAAAAGGTTTTGTTCCCTGGTGATTAATACTCCCATTAAAATGTGCTTTATATTATATTGTGGTCTGTGCGCGGCATTTCATAACACGATTATGAAATTAAAGTAATAAAATAATGGTGAACAATGCCATCCTGGATGGGCAATGCACTAACGGTAATAAAGCTGAAGACAGCCTCATTTACAGTTTACAGTAACTTAAACAGGTCAGGAGCCAACTTTTTTCCGAAAATGTATCATCACTTAACATCAGCATATCTGGGAGTTAGAATGTATACTGTTTTATATTTGCTGATCAAAATAAAAGAAGCCTCCTGGACAAAAGTGGTAAAGGATGATGCTTCATTCAGGTAAAGCTGAGTGTGGCTCGAAACCATAAGCAAAATGCTTATGGCAGTCCATGTGATTTACAGTACAGTGTCCAGAGGACAGGGTTAGGTGAAAAAATAGGTTAATTTAGACCATTCTTAACGAATCTTTTATTGAAAAGAAATGCATTTTCAATCAATAATGTCTTAAATTATTAATGCACTATTCCACTCTTCATATTGTTTTTCAATAATCATAAGAATGAAAAATTCAAAATAGCCCTTTCTTATAGTACTCTCAAGTTTCAATGTTGCAATGTAAAATTACATTATGGCAGAGTAAAATATAATCTCAATTATCAATAGGAAAAGGAGAATGCAGAATATACATTGAGTATCGGGGCGAAATTAATTAAATTCTCTTTTAATAAAGTTATATATTTTTAAAATATATATGAAAACTATTAATATAACTACTTACTAAGTAAGATTTAAATACCTTAATTTATTATTTTCTTAGCAACTAGGACCTAACTTCAATCACAATTTTGAAACAACATCTATCTGAAGAAAATGTTACTCATTTGAAATGCTACTCTTTTGAAAGCCACTTTGCTCAGTACCTGAGAATGTCTTTAAATTCCTTTTCTGTTGTTGTTGCTTGTTTCTTTTTAAAATGTTTTTGTTTTGTTTTGTTTTGTTTTTTTTTAGTTTATTGCTGATGGAGTGCAAACTTGTACAACCACTTTGGAAACCAATCTGGCCCTTTCTCAGAAAATTAGGAATAGTTCTACCTCAAGACCCAGCCATACCACTCTTGTGCATACACCCAAAAGATGCTCCACCGCACAAGAACATTTGCTCAACCATGTTTATAGCAGCCTAATTTGTAACAGCCAGAATCTGGAAACAAACTGGATGTCCCTCAACCGATGAATGGATAAAGGAAATGTAGTAAGTCTACGCAATGGAATACTACTATGCAGCTATTAAAAACTAAGAAATATTGAAATTTGCAGGCAAATGGATGGAACTAGAAATGATCATCCTGAATGAGATAACCCAGACCCAGAAATACACACATGGTATAGCCAATTATTAGTGGGTATTAGCCCAACATAGATGTCCTCTGAGAGTCTTCACTCACTAGGGGATCGAGATAGATGCTGGGAATCACTGCTGGACTCCAGGTGAGCGTGATATGGAAGAATGGGGTGATAGAAGGACCCAGAGAGTTCAGGAGGGCCACAAGACCATCAAGCCTGGTGTTTCACTAACCAATCACAATACATGCAGTAAACCTAGAGACCCTCGCCCCGTTCAGATCTAGCGAAAGGACAGCTCATTCTCCAAGGTTGTGGGGAGGGCGGGGATTGCCTCTGCCATGAAATCTGATGCCTCCAATTTGATCACTTCCCCTTGTTGGGGAGGCCCAGTGGCATACAGATCAAGGGGAAGCAGGCCACCCTGATGAGACCTGATAGGCTGTGGTCATATGGTGGTAGAGGAGGTCCCCTTCTTTCAGAGGTCTAGGAGAGGAGAGTAGGGTGAAGGACGGATGGAGGTAAGGGGAAGAGGAAGATACGAGCAAGGGGATAACAATCAAGATGTAATGTGAATAAATTATAATAAAAATTATTCATGTTACATCCCGTTTGTAGCCCCTCTCTCATCTCCTCCTGGTCCCTCTCTCCGTTCCTCATGCCTCCCCTAGTTCTCAAAAAGGGAGAGTCCTCCTCTCTATCATCTGACCTTAGCCTATCAAGTTTCATTTCTACTGTCAATATCCAATTCCTTTCTGGCTTTGCAAGGCAGCCCGGCCAAGGGGACATGATCAGTGAGCGGGTATCAGAATCCATGTTAGAGTTAGCCTCTACTGCTCGTATTATGGACCCCACCAGGACACTCTGCTGCCTGTCTACTACATCTGAGCAAGGTGTTTAGGTCCTCTCCATGCGTGGTCCTTGGTTGGTGCATCAGTTTCTGCACTCATCCACTGTTGTGCCCAGATTTGTTGGCTCCATTTGTCTCGTGGAGTTTCTTTCCCCTCCAAGTCCTTTTATCCCTCAACCACAACACTCCATATGCTCCACCCCAAAGTGTAGCTTTTTATAGTAGAAGATATCTTGTATATGACTTGGTTTTGTTAACAGAAGGTTGTGAGCACTCACCCCAACATTAAATGTGTCAGTGAGTACATATGAACAAACATACTAACAAGAATGAATATATTTTACCCATATTGGTTCTCTCTTCCAAAGACTTGATAAGTGCAGAAATGATTGTTAAAATTTTCCTGAACGTCATCACAGGAACTGAGAACGATATACACTAATATCAAACTGAGACTGGTTCTGATAGGAAGACTATCTGCATAGAGATGGATATAAAATTTTGTGTGTTAATTATTGTGCAGCGTTTACTCTTCCAGACTTCAGCATGATCCTAACCAATACATCAGTATGCTTAGCATATGAACCATATTGATGGTTTTAAATACATATGGAGACTATCTCAGTAATATATACACAGCATGTATGCATGTGTGTATATACACATGAGTATGTAAATTAATGCATATGTATATGTATATATGCAGGTATGGTACAAAATTTAGACAAACAACATTCTCCTGTACTCCTTTACATTGTATAGTGTATCCTTATCCTCAAAAAATAATCACAGATATACTTTAACAATGTTTTCTTATACATAGCTTATATTTCTATGTATTAAATTTTAAATCATGTTGAAAAACTTAGCCTGGATATATTATGGTAAAAGTTGTGTTAAAATTTGCACTTAATTACTCTAAATAGATTGGATGCATAGTTGGATGCATTCACTGTAAAATTTTAGCTTTAAGCATTTAAACATTTCTCTATGCCCTAAAGTGAAGTCAAAGAATTAAAAAGCATTCTTGAAAATGGTGCCAAGTGTTTTATTATTACTATTAGAATTAAGAATGTTTATGCTGAGGAATTATAAAATATCAAATGTTCTATTATTTTAGAATCAACTTAAATCAATACAGCCCATGTAATGACAGTTGTGCTACATTATGAATAGCTCATCTGTCAGTTGGGCAAATTAAGGCAGGTAAATTGTTCATCATAATTTCTTTAGGCTGGATTCAGAGTAACAAATTAAACTAGGAAAATGTACATAATGTTAAAAAATGTCAAGTGTTTCACAGGTTTATGACTACATACTCCTTTAATATTTCTTTTTTCTCTCTCTTAAATTTATTTAGTCTAATGAATGTGGAGTATTAATGATTCTTTAGAACAAAATATAACTTATTTTTAATAAAAGCAGTAATATTAAACATAGCACAATTAAATACCATTATTTCTAGTTATGCTGACTTTAACTGGTATTGTGTTCCTGGGACTGTTTTGTCAGCTGCTAATTTTCTTTCTTAAAGAGACCATACATGTGCATGCACCAAAAAATAGGAACCTCTACATTTGTATTATTTCAAACTGCACTAACTTCTTCACCAGTTTTGAAACAGCTATCTCAGGGGAAGTATTCTGCTCATGACTAAAGTTGCTGAAGTGCTGTATATCCATTGCTATATGTATACCTACTGAAATTAAGCTTGCAAAGAAGATTAAGGAAGAGAATTTAATTAAATGTAAGAACATATTGAATTTTGCTATGAAATTTCTTCTTTCAAGTACTATATACCCAAGCTTACCATTAATTTTTTTATTTGAAATAAATTATCATCATCTAAATATTAATTCTGTAGTAATATTGTTATACTTATAAAATATGCCTTACAGACATTCACTTAAATTTTAGGATTAAGTTTCTGGAGAGCAAAGAGACCTAGTATACAGAAAAGCAACTGAGGTCAGGAGAGGGAAGAACTCATGACAGAACTGCACTTTCAGGTAGCTTTCTTACTAGCATGCTTAGAATATCATATATTACCAATGGACACTAAGTAAGTCAATAGAGGAAGGTTTGATCTAGTAGTTCTAGTGGAAAATAAATGATAAAAGATAAAGCATTGTTGCTATGTATGTGGTAATATAATTTGCTTATGGATAGGTTATTGTTTCTGTCCGCTTGCTAAAGATTATATTTTAGAAATGATGCCATAAATAATCACATCAATTTTGGATTGTGTCTCTAGGGACATTGTTTTAGTACACACTAATTGAGATTTAAGCATGAGAAGTTGTGGATTCATGCATTTATTTCTAAGTTCATTTGATTAGTCTTCTAAAAGATACATTAAAAAGCTTAAATTAAGCATTCATTGTGTATTTAAATGTAAAAACTTCTGTAAGCCTGGTAAAGAGGAAAAAATAGAATTTTAACATGAAAACGATGAACCATGTTTCATCTTCAATTCTTCCTTAATAGCAACCAGCTCTCTGGATTTTAATACAGTCTTCCCAGCACAGATTCTTACATGTTGATATTATAAGTGTTTAATACCATGTCCTGCATTAGATTGTATACATTTCAGTAATATATTGTATCTGTTATCCCATCTTAGTATGGTACCAGGCAATTATTCAGATGGCTTTTACTACAATTCACATATGATATGTTGCATGGTCAAGTAACAAAATGGCTTTTTGTTTCATATCTGTAGGCCTACTGATTAATATGGGTGAGACTCAAGCTTGTCATCATTTCTATGTATTCATTACCTAGACAGAAACTTGAGACTGCTCAGATTGATTTGCCATAAATGCTTCTTTCTTAAGTTTAATTCAGCTCTGATGAATTCCACTCTAGAAATCCAGAGGGACCCTATGACCCTCTTTGTTGGTGAGAAGTAATTCAAATTATTACCCATAGTAAGTGTTGATAATATACTGATTTGGAGCAAAGTTCTCTGTGTTCATTATATTGTTTTCCTAACAAATGTAGAAGACAGATAGGTCAGGCTCATTGATATTTAACAGATGGAGACAACCAAGAGGTGATGAAGTAAATAATTGTTTGTTCTCTAAGCTAATAAACTAATGATGTTGATACTGAAATCCATAGTATAGACTGTTTTTTAAGTGTATACTGCCTTACACCAAGTGTGCAGTGTTTTGATGAGTTGTACAAGGTACCTTATGTTCATATTCCAAAGAGAACAAAATATAATCACCCTTATGTAGTACTACTAATTTACCAATACTTCCTGAAACAAATTTTCACTCCTTCATTGAACTTGTATCATTTACATATTTATTCTTACTAAGCCTTCACAGAGAGGGTGTTTATTGTTTGCATGGAAACCAATGACTTTAACCAGTCATTAGTTCTACATGGCAATCAAAAATGCTCTACTTCAACTGTGAATTTTTTTGGAATAAAAGTTATTCACTTCTGTATTACACTTAAATGTAACATGGCCCAGAAACAGAGTGACAAATGCATATGCATGAAAATTAATGTAATTAAATTGTACATTTATTCTTCACTATTCAGTTAATATTCCGGTTCCCTAAGCTGAGCTTTAAAAAGAGTGAGAGTGTGAAGGGAAGGAATAGTAAATTGATGTATACTCAGGAACTTCTCATGACTCAAATACTTCTCTTTAATATATTTTTGCAACTTACAAATACAAATGTGTACATTTTAAATTTTCCTTTAATATCTCTTCATCAGAAAGTATATTTCCCTTGAAGGTGGAGGGCAGAGCAAAACCAACAGGCAGAGGAAAATAAACAAGACAGCCTCCTGTTCACAACACTAGTTAGACTAAAGTTCCTGTGGTCTATGCTCCTCACTTAATAACACTGCCATTATTATCTTCTTCCTCAGCACTCAGGGTTAACATTGAATTTAGCTTCTTCATTCTGGATTGAACTTCCCTCAGGCCATTTCTTGCTTCTGCTGCCCATCTTCTTAGTAAGACAGATTGGTAGAGTGTGGCTTTTATGTTCTACCAGATTCTCTAGAAATCAAGGGTAATTCTAAGTTTACTGACTTAATAGAAGAACTATATATAAAAGAAAATGTATTTATACCATCTTATGAAATATAATAGATACAAATTTAAAATAACTTAGGTGTGAACTTCTATTACATCCTAAGTACAGTTTTATTTTTGCATTCGTTTTAATTTCATCATGTACACAAGGTCTACATCATGAACACCACAGAAACAGGTGCAACAGGATGATCACATTAGCATGATGGAGTTTTCGCTCCTTTGCTAGCTACTTCCTCCCTTCATAATCAGTTAAACATGTATACCTCAGTGAGGTTGTACTCTCCCAACAGCCCAGATTTTCCACCATTTCCAGTGAATTATTTCAATTGATCTTCTTTTCTAATGTAAAATATAGCCAGCTACAAATCACAACTCACACATCTACAGCTGCATACGATACAACTCCTGCATTTCAGGCTCTGGGATCATTGAGGAAAAGGGTGGAAATATAAGATCCAGAGAACAAGAGAATTCTCTGTGAGATTGTGCCTCCTGTAAATGCCAGAGCTACACCCATGCACTCTCATTGTGACTTCCTAATCATTAATGGAACACAGAGTATAATTAGACATGCTAAAGTGGACAGGCAAGGCTCAGTTCATTACACAAAAGCTATGGGCAACTACAAATTGGGGAAAGCATGAGAAATATTTTCCCTTAGGAAGAACAGACTAAATACTGTTGTAAACCAATATCAAATGATCAGCCATAGAAAGATATACATACGAGTCAAATTATATGAACTGAGTAGTCCATGTATATATATTTAATAATGTGTATGTGTTTGTGTGTGTGTGTGTAAAACAACAAACAAGAAACCGCCATGAATCTGAAAGAAAGAAAGGCAGAGATTCATAGGCAGGCTTGATGAAAAGAATGAGAAATGAGAAATAGAATTAATTTTATTTTGATCACACTGATTAAAAAATAAAGATATTAAATCTCAGTCATGTTTTACTATTAATTCTTGCTTTATGCTAACCTTTATCATCAGCTGCTTAGAAAGCTGAGGCAGAGGTATTAAAAGTTCAAATCGTATCTGCATGTTGGAATATGTTCATAGCCGGCTTAGTCAATTTACTGATATCTTCATCTCAAAATAAAAATTAAAAAGAATTAGTAAGGACACATCTCAGTGATAGAGTTGGAATTCCTAAGTTCTGTCTTGAGCACTGCAAAGGAGGAGGGAAAACAAAAGATGCGAAGAAACAAAACAATAACATATTTTTACATCTATTTTTTGAAAGAATGAGTTTTTCTGAATAAAAAAATCATTATTGAGGCTACAAATTGAAGACTTAAATAAATGTAAAGAATGTAAGACAAATCCTGAAACTTTACACACACACACACACACTCACATCTAGAATTTATTTCATATTTTCCTTACTATATATTAACTTTTACATATCCTAAATTAGAGATGTTTTAGTTAGCAAAGAAACATTATCAACATAGATACTTTTATGTTTAATTATTAGAACTTTATGACAGGCAGATCGGGGTCCTGGGGTCCTCCTCAAACTAAGGCACCAGCCAAGGAGAATATAGACAGTAAACTTCGAACCCCTACCAAGAGTTAGCCGACGAACATGATATTCTCCACCGTTGAGTGGAGAGTGAGATCTGACTCTCACACGAACTCTGGTGCCCCTTTTCTGACCATGTCCCCTGGATGGGGAGGCCTGGTGGCACTCAGAGGAAGGATAGCAAGTTACCAAGAAGAGACTCGATATTCTAAGAGCGTATAGAGGGGGAGGAGGTTTCCCTCAATCTCAGATATAGGGAGGGGAGAAGGTGGGAAGTGGGAGGGAGGGAGGAATGGGAGGAAACAGGGGAAGAGCTAATAATTGAGATGTAATATGAATAAATTAATAAAAATGTAAAAAAAGTTATGTGAAAAATCATTGTGCTTTTTCCATACATGTATATTTCAGACGTTATAGATAGTTTTTATTTATTATTTCATTTATTCAACATGAATTTTCTTTCTCTTACTTTTATCTAATTTAGAACATGAAGGGTAAATATTTTACCTTCTCCCAAGCAAACACTGAAGAGGATCAACAACCATATCCTTTGTAAGGAAGAATAAAAGACACTTTTAGAATGGTTTAGTGAACTAACTTTCTTTTCTTTTCTTTCTTTCCTATTTTTATTTTCCTTGCTCAAGTACATGGCTAAAATGATACTCTTCCAAGAAGAACTAATCTGTGATTCCTTGTGTCCTTTCAAGTCACTATGGCTTCAAGCTAAAAATGAAAGAGGCAGAACACGATACTGAAAATTTTACTTATTCTAACAATAAAGAATTCTTGTGTAGATTTTCCCATAGTTTTTAGTAGGTAGAAAATTAACTTAATCTGCAGTATCTTTATGTTCACATGAAAATAAGACAGATTAATAAATATATATTGCCTAGCATTTTACTAACATCAAGTCCCAGCGGCTCTGGAATAGACTGTGTAGTAAATGCAAAAGAGAACCTTAATGGAGTTTTCAAAGGGACTCCCTTCCTACAAGTTTGCCAATTTAATTACATTAATATATCCCATTATATTTCTTATGATGAGAAACAAAGTTGTTGTTCAGAACATTATATTTATGGATAGTTTAAACTTGCCGAGTTCATTTAAAGTTCATATCTCTGAAGTGTATTAATGGATACATTCACTCTCTGGGCCTAGTATTAATTTATGAGTTCTTTTTTTAGAAATGTGATTATAATTTTACTGATTCAATGTTTCTTATATGACATTACATATTCTCTACTTTTCATAAAAATATATTCATTAATTCAAAAGTAATAATACCCTTGATGATCTATTCTTAATGGTTGACCTCAAGAAAACTAGTGGAGACATCCTCTACCATCCTCTGGAAACTTTTGGCTTAATATAACTGGAATGATACATATTTAAGAGAGAAAGCTACCTTTTTATTAATTGAAACTTAAGCTCCAAATTCTATCAATCATCGATGATCTGTAGAAGTTGAGATAAGAAAAGTATTTTAAATGTTATCAGATTATCAGCAAAGTTAACTAGAGATTACTATAATTGAGTCATAAAATTTAAACCTTAAAATATTTTAATCATTCAAATATTGTTCTAATATAGGAAAATATTACTGATAAATTACTGTAATAAAGAAAAACACTTGTAGTTGCTATGATTTATACAAAACAATTTTGATAAATAAATAATATTTGAGTGTGAAGGTTTGGAATTAAGAATCCTATGACAAAGAAGCAGGGGGTACATGATGAATTAGGTTTTATTTTTAAATAAATATAATATTATAAAAATATATTTCAAAATACTTCTCATTGTTTATTCATTCACCTGTAGATCATGGATTGCCTCTGCTTTCTCCAAGTTTTTAAATAAAATAATGAATCAACAAATTTCTGTTCATACTTTGAAACAGTCCTAGTGTTTCCTTTTTGCTACTTTGCATCTTTTCTTATTATAACAGAACACAACTGCTGTTCATTGGCTACTCCATCGAGGAAGTACAGCATGTGTCAGCAAGGCAGGTCTTACCCATATTTTCCTTAGTGTATTCTGATTAGTTAAAGCCATTGAGAGAATTCTAAATCCATGTTTATGATTCAATTCAGAAACCCTACATAACATTAACATATAATGCAATTACCTAGTAATTATTACTTGTTTATAATTAGACGTATGCTTATGAGGTAAAGCCATGCAACTGTCAGATATATTGGGCAGAAGGCAGAAGCAGATGCTTCAACATTACAGGGTTTTGGGTGACTGTTCAGGTAGCAAACTGTCTCTGTCATCTTTGCATTTGGAAAGCTATTAGCCTGCACTCTGGGCATACTCAGCTAATCAAGTGATTCCTTCTCAAGTCTCTGATGGAACTAAAGACCAGGTAGCTTAGTTTTATATGGAAGCTTAGTTGTTTAGGGATTAAGATGTTTTTAGGTTCAGATAGATGTTTTAAGTTGGTAATTACAAGATGTGATGGAGATTGATTTACATTCAGAATTGTAGAAGCATCAATATAGGAAGGATGTTTTCTTCAAGGTTGTTAAGTAAAAATAACCAAAACACTAAGAACATAACATTTATATAATTCCTGATTGTGTCATGATTCTTCTTGCTATAAGTAGTTCATTGTATACAAAATACTTTCTTTGTTTTAAAAGAAAAGGTACAGGAGAAGAAGAAGAAGAAGAAGAAGAAGAAGAAGAAGAAGAAGAAGAAGAAGAAGAAGAAGAAGAAGAAGAAGAAGAAGAAGAAAGAAAGAAAGAAAGAAAGAATTCTTCCCTTTTTAACCAAACAGTGAACAAATGAGTTTTGTCTCAACTTCTACCTGCTGTCACATTGTGACATGAGAGAAAACTATCTAAGGAAAAACATAAAGTGTGACAGGTGTTGAATAGAGAGCTAAAATATTTAGCTGAAAATCAAAACTCACATTTTTTTTGTTACTTAAAGCATATCCCCTTAAATTGTATAATGTGTCTTTATTTAATCCACAGGTTCCAACATCTGGACAGTGAGCAAGCCTGAGAGTTTAATAATGTGGGAGGTTCTAGCCACAGTATGGACTTGCTGAATCAGAGGAGGGATTGATCCTGCACACAAGCTGCAGGAATCTTCACATTCATCTCAACACATGTCTGATCATTGGTATGATTTACCTTGACTTAAAACTTTCCTCACTATAATGTAGTTAACTCAAACTAATAAAAGGTAAGTTTTTCTGACAAAAAAAAAAAAAAGCCCATTTACTCTCAAACCACACTGTTGCTGATATCAGAGGCGAATGCTATAGTTTTATATGTATCTTATTTTTCTTATAGTAGTAGAAATTAAAATTAAGGATTTATGGATGTTTACAGAACCTCAACCTAGGATCTATGATGCATATACCTAGCCTAATTTTTATTATATTATTGAAAATTTTTGAAATAAAAATTAGAAGTTATTGTTCACCCTTGTTCTCAACCATTTGATGAACAAAAATGAATGCTTTACTTATGAACCAATACACATATATTCATGTGTATTCACATATACCTAAAATTTAGTAGAAAAAGTTCTTTTTTTTCCTTATTAATCCTCTACATGCTAAACTCAACAGTTAATGGAAATATTTTGGTTGGCAATTGATTATTTTTTCCAGCAAGGACAACAATCTAACTTTGAATCTCAACACAGAAAACACATAAAAAATACAGAGACAATAAAATCTAATAGTATCTATACATATTATTTATTCTTTGAGTATTTCATAAATATATACAATTAGTTTTTAATTTATTCCAGTTCTTTTTCTCCTGCTATCCCTTTACCACTTGTTCCACCCAACTTCATGTGCTTAACTTTTTAATTGCTACATTCAGATGGTATAAAGGTCTTCAGCAGTATCTACCACACCTACTGTGAGTTCCTATGTGTAACAGATCTAGAAAACACTGTTCCATAGTGACTTCAGCAACTTCTTACAAACTTTCTGATTTCTTATTTGTGATATAGATATTGAATTAGGTCTGAGTAACTCACAGTCTCTTATTCTCTGTTTTAAACAGTAGTAGGTCTGTGTACTCCTACTCCACAGAAAATCCTCTCTGAGGAAGACAGAGAGATGCATTAATCACTGAGTATAAACATGAGCATTTAGGGAACTATTGACATTATGCCCATTTAGTAACATAAATGTGTGGACAGTGATCTATACAGCCAGGCATTCTTTTCCAGTGTACAATTCCAGGCATGAATTTTTCTTTTATTGTGGGCCTTTATTACAAATAGAAAACAATTAGTTTCCCCTACAGTCGTGGCATTATTGTACTAGTATCAAGCAACATGACAGCTCTGGCAAGATATCAAATCCAAAAACCTTCCAGGTATATGTGATCCAAGTGGAACACAAACACACAGTGGACTACAGTATGATTTGGCTGCAACACAGCACAAGCAATTAGTATACCCCTTTAATCACAAACAATGAAAGTGAGGTTAGTTTATAGAAGTAAGCAACGTGTTTGAAAGTGACTTCTAATTGAGGGGCAGAAAAATTGATGAATCAGACCAAGTAGAGCAGTTCAGACAGAAGATAAGAGAGAAGCCAGATTGAATCAGTCAGCTTGGAGAGGAGTTTGGGCCAGAATAGTTCAGTTGAACCAAACAGCCAGAATTCAGAGAGATAGAAAGAATGAGTTTATTCAGCCATAAGCCTCCAAGACAACAATCATATCTGGTGAATAAAAGATACTTTTCTATACTAGTCAGTATTTCTTACGAGTTTGATAACTATTTTTGATCACAGGGTTCATATCTTGGTAATCTGTACATGTCTTTTCTCTCACACAGACAGAATAACACTTTCTTGGACTGTGAAATTAAGTCATTAAGGGGAAGGAGAAGCTTCAAATTCAATAACAATTTTATTTTTCATGTGCTGTAACCAATACATGTGCTATCATCAGCCAAAGTGTTCTATCATTAAGTTCTGATGGGCAATCAAAAATAATGGTGACATCATGTAAAATTTTGAGAGTCTCTGTGACTCTTGACAAACAACTCAAAATCTAACATTCTGTTACTGGCACTTGTCTTTTGATTGATGACACATGTCTTCTGGAGAAGCACTGTTCCCTGTGTTAGGTAACTTCAGGTAATTTTTTACAATACGTTTTTGAAGCATATTACATAGTAGAATTCCATACTGCTATTTAAATTCTCTTTAAGGTTAGTAGCTTTTACTTTTGAGAAAAATTCATATGAGACATTTTCAAATAAGAATTTGTCACTTGGGTATGTGCATGTGTATGGGAATAAAGTTTAGTCCCTGAGATATTTTCTCAAAAGAACTTTTACCTTAAATGAATTAATGTAAAACATTTTCAAATTAAAAATTCATAGTTGACTTTAAACTCTGAAAGTATAAGGCCTTTTCAAAATTATATAAATATATGCAATTAATGGGTTCTTACATTCATCAACTGGAAGACTTTTAGACACATGAGCATTCAAATGTTAATGGACTATAACAGCTTCTTCTTATTCTAAATTAAAATTAGCTACATCATCTTTAAACTTAATAGCAACTATCAATTTAGAAATTCAATTTTACTTTAAGAAAATCCTTTCAGACTCTATATTAAAATCTGGGAAGCTTCCATAGAGAAGGGTGCCATTAAAACTATCCATTCACACAGTTGATGAAAATGTATTAGGTCCATATATCAGTGCTGAACTTAGTAGAAGACTTGCATTACTCTTTGTAATCTACCACTCATGTTTAAGCATTATGTACTATAAGACAAGTAAAAGTTTGTAAGCTTATAATAAAAAGTACTGCATTTAAAAATGATATGGTAACTTTTCTGCCATAAATGTCTTCAAAAGTATATTTATATTAAATTATTATGAAAACACTTTTAATATTTAAACTATTTTATTAATTGTTTGAGAATTTCATATATAATGTTTGATCATACTCATCTTCCTACTTCCATCTTTTTCCAGATAAATCCTTCATTCTAGCCCACCAAATTTTACATCATCATTTATATTTTAAAAGTACAACAAATCCCACCATTGCTACTTACGTTGTCCTAGGTGTACTGCCAATACTGAGCCTGCTAGACCTACCCACCACAGAAGAACTCTTCTGGATATAAGTTCTATCTTGCCAAGGGACTAATAAGTCTCATCAGAAAATGGATAATTATTCCCACAAAATATATGCAACTTCTGCATCAGAGAGCATATTGACAAAAACAATTATGGCAGAACACAGACCCCCACCTGCATAAGATTGATGATTACCTTTCTCCTCAACAGCATGTATATCATCTTCCACTACTGTGAAAAGTAATGTGTAGGGACAGAACTTCCAAGTCAATAGCAAGTTGATTTCAACATGTTCTATGACTCAAGTATGTGATAACTTCATCAGCAAGATTCATAATAACCAAGAAAAATGGCAATAGCCTATAATATTGTTGGGGGTGGCATCTATTGAAGCTCTCTCTCCAACACCTCCAATAGAGATGTCGTTTCTGACAAATATGATATGACTGAGGTCATATTCTTCCTCCCACTTAAGAAAGAGAGAAAGGAAGGACAGAAAGGAGGAAGGAAGGAAGGAAGAAAGGGAGGAAGGAAATTTAAAAAGGAAAGAAAGGAAGAAAGAAAGAGTTAGCAGATTGCAGTATATAAGTGGGGAGAATAATATCAAAATAAAAATGGTTAAATGGGTTAGGGGTGAAAAGATTAATTAAAGAAATGAATGCAATCCGAGAGTGTTCATTAACACTAAATACAAAAACACACATAAGCAGTTTTATTCTAGCATTTTAATTGCATGGAAGGTCTCTCAAACTTATAAAATTAAATTTACACTTAAAAAGCTAAAGATTGAAATATTTTCCTAGTTGGTCATATGTTTCTTTCATTCACATATAATTTATTTACTTACTTATATTTATTTATTTTGTTTGTTTTTGTTGCTGTTTTAGCATTTCAAGACAGGGTTTCTCTGTGTAGCCTTGACTGTCCTAGACTTACTTTGTAAACCAGGCTGGCCTGCAACTCACAGAGATCTGCCTGTTTCTTCCTTTCTGAGTGCTGGGATTATAGGCCTACACCACCATGCCTGAACCCAACTATACATTGTTTCCTAATTAATTAACTTATGTATCTGCTTTAGATCTAGATTGCAGCTTCTCTTACATTCTCTCCTCCAAAACTCTCCCTTCCTACCCCCACCTCACACTCCCTTTCTTTATATAAATGTAAAGGTCTCCCATGAATATCAATCAGCCTTGCCATATTAGGTTTCAGTAGGACTGGGCTCATTTTATCCTCTTGTGGCTAGAATTGGCAGATCATCTAGGGGAAAGGTGTCCAAAGTCAGGCTACAGAGTCAGAGACTGCCCCTGCTCCAGCTGTTAGGAGTCTCACACAAAGAATGAGACTCACAACTGTTACATATGCTCAGAGGGCATGGTTGTCCCATGCAATCTCTCTGGTGGTTCAGAACACTTGAGTTTTAAAGCAGTTACCCTAAAAAGGGCAAAAATATTTCTAGTAGTTATACAGGCTGACAAAAAACACAACAGGTTTTGCATCTATTACCCACATTTTTCCTACAGTCATGAAAATATAAACTTCTGAACTAACAATTTATACAAAAAAATTATTTGAAGCATTCATTATTTTCTGTCCTAGAATGATATGAGACCAAATAAACAGCCTATGGTTGAATTCCATCCCAGCTAAATTATGATAATCTGGCTTATGTAGTGATGATTTATTCAGGTTCTAATCAGGTAACTCATTAATTTCTGCTACAGAAATCATTTGAATCCTAATGGCAATACTGACACAGTTGTATAGCCTCAGGCTTGATTCTATTTTCTAATTGAGTGAATCCAGAAGCTGCATGATCATATCTCCTGACAGAACCTTGCACACCAAGGGGAGTTGACAGGATCATATGATTTGTGTTGAAACAGATGCAGATGTAAAACAACCGCCTTCTGTGTTTATTGCTGGCAAGGAGCAGGACATGCACACAGCCTTTCTCTACAAATCACATACCTCTGTATATGAAAGATTTAAGATGTGTGTATTCCTAGATAAGTGTTTGAGTAAGAAACCCAGTTTCTGAAGTAAATTTAAAAGTATTTTAGAGGTAACTTTTGAAGAGTTGAGTGAGCATCTTTGATTTCTTTATTTTGAAGCAGTTTAAAATTATATAATATTTTATCCTTTTCCTGATATGTTTTTAATGCTCTTCATTATTATGGACATATTGGTTTGATAGAATTGTCTTTTTCATTCAAGTAATTTTATAAACTATTATATAACATAGAGAAATTATGGACACCCGAAATCCAAATCCTTGGTTCAGATAACAATATATGTGCTTTAAAACATGATACCTGAAGGCACCATATATCTAGAAGGTATAGAAGAGAGCAAAGAACCTGGAACTGAGCTGGAAGCCTCTTCCTAAAAGCGTTCGTTATTGTGTATGGTATTAAGTGGAATTTCTGGGAAAGAAACGTTACTGATGGTATTACCCAGCTTTATATCCTATAACTCATACAAGCAAACTATGGGCCAAACTAATACACCTGTGCAATAGTGACACTACAGTTAAGAGTGTAATCAACTGCTTTTCAACTGTGTTTTTGATCTATTCCACAGGAAGTAATCCATGTCCAGTAATGTAAATCTGGTATAAAAAAATAGGGAAGAAAATTATAGGTTCTTGTTGGCAGCTGAATACTATTGTTTTGTGGGAAGATACACAGAGCCAATGCTACCTTTTAAATATAGATATACACATAGATAAATACTACTCTCAGCCTTAATCAGATGTCTGGGGTAAGGGGCATTGATAGGGATGAGAGGAATAGAGGAATAAGAATTTATTAAGTTCATGTATGAAATTGTCAAACAGCCACAGAAGGGGAAATAGAATAAGCAGAAATAGTGGTTGAAGAGAAGGAACAAGGTAGGAGAGGAGATACAGAGGAATATGACGGTAGAAGAAATCAGACAGGAGAGAGTCAGGGAGGGAAGACTAAAATTTTGTAGAGAAAAGATAAACTGTTGGTAGGGGCATCGTTGTGACAAGCTGGAGACCTAAGTTAGGACAGGCACCCAGAGAGACATGAGAGGGATTCTAACACAGACTTCTAGAACCAGGGACAATGGAAACTAAAGGAGACACCCTCTAACTAGACAAGTCTCCTAGTAGAGGGAAAGGAACACCAAACCACCCATAAAATTTTTGACTTAAAATTCACTCTGCCTACAAGATGTACTGGCATAAAGATAGGGTACATAAAACAGAGACTAAGGGGTGTCAAATCAATGTCTGGCCCAACTGAAGACCCACCCGATGGGAGTGAACTATCCCCTGACCTTATTAAAGATACTCTGCTATGCTTGCAGACAGGAGCCTAGCAGAACTATCCTCTGAGAGGCTGCACCCAGTAGCAGTTGAAAACAGATGCTGAGACTCACAGACAAACATGGGGAAACATAGGGAATCTAGTCTGAGGAAGGACGAAAGGACCTGGAGGTGACAGGCGCTTCATAAGAAGATCAACAGAGCCAACTGAGCAAGGCCCAGAGGGGCCTCCTGAGACTGAGGCACCAACCAACCCTAGAATGAACTGAACATGGACCCTCACAAAGTTATAGCCTAAGGATAGCTCTGGCTTCATGTGGGTCTTCTATTGAGGGGAGCAGGGGCTGTTTCTGACATGGACTCCCTTCTCACCTTTTCTCTCAATTTCCTCTGGTTGGACTGCCTTGCCAGGACACAGGGGGGAAAGGCATGCCCAGTCTAGAAGCCACTTAATGTGCTTGTTTGGGTGGGTACGAGGGCTCTCCTCTTCTGAGGAATAGGAAAGGGGAGAAAGAGGAAGAGTAGGACTGGGAGCTGAGGAGGGATGGGTCTAACACCTGGATGTAAAGTAAGTAAATAAATAAATAAATAAATAAATGAGCTAAAATAAACAGCACAACAAAAATAAATTGTACAATTTTCAGAAATGTAGTAACTTAAAAATAATGAAATTCTATGACATGGGGCGAAAATTCTATAAAACGAGCTAGAGTTCCAAAATAATTTTGTTTTTACAAAAAAATGAAATTGTGCTAAAAATAAGATGTTGTGTGTCCTTGTGATACTATTTCCTAAATTCATCTATTATACCACGTATCAGTGCCTCATGTCATTTGATTGCCGAATTAAAATTTCCACTCCGTGACTATACCACAATGTATGGAACCATTCATGAGTTGTTAGACATTTGTGTTATCTTCATTTGGTGTCTCTTATGAGTAAAGTGTTAATATGACCAACCAAAAAACGTTAAATATGTTGGGGATTAAGGGATGGTTTAGTGGTTGCAAACACTGACTACTTTTGCATCAGAAGTTGGTTCAGTTCTTACACCCACGTGGTGGTATTCTTTCCTACTATCATGTCAAAAACGATAACTGAGTAAACCTAAAAAACAACCAACATTTTTTTTAATTTTAAATTTGGGGCTAACATTTCCAAAGAGTTACAGGAGCATGTTGGCAAGCAGAAGTGACACTGGGCAGTTATTATCTTGATCCATAAGCAGTGAGAGCCCATTCCTAGTCACACTCTCTCCAGCATAGCTAATTCTTCCCTGACAGCTCTACCAACTGGGGACCAAGAATTCATATGTATAAACCACTGGGAGCATACTTAAATCTCCGCAGCCGTTCCCAGCCATCCATACCTGCAAATTCCAGGCCAGCAAGAACCATCTTCTGGCCTACATGGATGCTTCATATGCACAATGTACTCTGGCATACACACAGGCAAAATACTCAAACACATAAAACTAAAATAAGTAGGTCATTCTAAAACCTTTACAGGTGTCTACAACTTTGGAAACATGTAATTTATTGATATGTTTACCTTGCTTAGATAAATGTAACTGCTAAAATGTTTTAATATTTAATTTTTTAAAGATAAGATATGATCATGGCAGGAAACATGATCTTCAGGGCAGGGGGAAAACCTAGTGAATAATAATATTACCTCTTATTTGCTGATAATTTTGAAGGTTGTTTTATGAACATTATACCACATAGCCCTAGAAAAGCCCTGTGAGTTTGCCAAAAAAGATAGGTTGTTATCCTAATTTTACAGTTGAGCAAATTTAGGCTTAGAAAGATTAAATGTTCTGTCCAATAACCTCCATAGTTTTATGCTGACATTTATGTATTATTAAGGTCATTTTTTCTGTTTTTTTCTGATATATCCTTCTCTGGAAAGTAATCATATATCACTTTCCAGGAAGGTTTAATCAGAACCTCACAAATAAATGGTTGCCATGAAATAATCTGCATAATGACTTTCAAAATTCCTGTGTAGAAATTAGTATATTCATAGTAGAGTAAATCAAATATTAACAAATGAGCCAAAAATATTAATTCTTTTCCCACTTATTCAAAGGATTAGAAAACACAATCAGACTTTACATAAACAATTACTGAATTAATTATATGAGAACTTTTCATTTTTACTAATAAAACATATTTTGAGAGAATCATACATTTTCACATCATTTTAATTTGAATGTTACTGAATGGTTTAAGCTGTGAGAATGCTGGGAGAAGCAAGTAGGGCTTAGAGGCTTATCATATAAATTAATGCAATATCACATCCTCAAGCAAGACAGAGAAATGAATTCAAACTGTAGAAGGGGAAATACCAGACACAATATTCGAAAATAAAGCAAGAAATGCAGTAATATCATTTCAGTCCTTAATTTATGCTTTGGGGAGTGCAGAGGGGAGGACGTATGGAGTTCATTTGCAAACATTATTTTCTATACTAGGTAAATTGCTGAAACTATGCTAACAACAGACAAGCAGCAAAATAAATCCACATATATCAAAATATTATTACTAAAGATAAGTCAATCCTGTTAGCACACTATGTTTAGATCCTAGGGCCAAGGTGTTCAGTAACTTTGAAAGGTGTATAAAACTTGTGGTATAGACCAGCCTACTTTTGCTATTTCTTCACTTGTACATTTCATGTATCCCAAATTATTAACTATGTCAGATATATTAGAGGATATTTGATGAACAAAATTAGATATGAATGAGTTTTTCTAAGTTATAAACTAGAAAGTTCTGTGGAATTTTTACATTGTGTACCCTTGTGAATAGCTTCAGAATTTATCATGTAGAAATTAACCTGGGTGTTGGATATGCACGTTTTCAGATCCTCTGTTCATTCTTGTGATAATAGTTCTTATACGCATCTGTTCCATTGGTGCCTTTCTTTCCTTATACTGAGAAATTAGCAAAGAATAACATAAGTTTCACTGTAATCACTATTGCATCATTATCTTCTAATATTCTGTGAACCATGTTCCATAAAGCCTGACACAAATCTCATTATATGGCTATTTTTAAAAGACTGTATTTCAATGCCACTGCATTTCAGAGCTGTCTGGCTGAGTCGTCTGACAGCTTAGATTTCAATCTCAAGTGATATAAAATGGAGTTGATTTTTTTTTTTGCCTCTCCCCTTACTTGCATTTAAGAAACTTGATACAGTTTTTAAATGGGCTGGGATACATTCTGTCCTGCTTGACATAGATCACGTTAATTTTAAAAAAGGGGGAGCATTCTGTATATAGAGTAGATAGTTTTATTATCAGGAGCCAGATATTCTAAAAATAGAAAATACATGTGCCAATTCCTGTGTGATTTGTGTTCTTGCTAAATGTGTTTCACAGCACCAATACCAAAATCATAGTAATTGACTCTGGCAGGCATTTGCTAAAGTACAAATTAACATCACAAAGCAATTTCATCTACTAATTAATCCGTTTACTCGTAACAGACATTCCATTGTAATAAAGATGAATCAGCACAAAATCAAAGCTTCCCCTGAGCATTATTGATGCTCTAGTTTGGTCAAGCTTGGTGTCAAATCAAATATGAGCTCAAAATGGTTTATCATAATTTACTAGTAACTTTGATAATAAAATAAAAAATATCTAGGAATTACAAATAATTTTTTGAGGGAAAACAAATACAACTTGTTTTAATTCTGGAAGATAACTCTGAGAGACATTATTTTTGTCTGCCCACATGTATAACTGACACACAACCTGACTACCGTATTTATGTCTCCATTTTTACATCATTTTGCAGATCCCTCCATGCCTGGTTATCCTAAACCCCATGCTCAGATATAGATGATAGGCATTTCAATCTTCAAACAGGTCCCCTCAAGTGGGGAGCAGGGGCTATCTTTGACATGTACTCTGTTGCCCCTCTTTGATGACTTCCCCCTGGCCGACTGGCCTTGCCAGGCCACAATGGAAGGGGTTGCAGTCGGTCTCCATGGGCTCAGATGGTAGGGGCGGAGGGCACCCTGTGTTTACAGGACTAGGAGAGGGGCATAGGGGAAAGAGAGAGGGAGGGTGGTAACAGGAAGAGACAAGGGAGAAGGCTACAATTGAGATATAAATTGAGTAATTTTTTTTAAATTAAAGAAGAAAGAAAACAGAAAATAAAAAAGATCTCAGTGATAGAGGTTTTTTTATTTGTACCTGAAAGTACTGTTTTGAATTAATAGTCAAAGATAAACAAGATTTATTAATTTGGGAATGTATTTATTTAAAACATGAAAGCTTTAATTTATCCAATGTTTAATGTTTAAGGCTTACTTCCTGAGATGGAATCCATACCTGACACTTCTTGTTGACCAAACAAGAGTCTAGACAAATCAGAAACCTAGGGTAAAATGGAACACTACTGTTGGAATAATAATAATAATAATAATAATAATAATAATAATAATAATAATAATAATAATAATAATAACTCCTCCTAAAGCCATTCAGGTATATTCAATGATAAATGTCTTATTCATTCAAAATTAGATAACCGTCCTTATGAAGTAGATAGGAACAGATGCAATCCACAGTCAGACATTATGTGAAGAGAGAACTTGGGATACACCTCTAAATGAGAAATCTCCATAAAATTCCTGCCCTCAGAGCTCAAGAAACTCCATAGAAGAAGAGGAAAAAAGAGCATGAGAGAGAGGGGGGAGGAAGGAGGGAGGGAGAGAGAGAGAGAGAGAGAGAGAGAGAGAGAGACAGACAGACAGACAGACAGACAGACAGACAGAGTCAGAGACAGACAGACACACAGAGGAGGGTGGGAAGCATGTAGGACAACAGGAGAACAGGGCATCCTAAATCAACTAATCAAGGCTGGTAAGAATTCACATACATAGTCTGAAACAGTTAGCACAGGACCTACCTGAGTCTGTACCATTCTATTCTGTATATATTATAGGTTTCAGCTTATTTTTCTGGGACTCCTGAGTGTGTGCATCACGTTTCTGATTTTTATGTTGTCTCTGGGGGCTATTTTCCCTTCATTTGAGTTGCCTTGTGCAACCTTGATGTGATAAATTATGCTTTATCTTTATCTTATTGTATTTTTCGTATTGGGTTGTTGTCTCTTAAAAGCGTGTTCTTGTTTACTGAGAGACAAGAAGGAAGTGGGCCCAGAAGAGAAGGGAGGTGGAAGTTGGGATTTGGAGGAATAGAGGGACAGGAAATCTGATCACAATATTGTGTATGAGAAAAGGATCTATCTTTGATAAAGAACAAAAACAATTAAAATGTGTAACATAATATGTTTGTAAATATAACTTCAGAATATAAAGGATGTGATTATTGAACATGTGAAAATATCAGCAGCAACAAAAACAAAAATATAGGGCATATTAATATAATGAAATAGATTTTCTTCACATGTGGAAAATGTCTCTGGGTATATTTATTACAAAAGACAAGATTTGAGTCTTTTCAGATGGCCCAACAGTAAAGATAAGTTGTTGCTTAATAAATACATAAATAACTTTTTAATACAAGCTTGTAGTATCACTTGAATTAGTGATGCTCCTCATTTATATGTGATTCTCTGAAGTTGATTGAGAGGAACTTCTTACCTAAGTTAAAAGGCAAATTATAGAAGGGCTGTGACCAATGACCTAACACCTCATCCTCTTGATACTTTGAAATTTTCCACCCTGGTTTAATTACATTTTCTTACTTATATCATACAAAGATCTCTCCATAATCATAAGTATAAAAATTATGCAAAATAATTATGATACACATAACAAAAATAGTTTATAGTTCTGTCCATTTTCTTTCAAATGTTATGAAACCAACATGCTTTATGACTCCTTGATATTATACTGGGTATATGTACTACACATTTTTATGAGGGTGTGGTATCATATTGAGTATGTGTACCACACTTTCTTTATGTCTTTAACCATTGATGGTCATTAACACTAATATAGTCTCCTAACTATGGTGGACAACTCAGTAATAAGAGTCTATACACAAAATCCCTATCACAGGCTTTGGAGTCCTTTTTGTATATAGCTAGGAGTAATATAACTAGTTCACAGGTTAGTTCTATGATTTACATATTTTTAGTACTTTGTAGTGATCCCTGTTTCTACATTGCTCCCATAACTCCCTTGGCCATAGAACTTCTTCAGTCCCCCCCCCCAATTTATATGTACTTCTTTTATTATTGTTGGCATGTGACAGCATGTATCTCTTCATACAGCGATTGGGCCATATGAAATTTTCCATGTCCACATTAGTATGCCAACTGGTTTTATAACTATACTGATATTATTCAGGGAACCATATTGGTGATATTTTGCAAGAGTTTTCCAGGGAACACAGCTGAGCCATGTCCTTTCATTGTAATGTCACATTTGGGAGATATTTGGACTGCATTACTAGAAGTGCACATTTCCAAAATTTTTTTTTGATACAGGGTTTCTCTGTATAGCGTTGACTACCCTGGACTTACTTTGTAGATCAGGCTGGTCTCGAACTCCCAGTGATCCACCTGCCTCTGTCTCCCAAGTGCTGGGATTGTAGGTGTGTGTCACCACTGCCAAGCTTATTTCCAAACTTTTAAACCATAGGATTATAGTAACATAGCACCCAGAGGAAACAAATACATCAACTGCATTCAATCACAAACCAAATGTCTATATTATTATTTTAATTATGTTTGTCAATATGTAAACACTGCATTTCCAAAAAATGCTTGAAAATATAGGTGGACACTAACTTAAAATACACATTAAGATTAATCATAGTTTATGTATTAAATATTGAGTTTTCAAAAAAAACTTAATTGTATTGCTTACTTCTCCATGTTGCAAAAAATGCCAGTTCACATCTTTAAGGAACTACACTAATGAGCACAGTTTTCTGTACCCTGGATTATCAAACCAGTAATGAAACACAACAGTTGAATTTTATTATTTTACAAAATTGATAAGGCTTTGTAACCAAATTAATCTCTATAGTTTCTATTTATTGATAGTTACTTTAGTGACTAACATCAGAAATTTTATTTCAGCAAATTCAATGTAATTCATATTTTATTATTTAATTAATCTGTGTTAAAATATTGAATATTAAAAGCCAATATAGAATGTTCATAAAATTAGGCATTTTGTGATTTTTTTGTTTTGACTGGCTTTTTGTTTGTTGGTGTAGTGTTTAATCCAACCAATGCATTATTTTGCCATAGCTTCCCTGCCAAGAATTGCTGTAAAGTAACATCTGGGCCAATATTTTATGTAGAAATGAAAAGGGAAGGAGAGACTCTCTTGGATGAATCTAGTCTCTCTCTGACGTCGTATGTACAACAATCCATCTTTGTCTCACTGACCATCGTAGTCTGCAGAAAGACATAAAATAGTGTCTCACAGTTGGAAAAATGTCAGTGAGGCAAAGGAGAGGTGGCTGCTGGGTTGAAAGCTGGCAATGAATTCCAAACCCTTGTTGAGAAGAACTGTAGGTACATTGATGGAAGTCACTGACACAGTGTTTTTCAGCAGGCATATCTCCTTAGGCAGGAGGATGTGACAAGACTGCTCTGGTGAGCTAAAGACAGCCTAGTCTGTTTCTCTGTTGTATGAGACAGAATGTAAATAAACTAATTTTCTACTTAAATACTTGGCTCAAAGTTACTAAATTTGTTTAACCTGTGTAGATACAACAAAATGTAATTAAATATACACCTAAACTTTTTAAATTAAAATTATGAATACATTGTGACTAGTGGAAAATTGCCTGCCTAACATCTATGTAGTACAATGTATCTTCCTAGTATGTAAATTACCAAAAGATTATCCATTCTACAACAAAGACACTTGCTCAACTCTGTTCAGGGTTGCTTTATTCCTAACAGCCAGAAACTGGAAACAATCCAGATGTCCCTCAATGGAAGAATGGATTAAAAATGTGGTACATTCAGTTTATTCCTTGACACTGAATGATACTCATTCTCATATATATATATATATATATATATATATATATATATATATATATATATGGAAATCACTCTTGCATGTGAAAGGTAAAATAAATAAATTTTAAAATGCAAAAAAAATAAAAAATAAAAAATAAAGTTAATTAGAAAAAAAAGTAAAAAAAAATGTGGTACATTTACACAATGGAATACTACTCAGTTATTAAAGACATGGAAATCACACAATTGCAGGCAAATGGGCAGAACTAGAAAAGATCATTCTGAGTGAAGTAAACCAGACCCAGAGAGACATATATAATATGTACTCACTTATAGGTTGATATTCGCCTTACAATATAGGATACGCATACTACAATCCATAGACCCAAATAAGCTAAGTACCAAGAAAGGCTTATGGGAGGATTCTTGACTCCCACTCAGAAGTAGAAACAGAATAGACATTGGAAGTGGATGAAGGGTCAGAAATATAGGGAGAGGATGTGGGGAGGAAAACAAGGGTGGAGATTAATTGAGGGCAGAGATGGCAGTGGGAGGTGAGAGGAATGGAAGATATAAAGGAAACTGAGGGGGAAGGGCATCTCGAAGAAAAGCTAGGCATCTGCTACTGAATAGGCTAGGAGGATATGATGATGCCTCTAGCTGAGATCATAGGTGCAGGAGGCATGGAGACTGAAGAGCCAGGCAGGACTTCCAGTGAACGGATGGGGATACAAACCCATCCACAAAGCCTTCAACCCAAAATTTACCTTGCCTACAAGATATTACTGGGTTAAAGATGGATCAGAGATTGAGAAAATGGCCAACCAACGACTGGCCCAATCTGAGACCCATCCCATAGAAGACAGCCAACCCCTGACCAAATTAGTAATATTCTGCTATGCTTGCAGACAGGTATCTAGCATAACTGTCCTCTGAAAGGCTCCACATTCCAGGGTTTGAAACAGATTCTGAGACTCACAGCCAGACATTAGTTGGAATTTACAGAGTCTTGAGGAAGTGTTGGGGCAGGGATAAAAGGTCCCAGGCAGGACAAGAACTCCCCAGGAAGACCAACAGAGAAAACTAACCTAGGCCCATGGGAGCTTACAGAGACTGAAGCACCAATGTCAAATCACGCATGAACTGGACCTAGACTCAGGAACATATGTAACTGATGGGCGTCTTGGTCACTGTAGAGCCTCTAGCAAGCGGAGTGAGGTTTTTCTGTGACATGGACACTGTTATCTGCTTTTGGATAATTTTACCCTAACTGGGGGAGAGAACGTGCTTAGTCCTGATATGACTTGATGTGCTAAGGTGGTTTTTTACTTTGGGAGCAGGGGATCCACCCTCTTCTGAGGTGAAGGCGAGAGAGGGAAGTGGGAAGAGTGCGAGAAGGTGTGACCAGGTGGAAAGGAGGAATACGGCAGTGATTGGGATGTAAATTGAATAAATATATAAATTTAATAAAACACATATATTAATTTAAAGAATCTGTTTTGGAAAGCATGTGCTTACCTGGATTGGTCTCAGTTCTACAGTAATTAATATAAAACATGCACAGTAAATCTTCAAAAAGCAAACTAGTGAACAGTTTTTATCTAAATGCCATTGCTGTATTCATATAGAAAAATTCAAAAGATTATGAACATCATAAAATTGAGAATCTAAATTTACCTCTATTAAAAAATGACATTTCAGCTAATTTTATGTTGATCTATAATCAATACTTGTTTTTTAATATATTTTATTAATTTATTCATATTACATCTCAATGGTTATCCCATCCCTTGTATCCTCCCATTCCTCCCTCCCTCCCATTTTCCCCTTATTCCCCTCCCCTATGACTGTGACTGAGGGGGACTTCCTCCCCCTGTATATGCTCATAGGGTATGAAGTCTCTTCTTGGTAGCCTGCTATTCATTTCATTCTACTCTCTCAATCACATTTCAATACGCTTTAAATTTTAAATTCAATTTTTGTTCCTCTCAAATTCCTTTAAAATTGACTTTTTACAGCATACAGCTTAATCCCCGATAAAATAATGACAAAACATCTCACAGATTTTATTACATTTTCTCAAGAAAAACACAGCTCTTCACATATCTGACATTTCATGTTTTCTTTTATTTCTTTCCTATCTATACTGGATAAATATTATAAATTCCTAAAACTAAACAACAATGAGGTCTCATTTGTACATATATAAAGCTTTTCTTTCTGTGTGAATAATTACTTAGTTTCTCAATAAATAAACATGTGCTGTATGTTAATGCTTCTTTATTCCCTTGCCAGCCCTTGTTTGGGCACTAAATGAAATAAAGGAGTTCAGTTTCCTCTAGGTATAACAACCACACTGAGAAGAGTTCCTGAAATTTGTGGTAGCCGAAGAAAGACCCAGAAAATTTAGCCAGTGAACTCAAATTAATAGTGAGAATTAGAACACAGGAAGGTTGATTTAAGAAGAAAGATTCTTATAATACAGTAGATGGCACAGATGCTCAGGACAGATTGTGTTCCTCATAATTTAATTTTTAAGTTGTAAATCTCTGACAAATGAAAACGGGATTATTTTTCACAAATATGGCTCAGTTTAGATGGTTACGAGCATGGGTTGTTCCTCCTGAGAATCATGACTTCTGTTCCAATACCCACATGACAGCTCACAAGCATGTATAACTCTAGTCCATAGAGATCAGGCACTCTAGCATGGTGACCTCTGGAACTTCATGCATTTGGACAACACACACACACATACACACACACAGAGACACACACACACATTTTTTTTAAAGGAAAAGTTTTAACTTTCTGAAGAGACCATCATTAGCACAAACACTAAGATCAACAATTAATAAGTGGAACCTCACAAAACTGAAAACAGTCATTCAGAAAAGCGGCATGGTACAAAATTGGAAAGATTTTACCGTGTGTGTGTGTATGTGTGTGTGTGTGTGTGAGACTAAGATGCAAAAATATCAAGAACTCAAAAGCTAGATAAAAAGAAAAGAAATTACTCAACAATGGCAGACAGATCTAAACAGACAATTCTCAAAAAAATGAAGCTCAAATGGCTTAGAAGCAATAAAGATATGTTCAATATCCTTAGTCATCAGGTAAATGCAAGTCAAAACTACCTTGAGATTTCATCTTACACTAGTTAGAATAGATAATATCAATTATGCAAATGACAGCTCAAACTGAAAGATGTGGAGCAAGAGAAACACTCATCCATTGCTGGTGGGACTGTAAACTTTAACAGCCACTAAGTTAACAAGTGTGTTATTTCCTCAGGAAAATAAGAATTGATCTACTTCATGATCTAGCTATGCCAAAGAATGCTTTATTTTACCACAGAGATGCTTGCTTAACTAATTTCACTATTGTGCTGTTCAAAATAGCTAGAAACTGAAAACAAGCTAGATGTCTCTCAACAGATGGAAAGATACAATGAAACTTTAAAAAGATACAGTGAAACAAGTTATACAATGAAACTTTACTCAGTCATTTAAAAAATAAAATTATGTGCCTGGGTCCAGCCTCAGGTGTGGTGGATGCAGGAGAGACAAAGGAGAAAGGAGTCAGCCATTGAAATCTGGAAGACTTTTACATCCTGACTGACTAGCAGTCAGAGTGCTTTTGTATTTATGCAGAATTCAGTAGTTCTGTTGCTCCAAATCCATGTTTCAGATGCACGTTGTTCCAAAACATAGATCGTACCATTTTTGTTCCTGGACACATGTTTTAACTTGTATATGTTCATAAGTTTAGTCATTATTGATAAACCATGACAGAACAGAATTATATTTTATATTCACTTTCCCTCATCAAACCCACAACTCACCTTGTAACAACATTGCCTTTTCAAGGGCATATTTTCTCAAAGCTTGAAAGCCATTTCCAGGCTGGTAGTTCTTATGGTTTCAAGGGCATTCAACAGAAACTATCCAAGTCAGCCTGGGCAGACAGTCATGTCCCAAGTAGTATTATCAACTTTTAATAGTCAGAGTACAAATTGTCATTAGGACCAAGAAAAATATCCAGGCCAAAGTTGCTGTAGTTATTATTAAATTTCTGGTGTAATATAATGTTTATATTTTATATATTTGTAGAATGTATTCATGTGTCTAATATTGGTATTTTTCATTTCTAGGTCATATGACACCACAGTGGCCCTCTAAGTTTTAACTTTTTCTAAGAAATGGAGGTCTTTTAACGTTTTATACTTTTATCATTTATCTACAACATTTTTGTCCATCATTATAAGGAAGAGGCTTTTAATTTGATCTGCTGCCAATTTCTCTAGCTCATTGAATATTTTTTTATCTTTTTATGTTTATTATGTTCTGATTGTCTTGTTCCTGAATAAGTGCAGAGGTAGATGTGAAAGAGCATCTTTGAGTAAGAGCCTCAAAAGGAGGTCACTGTCATATTTTCTTAAGTCACACTTCAAAAGGCATAAGGAAGTCCTTTAAGTAGGGCTAGATAAGGTGGCTCTCTAAAAGTAGTATGACCAGCACTTTCCTGGAGAAGCTTAGAAGCCGTACTTCTAGGGGAAGGCATAAAAGAGTTATAAGAAATTTCCTATCAATCCAGTTATCTTCCAGTTGTACAAATAATAAAATCTCCCCCTCAATCATGTGACACTTGGAGATCAAGGCCAGACAGTGGGATACCACAGCAAACTGATTGCATCGCTCAGCTCAGCTTTGCTGGACATTCTTCAAACAGCTGTTGACTTTTGCTGTTCCCATTAGAGATGGCTGTGCCAATAATAAAATTTGTAGTTAAATGAATGAAACTAGAAAACATCATCCTGAGAGAAGGACCACATACCCGGAGAGAAAAATATAAGAATTCACTGATATAGATATTAGCCATTAAGCCAATGGTATCCAAGGTGTATAATTTGTTAAACTATAGAGGTTAGGTTTAGAGTAAGTGAACTGGTAGTGGGGTGTCTTCTGAGGCCGTCTTCTTACAGAGGGTAATGGAAGAGACAGTGAGGGATGACAGATGGGAGGACTGGGACAGCAGAAACAAGGGGCGGGAAGGGGGAGGAAGTACATGGAGAGACAGTTAAATTTTGGGCCATTTGAATGCTAGGATGGAAACCTAATATAGTAAGTAGAGGCTTCTTAAAATATGAGCATAAATAAAGGTGGTCTCTAAGAAATCACTCACTGATAGGAGTGGCAACTCCAACTGACCATCTCTTATCACCAAATGAGCCTCAGGTATTAGGATTGTGTTATATCTAATTGAGTATTTAGTCAAAGGGCTGTCATGAGAACCCTCAAGCAACCCAGGCTGTGGCCAAGTCTATAAGTTATTCTCCATATACTAAGTGTAAGGACCCGTAGCTCAAGACAAAACCTACTCCTCTATTTAAACATAGAGAAGTTGAGCTGGTACCTACATAGAGCTCTCATCCCTGTATGCCTGCTTCTTTGGTACAGGAAGGTATTCTCTAAAGACCAACACAGGCACAAATGGTTTGATATACAATTATGTCCTGACTGCAAGATACGCTGGTGCAGTGTTGGCACAAAATTTGTGAGAATAACCAACCAGTATCCTTTGACTGAAGAAGGCCCAAGCCACAAGATGTGACCTATATTAGACACTGCTTGGGAGGCCAAAAATCCTGAGATTACATATCTCAGGGACCTACGGGAAACCAAAAACTACTGGTCTAAACAATCAAATAAACAAAATGCAGGAAAGTGTCTCCTGATGACATGCATCTATCTTCCTAGGTCAGTGACTTCCTCAGTAACCACCAGGGAAGTGTCCTCCTACAGCTGATGGGAGCAAGTAAAGAGAACCACAGCCAGACATTATGCAGACGGTGAAAGAGCATGTAACTTTCAGTCCTAAATTGGATGTTTCCATCAGTCCCCTCCTTTCAGGGCTCAGGGAATTCTGAAGAAGAGGAAGAGGGAGGAATGTAAGATCCAGAAAGCCTCTTCTATCAACATGACTACACACATATGAACTCCCAGAGACTGAGGCAATCTTCACAGGTGGACCTGCACCAGACTAAGTCATAGAACTGAGAGTGAAAATAGGCCCCTGGCCCCAATCTTAATCCAGAAGTAATCTCCAGTAGATAACCACTTGCAAATAAAATAATAGTTTTCTACAACAGAGTCTCAGTGGGGAAACAGGCTATTCTTAAGGTCAGACAGCATTCCCAGTAGTAGATGACAGATAGACCTGGAATCCAAGGACACCATTGTGGTTTCTTTGTCTCTGAATGTCTTCTCAATTCTTTTGCTTTTTGAAAACAAATCTAATTATTTCTTATTTTATTTATGTTTTACTCATATATTTTTCTTATCTCCTTCTACTCCACTCTTATGCATATATATTACAGTTTCCTGTGTTTTTATGAGAGTGTGAGTGTGCCAATGAATGACTGGGTTGATACTGTTTGTGCCTTCTCTTGGGATTTTTCTTTTGTTTGTTTAGTCCTATTCTGATGTGTTAGTTTTTGTTTTATCTGGTTTGTTTTGTTTTATTTTATTATCGTATAGAAGACTGTTTGCTTTCTAGTTAGAGAAAACTAGAGTGGATCTGGTGGGGAGGAGATGTCGGAAGATATTTGGAGGAGTACAGGAATGGAAAACTTTAATTTGGAAATTTTGTGTGAGAAAAAAATTCTATTTTCAATTTTAAAAAAGAAAAAATATATAGGATAAGTATAGGGAAAATGAGAAACAGCTTTAAAAGAAAACAAACAATAACACACTATTCACCATGAAGAATGCACTTTAATTTTTTCGTGTAATAGGAACTGCAGTGTCATTCCCTGTCATTTGCAATTATAGAAACTTTGGGATTCACAACAGTCTTCAGTAAAGGTGATGACCTGCACTGAGCATGAGACAAATCAGAGATTAAGGACAGATGCAGTGCTGCATCACAGAAGAAGGCCATTTAGGATGAGCTTTTTCCTACATTCTTAATCATGTCTTAGCCAGAGAAAGTTGTATGGGGGATTAAGATCAGGGTTTATTTAATATGCTTATTTCAGAAACTAAAATTAGTTATATGCTGCCTCTCCTTCTTCCTGTTGCTAAGAAACTGACATTTAAAGACTGAGATTTTCCAAAATCAAGTGAAGAACAGCGTCCTAAAGTACAGTAAAACTTCACTAAAGCAACATTTAATTACTAACTTATATTTTTAAAAAGCTGTTTTAGAGGTGATGTAAGGATGATTAGACCACAAGTATACATCAAAATTTTAACATTCTTTTATTTGATTAAACAAAAATAAAATAACTTGCCGAGGAACTATTTTAAAACTCAAAGAGAAACAGGCTTTGTTTTAAGCTGCAGTAGCTATTCAGCATTTCCTGGATACTTCCCCACCTTTCTTTGCAAACTGTAGCAATGCAGTTCAGAAGCCTGTTAGTTCACACCAGAAACAGACATGGATTCTTCTACTTTTGACTTTTGACTTGTTCATTTTTCTGTCAGACCTGTAGCCCCTATAGGGCACATACAGATTTAAAAGGAAGTATCCAAGGGAAGTAGGACCTTGAACATTAATAATAATAATAATAATAATAATAATAATAATAATAATAATAACCAGTAATAAAAATAATAATACACTTTGCCTTGGACTTTGATGGAAATTATCCTTGACACCCATTGCCAGTATGAAGCCTGAAATATCACAGTAATTTGAAAAATGGCCGGAGACAAGCAGAATCCAAGGTGTGCGTATAGCCTGGGATCTGCTGCTGTCAGAAACATGATGATGGTGTCTTTCTTCAAGCCCTTGCCATCAGAATATTCCCTTTATTTATCTTAAATTTCATTATTTTTTTATTTACTGTAAATATAACTTTTGCTCACACAATATTTCCAAATTAATATTTTCCATCCCTCTACTCCTCCAAGTATCTTCCCACTTCTCCTCCCCACCAGATCCAACCCAGTTTTGTCTCTCACTAGAAAACAAATAGGTTGCTATAGCATAATATAATATAATATAATATAATATAATACATTTTAAGAATAATGAATACAAAACTGGATATATATCACAATGACACATTACCTGCATTCACTTTTCTTAAAATGTAAATGTAAAGATAGAAGGAAACTAACAGGAAGGAAAGAATCAAACTGAACCATCTAGTCTACACTTACCTGATGATGGATAGTATTAATCATGATCTATTAAAACAAAACCTAGCAACCTACATACATATAACTATATGTTACATATAGCAACTACATCTAAATATATGCCCCAAATATCCACAATTAAATATATATTACTTTATAAGGAAAATAATGCAAAATTATATTATTGGAATAGATTCTTTGTAAAGGAAAATCAATTAAAGAAATGCAATTCTGTGCATGTGCATATTTACTACTCAGTGTACAGTATGGGCTTTAGAAAAGTTTTCCTTGAGTTGGTAAAAGGAATATGCAGTTTTTAAAATTCTACTCCATAAGATGCATGCATTTAAATAGTGATGCCACCCCTTATCAGCACATTTTCTGTGTTTATTGTAGCTCCAACTGAACTATCAAACATTTATATAACTTATTATATAACTGCTTGTATGTATGCAGATGTGTTCTTCATATAACATATTGGAAATACATAACAATTAACCCTCCTCTAAAATAAAAAGTGATAGAAACAAGATGTGCTGGCTCAGATCCTGAAATTTCACCACTAAGAAGGCAGAATGTGAAAAGAGACCTGCTCTATCAACAATAATACAGGTAGGTTTAAGTAAAAATAAATAAATAAAATAGATGAGATAATAAATATGTAATTTGTTGTCATTTCCTTATAAGATAGTTTTCTTCTTGGTAAAAATAAAAGAATATATTTGATATGAAAATGAGATAAAGGAGGAAAATGCTGAGAGATGCATGCTACTTTTTATAATCCACAAAAATGAATGCATCTTTTTGAAAAGCACATTAAAATCAAGTTGTTGCTGACCCACTGAAAACTCCCGGCAATATAAGTAATATAAAAACTGTACATGGTGAAGGAATTTACTATGAATTTAGATAGTGTGTAAGTACAAATGATTTGGAACAACTGAATTAGTTCCTTCATGGGTTCTTAAATTCAAGGTGAAAAACAGTGACTGCCCTTGAGAATCTAACACACTGACTTAACACAGTACGGATCACAACTGGTCTCATAGTGCTTTTAACTCTAATCATCTTCCCTGTTTCCAAGGTCATAATTTTTCTGTCTTTCCTACCTAGAAAGAGCTTTGTCTCTTTTTTTTTCTGTCTCTCTTTGTTTTCCCTCACACAGAGTCCAGAAATAGAATGTGATGATGTGTAGTCTGTTTCTAAGAGCACTGCCCAGTATCTCCTGGGATTGAAATTCTCTCTACACAATACTTAATCCTAGTGTCGTAATGCACCTTACAAGTATTTCCAGTCCTCTTGCCACAGTCATTGCGCTTAGGTTCTGTATGTCGGTGTATGTGTATTCTTAACTATTTGTAAGACTTGCATAGGAATGCCAGCAAATTATTTGTGTCAATAATGAATTTGCAAATGTGAATTATTCAGCTCTCATTTATACTTATTATGAAACTTATTTTTAAACAAACTTACTCTTACTTCATAAATATCTCTTAAAAATAAAACATCACCAATGTCACAGTGGATGCTTGATTCAATGTCACTCCTTATCTTGTCTATTCCATTTCCCCAAATTCTTTCACATCTGTCTCCTTTTAGAAAATTTTATTTTCTTTCTCATGGCACATAAGCATGCATGGATCTTAACTATTGTCCTGTGATTCACTGAGAACGTTCTAGATACCAATGAACCGAGATGTCTTAGTTATTCCTATGTGGCTTTAAAGAAGACTCTATGAACATGAAAATCTAAAATAAAGGATTCAATTAGGGGCATGCTGACAGTTGCAGAGTGGAAATCCATAATAATCACGGCAGGAAGCATTGTGGCAAGCAGCAAGCATGATGCAATAGCTGAGATCTTGCATCCATAAACATAGACACTAGGGGGGAGAGAGATAGAGAGACAGAGACACAGAGGGAGACAGAGACAAAGACACAGAGAGTGACAGAGACAGAGAGACAGACAGAGAGACAGGGAGACAGAGACAGAGAGACAGACAGAGAGACACAGAGACAGAGACAGAGAGAGACTATGCCTGGCATATGCTTTTGAAACTTGAATGTCCATCCCCAGTGACAAACTTCAAGAAGGACAGACACACCTACTCCAAAGGGGCCACACCTCATAATCTTAACTAAACTGTCTCCACAACTAAGGAACAAGTACAGTGGGTGGACCATTTTCATTCAAACCTTCATATGGCTCAATTTTGTAACAATGTGGAACAATATTTTTTGTTAACTTTGTTCCATTTTGCATATAGGCTTACTTTTGTTGAAAATTTTATAGAACCAGGCATGTAGCAGAAAAGTAATTGTACTTTTTATACAGATTAAAGGCCAGATATCGGCAGATGCATAAGCTATAGGAGGAATTCTGTGATTTTTCACACCCAATGGATGTAGTGTAGTCCCTTACTGACAATGTACTTTTGAAAATTCACCTTTCATGTAAAGTAAATAAGGTGATATGAAGTGTCCTTCTTTATAAAATGTTTTCCTAATAGTAAAGATTCATCATGAAAAGTGAGAAATCTAGTCATGAAGTTTTCCTTATGAACCTGTTTTTGAGCTAGGGATCACTGAACTTGCCTTTGAAGAATAATGATTCCTAAAATGTATAGTCATTACTTAAATTTAAAAATTCTAATTATGCACATTCCTTTTTCTTTTTTACAATGAGAAACATAAAACTGGATATTTGATACTAAGACCCTTAGAAAAATAAAAATTAGTCTAAAAACTCTTAAATCAAATCTCTTCACATTCACTGATTTCATACCACCAATTAAAGATTAAATTAATAGATTTAAGAATTTAGTAAATTTGTTATGTTTCTTTTATTGCTCTTTTAAAGGTACAAAACACTATACCCATATGAATTTAAAATTTTCATGTTGTAAGTTTCACCATCCTTACTGTCTGTCAGAAAAACAGATGGCCCTACATCCTACACTGACATGTTCTCATGTCTAGAAATTTCTATGGTAATATTAAATATATACATCTGGTAATAATAATTAATAGATAAAACAATGAGGCAACATTATGTAAAATTAACAAATCTTGCACCAATGCTGTCTTTAGTTTTGAGAGTACCTGGATGATATCCATTGTCAGCTTCACAGAGCAAAACTATGTGACTGAAAATGACTATGTTATAGTTATTATGCATTTAAAGTATAGTAATAGCTATCTACTTAACCTGTATTTTGATATATTTGTATTCAATTAAATGGGTATTTAGAATAAAATTGTACTTAGAAGTATTTATAATAAGGTGCAATTTCTGATAACAATTGTACAAAAAAAAAACCTTTCCTCTATAATTTTCATGTATTTTCTCAGTATTATTTTTTTCTTAATGGCTATACTCATACCTATATTTAAATACAAACAAATATACATCTCCAACACAAAATTGTACAAGCACATAGATACACACACAGACACATGTGCACATAAACACTAAACACTCAATAAAGTGATAAGAACAAAATGATCACAAAACCACAAAGAGTTACTGATATATTAGCCAGAAGAGAAATACCACTTTTTAGATAACATATTATTCCAAGTTAGTATGTTTATGTCATTTAAAATTGATGCAGGCTAGAAAAACAGGAAAACATTGAGACACAAGAAGGGAAAGGAATTTTACCCTGGGGCTATCGGAGCTTCTGGAATGCAGAGAAGCAATAATTTCAGCTTATTTACCAACAGTTTAAGGACATTTTCCCCTCTAGTTCAAACTCTACAACTTTCTAAAAATTTTATGGTAAATCTTCTTTACTATGAAAGGATATTAATTCAACATTTGTACAACACATATGGCTATTGGTCATATGTTACCTGGAGATCATAGGAGATTTTCAGGATATCATCTCCAGAATCAAACTATACACTATGGAATACTCTTCAGCTATTAAAAACAAGGAATTCCCAAAATTTGTGGATAAATGGATTGAGCTAGAAATGATCATAATGAGTGAGTTAACCCAGAAGCAGAAAGACTCAAATGGTATATACTCACTTATATCTGCATATTAGCCCAAGGGGCATGTCCCACGAAAGCCTTCACTTACCAGGAAACTGAGACAGAGGGGAGGACATCCTAACGGGACTCTAGATGAGAGAAGCATGGGAGAATAGCAAAGTAGAAGGATCCAGAGGGTCCTAGAAGCCTACAAGTAGAACATTATGATAGGCAGATTTGGGCCCAGGGGTCCCGCTCAAACTAAGGCACCAGCCAAGGACAATACAGGCTGTAAACTTTAAACCCCTACCCAGATCTAGCCAACGGTCAGAACATTCTCCGCAGTAGAGTGGAGAGTGCGATATGACTTTCTCACATACTCTGGTGCCTCACCTTTGACCATGTATATCCCCTGGAGGGGGAGACCTGGTGGCACTCGGAGGAAGGACAGCCGGTTACCAAGAAGAGACTTGATACCCTATGAGCATATACAGGGGGAGGAAGTCCCCCTCAGGAACAATCATAGGGGAGGGGAATAAGGGGAAAATGGGAGGGAAGGAAGAATGGGAGGATACAAGGAATGGGATAACCATTGAGATGTAACAAGAATAAATTAATAAAATAATATATATCATGGAAAAATATAAAAAAAATAAAAAGGGATGGAAAAAGAACAACAAAATATTTCTCAGTAACTTTTTGATATTAACTTAAGGGCCTTAGAAATAGTGTGTGTGAGTAACACCTGGGATATTAACTGTGATTCCTTGTATGCAATACTATCAACTCTATGTTTTCCTTAGTCCTTGATTTTTTTTCCTGACCCCTGTGCCTAAAAATATTATTAAAATGTTTTTTTAAACATCTCTTTATGCTCATTATCTGGGCAATTCTTTCCATGTCTAAGCAATAAATTCTAATTTTGCCTGATTTAGGTTTATAAAAGTGTGAGGAAATTCTTGAGGATACCAAGGGCAACAGGAATGAAGACTGTCTGTTTCTGCACCTCACTGACAAATACAGTCTGCCTTTTAAAATAATTTGTTTCTCTTGAGAGGTTATACAAATATCAGCTGTGTTGGTATATGTTTTCAAGCAAATCAAATTTCAAGGCCAAAGTCGATTCATTTTTGTAATGAATCTATCTGTGAGTTTTAAATAAGATTCAGTAAGCAAGCAGATGGTCCTCCAGGTGGCCATGTCTTACCAATGAAAGCTACTCAAAGAGGAACATGTGTTAGTATCTTAAAGCAACTATGGACACATTGAGTAGTCTAAGAATTATCTAGTCTACTGACATGACATTTTCTGTCCATCACTTGGGCTCAATTATATACCCGTTTGTCTTTAAAAATCACCTCTACCAAGAATTCCCTCAGTTAACTCTTACAACATTCATTTAGAATATGTGTAAAAATTAGAAAGCATCCAAGCTTGGTAGAATGTAAATTCTGATTGCACATGGGCAGAAATAAAGAATCAAAATAATAAAGACAGGCAGTTCAGGCAGACTTCTTGTTTCCATAATAGGCTAAAATCAAGTATTTAAAGGTCACTTCAGTTATAATCATTCATTAACCAAATTGATGTTTTCTCTTTCCAAAAAATCACACTTTACAAAATGTTCGCAATTCACATTGTTGTTGTTGTTTGTTTATTTTTGTTTTTGTTTTTGTTGTTGTTGTTCTGTTTCGTTTTGCATTCTTTTCTTTTGAGACAGCATTTCTCTGTCCAGGACCCACTTTGTAGACCAAAATGACCTGGAACTTACAGGCATCCACCTGCCTCTTCTTCCTCCAAATACTGGGATTAAAGGCCTGTGCCACTACGGCCGGGCTGTAGTGTTTCTTCTTAAAGTATGACTTTTCCACAAAATTGGTAAATTCTCCATTATTATTGAACTTCTATTTAGAACTTCAGAATCTCTAGGCTTACAATCATATTAAGTGTCCTTGAAACATCATCTATTTTGGCATTTATGAAAAGCAAACCATCACCTTGTGTGGTTTACTTAGATAAGAGGAAATACCTCTTACAAAGGTCCAGCCAAAAGAGCTAAGATTTTATAGGTCACTGTGGCTGAATAGTGCTGTTAGCAAAACAGGGCCTGCAGTGGGATTTCGGACCTTCCACTACCTAAAGTTTCTACTTCAGTTATCAGAAGGAATTCATGACGAACGTGCTCTGTGAAACCTCTTCAGAGTAAAGCTGTGATTTCCATGTCCTATAACCTTGGCAAATGTAATCCCTGGAATACTCTCCCTCCGTGTACAAGGAAGAATGCTGAATATGTACGTGCTTACTACACCAATTCTGCTAACAACTTTACCAATCTGACACAAAGTTAACTAATTATAACTAGAAAGAAAAGGATTCCTGTTGTAACCTAATACTTGCACAAGTTCTCTAACCCCTACTCTTGTTCTTCTCATAAATGTGACATTTTTGGGGTGGGTACAAGGGGAATGAAAAATAATGAGTATACTCTCCATCAAAAATTCTGAAGGCTTCAACACTGTATTAGTGTATAATAACTTTTAGTAATGTTTTTCACTATTCATTACTTTAATATCCATTGAAGGTACATTTTTAAATTTATTACTATGAGCAACTGAGGCATCATAAAAGGCAATGGAAGGAAATAAGTAAGTAAAGATGGAGGTTCCTGAATCAGATATTACAGCGATCTGTGACTGGTGACCTGTCGAATGCATCTGACTTTAAAAACAATGCTAAAAAGTAATCCACGTATCATTTTGTTAAATTTTACATAGAAATACATTATTATGTGTGAAATGTCTCCAAATGGATTATCTGAGAATAACCATGTATGAAAGCAAAATGTATATGCTATTGCATTTAGAGAAAGAGTCCGTGTTTATTATAGTGTTCTTCCTAAATGCAGTAAATTTGATTGCAATTTAATAACCACTGAAGCTGTGAACACTGGATTTGTATGCATGTGCATATGAATATGTTGATACATGCCTAGGTTTCAGCCTTTTTGGGGTATAATATTAGCCATGCTACACCTAATTTAAATTTGTTGTTAGTGAAATAAATCATCTGTACACTCACTTTTTTATTTAAGTAATGTCTTTTTTTATAAATTTACGGATGTAAAGATTTAATAATCTAAGCATCCCATAGAAGACTATGTATAAATAATACTTTATATATATTTCAGTGCTGACTGTGATTGAATGTTAAATGTTAAATGATTTTATTATAAATATTAATAAATTCAGGTTTCTGATCATTGTAATATAATATGGCCATATAGTAGATGTGTTGAATTTTGCTTAAATTTAATAAAATATGAAATTCTATTAGCAGAGAAATGCCAGTGTGGATTAGGAAAATAGCTCTTTTAAAGGATAAAAAATGTAATAATCTTTGTAGGTTGTTTCTGAAACTTTGGCAAACATTAGGTATCAGTGATGTGCATAAAATTCGAGGATAATTCTAAATTCAATACAATTATAATTAAATGAAATCTTCACCCAAACAGAGAATTTAATTAGTTCCATTGAAAGAAAAAAAAAAAAGGTACCTTAACTAGAAGCTTCAAATGTGGCCAAAGTCTTGAAGACTTACAGAGTAAATGTGAGAATTGAGCCGTGTTACTCTACACTTGCAAACAGAAGACCTTACTCTAATTTTAAGTGCTGTAATGGTATGAAAGCTTTTCCTGGACACCATCTTGCCAATATGGTAGGTAAGTCTTCAATCCAGACATTACTGTACATTGGGACTGAGCTTTTGGAAAAAAAATCATCAGTTTCACTGAGTTCTACTTTCATTTTGTGCTATGTACTATGTACTATGTACAAAATGTACTATGTATGGGATTTCAGAGAAAAGGAGTGGGCAAGAGTTTGAAGTAAGTAATGCATTATTCAGAAACACATTCTCTGTAATTAGCTTTCATGGATAGTGCGTTTCTTTTTCTTAGCTATGCTGAGGGTCTTGTGCAAAAGTGGAGGATGGAAGGAACCAGAAGGGTCAGGAACTCCACAAGGAGATGACAAACTATTGGACCAACAGTGTATGCAGAGAACCTAGGCCCCTGATCGGATGGAGCAGATGGGCAGCTCATTCTCAACATGGAGGCCTCGGGGACACTCTTTTAACGTGTAGTCTGGTACCCTATAAGGCTGCCTTATAGGCCCACAGAGGAAGGGAATACAGGCTATCTGATGAGACTGATAAGCTGTGGTCAGATGACAGGGGAGAATGGCACCCTGTTGGAGGACTAGGTGATAGGAATAGAGTGGAGGAGTGAGGAGGGTGGGTGTGAGATAGAGTTAACAATTTGGATGTAGTATGAATAAATTAAAAAAAAATTAAAAGTTACCAATTATCTAAAACGCTTATAAATAAGTTGTCCATCTATTCTCAGCTCAATAAAATAGATGTTGTCAGAGGTAGCTCCTTCTGCCTATATTATGGAATCCATAAGGAGGCTGTGCTGCCTATCTACAACATCTGAGCAGACGGTTTTGGTCCTCAGCATACATGGTGCTTGATTGGTACATCAGTCTCTGGAGCACCCTTCCTTACCCCACCCCAAGATTTGTAGGCTCCATTGGTCTCTGTGGAGCTCCTGTTTCCTCAAGGTCCTTCTATTCCTCCAACTCTTTAATAAGTCTTCCTGTGCTCCACCCCAATATACAGAATTATGAAGACAGATGTTAAGAGATGAGAGATCTCCTCTGAGGACTAGGGGATGGAGACAGGGGTATGAGGGTGGGACCAGGAGGCAACAAGGGAGGTGACTGCAATCAGGATGTAAAGTGAAAAAATTAAAAAAAAATAAAGAAAGAACAAAGGAAAGAAAGAAGGAGAGAGATAAAAAAAAGAAAATACACATTTTTGTCTGTGTTTTCCTAAAACCCTAACATCTAACCAAAGGACTATATCTGTGTTTCAACTCTCTGTCTTAATAGCTATGTGGCTTGGGTAGAATTAGTATATCTGTTTCCACATAATCCTTCTAATCAGAGGAGTGAAAACTATCATTATATATATGGTACAACTGAAGAGTAAAATGAGGTCACCCTTTGAATATTAAAAGCTTTGCCTGTAGCCTTTCACATGATTTCATCTCTGAAACGTAAAATAGATTAATCATTTTCAGTGCAGTGATGTCACATACTTTGATTTTCTAAACTCTAGAACTCAAACATTCCTCACACTCTAATTTCCTATGAATCTCAATACAGAAAAAATAGGTTCTATTCATTAAATTATTTAAAAAGTAAGAACATGGAAGTAGTTATAAAAGAACTTGGAATAATTAAATAACTTGCAGATGATATAAAATTTCATCTACATATTATATCATTTATAAATATTGGACATTTTCAAAATAAACCAAAAACAGTAGGCATTATTATCATATTTAAAATCCTAGTTTAATCTCAAAATCTGTATTTTGCCTTTCATATAAAATTCAGTCATAGGAAATTTAGAAATATTATGATCTTCAAAGGGCTACAAGTTTTCATTATTGGCCTGTATAGGCAATGAGTTCTGAATGGTCACAATTGGAAAAATAATGGGGAATTTGTTTTGCTCTATACATTGCCCCTTTCCATCCCCAATTCATAGCATTCTTCCTCTTGTTCTTTTAGATGAGCAGGTCTTTGCAATTGGGATTATTGTAACTTTCCACAGAAGACATCAGAGGCACGAAAAGATATTTGTCTTTTGAAAGTTTACTATCACTGTAACATATTACTGACAATACAATGCCTCTTTATGTTAATGTAGTTTCAGCTTGTCCTTAATAACTACATATATATATATATATAACAGATTTTGCATGAGACTGATATAGTTGGTGGAAATTCTCCATACTCAATTATTTTTGTTAAAGTTTGTACACATAGATTCTAATTTTCTTATTATTATCCCTTCAAAGACACTAAGCCTCAAAACACAACTTGATTCTGACTCAAAATGTCTTCATTTTGACCACTGACATAATTCTGCCTAAAACTAAGCAGGCTTGGATGCAGGTAGAGTTGACAGCCAAACTCTACCAAGACAGGGTAAGCAAGCACTTAATAGTTCCTGCCTCACAAATACAAATGCCAGATACATTGGGCCAGAAGGCTGAAGATGATGTGCCAATGTTATAGAGAGTCATGGGTGACTATTCAGGTAGCAAACTGTCTCTGTCATTTTTTTTTTTTTTTCTATTTGGAAGCTGCTAACCTGCACTTCCTGTTTGGTCGGGTAAGTCTCAAGTCTCTGATGGTGTTAAAGACCAAATAGGTTAGTTTTACAATTAAATTTAGTTGTTTAGGGTTTGAGATGTTTTTAGGTCTAGATAGATATATTATGTTGATATAGATGGTATTATTAGTAACAAGGTTGAATAGTCTTCAAAGAATTTAGAATATATGAAATACATTGTAATGGGACTCTATAATTGCCTAAATTTACAGAAATTTAGATTTATATTAGAGACCTTACGCCTAAAAAATTATTTTTCAGAAGTATATAACTCAAGTCCAAGTGAATTAAAGACCTCAACCTAAAACCAGTGACATTAACTCAGTTAGAGGAAAAAGTGGGGAAGAGTCTGGAACACATAGGCACAGGAGACAACTTCCTGAACAGAACACCAACAGCCCAGGCCTTAACATCAACAATTAATAAATGGGACCTCATGAGGCTGAGAAGCTTCTGTAAGGCAGGTGACACTGTCAAGAGAACAAAGCAACAGCCTACAGACTGAGAAAAGATTTTCAACAACCCTTCATCTGACAAAGGTCTAATATGCAAAATATATAAAGAACTCAAGAAATTAAACACCACCAAACCAAATAACCCAATAGAGAAATGGGGCACAGAACTAAACAGAGAATTCTCAACAGAGGAATATCAAATGGCTGAGAAACACTTAAAGAAATGCTTGACCTCCTTAATCATCAGAGAAATGCAAATCAAAACGACACTGAGATTCCATCTTACACCCATCAGAAAGGATAAGATCAATAACTACTGACACCACATGCTGGCGAGGTTGTGGAAAAAGAGGAACACTCCTTCATTGCTGGTGAGAATGCAAACTAGTACAACCACTTTGGAAATCTATCTGGCGCTTTCTCAGAAAAATGGGAATAGGGCTTCCTCAAGACCCAGCTATTCCACTCCTTGGAATATACCCAGAAGATGCACTACCACACAACATGGACATATGTTCAACCATGTTCATAGCTGCCTTATTCATAATAGCCAGAACATGGAAACAACCTACATGTCCCTCAGTAGAAGAATGGATAAAGAAACTGTGGTACATCTACACTATGGAATACTACTCAGCTATTAAAAACAAGGACTTTCCAAAATTTGTGGACAAATGGATTGAACTAGAAATTGTTATAATGAGTGAGTTCACACAGAAGCAAAAAGAGCTAAATGGTATACTCTCACTTATATCAAGACACTAGTCCAAGGTGTACGTCCCCATGAAAAACTGTACCTACCAGAATAGTGGGTAAGAGGGGAGGACACCCTATTGAGACTTTAGGTGTGAGAAGCCTGGGAGAAAGAGGAAATAGAAGGATCCAGCGGGTCCTGGAAAACTACAGGCGAGTCTGGGCCCTGGGGTCCTCCGTAAACTATGGCAATAGCCAAGGAAAATATAGGCAGTAAACCTCGAACCCCTACCCAGACTAGCTGATGGACAGGACATTCTCCACTGTTGAGTGGAGAAGGAGATCTGACTTTCATACAAACTCTGGTGCCCCATATTTGACCATGTCCCTGGGATGGAGACGCCTGGTGGCACTCAGAGGAAGGATAATAGGTCACCAAGGAGAGACTTGATACCCTATGAGCATATACAGGGGGAGGAGGTCCCCCTCAGACACAGACATAGGGGAAGGGAGTAGGAGGGAAGGGGGAGGAAGGGAGGAATGGGAGGATACAAGGGATGGGCTAACAACTGAGATGTAATATGAAAAAAATAATAAAAAATATGTTAAACAAAAATGAAAAAAAGAAGTATATATTTTCCATCATAACATTAGAAGAAAATTGAAGTTCTGCGTCAGTTGTTTGAAAGAAGTATGCAGTGGCATTGAGTCTTTAAACACTGTGCAGGAAAGAAACCAGAGAGACAAAGAGGATTTCAATTAAGGGGAAGATGGATGAGCTGAGAGAAAACATCAAGGGAACAAAGGAACTACAACAATAAATAAGAATTAGATTGAAGACAGATACAAGCCAAACGAACATGGCAAATAACTGCAAAAGAAAAACATATAATTAAGTGAGAAACCAGATGGTAGACTAAAGCTTACGAAACCAACTTAAGAAGTATGTCAAAGTATAGACTGCCCACAATAAAGGTACATAGTTTGACTTTCCTACTCTGTAATGGTCAGTTTATGTTCACAGTGTAAAAGCTAGCACTGTTACCAAGAATGTGCCTATTTGTTTGTCAAAAGGCTGAATTCTTGATTTGGAAAGAATGGCGATCCTTTCTACTCTGAGAAATTTTAGCCTATTTAACAAGAAGTCATGAATACTAAGTAAAGGGTTCTAATTTCACTTCTGCACCAGGCACATCAACTATAAACTGATAAAATAAAATAGATTCTGTGAGAAGCCCATGCAATGTATAATATTGTACAACAGCTAAGTTGGCAAAACCTTTCCTTGACCTTAAAGAAGTATACTTGTCAGAATTATTTCTAAATCAATAACCATTAGACCCAAACAATGTTGATTTGTGCCTTCCTGAAAGGTAAATGGCTCAAACAAAATCATTGCAATAAAATTTTCCTCTCTAACAGTATTTGTTTCAACAGGAAGCCAATAAATTTGACACTCATGAAAAGCCAATAAATAATGAAAAGCCCAGAGTTTTATTTTTAATCAGTGAAACTTTAAATGCATCTGCATGTACAGTTTCAGTACTGCAAGAAAGTTCTGAAATTGTATATTGATACGTACATTACAGGACTTGAAGATAAAGAGGCAGCCAGGTCAGTCTGACAGAAGTCTTATGTATCCCTTAGTTATGACATATGTTATGGTGATGAAAATGTTTGTTAAAACTACTACTTAATGTTCATGCTTATTTCTACAGGAATAAGTAAGATATTCTCATCTTATAGTTTATCTCTGCTGCCCACTTCATAAAATTCAAATAAATAAAAAAGAAATGGCAGCATTGCTATGGCAACATTGTTTCTAATGTAAGTAATAAATGTTTGATTTTTATCCCACAGAGATTTTGCCATCCTAACATTTCATGCATAATACAGAGTTGTACCTAATTATGTTTAACATATTCTTTAAATTAAATAGTAGATACATGTATAAGGGATACTGGAAGGAAAGGTATCAAATATACATTTGATTGCTTTTAGTAAGTCAAAAAATTGTTATGATTTAAATAAGTGTACTAAATACTGTTCCAGAAAATACAATAATTTTAATCATAATTTTTATTAATTAAAAATAGTAGATATAATTAATAAGTAATTTGCTAAAAGCAAATGGAGCAGATTTACTTACTGTGATTAAAAAGGAAAGAAGAATACAATGGCGTGTGAGTCAGTCAATCTGAGTATGTCTAAACAGCAGCTTTGCTGTGCCTGCTCTCCCAATCATGAACATAAAAATGTTTTAGCTCTAGTGTGGAATGTAGTCCATCCTTTAAAATAGTCAGATAAGGTTTGTGGACCTGTTAATTAATGTTCAGGGTGCAGTTTTCCCTTGCTGGATAATTGCTTACTGAGTAATGTGGTGGAAGGTGATGTTTTGCAAGATTTTGAACTTACTGGTATTCAGGAATGCACAAAACAGGTTGAGATTAAGAATAAGATCCATCAAGATTATCTCTGTAACTTCAGACAAATTACAAACACACAATGAAGACAAAGATACCTGGATTTATTTTTTTATTTATTTATGAGGAGTCAGCACATTTTAGCAAAAGCAGCTCCTAAATGCATCTTTAGTATTAGGTATCCTTTTCTGCTTTGGAGTATTATGTTATGATCAAGTTACTTAAATGTTCCCATCTCCCTCTAGGGTATTGTAATAACAAGTATTTTTGAATGAATATGAAAATTAAAGTGTATGCTACATAGCAAATACTGAGTTCTCCCTGCAACAATAGACGATAGTGTAAAATATTGAATTTTCTGCCAGATAACTCTTTTATCTTTACAGCCGAAGTATGCAGATTTAAATTTCCTTACATTTTAGTTCTTTCCGATCTACGATGTTAGAACCCACATATTAAGAATTTTTTCTATTATTGATAGTAAAGTTCTGTGATCTGAAAAACCATGTCTATACTTAAGTTATGTTTGTATTGAGGTTAGGATTCTTGTAAATAATTTGACAATGAACAATTGTGTTTCTCACTGCATGGAGATAGGATCATGGCCTCTGATTTCAGAAGGGTAAACTCCCAAGTAAAGAAATTCAAACTTCTGAGTTTTGTTATCTGTCCTACAGAATTGTATTCTAAGAGTGGTCATCATTTAAATCAATGTGTTACATTAGCAGTAGAAAATTATCTTACGTGTCATAACAAAATGAATTATGGGTAGAAATTCTTATGTTCTTTCCATTTAGAAGAAGAATCCTTCTCTTCTTAATAACTTATGCCTGAATATATATTTTCTGTCTTGATTATTCTCTTTAGTTTTTACAGTTTTTCTTGCAAAGGATGCCAGGAGTTTTTGCCTTTTTCAACTGTTTGTTACACATGTGTACTCAGAATCCCTTTAGTCACATCCATCAAAGGTTTTTTTTTTTCTAGGATAATCAGTAGTTGCCTCTTTATTTGTTTTATTGACTATTCTCCAATTAGTCACTCTTCTTTCAAGAATAATATACATATTTTTATTTCAGCATTTACAGTTGGTGAACAATTAAATTATTGAAATATTTTGCATTATACATCTATTTTCTTACTTAGTTAAGATACACTTGAATCTACCCTCACCAGTTTCTTGTATTGTTCTTGATTTCCTGAAAAATGCATATGCTCTCCTGGGCATTTTTGCACCCTGCTCATATAATAAAAGAAAAAAATCACCTTTTCTACTGTCTGAAATTATCATTCTCCTGGAGAGTACATCACTGCTTGTCTTTGAGTTCTATCACTAATCTCAAGATGGGGATTATAAGTGACTGCTCCTATTTCTGTCATTATTTATTATTTCAAAATCATGTTAGTCAAAGAAGAGATTATGATTTCTATGTTACATAATTTCATTACCTTAATAGTCTTCCAAAATGAGGTGTTTCTTCCTCAAAAAATGTAAGTTCTGAATATTAACATATCCACAATTCATCTGCCTTTGTTTTGTCATCATCTTTCATCTAAAGATTTATATTTTCTACACCAATTGAATTTTTAAAACTCATCTTTCTAATTCATATTCTCCTATACAAAGCTCATGTTTTGTTTAAAATGTTTCTGAATCACAATTTAAGGCATTTCACTAGATGTTCAGTATGTATTTATTAAAATCAAGCATCAAGAAAATAGGTTCAAGGTCTCCAAAATCTATTCAAAATCACATTTGAATTTCATGCTAAAACTAAAGAATGTATTGAATAATTTTTATAAATTGAAACCATATTAACATTACATTAAATCCTTCAAATAAAATTCATTAACAAGGTGTGCCTAGTAGATCAAAATTGATGTACATAGATATAAATCTACAAATGATGGTCTTTCGTGTATGAAGGTATCATTCAATTGGAAAAATGAAAAAAAATGAGAAAAGTAATGAGTGAGGCAAAGTGGTATAAAAGTCTAAACTGGTATCCAATTTTTGTAAACTACTGAGAGGGTAAAATGCTGCTGTGCAGATGCTTTATAGGTAGCATAGAAAATACAAAACACATAACGGTAGGTATTTTAAGACAAAGGAAGTGTGAAAGGTCTGCAGTGAAGCAATGTCTGCCACAGTAGCAACACCAACAGGCCAGGAGCTCATCTGCAAAGTGACTAGTGTAAAAAGGAACCATTGACAAGATGACATAAAATCCAGTAATAATGACCTGAATCTTTTGTGGTGAGACTGAAACATTTTGGAGTACAGAGACACACAAAAATAAAACAAAACAAAAACAAAAGCAAACAAGCAAGCAAACAAAACTAACATAATTTTCTTTACTAAATGGCATCTTTTTGGATGCCAGAAAAATATAAATTATAAATTAGTAGGACAAGAGGGAAAACACTGAAAAAAAGCCAGTGGAAAATTCCAAGTTTAAATTACTGTATTTTACATATTTCTGAACCAGTGAAGATAGGTGTCTCATAGCATGATAAAATGACTTTATTCTCTGTGTCCCAAATGGTGGAAGTATACACACACACACACACACACACATACACACACACACACACACACACACACACACACACATGTGTGTGTGTGTATGCAACCACTGACAAATTTACACATGTACATGAAAATAAATAAACATAAAACAAAATATAGAGTATCTTGAATACAATGATCCCAAAATCAATAATTATTACTTATCTTTAAATATTATATATTATACTTCATTTTTTATATTTCCATCCATGTTGAATAGCAAATATACAGTTATCCATAGAATCACAATCAATGTAGATAAAAAATAATCAAATGACATAAAAAAGTAGAAGGTGTAAATTACGTAAGTGCTTTGAGAGTTTATAATTCAACTGGTAGTACTGATCAATTCCAATTTTACAGAAGATTGATTTCTGAAGAAGAGAAAGATGACTTCTTAAGAATTTATATATGTTTTTATCATAATACAAATCTCAATCTCCCATCTTCAAAAGTAGTTATCTTTATATTCTCAGTTTTTGTTTATTTGATTTTCATAATACCAGTGGACATTTTCATTTGGGTCTTGTTCTCACAAAAAAAGTATATATGCATTTCTAATACTGGTGAAATATGGAGGTCTTATTATTTTTGTTGCTATTCTTGTGTGCATTGTGCTAGAATCTTACCTTGTAACTCAACTATGCCTCCATCAGACCTTCAGACTGTTTTCTGGCAAGAGCTACTTTTTTGAGTTATCATAAGAAAACAGTAGGTACATAATGCTATTCTCTCCTCTTACTGGTGATAAAAGAAATAGTGAAAGCATTTAACTACTTTGTGCAAGCTTTCTAGTTACCAAAGTGGCAAGGCAATAATGCAAATTTAGAGTTTTAATTACCACATGATCAGCTACTTCCATATTGTCAACAAAATTGAGTGCACAGGATTTTCAAAATAGATCACTGGAGAACTGAATCAAATGAACATTCCTCCCTTGAGGTTCAACAATAGGATATCAACTTACTTAATGTTCATGGCATTTTGGCCCCATATGAATTTGCAGTAAATGTGTTTGTAACTTATAATTGGGGTTTAAATTGTAACAAGTTACCCAAAGATTTTTATGGCTAGTATTAATTGTGTATACATGTTTTTAAATTGCACCATTCGTCATATTTATTTTAATAATCTTCTTGATAATTTTCAGGAACAATTACAAAGATCTCTTGTTGCAATAGACTGAAAAATCCTTTCTCCATGAAAAATGACCTACAGTTTTGAGTAGTAGGACAACTTCTAATGAAAACTGATTTCATTCGAGCCTGATCTTTTCTCTTTGGCTTTGTAATGAGTGACTTGAATTATTATTCAACATAGATATTTACTTCAAAGTTCTCTTTTATCAAGGTTAGGTAAATTACAGAAAGAAAACATTTCAAACACCTAAATTTGCTCAGGCTAGGTGAGGTCATATATATCTATAATTATAATATTCCATATACTGAGGGAGGAACAGATCAAGTTCCAGCAAGGCCAGGTACTAAGGTCTTACTCTGAGTTAATTTTTTAATTAAAACGAATGCCATGTCATATATAGCATATAAGATGACTTTTAAACCCTGAGAAATCCATGCTTACCTGAAGCTTGTTTCTCAAAAAAGTCAATATGTCTCAGTGCATATAGTGCATAGTGGGGGTGATCTGGGCGTTGAGAAGACAGGGATGCGGCAGCTGATTCTCACTCTGTACGGGGAGTATGAAGCAGGAAGCATTCTCCTCAAGGAGGAGAATGTGAGCATGGATTGGCTCTCCACCAGAACCTGCCCATTAGCCACGGAAGGCTGCATGTCTTCCGTGGTTGAGTGTGGAACTCACCCTAAAGAGGCAGTGTAGGCTGGCACTAGCTGTCTGAGGGCATTTATTAAAGTACCTGGCTGTCTGTGCCCCGCCTGCAAATAGACACATGCTAATGTCTGCTGCGCAGGGTGTGCTTTGGAAGAGGAGTAGTCTTATGTGATGAGCATATTCCAAACTCTAATTTTTAAACAGAGTCAGTGCGGTTTTTAATTTTCAAGATAAAAAAATCATAAAAGGTAACAATTTGATGAGCTTTAGTGGTGCATGGGCAATGTAATTAACCTTCTGTGTTTAGGTAGGTCACTCTAATTTTTTCTCTAGTAAATTTTCTAGTAGCAGTATTTTATATTTGAATAACCCCACACAATTTGCAAACTTTGAAATTTGCAGATGGCTTGCTTCTGAGAGTCCAAAAGTATAACAATCCATATTACAGGGTCACAGTGACAAGTTGTTAAGAAATAAACTTAAAAGGCTTAAGCACAGCTGCAGGGAAGGGCCCCACCTGAGATAAAGTAGCTAAGAGATCAGCTCAAAAGAGCCACTAGCCAGAGTCACATGACGACATTCCTTTCTATCCACTGGAGATAAGGGAGCCAGATCAAAGGTCCCTGGCACAGGACAAGGCATTCAGCTGAAACTGGAACAGAACCAGGCACTCCCTCAGGGAGGAGATGAACAAAGAGGAACAAAGAAAGTTGGAGCCTCACTGCCCTTGGCATAATTTTCATAGGCTATCGCCTTATGACACCAGGTCCCCATATGTATATTAACTAGTAAGTACTTGCCAAGCTGGGAGTCCCCATGCTTTGCAACACTGGGAAGGAAAGAGACCTATAAGTAACTGTGAAACCAAAGCACAGGGTCGCCTCTAGATACCACTGCTCTGGCGATAGTGTTAGCCAGGCTCTAGTTGTGATAAATATCCTTTGTGTTGTTACATCAGCTTTGCCCCCTGGAGATTTTGGGGGTTTTCAAGAAACGGGCATTACGCTTGGTAATATACCCTTGATAAAGTATCACCTCCATTAATCTATGTAAGATTAATGTAGAGACAACTTACATTTTTAGTGACATTAAAAATCATCAGACTCAAAATTAGCAATGATATTTCACATTTTGTTAATTAAAATGTTGAAATATAGACAAAAATCTATCTTTGGATTTATGAAACAAGAAACTGATTGTTTTTCTTTCCATTGGAGATTATCTATACAATTTTTAGTTAAATTCTACTGAATAATTTATAAGAAACAGGGTTATTGAGGGTGTGAATGACTCAAAAATATTATATTAAAATGATACCTCACAAGACTTTTATACCTCTCCCAAATTATTTATGACACGAGATTAAACAACTGGATAATATTGAACCACTGGCTAATATGGTAGTTACAGGAACTATATGAAAATTGATTAACTAATAGAATGTTATTAATTATGGCTACACTTCGACTACTATGAGACATATCTGAAGGTCCATTTCTTGACTGTGATATTATTTTTAATAAAATTAATCCTGAAATTGGAGAGATTAGTTTCTAAAATTGATGGTGACACTGACAATGAGTATTGCTTAATTGACTGATTATGAAAACAATAGATTTTCTATTAGTATAGATTGTCATAAAATATATAATTTCAAGTTTAAACATAACACTTTATAAAAATTTACATTTGTTGATCTTATTTTATGATAATTAATTTAATAAAATTTTAAACTAATAAATGTTTTATATCCTATGGAAAAATAAATGGAAATATAATACAAGGAGGGAAAATAAATACAGACATTGTTGAACCTCTCCAATAAACCACAGTTTTTTTGTTTTTTGTTTTTTGTTTTTTGTTTTTGGTGTTCTGTGCACTATCTCTTTTCTTGCGTCCTAATAGTCGAAAGTAAGTTAAATTGAATATGTAGTAGTATGATTTTTTTTCTAAAATAGCCAAGTGCTTATCTATATTCCTATGATAATTGGAAAAAAATGAAATGGTTTGAGCATAAGTACAAGCAACTTGATAGACAATCCCTTTTTCTGTAAGATAATAAGTTCTGAGAACAACACTGAGGGTAACAGGAGAACACATTCATTAATCACATTCAAATGTACCCAGAAGAATGAAAAGGTACGTCTACTACAAAAGTAAAACCTAAAAAAAGGCCAGTTTATAAATCACACAAAATTCTAAGGAAACAAATAAAACCTGTGATGTAACCTTATTTCTAGTCTCATTCATAAGCCGTGTTATGACTTACTAATCTTAGCGTTCATCGGAAAAGCAAAGATCAAATCATTTTGTTGCAATTGAGAATGATAGCAATTGTAGGTGCTGTTAGAATTGCATTTTTAAAATTTTTTTATTGAAAAATAAAATCATTCATATTACATCTCAATTGCTATCCCATCCCGTGCATCCTCCCATTCCTCCCTGTCTCCCACTTTCACCCCACTCCCCTTCCCTATGACTGTGACTGAGGGGGATCTTTCCAAATAACATATTATAAGAACTATAGAGTGCATCTGACAACAGCAATTAAAAATTTACTATTTTCACTCTGGAGCGTTCAAAATGGCTAAAACTCCATATTCTGCATGCACACAAAACTAAATAGCTCATTTAATTATTGAGATTTTGCTTCTATTTGTCATAAACACACAGCTTCTATAGCTCTGTGTTTGTCTGAGTATCTACAATTTTACCGTGAAAATGCCTGTGGCATCAGCCTAACACTGGTGAAATAAGAAGTATCTGCTTTAGCCTGAAGCTGTACTGCCTATGTTAGTAGGTGAGATTGAATTAAAGTGTGCATCTCCACAGGACTAGAGTATTAATCTTTTTTTAGGGTTTTTCAGCTGACACCAGTTTAATCCATCTTTTAAAATGCTTGAATTTGCCAGGACTGCAAGGAAAAGAGTGACCTCACTTCAAGAACTTGCAACATACTAAGGATTCATTAGACAGGCATGTCTTATGCCTAGGGTGGTGAAAAAGACAATTTTATATTAATTTATAAACCTGATGTATAAAATATCAATTTTATGTTAAATGAGGAAAAATAATATAATTTGACTTACTAAAATAAAAAGTACAGACTAACAAACTTTAAATATATAGTTTTGGTAACTGACCCACTGTAAGATCTTTTAGATCAAGATAAAGAAGTTAAGTTATTAGAGTTGAGATAGGATAGATATTGAATTTAATTCAGAAATTTAGACTCAACAAGACAGCTAAGACATTTACTTCAAGCTGGACAAATACAAATAGCCAAGCCACTATGAATGTAACACTTATAGAACTCATGATTGTCACATGGTTCTCCCTGCTGTATGTAGTTTGGTTTATACATGTGTAGTAAAATAAATGTATTTAAAATAAAAAATTTTTTAAAGAAAAAATAGTTTTTTAAATTTTTGGTTGTCTTATGTAGGTTTGCCTGTATGTGAATGCTGTTGCCATAGAAGGCCAGAGACCTCAGAAAACCTTGAAGAATGAGTTACAGCAGTTAAATGCTACCCAACATGGGTGCTGGGAACCGAATTGGGCCCCTTTGTAACAGAAGCACATTCTTTAACCAATGAACCATCTTCTCAGTACTAACTAGTACACCTTTTAATGACTGAATTTTTGAAATAGTGTTTGGTTGAGCTAAAGCAGTCACAAAGTTATAATTAATTAATTAATTTATTTATTTATTTATTTATTTATTAATTTATTTATTTTTTGGTGGTGGCATATACCTTTATTTTTTTGTTTTTGTTTTTGTTTTTTTTTTTCATTTTTTCTCTTTTATTAATTTATTCTTGTTACATCTCAATGGTTATCCCATCCCGTGTATCCTCCCATTCTTCCCTCCCTCCCAATTTCCCCTTGTTCCCCTCCCCTATGAGTTATAATTTAGTCTATGGTTATCTATGTCTCTTTAGACTATTACAAATCTGAGACTCTCAGTCTTCCTATACTCTGTATAAATTACTACAAATCTCTCCTATGCTATTCTATTCTCTACTCTGTCTTACTTTCAAGTCAATCATTCTCACTACTACTAATGATACTTTTCAAAAGTAATTCAGATAGGCTGACTATGAGCTTTTAACCATTTCCCCTTGCATTTAGAAGACAACCTAAATTTAATTTTAGCATTTAAAGACACAGGATCTATATATCCTTGTGTCTCTAATAGAATTTATTCAGTCTTTCAAAAATTTCCAAGGCTATATTCTTTTTTTTTTTTTTTTTTTTTTTTTTTTTTTTTCATCTGACACTTGGCGTTTATTCTGGGGAAAGAAGAGCTCCCCTCCTCCCTAAAGAATTCACCACTGGACCCGCCCCAGCCCCCCAGCCTTGATTTCCAACCAGGTAGCTGCAGCAGAACTGCCTAGGTCACCACTGGAGCTCGCACAGTGCTTGAGATTTTTTACAACTCTGTAGAGACAACTGTTAAGAATGCAGTAAATGTTGTAAGGTAAGGACTCATTCCTTTTTACAATAGAGTAGTTAATTATATATTTATTTGTTAATTGGTTTTAATATTTTTGGTTGACTTTTCCTTTAAACTAGTTGTTACTTATTATTTCCTCATTAATAATGTAAATAATATTTGCACAACTGTTTCTTATCTGTTTCTTTGAAGCTATTATATACAATTTTATAAATTAACTTTCAAAATGTCTATATTTTACAAAATGTGCATAAATATTTATCCTATTTTTGTTTAAACCAAAAAAGATTTCATAAAATGATGAAAATACAATTGTGCATTATTGATCTGCGTGGCTATGCTAATGGAGAAAAGGGTAAAAATTGCTATAGCTGTACCAAACATAAAGAGAGAATTCTAGAAATAAGAACCATTTTGTGTGTGTACCAATTTTTTCCTGTGAATAATACGTATTGTAATTTCCTTAGATAAAATAAAATTCCTTAAGAGACAAGGTAAATTATCAGCTCTTACTTGCAATACTAAGCATATAAAGTTCTAAATAGAAAGTATTGAATACAAAATATTTAATGAGTAATTATCTTAATACATTTTATCATCATGTAAAATTAAATGAATATGTCTTTCTACATAATACAAAAATCTAGATTACATAGTCTATTTCATAGAAAATCACTTAACACATAGACCCTGAGATTTAGTTGGTTGAGAGGCTATAGCTAAGGATGAGTAGAGATGGCTGAACCTTAGCTATACTATGCCACCTGCTGGAGCCTTTAGTTACATCTGAGAGTGTTTATTGAGCATATAGGTCATGACATTCCCTCTACCTTGGAAATATAATAGGCAGTATATTCCATGTGTTTTCAGGTTGTCTACAGTCTTACACAGTATTGACAGACTACCATGCAATTACAAGTTACCATAAATAAATAATATTAGCCTTTCTGTAAGAAAAACTTAACCTGTTTATTACTCATAGCTTTCAGTAGAATTCAGTGTTCAGTAGAAGGGAACACTCTTCCATTGCTGGTGAGAGTGTAAATTTGTACAACAACTTTGGAAATCAATCTGAGCTTTCTCAGAAAATTGGGAATAATTCTCGCTCAAGAAACAGGCATACCACTCCTGGGCATACACTCAAAAAATGTTCCAACATACTACAAGGTCACCTATGTCCGTAGTAGCTTTTTTCATAAAAGCCAGAATGTGGAAACAACCTAGATGGCTCTCATCTAAGAATGGATAATGAATCTGTGATATATTTACACATTGAAATATTACTCAGCCATTAAATACAAGGAAATCTTGAAATTTACAGGCAAATGGGTGGAACTAAAAATGAACATTTTGAATAAGGTAACCCATACCCAGAAAGACCCACATGATATATACCCATTCGTAAGTGGATATTAGCAACACAATACGGGATAACCATACTACAATATAGAGACTGATGCATCAACCTGGGACCATGTATGATGTGGACCTAGACCCTCTGCTCAGATGTGGTAGATAGGCAGCACAGTCTCCTTGTGGGTCCTACAATATGGGAAGTAGGGACTACTTCTAACATGGACTCTGCCCACCCCAAATTTATCACTTCCTCCTGTAGAGGCTGCCTTGCCAAGCCCCATAAGGTGGATACAGGTATTCCAGATGAGACTTGATAGGTTAGTGTCATATGGTAGGGGAGAAGGGCTCCTCATTTCTGAGGACTAGAGTAGAGAGGGAAAGGGTATGAGAGAGGGAAGGTGCTACAATTGGCATGTAAAAATAATAAAATAAAATAAAATAAAATAAAGCAGTCTTAATGTTCATTGAGATTTTATTTTATCATTATTATTTTTAAAAGCCCACAAGTAAACTCAATTGGTTTCTTCAGAAGAAATCCACATTGGTAAGTTACAGTGAAAATATTTAAGCTTTTGTCCTGTTACTCATGAAATAAACTACATACCTTAGACATTTTATTTAACTTTCTGGAAAGTAGCCATTCTTAATTAAATCATAGAATTATGAGGAGTTGAATCATATATACACAAAGATCTATGACAACATTAATGTCACTATACACATCACTTTATTATCCCAGAAAAGACTTTGGAAGTTATTTTTCAAATAATGGTATTTACAATTTTAAAAAAATCTCCACAGTTTACATAAGAAGGAGAACATCAGACAGATGTCTTTTTGGGACAACAAAGTCAGCTTTGTCCTCCTTAGCAGGTGCTTTACATAGAAGCCAGTATTAAACAAATATATGTTTAAATAACATTTAAACTTTGAAAATATTTAAGTACTTTATTTATTTGTGTGTATATTCACTTATTTATTTATTTAATACAGTTTATGGGATGAAGGCCAGGACCTTTTACATGCTTCACAAGCATTCTACTATTTATTTGAAAATGTAAACTTTTAATATCTTCTTGAAATGCAGTTTAAGTGCTCAAAATATAAAGGCTTTAAAAGTATTTTTATTGTTATGTTAATAGAAACTTGAGTAACAAAATATATGTAGTTGGAATATTGAAAAACTAGTTTTGTAAAATTTTGATTAAGAATATATAACTTTTCTTGTCAAAATTTCAGAGAACATTTAAGGGCAAAATGAGAGAATTCAAATTCACATTTTATTCTCAAATCGAAGCATCATTGGAGAATCAGTTTTTGATCATTGTGTAATATTAAGAAGGGCTTTTAGTTGTGTGTACCAAGCTCATTAAAATAACATTGTTCCATTTTTATGAGCCAATATAATAGAAAATCTTATATATTATTTTAGCGGTTTTTTATTTAGTTAGTTATGGCCTGTTCTTATTAACAATTCTCTTTTCTTTAATTGTTCCGTTTCATTTTTCTCTTTTTTCTGTATAAGCTGTCAAAATATTAGGCCCACCAATGTCACCTGCATTAATATTTCTGTAATTATCGTTCAAAATGATAATGATACTGACTTCGGGAAGACTCACATTTCAATATCAAAATCTATCATGTCTTTAAACAGATAGTCCGTGCTGTCTGGTATGTTTTGTATAAAATTCTTAAAGAGCTGGAGAGAAGGGTCAGTTCTTAGGAACGCTTACTGCTCTGGAAGAAGAAGAAGAAGAAGAAGAAGAAGAAGAAGAAGAAGAAGAAGAAGAAGAAGAAGAAGAAGAAGAAGTTCATAGCATCCATATGGTGGCTACCACTAACTGTAGCTCCAATGCCAGGGTTCAAATACCATCTTCTGACATTCACAAGCTCCTACAAATCTGTGAGACACATATACACTTAAGCACACGCACAAACAGAAAAATAAGGACGTATTTTAAAAGTCTTAACATTAAGTGCTTAATAGTAAAGCCACAGAGAAGATTTTCACAGTGATCATATTTAGAATATGTTGATATAAATGAAACTCTGTACTGTTTAACCCATATGTGAACGACAGTTCTCTTCCTTATATCCACACAGGACGGATGGATTTGTGGATATGAGAACGTTCTCTACCATAGAGGAGAAAGGCCTCAGTAAGGAAGAACGAAGGTTTCCCTGAAGATATATACGAAGTCAAACATTGCCAGCTCTTAGCATAAAGTGAACCCATCAAGAGTAAAGGACTCATGACATCAGCACAACCTCAGGCATAGCATTCTCAGGTTCCAGAAGGCAGTGGTGTTTTACTCCTTTATCTCATGCTTCCCTGTCCCAAAAGAGAAAGCTAGAAGGGATCTAGGATTTTGTTTTGTTTTCTGATTAGAATTCATTGTTCACAACAATCTCTGTATCACTAGTTTCTCTTTTTTTTTTTTTAGATAAGTGCGTGTGTGTGTGTGTTGGTAGTAGTAGGGAAAAGGAAAATTCTCAAACCAAATTTCATGAATTGGTGAGAAAATAAATTGTAATATCTGTACAGTCAAAAATAAAAATTAATAAGGTATTGAATGTACATCAAAAAAGAATGGTAGCCTAAATTTGTGAGAAAAAAAAAAAAGACAAGATAAACACAAAGTATATTCTGTAGAAGTACATTAGTATGAAATCATTAAGAACTCAAAATGGGCTATAGGAAATAAAAGCAGGGCTGTGGATTCATTGGGAGGAGTAGAACCAAGAGAGCCCTTCCACTGGTCGGTAAGAGAGCTCTCCAGGCTTGAGGAGACCCGTGAACCCATGACACTGCTACTTTATTAGGTGCACGGCTATTCATGTAAAACCCTCTCTAATTGTATACTCCAAATATTTTGTGAAAGCTTAACTTGAAAACATTCTGACATATAAAAATAAGATTTTCCCACCATTTGATGCCCTTGATTGTTAGTACTTAGTGAGGTTTGCCTTAACTTCCTTAGGACAGTGCTTCTAAAGAAAACTTTTATTTTAAAGAGTGCTTACACAGCACATACTATACAAAAAAAACTGACTTATTTGCCTGTTTATAGTTATACTAATAGACAATTTGCAATGAAAATAAAAATATTCACTTTGCTAAAGTAGTTTCCAACTCAATAGATCTAGCCATTGTTACTCATGTGATTTACAGTTTTAATTTTAGAAGGAGTTATGATTTTTCTTGTAATAGTGGCATATAAAATAATAAAATAGAGAAAACAGGTCAACGTAATAAGCCATAGATTTCACTACCTCAATTCATTAAATCACAAACGCAGCTGAACATTATTCTGGTATTAAAGCTAAGGTAGAAATCATGATCCATTCTTACTGCATAGTTTTAAACTTTCACCTTTCATAAATAATGAACCTTTTTTTTTTATTACAATCACATGAAGTCGATTTTGTCAGCAAGAGATTCTGATCAAAATTTTTCAAATGCAACACCACAATAAGTAAATGTGGGTGTTTTCCTTATTTCCTTGTATACTGGCTGAGGAAGTAAGCTCTCAGGCATGAAGTATTGTCAACAAATGCAAAAGGTGAAGTAATGCCAATATAAACACATCCACAAAGCAAATTAGCTAGTTTTATGAGCTATTGACAGTTTCACATGTTTTTATTATAAATGAAAAAAGTCAAATTAAAATAATGCCCAATGTAAAGTAATATAACTTTTTATCCACAGTATCAATTGAGGAAAATGTAATACGTTTCAGTAAATTACAAGATAAAAAAAACTTCCTGACTCACAAATATGTCTGCCAGATATGTTGGACCAGAAGGCTAAAGATGATGCGCCAATATTATTGAGAGTTTTTGGTGACTTGTCAGGCAGCCAACTGTCGCTGTCATCTTCTCATTTTGGAAGCTGCTAACCTGCACTCCCTGATTATTCAGGTAATTAATTTTATTCCTTTCTTAAGTTTCTGATGGGGTTGAAGACCAGATAGTTAATTTTACAATTAAGCTCAGTTGTTTCAATGTTTTAGGATGATAGAGATGAGATATGATAGACATGGATTCACATTCTAATTGTAGATACACCAAGATAGAAAAGATATTTTCTTCAAGGCTGGCAAATACAAATATCTAAAACATTACGAATTTATCATTTATATAATTCCTGATTATTTCATGGTTCTTCTTGCTGTAGGTAGTTTATTGTATATATGTGTAATAGTATAAATGTATATGCAAAAAATAAAAAAAATATTTCATAGAAAAAGCAAACAAAAGTTTTCTAAAATATTGAAGAGAAGTTATCTTTAATGTAAAGTTAGTTTCTTACAGTAAACATTCAGTGTTCAACACAGAAAAGAAATACCCTAGATTGCATATGTATGAGTTTTAACGTGCAGAGGAGAAAGGTAAATTTTTTCCATATTTCCCCTGTAAATTGGGATTGTTAGATTTTTTTTGATACTAAAGAAATCTGCTTAATACAGAACTATACAAAAATCATAATGCCTATGCACATCTTAATTACTCAAAAGTAATACGCAAATTAAGAAGCTAGATGAAAGCTGGAGTATAAATTAGAGTGCATCAGCGGAGGCCCTGAGTTCAAGTATGTTTCCTTATTCAGTCTCACTTAGACTTCAGAACTGAATAAGTATAGATAGTGGATGTAATGCAATACTCTCAGTGGAGCTTTCTCAGCCAATTAAAGTCAAGTGAAACAATAACCACATTGGTAAATATATAACCAATAGCAGTAATAATTATAATCAATTATTAGCATTTTTGTATCCAATCAGAGAAGGTTTTGAAGCAACATGTGCAGAAAGAAATAATGCAGTTTAGGAGATATGAATTTGGCATTTTACAATTTCAAAGTAAAAGACTTTAAGACTGTTTCAAAACTGCAATTTATTCCTTCCTATTTTAAAAAGATATATTTCACAAATCTTCTAATATTCAGAATTTTAAAATATGTTTCATTATAGTGACAAAAAGAAGACAATTTCAGACAAGCTTAAAAATGGGTTCTTTCTAAATTTACTTGAAATGACATACAAATACCGGCAACACTGTGAACGGTAGAAAAATCAATTGGATAAAAAAAAAAATAGAAAAATCAATTGGTGTCTTAGAAATAAAATGCAATAGAATAATTACTTTTCTATTAAAAAGGAAAATTAATGAGAGGCTTAATACTGTAGGTAAATCATAGTGTCTGATAAGGGTTGACAAAGTAAAAAGGAAAAAGAGGTCAGAAAAAAAAAGCCTTAAAATATTGTGTTTTTAAAAAGTTACTTGTTTTGCTACGTTAATTCATTCATTCTTGGATGTGATGGGGTAAGAGATGTTTGAGATATTTAAGGACAAATTAGATGATCACTTGAAGGACTTCCGAAGGCTGATGTAGACAGCATAAATTAAAGATCATCCCATTGAGTACCTGGGTTATGCAGATGGTCAGTCGTTTGACTCTTTGAGTTTAATCCTCACTTTTAATAAACTGCAGAATGACCTATCCATTTGTTTTGCTAGTATATCTAAAAATAATTATTTTAATTGTTGAATTTAGTATTGTATCAAAAATATTACTTTACAAGTTATGGTCAGCCTTTGAATGATTGCATTTTGTAAAGAAAGACTTTAATACATTTTAATTGAGTGTGTTTATTTAAATCTAATTTCCTAGTTTGTTTTGTAATAACAGCTGTGTGTGTCTTTAAGATAAGACAGCACACAGACAGAGCAAAGCAGAGCCTTTGCTATTTTTTCAAAAGTGGTTGCTAATTTCAAGGTGACAGGAAAGGTAGTTTAATTAGTGAACTGCTAATATCTATTTAAGTGAGCAGCCAGGGAAATCTTTGCTGTAGAAAAGACAAGCAAATCCGTGACCAGGCTAGTCTCGCTGCCTCTTGCAACCATTTTAAAAGAGGAAAAAATTTAAAAATTAATATTTTTATAAATATAGAGAATATAGTAAGGTTATAAAGAAGAGTGAGTGCAGACTCACGAAATTCAATAATTTTAAAATACTGCCCACTTCAAAAATAAGAATTAAATATCGTGAAAGTCTAAGACTAGGGGGAATGAAAGACAGTACTGATAATTTAGACTATAACTTCAAAAAGAGTTTCTATGGGCTGTGAAAGTCAGCAGTAGTGGTTAGGTGCAACCAGACATACGAAAAAAATCAACTTGTGTAACCCCACATACGAAAAAAAAATCAACTTATTTATTTAAGAGTGAAGTTGTTGTGGTTCATAAGTCTCATTAAATTACCACATTAACTAGCAAATTTTTACATTTTCTCATCTCAATACCAAAATATTTAAAGACAATTTTAAAATAAAAACATCTTAAGGGTTGCTAGTTATTTAAAAAGCATATTCTTAAATGTACATGAAATTATTTACTATTGAATGTAAGAACTGACTCCTCTGAAACTGAAATATAATCCCTAACATCTTCAATGAATACATTGATTCTTAAATGTAATTATTATAACATTTCCAAATGGTGTGATAGGTATAAATTTTTCAATTGAGTCAGATTTTGGATTAAGATTAAAAAATAAAATGTAAAGAAATCACTTCATTTTATTCTCAGTGGTAGATATACTGAATAAGTATGCTCAGTAATTGTGTTTACTTATGTGTAAAACATTGCCAAGAATATTCATAATTTATCATTGCAATGTGTGTTGTGATGCAGTCTGATGAAATAATTTACAGAAATTCAACCAGTAGAAAGAACAGCTTGCATCATACAGTAATCTCTGAAAATCGCATATAATAAACAAAAGATTTGGAGATGTCAAAAAATAGAAGGAATATCTTTTATAACCAAACTCACAGGAACATAGAAGTGCGTAAAAACTTTTAGCTTTTATTATAAAGGAGGTATTTACAAAAGACTTGTAAAAGATAAGCAAATAACTGAGGGGGCCGTCCTCCCCCATATATGCTCATAGAGTATCAATTCTCTTCTTGTTAGCCTGCTATTCTTCCTCTGAGTGAGAGGATTAAGGGGAAAATGGGAGGGAAGGAGTAATGGGAAGATACAAGGGATGGGAACACAACTGAGATGTAATATGAATAAATTAACAAAATATATTTTTAAAAATGTAAGCAAGTATAGATGTATAGCCCCGAATTTGACTGTAATTTTAAAAGCTGATTTACACATTCTGATGTGTTCCCATTTGTTCTTGTTATAGGAATATTGACTTTATAATTGAGTGGATATATAGTGATTATACTGAATAATTAATTTCACTGATTTTATTATAAAAGTATAACAAAAATGATGATGAAAAAGTCTCAGGAATAGGAGTTAACACAACTGAATCATGCCAAAAAGACATAAAGCACCTGCTTATCACTATGACCAAATGTATTTTGTTAGAATGAGCTTTGTGTTTTAATGCAGACAGATGTAAGCATAAAGTTGATGCCTTTGATAGAAAAATATTGGCCTGCTCAAGGAAGAGATATATAAATAGAAAGAGATAAACAAAAGTAAAAGTAAAGTTGCTTCTGCACTCTGATTATTATGAATTAGCAGATATCTTAAGTGACAGTGACATCCAAGTATACATGCCCTTATGTAATGATTTATAAAATAAGATTCAGTGTCATTTCTGGAGGACTTAACTGAATCATATGTTTAAGAACCACTCAACAATACAACAAAAACATACTATTACGTCTGTCTCTTCTTTTTTACTCTGCGACAAAAAAAAAAAAAAATGTTTTTTTCTTTGCCTAAAAGTCATCTAAGGTATTTTATAGATGTCCCATATATGAAAGGAAGCTTGATAGCAATCATGAAGATTGAATGTAAAACCAGGCACAGACCATCTTTTTTGTTGTCTTTACTTTTCCTACAATAATCTTGATAAAGTCTTACAATTTCATTTATAGGTGCTTGAAAGTGTTCTGAGTTAACTCACTCATTATGATCATTTCTAGCTCAATCCATTTATCCACAAATTTCGGGAATTCCTTGTTTTTAATAGCTGAGTGAGTTAACCCAGAAGCAGAAAGACTCAAATGGTATATACTCACTTATATCTGCATATTAGCCCAATGGCATGTCCCACGAAAGCCTTCACTTACCAGGAAACTGCGACAGAGGAGAGGACATTCTAGTGGGACTCTAGATGAGAGAATCATGGGAGAAGGCAAAGTAGAAGGACCCAGAGGGTCCTAGAAGCCTACAAGTACAACATTATGATAGGCAGATTTGGGCCCAGGGGTCCCGCTCAAACTAAGGCACCAGCCAAGGACAATACAAACGGTAAACCTTAAACCCCTACCCAGATCTAGCCAATGGACAGAATACTCTCCACAGTAGAGTGGAGAGTGGGATATTACTTTCTCACATACTCTGGTGCCTCACCTTTGACCATGTCCCCTGGAGGGGGAGACCTGGTGGCACTCAGAGGAAGGACAGCAGGTTACCAAGAAGAGACTTGATACCCTATGAGCATATAGAGGGGGAGGTAATCCCCCTCAGGAACAGTCATAGGGGAGGGGAATAAGGGGAAATTGGGAGGGAGGGAAGAATGGGAGGATACAAGGGATGGGATGACCATTGAGATGTAACAAGAATAAATTAATAAAGGAGGAAAAAAAAAACAAAATTTCTAGAAAAAAAAAAGAAAGTGTTTCTGAAATTAACATATCACTTTAGCTCATTTTGTTATAGTACAGTAACACCAATATAACTAAAAATAAATTTGGTTTTTAAATGCTTGTGGATTTCTCTTTGTTGTTTTACTAAGCTTAAAAGCTTTTGAATTTCCCATGTTACTGAAATAAAATGTTATTTATTGTCAACAGTATTGTAGGACTTTTGAAATTCAGAGCAACTAACTAATTTTCTTAAACTTATATATATATATATATATATATATATATACATATATATATATATTATATGTATTTATAAATTTAGTCTTTAGAGTAATATTTGAGAACTTTTAACAAACAAGGGCATATTAATTTTATTTATTGAGTTGTAATATCTGGTGTATTAGACTAAAATTAAATTATATAAATATTCAGATACTTTATAAAGAAGCATATTGTATACTTGTGCTTAAGGTTATAAACTTGCACAAACTATGGTTTTTTTACATTGCTTTATCTTGTAGTTTACTTATGAAGAATATGAATGTTTAATTGACATTCAGGGGACAGTTACAATTATCAAATTGATCCAGAGTATGCATTTAGTACTTCCTCATTAGGTGGTGTGATAGTGTGTGGCCATGGAGCAAAGTAGCAAGCTTTTCACCTTCTATGAGCAGTTTAACTGTTTCTGGTGATGGTACACCACATTGTCCAGAGTTGTTTCTGGCAGTGACTACTAGATCTTGATGCCCTAGAATTTGTTGAAGTATTTATAGTTTGATTTCCTTGAAGTAAAATTTTATAAAATTTAATTTCTACCATATTCAATCTGGGAAGAAAGTACTTAATATTTATTCATCCACATGGCAGATAATTTTAAGATGATATTGCTCCTTTTTATATATAAACATTAATTTTTCTAAGATTTTTCATAAACATTTATTGGCTATTTTAAAAAGTGTTATATTGTGCTGAGGGAGGTCGTTCACATTCCATAGGACACAGTAATGGCCACAGGAGGATTCCGTAGTTAGCTCTTTCTTTTTACCTTTATACTGGTATATATATGTATATATATATAACCATTGCTTGAAGATTTTTCAGGTCACAATATTATTTTTCTCATTCATTGTTTTTTATGTAGACATCTATATTATTACACTTAAATAGAATAAACTACATACAGCCATAAGAATGCCTAAACAATCAGAAATTATGTAAATGTTACATTGATAGTGGTTTGGTTATATTTATATTTTCTTATTGAACAAAACATCTTTCCAATCTTGGTAAGGCTAAAATTCTGAATGTAAATCAATATCTATCATATCTCATCTCTATCAACTTAAAACATCTATCTAAACCTACAAACATCTTAACCCCTAAACAACTAAGCTTAGTAGTAAGACTAAACTATCTGTTCTTCAACTCCATCACAAATTGAGAAGGAATAAAACTTAATTGCCTGAGTGAATAAGAAGTACAGGTTAGCAACTTCCAAACTGAAAAAAAAAAAATGACAGAGATAGTGTGCAGCCTGAACTCTCTATAATGTTCAAGCATCATCTTCAGCCTTCTGTCCCAAAATATCTGACATATTTGTGAGGCAGGAATTATTGAGGACTTGCTTACCCTGTCTTGGCAGAGTTTGACAGTTGGCTTTTCTTGTCTTCAAGTTTGCCCACTTTTAGGCAGAATTCTGTCTGTGGCAGAAATGAGGACATTTTGCCCAGTGACTTGTTTACCAAGTTTGAAACAATCTCCATAAGGAGGTTCTTTTATGCTTATCACCTTTTTTGAGGTAGGCTGGGTGTTGCCAGAAGTTAACCTCTCTTGTACTCAAAGAATCTTTAAAATAATAAAAACATATTTAAATGACATATTATGTAGGTCTCTGAGGCTTTTCAAGACCATTTCTAACTATTTTATCTTATATATGTATGGAATCTTATCTATCTGTTAAACATAGCATAAATATTCTTCTGATAAAAATAGACTAGTAATTGACATGACCATGATTTGATCAACTAACAATTAGCTTGTATTACTTAATTATCCAAAACAGCCTGCAAAACCACTTTCAAGTTTTGGAAGAAATCCTTGTATTATAATTGAGTTGTGTGGATACAATGCCTCATATTAGAGTGGAGAATATATAATATATGAAAAATAATATTAAATTTGAATTCAATAACAATGTATCAAAATTAAACTTATTTTGCATCAATATACAAAATTCTATACCACCTAATATTTTTTAAAAACCTTATTTATGATTAACAATTAAGGCCTTAAGTTGAGGAGTAGATTCAATAACCTACTATTTTTCTATCATCCCCATATATTGCTATATCCTCCTTCTTTCTTTTCAACCTCTATCTCCATACCTAGGAAAGAAAAATAAAGGAAAAGGAAGGCATTCCTGAGTTCCTCCTCATTTTTTTTTCTGTTATAAGATCAATAATAACTTATAACCAACTACCGATGAAACTCATCAGGATTGTGAAAAAATGCTTTTACTAGCTGGGATATTTTATTGTCCCACTAAACTTCTTATTATTCTAACTCCTATCTTATATGTTTAAATAAAATTGATTTTGGATATTGAATTTTAATAATTTTTTAATTTAAATTTTTTCTTACCTTTATCCTGATGATTATTCTTGGTGTGTGTTACACTACCTGAGCTTATGCACCCAGAATATTTTAATCGTTATGTTCAATGTAATAGATAGTCTCCCTCAAATAATTTAATGTAAAATTACATGTAATTCCACAAAATTAATGTTTCCTTGTATTACTGGAGGTAATAATTTATGTGCCGTTTACTACTTCATTTTGTTTTACTTACATCACCTTATCTAAACTAATTCTTATATGTTTGAAAATTATCATTGTTATTGTTCTTCTTTCTTGTTTCTTCAGATGATATATTGTCATATAACCTACTGAGGCACCCAAATGTACACATGTTTGTAATGTTTATAGGTGTGTTTAATAATTAAGGAACATCTGTGTTGTGCCCTACCACAGAGATTTATAACGACTTTTAATTCCACATTTTACTATTTGCCATATTAAAACATTTCTTCCTATTGCTTTGGTAACCATTATATACAACCAAAATTTTTCAGAGTACAAATCCAACTGTGTTAATGTCTTATATTATTTCTTTTCATCAGGTAAAGTAAAGCGAATTTTGTCAGAACCTACACTTTATGTGTGCACACATGTTTATATACATGTTTGGTGTACTTTTGTGTAGATATGTGTATGCTTACTCATGCAGCTTGTGAACACGTAGTAACCAGACTATCACTCTCCTGCCTACTTTTTTTTTGTGATTCAGGGTCTTGCATTGAGGTTATGGAAATTCATTGCTATAGCTGGCTTTTCCCAGATGCTGGGTACTCAACCAAAATTTCTAGTGCATGCACCTTATCAAGAAAACCATCTCTCAATCTTATTAAGAAATAATTTTCAATATCAGTATTCATGTGCTTCCTCCTAGAAGGTCCAAATTTAACACAAGAAGAAACATGACAAAAATTAATTATATTAAATAGCATTCAAAAAATTAATTACACTAAATAGCATTCTTACCAGTGAATTATTTCATAATACTGCATACAATATATTTTTTAGACAATCCTCTACTCTTTTATTGTGATGAATATCCTTTCCTACATATTGCTGCGGGCTACACCATGTATTGTGTCCACAGACAACGGAAGACTGCTTAACTTGTTATGGAGCATCTGAAAGCTTTTCTAAGTATGTAAGTACGTAAAGGTAATGATAACATGGTTTCCTGGATTTGATTTGACTGCCTGATAGCCACTTTGAACCTTAAAATGCTTTGTCCGTTGCTAAACTACTGTCATTCTTTCTCTCTTGACATTCATTTCAGTATCAAACTGAATGTTCTGCATTATCCTGAGTTTTAATTTTATCAACTATAGATATTATTTTGCTGGAGGTTTTAAATGATCATATCAGGGTTTAACATTTAAAATAAATTTAATCAAGAATCTTCAATATATATATAAGTTCTTACAGAAGCTCTCAATAAATGTTGTCTTTATGATTTCATGATATATGTAATATTAATAAACACTTTCCTCACCTGCCTTCCTAATAAATAATACTTTTATTTATTATGTGTGTTACATAGAAGACTATCCTAAATATGAGTCTTTAAAAACCTATAACTCTCTTTAGGTCACTAAGCACAGTATATATTTATTAGTATGAAAGATTTATTAACTGAGTGAAATATATCAATGTGTATTAAACACAAGAAGAACAAATTTAATTCAATTGTTGTAAATTTTAAAGCTCAGGATATTTCATCCTAATATAGTCACTTACATATGGAGAATTTTATTTTCTGTAATTGTTCCAAATTTTTATTAAAATAAATTATTTCAATATGATTTCATATAACAGATGAACGCTTTTAATTTTGGTATTTTATCTTGTTTTATATTTAAAATCTTTAAATATTTATTCTTTCAAATTGTGAAAATACCATAAATAAAATGTTTTAGAGAAATAATCATATGTAAAATATAGGGTTTATAACAACTAGCAATTAACAAAATTTTTTCTACATAAATGTGGAATAATAATTAAAAATATGGGACAAATGCCATGCATAAAACAGCATTTCTGTGCTATTTATGAAGGCTGAAAGTTCTTCAAATATATATATTGAATTCAGAAACAGTTTAAAAGAAGAATTAATTCACTTGAAGATATTATATTTTAGCTCAAAGTTTGTAATGTTCATTTTGCAATGTTTCTATTGTGAGTGCAGCCTCCAACTATAAAATGCCAGCATTGTAATGTTATCATTACCTTGGAAGTTTCCCGATGTCTTCTCTAAAGTCTTACTCTTCTCATCTTAGCATAAGTAATCACATGTTAACCTTGTTCCTAACAAACCACTTGTTTTTGTTTAATCATTTCGTATACAAAAGTTTATTGTATAACCTTCACTTGAGATTTTGTCACAGAATCCAACCTGCCTCTAACGTTCACTATATTCATATCATTGGCCTAATTGAACACTGGTTTTGATATGTGTTGTCTTATGATATAAGATATCCTTATGTTCCCAATATTGTGAAGACATTTTTAAAAATTATTCTTCTGGAAAGATGTTTTTATTCTATGTATCATTGTATTATAAAAATATTTTGTGAATGTTATTAGTTTTTTTTTCAAACTTCTCTAAATATGTATATCAATATGGAAGGCAATACAGTCACATCTATAGATACTCATACATGTGTACATATGTTTATACTCATACATTTCAGATATATATATGAGGAAATTATATATATATGGGACATATATGCAGTATTTTTTATTACTGATTCTTTATATTCAACAGAATACAAGCAAGGTCACTCCAGATACACAGTTCTCATTTTTACATGCTTTAATCTATGAAATATAATTATATAAGGCCATTTTACACAAAAAGTGTTACTTTTTGCATTTAAACTTTTAGAAATAAAGTTAAACATAGCTTACTTTATTTACTAATATACTTAGTCATATTCCTTTTACAAGTTTGTTCAGGAAGCTTTATTAAAAACCAAAATCAAAGCTGAACACTTGTAATTGCTGCACTCAGAGAGGCGGAGCCAGGTCGATTTCTATGAGTTTAATGCCTGCCTCATCTACAGAGTGAATCCAGGATAGCCAAGGTAACACAGAGAAAACCTGTCTCAAAGAACCAAAAGCAAAACCAAAAGCGAAACCAAAACCAAAATACACCAATAAAGCCCAGACTTTATTCTAGTTCTTTCTATTGTTACATGTAAAATTCTTAGATAATATCCTCTAAGAAACCGAAGAAATGTTAATAACTTTGCTTACGTACACTTATTTTGACGCATAGGAAAATCACGAACATATCATCATGATTTACTTTTACACGTTGTGTGCTAAAGAATGGGACAAGGAAAGTCAACAAAATATAAAACATACCTTCATATTTAACTCTATCTAATGTTTCTATTATAGGAAAAAAGTCATGAGGGTGTGAACTTGGAAAACACAGGAGTGGTTCAAGAGAGTTATTAGCTTGTGTTATTGATGAAAATTCCCACATCTTGCCTTCCTAAACATAGATGAATTGGTAAGTGGGGGTTTATCAATTTAGCTTGTTAATTTTAACTTGCTGAATAGATGTGTTAGGGAAAGCTATACATATACAGATATGGTCACTGCTTAGAGGCCTTCACCATGTAGCTGTGAAGGTAAGTCCTTGCCTAGTAAGAACAAAGAAGCCTGTTTCCAATTCATGTTTCACTGGCAAACATTTCTACAGTGTAGCTAGTTCTGTTACTTCTTTTACATTATTTTAAATATTTATTTATCCTTGTTTTATGCATATTCTATTGGTGTTTTGCCTGGATATTTCCTAAGCATCATATGACAATGTGGTGCTCACAGAGGTCGCAAAATGGCATTGGATCCCATGGAGCTACAGCTTGGATGATTTTGAGCCACAGTGTGAGAGCTGCGAATTGATTCTTGGTCCACTGTGAAAGCCGTCGATATTTTTTAACCTCTGACCCATCTCTCTACAGGCCTCTATTTTATCTCTAAAAGCTGTGCCCTTGGCTTCTATTTTAAACCATATATTAATGTGAATGACAGTTTAAAACTGCTCGTAGGGTATCAAGTCTCTTCTTGGTAGCCTGCTATCCTTCCTCTGAGTGCCACCAGGTCTCCCCATCCAGGGGACGTGGTCAAATATGAGGCACCAGAGTATGTGAGAAAGTAATATCCCACTCTCCACTCTACTGTGGAGGGAGGAAGTCCCCCTCGGTCACAGTCATAAGGAAGAGGAGTAAGGGGAAAATGGGAGGGAGGGAGGAATGGGAGGATACAAGGGAGGGGATAACCATTGAGATGTAATATGAATAAATTAATGAAATAAAATTTTAAAAAATTAAAAAATAAGAAAATAAACATGTCAAAAGGAAAAAATAAAATAAAATAAAACTTCATTTTCATTAGGCAACCAATGAACTCTTAGAGTCTTAAAGATCTTCAGTGTCAGTTCTTGTGCACTCCTCTCTAGGTTTACCCAATTTAGTAAATAAAGAAACTGGTAAGTAGTTAAAGTAAAATGTACTGATAAGTAACCACATTTTTACAGTTAAATAATGCGAAATATTATTTAGGAAGTATCTCTAATACATCTACCATTTCACTCTTGTGAAATTTTATTTCCAACTTGGCAGAGGGGAGTTATTTGCAGTAGGACTACACAACAGACGCAATTCTGCAGCACAGAGAGGGCTGTGTATCTAATATGAGGTATTGTTCTCACGATTTCTAGGAACAAAATTTGGTCGTACTTTACATGTCCTTGTGGTTGAAAAATACAGCGGCCTTTTTACTTGAAAAAAAACTGTATCTTTTTTTAACGGGAAGAATACATTGCATATTGTTCTCTGAGTGAGTGAAACCAGTGATCTTTAATAATCTCATCTTGGTCTAGTATTTGAAGTAAAAGAGAAAATATGCTTCCAGAAAAGGTGATGAAATGAAGAAAGACAAGTGAAAGAGATTTGACCTAATTATGTTAACACGCTTAATATGTTCTAAATTCAGAGCTAATGCCTTCCAGAAGATTTGGCAATATAATCTGCCACATGAAGGAGTTTATGGCAGTCATAAGCAATAGTAGATATGGCTGATTACTTTAGGAAATCATATGGTATTTAAAATGAGAATCCAAGTAGATAATGTGGAATATATTAATTTTCCATTTGAGTTGTAAATATACATAATTTCCATATCAGCATTTATCACAGATATATGCAAAAATTTAAAAAATCACTATAACTTTTTTCAAGACATCATTCCTCTGTGTTGTACTAACTGTCCTGGAACTTTCTTTGTAGACTCATCTGGCTTTGAACTCTGAGATCTGCCTGCCTCTGCCTTCTTAGTTCTGGAATAACTAACCATAATCTAGAATGTATTTTTCAAGGTAAATAAAAAATAAAAAAATAAGGGCAACCCCTATAAAGTTATTCTAGTACCTAATTCTGAGACTGTGTAAACAGTAAAAGGTGAAGTAAACTCCTTCAAAATGAATTGTAGTATTTATGACATTTTGTGAAGAGGTAGATAGCAACATGTGCACTTGAAGCAACGCTGGCTGCACAAGTCAGTTACCTAGTCTCACCAACACTGAAGAATCCCAATGAAGATGTTACATTACTCGTTTCTCAGCAAACATCAATTACAGTGTCTTGCTAGAAAAGCACAGAAGCCTTTAAAATGCTACAAGCAAGCTCAGAAAGAGAGATTTTAAATCTACTTAACATCTGAACATGTAATCTAAGTCACAAAGTACACGAGAAAGACTAATGAAATTCACTTTTTAAATTTCTAAAGACCAAGCAATATATAAGCCTTGCAGAGAATCTCCAAATCTTATATTTCTTCTATACTTTTAAGTGCTGTGACCCCAAATAATTTTTTATTCAATTCAAAGCCTGAAGAAACATTTGGAAGCAGTCTGCTACTCACACATGATTGACTAATAGACCAAGACATTAGAAAATGCACATAGGAGACTACATACATCCAGAAACAGATACCAGAACAGCATAGACAAATGTTCTGGTCCAACCTTTACTGCATGTTAAAAATCTTGCATAGCTGAAATGTTAGACACTCATAGTCTTAAAGTCAAGTATCTTTAGAGCCTCTAAAGGGAAACATCAGCAAATATTCATGAAAATTCACAACCAGAAATGTCATGCTCTTTCTTTTATAATTTTAGGCAGAAGATTTTTAATATATGTTATTTTCTTTAAAGACTTAAAAAAGTTTTTTTTGTTTTTTTATTTTTTGGTTAATTCTGTTTTGTTTGCTTTCACGCATGATAGGGCTGTGTATGAACTGATGCATTTTCTTTGGAAAAGTTCAGTAATGAACAGAACTTGTTGTGTATACTTAGTACCCCCTGAAAATATGGTTTGCAGAAAAAGTTTATAATTTTTCTTAATTCTATAATAAAAAAAATGCATAGTCCTGAAGCACACTGCCCTCTGGTGCACATACTGCATAAAATAAAATATTTATAGAACATTATCTGAGTAGTCAGAGACAGAAACATGAAAAGTGAAATTTGATTCTCCAAATACCCACAAATGAGAGTTGCCAACTCTGCCTTAAAAACTGATCTAAAGCACCAATTTGCATAAACATACTTAGTAGCAAATAGTGGAAATATAAATATAATCTAACTCATTCAAGTGACCCCCTAGTACATCACCTCTTTAATGGGAATTAAACTGTGCGGGAATAAGCAACTTTTGCTGGTTTTAATATATGACTTATTTTGTACAACTTACTTAGACTCAAAGTTTTAAAACAATGACAAAAGTTAGCAAACATACATCTTAGTCCTTTTTGTTTTGTTTGTGATCAAGTCTATCGTTCCTGTGTTTTTTTATATTCCTACCTTTGCTTTCTCCCCAAGCTTAAGAATATAAAATTACATTCTTGTAAAAGAAGATAAGTTGGCAAATCTTCTCAGTGGCTAGTAGATTTTATTCCCATTGAGACTGAAGAAATGTGTCACAGACCAGTACAAGTTATAAAAAGATATTTTAAAACATATGCTATATAAAAAGAAATGGACTTCAAGAAAACTGGCACGTATTCTCAAATTTGAAAATGTTATATAAACAGTTACTTATTTTCCTAATAATATGTTGTCAAAACTACCAGAAATAATATTAAATGGCAAGAAAACATCACTGTGGTGTTTAGTCAATTAATAACCCTTATTGGATTAGCCCTTATTTACGAACAACCTCCAGCTCTGATTTCTGTATTTGTTTTCCTTTCGTACCTGTATATCTTGTATCTTGTGCTAAATCCCTGTCGGCTTCTGTCCACAAAATCTGTGTACTCCTGTGAGCGATGGAAGGGTCCCTTATCAGAGAGGAGCCAGTCGAAGGGGCTTGTGGCATGCTGGTCAGAGACAGCAGCAACCGCTAAAACCCAGCAATGAAGACTCAGGACTATCCACTCCCATAGAGCCATCAGAGAGGACAATTCAGCACCAGCTCTGCGCCGCCATATCATGCTTCCACTGGGGACTTAGAGCCTTCATCCTCTCAGCTTTCCCTCAACACCTAGACAAAATACACAAGCAATTAGTTACCATGAAAGAGACTCTCCATAAGCTCAGTGCTGAGCTGGCAAACTTCTCTGTACATAGTCTGCTGGATGCCAACCGATTGATAGCCGAAATGACCAAGAAGATAAACAAAATACTTACTGTTTTAGAGCTACAGATTTTTATACATTGTATCTAAATTTCCACGAAAATAGAAAATAAGTCATTTAGATTCAGGCCATGTCATAACAATGCCATCCAGTGGATCATTCATTAAATGTCTTAAGCAATAAAAAGCTTGAACAAGTATTTATTTTTTTTGCTAAATTATTTGTAAACTTCTATATGATCAAAATAATAGTGTTATTTATTATGTTAATAATAAAACTATAAATTTTCCATTTAGTTAGGCAAATTATTAAGTACATAATAAATTTTGACAATAGGTATATTTGATATTTAATTTAAAATTTATTTTAATTTTATGTTAGAAGATTATATATACATATACATATAGTGAGTGTATATGTTTGTATGTGTGTGTGTATGAATACAGGAATACATGTGCCATTGTGCATGTGTGAACTTTGAAGACAACCTAAGATCCTCAGATGTTGGTTCCTCTTCCCTTCTAGTTTTTTAAAGGTAGGATAGTCTGTACATATGCCAGAAAACTGGCTCAGGAGATTTTTATGAAGTTACCCTTTCTTCTCTTCATAAGAGTCCTGGGCTTTTGGAAGTGAATGATACTATGCTTGGCTTAAGTTGTTTTGGGGATACTCAACCTCAGAGATTACCTTTGTGTAACAACCACATTTTCTACAGAGGCATAATTACCTCTTATACTTATGTTAGGTGATCTGTTTTCATTTGTTGGTTTGGAGATAGTCTTTCCCTGTAGATGAGGCTAGCGTCCAATTCAATTTATCTGCCTCTGTCTTTTGTCTCTCGGGTGATGAATTAAAGGTGTGCACTACTATACCCTGATATTGTAGTTATTTCGAGAAATGCCTTTGAGATAAATTGTTCAAATATAATCTGAATAACTTAAAAACACATGAAATTAAATTATTAATCTGAGAATAATGTAATACATAAATATCTGCACACAACAAAGTATTTGTATATATATATATATATGCAGCTAGATAGATAATAGATAAGTAGGAGGATATTTGTGATAGAGTGAAGTAAGAAGGAAAAGCATTTGTTCATAAGTATTATTTTTCATATATACTTAAACTTCTTACTATTTTACTGGAAAGAATTATAATTAAATTCTTCCTCAAGGATGTAAAAGATCCACACATATACTGGTATATACTGTGTCTTATCCTTACAAAAACTCACACATTTCTTGTGAAAACTAAAACTAAACAATATAGGTTATTCATAAATGTTGAAGCAGAACACATTATATTATACCCAATCAAGAATAAGGTAAAGGACATATAATCCCAGCATATACTCCAACTGTGGAATACTACTCATAAGTATGCCAAGCTGCTAGTATGGTAAAATATCTATATATCATGTACAACATGTTCTAGAAATACTTGTGTTTAGTTTCCTTCTTCACTTTTAAAAAATTACATTACAAAGTGCTTACATTGTCATTAGTAGAATATTTTATTGTAAAAGCTTTAGCCAGCAGTACCCTTCATAATATAACTAAAAATCACAATGTTTAGTAAAACACTTTATAATAGCTTTTATTTCTTTTGCACTCAGATAGGAATTTGATAACTTTAATTTAATGTTAGCTGTGTCTCCATAGTTTAAATGGATCCTAAGCTGCTTTGATAAAGAAGGTATATACCAATAATTTGTAATTAAAAATATCTAATAATGATAACGAAACCACAAGACCTGCATCAAGAATGTCACACTTTACACTCTTCTAACTTGGAAAAACCGTGCCTATGAAATATATTGTCTCTCCCAATCACATGAAGCAGCTCCACTTTGATAATTAAGAAAAGCTCTCTTTTGTAAGCAGCATAGAAAACTATCAAATGAAATTAATTTTAATATAATATATTATAATGTCTTATATAATATGATTCATGTAGGAACATGAAGGAATTCATGTCCTCTGCTCATTTCTACACATCATCGTCAAATCAGTCATTTCAAAATGTCCAAATCCCTTAGGTAATATATACATTTTCCTAATTATGTGGAGACTATATCTTAACAACTTTATATTTAACTTGCATTCATTAGATCAATATTTGATTATATTATACAGTTTCATGTCCATCAGATGAACACATATTACACATTTATGCCAAGCATCCATGAATTTCTACTCTGTTAGAAAAAAAATGGATTTTTAACAGTCCAATGAGAATTTGTATTTCACAAATGAAGTCAGAATATCTATCTAAGGACACCAGTTGTTTTAAATCTGTTTTAAATATCTAAGCTGAAAGGAAATAATTTTGACTTGAAAGAAATCCATACTCACACTATCTTCCAGATATTTCTGGTTAATAAATATACTTGTGACTAAGTTTGTTGAAAATTATATTAACAAAGGTGATTTGTGTGACTAATAACTTGGAAAAATGATACTTCGTCGTCAACTTCATGGAGAACAATTTTGCCGTATGTGCATAGTTCAGGTTTGGTTAAAGGGTCTGGATCTGATGCATGACACCTGTGATGACATCCCTGTGCATCCTGAAGCTTCCCTTGTGCTTCCTCAGTTTGGGGCGGCGGGGGGGTGAGCACCAGCTCATCAGTTCTTTGTTATTAGATTGAATGATTGACCACATCCACCCTTCTATAAAAGAGATGGTTTTATGACACTGTTTCCGAAGTACAAAATAGAACTGTGCTTTGCTTGTTTTGCTGGGACAGTTGTAGATATAAACTGAGAATAAATATATTACAGCTGAGGGAGTATCACAGCATCTTATAATAAAAAAAAATCAATGAGGTAATAACCAAATTCATCAAATTTCTTCCTCAGATTAAGAAAACTGTAAATTTACCATAATATATATTTGGCTAAAATCGGAAATAAAAATGTCACTGTGAAATGTTTTCTAAAACCTCTAAATGGTTTTTTTTTTTTGTTTGTTTTGGTAAAAGTGCATAATAAAATAAAATGAAAAAAACCCCAACAAATCCTAAAAATCAAATTAGAAAAGCAAGACTTCACAGTGTGATATGTATTTTTAAAATTATTGATAAGATATTTTTTCTATAACAAAAAGAAGCAAATAATTAAATAATAATTCACATGTAAAATATTTGTTACATATAATCCTCTTACCAACCCATTTTCATGTAATAATTTGCTGGTTATTGTTTCATGTTGTTAATTTATTTGAAAAATACCAATGATCTTCAAAGAGTCTGTGCTAAAAAAACAAATAAAAATTATATATATCACCATGTCCAACAATATAATGAATAATACATATCAATCTATGTGTATAACACACACGTAAGTAGACAGTAATAATTCTTTGTAAGCTCTTGGTGATCCTGCTCCCAATGTCAACAACTTTTGTTTATCTAAATTAAGGATAGGAAATATATATATGATGATATGATACAAGTCTTTAAAAATATAAAATATTTTATATAATATTAATATTGAGTTTCTAATATGGCTGAAAGTTAAGAATTACTGATCAAGGAAGCTACTTTTCCAATGATATCGATGACTGCAGACTCACAGTTGAGAAAGAGAATCATAGAAGGCTTTTGGGACAAACCCTACCCACCTCAAAAGTAACAGCCTAGACAGGAAGCCATCAGAACGAACCCTTAAAAATTGTGATAAGGATGCAGAAGTGTAGACCTCTAAAACTGATGGCTTTTGTTGGAGTGTGGGTGTGGAAGGATTTAGTTTTCTTTATGGGGCTGGCCACTAGGAGTTTGACCTTTCGGCACAGTGAATATATGGACAACAGGAATCGGACTTGTGGGGACTTAGTGGTTTATTCTTTTTATTTTTAATTCCAAAATAATCATTAAAGATATTATGTTAGAAAAAACAATACAGCAATAAAAAAAGAAAGCAACAAATCTCTTATGTTTGTTTAACTGCCTTTAGACTGGTGGGCCATGTGTCCGAGACTCATCTCTTAGACTTGCAATGCATTATTCACTAAGTTGCTGGATGTTGAGTAATTATCATTACTACTGTGGAAACAACATGGAAACTGAATAAATTCTCTATATAGATATAATATCTACATTTAAATTGGTTGTTTTTTTATTTTGCTTGTGTCCAAAATACTTTTGTTAAATAATTCCTTCAAAAGTTCCTATCTAATTTCATCCAATGGAAAAATGTATGAAAAGTTGAACGACCAGTATAATAAACACATCTTTCAATCATTCATTCTCTCTTTTTCCCCTATTGCCACTGCTCAACTGACATCCGGTTTGATAAATTCCAAAAGTCAGTGAAAAGACAGGGAAGCATCGCATATTTCTTGAAGGCTGTACACCAGGTTCTAAACCTCCTGCTTTGTGACAGTGCCACAGTATTCCACAAAACAGGCGTCATAGCCATGTCAGCACTGTGGAGGTCACCAAACAAACAAACAAACAAACAAAAAACAGTGAAATTCAAAATAAATATGCTAGCCCTTCAAATGCTGTCTTTATTTTAAAAGTCACATGTCAATAAGAAAATAATATTCTGGTAAGTTTTATAGGACATTTATAATACAGAATTAAATAATCTATCTATAACATTTTGTTAGTTAAAATAAATTAGATATAACTTACAAGATACATGAACCTAATTTAATTATTGGATATTAAAGTAAATACTGGCCCTAAAACAAATGTATGCTAAGTATATAACTTTATAAATAAATAGGTAATGGGAAAAATAGTATATATTTAGCTCTAATTTTTGAAAAATTTTCTAAATGGCTATTGCTTCAGTTTCAACGTATATAACTCATAATATAGAAAGTTACACTGAAGATCAACATTATGGTTTAATATACAATGTACAAAATATGATAGTTTTTAGATGGATGTAGGCCACTGTTACAAGGAATAACACTTCTCTGCCCAGGATTATACTATGGGTGCTGAGAACATAACTTGGTTCCTTTATAAGATCAGCAAAACGCTTTTTAAGTACAGAGCCATCACTCCAGCCACAAGCAAAACACTGTTGGTATTAAAACTCATTATCACAACTGTAAAAATGATTAAATATTCTAGGTCATCAAAAGAGGGTATCAAGACCAGTCATGTTATCGTGATTGGAGAACATGAGAAACATTTTCACTATGCCCTTTTATTTTTAGTTTCTATCGTTAAAAACTGTATCAACATCAAACAGATCCTCTTCCAAAAGGTGCAAGAATAGATCTCTGGGAAGCTCTCAGTGCATTTTACATTGTGTTGTCACTCTTAATTTAGGTAATAACAAAATGAAGACTGAAGGTGGAATGATTAAAATGCCTTTCCTTTAGAGAGATCATAAAGATGGATAATTTTGAATGAACTACATAATTATATAGGAGAAAAAAATACAGTTAACAAAATAGTATTCCTCTTACATAGTTTTCACAACAAAATGAATAGCTGTCAAGCCCTTCTTCTGATCTAACAGGCCTTTCACTAATACTCTCTTTTTTATCTTTAGAAAATATACAATATGGTATATGTTAGTAAATTTCAATGTATCCTTTATAAAAATGAGGTTTGTGTTAAATAAGTCATCATAAGAACAGATACTACTAAAATTTAAGTTTGAAAAACTCACTCACACCTATATGAACTTAATGCAGCAAGTTTCTACCAGTATGTGTATGTTGGTTTTTAAGTGAGTATGCCTGTTGGCTTTTGGTTTTGAGTACTCAAGACTTGTGAGGTTATTCCAGTTTATTACTTTAGTGAAATACTAAGGATAGTCTACAATTTTAGATTTTAAATGTCTTTAAATTGTTTTTAGTTAAACTAGATATTGGATTTTTTGAAAGGGGATGATGTGTAAAGCAGTGAAATAAACTAGAACTCATCATTTTATTAACAGAATAAATGTATGAACGTATTATAATGTTTACCCATGTGTGACATTTTACACTCATTCTGCTAGGAGTGCAGAATAATTGCTTGGTCTCTGTGCTTTTCTTGAAATAACAAACTATATGTATAGAAGTGGGAAGATTCTAATATTAGCTATTCCAGTCTCATTGACATAAATGTGAATTACAGGATTTTAAGATTTGTTTTGCATTGATAAGTGTTTTTCAAAAATTTAACATATTTGTATAATCTTTAAAGTAAAACAACTATAAATTACAAAGAAAAAGATGTCACAACAGTCATCAAATAGCGAAGCTCCTTACTTGTAGACTAAACAAAACTATCATTGAGATAAACATATTGAAATTAAAAAGTCCTTTAGATTATTAATTATAACTGTCTTCAGAAATTTTCTTTATTTATAAGTTACAAATACTAGAGTTAAGAATGTGTTACATTGATAGTTTTCCAGGATTTCCTAAACTTTTTCAATGTTCTGGCGACAGTTTCCTCATAGTGTTGTCCATCTGCTCAGAGTACAGAGTCTTTCTCTCAGTGCCAGCTTAGGTCTTCCTGTGTCCCCTAACATTGTGCATGGTGTTTTGTACATAGCAAATTGTTAGAACATAAGCTAAATTTCTCTTTTCCTCCAAATTTATAGGCTAGTTCACTATGTCTTCTGATGCTAGATAGAGAATCCCACTATATTTATCTACAAGTAGAACATTGTTGGGTTTGTTTTTTTTTTTTTTTACTTTTTCTCTCTTTTCCATCCAGTTTAGAATACTGAACTTCCTTGCATCACTCACATTGTGTAGGTTAAAGCTGTCCATATAAGGGTGTTCTATATATTTACATCTGTTAATCCTCGATTCCAGGGGGCCCATTCTTCTTATTTATTTTAACTCAGTAGGCAACACAGCATCTCTGAAATACAGCTTTAAGTGTTTTCCATCTTAATGAGGGTGAGTATTCCTCTGGGAAGTTCATACTGCACAGGAACTAATCTCCTGCTTGATCCTGTCAATACAATCGTGTCCTACCAATAAAGAGGACATTAAATGCTGCTGCCTAATGGTAGGACTGATTAGAAAAAATGAAGAGAATGTGAGTTTCATTCCTTAACAGTGTTCAGCACACAGAAAATGATTTTTACCAGCATAAAGTGTGAGAGCCATTTATTACCAGAGACTATATAAGATGGATGTTTCTGCATGGGTGAAAATATAACAAATATTTTAAACTTCATATGACAAATCGGAAGGGCCAACAGACCAAATGTCCAATGAAGGCTGCTCAGAAATAGATGTTTGGAAATTGATTTAATTGGATTAAAATCAAGTTTAAAAGAATATATGAAGGGTCTAGACATTATGTGTATTTATTACTCTTGCAGAGAATCTGTGATTTGCTTTCAGAACCACCATGGTGACTCTAAGCCATTCATAGATCCTGTTTCAGGGATAGCTGCAGCCCTCTTCTGTCCTTCATGACCTCCAGAAATGCATGCAGTGCACATAGATACACATGCAGGGAAAACAATCATACTCATAAGATAAATACTTGTTTAATGAAAATATGAAGAATACTGTGACAAAAATATTCCTCTAGATCTAACTCCAATTTTGGCTTATCTAGACTGTAAATTTTATAGGTCCTTATTTGGAATCTAATGAATTCACCTCTGCAAGTATTGTGTACTCAGTACATTTTGGCCCAATCTAAACCTTACAAAGAGAAGCACCTTATTTTTTTTGGCTAGGTTCCTCACCTTCAATTCTCCCATGATGTGTCATCACTTTGGAAGAACTTTGAAGGATGTTTTAAGCCAGCATCTTCCTTCATCTGATCTTCCCTCTGTTCATTTACCGTCTACTGACTCATCTACTACAAATCTGTTTTGTTTTACTTTCCTTTTGCCCGATTAAGAACTTAGTCAAACATAACTTTCATACTATTAAATCCCATTAAAACCATTTTTAAGAAGTGTCATGAAAAACTTTAGAACCCAGTGGTGATGCATTGCAATTAATATATTCTACTCTCAGAACAGTGACACAGAAGACAATTTAGGATAAAGGCGAAAAGAATATATTGTGTAGGAATAGAGAGTAGCAACTGCAGACGTTATGATTCAAGATGGCTTTACCATTCATCTGTTTTGGTGGAGTCTCATAACTTGATCCCTTATTAAAATAAAGTGTTTCTTATCAAGAGAATAATTTGTCAGATAAATGTCACTTTTAAGGAAATGAAAGGAGTGTGGCTAAGTTCACATGTTTTTCTCAGTAATATGTTGTATGCATATCAGTAAAACTCTAAGATAATTATCATTTTTGCCTTGCTTTCAATAATAATATCCTCAGTTTTCATACAGTAAATACTTTGAAACGCTTTTTAAAATAATGTTCTATACAACAATTTGCAAAATGATAACTACAATTTGCTCAGAAAAAAGGAATTGCACTTCTTTTAACTAAAGTCATACGATTATTAGACTGATAACAAATACCTATACTTAAATATATCTAGAAAACTTTAGAGTTCGGTCACCAGATAGGCAGAATTTTTGTGCAGTGAAGGGACAAAGAAAATCCCAGAGTTTATCAACTCCATAAAGAAAGATCTCTGCATAATTAGAAGATGTGTTATTAGAAACTTAAATAATAATGTATTCCTTGACCACTCACACAAGAACTATTAAATGTATTGAACTTTCAAGAAAGATCCAGCATTTTAAAATGTTAAATATGCCTCTCTTTAAAAGAAGATACATTTGCAATATCAAATTTTAACATAGATAACAATAAAATGGTAGACAAGAATCACCTTTCTCTTAATAAATTAATGAGTGCCGAGAATACTTCAACTAACAAAGAATTGTAGGTAACTCTCTGCCTTTTCATTGCTTATAAGACCTATGTTTTCATTGCTGTATTCCTAAGTCTTTATGTACACAGTTATCAGCTTTTCTGTACATAGTTGTTCTTAAGAATCAGAATAAAAACAAACCAGAGGTTATATTCAAGAAGCAAACTAATTCTGGATTACGTGTTTAAAACTTTATCTAGTGTTCTCAAATACCTGCTGAGCACACACCAAGCATATCATGCCATACCCACATGTACGTCTAATTGAATAATGTCTTCTGCAGTAACCTTCACATATTTGACCTGGTTGACAGACATGTGAGCTAACGATATCATCTCATAACACCTGATATTAGTAATATGTTCAGCTGTAATTAGTCCTCTGTTTTTTTTTTCTAACAGAAAACATCTGCTTACATCACTATTCCTTAAAATAAAAATTTAGGCAAATTTGATATTTTTAAAATCAGCTCTCTGCAAAATAGTAATTTATTGTATAACATAGCTTGACCATTACTACCGTCACCTGATGGTCCTCTAAATTTGGATAGAAAATCAATGTAAATATCCGTAAGACACCAACACATATTTAAAAATAGCTTTCTTAATTTAGTAATCATCAAATTTTTGAAGAAAAATCAGAAAACTAAAGTGTAAATTGTGAGAAATTATGTCTGATTGTCAGAGAAGAATAACCATTACATATGTCATTAGCTATACCACACAATGAGTGGTGATTTGGAAATAAACTTGATAGGACATGACAGGAATTTTTTCACAGTCTGAAATCAGAATTGATTTCCTCAATTAGCAGTTGTCTGTATTGGTTTAAAGGTGACAAAAGCAGTAGTCTTCTGTTCTCACTTCAGCCTATGCTCAGCATAAGAGAAATATTTATGTCTGTCGAACTTACTGAACAATGACATTTGAAATATTACAAGGTTTGAAGCTGGATAAAAAAAGATGCAAAAGAAAACCATACTAGGGTTTACTGTCATTATAAAATATGATCAAATTTCTTTTCCCTATGTTCTTACTATTCAACATACAACTGAGTGTATCTATGTTGTCCAATTAAAGACTGTTTTCTCTTAAAATGTTGGTAATCTATTCTTTGTATTAAAGTTGAGGAAATGGATTGATATAATGGAAAGAGGAGGAAAAAGATCTTGAAAGATATAGGGCCAGTGATGTATCGACTCACAGATGTGAATAAAAGTTACTTTAAAAACATAGGAAGTCAATACTAATTCTCAAATTTACCTTGAGTATCCTTCAGAAAACACATGAGGGATTTTTTTCTTCACTATGAATTTTAAATCTCCATTCTGAATGATTGGAATCACTTGTATTTGTTCACATTTTGAAACAAGTCAGATGATTTTAGTCTTCAACTGATTTTGAATGGCGGGATGAAACTGAAATGAATGTGTTTTCTGGGTCCACAAACCAGATTCTATTACAATTTTTTTTATTTAAGGATTAGTTTAATCAGTATTTAGTCTTTCTTCTATTTGTACTACTGCTTTTCTTATATGCAACAGAGGCCCCCTGAAGAAACCAGATCCACCTAAACTGTAGTTACAGACACTAGTGAGCCACTGTGTATGATGCTGTAAACCAAGTTTCTAAGCAAGAGTAGAAATCCTCTTAAGTATTGAGATGTCTTCAGACCCAGCATTTGTATTTTAGAAGAAAACTTAACATTGTTTCAAAGCCTAATTTTGAGCAATATTTGCAGTAACCAACACCAATCTGCTCTTTGATATTATTGCCACAGTGAATTGCTTTTCATATCTTTTGAAATGTTACATAATTTTTGGAAAACTGACCCTTCTATATTATTCTACAATATGACCTCAAACACTGCTTCTAACACTCATGAAATACACTGTAATTATACCCTTACATATTAGCAACTTATGAGAGAGAGATTGAGAAATCCTATCACTGTAAGTTAGAACCATTCAATTTTAAAGAAATGAATAACCCAGGCGTGGTGGTGCACGCTTTTAATCCCAGCACTTAGGAAACAGAGGCAGGTGGATGGCTGTGAGTTCGAGGCTAGCCTGGTCTACAAAGCAAGTCCAAGACAGCCAATGCTAACACAGAGAAACACTGTCTTGAAAAAAAATAAAGAAAGAAATGAATAAACTCAAATGTTTACGTATTAATATCTTTGTTGGTATTCATAAAAATGTTGAGAAAACCACGCATTAATGGCATTAAGGTATCATTTACCACACATTTTCTAGTAATACTTATTCAACTTTGCCTGGCTTTTCTCATAAAATTGAGGTGACTGTTGTAACTGTTCAAGAAAACTTTTCTTTTTAAAAATATTTCCTTTCTCCATATATATTTACAGAGTTTAAATTTCAGAACCGATTTTTTAGCTATGAAGATTGGTACTCCATGAAGATAATATAGACAGACACTTGTGTATATCAACTATTCCCAAATCTTCACAATTGCATTAGTTTTGCTCTGTATTTAAATTAGTGGTGATAGAAGGCTTATGCTAATTAGCATATTGCATAGCAGCCATAAAGACTCCTGCATTCAAAGTGTGCATACATAAAATATTATACTATAATAAACACTTAGAATAAACCTGATTTACTTTGATTAATTTTGCTTTGTTTTTCAAACAGAGTCTCACTTCATAGTTGAGAATAGACTAAATCTATGTAGCCTAGGCTAGCTATTCCTGAAGTCAGAGCAATCCCCTAGCCTCAGTTTCCTGAATTTAGGGATTTGAAGCAAAAAATATCACAAGTGGGAATGCATGGGATTTTAAAATACGACAGCTGAATAAACCCACAATGTTTTGTAATATAACGTTTCCAAAAACTTGATTAATTTTGTGATTCTCAATTAAAATATTTTAAATTAAATGTTCGTTGGAATATAAAGGCAAGTAAATGTGAATCTATACGTAACTATATGTTATATACTGGCCACTATTGGATTCTCAGCAATTTCAAATGCATGCTTACTCAGTTCTGCTCTTTCCAAGCTTAGATTGTTTTTTAATAGTGTAATATTCTAGAGATAGATTTAAAAATTAACAAGATGCAAGAGTCCAGAAAAGTTAATAAAAACTAGGTCAATTCTGATGAGGTTGGCTGATACAGAAATCAGGAAGAAAAAGTCTATCTGTAAGTATTCTTTCACAATAAATCTATAATGGAATTTAAATGAAACACACCATTATGAGAAAATAATTCTTACATAGTACAGTGGTATAATGCATTTGAACGTAATGTTCATATATTTATTAATTTAATCAATAAACGTGTATTTTATAGATTTAATTTGCTGGAACTATAACATGATTGTTCCTTTATTAGCTATTAGGGAGAATTTGTTATTCTTTGGGTGCTCTTAAAGGCATCTGAGTAAATTAGGGCTTATACATTAAAATAGGTACTTACAACAATATGTAAGAAAAGTCAAACTATGGATAAGCATATTTTAAACTGTAAGCATAATAAACTTTTACAAATAATAAATTAAGATTGAAAATAACAGATTGAGAATCAGTGTTTTCTTGAGATTACGTGTCCTTTTCTACATCTCAATTCATACTACCTCGTGATCCTTCTGCCTCCGCCTCCTTCAGCAAATCCAACTGGCGAGCATCACCACAACCAGCCATACGTTCTGAATTAAAAAATAAACCTCTAAATAACACAGTGATTTTAACCATAAAATGTACATATGCAACCCATCCATCAAAAAGCATTAATCATGTAAATTCATCTTTGGAGGAAATGGATTTATTACTGGATCAAAATTGGGATTACTTGATAAAAAAATGAAAAATTTGTTACTTTGAATATTAATTAGGAAGCATCCCAAATCTCTTTGCATTATATATCTCAAATTTTATAAAGAGGAGTAATTCATAACTTATAAAATAATTATTTATGAAACTTCTGCAATTAGATATGAATATTTGGGAGAAATTGAACACAAGTGTTCTATATGGCTCATTAGATATTCTTGCAAAGGTAGTCATAAGACCCTTAAAATGTTATTGTCAAGTACACTTTAAGACAACTGTGAAATGTTGTATTTGCCATTTGATACCAGCAGGAAAGCAAGAAACTGGTTGCTAAAACTTCTAGCTTAACCTACCAGGTATTGATTGACTGGAAAGCCCATTAGTAGTCATATTAAATTTCAGCTTAGAAGACTCAATTCATTTTTATAGAATGGAATAAACATTATTACACTTTTCTATTATTTAAAAATTGAAATTGTCCATGAAAAACAATGATATGCAAACAAAAAGTAGTACTTTTTGTCTTTTGCCCTCAATGGGAATTTATAAATTATAAATGTTGAAGTCATAAAATGATATAATATACATAATGGTATTTTGAAATACTGTTCAGAATTATATGACATGTCTAAAAGAAATTCTCTGAGTAGTTGCTAAATTAAACACACAAACATTCAGAAATCACCTTCCTTCATTATAGTAAATTGAATGTAAGTTTGTAAGAGATAGTATAAAATACATTTTTTAGATTTCTCTACTTTAGTATTATATGAGAATATATTTTATTTTATTTGAAGCTGGATATTATCAAACACATAAATATAAATTATCTAAGAATCATCACTTTCTGACATTGACTGACAATATGCAGTCAGTTATTAAAAGTCTCATTTTCTAAAAGCGTCTGTCTTTTCATAAAATCACAAATTCCAAGGTAAGTATTTTGTGAATAAAATAACAGCTACTGTGTTTCAACAAGTGTGCTTTTTCACTTTGTAAAAATTTTATAGTAGTAAAACTCAAGTGGCACCATTGCACCTTAGACTAAGAATACTTCATACTCCCATTAAACAGTTGGGCCAACACTTCTTCTTGAGAGGTTAAAACACTACTTTGAGTGTAAGAAATTCAAACACAATGGAATCTTTTGAGTGGATGAATTATTGTTTTTGTAACATGCTTATCTTAAATGTATTTAATTTTTATCTTGGCATATCTTTAGAAAGCATTCTGATTTCTCTGTTATTCATGTGAGAACTGAGAAAAAATAAATTAAAACCGGTAGGAAAAAGTCTCAGTAGGACAACAGAAATGAGGTAGAGATGCAGAGATGTGGCAGAAAGTGCTGGATCTACCAAAAATCAACCTTTTCTGTAAACTTCCTCTGAAGTAAGGAAGCTGCACCAGTGGAAAGTGTGTTAGAAGACTTCATCATTGATCCTAAATCCTGAACATAATTGCAAACACATATGGGATTTTCTTTTTAAAAACAATTTATGCAAACCTTGTCACATCATACTGTTATCATAGTTTCATTCAGACTGAAGATATTTATATCTTAATGTCAATTTTCTATATCAGTAAAATTTGTGAATCTTGTTCTAACTAGTATCTTTTCACTTGAAATATAATAGAGATACAATAAAAATAATAGCAATAAATAAAGGACCAACAATGAAATATCAAAGTTATAAAGTCCACAACTATGTATCTGTTCCCTCCTGCAAAGAGACTCCTATGAAGAACTATTCAGGAAGGAAACTGTTTTACATTAAATAAAACACCAGTCTAGTAGCACAGTTAATGGTAGAGATGGTATGTACACATTTATATACTTTGTCTGAACACCTACACTTTAATATAAAGGCTTCTTTCAACTGAGAGTTGATTTACTTAACTGTAGTACAATCAACAGGCACTATAATTTATAAAGCATACATTTGTACAATAATGTTGGGTTTCTTAAAACAAAATAGACCATTAGAGAATGGAATAATAGACTAATTTGTTCAGAGTAAATGAAATAGATCCTTATATGATATTCTGTATATTTCACTTCAAGGTTGATTTAAACAACTATATTTGACATAAATATATTCTCCATCAATCCAAAAATTGATACAGACACACATACACACAGCATGATTATTACAATAAAACTTCTCAGACTAAAATGCAAAAGAAGGGACAAGTTGAAATGTGTTAATGACTTCTAGTATGGGATAAAAATATCATTTGTTTCAAACTAAGAAAAGTACCATATCTTAGCAATTTTCCAAGCCAATGTTGTAATTATTTATTCAATATTTTATCAGTGAATCTTACAAGCAGAAAAAAAATAATTGATCCAGAGGTCCACATCAATAAATGTAGGCACTAAAATTATTTCCACAGATATTGTTAAGATAATTTCTTTGACAAAATGTTATTAGCAAGTAGCGTAGTTTTATGACGGTGTCTTATTAATTTGCCGGGTTTTATGCTTCACTACCAGTTCCTTTAACTAAAAGTAGAATATAACAAAATTATGACAGTGATAATAACACAACTTTAGACCATGCAGATATACTGTTACTTTAATTGAAATAAATCTGATAGTGGAAGAAATCTAATTCCTCAATCTATGTATCTACCAAACTTTCAATTTAAAAACAAAAAGATGCTTATTTTGGTGTGCTCCCATAATCAATTTCTCTCTCTCTCTCTCTCTCTCTCTCTCTCTCTCTCTCTCTCTCTCTCTTCTCTTCTCTCTTCTCTCTCTTTCTCTTTCCTCCAGTATTAAAGCTGTTTTTCTTAGACTTAAAGATGTCTGTACTGGGTACATGTAAAACCCTGCCATTGGACAATCTCCTCTTCCTCCTCTAATTTAGTGCCAAACCCATGCATTTTTGTTTTCAAGACTGAGAAAATAGAACACAAATGTCCACAAAAACATTCTCCCAAGGAATCAAAATTACTTTTCTAGTTCAAGAAGCCCTTAATAGTTCTCCAGTTGCCCTCTGCCGAGGAAGGTTTATGACCCCAAGAAAAGACTCATATAAGGCATTACTGCCACTGCCATTTCCACATTTCATTAGGGCTACCCACACCTTCCTATAACTTCCTACCTTCCCAATCACTCCCTCTCACATAGGTCCATTTTATCATTTTTCTACCACAATTCAACATTTAAATAAAATCACACAAAACATCTAAATGAATACACATTGACCCTTTAATTGATATTATAAATACTCATGAATATGAATATTAAGAAGTTATGGATCTTTGGACCATATGAAAAGTATTCTGTAGAGTGAAATGGAAATATCACAAGATAGGTCAAACACAGACTAGACTATATGGCTGCTGATATCATATAGACATTCAGTCCTTACCTGGGTAACTGCATGATGACAAACAAATCAAAAGAAAGTCCCCAAATTCTGAATCATCTGTCTCCAGGCTGCTGTGATAGCTTTACAGCTTGGGGCTTTCTTCTTTGCTTACATACATGTGACTGGCTATCCTTTGCAAGGGATGCTAGGGTTAATTTTTAACCCTGGTCACCTCCTCCTCTCTGCAAACAGCTGTTTGGCAGCTCACACAGCAGGGAAAGTACATTTTACCCTTTCATGTAGTCTCTAAACCATGTTCCCCTTACAAGGAGGTCCCTGATCTAGAGGACTGATCACGTTCTGGACCTAAAGGAAAGTACAAAGCTTTCTGATTCAACTCTTAGGGACTAGGAGAAGAGCCATCAAACACTTCAACTCTCTTCCACTGTTTGGCTACAGACTCTGCAGAAACCTGCAGCCCAGAGTGCCACCCCCTCCCTGGTTGGTCACCTCCCCTCCAGAGCAGAAAGCCAAGAAATGGGTCTTTTTTCCTCTCACCCCCACCTCCAGGAAGGGCGATGAGCAATATAAAAACCAGAACTTTACAGTGGCTTTAACATAATCCTGTAGGTCCTAAGACCCTGACTGCACATAGCATTGCATTCCAAGCCCTAGCTCCAAGTTGAAACCCAACTCAATTCATCCTACCGCCCTCAGGATTCTGTGAGTTAGTGAAGGAAAGAAAGGAAGGGGTGGTCATTAGGAATACTTAAACACTGATCTAAAAAAGTCCTTCAGCTATCCTAAACCCTACTAAGCAGGCAGATAACGACAGGCAATCAGGGCTTTTAAAAACCGGCATCCCGGGGTAGGATCGCGCGCTATGCTTAGATTCAGATTCAGCTCAGGAATTTAATAAAGAAATTGCAAGGAAGAGAGGAGTTACGAGATTGCAGAAAAACAAAAACAAAAACAAACAACAACAACAACAACCAAAAAGCAGTCTCTCGTTCCCAGAGAAGAGGTTTGGGAACCCTGGAAAACTGGACACTCGGCGTTGTGGAAGGTTGAAAAACCCTTTGAGCCCCACTCTCCTAGGCTGCAAATGTCCACCAAGAGCCCCGCAGGGCTGAGAGTGTAGCCTGCGCTAGCAGGTCGGGGACTCCTTCCCCACCCTCCCTCTCCCGCACCAGCACAGAGCCCTGGACCAGCCAGGCGATAGCGTTTTGCCCTCCACGTTCCCAGAACCCAGGAAGCTTAGATGTAGCTAAAAGCCGCCTTGAAATCTCCAGATACAGTAGCCTGTTGCTAGCCCTCTGGTTAAAGCATTCTTGGCTGCAAGAGCCCTGTCTCTCCTGTCAATTTCCCCCATAGAAGGCTGAGCCCAGGGTTCTAAGACAGCAAAACGCACTTACCTAGACTGCGAATGTCTGCGCCTCACTGTGCCACACTGATTAAGCAGAAAAAGGTCTGACTGCACTGAAAGTTTTCTCCTTTCTCTCTCTCTCTCTCTCTCTCTCTCTCTCTCTCTCTCTCTCTCTCTCTCTCTCTCTCTCTCTCTCTCTCTCTCTCTCTCTCTCTCTCTCTCCTTCTACCCTTGCGCAATAGCAGTAGTCCTCTAGAGAGAATATTTGAATTGGCGAATTACACCAAAGCCTCGTTTTTTCAAATGAAGTCACAGACGCTAATGGCCTTGGCTTGTAGGGGAGAACCGACTGAAGTGGCAAAGACCGCAGGTAGAAACTAGCGCTGGGTGAGGGATGCCAAGAGGTGCGGATCACTGTGTCAGCCCCAAGCCATCTCCTACTCAGTGGGAAGCAAGGGGGAAAGCCCTGTAATCTGGCGGGAGGGGGGGGGAGGGGAGGGAAATGTGGAGATGCTGCAGCTGGAGTTACTTTTATATCTAGAAGCTTTAAAGGCTTTTGAATTAAACAGAAAGAAATCATTGCCTAGATTGTCGCGTCAGCCATCAATGACTGGAACAGTTCTTTCCCAGAGATTAAAAAACGAACACCCCCCCCTCTTCAAAAAACAAAACAAAACAACAAAGCATGAAAATAACTTAGGAAGCAGAGGCTTGAAAAATATATCATCACCTCTAGCCACCCTAATAAAAGTGTGTGTGTGTGTGGGGGGGGTGATATTTCAGAAACTTGTCCTTATTGAGGGTAGGGGGGTAACACAGGAAAATCCTCAAGCTGCTTATAGATTACTGACACATGCAGGTTTGTGTTTGATAAATAAGAAACTCTTGGCCCAATGTGAAGTAAAAACCAACATTTAAAGGTTCCTCAGTGCAGCTAGGTGGGATGCAAAGTGATCATCAGTTAAAGCCCATAGAAATGGTCATAAAAGCACAATGCAGGGGCCGTATTAACATACTTCTTAAAAACTGAGGGCAGGGGTAGGTAGGCAAGGGTGAAGAGTGAGACAATTAAATTTTTCTTGTAAAGTCCCTTCCTGAATTTCAGTGTATTAAAATCCAGATAATCAGCAGCTTCTGATAGATCTCTTTATCTCAAAGAAGACCTCTCTGATGAATTAACTGTTCCTTGACATGATTCACATAAGCTAAAGGCACTGCAAAATGCTGCCTAACCCGGAACCACGATGACCAAAATAATGTGTCCATGTGCATTTAGGATACTGTATTAAGAATGCGGCCCTCAAAACTCAGACTCCTTTTCTTGCTAATATAGTGTCACATTAGTATTTAGGATCCTGCTAAATCAATAGACACACTTTCCCAAAGTCCCCCCTCAGCCCTTCAGTTGAGTAAGATAAGATGAGCACACACTGATCAGTATACCCTTCTGCACATCAGAGGGACTCGTGAACTTTTTCGAACCCAGAAATAGCCACTCTCCTACAGGCATTTTCATAGACTAAGAGAAAGATTACCTTTTCAAATGGCACAATGCTGTGTTCAAAGAAGAGCACAGTTTAGGGAAGTGATGTCCGTGTTACCTGATAGAAACTTGTAATATAAGTGGGGAGAGGGCATTTTTTTTTTTAAGAAAGAAAGAAAAATGTATTGGGTTGCCTCTTTGCATGTGCTATATCTTACTAATTTCATCATGTACTAATGGTCACATAGTTAATTGCAATCTGAAAGTAAATATGCAGAGAGGAGAGAAAGAGACAGACAGAGAGAAAGACAGACAGACAGAGACAGAGACAGACACAGACAGAGTGAGACAGAGAGAGAGGGGGGGGGAGGGAGGGAGAAACGAAGTAGTGCTATTAAAAAAAAACACAAGTAGTAAGTTACTCATCATATGTAAAGAAATACTTACCAAAGGAAATTTAACGAAGGAAGATGACTATGGGAGAGTACATCCAGGTTTCAAGGAGATAGTTATTCCATGGTCTTCCAAAGCAGTTGTAGATTTGTGAGCTGTGAGGCAGTAGGTCTGGAAAATAATCAGCAGTTCCTGGTGGCATCTAACCAAGTGAAAGACACTTATTCCAGGGCATCCAAGAACTCAAAAGTGAAGGAGGCAAACTGTGAAAGAAGTGCTTTTTTACTGAGGATGGTTAGCAGTGGGGACCTTGTTTTATGATGATCCTCTGGTGAACAAATTTAGCGAACTGCATGTCCCCACACTGTGAGTAGAGACAGAAGCTGGGTAACGCAAGAGAACAGGATGCATATCGCAGACAGTTCTGCAAAAAGAAGTAAAAGCATGTGCTGAAGGCAGGGAGCAGAGAACTAGTGAGCTAGGCTGTAGTCATCATCCTCAGAGAGCAGCAGCAATGATTTAGGCTGCTGGGGGAAGATCCAATGAGAATTCAGGAGAGCCTCCTCTCGGAAATTCTGCAGGATCTTCCCCCTTGCATTTCTTTACAGAGTTTACCTATGCTGGGAACATTATCATTAGGATTAATAGTATTCCGTGAGTTCATTTCACTAGCAATTCCCTGAAACCCTTTCCCTTGCAGAAACTGACCGAGGCTTAAGAAGAAAGCCTGACATAATACCCACCCCAAATAAACCAGCAGGACGGGTTTCATTGCTTGGATCAAATCCTCGGCGTTTTTTTTTCCCCATTGACAGGGGCTGGGAGATAAATGGTTGAAGGTCTTAGTCACTAGGAGTTTTCCAGGGTGCTGTGCTTTGGAGGGTTAGCAGGGACGCAGAAGTGGGTGCTGGGACGCTTAAACGGCAGCAGCCCTCCTAGGTTCCTCCACTTCCTTGTAAAATCATGCTGCCTGTGTTTAAGGCAATTGCTTTCAGTCCTGAATCCTCAGCGCCAAAAGCATGCTCGAAGAAGCTGGATTTTAGGGCAGTCCCTGGTCCCTTGAGGGTGGGGTAGGAGGGGTACCCGAGTGATCGCCTGCGGTTTTGTTTGCCTTGCATTAGATACCTGCAGTTATCTAGCTCAAGTAGAGAAATAGCTTTGCTATGGATTGTATTGTTGTGCCATTTTCCTGTCCCGATACCGCATAAATGATCACCTGATCACTGGATCGATTGGGTAAGATTAGCTTAATCTCTTCTCTCGGTTTTTCTTTCTGTGACCCCCATCCTCAGCTCTCTCCGTAAACCTATTATTCCTTTACCACCACCCCCCCCCCGTCCTGCTTCTTTCCTTGACTCTGCCCTATCTTCTCTTTACCCCCTTTATTCCCCGAAATCTATTGCCACTGAGAAATTGTCTGGCCGAGAAGCTGGTAACACTGTGACTGTTTTGTTTATTTATTTATTTTACCATGGAGTAAAATTTTTACCACCTCCGTGTTCAAAAGGTTTTCTCTGAGAAGATTCTGGCTTCCCATCTTTAGAGAATCCCTGAATAACTGAGAAGGTGTGGAGAGTGAAAGTCAGGTAGGACAACAGTCTTGAGCCCTGGACTCCAGCTCAGTCTTGCTGAAGCTTAAAAACTAGGCATCTTCCTGTTTTAGAAATAAGAAGAGATGGTAGCCTGGAAATAGATTCATTTGTTGTAGGAACGAAGTTTTTTTTTTTTTTTTTTTTTTGAATGATAGAAGGGCTGAGCATTTGCAATGGATAAAAATGGTCTTGGTAAGTAATCTTGTTTTCTGCGGTTGAAAAGGCAACACATAGCTTCTCGGTGACCCATCCCCCACTCCATTCATTTATTTCCTCTCTGTATGTAAATCACGGAGGAGCAGGGTAAGTGGAAATTTTCTTTTCCTCTTTCCTGGGAGAGTAGAACCCGGCAAGTGTGAATTTGAGCTGGGGAGGGGACTTTGGAAACAATACCAACACTGTAAGTTCCTGTATAAAAATACTCACAGGTAAAGTAATCTTTGCTCTCAAGGGGTGCATTTAAGGGTCTCATCACCTTTAACTGTTTATTTTCTGAAAATGAAGTGAATTTGGGAGTAGCAATCCACACTTATTTGTATTATGAGAACACTTTAGCTATGTTTAAAATTAATACTCTCTCAGACACAGTAATAACAATGAATGCCTACTCACATTCTGCCAGAAAGATAGCACTAGAAATCTTTTCTTAAGTGTGTATCTTATTTTACATTCCTGCATCTGATACAAATGAATATTGTTCCAAGTGAATATTGGCTGGTCATAATAAGGGCTTGTGGCTTGGAAAGAGTCCAGAGAACCACAACCTGTGCATGCTTATCTTGAAGAGATGGCATGTACGAGCTTGTAAAGAAACTGGATAGCTCTTAATAGTACTGCTTTTCTATTCTGCTAAATGTGGAGAATAACAAGTCTTGGAAACTGTGTGAACTTTGATTGCAAGCACAAGCTGACTATGTGGATCCAAAATGGCCCACGAGTCTATGAAACAGGAAAGCATTGCAATTTTGAATCATGAAATGTATTTACTTGGCAAAACAGTTATATTAAAAATGTTCCTCTGTTGTTAATTCTGCTGCATTGCCTTATCTACAAACTTCACTTGTAAAAGATAAGTTAATTGGTACAAATATACATGTCTATTGCAAACAAGAGGACATAAGCCCCAGAAGAAATATATTATACTAGAATTCCACTGATTAAAAAGAAAATTATCTTATGATAATTAACATTGTAGAAAGCAGTACTATAACATACAGAAATAAAGACAGTTACATGTTGGACAACAGAGATAAATCAAAATATGTGTGTGCTCAAGGATCTATAGTGTTATAAGTATTAACACTGTCAAAGGCAAAATGTATTGAATATGTTCTGACATAAATTTCCATTCTCTTTTCAGGATGCAAACTGTCCCAAATGCTGTGAACCAGGACATGTTTTTACTCAGTGTCTCATTTTCCAACAAGATGGATGATTTCTGTGTGTCTCTGTGTTTATAACAGAGGCTGACAAATTCTGCTAAGAGGACCTGAGGCCACATAAAAGGCACCAACATCAAGATACGTTCATTACCAATACAGTTTAACAACTGTGGCACATACAGTGTATACGTTCTTTCCCTGGAGACCACAGAATGTTATCCAAAGGCATTTAACCTAAATGACTGTTCAGAGGATTGTGAAGAGGAATGGAACTTACATCTGACAGTTGAAACAAAGTTTTATTTTGTAGCCATTCACACTGATGCACACTTATATTCAGTAATTGTACCATCTAGAACTGAGGCAGAAGAACTATTAAATTCAAGGCCAGCCTAAGCTGTGGAGCAAGACCTTGAGTCAACAAACGAACAGTGTGTGCGTGTGTGTGTGTGTGTGTGTGTGTGTGTGTGTGTGTGTGTGTGTGTGAATGTAATGTTGTGACTCTTAAACATTTTTTTAAAAAGGACAGGAGAAGAAACATATTGATTTTATGATTCTTCGAACCTTTAGAAACGTTTTATGTTTTTCATATTAACAATTCATTTATATGATATTATATTATAAGATTACTTAACGCAACCCCCACACAATGTCATAGACATTATATTACTCATCATCTGTCTTCAGAGCAAGTATGGTTTTTACAATGCTCTAAGAAGGTAAATATTTTAGTTTCAAGTTGAGAGGCTTGTTTCTTGCATTTCATTATGCTAATCTGAAGATATTCATTTAGCCTAATACTAGTGATGAGTGCTCCTTGTTTTTCTGTCTTGTCTTCCTTCATAGCTACAAATCAATATATTTCACCTACTACTTGACTAAAAATCTGCCAGAACATCGTATTCAAATGAGCAAACAAAAGGATATATACATTCCTTTAATCCTTGTAAGATGTCTCTCTCTCTCTTTCTCTCCTGTGTGTGTGTGTGTGTGTGTGTGTGTGTGTGTGTGTGTGTGTGTGTATTTGTACGTGTCTGTACATAAGCTCTTATGCCATGGTCCACCTTATGACACAATCTCTTTCCACTTTATGGACTTCTAGGATTGACTTTTTGATTTTGGTGGCTTGTACTCACTCTGCTGAGCTGTCTCACCTGTCCCCTCAAAATATACATATCTTATTATGGAAATCACGTTGCAGTTTGCTTGTAAAGAAAACTAGATGTTCTAGTTACCTTTAATATTACATTAAATTTGTAATAAAAATATGAGCCCCATAGGGAAGGGTATAACACACACACATGAACACATATAGATAGATAGATAAATTGTTGCCTGCATATGAAAATTCCATATTTGACACAAATTTATTCATGCATATTTGTCCTCATCAAGATATTGAAATTTATTCACTTTCGTCTTCTTGCTGTGTTCATTTTTTCTTCAGAGCATTCCTGTAGAAAATGTCTAAAGTTTCTTTTGAATCTTTGAGTATAGTAATCTCGATGTTTAATTTGATAAGATCAATTAATAAACTGACTCAGTACATTTGTAAATTTGAATCTCAACTAAGAAAGTTTTGGAAGTAGCCAGTTTATAAAGATAATTTAGTCCGTACTATCATGCTGATGAAGAAGCTGAGAACTACAAAGTGACATGGTTATTATCAGCACATGACAGCTAGTTATCTGAGGGATTTGAAATACAGTTTTCTAAGTTTTTCTACTACTGTGAATTCTATATCAATTATATCCTTTAGTACATTTTCTAGCAGGTATCATTTGAGATTATGAAAGACAATAAATGGAATGGAAGAAAAACAGTGCAAAGATTAATAAGTTGTTGTTAGTTGTGTCAGAACTTTTCCCAAGCTACTAATTCCATTTCTACCACAAATTACTCCATGGAGACCCCTCCGCACCCAATATTATTTGAAAAATCTTGAACACCTTAGTGCTAATTTGTCACGGAGTGCTGGCTGTTTCACTCAGTGCATGTGTTGGGTTGTCTTTGGTCTCTCTTACCTTATATCATACTGTGTAGAAAGTCTAGCTACCTGCAATATAATATTTTATCATGCCACATCTGATTTACTTCTTAAATGTATACCTAACATAGAAAAGGGTACAAAGAGAAACACAATATAATAAATCTCATATAAAAGAAATATTCTGAGCTTCTTATAATGGAAATATGCAGAACAAAACACAACTAATCAGGGCCCAAAGATGCTTGCAGAGACTGAAGCACCAACCAAGAACCATGCATAGACTGGACCTAGGCTCCCTACACAGATGTAACAGATAGGCAGTTCAGGCTTCTTGTGGGTCCTGCAGTAAGGTGTGTGTGGGGCGGGGGGAGGGGGGGGGGAGGCTGTCTCTGACATGGACTCTGTTGCTAGCTTTTTGATCCCTCCCTCCTGCTGGCAGAGATGCCTCACAAGGCCATTGGGGAAGAGGACATGCTCAGTCCTGATGTGACTTGATGAATGGGAGTGGGTGGGTGAATGCTCTTCTCTGAGGAATAGGGAAAGGGAGAGGGGGAAGAAGGAGAGGAGGAAGGAGGCTATAATCAGGGTGTAATGTGAACAAATAAATTAATCTAAAAATAAGAAAAATGTCCAATTTATAATAAAGTAACAAAATCTTAGTCATTTAAAATTACACAAATTTCTGAAAACCAGAAGATCAAAAACATTTTTCCTCAATCTTTTATATATGTCAGCATTTGAATATTTTATGCATGTATGTATTTAATTTAATTTATTTATTTGTTTATTCAGGAGGCCTACAATGAATTTGAGCATCAAAATCCATTTGCCAAATGCTCTTTATAAATTTTACAGGAACAAGAGCACCAAAAATAACAAAAATGAAATCTAAACATTTTTAAATGCCTATGATATTCACTTACCAAATAAAAATGCTTAAGCTGAAAGCATCGTTTATGACTTATGGAAATGTTGCTAGAAGCATTTGTTGAATAGAGTTTGAACTACTGCATGTGTTTGTGTGCTGAATACCAAGTCTTTACATGCATACCATGCATATGGAGCTGACTGCATTTCAGATCACATTCTATCAACTACTATTTCCACACAGGAAAAAAATTACAATTGGGTTTTCATCATGGAATTTTTTTTCTCTCCTTTTATATTCCTATTATCCAACACAAAGGAAAGGCTCAATAAATGTTTATTTAAAGGCTGAAGATAAATACTTCATTAAACTAGCATTTTAAATAATTCTTGCTATACTTCATTTACATAATTATTTAGAAATATGGCTAGAGTAGAGCATTTTTTCAAAATATTTTTACAGTATTTGTTACACTTTGTCCCAATCCTGTTAGAAATGGCAGTCTTCACAATCAACTCTATGGATTATAAACATGTTACTAGACAAGTTTTTAACTTGATCTTTTTACCATTCTGTGGAATAACACAGTATGAAATTGGAGAAGTGAGGTATAAGGGAATTGAAGATCAGTTATTAACTTGTCTTGATTTGTCGGTTTAAGTTGTTGTGATAAAACATCATATGTTGGATGGCTTAAACAAGAGAACTTTATTTTTCTCATTCCGAGGAACTAAAAAACCGCCAGGTGAAGTTTCTGTAAATGTAGTCCCTGAAGAGGGTCTAGCTTCTACTTCCTTTTTGCAGGGAGAAGCCTTACCGAATTATATCCATTCCATTGATTATAGATAGATAGATAGACAGACAGACAGACAGACAGACAGACAGACAGATAGACAGATAGATAGATAGAGGGAGGGAGAATAAGTTGGAGAGACAGTAGAACAGATAAGAAGAGAGAGCTTTTTCTTAATTCATTGATCATAAGCTCCTGTTATTGGCTCACTGGCCTGCCAAATGTATTTTTTTATATAAACTAGTTTTATAATCCAGATAATTATTTCACAATATTCTATTTTTATCCAAAACTGCATTGGACATTTTATTTCAATGTTGGAATTGCACAGTGAAACCAGTCTATAATAAGACCACTAGGTATACCAGTGTGAACAGTGAAAGCCAAAGAGGCTTCACTCTTTGCAAAGAACTACAGGCAAATAAGGATGCTAAAAGCAGAAGCCATATTCTCCCTAAGGGAAGAGCACCCCAAGTGGCTATCTAATACTAAAGGTCAGCACGGAAAACATACATACAGGTAACATTATACAAATCAAGACGGTTGTACATAGAAGTATATATGTATATACAAAATTATATATTCCTGCAATAATAATTAATGAAAAGAGGGATTATGACTTTAAAAAACAAGGCATGAAGGTTTATATTGGAGATGTTTTAAGGAAGAAATGTTATAATTATAACACCTAAAATAAAAAGTAAATCACTGAGATGTCACCGAATTCTTAATTTTTAATTTTTTGTTTAGCTATCTATTTACTTTTAATGTGTGTGTGTGGTGTGTGTGTGTGTATGCGTGTCTTTGTGGTGTGTGTGATGTGTGTGGTGTGTGGTGTGTGTGTGTGTGTGTACATATGTGTGTGTGTGCTGTGTGTGTGGTGTGTGTATGTGTGTGTGATAATGTGCATTTGAGTGCCAGTGATTATAGAGGCCAGATGCATTGGATAGTCCTGGAACTAGAGATGTAGGCTTTAGTGTCCCGCCTGACACTGATGCAGGTAATGGTCCTCTGTGAGAAAAGTATGCACTCTTAGGCAGTGCTCCATCTCCCCAGCCCCGACTGTGTTCCTTTGATTCACCATACTGCATTTCTTCCCTTGTTGAAGAAAAGAATCAAGATGGAAATATTAACTTAAGGTGATTCTGTTAAATTATACTAGCATGTTGTGTAACTTTAAGCTAATCATTCTCTTTTCAGAAATAAAATATTTTCAGACAAAAGTAAAATACTGTAATATGATCTGAATCATAAAACTAATTTATATAACATTTTTTGCTATTTGGAGTTTGTGAGATCAAAAGATACTTTCTGAGATCACTATGTAACAAGAATAAATTAATAAAAAATTAAAAAATATATTTGCAACCTAAATCTCAGAAATTCTTTTTTTTTCATTTTTTCTCCTTTATTAATTTATTCTTGTTACATCTCAATGGTTATCCCATCCCTTGTATCCTCCCATTCTTCCCTCCCTCCCATTTTCCCCTTATTCCCCTCCCCTATGACTGTTCCTGAGGGATTACCTCCCCCTGTATATGCTCATAGGGTATCAAGTCTCTTCTTGGTAACCTGCTGTCCTTCCTCTGAGTGCCAGCAGGCCTCCCCCTCCAGGGGACATGGTCAAAGGTGAGGCACCAGAGTATGTGAGAAAGTCATATCCCACTCTCCACTCTACTGTGGAGAGTGTTCTGCCCATTGGCTAGATCTGGGTAGGGGTTTAAGGTTTACCGCCTGTATTGTCCTTGGCTGGTGCCTTAGTTTGAGCGGGACCCCTGAGCCCAAATCTGCCTATCATAATGTTGTACTTGTAGGCTTCTAGGACCCTCTGGATCCTTCTACTTTGCCATTCTCCCATGCTTCTCTCATCTAGAGTCCCAATAGAATGTCCTCCCCTCTGTCTCAGTTTCCTGGTAAGTGAAGGCTTTTGTGGGACATGCCCCTTGGGCTAATATGCAGATATAAGTGAGTATATACCATTTGAGTCTTTCTGCTTCTGGGTTAACTCACTTATTATGATCATTTCTAGCTCAATCCATTTATCCACAAATTTCGGGAATTCCTTGTTTTTAATAGCTGAATAGTATTCCATAGTGTATATGTACCACAGTTTCTTTATCCATTCTTCTATTGAGGGACACTTAGGCTGTTTCCATGTCCTGGCTATTATGAATAAGGCTGCTATGAACATGGTTGAGCAAATATACCCAGAAAATGCTCCAGCACACAACAAGAAAATTTGCTCAAAAATTCTTTAGATCTTTTAGAAGAAGTGTGTCCATTTAGGTTTCAGAAGACAAGAAACCACACTATTATTTACAAATAAGCTGACTAGTTAAGAGTATATATGACTTGTTAGCATGCAGGTTTATTCATGATAGAAACAGTATTAGTATAGCAGATAAATACACTGCTGTGCAGAACAGAGAGCAGAGAGAATGGGGACACAGGACAGAGAGAGAGAGAGAGAGAGAGAGAGAGAGAGAGAGAGAGAGAGAGAGAGAGAGAGAGAGAGAGAGAGAGAAATAATCTTGCTACACTAATTGAAAACTAGATGGAAAGTAGCAATCCCAAGATGAAAAAAACACTCTATGCACAGAAAGAGTAAATGCAGATGCTGTTGAGATTCAAGAAAAAAAAATTTTATGACAGAAAAAGAGAGCACAAGAGAATATCAGAAGGTGCAGGGAGTACGTTTTCACTAAGAGTGACATGAAGCAATTTGGTCCCTTTTTTCATACACATTTACAGTGCACAATCAAGAAAGCTAACAGAACATTTACTTAATTAGGATGCACCATTAATTTTAGTGTCTTTTGAACTCTGAAGGCCTTTCACCTCTTTAATGAAAATAAAGAGAAGCTGAACTATTTGATTGCTAATTCTCTCAGTATCTCTAAGTCTCAATAATGCTTGTATCTTTTCTGCTCAAGAAACAGATACCTTGTTGGGGGAATGAAAATCAGTCCTTCACAAACATCTTCCAGTTTTGGTTCTGTGGAAAAATTATGAATTTATAGAGAAAAATGTTTTTAAAAAGTATATATAAAATTCATTCCATATTTATGGAAAAGGAATAATTCTAAAAGACTATTTGACAAAAATGTATTGATCATTTATTCAACATCACCTGTAAATAATATCCTGTGGAAGAAATAGGATTTAAAAAAAAAAAGTTTAAGACAGGATTTCTTTGTGTAACAGTCCTAGCTGTCCTGGACTCACTCTGTAGACCAAGCTAGCTTTCAACTCACAGAGATCCACCTGCCTCTGCCTCCCTAGTGCTGGCATTAAAAACATGAGACAACATGCTAGGCTAAGAAACAGAATTTTTAGTGTTACGAGGATATAAAATAGTATTTTAGTTCTAGTTGGAGAATAAGGTAAGTACATTGTTTAATATGATCAACTTTTACTCTATTCTGTACTTCACCTACTTTTTAAATAATACTTTTTTAAGTAAAGAAAACAAATGTTTCTGTCATTTGTGTTCCAACTGCTTCCTAAGGGGGAAAACGCAAAAGGAGACAATTAAAGATAAAACACTACGTAAAATACAAAAATTAACAAAAATCAATCCATCAACAATTAGAGGAAGTAATAACCCTAGCATAAAACATTACTGTTTGTGTAAGCATTTGAATTTCCTTACCCGTAACTTCGAACCATAGCTAAGACTCTAATGAGAAATAGCTGGAGTAGAGTAGGAGCTTTGTGCTACATAAGGTGAATGCTAAAATAAGAACTTAAAGTTCTTGTATTTCTTTGCTTCTTTGGAAAGAGTTCAGATAAGTTTCTCAAATGGCTTTGGTGTTCTGTTTCCCATGACTTCAGTGATATAATCAAGTTCACTGGAGCCTCATCAGGAGCCTCAACGGAGTATCTTGGCTCAGCAGTCCATTAAGTCTTTACCCTTTGGGTTGCACTGGGAAAATGTGGATCAAAATGAGTAGTTTTAAGAGAAATGATGGACATTTAGAGTCCACTAGGCCGACCATTCACAGAACCACACGTAGATACAAAGAGTGCTTAACAATTCAGTTCTTCATGTCTGGAATGTTTAATGTGATACAGAGGAAGCAACATACTATGTTGATTTGATCATACCAGGGAATTTTTCTACATGATTAAATACTCAGATTGATTGTTCAATGTAGAGTGAGGAGTTTACAGATTCTTCTGTGAATAAGTCAGACTGGAAGTTTAATAAGTGAGGCCAGGTAGCAAGTGAAAAGCAGATCATCCTATCTCTAAGCTAATAGTCTGTGTGGATATTTACTTTTTAAACAAATGGATATCTGTCTTACTTGATTATGTTCACATCATGTCTTTGTGTTATTCAACTGAATATCCATACCAAAAAAGAAAAAACAGACACGCAAAGTTAATCTAGATATTGACACTATATATTTTACAAAAAGAATTGCTCAAAATAGATGATGGACTTAAAGTAAAATGCATAAACTATAAAAGTATTAGAAAACAGCATAAATAAATATCTAGATATTTTGAGTTTAGAAAATATTTCTATATAATGAATACATAATTCATCAATAACAGTAAGTTGACAATCATTAATACTGAAAGCCCTTAACTGCAAATGATAGTTGAGCTGTGAAAGGATGGCCTTAGACTTGGAGAAAGGAATTCCAAAACATGTTTATGAAAGAAGACTGGTACTAAAATATACAACTATCATAAAACACAGTAATAATAAAGAACATCATCTGAAACTGGACAAAGATTTGAATAAACCTTTCAAAAATCCTAAGATTGATAGATAAGCTACTGGTTTCTTTTCTCCTTTAGTCTGACTGTAAATTCAGATCTTCCCTTCTCAGAGATCTCATGGCCTGCAATCAAATCTCTTTTGTTAAGACAGATAACAGAGGCCTTAGCAAAGACTCAAATCAGAAATTAAATTTTACCCAGATCTAGCCAGTGGACAGGACATTCTCCACAGTTGAGTGGAGAGTAGGGTATGACTTTCACACGTACTCTGGTGCCTCATATTTGACCACGTCCCCTGGATGGGGAGATCTGGTGGCACTCAAAGGAAAGATAGCAGGCTACCTTTTGTAAAGAACCAAAAGAAGACAAGCTGAAGAGAGAAAAAGTGATTGGTGAAGTTGAAAGCTGGAGCTGATGCCTCCCTGTGGAAAGAAAAACAGCTACAGGTCTCATTTTCTAGACACTACTGTTTGATGCTTTCAAATGTCAAGAGTTTATTCTACAAGGAGATTCCTCTCATGGCTTTTAGGTGTCTGAGACACCCTATCCCGTTATGAATGAGAAGACTTACTTGGTTCTGATCTATAGACCTAAGGGTTCCTATAGAAAGTAACTTCTGACAGGTCTAAGATGAAATCTCATAGTCATTTTGATTTCCATTTCCATGATGACTAAGGGGGATGATGACTCTCAGCCAATAGAGAATCCTCTGCTGAGAATTCTCTTTATCGCCTTTTAAATTGGATTAAACCCCTACCCAGATCTAGCCAATGGTCAGAACATTTTCCACAGTAGAGTGGAGAGTGGGATATGATTTTCTCACATACTTTGGTGCCTCACCTTTGACCATGTCCCCTGGAGGGGGAGACCTGGTGGCACTCAGAGGAAGGATAGCAGGTTACCAAGAAGAGACTTGATACCCTATGAGCATATACAGGGGGAGTTAATCCCTCTCAGGAATAGTCATAGGGGAGGAGAATAAGGGGAAAATGGGAGGGAGGGAAGAATGGGAGGATACAAGGGATGGGATAACCATTGAGATGTAACAAGAATAAATTAATAAAAAAGGAAAAAAATAAATTGGATTATTTGGTTAGTCTGTGTTTAATTTCTTAAGACCTTTATATATTTTTGGATATTAGTCTCTGTCAGATATGGGGTTGGAGAAGATCTTTTCCCATTCTGGAGGCTGGCATTTTGTCCTATTGAAAGAGTCCTTTGCCTTATAAAAGCTTTGTTTAAATTAGTGCCTGAGATGTTGGTGTTCTCTTCAGGAAGCTGAAAACTAAGCTGGGCCCATAAGGGCTTACAGAGACTTAACCACCAACCAAAGAGCATGCAAAAGCTGGAGATAGACCCACTACACATATGTAGCAGATGTTCCACTTGGTCATCATGTGTGTCCCCTAACAATAGGAGTAGGGTCTATCTCTGTCTCTGTTGCCTGCCTTTGGATTCCCTTCCCCTAGCAGACCTGCCATTTCTGGCCTCAGTGAGAAAAGATGCTGTTATTCCTGCTGCTATGTGAGGTTACAGGATGGGTTGGTACTCCTTGGGAGCCTCCTCTTCTCTGAGAAAAAGAAGATGGAGGAATTGGGAAGGGGGCATGAGTGTGGGATTAGGAGGAGAGGAGGAAATGGTACCAGATCAGGTATAAAATGATTAAACAAAAAATAAATGAAAAAAAATTTCTTAAACCAAATGATAGGGGTAAAACCTAGGATAACTTGAAGACTAGTTACAGAGAAAGTAAGATTAAAACAATAGATGCTCACTAAGAAAAAATATTTTACACGGAACTTCCCTCTATAATAAAGAATTCTTGGACTTTAAAATAGTAGTAATAACAAGAAAGAAGTTCATAAGTATATACCCACCATAAAGTGTATTGAGAGGCTAGATAAGTATTTTCGTGTGAATAAGCAATTGATGAAAATGTTCACAGGGTTATAAAATATGTATTTGCATACAGTTCATGTTTGCACAGTGCTTGGGAGTCATCTCCATGTAAAATGTTATTCTTTCTCATAGGCGCAATCATGTGATCATTCTGAATGAATGCCACCTTGTTGGGAACTTGCACTCTTCTGTGTCCAAGAACACTAAGTCTTGCAGTCATTTCAAGAGGTAATTCTTTAAGAAAGTTTTCTAGGTATTTCAGTATGTTCACAAGTCAGTCATCAAATACCTTAACATTTGTTATCGCATATAAAGTGACTCTTCCAGAAGCTCAGGAAAAAGTGTAAACAAACCTGCTTTCTTTCTTTCCCGACATGTTCTGTGAAATTTGTGACTTAGGTCATGAGGCATAAATAAAAAATGAAGGAATGGTATGAGATATTTGCTTCTTGGCTCATAAAGGTTTGCTAGGGGATTGATGACAGCTTCCTTAAGCAGACATATTTGTTATTAACCAGCCCTGACAACATATGCTGTGAAATTTGCAAGAATAACATTTTTGGATAAGCTGCTCTTAGAAGATGTTTAGAATTTGTTTAAGAATGTGATCCACAGGAAGGGAGGGAGGGAAGGAGAGAGAGAGAGAGAGAGAGAGAGAGAGAGAGAGAGAGAGAGAGAGAGAGAGAGAGAGAGAGAGAGAGAGAGACCTGTAGAGCAGCTCTGGCTAGAACTCAATTTCTCCAGCCCTTCTTTGGGAAATGGAGATGTGGGGGTGGTGACTTTTTAAAAGTCAAAGACAGTAACACTGCAGAGGGAGATGCCTATTACACTCCATCTCCAATCCAGGCATCGACCATGGTGAATCTGACTCCTATAAGTTTCAGATGGGATCAAAGTACAGAATGGCAGATGGGTGCAAAGATTGAGAAGTATCTGAACTTTACTTGTGGTAGTCTTCCATAATAATTCATGTTATAGCAGCCAGCATTTTGCCATACAGTCTTGATTGGCCTGATAAACACTATAAAATTGAGGTGGCTTCAGTTGCAACCATCTATATCCATGGCCTTAAAGATAGTAAGCCTTGCTATAAGCAATGCCTCCAGGTATACCAATAACTGATTGGTAATTCTCATGTTTCTTATATTCCCTATGATGTTAAAAATTATTCGATCATCATGTTTTATGATGAGGAATGGAAAATTACTTGTCAATGGCCTCAAAGAAACTAAGCTTGGCATATTGATAAAGAAGTTGTTCCTGGTCCTTCATCAAGGATCTCTGGAACTCAATCTGTAATTTAAAAAGAGTAATATTGTACTCTAAAACAAAGTAACAAAGTGGATGAACTTCATAGGTTTCTGAGTTTTCATGATGAGATCATAAAGGAACCTCAGGCCCTTTTATGAATATATTTCTATTTATTTTCTAAGTGATGCCAGTATTTTCATCTAATGTATTTATTAAGAAGTATTTACATCATTATAGGAGACAATAGGAAATAAGACTATATATCATATGAATGTTGCTATATTAGATTCTGTTTAACTCAAATATCATTTTTTGAGTTTTAATATTGAGAACTGTATTAATATTCTTTCTAAACCATACTTTCTCTATTCCTATTCCTCTCATTTACTCACTTTCTCCCTCTTAAAATTTTGATCTCTTCTTTCTTTCTTTCATACATATATGTATGGATGTGCGTGTGTCCCTATGTGTGACTCCATTTCTCCAATTAATTTGATCATATTTATATGTATTTAGTACTGATTACCTGATATTAGATAATATATCAAGAGAAAACTGATTCACCCCATATTAGTATCCATAAATTGCCTGTGGCTGTTTATCTAAGGGTGACGCTTTGTGAGATGTTGTCACATCCATGCTGGATCGTTGGTTGATCTTGTCATTATGCAAGGCTTGTTCAGGTGACCATATGTTAAGATTGCATGAGTTCACCTTTCTGTCATATACAGAAGACACATACTAATCACAAGTATTCTCATCCTCTGTCTTTTACAATCTTTTTACATCTTATGTAATGTTTTCTGAGCCTTGGGTATTGGATTTACATTGAAGGAGCATTATTTGGAGCAAGGTCTGGGTACTGGCATGCCGCTTATTCTATCCATTGTGACTAGTTGTGGATTTCTATGATGAGCTCCTCTGCTTTCTCTAAAGAGAAACTTCTTTGATGAAGACATTAAACTATACATTCTGTGGAAATAAGTATAGGTAATGTGGCAGTTTGAAAACCTATGTCCCCCACAGACTTATGTGTGTGAATGCTTGGCCTATAAGGTGCGCCACTATTAGGAGGTGTGGTCCTGGTGGAGGAAGTGCATCACTGTGTGGGTGAGTTTTGAGGTCTCCTATGTTCAACATCAGTGCAGTGTCAAACTCAGGTCTCTTCTGCTGCGTTTGGATTAAGATAGAGAAATCCCAGCCCGCTCTTCAGTCCCATGTCTGCATGCACACTGCCATGCTTCCCACCATGTTGATGATGGACTAAAGATTTTAAACTAAAAAATGCCCCCAAAATAAGAGTTTTCCTCTATAAGAATTGACCGGTCATGATTTCTTTTCACAGCAATAAAAGCCAAACTACAACAGATATTTAGAAAACAGTTGGTAATTTCCCTGGATTTTAAAAGGGGTCATAGTAGTATCTTCTCTATGTTCTATGACCTCTCAAACAAAAAGCAGGCCTAGATGTTTGTAGTAGCCTCCTTCTGCTGTAGAAAGAAGCTTCTTGGATGAACAGTTAGAGCTGCATTGACTTTCAGGGAAAGGGGAGTCCTCACTAACTATTGATGAAATTGCAAATACGTACAGATACTCTGGAAATAAGTGTGGAGAATTCACAAAAAGATAAAAGTAGATCGTCATGGCTCTATTATATCATATGCCCAAAGGACTCAACATTCAATTCCTTATGTACTTACACTGCCATGTATTTTGCCTCTTTGTTCACAATACTTAATAATTGGAAACAGCCCAAATGTTCTTTAATTAATGAACGGATAATGAAAATATAGCATAAGTACAAATCAAGTTCCATTCAACTACCAAAGAAAAGCAAAATCATGAAATTTGTAGGTACAAAGACAGAACTGGAAAAAATATGCTGAATGAGATAGCACAGGCCCGTAAAGACAAATAGCACATATTTCAATCTGGTTTGTGGACCATGGTCCTAAATCTTTAGATGGGAGTACATCACCAGCAGTAAATAAAATAAAATGGAATGGAGAGATTTCTAGACAGGCAGTTAGACAACAGGTGCTGTGAATTTAGGAAGGAAAACAAGAGGGAGGGGCAGTTTAAGGAGGTAGGCAGAAGGGCAATGCAGAAGGAAGGAATGACAAAGTTATGAAGAAGACTAAAGATGATTGAAAAAGCCATAGACAAGTATATTGTTTTAATTTTAGTTAAAATACACATTTATATTTTATATAAAATTATGACAATTGAGGTAGTAATGCCATGGACTCCCTAACAAAATCCCCAGTGCAAAGCTTGGGGGAACTCTTTTCAAGGCGTTGTTTAGAGAGGTCCAAGAGCCACTCCCCACAAAAGAGATGATGCTGTTGCTATTGCCCTTGGATGCCTCTCAGACCTTGATGGTGAGTCCCTATTATAGAGACACTGAACACTTTGGAGGCATGACTTGGAGAAATCCAGGTGGAAGTGACCAGGACCCTCTTCCCTGAGGACCAGCTCTCATAGTACCAGAATGTGCTGTGCAGGATGCCACAGGAGAAGAAAAATCAATAGTGTTGAGCTTGAAACTAATGGGTGAAACAAAATAGTGGCTGCAGACTACAGAGGGATGCTGGGAAACTGCTCTGTGGCAATTCCATTTTGCACGTGTTTGTCCCACCTCTTTCTTGGCTACCTTCAATTAATTATGTTTTTCCAGATACCAAAAATTTTAGTCCATTTTGCCAAATTTTCTTCTGTGATTTTATGGTGCTAGTTAAATTATTATTATTTTTTTGTACATTTAAAAGGACAATAAAAGTTTTCACCTTGTCCAAAGAAAGAGAGAAAGAAAAAGAAATACTCAATCTTGACCTGATAGACTGTGATCATGTGGTGGGGGAGGAAGCACCCTTCTTTCAGAGGTCTAGGGGAGGGAAATAGGCTGAAAGAGCAAGGGAGATAGGCGGGGGTTGGGAAGGTACAAGTGAGAGAATAACAATCAGGATGTAATCAGAATAAATTATTCAAAAAATAAATAAATAAGAGGTCATTGAAACACAACAAGCACATCTATTACAATAGCAAAATTGAAATAAAACAAAAAACAAACTGTGAGAGTATATAAAATAAATGTAATTTTTTCTTGCTGGTGAGTATGCAAAGTGGCAGTCACTTTTGGACAGCAGTTTGGCAAACTCTCAGGAAGTTCACTACAGTCTCATGATTCAGTTCACATTCTTTGGTATTTTCACAAGTAGCTTAAATACCTGCACAGAAAATACCTGTGGCAATTTTTCCCAATTGCTACAATTTGGCAGCACTCAGGTATCCTTCAAAATGTGAGCAGAGAAGTATGCCATCTAGATCCAATATTATATAATGCAGTGAGAAAATAAGTGGGCCACCAAGTTAGATAATATATGGAGAAAACTAAAATAATTTTTTGTGGGAAGGAGATATACTATTTAGTCACAAATATATGCCAATTTGGAAAAGACAAAACTACAAAGACAGAAGAACTGGCAGAGATTGGTAGTTGAGTTTGGTGGTAACAGTGTGAGAGAATACTACACACAGGTAGACCTCGGGAAATGCTTAACTGTCCAGTGGCTAATTCTTGCTCCTCATTGTTTTTGGTGAACTAGCCACACTTTAGAGAACATCATTTCTTAAAATATAATGTTGCTTTTAAAACCTACCATCACTTGCTATTTCTCCCGTGCCCACAAAAACTCTCTAGTTCATCCCCATGTAATCAGATTTGGCATGGAATTATTTTTTAATTGCATAGTCTTCTGTGTACCATGTGTATGCACAATGCTTGTGGAAGCCAGAAGCATCATCGGATTTCCTAGAGGTGGAGATATGTATGGTTGAGAGCCTCCATGAGAGTGTTGAGATTCCACCCAGGTCTCTTGGAAGGACAGCCAGTGAGTGTTCATAACTCCTGAGCCATCTCTCTATTCCTTCAGATGGAATTCTTCTAAGGTCCATTTCTTGAACTGTTTTATAATTAGATGAGCTTCTTGAGATTTTATTTTCTTTCTGATACTGTTTTTGTCTAGTTGCCTCCAAATAGTTGTCTTCAGACTTTTTCTTTGCCACCTTTCAGAGTCCATATCCGGAAATCCTGTTTTTTTTTTTTTTTGAAGGTTTGTTTGTTTTTATATTTGTGTGTGTGTGTGTGTGTGTGTGTGTGTGTGTGTGTGTCTGTAATGTGCTTTCTTTAAATCTTCATTTTCTTTTCTTAGAAAAGTTGAAGAAACCTTTCTCTTAGCACAGTTACACAGAACTTGTCCAACTGCCTTTGTTCACAAAAGCAGTACATTCTAAGACATCTCTTTTATTATTATTATTATTATTCTTTTCTTAAATATACATTTATATTATTACACACATATACAATAAACAACCTACATCAAGAAGAACCACAAAACAATGAAGAAATATATAGATGTTTTGGCTATTTGTATTTGGCAACCTTGAAGGAAACATCTTTCCTATATTGGTGTGTCTAAAATTCTGAATGTAAAACCATGTCTATCATATCTTTATCAACTTAAAATATCTAGTGAGACCTAAAGTTATCTTAACCCCTAAACAACTAAGCTTAATTTCAAAACTAAACTGTCTGGTCCTCAATCTTATCAGAGACTTGAGAAGGAATACAATTAATTAGCTTAGTAGACAGGAACTTCTGGTTAGCAGCTTCCAAAATGAGAAAATGACAGACAATTTGCTGCCTGCACAGTCACCAAAATCTCTCTATAACACTGGAGCATCATCTTACTTGGTGGTATCATTAAAAAGATTTCGGGAAGAATCCATGGTGTGTCTCTTTCTATCAGAGTATGTACACAAACATGGAAGGAATTTATTGATAAGATGGTTGTAAATTCCTTATACAACTGTAGGGTTTTGCTGCTTATACTAACTTGTAAATGTTGGTAGAGGCTTGAATTTTAGCTATTTTTTTCATTTTCTCAAAATTCTATGCAGTTGTCCCTCAATTTCTTCATCAAATATTCAGCTCAAAAATGCTTGATTGTCTAATTAAATCACTTTTGTCAAATCTAATTGAGTTCTACAAATTGTAATCAAAGTGCTATAACTATTCGTATATTTGTTCACACTATTGTACATTGTCACATAATACAATTAAAGATTTGAAATTACTAATATGAGAGCAAATCCTTTCAGTATTTGCTGAATTCATGTAAAGAAAATAAGCTTACTTTTATTCTGATAAAAATTAGTTTTCTCAAATATTATAAAAGAAAATCTAGTTATTATCATGTGATATTTCTAATTCTGTTAAAACTTCTTTATTTTAGTTTGGTCCTCACTTTCATTACACATATACCGCAAATACTTTATCATAAATATTCTTATGTGTTTGGTCAACACTGGATATCTCAGAGTTGTCATACTTCAATAAAACAATTAATTATACATTAAACTTCTTTTATAGTACACCATATTTTGTTTACATTAATATATTGAAAACAATTATCCTAAAATAAAATAAAGGAGATATTGATAATGAGGGATAGGCATTTTTATTTCCAGTGTGTAAACACCACATATCAAGGAGTAATGTCTTTAGGATTGGAGTTACAGACAATTGTGAACAACCCTGTAGGTGCTAAGAACTGAATACAAATACTCTGACAGAACTGCCAGTGCTCTTAAACATTGAGCCAACCCTCCAGCCCTCACTAGTTTTTACTAAATTCTTTATTTTAAAGAAGTTATACAAAAATTTTCAAATATGTACTTACGTTGTTTGCAAAAGTAAAAAAAAATATTTGTTCATTAGTTCTAATATACTGTTACAGAACATGAGTTGGTAATACTAAATTTTATCATCACTACTTTATAGAAAAAAAATGCCTGACAATTCAAAGGGCAGATACAAATACCTCTACTTGAAAATTGATACATGAACACTGAAAGGATTGTGATATTTTAATGGGTTCATAATAGTTAAACCACTGATTCTTTGTATTAACAAGTCTTTATGTATTTAATAGTGAGCTTATGTTTAAATAAACAACCTCTTCCTAAATGCTATTAGTAAAATTTATCTTCAGTAAATAATTGGCGAATAGGCAATAGTGAACATGATTCATTGTTACATTGAAATTCAGAAAAATAGGCACTTATTTATTCTGTTACAAGGGTGTTCTACCCTAACACTTTCTTCAATACTGATTTTGTGTCAAATTGACCAAAGGAGAGGCAGCAGGGAGGAAAAAGACAGATCTGAGGAAAAGCCTCCATGAGGTCCAACTGTAAGGATTTTCTCAGTTAGTGATTAATAGGGGATATCCCACCCCATTTTGATTCATATCATCCCCTGGGCTGATAGCCCTAGATTCTCTAAAAAAAAAACATGTGGAATAAGCCAGGGGAACCAAGCTGGTAAGTTGCACCTATCCATGGCTTCTACATCAGTTCTGGCCTGACTTCTTTCAATATGAACAACAATTTGGAAGTCTAAGCCAAATAAACCCTTTTCTCCTCCAACTTGCTTTTTGGTCATAGTGTTTTGTCATAGTGAGATAATCCCTAAGACAACAAGTTCTTTTTATTCTCTAGAGGCAATAGAAAGCATTTGGACATTGTCATACTATTGTATGTCATATAATATAGCTTAGGATTTTGCTTCTCCTCTACTGTTCAATAAAAGCTTGAATAGAACCATGTCTTTTCAGATCTTGAAACAATCAACAGAGTTAAATTGGACCAAGTACATAATGTATCAGTGTGTTAGTGTGATAGGGATGTCATAGCAAATTAGGACATTTTGGAGGGTTTAAATAACAGGTAGTCTATGTCTGAAAAATACATAATGTTAAGTTCCCAATTTGATCAGTTACTGGTAATACTTTTCTTATAGGCTTGAGGCTGTCACACACACACACACACACACACACACACACACACACACACACACACACACACACTCTATACACAAACATATGTGGTTGTCATCTTTGTACACTCCTTTTCCACTTGATTCTCCACATCCTCTCCATTCTATTTTTACTTCATACAAAGGGTTAGTTTTATTGAATGGGTCTAGGCATTTATGACCATAATAAGATTTGTAAAGCCCATTTCTACAATATGGTATCTCAGAGAGCTAGAATTTCGACATATGTGATATATGAGGCAACATTTCAGCACAATGTTTATTTGTCCATCTTCCAGAAAATGACAATTTACCATCTTATTTGAGTTTAGAGTCTTTATATTCTCCTTTCTCTTTTAAGAGTAAACGATATTTTAACAGAGTATTTGGCAGAGAAAGCTCAATAAAGAAACTGTTTTACATTAAAACTCCCTTTAAAAATTATACACGGACATTAAGGAAATCAGGAAAATGAGTGCTTGGTACATTAAGTTAGTCAACAAATTCTATGTAGTTATTTTGGGACAACAGCCGGAGAGTGTCTCAACTATGTCTTCCTTCCTGGAACAATGTCTGACATACAAGAGTCATTAAATGCACTAATTTCTAAGTAGTATTATATTATTCTCATTTTCTTTTACTATTTTCTTCAAAGTTACTTAAAATCTTTCATATAATTAGTATAATACCTATAATGCTTATTTGTTGAAATGCTTATTGGTTACTTACTATTGGAAACCCATTTCCATGGGTGAAGAATTCTCACAAAAAATCACTGATTTGGAATTAGACAATCTATAAAGTTGTTTGGTACTATACCAGCATAAATTTTAGGTGGGTAATCAGATGCACACACCTAGGGATTTAAATTACTTACCCAAAACACAAATAACAACAAATAGTAAGGGATTCCTTTTTGAGTTAGCAGAAGGCATCACAGTATCATCTCACTTTCAGTACTTCTGGTAGCAGAAGTAACAGAAGCAACCTTAGCATCAATGCCATGCAGAAATGATGTCATATGTCCTGTAGTATAGGAGTCTCAAATGTACAAGGAACAGATCAGGAGGTTACCAACACTGTCACCATACTGGGATCCCTTAAACACCTTTTTATCATTGCTGTTTAAAAAGTTATTTTTACTCTAGTTATATGTCACTTTAAAGAATCCTTGAGCTAATAAGACCCTTCCAGTAGACATAATCTTCTGCTACAATGAGCCACAGTTGTTTCTAATACCTATTTGTGGAAATCTTATTAAATTATAACTACAAAATGTGTCATACCATCATATATATCCCTTGGGCAGGAATGTCCAGGTACTGTACCTTTGAGGACAGTGTCAGAAAGTTCTGCCCATTTGTAAGCTAAACACCTGATATTACCATTTGTTTGTTTGTTTGTGGTTTTCCAGGCTTAACTCCTTCTGAGTATTCCCATTTGAGTGACACCACTATTATCGACACAACCAGATTTCAAACTTGAATAACCTTTTTTTTCTCTTTAATAGCTCCAGATGCATCCATGCAGTAAACAACTCAATTGTGATCACTACTTCATCTAAGCAATCAAAGTTTCTCATTTAGAGTATTGCACAGATCTCCTTTCTGCACCTCAACCAAATTTTCTACAATGTAAACACAGTTATAACTTCAAAAGTTAGATAATGATATCACTACTGCCTTCTTGGGATTCTTCAGTTTTATTATGATTTTTCAATGTTCAAAGGAATAAGTAAAAGCTCAAGCTCTAACTTCTTGCTCCCATCACTCAAGACAATACTTTAGTCTTATTTTATCTGCCAGGCTTTCATATTCTTCATGTTTTTTACACAGGCTATTTGTCCTGCCAGAAGTCACTACCATTGCAGGTACATCTGCTTTATTTCTGCTCATCTTTTATACACAGATCAGACTTACCTCTCTGGTAGACAGTCTACATCTTCAAATAAGCCAAATTCCTCCCACAGACCTAACATTTATAGTCACACCAGTCATGTACAAAGAAATCACACACCAACTACTTACTACATAAGAAAATCAATTAGGTTTTCAAGTGGGTTTTAATTAGGTTGATATAGCTGCCCTTTGACATTTATACTCTAATATGAATGATCAATGTGTCCATTGAGTAAGATATAACTACATATGCATGTGTACAGAATCAGGAAAATAAGAAATGTTCTCCAAATATCTATAAATATTGAGGTAAAGGCACAATAATAACATTAATGCCTTCTTGTCAATTCTACATAAACCTAATATCAAGAAAAAACATAATTTTCTTTTGAATAATATAATATAGTTTATTTTCAAATTTCTACTATGAACTAGAGAATCACTATCCTTATCACATAGAAAATAATGTTAAAAATCAAGGACACAAAATACTGGGCCTCTTCCCATTGCAATTTACAGACAAAGGTGTTCTGGTAGGGACAGGAGATACTATTTGACCAATGCACATGGAGGAATCTCAAAAAAAGATGGTATTGACATAAGGAGTAAGGAATCTCACCTTTGTACTGCTATCTTTCCAGGTTTTGAGAGGTTGTTGCGTGACACTCTTTTTGCGAAGATGTATACACATATCTACTCATCCTAGATTGGGAATCAAAGGGTAAAGAAAAGTAACAGTGTAATCCAGCTCAAACATGGTGAACTAATGAGTTTATCAGAGTTACTTATAGGAATATAAGGAAATCCTACAACTTAGGCGAGCATGGTTAGCTCACTGGCAGCCATCATGGAGACATTTGCCTGATTGGCAGATATTTCCATGGGTTAGGAAATTTCTTTCCTGCCAGGAAGTTGGTGATAAAATAACCTTAAAGCAGAGAATTGTCAATCTGCTAAATTCCAGAGACTTCTGGGCTATGTGGTCTATTTCCTGCCTGACTTAAAATGAACCTCCCCTCTAGAATGTCCTGAGTTGTAGCTATCTTTCCTCTGAATACTATGTCTCAATTTGGAGGGTATGACTACAAAAAGGGGTAAAGTGGCCCATCTTAGTATGACAGAGTCAAGATACAACAGCAGAACAGAGAACCTGGGCTTTATCCTACCACCAGTCAGATAGCTATAAGTGAATATTAGCCACATAGTATGGGGTAAATACATACCATACAATGCCTAAAGATACTAAATAACAAAGAGAGCCTTAGGGAGAATGCTTTATTCTCATTCAGATGGGCAAATTGAATAGACACCAGAAGCAGTTGAAAAGAAGGAACAGTTTTTGTGATGAAATATTATGATGGCAAATCTGGGCCCAGAGGTTCTGCTCAAACTATGGCACCAGGCAAGGACAGTATGTGCAGTAAACTTCGGCCCCTATCCAGATTTAGCCAATCTGCAGGACATTCTCCACAGTTGAGTGGGAAGTGGGGTCTGACTTTCACACGAACTCTGGTGCCTCATATTTGACCATGTCCTCTGGATGGAGAGGCCTGGTGGCACTCAGAGGAAGGATAGCAGCCTACCAAGAAGAGACTTGATACCCTATGAGCATATACAGGGGGAGAAGGTCCCCTTTAGTCACAGATATAGGGAAGGGGAGTAAGGGGAAAATGGGAGGGAGGGAGGAATGGGAGGATACAAGGGATGGGGTAACCATTGAGATGTAGTATGAATAAATTAATAAAATATGTTTTTAAAAAAGAAAAGAAGGAACAGGAAGGGAACCTACGATAAAAGTCCTCTGAAAGACTCCACCCAGCAGGGCGTCAAAGCAGATGCTAAGACTCTCAGCCAAACTTCTGGGTGGAGCACAGAGAGTCATATGGAAAAGTTTGGGGATAGAAGGACCTAGAGGGGACCAGAGCTCCTCCAGGAGACCAAGGAAGCCAACAAATCCCAGAGGAGGGGGCGGGTTCTGCAGAGACTGATGCATCAGCCAAGAACCATGCATGGTGAGGCCCTAGACCCTCTGCTCAAATGCAGTAGATAGGCAAAATAGTCTGCTTATGGGTCCCAGTAATGTGGGAAAGATTAAGCTTTGTCACAGGTGGAAGCAATTTTGGCGGGCTTTACCCTTGGGGCACCCCATGAATACCTTGTGATAGACTTAGCGGAGCCATCTGGGCCTGGAATTTAGGAAGCAGACCTGGGAATCCCACCTGGGCTATTGTTTTCCTAATTGACCCTCAACACGAGAAGGAGACCGCCCTTTCCATGTGACTGAGGGAGGTGGGGAGGAGAGAACAACAAGTTCAGCCTAGGCGAGAGCACGTGAAGAGTAGCAACCAGGCCGGACCAGTAAGCGGGCCAGAGAGACACCTAAGGACCCGTCCCGTGAAAAGGATACCGGAAGGTTCACTCTTTTGTCCCTTTAACCTTGTTCCTTCTTGTGTAAGCTAGTTGGGTTGTATAATAAAGTTTAATTGTTAAAAAAACAGAGCCAACACAGTAATATGGAGAGCAGGGACTACTTCTGACGTGGACTCTGGCTGCTACAAGTTGATCACTTCCCCCTGGCAGGGCTGCCTTGCCAGGCCACAGAAGAAGAAGATGCAGGCAGTTCCGATGAGATGTGATAGGCTCAGGTCAGATGTTAGGGGAATAGGGCTCCTCCTTTCTGAGGACTAGGGGAGGAAAGGAGGGTGGTTGAAGGAGAAAGGATGAGACAAGGAGGAGACATGGGAGGGGGCTACAATTGGTAACACATTACAAAGTAATACACCAAATAAAAAAAGAAAGAAAAGAAAAAGAAAAGGAAAAAGAAACTAGAAGCCATCGAATGAAATTAGAAGCCCAGATGTCTTTTTATCAGTACTGAATGTCAAAAAACTAGGCTGTGTCTGCTTTTTCTGGAGTCGCTAAGACAACTTTATTGTGCAGCGGCCAGCACACATTAGATCAATAACTGGCAAGTTAGCAAGATTCTTTCAATGATACAATTAAGTGATAAGTCTTGAAATAGCTGTAGTTACTGTAATGCTTCTTCTTAAGTATTTTTAATATTTTTATTGGTATTAATCGAGTTGTTGTAGCAATAGTCCTCTTTTTCCTTAGGCTCTTTTAATTTCTCTACTATTGTTCTGCTTGCCTTTATCCAAATATAACCATACAGATATAAGCAAAAATATAATCTTTTGGCTGATATTATAAGTTGTGGCTACCATATAATTCAAATATTTTGACATGTGAAAAATAAAAAGTATATATACATATATATATTTGGGAAAGAGGAATTGATGGAGGAGTAGAAAAGTGTTTTGTGTGAAGAATGAGAGAGGAAGGAAAAAAGAAAGAGCTGCTGTGATTCCATCTCAATTTCATCTCCTCGTGTGCTCTCTGAAGTGAATCAATTATCTTGAAATTTTAATCTGAAGTATTTAAATACCAAGAGTGTATAGACTGTGGTTTATAGATTCTTCCAGATCTCTGCAGCTGAATAATTTAAGGAATTTTTCTTGAATCTTTTCTGTTTCAGTTCCATCAGATAGAGAGGGAAGAAGGGACATGTCAGGTCTGCCACAGTGAATGATGGCAGCTGCATACTTAATGTTAAACACAAATATGTGCCGTATGTGTGTAACCTATGACTAACAGTGTTTCCTTTTAGAATTATATATTATAGCTTTAGAGTACACACAATCATTCCTAGTTTTTATGTTCTAATAATTCATATTTTCATTTCAGAAGATTGATGTGTATCCTTAAGTAGGAATTTTCAGTAAATTTCATGGCCGAGACTTCTGCACTCTCTTCCATGCCCCTGCATTTCTTTGTTTTCTTAATGTGGGGCATGATGCAAGGACCTAACACATGGTATGTAAGCAGTATGCCAACAGAACCACACCTTAGCCCTACTATTTATTTTGATTCTCTGTACAGTAAATTGATCTTCAACATGAACAGGTTCATGCTTTGTTAGTTTTTAATGCTTTTGTGCAAAGAGATACTCAAAGCTAAGGCTCCCACCATGGTGAAAGTTATCAGGTTTAATTATGATTTAACATAATTGAAGAAACTCATCGGCTAGAAATTTTGTTAAATATGCAGTTGGCCCTATATTAACTGCATATATTATAAAGCCTTAAATGTAATGTAAACTACCTACTAACAATACATTGAAAGTGTACTTTTTTATTCTAAAGGTATTTTTAGCAAGAACTTAATCAATGACAAGCATATAAGCATTTACCTATTTTGGGATTTTCTGTACACAAAACCTATTTTTGTGCCCTGAGCAAGTCACAGCACAGAATAAAGGTTTGTTGCAATTATTGCTTCTGTCTGCTTGGGATTTGTTCCTTTTCCTAACTTTATTTCTTTTTGGGGGGCAGGTGTTAAGTTTTTTTTCACATATACATACAGTTATATTATTACACACATATAAAATAAACTACCTATAGCAATAAGAACTATGAAACAATCAGGAATTATATAAATTTTATATTCATAATGTTTTGTCTATTTGTATTTGTCAGCCTTGAAGAAAACATTTTCTATTTGGTACATCTAAAATTCTGAATGTAAATCAATATATATCCTATCTCATCTCTATCAATTTAAAAGAGCTATCTAGACCTAAACACATCTCAACCCTAAACATAGAAGCTTAATTGTAAAACTAAACTATCTAGTCTTCAACCCCATTAGAAAGTTGAGAAGGTCCTCCCCTCTGTCTCAGTTTCCCGGTAAGTGAAGGCTTTCATGGGACATGCCCCTTAGGCTAATATGCAGATATAAGTGAGTATATACCATTTGAGTCTTTCTGCTTCTGGGTTAACACATTCATTATGATCATTTCTAGCTCAATCCATTTATCCACAAATTTCAGGAATTCCTTGTTTTTAATAGCTGAGTAGTATTCGATAGTGTATATGTACCACAGTTTCTTTATCCATTCTTCTACTGATGGACACTTAGGCTGTTTCCATGTTCTGGCTATTATGAATGAGGCCCTGGAGGGGGAGACCTGGTGGCACTCAGAGGAAGGACAGCAGGTTACCAAGAAGAGACTTGATACCCTATGAGCATATACAGGGGGAGGTAATCCCCCTCAGGAACAGTCATAGGGGAGGGGAATAAGGGGAAAATGGGAGGGAGGGAAGAATGGGAGGATACAAGGGATGGAATAACCATTGAGATGTAACAAGAATAAATTAATAAAGAAAAAAAAAAGAAAGTTGAGAAGGAATAAAAGTAATTACCAGAGTAGACAGGGAGGGCAAGTTAGCAGCTTTCCAAATGAGAAGATGACAGAGACTGTTGATGCCTCAGCAGTCACCCAACACTCTCTCTAAACTTGGAGCCTTCTGGCCCAGTATATCTGACAGCCATATTTGTAAGGCAGGAACTATTGAGGATGTGCTCACCATGTCTTGGCAAAATTTGTTCATTGACTCTGCTACATCCAAGCCTGCCTATTTTTAGGCAGAAGTCTCCTAGTGGCTGAAATGAGGAGACTTTGTCAAGTGGCTAGTTTTCCACATTTGAAACCATCTCCATAAGGAGGTTCTTTGATGCTCATCATCTTCTTTGAGTTGGCTTGGTGTTCCCAGGAGTTAACCTGTCTTATTGTCAAAGAATCCTTAAAACAACAAAAACATCCTTAAATGTCATATTTTGTAGGGCTCTGAGGTTTTTGGAGACCTTATCAAATATTTTTTCTTATCTGCCTATAGAAGCATACCTATTACAACGAGTGTGTATATTATTGTGATAAAACTAGACTAGTAATTGACTCTAGTCTACTTCTTTGACATCAATGTTAGACTTTACATGTAAGGGAGATTTGGCAATATTTCACTTTGTGTGACAAGTTTCTCTTAATATAATGGTATTCAATACCATTTATGTTAACGTTAAATATTAAAACTCAATACATTTGTTTATAACCACTTTATTTAAGAATATTTTATGCATTAAATTTTTTCTTGGACAATTTCATAAATATACTGGGCATTGTTTACCATGCCTATTTCATTTGCTTTCTGACACTCTCCAACACATGCAGCACATTACAGGTCCCCTTTCCTTTTAGTTTACTGACCCACAGAATTTAGCTAAAATCCACTGTTTATCTGCAGATTGGTGCCTGGTTGGTTCACATTTTGGCGCAAGGCTGTAATTAATGACTGCCTCCCACACTGGGAATCTATCTTTGGTGTACAGTTACAATGAAAAGAATTAGAGCTTCATTAGCCCTTCCCTCATCTATAATTGGCTATTGAAAGGTCCAGTCTTGGTGGCCTGCTATCCTTCCTCTGAGTGCCACCAGGTCACCCCCTCCTTGATACCCTATGAACATATACAGGGGGAGGTAATCCCCCTTAGGCACAGTCATAGGGGAGGGGAATAAAAGGAAAATGGGAGTGAGGGAGGAATGGGAGGATACAAGGGATGGGATAACCATTGAGATGTAACAAGAATAAATTAATAAAAATTAATTAAAAATGCAAGTAGAAAAAAAAGAATCGCTAAATGTTCCTTTAGTAAGGCATTTGTCAATAAACACATGCTGATTTGATTGTCAAAAAAAGAAAAGAAAAGTCAAAGCTTACACACGAAGTCCAACTTCAAAAGTACCAGTGTGAACAATTATGATTGATATTAGATCATATTTGGGATGATTGTGTCATGCCCCTAAATTACTATTTTAGAGCCCTTATTATGATCCAACTTCAATGTTCTTTTCACTTCTTTTCCAATGTTCCTTGAACTTTTAATAAGCTTCTATATAGTACTTTTAGCATTGAACACTCTAATATTTTTATGTAAACATCTTAGGAAGCTATTTGCATCTATATTCTCTGTCCTTCAAGCACAAGAGAAACTTTTATGATTAAGAACAACAGTGCTATTTGTCTACAATTATAAAAATAATATTTATGCTGTAGTGTGGTTTTATTTAGCTAAAGAAAAATATTTCTTTCTGTTTTAAGGCCCATGTTTGCCAGCTATAGTTTTTTAACCAGTTTTAGGGTACCATCCATATATTTCTCTGGTGCAGTTGATCTTAAATCCAATCAAAGAGTAGTTGTCTGCTCGTACATGAGCCATTCCAGTACTGGCACATAAGCACATCTTGCCCGGCAAATTTACATTGTAACCGTTGGTTAATCACTGATGCCTTTCTGCTCTAGGAACCAGCATCGCACATTCTGGATCAATGAAAGTTACCCAGCAGGGAAGAACCGTACAGTTCAGTTCCAGCCCGGTTTCTCCATATCTTTCAACCATGGTGTTTTTTGTATTTAACAAGAGGGCTTTATCATTTAGTTGCAATAACCGACCAAAGGAGCGACAGTAACCTGTATTGCTTTGAGTGCCTCTGGGGCCTCCCTGAAAAAGAACTCAATGGGACTCCTCCAATCAACAGTTTATATGGAAACATCACACCTAGCACTGGAAGTTTAAGAAAACAAACAAACAGCGATTTTGAGGAATAGCGTCATATAGCGCATCTTGTTTATAACCTCATATTTTTCAAAAGCAAATGTTAATCTTCATTGATGTAGAGAAACAGTATGAATCATGTACACTAAAAAAGACATCAAATTAGAAAACCATCATACTTATGAGAGACTTATGCAATTGGTAGAAGACAAAACCATAGAAAATCTGAAAATAATTTACATACTGAATTGGTGAACATGGCATGAATATTAAGTCAACATTTTAAGTCTCAGACCTTCAGACAAAGATACACAATCTAAAGATGCTGATCATCCGTAACTACATCTTCTCAAGAGCAGTACCTAGCACAGATGGTCCAGAATTACCATCTTTTTAAAAAGAGTGATTATCAAATAGTCTGGGAATTCATAATCAACAAACCGCTCCAGGTTACTGAAGACAAAGACAAGATTTAATTCAAAGGCGCAATCTTTGAGGAGAGTTATCAGAGGAAAAATTACTATGCCATGCCTCCCACCGCCAAAAACGAAGTGAGATTTTCTAGGAAGCAAATGCTGGGATGAGCAGCTGGCTTGGCTGCTCCCACCACCAGCACCACTCTGCAGAAGCTCCTCCCGTGGAGCTAGCTAAAGGAGCTTAGTGTATATCACGGGACTTGGGGACACACACAGTGCAAGTCCCTTGCCTAGTGAAAGTTAAAAGTTTAGATAAATATGACCTATGGTTCATATTCTTCACCACACAAAGGATGGAGATATAATAGTTCAGTCGGAAAAGTTCCTGTTGAGGTCCAAGTGTAGTCTTAATGCTGGGGAGGTAGAGACAGGAAGATCAGGATCCCTGAGAGTCGTAAGCCTGAGAGTCATAGCCTGCCAGTCAAGATAACAATAGCAATCTTCAGGCCAATGAGAACCATTTTTAAAAAAGGGGTGGGGCCTGATAGAGTGACAGAACTCCCTGCCCACCCTGGCTTTATTATTTCATCCTTTAAATTAGCTATACAATATTCCTTCAGGGCCACAGCTCAGGTGCTGAGTGTGCACTGCAGTACTGGTTGAAGAGAACTGGCTTGATTACAATAAAACTTTGTCACCTCCATTGCCCTGGTGTTTGAATTATGTTGGTTTTAAATGGACCCAATAACATTTGGTGCATTGGCAGGGAGCCCTGTCACTCTACCAGGCCCCTGGTTTGTAATCTTCTGAATTTGGAGACTTCGTTTTGAAGTCCAAAAGCTGTAACATATCTTGGGGATCCACACTGGTGAATTTCCTTCATTTAGAAAATGAATCACAAATGCTATCCCTGGCTTGCTTAACTGTTTCCCCCATTTTTTCCCGGCCTCTTTAAAGGTATTATTCGGCTTAAATCAGCATGAAGAGACTTTAATATAACGGTGTCCCATTTCCTTAAGGAGGGGTGGGTAGGATTCTGTTTGCTCTCTTGGCCTACAGATGCTTATTTTCATCGGCAGTTGGTTATAAGTTATTATTGGTTTTATACAGAGAGAAAACTAGGTTGGACTCAGGGACATCTCTCTTTTCCTTTATCTTTCTTATTTAGGTAAGGAGATAGAAGCTGAAAAGAAAGAGGGATATAGAAATACAGAGGGAGGATAAAACAAAAGGTAAATTATTGACTCTACTCCTCAACTCAAGGCCTTAATTGTTACTCACATGTAAGGTTATTTTAAATTCAGTGGTATAAAATTTTGTATATTGATACAAATCATGGTCATGTCAAATACTAGTCTAATTTTGTCACAGAAATACATATCCTAGGTCTAACATGTAGATATGATACTACAAATACACAAGGTAAGATAGTTAAATAAGGTCTTTGAAAACCGCAGAGACCTACAGAATATGGTATTTAAAGATGTTTTTCTTATTCTAAAGATTCTTTGACAGCAAGACAAGTTAAGTCCTGGCAATACCCAGCCTCTTCAAAGAACAAAATGAGCATCAAAGAACCTCCTTATAAAGTTGCCTTCAAATGTGGTAAACAAGCCACAGGGCAAAATGTCCTCATTTCTGCCACAGACAGAATTCGGCCTAAAAAAAGTGGCAAGCTTAGATACAGCCAGAGCTGACAGCTGAACTCTGCCAAGGCAGGGTAAGCAAGTCCTGAATAGTTGCTGACTCACAAATATGGCTTTCAGATATATTGGGCTAAAAGGCCGAATATGATGCTCCAATGTTATATAGAGTGTTGGATGAGCATTCAGGCAGCAAACTGCGTCTCTCATTTTTTTTTTTTTTTTCATTTTGGAAGCTGCTAACCTGCTCTTCCAGTTCACTCAGATATTTAAGTTTTATTCCTTCTCAAGTCTCTGATATGGTTGAAGACCAGATAGTTTATTCTTATAATCAAGTTTAGCTGGTTAGGGGTTAAGATGTTTTTAGATCAAGATAGATGTTTAAGGTTAATAGATATGAGATATGATAGATATTGATTTTCATTCAGAAATTTAGACCCCAAAACATAGGTAAGATGTTTGCTTCAAGTTAGCCAAATACAAATGGCAAATCACTATGAATGTAACATTTATACAATTCCTGATTGTCTCATGGTTCTTCCTGCTTCATGTAGTTTATTTTATTCAGGTGTAATAATATAAGTGTATATGTTTAAAAAGATACATAAAAATATCAAAAAGAGAGCAGTTTGCACAGATCAGGCAGCCCCAGCCTTGCTTCAGCTCAATCCAGGCAGGAGGCAGGGCTTCTGCAGGCTCCTATCAGCACGGGCAGGGCTCCAACTTCGCTAGCACCAGTTTATCAGTTTTTGTACTGATTCAACCACTTTTTTTTTCCAGAAAATCCTTAAAAGGAGTTAAAACTAAGTCAAGGTGTGAATGGCCAGCAGATGAAGTTTGATCCTTCCTTCCAAATATGAAACGCACAGCAACAATCAAGCAATTAAACAAAACTACTGACACAAACTGATAGGCACGGACACACTGAAGTCCCAAGGACAACCAATAGAGTTGAGGAGGAAAGGGAAGAGAACCAAAGGGACTCAGGTGTCCCACCAATTGGATATAGATGTCCCATACAAAGAACTCAGATATCCTCCCAGCAGAACTCAAGACGAACATCAGGTGTTCCCCTTGTAAAATCAGACAGAAAGCAGGATGTCTCTCAACCTCCTCTGACCGTACAATCCAGTTTCTCCTCTTTTGGGTCTCAGATTGGCCACACAGAACAGAACACGGTCAGATAACCTTATTCTTTTGATGTGGCTTTTACATAGTTCCTTCACTATGATTCTTCACTATGGTTCTCCTTGTCTTGTCACTTCCAATCTTTGTACCCTAGCCCCATTTGATCATCTTCTTGTCCAGTGTTTTCTCATTTCCTTTAATATTTTCTATCTTGTACATTCTCCACTTCATTGAGACATCCTTCCCTATTAATTATTTTGTTCTTCCCTGGTTTTTACAGGTGTTCAAAGTTAAATACAGAAAAATAAAGACAGGATCCATATATAGGAGAGAACATGGTACATTCAGTTCTGCACCAGAGTTAACAACTCAATATATATTTTCTAATTCCATCAATTTACTTGAAATTTTTAGAACATTTGTATACATTAATGGATATTATTCATATATATATATATATATATATATATATATATATGACTATATATATTTGACATCAGTAAATACAGTGAATTTCCATCTACCCTTCTTCTGACTAAGTGATTTTAGGACTCTACACATAAACTCACATGTCTTTTTTCTGTCTTATTTTGTGATGCTGATGTTCAAAACCAGGGCCTAGACCATCGCTCTAGACAAATATCCTGCTAGTGAGCCAGAGTTGTATCTTCCTGTACTTTCTTTACAAGGTGATAACAGGGATTGATCTTTGAATACTGAATTAGTTCTACATCTCTAGAATAAGCATTAATGTATGATGGTGTATTAGCATACATTTATTGCTAAATTTTTTTTTGCTAAAAATCTAAGCACTTATTTGTACAATAGTGATATGTTGATTTGTAGTTTTGTTAAGATCAGGATAATGCCATCTTACTACCAAATAGCTGGTCCTTATACTCATTGGCTCTAATCCCTTATGTTTTTCTGAATTCCATATATTGTGTATCATTGATTTTTCTTTATGTTGTTACTGAAATGGCTGTCCAATGGCATTGTGCCTTATATAGAGAATCTTTAGGTTCTTCCATATTAGATTAAATAATTACATGAATCTCTTTCCATATTTATTTACTTTCTTCCTATTGCTGAACATCAGATAGTTTATGCTGTACTTGAATTCATGAAATTTTCAGTGGGAAGGACTCAGAGAAATCCAAGAAAATTGGCCAGGAGGTAAAAAGTTATCATCGTCTTTACAGTAAGTTTGAAGCTAGTGCTGATTATAACACTCTCCGTCACAGAAAAGAAGAGGGAAGAAAGACAAGAAAGAGAAAGAAAAGGAAAAATATATTGACCTTGACTAATCAAAGTCTTGAGTTGTACATTAGGGTTTATTTTCCTTCCTCTCATTGTATTACCTGGAGATGCTGTTAAATTTTTGCAGGGACAATTTTTTTGTCATTAGCATTCACATTGTGCTTGTCATTATTATTATTATTTGTCTTAAAACATGGTGAACTCAAATTGAAAATATTTTAACAACAATTTTTCTTCTTTGCCACTACAGTGTTCTTTTTTTTTCCTTGACTATTTGTTTCATAAACTATATTCTGATCCCTGTGCATGTAACAAAATGTGACTTACTGATTGCCAACCTCAGCGTGCTCTGTCAGTCTTGATTCTGCTCAATTTAACAGTGGCCTTGCACACAGTCAATCACAATGTTCTTGTCACTTGACTTCACGGGGTAGCAGCACTTTCTCATCTTGCATCTTATTGTTCCAATCATCTTCTTTTGCCTATGTAGCAAAGAAACTTCCTAAGACTCCCAATATGCCACTTAGAGAACACAATTAGCGGCCAGGGTTGGTTGAAGCACTGTGGGGTCTCTTTTCTATCTGCTGTGCTTCCTAAATTTACACTCTATGCAGAGCTTTATAGTAGTGGATGCACACAGAGACTTCTATACAGAAAGAATGTATCACTTAATCATTGACGTGCTTCTTCATAAATATCCCATTTTCAGAATTTTGGATACGTGTTCCTGAAGCAGGCAACAGTTTTATTAAAGTACTGAAAATACATCTTATGTTTTTAAATCCAAGATAAAGGACTAAACTTTCCCTCATTTATAAATAATTTTACATTAAAAGTAAGATATTAAATAATATAATATAATTAATCCAAATAGTCTGTATAAGCTAAGGTGATGCATTAGTATTAATTCAGGCAACACATAGAATAAAAGGAATGTATTGACTAGCATTACATAATTAGCATATATAGTCTGCATAAGATAAGTTGAGGCATTAGTTTTGATTCAGGCCATGTTAGAGATGCATTTCAAGTAAAAACAAATGGCAAGTATGAACTAAGATAAAATGAATACATAAGATACATAATCATGAATATGAATAAATGATGAATGAACCTAGACAAAGCCATGAATTCTTATACAGAACAGATATGTCAGAAAACACTGTCAAGCAAAACCCAGGGCACATAAGAACAAAATAGAGGCAGCTACAGCTACAGGATTTTCAAAATGACTTTTTTGGTAGATTATAATAGTCAATATATGATAATAATATATAATCAGAAGTTGTTTATTCATATAGTTGTTTACAATTTGACAGTTCACATAGGTTCCAGTAATCCAAAGGTAACGGTACATATCATTTTGTAACTGATCATTGAAATAACAAAAGGCCCTGCAATATTTGTTATTATTACTTTTTCAACCAAGGTGCAATATTTTAAAGGAGCAAAGGGAACACTCCTTCATTGCCAGTGAGAGTAGAAACTAGTGCAACCACTCTGGAAATCAACCTGTATGTTTCTCAGAAATTTGAGACTCTATCTACCTCAAGACCCAGATATACCACTTCTGAGCATACACCCAAAAGATGTTCCACAATACTACAAGGACAATTGTTCTCCTATGCCCATAACAGCTTAATTGTAATAGCCAGAAACTGGAAACAATGTAGATATCTCTCAACAGAAGAATGGATGAAGAAAATGTGTTACATTTACACAATGGAATAAACTCAGCTATTAAAATCAAAATGGCATAAAAAAATAAATAAATAAAATCAATGGCATCATACAATTTAAAGGCAAGTGGATAGAACTAGAGAAGATCAATCTGGGTGTGGTAACCCAGACTCATAAAGACATATGTGGTATGTACTCACTTATAAGTAGATATGAGCTATAAAGTACAGGATAATCATGCTATAATCCACAGACTCAAAGAAGCCAGGAGGGCTCAAGGGAGAATGCTTGAATCTCAATCAGAAGAGGAAATAAAATAAGCATTTGAAATAGATTAAAGGAGAGAAAAAGGTAGGAGAGGGGATGGAGAGAGTAACTGTGGTGAGGATTAGATATGGGGAGAATGGAAGGGCAGTGACGGCATGACTGAGAGAGAAAGAAGGGAAATTTGTGGTAGTGGGGCATGTCTGGACAGGGGAGGCTCCCCGGAGCATATGGGAGTGACCATAGCTGAGACTCCTAACATCTAGGGTCAAGGAGCCTGAAGTCACCACCTCCTATAACAATCTGGGACTTCTAGTGGAAGGAGGGACAGATCAACACACCCATAAAACAAACGTTCAACCCCAAACTTGTCCTGCCTACAAAATGTGTAGGGATAAAGATGGAACAGCATGTGAGGGAATGGCAAAACAGTTATTATCTGAACTTGAGACTCACCCCATGGCAAAGACCCAACCCCTGTCACTATTAAGGATACTCTGTGAGATGCTTTCAGACAGGAGACTAGCATATCGGTCTCCTGAGAGCTTCATCTAGCAGCTGATGGAAGCAGATGCAGAAAACTCAAAGCCAATAATAATATGAAATCAAGGAGTCTTGTGGAAGTGTGGGAGGAAGGATTGAGAGAGCCTGAAAGGTCAAGGACACTACAAGAAGACTACAGAATAAACTCACCTGGGCCCGTGGAGCTTACAGGGACAAGGATACCAACTAAAGAGCACACATGAGCTGGACCTGGACCCTCCACACAAATGTTGCCGATGTGCAGCTTGGTCAACATCTGATTCCCCTAAGAACAGGAGTAGGGGCTGTCTCTGACTCTATTGCCTGCCTTTGGATCCCTTTCCCTTAGCTGCATGCAGCATTGTCTGTCTTCACTGGGAATGGATGTGTTTAGTCTGGCTATGACTTGAAGTACCTAGTGGGCTGCTACCCATTGCTGGCTTCTTCTTCATTGAGCTGCCCTTTGTCATTAAATGTGTCGACTTACTTAATAAAGGTCATTTTTAAATTATTTTAAAATGAATCATTGTGAGATTCACTTTGAAAATGCAGAATTTAAGCAGAAGAATGAATTATTATACCCATCCAACAATTTAGTTCTGAAAAAAAATAATTCATTTCATTGCCAGTGTGTGAAGTGCTACAAACATTAAGTTATCTGTATGCTTCTGGAAAGTGCATAATGAACATAATAACTGTATACACTGAAATTTTTTTCTCTACATTTCATGTACTGCTGGAGAATTTAATTGAACATAAGTATTAAGAAATGCTGCCACTCCACAGGAAGCGTTGTGTTGTGTACAACACTGAAATCATGAGGAAGTTTGATGGAGGCCAAAGCTTTAGCAGCTGGGAGCAGAGGCAGGAGAGCTGCTGGAGGAAGCTTACATATCTGAGAATCAGGGGCCTGCGAACTTAGAGAAGCTAAGCAGTGTAAGGAATCAGAGAAAAAGCAAGCACACCCGAGATTCAGGAATCCCAAGCAGTTAATCTTCTGTGGGACATGAAACTTTGCTGCATGCTATGTGAAGCACAACTAAACAAGACAAAGATTTCAGAAAAAGTAATAGAGGGTTTGAGCTGGAAACATTTGTCTGAGGCCTGCAGTGATTTCCCTTCAGAGGCACGTTCTGCATATGAGAGGTCTTTAAGTAAAATAATGCTTGTTTTATGAGAAACAGTCACACACAATCCTTTATAGTAAGACAGTGTATAAATATTGAGGAAATGCCTAACTGCTCATAAAAGTAATTATATAACAAGATTGTTTAAAACAAACATTTCTAAAGACTTATATAGCATTGACAACTTCTAAACCCTTACCTACATGAATCAAGTTCGCTAAATTTTATCAAGATAATGAATAATCTAAAGAAATCTCACAGCAAGGACTAACTACATAATTCAGTCCAGCATTCCCAATGAGATGAATGAGAAAAATTTATATATAGTAACTTTAGCCTGTTTGAAAATATTGAAGAGCTGGTTGGGCTACAAAGTTTATAAAGAGAGTGTTCAGAAAAAAAACTAAAATGCATAGAGATAAAGTCATCGTTGACTTTTCACTTTCTATAATATTCAACCTTGAGGAATAGAAGAGAGATTCTAGAGTCAGCCACACACATGGTTTGAGGGAGAAAGAAGGAGAAAGAAAGAAAGAAAGAAAGAAAGAAAGAAAGAAAGAAAGAAAGAAAGAAAGAAGAGTATATATATATATATATATATATATATATATATATATATATATATGAATATTATGAGAACACTGAGCACATTTCCTTAACAAGACCAGTTGCTAACTGTGTTTTAAATATTCTTACATTATACTTACAGGTAAGTTTATTTCTCACATCTCATCAACGAAGCTTCTTTTTACAACAGACTGAGACTTCTTCAGAGATATACAACTGGTCAAAATACAAATAATAAGTGATCAAGAGGTTCCAGTCCCCTCCACAAATAGTGCATCTACAAGACAACCCTAATAATTAAGGTGAGGGTACATTGTGGAAAAGACGGTGGGAAAAATTTTAAGAGACAGAGAACCAATGATTATGCTAATAGAGTATTCTAGACATGACAGAGATGGTGTACCATGAAATCTCACCAATGTGATTGCCTAATCAAGACCTGACCACATGCTAAAATACTTATGGAATTTTCCTAAATCCCTCCACTAGATGAAGAGCTACAGGAAATCAACAATTGCTGAAATTGGAAGTCAGTCTTCTCCAAGGAAGGATGGCCCTTGGGTTACCCAGACCCAACAGTTTTTCAGCCATACACACAGAAGGTGATCGAGGAAGGATAAGGAGGAATAAACATGATGCAAATACAGTACTCATGCGTGAAACCCCTTCAAAAAGCTAAATTGATAAAAAACAGTGAACAAAAACTACATGAATCCTTACAATACATAACGACTTAATAATATGTACATATTTGAAAATAACCTCAAAAAGGCTTAACCTCGACCAACATTCTGAATGTTTTTATGGCACTATGGGAATGCCAACAGATGTAAGCATGAAATCATGAGTAGAAGCTTCCAGGAACACAAACACAATCAAAAGAGGAATCTAAACAACTGTTGATTGTGAGATTAATGAGCATCATGTTTATTTGTGATGTGTATGAAAATACAAACAAAAACATATAAAGTATTTTAGAAGAAAGCAGTTATATCATCATAAGATATTTGTATAGAAAATGAGAGATAACATAGCAAATACAAATTATTATTGTAACTTCACATACTGTGAACCTGTAGAAAAATAAAAAATAAGTAATAGAATGATTAAAATATTATCCTAATCATTTTTTCTCCTTGTAAAAGAGTTACAGTGCCTTTATTGATGAGGTTCTACCACTATCAAACTTTATATATATATATGTGTGTGTGTGTGTGTGTGTGTGTGTGTGTGTGTGTGTGTGTGTGTGTACATATGTACATGAGCATTTAAGATAGAATGAAATAACAATATGAAGTAATACTTTATTTGGGAAAAATCAAGGGGGCAATACTGTTGAGCGAATTGATTATTAGTTGCATTTACTCACCGTATCTCAAAGATAGAACATTCTTATTTTCCTTATATGTTAGCTACTCATGACAACTTATGCTATAGTAGTTACCTTAACAACTTCCTTTGCATTACACTAATGTTTTATTTTATTAAATACATTTATTAATACATTATGTTATGATACAAATATACTTATGGTGATGATTTATGTCATAGACTTTGGCACTTCATCTTCATATAAATTAATATATATTTTAAGCAGATGAAGTAACAATGTCTGCTAAATTATAACTTCTTTTTAATTCACTAATATAATTAATTAATTAACTATGATGGTGCAGGAGATTGGGTGTGGAAACATCTCATGCATGCAGTGGCACTTCACTGGAGTTCAAAGGACAGTCTGGGGTCTTGGGGTCTTTCCTTTCACCCATGTGCAGGTCTGAGGGCAAACACTACTCACGGGGCAGTAAGTAAAGTAGCTTTACTCAGTATCTTTACTTACTGAGCAATCTATTTGGCTCCCCTGACGTTTCTAAAAATTATAATTATTTGATAAAATTACTTATGACACAGTGACTGGAAACTTCATAATCCTGTCATCAGCAGTCTAAATAAAAACAATATCTTTCTCCATAAAAATAACAGAACAACTTTTAAACTTTTAAAATGGGACCAAATGAACCTTTATTTTCTAGAAATAAGTGCTTCAGATAACATATCTATTATTGCAAAGTTAGAAATACTTTAATAAATATCACCTACAAAACTATGATTTAAAAAATCCTTGTCTTGTTCATTAAAATTAAAGAGTGTGTTGAGTATAGAAAACTTGATAAAATTTAAAGATATAATGAAGATGAGGAAAAGAAAAGGAGGAGAGAAGGAGTGTTAAATATGGGAAAATATAAACAACCTATATATTTAAAAAATATTGGTGCTATCAATAATATTCTTATCACTCCTAAGTTTGAAAATTACGCTAAAATAAAGAAGTATGTAAAATAGTACTGATATAAACATTAAGAGCATATGTCAAGGAAATTCAGGTGATATTTAGAATAAATATTTAATTAAATGTGTTTATGATATTCAAATTTTTAATTGTTCACTTATATTGAAAATATCCTAATGTTTCACATAGACTAATTAGTTGATATGAAATGTTATGGTGGTAGGCATGATTTTCTCAATGTAATTTAGGAAAATACTGACATGATAATTCTAAATTAACCTAAGCAATGTGACAGAGACAAGAATTATCAAAATTAATTAAAACAATGACTGTATAACTCTAAATCTAATATATTAATTAGCAATCTGTTTCTGTGAAAAATATTATAGATAAACATTTTTAAAAGGTTAACTTGGGCTCAGAAATTATGTCCATAGGCTTTTGATGTTATTGTGTGGGGCATTGGTAGGTAAGTATTGTACCATGATACAAAATGCATCGTGGAGGATAGGTGTTTGTTCGTTGTTACAAAAAAACAGGAGAAAGAGAATGTGATATAGATAGATAAATAGGTCGGTATGTAGATAGATAAATACATACATACATACATACATACATACATACATACATACACAGACAAACATGTCAGTAGATAGAATAGTCAGGGGGTTTTACTGCTTCACGGACATGCCTGTGGTTACTGAGTTACCTTCCATTAAATCTCACATCCTAATGTTTATGACAACTTCCATAGCATAACAGGGTAGCAGTCCAGTTTTTAACACAAGAAACTTTTGGAGATGCCACGGACCAGCTCAATCGGGATAGGTCCCTGGGAAGGAGGGTTCTCGAAGTGTCAGTGAACACAGATAAGTAATACTTTATTTGGGAAAAATCAAGGGGGCAATACTGTTGAGCGAATTGATTATTAGTTGCATTTACTCTACTCAACAATTGCTGAAATTGGAAGTCAGTCTTCTCCAAGGAAGGATGGCCCTTGGGTTACCCAGACCCAACAGTTTTTCAGCCATACACACAGAAGGTGATCGAGGAAGGATAAGGAGGAATAAACATGATGCAAATACAGTACTCATGCGTGAAACCCCTTCAAAAAGCTAAATTGATAAAAAACAGTGAACAAAAACTACATGACATGTTGACAAACAGAGTGACTCAAGATTGAGTTCTTTTTTTTAATCTGAGTATATTTTACAAAAAATAGGCTAAGCATTCTAAGTATTTAAATATAGATTTTTCAAAGCAGGGGGGCTTGTGGGTTACATTTTTCCACAGAGCAGATTCAAGGAGGCCAGTGAGCACGCAAGCATGCACAGTACAAGTACAGAATGCGAAGTTATTGTGTTGTCATATTTTGAATTACAACTTTGAATGAAACAATACAGCAAAGACATCATCACTTCTAAGTTATTGGCTTGGTATCAATATGTATGTGTTCCCTTTGTCCAGGGTCAATGTTTTCTCCCTAACAAAACTTCTGCCCAGCACTTGTACAGCAAGACTGATATTTCCTTTTTTTTTTTTTTTTTTTTTTTTTTAGTTCCCCTTTCTGATATCTGAGTGCCACTACCTGGAGTCTTTTGAAATACTCCAGTTCTTTGTAGGTCATAGTATAACTTATTAACTAATGATTAAGTTTTAGTCATGATTCTTTTAATAAGTGGAAGAGAAACAGAACTACTCGGGACCTGGACAGTCCCTGGCTGCAGTCCCGGGGCAGGGTCCTTTCCTAGCGACCGTGGTTACACCTGAGAAGTCCTAACTTGGCAGTGAAGAAACAGGATAAAGGCAGAGAATGTCAGTACAGTGAGAGAAAAGAAACCACAGTTTTTCTCCTGGCAGAAGCATCAGCCCTAGTCCAGGAAACTCTCCCGTTTTGGGGAGGTTGTGGCCTCAGATCTGTGTAGTATTTGTCACACAGACTCCACTGGATGGGTCACAGGGAGACCTTCAGGGTACAATATACAACAGACTAACCATTATAAAGGATACTTTCCCTACTGATGTGACGACCCTACAGTATAAGAGAATGTTGAAGTCTCCAAGGAAAGCATCCTACTACAGAAAAGATTGAATTAAGAAGGGTGGACCCAGATAAGATTAATAACTCCTGTGTGAAGTGTGGGATTTCTTGAAGTAATTATATAAGGATTTAAATAATATAATTATTAATACATAAAGTTAATGGATGACATTTTGGTTATACTATAAATCAACAATTTACACTAAGCTGAAATTTCAATATATTCATTGTATTTTGACCAAAATTTCAGATCCTTGCAAAAACAACAGGCTGCTTTTATGTTTATTATATTATTATAATAATTATATACATATATATGCATATATAGCATTTGTGAGATAGGAATAGCTCACAATTGCTAAAGCTTAAAGAAAATATCCAAAATTTTACAATACGTAACACCAATTTCCCTTCTGGCTATTATTAGGACTTGCCATTGACCATTGTGATTCCTTATTTTCTGTTTTTGCATTTTGTTTCTATATTTGTCTCCGGAAAGCACTTGGAATTTCTTTTAAGTCACCATGTGATAACATAATCTTGAAAGATATATCATTGAGTCCTTTTAGAATAATCCTACTTTTCCGTTGGGTTTTATGTGAAGTCATTAAATATCCTTACAATGATGTTTCTCATTTTTACTTTCCTTTGTAGCCAGCAACCTTACGCAGTGAGTGATGATGCTAATTTATTTGGATTTTCTGCACTTTACTATGCTGGTTAGTCTTGTCAACTTGATACAAACTGCAATCACCTCAGAGAATGAAACACCTTCTGGGGTTGTATCCAAGTGATTATTAGCCTGTGGGCATGGCTGTGGGGCAGTATTATGATAGTTAATTGACGTAGGAAGGCCCAGCAATGTGGATGACACCGTCCCTGAGCAAATGAGATGGTCTGCCTAAGAGAAGTAGCTGCAAGCAAGCCAGTAAGTGGCAATCAATCCTCCATGATCTCTGCTTCAAGCTCTTGCTATGAGTTTCTACTTTGGCTTCCCTCCATGACGCACTGTAACCTGTAAGAGAAATAAACACTTTCATAGCCAAGTTGGTTTTAGTCATGGTGTTTTTATCACACGAAACATAAACCATAATATTAACAGGCTATGTATGCATATGTGACATAAAATGTGCTGGCTAATAATGTTTGTAATGTCTAATATGACAGGCCATGAATATTTTCTTCAAAACATGAACTCTAATGTTTCCATGCATGTTTTCTTATAGCAATTTATTAATTCTTTGGAAATTTCATGTCATTTATTTTTAACACATTAAATCTCCCACCATAAATGCCTGAAACGATCAGAATCTTTGCCCTCCCATCCCTACCCTCCCAATATTGAGGGTGATTTTTCCACACAGGAAAATGTATGTGGACTTTGATAACTGAAAGGGAGAAGAATTTGATCCAATGATATAAATGATGTATTTTTAAAATCTAAGTTTAATTACAGTAATGGACACATAGAGTATGCTGAAAAATGATCAGCTAGAGAGAATTTACCTATCTTTATGTCAAACCAAGAATGGAGCCAAGTAAAAAATAGGAGTTTGGTGGAGAGAAAGAAAGAAGTACTATGTTGAGAAGTGCTTCATTTGAAGACTCCATAAAACAGAATTCCATGACAGTGGATGGTTTAAGCTATCTACGTGAGTGTTAGATGAGGAAGTAATGCATACCCAATGAAAAGGTCAGAAAAAAGAAACAGGACATCTCAAGAACAAACTATATGCACAATAAAATAATAGGTAACATCCCTAAGAAACAGAAAATCTCAATCAATCCCATGCCTAAATTAAAAAGCTGCATGCAATTAATAGTTGCAGAGATGAAGGAGAGATAAACCTGTTTTTTAGAATCCCAAGTGTGGGATTGGAAAGGTCTTGAGAGAACAGGTGAGGTTAATCCACTAGAAGACCAATCACCTCATTTGGTAGCTTGATTGTTGCCCCATGTAGAGACTCTGGGAGGAGATATATAAATGAGCCAAAAACTGGAGGCAGGGCTTTTTGGAGACTTAGGATAGTTTCTGGTTGTTCATTGCTCCACTTCGAGATGCTCCTTTAGAGAACTGCTCGAGGGAAGGCTTCAGGGCTCCGGCTACTGCTGAGGTTCCGGGTTCTGGTTACTCCAGGTTCCAGCAGAAGAAAGCCTGCTGATTATGCCCTGAGAATCATTCGTTGGAATTGATATCCTTACATTTTTGTTATTGTGTTCCTTAATCCACTTTTCCTATTTTGGTTAGTCGGGTAATAAGTGGCATATGCTCGGTTAATAAGTAGTAATAAAAATGTTGGTTAAGAAAATTGAGCCAACACTAAGATAAAGAGAAAAAGGGAATTCAATCTCCTATACAGTTTACAGGATAAAGTAATCACCCCTAAACAGAGTTATATATATGTAAGGAAGTATTTAGGGGACAAAACAGGATACACACACACATACATGAAGATATACAAACACACAGAAAAAGAGGTCATGGATTTGAGGAATTTTGGGCATCGGAGGAGTTAGAGGAAGCAAAGAGAAGGATGTAAATGATATAAATATGGTACTCTTTTATAAAGTTCTCAAATGATACAATAAAATACGTGTAAAATTATAGATTTACATATATATTGAAGTCACAGTAAATTCTTCCCAGTGAATGCTATTCAAGTTTAAAACTTAGTAATTACTTCTCATTCCATGTGCTCAAATTCTAAGTCTAAATTCAATCCATTCACCATTGCTAATCTCTCAGTGGGTCTGATTAAAGACTCTGTGGCTTCCTAAATGCATATAGTCTTCCCTTCTCCTCACCTAAACCTTAACAATGGCTTCTGTTCACTGCTGCAGTTAAAGATAACATTTAGTTCATATTATCCTTAGAAAGCAAGTGTCTTCTACTTCTTGGAGTGCAGGAATAAAGCTGGAGCCTTATTCTGGTTTTAGAAACTTTCAGGAAAGACAAAGAGGGGAAGAAATTAGTTCTAAGTCTGATGCTCCGTAGACATGTTTACAACACTGACGTACATTATTCCATTATTCAATACAACATTTGTACTTCAACTTTAAATGGAGTTTCTGAGAATTAAAACATTTCAGTCATAAGAGGATATTAAAATTTAGACTACTGATACCATTTCAGATGACAGCCGAGGGAGCAACAAGTGACTGGTTTGTCTCTAGATAAACTCATTTATGACCTCACACTTGTGGGCTTTGTGACAAGTAACTGTGGGGGATGTTGCAAGAATTCATAGAATCCTTTGCAGAAACCTTCATGTTGTTCCTTTTGTTCGTACTGTCAGAGCAACGCATTGCTGCCTTCTGGGCTTTGACATCTATGTTTCTGAGCTGTTACAGATTTATACCACTATTTAAGAAGACAAACACAGCAAGGGTTCTGAAATGATAAGGGTGTGGGGGAAGACTAGCTGAAGTGGCTTCCTGGAAATCTACTTTCTGCAAATACCAGCCAGGCTATACTTCTTTGAACTTTTTCCACACATGCACAACAGCAGGGATTCATGCTACTCTTTATTTTTTAGACAGAAACAACAATAAAACAAGTCCTGTTTCTTCTCTTATCTAAAATACAGAAAAAAAATATTTCTACAAGGTGAGCCGATCATGAGCTAGAGTCAGATTAGAGGTCAAAGCTGAATTTCAAAACTTGCAGTTAGATCTGCCAAAATTAAATGGCTTTTTAAAAATCTTTTCCGCTTCTAAGAATTTGCATGGCTACATACGTATCATTTAAAAATGTCCTGGTAATTTTGGCCAGATATAGATTGCAACCTACAGAAATAATGATGTTTTGAAGCAATATTTAAAAAAGAAACAGCAGAAGCTATATGATAAGGTAGCTCACATGCTGTTTATAAGTGGCTAGTTACCCACTTCTCTGGGGAAAAAATGATCCAAAAAAGCCAATTTTGTTTTCCTTTCTCATAAATCTTAGTGTTAGTTTGAACTTAAGAAGTTGGAGAGTAAGTAAATGGATATATGTGAATGTCATACCAGTACTTTTGTGCCTGTTGGAGCTTAAAACTTACACTAATACGTACTTGATAGTAGCACACACTTTGATATGTCACAGAATATTTGAAAGAGAAGTGTATTTAGAGTAATCTGAGAACTTTTATATACTACAGTGGGGCCAACTAACTATATTTTAAACAACAGAAATATAGAAAATGAAAGCAGTTGTGTGTTCCGTAGCACTCAGACCTATGACATACACAAAAACAAAGATCCAAGGAAGTGGAACAAACAGCTCTTATTATTGTTTTAGAGCTTGCAAAAGGACTCAGTGGAAAAGAGCATTTGCCACCAAACAGTAGGATCTGAGTTTGATTCCTGGAAGCAGAAAGTTGATTCCTGCAAACTGTCCTCTGACATGCATATGGCATAGCACCTGTGTATGGATATACACATACATACTGAGTTATATGCACGTGTCTACACACACACACAAAAAAAACTGTGAAAAAGATGACTGACTTCATTAAGATGTAAAACATTACTTTTATTCTCCAGGAATATAGGTATGGAAGAAGGTTTAAAGTCAAAATGATCTGTTTATTTGTTCTTTTTTTTCCCTTTCTTATTTATTTATTTATTTATTTATTTATTTATTTTATTAATTTATGCAGATTACATCTAAATTGTTATCCTATCACTTTTATCCTCCCGTTCCTCCCTCCCTTCTGCTTTCACTCTATTGCCCTCCCTTAGGTCTATGACCCAGGGGGACATCCTCCCCCACTATATGATCATAGGCTATCAAGTCTCATCATGGTAGCCTGCTTATTCTTTCTCTGAGTGTCACTAGTCCTCCTCACCAAGGGGAAGTGGTCAAATATATGGCACCAGAGTTCATGCCTAAGTCAGTCCCCACTCTCTACATAACTGTGGAGAATGTAATGTCCATTGGCTAGATCAGAGTAGGGGTTGGATATTTATTGCTTGTATTGTCCTTGGTTAGTGCAATAGCTTGAGCAGAAGCCCCTGGGCCCAGATTGTTTATGTGCTATTGTAACTTAGTATACAACTTCTTCAAGATTTTCTCTTCTATAGCTCATTTTTATCATATATGAATCACGAGTGGATGACTATACATAGGCATATGCTTGTTGTTTGAAATTGTGAATAACATTAATATAAATCCTTAGCCTGTGAAGCTTATTTGAAACGATGAGTGAACAGCTATTAGGCATGGTTGTATCATGTCCTTTCACATATCCTGTGCTATTTTGATTATGGTATTTTAAAAGCAAGATTAGATATGACTAAAGGTGTTTCAGTTGCAAATGGAACTCCAGAGTTTTTCTCATTCATTCTAGTTTGGAACTTTAACTAAATAGTAACATCAAATTCTCATTGCCGCCGTTCAAATTCTAGCACTTTTTTACGGAAAAAATTATTATAATTTACTTACACTATACCCCAATTGTAATCCCCTCACTTTTATCTTCCTGTTCCCACCTTACACCATCCTCCCACCTATTTTCTTCCCCTAGACCTTTGACAGGAGATGTCTTTCACCCCACCTTCTGATAACACTCTGTCAGGTCTCATCTGGATAGCCTGCATCCCCTTCCTCTCAAATCCCAGGCACTAGCGTGTGTCTGAGGCAGTCACCTACTGTCTCTCCCATCTCACACACAGAGAATGAGCTGGCAATCGGCTGAAAATGAGCAGAGGGTCTAGATTCTTGGCTTTCAATGTCATTAGTGGCTGCATCTGTTTGTCAGCCTCCCTAATGTTCAGATCAACCAGCCTTGATAGTCTCCTTGTGGAACTCCTGTCAACCCCACTGTCTTCTTCCTTCCATGTCCCAACTCTTCCATACAATTTGCAGCTCTTAGCCCAGAGTCCAGCTGAGAGTCACAGTATTTGTCCTGATTTCCCACTTGGTCAATTCTTTCACAAGACATCTATGTTGGGCAAATAACCATTTATAAGTGAGTATATACCCTGTGTGTTTCTCTGGGTCTGGGTTAACTCACTCTGGATCATTTCTAGCCCCATCCATTTGACTACAAATTTAAAGATTTCCTTCTTTTTTACATATAAATTTATATTATTACACATATATACTATATACTACCTACAACTAGAAGAACCACAAAACAATCAAGAAATATATAAAGGTTGCATTAACAGTGTTTTGGCTATTTGTATTTGGCAACCTTGAAGAAAACATTTTTCCTATCATGGTCTAAAATTCTGAATGTAAATTAATATCCATCCTATCTCATCAATATCAATCTTTTTAGGTCTAGATAGATGTTTTAAGTAGATCTCATTGATATTGATAGCTGGATAATATTCCATTATGTAAATATACCATAATTTCTGTATACATTCTTTGGTTGAGGGGCATCTAAGTTGTTTCCAGATTCTGGCTATTACTAACTAATAAGGCTGCTATGAACATGGATGAGCAAATGTCCTTGTGGTATGGTGGACCCTTTTTAGGGTATGTGCCCAGGAATGGTATAGCTGGCTCTTGAAGTAGCACTATTTTTGAGAAAGTGCCAGATTGATTTCCAAAATTGTTGTACAAGTTTACATTCCCACAAGGAATGGAGAACTGTTCCCCTTTCTCCACATACTCTCCAGCATCACTTGAGTTTTTGATCTTACCCATTCTGATAGATAGACTTTCTGAGTCATTTTGATTTTCATTTCCCTGATGACTAAAGGGCTTTGAGCATTTCTTTAAGTGTTTCTCAGCTAATTGATATTCTTCTGTTGAGAATTCTCTTTCTTGGTAAATATTAATTGAGTTATTTGGTTTGGTGATGTTTACTTTCTTCAGTTCTTTATATATTTTGATTATTAGCCCTTTGTCGTATGCAGGCTTAGTATATATCTTTTCCCAGTCTGTAGGCCGTCACTTTGTTCTGTTGACAGTATCCTTTGCCTTACAGAAACTTTTCAGTTTCATGAGGTCCCATTTATTAATTGTGGTCCTTAGAGTCTGGGATGTTGGTGTTGTGTCCAAGAAGTTGTCTCCTGCGCTAATGAGTTCAAGACTCCTACCCATTTTTCCTTCTAACAGATTTAGTGCATCTGGTGTTATGTTGAGGTCTTTAATCCACTTAGTCTTTACTTTTGTTCAGATTGATAAATATGGATCTACTTGCATTTTTCTACTTATAGACATCCAATTAGACCAGTAACATTTGTTGAAGATGCTATCTTTTTTTTTTTTTTTGTATGGTTTTGGTTTATTTATCAAAAATCAAGTGTTTGTCGGTGTATGGACCAGGGTCTGGGTCTTCAATTCAATTCCATTGGTCAACTAGCTTATTTCTATGACAGTACCATGATGTTTTTATTACTATTTTTCTATAGTAGAGCTTGAGATCTAGCATGGCAATTTCTCCAGAAGAAATTTTATTGTACAGTATTATTTTAACTATTCTGGATTTTTTGTTTTTCCAAATAAAGTTGAGAAATTATCTTTCAAGGACTGTAAAGAATTGCGTAGGAATTTTAAAGGGGAATTGTATTGAATCTGTAGAATGCTTCTGGTAAGATTACCATTTCTACTATGTTGATTCTTCGGATCTACTGGCTTGGGAGGTCATTCCATCTTCTGACATCTTCTATTTTTTTTCTTCAGAGTCATGAAGTGTTTTTTCAAACATGTCTTTCACTTGCTTGGTTAGAGTTACAAAAAGATATTTTATATTGTGATTATTGTGAAGGGCATAGAGTCCCTAAGTTCTTAGCTTTTTTTGTCATTTGTATACAGGAGGCAACTGATTTTTTTTCTTTAGTTGATTTTGTACGCAGCCATTTGCTGAAGATGTTTATCAATTATAAGAATTTCTTGGAAGAGGTTTTGGGGTCACTTATGTATGCTATTATATCATCCACAGATTGTGATAATTTGACTTCTTCCTTTCTAGTTTGTACTCCCTTGTTCTCTTTCAGTTGTATTGCTCTACCTAGGCATTTAAGTACTATACTGAAGAGATACGGAGAGAGTGGACAGCCTGGCTAGTCCCTGATTTCAGTAGAATTGATTTAACTTTCTCTCTGTTTAGTTTGATTTTGAATATGGACTTGCTATATATTGCTTTTATTGTGTTGAGGTATGTGCCTTGTATCCCTGCTTTCTCCAAGACTTTAAACATGAATTGGTGTTGGATTTGAGTTCATGTCAGCATGGTTGAAATTTTCCAATATTTATTCAGTTTCATAGGCTTCCTGACCTACATTTGTTGGCATATTTATTAATAAAAATTCACAAGCCGGGCGTGGTGGCACACGCCTTTAATCCCAGCACTCGGGAGGCAGAGGTAGGCGGATCACTGTGAGTTCGAGGACAGCGTGGTCTACAAAGTGAGTCCAGGACAGCCAAGGCTACACAGAGAAACCCTGTCTCGAAAAACCAAAAAAAAAAAAAAAAATAATAATAATAATAAAATAATAAAAATTCACAATAATTAGCTACTGCATAAAGTTGAATAATTTTTGGCTTCACATTAAAGATAATAAAGGCACAGTGGTTAAGTTGATGAAATTTAGAATCATTATAGATATCAGCTATTAGTATGTCTTTACAGAGCTTTTCTTGGTTAGATTACCTGAGGAGGGAAGACCTAAACTATATGTCAATTTCACCATTTCAAGAGTGGGGTCCTGGACTACTTCAAATGGAGAAAGTAGAGGACTAGCCCCCATTTAGCCATGTTTCCTGACTGTGCACCATGCAGTGCACATAGTGTGACCTCAGAGCCTGCCATCTTCACTTGCTACCCACACAAAAAGCATTAAGATGGAGTCCACTGCTTATCATAGTTTTTATTAGTTACATTTTCTTATGATAATCATAGAATAATGATTCTCTCTCTCTCTCTCTCTCTCTCTCTCTCTCTCTCTCTCTCTCTCTCTCTCTCTCTCTTTTTCTCTCTCTCAGCACATGGAAAACCCAACTTAAATTCTAGTAATCTATCACTAAACCAAAAACCAACCAACAAAACAACTAGAAACCATCCAGACAGAAGCTCCTTAGGTTTCCAAATTTTGATATACAGTATCCCTTTACTCTTTTAAAACTAAAATTTGGGCAGAAGGTCTAAGACATAGAACCATTTGATATGTAAGGTCCACCTCTGTAATGTAGACTGCTGATTTTAGGACACATCCTCACAGTGCTAGGGAGGGTACAACTATCCGTGATCTCTTTTATGGATATTGGATTATTCTTTTAATTTTAATTGTCTTTTTTACTCAATATATTTTGAATATATAAAATCTAAACCATAAACCCCAGTCCCTCATACCATATTCCTCTCCAATATCCTTTCTAATTCATTTATTCACTCATCCTTATGTAATTTGAGAGGATAAATGTATACACATGCACACTCACACACACACATGCACACACCTGAATGGATGCCTTTGTCACAGTACAAGTATGGAGGTCAGAAAGCAACTTTTACATATCAGTTAGTTACAGTTAGGTCCATGGATAGGACTGAATTTACCAACCAAGTTTGGTGCCAAGTGTCATTTCCTTTTCATCCCTCCAACTGGCTCCCTAATTTCACTGAAAAAGGATAAAATTTAAAAATGTAATTGCAGAGCATAACTAGGTTTGTGAATGGCTTGTAAATTCCTTCTAAATTAGTGCCTTTAGAGCAAGGTTTGTAATGGTCATCCCCAAAGCATCAGAATAGGTTTTAGTTGCAAATGCTGGTTACTTTTCTTTTCGTTAGAGAAATTCAATATCAATAACCAAAAAACTTTCTAATGGGACAAATATGTAAATTCCACTATTCTTCATTAAATTCCAATGTACAGCTACATTTTATTAGCAGCTATCAGTTAAAAATGGGCTATAGCTTTTTAAATTACATAGTGTTAGAGTAAAACATATTGCATCCCACATGTAATAACATATGATGTATGAACTTCACTAAATGTATTCAAGGATGAAACAGGTCATGAGAAAAGGAATGATACCAGGTGAAATGTAAATACTCTGACAGATGCTTGCCACAAACTATACATAAGTTTAATGTGATTATAAGTTAACTGTGTGAAAATAATTTGTAGGTTTATTTGAAAAGAAAGGTAGCAATGTTGAAGACAATATCTATGTATCTTATGTAATATTTTAACTGCAATCCTTAGGAACTCAACAAAAATGTTAGTATAAACAATGTGCCTATAAATTTAAAATAAAATTGTATTAATGGGAATAAAAGAAAATTTGATTTTAACTATCTTATATACATGAAATCTCTGTCATCTTCATAGGGAAAAATAGCTTGTGTCTTGAAACTACATTTACTTTGTCATTTATTCAAATTTTAAATCTAGTTTATAAATATTATAAATATTACCTACTCTTATGCCGTACTGATGACTAATGCTGCCTTTATTATCTCCACCAGTTTCGTAATCAGAAAAAAAATATATACTCTGATTTCATTTGTTTATGACATAAAATGTTTGTAAACACATCACAGACATCACTTAAGTAATGTTTCCCCCTCAAGAGATGGCTCAGTCACTGTAGGAAGCAACTTTCCACAAAGCCTGGAGTCCTCAGTTAACACAAGTACCCACATCAAGTTTCACACAGACAGACAGACAGACAGACAGACACACAGACACACACACACACAAAGAGAGAGAGAGAGAGAGAGAGAGAGAGAGAGAGAGAGAGAGAGAGAGAGAGAGAGAGAGAAAAGCAGTATGAACTTAGGATAACCTAAAGAATTAAATAACATAAAGAACTGAAAAGAAACATTACTTAGGAATATAGTTGTCATTAGAAATGCAGACAGAGTTTCTGTCTCAATTGTTTGAATAACTTCCTGAAAATGTATATTTAGTAGTGCAATCAACAAATGTATTATTTTCTTCAATGATAGCTTTAGAATTCAAAGGTTTCATTTCATATTTTTTGAAAAGTTCTGATTATGCTTCCATAGGCATTATGCTAAAGAAATATTTATTAGACAAAATGAATTAATCACTGAAGAAATAATTTAGAGTACTTGAGATCTGATTGAGTAATCTTCTAGGGAGATATTAGATTGAGTGAAATATAGTTAAAGGACCTCTGATTACTGAGACTATTTCAAAGAAAACTATTTTAGTCTGAATCTGCAAAAGAGTTGAAGCTCCCTTCAGTGACTTAATGATTTGAAATCTTGATTGTCAGCCACGTAATGGATTAAGTCCTTTAGGAAAACAAATGAGTCACTGGTGATATAATAACCATAATAATGCTTAACACTTTCAATCTTCAAAATATTGCATAAACATTATCTAATTAGTCCTTGTATCAATCCCATGAGGCAGACTGATGACATTCTCCATAAAGCTAATGATAAAAAAGAATATTTATGAATAATATCCAAGTTTTCAAAACAAACTGCTGCCACTAATGGTGGGAGCTCAAGAATTTTTTACTCAGTAATAGATTAAGATGATTTAAATATGTTTAGATATCAAACATCTTCTAAATGTTTTATTAATTCTAGTATTATGTTAAGTACTTAAAATACAATCTAATTATTTAATTTAACTTTCAGCTATAAAATCATTTATTTTATTATTCTTTTAAATATTATCCAAGACTGAATAATATTTTTAATACTGGTATTTTGTTGAATTCATTGTTCAACTAAAATATTTCATAAATATTTATTAACTTAAAAATCAATACATTCTTACTGTAGTAAAATATATATTGTACAAATTAAAGATCATCCATTATTAACACCACTAAACTACACAATAATTATCACCTTCATTTGAATCCCACTCACTTTTCCCTGACTCATAAAAACATCTTAAAAAGCAATGGGCTTGCTTTCTTGTCAATTTTTATGTAGTGCTTGCTACATACCACACACTTTACTTATCAATTGCTGTTATTTCTTTTCATGTTGCAATATATTGAATCTTTACTTTATCTTCCAGCTCAAAACACTATATGTGTTTAAATTAAAATCCTTGTTCAAGGTTTCCAAAGCACACTGTGAAACTTTCCCAGTCTGTGTAACTCATGGATTCCCTTGTTAACCCTACAACTGGTTAATTTGGCAAGGCCTTTAGTCATTGTGTTGCATGCCTCGGTCCTGAGAACCCCCCTCCAGATATCTGACTCAACCCTTTTCTTTATATAGTTTCTGCTCACATTGTATTTCTCGAGAGAAGCTGTTTCTAAGAAAAACTAAAGAAAGCTTCTTTCTTCCCTTCATTCTTTGGTCTTTATTTAATTATTCCTCATTTCAACTGTAACCACAAATGAGATATTTGATCTGTTTGTCCTCCTGTTTAGGGAAAAAAAAAAGAGACATAATTTTTCAGGACATTCAGTGAATAAAAGTGCAGACTGGACCTTTCATTTTATTAGCTCCCCAATACCAGCTTTGTTATACGCATATAATATTAGTAGAATTTTTCTCCTTGTGAATTTTACATTGTCAAGTTTGCAAAAATAAATGTCTTTCTTTTTAGTCTTAGAACTCTCTTTTAAAAATATCAGTGCTTTTGCTCTGACTTGAATGGGATTGCCTTTTGTTTTGTTTTGTTTGCCTTATTGTTTGTTCTAAAAGGGTTTAATGTTGGGACATTGGGAGATGGCTCAGCTGCTACAAGAACTGTTATGGATGTGAGAATGAACATCTGAGTTTGCATACCAAATATCCACAAAAGAGCCAGGTGCAGAGATGGGGTTTTTGTAACTGCATGCCTGGAGACGCTGAGACAGGTGACATACTTATTTTCATTAGCCAGCTTGTTCAGTGAACTCCAGATGGAGGGAAAGAAACTGTCTTTTAAAGGAAAAATGAGAAGAGCAAAGGAAGACAATTGGCTTCAGCCTGTGAACAGGACAAGCATATGCACATACCAGTGTATTATGTGCACTAGTGAACACACCCATATAAACACACTGTTAACAAATACATGTGAGGGCTGACATAAAGAATTTAAAGTTTTAATGTAGCAAAACATATCTGTTTCTCTTTTTATCATTTGTAACACTGGGACTCTTGTTTTCTTAGACTGTATGTGTAATCTCAAATTTGTTTAAATTTTTAAAAATAAATATCTTAGGTATATTTTGGAGTAATTTACATAGAATTTTGGAGGAACGGGATCTGCTCTTAATGTTTTTTGGGCATATCATTAGCAACCCAATTGAAAAATTAAAATATGTGAAATACATGTTTATATCTTCTTTGCATTTAAATACACTAGCATATATTTTAGATTGTATATAGTATTTATTATGCACCTACTAAAATGATAATTTTATAGCAATGCCTTATGTTTGTGAACACACATCTGTTTCCTTACATTACTGCTTACTCCCTGTATCAAATCATCTGTAATGTTAGAGTATTATAAGTTTGAGATTATGAGGATAAACACATTAAACTACCTTTGTTAGATGTTCCCCTTTCATATTTCTTTCTTTTTTTAATTTTAAAGATTTTATTTAATTATAATTGGCATATATGTTTATATTATTACACACAAATAAAAACAATCACATACAGCAAGAAGAACCATGAAACAATCAGGAATTATGTGAATGTTACATTCATGATGTTCTGGCTAATTGAATTTGCCAAATTTGTAGAAAACATCTTTCCTATCTTGGTGATTCTAAAATTCTGAATGAGAATCAATATCTATCATATCTCATCTCTTTTAACTTTGTTGTTTCTTCTAACATAACTTGTATCCTCTACATAGAAAAAACAATACAAATTTATCAAATGAATACTGAATTTTCTTAAAATACACAATATAAAACAATATAAGAGAAGGAACTGTGAATTATGGAGAACCTTCGGTGAGAGAATGCTTGCCTTACAAAGATGAACACAGTTCCCACTATGCCTATAGAAGGCCCAGCTTGTGGGCCTATAGCAATAATCTCAGGGTTTGGAAAGCTGAGCTAGTAAACCCTAGAGTCCTTAGCCAGTCAGTTTGTTCTAATCAGGGAGTTTGAGTTAAGGAAGAACATTGTATCAAAAATGTAGTTTGACTTTAGGAAGTTTGACTTAAGGAAGTTTGACTTAAAGAATTATATCAAAAAACAAGGTGGAGAACCACTAAGGAAGATGCTGGATTGCATATTCCAGTGCACACATACATATATACTCATATGTACACACATATACACATACTCACATATATGCATACCCACATACATATAGTACACACAAATCTACACATAAATGCCCACATGCATATATACAGTGTTGTTTGCTTGTGAGTAGAGAAGAATGAAAATATGATTTTTAGAAATTCTATACAATTTTAACTTTGAATACAATTTTACTTGAAAGAGATGACCAATATAAAACATTACTATTCAATCTCTTATAATAATCTTAATGATGTTATGAATTATTTGTAGAAAATAATGTTGTAATTGGCTAGAGAATAACTCTGGATGATTATGTTAAGAGTAGAAATTAAATTTATTTCCAGACACTGGGGAGATTACAATGAAAGATATGTGCTCATTTCAACAGTTAGGAATAGTCTAATTTAATAAGCATTTATTAAAATATGTTCTCAATCTTATTATTAGAAATAAAAAGACAGATATTTTCTAGGATCCTTATTGGCTGGTTGACTAACGCAGGAGTAATTCTCAAAACTGACTTTCCATAAAATTTTCATAATAAAAATGAATCAAGGGTGAAAATATAACAATGGAGATGATCAGGGAACTTATACTATAATGTCTTGTTTATCTAAGTGTATTAAGTATATGTTAAAATACATTTTTCTGAAGGATGTTGTTGATGTTCCATGCAATCTACTGAAATCAGGTATCATATTGACTAAGATATATTACTTTCTGTGAAATCTTTAGTGATTGTTAATCCAATTTCTTAGTTTTACATATATTAGAAATATTGTATCTTTTGCATTAAATCTAGTATTATTAGTATATTCTTTAGTTAATTTTTCTGAAATTTTGTTTCTCTGCATGTACTAGAGTAACTGTTCATTTTAAATAGACTTTCTTTATACAATATATTGACATGGCAGTTTCCCTTCTTTTGTCTCCTCCAATATTGCTGGCTCTTGTTCCTTAACAATTAGGTTTTACAATGAGTTTATTAAACAAAGGTATCTTCCTTACAGCTCAACTATCCGAATCAAGAGGGAAAGGTTAAAAAGATCAAGAATAAACCTTTTGGGTATCACTTCCACGGGATGAATCCCTATGTGTCCCTAGACCTGTACACAGATCCTCTCTGCAATAGAAGCAATCCACCTGTTGTGGTCTGAACCTGCAGCCTTCTCTCCAGTCTCTTCATCTGTGCTTCCATTCTGTCCCACAACCTCTGACCTCTTCTCAGGTTCCCTCCTCCCATTGATGGTTGACTTGTAATACAATAATACTGCTGGAATCCCAGGTCTTTTTTCTTAATTCCTGACCCAGAATGGTTCCTCTCAGTCCATCACAACTTTTATTTAAGTGGGGGATCCTGGTGTCTCAGAGGGGCAAAGCCTTCCAAGACTGCTTTCACCTGGGGCAAAGTCACATTCCTTCTCAACAGAGCAAAGCCTGCCAAGACTGCTTTCACCTTGGACAGAGTCATATTCCTTCCACATATCTCTCTTTCCTTTTAAAAACTAAATGAGAACTGTATGCACAAATACACATATATACAGAATCATTAAGCATCAGATACATAATCCAGGCCTTTTGTATTTGTTAAACTTGGAGAAAGTATTCCACTATCCTCTCAAAGAGAGTCCTTTCCTATTGTCTAAAGTTTTCTAAAGTCTCTTCATTAGAAATTGTAATTATCAATCTATAAATGTATTTTTAATTCTTAAACCAAAGATCATAGTAACACTGTGGTTATCTAGTCTTCAATCCTATCAGAGACCCAAGAAGGAAATACTATCTAATGTAAAGAAAGTGCAGGTGACCAACTTCCATAGGTAGATGGGAAAGAGAGTGCTGACCACGTGCATAGTCTCCTGATTCTCACCATCCTTGGGGCATTCTGTCTTCAGCCCTGCCTGCCCAAAACATTCAATAAACTGCTCAAAGCTGGGCGGTGGTGGCACACACTTTTAATCCCAGCACTTGGGAGGCAGAGGCAGGCGGATCACTGTGAGTTTGAGGCCAGCCTGGTCTACAAAGTGAGTCCAGGTTAGCAAAGGCTACACAGAGAAACCCTGTCTCAAAAAAACAAAAAGCAAAACTGCTTCATGAAGCAGGAGTCCTGATGGACTGACCCACCTAGGTTCTGCAAAGCTGGACAGTCAACTTCTCATCATCACTATTGATCATAGTGGATAGTCAGACTGTCATCAGGAGTAGAGATACGAGCAATTCCTTTATCCAGTACCATATTCTGTGGGCCTCTCAAGATGTGCTTGAAGACCATCTTCCTACCTATTCTTACAATTATCAATCTACTTCTTCGAAGAACTATACAAGAAACTAAATTAAACTTATTCTGTGATTAAATAGGATTTATATAGATACCTAAATACCCACTTTTATCTCCTATTATAACAGCTTTTATAAGACATCACCTTTTCAAAAGAGTTGCACATGAATAGTACATTAAGAAAACATTGAGCAAATTGAACTTAATTTTCTAATACACAATATGTAACTTAAATTTTTATTAAATACAACATGCAATACATAAAGCAGAAGTTGAAGAAATATTCTTAAATTTTCTTAAGTATTTAATACCAATATAAGATATTTGAGGCTGGTCGATTCAATAATCTACCTTTTATTCTATATCCTCCCCTCCTTCTCTCTTTTACCCTAAAGTTAGATGGTATAGGAAGATAATAGAAAAAGAAGGATAGAAGAAAGAAATAACTAAATGAAACTAATCCCCTTAGGCAAAAATGAACACAGGTAACCCACCAAAAATACCCACCCCACCAAGGAAGAATGAGGGTTTCATGTTTGCAAAATTACATTTTGTTGTCTGAGTGTTAAAAAAAACTCTTTTTGGTACCCTTGGGGAAAAAAAAAACAAAATGAAAAAGCATATTGGCAAAGCATTGGAAAAGCTAGCTGTATCTATTTCTGTCCAGTGTTTTTAGGATTGATTCTTTGGGCTATCCCTTTTAATGTTGACATGCATATAATTTCTAGAGGAAAGAGTATTGCCAGCAATTCAGTCTTTATTATTTCCTATTTTTTGCTCTGAAAAAAAGAAAATGTTTGAAATTAATAGTATAGATATGTTTGAACATATATAATTTCTATTTTTTTATTAATTTATTCTTGTTACATCTCAATGGTTATCCCATCCCTTGTATCTTCCCATTCACCCCTCCCTCTCATTTTCCCCTTACTCCCCTCCCCTATGACTGTGACTAAGAAGGACTTCCTCTCCCTTTATATGCTCATGGGGTATCAAGTCTCTTCTTGGTAGCCTGCTATCCTTCCTCCGAGTGCCGCCAGGTCTCCCCCTCCAGGGGAAGTGGTCAAATATGAGGCACCAGAGTACGTGTCAAAGTCATACCCCACTGTCCACTCAACTGTGGAGAATGTCCTGTCCATTGGCAGATCAGAGTAGGGGTTTGAAGTTTACGCCCTGTATTGTCCTTGGCTGGTGCTATAGTTTGAGTGGGACCCCTGGGCCCAAATCTGCATATTATAATATTCTTTTTGTAGGTTTCTAGGACCCTCTGGATCCTTCTACTTTGCTATTCTCCCATGCTTCTCTCATCCAGAGTCCCAATAGGATGTCCTCCCCTCTGTCCCAATTTTCTGGTAAGTGAAGAATACCATGGGACAAATGGATTGAGCTAAAAATGATCATAATGAGTGAGTTAACCCAGAAGCAGAAAGAGTCAAATGGTATATACTCACTTATCTCTGCATACTAGCCCAAGGGCATGTCCCATATATAATTTCTTAAGGAAACAATAATTGAGGCAAATTGCTTGTTGTGCTAGAGACAGTCTTTGTGATTGAATCATCCAGGCTGCCTGCTTTGTCTTCATCATTGTCCTTTTTTTTTGCTCTAAAAATAAGCAAAGATTTGAAATTATTAGTATAGGTATATTTGTAAATATATAAATTACAATGGAAACACTAGTTGAGGTATCCTGCTTGTTGTGTGGGAGTCAGTCTTTGAGACTGAATCAATCAGGCTTCCTGCTTTGTCTTCTGATGCCTATTTTTTGCTCTGAAAATAATCAAACTTTTGACATTATTAGCATATATATACATATATATACAGATATACATAATTTCTCAAGAAAACAATAGTCGAGGCATTGTGCTTGCTGTGCCACAGGCAGATTATTAGTATAGGAATATATGGGACAAGCAAGGTTTACAAATTATACAGGGCTCTTCCTGCAAGTACACCACCAGGCCAGAAGAACGCATTAGATCTCAAAGATGAATGAAAGAATGTCATATTATAAGGACCAGGTAGCTCTTAAGATTCCCTTGCTATATGGTTTGATCTAATCCTTATAAGTTTTGTGGGTAGCCGTATTATTTCATGCCCTGTGGAGACATATACATACCCACAACCCAATCTCAAAACTATTGCAGGTTTCCTTTTCATAGTTGACAAATCTTTATAGAATATTGGTTGTCAACCATGCTCATAGTGGCCTTATTCATAATAACCTGAACATGGAAACAACTTAACTCTCTCTCAGTAGAAGAATGAATAAACAAACTGTGGTACATTTATACTATGGAATACTACTCAGCTATTAAAAACAAGGAATTCACAAAATTTGTGGACAAATGGATTGAACTAGAAATGATCATAATGAGTGAGTTCACCCAGAAGCCGAAAGAGTCAAATGGTATATACTCAATTATATCTAGACACTAGCCCAAAGAGCATGTCCCATGAAAGTCTTCACTTACCGAGAAAGTGAGTCAGAGGGGAGGACATCCTATTGGGACTTTAGGAGAGAGAAGCATGGGAGAATGGGGAAGTAGAAGGATCTAGAGGGTCCTAGAAACATACAAGAACATTGTGATAGGCAGATCTGGGCCCAGGGCTCCTCTTTCCTTTAATGGTCTAAATGACCTTGTACATTCAGTATTTGCATTCTCAAAGCGATAATAAATTATAAAGCTTGTTTGGTCTCAGAATCGGGTAACACTCTATCCTGAATGGATGCCATTCTCTGCAAAAATTATATGAAGGCTTCCACAGGCCCTTGTAATACTTTAGTAAATGGCATGGTTGTTTTATTAGGTTCTTCTACCAGCCTCCAAGCTCTCAAGGCTGCAACAGGACATTGTACAATCACTCTATCTTCAATTGAATTTGTTCACTTAAGTTAGTATATTGCCTTTCACCAAGCAATTGATCTCTATTAATATTTATCTTCCTTGCCCTATTTTCTTTCTCTATTCTTATGGCCTCAGTTCACCATCATGATAACAACTGCAACTTTTGCACTACTTCTAATACAGCTGAAATCAAAATTTTCCTATCTTAGGAAACAAGTTGATGCTGCATGGCCCAGCTGTGCAATGTTTATTTAACAAAGGCAGAGTGCATGCCATATTTGATGACAGATTCCTTAAAATGTTTTAAATCCATCATGTCTATTGGATGTCATGCCATCTCTTTCATAAGTATCAGCACCGTTTTGAGCAGGGATGTGTCTTATAATGATTGGAAAACCTGAAAGTGTCTGAGTGACACTTGGAACATTTTTCTCCAAAGACTTTTTGTTTATCTGCCTTCCTGTTGCTCTGGTTTCTATCCTTCTTCATCATTTTTTACCAAAGATTCTTTCTGCCTTTCCAGCCCCGCAAGCTTTTTCTGCATTTTCCCCATCTGTTCATTCAACTCAGCAATTCTTTCCAAAAGAATAGCATTTATTGACTCTACCTGTTTTTGCCGGCTTTCCTGTTTCTCTAGTTTCTCTTTTTCTTCACCCTCTTTTACTGATTCTGGCTTTTGCTTTCCCATCCCTTCATTTTCATTCCTCATTCTCTCTACCTGTTCAATCAAATCTGCAATCCTTTCCAAAACGATAGCATTTATTGACACTTTTAGTTTTCCTATCTTATCAGTATTCCTATCTTCTAATCCATCTAAGAATGAAATACAATAAAAGGTCAAAGAAGAAACAGAATTGCCTCTAAATATAGAGCAGGAAGGAATTTTGTAAAGGTAGTTGTATTTTGGTGATACAATGAAACAGCATTTCTATACCTTCAAATTTTGAATCTTCCCTCACACCATTAGAAACTGCAGAAAATCATTGAGCCCTTTGTCAAGCACCAGTTGTTGGCCCTTGCTCCTTAACATATAGGTTTTATTATGAATTTATTAAACAAGGGTATCTTCCTTATATCCCAAGTATCCTAAGCAATAGGGAAAGAAGGTTAAAGAGAAAAAATAAATAAATAAACCTTCCGGGTGTTAGTTCCATGGTTTGAATCCCTAGGTGTCTCTGGGTCTGTACACAGATCCTCTCTCCGATAGAAGAAATCTATCTGCCCCTTGTTCTCTGATGCTGCAGCCTTCTCTCTGGTGTCTCCTTTTGCCTCTTCCAGTAAGTCCACAACTCCTGTGCTTCTCTCAGTTTCCCTCCTCCCATAGATGATCGATCTGCAATACAATAGCCCAGCTGGAGTCCTGGGTCCCTTTTCTTAATTCTTGACCCATGATGGCTCCTCTCAGTATGTCAAAATGTTTATCTCAGTGGGTTAACCATGGTGTCTTAAAGGTGTAAAGCTCTCCAAGACTGCTTTCACCTTGGCCTCAGCCATATTTATTCCACATTCTTTTGCTAATTTTTTAAAAAATTTTGTTTCTGTACTAGAGTAAATGTTAGTTTTTTAATAGATCTTTTTCATACAATATATTTGCATTTCAGTTGCCCTTCTTTCATCTCCTCCCATATCCTCCTCACTTCTCTACCCACCCAAATCCATGGCTTCCTTCCTTCCTTTCTTTCTTTCTTTCTTTCTTTCTTTCTTTCTTTCTTCCTTCCTTCCTCCCTTCCTTCCTTCCTTCTTTCTTCTCTCTATTTTTTCCTTTTATTAGAATATAAATGCAAATACAAAGCAATAAATTATGATAAATTAAAAACAAATCAGAATAGGACAAAACTAACAAACAAAAGGAACAAAAAAAGAAACATAATGATGCTGTGACACACACCGATTTATAACTAGAAAATCCATTTTTAAAAATGGAAACCGTAATTTAGAAACAGAAAATATCTAAGTTAAATAAACAAATGAAAACCAACAAAGAACATAAAAAATAACCCAAACAAATAAATAAACAAAATAAAAACAAACAAAAATGTAAAAAGCATTGTGAAGGGAAAAAACATACCATTAAATTTGTTCTCTGTTGGCCATCTACTGTCCTTAAGTGTGATTTACATATCTAGTGAGACTGGAGTGTTTAGAGAAAATTAATTTTTTCTTTGTGGGCTGTTATCAGTTGGGGACAACTTCGAGTTAGGAATGAATGATCGTGCCCATCTACTTCAAGCCTTCTCAGCTCTGGGACCCCAAGTGCTTTTTTTTAGGGGCAGTTCATGCCATGGCAGTTTCAATAGCTTTGTTGCCTTGGTCTTTTATCCAATTGGCTCTTTCTGACAATAGTATAATCTTTCTGCCTCTTATTCCACAAAGATTCATGAGCCTGAGTAGAGTGATTTGATGAAGACATCCCATCTGGAACTGAGTATTCTATGATCTCTGACTTTATGCACACTTCCAGTGTGGGGCCATGAATTTGTTCTCATATTTGATAGGAGAGAGCTTCTCAAATGATGGCTAATCAAGATAATGATCTATGAGTATAGCAGAACGTTTAAACTTGCTTTTATTTTTGTACTTTATTGCTTTTACATGTCTTCCCTTTTCCAATATTATCAAACATTTAATCCCATAATTTTAGTTCAAAATATCTAGTATTAGACAGTAATACAAAATAATATTAGTTTACTAAGATAATGTTTTTTACATCATCTCACTCTTTGTATTATCTCATTTTCTGATCTATAAAAATATATACTGTGCCTTTCTTCGAGATTTTGTTTTATTTTATTAATTTTTTGATGTCTGAGCATATGCGTGCAACTTTGTATATTTCATAAGTACAAATAGACAACTGTATGTAGAAGACAAAGGTGCAATTCTGGTTTATTTCTCTTTTTTGTGGAACACCAATTATTTTTGATTATGTTTTCTGCTATGTATGAACACATTGGTTTTTGTCAAATTACCCCTTCAGTCTCTCTCACCACCTACTCTCATTACCATCTCTCATAAGCTCCTCTCAAAGTTCATGTCATTCTTATATATGTAAATTTGACCAATTTGTATTTACTGTATTCACATGGCGTAGGATTAACTACTATGTCATGGACAACATTCCAAGTTACATGCTTGAATAAATTAGATCTTCAGTCCCTTGGCAGCCATTTTACACCTGTAGCTCTCTTCCAAGATTGTAATTGTGAGCATCACTCATGACACAATATTGACTAGAGTGATTCATGTTTTATATAAGCAAACACAACTTGGAGGGTCCATGAGTGCAATAGTGTGTCCTGTAAAGCTTTGGATGGAGACTCCTTGTAGGAAAGTTTTTCACCAACAAGGCTATGCTGGCCAACAATAGGGATCTATCCCTCCCTCCCTCTCCCTCTCCCTCTCCCTCCCTTTCCCTCTCTCTCTCTCTCTCTCTCTCTCTCTCTCTCTCTCCTCTAGAGCTGAGATTGCAATTTATATGGGTACTTTTCACTTGGTTTGCAGAGACTGAAATTGGGTCCTCATGCTCTCAAAGCAATATAGACTAAACTGTCTTCCCAGTACTGTATGCTTCATTTTTCTGAAATTCACATCCTTTTCCTAGGCTCTCACTGTAGCAATTAATCTACTTTTCATGTGCATTATAGAATTTCTAATAGCTTTGATTTTGTATTAAAAGTAACTCAAGTATTATAATACATTCAAACATGCCTTTATAATTATTTAATTTGAGTTTATTTTCCCTTCATGAAAAAGCCTAAAATTTGTATTTTACCTTTTAAAGAACAGTAGAATTAGTTTTGTTTTAAGTAGACACTAACATAAATATATAAAATAGTAATAGATTCCACACACATTCATTTTTATCATACTTAATATATTTCCTTAGTTCTTAAATACAGTAACTTTTTTTTGCAGGAAAAAAGTGTGTTTTCTTTATAGTATTAAATTTGTTTCCCTGCTTTATTTCTGTCTGATTTTTTTCTGTAATTTATCCTGGTATATCTTTTTCCTCCCATGTTTTAAATAAACCATGAACCTACTCATCCTTCTTGTGTCTCTTGTGGATCTTATTGATCACTGCCTATGCATTTCATCCTCTTTCAATCTGAAGAATGTGTCCATTTGATTTCATATTTAGATATCACTGTGTGTTTATTTCTTGTATACTTACCTGTAATATTTGGAAGATTCAAACAGTAGGCTACTCTTCCCTAAGGCTTAAACTGCATTCAAGTTCTTTCCAACATATCTTTATCACTTTTTGTACTTATAGTTTTATGTTTATTGTTAGGAAACAATGTATATGATGCTTTCCATGGCAGCACATGGGCACATTTCTTTCCTCTACTTTTTAACAGTTCCAGGAGACAATTTATTACCATGGACTTGATTTTTGAAATATTAGTATGTGACTCAAAATTAACATATTTTATTCTCTGTGTATTAGAAGTTGCAGCTTGTTTTGTAGCTGGAAATAGGTTAAAACTTTATTTCATCAGTTACTCTCTCTGAGCCTTCAAATCAAGATCCTTAACAGCCAGAAAATATTCATAATTTGCATGTCATATAACCGATGGAAAGTAAACAAGTTTGTGTGTTTACAAGCATTTAGAAACATGCCAAAATACATTAACAAAATAATTATAAATGCATTTTGTATCAGTGGTTTAATATCTAATGCAAAATTTGTTAATTTGTGTATATTTCTGTATTGTAAGACTGCATTCATACCATTGTGCAAATAAGGAGGTAGAAGAATAAAACTTGGAAGTTGATCCCCTCCTTTCATAATGTGTGTCCCAGGGTTTGAGGATGGTTCCTCATATTTGGTAGTTAGCACCTTACATGATGTGCTATGACGCAAGATCTTAGTCTTCGTTAGGTTGGTTTGTTGTTGTTGTTTGTTTTGTTCATTTGTTTGTTCTTATAAATCTTATTAGTTATCCTTCACTAGCTAAATCATAGTAATATCAAGCTACTTCCCCTAATATATATTTAATTAAATTAGGTTCTGATACTTGGTTTTCCTCAAACTTCTCTCTTGATAAACTATTTAATACCACATTCCAAAACTTAGTCCCAGAGTATTGATATTAGAAGTTCATCTGTATTCACATCACTTTCTATATTTTCAACTTGTGAGAAATCAGGTTGATTGATTTTTCTACCATCTCCAAATCATATATTTACCAGAATGGATTTAGATATTATACCATTTGAATGTTCATTCCCATACAGAAATATTCCAAATAAGTCCCTATTTCTCTTTGTGCTGAGTCTTCTCTAAAGACCACTGCATACATTTCATGGACAGTATGGAAATGGGTCCCTCACGCCATAGTAAAGGTCAAAGAATCTCATTTTTTGCCAAAGGATTTTTGGATCATCTTGTATTGTCTATACTCAACTAGAATCTAGTCAGAAAAATTAAGTACGATATGAATACATGTGGGATGAGGAATTTGTAGCAAAACATACCACGTGACATTGTCCATATTCTCCTTCTGCCTGCACTCTCATTCTTCTCTCAATGCTTTTAGCTCAGTCAGCACACGTTTATTCATTTTTCTGTTTCATCCAGAAAATATAATCTGCTGGTTATATTTTCTGAAACTCTTCTGTAACATGACACATGGAAAGATTTCCTATGAAAGAATTCAGTTGTTTTTCAAAAATCTCAAAGCAGTTTCAGTGGCCAACCTTGAGAGCGGTGACATGCAACATGTAATGGTTCACATGCCTCACCCAGCTTGTCTCACAAAGCACAGCATTGTCCCTGACTCAAAGCTGAGCTTTCACTAATCTTTTTGGTGAGTTACTTTAAAAATTCATGAGGAAGTAAATTCATGAGATGTTGGTTCTGTTGAAGCAAACAAAAATACAAAGTAAAAAGAAAATTTTCATAATGTGTGAAAAAATCATATTTGACATATAATCAAGTTTCTTTGTACCTTACGTTCTGGAAAGCATGTAATGTTTTACCAGGATTACTCACTTTTATTTCTTTCAAAACATCAAGAATATAAGATTAAAACCTATTTTGATTTAACTGTAGTATTAACAACTATTATGTAAGGCACATTATAATGAAGGGTCAGAGTAAATGAGTAAAAATCAAACAGGAAAATCCTTTTACATTACACATCAAAACTTCAATTTTAAAGAGTGTACAGCTTCAGATGCATCACGTCATTTAATTCAGGATGCTGGATCCCTGATTTCAATTCAAGCTCATTAAACTTCTCTGACTTTATGTCATAGTTTAAGAAATTCCAGAATAATTTTCACATAAGCATTAGGGTTTTATTGAAGATATTTGTTTATGGAATTACAATATATAAGTGAATATATAAATATATAAAGAAAAACAATCTAAGACATCCCATACCCCTTATTGACAATATGTTGTATAACCTATGGAGGATAAAAGATATTAAAATTTGATTATCTTAATAATGTAGGCTATTTTAAACCTAGTAAAGGATAAGAGGCAGTCATCTATCTCTTATATAATGTATGAAAGATTAACAGAATGCATTTGAATTTAAAATTATAAGCATTTAAAAAGCTCTTAATTTTTAAATCTCTTGGTATCTAAAACTACAATTTAAACCTTACTATATAGGTGTGTATCTCTGTATGTGTATCTATATTTGGCTGTGTATATCTGTGTCTTTCTGTGGGTCTGTATGTGTCTATGACTGATTTTGGTGTTTAATATGCTACTATGTGACAGTGAGTGTTTGTGCATATATGTTGGTGTGTTTTGATGTTCATTATTACTGATGATTTTGTCCGTATGTTTGTCTCCATCCTTGTCTCTGTCTCTCTGTGTCTTCCTTTCTCTGCATTTTTATGCATTTGTCTGTAGAGGTGTGACATAATGAATTCTGAATTATACTCATACATTGTTCTTTCAAAGAATAAGGCTTTTATCTCATAAAATAACTTTAGCTCAATCTTTATATAAAAAGATTTATGTTTATATGGAAATCAGTCTTCATGAATCATCTAGGTCAAAAGGAAGTATTATCTATGTGTTTGTGTGTATCTATGACTATGTATCTAAAAATTCTTATTAAATCTATCCTAATTAATTTCAAAATAAAAATAAAAATATTCTGTTGAGAACATAATTTGATTCATCTTATATTTCTGATACATATATATCTAGTGTAGTTACATGGGCACTTACTATTTTGTAATTATTCTATAAATAGTAAGTCATTTCGCACAGAGTTTGATCTACTAAAATAGATATTAATATTCATGTAAATAATCACTGAAAATTCAACAGAATTTATATTTCTAAAGACCAGTACCAGATGGGTTCAGCACAGAATTCTAGTTGAAAGAATGAAACAACTCTTTAAATATATATTTCAAATTTTAGAACTTTGTCTTATAAATTTTTATTTAGGGATTATTTTCTTTAAGTATGTTATCTATAAAGCACCCTGATTTATATTTGAAGCAATGTGATACACCTATGTTAAAGGTTCAACCACCCTGTGCTCACCTTATTCCTTACGAGAGTACACATAATGAAACTGAAGGTGTATTTTTATCATCTAAAGAAAGGTGATATGCATCTATTTAAACATTTATTTCTCCAGTAGTTGCATTTGCTTATATTCATTGCACTGTGATGTGTCTCAATTGACGAAAATCTATAATAATGAAATGTCCCCTGATGTTAATGAAAAGACATAGACAAGTAAAAGGAGAAGCCAGACTGCAAAAAGCCTTCTACAAGCAGAACTTGATTCAGAACCAAATGATAATCTTAAATAAGTGAAACCCATAAAGCAAATATATGATTATAACCACAGTATAAAGACTGCACAGACTTTTCTCAATAAAGCTTTAGGCTTTTACTTAGATGAAAATTAACTTGACAATTACCACAAAAGGAGGTTTTGGTTAACATTATAAAAGGACAGTGTAATATTAATGTAACCTTAAGTAGGATGTGTTATGCCTTAGACTGTCAGCTCACAAGCAGAGGCTCCTAGGAAGACATTGGAGGAGTATGCAGGAGAGACGACTGAATGGAATACCTTTATTTTCTGTGGCTAACTTAAGAAAAACATTACATTAAAAATTATATTTGCAGCTGCACTCCACTGATAAACAGAAAGCACTTGAAGTGGAGTCTGATGGAGTGCAGGCAGAAGCATACAGAAGTACAGTTCTCTGGTTAAGAGTTGTAGACTGTAAAGTGGCTACTATCCCATAACTCTCAAGTCCATTGCTAGCACTCAGTCTAGCAGAACAGACGATAGAACAAGCAGAGATGCCCACATTCAAGATTGAAATCTTGATTCCAACTATGTTTGGTGATGCTAAGAAAAAAAAAATAGACAATTGCCTTAGGGGATAGAGGTGAATTCAGATTAATGAAAAATGGAATTTAGAAATAAAGCTCAGATAGTGTTCTTGAAAACCTTATTTAGACATGGCCATCAGAGTCTAAGTGAGTTTGATTCAACAACCCTAAGCCTACATTTCATAATCAAATGCTCTTTTTGGTCTCTAAGATATACAAGGGTTCTGACTCACAAAACCCTCCATGAAGTTCTTCAGAGTTCAAGGCAAGGGCATTTAAAATATCCTGGAGTTACTAGGAAAGTACACCAAGGTTAAAGAACATGCTTTTAAAATACAAAGGAAAATTAGATGAATATTTTGATGAAACATTGACAACAACTGTTATAATCACTTATAAGTCATTCAAGAAGCCAACAGTAAAATTACTCCTGTAGTTGTGGAAAGAAAAAGAAAAAGAAAAGAAAAAGTACAAATTGTAGGGTTAATAGTTTTCATAGTGATAATAGTTTTCAGAAAATTCTGCTTTCAGTTTTATGTAGTTCTGAGTTAAAAGAACCGAAAAGTAATTAACAATATATTGTTGGTAAACTATATCACAGACCTCACAGGCAACTGATACAGTAAGTCTATTTCATTAATAACTGGTATTAGAAAGGCAAAAAACTGCCTGAATTCATTTTATACTGTATTATGTAAATTTATTTAAGATGGATTGCTCAAACTTTGATGAGCTTTACTTTATACTGTATAAACTGTAGGCTAAATGACTGTTGCTACCATGGTTGTGTCTAATTATAACTAACGTGCATAACCTTAATTTGTACTTCGTTTTACCCTTTGTTTGTAGAGACAAAACATTGGTAAATGATAGTAGTGAGTCACGAAAAGCCTTTCATCTGAGTAGATCTTGAAATATTTGATAGTCCTTTTGGGAAAATAAGTAAGGAGAAAAATAACAGAACCAATTCATAGCTCCTTCTTGTTAACATTCTTCAAAAATGGCACACTTTAAAAAAGTCTTCCCATCTCAGATTAACCTTACTAGTTAATAGAGTTTGTTTTCATATAAACTTCACATAGTACAAGCACATTGAAAAGACAACAGAGGTTTGAATGTCACTTTGCTCACTCAGAAAATTTTTACATTACTTGTAAAGAATGGCCATCCTACCAAAAGCAATCTACAGATTCAATGCAATCCCTATCAAAATACCTACACAATTTTTTAAAGACATTGAAAGTTTAATTCTGAACTTCATATGGAAAAACAAAAAACCCAGAATATCTAAAACAATCTTGTACAATAAAAGGTGCTCTGGAGGAGTCTCCATACCTGATCTCAAACTGTACTATAAAGCAATAGTAATTAAAACAGCATGGTACTGGCACAGCAACAGGCCGGTTGATCAGTGGAATCGAATCGAAGATTCAGATATGAATCCACACACATATGGGCATTTGATTTTTGACAAAGAAGCCAAATCCATTCGATGGAAAAGGGATAGCATCTTCAACAAATGGTGCTGGTCTAACTGGATGTCTATGTGTAAAAAAATGCAACTGGACCCATATTTGTTACCTTGTACAAAACTCAAATCCAAGTGGATTAAAGACCTCAATATAAAACCAGAGACACTAAATCACTTAGAAGAAAAAGTGGGGAAGAGCCTGGAACATATTGGCACAGGAGACAACTTCCTGAACAGAACACCAACAGCCCAGGCATTAATGTCAACAATTAATAAATGGGACCTCATGAGGCTGAGAAGCTTCTGTAAGGCAGGAAACACTGTCAAGAGAACAAAGCGACAGCCTACAAACTAGGAAAAGATCTTCACCAACCCTACATCTAACAAAGGTCTAATATCCAAAATATATAAAGAGCTCAAGAAATTAAACACCACCAAACCAAATAACCCAATTGAGAAATGGGGCTTGGAACTAAACAGAGAATTCTCAACAGAGGAATATCTAATGGCTGAGAAACACTTAAAGAAATGCTCTACCTCCTTTGTCATCAGGGAAATGCAAATCAAAACAACTCTGAGATTCCATCTTACACCCATCAGGATGGCTAAGATCAAAAATTCAAGCGACACCACATGCTGGCGAGGGTGTGGGGAGAGAGGAACACTCCTTCACTGCTGGTGGGAATGCAAACTAGTACAACCACTTTGGAAATCTATCTGGTGCTATCTCAGAAAAATGGGAATAGGGCTTCCTCAAGACCCAGCTATTCCACTCCTTGGAATATACCCAGAAGATGCTCCAGCACACAGCAAGAAAATTTGCTCAACCATGTTCATAGCAGCCTTATTCATAATAGCCAGAACATGGAAACAGCCTAAGTGTCCCTCAATAGAAGAATGGATAGAGAAACTGTGGTACATATACACTATGGAATACTATTCAGCTATTAAAAACAAGGAATTCCCGAAATTTGTGGATAAATGGATTGAGCTAGAAATGATCATAATGAGTGAGTTAACCCAGAAGCAGAAAGACTCAAATGGTATATACTCACTTATATCTGCATATTAGCCCAAGGGGCATGTCCCACGAAAGCCTTCACTTACCAGGAAACTGAGACAGAGGAGAGGACATTCTAGTGGGACTCTAGATGAGAGAAGCATGGGAGAAAGGCAAAGTATAAGGACCCAGAGGGTCCTAGAAGCCTACAAGTAGAACATTATGATAAGCAGATTTGGGCACAGGGGTCCCGCTCAAACTAAGGCGCCAGCCAAGGACAATACAGGCGGTAAACCTTAAACCCCTACCCAGATCTAGCCAATGGACACAATATTCTCCACAGTAGAGTGGAGAGTGGGATATGACTTTCTCACATACTCTGGTGCCTCACCTTTGACCATGTCCCCTGGACGGGGAGACCTGGTGGCAATCAGAGGAAGGACAGCAAGTTACCAAGAAGAGACTTGATACCCTATGAGCATATAGAGGGGGAGGTAATCCCCCTCAGGAACAGTCATAGGGGAGGGGAATAAGGGGAAATTGGGAGGGAGGGAAGAATGGGAGGATACAAGGGATGGGATAACCATTGAGATGTAACAAGAATAAATTAATAAAGGAGGAAAAAAATTGGGGTACAGAGATAAATGGAGAATTCTCAACCAAGGAATCATGAATGGCCAAGAAGCATGAGGGAAGTGCAACTCAAAACGACTTTGAGGTTCCATCTTACACCTGTCACAATGGCTAAGATCAAAAACTCTGGCGCCTACCGTAGAGGTCCCCTGAAAGACTCCACCCAATGGGGGATCAAATCAGACGCAGAAACTCATAGCCAAACTTCTGGGTGGAAAGCAGGGCATCTTATGGAAGAGCTGAGGCATAGAAGGACCTGAAGGGGACAGAAGCTCCACAGGGAGGCCAATGGTGTCAACAAATCTGGTGCAGGGGTGTGCTGCAGAGCCTGATGCACCAATGAAGGACCATACATGGTGAAGACCTACATCCCCTGCTCAGATGTGGTAAATGGGCCACACAATCTCCTTGTCGGTCCCATAATAGGGAGGGTGGGGTCTACTTTTGATATATCCACACATTGATCACTTCCCCCTGGCGAGGCAGCCTTGCCAGGCACAGAGGAAGAGGATTCAGGCAGTCCAGATGAGACTTGATGGACTGCGGTCAGATGTTAGGGGAGGAGGGCCTCCCCTTTCTGAGGACTAGGGGAGGGAGGAGGAAGTGTGATCGAGGGAGGGTGGGACTGGTTGGTGATGAGGGACAGGGTTGCAATTGGGATGTAAAATGGACAAAGTATAAATAAAACAAATAAGTAAATAAAAAAAAAAGAAAGTTTGAAAGACTTTATTAAGGTAAAAAAAATGTAAATTTCATTTGATTTCAGTTTGATGAACTGGGAAATTATAGTATGTGCTACTATGATATTTCTATTAGAATTATGTAGCTAAGTAATTAATAGTGTTTTATATTTGGGTGATAAAATTTAGTTCCATGAAAGGCAAATATGTTTTAAGTGGCTGTAAGAAATTCTTAAGCATCCCTTCAAAAGAGGAAAAGAAAAAGAAAAGAATTACAGGAGATGCATCCTCTGTTTAAAGTCATTATGAAGCCTTTTAAATATATATTTTATATTTTAATAATCAATAAATATAAAATCTAATAATACATATTAAGTATTCATTATTATATTTTATGTAAAATGCTTTTATATTTTCTGTACATATGTATTTAAGATATATATGTATATTTTTAACATTTAGATTTTATTTTTTAATTTTGAAACATTTATTGAGCAATTTAGAAAACTGACTATATTTTTGATAACTCAGGGATAATGCAAAACACCAATGTCTATATATTTGGCATTAACTAAAAAATGATCAGCAAAATAGAGGGAATTAAATTAGGATGAAATTGACATTGACAAATAAATGGATTGCTTAGTAATATTTTTTTTGTGTGTGGCAGAAAATGGGTTGCAGTAAAGCAAATAAAATACTACTAGGAAAGCCATTACTTGTATCTAGCTTGTTCTCTCTTCAACCTCTGTTAAGCTCTCCCCATAAAACTGCCTTCTTTCTTTCTCTCTGTGCTGGTCTATTAAGTTGCATTTCTTTTCTCTTTTTTCACATGAGAGTTGGGAATATAGTATTCTGTCACATCTTTTTCTGGTTTGTTCCTGTGTGCCTCTCAATTAGACACCACTGTCAAACTTGGGTGCTTCCTTCTACAAACTAACAATGCCCTCATTGTTGGGAATAAAAATTATGTACTAAGGAATTGTTCATTCCCACTGGATCACATAGACCTAGGTTTTGGATGTGCTAAGAGCAGCCATGTTGCTGGATTAAATTTCCTCTACATCATCCCCTTTCCATTTAAGCTAAAAATTGTACATATTTTAACTATTATATCAGAAGCAATGATCAACTATCAATCCCAATAACTTTCTTTACAGTAAATATAGCATGCTTATTTATCAATTCTGTCATCAATAAATATATGAATTACCTTTGCGTTCTAATTTTGAAAGCCATAATGCTATAAATTTTCTTGTTCATGTGTGGTTGTGCACATATTAAAAGTTTCTTTAAGTTATAAATCTAACATGCAGTGTTGGATTGAGATATTTAATCTTTAATACTTATTGCCACAAGATAATGATAAATATATTTCTAAGATTATTGTCATAATTGTTATTTTATGAGGAGTAATTGTCTTTATTTGCTGCTTTTTTATTGTTGTAAAGAGCAATATAATTTAAAAATATATTGGAGAGAACAGGATTTATTTCTACTTATAGTATAGAATATACAGTCTTCATCAAAAGAAGCTGGAGCAGGAAATAAAAGCAGGAACATTGAGGCAGGACTCAAGCAATAACTGCAGAGGGATATTGTTTACTTTCTTAGTCCTTGCTTCATACTGAGCTATCATTCTCATATAACTAAGGACCGTCTATCTAGTGGCATAATATCCCATCGTGGGCTGGACCCTTTCACATCAATCACCAACATACATGTTGACAGAGACCTTCATGGTGGAAACAGCTCCTTAGCAGTTCTTTCTTCTCTGATCTATCCTATTTGTGGCATGTAGACAAAATGCAATGTATGTTTGCCAACTCTCTTAAACATTTATTTTTATAAAACATAAATCAATACACATGTCTGTGTTTGTATGTGTGCATGTGATTTAATGACTCATGACGGTACAGATTTTTATACATAGACAACTCTTTAAAAAAACATTTCACGCCAGGTGATGGTGGCACTCGCTTTTAATCCTAGCACCTGGGAGGCATACGTGGGTAGATGTCTGTAAGTTCGACACCAGCCTAGTCTACAAAGCAAGTCCACGACAGTCAAGGCTACACAGAGAAACCTTGTCTAGAAAAACTAAAAAACAAAAAACAAACAAGCAAACAAAAAAAGAAAAACCATAAGGTCTTTTAATAAAATAAACGAAAATATACCCCTTTGAACAAATCTTTCTTATTAGTTCCAAAATTTTGGATACTTATTAAATAAATGAAGCTTAATGAAGCTTATAAATTTTATTTGCTTGAGTGAGAATATTTTGCATGTTTTATAAAATAATTTATTCAGATTTCATCCTGATTCTTATCCCCTCACTTGTACCTTCCTATTCCCCTTTCCTCTTTCACACTTTTTCCCTTCCGTAAACCTCTGACAGAAGGGAACCTCCTCCCCCACCATATGATCACAGGCTGAGAACTCTTTATTTTTAAAGATTTATTTATTTATTATGTATAAAATGTTTTGCCTGCGTGTACACCTGCAAGCTTACAGAGGGCCTCTAATCACATCATAAATGGTTGTGAGCCACCATGTGGTTACTGTGAATTGAACTCAGGACCTCTGGAAGAGCAGACACTGCTCTTAACTGCTAAGCCATCTCTTAATGGCTCACATTTCTGTGCTTAGGTACAAAATATTTTCATTATAAGTATTTGGCTTCCTTTTTGTAAAAATATCTGTATCATTTGCCAATACACTTTATTAGGTTGCTGACCATGTTCCAATAGATAAATCTGTATTATCCAATTTATTTGTTATTTATATGTGCTACACATGTATTTTCTAATTCTATTAATCACATGTTCTATAGTGTTTTTCTCAATTTCTCTTACCAGTTCTTTGAAATTTTATACAATGTGTATTGATTATATTTACTCTCCCTGCCCACATATTACTTCCACCTTGGTTACCCAACTATTATTTTTCCCTTTAAAAAACCCAACAAATTCAATTCCTGTTATTCATGTACTATTGCATGTGTAATGTTCCACTGTAGTATAGTCAAACTTACAAGGGCTACATTCTTATAGAAAACTCATTCTCTCCCAAGAGCTTGGAATTGCCACCAGCTCCCTTTGGCCTACATAGTGGGAGTTACTGCATACCTCTGAGTAGTTCCTTTGTCCTTACATTGGAATTTGGTCTGGTTCAAGGCTGCACAGGTCTTGAGAATGGTGTGACAACTGCTTTGAGTACATATGTGCAGCTGTACTGTTACATCTGGAAAATGCTATTTACTTGTAGTTATGAGCCAACTGTGACTCATAAAATCTTCTGCCACTTCTTCCACAATGGTCTCTGTGTCTTAGGAGAAAGCATTGTGATATAGATACCTCACTTATGGATGACCCTTCTGCAGCAATTATGCTTGAACACTGATAGCTGGGATTCTCTATGTTAATCAACATATACTGAAAATAAAACTTGTCTAACCAATGTACTGTTTTGTACATATAATGAAGAGTTATCAGGAGTTAGTTGAAAACTATACTCACTTAGCAAAGAAGTGGTGTTAGGTCCTCAGATAGGTTCTATGACCTTTCTAGCCATCAATTCCTAGTCGTGTCAATGGTGTCATGTATGAGTTTCAATGTGTAGAGTTGGCCTTAAATTACTCAGAATAGAACTTTATATTTCTATAGCATTAGAGCCACTATAATATAAGTGGTTAATTTTGAGGTTCACTGGAATATTGAGGCCCAATTATAGAGTGATTACATTTAAATATCTTTTTCTGGGCTGGAGAGATGGCTCAGTGGTTAAGAGTACCACCTGCTCTTCCAATGGACCAGGGTTCAATCCCCAGCAACCACATGGCAGCTCACAACTGTCTGTAACTCCAAAATCTGACACCCTAACACTAACACACATACATTAAAAAATTAAATAAAATATTTAAAAATAAATATCTTTTTCTATCTTTTCTTTCAATGAAAATAGATTTTTTTCAAATTACATTTTGTCTTTCCCTCTACTCCGTCCAGTTCTCCCAAAATACTCTTTTCAGATTCATTCCCACTCTACCTCTATTAGAAAGAAAGAGGCTTCTGAGGGATAACCAAAATTAACAAAATGCAAAAAAAATCATATAAAAGGTGAACAAAGGGTCCTAATTGCAGGCACAGGAATTAGGGACCTACCCATTCTTACTCCCAGGAGTCACACAAAACTACTAACCTAAGAGCTACAGTATATACACAGAGGATCAAGACCTTTTTCTGACTCATGAAGGCCCTGTGATTTCTGCTTTGGTATGTCTGAGCTCATATGAATCTTGATCAACTGATTTAGAGGGCCTATTCCTCCGGCTTCTTCTATCCATCTGGCTTTTTCTGTCTTTACACTCTTTCTACTCTGCTTCTGTAGGGATCATCAAGCGGAGGCATTTAGAGCTCTATATTGTAAAAACACCCACTTTATGTAATGTGTGACTATGGATCCCTACATCTGTTCCAATCTGCTGTTGGAGGAAAATTCTCTGATAATGACTGAATTAAAATGTTTTATTTATAACTTTCTTTTTAGACCAGAAGTATTTTGTTCTACCCTTGATCTCTGGGATATCTAATCTCTGCTTCTTGCTACCAAAGTAGTGTTGGGTATGGGTTTTGTCTCATGAAGGAGGGCTTTAAATCAAATTAGACATTGGTTAGGTAATCCCCAAAGTTCTAGTCCACCATTTCCTTGTCATATCTTGCAGGAAGACCAGATTATAGGCCAAAGATTTTGTGTCTAAATGACTGTTTGCTTTTTCATTTGGTTGCCTGTATGGTATCTTCCCACACCAAAGGCACTAGAATGTAAGGGTGAGGGCACCATGTAGGCATCAGCTGTACTTCTCCATGTTCAACAAGTTGTGTGAATGCTGTCCTCAGCAATGGGCCACCAGCAATTTGCAGAGAGAAGCCTATTGTCTCCTTTTCCTATCCCCACATACCCACAATCCTCCTTAAAAGTCTCTTCTAATTTTCCCCTCCCAAGGAGATCCATTTGTCCTCCCTAGATTCTTCCTCTATGTGTAACTTTTCTGTAGATTGGTTACCATTTTCTTTAATTGCTAATATTGTCATAGAAGTGAATACATATCATATTCTGGATTTGGGGTACCTCATTCAGGATGAAAATTTTTCTAGTTCCATCCATTTGCCTACAAATTTCATTGTGTCTTCTTAAAAAAAAAAACAGCTGAGTAATACTGCGTTGTTTATATGTGCCACATTTTCTTAACTCATTCTTCTGTTGAGGGATAGCTAGGTTGTTTCTAATTGCTGGCTACTGTAAATAGAGCAGCAATGAATATGATGGAACAAGTGTCCTTGTGGTATGATGGAACATCTTTTCAGTAAATTCCAAGAGTGGTTAACTGGATCTTTAGGTATATCCATTCGCAATTTTATAAGACACTATCATAATGATTTTTGTAGTAGCTATATACAAGTTTTCATTCTTGTGGTGAATGTTCTCCATATTCCACACCTTTACCAGAATGAGCTATCACTTGTGTTGTTGATAATAGTCATTCTGAAGGGTATAAGATGGAATCTCAAAGTAGTCTTCATTTCATGTCTCTGATGGCTGTGGATACTGACTAGTTCTTTATGTCTCAGCCATTTAATATTCCACTTTGAAAATTCTCTATTGTTTCATTTGGTTATTTGGGCTTTTTTTGATATCTAGTTTATTGTGTTGTCTATATATTTTGCATACTAGTCCTCTATTAGATTTGCAATTGCTTAAAATATTTTCCAATTCTGTAAGCTGTCACATAGTTCAATATAGAAGCTGGTGCAATATAGAAGTTGTTCAGTTAATGAGGTCCCATTTATAAATTATTGATCTTAGTGTCTGCGTTATTGGTGTTCTGTTCACAAAGTTTTCTCTTTTGACAATGATTCTCTGATTTCTTTTCTACCAGGCATAGTGTATCTGGTTTAATGTTGAGGTCTTTGGTCCTTTGGGACTTGAGGATTGTTCAGGGTTGTAAGTATGGATTCATTTGCATTATCCTACAGGCAGACCTCAAGTTAGACCAGCACCATTTGTTGAAGATTATAACTTTTTTTTTTTAACCAATGAGTATTTCTGCCTTTTTAATCAAAATTTTGGTGTTCATATGTTTGTAGGTTTATGTCTGGGTTTTCAGTTCATTCAATTTATCAACATTTCTGTTTATATGACAAAAATCATGCGATTTCTATTATTATAGCTTTGTAGAACAACTTGCAATTGGAAATAGTGAGACCTGCAGCAGTTCTTTAATGTTTCAGGGTTGTTTTGGCTTCTCTGAGATTTTTGTTTTCATACAAGTTTGAGAAATATCTATAGTGGATGTAAACATGATTTTGTTTGGATCCCAAATGTGAGATGTCAAACTGACTTGTGTGACGGTTCAGGATATTTGTCACTAGAACAGGAACAGCCTCTTGCTGGCAAACGGTCTTTGCCAGTAGAAAAACGTCTTGGTACATACTCAGGAGATACATACGAGGCCCAAAAATAGAGGCTGAGCTTTTGGCCTTCCAATATTTTGCATAGCTCATAGCTCCCAATTCAAGATGCTCCTAGAGAGAAATGCTTTGGAGAAGACTTTGGAGAGGCTGCTATGTCTACAATTACTCCTGCTGCTGCTTGTTCTTGCTTCTGTGTTTGCTGTTGAAATCCCGATGACACAGAGTGGAGTCACCCTAAGGAACCAAGTCTAAAAAGACCTACCTCCACCTTCCTTATTAACCTCCTTTCTCTCCTATCCAGAGAAGGTGAGTTGGAAGTGAGGTAGAGGCAGTAAAGAACCCCCAAATAAAGTAGGTTTAAAAAAGATCAAAACCTACAAATGTCCTTTCAATGTCTGAGAAGAATTGCAATGGAATTGTGATGAGAATTTTATTGAATCTGTAGATTGCTTTTGGTAGAATGTCTATTTTTAAAGGAGGCCTTTCCACATTCTGACATCTTCTTCAATTTATTTCTTCAAAAACTTGAAGGAGTTTTTATCGTGTAAGTCTTTCATTTGCTTGGTTAGAGTTACCCCAAGATATTTTATATTATTTGAGGCTTTTGTTAAAGATGTTTGCATTCTTGATTTTTTTTCAGTCCATTTGTCGTTTTCATGGAGGAGCGTTACTGATTTTGTGAGTTAAACTTGTATCCAAGTACTTACTTGTTTAACAGCTGTAGGATTACCCTCATGGACTTTTCAGGGTCTCTAGCACCTCTTTTGGAAATAATAATACTTTAAATTTATCATTTCCAGATTTGAATCCACTTGATTACCTTCAGGTGCTTTATTGCTGTAGCTAAAGCTTCAAGTGTTATATTGAATATATATATGTAGAGAGTAAACAACCTTTTCTTGTTCTTGATTTTAGTGGAATTGCTTTGTGTTTCTCTTCATTTAATTTCCTGTTGGCTATAGACTTCCTGTAAATTACTTTTAATATATTTAAGTATATGCCTTGTATCCCTATCTCTCTGGGAATTTTATCATGATGGTGTGTTGGGTTTTGTCAAAAACCTTTTTGTGTCTAATACGATTTTCTTTTTTTTTTTTTTTCATTTTGTTTATATGGTGTATTACAATCACTAATTTTCATTTACTGAACCACACCGGCATCTTTGGAATGAAGTCTATTTGATCATGGTGGATGATAATTTTTAGGTGTTCTTAGATTCAGTTTGCAAGTATTTTATTGAGTATTTTTTCATAATCATTCATGAGGGAAAATTTGTCATTTGTCTGTAATATTCTCTCTCTCTCTCTCTCTCTCTCTCTCTCTCTCTCTCTCTCTCTCTCTCTCTCTCTCTCTCTTGTTGGCTCTTTACATGGATAGGTTATCACAGTAACTATAGCCACATAAAATAAATTTCATAATAAACCTTCCATTTCTAGTTTGTTTAATAATTTGAGAAGTATTGGAATTAACTCATCTTTGAATGTCTAGGAGAATTTTGCTCTTGTCTCTGTGACACTTTTGGTTGAGAGACTTTTAGTGACTGCTTCTATTTCACAAGGAGTTATAAGACTCTTTAAATTTTTATCTGATTTTCATTTAAGTTTGGTAAGTGTTACCTATAGAGAAATTATTCATTTCTTTGTATTTTCCTATTTGATGGAGTACAGGTTTTTAAATTATGTCCTCATAATGTTGTTAATTTGCATATTCTCTCTCTCTGACTTTTTGGTAGTTTGGATTGGTGTTTGTCCATCTTGTTGCTTTCCTCTTAGAGCCACCTTTTTTTTTAAAACTGATTCTTTGTATTATTCTTTTTGTTCCTCTCTTTCTTCCTTTAAGCCTTCCGCCTTCCTGTTACATTATTCAACTTTAACCTTTCATCCAACTGTGTTCTCTCTCTCCTCCCTTGAAATAACTCTCCATGCCTACTTATGAATTACTGATTTCTATGCATGTTCCGAATGGGGCACATGTATCTAAAGATGCAAAGATAACATCCACAAATGAGATCAAATAATGAGCATTAGTCTGGTTCTGGTTTATCACACTCAGAATAATTATTCTAGGTGCATCCATTTGCCTGTAACTTTAATAATTTAGTATTTAAGATTGAATGATATTTCTTTATATAAATATTCTATTATCTGGCTATTTTGAGTTGTTTGACCACTCCTTTAAATTCTTCTTCTGGAAGTTCTTCCATGTCATTTCTGTTAGTGGCTATTACTATGGAATATATAATTTCTTGTTCTTGAAGAGACATGCTATTTTTGCTTTGAATGCTGATTGGATTTTCCAAGGTGTTTTGATTTCTGCTGCATTGCTATTTTGCACCTGGAGTTAGTTTGTTAGTTTTACACCTCTCCCATCACCTTTTCTTCTTTCATCAGAAATATTTACAATGTTCAAGGGGGCCCAAATTTATAACAGAGTTCAGAATCTTGTTTTTTTGTCTGTTTTTCTGGTGTTCTGGATGACAGCCTGTTTTCTAGGTGTTCTGCCTCTGAGCTGCAGTCTGAAGCCCTCTGTTTTTCTGGTGTTTGGAGTAACAGCCTGTGTCCTAGGTGTCCTTTTTGTTAGCTTTGTTGCCTTTAACAGCTGGGTTAAGGACCTTAGAACAAATTTTCCCCCGCAGTATGGACTGGTCCTGGGTCTCATGCATGATGGGTAAACTGGAATGTTGAGACCATTCAGGAATTTGGCAAGACTCTGGGTCACTGGGTCATAAGTTGTTGCTTAAGAGTCCCTAGTGGATATCAGATTAGTATCAGTTTCTTTTAGTCATGTGTGACTGCTAGCTGCTACATATTTTTGACACATTAAAAAGTCTTAATGGTATTATAATTATATTGTGGAGGTATTTTCCTACTAGGTATGCTTCAAATATATTTGAAGAAAGTTTTCTTTCCCCAAAGTTATAAAGACAGACATTAACACGTCACATAATGCTGCCTTTAAAACTACGGTATTCGATTTGCTATTGGAATATAATTTATTTCAGAAAGACATCTGTAATTATTTCTCCTATAGGGGTGCTTGTCATTTATTTAATTAAAAACTTCCTTCTGTCCATAGAGATCTTTCTGCTCTCCATCTGCAGTTGGACCATTAAAGCAAATTTATATTTTCTATTGCATTTCAAAAACTATATTTCACCAAGTAATCTAGTTAATATTTTATCTATGTTCTACTATAATTATTCTTGTAATTGAATGTTAATACTTTGAATTTGCACCTACTATTTTGCATTGTTTTTCTAATCATAACAGACCTAAAAATAATCTGGTTGGATATGAGGCCAAGTAACATCAGATTTGAGGTTTTACTACTTGAGAATGAAACCTGAAAATTTAATGTCTAATATAAGTATAAATATATATTTCTTTGTTTGTTTGTTTTTTTTTTTTTTTTGGTTTTTCGAGACAGAGTCTCTCTGTGTAGCCTTGCTGTCCTGGACTCACTTTGTAGACCAGGCTGGCCTCGAACTCACAGTGATCCGCCTGCCTCTGCCTCCCAAGTGCTGGGATTAAAGGCGTGCGCCACCACGCCCGGCCTTAAATATATATTTCTATTATGGATGTATCTGGGGGACCAGGTACCCCTTGATCTTAGATCTCTGAATTATGATGAACAGTTTGTTTTCTGTAATGTTGTCTATTTCTCCAATAAGAACTTCTTTTACCTGAAGTGAGAGCTGTAATGATCTGAGGATATGAGAAAGTTTTTAAAAACAAGTAAGAATTAATGTGGTCTAGTAAAATGATGGTAGCAGGCTCTCTTCTAGGATCCATATTTTCACCACCCCAGATAGGTGGGTAGGCTTCCTGTAGCAGGCATGGTTTCCCTCTGGTTGAACACTTCTTAAGCAAAATTAAACAGCTGCTGGACACCATCAATATTTGAATGTTATTATTGCACATTTAGGGTTTTTGTGCTGAGCTGATCATTGTGATTTAAAGAGAGAACTATACACAACTTATGACTACTGAGAAAGGAAAATTCCTGTCTCTGTCTGGTGAGTTTCTGAACAGGTTTTTCAGTGTAAAGTGGTCGATCTGAAGTCATACACACAAAATAAAAAAAATGCATGTGTTTAGGTTATATATACATATTATAATGTTAAATAAACATAACACACACACACACACACACACACACACACACACATATATATATATATTCAATTCAAAGAAAACGATGCCAACAATTTTAGAGTTAAGAATGAGAGAGTAGGGAGAGTTGGGGATAAAAACACAGAAGTAAAGTCATGCAATTGTACTTTAATTAAAAGAATAATAAATAGAATAAAATGAAATTTATGTCAAGTTTTCTATTTTTCAAATAAGTAAAATAATAAACCATGTTTTTAAATAAGATTTATAGAGCATGGAACAAAAATGAATGAAAATTTAGACCTAAAATGCATTTTTTGTGAAAGTTATTTTGGCAAGTCCTGAATTCACCATTATATAGAGTAATGGCTGCATTTAAACTTTTTATTTAAAATGTTTACACAAAGTTTTCATTGTATATATACATTGTATATATACAATGATATAACATTGAAGAATGCGATTTTAATAGGAAACATGAAGATTAGTATTCAAAGTGGGAATTTCTGAGACTCTTATGCTTTGATTTTTTTATACAAAAAACAGATTTTATAGTTCTCAACATATATGCACCAAACACAGATGCTCTCAGTTTCATAAAGCAAATATGTCAAGTTATCAGACATCATGCTTTGATTTCTATCAAGGCTGAGAATGAAGCAATGCTCTTTCTAGTTAGACCGTTTTTGCTGTTGTTGTTAGTTTTAGTTTTAGTCTTTGAAGACAGGGTTTTTCTGTGTAGCCTTGCCTATCCTAGGCTCACTTTGTAGACCAGATTGGCCTCAAACTCACAGCAATCTGGCTGCCTCTGCCTCCCAAGTGAGGGCATTAAAGGCATGCTCCACCAGCCCCAGCTTTTTAAAACATTTTTTTTTATTTTGCCTTGCACAGTCATGCCTGTTCCTTTTGCCCAGCACTAGTTATCACAGCTTGATTGAATTTTCCCCCATCAAGACTCAACAGTTTTCTTTTTGGTTTAATTAAGACTATTTAAGCGAGCTTGTTTTCCTGTACTTGAGAAAAGCTTGTAATCTCATTGCTGCCTGTTCAGTGTCTTCTTCCAATTGCTCTTGGATCTTTTCTTGCCAGAATTCTTCGGAATGTAGTAAACTAGAAAAACAACTTTTAATATATCTGTGTTGTTGTTTTTGGCTGTGTAGACAGGGTTCACATAGCCCGGGACCCTAGTGAAATTCACAACGTAGCTGAGAATGATGATGCTAACTGGGAGCCAGCACTTCATATGTGTTAGGCAGGCACCTTACCAGTGGATCTAAACCCAGGCCATTTTTCAGCATTTTAGTTCCTTTTATCTTTTGCATATTAAACTCTTGTCAGGTACATACAAAGGATCTCTTCAGTCTATTTACTGTTTTCTTTATCTGCTCAGAAGCTTATTACATGTTTCTGACACCATGTGGGTATTCATTATAATTATTGGCCTGTGCTTTTGGAGTTATTTACAGTAAATAATTGCCTATACTCAGTATTTCCTTCTTGTTTTCTTGCAGTGGTTTTATAGTTTAAATCCTTACATGTACTTTATTTTATTCATTTATTGAAATATCACAAAACCCAATAAATAATTGCCAGATTATGTCTTATTTTTTATTTTCATTATGTTTTCTCAGAACTTAAAAAGCTCGTGCTAAGTAAAATTTTCCTTGAAATTCCTTTCTTTGTACAATATGTTATGCTCACTATGTATGTGAGTAAATTTCATTATAAATAATTTTCTTTACTACTTGTAGTATATCCAAGGTTGTTTTATCTTAAAAATCAGCCTGAAAATATAAAACATGCATTTTATTTGTCCATTATTTATTTCTGACATACTTTATTTTAAAGAAAAAATACTTGATGATACTATTACTATTTAACAAACAAATACTGCTTATAATTATAGCTCTGGAATATATGTGTGCCTAACTTCCAGTAAATGTATCTAACTCTGCTTTTCATTGGAAATGTAATGTTATAACCACTCCTCTGTAAAAAAGCATATATTTAAAAAAGCATTTAAGATATACATTAATAAGTATTCATTTATATTCTGATGTTAATAGTTAAAAAAATAAGCATGTGATTACTTGATTCAACAGCTATTTTTAAAACAAAATTTCCATGGAGACTTTTATCAGAAGTCTTTTAATAATTACAAGTAAAACGTATGCATTTGTTTTCCCACTATAAGCCTGAAATCATCACCTTTCGACAATGGAAAAGTTCAGAAACAAACAGCTCATAAAAGTCTGTAATGATGGTGGCACGAGGATATTGATGAGTGTCCCCTAAAAATGACTGAAAAGGTGAATAAAATTAAAAAGAAAATCTTCCTGGGGGGCACTGCAAACTCACAGATGATCTTCTGAAGGAGACAGCTCATGGAGAATTGTTTCCTTCTAGAATTTTTTTCATAACTGTGAGAATATGCAGGACACCTTGGCCTTACTGCTTCTCACTTCCACTAACTCTTGGGTAGCAGCTCTGTCCTCCTTGCACAAAGATAAAAAGGTAGCAGCTTTCTTGAGGGAAGCCGACTTAGTTTCAGCTGAGAAATAGAGCTTTGCCAACTAAAATTTAGGGTTGCCTGGAAAAAAAAAGGCAGTAAAACTACAGCTTTACTTTCTGAAGTGTTTACAGACTCTATATTAGAAATTTTATAATGCAGATGAGAAAACCCTGAACAACCTTTTTCATGCATTACTGGCTGAGTAACAAACTGTACAAATGCTGTTGAGACAATAGATACTTGGAGAAAATAAATGAGTTAGAGGGAAAGCTAAGTAAATCTTGACAACTCTGCTGATATGTGAATGTGTCCCCAAAGCTCCAGCTTGTTGTAAGCAGACTTCATTAACTGTGCAACAGATATGCAGAATTCAGGGACATCCATGAAGTTGAAATGCCAGAACCCAATCAGGGCCTGTCTTGGACATTAAATTTTTAATAAATGCATAAATATAACATATTAGTTCTGCTCAAACTACTACTTCTACACTTAGACTCATATTGAAATAATTACATATTCCTATTCATGCATTAGAAATCCTAAGAAACCTTTAATATAATGCTAATAACAATATTAATCATAGACTGAAATTAAAATGCACTTTGTTGCTATGATTTCCATTATATACAAATTAGATTAATAAACAGAAAGGAATTAATCACTTGACTTGTTGCCATATAGTGATATAATTTTCTATAAATATACAATAATAAGAACTACTGAAGTTTAAGTATTATACATTATATAATTTACTGCCAATTAAAATGAAAGAAAATATTATTTGATCTTAAATCTAAATTTTTATAAGTGTAGGTGTCTCTATTATGATTTCATTGAACATTCATTAGAAAGCTATATTCTGTTTGGGTTTGAAAGAAAAGATAATTACTACAACATGAACAACAATTTGAAAAATATGTGCATACATGAAAATATTTTATATTAAGATTAATTGAAATTATTGGAGGTCAATCTGATGTATTTTGATGCTAATTACTATTGCTGTCTGTGCTCTACCTTGTACCTTGCCTAAAAGCCTAACCTGTTTGACCATAAAAGGCCATTACACCTGGACAAGGGAAATGGGATAAGTGTGGCTAAGGTTCTAGGGCTTTGGGCGACAGAAAATCTGGGCAGGAGAAAGACCAGAGGAGAGGAGAGGAAGAAGAAGCCTGTGCCATGGGTTAGGTGGAGGAGAAGCACATGGACAGAGTGGAGAGAGATTTGGCCAAAATGATGGTATATAGCAAGTATTCGGAATGATGGATGGGAGGTAGTTTTATAGAAATTATTAGAAGCAGACGGCGTGGGTTTGTGGCAGGTATCCCATACCTGCCCCAATAAGGGAAGTTGTTTAGGGGATTAATATGTGCCCTGCTCCAGGTTAACTAAGGCTATTTAAAAATGTAATAAGTGTCTTTGTCCTGATTTATTGCTATTAGGTTAGAAAATATTGCTGTAATAATAATTACAGGCCTGATAATAAACATTATAAGGCTATACTGATAAGTTAAACACAACACAAATAGTTATATAAAACTCAACTACAGACAAAATATCCTTCAAAGGAGCATCAAAATAATACATTAATGCATGATAATAAAAAGCCACACAAAGATTTCATCTGGATCAATCTGGGATATGCTATTGGGGTCTTCCTTCTCCATTTTAAGTAAACATGATTAACCATTATCTTTCTTGAAATAGTTCATGGAGACAAGCTTTGATCCTTCTCCATTTTAAGTAAACATGATTAACCATTATCTTTCTTGAAATAGTTCATGGAGACAAGCTTTGATCCAACAGCCTCTTGACTAAGCCTCTAGATTCCGAGACTTAAACAGATCAAAATGACTTATTCTAGGATAAAGTCTTTGAAAATTTGGGTTTTCCATGGAAAAGCTTTACATTTTATTCTGTCTAAACTTTGTATACAATTAGAACATTTTTACTAAGTTTTCAAAACTAAGTACACATTCTATTTCAATGTTTTTATTCTATATAAAAATAGTATATGTTAATATATAATGAAAAGTACTTCTATTGTTTGGAATTCCAAAGTGATTTCACTTTTTCCATTACATTTTGGGTTCAATTGTCCTTAATTAAAATTTGGATATGAAAATAACTTGAAAATTTTCTTTTTACTTTTTTTTCTCCTTTATTAATTTATTCTTGTTACATCTCAATGGTTATCCCATCCCTTGTATCCTCCCATTCTTCCCTCCCTCCCATTTTCCCCTTATTCCCCTCCCCTATGACTGCTCCTGAGGGGGATTACTTACCCCTGTATATGTTCATAGGGTATCAAGTCTCTTCTTGGTAACCTGCTGTCCTTCCTCTGAGTGCCACCAGGTCTCCCCCTCCAGGGGACATGGTCAAAGGTGAGGCACCAGAGTATGTGACAAAGTAATATCCCACTCTCCACTCTACTGTGGAGAATGTTCTGTCCATTGTCTAGATCTGGGTAGGGGTTTAAGGTTTACCGCCTGTATTGTCCTTGGCTGGTGCCTTAGTTTGAGCGGGACCCCTGGGCCCAAATCTGTCTATCATAATGTTCTACTTGTAGGCTTCTAGGACCCTCTGGATCCTTCTACTTTGCCATTCTCCCATGCTTCTCTCATCTAGAGTCCCACTAGAATGTCCTCCCCTCTGTCTCAGTTTCCTGGTAAGTGAAGGCTTTCGTGGGACATGCCCCTTGGGCTAATATGCAGATATAAGTGAGTATATACCATTTGAGTCTTTCTGCTTCTGGGTTAACTCACTCATTATGATCATTTCTAGCTCAATCCATTTATCCACAAATTTCGGGAATTCCTTGTTTTTAATAGCTGAATAGTATTCCATAGTATATAGCCAGAACACGGAAACTGCCTAAGTGTCCCTCAATAGAAGAATGGATAAAGAAATTTTTCATTGAGAAAAATTATTAGGGGGAGACCTGGTGGCAATCAGAGGAAGGACAGCAGGTTCCCAAGAAGAGACTTGATACCCTATGAGCATATACAGGGGGAAGTAATCCCCCTCAGGAACAATCATAGGGGAGGGGAATAAGGGGAAAATGGGAGGGAGGGAGGAATGGGATGATACAAGGGATGGGATAACCATTGAGATGTAACAAGAATAAATTCATAAAAAAAAGAGAAAAAAAGAAAAAATATTATTTTAAAATTACAAATACAATTAAAGAGTTTTTAAATGTCACCATTTTTATAAATGATGTGGCAATGGACTTTTCTGAAAACATCTCTTGTACTCTAAAAGACTGGACATTTTGTTGGACCTCATAGCCAGAATTAATAATATACCTTGAAGTCATTTAAAAATTAAGAACACTAGACTACTGTGTACTCAAACTGTTTAATCTGCCTCTAAAAGAATAAAATTGAAATAAGTCTCCCTTTCCTTGGAGATTTTGGGCTCTTCTATCTCCTGAGCCAGAGTGGTATTTGTGTATCATTTACTGAAAACAACCAATACAGATGTTGATAACATATCTTCATGTCTCTCATAAAGTTTGTAGACAACCCTTTATGGATATTTATTGATGAATAATGATGCTTGTTTCCTGGGCCAGGTGAGATCCTTTGGAGCCAGTGACTTATTTGTTATTGAATATTAACGATTTCTGTGACCTATTTCTTCCTCATGTGATACTTTCCATGCTGTTCATTAAATACAGAGTGAAGCCTTTTGTTAGAAATGGACAAACACCACTTATACACAGGTACAACAGATACATTCACCACACAGACACACATAAGTAGTATAACAGACAAGACAAATACAGTTCATACAACAGACAGATAATCAAGGCAAGAAATATATAGATGGAAGGCACAAGGACCATGAAATAAAGAATTGAAATTTGTATTTGTTCTTGGTTAAATGGCTGCCTAGTGAAGCACTTTATTTTTTTTTTCTATAATGTGGCACCAATGCATTTTTTGGTAATTCAGAGTCAATCATCAATAGACAGTAATCTGCACAAGTGATATTTACATTTCTTCTCTTGAAACTAGAATACTTTATTTTTATTTTACTTTATTATAATTCATTAAGATTACATTCTGAATGTTATCCTCTGCTTTCTATCTTCCCATTTTCATGTTCCTCCCTGTTCTGCTCTCTTTCACCTACCCTAGATCTTTGACCAAAAGGGACCTCCTCCCTCACCATATTGCCACAGCCTATCACTTCTCATCTGGATAGCCTGTTTCCCCTTCCTCTGTGTGCAACAGGGCCTCTCCACCATGGCAAAGTGATCAAATCAAAGGCCTCAGAATTCATGTCAGAGGTATTTCCCCCCAACAACCAAGGAGAATGAGCTGTCCATTGGCTAGAAACAAACAAAGGGTCTAGGTTCACTGCATGCATTGTCCTTGGATGATGCAACAATTTGTACCGGTTCCCCTGAGTCCATATCTGCCAGGCCTGATGGTATCCTTGTGGGGCTCATGAACCCTCATGATTATTCCATCCCCAATTCTTCTGTACCACTCTCCAGGGGGCCACCCAGAGTCCCAGCATATGTCCTGATACCATGCTGGTTTGAATCTCAAAGAGAACATCTATATTGAGCTAATGTCCATTTATAAATGATTATATACAGTACATGTCTTTCTGGGTTTGGGTTTTCTCACTCAGGATGATCATTTCCAGTTCTGTCAGTTTGCCTACATATTTCAAAAATTCCTTGTTTTTAATAGCTGAGTAGTATTCCGTTATGTAAATGTACCACATTTTTTTATCTATTCTTTGATTGAGGGACATATAGGCTTTTTCCAGATTCTGGCTCTATAGTACCACTTGATATCAGGAGTGGAAATACCCATGGAAGATCTTTTATTATATAGGATATTTTAAACTATTCTAAGTTTTTGTTTTCCACATGAAGTTGAAAATTGATATTTTTAGGTCTGTAAAGAATTGTGTATCTATTTTGATAGAAATTGCATTGAATCTACATATTGCTTTTAGTAATATGGCCAGTTTTCTATGTTGATCCTCCCAAACCATGAGCATGGGAGACCTTTCCATATCCTGATAGATATCTTCCTAAAACTCAATGAAAATGAAGGAAAAAGATACCCAAATATATGGGATATATTGAAATTAGCGCTAAGGGGAAAGTTCATAGCACTAAGTGTCTTCATAAAGAGATTGTAAACATATCTTATAGGCAACTTAGTGACAAATCTGGAAACCCTGGAGATGGTGAAACAGAAACACTCAAGAGGTCTTGATCACTGGAAATAATCAAACTCAGAGCTAAAATCAATATAATAGTAGCAAAGAGAACAATTCCAAGAATCAAGGAAACCAAGAGTTGGTTCTTTGAGAAAATCAACAGGATATTCAAACCCTTATCCAAACTAACTAAAAGGCAGAGAGACACTATCCAAATAAACAAAATCAGAAATGAAAAGGGAGACATAACAACAGACACTGACAAAATAAAACAAATCACTAGGTCTTAATTCAAAAGCCTATATACCACAAAATTGGAAAATCTAAGGGGAAAATGAGAGGGAGGGAAGAATGGGAGGATACAAGGGATGGGATAACCATTGAGATGTAACAAGAATAAATTAATAAAAAAAGAAAAAAAAAGAAAATCTAAATGAAATGGAAGGTTTTCTTGACAGATTCCACTTGGCAAAGTTGTATCAAGATCAGGCAAACAAATTAAATGTTCATGTTTCTCCTGAGGAAATAGAAGCAGTCATCAAAAGTCTCCCAACTGAAAACTGCCCATAGTCAGATAGTTGCAGCACAGAATTCTCCAAGACCTTTAGTTAAGAGTTAATAACAATACTCTTCAGTCTACTTCACAGAATAGAAATGGAAAGATTAACAAACTCATTCTATAAGGCTACAGTCACCTTGATACCTCAGCCAACAAAGACCCAACAAAGAGAGATAATTTTAGACCAATTTCTCTTATGAACATTAATGCAAAAATATTCAATTATATACTCACAAAACCAATCCAAGAACACATCAAAGATACCATTCACCATGATCAGGCATGCAGAGATGGTTCAATATATTGAAACCCACCAATGTAATCTATCACATAAACAAACTGAAAGAGCAAAACCACATGACTAGCTCCTTAGATGACAAAAAAAGTATTTGACAAAATCCAACAACTATTCAAGTTTAAATTTGAAGAGATCAGAGATACAAGGCACATAATGAAACATAATAAAATCTATATACAGCAAGTCAATAGCTAACATCAACCTAAATGGAAAGAAGCTCAAAGAAATTCCACCAACATCAGGGACTGGGCAAGGCTTCCCACTCTCTCCATTGTTGGTTTAATTTTTTTTAACCAATATATTTTATTACAAACTTATTAACCGAACGTACATCCCTTATAACCCAAGTAACTGAAACAATATTAAAGAATAACAAAACCATAAGGATACCAGTTTTGTGGAATGATTTTCTAGGAGTAATCAGCAGGATTTTTTTATTGGAACCTGGAATAACCAGAACCTGGAACCTCAGCAGGAGCCCGGAGCCAAGAAACCTACCTTTGAGCAGTTCTCTCTAGGTGTGTTTTGAAGTGGAGTGATGAACAGCCAAAACTATCTCAAGTTTTGAAAGGCCTCTTTTCTTGTTTTTGGCTCACTTATATATCTCTTCCCAGAATCTATTCACAGGACCTTTTTAGCTGACAACAATCAAGCTCCTGCAAGAGGTGGTTTGTCTTCGAGTGGATTAAACTCACCTGTTCTTACAAGACCATTCTGATGTCACACTTGAAATCCTAACAAAAACAGGTTTATCTCTCCTTCACTCCATATCTCTTCAATATAGCACTCGAAGTTCTATCTAGAAGAATAAGACAACAAAAGATCAACAGGATTCACATCAGGAATATAGTCAATCCATCACTATTTGCAGGTGATATGATGCTATACATAAATGACCTCCAAAAATCCACAAGAGAACATCTACAGCTGATAAACATCTTTAGCAATGTGTCTGGCTACAAGGATAATTAAAAAAATTCACCAAACCCCATTTATACAAATGACAGCCTGAGAAAAAAATTAGGGAAACTACACCCTTGACAATAGCCACAAATAATATAAAGTGTTTTGGTGTAACTCTAACCAAGTAAGTGAAAAACTTGTATGAAAAAAATTCTTCAAGTCTATAAAGAAAGACATTTACGTTTCTTATATCATTATTTTAACTTTGAGGACAATGGTCATCTAATCAAATATACTTTGTTTTATTATTCATGGAACCGTGCTTCACAGTAATTCTATATTTCCATAAGACAAATTAATGATTTTAACATGTTTTTCTTATATTTCTAATGAGTTTTAACTAAAAAACCTACAGGAGTTATCATTCTAAAATCCATGTGACCTTCCTACCTATACAGTCTTTCAACTAAAGACTACTGTGATTAACAGATGACTCTCAGGCACCTCTTCCTCAAAGTTCTATCTGTCATTGATGAGTAATTAATAGGACCTATTATGGCCTATATTTACTTCAGTTATTTCTTTCCAAACATCATTTGATTTTATGCAATTATTTGTATGCTGTTAGCACAGCTATTGCATGAACAATATAATTAGCAATAACAATTGCTTTTCTTGTAAGTATTGATTTCATCGGCTTAGAAAAAAACTACAACCTGTCTAAGTAAACTATATTAGGAAGTTTTAAACATCTGCTGGGAATACTATTTCAAGTTCTTTTTAGGCACACACTGCTTGGTAACCTCATCAATTCAGTGCTCCACTAACCATATAAAGATCTCTGAGAAAGTCAATATTTTCTTTGCATATTGAGATTCAACAATAAAATTACTATATAGTTTCATATCTAAATGTATAAAATATAATTATTGAAAAAGCCTTGAAGTGGAAGTGAAGAGATTGTAATAGTCAGAGAGGAAGAAGACCACCAGGAAAACAAGAGCATATGAATTAATGAATCAAGATGTATATGAACTCACACAGTCTGCAGACGCAAGCATAGGTCCTACACTGGTTTGCACCAGACCCTCTGAATATATATTATAGTGAATTCAGAAAGAAGGGAAGTTGGGAAGGTACTAGGAGAAGTAGAGAGAGGAAAATTGTATTCAGATGATAATGTATGATAATCAAGTGATAATCAAGACATAGTGTTTGTTTAAAAAAATATATTTTCAATCAAATGGAAAAATAAATTAAAAATGAGAGAAAAAAGTAAGAAGTTTATATGAATATTGTCAAATTCCTATGTAGAACAATAGACATGCTGATATTAAATTTAGATTCTCTGTATCTATACTCAAGGTTCAATATGGCAAAATTAATAGAAAAATGGATCATTTTTAGTAAAATACTAGATGTTGTGCTACATGTATATAATTTGAAATTTTTCCTAGAGAAACTATATAAAGATATCACCGTTCAATAAAATGTATTTTAAATAACTGTCCTACTGCTCTTCCAGCCAATAAATTTAACAATTCATTTAACAATTCAGCTATCAATTTTTACTTTAACTTGTCAAAAATATAAATCTCATACTACTTGACTATATTTTTTTTAGTATTAATTTTGTACTCTGTACTTTGACTTATTTTTTATATTTTTTTAATTTATTCAGATTACAACTCAATTGTTGTCCCATCACTTATATCCTCCCATTTCTCCCTCCCTCCCACTTTCCCGCTTTTCCCCTCCCTTAGGTCTATGACCAAGGGGGACCTCCTCTCCCACTATATGGTCATAGGCTAGCAAGTCTCATCTTGGTTGCCCACTTATTCTTTCTTTGAGTGTCATCAGGCCTCTGCACCAAGAGGAGGTGGTCAAATATGTGGCACCAGAGTCCATTTCTAGGTCAGTCCATACTCTCTACATAACTGTGGAGAATGTTCTGTCCATTGGCTAGATTAGAGTAGAGGTTTGATGGTTATTACTTGTATTATCCTAGGATAGTGCAATAACTTGAACCGACCCCCCTGGGGCCCATCCACACATCATGAAGTTCTTCTTGTAGGTTCCTATGACCCTATAGGTCCTTCTATTTCCCCATCTCTTATATTTGTCTTACAAATATAAGTCCCAGTGGGATGTCCTCACATCTATCCCAATCTCCTGGTAAGTGAAGACTTTCAAGGGACATGCATTTTGCGCTAGTGCCCAATTATTTTTTTTTAAATTTTATTTTACTAATTTATTCATATTACATCTCAGTAGACATCCCCTCCCTTGTATGCTCCCATTCCTCCCTCCCTCCCCTATGACTGTGACTGAGGGGGACTTCCTCCCCCTGTATATGCTCATAGGGTATCAAGTCTCTTCTTGGTGACCTGCTGTCCTTCCTCTGAGTGCCATGAGGTCTCCCCATTCAGGGGACGTGGTCAAATATGAGGCACCAGTAAGTATATACCATGTGAGTCTTTCTGCTTCTGGGTTAAATCATTCAGTATGACCATTTATAGTTCCATATGTTTGTCCACAAATTTTGGGATTTCCTTATGTTTAATAGCTGAGTAGTATTCCATGGTGTAAATATACCACAGTTTCTTTATTCTTTCTTCAACTGAGGGACAGTTAGGCTGTTTCCAGGTTCTGGATATTATGAATAAGGCTGCTGTGAAAATGGTTGAGCATATGTCCGTGTTGTGTGGTAGAACATCTTCCGGGTATATTCCAAAGAGTGGGATAGCTGGGTCTTGAGGAATCTCTATTCTCAGTTTTCTGAGATAGTGCCATATAGATTTCCAAAGTGGCCATTTTTACTACGTTAATTATCCCGATCCATTAACAAGGGAGATCCTTCCATCTTCTGATGTCATCTTCAATCTCTTTCTTCATTTTAAGGGTTTTTTTCCAAACAATTCTTCACTTGCTTGGTTAGAGTTACTCCTAGATATTTTATATTGCTTGTGGCTATCATGAAGGGTGTGGTTTTCCTAATTTCTTCCTCTGTATGAATGTCATTTGTATACAGGAAAGCTCCTGCCTTTTTTGAGTTAATTTTGTATCCAGCCAATTTGCTGAAGGTGTTTATCAGCTCTAGGAGTTCTCTGGTGGAATTTTGCGGGTCACTTATGTACACTATCATATCATCAGCACATAGGGATAATTTGACTTCCTCCTCTTCCATTTGGATCCCCTTCATTTCCTTTTGTTTTCTTATTGCTCTGGCTAGAACTTAAAGAACTATATTGAAGAGACAAGGAGAAAGTGGGCAGCCTTGTCTGGTCCCAGATTTTTTAGGAATTTTCTTGTGTATATCCCCATTTAATTTGATGTTGGCTATTGGATTGCTTTATATAGCTTTTGCTATGTTTAGGTATGTGCCTGTTATTCCCGATCTCTCCAAAACTTTAAACATGAATGGGTGTTGGATTTTGTACTTTGACTTATTTTTATTCCCTGGTGACAGTGGCATAGCTTTACAGCACCTGTCTGCATTGTGAGTAACACATATCTCTAAGCACAGTGGGTAATAGTCCCTGGAACCATTGGGAGGCGATTCCAGCGGATTGGGTAGCCACTCAGCATTTTGCTTATAAAGTTTTTAAAATCCCTTTTAAATCTTTTTCATCATTTCTAATTTCAAGATTGATATCTAAAGGCTATTTCTCTAAAACGGTTTAGTGTCATTTTTCAAATTGATTTATTTCAATTAAAATAAAAAGCATACTCTTATCATGAATGACATCATGTAATTTATAGACAAATGAATGGACATAGAAAAAAAATCATTCTTAGTGAGATAACCCAAACCTGAAAGATAGATAGGATATGCATTTGCTCTTATGTGGATTAGTCATTAAATAAATGATAATTATGCTACAATCTGCATACCCAGTGAGGTTAAGTATAAAGAGATGGACAAGTGTGGACACAGGGATCTCCTTGGGAGGAAGAAACAGAATAAATTTTAGTGGTGGACTGGGAGGTGATGCTCTAGAATAGGAGGATGAGGTGGAGTGTGGGATATATTTGAGAGATGGAATGTGGAGAAAGATGGCTAAAATTAAGGGGCACTTGAGGGATGATTTGGAAAGTAGGTGCAGTGGAAGGTTCCTAATGTATATAAAAGTGGTGATAATGAAGTCTCCAAATAATAGGGGAGACAGATTCAAAACTGGGCACCTACTTTCACCAAAGAAAACTTCTAGTGCCAAGAGTTCATTAAATCCAATTGAGTTATTGCCCAAAATATGTTGCCCTAGATATTCCAAGCATCCTAGAGAGTTGTTGCAACAATAAGTTGTTCTCCATAATGGAGAGCAAAGCCCTATGACTCAACACACAGTCATAGAACTCATTGAACAAGGAGAGATCAAGTCAGTACGTAGTAAGAAACTTCACTACTATTTTAAAGAATCTTTTGTATAGGAAGGTACTCTACAGGCTACCAAAAGAGAAATGTAGACAGCAACCAATACACAAACCTTTGATCTCCAATGCTGTCCTGCTTTCAAAATATGCTAGGGAAAATGTGGGACAACATTGTGCAAATAACTGAACAATGTCTGATTTGACTAAAGGCCTACTCCAGGGAACTAGAACCTGCACCAGACAATGTTTAGGTTGCCAAGAACCTGAGACTAAATGGCCTAGAGACCTAAGTGAAAATCTAAATCAATTGGTATAAAAACAAACAAACAATCATAGTGATAACATCGATAACATCGCTCCTATTTATGTTCGGCCATACTCAAAAGTCATTGCCTTTTTGAGCACACACCTGAGAATCCTCCTCCTGCAAAAGATGCGAACAAGTACAAAGGCACACAACCTATCATCACACACATACATACACAGAGAGTGAGGGGCGCCAGAGAGAGAGAGAGAGAGAGAGAGAGAGAGAGAGAGAGAGAGAGAGAGAGATGGGATGTACAAGGGGGATATGGAGGAGAGAAGACATCTAAACGGGAAGTCAAATTCCTTCCTTAAGATCTCAGGGAATCCACATAACAGGAGGTAGAAGGAGGATCTGAAGAACAAGAGGGAATGAAGGACACCAACAGAACAAGGCCCTGAATCAACTAAATCAACTGAGCAAAGCTCATAAGAGCTCACAGAGGCAGAAGCAGCAAGCACAGGGCCTACAATGGTCGGCTTCAGGACTACTGCATGAATGCTAGAGCCCTCAGCTTAGTATTTCTATGGGTCCCCTGAGTGTTGTGTGAACAAGTAGGTCTCTGATTCTTGTGCCTTATCTAGGGATGCTTCCTTTTGTTGATTTACTTTGTCTAACATTAATGTGATTTTTGTTTCATTATATATATGTGTGTGTGTGTGTGTGTGTGTGTGTGTGTGTGTGTGTATGTGTGTGTGTGTGTAGTGTTTTGCTGTCTCCTAGACGCTTGTTCTTTTCTACTGAGTGACAGAAAGGAAGTGAGCCTGGATGAAAAGGGAAATTAGGAAAACCTGGGAGAAGGAGTAGAGAGAGAAATGTTTATTAGGATATATATTTTTTTAAATTTATTCTTGTTACATCCCAATGGTTATCCCATCCTTTGTATCCTCCCATTCTTCCCTCCCTCCCATTTTCCCCTTATTCCCCTCCCATATGACTGTTTCTGAGGGGGACCTCCTCCCCCTGTATACGCTCATAGGGTATCAAGTCTCTTCTTGGTAACCTGCTGTCTGTCCTCTGAGTGCCACCAGGTCTCCCCCTCCAGGAGACATGGTCAAATATGAGGCACCAGAGTACATGAGAAAGTCATATGAGAAAAGAATCTATGGATTTTTGTTATGTTATGTTATGTTATGTTATGTTATGTTATGTTATGTTATGTTATGTTTTATTGAAATTTTTCAAGACAGAGTTTCTCTGTGTAGCCTTGGCTGTCCTGGATTTGCTTTGTAGACTAGGCTAGGCTTGAACTCACAGAGATCCTCCTCCATCTACCTCTCTCAGTGATGGGATTACAGACTTGTGTCACTGTACCTGGATAATAAACTTTTAATAAAAGTAAAATAGTGAAGAATATCTTGCTTATGCTGAAGTACTAGCATATTTTGAGAAAAAAATAAGGCTAGTCTTCTTTCATATGATCTATTTATTCATACTTACATAAAAGATATGGGTGATAGGTAATTTGAATTCTTGTACTTTTATTTCTATTTATAATAATAGCCCATACCAACAATAAAAACTAGAATTTTAGAGAAATTTGAGGCCATGTTTCATGGACTGATAAATTCTTTTTAATTTTATAAAACTAATAAATATTTAATGGCATTTGCCAAGGACAAAACATACAACTACATATGAATACATTCAAAAAGCCACTTAGTATAGAAAATGAAGATAGCCTAAAAATTTTCTCTTTGCATCTGTGTTCAAACATGAATTGTAACTCTCTGTTGGTAACTCATGATACTTAAGAGTTTGTATTTTCCTTGGCCATCTATAAAATTATTAACTTATCCCTTGGTCTTCAATGCTAATTCCTTATGTTGGATCTTTAATTACCATGTTTGCTACAGTAAAGGGCAAATATTTCTTCTATAAGTCACTAGCAATTGATCAAATTTGCTTTTGCAGATTATATTGGCATTCAATCCATAAAACATATTCTATTCTCATGATAAATAGATGGTATTTATTTAAATGGAAACCATGATTGCTTTAGGCCTACTACTCTTGTCATAGGGTTATTTGAAGATTTGAGTGGTAATGTGATATAATGTTATTCTTCTACTCTTGTGTAGATAGGACTTTGAAACTTCTCAATTTTTTCAGAAAAATGACAAAATTTTTCTTTCACACGCATTTAAGAGGATTGTTACACACACACACACACACACACACACACACACACACACACACAGAGAGAGAGAGAGAGAGAGAGAGAGAGAGAGAGAGAGAGAGAGAGAGAGAGAGGGAGTGGGAGAAACCCTTACAGAAGGGGTGACACAGTAAACTGATGGTATAAGATAGGATTTAATTTTTAGGTATAAATGTAGGTATAAATTTAGGTATGTTAGGTATAAATAATAGGTATCTAGGATTAAGGATGGGTACTCTAATAGAATCCTTACATTCTTTATAACGTTCTTTGCTGAAAAGTGGAAAGTAACATGTTGTTTGTTTGCTTGTTTGTTTATATTTTTTCACCCCAGGGCAACATGTAGTGTGGGCTAGTAAGCCTGGGAACGCATTCTTCACAACTCATTTAGAATACTATTCTTTAATGTATAACTACTGATGTTCTTTGTATTCTGCTTTCATTCTAGTTTGTTTGAAAGATTTTTTAAATCCCTGTCTGCAAGAGATATACTGGGAATATAAAAAGTTGTACTTTGTTCAGTAGTATAAATCTTCCAATGTTGAAAGTTAACAAAGGACGAAACTGAAAATATTCTGAAACATATTGTGTGTGTCTCATATAGAAATACATCATCCAGTGCTAAGCCTGCACATTTTGTTTAGGTTATTTTATTTTAAAAATATGATTTAAAAATTATCCAATGGAACTTTATTTATTTTCATTTTGACTTTTGTGTGAAACCATTATCTGATCAGTTTCTAATTCCATGAAGAAAAATGTTAAGTGCAATTAGTGGAAGATATTCACAGCATTATCTTCAAATTATAAAGCACTCCCTTTAGTCTCTGTATGAGTACATGTCACAGGTATTCATTTGAATTAGTATCACATTTGGATTTCTTATAATCATATAATCCATGGACAGACTACTACCCTTAAAACTAAATAATTTTCTTGAAATATCAATTAGTTCAAAATGGATACAAATTTCTATTGTCAATTACTAATTAATACTTTTTTTTGAAACTTTTAATAGAATCATGAAGTACTACATGACCATAGAAATTCTAAGAGATATCTGTGTCTGAGAGCAGGTGGTTAGTACCACAAACAGGCATTGTCTATTTTTCTAGACAGCCTTATAATTCAATTTTTGTTGTTTGATGTTGGCCTATGCAGATGTTTTCAGATTTATTTCCATACTAGCTTTCAGCTATGCTACATTAGTTTTTACCATAAAAATTAATTAAATTTCATCTTACTATTTGAAATAAAATATACATAGTTATTTTAGTAGAAACAGCAAATATAAAGGGAATTTACTATGTTCCTTGAATTTCCTCTAATAATTTTAATGAAAGAGTTTTGTCACTAATTAAATTCATGAAATTAAATTTATGATGAAATTATGCTATAATTTCATAATAAATCAGAATTGAAATTATGATATTTTCACCTAAAACCCTAACTGGCTTTAACCATGGAGAAAACAAGTTCAAATGCCCAGGTAACCCTTCTTAGTTAAGAACTGAGGTAGTCTGAACTGGCATAAAGAAAGTAGAAGTTAACGGCCTGGTGACTAGAGGTTTATGCCACTGCAGGACTTCTTCTGTTACCAGAACAGTGAGGACAGGCTACTCAGGAGTGACTGGGACCAACAGGGCTGGTAGGGCCCATGTGCAGCTCTTCTCTCCTTTATCATTTCAGTATCTCTAGCTTTGAACATGAGGCTGGTTCCATCATAGGTTTGTTGCCATGATATATTTTGAAATTTCACAGAAGACTAGAAAATCTAATTATTTGTAAATCCTGATCCATTTTGGTAATTTTTCTTTTCTTTCTTCTTCTTCTTCTTCTTCTTCTTCTTCTTCTTCTTCTTCTTCTTCTTCTTCTTCTTCTTCTTCTTTTAAGATGTTTTATTTACTTATTTATTATTGTTACAGTTTTCTGCCTGCATGTACACCTGCAGGCCGGAAGAGGGCACCAGACCTCATTACAGATGGTTGTGAGGCACCATGTGGTTGCTGGGAATTGAACTCAGGACCTTTAGAAGAGCAGCCATTGCTCTTAACTTCTGAACCATCTCTCCGGCCCATTTTTATGATTTACAATTTTCCCCTAATATAAGCTATCAGAAATCCTGGAGCTGTAATTTCTGTTTCCTAGGGAGCCTGAGCCCCTCCTCTAGTGGGTTCTTTGATTTTTGCTTTGTAATATGGGCTATCCTTCCCTCTCTTTCTCTCTGCTTCTCTCTCCCCTGTCTCTCTCCAGTTTCCAACTTTTTCTCACTACTGAACTTTGTCTGGCCCTGAAAGGAACTTAGAAAACCTGGGAAGAAGTCTCAAGTCACCTCCTTTATCAATAGCAATACTATGTAGAGAGCCAAGTAGTAGGTTACAATTGATGAGTGAGCATATTTTTGCTCTCCTTTTTATTCATATGCTGATGACCACCGTCCCGCTCAACTTTCTTGCCCCCACATATGCCGTGACTAATAATGGCCTTATAAAAGGAAGAAAGATTACTACAGAGTCTTGGAGATGCATTTGTTAAGATCAGTCAGTCATAAGGATGGCAAACGCCTGATAGAGAAAGACAAAATTTATTGGGTGAGTGAGAAAGCCATTGTCTGAGCGTCCACTGAATCACACTTTGTAATTGTTTCATGCTTCTCCTGTTCTGATCACCATAACGTGGCTGCATCCTGTACGGAACATCATGTCTCTTCCTCTCGAGCACTGCACTTTTGGAGGTTTAGTTATGGAACTTGCTCCAGTCCGTGTTCCAGTCCCTATGTCTTTCTTACTCCTCTCCTGCATAGCTAGCCTCCAAAGTAACGACTTCATCAGCAAGGTTTACTATTTTGTGTTACCACCCATAGAAGAATACCCTACCAGTTTTGAAGTCCTGAGATAGAAAGATGCTTCACCCTGTTTTGGTATTTTCATTCTACTTTTGGTGACCTGCCACTGTTCCAAAGCAAAATGTACAAATGAGCAAATAAATGATTTGTGAAATATTGCATTCCTTTCAGTTTGGCCAATTCCTTCTCAGCACAATGTCCAGTTTGTGACCCATCATAGGAGTAAGCAGAAAGAACATTCCATCCATGTGAACCATTGTTCCCTCATTTATGCTCTTTCTGCTTGCTCCTTTTTTATTTCTGGGACACAGTAATATTACCACCATGAGAAAAACAAGCTTTATTGCCTAAAAACTCTTTTCTGAGCAACAGGGAGATAAGGTGACTACTTTCAAAACAGAGGATGCTTTTATAGTGACCAAACCAAGAAATGTTCTGAGTTAACACACTTTTCTTTTTTAACGATTTATTTATTATTATGTATATAGTGCTCTGCCTGCATGTACACCTGCAGGCCAGAAAAAGGGACCAGGTCACATTATAGAGGGTTGTGAGCTACCATGTGGTTGCTGGGAATTGAACTCAGGACCTCTGGAGGAGCAGTCAGTGCCCTTAACCTCTGAGCCATCTCTTCAGCCTCTTAACACACTTCTTGGATGCTTTGGTTGAAATATGATTTTAAGTGTGTTTGAAAAAAAAATGGAGAAACCTCTGTATCTCAGATGCTTTGTGATAACATTCTAAGTCTACATCTTTAATATACCACTGGCACTTTTATATCACAACATCAAAGATGCTTATATAATTTTCCTGATGAGCAGCAATAATCCAACCTCTGCATAATCACCATTTTTGTTATTGTTTTTTTAAGGTTACAAAATGTAGGTTTATTAATTGGTGCTTTGGCAGTGGACTCTCTTGCCAATCTGAGAGTCCTGGCAGATTTTTAAAGACACAGATGACAATTACCTCACCTCTGGGAATTTCCTGCTTTGAAGATTTTACCTGAGTTAATTTTAATAAATAGCACTTAAGAGAGATTACAAAAGCAGAATGCTTTTCTGATTAGTAATCAGGATAAGACTTACACAGTCAAAGGAACAGATAGAAATCCTGGAAAATGAGTAGGATACTCTGGTATCAGTGTGTAGACAGGGTTGGCTTCAGGGTCAGGAAGTTTACTGCACGTATTGTCCTTGGCTGGTGCCATAATTTGTGCAGAACCCCTGGGCCCAGATCTGCCCATCATTATTTTCTACTTGTAGCTTTCTAGGACCCTCTGGATCCTTCTATTTCCACATTCTCCCATACTTCTCCCACCAAGAGTCCCAAAAGGATGTCCTCAAATCTATCCCTCTTTGAAGGAAATAGTTTTAAAGCGTTTATTTGAGTAAGGGGACAAGTGCCTGAACTTATGACAGTTGTAGTCAACATGATTAAGGCCATCATCAGGGCCAACCTCCTCCTGGAGGTTATGACTATATTTCATTAAGAGTGATAAATGGAGTATTGTGTTCTTTGATGATTATGTTTAAAACACATACTTCTAAGTCCTTGAGAAAAACAGGTTAACTCTTAGAGTTGCTTTGAATTTGTTCTAAGTCAGCAAGAACATTTATCTCCTAAAAAAAAATGAACATGGCTTAAAATGAGCTTTCAAAATTAAATGGCCCCAAAAAAAAAAAAAAAAAAACAATTGGAGGATTAGAGACAGCAAGAATCCTCACTGGATTTAATCATTGACAGAAAACCCAACTTAGTGTAGGACGTTTTTGGTATATGATATAGAGCTACTTCAGTGATTCTCAACCATAATAATGTTGTGATGCTTTAATATAGTTTCTCATGTTGCAGTGACCTGTGAACCATATAATTATTTTCATTGCTATTTTATAACTGCAATTTTGCTGCTGTTGTGAATCATAATGTAAACATCTGTGTTTTCTGATAGTCTTAGGCAAACCTTGTGAAATGTTCATTTGACCTCCAAAGAGGTCTTGACCCACAGGTTGAGAAACACTGTGCTATTCTGTCTTTATCTCTACATCTGTCCATTATTTTGAAAATAGTTTTATGTTTACCACAATTCCTAAATATACATAAAAAATAGATTTTTTTCATTGCCTTTTTACAACTCCAACTCTTTAAGTAACAACAGTATAATTATATGTTGTGTTTGCTTTGTTGCTTTGATCCAGTAGTCACTTGCCGTGTTCTCAAACTCCCTAACTATGTAGTCGCTAACAGCCTATTTTGATTTTGGATATCGTAAAACAACACATATGCAGTGAACTGACTCTTGAATTTCAGATCTCACATGATTATTTTCAGCTCTGCAGTTTTGGAAAGTATGTCACTGATATTACATTGTTTGCAGTTCATCATATCAGGATGTCTGAAACATCAATATATCTTATTAGTGCTGTTGCTACATTGATCACTTTATTAAAGTATTGTCTCTAAGGCTTCTAACTGTAATAACTATTTTCCCCTTTATATAAATTAGTGTCTTTGGAGAGATACATTGAGATTATGCAGACATCCCTTATTGGATCATGTTCTATACTAATTTTAGTAATTATTGATCTCACCTGCACTTGTTATTGCTGTGAAACTACTTAATACTGATTTTCTATTTTTGTCATACCTTCTATATTCATAAATTAAAACTATACAAGGAACTACAGGGTTTTTTTAGGAATATGTCTGCTTTTTCTCTTAATTTCATATGTCATGCTTAGCTATTTTATTTCTATCAGATGACTAGGAAATATTATAGCATATATACAACCATCAATAATACTTTACATTCTGTGTGATAGAATCCAATACGGAATCATGCCTGGCAGCCATGGTGGGGGAGGGGAAAGCCAACTGTATTATGACTAGGGGCTGATAAAATCACAGAGCTGTATTAGATGATATTATGTGACCATTCAGAGTCAGAAGCAAAGACAACCAGAAAAAGAAAGAAGGCTATCCACAACTGGTCAAGACCAACCGAGAGGATTACTAACTATCCATTGCTCACTATAATGTCATCTCCATAATAGTGACAGTCAGTATTGCACATTGCCCTCATACATGAAACACCATGATGTATACCAAAATCCAAATAATTTTAGATATGGAAGTGCCTAATTCTGGGGACATCTAGTCTTAAAATCCCTACACATTGTACAAACAGTTCTAGACTTCTTTAGGTTTTATTTTAGAAGTGTTGTAAAACAGTCTAAGAAACCAGCCTTTCCACATTCCTCCTTCCCTCTTGAGCATGCTCTATTTTTCTCTATGGTTTTTGCATTCATTAAAATCTCTCTTTGTGTTTCTGTCTCTTTGTGTCTCTCCCTCTCTTCCCTCTTTGTCCTATTGCTTATATGTTCTTATCCCTGTTTTTTGTTTATAATGAAAACAGAAAAGAAGAGCCTGATGGGCAGTTTATGGTCAAAGCAATTAAAAATGACCATTTCCATTCATTTCCTTGTTGAGAACCCAGAAATATCCTTGGTCCTATCCCACATAGACAGAAGCCTTAGGATTTTCTTGTTATTTTATAGAGCTACCTTGAAGTCAGTAATCAGGCTGTGACCAAACTCTCAATGTACAAATGAGAGCAGCAAAAAGAAAACAAACAAACAAACAAGACAAAAACAAAAACAAAACAAACAGAAACAAACCGTTTTGCAGCTTGGGACCTTGTTCGGTTTTGATTGTGCATACCAAGTTATCATTTTGTAGCAATGACCTTTGCAGTCTAGATTCTTTGTCTACCTAAACTATGCACACATAACTTCTACCCAAGCACCATACCTAGAAACCTCAGTATCTTCTGGACCTGAAATGTCCTAGAATTATATATTCAAGCCCTATCTCCAATAGTATTTTTGTTTCTCAACCCCTAACAATAATAATTTTTACACATGTGTTCCCAATGTATTCAGGTTCAGAGACTAAAAGGGCTAATCTTTCCTCAACTTGCTTTCAGTACATGCAATAAAAGGTATATAGTGTCCTTCAAATGAACTTAAAAGGAGAAAATACTCTACTTACCACCATATATCTCTTCAAAATTAGGTGTATATAATTAAACTCAGATGCCTTATGGTAAAGGACATGACATGCACAATGTAAAATGATTACATGATTTATTTTATCACTCAAAATAGAAGGCCACTGTCATTTAATAATCAAACTGCCCTTTCTCTTGAATCTCGTCAAAGAAGGCTCCAAACAAGAAGTAGACCCTCTGATTAGCATTGCTTATTTGTTCACTACCAACTGTGTCAGTATCTCCCTCTCTAATCTGTGATTTCATTTCCCTCCAAATACATTATTTTTTAATACTTTTGCAAATTTGTTTCTTTTAAAGTTCATTATAATTTATTCAGATTACATCCTGAATACTATCCCCTCACTTATGTATTCCAATCCCCACCTTCCCTCCCTCTTCTGCTCTATTCCCCTCCTCTAGACCTCTGACAGAAGGAGATCTCCTCCCCATCCTATGACAACACCTATTAGGTCTCATGTAGATAGCCTGCTTCTCCGCCCTCTGTGTGCCCACTGGGCCTCCACACCAAGGAGAAGTGATCAAATTGGGGGCATTGAAGCTCATGTCAGAGACAGGTCCCATTCTCCCCAGAACCATGGAAAATGAGTTGTCTATTGGCTAGATCTGAACAGGGGCCCTAGGTTTACTTCATGCATTGTCCTTGGACAGTTTATTACTCAGGCCTCCTGGATCCAGATCTACTGGCCTTGATGGTCTCCTTGTGGGGCTCCTCAACCCTCTGCATCTTTCCATCCCCACATTCTTCCATACCACTCTCATGGCTCCATCCCTTGTCCAACAGAAAGTCCCAGCTTCTGTCCAGATCCCCAGCTGGGTGGAGTCTCCAGCTTTTTAGAAATATTTTACATAATCTCATCCAGTACTTATAAAAGTATTCATCACCTCCATGAATAACTTTCCAATTGCATCTCTGCCATTTGCATTGGGTGCTGTGTACTCAGTGGCTATTTTAAATTTATCTCCTCTGATTTACACTGAATTTACACTCAGATCGTCCTGCAATAATGTAGCTCAAATTTTTTGGATCTCTCATTGCCCTTCAAGGCCTTATAATCAGCTAGAGTAGACACTCTAAATGCATCTATGCCCCAGTTTCAACTTATTTCCTTAATGACTGGTGGACTTCAACTATTAGGGTGGCGATGTTACACTGTTAACAACCTTGGAGGTTGTTAAGGATGAGTCTTTCCTTCACTGTTGGCTTTGGATTCTACCTCACTTTTTCTCTGGAAAACTAGATAGTAAAACATCATAACATGACCTCCTTAAAATATAAAATAATATACAAAAAGTGAAGATACTAGGGCATTATTAAGGACCAATTATCTTTTTATATTTGTTTTGTTTAATCAGAAGATAGAACATGACATTAGGTGGGTGAGAAGTGGGAGAGGATCTTGGAGGTATTGGGATAGGAGAAAGAATGTGATCAAAATATATTGCTTGGAATGCTCAGAAATAAGTAAAAATAGTAGTTTTAAAATAAATGGTAAATATAAATTTATTTGACTATATATGGCATTTTATGTTTAGAAATAAAATTTTGAATTTATTTCCTTGAGTTCTGTGAGAAATAATACAGAAATTTTAATGAGAATTACATTGTTTTTTTAACCAGTTTTTTTTAAAAATTTCTTTATTGAAAACAAATGTTTCTTTTCATTCAATATGCCCTGATTATGGCTTCTGTCCCCCAACTCCACTTAGATCCTCCCCACTTCCTCTCCTTCTAGAATCCTCACAATTTATGACACTCTCATTAGAAAATAAGCAGCCATTTACATAATAATTATAAATTAAAATAAAAACAAACAAACCCAAATAGAAAACAAACAGAAAAAGAGCCAAGGAAAAAACGCAAGAAATACATATACAGAGACTTTCACTTTCACACAAATAGAAATGCCATAAAAGGACAAATCTAGATAACATAATATAGACACAAGGGATCTGTAAGAAAAAAAATGTTGAGACAGAGACTCCAGAGTGGAATTTGTTTAGTGTTGCCCATTTACTGCTAGGCACAGAGCCCACCCTTAAAAAAGGTTTGTGTACTCAGTGAGACTTCTTTGAAGAAAACTAGCCTTTTATTAATAAACAGTTGCCAATTAGATATAGATACTGTATTATTCCAGGGAAAGATTCCTATTCCTGGTTGAAAGAATGAAATCTGAGTTCCTGCTCTGGCCCTGGATGGTGACATGTCAGCCTGTTGCTCCTAATATTAAGTTTTTACCTATTATTGTCATGTTTTCTTAAAAGTTAAAGGAGCTTGACTAGTCATTAACCCGTACAAAAGAATGCTACAGGAATTTTGATTCATCTGAATTCAAACTAAAGGGGAGGGAGAATCCATTATCTTCCTAATGAGTAAGGTACTTACATGACCCCAAGTTGCTCCCCAAGAAGCATTACAAAGTCTGTATTCTAACTTTAAAAATGTAACTTTTCTTTTTTCTGTCTTTCCGTCCTTCTTTATTACGTCAGCCCAAATACTGAGCATGCTTCTCTGACACTCTGGACTTTCTGAAGCTCCTCACTACAGCCATTATCTCTACACAGCGGCTTTTCAGCCTTCATTTTTGAGCATGCCACATATCTTGGACCCTAACTCAAATGGCATGACTATCTATCTGATGTTTATCCAACTCTCTTATTCTGGTAGCTGCAAGATTTACAGCTTGTCTGTCTGATTATTTTCTTTTCAACCCCCAATAAAATTGTCTTTGAGCATCCGTCTGAGTCCATCTTTAAATTAGTTTATTATGGAAAGTAAAGGCAAAGAAGAAACCCTTTGCTATACCTTTTTTAACAAGAGAGTCTGGAAAATAAACATACATAAAATTTCTATTTCTCTGGCCCTGGAATCACTTGCCTTAATTAATTTCTTATAGATGAGACAATAATACTTGACAAAAGTAATTAAAGAGCTGCAGGATATTCATATTCATTTTGATGGTATAGTTCATCATCACTGGGAAGTTGTATCATCCAGAGTGGCTCTATCTGAGGTAGAAAGAATATAGGATGGATGGTCACTTGTGTACACAGTCATCAAGAAGAGAGAGCTGAAGAGTGTTCAGGGAACTTCCTTCTTTTCCCTTGTAACCCAGTATAGAATCTCTGCCCTTCAGTCACTGATATCTACATTCAAACTGTTTCTCCCTGACGGGAAACATCTCTGAATATTCCCTCATTCATAAGGCCACCATAGATACACTTTCTATTTGATGGTTACAGTCAGAAAAGTTGACTGAAGATTAACAATCCTTGCCTCCTCCCACTGGTAATATTCATAATATTCCTAATATTGTTTTTTTTTATTCGTAAGATTGCATTCTCAAGCAGGTACTGGAGTTTGAAACTTAGAATTTAAAAATTTGAAAAAATTAATTAACATTTTTAATACTGTGTTTTATATTAAATAAAAAGGCCAATATTGTACTGTAAAAGATGTTTGTTGACTATCATTATTATACAGATTCAGGCATCTTTTAAAAGACTGTGGATTCAAAATATGTTTTGCTCTTTTCCCAATATCATTCCCCAACTAACAAAAGAAAATTATACCACATATATGCACTTCAAATGGCTTCACACTGTGATTCTTCTAAAATTATATTGGCCAGAATTAACAATGTAGTTTTGAAAATTGTTAGTTGATAATAGAGTTATAAAACAGATTGAATTAAAGCAATGTTATAATGAGAGGCTGACAAGTGGGGCAAAAGAGAAAAGAAAGAGGCAGAGGAAAGGAAGGAGAATTTAAAGAAGTAGGAAAAGGAAGAAGGGAAAGAGGAGAAAGAGAGGGAGAAGAATAATAAAACACACAAAAGAAGGATGAAGCAATAGTAATACATACAGACTTGAAGTTCTCTATATAGAGTTTCTTTGGATAGAACATCAAGTCTTCCCTTACCAGGAAAGTGGGACAGATGAGAGGACATCCTATTGGGACTCTAGATGAGAGAAGCATGGGAGACTGGGGAAATAGAAAGATCCAGAGGGTCCTAGAAACTTACAAGAAGAACATTATGATGGGTGGATCTGGGCCCAGGGGTCCTGCTCAAACTATGGAACTAGCCAAGGACAATACATGCAATAAACTTCAAACCCCTACCTAGATCTAGCCAATGGACGGGACATCTCGACAGATGAGTGGAGACTGGGGTCTGACTTTCACGCGAACTTTGGTACCCCATATTTGACCACGTACCCTGGATGGGGAGGCCTGGTGGCACTCAGAGAAAGGATAGCACATTACCAAGAAGAGACTGGATATCCAATGAGCATAGACAGGGGGAGGAGGTCCCTCTCAGTCACAGTCGTAGAGGAGGGGACTAAGGGGAAAATGGCAGGGAGGGAGGAATGGGAGTATAAGAGGGATGAGATAACAATTGAGATGTAATATGAATAAATTAATAAAATATATTTTAAAAAAGGACATCAAGGCTGTTTGTGTATGGTGTTGCAATATATATATTTAGAGGTAGTACTTAAGGAAGAACTTATCTTAGAATATTTGAAATTTAAAGAGATAATATGCTAAATTCCAGATATAATCATTTAAAAAGCAGGCAAACAGCATCCATCATTATGAAAAGTGGTATTTCCTTATTTTAATGTTAATATGACATTATGATAAAAGCTAAAAAAGACAGAAAGGAGTTATTAATAGGATTCATCAGATAAATTCTTAAACAACATTAGGTAAGATCTATATAAAATAAATTAAGCATGTCTTCTATCAAATATTAAGCATAGTAAATGTTAAAATGTAATGTAATGAGAGAAATAACAACACACACTTTTCAATTACATGGTAAAATGTACATTGAAAAAGTAACATGAGTAATATTTTAATAGTTTAGTATTCTTAAACAGTATCTTCACAGTCTTCTTTAGAAGTAGTTGATCTGGGTAGGGGTTTAAGGTTTACCGCCTGTATTGTCCTTGGCTGGTGCCTTAGTTTGAGCGGGACCCCTGGGCCCAAATCTGCCTATCATAATGTTCTACTTGTAGGCTTCTAGGACCCTCTGGATCCTTCTACTTTGCCATTCTCCCATGATTCTCTCATCTAGAGTCCCACTAGAATGTCCTTCCCTCTGTCTCAGTTTCCTGGTAAGTGAAGGCTTTCGTGGGACATGCCCCTTGGGCTAATATGCAGATATAAGTGAGTATATACCATTTGAGTCTTTCTGCTTCTGGGTTAACTCACTCATTATAATCATTTCTAGCTCAATCCATTTATCCACAAATTTCGGGAATTCCTTGTTTTTAATAGCTGAATAGTATTCCATAGTGTATATATACCACAGTTTCTTTATCCATTCTTCTACTGATGGACACTTAGGCTGTTTCCATGTTCTGGCTATTATGAATAAGGCTGCTATGAACATGGTTGAGCAAATTTTCTTGTTGTGTGCTGGAAACCTTAAACCCCTACCCAGATCTAGACAATGGACAGAACACTCTCCACAGTAGAGAGGAGAGTGGGATATTACTTTCTCACATACTCTGGTGCCTCACCTTTGACCATGTCCCCTGGAGGGGGAGACCTGGTGGCACTCAGAGGAAGGACAGCAGGTTACCAAGAAGAGACTTGATACCCTATGAACATATACATGGGGAGGTAATCCCCCTCAGGAACAGTCATAGGGGAGGGGAATAAGGGGAAAATGGGAGGGAGGGAAGAATGGGAGGATACAAGGGATGGGATAACCATTGAGATGTAACAAGAATAAATTAATAAAGTAAATAAATAAATAAATAAATAATGACTTAAAAATAAATAAAAGTCACAGAAAGGTGAAGAAAAAAAGAGGAGTAGTTGAACATAATAATTGAAAGAAATTTTTAATAATATCCACTTCAATAAAGGAATTACATGTCATTCTTGTGGCAGAATACTTTGCCTCTCTGTAATCATAATTTGGCTGCATGTATTTTGAGTTAACTGGGTCCAACTCCAATCTGAAATACACAAGGCATAATTTATAAGCAGTGTGTCTTTCTACATGGTGCAGTAGAAATTAGACTGTTCTGCTCTTCTCTACCCAGGACACAAATCTGTCCTTCATCCAGTTGTCTACAGTGTACAGGCTATTTGCCCAGTAATCACTTAGTAGTCATCCCAGTGATAAATCAACTCTATGAAAATCACATTACTTCATTTCGAGTACTCCTTATTTTATTTAATTTGTGTTCCAAATAACAAGTAATGAGATGCAGGCAATTTTACATTATATTTTCACCAGTGCTTTGTTTTGTTAAAAATTATACAAATTAAACTTCATCATAAATGTACTTTTATTTAAAAAACGAAATGCTACACATGGAAGATTTTGGATTTTCTGTGAATCCAGACACTCACAATGGTCTTAAAACATATCCCTTGTGGGAAATAAAGTGTGTTTTAGTTCCAGACTACCAATAACAAAAGATATCGTACAGCTTATCTTTCATTACAATGTTTACACATCTCACATTAAGTATTAGGCTAACTGTGAATACAGAATGCATCATATTATATCTAAGCTGAGGTCAGAAACGTCTTCGATTCATCCATTTCTGGCCAGGAAAACCTGAGGTGAACCCCTGGGCTTTATGGAAACCCTTCTGGGATCACCATGACTGTAACATTTCCTGGTACTAGATGGAGAACGTAACATAGGAATGAAACAATGGAGAGACGGACATCAATTTCTTCTCCAGCCTCTGTTAGATTTCAACTGCATGTCAAGTCATATTTGTGCACGTAAAAATCTTTTGTTTACATAAAGCAAGATGTAAAAATAATAACCATTTAAGCCAATAGCTTCTGTGAAGACATTTTATCCCTCAAAATTCTTTCTTCGTTATATTTGATAAAATTAAAGATTTTCACTTACTTTAAAACTTTTGGTGTCTTATTGCTTATGCTTTTGACAAAGTCTCACTAGGCATATATTTTCCAAATTACCTATGGCAACACATAAATCCTTACTTGACTTTAGAAATTTGGTTTAGTTGTTCTGTTCACTGATGTCAAATATAGGGAAGTATTTCTGTCACCTAGTATTCAATAATTTGAAATTTCTTGAGTGAATATTTGAATATGGTGAGAAGGGTAAAGACAGAAATACAGAAGAATAAAAGAACTCTAATAGATAAACTGAATTATAAAAATGCCCCTGAGGAGTATATGGAAAAGATATCCACATAGTAATTGGAATTACATGGGACCACTTATTATACACACACATACTCTTACATATAACTTAATCAATCTGAATAATATTATGTCTATGTATATTTTTAGGACTTATAAGATGGTATTGGATAATGAATTGGTATGCTCTACACTCTTGAAGACTACTTCTCCCACTCTCAGCACTCATTTGCTGCTTATAAATGTTTTTTGTTGGTTAAAGGAAGACCCACTTTTATTATTTATTTTTTTATTATTAAATAAATTATTCAGAATATACCCTGATTGTTATCCCTTCACTTGTACCTCCCTCTTCCCCTCTTCTTAATTCTTTCAACCTATTTCTCATTATGAAGTGGAAGTCCTGAATTTGTTCATAGGGTGTCCTTAACTTATTATTTTCTGAGGACTATCCAGATGTTTTTCTTATTTAATTTTCATTTTAAAGGGCTGTAATTCTTCATGATCAACAGTGCAAAGTGCCTCACATTTTTATTCTTTATATTTATCACATAATTTCCAAAATAATTATAATTATTAAAAGAAAAGTTTGTTAAAAGGAATGCCAAACATGTATTTTTAATTTTCTAGTATAAGATCTCAAACTTCATTCTCCATGTACTACTTTTTAAACTGGTTTTTATTTGTGTGTTTTTGTTTTGGTTTGGTTTTTCAAGACAGAGTTTCTCTGCATTGTCCTGGCTGTCCTGGCTGTGCTAGGATTAAGGCATGTGCCACCATGCCTTGCTAACACTAGGGTGTTATTGTTTGTTTGTTTGTTTTGTTTTGTTTTTGTTTCTTTTTTGTGCTTCATTTTGAATTATACTCTTTACCCCTCAAAGTATTTTTCCAGACACATTCCAGTTTCTAAAGGAATTCCCCATCTTTGATGGCTGCATTGTGACCCTGTGGGTAATGTTGACTGATCACTCATTGTATTGCTGGGTACTTAAGTGTATTTGGTCTAAATGTTTCTCCAGTAAGCCAATTTTTTTTAAAACTAAGACTTCTAATACTCATCTTCATTTAAATCAATTCCGCAGTTAAACAAAAATTTCCTATTTCTCATTTATATTCATGTATTTGATAAAGGGTCTAAGATGAAAAAATCTGATTAAGTGATATATAGACCCTACTTGTCTGAATAAAAAGATTTATCATAAAACTATTCACCGTAAAGATTAAAGAGTTGTAAATACCTTAACTATAAAATAGAAATTATTAAATTCACATTTTTTACTCTACTCATTTTATTATACTATAACAGCAGTAAACTTACCTAGGAAAGCTTTATATACATATATTGCATATATGTATATGTTGTAAAACACCATATACTAGAAATAAATAAAAAACATGAGGTACTATCAAAATCTGGACAATTTTATCACATATTTTTCTATGTTAAATTTTGAATAAATTTAGGTGATTTGAATGTTGAATTTTTTCCTCCATAACGTAATTTTTCCTCTTATATAGAAAACAGATTTTTTCACTTAATATACCTGATTATGCATTCTCTTCCTTCTACTAAGCCAAGTCCCTCATCTCCTTGCCTCCTTTCAAGACACACTCCCTTTAGGTGTAAGTGTGGATGATTTTATGTCAACTTGAAGTAGGCTTAAGTTATCTGAGAAGAGAAAAATTCAATTAAGAAAATGCTTGCATAAAATGAAAGGCCTTTTTTTTATTTAGTGACATTTCAGAGAAGGCCCAGCCCATTTTGGGTGGGTCTATTTCTGGCCTGGTGATCCTGGGCTCTGTAAGAATACAATTGAGCTATCCATACACAGCAAGGCCTCCATGGCTCAGCATCAGCTTCTGCCTCTAGGTTCCTGCCCTGTGTGAATTCCTCTCCTAAATTCCCTGATGATGAACAGTGATGGGGGCAAGTATAAACTGAAATAAACACTTTCTTCCCCAAGTTTCTTCTGGACATGATGTTTCACCACAGCATTGATTACCCTAAATATGACAGACTATGCTTCTAACCCAAAATTTAAATCTAACCATAAGACCAAGTCCAACCCTAATCTAGGGTCCAAACCTTAGTCTGCAATGACAATGAAGAGTCTCCAAAGCCTAGAAGGTAAAGTCTCTCTTCATGATTGTGTGCCATTTTGATAATCTACTGCACCCTCAACCACATTAGAGAACAATTATTACTGCTCTGGGAGCACAGGAAAATCAAGGCCAGCCTCCTTATTATAGAATCAGCAGGTTAGGCTTCATTTCTCTTGTTACTTTAATCCACCTTGCTAACCAACACAATTTCAAGTTAAATAGATGATCAATTACATATATATCTGGATAGCAATTATTTTGTCTGCCACATAGTACATTAGTCAAAATTGTATTTTAAAACTATCTTACATAATCTCTATCCCATAAGAAATATTTTAACAATATTTTAATTAAAATTGGAATAAGTAATTTTATAGTTGTCTATATACCTTCCCCATGTTTCTTATTGTGTTCTGAGAATCTTTTTTCATAGTCATTAAACCTGCTAGCATTTTAGTGTCATATCTGTTGCTATAATAAAGTATCCTGACAAAAGTTGTAGTGGTAACTTTGGATTCTTTTATAAAATACGGCAATATTATAAGAATATGTTTTCATTTTAATTTCAGCTGACTCTGATTTGCCTTGTGCTCTAGCAGGAGGATGGTTTTGCCAACTAGAGATCGTTTATGTGATTGTGTGACACTTGGAATATTGAGGACTCCTTAGAGGGTATATAAATACTAGAGTCCTGAGAGCTTGGGTGCATTATTGGTTAATTGCTGGTTGCTACTGGTCGTGGATTGTTAAGTAGTAATGTGCAACAACAACAACAACAACAAAACAACAACAAGAAAAACCTAAATATTTTGCAGGTTAAAATCAAACTGGAAGCAGTCTAATGATAATGTTCCCCCTTTCTGATCTCTGACTTTATCTGTTGATATCTTTCCTTTGTTCTCTATTTTTTCTTCCTTATCTAGTTTTAGGGGATTAAAAGGGTTGAAGAAAAGGTGTGGAAAAGGCTGGGAGAAACAAGAACCCTGGAAAGCCAAAAAGTGGCTTTCAATTCTAGGGGTAATTGTTTTAGTAATTTTTTTATCCATATTCTTTCATATTTAAATACTCAGATCCCAGTTGCTGACACTCTTTGGGATGGCTTCCTGAAGGAAAGACCTCACTGGATTTGGGCTTTGAGATTCAAAGTTTCATGCCACTTTCCAGATTACAGTCTCTGCTTCCTGTGATGTGAACCTTTATCTTCCTGTTACTGGCAGTATGCCTAACATTTGCACCATCCTGGACTCTTAGTGCTTTGGAACCATGAAGCAAATAAAATTTTTGTTTGAGTTACTGTGGGCTTTGAACTTTTTCAAACCTGCTTTATTTGGGTTTCTTTACTGCTTATCCCTGCCAACTCACATACCCTAGATAGGAGAGAAAAGAGGTCAATAGAAACAGGAGAAGTAGACCTTTTTAGACTCAGTCCCTTGGAGTGATTCCATTGTTTAGTTGGCAGGTCTCCAATAGAACAATTAAACAGCAAACCAGCAATTTAGAAAAGGTGACTGCAACCACAGCTGTTAGAACCTAGAACAGCAGCTGGAACCTAGAACCTTGGAGCATTCACTGGAGCAGTTCTCTCTCATAGAATCCTAAAGTGGAATGTTGAACAGCCAAGACCAAAAATCCTCGCCCTCGCCCCTTGTTTGGTCATATGTATAAATATAAATATAAATATAAATATAAATATAAATATAAATATAAATATATATATTTGAACTTTTATCTTCCTGTCCTTGGCAGCATGCCTAACATTTGCACCATCCTGGAACCACGAAGCAAATAAATTACACACACACACACACACACACACACACACACACACACACACACACACACATATATATATATATATATATATATATATATATATATATATCTCCTCACAGAGTTCGTATTAGCATGTTAGCAAAGACCTTGCTCTCCCTGGCAAGAGATACTTCTTGCAGTGGACAAACATTACTTGTTCTCTCACAAGTCTGTTTTCAGTGGGAAAATAGCACACACCCTCGTACAAGTCTGTTTCACATCCCACATGTGGGATCAAAACAAAAACATGTTTACGTCCACTACAAGTTACCTTGGCTATGGCACTTTATCACAATGGAAAAGTAACTAATACACCAGGTTAACATTTACATCAAGGGAAAAACAAAGAAAGAGTTTAAAACATCTGGGTCTGCTCAAACTATTGCACTAACCAAGGACAATACAAGTAGGAAACATTGAAAACCTACTCTGATCTAGCCAATGGACAGGACATTCTCCACAGTTATGTGGAGAGTGGGGACTGACTCTGCCATGAACTCTGGTTCCCCATATTGACCACCTCCCCTTGGTGGGGTTGTCTGATGGCTCTCAAAGAAAGAATAAGCAGGATACCAAGATGAGACTTGATAGCCTGTGACCATATAAGGGGGAGGAGGTCGCACACACTCATAGACCTAGGGGAGGGGAATACAAGTAGGAAATAGGAAGAGCAGAGCAGGATGATACAAGTGATGGGATAACTATTGAGCAATAATGTGAATTAATTAATTAATTAAAAAGTTATTTTAAATACTATCCAGACACTTCCACAGTCAAGAACAGAAAGCAAGGTGATGAATTCATCTGTACATGCCTGTGACCTCAAGTCATAGACTTCTATAGTTCAGTGCCTAATTATAGATGGTGCAGTGCAAATTCAGTGTGGGATCCCACCTCAAATAATCCATTCAAGAAAATGTCCCTAATAGGCATCCTCAGAGGTCAATCTAATCTAACCAACTCATCATTAAGCCTCTTGCCTTGTGATTCTAGATTGTGTTGATATTTTAAACTTACCATCACTACTAGCTATGGCATAGCTTGTTAAAATAATACATAAGTGTAATATTGACATATTTTGTATTAAAGTACAGTCAAAGTAGAATTTAACTTATACAATTTGACTTATGAACCTTATGTTCAACGTATTTGCTAATATTTTGCATAAGTATTTACATTTTATGAATTTCACTCCAGATACTTTGTAAATAGTAATAGAATCAAGCAAAGTTGTTACAATTATGCCAATAAAAAAAAGGTGAGTATGGATACACATTTAAATTAAGTTAGAACTCAGAGCTGTGTGCTGCTTAGTTACTACCCAATTTTATTCTCTGCACATATTTTCCAAAGTCAGCAATCAATTTTTTTTTCAAAATAATGACACATCTAACAGAAGACAAAATCAAACTATGGCCATGTTCCAGGCATCTTATTTCCTGCTCCTATGTGCTGTACTAAAATATATTCACAGCCATGGCAAACTAATGGCAGTAAATCTGCTTATTCAGAAAGAAAATAATGGATGCCTTGTAAACAGAAACACTTATGGGAAAGTGTTTTGTGAATACAATTTTAGTTTTGATCTTCAAGGTGAAATATTAATGGAAATGCTTTTCTGATAATGTTGCTCATTGAAAAAGTAATTAGAATAAAACTCTATTGCACCGTGAAGTGTTTAAACTCATTTGAGGGTCACATTAGTGATATCTGAGTTCCCAATGTGCTAATTTGATACTTCTATTTATAGAGGAGAGATTATTAAAGGCAAGTTGTTCTTTTGATTGTGATATGTATATATTCATATCAAAATGTCCATCTTATTATTTATGTCTGAGAATATGTTCCACAAATAACCTGTCATTGCAATATTTTCACAAGAATATATACATTAATTTCTAAGGCATTTGTTAAGTAATTAACAAAATAACTATCAAGAAAATCTCTAAATGTAAGGAGTAATTGTCTTACTCTCTATGGTAGCTTTCTTTAAATTCACACTACAGTAAGAAACTGACTTAGAGTGAGATGAGCCGGGCATGGTGGTGCATACCTTTAATCCCAGCACTCTGGAGGCAGAGGCAGGCAGATTGCTTTGAGTTCAAGGCCAGCCTGGTCTACAAAGTGAGTCCAGGACAGCCAAGGCTACACAGAGAAACCTTGTCTCAAAAAAAAAAAAACAAAAACAAAAAATATGATATAAATATATAGTCACATGTGCAAGTAGATACATGTGTTAAAATATTGATCCTGTGCCAGTGGTTCTTGTCCATTATATTGAAAATTAAATAAATATATAGCTTGTGTTTATATGAAATATCAATTCAACTTAACTAGTATTCTTCTATAATAAAATACAGCAAAAGAAGCTGTAAGATTAAAAATAAAGATGTATATCATTGTCATAGCATTCCACGAACATGTACTCTTCAGTAAACCGGGTATTATTTCTTATCACTCTTCACTCCATCACTGATTTGTTATTCTAGAGGAAATATCTGCAGAGGTAACCTGAATTTTGTATTAAGGTAAAGAAGCAGTCCATTGAAATTTGAAAAATCATCCTAATCACATACAAAATACCAACTAGAAAACAAGGACGCTATTTGTTCATAGAGATTATTAAAATAAATAGAAGTAACATTGATGCATTAAACTTTTGGGAACACCATAAATTGTATGCATGAAGTATGTCGAGCAAGTCTTAGGTTTACCATTTTCAAAAGGAGAGAATGTTACCTGAGGTAGTCCTCTCAGTTTGATTATTCAAAGAAGACATAGTATAACAATTACAGAGAAAGAATGAGGGATAACCTGATCATTTGTTGTAAGCAACTTGGATAAAAGAGGAAAAGTTTATTGGAGACAGGATTTTCACAGAGAATTATTTTTTGAAGTAAATCTCTCTAAGTATCGTTTCTTCCATATTTCTGCTGCAGCAAGCCATCTCTCATGTTATGATGTACTTATTTATATTCTATGAATACAGGTGAAAAGAACCACCATCCCAATGGCAAAAATAAAATAAAATAAAATAAAATAAAATAAAATAAACACAGTAAAATATGCAAACCCAGTACATGTTTTGCAGTGAAAAAAAATGTACAGGGCTGTTGACACACATTCTGTCTCTCTAGTTTTGAGCAGGTTAGGTCTACCAAAAAATGTGGGGAAAGATTTCATGCTTGTATTCACATTTAATAGACTTCACTGTAAATTAAAGTGCTTACTAAAAAAAGGCCCCCACAATTCATATTCTTTGTGACATTACGAAAAAGGTAAAGTAGTGAGGAAAACTAACGTTTAAAAAATATCAAAAAATACCATTAATGGTGACAGTGATGGATTACATAATTTTAAAATGCTTTTGAAGTGAAATAACTAGCAATGTATTAGATCAACTACTAATTATAGTAAATGAAAATAGATAAATAGAAATAAAAACATTTATTTCATTATTAATATGTAAAAATTTCATGGATCCCTTGACATATTCCATAACATAGAGTCTAAATCTGAAGAACTAGCATGTATAGACAACCAATTAAATATCTTTTAGTTGTTGGGTTAGTTTTTATGATAAGGTCCCCCTAAGCTACAGATTGTCTATATATCCTTGATCATTCTTGTTCAGGGAATCTCAGTGCTGAGGATTCTGACATGACACACTTGAATCAGTACTTATACATACCTACTTCAAACATAAGAAACAATTTACCATTTTAAAAACAAATATATTTCCCTATTTCTAGTATAGTCCTGATTTCTGCTTCCGCTTCTTCTTCTTCTTCTTCTTCTTCTTCTTCTTCTTCTTCTTCTTCTTCTTCTTCTTCTTCTTCTTCTTCTTCTTCTTCTTTTCCTTCTTCTCCTTCTTCTTCTCTTTTTCCTTCTTCTCCTTCTCCTTCTCCTTCTCCTTCTTCTTCTTCTTCTTCTTCCTCTTCTTCTTCTTCTTCTTCTTCTTCTTCTTCTTCTTCTTCTTCTTCTTCTTCTATTTAATTATTTAATCACTTTACAACATGATAGCAGATGCCTTCCTTCTCTCTTCTTAGTCACACCGTCATGTCTCCTTCCCCCCATTCCCCCTCCCCTTCTCCTCAGAGAAAGGTACCAACCAACCCTGGCACAGCAGGATTAAAGGCTTCTTCTCTCACAGATGCCACACAAGGCAACCTAGCTACAGAACAGAATCCAAATGCACCCCCTCCAATTTTTAGGGAACTCACTTGAAGACCAAGCTTCACATTTGCTACACATATGAACGGCATCTAGATCCAGCCCATGGATGTTCTTTGCTTGGTAGTTCAATGTCTGTGAGCCACAATGTGCCTAGATTAGCTTCCTCTGTAGGTCTTCTCTTAGTGTTCTTGACTTCTCAGGCTCTCTCTATCCTTCTTCCTATTATTTTGCAAGACTCCCTGAGTTCCTCCTATAGATTGGCTATGGGTCTCTTCATATGTTTCCATCAGCTGCTTGATGGAGCCTCTCAGAAGACAGTTATGCTAGGATCCTGTCTGCAAGTATAGTAGTGTATCATTAATAGCGTAAGCCATTGTCTCTCTCCCATGGGCTGGGTCTAAATTTGAGCCAGTTATTGATAGGTCATGGACTGCTCCATCTTTATCCATACAATTCTTGTAGACAGAACAGATTTGGGGTAGAAAACTTGTTGGTGGGTTGGTGTCCCCCTAACTTTACTGGAAATCTTGCCTAGCTACAAGGGATGGCCACTTCAGGCTCCATGTCCATCACTGCTAGGAGTCTCAGCTAAGGTCACCCACAGAGAATACTAGAAGCCTATCACCTTCCCAGAGATGGCCCCCAATGATTTACATTCCCTCTTCCTGCGACTCTGCTCCCACTACACCTAACGCCCCCCTTGTTGTTTTCCTCCCTGCCCCATCTCTAACTAAGTTCTGTCCCTCCATCTACTTCAGATATCTATTTTATTTCCCCTTCTGAGTAAGGTTCAAGAATTATCCCTTGGGTCTTCTCTGTTACTTACCTTCTTTGGGTATGTAGATTGTAGCATGATTGTCATGTACATTATGTCTACGCACTTGTAATTGAGTCCGGACAATGTGTGTTTTTCTGGGTCTGGGTTACCACACTCAGAATGATATTTCCTAGTTCCACCCATTTTTGTGAAAATGTTATGATGTCCTGTTTTTAATAGCTGAGTAGTATTCCACTATGTAGATGTACAACATTCTCTTTATCCATTTTTCGGTTGAGAGTCATCTCTGTTGTTTCCAGTTTCTGGCTATTAAAATAAAGTTGCTATGACCAGAGTTGAACAAGTGTCCTTGGAGTATGTTGGAGCGTCTATATTCCCAAGAGTGGTACAGTTGGATCTTGAGGTAGAACTATTCCCCTATTCCCTATTTTATGAAACACAGCAAGACTGATTTTCAGAACAGTTGTACAATTTTGCACTCCCACCAGCATATATCCCACCAGCATGCATATATATATATATATATAATGATAGCTGGGAAAATGCTAACACTCTTTTTATTCCATCATAATTTCCCTTTCTACTTTAAAAATCTTATGGACAAGAATAAGAAAAAGGTTATGAAGGGCTTTAAGAATTCTAAACCATGCTAGTAAATACAAGGGATAACCTATCATTTGTTCCCAAATAAAACAGATTATCCCTCTCTGAGCCTTTACTGTTTACCTGCAGATCTTCAAAATTTGGTGTTTAAACTGTTCTTTGATCAAAGACCCTTTGGATATTGGGTCAAGCTCACAGCATCAAGCCAAAATTACCGCCTATTAAGGGAGCACTAAGTCCAGGTGGTTTTGATATAATTGGGAGTATCTTAACAAACTGACTACTGTGGTTTCTAGGCTTTGTAGTTGAGAGCTAAGAAACGTTAAATGAAAACAAATTATACAACGTGTTCATTTCTAGATAATGCCCTAAATATACATGGTTGTATATATGCATTACAACATGAGAAATTCTCACTATCTATAATTAAAATGGCAGAATAAAAAAATTAAAATTTAAGCACTTAATGAAAAAATACTATCTTCATGCAATGTACTGCTGTTTGAGTATCTATAGAACCATCAGTATTCCAAGGGCATTGTCTGCCTGTAAATTTGCTTCAGTGTTTCTTTGGAATTCATAATTGAACTTTATTGAAAAATTTTCATTGTATTCCCTAGAATATTTATACATTCAAGTATGGTTATGTGCTATTTGGCATAACATCAATAATAATTTGATATAAATTAATAAATATGAAAAATGAAAAGTTATATCATTCATCGTTCACAGGAAATAAAGAACTATAATTTCTATTGTATTTGTTGAGAAAAAGCTAATTATTAGTTCATGACGCCCTGTTAGGAATACTATCAAAATTATTGTATTTTCCAGAATGTGTATTATCTCTAGTGCTGTTCAATACAAACTCTGTTAAATTTGGCCATGTATGGCGTAATGATACAAATTAGGACAGCTGTTTACATGTCTATATCTTAAATGCATTTATATCATCTTATCAAAAATGGATTTGATCAAGCCAGTATTAGTGAAACAATTTGTAATTCCTTTCAAAATAGTGACAAAATACTAACATTTGGCTAATTAATATGTCCTTCAAATCAAATAATCACAACTTGTCACTGTCTATTGTAGCAAGCAAGAATTTAGCAGGAATTTGAAGTCCAGTTGGATTTTCTATTTCCATATCTCATTTTGTTCATTGGATGTTTAGACTTGTTACTTCACACTTGCTTCTTTCTGAGTCTTGGCCACCAACACAACCTATCCCTTCCCTACATCCTCACCAGTCTTTGAACTTTTGCTTGTGTGTGAATGTCCCTCTCATAGAAGAGGAATTAAATCTAGGAAAAAATAATCCTATAAAAGAAGCATAAGACAAATACATGATTTTACCATTGCAAAGATAGATATCCATGTGGAAATGTTACTATGCTGTAAAACATAAGCCTGAGCTTCAAAACCTAATTGACTGAGTCCTCGGCTTGAGCCAGCACATGGGGTTTGTCCTTAAAAATAATCCCTTTGACAAACCTTTAACAATTCTAAAATTTCAGTAATCTTCTTTATTTTTGCCCCCAAATAAATTCATGTGCAGAGTTAATTGAGAACTCATTTATATTGGTGCCTCCGATTGACATGGGATATGAACGGTTATGATCTTCTGTGTAGTCCAAGCCTCATGATTCTTCCACTCCCACTATAGTTCAAAGAGTCAGCAGCTGTTTGTTTCAACCTCTTGCTGTGTTCTGTTGTGTGAACAATCAGGCATGCTTCTTTGGCAGGGCCTATGTGCCAGTTGGACTCTATACTTGGATAGCTCTCTGGCCTTCCACAGAACTCTCTCTCTCTCTCTCTCTCTCTCTCTCTCTCTCTCTCTCTCTCTCTTTCTCTCAATTTACCTGGTAGTTGCCTTATGAGATTGTCACCTGCTTAGTAATTTTGAACCCATATTACCAGCAGTATGGGGCAGGACAGTTGACTGGTATTTGGTTTTTTCCATACAATTCATAGTGCTTAGTGTTTATCAGTTAATCACAGTGAAGTCACTGACAAATCTTACTGTACTATATAAACATAGGTGAACTTCAGAATGATCATGCTAGATATATTTAATAAAATGTTCTTATTGCAAACATTTACTACATCAATATTATTAATAGACTAGGAATTATTAAAATTAATCTTTACATCATCATAGGAATAACATTAGCAAACAGACAATATAAAACTATGTTTATGAATACAGAAAACAGAGATTTGATTCACTTAAGTGATGTATATAAATATTTTATGAACTAAATAAACCTAATTTTTTATTCGGTATTTTGCATTCTGAAATACGCATTTATTCCTTGAACTATATTTACTACTGGAGATCATAACCTGCTCCTAAAGTACTTTAATGAAAATATAACTGAAAATAGCATGTGAATTTCTTATTTAACTACCATCATATATCACCAGAAAATAGATATCAAGCTATATAAGAAACAAAATATATCATAAAATAGAATATTTAATGAAACATTACTTTCATTTAGCTTTTTTTCTGTCTATCTCTTTTCTCCTAAAACTCAGATGCTTGTGTTTCCTACTAATTTATCTCCTATTTGCTTTATTTTAAGGTAGAGTCTTACAGAGCATAGACTGGCTTTGTTCCTGCTATGTATTCTTAGATAACTTCGAACTCCTCATCTCTCTAACTATATCTGCAAAGCATTGAGATTACAGGCATACACTTCACAGTGTAGCACTAATATCTCATTTCTTTTCATGGAAAATTCTGATTTTAAATTTTCTTCCAGCACAAAATATGTTAAAAGTATAGACATCGTTAAATTAACTATTTTTGCTTCTTATCATTTTACTTTCAGACAAAATAATTACAAATTCACATGAAATTTTATATGTATTTCTAGCTTATATAACATTTGAATTGGGCACTCTTGTTAAACTTTCTAGAGGGTGCAGTATTTATGTGGTATCTGTTTCACTATTTACCTTGACATCATTGCATGTCTTGAAGCCGTAACTGATTGGTATGAGGTTATGGTGTAATTTTATACATTTGAACAGAGCACATTTCCATCTATATATAAACTGAATTAAGGTACTTATTACAGTTCTCAATGCATCTGCCCATTGTGACAGTCACTTATGACAGCTCTACAATTCATAGAAAGACTTTGAATGTTACAACTTTGTGGATAAAAAAATAATTGGATTGAAACTCTACACAGTGAATTTTATTTGAAAAACATGACAAATTCACTTCTACCTTACGCTTCCTGTACACTAGCTGTAGAATATAAACTGAAGATGGAACATTAACTTTGGCACAGTGATTTCAGAAGAAATATAAATTGTTCAAATTATTTTAGAATTCATTTTTACTAAAGAAATGATGAAACATTATAGAAAGCAGGCAAAAAGTCACTTTTTGAAAAAAAAAGTTTGTGTACTTCCTTTTAAAAGTTCCTTGCCCAAACAAACAAACCAACAAACAGAAACCCATAAAAATTAAATAAAAATATCAATGTATGTTAATTCTTTAATCATCTGCCACATTTTGTGAAAGGAACAATTCATTTAAGAAGTTAAGATGATAACTTGACAAATACTTATTAAAAACCTTTTTCTTGTCACCAATAAACTACAATATAACCTTGTAATAGTCCTATTGGCAATTACCTATACAACATATTTTTTAATATCCATGAAAAAGCAAATATGAGACAACTGCCCTACTAATATTAAATATCACATATTATAGAATAAGTAAATGGCTTATATTACCCAATTTTTCTCTTCACCCTGTACTATTTTGAGGTCCAGGTGATATATTTCATATAGTTTTTATACATTTGTTTCCCTAAGATCATATAAATAAAATTGTATTGGCTCAAAAGTGATGTTGAAATAGTCTGTGTATTTGACTCAGTAGGATAATCATACGCACAGAGGTAAGATTTTTGATGTCCCTTACTCCAGTGACTTCCTTAAGGTTATTATACAATGCCTTTAAATAAAAAAATAGTGTGTGTGTGCACTCAAGTAGGTGTGCAAACAAACATGTATATATAATGTTTTTATGCCCTGAACCGCTTCTCATCTTCTGTTACTCCATGATTGAAATAATGTAGTAGTTAAATTTAAATAATACTAAGCATTGTCTCTATAGAATAAAAGATACATCTCTCCAGCTTATTTTTCTATTTTTTCATGTGGTCAATTAATACTCATTTTTAAAATACATCTTTTCATAAACATCCAAAACTTGTATAGAGTGCTTGTATAGAATTGATAAGCACTCATTTTTTACTGGTACAGTCCAAAAAATGTTAGTAATACCAAGGACTCTGCAAAGGAGAAGGAAATATTCTGCCTATTCTGACAAATGTTCCCACACGGCACTCATTTCCTGTGAGTGCTCCCGCCTGTGTGAGCACCAGTCACCTGAATACCCCCATTACAGAACCCTCACAGCTCAGCCCATCTGTTATTCATTAGAGCCCACAAAGCAATCATCTCAACATGCCACACAATGGCCACCTCTTTGTCATCTGTGTGGGAAACTGGAGTTCCTAGAGAGACTGATGGAAAGAGAACCCGCTAACCGCTTATTTTCTTTCCCTTGTTTCTTTGATTAGTCTTACCAAAATAAAATTGATGGAAAATGCCTTTGTACTTCTCAAAATGGTCAGAAATTAGGCCAATGTTTTCTTTATGTCACCAACTCAAGTTCAGTTAATGCTAATGTTTAAGTTTGATCTAAGTACTCTGACATTAAGATATGCAGAAATGGTTTGTTTTTATAACAGTATCTTTAATAAATATTTATTTATGACCTGCATTGTGTCATAATTTTAAGATACATTTTATCGATAAGAAACTGGACAGTAAGGTAAAAGACAGACAAACATGCAACTCTTATCTTTGAAATGGGCCAATGGACACAGCATTTACCCACTTGAGGAAACAGTTTTTTTGGGAAGAGACACAAAGAAAACCTATTTATATCTGAGGTTTAGTTTGAAATGGAAGCACTTTACATATACGTACTTTAAATAAATAATGAGTCTTATTTTAATCACGATTCACTGATACAACTTATTTGAATTACTAATATTTCCTGAATCTTTTCTATACTCCAGCAGCCAATTGCCACACTTTTAAACTCTTTACATGTTTTCCAAAATCTTATAAGATTTTATATGAATATTTAAATGTAAAATGATATAGTGCAAGATGTGTGTGCATGATCTCAATATTTTAGATGGAATAGTTGAGATGTAAGTTATGTCAATTATTAAAATCTGAGTAGCCTATGAACGTTGGAGGGGAATTTGAGTTTAGAAGGTCCAGCTATAAATGCCATAGTCTCACCTAAACTGACACCTACATTGTTTTTATGCAAATGTATTGAATAGGGAATGTTAATCATCCCAGTTTGAATTTTCCTGAAATAAAGTATCTGCTTTGTAGCAGCTCTCCCCTCTCCGGATACTGACAAGCATCATACTGAGCCATTGTCTGTGAATCATGAACTAGCCAACCCGCCTAAGCCTTGACTTCTCTTCTGGGAAATGAATTTACATGAAAGAGGTACCCAAAATCTGTTTTCTATCCCCTTCTCCACCTCCATCCAGGAAATAAGAGAGCCTGCAATTTCTTGTTATTAACACTCTTTCCTTTTCCTCAACAGATGGCAGAGCAGGCTCCCTCATCTGCCTCTGATTCTCTTCAGAAGTTTCAGCATGTTGGCTTGACCCAGTTACCTGCCCTTGCCGGAGAGAAGCCTTCCTATATCTGGGCTACGTGGACTGCAGGTACATCTGTTTTCTGCATTGAGTCTGAAGAAGAACATTTCCTATTGTCCTAATGAAGTACAGGAGGGTTCATCTCAATGGTGCTGCTTTATTTAATATCCAGAACTACTTATTTAGGTAAAAAAAAAAATGATCAGCACACACACATCACACATATTCTTAGCCAAAATATCATATGGGAGTACCTACTCTTGATTTTCTTGGCATCTTAATTACTCCTGAAATGTCATCAGCCTAGTACCAAACATGTGTCTTTATCTCAGAATTCCTATATTCAAAGCTCCCTCAAGAACAGGGAGGTAGTACAGATGTGGCTTGAGAGACTGAGGTCAGTTGTTAGGCAAGGAGGGCTCCCCTTTCTGAGGACAGAAGGAGGGAGGGAGAGGGGAAAATGGAGGGAGAGGTGATCAGGAGCAGATGGGGGGGGGATACAATTGGGATGTTAAGAATTTAGACTGCAGAACAAGCAGACAACTTATATTGCTACTCCCACCATATGGGAATAGCTCTGAGAATAGCTCAGACATGAATGTCTAGGCAGAGTCAGTGCTTCTTGTTGGATACAGAACCCCTATGAATCATTATTCAATGCCATTCTTCATATGAAATGGATGAAGATTTACAGATGTCCTTTTCTGCTCATACAAAGAGCAGAAACCCAGCCTTAATTATTCTGTGCATCATGCACACCTTATATAATTTTAACTTTAAGACTTTATAATGCTTGTAAGAAATTTTATACTTTCAGAACAAAAGAACTGGACACTGACATTAGATCAGACATGACAGGACTCATTCTTCTCAGCATGCTGAACACTAACCTCCTGCATCCTTCGTATTCCAGCACCAAGTTCTTCAGTTGCTGTTCCTCACCAGAACAAGACACTTCCCAGCACACCCTCGAAGAAAGCTTCCAATTCCAATTGGTCCAGCACTTCCGACTGTCCTACACAGGACTCTAATTAAGCTTGGAATTTTTCAACATTTAGAAATTGGACCATAAATGATATTCCTAGCCTGTTTAACCATTTTCTCAATTTTATTTGGTCCCATATAAAGGTATTATTTGTCCCAAATCAGCCAGAAGACCGTAAGAGAATGAAAGCCCATGTCCTTTAAGGGGGTGAGGTAGGTGTTTTGTCGCTTTCTTGGGCTATAGAGGGTTATTATCAATGGGGTTTGGTTACAAATTATTATTGGTCTTACTTGGAGAGAAAAAGTTAGACTCAGAGATGTTCCTCTTCTCCTCTAGTTTACAATCTTAGGTTTGGAGATAGTGGTTGAAAAGAAAGAAGGGGCCTGAGTAGAATTCCATAGTGTAAATGTAACACAATTTCTATATCCGTTCTTGGCCTGAAGGACATTTAGGTTGAGAAGGGTTAAACTTGATTATCTGAGTATGGCAGGAGTGCATGTCAGTAGCTTTCCAAATGAGAAAATAATTTAGACAGTTTGATATATATATATATATATATATATATATATATATATATATATATATATATGTATCAAAAATAAAGAAAAAAGAATGGATAAACAACGCTGAGCAGGAAGAAGTAAGTGAATATGAAGTAAGTGGATGTGATAAGAACGGCTGTTTGAAATTCCTGCTTTGGGTCTCAAGTCTCGACCTTATGAGCATATACAGGGGGAAGAAATCCCCCTCAGGAACAGTCATAGGGGAGGGGAGTAAGGGGAAAATGGGAGGGAGGGAAGAATGGGAGGATACAAGGGATGGGATAACCATTGAGATGTAACAAGAATAAATTAATCAAAAATTTAAAAAAAAAGAAATTCCTGCTTTGGATTCTCCATAGTTGTGGCTTATTACCTGGAATCATAACATGAACTCCTTTTCCCAGTACATTACCTTTGTCATGCTGTTTTACAGCAACAGAAATAAAACTAGGACATAAATTTGTGCGTGAAGTGGGGATTCTGCTTTGATAAACAGGACTGTGTAGCCTTTATGCTTTTGACTTTCTGTGCGGAAAATTTGGAACACTGAAGTAGAAAAGCCATTGAATACCACGGACAGGGATTAAATATCCATTTCCCCCCCACAACTATAAAATTATTTTTGTTGCTACTTCATTAATATAATTTTTTTACTGTTAAGAAACATAATGTAAATATTTTTGGAGAAAGAGATTTGCTAAAAGGTTTGCAATACAGAGGTTGAGAACCACTGGTACAGAATCTGTGTATGTGGATCTAAGTTATTTAGTGCATTTTCTTCACTTTATTTCTGGAGGAATTAGTGACTCCACCACCAGATCATCATTACATTTATCTAGTTGTCTAGTATTGTGTCTACACTTCAATGCCATTTTAATTCATATTCCAATATTTTAAACCAAGCTGCTCAAGCCAGTAAGGAGGCTCAGTATGTTCAGACACTTACTGCCAAGCTGATGACCTGAGTAAAGTCTCTGGGACCCAAGAACTGGAGGAAAGGAACTGAATATGCAAGATTGTACCCTGACCCCTACAAGTGTGCATGTATGAAATACACATAAAGGGGGGCCAAGTCCCCCTCAGTCACAGTCATAGGGGAGGGGAGTAATGGGAAAATGGGAGGGATGGAGGGAGGAATGGGAGGATACAAGGGATGGGGTAACCATTGAGATGTAATAGGAATAAATTAATAAAATTAAATTTAAAAATTAAAAAAAAATACACACACAATTATATTAAATTAAAATGAAATGGAATGAGAAAAATACATGTGTTTCAAGCTGAAAGGTTTATGCAGAAAAGATATTTTGATTAATTAATAACTCTTAGATTGACTTTCATATTATTTTTTAAATAAATTCAGTGCTTGAGTAAAACCAAAATATGGTATGATAGTTTTTAAAATTAATTTGTGTGTGTGTGTGTGTGTGTGTGTGTGTGTGTGTGTGTGTGTGTGTGTGTGTGTGTTTTGTGGAGCGTAGAAGTCAGAGGTCAAATTTCAGGAGTTGATTCTCTCCTATTTTGAGAGTACTAGTTATCTACCTCAGGTCCTTGCCCTTCATGTCAATGAACTGTACCAACTGAGAGACCTGGCCAGTTTTTAATAAACAATACACCTTAAAATTTATTTAGCTCCTAAACCAACTACAGAACCTAAAGTAGCCTTTAAAGTAAGCATTTGTTGCCCCCACCTAGAAATATCAAAATTAGATATTTCCGTATTCACATGAAAGGCTAAGAGGAGCCAAGAAAGACTTTTGAGAACACTGAGAATCCTGCCACATAGGAACTGGATTATATAGAGGAGCTCCTGTTCAGCTTATGTGTTGAGATTCAACTATCCTTGAATAGCAAATGGATTTACCTTGAACTTTTAAACATCTAACATGGACTAATGCTTCATATAATCAACAAATACTAGTAGAAGAACAAAATGATGCTCACTTTCTTTCTGTTAAGCTCCAAACTACTTAACACACACACACACACACACACACACACACACACACACACACACACACACACATATGCATATACATTTCAGCTAGATACTGCTCTTGTACTTGTAGCTAAGTATATCTGTACCTGTTGGACTATAAATTCATCTGAAATGTAATATATCTATAGAGAAAATCCATTTAAAGGAATATATGAATAAATGTAAATAAGGAATTTTTCATTATTAAAATGAAACTTCCTTGGAAAGAGCCTCACATAATTGTAAAAAAGAGAGAGAGATTTACTGGAATTGATCTCAGAATGTCTGGTTAGAGTGCTGTAATTATCAAATTCAAATACTTACATGTATTGGCAATCCTTACTGTTAATACTGTCGTGTTTTGTATTTAATGTAGTCAGAGAGCCTGTTAATCCATCAATGAAGCACTTACAGGGTGTGACGTGATAGTACATTATTCTTCTCTTCATCTTTTTATTTCTCCAAGACAAATTATCTTCCGTTAAGGTTTTGAGTGCATTATAGAGGTTTTAAATGTTGCTATTGGATCAAAATAAATAAATAAATTAAAAAGAAAAAGCACAGGAACAACATGGATCTTACGGTGACATCTAGTTTCTTTGTTCTTGGAACAAAATTCTCATATAAATGGTAATTTTGGTTTATATAACCAAATACTTAGATCATACAAATCAATTTGCTGTTGCTATTGTTTCGTTGAATTTAAGGAAGAAGCTACATTGACATGCTTCATTATTATTTGGAAGTTTCAAAATAAGAAGACCATTAAGTTATCAGTGGCCTTATATTTTTCTTATATTTTATCACAAATATTGAAATCAGAAAATTTAGTTAGACAATTGACATATTCCTGAAATAGACTGAGTATAAATTTACTGAAGCTTAGTATTTATGCCACTTAGGTTGCCAATCCTCATCCAAAGGCCTTCATCATGAAGGACATCCTTCATCATGAAGGACAGTAACAACGATCACATGGTACACTGCTGTTTTAAAATATGCATATGTAAAACATCAGTCAGTTTTCCCTGTGTGTGTGTGTGTGTGTGTGTGTGTGTGTGTGTGTGTATGTGTATGTGTGTGTGTGTGTGTGTATGTATGTTTTTGGTTTGTGGGCTTTGGAGAAATTTTTAGGATTTGTCAAAAGAAAGTTTGGGATACCATCTGATTTTCTACCTCTTTCATAGTTAATTACTTGAGTATCTACTTGACACCCAGAATTTATGGAACAATTTGTTTTTTAATTATATAACTCATGAGACAGTACTCATTAGTATATAAAACAATATAATTACTTTTTCATAAGGTGTTGAGAAGAGAGCACAATGTATGATGATCCTCGTACCCGTTGTGTTGGTTTTTTACTAAAAAATATTTTTTATTATTTTTTTTCAGATGTATATGTCTGGTGCCTTAGTTTGAGCGGGACCCCTGGGCCCAAATCTGCCTATCATAATTTTCTACCTGTAGGTTTCTAGGACCCTCTGGATCCTTCTACTTTGCCATTCTCCCATGATTCTCTCATCTAGAGTCCCAATAGAATGTCCTCCCCTCTGTCTCAGTTTCCCGGTAGGTGAAGGCTTTTGTGGGACATGCTCCTTGGGCTAATATGCAGATATAAGTGAGTATATACCATTTGAGTCTTTCTGCTTCTGGGTTAACTCACTCATTATGATCATTTCTAGCTCAATCCATTTATCCACAAATTTCAGGAATTCCTTGTTTTTAATAGCTAAGTAGTATTCCATAGTGTATATGTACCACAGTTTCTTTATCCATTCTTCTACTGATGGACACAGATGTATATGTCTGTGTACATTTATGCAACATGTGTTCTGGAGCCCACTGAAATCAGAAAGGAACATGGGCTCCCATGGAGCTGGAGTTACAGCGTGTTGGAAGCCACTGTACAGGGAAAAGAACTCAATTCGTCTAGAAGAAGCATTCTTAACTATTGAGCCGTCTTTTCATTCCCTTTCTATTTTAAATGATAATTTTTTAATTTTACAAAGTAATGTGTTTCCAATAAAAAGTGTCATGTTTTTCAATGACAATATCATGCATTCATACACTACAACATATCTTCCTTTTAAGCATCTGTGCTGCGAGAATTCATCATTTAGATATGCAACTGCATGATAACGAAATAATTAGACAAGCCTTTGATATATATTTGGTATAAAAAGAATCACAGTTCTTAATGGAAATTTTGATATATTTTTATTTAACAGAATTTTTATGTCAGACTTTATTGTGTTTTTAGTGACTCAAAAAGGTTTACGTGCATAATTACTGTTTTTATTTCTAAATTTGGGTTTCAGATTTTAAATGACCTCCCAAATTTCATAGTATCTAGGTGACACAAACATATTTGTATACTTCAACCACTTTTGCTAAGTTGTCAAAAAAAAAAAAAAAAAACCAGGCAGGAGAAGTAATCTGAGAAGTAAGATCTGAATGTGACCAAGAGAAAGGGTCTCCTGGGCAGAGCACATTGGTGACTGCTGCTTAGAAATAAAAAATAGTCTTGCAACTTTGCTCCAGGCTCAAAGTGATAGCTGCTTTCTACTCTTATTTAATCAGGGTGACTTTTCATCTTTGATTGATAACTTTCCTCTAAATTTAATTGTTTAAGAACTATTCAGTTCAATCATTTAAGTGTGATTTCTGTGTCCTCACTGAAATCAATCACAGACAGAAGAGCAATTTCGTGATCTGTTGTGTGATAACACTTTTCCTGGGGAGACATGGCACACATGCATTGACTCACCTATGATATGGAGCTCACAACAAACCAAAGTACTGATACCTTCAAAGTCCAATTTTGTGAACCAAGAAGTTTTCTTGAGGTTACTTAAAGGAATGTGGATCAGAGGTGACTTACAGGAGCAAAATGACTCACGGACAGTTGTATCACCAAAGGCCACCCTTGCATGAGTGGCTTCTCACAAAAGCTGGAACATGTTGTGGAGCCTGTGGGCAGCTCACCAGGTTTGAAGGTACACTTTAAGAAGCCTACATCAATCTAAACCTCTTTTAGACATCTTGGCTCCTTTCTGCTTCTTTGAGGTATTAGGTCTTTTCTGAATCTCTTTTGAAGCTTGTTTTGTCTGAAAGTGACTTAGCAATATCTTCTAATTATATGTTCTTAGGAAGAGCAGTAGCTACTGAATCTGGCCTCTTCAATGACTTCCTGAAGCTATTCTAGTTGCTTACCTCCTGGATTAAGGAGTTTCCTCCAGGATAGACTGATACTTAGTAGGCTCTGAAATTGAAACAGTGTTGTGTTACTCCAGAGCTGTTCTCCGAATAGTAGACAGGAAAAGTAGAGATATGACATTTCACCTTCAATCCATCTTTAATTCACAGGTGCTTGTCTTCTCTGTCCTTTGATGAATTTATCACTGGTGTCTCTGAGAATGCTTCCATCTTATAATCATTTTCACTGATTTGCAACATGTGGCTGAAATCTCGTTTTTATTTCTCCTCTGTGAACACCGAACTCTGGTGACAAGAGTGTCATTTTCAACTTTTTTGTATGAAGAAATAAAAATACTTCTCTAAGTATAAATAAAAAAGGTGTTAAACTCAGTTCTGAGTAACTTTACCCTCCCCTGAAACAGCAGCTTTGAGTTCTTACCAGTGGTTACAGTATCATGAAAGGCTTCTTTTCTATCCATTTAAAACAACACTTATTCTTTATCTAGCAGGCATACTTTTGTGTCTTTGCTCATAACTCAAAGGAGGTAAATTTCTGCTTTGGAACACCGTAGTAAAATTGTGCACACTAAACCTTCTATGACACTAGTGATTTTTATGTCACCATTATCTTTATAGCGTGGCCTTTGAAAAGACTGATAACTCAAGTGTCTTGGTCCTCTTGCCAGAACATATGCTTAAAGAATGATGATGTGTTTTAAGATTAAAATAAATCCATTTTACAATTTATATTTTATGACATGAACTGTATGTACAAATTTTAAATCTATATTAATTCAGAGAGAGAGAGAGAGAGAGAGAGACAGAGACAGAGACAGAGACAGAGACAGAGACAGAGAGAGGGTCCCTCTTCAAAATTGACAAACACCACACAGCCAATACTATAGACTAGGAGTAGGAGAGCATATTTTTGGCACATAAAAGGTCATTTGTCATCCTCTGCATCAAAATATATATTGACAAAGTAGCCAGTCAATCTAATTCAATGTATATTTGGATATACAGTAAGTATATTTAGTTACCTGCTATGAGTGAGTACAGCAAGAAGCTGGGGTGTGACTAGGTCCAAGTCAATAATATCTTAAATGCACATAAATGACTGGCCTAGACTTCACTAGATAGTAGAAGAAAGGAGAAGGTGTGCAAATTTATTTGGTTCTGCTCAAATATCCACATCATGGCTGGGTCTTGGGAATTACAGGTGGAATTTTATCTGTTGTAATGAGTCAGACTACCTACCTTTTTCCTGCATTTGAAAGAGATGACAGCATCTACAACATATTATCATCATTCTCTTTTCCTTTTAGAATGAGTAATGTCACTTAGGTGTAAGTGCAGCTATATGACCTCAGAAGCTGCGGCAGTTTAATTTTTACTGTTCTTGCTACCTGTTTAGACTTATTGAATGCAGGAAATATGGAAACAAGGGAAGTTTCCAAAGACCGAAAAGAGGACAGTTATGTACTCTAGATACACAAAATATTAGCAACACAGGGACCTAAGTGATATGCAAAAAAAATGTGGGCTGATTTACAAAACTTCAAAAGTAGTTTAAGTAACCATTTTTCTCCAGGAAAAAATATGATCTCAGAATTGGGACAAAATATATATATTATGCTATTCTGGTTTTTTTTCCTATTGTTGCTGTTACCATTGCTGTCATAAATTTTCTTCTCAACAAGTAGGCTGTGAATTACAGTTAAGAATTGTTTCATATTTACTTTCATGTATATTTTGTAGCTTCAATATTTATTTCAAAGTACAAGTCAACTCAGTTATGCAGAAAATATCATCCATAATTTATAATATCTGTTTTCATAAATATATTATACAATATTACTCCCTGGAATTAAAAAAAATCAAACTCACTCTGATTTTTGTTTCAACACTAGAGTTTCAGTAATCACAGAAACTACTTGTGCTTGCAAAATAATCCTCAACTGTTACTGAAAAGAGCCATATTTATAAAGTATATCGTTAAGCGGAATCTAAGCTTGTGGATACATTTCCTGGACCAGTGTAAGTGTTAACAAGCATATTCATTAATCTGTGACTTGAGAATAAGACATAAAGGAATGATTTTTCAAATATGTGTGTGTTAGGAGGGAGGTGAAAAAAGGGGAAATGAGGGAAAGAGGACGGAAGAGGAGTTGGTAAATAAAGAAGGAGTGAGGAAAGGTGGTGGAAAGAGAATGAGGGAGGAGAAAGGTAAACAGAGTTCTAGAGATCTGTGAGAACTATCACATGACAGTAAATAAAAATTGTTATGACTTTAATTTTAAAAGCTTCTTAATATAATAATATGTTTCCAACAGATAAGTGGGATTTAAGGTGCCATTATCTTCAGTATTTTCATATAGAACTTGAGAATAAATCTCTAATTATTACTCATATACATCATTTCATGATAATGGTGTTGGCTCAGTTTATTAACAATTAAACTTTATTATACAACCCAACTAGCATATACAAGAAGGAAAAAAAGGTTAAAGGGACAGAAGATTAAAACCTCCTGGAATCCGTTCGGCAGGACGGGTCCTTAGGTGTCTCAGTCCCACGAGCTGGTCCGGTCCTCTCCTCTCTCTCCGCGCCTTCTTCTTCTCTCCTTCTACCTCTTGTTTTTCTCTCCCCCACCTTCCCAGTCATATGCAAAGGGCGGTCCCTTCTCCCTTCGAGGGTCAATTAGGAAAACAATAGCCACGGTGGGGTTCCCAGGTAGGCTTCCTGAATTCCAAGCCCAGGAAGGCTCCAAACAGTCTCTCACAAGGTATTCGTGGTGTGCCCCAAGGGTAAAGCCCGCCAAGACTGCTTCCACCTGCGACAAAGCTTAATCTATCCCACATAATGGAGATAATATTATATGTTCATGATGCCTACAATGAATTATACTAAGGATAATTTCATAGACGGTTTTTAAGTATGTTCAAATGTCTATTTTTATTTTAAATACTCAGTGAAAGTATGTTTTCATAATAGACTTATTGTAAGTTTGCAAATATTAAGATACTGTACTTAGAATGAAGGATACAGAATATTCAGAAAAGTCTGAGAAACTACTGGCCAGATTGCTACAGCAATCTGTGACCCAGTACAGACAATGTAGATTGGTTAAGAGACAGATACAATATGCTGTGCTTGATGTCATCTGGCTATACATGACCAATGAGAGCTTAAATTCTGCTATAAGAACAAAAAACAATGTCAGGTAGGCTGGGCAGTATTCTATGGAGAGTTAGACTGCTGTAGAGTTTTGGATTGCAGCTGTATTTTGAAAATGAGATCAGAAACTTTTTGATAATGAATAAGAAGAGGGTATCTTAGAAAATGTACAAACAAATGGTTTTTATTTCTTACTCTTTAGCTATAGTAAATGAAGAATGAAAATGTTTTTAAATAAAAAATATGAATATCAACACCTTATGAGGCAATCATTACAAACGTGCTGCATTTGTAGCATGAAATATCTAACTTTAAATTCAAAACTGGTTGTTTGATTTGCAGGTCTGGAGTTCAGAAAAGAGCCTGGCTGACATCCAGGCAATAGTTACCAATGTGAGTCTGAAAAAGGAGGTGGAAAAAATTTTAAATTGTTTTTATTTCTTCATTTTAACTAATCTTAAATTTGATTTTTATCTACTGATTTATTTTTCAATGTTTTTTCTCATGCACTGATGTGAAATATTCTGTAATGTTTAAAGAGATATGAAAATTATTCAAGATCCTAAAGTATTAGGATCAGTGGTGAAAAAATGCACCTTTTGAAATGTTTTCATGCAAATCTTTCTATATATTTTATTAATTACATGATAATGGCAGATTCTAAATTTCTAGCTTTTCTTGCACCAAATTATGATCTTTAATACTTTAAAGCACTGTACACTATGTGACACTTAGCTTTTTAGTTTATGTCACTCATTTGCCATTTTCCCTCTATGATATGACTTTGCTATGATAATTCTTAATGTTTTAATGATAATTATACATTATAATGACAACATTTATATAAGTTTGGTCAACCTGTTATCTACTTAATAATTTAAAAACCAGTATGAGTATTTGTCTTATAAAGTTGTAATGTGATATTTTATTAAATAAATAACATGTTCGAAATTAAAACAAAGACTCTCTTTTCAGCAAAAATAGCCACCATCGAAGAAGATGAAATGTGTCAATTCACCACAGAAAGAAAACAATGGATTTGTGTAATTGAAATGAGCCACTTGGAAATCATCAAGAAAACTATTGATATTTGTGAGCCCTCTGTATTAAAGGGCATGGTGTATAGGCAAGCTTTAAATTTTATATATCTTGAAAAGTTCTCCGACAACTCCAAAACTTCCTCTCACAAGATATCCATTGCAAGGATAATTCTCCAAACACCAATTTCTAAGCTTAAACTTACCAAACACTCCCATCCCCAGTGAGCAATTTCCACTTTGCAAAATGGAAGAAAATGTCACATTTGACAACTATTCACAGAAGCCGGTTTCACTCAAAGGAGGCTATCTTTGAAAGAAAGTCATATACACGCAGACCTATTGAAGTCTAAAATGAGATTGAAAACAAACCTGCTTGAGCTGCATGAGACCTTTTTCCCCTCGGGTGCTTTTTGCTTTTCTACATCACTGTTGTTCTGGTTTTTGCTCATTGTTATTTCCTTAGTCTGCTACCTACAGGTTTCTAGCACTTTGCTCCTTTCAAAACTCTCTTAGACCACTCTTTAGTCAGTTTATATCTAAGAGACAGGTGGGTTAACATTAGAATTTTATTTTAAATTCTTAGCAATAGCACTATTAGCATTCTTTAATCAACTTGTAAGCCTATTTTGGTGAATATCATTGAATGCGAGACAAATGCATCACGAATTACTTCTAAAAGAAATTTTCCTTCCTTAACCCATGTGAAAGGGTTAAATGTATATGTACCACAGTTTCTTTATCCATTCTTCTACTGAGGGACACTTAGGCTGTTTCCATGTTCTGGCTATTATGAATAAGGCTCAACTATGGTTGAGCAAATTTTCTTGTTGTGTGCTGGAGCATCTTCTGGGTATATTCCAAGGAGTGGAATAGCTGGGTCTTGAGGAAGCCCTATTCCCGGTTTTCTGTGATAGCGCCAGATAGATTTCCAAAGTGGCTGTACTAGTTTGCATTCCCACCAGCAATGAAGGAGTGTTCCTCTCTCTCCACATCCTCGCCAGCATGTGGCGTCACTTGAATTTTGATCTTAGCCATTCTGGTGGACAATGGATTGAGCTAGAAATGATCATAATGAGTGAGTTAAATCAGAAGCAGAAAGACTCAAATAGTATATACCCACTAATATCTGCATACTAGCCCAAGGGGCATGTCCCATGAAAGTCTTCACTTACCAGGAAACTGGTACAGAGGGGAGGACATTCTAATGGGACTCTAGATGAGAGAAGCATGGGAGAATAGCAAAGTAGAAGGATCCAGAGGGTCCTAGAAACCTACAAGTAGAACATTATGATAGGCAGATTTGGGCCCAGGGGTCCCACTCAAACTATGGCACCAGCCATGGACAATACAGGCCATAAACTTCAAATCCCTACCCAGATCTAGCCAGTGGACAGGACATTCTCCACAGTTGAGTAGAGAGAGGGGTATGACTTTCTCACATACTCTGGTGCCTCACCTTTGACCATGTCCCCTGGAGGGGGAGACCTGGTGGCACTCAGAGGAAGGATAGCAGGTTACCAAGAAGAGACTTGATACCTATGAGCATATACAGGGGGAGGAGGTCCCCCTCAGTCACAGTCATAGGGGAGGGGAGTAAGGGGAAAATGGGAGGGAGGGAAGCATTGGAGGATACAAGGGATGGGATAACCATTGAGATTAACAAGAATAAATTAATAAAAAAAGTTAAAAAAAGAAAGGGTTAAATGATTCTTTTAAAGATCAGAAGATCCTAGTGGAAATAATGCAGCAGCATACTTAGTTAATATGAAAATGTCTAGTTGAAAATAGTAACCAGCAGGTCTTGGATGGGATGAGATTTGTGATCTGGTCTTGTCTAGTGTGCAGGAGACCAACTTAAGTGCGTATTATAACTGCAATCAAAGAGCTAATGTAAATGCAAGTAAAACTGAAATTCAAAACTCATGCACTTAAACATCTAATTTGTTTAAATAGATGTATATTATCCAGTAAGTTTTATTTGTGAGAAAAAATAGCCATATTAAGTAGTATTTATATACACTGAGTTTTTTATATTTTAAAAATTATAAATAAGGTTAAAATAAAAATATTTAAGGATGTAGTTTGTCATAAAAATTATTTCAATCAGAAAGCTTGAATTGAACTATTCTAAATTTCTGAAAATAATGAAAGATCAAAATTAAATCAATCCCCTCAGACTGATATTTTTTAAGTTAAATGACACTTTATTTTATTAATGTATGCTCATTTTAACAACATACTTTTATAGATGATCAAACTTTCAATCTTTCTGAAATTAGATTTAATAGCTGTCTAAACAACAGATGAACATGCTCATAAGAATGGAAGGACTCAGATGGTTCAGGAACCCCACAATGAAACCCTCAAGGCTGGCAGATCTGAACCCAGGGGTACTTGCACAAACTGTTGCACCAACCAAGGACAATTCATGTAGTAAACTTACATGCTTGTTCAGTCTTGCCAATGGACAGCTTATTCTTTATGGTTATAAGGAGAGTGGGACAGGACATGAACTCTGGTGCCCCCTATTTGATCACTTCTCCTCAGTGGGGAGGCCCAGTGGGCACACAGAGGAAGGGGAAGCAAGCTATCTGGATGTGACCTGATAGGCTCTGCTCATATGGTGGGAGAGGAAGACCCCTTTTGTAAGAAGTCTAGGGGAGGGGCTATAGGGTCAAAGAACGAGGGAGGGTGGTAATGGGAAGATAAAATCAAGAGCATATCAATCAGGATGTAATATGAATAAATTATAATAAATTAGAATTGTACAAAAGAATGAGGATAAGCAGGCAAAAAACAATGTACTTCCTTGTCCTTTCATCTGGCCTGCCACCAGAAGGTGTAGCCTAGCTTTATAGAGTGCCTTCTTGATTCCAATAATCTGATTAAGAAAATCCCCTATAGGAGTGTTGAACAGTTTGGGTTTTAGTTGATTACAAACTTAGTAAAGTTAACAGCCAAGGTTATCCATCACGGTAAATAAATATAGTTTCTAACAACAATTTTGAGAGAAATGTTGGTAAAGATATTAGAAGGTAAAAGTATAATTGGCTAATATTCCCTTTATGCTCTAATCTATAATTTTGTTATATTACTGCATAACATAAAACTTATTAGAGTTCATGATAATAATCTCTTAGATACAGTTTAGATTGAGCAGTACTTGTTTTTATATAACTGTGTGAAAATTGAAGCAAAAAGTTTATGTAGTTTACACCAAATGTTTTTGGTCAGAATAAATCACTAAAGTCTTAAGTGTGCATTACCATCTCTGGTATAGAGTTACTCTTGATGAAATCTAACACACCCCAAATCACAAACATTTTCAGGTAAAGGGTCTTTATTATTAACAAAACGATTAAGATCCCACATGAGAAGCAGTTAAGTAAATCACTGTCAAAATACTTTGGCGGTGTTTGACATTAGTTATTGGAGAAATTTTCATAAACTGTAGAATTTCCCCTATGTCCTTTTACAACCTGTACTTGAGTATTTTCTAAAATCAAAAATTAGTATCTTGAAAGTTGGCAAAGGAGTTGAAATGAATAAGAAATAAAATCACTATAGTTACAGAAAATCACAGAACAAGAAAGGCTAATTCTGTCATTGAGGCTGCCATGAGAAAGCAGGCACTTTGGCAAAGACATGGAAGTGGAAGGAATTAAGGTTGAAACAACTGATACAGGTATTAAATAATTCTGTTGGTAGCAGAGCAATAAGGATAACCTGGATATGCTCAGTGACACAGAAGGCTGTAGTCTGAGTATATCTGGGAAAACTGTTTAGCAGCGTCTTTGTCTCTCACCCCACAAATTTTAAATTGGCCAAATACAGTGGAATATTCTATGATTCTGAAGACTGTAGAGAAAAATCTGATCTTGCAATGTAGATTCATTAATGTTAAGAACACCATCCTTCTTGTAGAGATCTACTTTGAGGAATGCTGAGAGAAATTTACTGGCATTTGTATGAAAGACCTTACACAAGTTGTCTTTTTAAGGAAGTATTTCCAAAAGATCTTCTGCTCCTTGTGCCTGTTCTTTGTTTCTGCTGACTCATCATACTTTTAAGAATATAGTAGTCATACACAGGGAGGTAAACTCACCTAATTATTCAAGTAGTTGCTTCGAGAAACACACTCCAAGCTGAACGAGACAAAGGATATGATAAAGTTCAACCAGTATATCGAATTTTTTTTAGTTTGTTCTGATTATCATTAAGGATTTTAAGATGCTATTATCTACCTTAAGAAACTGGAAAGAGGATCTAGTAAAACACCTCAGCTTGTAAGACCCCACATGAAGCTCATCAACAATTATCATTCTTCTAAGGGTTCTAATTTACTTTTCTGTCTACTGATGTCTCTGTGTAGCATGTGGCACACAAAACATTATATACGTGCACACACATAAAAATAACAGACCGCTAGATATAGATAGATGATAAATAGATGTATCTATGATAAATGATCATAGATGGATGATAAATAGATAGAATGATAGATGATTGATAAACAGATTATAGACAAATGATGTATAGATAGATATAGATGATACATATGTGTATAAAGATTGATAGATGATAGAAAGACAAATGACAGACAGAGAGATAGATGATAGATAGATAAATAGATATGTGGAAAAGATGATATATGATAATAGATAGGTCAATAGGTAGATATAGATGATAGATAATAGAGAAGATAGGTGCTGCATAGATACAGATGATAGATAGACAATAGGTTTAAAAATAGATAATAGAAAGATGATAAAATTAGAAACATGACAGATGATGATGATATATAAATAGAAATAGATGACAGATAGATGGAAAATTGATAGATAAATAGATAGATAGATGATAGATCTTTAAAGAAAATGGAAGGTAAAGATGGTAGGAAGGACTTTAGCTTATGGGCATAACAAGCACCTCTCATCACAGTCAAATCCTATTGAAAAGTTTCATTGTTTTATTTCTAGTTCAATCCATTTGTCCAAAAATTTCTGGAATTCCTTGTTTTTAATTGCTGAGTAGTATTCCATAGTGCAAATGTACCACAGTTTATTTTTTTATTTATTTTTATTTTTTTATTAATTTATTCTTGTTACATTTCAATGGTGTACTGGAGCATCTTCTAGGTATATTCCAATAATTGGAATAGCTGGGTCTTGAGGAAGCCTTATTCCCAGTTATCTGAGATAACACCAGATAGATTTCCAAAGTGATTGTACTAGTTTGCATTCCCACCAGCAATGAAGGAGTGTTCTTCCCTCTCCACATCCTTGCCAGCATGTGATATTGCTTGCGTTTTTTATCTTAGCCATTCTGATGGGTTGAAGATGGAATCTCACAGTTGTTTTCATTTGCATTTCCCTGATGACTAAGGAGGGTGAGTATTTCTTTAAGTGTTTCTGAGCCATTCGATATTCCTCTGTTGAGAATTCTGTTTAGTTCTGTGCCCCATTTCTCAATTGGGTTATTTGGTTTGGTGGTGCTTAATTTCTTGAGTTCTTTATATATTCTGGATATTAGACCTTTGTCAGATGTAGGGTTGGTGAAGGTCTTTTCCCAGTCTGTAGGCTGTCGCTTTGTTCTCTTGACAGTGTCTCCTGCCTTACAGAAGCTTCTCAGCCTCATGAGGTCGCATTTGTTAATTGTTGACCTTAAGGCCTGGGCTGTTGGTGCTCTGTTCGAGAAGTTGTCTCCAGTGCCAATGTGTTCCAGGCTCTTCCCCACTTTTTCTTTTAACAGATTTAGTGTCTCTGGTTTTATGTTGAAGTCTTTAACTCACTTGGACTTGAGTTTTGTGCATTAACCCAGAAGCAGAAAGAGTCAAATGGTATATACACACTTATATCTGGACACTAGCCCAAGGGTCATGTCCAATGAAAGTCTTCACTTACCAGGAAACTAGGACAGAGGGGAGGACATCCTTTGGGACTCTAGATGAGAAAAGCATGGGAGACTGGGGACATAGAAGGATCCAGAGGGTCCTAGAAACCTACAAGAAAAACATTATGATGGGCCGATCTGGGCCCAGGGGTCCTGCTCAAACTTTGGCACCAGCCAAGGACAATATGTGCAGTTAACTTTGAACCCCTACCCATATCTAGCCAATGGACAGGACATTCTCCACAGGTGAGTGGAGAGTGGGTATTGACTTTTACCCAAACTCTGGTGCCCCATATTTGAACATGTTCCCTGGATGGGGAGGCCTGGTTGCACTCAGAGGAAGGATAGCAGGCTTCCAAGAAGAGACTTGATACCCTATGAGCATATACAGGGGGAGGAGGTCCCCCTCAGTCACAGTCATAGGGGAAGGGAGTAAGGGGAAATGGGATGGAGAGTGGAATGTGAGGATAGAAGGGATGGGATAACAATTGAGATGTAACGTCAATAAATTAATAAAATATATTTTTAAAAAGTTCCATTGTTTTACACATTGGTCACCTTTGCTTCGAAAACAGGACTTTCCATGGAAGAATGCATCTTGTGCTGTTTTATTTCCTGTCTTGGTGCTCAGTGTGAGTGGATAAACAATGCAAGCATATGATTATTCCTTATTAAATTCTGTGAAGCTGTGACCCAAGGCCAGGGACATATTTGCATGATGGATTTCTGGAGCCTTGTTGGAAAGACCTGACTGTAAAAGCAATTTTATCCCCTGGATCAACTGTTCTCTAGGAGGCTAAGTGCCTCCTGGGCCTAATGTAGGCCCAGTTCTGGAAGCTTCTAGCATCCACACAATGTAACCTAGGCCCAGAACATTTAGCCTGTGAGAAGTACTGACTAATGAGCTCACTCTTAGTTGTTCTTTCTGAGTTCTGGGCTGGCTGATTCAACTCAGCTGTTCTGGCTCAAACTCTGCTCCCTGCTGACTTATATAAATCTTTCTTTTCTCTTGGCCCAGAATGGCCCTGCTTGTCCTCAAACTAACCTCAACAATCTGCTATAGTTTTCTTGCCTCTTCTCATTTTCTGGCCTTTTGTGTCTTCGCCTGACTTCTTCCTCTGTAACCCATCTCTCTGTTACTGTCCTGGTTAAACAAACAACAAACAACAAACAAACCACAAAACAACCCCCCCAAAAAAAGCCCAAAAACCAAAAACAAACACTGCCCCATTTCTCTGAAAATCTGTCTCTTAAGTAACTTCCCTTTCCACTCTCTTCTCCTGAGAGTTGGACGTACACTATTCTGTCAAATCTTCTCTGATTCATCACCTTTTCTGCCACTCAGTTAGATATCACTTTCAAACATGCATGCTTCTTTCTGTAAACTAGCTTTACTTTTGTTTAGGATTAAAAACATATGTGTCCACGACTGGATCTAAGCTTTTCTTTACCTGATACTCGCTCTATGCAAGGCTGTCCTTGAACTCAGATCTGTTGGCCTCTGTCCTCTGAATTAAAGGCATGCTTGTATTACAGCTGGATCACACAGACCTAGATTATCTTTGGATGTGATCTCTTGCCAGCAGGATCACATAGATCTCTTGCGAGAACAGCCATGTTCTAAATTAACATTCTTATATACTTGATTCCAAGAATGAAAAAACAGAGATGAAAAAGATTCTTATTTTTTTCTCACTACATATATTTTACTTTTAATTAATTAATTAATTTATTCACTTTACATGCCAATTGTTGGCGCCTCCTACCTCTCCTCCTGGTCCTCCCCTCCCTCTGTCTATTTTGTGATCTATCAATACCAATAATTGTGTGATGGGCACAAATACATAAGCACAAGCCTAGAGGTTTAACATACAGGCTAAGGACAGAACTTTATAGAAGAAAGTACAATAATAATAATCACACAATGCAGAACAAATAAGCTCATACTCTGGATAATTGCTTTTTCAGATTTTTCTCTATGCATATGTATTTTCCACATAAAACCAGAGTTATATTATGCCCATCTTTTGATAGAATTGGTTTGCATCAATTAGCAGTATCCTGGGGAAAATACTCTGTAATTGGAAATGTAGTCAGCATAACCAAATCAAAGATGATTTAGTATTCTACTGCAGAAAAGTTAATATTCTTTGAAAGGTATAAAACCTTATGCTTTCAAAGGAATATTTTATGCTCAAGTTATATAACATATTGCCCAAGTATGCTGTACAGCGGTCAGTGAAACTGATTCCTCTTCAGATTAGAGTATCAAAACTGTTTGCTTATCTTGTCTAAGGTTGGTGTTTTATTCACAGTTTCAATCTGGGTGTTTCTATGTGTGTTCTACAGTGCTATCTAACACACCCATTCTGCATTATTTCACACACACACACACAATCCATTTCAGCTACTTGTTAAAATTAAGAATTTCATATGCTATTAGCTTGAATTTCTCTAGTAAAGTTCTAGCCTAATATTGTGTAAATGTCATACAGTTTCATCAACTTATTTCTCTGTGAGTATACACTTTATTCAAGTTAAATAATATTTTCATGCTGCTGTCAGTCTGTATTGAGAATCATATGGATCTCTTACACTCTTACATAGTTGTTGAAGTTATTTTTATAAAACAGTGTTTGCTTCTCTTAGCTTTTTTCTTAACCCTGCTATAACACAAATACTTGCTACTCCTTTATAACAAGGTTTCACAGCACAGTCTGAGCAGTTTAAGTCTGTTCTTAATGCTCTGTGTCCTCCTATCTTATCTTACTCCCGGCAAACACTCCAGCAATACTTACACTTTGTAGCTTTCCTCGACTCCAGCTCCTTCCTTCTGATCTTCCTTGTACCTCTTACCGTGGCTCAGTTCCTAACTCCTCATCCCATGGCTGCTCATTGATTGGCTGTAAGCTCCTTTACGGACATAGCAAGGGAAATTGGGGAGCAGAGTTTACAGAACATTTCTACAGGAAATCAAGAATTTAAACTACATAACCTTATGCCTACACATAGTGATTAAAATTCCCTTTCATACAGTGTCTTCTAGATACCATAGAAAATAAGAATTTTCAGAGATAAAGACCTGAACAAGTTCAAGCAAGTTCAAAGAACTGAGATAGGGAGTTGGACATTAGATCCAACCTAATTAAGAATCTGTATACAACTGACCTCTGCTTGTAAAGGGAAAGTTAATTTTCTCCAATGAAATCTCACTGGGGTACTGTAACCAAACTGTCTAACAGGAGATAAAAAAAAAAAAAAACCAACAAACTTACTGTTATTTTCCCCCACATTCCTTTGGTTTGCACCATTTTGGGTTTGCAGGTTTGTTTTTGAGTTGGGGGTGTTAGAGGTGTGTGTGTGTGTGTGTGTGTGTGTGTGTGTGTGTGTGTGTGTGTGATGTTTATTCTATATATATTTTAAAATAAAATTCAGGGGTTTTAAAGAGAATAAAAAAAGGTGAGGGTGTTGAGTTTGGTGGGTGAGTTTATGCAGAGGATGTGAGAGGAGTTGGGAAAAAATCTTATCAAGACATATTGTATAATTTTTCAATAAAATCATTTGCTCTTCATACAACTTACATTTCTTATAATACTTTTGGATACGTTGAATTTGTAGATTAATTTAGAATTATTTTATTGAGTGTGCAGAAAACTTCTTTGATATTTCAATGAGTGTAAATCTCATTCATATAATGTAAAAATGAACTTTCTTACACTCATATGTATTCTAGAAGCATCAAGCAAAACAAAACAAAAAAATGAAAAAAATAGAACACACAAAAATAAAACATAAGCAGGATGGTAGAGAGGTGGCTGTGCTACTAAGAGTACACATTGCAGAGGACTTGAGTTTGGTTTTCCGCGTCTTTGTGAGACAATACCTAAATGCTTGTAACATCAGGTCCAGGGCAAACCATCTCCTCTAAGGTGTACTAGCAGCTACACACATATGCTAGACAAAAATATACAAATAAATCTTTTAAAAAGAATTCGTAATTGTCTTGAGGTGAATCTTGGAGGATTATGCAATAGAAGAGCTGAGTGGTGATTTTATCAAAACATATTTTATGAAAACACACAGACATGCGCACACATACATATATATATACACATACATATATACATATATTATATACATATATATAGTGAATTCTTCCTCTAGCACATGAAAATAGAATAAATATCACTAGAATTTAGAGTTTCCTTCATATGTTTTATAAATACCACATTGTCTTGACTCTAACGATTTTAGCAAATTTTGTTTGATTGTGCAGCTAATCATTCTAATATTATATCAGGACAATTTGATATATATTTTTAAATTTAAAAAGTCTTACGCTTAATTTATTTTGTTATTTTTATATTTCTTAAAAGAGTTTCATTTTTCTAATTTTAAGGCTTATTTTAGAACACCAACTCTCAATATGCACAAGGTAATAGTTTTGTCTTTTAAAATGTTTCATATTAATAGTTAAAAAGGTTTTGGAAAGTTACATTACTTGATCTTTTCCCCTCTTATATTAGACATAGATTCTTTTCTCATACAAAATAATATGAATGTAGTTCCCTCTCCCTCTAATTTCTCCCCGTTTCCTCTCCAGTTCATATATATTCCCTTTCTGTCTATTTTTTTAATACAACTGTACTTGATGTGTGTGCTAGAATACAAATCAGTATCTTTTGTAAGAAGAGCAAATGCTCTTAAATACTGAGCCATCTCTCTAGCCCAAGACATATTCATATGAGTAATTCTTCCACATTTAAAGAATGGATATGAATTTTGCACCAGACTTTTGCACAAATCATGTGCAAAAAAAAAAAAAAATGAGGTCCACAAACTTTGTTGGTTCAATCACTGAAAGCAAAGTATATTGTGCTAAGTTAAACACAAGTCCCTATTACAAAGAAAGCACAAATGTGGGCTGCAGAGATGGCTCAGAGGTTATGGGCACTGTCTACTCTTCCAGAGATCCTGAATTCAACTCTGAGCAACCACATCTGATGCCCACTTCTAGGTGTGTGTGTGAACACAGATTACTCATAGACATTAAAATAAAGAAATATATTTTTAAAAAAGCATAAATATTTAATAAAATTTAACTCCCATGCTACAAATATATTACAAATTTTAATCTATTTATGCTTTGTTACTAAGCACAGGTGAGAGTGTTTGGGGATGATTTTGTGCACTGTGTATTCATAAGTTGATTTCTGTGGCCCGAGATCTGGTTACAGTTGGACATAGGCATTGTCATTACTTGTGAAAGTTTCCTGTCTCAATGCTGTGTAAAAAATGTTCTCTACCATCTCATTAATTAATAAAGAGATGAACAGCCAATAGCTGGGCAAAAATTTTGAGACAGGACTTGTAATCCCAGCAGGAGTATCTCAGGAGAAAAAGTCACCAGGAAATGAGGAGGTCACTTGGAGAGAGGAGAAGAGGTGAAGATGAGGGAGTTGCCATGAGGACAAAGATGAAGCTGGAGCAGCAGGATGAGACTAAGCTGGAAGGTAACGGCACGCATGGCTGGGAAGTAGGCCAGATCAGCATAGATGCGTTAGAATAGCTAAGAATGTTTAAAGCTTATTAATAAATTTAATAGGACCTAGGCCATCTTTTTGGAGCTAGAGAGGGTACAGAAAAAAAAATAATTTAAATATTACATCAGGGAATGGATTTTGAAAAATAATCTACACAATTGCTTTTATTATAGAATAATGCCTTGAATTTGTATTAAATAATGTCCTGAGTATATCTGTAAAATCTAAAGAACTAAATGCTTTATACTTAGTGAAAGTGAATCTTTCCACAGAGTTAGGGCACCTCTGTGTTCTGGTATCTAGGACTCAAAGAAGCTATATCAAGTCTTGATTATATGTCTAATAACATTTTTGATCAAAGCATAATACTTTAGATATTTAGAATTTATTTACCCCCCTCTCGTAAAGTTAATTACTTTTGGCTGAACTCACATACAAGTAGGTCAGTGTACATACAATAAAAACTTTTTGATATAGGTGTTCAGAGTACTCACTAAAAAAACAATTAAACTACAAGGTCATAATCTAAAAGAAAATGTCTTCTTGGATTACTAGAAGGATAGAAACAGAAATATTGAGCTTTGACACCTGGGGACTGGCTTTATTTTCTCTGTTTAGAAGAGAGTGTGACCTTTTAGATATTACACTGGTGTCAGATAAAGGAAAGTCTTGTGTTCATAATTCTCCAAGGAAAGTAACATACAGATGAATTTCTGTGTGTTAGTCACACACAGTCTGTCAGTCTTTTTGACATGAGTTGAATCAAGGACTACCATATGACAATCTGGAAAAATGTGATTGTGTTTGGTCAGTGCTGGAATGTTCTTTTAATAGATTTCACACTTAGGGAGTGTGTTTCAATGAGAGTTTGTTTCAAATATATTTTCTCTTATATATGTCTCCCATACTTTATTTTTTTGACTATTGGTTTGAACAAAAAGAACATATTTGTTTACATTTCCTGCAAAATTTGTAATCATTTAAAATGACGCACTTAAAAATGTATGTCACTATTCCTAGGAATATAAAAACAAGCATCTATTTACTCTAGGTAGTGACATAAGGACACCACCTAAATACAACGTCATGTGCCAATACAGTTAACAGAGCTATTTAAAGGAACAAGAATAACACAAAAACAGCTGAATCTCTGAAAGGCCAGGTCAGCATGAGGGATGGTTCAGGAAAACTGGAAAACAAAGGCTTGTTACGTAATCTGTAGACAGCTGGACAGAATTGAGGGCATGTACTCCAGGCATCTCTGCATTTCAGTTGGTCTGAGCCTCTTCCAGGCACTTTGGCTGCTCTTCTTTCCTCCTCCTCCTCCTCCTCCTGCTCTTTCACTTTATTCTTTTTTTCCTCTTCTTCCTCCTCTTTCTCTGTATTCTACTCTCCTTCTCCTCCTTCTCCTCCTTTTTCTTGGTCTAGTAATTTCTTTCAGCAGCCATTACTACTTTTATAAAGCTTGGTTAATGAGAAGACTAGTGTATTCGGTCACTTTCAAAGTATTTCTTTTCCTTTTTGTTTTTTTGTTGTTGTTGTTTTTGTTTTTTGTTTTTTGGTTTTTTTTTAGTTTTCTCAATATTATTCTTCATTTATTGACATTATTTTTTTAAATTTTTTATTAATTTATTCTTGTTACATCTCAATGGTTATCCTTCTTTTCCTTTTTGCTTTTTTGAGACAAGGTTTTTTTGTTTTGCCTTGGCTCTCCTGGACTCACTTTGTAGACCAGGCTGGCTTCAAACTCATAGCAATCTGCCTGCCTCTGCCTCCCAAGTGCTGAGATTAAAGGTCTGCACCACCATGGCTGGCTAAGAAAGTATTTCATATTGGATGGTAGTTCATTAGAACACAGGATGCAACATGGCATCTTTCAGGGAGGATTTTTAGGACTCAGAGGTAAACTTCTAGAATCTTCAGAAAGTCTCTTCTCTCACAGAAATTTACTATGCAACATTCACTCAAAAATGGTATAACGGAAACAGACTTTGAACTTTAAAAAATTGTGTGTATGTGTGTGTATGTACGACTGTGTCCATGTGTTTGCATGTGTTTGGGTGTGCTTACACTTTACATAAAAGATCTTGAGAAATTGATAGGAAATAATAAAGACTTTAAGGCATGTTATAAAGACAGTGAATTGGGGAGCTATTTATGAATGAACATTTTCAGTTAAAATTAAAGATAACATCAATAAATGTATCATTTTCCATATCTAATGAGATGATCACCTTTTTTTTCTTTCAGTTTGTTTGTGTGGTAGATTGTGTTGATGGATTTGTATATGTTGACCCAACCCCTACTGACAATGTTCTTTGCCTTATAGAAGCTTTTCAAGTTAGTATTGTCTGAGCCTTTGATTTGCTTGGTTAGAGATACACAAACAAACTGAAAGAAAAAAAAAACAGATGATCATTTCATTAGATATGGAAAAGGATACATTTATTGATGTTAGTCTTTAATTATTTCTTTTTTTTTTTTTTTTTTTTTTTTGGTTTTTCGAGACAGGGTTTCTCTGTGTAGCCTTGACTGTCCTGGACTCACTTTGTAGACCAGGTTGGTCTCGAACTCACAGCGATCCACCTGCCTTTGCCTCCCGAGTGCTGGGATTAAAGGCGTGCGCCACCACGCCCGGCTTCTTTAATTATTTCTTTATAATACACACTTCAGGAATAATATTATACATTTGAAGATGTAAAAGCCAGGCTTAGTGACACACACCTTTTATCCCAGTACTCAATTGGCAGAAGCAGGTAGATTTTTGTGAGTTCCAGTCCAGCCTAGTCTACGCTCCAGGACAGCCAGAACTATATAGTGAGACCCTGTTTTGAAATCACCTCTCTGAAAAACAAAACAAAACACAAAACAAAAATAACCAGAATACTAAAAAACCCATATGCCATTGATGGTCTCCTTCTGGGGCTCCTAACCCCTTAGGGTTTTCTATACCCCAATTCTTCCATACCCCCAATTCAACCATATATATGTTGACCTAATATCCACTTGTGAGAATATACCACACATGTCTTTCTGGGTCTGGGTTATCTCACTCAGGATGATCTTCTCTAGTTCCATCCATTTGTCTGCTAATTTCAAGATTTCCTTGTTTTTAATAGCTGAGTAGTATTTTATTGTGTAAATATATCACAATTTCTGTATCCATTCTTTGGTTGAGGGACATATAGGTTGTTTCCGGATTCTCACTATTACAAATAAAGATGCTATGAACATAGTTGAGCAAATGTTCTTGTGTATGGTGGAAAATTATTCAGGTATAGGCCAGATTATGTATATATCCATGACTAGAATGGATAAATGTATGGTGATTTAATTTTTTGATGAAATTCTGTAAGGCATTTCTGTAGTGACTATACTAAGTTACATGGCACCAGCAGGACATAGCTGTTGTTTTTTCTCAGAATTCTTAGCACTACCTGGCATTTGAGTGTCATAGACACAGATATCTACATATTTTATAATTTGAACTGAGTCCCCAGCCAGCTCCTCTCTTGGGAGGTTGTGGGATGTTTGGGACCAACAAATCAGCTTGCTGCACTTACTTACTGTCAGCAGCATTGAAGGAGAGATCCACTTTTGTTTTCCCTTTGACGCCTCTATTTTTTGAGTCTCTGCTATTCGAGCAGGCATATCACATATTACTTTTGCCACAGACAGCTCCAGGTGTCATGAAATTGCTCAATTTCCTTTGAACCTTTAGCCAAAATATATCTGTAGCTCCTTAAACAGTTTCTATTAAATGTTTTGTCACGGTGACATGAAAAGTAACTAGTATTTATTTTGTTGAGGGTGATTTTGCTCTAGTTCCACTGTAAGTCCAAATAGGGATTGGTTTGTTCTGTTTAACAGGTCTGCCAACTCTAAGTCACTCTAGAGTCTCCGTCTGTGATCCCTGGCTTGTCAACAGATCCACTATTGATACTTACCACAGCAGGTTATGCTAAGACTAGTTCCTGTGGTTTTTATCCTTTAGTAGCTGGAGCTCTGGTTCCTGCTCCACCACTCAACACCGGAGAAATGTTGTGGAGATAGCACCTTTGTCATCGGACTGATGATGGAGATGTAGTGGCTTGGTTCATGGGGTTTGGTCTATTGATAAGGATGGCTGGGCTCCTCCTAGCACAATATTTCCCCCACAGTAGTCCTGATAAAGGTTTTATAGTCTAAGTCTTGCACTTATTTCCCACCCCATGTCCTTAGCATAAGGTATTTGTCTGCACACATGTCTCCTCAAATTAGGTATGGGTGGGCTGTGGCAAATCTCTCCTGCTGTCATTCATCCACACATCTCTTCTCTTTCTTACAGTACATGTGGGCACTGTCATTTACACCCTGCCTTCCTCAGTTCAGGTAAAGTTAGATTGGGACTCTAATAACTCTTCAGTGGCAAATTGTTGGAGACAATTACAGTAGACCTTTACTTAGGCCTCGCAAGTCTATTATCCTTCTTAAATTATCATTTTCATCTAGGAGTCCAGAGATGTCAGTCTGTAGGGCAGCATCTTCTATGGGCAAACTTGAACCACTCTATTCTGATGCATGGGACTCCTAGACAAAATCAGTAAAGCTATCAAGTACAGACAGTTCTGCACAACCAGATCTTCTGTGGAACAAGGCCCTTTATAGCCAGGAAAAAAAAAAAGTGAAGCTGGACCTTAAGTGCCGCTTTCACACACCTCAGAAAAGTTGCGATTTGTGCGACAGATTTGATGATAAAGAAACTTCTGGATTTAAACAGGAGTGACAAACTGAAATTAGCTCCACATACTACTGAGTGCTAAAAATGCTTGCTATTGAAAATTGTTCAAGCCAATTTGATAACAGTTCAGACATGTCCATTAGCTCACCCACATTTCATATTCAGTTACAATTTGAATTAAAGTGCTCCCATGTGAATTAATGTGCAGAACATTTGAAAGCAATGTTTTTCTATTTTTCTTTACTTCTGCAAAAATTCTGCATATTACTCTGGAATGTTGCTTTGTCCCCTGAGGGTGTCAAAATGCGATGTGAAGCTTCATAGACTCTGTATGTTTATTTCTTTCTTGAGATATATTAGAAAGTTACATTATTGAACTCATGAGCAAATTAGTTTGTATATAAGATTCAAAATGTGTCTTTATGTTGAAAACATTAAGTCAATACATCACTGGCAAAGATATGTTAATACAGCTATTAACTTACACAATCAGAATAAATACATATTGAATAAGTGATATAATGGTTTTTATGTGTTTTTCAATTTCCTTTAAATAGATGCCTAAACACCAGAAAATAGATATCATATGAATTTCTAAGGAAATGCAATACTGAAATTTGTGTATGAACTAAAACTGTTGCAGATTTTAATAGTTGTTGCCATTAATTGAGTATTGGAATTATTTTCTTACTTTAAAAAAAAATTTCTTGAGTTTTGCAAACCTGCTGTAACCTCAAATCAAAGCTAATACTTGGCATCAGCTTTGAAGTGCTTGAAATCAGACTGTAATGACACATCGATAAATAAATACCCACAGGATAGTTACTTTGTGAAAGAAACTATAAGTTTAAATCTAATCCATGATTGTGGGCATAGTACCTGTATTCTCTAACTCAACATTTCTCCTTTATAACACAGCATCATCATATCTAACTGGAATATTGGACAAAAATTCATTTCTAAGTAAATGCCACAACTAATTCTATATAAGGTTTTAAAAGTATGTTATAGGAATCAAAATTAGTGAACTGTTAATAGTATATATTTCTCTTATTTAAGTTACTTGTTGAAATGAGAAACACTACAAGATATTTTTATTTATTTCATAAGTATTGTGCAATATATATCTTGTATCTTTGCATATAAACTCCAGTTTTATCTGGTGCATATTATGTTTCATAATGAATTAAGCCTCATTACTTTGTTTTAATTTTTATTAGGAGTACCTGAGAATGAATGATTAGCCCCAAATTTATACATTTCTGCATTCACATCTTCACTATAGCTTTATAATTCCTGTGTCTTTATCTATTGACTGTCTTACTCTATTGGATAAGATTTGAGTATGTGTCCTATTTGAAGGTAGTTTGCAAATGAAGTAACAATAGTTTAAGTCAGTTATATTTCATATTTCCTTAGAAAAAAATGAATAAGAACTATGTAAAAACCTGGCTCAATGAGAAAATAAGAAAATTGAATGAAAGTTGTCCTTGCTGTCCCATAAGCATAAAGCAAATTAGAACCAGGCCAGCTTGTATAGTCTGGTTCAATTACTCAATAATCAAGCATACATTCACTGATCCCTTGATGAACCATAAATCTCTTAGAAAAATGTTTAAATCTTATTAATCATTCATTTTACACTCCTATCATTAGCCCCTTTCCTCTTCTCCTTCTGGCTTCACGCTTTCTCCCTGTTTCCATTATTCCCCTCACCCTACTCCTCAGAGAAGGTGAAGCCCCAAGCCGACCCACACCAGCATATGATGTCCCATGAAGATTGAGAGCAACATCTTGCCCTGTGGCCTGGCAAGGTAGCCCTGCCTGAGAAAGTGATAGAAAAGCAGGCCACATAGTCCATATTAGAGTCAACTCCCATTTCCTTTAGTAGGGGACAATATGAAGACTGAGCTGCCCTTTGGTTACATCTGTGTAGGGGGCCTGGGTCCAGCTCATGCATGATCCTTGATTGGCGCTTCAATCTCCACAGGCTCCCCTGGACCCTGGTTAGTTGGCTCTGTTGGTCTTCTTATAGAGCTACTGTCCCCTCTGAGGCTTTCTATACTTCCCCTTACTCTTCTCCAAGCCTCTCTGTGCTCCGACCAATGTTGGACTGTTAATGGCTGAGTACAGCCACCCAGAGAACACCTATGCTAGGCTCCAGTATTCAAGGATAGTGGAGTATCATTAATGTGCCAGGGGTGTTACCTTTCCTACTTTGATCCCTCCCATCAACCATTACTTCTCTCTATTCTATTTCCCCTTCGGAGTGAGATTTCAGCATTCATTCTTGGATCCTTCTTGTTACTTATCTTCTTTGTGCCTGTGAATTGTAGTACATTTACCATGTACTGTATGGCTAAAGTTCACTTATAAGTGAGTACACACCATGTGTCTTTTTCTGGGTCTCAGTTACCTCACTCAGGATGATCATTTCTACTCTATTCATTTGCCTGCAAATTTCACGATTTCTATGTTTTTAGTAGCTGAGTAGTATTCCATTTTGTAAATGTACCACAGTTTCTTTAGCCTTTCTTCAGTTGAGGAATATCTAAGTTGTTTCCAGATTATGGATATTATGAATAAAGCTGCTAAGAACACAGTTGAGCGGCGATATATGGTGAATCATCTTTCAGGTATAAACCCAGGAGTGGTATAGCTGGGGCTTCAGGTAGAACTATTCCCAGTTTTCTGAGAAAGTGCCTGCAGAGTTATATATGAGGGTGGAGATCAGACCTGGCCAGAGTAGAAGTGAGAAAACAGAAGGCCTAGAGAAAAATTGAAACTGTGAGTAGGGGCATCTCTGTAACAAGCTAGAGACCTAAGTCATTGTAGGCTCCTGGGAGGACATGAGAGGGACTCTAGCAGAGACTCCGAGTAGTAGTGCCATTAAGCCTGAAGAGGATATGCTCTAAGTAGACAAGTCTCCTAGTAGAGGGAGGGGAAACCAACCCACCCACATAAACTTCGACCCAAAACTTACCCTGCCTACAAGATATGCAGGGACAAAAATAATGCAGAGATTGAGGATATGTGCAACCAATGCTGGCCCAATCAGAGAAAAAAAAATCTGCTTTTTAATACAATAAACTTTGTGGGATATTTTTCAGTGACAATCACTTACATTCTTTGTATACCTTCAATGTTATGGCAAAATTAAGATGCAAAATAACTTTCCAAAAAGTATTAATATGTCAGAAGAATCTATAAGTGCAAAACCAAATTGATTTACAGGCTAACAAGATTTGTTGGTTGTGATTGTTTTATTTTTGCCAATATTTAGCAGATAGGAACCTTCAGGAGATGTTTACACATGAAATATGTAGATGAAACTAATGGATCTTTCCATTGAACACAAGGTACATTATAATCTATTAATACTCAGAAGTGCACTAAGAGCCCTTTCAAGGTCTCAAGTAGAAAACATTATTTGGGGAGCATAAATCCAGGTCAGGTTTGACAGGAGCTGTGACATGTAAACCTGATACTGAAGAATGGCAAATGTAGGCTACTCATAGTGCAAACGATTGTGTGTACCATTACTTACAACATTGAGAATATACTATCTATTTGACTTTCTCTTTCGAATAGCAGGAAATTGCAACATTTAAAGTGGAAGGCAATTTCATCTGGAAATTTAAGGCCATTATTTTTAGTTACCACCTTATATCTGATTAGAAACAAACATTAACTTTATAATGTTACAAAAATTTGTCTGTCTTAATAAATAGTTTTATGTATCTGTCTTTATATTTTACTTTCTTTGGTAGTGAAAGATGAAGAAAGAATGATCTTTAAAATTCATAATGTTGGGCTTCAATGTTTACCCTGTCAATCTCAAAGGATTTTCTGTTGATGCCATGTAAAGTTTCATTGCAATATATTTTCTGTTTTAATATATTATAATTTATTCAGATCACATCCTGATTGTTATCTCCTCACTTGTAATTTCTCTTTCCCATCCTCCATCCCTCTTCAGCCCTACTCCCCTCCCCTAGACCTCTGACAGAAGCAGCCCTCCTCCATATGACCAAAGTCTATCATGTCTCATCCAGATAGCCTGCCTCCCTTTCTTCTGTGTGCCTGCCTGGCCTCCCTACCAGGGGGAAATGATCTAATCAAGGGCACCAGAGTTCATGCCAGAGGCAGTCTCTGCTCTGCCACAACAGTGGAGAATGAGCTGTCCACTGGTTACATCTGAGCAGGGAGTCTAGATTTGCTGCATGCATTGCCCTCAGTTAGTGCAACAGTCTGTTTAGGCCCTCCTCGACCTGCCTCCAAATTTCCCAGTCTTGATGATCTGTTTGAAGAACTCCAGAACCCTGGGGACCTTCCAATCCTCCATTCTTCCATCCCACTTTCACTGTTTCACCCAAGGTCCAGCAAGGAGTCCCAATATCTGTTCCAATCCCCCACTGGGTGGAGTCTCTCAGAGGACAACTGTGTTGGGCTAATATCCATTTATACGTGAGTATATGCTATGTATGCTTTTCTGGGTCTCAGTTACCTCCCTAAGGATGATCATTTCTATTTCCCCAAAATTGTTTGCAAATTTCAAGTAACCCTGGTATACATACACAATGGAATATTGTCAAAAATCACTGAACTGTATTTAAGCAAAGAAAAATGTATGCAGTTAGACAGTTGTATTATTTTTATCAAAATACGGTTCTATTCTATCTTAAATTAATTTGGGTATAAATAAGTTATTTTATGCATGTGGCTTTTCTCATCAAAATATTTTGTACTACATTATTAAAAGGGTTATCATGCATTAACATAATAATATTGTTATCTTTGTTTTCAACTCTCTTTTGAATCTGTTTCCTAAAACTTAACACATTTCTATATAGGAGACAAAAAGGGAACTTATGAGAACCAGGAAGTTCACCAAATATAAACTCCTCAAAGGCTCCTCCCTGAAATTATATAAGTGGTAAGACACTGGTAATAAGAAAGTAATTACTGTTTCATCTATTACTAAAAGTTGTTCAGTTGCCTTTACTGATTCAAGCTTTGTGAGTTGTAACCTGCAGTGATGGGTTTTTCAGTGATGCTGCTGGCCTAGAAGTTCATGTACCTGTAAGAAATCCTTCAGATATGTCGCCCTTAGTATTTCCAATAAGCTGACAGTTCAGGAAGCAGGCCAACGCCTCCAAAGTCCAATGGTAGTGTCTGTTGCCGGGCTATCTGGAGTGAATAGAATGAGGAATCCTAAGAAATGTATTGCAAAATTTTCTTATATGATAGCAAAGTAATTCCATCAATCCTGAGAATGAAATTCACTAATACCTTGTCCTGGAAAATGAAAATTCTGTAGGATTGCCATGCAAAAATGTGTGTGGGTGTTTAGCAGCAGAAAGAGGAGGCGATGTGGTGACGCGAAGGCAGAAACAAGCTGTGATTCTGACACAGGGCTATTGCTGGCTGGCTGTGCTATCCCGACACAGGAAGTGAGAAGTTATACCTTAAAAGAAATTAAAACTTAGTTACTACACAGAGAAAGAAGAACTAGGTTAGGTAGACTGAGATATCACATTTTTTAAAAAAAACTGAATTGCGTTCTACCACAAAACAAAAACAAGTTCATTATCAAGTATATTTGAAAGTATCTGAAAACAAAGGTAGGAAAAAAATCTGTAGGCCTTAACATTTGCTGTTCTTCCAGGGTCCAAAATGGTTGCCCTGCATTATCATATGACTTCTTTTCTTTCCGTTGTCAATGTGTGACTGTTTAATTGAAGACTTCACATGGCTAACGTTAAGTCTAACTTCAGCTCCTGAAAGCCTTCCCTCAACTCTTCTTTCGTTTTTGCCTTAGAATTATCACCATATTAATCTGTTTCCAAATTTGTTCTCTATAATCTGTTTCCTCTAAGGAGAGAAGATATTCTCATTTCTTATTTAACCTCCAGTGTTTATAATACAGGTAAATATCTGACTTTAAATGCACACTTCACATTAAGTAAATATGTGCTGCTGCTTAATAATATTACCAAAACTATACTTAGATTAGTATACTAAATTGTTTTCTATAATATCATATTAAAAAATTCTTTGTATACCACATAGAACAATAAACAGAAATATTAAAGTATGAAATAAATTATTTGTTTTGAGAAAATACCAAAGGCTTTACGGACATTTTGTATAACACGATCATTTTCAGCTTGGACTCATAAGGGGACTTTGAGTGCAAAATTAAATTGCCTACTGATTCAGGTTGTGAGAAGGAAACTTCAATAATCTGAAAATGGCCAACTTACAATTTCTTCACATGCTTTATCTTGGTTCATTAATTTAAGAGAAGGATAAAAAGAGAAGAAAGGCAGCCATCCTCTTCTTATTAAATCATAATCACATGACCAATAAGAATCTCAAACACGTGACTTCATCTAACCCTAATTTAATCTCCCAAATTCCTATTTCCAAATATTATTGGTTTGGCCTTTAAAGAGTCTCATATGATTTTGGAAGATCTGTCAATTTGTAGCAAAGTTTAAAAAAATTTTAAGACTTTTATATTAGTTTGTGAAAGAACAAAAAAGTTTCATAAGGTTTTTTTGTAAAATCTCAGTTACAAGAATGTATATTAAATTACTGTTTTAAGTTCTATATTATATATTGCATCTTTCCAATGTTAATGATTTTGCCAACTTTTAATTCACATATTTTAATTGAAGGAACATTTCAAACATTAAAATAATTAAAATTTTATTTTTATTACATTGGCATTTCCTGAACAGTAATAATTTTATGTTTTAAAAATTTGGAGGAACTATTTATTATACAGCTGACTCTCCACAGGTGAGCAATTCATAGGAAGTATGAAAGACTATACTGCTTATTTGATTCATTTTATTCTTCAACACTTAATCAAACTTTCATAACCAGAATCAACTATTAAGCAAAATTAAATTACATTAATCTTTCAGAACCATTTCACTGAATGCTTCTACAAAAGAATTGTCTTGAGAGCATATGAAAGTTTATAAATATATAAATCAAATTTTCTAAGGGATTAGTACTACTTAAAATAAAAAAATAAACACTATTCTTTATTCCCCAGATGATTCAAATTAAAATCAAAACAATATCTGCAAAAATGCTTTCTTCTAAATGAAGAATTAAAATATGTCCTTCACAATGGCCTGTAAAATTGTTTAATCTTATTCACTCTTTTTTATGCACACCGTTAAAGACATGAAATGACATGTAGATTATTGTAATTTAAATGAAATATTCAGATAATGGAAATAAGATATATGTTGTTTTTATTTCATATGATAGAGGCATGAGATGAGAGCCATACATATGTTATGAATACATGGCTTGGGCTGAGCCCAGAACATTTTTATCTACATAGCCCAAGGATTGGAAGCTTTTAGCCCCCACAAAAATCTAATCTTCTGACAGCCCAGACCTTGAATGCTTTAGTTTCCAGCCTCTATCTGCTAACGAAGCCCTAGGTGTTTTCAGCCTCTGAGACCCAAGTGCTGAATAAGCTCACCTTTACTAGTTTTTTTTTCCTGGTGGTTTCAGCTTAGCTTTTCTGACTCAAAACTTCTCTGCAAGATGTTTCTCTGCTTTTCAGTGAATTGCTTAGCTTGCAGTAACTGGTTCTGAACTCCATGAACTGAACTGCACTGACTGTGCAAACTGAATGGAACTTAAAAGAACTGCATGAACTCAAATACACTAAACTGAACTGAACCAAACTCAACTCCTCTCTCTCTCCATGCACTGCCATTAAATGGCTTTTCTCTCCTATCTGCTCTCCTGAAAGCTGGGCCTGTCTTTTCTCTGACTCATTCTGTCAAATCTATCTCTGATTTTTTTCATTTTGTCTTCCCCTTAGTTAGACATCATTCTTAGGTATTAAAGGTGTGTTTGCGTTCCAGACATAAGGAATAAATGTGTGTACTAAGGGTGTGTCTGTATTCTAGCTATAACAGACAGACCTAGGACTTTGACTATTATCTCTTTTCAAAGTAGTCATGTTGCTAGATTAAACTTCCTCTATAAAACAAAACTAGTAGTATCAAGTGACACATGCTAGTAGCATCAAAAAAAGTGACACCAGGGAGTAGAATCCAACTATACCACTCCTGGACATATACCCAAAAGATGCTCCACAATACAATGAGGACATTTGCTCCACTATAGTCATGGTGGTGTTATTCATAATAGCCAGAATCTGAAAACAGCACAGACGCCCATCAACTAAAGAATGGGTAAATAAATTGTGGTACATTTACACAATGGAATATTATTCAGCTATTAAAAAGTAGGAAATATTGACATTTGCAGGCAAAGACATGGATAAGAAAAAGATCATCCTGAGTGAGGTAACCCAGACCCAGAAGGACATGCATTTTATATACTCACTCATAGGTGGATATTAGCCATATAATACAGGAAAACCATACTACAAATGCACACACCTATGAAGCTAAGTAACAAGCGTCCTAGGGAGGATGCTTAATTTTCATTCTGAATGACAAACAGATGAGGTACCAGAAGCTGCAAAAGAGAAGCAGCAAAATGAGAGCCTACCACAGATACCCTCTGAATGACTCCACCCAACAGGAGATAAAAGCAGATGTTGAGACTCACGAGTAATTTTTGGGCAAAGCACAAGAATCCTTATAAAAGAGTGGGGTGGCATAAATGGAACTGGAGGGGGCAGGCCAACAGAGTCAACAAATCCTGGACCAGATGACCCTGTGGAGATTGATGCACCAAACAGGGAACATACATAAAGAGGACCTAGGCCCCTGTTCAGATGTAGCTGATAGGCAGCTCTGTCTCCATGTGCATCTCCAAGTAAGGGAAGCAGGGGCTGTCTCTGCCATGTACTCTGGTGCTTGCTCTTTGATAACTTCCCTATGTCTAGACAGCCATGCCAGGCCACAGAGGAAGAGGATACAGGCAGTCCTAATGAGACTTGATAAGCTGGAATCAGTTGGTAGAGAAGGCGATTTCTCCTTTCTGAGGACCAGGGGAGGTGGATAGGGGAAAAGAGGGAGGAAGCATGGAACTGGGAAGAGACAATGGAGTGGGCCATGATCGGCATTAAAGTAGATAAAAATTTAAAATTATTTTAAAAACAAATTAATAATAATAATAATAATAATAATAATAATAATAATGTCATCAAAATCCAATAGTCTATTTAATAAATGATCTTTTAAGATCCAATTACAGTTTTATTTACATTAAGAAATTTATATGCACCAAGATAGGAAAGGCTGTCAAATACAAATAGCCAAAACACTAAGAATGTAACATTTATATAATTCCTGATTGTGTCATTGTTCTTCTTGCTATAGGTAACCTATTGTATAAATGTGTAATAATATAACTGTATATGTAAAAAATAAAGTAAAATAAAAAGTCAAAAATATCAAGAAAAGATTGTCAAATGAAAAAAAAAAGTAGCCTCTTTTTCTTCAGTTGCTGTTTTACACAGACACACACAATCGTACAAAATTTGATGTATTTATATAACCTCAATTGCCATTTTACTAAGCTAACATAATTCCTATTTCTGATCATTTATCTTTATTCTCAATGATGAGTGTAGTTCTCACCCTCATCAAATTAACTTTTTTTTTTGCCGTCAAATGAAGATCATTACAAAATGTCAGCTTAGGAGAAATCTGAGTGAGAAGAGGAAAAATGTAATTTTTTCCCCTAGACTTGGTTTTCTCCTCCTATGGATGGGATGTCAGGTGTTCTACTTCTCCTGTAACTGGATGTTATATAATTTACCAACTTTCATATTTTCAACTAAAATAAATCTGTCCCTAGCATTTTTGAAAATGTAATTATATTCAATGATTATTATCTCATGATTTAAACATATGAGTATGTATATAAAAACTTGTGACCATCACTTGATGATGCATAAAACATCTATCATCTGTCACATTCTGATATTAGAGGAAGTTTCCCCTTCTATTCATCCATTGCTGCATGCATGAATAGCATGGACTCTGATTTTGCTGAAGTGCTAGAGCTGGTTCCAGTCTTTGTTTCATGTCTGAATTCAGGGGATTGTTAAATTTCCCTAGTAGCTTCTGCAGTGCAAGATCATTTTGTTTTTATTTTTATTTTTTGTCCTCTTCTTCCCTGACATAAGAAGTTTTTTTCCCCATATCCACATAATTCATGTTGGTCTTTACTGACACTTGTTCAGAACCTGGAGTCTACTGTTAGATTTGAAATTCTGGTGAATAATGTAAGATTTCATGAATGTCATGATAATATTAGTATCCAGATCTGAGAAAGGATTGTCTTTGTTGTTTCCAAGGGCTCAACCACTGGGTTCCTTGTAGTAGCACACAGAAGAAGAAAATATACTTGTACAATATAGAAGCTTCTGTATATGAATGTAACATGCATGCTCACATGCATACATATACATGCTTATATACAAAACACATGGAAACCTTGAGTTCATGCTTACACTCAAGCCTACCACTACGGAATTTATTTATTTTTTACTTCATATATGTGTCTTTATTTCTTTTGTGAAATCCTGACCATCATTATCACATTATCTTATTAATTTCACTAATACATTTGAAATGTAGTCTCACCCTCAGAATTCTCTTCCAGGGGCTGTTGTTGTTTCTACTACTTCCGTCTCTCCCTCCCTCAATTTTCTCCTCTCTTCCTCATTTTCCTCTTCTTTTCTCTTTATTATTCCTTAATATAAAACTAGATACTTAATATGTCAAGTTCATTTCTTTTTTATTAGTAGGACTTTTGTGTCCCTATTGATTAATTTAAATTTAAAAATTTAAAATATAAAATGTAAATTAAAAATTAAAACTCTAAAATGTAAAATATTCAGAATATTATTCTTCTTTAGTCAAACAGTGCCTTATTCTTTCCAAATTTGGCAGGTGTATTGGTTAAATTTTTGTTGCTTTGCACAAAAACCTGGTGTGCAATGTAAGAGAGGACAGATTTATTTTTATTATGATATTAGATCCTTCTGTTCATCATGCTTGGCCCCATTTTCTGTATAGAATGCATCCCAGTTGTGTGGGACTGTGAGGCAGCTGCTGAACAGAAGTACCATGAGAGCAGAGGTAAGTGCTGACCCTTCATTTCCTTCTCTTATTCTGTCTGGGCTCTTAGGCTACATGATGATGTTACTCGCCTTCAAGATAGATTTTTCTCTCCTCAGCTAGCTCTCTCGGGAAAACCTTTCACATATACACCAGAACGTGCTTCAGCAATCTCCTGGGTAATTATAAATTCAGTTATGTTTTCAATCAAGTTCAAACCATCATTGAAAATATTAACTTTTTAAAAGCTTGACATGGTGGTACACATCTTTAATCCCAGCACTTGGGAAGCAGAAGCAGGTGGATCTCTGTGAGATCAAAGCCAGCCTTGTCTACACAGACTATTCCAATACAGCCCAGACAGGGCTATAACATAGAGAAACCCTGCCCTGAAAACCCAAAACAAAAATCAAACAATCAAAAAAGGAGGGGGAGACCTGGTGGCACTCAGAGGAAGGACAGCAGGTCACCAAGAAGAGACTTGATACCCTATGAGCATATACAGGGGGAGGAGGTTCCCCTCAGTCACAGTCATAGGGGAGGAGAGTAAGGGGGAAATGGGAGGGAGGGAAGAATGGGAGGATACAAGGGATGGGATAACCATTGAGATGTAACAAGAATAAATTAATAAAGGAGAAAAAAATGAAAAAAAAAACCCACAAAAAACCTGAAAAAATACCAAAAAGAATAAAAATCAAATTTATTATCTTTACACATAGTCTACAGTATCCTTGCTGTATACTTTAACATCTCCAGTTCATTAACATAGTTATTGTATTAAGAATAATTAAACGCACATGCACTGTCTAATTACAAATGTCTAACAGCTGAGTGTTACCTGCTAGAACTTTGAATCTTACCTCCAACTCTTTTTTAAAGGTTGAAAAAAGTCTTCTAAAGAGAGAAAAGCTTATGACACCACAATTCTACGGTTCAGAATAATTAACTGGTAAGAAAATTTTATAGAAATGTAGTAAATTGTGTCTGATATACTCAGACACAACTTGCCTTTGATACTGGAAGTGTTTAAGAAGTATAAAAGGTTACCAGGGTTCTCTAAGACAAGGAAAAAGAACAAAGAGGAAGCTGGGTAAGACAAGTTGCTTTGGGAAAATGAACCGATATACTAAGCATTTGTTATTGAGTGCCCCAGCCTTTGGGAGGAGACATAGATGGCTAGTATGTTTCAAAACCCGATCTGTTGTGGATTACTTAACTGCCAAGGAGATTTTAAGATCTTGGAGGCAAATAAATGAAAATTTAGATAATTTTATTGGAGGGCAAGACTGCCAAATTTAAGTTTTATATTTCCTCTTCCTATAATAGGACATAGAGTGGGCAGGAAAAGGATATCATAAAATTACCAAAATGAAAAGTTAAAAATATTACTGGGAGGATTCACTGTCTTAGACATGAAACTCTCATGAATGACATGTTTCCTTTCTGACACTCTGTACAGCATTGCTGGGCTACACTATTTTAAACTCCAGAAAGTCTGGATGTTCTTCAGCTGAGCTAACTTCTCTGCATGATATAATCCCTTGTATCACAGTTGTTTTCAGTAAAATAAGGGCAGTTTTGACATCCTGCGTTACTCTAGAAGTTGAATAAAATAGTATTTGCATTGTTCATCAGTGCAGATAACTTAAGGCCAGTTCCTTCTTCTTGTTCTGAGAAAAATTCATTGAGAAATTCCATAGATAATCTGAAGGGAGTCTTCATCAAAAGGTCATTCTTTAGAAGTGGCAGGCACACAGGAGCAAACAAGTCCTAGCTGTGTTACATTTAGTTCTGTATTCATTTAATGTTATTCTTTACATTTATTGCCTCTCATTACCTTATAACTGTTACACCAAGGGAAAATGCGTTTCATTTGCCCTAGTTCCATTTTTAGTTTGTAACCTCTTAATAATATAAATGAGTACTTGCAAATTCAAAAACAGATGCATAATTGACTCTGGTCACTTATTGTTCTTCTCTCATCTTTATTTCCCTCATTATAGTTCACTTTGCTTTTCACCTTATTAATAACAATTTTGCTACCAGATTTTAGCCAAAACATCAGAAAACACACACACACACACACACACACACACACACACACACACACAGGACTCATATCTGCTGATAAAATAAAACCTGCCAAACAAAATAAAATAATCATCAATCTCAAACATTTTCTTCATTTGCTAAAACAAATGTGTAGTAGTTTAAATAAGAGTGACCTCCTAAGCTCAAATATTTGTATTCTAGGTTCCCAGTTGGTGTAACTGTGTGGGAAGGATTAGGAGATTTGGCCTTGTTGAAGTTGTATCACTGTGTGTGGAATTGGGAGTTTCAGAAGCCCATGCCTTTCCCAGTCAGCCTTGTCTCACTAGGGCTCGCAGACCAGATGTGAACTCTAAGGTACCATTACAGTGGCATACTTTCCTATCTCCAGCCCTGATCCTCGCCGTGATGGCCTCTGAAATTGCAAGACTCCAATAAATTGTTTCTTTACAATTGTCTTGGTTACTGGTGCTTGATTAGAGCAATAGAAATTTAGTTAAGGCAATAATCGATTAAAAAATATTTGACTTGTAGTGGGTTATAGTCATACACTATAATAGGCTACATGTAATTTACAATACTATTATAATGTTCCTAATTATAGAGCTGGAGAGATGGATCAGTGGTTAAGAGTTCATGATGTCCTCCCAGAAGAATTCTGACTGTCTCTTAGCAACTATGTTACAAGGTACACAATCTCATGTTACTGCTCCTCCAGGGTATCAGGTACCTCTCCTGGCATCTAATAACACCTGACCATATGTGCACATATTCACACAGAGACAAAAATAGGCAAATTACTAATAGTAAATTAAATGTAAAATAATTTCCAATTATTTGATTGAAAATATTTTTGTAATGACTCTTTGGTAGTCTTGTCATTAAAGAAGCTACACCCAGTCTTTGCTAAAGCTTGACAGAAAACACATACTTCTTGTGACAAGAATTCTATTCTTATATTTTAGAAATTAAATAATTTTTAGAATTTATGTAAATGGGCATATGTCTGAATACGTTTATTTTCTACATGTAATGGACTGTGAAGGTTTTCTTCAATGGTGCCAACAACTGAATTTTCAGCTACTGGTACCTTGCCTCTTACTACACCTTTACAGCTTCAGCTATCTGCTATCCAGGCACAGAATGTTTTTGTCCTCTGAGAGTGCTGAATAAATTCATATTTCTATTTTTTTCTGGACTCTGACTGGCTGGTTATACTCAGCTGTTCTGGCTCATACTCCTATCCAGTCAAACAGATTCAAATTGGCTTCTCTCTGCTTCTCACTGAATTTCTGTGATTGAAAAATATTGCCTCTGAACTCCACAAATTAAGCTGCCAGAACTCACTTGCACTCCACTGAACTGCACCAAACTTCACTGAACTGTATTCCTGTACACTGTACTCTCCTCCTCCCTATCCTCTCTATGTGGCTCTTAAGTAGCTTCCCTTTCCTATCTGTTCTTGTGAAAATTGGAAATATCCTTTCTCTGGCTCATTTTAATAAACCTTTCTCTGAATCAGCACATTGTCTGAACCTCACTTGGACTTCACTTTTTGTTATTAAAGGGGTGTGTCCTGAAAGTGTGTCTGTATCCCAGCCAAGGATTAAAGATGTATAGTAAGGGTATGTCTGTATTCCAACTAGATCATAATGCATGATCATAGGTGTCCATGTGATGGCCAACTTCTTCATGTACTATCTAAACTGATGTCCTAAATATAAAAACTAACATTAGTTCTAGAAAAAAATTTACTATAAGTTTAGGGCCAAAATATAAAATTGTAGACCAGATACAAAAGATAAAAGTCAGAACTATCTATCTATCTATCTATCATATATATATATATATATATATACATATATATATAATTACAAAATGGCATAAGCAAGATTATGCGACACAAAGACCATGAACAATTTCGATGTCTTTGGATTACAACACTTTTGTCAAATCTACTAAAACTAGAATTATATTTTAAAACTTTCTGCAAAATTAGAAATATTTCTCTATTTTATGAAAAAATAGCAAATTATGAAAGAGAGATTATTGAAATCATAAGAATAGGAAATAAGCTATGTCATTTGATGGCATACTTAAATGCCAAGTATTCAATTTATATAGTATTCTCTTTATATTGTTCATTAAATTGTATTTATTTAGAATCATTGCATGTTTTTATCAAGTATAAAAAGATAGAAATTAATAATTCTAGGTGAAACACCTGAACTGTTTGCAATTACTTTTTCTCAATTATTAATCTTAGCTGATGCTTTAAATCTATAATTAAAAACTATGTATAATTCTGTAATAAACAACAAATGTATTTTCTTATAAAAATATTCTTATAATGTATGCTCAGCTTAGACATCTCCAATTTGATTAATTCAGTTATTCTCCTTCTGTTCTTTCTATCCACAATTTCTTCTTTCACTCTCTTTGTTTATCCCTTTTATTCCACCTTACTTTGGTTTTCTTTTTTTTTTTCATAAAATTCCAAAAGAAATGAAGCTATTATTACCTAAAATTTTATTAAAAATAATAAAAAGTTAAAAAACAGATGAAAATTGTTTCTTGAACTCAGTTGGGCAAAGAAACTATCAATTTATTACTTTAAGATCTCAGAATTTTCTCTTCTTCTTTTTTTTTTTGGCTTATACATACCTTGTTTTTTTAATAGCTAAGATTCATAAGATATAATTTCTTTACATATATTGTTTTTTATTTAGTCTCTATGTTGCAGATACTTTTTTGGTGCCTCATATTTGACCATGTCCCCTGGAGGGGAAGACCTGGTGGCACTCAGAGGAAGGATAGCAGGTTACCAAGAAGAGACTTGATACCCTATGAGCATATACAGGGGGAGGAAGTCCCCCTCAGTCACAGTCATAGGGGAGGGGAATAAGGGGAAAATGGGAGGGAGGGAAGAATGGGAGGATACAAGGGATGGGATAACCATTGAGATGTAACAAGAATAAATTAATAAAAAATGTAAAAAAAATTAAAAAAGAAAATACGTCATCTGTATTAAAAAATAAAATATGTGAAAAGTTAAAAAAAAAAAAACTTATCCTTTACTGATCCGTGGAATGGGACTACAGTTAACAATGATCTGCTGGGTATGGTAGCTCATGAAGACTGAGGCAGGATTACTGTTGGTTTGAGGCCAGCCAGGGCTACAGGATAAGATTCTATCCAAAAAGAAGGAAGGAGGAGGAGGTGCACAAGGAGGAGATGAAGATGAAGAAGGAATTTTCTCTTCTTAAAGATAGTTTTAACTAACTGTGTTAGTTAATCTATGAACATCTTAGGCGGTTTCTAATTTTAAAAACTTGAGTAATCTTGAAAACTCTTAGTCAAAACCTTACATATTCCTAAAAACAAACATATCAGAGTATTCACTCTTTCTGATTTTAATTCTTAAAGTTTCAGCTTTACTTTAGAGTGGATTCAGCAATATCTACAAAGTTCAGCTCAGATTTCTGTTTCTCCCTACTGATATTTGTATTTATAAACAAGAACATCATTTCATGCATATAATTTGGAGACAACTTCATAGTAAGAAAAGCTTTATAAATTCATAACAATTTACAAAATTATAGAAAAAGAAGGTAATTCCTTAATATAAATAGGAAATACCGACAAAGAACTCACAGGCAATATTGTTTTTAATGAAAAAAAAAAACACTAAAAGCTTTTTTATTTGACCATGTCCCCTGGATGGGGAGACCTGGTGGCACTCAGAGGAAGGACAGCAGGTTACCAAGAAGAGACTTGATACCCTATGAACATATACAGGAGGAGGAAATCCCCCTCAGTCACAGTCATAAGGGAGGGGAATAAGGGGAAAATGGGAGGGAGGGAGGAATGGGAGGATACAAGGGATGGGATAACCATTGAGATGTAATATGAATAAATTAATAAAATAAAAACTTTTAAAAATGTAAAAAAATAATAACACATACATTATTGTTGCTGCTAGTCAACCATGGATGGAGGTTTTAGTCAGGCTAATTAGACATAAAATAAGACAAATAATATGCAACTATGATTTTAAGTATAAATAAACCTTTTTTTGTTAATGACATATTCTTGTATATAACAAAGGCTCAAAATTCCCCACTCCCCCTGCAAATATGCCAACAGCTGTAAACACTAACAAGTGGGATAATTGAGATGTTAGACTAGATGACCTATATATAAAATCCAGGAGCAGAAGCTGGAGAAATGGCACACAAATGAAGAGTTCTTCTTGGTCTTCCAAAGACCTAGAGTTTGTTTTTCAAGAATCAAATGAGACAGTTAACCACAATTGTAGCTCCACCTTCAGGAGACCTTAGATACTCTCTTGGTCATCATGGGCACCTACACACAAAAGACATATATTAATTCATTCACAAATACACATGCACACAATCACATACACACACCACTTACAAAAAACTAACTGCAATATTATGCAGAGCAATGAACCATATAACTATATTTAAAAAAAACAGTTCTTGATAACAAAGAGTCAGATAGAACTATATATATTAACATTTAAAAATAGTATAATTTGAGAAAATATTGAAAATATGAAGAAACAGAAAATTGTTAAAATTATTAAGATAATAAAATTTCTCAAATTTATATACACATTTAACATAGTGTTTTGAATATTTGTGGCTCCTTTGCACAGCTGAATAATTGATATTAAACTCATAAGACTATTGATAGTCCACCAATGACAATATCTTTATAAGAATAAAGCTATATTCTTTACACTGCTTACTTTAATTTTTTTTTCTTATTTTAAAACTATACTTCAAAATTGCAGCTTCAAGATATCATGGTGCTAGATACAAAATGAGCATAAAGATCAGTTGAAAAAAATCTTAGATTTCAAAAATCGACCTGTGCCTCAGGGGTCAGTAGAGTCTCATCTAAAAGTAAATAGCATAATCAACATGTGATATGAAGAAAACCTCATGTTTTCTACTGTCTGCCTAAAGAATGAAATTAAAACTGTGCTTCATGTACCACTAGCATTATACCAAACTAGGAACATTTTGTGCAGAAAAAACAAACAATAAAATATGGTTAAGAAAAATGATATTACCTCTGAAGTGCAAAATGTATTTTCAAACCATGTGATTTTAAAATCTTAGGAACTAATATTAAAAATATTAGTACCTCAAATGAATGAAAACAAGAAAACTGTTCATTCTTTTAAAATAGGACAAATGGTAGACATTTGTCCAAGAAAATATACAAGACAGCAGATCTCCTCTGAAAAAAATTACACCAAGAGTAGTTAGTGGAAATCATCTCATATCTGAGAAAATAGTTAATGGCTATTACACATAATACAAAATACACAGAGCAGTGGGAGTTTTTGGAAAAACAGAATTTTCTAGAGTAGTAATGAGAATAAAATTTAGACATGGTCTAAAACTAAGGAAACATTATGTAACAGTTCTATTTCTGTAAATATATCTAAAAAATTGAAAATAGCACTTCAAGGATATTTAATTCACATATGTTCCTTACAGAATTATTCACATTTGCTAGTTAGAGTCAACCTAAATGTCCATGGTATCCACTTAATAGGTAAAGCAAAATGAAAATCATATATGTACTAAAAATGATATTTTCCCATTCTAGTCTACATTTTTTCTTTCAGAAAGATTCAATTATTTGTGGTAGTGTGAATATACCTTGAGCATAAGATGAAGGGAAATAAGTCATAAAAAAAAGTTATCTCTCAACACCTGCGAAGCAGGGGCAGGTGAATCAATGAGATAGAGTATAGCCTGGTCAACAGAAAATTCCGGGACAGCCAAGGCTATGCAGAATAATCCTGTTTTTAAATAAATAAATGGATAGATAGATAAATAGATAAAGTAAGTAAGTAAGCCTGCCAGAACCAGTGAGACAGATCAACTGGTCCAGCATGGTTTCATGTACATATATGTAAGCTGTTAAATTCAACACACACAATAAAATCATGGTTCCAATATGTTGATGGATAAATTCTATGATATAATGTGAACAGATTGGTCAATGAATACAAAATTTCGTATCAAATATTCTCATGACAAGAAAGCTATAAATATGCAAGATAATTAACATGTTTTAGACATGTATCAAAATAGAATTTATTCTTTAAAATATAATTAGTAATTATAACTTCATCATACATACTTATATGTTATATGTACATACATATATCTGACAAAACAATGTAAATTAACACACCAAACTTTTTCACCAAAAATTGGCTTATTAATTTTACTATATAAATTGGTGAAAACTTAAATAAGTATTCCTCTTATATGGAGGCCATACCATTTAAAACAATTTTTTCTCAGAGATTACCAAGATGAATATGAAACATCTTTGAAATTATGCATTGCTATGAAATAGAGTATGGAATCTATTTCTTCTTTGAAGGAAACCAGAGTGAGAATTAAGACAAAGTTTTTTAAGAAAAAAGAAACGACTTATTCAATGTTAGGTAAGGTGCCAAAATTTTTTCTATACAATTAAAAAAAGTAGTTTTCAAGACTTTCTTCACTTACTTGGCAGAGAATGAGAGAGAAAGTACAAGTTGGGATCATCTCAAAAACTTTACATCATGCTTTATTAGTATGCTAAGTTGTAGAAGATCTTCTATATTATAGAAACAAAATAAAACATTGACGCCATCAATAACAAAAACAGAGACTCTGAAGGTCTATTGGTAAATGGGTAAAATGGGTAAAGGGTCACAGCATAGCTTTGAAAAAAACTGTAGATCAAACCTCAAATCTGGAATCAAAGTTCCTTTAAGGCACACCATGTGATTCAACTGTGGAGCACTGAACACTGTGGGTGGGAACAACAAGCCTAATTAAAGTATTGTCATAGGGGACATTATATTGGTGGATAATGATATTCCAGCTAATGTTATAATAAATATAAAAGTACAAATGTGTCATGAAAAGCAACGCAAAAAACTGAGTCCACTTGGGAAAACATTTCACTTCGTCATTGCAGCTGATCAACTTGATGTTAGAGTATTGTATGTCAGCATTTGCTCTCAAACCATGTGTCAGGACATGCTCTAAAGCCCATCTTCATTTTTCCATAGCTAGCTTAAAATAGTAAAATTGTAAGAAGACAAAAGATAGACTGATTTGAGCCATTATTTAGGATATATATTATATAAAAATCAACGTACATCAGTTAATTTATTTAACATTTAACAACAACAACAAAAATCTTCAGAAAGAAAATAAAGTTGGCAAAGCAAGCATAGAACTCTCAAGTGAGAAGATAGAATTTTGCAAAAATATCATTCCTACACTCAACCAACAATGCAAAATCAATTTTGTGATTGCTTGTGAGAATAAAATAATCTTAAACATATTCTCTGGAAACACATATCGCTGATGAATCTAAAATAGTTTATTTGACATTTTATTGAAATCTACATAATATATAATATTTAAAATGGATTAAACATTTAAGAACTATATAACATAAACACACTTTTCCTGTTTTATATAAGTATATGTTAATTGATCACAATCACTGTGTACATAATGAGTTATTCTTGCGTTACAAGAGACATGGTCACAAAACGAAACAAGTTTTCTTGTGTATCAACAAGGTAAAAGGAGTTGGATGTCTTTCTTCACTTTACCGTCAAGGGGTATAGTAGATAGAGAAAGCAAAACTAGGTCTACAGCAGCTCTCAGAAGCACTGCATGTCTTTAAGGATGCCCAGTAGTTTGCATCAAGTTCAGAAGTTTGTCCTTATTTCTTCAAGATTTTGTCATTTCTTTAAAAGAAAGATTTGTTTCATAAAGGTTTCCAGAAACTGTCAAGAGTTCCTTAAAGTAATAGCACTTGATAAAGATATTGGGGACTTCTCAAGTTCTCCTTTCCATTATTCAGTTACAATAAGATTCTATCAGATAATGAAGGGCCTCCCTAAAGCCATTGCCCATGCAAACAATTAGGTCAGTTTAGGAATCATGCTGCTACAGGAATATGGAGTGAGGAAGACAAAGAAGCATTGCAGAGAGATAAAGTGAGTGAGAGAGACATTGGAAGAATAAAATTTAAAAGCAGTTATTTTGTATAGAAGAGTACAACACTGTCATAAATATGAGGATCAATGGGGTGGTTTGGTTTAAAATATAAAAGAAATCAAATCCACCTTCCAAACCTGAACTCAATTTTACCCCATTAACAATACTTTATTTCTTAATAATTCTATTAACTAAATCCCAGAAATGGGTTAACCTAGTCCTATTATCAAATACATCAACCAACTCAACACAAGAAAAGCAAAGAAATAAGTCACAACAACGCTCCTTGAAGTGTTGTCCTATCACTGAGGAAGGAAGGGGCATGGAACTAGCTGGAAATGCCTTGCCTAACAAAACTCCCAATATCAAATGCTTGTGTCAGGTCATCTGATGTGGACAGGATAGGCGGATTCGGAGTGCTTGGTTGGTCATCCGAGTATGAGATGTAGGGTTTTGTAGTGGAGACTCATATGTAATTTCCTCTCAGAATACATTTATGTTACATATTATTTAATTAATTTCAGTAGTTTCATATCATACATCCAGGTCAGCACCCGGCCCTTGTAGGTCCCCTCAACGAACCCCCCCAAAACAGAAGGAAACAGGAAAAATAAAAAGAGAACAAGACCAATATGTGTTGCCCATACACGCCTTGGAGCATGGTCAAATTCTCAGTTACAAGCCCCTTAATGAAAAGTGGGGTATGCTTTCAAGTTATTTCTTTGTAGAAGACTGTCTCTGTTTCTCCTGAATATTGTTATTCTCCAGTGTCTGGACCATTCAAGGCTGATAATTAGAAAAGCTCATATGCTTTGTGAACACATATCTTCTGGAAGCTGCTCAAATAGACTGTACCTCAAATGTTAAGCAAGATTTGGAACACAAAATTCATACAAGTACCTGCAAATTCACAATTATTGTTTGCAATGTTTTGATCTTCAACGGTGAGCTTCCTCTATGCATTTGCTCCAGAGCTTTCTTAATAGATTATGGAGCTAGAGTCTTAAGACTCCACAAGAAGACCAATAGAGCCAATTACACTGGGCCCAGGGTGGGGGTCGGGAGCTTAGAGAGACTGAAACTCTAGCCAAGGTACATGTATGGATTGGACCTAGCCCCGCTACACATACGTGCCCCATGGGCAGCTTGGTCTTCTTGTGGGTTTCCAGGTAAGGGGAGTGGGTGCTGTCTGTGACAGGAACTATGTTGTGGGCTTTCAATCACAGTCCCCTGACAGGGCTGCCTTGGCAGGCCACCATGGTAGAGGATGCACTTAGTCCTGATACTACTTGCCTCATACTATTTGATGTCCTGGGATGGGTAAGTTGGGAGGGGAGTACCTTTTCTTAGGGGAAGAGGGAGGGTGGGACCAAGAAGAAAGGAGGGAAGGGGTCTACAATTAGAATGTAAATGGAATAAATAAATTAATTTAAATTTAAAAAGACTTTTGGTCTTCTTGTGAAACTCTTGTGTCCTCTTTCCTTCCCACCATTTCCCACTAGACTCCCTATGCTTCAATCAGTGTTTGGCTATAAGTCTGAGCATCTGTTTCAAGCAGCTATTGAGTAGAGACTCTCAGAGGACAACTTTGATAAGCTCCTGTCTGTGAGCATAGCAGAATATTGTTAATAATTTATGGGGGTGGCTCTCTTCCATGGGTGGGTCTTGGGTTGTGCCAGGGCCCAGAGGGCCTGTGGAGTCTGAAACATTAACCAAGGACTATTCATGGACAGTATCTCAGTGCTCTACATAGGTGTAACCAATAGGCAACTCAGGTTTCATGTGGACCCACTAATAAGGACATGAACTCTGTTGCCTGCTTTTTGATCACTTCCCCCTGATGGGACTGCCTTGCCAGGCCACAGGGGATAAGGATGAATTCAGTAGTGATGTGACTTGATGAGCTGGAATGGGAGGGGTGCGGGGCTCCTCTTTTCAAAGGAGTTGGGGAGGGGGAGGGCAAGGGAGTGGGGACTGAGAAGAGGGGAGAGAGCGGCCTCCAACTAGGATGTAAACTGAAAAAAATAGATAAATTAATTTTTAAAGGCCCTTATAATTATTTGTCAAAGTAATAAAAATTTATGAAGACACCTTTTTTCACTGCATGGCTGACTCTCCTTAATTCTTGTATAAAGATACTTAAATGTAGAATTAAAGTATGGTAGGGCTGCCATGCAGGTGTGTTTCAATATATGGAAATCTGTCAATGTAATCCATCATGTAAACAAACTGAAAGAAAAAAATACTCAGGATCATCTTTGATACTGAAAATTCATTTGGCAAGATACAACACCCATTCAAGTTAAAAGTCTTGGAGAGATCGGGGATACAAGGCATGTGCCTAAACACAGTAAGGGCAATATTCAGGAAGTCTATAGCCAACATCAATCTAAATGAAGAGAAACTTAAGTCAATTCCACTGAAATCAGGGACCCAACAAGCCTGTATACTCTTTCTGTATCTCTTCAATACACTGCTTGCAGTCCTAGCTTGAGCAATAAAACAACTAATGGAGATCAAAGGATACAAATTGGCAAAGGATTAGTCTAAGTATCACTATTTCCAGATTATATGATAGAATACATAAATGATTCTATGAATTCTACCAATGAACTCCTACAACTAATAAACACCTTCAGCAAATTGGCTGGATACACAACTAGTCAAAAAATGGTAACCCTCTTTTACACAAAAGACAAGAAGATGAAGAATAAATTATAAAAACACCATGATTCACAATAGCCACAAAAAAACATAAAGTATCTTGTTGTAACTCTAACCAAGCAAGTGAAAGACTGGTATGAAAAAACAAAACAAAACAAAACAAAACAAACCCTTCACTTCTCTGAAGAAAGAAATTAAAGAAGATATCAGAAGATGGAACAATCTCCCAAACTCATGGATAGGTAATATTAATATAGCAAAAATGGCTATCTTACCAAAAACAATCTATAGAGTCAATGCAATTTCCATCAAATGCCAACAAAATTCTTTCCAAACCTTGAAAGAACAATTCTCAACTTCATTTCGAAAAACAAAAAAATCCTGAAGAGCTAATAAAAGATCTTCTGCGTGTATCTCCATCTCTGATCTCCAGCTGTACTATTTAGCAACAGTAATAATAATGGCATGGGCTTGTCATATTCACAGACAGGTAGACCAATGGGATTGAGGCAAAGAGAGCAGAAAGAAGCTCACACACCTATGGACACTTGGTTTTGACAAAGAAGACAACAACACAACACGATGGAAAACACATAACATCTTCAACAAATGCTGGCCTAACTGGATGTTTACTTGTAGAAAAAATAGACATACACCTTCCTTATCATCATTGCACACAACTAAATATAAAACCAGACACAATAAATCTGGTAGAAGAAAAAGTGGGGAAGAGCCTTGAGCTCATTGGCATAGTAAACAACTTCCTGAACAGAATATCAATAGCTCAGGCTCTAAGTTCAGCAATTAATAAATGGGACCAAACGAAACTGAAAGCTTCTATGAGGCAAAGGATATTGTCAACAGAAAAAAAAATTAGCCTACATATTGGGAGAATATCTTCACCAACCCTACATCTGATCTAGGTCTCTTATCCAAAACATATAAAAACTCAAGAAATTAAATACCACCAAACCAAATAATCCATTTAAAAATGAGGCGCATAACTAAATAGAGAATTCTCAAGAGAAAATATTGAACTCCCTTAGAATGTTATGAATATTCCTGCCAATCTTGAGTGGAACAGACTTTAGCCTACAGTTTCACAGAAGTGTATTTGTAGATTTGGATAGTGTAATTTTTTTTAAAGAGATGAAGTCATAGACATTCAGAACTAAGAAGAAACATTGGAATACTCAAATAGGAAATCAAAATAATGAAAAGAGTATATGTCAAAATGTATTTATTTCCCTAAGGAATTTGTCAGAGCAGTAAGGAAGTTCATCAATGACACAAGCCACAATTTGAGCTTTGCCACCATGGAAGCCAAGAACCAATTAAATCAGACTTTATATTTATCAAGTGCTTGTGAAGTGCATAGGAGGAAAAAAGAAAATTAGATGTGTAGGCAATTGTAGGATGATGCTATGTTTTTGGGAGGAGAGAAGACTTCTTTGAGAATGAAGCAACAGGCATTTAAAGAGGAATAAGCTGATCAAACAGTGCTGATTGAGAACTTTTTGGGGGTGAACCTGTAATCTGAGCACTGCTGAGGTTGAAGCAGAATGGTATGGGATTTAAGGTTAGTTTGGGATACATACTGTAACGTGTCTCAACAAAACAAAAATATTCTTTGGGGAAAAAAATCTCTCCTAAATAATATCTACAGAAAAGGTTTAAAGAATTATCCAGAAGATATGTTGTTGAAATTGTGATACTTAAAAGTATAACAAATAGAGATATGAAAATAGTTAACATTAAGAGAAACTCGTAAGTTTTACCCACTCAAGTACAGAAAGCAGTGAAGCAAATGGCTTAAAATATACTCGCCTAAAATTAAATCCCATTTCTTTCTGTGTTGGCTACTTATATATGAATGGTAAAGTTGAAAATGAAAGCTCATTAGATCAACATTTAGAGCCAAATGAGCCTTTAGATTATACTTTGAATTTTCTTAGTTCAATCTTTACACACAGAAAAATAAAAATCTTATTTTAGAAGTCATGGAAGGTAATGTTTCTCAGTGATTTTCTTAAACATCTTTCTTGTCAGAACAACATATTTGTCTAGAGTAATAATATTTATATGCTGATATGCTCAGATATCCAGCTGCCCAACTAAGAACAGCAGCAATCTGAGGCATTTCAAACCTAAGAGCTCTAAGCAGAAATAAGAGAGGAAAATCTGTTAAGGGACATATACTCAGCTCTCTTGTTTCCTTTCAACTTTTCTTATGAAGAAGAATAAACTTACATTCTAAGGAGATCAGAGCATGATGATAAAAGGCTCTTTTGTCAGAAAATTCATCTCATCTTAGGATGTCATAAAATGAAAATTCACAGGATATAACCAGTATGAAGCTTTCTAACTTTTTTCCCCATATACTCAGCATCCATGACTTGCCACAAAGAAATCAATAATGTGGCCTAAGAGAAATCATAGAGCTATGGGAGACACAAGTTTTATAAACTCATTTACAATGAAGAACAACATAATTGGCAGAAATTATTCACCAATTTATAAAATAATTTTGATTACTGAGTTTCAAGAAGATAGATGGTCTTGGTTTAGATGAGTAAGATGGAGGTACATGTAAATATGGTAAGGACATATCCATTACCACAGACCATAATGTTATCAAAGAATCCATACTTTACCTTTGCTTAGACTTTCAATTTCTAAATTAATTGAATATGAACTGTGTTGAATTAGCTCAGTATCATCTTAAACACATTTTTAACTCTTTACTTTTACATTAGTATATGTTCTTACAATTTATTCATTCTAAGGAATCAAGCACATTATTTTTCAATATTAGAAACAGAAAGTTATTAGAATTTGATTACATGCAAAGCAAAATCCTTAGAGCATAATTTGTTCTTCTATCTATGTATTACATAAAATGGTAAGAAGCCTTTGCAGAAAATCTTACTGTAGAGGAATTTTAATCCAACCATCTGGCTACTCTGTCAAGGGGTTGCATTCAAAGACTTGGGTCTGCATGATCCAGCTGCAACACACACACACTTTTAGTATACACCTTTAATCCCTCTAGCTGTAATTTAATACATACATTTCATCCTAAGCAATTATATCTAATTGAGGGACAGACAAAGTGATGAATCAGAGAAAGATTTGCCAGAATGAGTAAGAGATAGGATATGCCCAATTCTCATGAGAACAGACAGGGAAGAGAAGCTATTTAAGAGCAGCACAGAAAGAGAGTAGGGGACAGACAGTATTGAAAATTCATGGAGACAGTACATTAGAGTTTGGTAGTATAGTAAAGTTAGATGCAGTTGAGTGCAGTACAATTGAGTGCAGTTCAGTTCATGGAGTTCAGAGGAATTTTTTCCAAACAGAGCACCTCAATGAGAAGCTGAGTGAAGTCAGTTGGAATACATCTGCTTGAAGAGGAGTTTTGAGCCAGAACAGCTGAGTTGGACCAGCCATCCAGAGTTCAGAATGAACTTGAAAGGGTACATTTATTAATCATTAAGTCACAGAAGCTAAAATCACTTTCCTCCTATATTAACAGATGGAATCTGGAGGCTGAAACCTTCAAAATCTAGGCTTGTAATAGATTAGATTGTATGGAGGCTAAGGGCTTCTATGCCTAGTCTTAGGGATAATTAGATAGGATAGCCCTGGAGTCAGAACAAGCTGTGTATTTGTACAACTTGGATACAGCTCTCATTTCTTCTTCCAAGGAAGCAAAAATGACATTTGCATCCTATAATGATGAAAAAATATTAAAATAATTGCTTAAAGTTAACAAAGTATAGAAAATATAATACTGACATGTTAGGTGCATTATGAAAATCCCAATACTGTCATTGTTTTGCGTCTTTCTACTTATAATTTTGTCCCTAGAGAGTAATAAAAGAGAAGTCACAAATATCATGTCTAGTATCACTTAGAACAAAGAATAAAGCACAAATCTCGCAGTTTGTAAACACACTTAAGTACAGTCAAGTGTTGACAGCATGTTCCTGTCTCCTCTTTCTACAATCCAGATACTAGTTTCTTACATTTGCTTTATAAATAAATCTAGAGTACCTTTGAAAGTCAGTACAAGAAGAAGGCAAGGTTAGGAGTAAAAATGTACTTAAAAAGAGCAAAAGAGAAAAAGACAAAGGAAAATGGCAAAGGAAGACTGAGTTTTCTGCACAATGAGAGTAAAGCATGCAGGAAAACAATAAACATTCTCAAGAGAAAACACACCTTTAGATTTTGATATTGCTTTCTTTTGTCTCAAATTAGCTATAAACTCTGCTTTTTCAGAGTTTTGAGTGTGTACACACATTTGTGCCCTCCATGTTATAGATGTGAGCATGTTGAAAGGCTTCATCATTTTACAAAATGAAATTCTCAGTGATACGAACATGCACACAGGAACGTCAGTAGAACACACTGTGCTCAAAACATAAACATTTCAAAAAGACTAGCAATTGTTCTTGTCTATTACAAAAATAACAAAGCCATCTTGTATGTCATAAAAATAAGGAAAGAGTAGGGTATAAAGATTAAAATAAAGACTATAATACATAGAAAAAGCTGGAAAGTACATATACTTTCTTTAAAATTGGGCTGCCTCCAGAGTTTAAGGCACTTGCATAGAGGCCTGAGGACCCCAATTCTGTACCAAGTTGCCACAAGGTGGCAGAAGAGACCTGATTCCAGAAAGTTATGACTTGTCCTGTGACCTACAAACACACACACACACACACAGACACACACACACAGACACACACACACACACACACACACCACATATATTAACACACAAAATGAATGCATGAATACATAATGTAGAAATAGTTTTTAAAAATGGATCTGGCATTAAAAAAAAACACCTTTAGCAGATAAGATCACTGGCTACTCTTCTAAAGGACTCTGATTCAATTCCCAGCCTACACACAACTGTGTATAACTTTAGTTTCATGGAATCCAGCAGAACCCTCCTCCTCTATTCTTCATAGGCAACAGGCACACATATAGTGCATCAGAATACATGCTTGCAGAACATAAGCACACATAAGATAGAAAATAACAATCTGTGAAATAACAGTGGGCTAAGTAGATTTTTGCAGAAAAAAACTAAAAATAATTATTATCTACATTTTTGAAACCCAGAGAGTTAGGGTTTTGGCAAGCAACACAGTTAGTACACACCAAAACTTTCCTGGTTTAAAATAAATATTTAGAAATCTTGAAATGGATTTATGTAGGCAAACACATAATTTACATTTTCGTGTGCACACAGTAATTTTTAGTAAATTTGCCAAACTGTATAATCATTTTAGGTTCCAGAACATGTCCCTGCCTCTGAAGAGATTCAGACATGTAATTGGAATCCCGTTTCCTGCCACGGACCACAGGCAACTTCTACTTTCTGTCTCCATCATTTACATTTCCTAGACATTTTATATAAGTTAAACATCACAGTAGGTACATTCTCCTGTGTTGATTCTTTGATTTAACAAGTGTATTTGAGATGATTCCATGTTCTTGAATATAAAAATTGTTGTGTCTGTCTTGATTTGACTACTACTGCTCTGTGAGGATACGGCAGTTTGTTTACCTGCTCATCCTTTGGTAAATGTTTAGATTTTTTTTTCACTCTATTTCTTATCTCTTGAGAGGTTTCTGGGCAGCTATTGGTTGCTATAAAAGGAAGTATCATTTTTCTCTCCTTTGCAGCCACTAATAATCTTCTTTTGCTCCAATAAATCGCCTCATGCCCATACAAAAGAAAAAAAAATGAAAAACACATCCTATGATTCAGAAACCCGCAGAAATTAAAACAAATATATATAAAAGCAAATGGCTTGGGCAGCTTCACCTCTTCCCTCCCTTACCCTGTCCTTCCCTACCATCCTTTCCTTTTTCCTCCTCTCCCCTTCTCTCCCTTCCCACCCTCTCCTTTCTCTGCCAGAGGACAACCTCAGTTGGCATCACTGAAGTGATATGCACATTTTTCAGAAAAAAAGAAAAGAGAAAAAAATTAGAAAAGAAAAAAAGAAAGAAAGGAAGGAAGAAGGAAAAAAAGAAAGAAAGGAAGGAAGGAAGGAAGGAAGGAAGGAAAGAAGGAAGGAAGGAAGGAAGGAAGTATCCTGGCATTTGAGGATATTTGGGGTTGGGGTGGGGTAGACCTTGTCATACCTTATAGCATGATTCTATCATTTCATTAAAGCATATGCATACACACAACCCACACACACATACACACACATTTACACACACACACATGCACACACACACATTCTCACACACACACACACACAGCAGGTGTGTCACAGTTTGCAACCATCCAGCTACCCTTACATTGATTGGCCACACAGTCCTACTGCTCTACCTGTGTTTGCCTCTCCAGCACTAGGATTGCTAGTATGCCCTATGACCAACTTCCTTGTACCTGGCTACTGGGCACTGGCCTAGTCTACAGTCTAATGTATTTTTTCTTCAATACTATAAGGGCAGAACAGAAGAAATGTAAGTATGATTCAAAGCCTAACTACATAAAGTTATGGTAAGTGACACATGGTAGAATTCTCTTTCAGCTACCAATCATAGCAGACATCTATTGGCATAGTATACCTTTCTACCCCACAGGAAATGCATTTTGTTTTAACGTTATCCTTTTTATGAATATTTTATTTATTATAATTTATTCACATTACATCATGATTGTTATCCCCTCCCTCTTATCTTCTTATTCCCACCCTCCTTCCCTCTTCTACCTACTCACCTCCCCTAGACCTCTGGTAGGAGAGCTCTCCTAATCCAACTGTCTGACGACAGACAGCGTATTAGGTCTCATCAGGATAGATTGCATCCCCTTCCTCTGCATGCCTGATACACTGTCTTGCCCAGGGGCAGAGATCAAATCATGAGCACCCAAGTGCATGTCAGAGATTCAACAGCAGTATCCCCGTCTCCACCACATTGAGTATTAGCAGTCCATAGGCTACATCTATACAGGAGGTCTTGGTACTCTGCATGCATTGTCCTTGACTGGTACCTCAGTTTGTGCAGGTCCCTCTGTGCTCAGATCCACAGCTATTTTCTTTACTTTGTAGTCCCAGATGGGAGGATTTGGACTTCCAGAAAGTCTTACGAAAAAGAAAAACAAATGCACCTCACATATATTACAGCAAAATTATATTTCTTTTTATTCATCACATGATATACTACACTGCAATAATAAGTCAGTGGCTTTGAAACAGTTCCTGTTTATTCCATTTACTCTGTTTGAGCTGAGGGGCTACAGATTCTGCTCTGAGACATGAATCTAATGTTTTGTCTGATGGAATTGGCGTGCCTTGAGCTGTAGCCACTTAGAGCAGATTGAGGGAAAGTTCTTAAATATAACAAGGTCTTAAAATTTACACTCAAAGAAGGTATACGTAATTTTCATTTTTATTTTGTTATACAACATAAAATGCATCGAAATGATAAATAATAAGAGTAGAAACCTTCAACCTTACCATACAAAAGGGAATGAAAACAGTTAAGGAAATTACTTAATAATTCAACTACTAATAAATAAATTTAATATTGTTAACCTCTGTGTATCAGTGTCAACAGTATCTTAGCACTTAATATCATATCCATTACATAAGGAAGTTACAAGAAACACAAACATAATTAAACAAAATAAATACACACACAAGTGAACATTGCTGCTATGGAATTAGCAGCTGACATCATTTTGGAAGACACTAGTCAGCAAAGTAAATTTTGTTTTATTTTTTTATAGCATGTCACAATATGAATCCATGGACTAAATATTTGCACTCATAGCATTTTCATACCATGCATCATGTAGCTGATCTATCTCAAAATGGTAGTAAGCACAAAACCTTAATGCTAATCTTAAAACATTGTAGGAGGACAGGATATATTTTGATATTATTTAATATGTTTCAGTTATACTGTTACATGTTCTCTTTTGTTATACAGAATATTAATATTATAATTTTGTTCCTCTTCAATATGATCATGCTATCTGTCTTATGGACTTTGCTTTGTGATGACTTATAAAAATCAAGCTCACTGTTTCAACAGGATTGTATTAATGGTATGAGTCCTCTTTACCTTAATATCTACTTTATGTATATAAAAATCATAAGATATCTGTAGTTTATTGCAATATGCTGTGAAATGTGTTTATATAGTTATAGAATTGTGGCAATGAAACTTCTTGAAACTTTTGAGGAATTATTTATTTACTCCATTCCTACTTTCTATGTTTGTAGATAAGAATATTTTATTTGTTTTAATATTAGACAAAAAAGCAATAAGATTATTCAGGTACCTTTGACTTTTGTTTAAATATAGATACATTTTTATAGAGTTTCTTTAATTCATGTAGCACTGTTTGATTTTTTTGGGTGTAGCTTGAGTATATAATGCTTGTTTTCTAATTGGTATTAATTTTTTGGTCACTCAAATGCAGATTTACTTTTCATAGTATCTCTACTTTCCCAAAACTTCTCTGAATCTGTGGATCCTGCTACTGTTTTTAAAATGGATAAACTCTGTCTATTTTATTTGTTTCTATAGTGCTTAGCTTGGCTAAAGGATTATCAATTTTTTGATATTATCAAATAATTGACATTTGGTGCTTCTGATTGTCCCTATGTTTTCCTTTTTTCCACATTGTTTTTTTCATCTCTTTTAAGAACTCTATTTTTTCACACACTTGAGTAAAAATCAGCTAGTCTTTAGTTATGTTAGGCTCTTAAAGAAATGACTTAATCCATTCATTTCTTGTTATGATTTTAATTGCAGATTTTTAGATTTTTCTCCATTATTGATGGTGTAAGTGACAGTGAAACATTTTCCTATTATTTTTTCCAAGAAAACTCATATGAGTTCCATTTTTTTTAATAATAATAATGGCAGTGAAGATATTCAAGCTTTTTTGTTTTTGTTTTTGTTTTTTTGTATCTGAGATAAAACTGAAATTTCTTCAGTGTCCTTTATCTTGTCAAGTTAATGTCAAAGCTGATTTTATCAGCCTGGAGAATACCATCTTAATGTGCATTATTCTAAAATATACCAAAGGTATATATTGAAGACAAAGTATGTTTAATTACAGAGATATAACTCTAAGTTCTGAAGAATAGACATGAACATACATATTATTGAAACCTAAATATGGAGAAGAGAGTATAATTACAGTCTCTCCTCAATATTTGTATGAAGTGAGGTGATTTATTATCTTTTTTGCAACCACAGAATTCTTCCTTGAAATAAAATTAAATATAGTGCTTATAAAGTAGCTGCAGTCTCTTCAAAGACTGGCCATGTCTTTCCCATCTCTCTCCCATGATGATCTCAGTCCATTCCTGCAGTGATATTAAAGAGACTGATACTTTAACAACTATTCCTCAATGGATCACTTGAAGATTTCTTGCTTGGAGACTTTAGAGACATAATTTAGATTCTGATAATTTAAAAAAATTAAAGAAATATTTTAATTCTAATTGTGTGTATAGCAGTCTGTAAACATGTGTTCATGAGTGCAAGCACATACAGAGGCCAAAGAAAGATGTTCCAGGAGTTGAAGTTACAAGAGCCTGTGACTTTGTGGTGCAGTTTCTGGGAACCAAATGTTGGTCCTCTGGAAGAGCAAAAAGGGTTCTTAGCTGCTAAACAATTTCTCCAGCACTAGGATTCTCTTAACTGTAATTATTTTTAAATTTTCCTCAAAAGCTCAAGTGTCAGTGCAAATAGAGCTCATTGCCTCTCATTTAAACTCATTTAATCATCTCTTGACGAGTGTCATCATTGTCATTCATTTGCATACAGTACTTTGCTTCATTCACAGTACATTCAAGCAAACTTTAGTACTTTTTTCAAATATTGTTATTTCCAAGTTTTTTTCTTCTCATTAGATTTTATGTTCTCCCACCTGTATTTATTAAGAAAATATTAGGTATTTGTTGTACTTAGTTTATTTCAGTAATTTAAGTTTACAGATTTAACATCTATCATCTGTGTATCTATGCATACGTCTGTCATCTTGTCGAGCCCAGCATCTGTCAAAAATTTTAGTGTCATTCATGTTTCAGATACTTGTGGTTTTATAATTGATAGTTACTGATTAACAAATATTGCATTCTTTTTTGTTTTTGTTTTTGTTTTGTTTGTGTTTTGTTTTTTGAAACAGACAGGGTTTCTCTGTGTAGCCTTCATTGTACTGGACTAACTTTGTAGACCAGATTTGTCTCAAACTCAGAGATCCATTTGCCTCTGCCTTCCCTAGTGCTGAGGTTACAGGTGTGCCATTGCACTGAGTAATTCCTATACTACTTATAGATTTGATATAACTTAAAACTATACAGATAAAGAATTCAGAATTGTCACTGTGGCCTTTTTCTTTCTTATTTTATGATGATGGAGGTTTAGGCATCCCTTTTTGGTGATTATTTTGTTTTTTGTTTTCAATTACAGTACTCATTCAATCGTCTATTTTCTCTCCAAGACATCAGAACAACAACAACAAATGACTTTTAAAAAATTACTTTTAAATAGCCCTGTATGACCGTGTATAGATTATTTGAAGCTTTTGTTTTTTAGTGTTTTATTATAATTAATTCAGATTATATTTTGATTGTCATCCCTTCATTTGTATCTTTCTGTTACTACCCTCCTTCCCTCTTTCACTCTATTCCCATACCTTAGACCTCTGACAGAAGGGGACCTCCTCCCCCACTATATGACCACAGGCTATCAGGTCTCATTTAGATAGTCTGGTCCCCCTTCTTCTGTGTTCCTCCCCACCAACGGGAAGTAACCAAATTGGGGGCACCAGAGTTCATATCAGAGGCAGTCCCTGCTCTCCCCTACAATCTTGGAGAATGAGCTGTCACCCATTGGCTAGATCTGAACAGGGGATCTAGGTTTAATGCATGCATTGTCCTTGGTTTTAGGCGACTTTATTTCTCTGTTTCTAGGACAAGATATTTAATTTAACTGCTGTTTATTTTCAATCGGGGGTATACAAAACACCTTAACATAATATGTTAAATATCATGTCGATATCTACTTAGTGATAAAAGAAAAACAAGCACACTGCTATTGTAAATAGTTTGCTGTATTACTTCAGGTACAGTAAGTGTTCTGCATCTCATTTCTCTGAAAACTCTTTAATGGTGCCATGATTTAAGGACTTTAATTAACTTTACTTTATAAATGAAAAATCTGAGGTTCAATGATATAATTAATTTTCCCCAAATCATAAGGCAAACAAAAGTCTGATCCATGATTCCCATTCAAGCACTGTAATTCAGGAACCCTGGTTTTAACTGTTACCTGCTACTGCTGCCCAATACTTCTTTTAAAATGTCCCCTTGGAAACATATACAAAAGTAACTTACAGCATGATATTTTGCTGATAAGTTTTATGGCAAGTTTTGTGCCATGTTTTAGTACAGTGACACCCTCAGGAGCTGTTATGCCTTCTAGGACCATTTTTCCCCATATTAAATGGTTCCTGTACTCTGTAGAATACACTACTAATCTTGAGCTATTTTTTAGAAAATTAAAAACTTTTCTAGAGTAAGTTGTTTGCTTGGGATTTCCCAAAATATAACCTATACCTTAGCTATTTCCAAGAAATGCTCCATAAATTAATAATTTTTTGCCACACTATCATATGGAAGGTGATAATGCCATTCATAATGTGTTTAATACTGTGTGGATATTCTTTATTTTATATCTATGCAATATACTTTTAGAAACAAATTAAAGTATACCTTATGTACATTAAGAAGAAACACTTGATAACATTATAAAAAAAACTTCTAACTCTTTATTTTCATAAATAACCCCTAATCTGTTTGGTCTTTACAGTTTATTTGTATTCTTCATATAAAATATACTCAAGTAATGCAATTCTACTCTCAGAAGCTAAACCATTCACTCTGTAAGATGTGTCTGTAGGATTAAATACATCATACTACTTCATATGCACTTAATAATCCCTATTATTCATATATGTAGATACATAAATTGTATTTATTTATATCTAAGTCATATTTAGTTCTATATACTACAATTTATTACTTAACATTCTTCCATTATTTACTTGTGCATATGCACAAAACTTCTAGTTTTATGTTGCTGAACCATGTGGTATTAAGTTACTTTATAAATAATCCAGAAAATACTATGTGTTTCTAATAGCTCAGGCCAAATTCATTTCCCCCCACTGGCTACTGTTAAATTAATGTGCATATTTAAATGTATATGTAGTGTGTGTGTGTGTGTGTGTGTGTGTGTGTGTGTGTGTATGTGTGTGTGTGTTTTGTATATTTGGTGGTTGCACATGCAGAAGCCAGAATAGCACATCTAATCTCCTCCTGTCCATCAATGTCTGACTTAATCATTAAAACAAAATCAATCACACAGCCTGGACTTGATTAGTGACCAGCAAACCTCAATGATCCCCTGCTTTTCCTATTCCTCACAGCACTGGTTCCACGGGTATGTTTAGCTATGCCTAGCTTTTTACATCAAATCTGGCATATAAATTGAGGTCCTCACGTGCAAGTGAACTCCCTAGCCATTTCTCCATGTTGTGTTTACCTTTTACAAAGAGTTACCTGATATTTCACAAACATATTCACTGGTTTGGTCTAGTTGTAAGCTTTCATTGAGTTCACATTAACAGAATCCCATTAACTCTTTTCATTTAGTCTTTCAATCTAAATACACGTATAAACACTTATATATTAGATGTTTATCATTCTGCAGATGATTTTTTGATTCTCATTCAACTTTCTTTAAAGTAAATATATAATTATTATACATGAGGAACAAGAACATCTTTTACATTACTCTCAAACATAAGCAACTACAATAAATAGTATCTATGATTTCTATTTAATAAAATTGACTTAATTTTATTTAAATACTTAGTTTTTATTTTTATTAACTATGTTTAAATGTTTAAATATTAAAAATATTTTACATTATTCCACCTTGTTTTATGATGAGATTTTAATATGTTTGAGTAATGAAGGTTATTTGGTTATGAATGTAAGACTCATGGACAAAGAGACATCTATTTGACTACCTCTAGTAATATATATATTCATACTTCCCCTATTTTATGTACTTTTGTGAAGTATTATTCTTTAAATACTAAATTTTGGCTTATTTTATTGATATATATTTTTTCAATGTGTCACTTTATTATTATTATCATTTGTTGAAAACAAAAATGAGGATCCCGGGGGGAGTTCCAAGATGGCGGCACCTATCATGCATTGTATCTGATCTACCACACAGAGATCAAAGACTGGACTGGAAGCCATAGATTGTAAGAAATGGAGAACACTAGGTGAGTGGGGTACCACACAATGCAGACCACAGGCAGGCTTGATCCCAGGTCAAACAACAGCCCAAGGAGGACCTGAGCCCACTCTCCAGGCTTTGGAACAGAACCCACCTGCAGACTACAGCCAGCCTCTATATCCCAGCCACAGTATGTGGCAAAGTGGAACACCTGATCTCCTGGCTTGGGGAAGTCTCAGTGAAACAAGTAAATCTGTCCTCAGACACCCCTAGTCACGACACCCCAGTCCACGGGAAGCACCGGAGGGTGTGCCCAGCAACAGCCTGTGATCTGGGTGGGTCTGTCTGGAGCCAGGCAGCCAGCCTCAGCATACTGAGCCTGCAAAATTGGGCTGATAGCACCAGTCCAGGACATTCCCCTGCCCAGCAGTGATGCCCACACTCATGGGAAAAGCTAGAGTGCCCTGAGGGTCTGGAAGGGAGTCTGATTTGTAGCTGCAGCTCAGTGGGACTGAACGCTTGAAGGTGCGCAATCAAGACTGGTCCACTGTCTGGACTGATTCGGTCAGGAAGCTGTCTGCGGACCACAGTGGTCTGGGTCTGGACAATTGGGCAACTGAAGCTCCAGGACAGTCCCCACAGCCCGGAAGCGGCTCCCACACTGGAGGGTCTGGAAGGCAGTCTGAATTGGGACCACAGCTCAGTGGGACTGAACTGCCAGGGGTGCACAATTTAGACTGATCCACTATCTAGACTGATCCGGGCAGGATCCTGTCTGCGGGCCATGGTAGTCCAGGCCTGGACAATTGGGCAGATAAAGCCACAGTCCCTATGGCCTAGCAGGGACTCCCATGCTGGTGAGATAAGCTGGAGGACCCTGGGTGTCCAGAGGGGAGTCTGAGTTGCAGCCGGGGCTTGGTGGGGCTGAGACACTAAAGGTACTCAATCTAAACTGACCTGCTATCTAGATTGATCCAGGCAGGAACTTGTCTGTGGACCACAGTGGTCAGGGCCTGGATAAATGGGCAGATAAAGCTAGACTGCTCCAAGTGGTCAGGACAGAAAATTAAGCAGCATCCTCCAGCAAAGCTGGCCTGAATCCCCCCAGTAGCCTGAACAGGATCAACAGAAGCCTACCTCTGCTGACCCAGTCAGGAACTTAAGGTGTGAGCAAAGTCTCCTGGAGCAGAAACCAGGTCACCTGCCTTTATAAAGAAATTGGAAATATCCCACATAAGCAACTTGAAGACACATCTGGAAGCCCTAGGGGCGGGGGGGGTGGGGTGGGGGAGAAGTAGAAATACCCAAGAGTAGTAGATGTTTGGAAATAATCAAACTCAAGGCTGAAATCAATAAAAAAAGAACAATTGAAGGAATCAACAAAACCAAGAGCTGGTTCTTTGAGAAAATCAACAAGATAGACAAACCGTTAGCCAAACTGACTAAAAGGCAGAGAGACACTATCCAATTCAGGAAAATCAGAAATGAAAAGGGAGACATAACAAAAGACAATGAAGATATACAAATAATCATAATATCTTACTTTAAAAGCATTTATGCCACAAAATTTGAAAATCTAAGGGAAATGGACAATTTTCTTGATCAAATCCACTTCCTAAAATTGAATTAAGATCAGAAAAGCAAATTAAATAGTCCTATTAATCCTATATAATAGAAGCAATTATTGATAGTCTCCCAACCAAAAAAAGCCCATGGCCAGATGGTTTCAGTGGAGAATTCTACCAGACCTTCAAAGAAGATCTAAAACTAATACTCTTCTTGTTGCTCCAAAAGCTAGAAATGGAAGGAACATTACCAAATTCATTCTATGAAGCCACAGTCATGTTGATACTTAAACCATACAAAAAAAGAGAATTTCATACCAATTTCTCTTATGAACTTGATGCAAAAATATTCAATAAAATACTTGCAAAACGATTACAAAACATATCAAAGGTATCACTCATCATGACCAGGTAAGCTTCACTCAGGCATGCAGGGATAGTTTAATATATGGAAATCCATCATTGTAACCCATGATATAAACAAAATGAAAGAAAAACCCCACATGATCATCTCCTTACATGCAGAAAGAGCATTTGACAAAATCCAACACCCATTCATGTTTAAAGTTTTGGAGTGATCGGAAATAGAAGGTACATACTTAAACATAATAGAGGCTATATATAGCAAGCCAATAGCAAACATCAAATTAAATGGAAAGATACTAAAGGAAATTCCTCTAAAAAAGGGGACCAGACAAGGCTGCCCATTATCTCCATATCTCTTCAATACAGTTCTTGAAGTTCTAGCCAGAGCAATAAAACATCAAAAAGAGATCAATGGGATCCAATGGGAAAGAAGGGAGTCAAATTATCCCTATTTGCAGATGATATCATAGTATACATAATTGACCCCCAAAATTCCGGCAGAGAACTCCTGCAGCTGATAAACAACTTCAGCGAATTGGGTGGATTTACAATTAACACAAAAACGTCATTAGTCTTCCTATATACAATGACAATCTTGCAGAGGAAGAAATTAGGAAAACTACACCCTTCACAGAAGCCACAAACAGTATAAAATGTCTAGGAGTTACTCTAAGCAAGTGAAGGACTTGTTTGAAAAAAAAACTTTAAATCTCTGAAGAAAGAGATTGAAAATAACATCAGAAGATGGAGGGATCTCCCTTGTTCATGGATCGGGAGAATTAACATAGTAAAAATGACCATCTTACCAAAAGCAACTTACAGATTCAATGCAATCCCTATCAAAATACCTAACAGTTTTTTAAAAGACACTGAAAGATCAATTTGCAACTTCAAATGGAAGAACAAAAAAATCTACAATAGCTAAAACAATCCTACACAATAAAAGAATCCTCAGGTGGAATCTCCATACCCAATCTGAAGCTGTACTATAGAGTAATAGTACTTAAAACAGCATGGTACTAGCACAGCAATAGGCTGGTTGATCAATGGATGGATATATATATGAGATGGGGAAATAGAAGGACCCAGAGAATCCTAAAAACCTACAAGAAGAACATCTTGAAGGGTGGATCTGTGCCCAGGGGTTTCTGCTCAAACTATTGCACTAACCAAGGACAATACAAGTAGTAAACATCGAAACCCTATTCTGATCTAACCAATGGACAGGACATTCTCTACAGTTATGTGGAGAGTGGAGACTGACTACCACATGAACTCTGGTGCTCCATATTTGACCTGATGACACCTAGAGAAGGAATAAGCAGAAAACAAAGATGAGACTTGATAGCATATGACCATATAGTGGGGCAGGATTCCCCATCAGTCTTAGACCTAGGGGAGGGGAAGGTAAAAGGGAGAGGGAGGGGGGAACGGGAGGATACAAGTGAGGGAGTAACAGTTGAGTTGTAATCTGAATAAATTAACAAAATAATAATTAATTTAAAAAGAAAACAAAAAGGTGTTATTTAGTTGTTAAACTAAAATGAGTTATCTATTATATTTTTGTGTATGTTTATGAATCTGTCTAAAGAAGTACTTTCCTATGCTAATATCATAAATATATTCTCTTATACAGCTAGTTAGATGAGATGGCTTATTGGACTGAAGCTCTTGCCTAACTTTAATCTCCAGTATACAGAACAGGTAGAGAGAACTGACTTCCAAAGTTGTTTTCTGACCACAAAATACCCACCAGAGCATGCACATAGCTGCACGCACACACACACACACACACACACACACACACACACACACACGATGACGAGGATGATGATAAATAGAGTAAAAATAATTTTCAAAATTGTTCTTATATTTTCGTAAAACATTTACATATTTGTTTCATAATTTCAGGGTCCTACAATCCACCAAAGGTTTTGTTCCTGTAAATGAAGTAAATTTTTATTGTTTATTTCAATGATCAAATGATTCGTCTCTATTTACATGTATAGTTTTTATGTGTTTTATTTATTTGGTTGTTAGTATCTGCAATCTCTACAGTTTCCTATCAAAATCCTTGTGCATCTAAGGATCAGTAGCATGGTAACTTATGGAATATAGGCTGTTGCATTCATTAATGAATATCCTTTATAAAATATTTTGATAACCCCATCTACTTGTTGTTCCTCAAGTATAACTATTTTACAATATTAACATCTATAGATATTTTAGAACTAATATTTGTGTTTTTACACATATTGACAAAATTTTACTTGAAATTATATTTTGAAGAAAATGAAATGTAGGAATATTTTCTCGAATTAATTAATAAATGTATAATTTACTTAAGTTATTCCATAGAAAACTGTAATTTCACTCACAAAATATTTTAATTTTCTTTTTAAGTCTATCTCATTTTCTAAAACAAAATTCTTATCCAACAGTATCCATTCTATGATAATAATGATAAAGAAATTAATTTTAAATGTTAGATTCAGATCCACTAGGTTACTTAAATGTATGAAAGAAACTCCTTCCAGAACTAAATACGGTACTTATATCGTGGTTTTAAAATATTGGCTTGAAGTTTTCTTTCTTTCTTGTTGTATATAAGGATTGGCCAAAACCCTATGCATATTCTCCTAACCCTGTATCTCCTTGTACTGTAGAAAAACTGGGATTACAGACAAGTACTTTCATATCCAGCCCTACGTCTGTTGTGGGGATTTAATCCTTTATCTTCATACATGCACAGCAAGCAATCTACCCCCTGAGCCATCTCCAAAGCCTCATTTTATATTTTATTTTCAAAGCATTATTTTTAAAGTATATTAAAAGTATAAACAAAATAGGTTATTTACCACACTAGACCCAGGAAACACATTATTTATTAAATATTGTATTTGTTTCCTTTATAATTGTATAACACTAGATCAACTCGTCTTAGTATCAAACTTGAGTGTATCTTTAGGAACTATTACTCACTATTTCTTCTGCTTATCTCTATTAATAGTGATATGGTTTGCATTTATTCATATAGTAATCATATGTATTTAAATATAATATAGAGAAATGCTTTCAGCTTTTTCCCTCCTCTGTCAAAACAATTCAAAGGAAAACGACGTCTTCAATTGTTTGATTTCAGCACTGAGGCTTTAGCACTTTACTAACTATTCATTGTTAGCATAGGCCAGCTTGAACATCTTACTTTTGTTTCTTGGTTATTCATAAAACTCAGCATGAATTTTAAAGCTGCTTATGTTAGAATTAGATACCTCCCACTTTTCCCAGTCAGAAACTAATAAAGAGAAAATCACTGTACTAGAAACATGATTGCTAATGCAAAAACACATTTTAAATTATTTTAAAATAAGTTTTTCATATAAATAAATTTTAATATTTTAGGGAGGGGGAGTTTTGGAACTCAATTGAAATGTTTTACTCTCTGTGTAGAATTGTATTTACCCGAAAGAAAATATTTTTACTCTGTTTTATTACACAACCTTATTTAAATTGGTTCCTAGTTTGTACAAATTTTGAAGATTGGGTTTACAAGTGTTTCAAAAAAGATTGTTGTTACTTAAAAGACCGTAAAGTTTGTATCATCGTTGGTGTTGAATAAAGTTTAAATAGTCACATATCCTTTTTTACTGAAGCAAAGGTCATAGCAAAAGGCAGTGCCATCCAAGCTAGTAGTAACCATACTAGTTTTCAACTTACTATGAAAATAAATGAAATGTTTTGTGTAAAATGAAAATCCAATACAATGAAATTTTTAGTGGACTTTATTGTATAATTACTTAACCACTTTAACGCACTGAACTGAACAGAACAGTTGTTTGGAGGGGAACAGCAGAGCTGGTCGAAAGAAGAGATTTTGAGAGGATCAGAACACATCTGACTAGATATTACAAGAAGACAGAGCTTATGAAAACAATAATGGGTGGATCGCATGACGTCACTTCATATTAAGTTTGCTGAAGATTACAGACACTTATACAGCAACCTTGTTACATATTCAAGGGAGACTTTTGTAATGCTCTTTATTGTTTTTCCTCTGATGTTTTGGGGTCCAAGGAAGGATTTAAGCCAAATCAATGTACTTTGGGAATAGAAGGAATTCTGTTCATCATCAGCAAACATTCAACATAAGAACAAGACAAAACAAACTCTAATTTACCTGTTTTAATGTGGTTTGTAAGTATGCATTTTCCTCATTTAAAATTGTGGATGCATATTAATTACTTGAAACAAAATTATCCAAGTTTCGTTTATAGCTCACTCCTCTCAGATTTTTCTGTAATATTTACCTGAACCACTCATATTCTGCTTCTACCTTCTTCTGGTCAAGTGAGGAAAAAATTTAAAAACTTAAAAAATATATCATAAATTGATTTTTTTCCCCTGAAGATTGATTGACTTAGGGTTGTTCAAGTTTGTACCAGACAAGGTTTGTTTAGAGTAGATCAAAAGTTCTCCTTCTGTTCTTGGGAACAATAGGATAAACTGGTACCATTTCCCAGTAAGATCTAAGATTCATAGATTTACAAAGGAGTCATTTGAAGTTTGCTTTTGATTTGGTAACAGATCATTTCTATTATGATAAGACAGGGAAACTTCACACATTGTTTTAGTCAGCTCATGTGCTGTAAATAAATACCATAGATGGAGTGACTTAAACAGTTATTTCCATAATATATAAGATGGAATCCACGCTATCACACCAACATGGTGGGTTTCTGCAGTGAAACTTACTTCGTGGTTTGCAGAAAGATGATGTCTTGCCCTGTTAGAGCATCATAATATAGTAAACTGAAGATAAAAGCACCTTCTCTGTTAGCACTAATCACACAGTGTGTGCTCTACTGTCATGACTAACATATTTCCAAAAGGATCCATCCTCAATCATATTGAGGAAATTTTTCAACATAGATTTTTTTTCTTTTAGGGAAAAATGTTAGAGGACCCAAGAATATAGTTCAAAACATCTCTTCCTAGGCAATTTATTTTAACTAGATTATTTACTATAGAATGGAACATATTTTTCCCCAAGTTCATGTGACGGTAGCTACTGATTGTCTACTTTATATTATAAATATATTCAGTTTTCTTTCCTTAGTTTCCAGATTTAAAAAGGCAGCTTAGTTTTGAACTCTTTGTGGACTTTAATGTGGCCCCAGGCTTCAGAAGAAAAATTTATTCCCAGATCAAATAATTGGGTCCACAGATAAATTACCATATGTGCATTTATTGGCTTTTATATCATCCCGTGTAAGATGGAACAGTATATGGGCAAGAGGAAACAAGAATAAGAAGTTCACTTTCTACTTTGTGACTTGAAGGTTCAAATAAATAATTTACACACACACACACACACACACACACACACACACACAATCACACACACACTGGTATTGTTTCTTAGTTTAAGTGATTTTTCAGAATCACAGAGAAAGTCATGGATGAAAGTTCATATAAAAATACTTCTACTTCGTTTCTGTCTTGTATACAATATTATCTTTTTTATGAGTAATCTGGGTTCCTCAAGAAGTTTTTAATTTTAATGGAAGAGAAAGCCATGCACATTTGATGTGTTATATTGCCTAACATGAGATATCCTTCCTGAGGTCATATCATATTTTTCTTTTAAATATAATATTAACAGTGGATAGACCATGGCTCAGTTAGTACAGTGCTGCTCATCCAATCACAATTCTCTGAATCTGGATCACTACCACCCACATAAAAATCAAGATGGTTCAATGTACAGTAAATACCAGAATGTGTACCTGGATCCTGTTGACAAGCAAACCGAGTGAAACTTGTGAGCACAATGTTCACTGAGCGACCTTGTCTCAAAAGATGGTGGAGAACGATTGAGGAAGATGTACAAAATTGACGGCTTATTTCCACATACACCCATTCATATAAGAGCACATATCACAAAAACACACACAAAACAAACAAACAGACAAACAAGTATTTCAATTTTTAAACAATATATTTCTTACAAAAAATGGAGAACAATGGTCCTTGTAAAGCATCGACTATTGAGTAGAAAGTCCAGGCTCAGAATGGGATAATTTCACTGAAGTTGGTCAGAAGAATTCAAAACATCCCAACAAAGTGCACGGCATTCTCATTGCACATAGTTGCCCTCCAGAACTTGAGAGTAAGAACCTATGGCTGAAGATACTATACAATTTTGTTAATATACTTAGAGAAATCAGTGCTTCATGCTGATTGTCAGCTTTAATAATACCACAAGGTGCTAAGTAGGCCACGTGGAGTGTAAACTAAAGAGTAAAAATAAATAGATAGATAGATAGATGAATAAATACATAAATGGATAAATAAATAAATAAATAAATAAATAAATAAATAAATAAATGTAAGCTATGGTTCTAAATCAATAAAATGAAATGGCACAAATAAAATCATTAAAATAAGAATTTAAGAGTTGAATAAGAGAAGGAATAAAGGAAAAATAAATATAATAAGATGTGAGCTACAGAGTGTGCATTTAATTTCAGCTGTCTTGGACTTTCATAGCTATTATAAAATACTGAATCATTTCTCTTAAAATGCAGAATAAACTTTGTAGACAACAATTATTGAGATTTTAGTATGTGACTGTGTTGTTTTGTCCTATAGTAATGCAGCTCATCCTGGCTGGAGTATGTTATAGCAAAGGTCCTAAACTTTTTACCAGCAGGATGCAGAAAGACAAAATGGATCCACAATTCAAATAAATTCTTTAAGATCATGTTTTCATTACCAGAAGATATCCAATATGGCATTATCTCTTATAGATTTCACTATAATGTACTACTGTCAAAACCTGTAATCCAAGCCTTTATATATATAAGATATGTGAGGACACTTATTTAAACCATTGAGAGAGTTAAGTCAAAATGACCTTAAATGCGTGAACTTGATCAAAACACGGCAGAGAAACATCAAATGTTTCATTTTAAAAATAGTAAAGATTAAGTCTATACTGCCTATAAAAATTCTTTACATTTTGAAGACATAGATTGCTGGAAATCAAATAATAGATATAAAAAAATTTGGCTTGTGAAAACTGGTCAAAAGGAATGTACCATCTATATTATTATTATGCAATGTGGACATTGAACAGCGTATTTCCATGGTTGCACAAGCACTTACATTGTCTTGTGCTAAATGGAAGTTCTTAGCAAAATGCTTCAGGCATAAATCCCTCCCTTGTTTACTTGTCTTCTTTGATCCTTCTGAAGAAGGTGTAATGATAAAGTGTTTGGTCACATTTTTAGCCACTGTAATTGCCATAGTCATGATCTGAGTAAGATACAGTAAGGGTACCTTTATCTCTTCTGGACATGTGCTTACAGAGTGTTTTTTCTGTCTCACTGAGAGATAGTCCACTCTCATTTCAGCATACAAACTGGAATGCAAGATGTGTGGAGAAAAAAAGATTAAGCAACAATGACATGACTTTAGAAAATTTTGTTATAATTGACACTGAGGTTCAAGCTACAACTCATTGAACATAGAGAGTTCAAGATAGTGTCTTCATGGAAGCTTTAACCCTGTTGTAGTCTTTACACCATGAGATGTTACTCTGCAGGAAACAGAATCAGAAACTTAGACAACCATGCATGGAATTTTACCCTGTAAGTCTAGCCAATCATCTAAATCTATGGAGGTCATGGAATGTAGAGGAAAACATCTACTACCATTTTCCAAATGCTATAATTCTTAACTGCACTTTATATAAGCATCCATATGCCCACAGATCATTATAGAGCTCACCCAGTGTCGAAGAAGTTTCTTTCTACAGCATGCAAAGTGCAGAGGAAAGTTAATCCAGCAACATGGCTGCTCAGACAAAGGATCACATCCAAAGACCTAAATCTGTATGATATGGCTAGAAGACAAACATCCTCTTGGTGTAAAACTTTAATGCACCTGGCAATAATTTAGTACGTGCCTTTAATCTCAAACAATGACATCTAATTGGGTGGAAGACAAAGTGGCAAATCAGAATGATTTGACGGAAAGAGTTTGGGATAGGATAGCTCTAACTCTCATGAGAACAGACAGGAAAGAGATGCTACAGAAGAGTAGTGCTGAGAGAGTGGAGAGAGTGGAGAGAGACAATAAAGTACAGAGTAATAGAGTGCAGCACAGAAATACAGTACAGCTTGGTAGTACAGACAGTTCAGTATAGTTCCGTGAAGTTTGGTGCTGTTAAGTTGAGTACAGTTGACTTCACGTAGTTTAGTTTATAAACATCAGAGGCAGTTTTTCCAAGAAGAGCAATTTAGTAAGAAGCAGAGAGAAGCAAGCTTCAGTTATTCCTCTTGGAGATGCGTTTTTAGCAAGAACAGATGAGATGATCAAGATAGTGAGAGTTCAGAAAAACTAGAAAGGATAGGCTTACTCAGTACAATGTCTCAGAGGCCACAATCTTCTAGGCCTCAGTTAGCAGATGGAAGCTAGAAACTAAGCCTCATAAAGCCAGGCTTACAGAAGATTATATAATATGGAGGCTAGATGCTTACAGGCCTAAGACTAGGGATAGTTAGATAAAAATGCTCTGGGCTCATTCCCAAGTCATGTATTCATAAAATTTTGGTACAGCTATTATCTCATGTCATTGTCTAAGGGAATAAAAATGACATTTTCATCAGGAACCATTTCAGAAAGCTTCAACTGAAAATAGACAAAATTTTGTGAGGTGTGTAACCAGTCCCAAGTGATACATCTATAATATAACTCTTACACTTAAGCCTCGGGGAACATTGTAAAAGAGAGGACAGAAAGATCATAAGAACCAAATGACCACAAATATTATGTCTTCTAGATATGGCAGGAAAGTTACATCCAAGAAATTTTAACATAGCCACTTAATCAATGACATCAGTTAACATAGTAAAATGAATAGGACACCATCACATGAGGAAGAGCTACAGGGAAATAGCAACTTCTTTAAGAGAGAGAATCAGTCTTCCTTATTATTGAGCTCTGTGAATAGTTATCCAAACCCAAACATTCAGCTTAAAACAATAACAACAGTAAATTAACTCAGTTGGCTCCATTTATACTTTGATGTGTGTGTGTGTGTGTGTGTGTGTGTGTGTGTGTGTGTGTGTGTGTGTATGTGTGTGTGTGTGTGTGTGTGTGTATAAAAGTAATAATTAAAGGATTAAAGAATATGAATTTGAGCAAGAAGTGACATGAGCGAAGCTGAAGAGGGGCGAAAAAGGGAAACATATAATTATATTCTACTAAAAAGTTTAAAAGTAGGTAAATGAAAAATCAAAGTAGTCAGTGATCTAGGAAGCTAAATGATACCACTAATTGGCCTGGGCAATGTGGAGTGTATTTTGAGCATTTATATTCTGTTCAAATATTTTTATTTAAAGTGATTTCCCAAAGGGAAAGATAAAGAGATTTTTAGAAATAGATTGAAAATCAAACATGTTCATCACAGCACTAGAACATGAATAAAAATAAACAGCCACATAATTGATGCTTCACTATGCTGAGGTATTTCTTCATTCTGTCATATTTTCTGTCAGCAGCATTAAACTCAAGACTTTTTACAATGAAGTAAGAAGATATCACTGTACCAGCTTAGCTATCTATGCATTTCTTTTCAACTTTCACATGAATATTAGAGTGGAATAGAATATTAAAAATACAGAAAAAGGAATACCTTATTATTGATTGTTCTAAAAACCTACTACTTATATGTTGGTGCTTTAGTCATTAAAGGAATGCAATAATAGTCTTTCAAAATTTATATTTTCTACTCAGTACTGCTTTGGCAATGATAAACTCAGAAGAAGGATAGCAAGTTACCAAGAAGAGACTCGATAATCTTAGAGCATACATAGGGGGAAGAAGTCTCCCTCAATCACAGACATAGGGGAGGGGAGAAGGGGGGAAGTGGGAGGGAGGGAGGAATGGGAGGAAACAGGGGAAGGGCTAACAATCAAGATGTAATATTAATAAATTAATTAAAAAAAGATTTAAAAAAATAGCCTTTTAGCAGTTTACTATGTTATTTTGTTGAAAATATGATCCTTTCTAATGATAGATAATAGATGAGGAAAATACAAGTATTTTTAAGTAAGGGATTTGCAGACTCGCACTACAAATGAAGTTATATTTTTACTCTTTATGCTATACTCTCAAATTATCTCACAGAATACACTCTGTACTCATCTTTTACAACTTATTTTAACTGCATAACATAAAAATTTAAATTTCTTATATGTGTATTGTACTAGACTATGGGGCTGTTTTAATCTACTACATTGAATTATCTCAGACTTTGGAAAATGACTAACCTATTTTTATTTTCTTGGCCTTTCTAAGGTTTCCTCTTCCAAATTGGATTAAAATAGTGGTCTGTGACGCAAAAAGAGGAAGAGGTACATATGAGCTAAATAACACAAAGTGGAATGATTGCCAAATCTCTCAAAATAGATGCACTGTTGTTGATGGTCTCAGTATTGAAATAGCAATTAGGATGAACAGATTCTAGGACCAAAGAGGCATATGACTTATGCTTATTGAACAATTTCTAACTTAAAATTTGTTAATGGAGACATATGTTAATACCAGATTAAGTGAATGGATTATTGTTACTATAAGTAAATATTTGAAGATCAATTTGTAACAGGGAGTAATATACTTATCTCAGGTTTTGGATGCGAAAATACCAAACAGCATGGTGCAGACTCTGGCATGCTCACGACCCTCACCCTTTGGCATTGTCACTTCATAGCAGATGGCAAATCTAGCAGATCAGATGTAGTAAAAATTTCACATTGGAAGCCAAAAGGAAAATATGGAAAGGTTGGAGTCCCACATCTCTTGTTGTGTGTTCATCCCTTTCCTGTAGTAATACCCTGAAGACAAAGTTTTAATATTTAGACTTTGTGGATTATATATACCAACCACAACATACAAATTCGGCTTCTATCTCTCTCTCACTTCTTTTTCCCTTTCTTCCGTTCTCTGACTTATTGCCTACAGTTGTGAAAGAAATGAAGTGACTTTTCTGTGTCTATTCACCTCTGCTATGTTGAGTCATGCCAGAAGCTCACAGCCTTTTGAGACTGACATACTGTTTTTGTAGAGAAATACACAAATTTGAGCTTCTTCTTCTAACTTGTATTCATGGTCTGAGATCATTGACCCCAGGCTCAGGAGATGTTGGGTCAACTACAGGTCTAATAGACTGTTGCATTTTGCTGCTTAGCATAACAATTGTACCACCAAGGGCTTTAGGATGGGCATTGTTGGGACTTGTTGTATTAGGTTTTACTAGCACAATATAAATTTCCAACAAATCCTGTACTTTCTATAGTGTTATACCTCCAGCAAATAGTCCATTTTTTTCATTCACTGTTATTGAAGAAAGAAACTTGGACACAAAAACTAATGATAAGATAGATTTCAGCTGAATTGTTCAACTTCAAGGAGATTCACAGTCTCAAGGTTGCAGTCATCCTCATGATAACGGTGATAATCACTTATGCCCAGACACAAGTTTCTCCGTTAAAAGCATATATTTTCTCTCTAGATACCCCCTCATAGACTTTCCATCAGGTCTGTATGCTATGTCTATGAGGATTGACCCTGGCGGGGAACACTATGCTGCCTGACATTGGAAGAGGTGTGCTAAAGAAATTCCTTTAGTCATGTTAAACTAAGTTTAAGCCTTCCTGACTCTCCTATACACACCAGGTTTAGGGGTGAATAAGACTCACAGCAAGACTTAAGTAATTAAGAACAAAGCAGGGACTTTCCTACCAGGGCTAAAAAGTCTTTGACTGTACATCAACTACAGAACAAGTTGTTCCACCAAGTATAGTTTCTTTGAAGTTTCTGGGTTTTACTGCACCTAGAACAGTACTCAGTCACAAAGTACTGACATTGGATGCTTATTTTTCCATTCAGCTCCACAATAGGTAGAAATTTATCTCTCTATCTGTTACTTAAGGTATAAGAAGGGTAAAAGGGAAATAATCCCTTGGCTAGTAGTGAAATGCAATTCAAGAGTTTCCATTTTTTATTACTGGGTAGGAGAATGGTCTTTCTGGTACAAGATTTCAACCATGACAGTATTGGTACTAGATTTCGATATAATACGTAGATGTAATTATTTCTTTTTTGCATTTTCTTTTGTTTTTTTATTTTATTTTTAATTTATATATTCAATTTTTATCTCAATCGTATTTCCTTCCCTCTTCTCCTTCCAGTTCCTCCCTCCCACTCTCTTCCCCTTAGTCCACCTCCCCTTGTCCTGAGAAAAGCAGAACCCACCAACCCACCCCAGCACATTAATTCACAGAGCTCCTCCTAGTCCATAAAGCCAGGAAAGGTAGCTCAATTAGAGAGCGTGCCTGCACTGCACCTAGTCGCCTGACACATACATATCCAATGGGCAGTTAGATCATCATGTGAGTCCTTCAGTGAATGGAGCAGGTGATGATTATGACATGGACTTTGTTGACTGCTTTAGATTTAATGTCTTATCATTCGTCTGTGCTACGTTACTTTCAATTAAGGAAGGAATGATTTAAGAAAGTCCTTCCTTCGTATTTGTAATATATATGAGAGTGCACATGAAAAGACTGAGAAAAAAGAGCCTTGCACACCCTAAGCAATCCATTAGCTATAGCCATGATTTTTCCTTATAGTTTCACTAAGATCTTACATTCTTTCATCAGCTTCCTTAGATTTCATGAGTGTGGTTTGTCACTTAAATAATTATTAAAATGATGTCTCTGTAGAAATGACTGATGAAGATATTACTAAGCTACTGCCTTGCTCCACTTTCTTCCATTAACTCTTTTCTTTAATGCTGTTGCTTGAGAATTATTTACATGCAAATAATGTACTTGGGTGAAATGCATGCCCCAGTCCCTGTTCTTTAATTCCTACCGTTTAACAATACCACTGCCTTATATCCCAGCTTTAAGTGTTCTTTGTTTGTTTTTATTGTTGTTGTTGTTGTTGTTAAACCACTATGGTCAAGCAGTAGCTCCCATATGTACAAGGGTATAAAAACATCTACAAGGGCTTGGTATCAGGACAAAGAAATAATCAACAGTCATATCCAGCAATTAATGCTGAAAACTACAGTAGTGACAGTTATGGGAAGATATGCATTATCTTCCACTGATGTTTTTAAGTGTCTCCAATTGTACCTTTTCATATATATATTTCCCCAATTGTAATTTGTCACTTAATATAATGGATTTGTTTGCCCTTAGTCTCCACAATACATATGTAGTTTGATTTTATTCACCACTTCCTCCAATTCTCCCAAATTCTCCATACAACCATTTCATATATACCAAAATCAGTAGCCTCATACTTAAAAAAGAAAATCGATCTTGTCTAATTTGTGTTCTGTGTCTGCTCTTGGATGTATGGCCATGCTTAGGACTATGGCTTTTTCTGACCTCTCTTCTGCAATTATCTTTGAACACTGGGAGGAGGGTGTCATGTACATGACCCGTTCAGAAATGAGTACTTTGTAGTCTTTTAGTCTCTGAACTCAATATTTGTGGGCCTCTGCCTTTTTCCTTTGAATTAATTTATTCTCTCAGCTATTATATATGGACCACAGTTTTCCTGCCTACTGGAATCCTCCTCCCTTCTTCCTCCTCCCTCCCTATCTACTCTTCCTCTGCTTTCCCTCAGAAAAGAGCAGGCCTCCCAAGCATATCAATCAAACATGGGATGTTACATTTTTTAAAAAATAAAACTGTGTTTCTTTCTCAGTTTCTCTCTTAACCTGGCTATCACAGAAATAATTGATAAGCTATTATTTATTTTAATAAGCTTCACAGCACAATAATGGAACAGTTATTACTCTATTTTTTGTTTTGCTTGCTATGTTTTTTGTTTGTTTATTTGGTTGTGTTTTTTTGTTTATTTGTTTTGTTGTTTGTTTTTGTTTTTTGTTTTGTTTTGTGACAGGGTTTCTCTGTGTGTAGCCCTGACTGTGCTGAACCTCCTTTGTAGACCAAGCTGGCCTTGAGCTCACAAATGCTAGGATTAAAGGTATGCACTGGCCTGTCATGTTATTCTTAACCCTCTAAGGTAATCTGGCTTCCCCCCAGGATGCATGCAGGCAATGCTTGCACTTTGTTGTTTGCTTCTTCAGCTCCTTTCTCCAGAAGTTTCTTGGACCACTCCAGTGCAGTGACTGAATCCCCTACTTCCTCTTCTAACCCCCCTTAACCTGGTTTTCAAGAAGTGCAGTCCTGTTCTCCTTTCTTCTCATTGATTGACTGTAATTTGCTTTATTGACATATCAGGGGATAATTGAGGGGCAGTATTTACACAACATTGTGACAGGAGTATCTCAGAACAAGAATTCCCTCCAGATATGGGGAATAGAAAAATCAGCGTTTGAATTATACTATGACCTTATGAATAAATGGCATATCAAGTTGCAATAAAACTAGGCGCCTCTTCTCATATTAAGAATGGAAGAAGCAACCGAGTCAGAGAATAGGGTCTCAAAGGCATGCTAAAAAGTCAGAAACAGACACTGCTCCATCTGTCATGAGGAGCACAACAACTCTAATCTGCACAACTATAACATATGTCAGAGTTCCTAGGTTAGACCTATGCAGGCTTAGATTGTCTGCTCAGTATCAGTGAACTCCTATGAGTCCAGGTTTGCTGATTCTGTGAGTTTTCTTGTGGTACCTTTACCCATGTGGCTCTTACAGTCCTTCCTCCCCATCTTCTGTACAATTCTCTGAACACTAATGTTTGGCTGTAGGTCTCTGCATTTGTTTCTATCAGTTGCTGGGTAAAGCCTCTCTGTAGGTCTCTGTCTGCTGCAAAAAAAAATTCTCTGAAGAGATTTTGGTTTGGTTTGGTTTAGTTTTGAGACAGGGCTTCTCTGTGTAGCCCTGGATGTCCTGAACTTGCATTGTAGATGATGGTGGCCTTGAACTCACAGAGATCCACCTGTCTGCCTCCCTCAGTGCTGGGATTACATGTATGTGCCACTGTGCCTGGCCAGACTGCATTCTAAACATTAGTCCTAACCCCTCTTCAAGGAAATTTCACTTTGTAACGAATCAATAGCATTATAGAAAACCACAAGTGATCAAAATGCAGAGTTGTTGACCTCAAACACAAAAGACATATCTACAAAATAATTTTTCATACCTAAGTCTTATAAAACGTCACTGAAGAACAGTGGTACAGTGTAGGAGCCAGAGGATCAAGGAATTTTCAGTGAAAGTTTTTCTCCTAGGACTATCAGAAGCTACAGTCTTAAAGTCTCACTAAAATGAGTGCCTAAACTTAAGCAGTATATTAGGTAGGTGAAAGCCCATAAGTAAGAAATGCTGAGAGCAGGATATAGTCTTCCCTAAAGAAGAACACACCAATGAAAACATACATATAAATAACATTATATAGACTGAGAAGAGTTTATTCATGTATTTAAGGATATACATGTATAATAGTTGACAAAATTCCAATGATTATTTTTAAAAAAACCAAATCTCATGAGAGGCCTAAAAATAAGAAAGTGAATGGGGGAGTTATACAATTAATTATATTATAATCTCAAAAATTAAAATGAATAATTTGGTAAATATAAATGAAAAGAACCTTGACATAGTAAAACTGCTAGAAGAAAACACAAACATTCTTTAAGAGAGAGGTTGGCAAGAACTTTCTTAAAATAATTTCAATAGCATAGGGGTTTGCCTTCTGAATAAGAAACTGGACCAAATGAAGCTGAAGGTTTGGTTTGTTTTCAGATTTTATTTGTATTTACTTGTAATTTTTCTGGGACAGAGTTGTACTCTGAAACTTAAGCAAACCAGCTTACTTTGCAGCCCTAGCTGGCCTCACAGATGATTCAGCAGCCCTGCCTCTCTGTCTTGTGTTCCACACACAATCTGTAGTTGTATATCAGAGCAGAGATATAACATGCATATGGAGGTAACTCAATCATTGATGCCAACAAATATAATTGAATATCTCATAACAGAACCCTGTATTTATAACTATTATTAAACACTAATGAAATATCCTTTTAAAATGTTAGTTTTTCTCTCTTAATGTACATTTATGGAAGCTGTTAAACATAGCAAAAATGTTAGGCAATTTGCCCTACTACTCCACCGAACATAGATAGAATATCTATAAATAGAATATCTATAATCACTGTATTTCAAGTATATCTACATATACGTATGGATGCATTTGACAAAATGTTAGAGCTGGGACTTCATTCTAGTGTTCTGTGTAGGCTCTGATCTTTTAAAAACCTATCTTATTTGTGGTTCCTTAATGCATTTATCTCTTTTCAAATCTACTAACCATAGGTAGAAGAGAAAGAAGGTTAATAGGAATAGTAGAAATAGACATTTTTAAACTCAGTTCCTTGAGGAAGATTCCACTTTTCATGGTCAGGATTCCAGTAAACCCATTAAACAGCAAACAACACAACTTCAACCACAGCAGCCAGAGCCTCAGTGCTTTCTCTGGAGAAGTATGCACAGTGAGCAGTCTGTGGTTTTGGCTCCTATTTATCTCCTCTCAGAGTCCCTACCAGGATGTTTTTCGATGGGCAAAGGCCATGCACCGACACTAACTAGTTCCCTTTGTAGTGGAAAAATAGCATACCTCTCATACAAGGCAGCTTCACATCTCACACTTGGGGATCAAAACGAAAATATGTTTACATTCCGTATAGTTCTGTAAGAGTAACAACAACAAAATCATCTGTTTTTACAAATATGGTCATAGAAAGGAAAGTACATGAATTATAAATATATACTTTAATCCATCCTCTCAAATACTCTGTCCATAGAACACAAAGGCTGTGTCAGTACTGTCAACAAAAATGAATGAAACACAAGCACTATGAACTTGAACAACGATATGCCCTTTTCCATGTACCACCTTTATATTTTTTGTAAGTTGGAAACATTGGGAAGATAAATTTTGATTCTATTGACACTTGTTCTTCCAGACTTCAATATGTTCTGGTAGCTCACACTGTCATCTAAAAACAACATTTGATTTTTCTTCAATTGAAAGTACTTTCTTTGCAAATGACAATCTTACTCCATAAACACTAGTGATCTGCCCTGCTTCAGCCCACACTCAGATCAGAGCTCCTCTTTCAGCCACTTCCCTCAGCCCTGTAATTATACAGTTCCCTGCTCTACTACTCATTTTCTAAAGACTCGCTTCTCTTACAAAGTTCAGTTCATCAGGTGTGTATTCTGTATGATGTTCTTAGTTTCTGTTTAATCTTACTACAACTGCCAAATAAACAAATTCTGACTGGGTGGCTTGACCACTTCACTTCCCCCCGATGATTCTGAAGAATAATACTTGACTATCAGGGAGATGCTTAGTTTCTTTCCCTGACTTATTTATTGGTGTTCATTCTCAGTCTTCATTTGTCTCTTGTGTGTATGCCTGTGTTGTATTACCTTTTCCTCCCAATCTAAACACTGTATTGTAATACTTAATTACAGACATTTAAAATAACATAATTTATTTTAATTTCATTATGTTATGCAGTCAAAATAGAGTTGCAGTCTGAGGTCCTAGTTTTCCTGTTTCTAGTACATGAATTATGCAATGTAATCCCAAGATCAGGGAAGACAAGATAGGATGGGGAATCATAGGCTGGGGTGAATAGAAATTTATAGACCAACTTCAAAGTTGGGTCAAAGTCTGTTACTGGAGAAAAAAAAACAGAACAAAACCAAAACAAAGGAAAAAGCTGAATTTTTAACTTTAAAAGTTAGCCCTTAATAATATATAAGTTATAAAAGATATTACTTTTATTTTTACTGGAATCTTGTTTGCTTTGCTATTGTTGCTATTATAAGATAAGGATACTTTCATAATAATTTTAACTATTGCTTTTTTTCAAAGAACAAATTCATTTAGCAGTCATTCTAATTTTGCCTACATGGCTTCAGTTATTAATTTCCTACTTCATTCTCCATTCCTGTCTTGTTGATTATGGGCCTACAGCTTGCATGTTACTTATTTTTGTTACATTTCTAGGTCACTTGTATTTTGTATCTCCTGATAATGTTCTGTTTTTTTGTAGTCTGGTCTAATTTTCTTTAATTCAACCTTGATTTGAGCTTTATCATTTGTGACTTCAATTTCTCTAAATTCTTTGGCCTTGACACCTTATCTAGGATTAGTGTTTCCCTCTAAGATGTCACATTTTCCCCTAGGACATCACATCTTTCAGTAATCATACGGTACTCAAGAAGACTTCCAGGTAGTTGTTTTTTTATTTTAATTAATTTTTTATTTAATTAATTTATTCAGATTACAACTTAATTGTTATCCCATCTCTTGTATCCTCCCATTCCTTCCTTCCACTTTCACGCTATTCCTGTACCCTAGGTGTATGACCCTGGGGGACCTCCTCCCCCACTCTATGGTCATAGGCTATCAAGTATGTTTTCAGAGTTGACTGTGTGCTATCGGATAACAAATTGGTTAGCCCTTCCCTGGGAAAGATTACCTGGCCCACTCAGCATTTTTGGGTTCCCTGTATTTCTTTATGTATGATTGAGGTTTCATTGGCTTTTCTTCATCCTTTGTAGTGTGTTTATTAGTTTCATCCTTGTTCAGCTCATGTTTAGGCAGTCATGTTGAAGGTTCTGACATTACTAAGAGACACAGTCCCCTAATAAAGTCCTTGATCCTCAGACTCCTTTAGAATATCTGCTACTTTTTTTTTTCTTTACAATGTTCCCTGGACGTTTAGTTGGGGAGTTCTTATGTAATTTTAACTTTTGCAACTGGACTCAGTAACTATAATTTGATTGGTTACATCTCTTTTGGTGATTGTGCCCATTTATTTCAAAAGCAAATTTCCTTGATGAAGGGTGAGTCTTACATTTATCTATAGGTAGAAGGAAACGTATTTAGGATGTAGTTTGAGATTATCATTGGTTTTGCAAAAATGGTGGTTGTAGGTTCTGCTCCCTGAACCATGACTTCATTAGTCCTTTGTAGTTGACCGTATTTCCATTTAACTAACAAAACAAAACAAAACCCCCAAAATAAAGGAAGCAGTGGATAAGAACTATCTCAAAAACTGTGGCTTGCTCCTAGTAATTAGGGAAAGCTAAGTAAAACAACACTGAGCTTTCCTCTTATACTGGTTTAGTATACTGTTGGAGGGATTGTAAACTTGGCCATTCACTCAGGAAATCAGTTTGAAGAGTTTTCTAAGAGCTAAAAAAAATAAATGTAAAATATAATCCAGCTGGCCATATTACTCCTTGCTATATGCCCTAGAGAACTGACGTGTTACTCCACAGATAATTACTCAGCCACTTTCCTTTTGATTATATTCACAATACCTAGGAAATGGAAATACACTAAATGCTCTTCAACCGAAATAATTTAAGATCCCAGATCTAATTCTACTCATATCAAAAAAGTATAGTTTTTATTCACTGTTACAGAATTAGTAAAAATATTGTAACAGAATGTCTTAGTCCTTGTTCTATTGCTATGAAGAGAGAATATAACCACTACAGCTCTTATAAAGGATTCAGTGGGGTTTGGTACCATTTGAGGTTTAGTTCATTGTCATCATATTGGGGACCGTGACATCATTCAGGCAGAAATGATGCCAGAGGAGAAGCTGAATTCTATATCTTAATCCACAGGCATTAGAAAGAGAAATATTCTGACACTGGACTTTTTAAAGCCTGAAAGTCCAGCCCCAATGCCAATTCTCTTCAACAAAGCCATACTACCTAAACCTTTCAAATTGTCCTACTCTGTTCAACTCTTGGGTGACCAATTTTTAGTCAGTGAGGCTACAGAGTTACTCTCATTCCAACCAACATGTGGGGAGACTAAAAAGATGTCACACTGTATAAAAACTTGCCTTAAAATTCAATGTTCCGGAGACTGAGACAAAGGCAAACTCATTAGACTACAGTAATTTGGCTACTCCAATTTTAGCCAGTGACTGTCTCAATAAATAAAGTGACATGTGACCTAAGAAGGCAATAAGTCACAGTGTCTGGCTTGCATACACACATACTTACAGATCTGGAAAACATCACAGACACAAACACCATACACATTTGCACAAGGAAAAAGAATAAATACATAAATAAATGAACCCCAAAGAAACAAGGAGAGAAAGATGATAAGAAAAACAATATCTTGCAGAATATGACACTAATATAGCTAGACGTGCAAATTTTCTCTGAGAATTTCCACATCTTATCTGATTTTATCAACTGGCATCCTTATACGTATTCTAAGCACAGTTCAGAATCCGATGCTTTCCCATCGAAGGACTTTCATTTGATTTATACTGAAGTTCAGTTGAATTGTGTACCACATGATGTGGAACACACATTACTTGTGTTTTATATTCTATGCCTCATCTTTTCCCTGTCTTTCCTGTGCACAAATATTAGCTTTTCTTTTTTTGATGACTGCATTTCCTTCTTTATAAAGAGGTTGAGCTTCCTTTGTGAATTACTGAAGTTAATTAATGGTACTATTGAACTATATGGCTTATTTGCAGTTAAACAGATGATATTCATACAACTGTATTTTCTAAAATAATTGAAATTTGAAAACTAAAATAGCCATTTTTAATATCACATCATCACATCTTTAGCACCTAAAACTCTTGAAAATACTTTCATGTATAGTTTAGATTTTTCATTACCACATTATTTCAAATTTTCCTTAAAAATAAAATTATTGATAGCTATAAGTATGTTTTCGTGCACCTTCATGAAGGTAAGCACTTATGAGTGCTGGTGCCCCTAGAAGCCACAGGCATCAGATTGAGCCTGAGCCTGGAGTTACAGGCAACTCTGATCACTCCAGCTACATCAGTGATGGGAAATATAGACAAATTTTAATCCAGCAATATGACTGTTCTGATCACTTCCAAAGACCTTCTAGGTCTGTGTGAAATGATTGGAATGCACATATACCCTTAGCACACACCTTTAATCCCAAACAGGGAAGGTAAAATTACTTTGTAGAAAGAAGCACCAACTCTGGAATGTGATATCTAATTGTGAGGCAAGCAAAGGGATGAACCAGAGAAAGATTAGACAGATTAGAAAACGCCCAACTATCAGGATAGCAGGAGGAAAGACAAGCAAATGGAGAAAGTTGCACAGAGGGAGATGGGGAGGCCATTTTATTTTACCAGGAAAGTTTTACACAGAGAGGTTGAAGAGAGAATAAGCTAGACACAGATGAAGACAGAATGATCCAGAGGGTGTGAAGGAGCCAGAAGATTAGAACAGATTGGCCAAGTTAGTTTGAGACCAAGAAGAGCATTTTAATCAGAAGATGAGAGAAGCCAGATTGAATCAGTCAGTCAACTTGGAGAGGAGGTTGAGTCAGAACAGCTGAGTTGAACCAGCCATCCGAGGTTCAGAAAGAGTGATAAGGGGTGAACTTATCAGCAGTAAGTCTCAAATAAATTTAATTTTAAATATAGTGGTATATTCAAATGTAAGATTATTCTTCACACACATTAGATATATTTCTACTCTAATATGAGGTATTGGACCCATATAACTCAATTATAATAATAGGTTTACTTCCAATACTTTGAAAGTGCTATTTCAGGCTGTTTATATAAATATGGTATACAAATTATTTGTTAGTTGATCAAATCATGGTCATCTGAATTACTAGTTTACTTTTATCCCAAGAATATACATCTTAGGTACAACAGATAGATATGATTCTATAGAAACCCAAGGTAAATAAGACATTCCAAATGTTTTTATTATTTTAAAGATTCACTGAAAATGAGACTGGTTAACTCCTGGCAATACCCAGCCTACCTCAAAGAGGATGATAAGCATCAAAGAACCTCCTTATGGAGATGGCCTCAAATATGGCAAACAAGCCACTGTCTGTCTACCACAGACAGTTTCTGCCTAAAAAATGGTGAGCTTGGATACAGGCAGAGTCGAGAGCCAAACTCTGCCAAGACAGGATAAGCAAGCCCTCAACAGTTCCTGCCAAACAAATATGTATGTGAGATATACTATGCCAGAAGGCTGAAGATGGTGCTCCAACATTACAGAGTTTTGAGTGACTGTTAGAGCAGTAAACTGTCTGTCATCTTCTCATTTGGGAAGCTGCCAACTTGTACTTCCTGTCTACTCAGGTAATTAAATTTATTCCTTCTCAAGTCTCTGATGGTGTTGAAGACCAGATAGTTTAGTTTTACAATTAAGCTTAGTTATTTAGAAATTAAGATATTTTTAGGTTTAAGTTGATAAACATGAGACATGATAGATATTGATTTGTATACAGAATTTTACATGCACCAAGATAGTAAAGACAAAACACAATGAATATAACATTTATATAATTCCTGATTGTTTTGTGGCTCTTCTTGGACTATGTAGTTAACTGTCTATATGTATGATATAAATATATATGTAAAAGAGAAAAAAATAATAAAGAAATAAAATACAAGACCCAAATTAAAATAAAAAATAAAATAAAATAAAAATCTGCCCAAGCCAGAATATTTGTTACCTTATAACATTAATTTTAAAATTCTGTTAGTATTATAGAATGGCTTATTGGAAGACACCTTACCTCGGATAGAAATTGCTTTAGACACTAGTGAAATAGATTTTTAAAATATGTATAATTTGGGGATAATAGATGTATCTTAAATAATTAAAATAATATTCTTGAATCTCTAAAACTGGATAGAGTCTCATATATATAATATATGATAAGGTTTTTATTGTGTTTTGGTGATATAGTTAAAACACCATATGGAGTGCATAATCACAATAAAAAATTCTAAAGAGGGAAAAAAGATAACTTACAGCAATCTTTCTTAAGCAAATAAAAAATAGATACAAAATTTTAAAAATTATTGTTTGATTTAAAAACTTTAATGAGTTTTTGAGGTATTTTTAAAACTGTAACCTAACTTTCTTAATCTTCTTAAATGCAAGATACAATATGTTAAATCAAATCATATTTTATTAGTTTTTCAAATTTTTGTGTATTTTCTCTCAATTTTATTTTATTTTAGTTTCCAACCCCTGTTTTTGATACCTATCATTATTTAAGTGACTCTTAGGTTATGTGTAAACCCACATATCTATGTTTTTATTTAAATATCTTTTCTTTCCTTCATATTTCATTTTCTACCATTCTGCTATTGTCAAATGATCTGTGGCCTATTGTTCTTAGTCACAGGTAATGATAATATGTCATAGAAATGGGTCTATACTCGATTTAACTATAAAAGTGATTTATGGAAATGTCCCCCAACATTATTTTCCCTTGGAAAGCTTTCACTGTATCAAAATCCTGACAACAACATAAAATTTGAGAATCATTGAAAAGCTGTATATTGTTTGTTAAAATAAATTCAAATAAAATCCAAGCACAATGACACACAGCTGTAAACCTCAACACTTGGCTCATGAAAATGAGACAAGCAGGACTTTGAAGACAATGTCAGCTACATAACCTAGTAAGTGGTAAGCCAGGGCTATGTGGACTCTGTTAGAGAAGTAAACTTGAAAACTTAAATTAATAAAATACTGTAAAAATATACTTGAAATATATAGAAGAAAATTATATGCAGTACAATTTCATTATATATAATATATATACATATATAACTATATAAGGGATTAATGTCATTTCAACAGTAGATGAAATAAACAGTAGTTCTAAATTTAATAAATGGTACATTAAAAAAATAAGCTATCATGAATTGTTTTCTGTAAAACATGTAACTCATCCAAATAGTAATAATAAGTGTCTTATACAATCTGTAAAATACCATTCTGATTTTCATTTCGACATCTATGTAGACTAAATTATATTTTTAGAAACTCAAATATTGAATCCCAAATATCACTGTTGTGGTATTTGAAAGTCAAACTTTGGGGACGTTATGGAGACTGGATGAGAAATTCAAATAGATATTTCATGATTATATAGAAGCAAGGACCAAGAACTTCTCAGGACTCACTCCCTTTTCAACAGCCACAAGAATGTTATGGTGGTATGAAACACAGCTAGAAGATAGATGTCTAAAAAATAAAGTTGTCTGTAACTAGCACCTTGACTTCCTATGTTCCAACCTTTGGAACTGTACAAAATACATTTGAATTGTTTAAACACTTTAGGGTATAACATTTTTTTGTGATGTAAAAATATGAACCAATATATGGCTAGCATAACAGTCTGGGACTACAAGACATTTTGATATTTAACTTACATTTATACATGCTATTTTCAGGACTGGTTCTCACTTTGTAGAATGCAATACACACACACACACACACACACACACACACAAACACACACACACAAACACACACAGGAGCTCTCAGGATCATTGGGATACCAGTGTAAGCCAATATCCTCAATTTAAAATATACATAGTTTTTGATGTTCATATTTCCAGATTTCATTTTTAATATCCCCAAATAATGATTACAATAGCAAACCCGTGTGTTCTATCACTGTATCTTCTATATTTCACTTGCTATGATAAAACGTAAGCAAACATGAACACAGCTACTTATAGAAGATTTATTTGGGCTTATGATTCCTGACAGAACTAGTGCATTACAGTGTGGAGTTATGTATGGTAAGAAGTGGCAGTTGGAGCAGTCATGGAGAAGGAAGAGAGAGCAAAAAGGAAGTAAAATGAGACTAGAAATTCTCAAAGGCCACACCAAATTTTGTACTTCCTTCAGCAAGACCATATCTCCTAAACCTCCTAAACAAAGAGTGCAACCAATAGGGAACTGAGTCCTTAAACACCTGAATATTGGTGGATATTTCTCAGTAAAACCACCAAAATCACTGATCACAATAATTCTCTTTAAAATACAGTTTCCTGGTGGAGATTAAATTATTTAATGACACATCAATTATAAGCATTGTGGAAAACTGGGTCCACCAAAAATGTACCAAATATATATTTCTATACATTGCACATATTTAAGGTTTTAAGCTATATAAAGGGATATCAATTGTAGAAAAAATATATTACAATAAAAAAGTGTTTAAGTGATAAGAATATTTCAAACACTGGAAATCTTAATTCACCTTAATCTCTATATGGTATTAATGGAAAAATAGTAAGATGATTTAGAATAAATTCTCTAAATTTAAGTAAATAAATAATTTATCACTGAGCGGAAAATGGTTATTTGCATTAATAAATTAATACACATTTTAGAATGGATATGATTCCAATATACAAATTTCATTGGTGCTGAAATTTTATGTAAGGCCCTTTGTCAAACTACAGAGGTGAATTCATAGATAAGATTCCTTTGGTATTTCCAATTACTACAAATATTGTGTCAAATATAGAGATAAAATAATAAGTAGGTATTAGGATTAATTAAAAACTGTAATTATGCATCATCAAATAAGGAGCTGACTGTACAGTCCAGTTAGGAAGCAAAAACCATTGCGAATTCTCAGAGCTTCTACTAGTTAAATTATTCTTAGCTTAATATCATCTCAATCTGATTTTGAATGTTAACAAAACATCTGTGGCTACATTTTACCATGTCAATTTTGTATTTCTTCTATTGAAAATGGTATTTTGAATAAATGAAGTCCTAAGTGACATTCATATGCCCTGAAATGATCTATATTTAGACAGCTTTTCACCAACATTGTAATATCTGATAGATTCTTCATCAGGGAAGTAATTTCAAGAACTGTTTGTAAAATGAAGCATCTAGAAACATTTTAAATGTAACTTTCATCTCTTATTTGCCTCAGAATGGGAGATTGCTCTACTTAGCTTTAGATTGTGTGTATCTGTGTGTGTGTGTGTGTGTGTGTGTGTGTGTGTGTGTGTGTGTGTGTGTGTGATAGCCTTTTGATTGTTAGATTTAGTTATATTATAAATGTAATTATTTAAATTTTCATGGGTGGTAATCTCTTATAAAGCTTGGCATTATATTACTAGTCTTAAGTTTTTTCAATTTTATTGAATTATTTACATAGCAGAATGACATAACCTGTATGTGTAAAGATCAAAATTTAGAGAACATGAGAAATTCAGTGTTTTAAATAGGAAGAGGGAAACACAGATGATAAAAACTGTTGAGACAGGAACATCTAGATACTTGTTCAATGAAGTATGGAGCTAGAAAAATTTCATCTGAATTGAATAGTAAAATATCAACCAACCAAACAAACAATGGTCTTTTGAGTACAAAGCGCATTCAGACAGAGCTGAGACTAAGGGTTGCCTGCTTTGGTCCTAAGCAATATTTTTTGGTTGTTGAAGGAGAGTGTATCTGACACATGATTTAAAACATGTATGTTAGGAATACATGGGATGTGACACTCAAAACCAAAACTGACTGTTTTCATACACTATCTGTATTTTGCCACAATTGATATACAACCAAAATGCATAAAGATTTTTTTCAACCTGGCAACACACCCACACCCACTCACCCACTCCACTCACACTAATATATATACATTTACATACATCATTATTTCTGTAAATGTTAATCTCAGAAATTGTTTGCAATCACAGTACATGCATACCTCAGTGTTTCTAAAACTATGTCAATATACTTGAAATATTTATTTTTATAATTATTTTTACTATATGAGGTAACCTAACTTATACTGCATGTCTCCCATGTGGTATAGTTTTTTTTTTTTTATCAATAAAGGGAATGAAGTTTAAATCACAAAACATGAAGATGATGAGGGCTTGTTTTCCTGAAATGTTCAGTGGTAGAATGTGTCATATGGTTGAACAATATAGGTAAGAGGCAATTTTTCCTTTAATAAACAGAGAACTCTAACAATAACCTATGACTAATTAATCAATCAGTTCATGAGTTGATTAACATATTCATGAATGTCATATCACATGTCTTCCATTTATTCAGCAACAACATTCTTAAAGTGGAAAATAAGATATGATAGGTCTATTTTGATTACATGTGTATTCTATAACACTTTTAAAATTATGTTTCTTCTCATAATTATTTTCTAAATAATTAGTATAATGGAAAGATGGAACAGGCGCTCTGTGAGATAGTCTACTTTTGTGAGAAAAATAATTCATTCAAATAGTATTGATATATAGGACATTGTCAGAATCTGAGGAGATTCCTATTTAATGATAGTTGTCTCTTTTCTATGGATAATTTTTTATAACTTTTCATATTTTATATTTAGTTAAAATTATCATGTTTTAAAAAACATTGATGTATTAGAACAGATACACTCACTGGGATAAAGCTATATAGGACCTTCTGAAGAATTAACAGCACATGATGATCAAACAATCATAAAAACAGGTCAAATAAACCAGAAGCTAAGAAAAGCATTTCACCAAGTCATCACAGAATAGAACGAAAGCCTCTGCGATGCACATATTATTTTGTTATGTACAAATCTCTACAGAGGGAGGATAGTTTTAGTTGTTTTAATTTTATTACTATGGGTCATTATACTATCTATTTAGTAAGATTTATAGCAAACAAAATTCTACTATCAAGTATAGGGTAACATGAGTATTATTATCAAAGTTCAGTGTGTTATGCCTTTTATAAATAGATACTCTTGATTAATAGAAAAAGATATAAGATCAGATATTCATTATGTTTTGCAGACTTCTATTGATCATCATTCCTGAAACATAAAAATCCTGGTTAACTCTCCTCTTTAGTTTAGTTGCTCAAATGATGAAAAAGGACAATTCCTTTTCATTTTTTTTTTCAATGAAGGCATTTGAAGGTAGGAATAATTCCAACAAACACAGCTGAAGTACTTACCCAGTTGTCAGTTTTATTTCATATAATTTTGCTTGATTTTATTACTCTTTATAGATTGTTTGTGCTTAAAAGCATTAGACTTGCCAGGAATTTGATCAATCATTAAAATTTTGGCAAACGGTTTCTCCAAGGGCCTCTAAATAGAACCTACCAAAAAAGCCACACAAAGCAGGTTGCAACTTGAGTGATGATTTGCCTTAATGGTTCTACAGTATTTAATGGAATGGTATAAGTTATGTGTAGGGGGTTTTTCTCTCTTTGAAGCTTTGGGAAATTATGAGCAAATATAACCAACATTCCACAAGAGGGCTTCTTGCTTCAAATCAGCATTATCATATTTTGTGGCAACATCGTACATTTTACCTGTTTTGGAGAAGGATTTTCAGAAGCATTTACTTAGATGTATTTTTAAATTTTATGAAAATATAGGCACATGTGTACAAATATTAATTATGGCTACATGTTTGAATATTTATTACATGCATACAAATAGCTGTGTTTTTAGAAGTTTTGGTTTCATTTGTTTGTATTTTCTCTGTTTTATACCTCTCTTTAAACTTTTATTTATTTATTCATTTTACATCCCAACCATAGCCATTCCCTCCTCTCATCCCAGTCCCACTCTTCCTCCTTCTTCCTCTATCTCCCCTTCCCTACTTCTCAGAAAAGAGGATGCCCCACTACCAACCTACCACAGCACATCAAGTTCCATGATGACAGAGCACATCCTTTCCCCCCATGGCCTGTCATGCCAGTCTCTCCAGGGAGAAGTAGTCAAAAGACAGGAAACAGAGTCCATGTTGGTGAAAGTTCCTGCCTCCATTACTAGGGGATCCACATGAAGCTGAGCTTCCCATTGGCTACATCAGTGTAGAGAGCCTGGGAACAGTTCATGCATGGTCCTTGGTTGGTGCTTCAGTCTCCACAAGCCCTTATGTTCTCTGGCTAGTTGGCTTTGTTGGTCTTCTGGTGGACCTGCTGCCTCCTCAAGGTCCTTGTATCCTTTCCCCCATTTCCCACAAGACTGCCCATGCTTTGCCCAATGTTTGGCTATGAATGTCAGCATCTGTTTTGATCCACTGCTGGGTGAAGACTTGCAGAGGACAGCTCTGAAAGGCTCCCATCTGTAAGCCAAACAGAGTATCATTAATAGTGTCATGGTTTGGCTTTCTCCCACAATGGGGGTCTCAATTTGGACCAGGCATTTTTGGACATTCCCTCAATTTTTGCTCTATCTTTATCCCTGCACATCATGTAGGCAGGTTAAATTTTGGATTGAAGCTTTTGCGAGTAGGTTGGTGTATCCCTCCCTCCAGTAGGAATTCTGTTAAGTTAGGAGGTGTCCTCTTCAGTTTCCGTGACCCCTGTAACTAGTAGCCTCAGCTCCAGTCACTCCCATATCCTCCTATAAGCATAACTGTTGTAGGTCTTTAGCTTGTCACTAGGATCCCCGTCCACCAAATAGTTTCCTTTCTTCCTGCATGCCCTCTGTCCTGCGTCTTCTCTCCTCAAGTTTGACCTCCATCTACCCTTATTTCTCTCTGCACTTGCTCTATCTCTTACCTTGTTGCCTCTCTTCAAACACTTCTTTACTCTTCTATTTTTCTGTATGAGTGAAATCTAAGCGTTATACCATGGGTCTTCCTTGTTACTCATCTTCTTTGGGTCTGTGAATTGTAGTATGTTTATCATGGATATTACTCTATATGGCTAAAATCTGCACTTAAGTGGGTTACCTCACTTAAGATGATCTTTTCTAGTTCCATCCATTTGCCTGTACATTTCATGATTTCCAGTTTTTCAATTATCTGAGTAGTATTTCAGTGTGTGAATTTACCAGTATATCCATTCTTTGGTTGATGGACATGTAGGATGTTTCTAGATTTTAGCTATTAAAAATAAAGCTGCTATGAATATAATTGAGCAAGTGTTTTGTTGCATGGTAGAGCATTTTTGGGGTATATTCCCAGGAGTGGCATAGCTGGGTCTTGAGGTGGTGCTTTACTAAATATATTGAGAGATAATTTAAATTGCTTTTATTGTTTTTCTGTGGTTTTTTGTTTGTTTGTTTGTTTTGGCTTTTCGAGACAGGGTTCCGCTATGCAGCCTTGGCTGTCCTGGACTAACTTTGTAGACCAGGCTGGCCTTGAACTCACAGTAATCCTCCTGTCTCTGCCTCCTGAGTGGTAGGATTAAAGGCAATGGACCACCACCACCTGTCTTCAATTGCTTTTCTATGTCAGTGTTATTATAAAAGAGAGAAGCAGTAGACTATGTATTTTTTCACATACACACATATCTTATAAACTTTTGTCTCTCTTAATATGTATACATATTTAATTGGAATATATTATATGTATATAATATGAATATATGGAATACTCAAATTGATTTGTATACTGTAATAGACTATGTTATATATATGTATATGATATGAGTATATGCTTCAAAATCTCTTCACCTATTGAGTACCCAGAGTTTACATTGGTTTCTCCTGTCAGATCTTAAAAGAAAATATTGCTGAGAAAAATTCACGTGATGGAGGCTTATTTTATGAAATATCGGAGGGAAGTTTGATATATATACATATATACATATATACATATATATGTATATATAATGGGATATTTATGTGATATGCATGGTTTATGGTCAGTTGGAGCTGAAGAATCAGCTGAGATATACAAGATACCAACACCATAGAATTGAACTCTTTGCCTCATTAGGATAATGAGGTACTGCTTGTCTTTGAATTGAAATCTTCTGGGAAGTATTTATTCAGGGTCAGCACCCAGCATCCAGAATCACTGATGAATATTAAACTGGCACTCAAACCTGTAAATATATAAGAGTCTCCAATATGATAATGGTTTAAAGCCAAGAGAATGTTATGAAGATCAGCTGAAGTTCTTCATTGTAGATTCCATTAAGGAAAACACAGCAACAATTGCAGTGGAGATTCCATTATTTTGAAGATTCTACTGCCATGGGTTTACCAAGAAAAAATGTAGTAGCTATGAGGTAGAGATGCCTTGAGCCCACCAGATATGTTGTATATGTTGTACATGACCAAGTCAGAAATTTGAAAATTCCAAAGCCCTTTTGGAGTTGTGAAGTTGGTGAGTGAGTTCCATTTGTTAGACATTGAGATATTTACTTTGTTGGACTTTGGATTCTCTTCTATTTAATTGCAATTATATTTTGGTACTTATATCCTGCATTAAGAAGGTTATTTATTACGGATTTTATAAGAGACCACAGTTAAGAGACTGGATACTTCTTTTAAAATAACCTGGATTTAAGTATTTTGTAGTTTATAAATATACATAGATTTATTGAAAGTAAGACTGTGTTACCTTTTTTATTAATTTATTCATATTACATCTCAATTGTTATCCCACCCCTTGTTTCCTCTCATTCCTCCCTCCTTCCTGCTTACCCCCTATTCCCCTCCACTATGAATGTGCCTGGGGGAGATCAATTGATACTTGATATAGGCAGATGCAACTAGGTCCATAGAAGAAACCCAGTAAGCAGCATTTTCCTACAATGAGAATGTAGGGGTGAAAGCCACATAATATATTAATATTAACATAATGATTTAGAAGGCAGCAGGATTTTATATCATTTACTAGCAGCAACAAGATTACCTAGGGCCTATGACTTCTCCAACCATGGGATCTTGGCTAGTTTTACAGTACCAGGCAATAATTACTGTATTAAGAGAGCCTTATTCCCAATTATGCAGCTTTTGATTACTCCTAATATAGCAATATTTCTATTTTACCATTGAACGTGTCATGTCAGGTTGATTGTTTCTACATTAGTTCATGTAATTTTGCCCAGGGTAGGAGTGTTTTTCTCTGCCAGCATGCATAGCAATTTTTGATAATGTGATACCTAATCATCAAGTTGAAGGATTCCATGTCTGCAATCTTGCTTTCTCTAATGCCAGGAATAAAGTGTGTGGTATTTTCAGGCTCAAGGAATGTTATATAAAAGAGAATAGGAAGACTGTAATAGCCAGAAGATTGATATGACTTCTATAGAATTATAGACTTCTAATATTCAATGGTTGCCTGAAGAAGACCTGACCGAGACCACTTTCATCAACCTTCTGGCAAAGATGGGTAAAGAACAAATGAGGCTTCTTCCCTTGGTGTAGAGGTATGGGTAATAATGTCACTACATGAAATTAATCACTCTTCACCATAAAAAAATGTACCTAATGGCTAATTAATTCAAATGATATAATAAATTGTTAAATATTTCTCTCATTGGAAGGTAATTATATCAGGTCCAGAAAGCTCACATGAGGATGAAGTAGGGCAAGCTAATATCAGGATTCAGGAAAATGCATGCATAAACTACAATGCCAGAGACATTAATGGCATTGATATAATGATAATAAATAATGATAATAATATGATTAGTGTTATCAGAGGAGCTGAAGAGAAAAGCATAGAAATAAGGGGATAGTGAAAGATTCGGGATTATTTGGATTCAAAATGAAGACTTTTTAAAGATTTTAAGTTAAGAAATGCCCACTTTACAGATATGTATGTATGTATGTATGTATGTATGTATGTATGTGTACGTGTAGATGTATATATTCTAGCTACTTTCCAGAGAATGAAGAGTATGGGATGAATTGAACTGCAGAGTTTGATTTAAAAAGGTAAAAGTGGATGAAGTACTGATGGGAATATGAGTGAGAGGTGCCAGAAATCAGACATAAGTAGTGCCTAAATGAGTCCTAAACATACCATGGGATCATCTTTAACCAGATCATTTAAATAGGTACAATATAAAATAAATAAGTCAATAATTATTCTAATTAGCAACTCTATTGAATTGACTTTTAAAATAAATTTATGGGTATTTCTATCTAAGACCCTGGAAATTCAGTAAATAAATGATATTCTTTTCTTTTTTTCTTTTTCTTTTTTTTTAGTCTCATTTCTTTTCAATGTTTTAATTGACCTTCAATAGCCTATAAACATATTACAGGTGCCCCCTCATCAGAAACCTGGAAATAATGTCCATTGTAATTATGCTTTAAAGTACAATGAAAGATAGTTTTTTAAAGATAATTATACTGGAAGCTTCTCTTTATATGTTGAAACACAGATTAGTCTCTTGGGATGACGTCACTGCAGAGACGACTGAGCGCTGTTATAATCTCAGTTCTGAACTAGAGCTGTGGAATGTTTCTTCTCTTTCATTTAATTGTATTATCCTTTGCATGTTTTCTTCAACTCCTTCTATGATACTTCTGTGATGTAAGTATAGTGATTGTTCATGACCAATTTTCCTCCTTAATAAAACCTTTCTTCTTCTCAGAGAGCGGCTTTCAAGCTGACGAGCACTCTCCATTTATTATCCCCATCACAAAGCCTCTGGTGGAATGCCACTCTGTTATCATTAGCGACCCAGGTGAGGCTATTGAACCTGAATGGTAGGGACAATCTGTGCCTGATGAAATGCTTCAACTTCCAGTTAGGGAAATTTTGTTCAATCAATATAAAGTGCTGAGGTGACACATCCTGCTTTAAACTGTGCAGGGTGTTTTTAAGTAGTCGAGTATGATACTCAATGTCAAGGAACTACAATGATGTATTTAAGTTTGAAATGGCTTACTGACTTTAAGTGCTATAAATTCACCGTTTGTGAATGATAATTATAAGTTTGACTTTACAGAAGTTTGGCAGAGTCTCACCATTCTTCCAGAAAAGACTGAGAGCGAGCTCTATTTTTCTTAATGGTCTATTTTAGTGGAATCTTTTCAGTCCTTTCAAGCAAAGTAACAGAATAAATCAGGTAACTTATTTTTATGTGTATGTACACATCACATTTAGAGTTTACTATTTAAAAGTTCATATTTTCACAAGAAAGAAATAAGACAGAGTATTCAATGTGCCATCTAAATGCAGAAAAATCATAGGGAAAGATAAGACAGACATTTCTGTTAAGTAGAGATAAAGGCAAAACATCAATAAATACTTAAAGCTGGCACAGTATAAACACTGCACCTATTTCTATGCTCAAATCAAATGAACAAATTAAATGAGAAAAAGAAAAAGTTTGTATTCAATATGTCTGAAAAATATATATGAAAGTATATTTTTCCTAGAATATGGGAGGTCATTGCCATCTAAATCTAGAGAAAATGTTCACTAAGGACGTATTTCTAATAAAATATAACATTTAAAATTCTCTCAGCAACATCTTTAGGATAACGCACCCATTACATTTATACTCTATGCATTGGCATTCCCTTTCCCCCAACAGTGTTGGCTATCTCACTGACACATGTTTAGTTATTGGAATTCTATAATAGGAGAATGAAGTCACAAAAGACAGAGATGGCATTTACAAAAGATTTATATTAAAAAAATGTCTAGAGTGTTTTCCTCTTGTTACTATAGCAATATGATAAAATTGATTATAATAGGGAATTTAGGCTGGAGAAAATTTTCACATAGTAAAAATAAGTATGTAGACCATGTTGTAACTGTAGCACACTTGGTCTAAAATACTAACTTTAACAATGATAGCAAACTGATGTTAATGAGAAGTAATTCTTTTAAAATATTATTATGTTGGAGCATTTTCTTCAGTCTTCTGATCCAATATATCTAACAGACATATTTGTGAGGCAGGAACTATTGAGGACTTGATTATCCTGTCTTGGCAGAGTTTGGCTGTTGACTCTGCCTGATTCCAAGCTTGTCCTTTTTTAGGCAGAATTCTGTCTGTGATAGAAGTGAGGACATTTTGCCCATTGGCTTGTTTACCACATTTGAAGCCATCTCCATATGACAAGATGTGATGGAGATTGATTTCCATTCAGAATTTCAGATGTACCAAGATATGAGAGATGTTTTCTTCAAGATGTTAAATACAAATAGAGAAAACACTAAGAATGTAATATTTATATGATTCTTGATTGTGTCATGGTTCTTCCTCCTATAGGTAGTTTATTGTATATAAGTATAATAATACAAATGTATATATAAAAATTTAAAAAGTTTAAAAGAGAATTATGGAAATATTAAAGGTTTTTGTTCTTAGTGCTGAAAAAAATATTAATATAACTTATTTACTTCATATCTTGATTGCTATCCCCTCACTCTTATCTTTTGTTCCCACTCTCTCTTCCTTTTCTGCCCTACTCCCCTGCCCTAGACATATTTCAGAAGGGGATCTCCTTCCCTAACATATGACTGCAGACTATCAGGTCTCATCTAGATAGCTGGCTTCCCTTCCTCTGTGTGCCTCCCCTCCCCACCAAGGGAAAGTGATCAAATTGGGGGAACCAGTGAACATACCAGAGGCAGTACCTGCTCTACCCACAATCATGGAGAATGAGCTTCCCTTTGTCCAGGTTGAACAAGGGGGTCTAGGTTTAGTTCATGCATTCTCCTTCATTGGTTCAAGGTCCAGATCCTCTGCCCTTGATGGTCTCCTGTTGTGACTTCTGTTCTCTCTGGGTCCTTCTATTCCCCCACTCTTATATATAACTCTCAGTGCTCAACCAGTGCTCCAGCAACATGTCTCAGCATCTGTCCTGTTCCCCTACTATCTGACCTCAGCCTATCAGGTTCATCAGGATAGCCTGTCTCCTCTTCTTCTGTATAAAGACAAGGATGTCCTGAGGGCCTGCCTCTGACATAAACTCTGGTGCCTGTGATTAGAAGTCAGTCTTATACTGCCTGGTATCTCTTATTTATCCAATCAGTGAATAGGTTTGCATTTTCCAAAGGCTTTGGTGTGGTGATTCTGTGCGAGAGTACTGTTAATGGTGCCAGGGGATGGCTGTCTTGCATGGTGTGGATCTAGGCCTACACTCATACACAAAAACATATCACAATTAATAGAAGTAATAGAAATAAAGACGGGATTATAAAAATATATAAACATTTGCCTCTATTTGGTTTAAATAGCCTTGCATACAGTGAGATGTTGCAAGAAAAATATTTCCAACTTTTATGTTTTAAATATTTATTTAGTATGTGTTGAGACTGGGGATGGGGCTTGGGTGTGTATGTGCCATGCCACCTGGGAGGGACCAAGCAGGCAATTGGTGAGTGTCGATGCTTTCTTTCTCCTTTGTCAGTTCCAAAATGATCAAACTCTTGTCATACTTGAAGGCAAGAAGCTTTACTTTCTCAGACATTGTAATGGCCCATAGTTTTAAGTTATGAAACATATATTTTAAAGTTACTGTAAAGCCTGCATGATGAAAGTTTCACATCAGCAGAATCAAACTGTCAACACCTATGGAGAAAATGAGTCTGTCCTGATTATGTGCAGACTGCTCTGTTATCATTACTTCCTAAGAAATGCCAAAAACCAAATCAACTATACATATCATTTACACTGCTGCAGTTATTTGTCATTATTTACCTTTATTGCCAATGAACACTTAGAATCTCCATACAAACATTTTCTGAATATATGTGTGTGTGTGTGTGTGTGTGTGTGTGTGTGTGTGTGTGTGTGTGTGTCTGTGTCTGTGTTTAAAGATTCTGTCCCCAAAGTTTATATAAGTATGGAAAACTAACCATGAATGTGAACAGAAACAATGCTGTAAATATTGTTTTATTTCCTCAGATGAGGGAAAGATATGAGAGGCGTTCCCAAGCCTTTCTAGCACTGTCTTGCACTGTCTTGGTCAACTCACCTGTTCTGGCTTAAACTCCACGTCAAGCCAACTGATTCAAACTGGATTCTCTTGGCTTCTAACTGAATTGTTCTGTCTCGTCTCAAACTAGTTCTGAAAATGCATATTAATCTATTAGCTCTTTGTTGTTTTCTGGCTCAATTTATCTTCACCTATATTTAGCTTGTTCTCTCTACAACCTTTCTCTGTTAAACTGTACAACCCAGTAAGCTCTCTATAATATTTCTTTTCTCTCACCGTCTATGCTGCTGTTAAGCAGTCTCTCTTTCCTGTTATGTTCTCATGAAAGTTGGGTATTTCCTGGCATTTAAAGCTGTTCTTACAATCCTAAATTTCTTCAACAACAAGACAAGTTATCTCCTGACAACACCCAGTTTACTTCAAAGAAGATGATGAGCATCAAAGATCCTCTTTATGGACATGGCTTCAAAGGTGGCAAAATAGCAGCCACTGGGCAAAATATCCTCCTTCCTGGCACAAACAGAATCTGCCTAAAAATGGGATACTTAGATGCAGGCAGAGTCAATGGCCACACTCTGCCAACTCAGGGTAAGCAAGTCCTCAATAGTTCCTGCCCTGCGGACAAGTCTGGCAGAGATACTAGGCCAGAAAGCTGAAGATGAGGCTCCAATGTTATAAAGTGTACTGGGTGACTGGTCAAGCAGTAAACTGTCTTAAGTCAATGTACACATTTTGGAAGCTGCTAACCCACACTGCCGGGTCACTCAGGAATTTAAATTTTGTTCCTTCTCAAGTCTCTGAGGGGTATTAAAGACAAGATAGTATAGTGTTACAGCCAAGCTTAGTTGGTTAGGGGACAAGATCATTTTAGATGATGATAAAGAAGTTAAGCTATTAGAATTGAGATAGGATAAATATTGAATATCATTCAGAAATTTAGACCCAGCAAGACAGGAAAAAACACCTACTTCAAACAAGATGGATGCAGATGGCCAAGTCACTATGAATGTAACATGTATAGAATTCATTATTCTCATGATTGTCACATGGTTCTCCCTGCTGTATGTAGTTTGTCTTATACATGTGTAATAAAAATAAAATAATCTAACAAACAATTTTAAAAAAAAAGAAAATTGGGTATTTCCTATATCTGACACATTCTGTCAAACCTTTCTCTGATTCATAACTTTGTTGGCTCCTCAATTAGATGCCACTTTTATTCTATTTATAAGTTTATTTATTTATTCACTTACATCCTGAGACCAACCCCCTCACTTTATGCTCCAGGTTACACCCTCCCACCCTCTTCCCCCTTTCCCCCTTCCACTTCTTCTCATAAAAATTGAACCCCTCCTGTATCAACTCATCTAAGCACATCAATTTACATCAGGACTGAGCACATCTTCTTCCACTGAGGCCAAGCAAGGCAGACCTGCTAAGGAGAGGTGATAGAAAAGCAGGCAACAGTGTACCTGTCAGTGATATCAACCACAATATTGTGTAGGCGACACACATGAAGGCTAAGCTGGCTATTGGCTTACCTCTGTGTAGGAGGGCTAGGTCCAGTTCATGCATGCTCTTCCATGAGCCTAGGTTAGTTGACTGTGTTGGTCTTCTTATGGAGTTCTTATTTCCTCCAGGAACTTCTCTCCTTATTCCCATACTTCCTCAAGACTCCCCAAGCTCCTCATAATGTTTGGGTGTGGCCTCAGCATCTGTTTAAATCTGATGCTGGGTGAAACCTCTCGAAGGACAGTGATGCTAGTCGCCTGTCGGCAAGCATAGCATAGTATTATTAATAGTGTCAGGTATTAGCTATCTTCCATGGGGTAGGTCTCAGGTTGGGTCCGGCATTGAATGGATATTCCCTTAATCTCTGCTCCATCTTCATCCGACAGAAGTTAAATAACAAGGAGGTGCCAAAAAAAAAAAGTTGTTTGGCTCTCACTCAGAAGAAGAAATAGAATAGACGGTGGAAGTGGATGAAGAGAAACTTAGGGTAGGAGATGTGTGGGGAGGGAAATGAAGAAGGGAGAGAAGGTTGGGGATCACGCATGGTGAGAGGTGAGAGGGCTGGGAAAAAGAGGGGAAACCAAGGGTGGGGGCATCTCTGGGACAAGCAAAAAGCAAGCATAGGCTCCTGGGAGGCTCCTAGCTGTGACAGACAAGGAAGCTGAAGAGGGGACCTTCTAGCCAGGTAGGAGGCCTATTGGAGAGAAGGGAACACCAGTGCACCGACAAAAGCTTCCAATCCAAATTTGCCATGACCACCAGAAATGCAGGAATAAAGATAGCTGTCATTTTATGAGGGGCTGTTTCCTTCTGTAAAGTAACCCTAATTTCTTCCATTGTTTGGGATTAAAGGTGTGTACGAAGAGCAAGTCAGTATTCCAGGCAGATTACATAGTAATCCAGAGCATGTCCGCATTCCAGCTGAATCATATACACTAAGGAGGTCTTTGAATGTGATCTCTTGCCAGAGCAGCCATGTTGCTGGATTAGAATGTGGTTGTGCCTGTATTCCCAAACATCTTTTTCCATATCCTGACTTCTGATTCAATGTCTTCAGCTTCACTATGCCTTTCCTTCCAAAGTGGTCAGGAATATTTTTTTACTGCAATGAGAGAACTAACTAGTATACTGTGTTAACAAGAAACCTGAGCATAAGCAGATGTCATTTGTTGGATCTGGATGGATAAACTGTGATAACCAATACTGCTGGACAGAGCAAGAAAGACAACTTTGTCACTTTAGTCAAGAAAGAAACAAAATTTCAAAACTGATTAAAATTAATTCTATAATACAAGGGAGCAGGATAGAACAGTATCAGTTTTTAAGCACACCCAGCCTTCCACTTAGAAATGTTCACAGAAAGCTTACCTATTTACATGCAAATTCTATGAAGTATTGGATTCCATTCTACATTCAGGGACTGAATGATCACTGTGCTAGGTATGATAATGAGAGAAGTGCTTTGTTATTTCTTTGATCTTCTCTATGGGTTCATTAAATTGGTTCATCATTAATATTTATAAGTTGAGAAAATGAGGTTTAGAAAGGTTAAGTTAATTACTCAAGATCAGTCAATTAGAAAAGTAGCAAAACACAGTATTTCTCCAACTCTATCTTGAACTGGTGACAATAACTTAAATGTTTAAAGAATGTTTTTTTCTTCCATAATATATTTTTCCAATGAAAAAATTTTAAAAAACAAAAAAAGGAAACATAGCAATAACAATATAAAATTCCAGTTGACTGCATCTTATAATATTCTCGGAATTTGTTTCTGGTTTTATATATATCCCACTGTGCTTTATTTTATCTGAAAATATTTTATTGGAATTTATTTTATTTTATTTTTTGTTTATGTTTGATTTATTTTTATTCTTAGTTTCTCTTTAAATAATTTATTTTTTCACTTTACATATTGATCACAATCCCTTCCTTTCCCTGTACTACCACACATCCTCTTCCCCACTTCACCCCTCCTCTTCTTCTCAAAGAATGGTCCCACACACATATACCCTGAGATTTTCCTCCTATACTGAGGTCAGATTTTGCTGGCCAGCTAAGGAAAAGTGATCTAATGGCAGGCACCTGTGTCTACGTCAGTGACATTCTATGATCCACTTGCTAAAAGACCCAAATGAAGACAGAGTCCATCAGCTCCATTAGTGTAGGGACCTAAGTTCAGTCCATGTATTTGAATTTATTTAATGTAGATAATATGTCCCTTCAAATAGATAAGTGCATTACATGCATACAATGATCATAAGTGCCAAAAATGATGAACAATCCCATAGAGCTAGAGTTACAAATGGCTCTGATCTTCCATATGAGTGCTAGAAATTAAATCCAAGTACTCTGCATGGGCAGTAAGAGATCTTAGCTGCTAAGCCATTTCTCCAGCCTCTTAATTACATTTTGTAATTAAAACACTTCTACAAAAAAAAAACCACTTCTAAAAACATTGATTTCCATTCAGAATTTTAGACACACCAAGATTGGAAAGATGTTTTCTTCCAAAACACTAAGAATGTAGTATTTATACAATTCCTGATTGTGTCATGTTTCTTCTTGCTATAGGTAGTTTATTGCTTTAAAATTGTACAGGAATTTGAATCTAACAACATGGCTGCTCTACCAAAGGATCACATCCAAAGACTGGAATACAGCTACACCCTGTACACACCTTTAGTCCCAGTGATGTCTGTTTGAGAGGCAAACAAAGTGTTTGACCAGAAGAATATTTGACAGAATGAGTAAGAGACAGGATACTCCTAACTCTCATAGAGTTGAGTTCATTGCAGTTTAAGTGAAAACATTCGAGTTCAGTTGAGACAGTTAGGATTAGTTCCATTGAGTTCATGCACTCAGTGAAATTCAGTTCGTAGAGTTCAGAGGCAACTCTTCTAAGCCGAGCAATTAGGTCAGAAGCCAACAGAAGCTGGATTGAGTGAGTCAGGTTAGAGATGAGTTTGAGCAAGAACAGCTGAGTTCAACCAGCAAGCCAGAGTTCAGAAAGAGCAAGAACGGATAAGCTGATTCAGCAATATGTTTCAGAGGCTAAAATCATTCAAGGCCTGGGCAAACAGATGGAGGATGGAAGCTAAACCCTTCAAGGTGTAAGTTTACAGAAGATTAGATTATATGGAGGGTAAAGTCTTCCAGATCTAACCCTAGGAGGGGTTAGAACATAGAAAGAAACACTCTGGGCCCAAGCCCTGTGTTCACAGAGCTTTGCTATGGCTTCTTTTCATCCTTCTTCTGGGTAAGTAAAACAACACTTGAATACCTGAATGGACATCACAATTCAATATAAGATGCACTAGAGTTTCTTTCTACATATGTAATTTATTCTTTTATTATGCCTTGACTTTTCCTACATGATAAACAGTTGGTAATCTTACTTCTATGACATCATATAAAAAGAGAAATAAAACTGGGGGTGTACAGTAGATTATATTATTTATAACCAAATCACCAATCCTTCGTCATTCTTACTCCTGAAATTTAAAATAAAATGGAAGACAATTTTTGAGTCATCTTAACTCATTGTCATGCCTTTCATTGATTTCCCATCTATTTATCATCAAATGTGTTCTCACACATACAAACAGACACATTCAAATAAAATTATCAGTTATTTTCTGATTACAAAATACTTAGCACTCAATATCTAAATTGTGTGCCCAACACTAATGAGAACTGAACCATTTTAACATAAGAAAATTTTGAGAATGTTGTATTTATATTTCTTATCTAGCTATGATTTTTATACCATTTTATTTGATCTATGAACACAAATATTTTTCTTACTTCCACATAAAATATCATAAATATGTACACATTTATTTCTATTGGCTAATTTAACATTCGTAGTGTATATTAAATATCAAGAAAATTAACCTCAAAAGAAACATCTTATAAAACAAATCAGGAAACATAATTACTTCTGGTTTCTATCTATTTAAATGGATCACTCTCTCCCTATGAGTGAGGCTTGACTTCCTTAGATACAATTTAAAAGATGATAAAGTGAGGCTTTATTATTCATAATTGAGAAAAAAGTCACTAGACAAATAAGTAATGACGGAATATTCATATTTACATTAGCCACAAATATGAATCGCTTAGTCAATGGGAAGGTGTGCATACCTAGTCACTATTATCCTTTCCTGCTTCCCACACCTCTGGGGTGTGTGCACGTGCTTGCATATATGTTTGCATATATGTCTACATAGTTCCACATGAACTTGTACTTGCATATAGAGGGCTGAGGCTGACCTTGCGATTCTTTCTCTATCACTACCCACTCTATTCACTGAAGCAGCAGCTCTCACTTAAGCAGAGCTTGCACAAAGGAGCAGTGTAACCAACCAGCTTACTCTGGTGATCACTTGTCTCCACTTTCCAACTGTTAGAATTTCAGTGGAGTATGATGCCCAACTTGTAACTTGGGGTGTGTACATTCTGAGAATCCCAAATACACAGCCTCTTTATCTACCCAGTCACCCGTCAGCCCAGTGCAAGTACTTCATGACTTTGGTCAGTTAATATATGTAATATTTAAGTGACAAATAAAAAACGTACCCAAGGGAGAATATGGGGAGAAGTGTGACAAGAAGGGAGACAGATATACTGTCTAATGTAACTGAACCTCAAGCGTGTATGGCTAAGGATTTTTACAACTGTGTTAAAAATTCAAGTGATGTTACTGTAGCACAAGTCTTGTCAGGTATTTTCCTTGAGGTTTATTTGATTTTAAGGACTATTGTGTAGAAAAAAAATGTGGCAGTAGGCCCAGATTTTATGCACTCAGCATTAAGAACGACAAGAATGAGGGGACTCTAAGCCAGTGCTCGCATGTGTCTCTGGTTAAAGAAAATAGCATAGATTTGGAAAATGAGATGTCCTGTTGAGCTTTGGCCCATAACACTCACAACGCTTGAAATTTTTACTTAGATCACTGCAATAGGAAAAGAAAGTGAATTTGCTCAGATCATTATCATATGAAAATGAGTAGCAGGGTCCAGAGAAATGGCTCAGTAGTTAAGAGCTCTTACTGCTCTTGTAAAGGGCTTGAGTTTAGTTCCCAGAATGCACATCTGTTTGCTCACAGCCACCTGCACCTGCAGCTCCAGTGGTTTCACATCCACTTTGGGCATTCATAGGAATCCTTGAATATATCCTCATGCACACAGAGACTACATGTATATACATATAGTAAATACACATAAATAAAAACAAAATACATTTTACAAAATGTAAATGGCAATAGAATTCACATGCGTTTCTTCCTATTCAAACAAGAAACTATTACCACTTTCACAATTCATTGATAACTATAAGACATTATTATATTTGACACCAAAACCAATGTTGTCATCTACCTATTAAAGCCAGATTCAGATCTGAAGTTTCATCATGTTTTATGTGTCTTTGTTTGGGTCTATATGTGGTTCACAAGTCTAAGTAATAGACTTAGTTATAACATTTAATTCCATGAGTAGAATAACAGAGAACAACAAAATGAAAGACAGTCCTGTATTTTGGGAATAGGAAATTTCACCTAGAGTAAGAGAATGCTAAGTTGGATGTCATAAAATTTTCTTGAATTGTGTAGCTGATGCTTAATTTTATATTATGTTCTGTCTTAGTTACCTTTTTATTTTTTTATGATATGATACATTTACCAGGTCAATAGAGGAAGGAGTTAATTTGGAGCTTAGTTTCCGAGATTTAGAGTCCATTACCTTCATGGTGGGGAGCATGGCTATCCGTAGGCAGGCACAGTACTGGAGCAGTCACTGAGAGCCCACGTTTTGCAGCACAAGCACCAGGCAGCAGGTGCTAACTTAGAATGTGGTGTACTTTGAAACCTCAAACTCAGACCACAGTGATATACTCTTTCAATGAGGCTGTATCTATAAAGCCTTCCCAAAGAGTCCCATTAACTGTACACTAACTACTCAAACATATGAACTTGTGGGGTTAATTCTTATTCAATACTTAGCACATTAATTATTGTAGCCTTGCACTCTGTAGAAATGTCCGATGATTAGGCATTGTTACCAAAGAAATCAATCATTGAAATGAAATTATTGATATTTAAAATCTTCAGAATCCTGAAGTTCATAGACCTTTAACTTTAAAGTATATCAAGAGGACTATTAGTATGGCTATGTTGTACTATTTGGCTATTATCTGCTCATAAGTGAAGACATACCACGTGTGTCATTCTGAGTCTGGTTTATCTTACTCAAGATGATATTTTCTAGCTACATTAATTTGTCTGAAAATTTTATGATTCCCTCATTTTAATAGCTGAGTAGTATTCCATTGTGTAAATGTACCACAATAATTTCTTTCTTTTCTTTTCTTTTCTCTTTTTTTTTTTTTTTTTTTTTTTTTTTTTTTTTTTGGCTTTTCAAGACAGGGTCTATTGTAGACTAAGCTGGCCTCGAACTCACAGTGATCCACCTGCTTCTGCCTCCCTAGTGCTGGGATTAAAGGCATGTGCCACACACCCGGCTCCAGTTTCTTTATCTATTCTTTTTTGTTGAGGGATATCTGGACTATTTCCAGTTTCTGGCTATTATGAATAAAGCTGCTATGAACATAGTTGAGCAAATATCCTTGTTGTATGGTGGAGCATCTTTTGGGTATATGCCCAAAAGTAGTATAGCTGGGTTTTGAGGTAGAAATATTCCCAATTGTATGAGAAGGCACCAGTTTGATTTCCAAAGTGGTTATACAAGTTTGCATTTCTATCATCAATGGAAGAGTGTTCCTGTTTTTCCACATCTTTGCCACCATTTATGGAGCGGACCTCGGCACCCTACACATATGTAGCTTATGGGCAACCTGATCTACGTGTGGATTTCCTAGTAAGAGGAGCAGGAGCTGTCTCTGAAATGGACTCTACTGCCTGATTTTCAATCACTTCCATCTGGCAGGGCTGCACCGCTCACTCACCGTGGAAGAAGGTGTGCTCAGTACTGATGTGACAGAATGTACTGAATGTGTTGGTGGGGAGGCTCCCTTTTCTGAGGATTAGAGTAGGAGGATAGAGGGAAGAGTGAGGAAGGGTGAAGCCAGAAGGAGAGGAGAGAGGGCCTGTAAAGTGAGTAAATAAAAGAGTTGGGAGAGGGAGAGAAAGAGAGAGGGAGAGAAAGAGAGAGGGAGAGAGAGAGAGAGAGAGAGAGAGAGAGAGAGAGAGAGAGAGAGAGAGAGAGAAGGACGGAGACTATTAGATATTATTTCATTTATGTTTTGGAAAAAATATACTAAAATTGTTTTGACTCATTTATATAGATTATTATTGATATTATATATTTCTTTCTCCTTCATAGTTATTATGAATGGGGAAAAAGATGCTTTATTGCAACATGGTTTACCAATGATTCACATTTACACCAAAAGCAAAACAGAGCTGTCTCGTGCAGAGTAACCTGAACTCACACAAAAACATCCACACCTGTCTGCCTAGAGGAAGATCTCTGGCTCTCAAAAACACAACAGCTCAGCTTATGTTCTTGGAGCTTCTGAGCAAGATCGTTACATGTAGTATTCTAATTCCTTGAAAAGGACATATTGCACAGAAAGAAAACAAAACTGACTCTAAGCTCTAAGATCACACAGCAAAGTCCACAAGATACTCACTGGTAGCCTTCAAAAATCCCACTCACCATTTTCTGCAATAATTTGCTGTGTGTTTTCATCTTAAAATAAAACTCATAGTTTTATAGTTCTGGAAATGGCAAGGAATAAAACGGTCAATTAACTTAAGTTCATAGTTCTCTCATTTATTACTCAAACAAATAGTTCCATGATGAGCTGAGTGGTGCATTTCATGGCCTGAGCTGTGGGTTGAAAATCTGGATTCAGCATGTGGAGCTCAGAATCATGTTCATATAATACGTGCAGCTCTGAAGCCCGACCTCTCCCACTAGTCACCCAATCGGACTCTACAGAAGGAATATGAAAAGCCAGCTCAAGGAAAGGTCCTGAGAAAACCAAAGGTGTTTCCTGTAAACATCTTCCTAAGTAGCTGGATAAAATAGCCAGGCAGCGCTCTGGAAAGGGAAATAAAATGAATCTGTATGGAAAACCAAATGGACCAAACAGACTTAATCAATTAATATTTACAGACTCCTGAGTGTTGGCTAAATACAAAATGACTTCCTGTCATTATGCCACTGCTGTTGTTCACAAAAAGAAGTTTTCTTGTATAATTCAATGTTGATATAGGTCTAAATAATGGCAAGTTCTATGCAACTATTCCCTTTTCTTTGAATAAGCCATTGTCTATAACACAAATAAGTTCTATAGAAATTCTTTAAGGTTTTATTGTATTTTATGTGAAAATAACTAATTATTTTTAAAACATTAGAATCTATGAAAATGTTTTAAATTATATTTAATAATTAACAAATTAGATTTTATTTGAAATTTAAAATCATATATACAATTGTCATTATTGTACTATGAATATAATAGTTTTTTTCTTTATTAAACATTTTTATTTTTTACATATACATTTATATTATTAAATATATATATATATATATATTTACAATATACTACCTATAGCAAGAAGAACCATGACACAATTAAGAATTATATAAAAGCTACATTTTGAGTATTTTTGGCTATTTGTATTTGACAGCCTTGAGGAAAACATCTTTGCTATCTTTGTGTGTCTAAAATTCATAAAAGGTTTTCTATCTGTGGGTTTCAACAGGTGCCATACATGATGAAGTTATTATTTTTCATTTTACCTACCAATTAAATATCTTTCATTTTGTTTTTTTCTATAATACATTAAGGCTAAAAATGGGACTATACAGATTTACATAGATTTTTACTGTTAATATTTGCAGCTTTGTATAAGTTCACGAAAATGTATTCTTTATTCAAATGATTTTTGGCTTGGAGATGAGTCTTTATGTAAGAATGCTTGCTATGTAAACACAGGAACTGGATTTGGATCCTGAGCACATATGAAATAAACTGGCTGTAATTCCAGCACTGTGAAGAAGAAGGTGTAAAGAGAAGTGCTGGGGCTTCTGGCTGTAAATTTAGTTCCAGTTTCAGTAAGATATCCTATTAGAAAGAAATATGGCAGAGATTGATAGAGTCAACTATCCTTCTTCGGCATCTATGTGCAGACAGAGCTACATATTCCATCACAAATAGGAACACACAGACACATAAAGTCATGTACATGTGTATGCACACACATGTGCAAACACATACAGAGATGCACACGGAGAGACATACATATACATACACAAACACATGCAAACAGAGAAACACACAGGCACACACAGTCACACCTATACATACATACACACAAATAGGCACAAACACACAGATAGGCACACACAGATATACATATACACACAGAGAGAAACTGACACACTATGCACATACACACCACCACCACCACTTTAGTGAGGGACTATGACCCAGACAGCTCCCTGTTTGGGAGACATACAATGAAAAGAGGTTGTAGGTAGAATAATACTTAAGATGATGACTTTCTAGTTACTTTCCACATCCAAGGGGGAAAAATACTTGATAAGCTCTTCCCACTGAAGGGGACTGTTCTGTGGGATTTACAAATCTTCCAGGGGTGTGGCAGAGTGAGCATTTAGGTTGATCTCTTGTGGCTGAAACCAACCAGCTTCACCTTTTTCTAGATACCCAGTCACCCACAGTAGCTGAAATCAGTCAATTCTGAGAGAAAGGGAACACACCTTTTATGTAAGATATATTACATCTTACTTTTCCAAACGAACTCAAACTCTGAATCCTGGTAATCCCTACACCCACTGGAATAGCCTCTTTTGGTGCTTAGTTGTGTGTATGCTTTTGCTTTTAATAAATACTAGATAAATGATGAAAACTTGAACTTCTTGCCCCCTTTTTCTTCACTGTGGCAGAGAAAAAGGATCTGTTCCTGTAACCCTAGATAACGTCACAATGAAAACATTGCTGCCTCACATGCTTTTACTTCTGGTGCAAACTGATGAATACAAGAAAATGAACATTGTTTTTACTAGTCCATCATGGCTAATACTGTTTCCACATTGTGTATTGGTAATCATTTGAAAAAAAAAGTGACAATTGTAAAAGTAAAGCATTGGTTTTTATTATCAGAGTTAACACAAATGTGTTTTGTGCAATAATGTTTACATTAAACATTATTTTTGTCTTTTTAAAATATATTTTATTAATTTATTCATATTACATCTCAATAGTTATCCCATCCCTTTTATGCCCCATTCCTCCCTTCCTCTAGATTTCCCCTTGCTCCCTTTCCCTATGATTGTGACTGAGGGGGACCTCTTCCCCCTATATATGCTCATATGGTATAAAATTTTTTCTTGGTAGACAGAACCTAGAAACAGCCTAAGTATCCCTCAGTAGAAGAATGGATAAAGAAAGTGTGGTACATTTACACTATGTAATACTACTCAGCTATTAAAAACAAGGAATTCTCAAAATTTGTGGACAAATGGATTGAACTAGAAATGATAATAAGTGAGTTAACCCAGAAGCAGAAAGAATCAAATTGTATATACTCACTTATATCTGGACACTAGCCCAAGGGGCATGTCCCATAAAAGCCTTCACTTACCAGGAAAGTGGGTCAGAGGGGAGGACATCCTATTAGGACTCTAGGTGAAAGAAGCATGGGAGAATGGGAAATAGAAGGATCCAGAGGATCCTAGAAACCTACAAGAGAACATTATGATGGGCGTATCTGGGCCCAGGGGTCCTGCGCAAACTATGGCACCAGGCAAGGACGATATGTACAGTAAGTTTTGAACCCCTACCCAGATCTAGCCAATAGACAGGACATTCTTCACAGTTGAGTGGAGATTGGGGTCTGACTTTCACGTGAACTCTGGTGCCCCATATTTGACCACGTCCCCTGGATGGGAGGCCTGGTGGTACTCAGAGGAAGGATAGCAGGCTACCAAGAAGAGACTTGATACCCTATTTTTGTCTTAATCTGTAATTTTTTGCTCTTATTCTTTGGTGATTCTACTTGTCTTTTTGAAAGTACAAACCGATGCAATTCCATTACTTATGCTAAAGTTTGTATACATTTTCAAATTATTGTTGGGCAAAACGTCTAAGTTTTTTAAAATATCTTCCTTTTTAGCTGTTTTTGTAGCACTAAAATTGTATACCAGGAATACAGAATAATATATACAAATGTGTACTGAAAAGGAGAAAATTTGAGAACTAGAGTAAGTTGATTTTAATTTTAGAGATGAGACCAAGGCTAGTCAAATAAATGAAAGCATAAGAAATACACCGATGTTCACAGCCCACGTTACTAACACAGGCTGTGGGGATGGCCAGGGTCTGTGCCATGATGATGTCCATGGCCCCTGCTGTAGTCATCAACCTTGTGGAAGATTATGACCCATGGTGTGGCTGACTATAAAGGACAAGGAAACTTCCATTGCAGTGGTATTGATGACTGGAAACTCGATTGGGAGGCCTGGTGGCACTCAGAGGAAGGATAGCAGGCTACCAAGAAGAGACTTGATACCCTATGAGCATATACAGGGGGAGGAAATCCCCCTTAGTCACAGTCATAGGGGAGGGGAGTAAGGGAAAAATGGGAGGGAGGGAAGAATGGAAGGATACAATGGATGGGATAACAACTGAGATGTAATGTGACTAAATTAATGAAATATATTTAGAAAAAGAATGAGGGACACAGAAGGATTCTGTGACAACAACCCTTCAGTGCATGTACACACACACACACCCACCCACACACACACACACATCACCACCACCACCACCACCATCACCACCTCCACCAAATAAGAATTAACTGTCTAGACAGCCATTGAAGAGAGCTCTTAAAATTTCTGACAGGGATACTGAAGTGTAGCTCTCCACAACTGAGGGCTTCTGGTGGACAGAGATGTAGAAAAGTCTCAGTTTTCTCAAAGGAATTGACCACTAGAAGTTTGACCATGCTCCATTGAGTGTATGGACAACACGTAGAGGCCTTGGCTTTGTTGTTTTTCACCCTTTTTCTCCTCTTTTTTTTTTGGGGGGTGGGGAAGATTCCACAAGGGTCAGGGGGTGGATAGAACCGGGAATGAAGATATAGGGAAAATTATCACTGGATAATTGACTATGTTTAGAAGGATATTGTTACTGACAAAATTTACATTGGAAGAACAAAATAAAATTTGAGTCAAAATAAAAAGAATCACTAGAAAATATTATTAAGAAAATCATCTTTCAAATTAAAAGACATTTTGTCTAATGATATTAGAAATGGTAATTTACCACTTTATGATACGTATTCTAGTTATCTCAGTATGTTTTGAGGGTGATGCTTTTTAAAGTTGGAGTTAAAAATAATCTTATCAACAATTAAGGTAGGCTATTAGGATGGTGCAAATTCTCTGATTCCTTCAGGGTCTGGACAGGTGGCTTGATGATTACAAGGACATAGTAAGCTTTGCCAAGGACCTTAGGTCAATTCCCACGTCCAAGTGAGGTGGTAGCTGTATCGTTTCTCTGAAAGTTCAGGTATCTTTTCCCTGGGAACTTAGGATTATACATGCACACACACACACACACACACACACACACACACACAAATTAAAATAAAATAATTATATAAATAAAAGGTTTTTTCGCAGGTCCATGCCAGAAATACTAAGGCATGTGATTGATTTTTCTTGTAGACATGTTTATAGCATTTATGTTTCAGGTCACTATTTTTAAATTTTCAATATTTTATTCATTTTAATGTATTCACATTATATACCAATTGTTATCCCCTTGCTCATATCTTCCCCTTACCATGCTCCCTCCCTCTTCTGACCTATTCCCTTGCTCTAGATCTCTGATATGGAGATTGTCTTCCCCCACCATGTGACCACAACCTATCAGGTCTCATCAGGATAGTCTACCCCCTTGCTTTGTGTGCCCAAAAGGCCCCGAAACCAAGGGAAATGATCAAATTTCAAGCTCTGGATTTCATGTCAGAGGCCACCCCCACCTTTGTCAACATCGAATATGAGCTGTCCATTGACTACATCTGAATAGGGGGTCTAGGTCCTCTGCTTACATTGTCCTTGGTTGGTGCATCAGTGTGTTCAGACCACCCAGGGTCCAGATCCAAGGCCTAGAGGATCACTTGTGGAACTACTGACCTCTCTGGCTCCTCACATTTCCCCACTTTACATATAACTCAAAGTTTCACTCACAGGCTGCTTCTGTCCCTCTGGGTGGAATCTCTCCAAGGTCATATATGTTGGACTAATAACCCCTTATAAATGAGTATATACCATGTGTGTCTTTCTAGGTCTGGTTATATGAACAAAGCTTCTATAAACATATTTAAGCAATGTCTTTGTATGGTGGAACATTTTTACAGGCCCAGGAATAGTATAGCTAGGTCTTGAATTCCTAGCTTTCTGGGAAGAATATTGAGTATTTTTTTTTAGGTCTTTCTTGGCCATTTGATATTTCTCTGTTGAAAATTCTGTTTAGGTCTGTACCCCAAATTTTAACTGGATTATTTGGCTTGGTGGTGTTTCAGTTCTTGAGTTCTTCATGTATTTTAGATATTAGACCTTTGTTGGATGTAAGGTCGATGAAGATCTTTCTCCAGTCTGTAAATTGTCATTTTGTTCTGTTGACAGTGCTCTTTGCCTTACAGAAGATTTTTTAGTTTCATGGGGTCTCATTTATTAATTGTTGACCTTAAAGCCTGAGCTACTGGTGTTCTTCTGTTCAGGTCATTGTCTCCTGTACCTATGAGTTCATGGCTCTTCCTCACTTTTTCTTATAACAGATTTAGTGTGTCTGCTTTTATATTGAGATATTTAAGCCATGTAGACTTTAGTTTTGTACATAATGATAAATATGGAACTATTTGCCTTTTTCTATTTATCAACATCCAGTTGAAGGTGCTGTCATTTTTCCACTGTATGGTTTTGACTTCTTTGTTGAAATTCAAGTGTCTTAGGTGTGTGGGTTTCTCCTCCCTGTGCCTGCCTGGTAATGGGGTTTCCAGGTAGTATGGGGCCATATTATTCTTGGTTTACACAAAGCAATAAATCACCTACTGACAAATATAGATCTACTCTATCATTCTGATTCTGTAACACTAACACTTAGTAAGAGATTGTAAAACCTAGAGACAATGTCATCCCTGCAAAAAAATCATCTTCTCCTTTACCTGCAAATTAATAACAATAGAAGCAGGTTGAAGTATAACTGAGTTCTCTTCGTGTTTATTTAATAGTTCTTAGTCTATGTTTCTTTGATGTTTTTAATATAAAAATAGTTCAAAATATTTTAAATGTATTTTTATTATTCATGAAGACAAATTAAATATACATAGTTTACCAGAAATAATATGACCATGTGCTTTACTGGTCAAACTTCTTCACTGTTAACTGTGTAGAAGATATATAAGTAATTCAAATATTATATTTGGTAGTAGAACAATGTAAGAGTAACTCCTACAATGAATTAAGTCAATATAATAATTGTTATGCAAATGTATAAGAGAACTTTTCATACACATTTAAATCACAGTCTCATAGTAACTTAATTTTATTACTTTTTATTCATTACTAAGTTTTACTCTTACCATATAAGAATAATTCACAATAAGGTATTTTTATTAAACCTACTCTAAGTTTTAATTATCATATTTGGAACTTTTCTAACATGTTTAAGAATCTATATTCATATCAAACTGAATTATACTGATTTAATGCCTGAAAGATATATGGACCAAAGCTCTATTTATTAACTTTACATTATTCAGCTTAGGGAAAGAATAAATCGTGCATTATGGATATCTCTGAAATCCCAGTATAAATGGTTCTATTGTTACTTATTGTATTATATGTGAGTTTTTCTGAGAAGGAATATTAATTTCCCTTAAAATGCAGACTTTTAAATTATCAACATTTCATTTTGCATATTAAAATAATATATCTCAATATATAATAGTAAATAAGAGAATCAATTATGAAGAGAGATAGTTTAAACAGATTTATTTGACCTCAATTACCTCCTAGGAAATTTAAAGAAATAACTATGAATAGATATGATGGAAGTGATGGTAGCAATGAAGAAGATGAAAAATATTTCTGTACACATAGAATTAGAGTCAGATTGGTTTGATAAGTCTATAAAAATAAAGGAATGCCAGGTTACGAACATGAACAAAAATCAAAATCATAGCCATATTTGCACATGGATATAGAGTGTGGAATTAAGAAACAATGTGCTGATCTTCTAGTATATCAGGATTCAGAAAATGAGTGGAAAGATACTATAGAGAAGAAAGCAGTGTTTATGAGCTCCACCTCCAGGGAACACTACTCAAGTCAGAATCTCTCATCTTCTGCATTATAGTCCGGAGCCATTGTTAAGGCATTTGACTTCTCCACTTTAAACTGAGGGTATTGTTACCTGTAACTGCATTGTCCGTTGTTACGTCATGGACCAAGTCATATGCAAAGCACTTAGAGCAGCCATCATGTAGTAGTATTTCAATTTTGTACTACATTGGGGAGAAAAGACAGCATGGGTCGAATTTATGTAAAAGTAATGACATAAACTATTTATTAGTTCATCAAAACACTATTTTACAAATTTTTGAAATCACTAGTACCAATTTTGTGTAGCATTAAACACATTCAATACTTTATTCTTACCATTCATCCCAATATACAATATTGCTTTGTACCATGACTGAATGATTCATGTCTACTTATACATTTATGTTTAATGCCCATTCATTGACACACATGTACTGATTGATTTTATTTGGGCACTAGAGCTAGTGGCATTATTGTTACCAATACTGAACAAACCTGTATAAGACATTCATGAATACTGCATCATGAATCATGAGTAGTTTTAACACTATAAACAAATTGATGTAATATCTATAGTTCATTAATGAATAAACTAAAGATTTATTGCAATTAGGCAGAGGTAATAACATTCTTGTATAGTGACACATTTCATCCCATGTGTTTCAAGAAAGAAAACTTACCGGGTTTGGCTTCCTAATGCCTTTGGCTTTAATATATTCTCTGTTAGTTTCATGAGGGATGAATAAATTCACTCACAGAGCAAAAGGCCCAGAGAATGGAATACTATACTGTGTCTACTGCTCAACACTTGTGGATGTAATGGACAGTATAAAGTATTATCATGTGAACAAGCATTAAGCTAAAAAAATGCAGGCATTACTTATCTAAGCTCTCACTGCCTTTGAAGTAGATTCCTATTTTTGATTCAATTTCAAAGTATAAGATTTTAATCACTATTAGATATACTTTCACATATATTTTGCTTATGAACATAAAGTCACTGAAAATTGTGGCTTGTTATCACATGAAAATTAAAAATTTTGAGTAGCAATCTAAATAAAATATAACAAAATTAAGAGTTCATAACTTCAAGTTTAGGTTAATATACTAAATGGGAGTAAGTTTAATTTAATAAAAACAAAATATCCTTTTGTGATATGAAGATTATATAAGTAATGTTACAGCAAACTTGGATAATTTATCATAATGCAAAGAGTTACCTTTTAGTAATTCCCACTAAACTGTTATCCAAATATTTAATTTGTACTGAAGAGAAAAATACGATCATGTCTAAGGTTTTCTTCAACAAAGTTATCATTATAATTATCTGCAAGTAAGTATAATTTAACAAGTTAGATCTGGTAACCTTTCCAGAAAGAAAATATAGGAATTTTCTGCATGGAATTGTACTATTTAGAGTTGAAAACGTGAGCTTGTTACCCATAAACATCTTGTGGGTAAATGTCTACTTGTTCTTGAATAAAGTGCTGTGTTTAACCAGCTTCATTTTTTTTTTCAGATTAAAAGCACTCAGTAATTTATACTCAATTTGACTGCATACTGAAATTCAAGCATGGTATTAAAGGATTTCAAAAATTATCTTCAGCTCTAAAATTGCATTTGCTTTGTAGCTACTAAATGATATTTCAGGAATTACTAAATGATGTTTATGATATATGAAAACATTATATATTTCTTGGTTTTGAAATAAGCTTTTTATAAAAAAAACTTTTTTCCTATGGAGAAATGATAACTAAAGTAATCATATGATATCATTATACAAAATAATCTATTATTTACATATGCTACAATTATCTTCTGTGTGAAACTTCTCTGAATGATATGCATACAGTTTTAGAAAGAAAATAATCCAGCAATCTTCAAGTTTCACTGCCAATATTTTTTCCATCATGTAAAGGGTTAATTGAGAGATCTCAAGAATAATTTTATTCTAAAGCATTTATTGAAGCTCATTTAAGACCTGTGAACTATTTTGTGCAATACGCTACTTTCATACCAAGTGTATGTTATAGAAATGAGAGGAACTAGTGATTATTTGCTGTTATAATTCTGAAAGGAAAATTGGAATCTTACGTACTAATTATGAAAACCCAAACTATATTTTAAACAAAGCGTCTGTTCTTGGGGCCTGCTATTTTCCTTTTCTTTTGTGAAGAATAGCCTTGCATTTAATTGTACATGTAATTGCACATTGCCCCTTTTCGAACTACTAAATTATTTTTCTAATTCTCTTTGTATTTTTTTTTCATTCTGAGCCAAATTGTTTTTCAGGAATACATTATTACCGGCACTTAAAATATTTTTGTTCCTCCTTGAGCATAGCTAAATTGCTTCTGTTTCATCCTGATTTGCTGAGAGGAGCAACAATATTTTTATGTATGTTGGAGCTGTAAATGAATAGCAAGTCCATTCAATACTCTTTTCATTTTGCAAGAAAGTAGAGACTTCCACGGAAAAGAGCATTGCAAAGACAATGGCCCTTATGCAAAGCTAATGCTTCTCAGGAAGGTTAATGGCTTGAATTGCAAGAATTCCAACATACAGACTGTAATTGGGAGAGTCTGATAAAAGCCTGCAGGATTCCATGAAAAGAAAACATCTGCTTTTTTATGGTAGTGGGTGCTTTCACTCTAGTATTTTTCCCCATGTGTTAATAACATATTTGCTAAAACCTCATATACCTGTTAATCTGAGGTTAAAAGAAAATATAAACCTATTAAATTTAATGAATTCATTTTATTCTCCTCTTTTATGTTCTTTTCAGGGCAAAGATTAGGACAATGGTATATTATGGTGTGTAATTTTATTTGGCACTGAAATAAAATACAAGGATCAATATTCTTTAGTTTTCAAGGAAGTACCTATATAATACCTTCTATATTGCTTTGAGAATTACTTGCCCTCATAGGAAATATTACAGATTATTATGACCTATAGAATTAATCTAAATCTTCAATATTGTATTTTGAAATTTAAGTGTAGGTGTAGTTGGCAAAATTAGAAAGTCTTTGGAAATTGCATAAACAACCTTGCCTACCTTGTGGACAAGTCTGTTAATCATTCCTATGGTTTAGATACTAACTCAATCACTTTGGATTAATCAGGTAGGGATGACCTAGATTTCAGCTTAATCAAAGAATCCTTGAATTTCAGAGGTGAAACATCAGCTACATTTTGTTGGCCTGAAAATCACAACATTCAGGCAAATAACTTTCTGTATTGTGGGAAGAATTATAGTAAGAATCTGGGCTGTCTCTAGGGGGTTGGAAGTAATTTCCAAGCTGAATGTTAAAAGTAAAGTAAGACCTCCATCACACAAACACAAGGACCCGACCTTGGCAATGAACTGAAGAACCCAGGAAGTAGAAATTCTCTTAAGTTCCAAGGTAGGTGACATTGTGCCAAATATCTCCATTTCAGACTCATGAACCCGTGTACAGAGTTAACATATAGTTAACATAAATGGACTCTGATTCATGACATTAGAACTGTATCATGTTATATCCCTTTAAGTTGTGCTAAGAGTATACATTTAGAGACTATAAAATAGGTAAAATATATGTTCAAAATCACAATTTTAACTTCTTCCTGCTGCAACACATCTGATGTTCCTGTAACTCTTTTCATTTAATAAAATTAGAGTCCCACCAGTGGTTTGAACCAGAAACTTAACCCATTTTTATTTCTGTAACTGTTAACAGTCTACATGCAACCACACAGCAAGAGTTAACTAACTCACCTTTAACTTCATCTTCACTTGGGTTGTGGTTTTGGACATTGCTCTCACCTTCTGACACAAAAATCTATTTTATGTCTTCTCTATAAAGAGTCAAGCAGCAGTCCAGAAAAGGGATCATTTTGATTAACCAACAAAAGTCATAATTTGTTCACATATTTTTCATAGCTGTCATAAATTAAGAGGTTCGTTCCTCAGCAAGAATGTTTAAATAAATATTTAAAACAATGTTGATCGTATTTTGTTGTTGAGAACCCAAAGGAAGGACTTTAGTGAGTCAGGATAACTAAACACTGTGGTAAAGAAGAGACTTGGGAAAATACAAAATGAAATTAAATTAAATTTTGTCAAGTGTTTTATCAACCTGTATGTCCTATCAACAAAATCTAGGATCAGTACTTATCCTTAACCTCATGCAAATTAATTGGTTACTATGCTAATATTTTAAAATAAATATTCGCCAGGCATAGTAGCACAGGTCTTTAACCGCAGCAGTATGGAGGCAGAGGCAGGTGGGTCTCTGGGAGTTCAAGGCCACTCAGGACTACAAAGTGAGTCTAGGACAGCTAAGGCTACACACAGAAACCCTGTCTTGAAAAACTAAAAGAAAAATCATGTAAAGTGTTACTGGACAATATTTTTTTCAGATGACTGAAAATTAAGTATAGAGCCATAAGATGAAATCATACCATAATATCTTAACCTGTTGGTATAAAACTAACTGCTCTGCAAACACACACACATATATATACAAAAATTCCAGGAGACCAGGGATATGTCCTGATACACTTGCCTTACTTTTTCTTATCCCCCCAATAGTCTTTTCTTTAAACACACAAAGCATTTGTCCTTCATGAGAGTCACTTTAGCTATGCTCTGAGTTTTCATTGTCAGGACCTAGAGTGAGACTTGTTCCTCTTTCTTCTTGCCCATCCTCCATCCCCACAGGATTTCACTTTCTCTTTTCTTGTTTACAGATCCCACCAAGCCAGCCTTTTGGCTGGAGATGAAACTCTGAAAGCTTAAAACAAATGTCTAGCAAGCTTGTTCCATTTTCGGGAAACTTATGTCCAATGAGGGTACGTCACTCATTTCTAAATTTCCTCTCTCACATTTGTATCATTAGTTTTTGTCATGAGAAAGTGATACTTTTTTTTATTGGCTTTAAAAGGAGAGAACACCTATTTCCTTTCATCCTCTAAGTTAGTGGAGGCATTGCTGTATTTTTTTTTATCTTCCTAAAAACTTCTTTACTCTTTGTTTCCCTTAAATACTCCAAGCTTAATTCTAAATCATTAATCAGTTTTTCACAGCTTCCTAACCCCATTTTTATTATTGTCTACTATTACCGAAGTCTATCAGTTTTGTTTTTGCCTTAGTAGTCATTTTATTTTTCTTATGCTGGTCTTAGTTTTTACCAGTCCTACAAATCTGCAGAAATCTTGCAACAGCACAATGTTAGAATTCGACAAATCGCACTCTAGTCATAATCTTTTATTTCTTCCTGTTTCAAGGAATTACTTCTCATTGGTTAAACCTCTTCTTTTTAAAGGTTCATACTTTTCTTATCAATCCCTTTCAGACTGATGACTTACTCCTTAAGTGTATTAGGATAAACCATTCTGTAGGTAGGATTTGAAATCCAAAAGATAAATGTGTGGTCCATAGAGTGTTTCTGGAAATGTTAACAAGATTTCATGTCCATTGTGAATTTCCTAATATTGTTTTTCTTCAATTGGTCCCCTAAGCCAGCATTAATAATGTTAATTATGTTTAGTAAAGTTAAGGAAATCACAATGAATCCTTTAGAAGGATGGTTTGACACAAAGGATAGGCCTGGTGAGATGGTTCAGGAGAAAAATATTTTCATACCTGACAACCTGAATTTCATCCCTGGAAATTTCATTCCTGGAAGGAGACAGTTACTTTGAGTTGTGTTCTGACCTACATACCCCAATGACATATGTACACACACACACACACACACACACACACACACACACACACACACACATACAAACACACACCACATAAATTTTTTAAAAACCACCTGTATTCAACTGAAACTGTATGAACTAGATTTATTCTTTGTGTTAAATGCACCTTAGATTTTGAATGTCAAGTGTAAAGTATATGGAAAAGTTTAAATATTGACTCCAGGTTAACATGATAATATTTTGTATATATTCAATCAAATAATATATTCAAACATGTTCATCATTTTAGTTTTTTCTCCTTAACTCTTGTATTGTTTTTAATCCTCATTCTCTGGTAATGACTTTGCTCCTCACTGTAATGAAAACATTGGAGATATAAAATTTTCACAGGCATCTATTATCTCTTCAATTCATACTTCTGAAAGCTATGCTTATATGTTCTTATGTCTCTTTGAGAGAGATTAACTAACATTCCCCCACTGACTTCAGCTAACATTAACTCCACAAATAAATACAGTAGTATTTACAAAGCCAAGCATATTAATGTATAGCATTAATCTCAACTGTTGAGAGACAGAGGCAGAAAAATGTCATAAACTTTAAAGCTAGTCTAGACTGTATAATAAAACCCTATCTCCAAAATTAGCAGCAATGTTAATTGATCCATTAATGCAGCAGTTCATCAATGTAAATTATATTTTCCCCGATACATGAGTACACATTTTACTTTAGTCATCTCTCTTTTCCTAATGTTTTTAAAATAAACTATCCAAATTCTAAGTGAAGCTACTAGCCCAAATCCTTCTTCTATTTGTATTAAAGGCCCTTGATATAGCTGATGTTCTTTACTATCTACAGTTCTATCTACAGTTCTTCCCTCCATTCTGACGTAAATGCAATAGAACAAATGGTGACTTCTAAGCCTACTAACCTTAATAAGTTATCGTCGCCTTGTCTTTGGGTCTCAGTGTTTGTCTTGCATGACATCAACATTAATTGCGTAGATCATAGTTTTGAACTCATTTTTAAGCTGAACATATTCACCTTTACACTTTTTTACTCTGGACTCATGCTCCTACATTCTTAAAAATATTTTATTTTAATATTTTAATTTTTCCTAAATATAAATTGCCTTGATATACACATATTATACCACCCACTCACTATCTCAGTTGATATAATTCCATCTTGCCAGATGCTCAGGCCAAATGTGTCAAAGTAATTCTAATCTGTCTTTCTTTCCTCAAATCATCTCTGTCTCTATCTTTCATTCCTTCTGGTTCTCCTTTACTACTCATATTAACTAAATCTAACATTCTAAATTTAATAGAATATACTAGATAATTGAGTACGTTATGAAAAATATGCTGATCCAATTAAGTTTTTAGCTTCCTCACAGTCATATCATTTCTTTATTTTTTAAAGACTTAAGTTTGGCTTCTACTTTCTTGACAAACATATAATATATGCCAGATCCTATAGCTCCATACATATTGCTACAACTCAGAACAGTGCATTATTATTTTTATAGTTGGATAATAATTCCCTGTGTATATCACATACTTTTGTCACTCCATCCATTAAAGAACATCAAGTTTATCCTATATCTAGGATGTGATGAATGAGCTTCATTAAAAATACCACTGCAACTTCCTCTTTGATTTGACAATTTCCCTTGCATTTATGCACAAGGATGATTTTCTGGACTTTTTATTGTTGTTTATTCTTTTATTGAAAAGAGCCTATACTGGTTTTCATAAAGGCTGTCCTGATATATGTTCATTCCAGCAGTGTGTAAGAGTTCTCTTTTATCTACATTCTGACCAACATTTATTATTTGTTTCTTGGGGATCCACAAATTTAATCCTAAAACTCAGGAGGATAAGGCAGGTCAACTCAATCTGCGTAGCTGCTTTAAGAGCAGCCAGGGATACACATAAGAGCCTCTCTCAAAACAACAAACAAACAAGAAAGCAAAATAAATTTCTAACTGGATGACCACATGTCTGGACTTGCGAACTTTCTTGAGAGAAAGGGTTTCCATGTTAAAGAATAGTAACAGGCAAGTTGGGACACCTGGATCTCCCTAATGGCATTTTCCACTCATCTCCTCAGAACTCATCCTACTCTACCTAGTGAAAGGTCTCTGCCTTCTCTATAAGGCATTAAATATTTTGCTTTGCTATCACAACAGCTTTGTTAGCAGTTCTGCCACCTTGACTATTTTATTTCTTTATTTACTTCTTCATAGGTTTGTTTTGTTTATTTGTTTTTTATTTATTATAATTTATTCCCATTGCATCCCAATTGTTATCCCCTCACTCTTAACTTTCTGCTTCTACCCTCCCTCCCTCTCCTGCTTGACTATTTTAAGCGGCTAACTCTTTTATTTCTTTTTTGCTTTCTCAGTGAGGATTCTTTTGAATATCGAATAAGTATAGTTTCACTTCTTCACAGTTGCTTTTAATCATTTTATTGGCTCAGGCTTTAGATTGCATCACAAGCACTCAAAATTATTGAGAAGGAAAAAAGGAATAATACATAACGTGCAAAATTTAAAAATCACTAGATACTTTTAGTTTTATAACATGTATGCTTAAATTATTATAATTTTGATAGTTTATGAAAATAATGACATTAACTATTACATATATATACATAAACATATATATATAGAAAACATCTGCATGCATTTAAGAAAAGTATGCAAGTTTGAGAGTAAATTCAACCTTAGCAACTATCATAACCATATACAAATCATTTTATACTTTTATAAAATTGTAATACTGAGAGTTTATTAAAAGAAAATAGACTTTATCTTGCTGAATGTTATTTCATATAAATACCTTCAATTCATTAAGTTCATTTTAAATTTGTTTTTATTATTTTTATTAATTCATGTGTTTGTATGTGTGTGGGTATAAGCACCTGTGTGCAGGTATCAACGGAGACCAGAGATGTAGAATTCATTTGGAGTTAGATTTGCAACTGGTTAGTTGCTGACTTATGTAGCTCCTGTGACAGAGCACTGGTCCTTTGGAAAAGCAGAAAGCTGTGTTCACTGCTGAACTTTCTCTCTAGCTTCATAATCTGAGGGTTCTTAACTGGATATCCATAGTTTAACTCATTCTGGATATTTCTGAGACTGAGTGAAAACAACTTAAGTGGAAAATAATCTGAATAAATGAATTAACCATAATCAGTTAAAACATACATAAGTGGCAGCAATATGAGAAGTCATGGCAAAACTGGACCATACATAAGAAAAGAAATAGCAAAACTTCATGGAGAATAATAGTGAGAATAAAGTCTGAGCAGCTTTTCTTTGCTCCAAATTATAAAGATATCAATTCTGAAGACAAATGTATCCTAGGGCCATTTCAGTTTACTATGCTAGAAATAATTTCTATTGTATTCTTGATAAAGTCTACATTAATAAATGTTGCATTACTAACTCATTGTTAAATTACTAATACTTTTATGTGCTGTGTTACTAACTTATTGTAAAATAACTCATATATTTGAATGTCAATTTACTTTGTAAAGCTTCAGGAGAACAATTCATTTTATTCCATTTCATCAGCATGGTGTAAACACACTTTTTCTAAGATTCATTTTACACTCTCCACCATTTTTCATTGATTGACATAGTGGGAAGTCAACTGACTAGTACTTGAGTAAAAAGAGAGACACAAGTCACTATCAAGAGATAGCATGCCATCCTCTACTCCATGAAAACACGTTAGGATTCAAGATATTACACTGTAGTGATGAGGTTTTAAAAAAAGGTTGAAAGTCATCTCTTTCTGAATGTTGCATTGTTTTACACAGAAAATGCTGTGTGTTTTGTATATTTATGCCTCTTTTCACATCTTCTCATGTTGAAAGACCTGTAATACCAACACTCATATATTTGCAGAAGACCATCCTCATATGACTGCCAAACATGGCTACATAGCAAATGCCATTAGTTTGTGCAAATGGAGAAAGCCTACTTCAAGAACAAAGACACAAAGAAAAATGAAAATGCTTCTTTCAAGAAGAGCCATAAATCTTGATGATAAATAGAGTACATCTTCTTCTCTGCAATGGTTTGGCCAGAAAGCCTTTTCAACTATCTGGAACCAAGAAAAGATTTGAAAAGCACTTATTTTTAAAGGAAATAAGTGAGAGAAACAAACCTATCATTTTTGCAATACACTGGGGTTCTTTGTAAGGAAACAAAATACTAGTTCTAACAATCTAAATGTGTCTCATAAAGTAATAGAGCCTACTAAGTGCTTGTGGCAGAAATATTTCAAATGGGTTATGCTCACTCATGAAATTAAAAAAAAAAAAAAAGAGGAAAGGGTACTAAAGCACCAAAATGCCTAAATTGAAGACAATAGGAACAAATGACCCATATAACATGAATCCAAGTCTACTCTTTATCAGGGGAAGAAAAAGTTGGGGTATGTTAAGTGGTTCATATGCAATCTGCTTCAGAACATGGGAGAGGAACTCTCAGCATGAGAGCAGGAACTGCATAAAGATTGACTTGCACTGTGAGAAACCACTTCCCAGGAGGACACCCCTCTGGGCCGGGACGTCTGCTTGTTCTTTCCTTTAATATGAGATTTCCTGGAATTATTCCACTACTTTTAGAATTCTGTTACTTTGCTAAATCACAATTGCATAAAGATGAACAGTCCAGGTACACTCTGGTCAAGAAAGGGTATATAGCAGATATTAGATACTTTCAAAAAGTGGTCTCATATTCAATTAAAAAGAAAAGACAAAGCAGTAATTAAAGAAAGGCACTAAAGAAAGATTGTGGCTAAAGGGCTCCAGGGCTCCTCTCTGCTTTTAACAGATGAAATCTTCCTAGAAATAAGCACTGATTTTGTGATTTAATTGTGCTAATTGGGCAGGTATTAGGATACTTTCCTCTTTTCTTCTGGAACACGTTTTTAATGATACACTCTCTGGTGTTTCTATTATGAGACTCTCAACTCTTGGTTACTATATTCATCCACACCACTATAAAGTCAGGTACCAGGAAAGGAAAGGAACAACAACATCCTTAACAAATAATATTAACTAAATCACAGATGCCCGGAACACTAAGTAAGGCCTATTTCCTTGTCATGAAGAAGGCACGCCTTACTGTTCAATTGGTTGTTAGTCTTAGATTACAATCCAAGTAAAGCCCCCTCTCAGATATCTCTTAATTAGAAATAGATATGTAAAATGGAATATACTGTCTTCTCTCTATGGAGTTTCATCAAAAAAGCATAAATTTCATAAATTATTCCAACTGCTTAGAGAATTACAACTATAACATTTGTGAAAGTATCTGGGTGATTACAAGCTAAATCATATACTTATGAGTTAGTTATTTTTCACTGAATTTGCTGATCAGGTGTGTAAAGGATTATGAACAATTTCAATGGTAGAAAATATTAAACAGCTGATATCTCTAGGGACCAATTAGGCAAGGATGTGCTCTTTGTAAACAATGGAGAAAACCATTCTTTATGTTAAACTGAGCATGCCTCTATAAGACAGTTTCCAAGTGGTAAACTCTGCTAAAAGGCTGTGGCAACATATAAAATGGGTGCTGAACAGAGCCTTGAAACATGAGTAAATAGCTTATATTAAAAAATATTTCGACAGGGGCTACACTATACTTTGCCACACAGTCACATATTTTTTGTAGAAAAGAAGGAAGGGAAATAAAAAAAAATCAGCAATAAAGATAAGGATTGTGCTTTTCAACCACTGGTCCTAAATAAGTTGAATTTGTCTTTGAGAAATGTCTGCTGGCATCTTAATATACAATATTGTTGAATATATCTGGAGCTTTAAAGCGAGGTCACTGTAGACTTAGGATTGATATGGTTATACTGTAATATAATAGACCCTCTATTAAATAATATCTTCCTACTGAGAAGACAGAAACATGTGCAAAGAGAGATAAACTAATATAAACAATTTGCAAAGAAAATATCGGTTGCCACACTAAAAGAAAAGGGAGGTATAGAAAATATCCCGTCAAAGGCCATATTAGGAAACAACTCTGCTAATGTCCTCAAATTAGGATAGGAAAGAATTTACATTGAAAAATTCTGTTGTTTTCAGAAACTTTACATATGATACTTTACTTAAAAGTTCTGAGGAAACTAAAAGAACGTCCAGTGTTCTCATTCCTTCTGTGGGCCCTGAAAGAATTCAGAAATACAATAGTGAAGGAAGAAAGGTACCATTAGAGTTGGTAGCGTATAGGCATTCCAGTACCAGGCTGAGAGAAAGCTTTGGTTTGAATTTACACAAAAGTCAAACTTAAACTGAGATGAAGGGCACTAGACAATGCTAAACACACATTTTGAAACATTGCTGTGTGTTAGTTTCAATTTGTATGTGTCTCTATTAAGATCATTTTCAGAAAACATTAAAATGGAAAACATAAGTGCATAGTTAGTAACAATTATTAGGCAAATTAATATTTAACATGTATACTTCCACTGCTTTCAGGAGTTAATCAGCCTGTCATGACTAGTCTATGGATAACTGGATCTGAGTGGGAAAATGCAGGGAGACACTTTTCAAGTGAATAATGTTCTTTTAATTATCACTACTTTCAGAAAATGGCACCTACAGGAAAGAATGAGTAAAGGCAATAGAAGGAGAGAGGTAAGCACACTTTATACATTTTCTCAATGACTTGATAACTTTAAATATGATGTCTACTTCTCAAATGATGTACCATTAGATTCATCCAAGTGAGCAGGCTCATGAGAGACTGACATTTGTACAGGCTGAACACATTGAGTTTGTTTGCCTGGCAATGAAGCCGGTGTATAGAACCATAGAACATAGCCTATGTGTATCCTCACAACTAAGAAATGAGATTAAATTTGACCTCCTGCTTCTTCCTTCAACTGCGCTTCATTTCAGAATTTAGTATCTTTCTGACTGCCAAACAAAACATTCTGACTGGGCTGTTTTTGATCACAATCAATCTTGAAGAAAAAAAAATTTAACAAACCTTTTTTTTTTTTTTTTTTGGTAATTCACACCTGTGTCATGGAAATCATAAAATAGTGAAATACCTCCATTCCTTTATGCAATCATGCACAGTTGTCTCGTCTAGGGCACTTACCAAAATTGTTTGTGTTTTAAGGAGCGAATTACCATATTTCAGCTGTTAAATTTAGATACCAATGGTCCTTAGTTCTCCTAAGAGTGCTTAGATGTAATAGGCTTCCAATGAATGCTGACTGGGGAGTGCATACCCAGAACAGAGTTGAAAGAATCACTTGGAAAAGGTATGATTTATATTTGCACACAAATCCAACGCAAGAGGCTTCATAATCTCCACCACGAAAATGAATGTTGACCTTATTTTACTAAAGACAAATTAAAATAAAAATGAGTCATAGAGCCTTGAAACTTGAATGCTGTCTATAAACAGAATTTTAATAGAGAAATAAGAGCAAGACACATGAGCATGGAATCTCAGATTGTCCTTATGGGAGAGTTCCAAAACTAAAAGGAAATGTGAATAAGAAAGTGGATGTATGTACTTTATAGAAAGATTTAAATATCTGCAAGTGAAAATATCCACCTTAATGTTTAAGATATTATTTCATATAGAAAAATAAGTAAAAATGATGTTAAAGATTTTCCTGTTTTTATTATTTATTCACATATTCTTGTTTACAGCTACAGTTTAATTTTTAATATCTGACTGTTTTTCTAAACCTATTGACAGATTTCAGCTTGCTCCTCTTTAGAAGTTAAAATAAATACTATCATTTAATATATTTTCAGTCAAACCATCAGTAGATTCACATCATGGAATTCTTACTGGATACACTGGTTCCATGAGCTGCTGGAAAGCTCTACCCATATTGTTACAGTTAAGAGAAACTGCTGTGATTTCCAGTCTAGATTGCTCAATTGTTTTAGCTTCCCACCAGCCTGAGAGAGATAAGTTCCTCAAAGACTCTGGTACTGCAGACAATGGTGAATTCCATGAACTTTGGTTTCTCAGTCCTTCCAACACCTTTGTAAATGTAAAATTCTCACTAATTCCTATTCTGTATCAAAGCCTGTTGGTAATATCATACTTAGAAGAAGAAAAGAGCTAACTACTCCTGGTATCCTATGTCCATGCCCATATTTGGACACAGAAACTCACGGAACACGAACAGAGAACAAATAATGGCCACTGAAGGGTTAGAAGCATCAGTGATACACAGGGTGCAGTGGGAGATGTTTACTGTAATCTGTGTAATCTGTAATGCATTAGAAAGTATGAATCTTGTTATTATATTTCTCTTTGTATCAAAAATAAGAAAGCTTTCCCAAGGAATCTAATATTTTACTCAAAAAATCTTATTATAATGATGAGGGACTGATCAAAAAGGCACCAAGTAATCTTTAAAAGTGAATTTATCTACTAAGTGAAGACATATAGAAGAAACACCAAAAATCTATAATTAAGGAGTGAAATTTTCTTTCTAACATACTCTTATGAATCACCTTTAAATTATCCAGAGGGGAAAATAGACAAGAGCAAATATAATCAAATAAATATTAAAGCACTGCTGTGGTCTTATTTCTCTTTTTTTCCTTCTTTTATTCTCCTTTATTAATTTATTCTTGTTACATATCAAAGGTTATCCCATTCCTTGTATCCTCCCATTCTTCCCTCCCTCCCATTTTCCCCTTATTCCCCTCCCATATGACTGTTCCTGAGGGGGATTACCTCCCCCTGTATATGCTCATAGGGTATCAAGTCTCTTCTTGGTAACCTGTCCTTCCTCTGAGTGCCACCAGGTCTCCCCCTCCAGGGGACATGGTCAAAGGTGAGGCACCAGAGTGTGTGAGAAAGTCATATCCCACTCTCCACTCTACTGTGGAGAGTGTTCTGTCCATTGGCTAGATCTGGGTAGGGGTTTAAGGTTTACCGCCTGTATTGTCCTTGGCTGGTGCCTTAGTTTGAGCGGGACCCCTGTGCCCAAATCTGTCTATCATAATGTTCTACTTGTGTGCTTCTAGGACCCTCTGGATCCTTCTACTCTGCCATTCTCCCATGCTTTTCTCATCTAGAGTCCCACTAGAATGTCCTCCCCTCTGTCTCAGTTTCCTGGTAAGTGAAGGCTTTCGTGGGACATGCCCCTTGGGCTAATATGCAGATATAAGTGAGTATATACCATTTGAGTCTTTCTGCTTCTGGGTTAACTCACTCATTATGATCATTTCTAGCTCAATCCATTTATCCACAAATTTCGGGAATTCCTTGTTTTTAATAGCTGAATAGTATTCCATAGTGTATATTTACCACAGTTTCTTTATCCATTCTTCTATTGAGGGACACTTAGGCTGTTTCCATGTTCTGGCTATTATGAATTAGGCTGCTATGAACATGGTTGAGCAAAGTTTCTTGTTGTGTGCTGGAGCATCTTCTGGGTATATTCCAAGGAGTGGAATAGCTGGGTCTTGAGGAAGCCCTATTCCCATTTTTCTGAGATAGCACCAGATAGATTTCCAAAGTGGCTGTACTAGTTTGCATTCCCACCAGCAATGAAGGAGTGTTCCTCTCTCCACATCCTCGCTAGCATGTGGTGTCGCTTGAATTTTTTATCTTAGCCATTCTGGTGGGTGTAAGATGGAATCTCAGAGTTGTTTTGATTTGCATTTCCCTGATGATGAAGGAGGTTGAGCAAATTTTTAAGTGTTTCTCAGCCATTTGATATTCCTCTGTTGAGAATTCTCTGTTTAGTTCCAAGCCCCATTTCTCAATTGGGTTATTTGGTTTGGTAGTGTTTAATTTCTTGAGTTCTTTATATATTTTGGATATTAGACCTTTGTCAGATGTTGGGTTGGTGAAGATCTTTTCCCAGTCTGTAGGCTGTCGCTTTGTTCTCTTGACAGTGTCTCCTGCCTTACAGAAGCTTCTCAGCCTCATGAGGTCCCATTTATTAATTGTTGACATTAATGTCTGGGTTGTTGGTGTTCTGTTCAGGAAGTTGTCTCCTGTGCCAATATGTTCCAGGCTCTTCCCCACTTTTTTTTTTAAGTGACTTAATGTCTCTGGTTTTATGTTGAGGTCTTTAATCCAATTGAATTTGAGTTTTGTGCAAGGTAACAAATATGGGTCCAGTTGCATTTTTTTACACATAGATATCCAGTTAGACCAGCACCATTTGTTGAAGATGCTATTCCTTTTCCATCGAATGGATTTAGCTTCTTTGTCGAAAATCAAGTGACCATATGTGTGTGGATTCATATCTGGGTCTTTGATTCGATTCCACTGATCAACCAGCCTGTTGCTGTGCCAATACCATGCTGTTTTAATTACTATTGCTTTATAGTACAGTTTGAGATCAGGTATGTAGACTCCTCCGGAGTCCTATATATAGCCTTTATTATGTTAAGGAAAGTGCCTTGTATTCCCGATCTCTCTAAAACTTTAAACATGAATGGGTGTTGGATTTTATCAAATGCTTTCTCTGCATCTAAAGAGATGATCATGTGGTTTTTTATTTTCAGTTTGTTTATATTATGGATTACATTGATGGATTTCCATATATTAAACCATCCCTGCATGCCTGGAATGAAGCCTACTTGGTCATGATGAATGATATCTTTGATGTGCTCTTGTATTCGTTTTGCAAGTATTTAATTTAGTATTTTTGCATCGATGTTCAAAAGAGAAATTGGTCTGAAATTATCTTTCTTTGTTGAGCCTTTGTGAGGTTTAGGTATCAATGAGATTATGGCCTCATAGAATGAATTTGGTAATGCTCCATCCCTTTCTATCTTTTGGCGTAGCTTGAAGAGTATCGGTATTAGCTCGCCATTGAAGGTCTGGTAGAATTCTGCACTGAAACCATTTGGCCCTGGGCTTTTTTTGGTTGGGAGACTATCAATGATCGCTTCAATTTCTGTAGGGGAAAAGGGACTATTTAGCTTGTTTATCTGTTCTTCACTCAACTTTGGCAAGTGAAACTGATCAAGAAAATCATCCATTTCCTTTAGATTTTCAAATTTTGTGGCATATATGCCTTCAAAGTAGGATCTTATGATTCTTTGTATTTTTTCAGTGTCTGTTGTTATGTCTCCCTTTTCATTTCTGATTTTGTTGATTTCAATACTGTCTCTCTGCCTTTTAGTTAGTTTGGCTGATGGTCTGTCTATGTTGTTGACTTTCTCAAAGAACCAGCTCTTGGTTTTGTTGATTCTTTGGACTGTTTTCTTAGTTTCTAATTTGTTACTTTCAGCCCTGAGTGTGATTATTTCCAGACGTCTACTCCTTTTGGGTGTTTCTGCTTCTTTTTTTTCTAGGGCTTCCAGTAGTGCCGTTAAGGTGCTTATGTGCGATGCTTCCAATTTCTTTTTAAAGGCACTTAGTGCTAAGAATTTTCCTCTTAGCACTGCTTTCAATGTATCCCACAAATTTGGGTATGTTGTTCCTTCTTTTTCATTGAATTTCAGAAACTCCTTGATTTCTTTATTTCTTTCTTCCCTGACCCAGGTGTCATTTAGCAGAGAGTTGTTGAGTTTCCACATACATGTAGGCTTTTTGTTATTTCTGTTGTTGTTGAAGAGAACATGATCAGATCATCATGGCAGCCTAAGCCCATGATGATCTGATAGGATACAAGGTATTATTTCAATCCTCTTGTATCTGTTGAGGCTTTCTTTGTGAACTACGATGTGATCAATTTTGGAGAAGGTTCCATGGGGTGCAGAGAAGAAGGTATATTCTTTCTTGTTTGGGTGAATGGTTCTATAGATATCTGTTAGATCCATTTGACCCATGGCCTTGGTTAATGATGTTATTTCTCTGCTTAGTTTCTGTTTCAATGACTTATCCTTCAGTGAGAGTAGGGTGTTGAAGTCTCCCACTATTATTGTGTGGGGATCAATGTGTGGTTTAAGCCTTTTTAGCAGATCTTTTACAAATGTGGGTGCCCTTGTATTGGGAGCATAGATGTTCAGAATTGTGATGTCATCTTGGTTGACTTTACTTTTCATGAGTATGAAGTGTCTGTCCTCATCCCTTTTGATTAATCTTGGTTGAAAGTCTATTTTGTTCAATATTAAAATGGCTACGCCTGCTTGCTTCTTGTGACCATTTGCTTGGAATAATTTTTCTAACCTTTTATCCTGAGGTAATGCCTATCATTATGGGTGAGATGTGTTTCTTGAATGCAGAAGTATGTTGGATCCTGTTTATGCACCCATTCAGTTAGTCTGTGTCTTTTTATTGGAGAATTGAGACCATTGATGTTGAGAGATATTAATGACCAGTGACTGTTAAAAGTCTTAATATTGATGTTGGTTCCAGTCGTGTGTTTGTGTAGTTGTGTTTTTGCCATGGTATAGTTATCTATTTCCTGAGTAGTTTTGGTTGTAGCTTGACCCTTTGGGATGGATTTTTCCTTCTAGTACCTTCTGTAAAGCTGGATTTGTGGATAGGTACTGTTTGAATTTGGTTTTGTCGTGGAATATTTTGGTTTCTCCATCAATGGTTATTGATAGTTTTGCTGGGTAAAGTAGTCTGGCCTGGCATCTGTGGTCTCTTAGGGTTTGCAGGACCTCTGTCCAGGCCCTCCTTGCTTTGATGGTCTCTGCTGAGAAGTCGGGTGTAATTCTGATAGGTTTGCCATTAAATGTTATTTGGCCCTTTTCCCTTGCAGCTTTTAATATTTTTTCTTTGTTCTGTATGTTTTGTGTTTTGATTATTATATGACGGGCAGTTTTTCTTTTCTGGTCAATTCTATTTGGTGTTCTGTATGCCTCTTGTATGTTTATAGGCATCTCTTTCTTTAGATTGGGGAAATTTTCTTCTATGATTTTGTTGAGAAAAGCTTTTGGGCCTTGGAGTCTGATATCTTCTCTTTCTTCAATGCCTATTATCCTCAGATTTCTTCTTTTCATGGGTCCTTAATTTCTTGGATGTTTTGTATCAGGAGTTTTCCAGATTTGGCATTTTCTTTAATGGTTGCTTCAAGATCTGTGATTGTATCTTCTAGACTTGAGATTTGTTCTTCCATCTCTTGGATTCTGTTAGAAAAGCTCAGCACTGTGTCATTCGCCTTCTTCTCTGAGGTCTCACATTCTCGTTTTTCTTCTGTCTGTGTATTTATCATTGAATCCATTTTCATCTTCATATCTTGAACAGATTTTTGGATTTCTTTCATCTGGTTGTTTACATTTTCCTGAAAATTTTCCAGTTCCACTCTATGTGCTTCTTTTATGTCTCGCACCTGCTTGGCTGCGTCTTCCTGCATCTGATTTCGAATTTTATTTGTTTCCTCCGTTATCATCCTCATTACCAAGGATTTGAGGTCATTTTCTTGTGTTCCGTTGTATTTGAGTTCTCTGGGTTGTTTTCTTTGGGATAGCTGGGAACTGGAGACGTCATATTATTTTGGGTTTTTTTGCATATGCTTTTACGCTGTCCTTTAGACATCTTGCCATCTTTGTTTTTGTTGGGTAACTTCCAGAGTTGGGTGGAGGGAGTCTGATGATAAATTTACTTGTTTTCTCACAATTTCCATAGGCTGGGAGCCCTGATATTTCACTGATGTGGATGGCAGGAGGTTAGCCCTGTTGTTTTGGGCTCTCTCAGACAGTGATCCTCATCTCCCCTTTGCTATGGGTCCTGCAATCGTTCTGGGTTTCTGAATGAGCGTTGGATCAGGCCAAGGTATCCACAGCCTTTTGGGTCCCCTGCCAAGTCCAGCCAGGGATACTCGGCCCGAACCACGCATCAAGCTCAGCTAATTTCTCAGGGCCTGAGCCATCTGCCACAGCAGGAGACTTGTGACTGCACTGAGCTGGTGCCTAGGGTGGAAGTGAGCGCTCCACCCAGCCTGTATCACAGCAGAACTGCGATTGTGCTGAGCAAGCACCTAGGGTGGAACTGAGCACTCTGCCCAGCTTGTGTACAGCAGGAAAACTGTGGCTGCACTGAGCTGGTGCCTAGGGTGGAAGTGAGCGCTCCACCCAGCCTGCATCACAGCAGGAGAACTGCATCTGTGCTGAGCAAGCACCTAGGGTGGAACTGAGCACTCTTCCCAGCTCGTGTCACAGCAGGGAACCTGGGACTGCACTGAGCATGCACCTAGGGTGGAACTGAGCGCTCCACCCAGCTTGCATCACAGCAGGAAAACTGCGGCTGCGCTGAGCTGGAGCCTAGGGTGGAAGTGAGCACTCGGCTCAGTTATTTCTCAATAGAGTTAAACATTTTTCTTTGATGTATGTATGATAATTTCCTATTTAGATATTGTGTTATCCTTCTGTTAATGCAACAAAGTGCCTTAGAGAAGTTAACTTATTAATTTTCTCTAGTTCCATCCATTTGCCTGAAAATTATAAAGTTTAACTGTTTTTGATAGCTGAATAGTATTCCATTGTGTAAATGTACCATAGTCTCTTTATCCATTATCCGATTGAGGGACATCTAGTTGTTTCCAGATGCTGACAGTTATCAACAAGGCTGCTATGAACATAGTTGAGCAAATGTCCTTGTATGGTGGAGCATCTTTTGGGTATATTCCCAGGAGTAGAATAGCTAGGTCTTGAGGTAGCACTATTCCCAAATTTCTGAGACAGCAGCAGATTGATTTCCAAAGTGATTGTACAAGTATTCACTACCGCCAACATTGGAGGAGTATTCCCTTTTCTCCACATCTTCACCAACATGTGCTGTCAGTTGAGCTTTTGATCTTTTTATTAAAATTAATTAAACATTTTTATTTTTACATATACATTTACATTATTACACATATATTCAGTAAACTACCTATAGCAAGAAGGACCATTATACAATCAGGAATTGTATAAAGTTGGCTCTTTGTATTTGACAGCTTTGAAGAAAACACGTTTCTTATCATGGTGCATATAAAATTCTGAGTGTAAATCAATCTCCATCACATGTTGTCATTATCAACTTAAAACATCTCTCTAGACCTAAAAACATCGTAACCCTTAAACAACTAAGCTTCTTTGTAAATCTAAGCTACCTGGTCTTCAACTCCCTCAGAGACTTGAGGAGGAAGAAATCTACTTGCCTGAGTAAGCAGGGAGTGCAAGTTAGTAGCTTTCCAAATGAGAAGATGACAGAGACAGCTGAATAGTCACCCAAAACTCCTGTAATGTTGGATCATCATCTTCAGCATCTTGGTCAAATATATTTGACAGACATATTTGTGAAGCAGAAACTGTTGAAGACTTACTTACACTGTCCTGGAAAGTATTGGATTGACATTTTTCAGGCAGAAATGTGTCTGTGGTAGAAATGAGGACATTTCTCCCAGAAGCTTTTTTTTTTTTGGTCACATTTGAAGCCATCTCCATAAGGAAGTTCTTTGATGCTCATCATTCTCTTTTTTTTAGGCTGGGAGTTGCCAAGAGTTAAACTGTCTCATTGTCAGTGAATCTTTAAAATAATAAAAACAGGTTACCAAGAAGAGATTTGATACCCTATGAGCATATACATGGGGAGGAAATCCCCCTCTGGAACAGTCATAGGGGAGGGGAATAAGGGGAAAATGGGAGGGAGGGAAGAATGGGAGGATACAAGGGATGGGATAACTATTGAGAAGTAACAAGAATAAATTAATAAAAAATTTAAAAACATAATAAAAATCTTTTAAAATATTATAGTCTGCATGCCGCTGACATTTTTGAAAATCTTATCCAACAATCTTACCTTAGCTCTCTATAGAATCCTATCTATCTGATTCTAAGATTCTTGTGATAAAAGTAGACTAGTGATTGACATGACCCTAATTTTATCAGCTAACAATTAACTTGTATAACTTGTTTATCCTAACAGCCTGCAATAGCACTTTCAAAGTATTGGAAATAAACCTTGTATTTTAATTGAGTTATAGGGGTACAATATATCATTTTACAGTGTAATATATATATGGTGTGTTAAGAATAATCTTACATTTGAATTCTATATGACTGTATCTAGAATTAAACTTATTTTGCATCTGTATACAGAATTGTATACTATTGTATTAAAAATAACTTGGGAATGACAATTAAGGCATTAAGTTGAGTAAATTCACTAATTTACATTTTGTTCTATCTTCCCCATATATTTCTTCATTCCCCCTTCTTTCTTTTCAACCTCTAACTCCAAACCTAAGAATGGAAGATAAAGGAAAAGAGAGACATAGCTAAAACTTCTTTTCTCTCTTATAACTTACAACCAACTCCCATTGAAAATAATCCTCTATAGACCAAGAAAGCAACCAAAAATGTACCTGACCCCCTTAAAGGAAATGGGATGCTGTTCTCTAAAGGTTTTTCTGGTTGATTTGGGACAAAGAATACCTTTGTAAAATTGGGGAAACTAGCATTTGTGGTCTAGTTTCTAATGTTGACAAATTCCAAGTCTATTTAGAGTCCTGTGTGGGACAGTCCGAAATGTCGGACCAATTGTGATTGGAAGCTTTCTGTGAAAGTGTCCTGGGAACTGTCTTGTTCTGATGAGGAACAGCAATTGAAGCACTTGGTGCTGGAACATGAAGGATATCAGATGTCAGTGTCCAGCATGCTGAGAGGGGTAAGTCCTGTCACGTCTGATCCAATGTCAGTGTCTGGTTTTTTTGTTCTGAAAGTATATAATTTCTCACAAGCATTATACAGTCCTAAAATTATAAGTTTATATGGTGTGTGTAATGCACAGAACAATTAAGATTGGTTTACCATCTCTGTATGAACAGAAAAAAATCTGTAAATCTTCATTCATGCCATATGAAGAATGGCATCTAATAATAATTCATAGGCATTCTGTAGCCAAAAAGTATTGTCTGTGCCTAACATTCATGTCTCAACCAGTTTCAGAGCTATTCCCATATAGTGGGATTAGCAATAAGTTAACTGCTTATTCTGCAGTTTCAACTCTTCACATCATTATGTTGTCTACTTATTGGGATACATTTAAAACTTCCCTCTATTCAAAATATGCAATGATCTCATCTGTTTTTAACAATGTTACTGTCTCATTTCTGTTTGATTCAACATAGAACAGGTCTGAATGTGACAAAGTCTTGCTGAATTTAATTTCTTTGCATGAATATTTACTGAAAATGATATATGCTATACTATACATTTATGAATTGAACTTTTATTAAAGTAATGTCTTTCTAATAGAAAATACACCAAGAGTTAAATTGTTTTCTCCACAAAAGCACATTTCATTTGCTTTCCTTAGTATTTTCTCTTAGAACATGCACTTGAGGTGACTAAATTAAGTCACTGGGAATTTAGCATGGTAGCATGACAATGATTAGCATTGAGCATAAGAGAAAACATTTGTAAACACCAGTTCTCCAAATGTTCTTAAACTGTGTGAAAATGAATATTTGGTGCTAGAAATGTGACAGCAGTACCTCATAGATATTGCTCTTGTTCGCTGAAGCTGGAGTGCATGTATGACCATGACACTTGCCTTAAGATGTCTTGGTGGGATCTTGTTCTTCAGAATGAAATCAAAGTCTTTCATTAAAAGCTTCAGACATGGCTGCCCCGACTTCCGCTAACTCATCTTCTTTCTCATTTCATAAGCCACTGTGCACCAGATTAGTGTTGTCTGAAAACTGTTGTTGTCAGACTCAAACATGAGGGAAAATGTTACTTTAAAAATGTAAAATAACTTAATCAAAATTTATTTATTATGATAAAAACATAGGAGAAAAAAATCAAAACCAAAAATGTCATGCAGATCTAAACATAAAAAACTAAATCCTTTTTGAATAGTATTTTAAAATTGTCACTTTCAAGTATGCCTTAGAGAGGATAGTAAAGCACAAAAGTCAAATTAAAAGACTGATACTTGACATTTTCAAAAGATAAATACAGAAACTTTTCAAAGCTCATTGTAAAAAAAAAATAAACAAGACAAGAAGTACATGTGGAGAAAATTTCTAAAACCACGCATCTGCAAAGGTCTTTAATCCAACTGTATAATTCTTTAAACTCAGTTGCAGGGTACACTTAAAAGGAGCTAAAAATATCAAGATGTGCTTCATCAAAACTTGAATGAGTAATTTTTGCACATATTTATGAGAATGCACACAGATACTGCATAAGAGTATAAACTCAGGAAAGGTGCTAGATATCACTAGTCACTGGAAATATGCAGACTAAAAAATTAATGTTACACCATCACACACCTGTTCAAATATCTAAAGATAAACTTTGATAATATTTGCTGTTGTTAAAACATAGACAAACAGGAATTCTTATTTATTTTTCATAGGAATAGAAGAAAACATAATAAATTGCCGATGCCGCTCCCGTCCAGCAGGAAAGACACCAACACCGGGAACTCTTCTTGCAGCAGTTTTTATTCAGGATCCTGGAGTGACCCCAGGAAAAGCTCCCACAGAACCTTTTATAGTGTGCCTGTCCTATCAGAAACTGCCACGTCGCCACTCCTGGTTGGTGCATTCAGATCACACCACCTGACGCTATGACTTGTTTGAATCATGCCACCTCACGCCATGCCTTCAGGCATGCGCATAAGGGGCTTGCTCACTGCGCATGCGCATAGGATTACTCACTGTGCATGCGCAAAAAGGGGCGCACTGCGCATGCGCAAAGGTTTACTCACTGCCTCAATGCGCATGTGCAAAAGGGGGCGCATTGCGCCAGGGAAGCAGCAGGGGGCGCTGCTATTTGTGGCTCTCCACAATAAATGGGACTAAATAATTTCATAGTGGTCTTGAAGGATAACAATGGTCTTACAATTAGCAATTTACCTTCAAAAATTTTATGTTACTTATATAATTCCTAATATATAAATTATGCTCACAAAATATATTCTACATAGTAGTAATATTATCACTTTAGCCTGGTTTTCATAGTATATCTCTATAAATAATTTAAAGGTGAAAATTATTAGAAATTTAGAGCAACTCATGCAAAGGTTAGAAACAAGCATTTAAAGATGACCTAGGAGATAGCTCAATGTTTATATGGTGGGGTAAAATTTGGCCAGAAAAAAAGAAGAAGAATTTTAGAAAAGAACCAATCTAAGATAGAGGAGATGACTCAGCAATTAACAGCTCTTATTACCCTTGCAGGAGAACATAGGTTTGTCTCAAACACCAGTGTTTTATATATATATATATATCAATAACATCCAGAAATAATACCACCAGAGGAACCAATGCTTCTTCTCATGGACTCATTTTGTTTTCTACATCATTCATCATAACTCAGCTACAGTTTGTTTGTCTGTAGAAGAAATATAAAGACAATGATTTGGGAATCTCAAATATATAAAAAGGTGTCAGTCATGCCCTAATACATTTTCGCATGATATATGTGCAAATATTTCTGCTTGGTGATAAGTTTCTTCCTATTAGATCTTCATTATTGTCTGCAAGCATTCCTCTTGATTTTAGCTTATTCTGATTTTTATAGTAATAGTCATGTTGATTACTGGTTTTCTTCTCAAACTATATTAAATCAGAATAAGCATATATATATACAATTGATTATGGGATAAAGAGAATAATATGTGTTAGAGCATTTGTCTATGTGTGAAACCCTCCCACCTACACACACGCATCCTAGCTCAATCCTTTTCTCCATCCGGGTCATGTAAAAGGAAGTACTTTAATTCATCCCTGAAATCTAAACTTGTATTGAACTTGTACTTATTTTTCCTGACCAGAGAAAGCATTGTGCTCTCTATTTCTGGTCTTTAAAAATATTTTAGCATAGATATTGGCAGCTGTGGCTTGGTGTTAGAGATTCCCAAACCCAAGCCTCCAGACTGATACCCTGTTCACTTTGGAAAATTAAATCAAATGATCCTAATTTTCTTAGTAAAGAATGATGATAAGATTTTGTCCCATTTGAAGATGTAGGTTACTGCAACAGCTTCCTGTTTGCCTGCTTAGTTCTAAGTTTCGCTCTCTTTGCCTGTGATTTCTCAAAAGTAATTTTGTAAAAATTATGAAAATCAAAAAATATTTTGACTTTAAAGTATTCTCTGAAGACTGAAAGAAATAATCTTAGAAATCTAGACTAAGTAGTTTTTACTCATTTTGTCATATTCATAAATGTCAGAGATTAAATTCAACTACTTTTTATATATTATAATTATTATTCCAGAATTAGTAAGAACAATTACTTTTACTTTGCAATTGAACTGCTAGCTCAAATACAAACATTTAGCTCCATTTAAATAGAACCTACTGAAAATAATTATTTAATGAATTATATTTTACATGCCCTAGATCATTAAGACCATATTTTGAAAAATTTGCACAAACCAATTATACACTGAATTCAAAAGAATCATTTTTAAATTATTACTTTTTGCTTCATTTGAATATATATCTGTGCACACATACAGTATATTTGTAATTTCAAAATAAATGATGCTGATGACAGAAAGTATAGGTTCCATTTAATAAAAATATTTAAACCCAAACAATCCAAAAGTATCTTTGATGAGGTTGTATTTTATATGTCTAAATCAGTCTTCATAATGTTGAGACCCTATAATACATTTTGTCATGTTGTGGTGACCCCAACCATAAAATTATTTAATTGATACTTCATAATTGTAAATTTGCTACTATCAGGAATCATAATGTGAATATCTGATATGGAGTATCTGATATCTGACCTCCAAAGGGGTTAAGATCCACATGTTCAGAACAGCTTGTTGGTCTAGATCATTAACACTTGATTCATTTAAAAAATATGTAACTTTAGGAAATAAAACCTAAGTGAAAAATGACTATTCTCACCTATCTTAAATAATTGCCTTCATATGTAAAAACTACATGATTATGCAGTGAAATGAGCTTTCTTTTTATAAAAACATAAGCAAACGTAAATTATTAAAGCTTCTCCTGTTGAAAAAAGATTTGGGAGATCTGTTATGTTTTCCCCTTAGTTAAGTAAATTCATTAATAAATATAAAATAATTTTCCAAAAGAGTTTTTGAAGAAAATGAGATGACTTCATTTGGTGTAGAGACATAATGGTTATAGAAAGTCAAAGTAGGAGTGATGCATATAAGCTCAACAGAGGTCAACAAATTTAATGGACAGAAAAGCCTAACTGGTACCTCAAGTCTGCAAATTATGTTTCTTTACAGTCTTCATCAGTTAGGCTTTTTGTGTTCTTAATATAATTTTCTGGCTTGCAGACTCAGATGATGGCATAACAGAATCCTCAAATCAAAGAAATGATGTTGCCCTCACTCTAGATGTAGTGGGACCCGGGAGAATGGAGTCTATAAGTGATGTGGACTCAAGTCTCATGTAAGAGCCAACTGTATTCAGAGACGCAGAAAATATACACTGCAAGGGTTAAGTTCTCCAAAGTACATTTCATTAGGGCTCACAGTCAAAGTGAGAAATAGAGAGAAAGACAGATTTGGTAGAAAAAGTAGATTTCAAAGTAGCTCTATGTCTCTCTCCAATCAATTTGGTATTGCTATAGTTGCTATAGCTATCTTACTATAGCAGAACTCGAGTTCAGGTGTTGCCATGTTGCTTAGCTCTTTCTGGTGGTGTTCATTTTTTATATCATTACTTAATTCATTTATTCACTCTACATCCTGATTATAGCCCCACTCCGCTTACCAGGGACCCACATGAATCCTGAGCTGGTCATCTGCTACATCGGTGTAGGGGGTGTAGGTCCAGTCTATCCATGGCCCATGGTTGGTTGTTTTCTTATGCTGGCCACTAACCATCTGATTGTTCCTAGTGTATTTATATATTATAAACACAAAAATGTGAACAGTATGCTTTTGACTTATTTGAACCATAATATAGAAATAATATTTAAAATACATTACAAATTAATAATATTTGGTGTTTGATAAAATACATGTCATATTCTAAAAATTGATATCTTTCCTTATTATATTATTTCTTAAGATATTTTTTTCTTTTCTGTCCCAATTTTTATTTTTATTTTTTTAGATTTCTATCTACTTTTATTTTTTAAATGTTTTATTTTAATTTTATTAATTTATTCAGATTGCAGCTCAGTTGTTATCCCATCACTTGTATCCTCCCATTCTCCCTCCCTCCCACTTTCACCCTATTCCCCTCCTCTAGGTCTATGGCCAAGGGGGCCCTCCTCCCCCACTATAAGGTCATAGGCTGTCAAGTCTCCTCTTAGTAGCCTGTTTGTTCTTTCTTTGAGTGCCGCCAGGCCTCCCCACCAAGGGGAGGTGGTCAAAATGGAGCACCAGAGTTCATGTCAAAGTCAGTCCCTGCTCTCCCCATAACTGTGGAGAATGTCTGGTCCTTTGGGTAGATAATAGTAGGGGTTTAATGTTTATTATTGTATTGTCCTTGGTTAGTCCAATAGTTTGAGCAGATCCCCCCCATGAGTCTTAGCATCTGCTTCAATGCCCTACTGGGTGCAGTCTTTCCGAGAACCTCTATGGTAGGCTTTGTCTTGTTCCTTCTCTTCATTTGCTTCCAGTTTCTATTATTCTATTTGCCCTTCTGAATGAAAAGTAAACATTCTCCCTAGGATCCTTCTTGTTATTTAGCTTCTTTACAACCCTGTGTTAGTGTGTTTATCCTGTATTTTGTGGCTAATATCCACTTATAAGTGAGTATAAACCTTGCATGTCTTTCTGGGCTTGGGTGAATGGAGTCATATGGAAGAGCTTGGTGACAGAAGAACCTGGAGGGGACAGGAGTCACACAAGGAGACCAACAGAGGCAAAATCTGGGCAGAGAAGGGGAGTGCCACAGAGATTAATGCACCAGCCAAGGGCCATGCATGGTGAGGACCTAACTCTCCTCTCAGATGGAGTAGAAAGGCAGCACAATCTGTGGGGCCCATAATATGGGGAAGTCAGGACAATTTCTGACATGAACTGTGGTATGCATTCATTGACCACTTTCCCTTGGTGGAGTGACCTTGCCAGTATACAGAGGAAGAGGATACAAGCAGTACAGGTGAGACTTGATAGGCTTATGTCAGATGTTAAGGGAGGAGGGCTCCCTCTGTATGAGAACTAGTGGAGGCAGGAGGGGGGCTGAGGGAGGAAGGTTGGGACAGGGAAGGGATTAGGGAGGGGCCTACAATCATTATGTAAAGTGAACAAATTAAAAAAATGATCTTGAAAATAAATCTAATTGTTCCACAGTCATTATATTTTATTCTGTAGTTCTATATAGTTAGTCCAAATAGGTCACAGATAGGAAACTCTTATTTCTTTCATTGTGGAAATATGTCTCCTTATATACATCATGAAACTTGAACACCTCAGTGTTTCCTGTTCCTTTCTATTCTATTCTCTACTGTTTTTAAAAACTAACTCCCATATATATGTACACTTCTACTTATTATTATATTTTTTACATTCTCTGGAGACTAAAATTTTCAGAAAATATGACAAAAGGTATATTATAATTTGTACAAAAGAAAGAAACCATGACTAAACAAGCTTTTAAAAACCAGTAATAGATGTCCTTATATACACAGACAATGCACTTAAATATTTGCCATTGCTCCTGATATAAGAAAAATATTCCTGATTAAAAATTGGACGAATTTGTGGGCATATGCCTATTCTTTATTTCTTTACAATGGAAAGAAAATAATTAATAATACTAGGAATTAGTGTAATCCCAATAGAAACTGCAAACTGTCTCACAAAAAAACAGATTTCCATTAAATCAGATTTCCATTCATTTTGTTTTGTTTTCCTATCCCACTTACAAAGTTCTCAAAGTTTACAATTGTATTTTCTTCAACATATTTAATGAGCTCTCTACTTCTGAAATGTTCTTTCCAAAATTGGGAGAGTAGTTTCCTTCAGTTAGCACAAAAGTGGTACCAGTCTTTGTATTAAAACAAGGTATGCCCTGAAGGCAACAGTAACTGTATGTTCAGCTAATGCCCCATTAAGAAAAAGTGTTCAAGTTTACTTTTGCCTCCACTATTCTCCCCCCCATAGCTTCAATCACTTGTTTTATCTGTTTTAATATTCACTTTAACAGGCTATTAAATTAGATCCTTTTACTTAACTTTCATAAAGTTTTTTTTATAGGCCCATTTGTACAGGTGAGTGTAATTAGTAATCGCCAGTCTCCAATCAGCAATTAGCTCCAATTAAGCCTTGCCAGCTGCTCAGTCTTGTCTATGCTGGCTTCGTTCAGCTGCTTTCATTGCCAAAGTTGGATCACAAGTCAAGAAAAAAAAAACCCTTAATAATCATTCACATCTCATGACTCTGATGTACAAACTTTTGATTACACCATACCTCCCATTTTCAAAGCTAATTGTGTATTTTGTTGGGGGTCTCCAATGCACGCAGCTGTAGATCCATCTATGTCCAGGTGGTAGAATTAGAGAATAAAGTATCTATTTCAGTGTGATGGGAACAAACTAGCATTAAAAAATACAAAGTAGACCAAAGGTCAAACCTTTAATAATTTAGCAAAAAATTGGAAACAATAAACAGTATGTTTGAGTTTCTACTGAAAATAGGCCAAAGAAAGTATTTTCCACTTTTTGTTATTGTGAAAAAATATCTATGAAAATCAATTTAAAGTAGAGAATACTTATTTAGCTCACTGTTTTACAGTTTCAACACACCGCGGATTATAGTGTTTGTTAATTTTTTTTTTGTAAATCATTATGTCATGGCAGCAATTTGGAGTGGAGAAACAGAAAGAAAGAGAGGGAGGAACAAGATTTTGAGTATCATCTTAAATGGCACATACCCCTAAAATACTGTGTTTTTTCCAGCTATGCCTCATCTCCTAAAGGAGGCAATCCCTTCGCAATAGCAACTGAGTCTTCAATGAAAGTGTGGGCTTTTGGGTGATATTTATGAATCACAGTACCACATAAACTTAAAACAGATTCAATCATAAAAGTAAGTCATCACAACAAAAGTTAATGTAAATGTAAAAAATAGCCACTGTTGTACTGCTATGGGGTGAGCACACCAGTAGAAAGGCAGATGGCCGAGGATGAGAAAATAAAAGAAAGTATGAACTCAGCACACTTTAAGACATATGTGATTGCTTTTCTTTGATTATTTGCAATAATTGTTAGGTTAAATGCACATACAGAGCCTAAGCCAGAAAGGTCTAAATAAAATTATAAAAATTTGAAACATACTTTCTGAAATAAGAGTATTTGTAACTTGCTATCCCTCCTCTGAGAGCCGTTAGGCCTCCCCATCCAGGGGACGTGGCCAGAAAAGGGGCACCAGAGTTCCTGTGAGAGTCAGATCTCACTCTCCACTCAACGGTGGAGAATATCATGTTCGTCGGCTAGGTCTTGGTAGGTGTTCAAAGTTTACTGCCTATATTCTCCTTGGCTGGTGCCTTAGTTTGAGGAGGACCCCAGGACCCAGATCTGCCTGTCATAAAGTTCTTCTTGTAGGTTTCCAGGACCCTGTGGATCCTACTATTTCCCCATTCTTCTATGCTACTCTCGCCTAAAGTCTCAATAGGATGTCCTCTCCTCTGACCCACTTTCTTGGTAAGTAAAGTTTTTCATGGGACGTATCCCTTGGACTAGTGTTTTGAATTAAGTGAGTATATACCGTTTGCCTCTTTTTGCTTCTGGGTGAACTCACTCATTATGATAATTTCTAGATCAATCCCTTTCTACCATTCCACAGTCTATTCACTCACTACAGTTTATGCTGTCCTTGCTGCCTCCTTTAAGACGCTTGGTGAGTCAATTTCACCCCCGTGAGCAACTAATAACAACTTGTCCATTCTGTGGTCTACAATGTGCCTTAGTCCATAGAAGTAGCACTGGTAGGTTTCCCGGTTCACAATCTGAGCATCGTTAGGGGCCATTAGTCTGTCAACCACAGATTTCATTAATTGAGATAAATTGCACACTATCAATTAAACTATTTTGAATTGTTTTAAAAGTATTTTTAAATATTAAGCATTTTCTAAAATATTTCACACCACTTGTGGTGAAAGCATGCAATCCATATCTTCTTTGTCTTCTAAGAAGTGACACTTCAGATGCTGTGTTTAGGACTGGGAATCTTTGTGTTATCTGCTGCTATGTTAAAAAAAAAATACCCGGACATAAACACATTAAGGAAGGGAAGATTCATTTTGCTTCATTGTTCATGAGGATTAAAGTTACTCATGGAGGGAAGGTAAGAGAAAGTCAGGAAGCATTGGTAGCAGGAGAATGAAGCTGGCTGATGACATTTTCATGCACAGAAGAAGTAGACAGAGAACAACAAGTGACTCAAGGCTCCATCTCACAGAGGTTCTTCACTCTTCACAGACAGAACCACCAGCTGGGACCCACTTGTCAAATACAGACAACTGTGGGGACATTTGTGTGTGTGTGTGTGTGTGTGTGTGTGTGTGTGTGTGTGTGTGTGTGTGTGTGAGAGTGAGTGAGGAGAGAGAGAAAAAAAAATATGTGACCCAGGCTGAGAATACAGCTCAGTGGAGGAGGAGCACTTTTCTAGCATGTGAGGCTCTAAGTTAATTTTCCAGGTCACACTCACATTCAATGTATTATGCCTGCATTTGGGTAATTGTCACCATTTGTGAAAAAACACCATTTCTGTTCTATTGTGTTGCCTTCTTTCTACGTTACCCCTTGGACACACTGGTGACTATGTTTTGAGGAAAATAGTTTCACATTACATTTTTAAAAAATATTTAATTATATATAAAAGTCACATAAAAGTTCAGTATGCTTTATTTATATAGAAAGACACCCCACAGCAAATTCAATAAATATTTTTGTCATTATCACTGACTTTATTTTACTTTAAATATTAGTTGTTTAATGGTTTGGATTTTATTATTTATTTTCAATTTTACAGTGTGTAAAATAAAATGTAGGCCTAAAAGGAGGTCTCTATCAAATCTTTCCTCTCAAAGCTCAGTAAACTGCAGAAGAGGAGGCAGAAAGATTACACAACTCAGTGATAGTGGAGGACACCAAGGAAACAAGGCCTTCTAAATGCAGCAGGGCTGGTTCACATATGACCTCACAGAGACTGTGGCAGAAGACCGAGAGCATGCACAGATCCTAGCCAGATGGGATGCCACTGCTTCCTCTCTGTGTCTTTTTTTCTGTTTATTTTGTCCTATTTTTTTATGTGTGGTTTTATTATATTATATTTTATTTATTTTCAGATGCTTGCTTGTTTTGCTGTCCTTTTCTTGTTATATTTTGAGATGCCTGTTATAAAAAGTGAAAATATTATAAGATGCACTGCCCTCGCTGGGCCAGTGCCCTGCTGCAGAGCTCAGCACTTTAAATCTTGAGCCATGTGGCGTTACCCTCTAGGTGGATAGGAGTAGCCACAGCTGGGTTTGGATTGGATATCAAAATGAGACCCAGCTATTGCCTTTCTCACTAAAACTTTATATTTGCTATTTATTATGACAAATAAACAATTTTGTAAATGTTTGTAATAAAGAACTTTCCACAAAATCAGTTTTAGAGCATTGCCATGATTCCCGTTTGTAAGTGCTGAGTAAATCCAATTGTGTCAACTGTTTCCTGGCCAAGTATATTATATTTAAATAATTTAACGGTACTTATGTACACTGATTCTTCTTTCATCTTTACAGGGGAAAGGCTGTCATATCAGTAAAATTTGTGAATGAGGTGTGTGAATGTTCAGGGTTATTAAAGATTCAATCGAACCTCCAAATCAAGCCAAACCTCTTTATTGATGTCCCCTCACATAAATAACAGATTCAGAATACAAGCAAATAATAATTAGTCTTTTATAATTGTAAATTATGGCTGAAATTACTCGTAAAGGAAATACTAATATAATTGTGATGAACTGATCATCACATTGCAGCAGCAGTGGGAAACGGACCAGCATTGCAGCATTTCATCCTGGCCCAGACCTGCTGCTGCTGAGGTCCAGTTTCTTCTCTTTCTATCAGTAGAAACTTGAGAATCATTGGAGGACATTTACATTGGGATTATTTATTAAAGCCTATGTAAAATTATACCAGGATCAGTACAATTGCACAATAATTTAATCTAAAACATTGTAAACCAAATTGTTTTTTTAAGTTATTCCTCAAATGTGTAGTATAATGCCATGGCCACTTCAACGAAATAATGACTCTTTTAAAAATTATAAAGACATTTCCTATGATTATTGGTTCATGCAGTAGTTATATATATCCCCCCTTTTAATAAAATATTATGGTAAAATTTAAAATATTCTTCAGAAAAACCTAAGGCAGAAAAATATTTGGAAAAATAAAAAAGGGTCTCTCTCTGAAAAGAATGAGTTCTTTTCTAGAGAAAGAATGAAATGCTTGGCAGCAGTGCACTTGCTATGATAAGACATGCAAGCAACCAACTGAAACTCTGCCCCTGTTTTGACTTCCCAAAGGCATGCATGGCAAAGCAAAGCAAAAACAACACACGGTCCCAAGCAATAGGACAAAAGGATACCATGTGAAAGAGCATGCATGTCCAGGTGATTAGAGCCCCTGACCTTCTCTAGAGAACAAGAAACAATGTATGTAAAATACTGAGTAACAATAAAACCAAAAACGCTAGCCTGTAATTCTATATCCAGTTATAACACCCTTCAAAGCAGAAGAAAAAAAAAGCTGTCTCACACAGGCACAATAGAGTAAAATAAAATAAAAATAACCAAAGAAAGAAAACAAGGCAAACCAGAATATTTGTCATTAACAGAAATACATTGCAGCAAATGTAAAATTAATATTAAAAGATGATATAGAGTAAACACTCAAGACTGTTAATATAACTTAAAATTATGGCAAAGAGAAAATAAAAAGACTGTGTTTTGCTAATTCATCTGAAAATAATACTGTAAGTAGCAGCCGTGATTTATTATGTAATTTTGGCTTTTGGGGAAGAAATTAATAATAGAAATTTTTAAAGAAGTAATAGGAGTACTTCTTTACATATGTGAAGTACTATCACGTTACTTAAGGTATAATTAAGGTATAATTAAATTAGTTAAAATGTGTGCTACATGCTCTAGGGAAGACACTGGACACAGCAATAAGAGTAAATGCATGGCATATTTACCAATAGAGCAGATAAAGTGAGAAAAACTTAACTAAAATAAGGTAAGGTACAGATATTAGGAAAAATAAAGAGAACAGTGAAAAGTGTACTTGGAGTAATAATGATCAATTACTCTAAGAAATGCATCACATGTGTAGGTGTGAATTCTATGAGTATTCTGATTTATAAGAGTTTATCAAAATATACAAAAAGTCTTTCAGTGTGCTATCTATAAAACACTTTAAATAAAAAAATGTAAGCATTTAAAAAGAAAAGAAATGTAGAGACATAAAATGCACAAGATTAGTCAGAAGAAAGTCTTGTGAGCTAAAGTAGACACAAAAGACTTCCAAATGCAGAACTTTGCAGAGAGTAAAAGAAAGGAACTATCGGATTTAAAAGAAGTATGTTATAGAATGAATACATACCTCAAAGCATAATGCCCCATGCCTATAATCCCAGTACTCTTGGGAGCCCAAGATGAGAGCATTGAATTTTTAGCCAGCCAATCCTAGCATGGGAATTTGAGGCCAAAGTGGACTACAAAGAAAGACCCAGTTTTCAAACTCAAAACCAAGCAAATGAATGAGAAATAACAGACATTTAAAAAGATATATATATATAGGTAGAAATATAATGAGAATATGAGAATGACAGCTAACTCACCAATGGAAGCCTAACTCTTGCTATTCTAGATGAAACATCAATCTAAGAAAATGTTGATATAATCAGCACAGCACATCCACCTATAGTAACTAGCATTTAAAGATTACTTCTTCTGATAACATGCAGAGCTCAGTGTATCTGATTGATGAACAGAGTTAAACCCCAAGAACTTAAAAGGTAGAAGGAGAGAACTGATATGGAAAATTGTCCTTCATCTGCCACTTTTGCACTGTGTACATGTCTCCATGTATGTACACTCACAGTAAATAAGTATGTTGACATTTTTAAAAAGTAATAATATTCATGAAAGACACAGAGAGAGAGAGAGAGAGAGAGAGAGAGAGAGAGAGAGAGAGAGAGAGAGAGAGCGCCATAAAATTGCATGACAAACAAAAAATTATTTGAAACTTAGCAATAAGTAATTATGAAAATCGAGAAGACATACATCATTAAAACACAGAGAAGCTGCTATCACAATTTTTGCACATTAGTTTATAAACCTAAATTTGTCAAACATGATGATCTCTACAGGGCAATGTGGAAATAGAACAAATCTTTTTAGGGTCAATAGTTTGATCACTTTGGTAAAGTTAACCCTTTTTATTTTAAGATTAACTACTAACATTTATATAAGAAGAAATAGATGATCTGCATAAATGTTATTTTAAGAACAGTGAAAAATCAATAATGTTTTGAAAAACGAAATATAAGTTATTTATGAGTTATACTAGACCTTAAATGAAGAAATGATAATTATTTTTCTCCATTTTCATGTATGGAAAAGAAATAACTAGAGAGTATCTTTGTTAGGGTTACTATTTGTTGTATTGAAACACTATAGCCAAAGCAACTGAGAGGAAAGGGCTTATTTGGTTGATGCTTCCATATTGCTGTTTATTATTGAAGAAAATCAGAACAAGAACTCAACCAAATAAGGCAGAAATCTGGAGGCAGGAGTCTTGGAGGGGTGCTATTTACCAGTGTGCTCAGCCTACCTTCTTGTGGAACCTAATACCACAAACCCAGGGATGGCAGCATCCACAATGTGCTGGGCCCCTTGACATGAAACATTAATTAGAAAAATGCCCAACAGACTTGCCTACAGCCAGATCTTATGGAGGCAATTTATCAATAAGAGTTTCCATTTCCAGATGACTCTAGCTTGTGTCAAGTTGACATAAAACTAGTCAGCACAACTGGCTAACTCATTCTATAATGATAACATTATCCTTCTATAAAAGCATATAGACACTGTATAAAAGGGCAACTATTGGATAATATGTCATTAACATTAATTCAAAATCTCTGAATAAATTAGTTAGCTTACTCTATCAGGTGATAAAATAAGTAGATATCAAGTGAGATAGAGTACGGTGTAACACTGCTACACAATTCAGGAAAATGTCTAATGTACCACTCATGATAATGCTAAAGAAATAAATCCATCTGGTATCAGTTGCAAGAGTAAAAGAGACATGTGCCAAAGTCCTACATGCAATCATGTCATGCAAACATAAACATTTGAAGCAATAATCAGTCAATAGCCAGCATAGTATTTAAGAACAGTGTTAAGAGATAGACAAAGTTGTCATAGTCAAGATAATGTAGGTCGGTGAAAAATCAGGTAAATAAAATAATGAAGTAGTATCAGCCACCCATTGAGAGGCTTGAACTACAGTAGGGTGACACCTAGAAGACAATCTTTTCTCTGTAATAAGCTTCTGATTGTTTCAACGGATGGTGTGTCAACATTTAGGTGTTGGTATGAAAAAACAAATGAAACAAAAATATTTGTCTAGAAGCAAACACATTTTTCACTAAATACTACAATGTAGGTAATTTTCCATTAAACATATGTCACAAATCTTAATGGTGCCTAAATGGATACAGAAAGATATTTAACTGGCTAAAGATGGATGAGATTTTAAATTTTGTTTCTAAAAAGTGATTTATGACTGAAGTTTGCTAAGATAGATTTGGCTAAATTAAAAACATGCAGTGTAGAAAAGACACAATCCAAAGAAAAGCAAAAACAGAGTCAGAGAAACAATTTCAAACATGTATCATATTCAAAAGAAGCACAAAAACCTTAACAAGCAAGATCATACCTGGAACTTTATGGATTACCTATGGTATACAAATACAATGGCATGCCAATAAATATGGAAGCTGAATGGATCTCACGCAAAGATGTGTAATGAATCCTAAATGCATTTTTGTAAGTGAACAAAGTCTGTTTTAAAAGACTAAAATCATATTATTTCACATACATAATTTTCTGAGATGAAATAATGATAATGCTGAAAAAGTATATCAGTAGTTCCTGGAGGATTAGATTTGAAGAGAATGTTAGACAGTTAAAGTATGAGAGACATGTTAAGGGTGAAAAACTATATGCTTTGGGGATAATGGACATAGTATAAATATGTTAAAAGCATAGAACAATTGAATACAAAGCCTGGATATAAATATAAACAAGATCTTTTAAAACATTCAGAGTACTGAAGGAACAAACACAAGCATTGAAAAGAAAGTGTAGGTAGTGGTAAATATATGAGAACACTGATCTAAGTAACCTTAGCATTAAGGATAATCTTCAAAATTTAAAGAAAAAGCCAGTCCACAGAAGTATTGCATTTCACTTGATTATGGTGTTTACTGTAGGAGTAGGGGTTAAAAACTCCAATACTGATCAAAAGCAAGCAACAGGGTCCATGTCATAGACAGCCACCTCAACTTACTGGGGAACCCACCTGAAGATCGAATTCCCCATAGGTTACATATGTGTAGGAGTCCTAGTTCCAATCCATCCATGCTCTTTGGTTGGTGCCTCTATCTCTATGATCCCCCATGAGTATAGGTTCATTGACTCTGTAGGTCTTTTGATCATTACCCCCTGCCAGGGCTGCACTGCATGGCCTCAGTGGATATGAATAACCTTTGTCCTGATGCTAATTGATGTGAGGTGGGGTGAGTTGGGGAAGGGGGCAGTGGCTTCCCTTTTCTGAGGACAAAAGGAAAGGCGATAGGGGAAAGAAAATGAGAAGGCAGGCCTGAGAGGGAAGGAAGGAGGGGCTATGATCAGTATGTAAATTGATATATAAATTAAAAATAAATAAAAATAATCCCAATACTGCTAAACATATGTTCAACAATGAAGAAAATGTATGATCATTGGTGGAAGCTGGGTTCTTTCGATTGTGTGAGAGGTTATATGTAAGGAACTAAAAGAGATGAAAAAATATGTTCTAAGAGATTACTTAGGTATAATAGAATGAATTCATATTTAATTTTGCTTTGCTTTGTCATATTGGTAGTGCTTAGTGTAACAGTACTATAATAGCAATGAGCATACTAGTAAAAAAAAAATCTTGGCTCCTACAGCTATATACCAGTATACATGAACAAGACACCATGAAGAAAAGGATGATTCTAGGACTGGATTAGAAATATACAAATGAGTGGAGCACTTCATAGCAGATGAAAGGGAGGAATACATGAAGAAAGCCAAATGAAGAAACAAGAGATAAATGGCCAGTTTGGGCCAACACTGCTTAGTGTAGCATTAATTTGTAACCCACACTATAAATAAGTATCCCAGAATCTATGCCAGTGTGAATAAATTACTACTAAATAAATAAATGTATGAGAAGTTATAAATTCATTCAAAATTTTAAATATTGCCATTTTGCTTAAGCACCGTCCTGAAAGATCTGAAACATAATCTCTTATTCCCTGTGTGTAGGGTGTTACCACAGCCTTTTCACAATGTGCAGTATATAAACAAGAGAGAAAAAAAAAAGGAAGAGAGAAAACTCTGGAGGAAAACCTGACAAGGATTTCCTCTGCTAGGTGATCAAACTTAACATCAACAAGGGCAAGTCACTAAAATGCCTACAAAATACCTGTCATGTTCTCTTCAAAACTGTCAAAGTTATAAACAACAAGGAAATCTGAGAAACTGTCACATCTGAGAGGAGTCTGAGGAGAAATCACAAATGTAATGTGACATCTGGTGTGGGATTCATGAATGAAGATGGACATTAGGTTACAAATAATGGAAAGGCTAACAAATCAGATTAAGGTATGAACTTTGCTTGAGAAATATGTACAGGTAATTTTTCACTACTGCAGGACAGCTTATAGCTCTCTGGGCTGCTTAAACTGTTTTAAGTTTCTACAAAATGCTTACATCTTTAAAAGCTATTGATTATTCTCATAAAAGAAAACTATGCGTTGAGGGCCTATGCCATATTTAAAGTTTCTTCTTAAACTGTATTCCAAGTGTATTTCAAAGTGCCATCAAAGCAATATTCTAGCAAAGCAAGGACATTTTTCTCATTATCTTTTAATTAGCTTTTGCAGAAATATAACCAAGAACAAGGACAAATGGCTGCTTTAACAATGCAACAACACAGAATAAAGGATAAATGCTTTCTCTTCTTCTATACTATCCTGCTCTACATGTGCTGAATTGGTGTAAAAATGTTAACATAAACTTATTATAATAAAATGTTTACACTTTAACAGTCATTGTGGATAAAAAGAAATATTTTTATATTATGCACAGGATATGTATTAGTACGATCACTATTGATATGTGTATGAAAGCTTATCAAATGATTAAAAATAGGATTACCATATAATCACGCAATTTTCTTTTTGGGTATCTCCAAAAAATTTGAAGTCAATTTGTCAGAGAAGTGCTCCCACTGCCATATCTACTGTAGTCCTATTGACAATACTCCAGTTATGAAATCAACCCAGGTGCCCAGCAATAGAAAAAAATGTGTGGAACAGGTACACAGTGGAATATTAGTGAGCAGAAACAAACAGCGGCACTTTTCTGTGATCTACAACAGAATATATCAAACCAGAATCCATTCCATAAATGAAATAACTATGCACATAAAGTACCACATATTCTTATTTATTAGCAGAACTCAAAGGTCATAGAAGCAGACAGACAAGAACTGGATGAGACAAATGGAACAGGTTTTGTGTCAAGACATAAAACTCTCAGGCAGGAGAATTTCATTTGAAATGCATATCTGCTGCATAGGACTCACTGTGAGTATGTTAGCAACAGGTTATTTGTAGTAAGGAGATTTGATGCTACGTGTTTACAAGCCATTAAGATATTGAGTATTTTAAGATAATTAGGCACAATGTATCCATAAATCACAGTACCAATTTTTGTCTCAACAATGAGTATGTAATTATAAATTGTTAATGTAGAGTAAATATTTTATAAGATTAAATAAATATGCTGAGATGCTATGCTTAGCATCAGGATTCTAAGGAAAGGTTAATGTCCCTGAGGAAAAACATCAACATAAAACATTAGCTGGGTCCATTATTTATTGTTAATCTTGGTTATGACTTTCAGTGATACCGTTAGAACTTTTCATTGATTTTTTTATAATTAACTACCAATGTGAATTTCTCTAAAATTTTTATTCTCATAAGTTATACATTCATTAAAGCTTATAATTGTTAATTTTTTCATAGTAAAAAATGCTATGAAAGTCAGGCTTGAGATCACAGTCTGTTGTCTTATGGGAAAGTAAGATTATATTCATAACAAAAGGATCCTTTTATTTATTTATTTTTTTAGGTAACTAAGAGTAATAGTTTCTTTAAGAGTGGTTTCCATCAGCAATTATTGCATCTCTGACATGCGCTGTATGTGCATTGACATTATAAGAAATGCTTATTTTACACCAGAGTTAAGAGTCTATTTCTGTAGTAATAACCTAAAATTTAAACTTTTTGCATATATTTCAAAGTGTCACACTCTCAGAACTATTATTGTGATCTGGTTAGATTTTCTTAATAATTGCATATTTTTCTGACAATAATTCCATTATTTTTCTTCTATAATCTAAGAGTTATATCCCTGTCTCGTGACTGCAGTGCCACATTAGCTTATGTGTAAAGTAGATTGTATACAGTGAATGATCTTGCAGGCCACCAATCATCATCAGTTTTTGCTATTGATATATTTGTTGAGAGGTATATTTGTTGAGGCAATGATGTGTGGTAGAAGAGTAATACATGAGTAGCATTGTAACAAATTCACAAGCTTTATTTTTAAAATACTATATATTAACATAAGAATGATTTAGTCTTTATTTTTATGAACTTCATAATATTTTTCATAAAAAACACACAGTTTAAAGCTACTTAGGAATTTGCATTCCATTCCTTGTCTACATATATGCCTGAGATCACCTGTGAAAGTGTGACATTTGAGAAAATCAAATTACACTTTCAAATATTAAATGAAGAATGTGTTGCTTCCTAGAAACACCATAAATAATTTGTTCTTCAATATTTGATCATTTAGTTAGAGGATTACTTTCTTCTAAGGGAGTAATATAATTCTGGTTTCTATTAAGCTTTAAATTTTCATAGGAAAGAAGAATCAATTGACCCGTTAAAATTCCGGTTTAAAGCTTAAGAAAACTATCGTATTCCTTGGAACAAAATGGCTATTACAGTTAAAATATATTATTAAATTAGTGATATTTATTTATAAAAGATGTTCACAAGACATAATGTGACTAATTAGCCTGGACTGCTTTTCTTGAGTTTACTCAGCCTCTCTTTTCCTTTCACTCTTTAACATGCTCTTTTAAAAATCATTTTTTATGGAACTACTCTTCTGTGCTGTTAATATCTTCTCACATCCAACCAGATTAAAAATAGAGCATCATACAATACATTGGCTTCTTTTATGAATGATCTTGTATGTGCACTATAAAGCTTTAATGGTATGAGATACATTCAATGTATCTTTTCCACAAGTGTTTAGTCATTTTCTGAAATGTGGCCAGTTTGAGCAAACATCTGCCCTTGTCTGAGACGATGTTATATAAAGGTTCATCTGGTCACTAGGCACTGGCCTCTATGCCTCCCAAGATATTATTAAGATGGGAAGAACAAAAGAGAAAATGGAGCTATATGTATTCCACCAAATATAGTAGCTACTTTTCTCTTCCTTGTGATAAAATATTTACCAACAGCAAGCCAAAGAAGGAGGGTTTTATTTGGCTCACATTTTAAGGACACTGCACATCTGTAAAAGGAAGCAAGCTGCTGAAGTAAGGATAATCTAGTTGTGGTAGCAACCACTTGAAGTATCTGATCATGCTCATTCTTCACTCACGAAGTGGAAAGGGATGGAATCCTTCTGTTTTCCCCTGTTTCATATTTTATTCACCTTAGGAAGTACTGGTCACAGTCGGGAGGGCCGGTTTAGCTACTCTTGAAATACTTTCATAGAAGTATTCAGAGGCAGGGGTCTCCTGGCTGATGCATAGTCTTGTCACCTTGGTATAACAGAATAACTATCACACCAATCTTCTGTTGGGCCAAAGAAATTTACCAGGAAATCTAAGAAATAAGGAGATATGGAGGATAATGTAAAAATGTGGGCATATGAGAATACATCAAGAAAAAGTTGGCAATTAACAGAGTATACTTATAACAATATTTATATCACTATGTGCATTCTTATCTTTACCAACATATACACATATGTGCAGCAAAGAATAATGGCATGTTTACTCAATACTTTAATAAAAATTTTAACATTTCAAATACGCATTGGTTCTATGTTGGTAAAATACATTTTTTAAAATCCTTAGAAATCACTATTATTTTTCTCCTTGATTTAAGTGTAGAGGTTTGTAGGACCGCGTTTTTTTGTTCCCTGTGTACCACGTTAAACATCAAACATCTATCTCGTTTTTTATCTTGTTAACCTTCATGAAGAGTCATTTTTCCCTCTTTATGGATTTTTTAAAATAAACAATCTTGTAATGTTTTATATATATATATATAACAAATATTTTATAAACTATTTGTTTATAAAATCTATCATTTGCATACTTTCAGTAGGCTGAATTCTTTTTAAATGCAGGTCAATACCTAATTAGGTTTTTTGAGAAATGCTCTTATGAATCACATGAACATCAATAATACAAGCTATTAGTGTAATATTATTGATGAAATATTGATACTTCTCCCTAACACTCTAAAGAACTCTTTATATTTACTATAGATATACATATATTTATAAGTCTAAGAATATGATAGATTTCATGGTATTTCTATAAGTGCTTATTGATCACATTGAAAGAGTAGAATCTTCCACAAAGCTTTGTCAATTCAGACTTCTGCTTTTGGATCTTATAGACTAATATGTTATTACAGTAACTTATTATATTTTAATTACAAAATAACTAGTTTTAGTAGTTAAAATACCATCTTTTCATTTTTTTTAAATTTCAGAGTACATAAAAATTTTTATTCAGATAATGATATGCACTATAATCCATGTTTAGGAAGAGAAAGACAGTAATTAAAAGCTGATGATGTTATACCAAGGCTATGTCCCCACTTGTATAACAACTCAGTTAGAATTATTTGTATGGTTGAAGACTAGTATATCAGCTGGAATAGGGTAATAGAATACTAAATTCAAGGACTCACTTGGTCATTGAAAATGTTCAGGCTGCTGTCTGGAAGCTTAGGAGAACATTTCTGCCTGCTTCTAGTTGTTTGTTGAGTAGCTCTGTGTGTTTCTAGGATATGATGATTTAGGCTTGCTTACAGCATGAAGGAATCAGCATATTTATAGATCTTATGTTGTTGCTTGTTTTAGGACTACAGAAGCATAAGTGAGCATAGGCCCAGAAGCAATACCAGACTCAATTAATGCAGATCATAGACCATATGTATAGGGAGAGGCACAGTTAAAGTGCTGTAAACATGTAAATACTCTTTCTGGAGGGTAATGTGTTATGGCAGACTGCTCATTTGTCCCTTTCACTGTGTGAAATACATCTAACACACAGCAAAGTCATTCACCATCTATTATCACAGTGTTAAGCTCAGATTTAAGCCTGACATACAATGTAACTAAGGACTCACTTTTTCTGTAGACAATGTAAAGTGCCATTAATGATCTGAGCAGTTAACTATCAGGTTAAAATTCTCATATGTGCTCCATCAGGCCTCTACAACTAGATACCCAACTTGAGTACTTAAGGTCAGAAGAAATGCCTGGAAGTGTGCCGCTACAGTAGCATTTGTTATAAAAGGGCAAGGCTTAATTCTAGCTTTCTCCTCTGCCTAAACCCTAAGACACAAGTATAATCAGTCACCTGAGAGTGAAGCCTGCATTGCCTGTCAGAAGAGGGAGAGATTTTCCCATCTCTACTATCAGAAGCATCCTAGATGCAAATTTGTCACACTCCCACGTCAGAATATCCAGATAAGTTGGGCAAGAACAATCAAGTGGCGCTTTCCCTTTATTCAGATTTCCCAGTGGGGTCGACATGGTTCAATAGGTATTTCACGGTGAGAAGTTGTGCAAATTTTCCTCTGATTAGATTGTGAATGTGAAGCTATTCTCTGCCCTTTACTCTGCCCTTAGAGGATATGACTTACGATATCTCCTCAATGTCATTTAAAAAAAAATACTACTCTTCTAATTCATGACAGATTAGAGAGATGATATCATGATGATGATAGATGATGGATAGATAGATAAATAGATGATGGATAGATAGATAGATAGATAGATAGATAGATAGATAGATAGATATAAAAATGGATGGATGGAGACGTTTCAGTTCTATGGTCTGCATGGTGCTTCAGTTATGTTTCTAAGTTCTAGTATTTCCTGAAACTTGTTTTCATGAGTTGATAGTTGCTAATTGTGTGAGGCTACAGGAAGGGAACTGGTAAGATGATGCATTAAGTACAGTGTGTCCTTACAAACAAACACAAAGATTGAGATTAATTTCTAGAACCCACATAAAAATCTATTCATGATAATATGGCTTGTATTCCCAGTGCTGGGGACCTGGGAACAGGAAGATCCTTAGGAGTCATCGGGCAGACACCAGCTGAACTTTATTGGTGAGTCACAGGTCTCATGGGAAAAAAGTCTCAGAAGTAAAATATAAAAATAAAAACGGAAAGAACCCAAGAAAAGACCCCAAAGTTTAACTCCTGGCCTCCATATGCACAAGTATACACATGAACAGGTACAGGCACATATACACCGACAGACATAGATACAGACACACAGAGATACACAAATGCACACACACACACACACATACACACACACACACACACACCAGGTGTATGCTGAAAATGCAGTAATTATGTTTATTTTTTAGATTCAACAGAAAAGATCAGACTCTGACATTTTCTATTATTTTAATGATATTTTAAAGGGTATTCTAATTATATTGTCTTCAATAAACATGCTAAAAATATTCTACAACTAAAATTGTAAAATCCAAGTTCAAATATTTAACTCCACTTGCACATAAATTGATTCTCTAGTGCAACTCTTCTCAACAATTTTATTAAATGATAAAATTGTGTATAAATGTATATAATAGTCAGTAGCTCTTTTTAGGTATGAAATTATTAAAATAACCTTTTGTAACTGACATACCAACATTATTAATTGAAGAAAACTTATATTTCAATTGACAAATATGCCTAGTGTCTATTAACTGCATGTGTATATGTTCATATATACATATCTTGCCTTAGTTACCTTTTTCAACTCTACAAGGAAGTGTTTTTTCCAAGCTACAGAAGTTATAATCAGTCTTCTTCCTTTCTCTTAAATGGTGTGTCTATAGACTTGAAATGCTCTTTAGATTGTGAAATATTAACTTTCACGCAAGGCATAAATCTCAAAACATTCTTAGAATTAGAATCAGAACTTGTATATCTACATTTCTGTCCATTGATCATTGACGAAAAAAAATACAAAGAAAAAGATAAGAATAGTAAATGTGATGTACTGGGTAATGTGCTGGCTACATAAGGAGGAGATAGGAAGATTATTAGACCAGAGCAAAACAAATAATCAGGGCCCTCTTTAACTGACTCACAGGTCTTCATATCTTGTGAATTTAACATAACCAAACCAAAAGGCAATTTTCTTCACCAAAGGAAGAGCAAATATGGGATATGTGACTAAAATGTTTACAGTGATAGGAGTGAAATTAAATAGGTTAAGGGGCCATTTCTATGAAAAAGTTAACAGAAAAGATATAAATCCAGGAATGCTTGTAATGTCACAGAAGAAATAGTGTAATTAATGACACCCAATTGCAGGGGAGGCAGAAAAATAAAGCACTTGATTGGGGGATTAGCTGGATTCTGGTTCACTTTCATCACTATTATAAGTAAGAATAATGCTGTAGTGTTATTGACAGACTTTTTTTTAGATAACCACTGTTTTACATTTTTTGTAAAAATAAAAAGTATAAAGCTTTCCTATTTCACATTAAAGGAAATAGTTCTCACTGAAGTGTTTGTAACCATGCACATTCCTACTCTTTATGAATTAGAGAGCAAAGAATATTTGCATAATACTATACTTAAGATTCTTCCTTAGGCCTGTGTTTGTTTTTCATTAAATATGTAAGATTCTCTAAAACCACCTAAACCCCAACATGCTGCAGGCTGCATTCTAAATTTTTATTTTTATTCCTTAGGTGCACATGGGTAAGCATGATCTTGAGAGAACTATTGGATTAATTCACTAACGAATCTGTCAGCTCTCTCCTCCCAGTATCATCCACTGTTATTACATAACTATTGCTTAGATATTAGTATTGCCTCAAAATGCAGTGTTCATTGATCATTATTGGTAACATATGCTCTATTAGATTAGCAAATAATGTTACTGTAATTCTGTTAATTCCTTCACATCAATGATCCCATTACCATTTAATTTTATGCTGTACACATTATTGTTAGATGTATCGATTTTTCCATTAGTCATATATTGTAATTTTGCTTTCCTTTTGGTGAGAGAAATTGTCTTTTGATTTGGTGGTACTCATTCACAGAATGTGAAATCCTTTTTGTCAATCAAAAGAGGGGTTCCAACTTTTTATCTTGCACATGACATACCTTAAGTTCAGATTTGCCCGAATCTCAAAAGCAAGAGTAAAAATAGAGTAAAGAGAGTTTGTAAAACTATTTTATTTATTTGTCAATACAAATGTATCTTTCTGTATCCATAATTCCCAATCACTGTCTCTTTGTCTTTTTCTCTGTTCACCATCAACTTCTGTGTGTCTATGTGTGTATTTGTGTGTGTTGTGTGTGCACATATATGCATGTGTTTGTTATCAGTAGTCATCTAAAATTCTCTAACATCTCCCACAATTTCACACAGCAAGGTGTACTTTTAAAATGTAAAATTTTACTTCATAATTGCTTTAACACTCTGTGTGGATAATGTCATGACTGAATTCTGCCCTTTACAGGAAGCAGGGCTACTGTTTCACAAAGAATAGTTTCTGACACCACTTTGGGTGATCACCTACTCAAGATTGTTTGGGTACTCATCAGGGGAGCTCAGGAGACCACAGTGTGTAGTGGAGTCATGCCCCTGTGAACTCCAAAGTTGCTGTAGCTTCCTAGAGAGGCAACAAGATTACTGCCTTTCTTTTGGTACAGCTTAGCTTGCTGACGGCTAAGACATTGCAGCCACCCTAGCTATGCCATTCAGCAGTTTCTGCTGCAACCAATTTTTTTCTCTATAGGTTGGGGTTTTTTTTTTCATGTTTTTTTGATCAGCTGATACAATTGCAGTATGCAAGGGAAGGTCATTCCTAGCTAACTCACTATATGTACCTGAGCATCTCCTTAGAAGTGTGACGTTTGAATGCTCAGTGGTATTCATTTGGACCAGTCATAGTCTTGCCTCTTCACACCAGCAGAAGTAGTCCCTTTCCTAGACCTCTAGAGGAGGTGCTTTCACTGTGGCCAGAACAGTAATTGTTTCAGAACTGTTTGGAGTTCATCTGAGATTGGTAGAAGAAAGTTTGCTACAAACGTTTTCAGGCAGCCAATGCTGAGCCTGTACCTTCTTGAGCCAGGAAACCGGCTGCAATCTTAGTGTGATTGACTTAAGGTATCTATGTAGTGGTCATGTTGGCTAGTGTTGGCATAAAGGAAACGTAGGTGCTTTGATTGATGGTTCTTGTGCTTAAGGCAGGTCAGTCAGCAGAGGAGAGTCCAAAGCAACTAATAAAATACTATAATTTCCAACCTATTAGCTTATTTACATGAAAGTGAGCATCAAAAGAATGTTTAATATACAAATTTGAAGAATCTATCATTAATACGAGTTATTATTTTAACAAACCTTAAAAGGTAGTAATGTCTGTCTGGTGTATTTTACTACACTAGTTCTAGAACATACTAGAATATCAGACAATAGGTACAGATATCCTCCCATCTCTGGGATTACAAGTGTGCCTGAACAATTCCTAACGGTATGTATTGGAACGGAGAAGTCAGGTCTTCATGTATTCAAAGCAAGTGCTTTTACCCAGTAAGCCATTTTTCCATCCCTAATCACTGTGCTTTTGAACCATGTTTTCTCACTATCATTAGGATATAGTAGAAAAAAATGATAAGGACTGGTAATGCTTGAGAGAAACAGAAACCTTTGTGTACTGTTACTGAAAATGTTAAATGGTGAAACCTCTGTGGGAAATAGTACAATAGCCTTATGGTATATCAAACATAGAGATTCCCTATGGCCAGGCTGTTAAGATGGCTCAGCCAGCAACCATAGCTGTCTCATGAACCTGGCAAACTGATCTCAGTTCCCTATCCTGTGGTAAAAGACTAAAACCTACACCTGAGTGTTTCTCTCTTACTTCCACATGGGTACGATGACACACACACAGATGTACATAAACATTAATAAAACAAAACAGCCATAATTCAGAAATTCTCTGTGTTTATATTTCTAATTATTGAAAACAGGGACACACACACACACACACACACACACACACACACACACACACATATATATATGTTCATAGTGGCATTTCTAGTAAGTGATGGAGAGTAGAAATAACATATTTGTATATGAATGGCCAATCAAAACATGATGCATACATAAGGGAAAGTTAAATACAGCCTTTGAAAAAGGGATATTCTGACACACACTACAACACTGATGAATTTTGAGAACATTGTTGTAACTGATAGAAGATTTTCACAAAATGATAAATTTATTCTGTTTACGTGTTCTACCTAAATCAAATCCATATATCCCCAGATTAAAAAAAAAAAAAAAAAAGAGGAGGGGCCACAGCAAACAAAAAATGGTGCCAGGTACTAGAAGGTGTAATGAATTTACACAATTGACTTAGTATTTCAAGATCATGGGACTGGAGAGAAAGTTTCAGTGTGACAACACATTCTGCTTTTCCACATGACCCAAGTTCAGTTCTCAGCATCCACATGGAGCCAACTGCTTGTAACTACAGGGACTCTGATACCCTCTTGTGGATGCTAAAGACATTTACACTCAAGATTTCTCTCTCTCTCTCTGTCTCTCTGTCTCTCTCTCTTTCTCTCACACTCTCACACTCTCACACACAGACACACAGATACACACACATGCACATACACAATTTCACTCACACATAAAAAAAATGATAAAAGCAAATCTCCAAAAAAGGACCAAAATTGTTCTAGAAATAATAAACAGTATCTGTAAGGCAGTATAAAGGACCTCATTATCACTTAACTGTAGGTAAATTTTATGGTACATTTACAGTAACCCTTATTCAGAGAAGCATTTCTGTACAAAGAGCTAAGAATAAGTACCTGTGAGTGCTCAGCCACAGATGGAACATCTATATCAACCACCCTGAGCCAAGGCTCAAGGGACATCAAGGAAGACAAGATGGAAAGAATGAAAGATGGAAGATGGGGAGGAATTCTGTGAGATGCTGTCACTGGACATGATGTAGTGTATTCAGAGTTCACAGCATCTGGAGTTACATGCAAAAGACTAATTCTGTTAAAAATGTCATTATGGAATGGGGAGGGGCTCCTGACGTCACATCAGTAGATGAGAAGATTTTGGTCATTGATGACTGCTGAAGACAGGGTTGTCACTTTTTGAATATGAGTAGTGATAAGGTGGCCTGACAATGTGGATGAAGCCACCCACCCTCATGCAAAATGCTTGTCACTCATTGGACACAGCAGGTCCATTTAATTAACTACTTAAATAAGCATTTCATTATTTATTTACTTTAATATTAGTTATGAAAGGAGGATATGGATTTGGTGGGAAGTATGATGAGAGTTTCTCTACAGAGCAGGAAACTAAGACTCAAGGGAGAGTAAGGTTGAGATACATTTTATACATAAATTAAATTCTCAAAGAATGCTTTTAAGTGTGTTTCTGAGTGTGTAGAAATAAGCCATAGAATACAAAAATCCCAGAGCACAGGCTCAGTAGTTTCTCTAGGTCTAATTAGTAGGTTCCTATAAGATCTATGTGGCAGTTACTTACCTTATTTTGTAAAAAGTAACATGTGATATAATTGCTGACAGTGTTTCAATAGTAGAACAATGTGTAACCAGGTTATGCAGCGTATTTTATTACCAAACGCTTTTGTAAGGAGAGCCATGGCTAATTTTAGGCAATATTTAGCAGCAGGCTAGCTAACCTATTTGTGGGCACCTCCTTTGTGGTTAATAATGGGCAGATGTTAATGATCAAGTACTAAGGATCATCACCTGCACACAGTCTGTCAAGCCAGATGAAAGCACACATGTGTCACTTTGATCTTAACTGAGGGAGAAATGCCACACTATTCAGGATCCAGGCCTTCATTTGCTAAATTGTCAACTTCCCCTATGGAAGCAATCCATTTATTACACTTGTAATCTATAAACTATATGGAATCTACAATGTTCTTGGGATAATATCATTACACTATTAGTTAGAAACACATTGTATAGATTTATGATGTACATATATATATATTTTTTTTCCCAATGTGCAACAGTACACCTAAAACTGTACACCTCTAAAAGTTCATAAAGGACTTTTCAGGTTTTGTATTGTAACTTAAATATTGCTATTTTCACGTAAAATATTTTCCATCGATGAAAGTAGAAAAAATAATACAGAAAAAAAATAATTATGCAGTGTAAAAATGAACACAACAGTCACTGAATTGAGCTGAAGTATATATCAGTATAAGCCTTATATATGTTTGGAATTTATTGGATGAATATTAAAGGGCTTAATCATTTAACATTACAGGCAGTATACATAATGCTTCTCAAATGTAAATATTTAGTAAGGCCAGTGTTAGATATTATGCGTCTACTCTCACAAAACAAAATTATTTTTAATTGTTCGATTTCCCAACACAATTTAATCTGAATTATAATTAGGAGTATAATATCTACAACAAATTAAACAGGAATCAAGATAATTTTGGAAGCTTTTACTTCATTGTTTGTATGTGTTCTTATGGCTTTAATATGTTTGTGTCCACGTCTGTACACATGCACATGTGTGCCAAATTATCTCCACAGTTACTAACTCCATGAACCTTAATTTCCTCACTCTACTTAACATTATGAGACCAGGGCTTTCATTGCACCCTGAGTAACTGGCCAGGAAGCCCTCTGATTTGCTGGAGTCCTGCACAGTGCTTGAGGTATTGAGACATGCCCATGTCTGGTTTTGTATTTGCCTCCTGAAGACATACATCTATAGCTTCACATTTACCCAGGGAGCATGTAACCCATAGGGCCATCTCCCCAAGTCAACTGTAATATTCTGAATAAAATTTGCCAATCATTTTTACAAAGAAAAATGACAACTACACCAAGACATTGATCATTAGACATTTATTATATTACTAATTTTTTAAATGGACTTAGAATATCCTTTTGGGTTTTTTTTCAGAGTATACGAATAGCAGAAATTCTTTGTTATTTCTATATATTATTTCTTTGCCATTTACAACCTTGAGCTTGATCGTTCACAGCCCTAGGGCTAAACTGGTTTTAAAGCTAATCATGACACTCTCATTCCTTTTGTCATTTTGATAACTTTCCCAGCTTTCTTTGGAACCAGAGATGTCCAGTGTGTGTGTTCTAACCACTGGCTTGTAAAATTGGAATTGCCTGTGTGTTTCAAGTGTTAAAAGGCTTTCAAAAAATATAAAGGGAGTAGTAACTTAACAAGTGTTATAACAGAACTACAAGTTTTATTCCACTAGCCATTTTCTCATTCAGAAAACACATTAGTGAGAGGTGATGGGTTTGGAGTTTTAAATAAGAAGTCATTTTTTGAATACTGGAATCCAATGTGAGGAACTGAGCAGTGATTGTCCAAATCATAGTGTAAATTACACAAAAACGTTAACACTAACTCTGGAAAAGATTTGTGTTTAAATGATCCATTTTATCTAGTTTCATCATTTATGTTTAATGAACCCTGAATAACCAATATATCAACAAAAGGTCTAGTATGACTACCAGTATATAATAAATATACATGAATTAACATTTTATGGAATTTAATTCTATTTAATATAGAATTTAATGCAAATATCTTGTGACTACATTGAATTTGAAACATGCCTATATAAACTGGATATACTTTAAGAAAAGAGAAAGGAAGTTACAGTAGCAAAAGTAGACTGATTCAAGCACTGTAAATAAGAAAACATAAGTTTGGTGGGGCATAAAATAGTTTTAAAAGCAGCATTACTAAAATTAACAAATTTCTTAATGGAGGTAAGCTAGTACACTGTTTGCCTGACAAAGATGAGGTCTTAAGTTTCATATCCCAGCAACGATGTTAAAAGAAAAGTGTGGAATTTTGTGCTGTGATACTAGCTGTGAGGAGGCGGATAACCAAGGAAAGACAGTAGGAGTTGTTCTCTGACCATATGTATGCTTACACGTGTACTTTGGTACTTTGACACACATATAAGGCCCTGACCATACATACACTTACTTTCTGTGGTGATGTGCATAAAGGTGGCCCCATAAGGCACATTAAGAGGTGTGGCCTGGTTGGAGGAAGTGTCTCACTGCAAAGCAGGGTTTGAGGTCTCCAGTGCTTATATAGGCCTAGTGTCTCACTCTCTATCTCCTGCCTTTAGATATGGATGTATAACTCTCAGGTACTTCTCCAGCACTACATCTGCCTGCATCCCACCATGCTTCTCACCATCATGACAGTGATGAAACCTCAGAAGCCAGCTCCCCATTAAGTGTTTTCCTTTATAAGAGTTACAATGATCTTTGTTGGAAAATTAGATATCTCAGCTAAGCCCCTCTCTCTCTCTCTCTCTCTCTCTCTCTCTCTCTCACACACACACACACACACACACACACACACATACACACACACATACCTATTCATTCATTCACTCAATATACTGGAAAAACCACAAATGATTTCCAAGATTATCTGGTTTTTTTTTGTTGTTGTTGTATTTTGGGTTTTTTTTTGTTGTTGTTGTCTTTTTGTTTTGTTTTGTTTTGTTTTGTATTTTTGGTTTTTTGAGGCAGGGTCTCTCTGTTTTAGCCTTGACTGTCCTGTACTAACTTTGTAAACCAGTCTGGCCTCAAATTCACAGATATCCACCTGCCCCTGCCTTCTGAGTGCTGGAATTAATGACGTATGCCACCACCACTGCCTGGCCTCCCAACCTTATCTTAATGTGATACATCTTGTCTTGTTCAGTGTTTTCTAAAATGTAGTGTAGGTTTTAACTTCTTTTTTAAATAGGATAATAAATAAAGAACAGCATATTTTTCTCTAGGTTTCTCGCATCTTTCACATTGGAAAACATATTCTTTATTCAAATATGTTTGAAAATATTAAAAGATATATTGTGAGGTAGCTTTCAAGTTTTTCCTTTGTGTTTAATCAAGAAGCTGTACAGACAGGGATAGATATGTTTTGCTTTGTTGTCTGTTGTTGTTTTTCCTATTTAATTAGCCTATAGCACATTACTGTGCAATAATTACTCCTATTCCACCATCCTAGCATATTTTCCTTCCATTCTGAGTTCCCTCTTTATACTTACTTTCAAATAATCTCTTAGCCCCATTTCTCCTAATGTCTCCAGTTCTTCTCCTCATGGCTCTATATTCTCTTTCCTCCTTTTTCTCCTCCTCTCACTGGATCAGGATGTTCCACTCTATTCCTGTGATATTCAGCATTGGCTAGTTTGTTTTTGTTGGCAACCCAGGAGCAAGTGGTGATATGTTTACTCAAACTTGAAACTGGAGAATCTTAGAATGAACATCACAATGTAATGTCCAGATTGATCCAGAAAGTAGGGTGGAGAAATAGCATTTGAACGAATAAGGATAGACTGTACACAGTCCACAAGAACATTATACCAACCTATAACTGGTCAAATGTTTCTCTAAAATGGGGATAGCATACATCAAATTGTACCTTTCTCCTGGCAGTTGAGGCTTCACGAACCCAGCCTGTAATTTTATTTCTTTTCATATCAAAAGCTTCTTTTGTAGTACACTAGCATGATGTTTAATATTTTAATTCTTCTTAGAAAGCAGTTCAAATTTATGATTTTGAATTTCAATTGATCCTTTACATGAGTGAATTTCATACAGATTACTGGAAGGATGTTAAGATCTGCATAAACAGTGAAAAATCAACACATATTCAACAGTTATTTAAAACTCACACTGTATTCTGTAAAAATCATATATTACTATATGTCAGTAAAAACATAAATATGTTTTACAAATGAAACAGAAAGAATAATTGGATGTTCCCTGTGACACATAGTAGTAATTAAAGTACAAAATAAAAAAAAGTAAAGAAAGATGCACTGCAAAACTACCAAGTCACAAATAAAGCTATGCGCTTAGAATTAACACCTGACTCATCAATAAAAACTCTGAAATCCAGAAGGGCATGAATGATTGTTCTAGAAGCTTTGAAATGTGACAGATGTATGTCATCCACGATTACTATACCCAGCAAAACTATCATACAATCAAAGAATGTTTCACAATAGGGAAACATTAACATTTAGGCAATTTCTGCCCTTTATTCCAACTCTACAGAAGATACTGAAGGAAAAATTTAGTCTAAATACATGTTTAACTACATACAAGAAGGCACAAGGAATTAATAATCCCAGAACAACTAATCAAAAGAGAAAAACAAAAATCATCAGAAACACAAAATAACAGGAAGTACTAAACAATGGTCAATAATAACTTTTGTCATCAAAGATATTAATGCTGTCAATACCTTAATCAAAAGACACAGACTAACAAATTGTTTTAGAAAAAAGAATTCAAGACAAGTGATATTGACACATGCCTTAAGTCACAGCTCTTGGTGGAAGAGGCAAGGAATTGTCTATGAATTTGAGACCAGAGTGAGTTCCAGGGAAGCTAAGGCTACACAATGAAATCTTGTCTGAAAAAAAAAAAAAGAAAAGAAAGAAAGAAAAGAGGACTCATCTTTCTTCTGCTTCTAAGAAACATACCACCCATTCAAGGACAAAAAAAAAACCCAAAAAACAAAAAACAAACAAAACAAAACAAAACAAAACAAAAAACAGATACTACAGAGTAAAAGGAAGGACAAATGTATTCCAGGAAAACAAAATCAAGAGCAAGCAGGCAGAGATATCACAATATTTTACAAAATAGACTTTAAATTAAAACTAATCATATAAGTGTAGCTTTCACACCACATACGACAAGCATCTGTTTAGGGCAAATGGGGAAAAATACAGAAAACCATAAGAGGACATAATGCAGAGATGAATGAATTATGGGGAGATCAACCCCAATTGATACACGTACATCAAAACCCCCGTGTCTTTGATTCAGGAAACATCATGAAAGAGTAGTGGAAAGATTTTAAAAGCCAGAATATCAGGGAATCTGGTGTGAAACAATAGGAAGCCTCCTTAGAAAATGTTTCATGAAAGAGATGTGAACAGGGTCAATATCAGTGGATATACTACTATGAAAAGGGAGAATTTCATGGATCATGTCCCTAGACAAAATACTATAGCAACTGATGATTATTGAGCGAGTGAGAATTAGTGTCTCCCAGCAATAACACCCTAATTTGTTTGTTAAAATTCTTTTTATTGGAAATAGATTCATTTCTCAAACACTATATTGTAATTATAGTTTCTGATTTCTCCTCTCCCCTCCAGATCTATCTCCTTTCTGTATCTCATTAGAAAAGAATAGGCTTCTAAAAGATAAACAAACATGAAAAATATGTAAAAGATGTAGCAGTAACTATAATTTCAAAATTGTATAGGGCAACCCAAGAGAAGAAAAAAGTTCCAAGAACAGGCATGAGAGTCAGAGACCTAGTTGTTCTTACCCAATAGCTATAATGTATAATCAGAGTCCCTGGATCAGACACACATAGACAATGTGCTGGCTGACTTGGTTCCATGAGTTTATATGCACCTTGCTTTGTATATCCAGATGGCCTTGCTTTCCTGGTGTCCTCCATCTCCTCTGTCTCTCACAATCTTTTTGCCTCATTTTCAGTGGGATTCTTTGAGCTCTAACAGGGAGGGGGGTCATGGGGGGACTAATAGAGACCTACCATTTAGTATTGCTCTCCACATATTGTCTGGCTGTGGATCTCTGCATCTGTTCCCATTCGCTGCAGGAGGAAGCCTCACTGATGATGACTGGAGGTGGCACTGATCAAGGAGAATAGTAGAATAGCATTAGAAATCATTTTATTGATATTTTAAGATCAATAATAATGGGTTTTACCCTAGATCTCTGGGCTATTTAATATCTGGTTCTTGGTTACCCAACTAATGTTGGGCATGAGTTCCTTCCTGTGGAGTGGGCCTTATATCAAACCAGATATTGGTTGGCTACTCCCGCCATTCTGTGCCACCATTGCCCTAACATATTTTGTGGCCTGAATATCATGCTTTCTTTTGTCCTATCACCTTTCTGAAACTTTTCCAAAAGCCAGTTTACACCAGTGCTTTAGGTTATTTTCTTTTACTTCTTAATTTCTAAATGACTATGTGTGTATTTAAAAATACACTCCTCAGTAAAGGTGCTCAGAGAGCTCTAAATATAAGGTTTCATGAGCCAGCACTAAGGTAGACCCTAGGTGCCTCTAGGTCAGGCATATTCCTATTAGCATCTCCACACCAAAGGCTCTATAAACAATCCCAACAAAGTCACTTATTCACCAAGGTAGAGTTCAGAGAAACTCCCTCTTTTATCTGGCACTAGTCTCTTTCTAGAGTGAATAGATACTTGTTCTTAATAGTCATACAATCAACTTGGTTTCCTTTAGATTATAAGTTAGAATTTCCTCCTCATCAAAACATGTCTCTGGCCTTCTCTGTGCAAGGAAAGTGCCTTCCCTCTATGTCAAGAGCAACATAAACTACTGAACATAAATAAATGAATTAATTAAAATAAGAAACATCCATAAAATATGCAAAATGGTGAAAAAACCATAAACAATTTTTGTTAGAGGTTATCAGTATGTGGCCATTTGTCTCACAAACTGATTCAATGACACCGCAGGCACCCATTGATATCTACCAACCACCCATCATTCTGATTTTCTCAGATGAAAGGCTTACAGATATTTATATATCCCCAAAGATGCCTTGGAAGCAGATGGCTGCAAATGGCCTCGTTTATTCCTTTTCTTTATGTATAGCATTAAATATCATTAGCATTAGAAAATATTATGCTTTGAGAATTCTATCATGAGATTTCTCTTACACTATAACATGTTTTATCCTTCATCTTACTATTAGGTAACAATAAAAAATCTTGAAAGTAGAAATGGTGACTGAGTGTGTGTGTGTGTGTACATGTGTGTACATATATGCATATATATACATATACATATATACATATTTATGTATATATGCGTATGAGATCTTATGAGCTAAAGTGTATGTTCTGGAAGTTTAAGTAAAGTATTTCTTTATAGAATCTAAAGGCAATCCAGTTGAAGATATTGTGACAAAAATTATTTAAAACTCTATTTTGCACCCAGCATAGAGAATACTTGCTCTAATCTATTATGCAATATATAGGACATAAACACACAGAGGACTCAGCTCATTCATTCTGCTTTCCTATGCATTTGTTTCAAAACAACTTTTTTGTTCTCTTTTTATGTGTATACAATGTATAAAGGAGGTACATAAGAATTCATAAATAAATTCTTCACATTCTCTTAGTTCTCATAATAGCTTCATCTTTCTATTCAAAGACAATTTTCTTTCCAATATAATTATAGGGCCACACTCTTGTCTCACCATTTTAATTTTTTTCTGAGTGACTGGCCTATTTATACAGTTGTGTTTTGGGAGGAGGCATTGATTTTTGTTATTTTTAATATTATTTTTTATTTTTCTTCTGAAAGGCCTGTAAAATATTTGTGGTTTATTTTTGTGGAGGGGAGTTTATTTGTTTTTTTTAGATAGAGTTTCTCTATGTAACTTTGGCTGTGCTGGACTCATTTCGTAGACCAGGCTATCAATGAACTCACAGAAATAAGCCTTCCTCTGGCTCCATGAGGGCTCTGCTTACAGACTTTCACCACTCTGCCAGGTTAATTGTTTTATTTTGATTTGGCCTTGTGACTATGATAAATAAATATTTAAAATTCTATACTTTATCGGTGGTTTTGTGCCTTGAAACAAACAATGCTACCTTAATTTCACACTCAATGCATTGTCACATGGATAAGCTAATATAAACCTAATTTTTTGCTATAACTGGAACTGAATGACTTTTAATTTATTGTATTCTCTAATTATTTGCTACTTCATCTTCAAATAACTATTGTATTTCTATGTGCTATTTATACATGAGGATTTTTGAAATCTCAGGTTTATTAGAGCTGCGAGAAATATAGAAAATAAATTTAAAAAATAATTTTCACATATTAAATTTTCATGTTAGCTTTCATATGTTCCTTTTGATGAGAATGAAGTGTGCTTCTCCATCTCTTTGAATTAATTTTGGTTGAAAGTCTATTTTATTAGATATTAAGATGGTTACGCCCTATACCCAAGGGTGTATTCATAGGATTACATGGACTTGGAGAGATTCTTTTAAAAATAAAAAAACCTACAATATTTTGGAAATGAATGTAATAGAGGGCAGAGGTAATGTATTGGTGGAGGTTGTGGGGTGCTGATGTGATGAAACCATATTATATGCAAATCAAAAGAAATTGAAAGGTCATAATTAAGGAGTATTTTATTTTCCATTGGTTGAACTCACTGAAGTCCAATAATCAATAGACTTCATTTTAGTCATATCAGTTGTGAGTGTTATTGTATAATTTATTTTGTCAACAGATTAAGCTAAATGTGTTTTAACTATTGGAAGTAGATTAAATAGCTTGTCTTTAAAAGATAAAGTGAGATCCAGGTGGCTCATGCCTTTAATACAAGGACTCAGGGAATCAGAGGCAGGTGTATCTTGGTGAGTTCAAGGCTAGTCTGGTGTGTAAAGCAAGTCCAGGACAACCAAGGGTACAAAGAGAAACGCTGTCTTGAAAAACAAAACAAAACCACAACAACAACACAAAGAAAACTAGGTAAAATGATTTCTTTTGAATTCTAAAACATTCATTTAAATTCCATATAAGGTACTGTAATTTCTAACAAACTTTGCTTTTGCTTTGCCTAAAGTAAATATTGATATTTTTTTAAATGATGAAGTAACTTTAAAATCTGGATATTTGTATATGAAAACCGAAGTATATAGTAGTCACAATAAATGAAACTCCTTAGGCCTTACTTTTAGTTTTCAATATCCATTCATCTCAGCTAGTGATATAGTTCAGTTCTGTCAATCTACATTTAAAAATTCTTTAAAAGCACCTCACGAGCCTCCTGGGGAGTCACAGTCAGTACAGTATACACAGGGGACAATAATGCAACATGGCCTGAAATCTTACGTTGACCTTGGCTCTTCTGTTTTCAGTAGTAACAGAAGCAGTCAGTCATGTCGACATCATTCTCCCAGCTATGAAGTGACTTAATGGAAACTAACAAATTCATTAAAAGTCTTGATAGCTGTTCTAGAACATTTTTCTGAAATAGGTTTGATAAAGGCCTTTTAGCAATGAACTCACAAAGTAAGTAGGACGTATGGGAGTAAAGAAAACATGTTGTAGGGGATGATTGATGAGGTGGTTATAAACACTATCCTTGAGAAACTAGGTATAGAGTGGTGAAATCATTAGACCCTGAAGTGCACAGACTAAAGTAGCTAAAAATCTCTGTCTCTGCAAATAGGAGGTCACATGTTATATACACCTTATGATGCTGCAAAACTCAGTTTTCTGTTGATTAGCAGCAGAATTTACTGCACTTAACAGATTTTTTTTCCCCTTTGGTAAATTGGTGTGTAAAGATCACATTATTCAGAGCTCCATACTAGATGTACAATAAAAATTCTGAATATTTTACTTTGCCTTAATATTTACTTTTTGGTGTTTTAAATAATATCCAAAATATAGTATTTATTCCAAGTTTGCTGACAGTATTTTCTTTCTTTCCATTTATTTTTTGAATTTCAATTTGTTCACTTTACATCCTGATTTTAGCCCCCTCCCTAGTCAGCTCCTGGTTGCACTCTCCCTCCCTCATACCTCCTCCTTTTCTCTCCTAGTCCTCAGAAATGGGAGCCCCCCTCCCCTAATGTCTCCTCTGAACCTATCAAGTCTCATCTGTACTGCCTGTATCCTCATCCTCTGTAGCCTGGCAAGGCTGCCACACCAGAGAAAGTGATCCACTTTTGGGGGCCAGAGTCAATGTCAGAAGTAGTCCCTACTCCCCATATTGTGGGATCCGCAAGAAGACTGTGCTGCCTGTCTACTTGATCTGAGCACAGGGGCAAGGTTCTTATCCTGTATGGTCCTTGGTTGATGCATCTTTCTCTGCAGCACCCCCATTCTCTGCCCAGATATGTTGGCTCTGTTGGTCTCCTTGTGGAGCTCCTATCCCCTCCAGGACCTTCTGTTACCCAACTCTTCCATAAGACTACCTGTGCTCCACCAAAAGTTTGGCTATGTGTCTCAGCATCTTCTTGGATTCCCTCCTGGGTGGAGTCTTTCTAATCACCTCTATGGTAGGTTCCCTTCCCATTCCTTCTCTTCAACTGCTTCAGATGTCTATTCTATTTTCCCTTCTGAATGAGAATTAAACATTCTTCCTAGGGTCCTCCTTGTTATTTAGTTTCTTTAGGTCTATGTATTGTAGTGTGGTTATCCCTTATAATGTGGTTAATATCTGCTTATAAGTGAATCTATACCTTGTGTGTCTATCTGGATCTGTGTTACCTCACTCAGGATGATTGTTTCTAGTTCCATTCCTTTGCCAGAAAAGTTAAATATTCCCTTGTTCTTAATAGCTGAGTATTCCATTGTGTAAATGTATCACAGTTTCTCCGTTATTTGATTAAAGTTGACCAACCCTACATCTGACCTAGTGCTAATACCCAAAATATATAAAGAAGTCAAGAAATTAAACACTATCATACAAAATAATCAAATTAAGAAATGCAGTACAGAACTAAGCATAAAGTTCTCAACAGAGGAATGTTGAGTGGCTGAGAAGCACTTAAAGAAATGCTCAGTGTCCTTAGTCATTAGGGAAATGCAAATCAAAATGACTTTGAGAGTCCATCTTACCTCTATCAGAATGACTATGATTACAAAATCAAGTGAAAGCACATTTTGGTGAGGTTGTGGAGAAAGGGAATACACTTCCATTGCTGCTGGGAGTGTAAAGTTGTACAACCACTTTGGAAACCAATCTGGTACTTTGTGAGAAAATTTAGAATAGTTCTACCTCAAGACCCTTACCAACCTGAGCATTTATCTGAAAGATGCTACACCATACAACACACAATTGCTCAACTATGTTCATAGTAGCTTAATTCATAATAGCCAAAATATATTACATTAATGTGAAAGAATAAATAATGTACTGTTGTATTTTTATTGAATATTACAATCAAAATATTTTTCAATGAATATATTAATAAAGTAAAAGTAAACATAATATAGTTGTCAAGATTCTATATCAAGATTCATGACAATACTATTTCATTATGAATATGTTTACAGTTATTGAATTTCCCACATCAGATTTTCAAGCACATTTATATCCAGGATGAAAGCAATAGAAAAAATGGTCATGATACCTCTTACCCACCCCACTTATCTCTATTCTTCCTACCTCTCTCTCTCTCACACACATCCCTCTCTCTTCCTCTCTTTCTGTCTTTCTCTTTCTCTTTCCCTCTGGGGTACCCCTACCCCTTTCCTTCTCTTTCCATGCTCATATAATAAACCTCTTGTAGTATAAAAAACAATAAGAAGGGTAATGACAGTTTGATTTGCATGCTATGATTTACATGTGTGTGTGTGTGTGGTGTGTGTGTGTGTGTGTGTGTGTGTGTGTGTGTGTGTGTGTGTGAGAGAGAGAGAGAGAGAGAGAGAGAGAGAGAGAGAGAGAGAGAGATGCAGTATTTGATTGCTTTTCTCCTATAATAGTAAGATTGTCAAAATGGTGATGTCTCTTTGTGGTGAGCAATAATCTCATTTTTGTCAAATATTGTTTTGGCAATCTTTATGAATCAGCAATTAACAGAAGTTTAAATGAGTGCCATGAATAGCAAACAGATAATCATGTTGTCAATAAATATTCATTAGTTTTTCACTTTGAAAATAGCATAATACACTCAAATGTTATATAATAAAAGTTGCCAATGCTGTTTTGAATAAGGATAAACTACAATTTGTTAAAGTATAATAGGACTATCTAATGAGAATTTCATAATTTAATGTTTATTATATTTATTGTCTAGCTCCAACTGTTCCACTTAATCCTCTATTCTCCATCCATCTCTGCATCCTCATTTCATTAAACCCACTGAGTCCAACTAGTGCTGGCTATATGCTCATGAGTGTGGCAGTCACTGAAGCATGTTCAAAAGCACAAACAAAGCATAAAATAAAATATTTTCTTTAAAATGCAATAAAATTATAACAGAAACATAAAATATATTCGGTGATTCCCCCTATCCCTATGGATATCTCTAAAATTTAATATTTTCCTATAAAGATTGTGGAAAAATCTTAGATAAATGAATCCTTTACAACAAGTCTAAGAGAAAATACTCTTATAACATCATTGTTTTGATGAAATATTCAAGAGAGGTTAACCTGCACCGATCCTCCATGAATTTGCAAGTAACAGAATTTTGACTAAATTATAGTTCTAATTCTGCAGTGCGTCTTGTGTGTATCTTTCCGTAGCGTTGCTGAATGGTAGCTAGACTTATAACTTAAATCATTACTTCAGTGAAATAGTTGTGATACTTCATAATTTGGCATCCAATAGTGAGTACTAATTCTGAACTTCTGGATATTGAAATCACCTCAGTCCGTTATAATTAATCTGTTCCTGCCTTCTAGCTTCGATAAAACAATGGTATATGCGTTCAATATCATCTGCAGCTTAAATCCCATTGGTACCACATTTTCTCCACATTTGGCAGGTTGTTTTTTATCACTCTAAATTTACCTCATTATTTTGTAGCCATACATACCATTGCTCAAAGGCTAGACTTTAAATCTTTAGTTTTTGGTAATCAAAATTAGTAGGTAAAAATACCCACTCTAAGTGGCTTCCTAATCAAGTATTAGGTAATAGCTCAGTTAGTGAAAAATTAAGCAGGAACAAATAATGAAATCATGAGTGATTAAAAATTTTCCTGGTTTGATAGTATAACCCTCCTTTATTAATCTGAGGGTATTATTATTTCATTTGTTTTTGACATTATAGTATAATTACACTTTTCCCTTCTTTCCTTGTTCTACTCAAGCACTCCTCTATATCCCTCTTTGTTCTCTTTCAAATTAATGCCCTCCGTTGATTGTTACATGCCCACAGGACCCTGAGACAGAATGAACTTTACAGCCTCTTCCTAGAGGATAAGATTTCAAGGTGTTTGAAGAAGCCATTCAAGCTTCCAAGGAAAGAAAGCAACAAAAAGTCATTACCAGTTGTTCTGCCTAGAACCATATCAGTGACCATCACACTATAATAACCCAAAGGATATAGCAGTGGCACACATACTTTACTGACAACTAATAACAGTTCTCTAGGTAGACTTGTTTAATAAGAGGGAAATTATCCCCACTGCAAACCTAACCTGTTACCCAGACCTAGTAAATTTATGAATCTTGGAGGTAGACCTATAACTGCCACTTTACTATCTAAATCTGCTTAATATCTAATTACATTATAAATATTTGTCCTCATACTCACAACTGTGTGTACTCCTTACCCCTTAAATAGAAACTTCTTTTTGCCATAAAAAAAAAATTAATAGAAAATCACAACCAATCGCAATGCAGAGCTGTGGAACCCAGGACCAGTGGATAAAGCTGTAACAGAAGTCTGGCACATAAAGCTCAGAGAACACTATAGAAGTTGGAGTAGAATGATTTTAAGGACTCTGCCGTGGTACTGTGCCTTCCACTAATGTCAAAATCAACATCCATAACATTTCTCCAACATTACTTCATAAACATGAGCTAAATAAAGAAAATAGACATGCAAAAGTGACGATGAAAAGACCACAAGTCTAAAGCCTACACAAGGAACTATGAACAGCTACAAGGAATGCACAGAGCAGGATGAACACATCATCCCTGAGGATAAACACATCAGCCGGCCATAAATTACCAAACGGTCAGTTCTGGAAACATAAAGACAAGTAAGGTTTGACAGACTGAGAAGCTTATATTGAGATTATCTTCATTATGCCAACTTGTCTTTGTTCAACGCCAACATCGTTTTCTGTTATAATAGTGGGGAGTATTGGCATACAGAATTTTAATACTAATCTCTGATTAGTCTTAAGCCTTTATGTTCATATTATATACAGATCAATACATTATAATTTAAGAATGCAATTATTTTTGGTATAACAAATACAATTTTCTTACATTTTAGTGTGGTGTTTGATTTTTATTTGGTTTCATTCAGATTCTGTTGAAAATACAATGCAATCAAACACCTGTCTGCACTAGTTCTCTTTTATCACATAATTTGTTGATTGACACATGGTTTGTTTAGATGTTATATTTGTGACTAAGGATGTAAGGAACAGGAGTGTCCCTTAATAACTTAGACTTACTGATTCTATTCCACTGGCATAGCTCAGAAGATTGCTTGATTATGACAGGGCTAACATTTCAAGTAAGTTCATGGTATTCCTACAGAAATTCTTGCAGTTTCACAGAGGATGATGATGGCAACTCTTGTGAATAGTTTTTATATTTTGCTATGATATCAATATCTCTATCATCTATCTATCTGTTTATCTATCATCTATCAATCACTTATACACACACACACACACACACACACACACACACACACACATACACACACATATACACATATATGGGGAATAAATTGGAAATTTCATTTTTTAAATTTTTCTTAGGATTTGTATGGGCAAAACTTGACTCTCAAATTAAGACTCTTAGTTTAATTACTCTTGCATATATTTATTTTACCAAAATGTTTCAATTATATCTGAGAAAAATTCTGATCCCTATGTGACCAAATCCTTCCACTGAAGTTTCTATATCAGTATTTAATTATTCTTTACATTTGTTTGCTCATATTTTTTGAAGTCATATTGCATATTCATAGTGAGTCTGGGATTTTTAAAAAATAAATTCATCAAACTGTTAGAACATTTCAGCAAAGTTCATTAAAGACTCCTACTTTCTAGAAAAGTATATAAACTAGTATTTCAGATATCTGAAAAAAATTCAGAAAAAAATAATTATCTTCTGATTTAAGTATACCAAATCAGCACCATTTCAATATGCATATATATAATTTAAATATCTATAGTTAATAATTATATGTAATTTAAGCTCTATCTATATAATGATATATACATATTTAAACATCCCCTGATATAACCAATTAACAGAAAATACTCATTTGATAGAATTAAGAATTAATTCTGATAATGACATTTTATAATTATATTACTTTGTTCTACATTGTATTTGACATAATAAAGCACAACAAAATATGTGATTTTACTCATATCAAGGCTTGGAAGCCAAGATAACTAATTTTGTTTGTCAATTTGTCTACGTCTTGAATCAAATAAAACCCAAATAGCTTGATATACCTGCAAAGGGATCTCTATTGGATCATTTGAGCTGTTAAGATCCATCCTAATTGTATGGTTATTGATCTTAGAAAGCCTACATCCAATCTGCCTCAAATGTCTAGTGGCAGCCTATACCAAAAACAAATAATAAGGAAGCATCTGCTTTTCCTTACTTGCTGTCACTGTCGCCAGCATGTTCTTCTATCTTGATGCTGAGACATCGCTTCCTTGGCATTAGAACCCAAATGTTTTTGATTCCATCACTGGAATCCAGCTGAGACATTCAGACTTGCAGATGAATTGATTATATATATATATATATATATATATATATATATATATATATATATATATATACAACACACACATACACACACACACACACACACACACACACACACACACACATATATATATATCCTGTCAGTTCTATTCACTAGGGAACCCGAATTAATTAAATATCTTGCCCAGTGAAGACATGGAGTCTCTTGCATGTGAGACAATATAACACAATGGTGAAAGATAGAAATAAGTAAGGCAAGAATGAAGACACTAGTCGAGTGTTTTTAAAGTTTTGAGTCCTTCTCAAACTTCTTTCCTTCAATTACAAATGGTTTCTAAGGTGCACAGTCTTCAGAGTTCTGTCATTAAAGAAAGTTTATTCTTAATTTTTAAGATGAAAATCAGTGTGTGTATGTGGCAAGGTAGGGAGAAGTTTGACCCATTGCATGTGGTTGAGGGTTCTTCGAGGACTTTATTCCCTCCCTCACCATGTGAGTCCAAGGCATAGACTAAGGTTGCCATGTTTTCTGGCAAATACCTTCTCTACCCCAAGTCATCTCATCAGCCATAAAAGTATTTGTATGGGCTGAAATTTTCTGTTTAAGGATGCTCCATCATGAAAGAAAGTTACATCAGGGCCTTTAGGCAGGAACTTAGAGACAGGTTCTGAGTTCATGGACTTACTGGCTGGCTTTCCATGGCTTGCTCTGCCTGAATTTCCATACAAATTAGGACCACCTGCCCAGGATCATCAAGCAGCAGGAATATCAGGCTTGCTTACCTGAGAGCACTCCAGATTCAACAGTAAGTGGTTCAGAAATAATAAATACTTCTCCTATGGACAAACCTCTTCAAAACTATCTAGTTTTATAATGTACATTCATCTTATCTATAATCAGTGTAAGTTATGGACTTTCCATTCCCTAGTTTATTTTAAAAGATTTTACATCTGGGCAGGCAGTCATTTTCCAACTATGGTCTGAGCCTGCTTCTGAAAGCTGTAGGAACTTTTTTTTTCACAAAATAAAACTTTTTTATAGTATTTTATTTAGAGGTTCAATAACCTATGTTTAAAATTTTCTGTTTTTATTCTCACACATTGTTCACAAAATGAAAGTTTTCGTGTACACTTTAAATCCTTCATTTTCAGTGTTTTAGCTTAATGTAACTCAAACATTGCTGAAAAATTAACAAATTAAAAACCCGTGATAAAAATACACAATAAAGTTATGCAACAATAACAAAAATATATAATCAAGCTAAAAATTAACTTAAAATTCATATCAATATCAGTAAAAGGAGGCTAATTAAAATTATTTTTAAATTAATTTAAACTCATGCTTCTTTATATATTACTTCATAACTACAGTTTTTCCTCTCCCTTTTCCTCCTAGACTCTCCCCTCTCCCACTCCCCTCTAGAGTAGCTCTGAAATGAATTTCAATTGAGACACTCTTTAGTATCATCAACACTTGCATGGGCCAGATAGCCTGGAATGGAAGAGTCAACATCAACCCACAAAACAAAGCAAGTCCTCACTTTTGTAGACTTAAAAAGGAAGATTGTCTGAATTTAATGACCTAGTGAAGATACAACATGGGTCATGTGGTGATAATTTGTGCTGCCTTGGGCCTGGGGCAGCAGAAAATCCTGTCCTCCACCTACCATGTGTTATTAGTACTTGAGCAGCATACTATAGGTACTAGATAGGATAGAATATGAATTAGATTAGCCTGGGACTCTGATGAAATAGAAGCTGTATCGGGATTAGCAAATCCTTTCTGCAGTGGCTCTAACAGTAGCAGTTGTGTTAAATGATGTGTTATTAAAAGAAAAAGAACTTATATGAGGGATTTCTTGAAACGTATGGAGGAAAAAGGCATGAGCAGGCAAAATTAATTTAGAATAGTTAATACCATTTGGCATAATGTTTCACTGATGGAAAATGGATGGAGCTTTTTAAAAGTCTTTTTTAAAAAACCAATTCTGCTTTAAGAAATAAAATAATAATAATTCATTGCATAACAAATGGGTTATTATGCCTGAAAGCAGATGGATTCAAGTTACCTGGAATCTCATGATGCACTGCATAAAGCAAATTACATGACCTTTTGTAGTCACAGAAATGAAAGTCAAAGAGTCAATGTGTATACAAAGTACTGAGGTGAGATCCTAGGTAGGCAAGCTATAGCAAGTTATGGAAATTCGAACAATTTTAGACATTGACTTTATCACACTTTCAGCTTTAGGGTTGACATAATCAAGGATGTCAGTCGTAGCCAAACATTCCAAGAGCTGATTTAATTCAAAGCACCTAAGGACTGCCAATGACACGTTTTCTCTTGACCTAAAATATCTCATATCCTTTCAAACATGGGATTCCACTCAGGCAAATTCAAGTAGTAATAAGGATCTTTCTTATAGATGTGCTTTCTGTAGAGAACTTCACTTCCTTGTATAAGTTTATGGAACTTGTGTAATGGCACAGAGGAGATTTTAATGTAAATAAGGAAAGTTATTTTAGAAAATTAATATCAGGAAGCAATGAAAACTTTCACAAGAAAAGGCGATAGGGTCTATAAATATTTGACTTGTGTTGAGGAAAAGGGTATGGATTGTGGAAGGGTATGAAAATGTGTTGAGCTAAGCTACAAGATTGATAAAAGTTGAATGAGAAGTAAAAGGTAAATGAAACACTGAAAAGCCCTCTGTGTTAACATAATCTCCCTGTGGGAATTAATGTTAAATTATTTTTTTAAAGAGGAAATTTCTATATTAGTTTGTATGTGTGTTCACAGACTGTGCAATTGAGCTCTGAAATAAGAGGAATGTAGACAATGAGAACCAGATTTCTATCTTTTGTAGAATTAGAATTTATATCAAAGCCAGAAAAAGCTAAAGTAATCTATATTTGAATGAAGTAGGCTTTGGAACTTCAGCAAGAAGTATTAATATACAGTGGGGTATGGTTAGTTCATAGATTATTAGCTTCTTACAGAGATTTAAATAGCTATACAAAAGCTGTGAGTATTATCCAAAACTGTTACCACTACTTGGGAGAATGACCAGAATCAACATGAGTTTGAAATCTGTCTGGGTTACACAGTAAATATGAGGCCATCCTGGACTGTGTAGTAAAATCTTTTCTCAAGAAAAAGAAAACAAGTACATACAAGAATAATAGATATTTAAAAATAAACAAGATTTTAAAAAGAAAACAAAACATTTTTGATACTTATTAGATCATTTAGAATGAAGAAATACTATTTGAGAAAGGTAGTATTAGATGATAACTCAAAATTTAAAAAACATAGTCTTTGTTTTGTTTTGTTTTGTTTGTTGTTGTTGTCGTTTTGGTTCTGTTTTTTGTTTTTTTAAATTTTATTAATTTATTCAGATTACAACTAAATTGTTATCCTATCATTTGTATCCTCCTATTCTTCCCTCCCTCCTGTTTTCACCCTATCCCCTTCCCTAGGTCTATGACCAAGGGGAACCTCCTCCCCCACTATATGGTTATATGCTATCAAGTCTCATCTTGGTAGCATGCTTATTCTTTCTTTGAGTACCACCAGGCCTCCCCACTAAGGAGAGATGCTCAAATATGGAGCACAAGAGTTCATGTCAAAGTCAGTCCCCGCTCTCCACATAACTGTGTAGAATATCCTGTCCATTGGGTAGATCAGAGGAGGGGTTCAATGTTTACTGTCCTTGGTCAGTGCAATAGTTTGAGCAGAACCCCCTGGGCCCGGATCCACCCATCATGATGCTCTTCTTGTAGATTTCTAGGACCCTCTGGGTCCTTCTATTTCCCCATCTCCTATATTTTTCTTACCTAGAGTCTCAGTAGGAGGCCCTTACATCTATCCCAATCTCCTGGTAAGAGAAGACTTTCATGGGACATGCCTTTGGGGCTAGTACCCAATTATAAGTGAGTATATACCATGTGAGTCATTCTGTTTCTGGGTTAACTCACTCATTATGATCATCTCTAGTCCCATCCATTTGTCCATAAATTTCAGAATTCCCTTGTTTTTAATAGCTGAGCAGTATTTCATAGTGTACATGTACCACAGTTTCTTTATCCCATTCTTCAACTGAGGGGCATTTAAGCTGTTTCTAGGTTCTGGCTATTATGAATAAGGCTTTTATGAACATGGTTGAGCGTATGTCCTTGTTGTGTGGTAGAGCATTAGATATTCCTCTGTTGAGAATTCTCTGTATAGTTCTGAGCCCCATTTCTCAATTGGGTTATTTGGTTTGGTGGTGTTTAATTTCTTGAGTTCTTTATGTATTTTGGATATTAGACCTTTGTCAGATGTAGGGTTGGAGAAAATATTTTCCCAGTCTGTAGACTGTCACTTTATTCTCTTGACAGTGTCTCCTGCTCAGACTCATGAGGTCCCATTTATTAGTTGTTGACCTTAAGGCATGAGGTGTTCGTGTTCTGTTCAGGAAATTGTCTCCTGTGCCAATGTGTTTCAGGCTCTTCCCCACTTTTTCTTCTAACCGATTTAGTGTCTCTGGTTTTAAGTTAAAGTTTTAATCCACTCGGACTTGAGTTTTGTGCATGGTTACATATATAGGTCCAATTGCATTTTTTTACATGTAGACATCCAGTTAGACCAGCACCATTTGTTGAAGATGCTATCCTTTTCCATTGAATAGATTTGACTTCTTTGTCAAAAATCAAGTGACCATTATGTGTGTGGATTCATTTCTGGGTCTTCAATTAGATTCCATTGATCAACCAGCCTATTGGTGTGCCAGTACCATGCTGTTTTAATTACTTCTGCTCTATAGTACAGCTTGATATCGGGTATGGAAATTCTTCTGGAGGATCTTTTATTGTATAGGATTGTTTTTGTTTTTCCACATGAAGTTGAGAATTGATCTTTCAATGTCTTTAAAATATTGTATAGGTATTTTGATAGGGATTACATTGAATCTGTAAATTGCTTTTGGTAAGATGGCAATTTTTACTATGTTAACTCTCCTGATCCACACACAAGGGAGATCCCTCCATTGTCTCATGCTATGTTCAATCTCTTTCTTCAGAGATTTAATATTTTTTTCAAACAAGTCCTTCACTTGGTTGCTTAAAGTTACTCCTAGATGTTTTATATTGCTTTTGGCTATTATAAAGGGTGTACTTTTTAAAATTTCTTCCTCTGCATGTTTGTCATTTGAATATTGGAAGCCTATTGATTTTTTAGAGTTAATTTTGTATACAGCCAATTTGCTGAAGGTGTTTATCAGATGTAGGAGTTCTCTGGTGTAATTTTGGGGGTCAATTATGTATACTATCATTTCATCTGCAAATAGGGATAATTTGACTTCCTCCTTTCCCATTTGGATCCCCTGATCTCCTTTTGATGTCTTATTGCTCTGACTAGACCTTCAAGAACTATATTGAAGAGATATGGAAAAAGTGGGCAGCCTTGTCTGGTCCCTGATTTTAGAAGAATTTCCTTATGTATCTCTCCATTTAATTTGATATTGGCTATTGGCTTGCTGTAAATAGCCTTTATTATGTTGAAGTATGTGTCTTGTATTCCCGATCTCTCCAAAACTTTAAACAAAAATGGGTGTTGGTATCCCACATAAGCAACCTAATGACACATCTGGAAGCCCTAGAAAAAAAGAAGCAGAAACACCCAAGAGGAGTAGATGTCTGGAAATAATCAAACTCAGGGCTGATATCAATAAGTTAGAAACAAAGAGAACAATTCAAAGAATCAACAAAACCAGGAGTTAATTCTTTGAGAAAATGAACAAGATAGACAAACCATTAGCCAAACTAGTGAAAAGGCAGAGAGACACTATCCAAATCAACAAAATCAGAAACAAAAAGGGAGACATAACAACAGACACTGAAGAAATACAAAGAATCATAAGATTCTACTTTAAGGGATATATTACACAAACTTTGAAAATCTAAGGGAAATGGATGATTTTCTTGATTGATTAGATTTTCCAAATTTGAATGAAGATCAGATAAATGAATTAAATAGTCCTATTTCTCCTAAAGAAATAGAAGCAATCATTGATAGTCTCCCACCAAAAAAAAAGGACAACACCAGATGGTTTCAGTACAGAATTCTACCAGACCTTCAAAGAAGAGCTAATACCGATACTCTTCAAGCTACCCCAAAAGAAAGAAACAGATGGAACATTATCAGATTGATTCTATGAGGCCACAGCCATATTGGTTCCTAAACCCCACAAAGAACCAACAAAAAAAGAGAATTTCAGACCAATTTCTCTTATGAGCATTGGCATAAAAATACTCACTAAAATACTTGCAAAATGAATACAAGAACATATCAAAGATATCATTCACCATGACCAGATAGGCTTTATTCCACATATGCACGGATGGTTTAATGTATGAAAATTCATCAATGTAATCCACCACATAAACAAACTGAAAGAAAAAAAAAACACATGATCATCTCCTTAGATGCAGAAAAAGCATTTGACAGAGACATAGTCTTGAGTGTACTGTCTGCTATAGATTGGGTAAGTGTCTCATTAAAAATTCATATGTTAAAGGCCCAATCTGAAGGCAATGACACTACTGGGAAGCAGTAAAACATTAAAAAAGTTGGGACTTGCTTCAAGCTTTCCAGTCATATTGAGGTCAGTTTTGAAAATTATGTTGGGGCACTGTAAAACCCTTCATCTCTGCTTCTGAGACACCATAAGCTAGTCAGCTCCCTCTGTTATGCACTCCTCCAATGAGTTTCCATCGTTCTGTGAACACAATGACCAATTGGTTAGCATCTGTGAACTGATGTCTCTGAAGCACAAGTCAAAATAATCCTATCATTCCAATAACTGGTTATTTCATTTATTTTGTGATAGTGACAGGAAGCTGTCTATCCCAGTGGCCCAAAAATTTTATAAACAAATAAAAAGAAAGAAAGATAAAAAGACCTCTGGTGAAGAATTCCAAGTGATGTGTGTGGTTTTCTCACCATAATTCAAGGAAAGCATCAGGCCCCACTGAGTGTGAGATACACTTAAGGGCTTCATTCAGGATAGGAAGACAAGAACTAAATAGTAACTATGCTCGAGAATACTAACACACAGCTCGTTAGCTCTAGCTTTCAGAGCAACATGATTGCTTATCAACGGGTTGATGACATCTTTCCTTTCTACAGAGCATTGAAATCTTCCTCCATGAAACACTGAGTCTCAGCTTAATCAATAAAAAAAATAGTTAAATCTTTTATAAGACCAGTGTATGGACCCGAACACGCAGTATAATAAAAAGTCTGAATAGTTTAAATAGATTTGCAAGAAACTAAGAAACACAGTGACTGACTGTGTTGTGTTATTCTGGGAGGGATTCTGAAACAAAACTAACACTAGGTTGCAGAATGAGATTAAGGAACTATGAATTAATTATACATTTTAATTAAAACTACCAAAGTACCAGGTTAATTATTGTCACCAATGGGCTGTGCTGATTATGCACTTCATAAGTGAATTATATATACATATACATCATATACATATACATATATATATCAGTTATGTAGATGTTTTCTTATATCCTTTATACTGTTTCAGTTTCAAAGTTTTCTAAACAAAACTCTTTGGAATTGTATACAATATTCTTCCTGGTACAGATACAGTGCTATCTTTATATTTTACTCCCCATCCTTTTGTCAGTCTACCTTAACCAATTTTTCTTCACAGTGTTAGTTATATACCCTGTACCTGTTCAACCATAGGGCCTTCTAAACAATATCTTTCATATATATCTGATTGGCTCATATTATTAGTTTTGCAAATCTTTGCCAAAACCAACATGTTTCCTTAATAGAGAAAAAAACTTCCAGTAGTTACAAATGAAATAAATATTCTCGGCCATGGACCTCAGACTTACCCATCTTTCTTGCTCAGTTTTATTCTATTTAATAGGATTTGTGAGAATTAGACATGATATACACTTGTATGTTTATTTACTTTAATATATCTGCTTCTACTATATAATAAAAAACATGGAAGAAGGATGACTGTTCATCCACCACTCCGTAAGGTCAAACAAACATCTCATCAATTGATGACATTCCTCAGTCTCTTGGGGAACTTACAATAGACTGATAATTGCATAAGGGACTTCTATAAATACACGTTACCATAACATATCTAATATGTAAATAGAGAGTGTTTCTTATAGCAAAAATACTAATGGTAATTTTCTCCTTGCTTATCCTTAATTTCCATGAATTTTGCACAGTTTAAATTTGCATTTTATATCTGTGCAGCACTTTATAATACTTCCATTATGAAATCTGCATGTGGTGCAATGTCACTTGCAGAACAGTATGGATCACAATCTGGAATATATAATGTTTAAGCCTGTGACTAAACTGGAATATGCAGTTTAGCAATGTAGTAAAAATGTTCATAGCTTGACAGTAAAAATCACAATAAAATATTATTGTCAAGCAGACTTTTAGGATTCATTTCAGAGACATTTTGAGTTTATGCTAAGGGAAAAAACAATTTACTAATACCCAGTTCACGAACTTTACCACACACATACACACAAAAAAAGCAATTGGGTTCCATACTAGCATGACAATTTAGATGTAATATAAAACTCCTGGAGGATATGAGAGATGAGAAATAAAATAATATGTTTCCTACTGAGTACTCAAATCTGTTTTAAGCACCAAGTGAACCCATAAAATTTCATGTAAATTTTTTCCAACTGTATAAAGTTGCAGAAAAGCTGTGTTGTAGATTCAATGTTTTCCAATTAGTCAGTTCATAGGATGAAATGCAAAACCTGTGACCCCTAAAACACTTATTATTGCAATTCAGATTTCAACAATGAGAAGTAAGACCTACTTGTGTCTCCAATAATCTCACACTCTTTTTCCTTGTAACTAAAGTGTGCAAAAACAGAACTCTCACATCTTTCAATTGAATTAATATGCTTTGTATAGATCAAAATCCACTGTGCCTTGAATATCCTTCAGTCGTGATATTTCCACAGAAAGCCATATATTTAGATTAGAGTCGTTTACGTGCTCAGTGTTAACTATGAATCTGTAGTTGCTTACTCAGCTTTGATAAAAATATACTTTTACACGAACTCTGGTGCCCCATATTTGACCATGTCCTCTGGATGGGGAGGCCTGGAGGCACTCAGAGGAAGTATAGCAGGCTACCAAGAAGAGACTTGGTACCCTATGAGCATATACAGGGGGAGGAGGTCCCCCTCAGTCACAGCCATAGGGGAGGGGAGTAAGGGGAAAATGGGAGGGAGGGAGGAATGGGAGGATACAAGGGGTAGGATAACAATTGAGATGTAATATGAATAAATTAATAAAATATATTTAAAAATTAGGCCATGGGTAAATACTGATTATTCAGGAAATACTGATGGAATATCATGCATATTTTTAAGATACATTTATTTATTTACTTTACGTCCCTGTTGCAGCCCTCTCCCTCCTCCCCTCCAGATCCCATCCTCCCACCTTCTCCATATCCCCTCCTGTTTCATCCAGAAAAGTGGTTTCTTTACCCCAGCAACCTTCCCCAGCACAACAAGTCACATCAGGACTAAATGTATCCTCCTCCACTGACACCCTACAAGGGAGCTCAGCTAGGAAAAAGTGATCAAAAATCAGGCAACATAGTCCATGTTAAAGACTGACCCCTCTCTAATCGCTAGGGGGACCCTCAGGAAGAAATATGTGTCAAATTATACATAAGTAATGTACTCTATGAATGGAAATCTCTCTGAATCTGTTTGTAAAATGAATTACATTTAAATTCTTAAGTTTTAACATATCCTTTTGATACTCTTAAAGAAGTAGATTGTGGTTCCATGTATGATAGATATATAATAAATATAGGTGCCTGGTAACTCTTAACCTATATTTAGGGAATTTTTTAAGAGTAGAAGGAATTATTTAAATTTAAACCAGTACTGCACATCACTGGGAAAGTTGGTGGACCTCAGTCCATTTTGGCTAGGCAGACAGACACACAGACACACAGACACACAGACACACATAAACAAATGTGTGTGTCCACATACATGTGCATGCACTCAAATACATTCCTAAAGCAGATCCGAATGCACATTTCTAATTTTTAGTTCTCATTTGTTTATTAAACTTGGAGGGCCTCATAAATTATATGATGGCTGAAATTGTTATCTCAAATTATTTATTCTTTTGTTTTTGTTCAAGTCATTTATTGTCATCAATCTTTTAAAATTTGATTATATTCAACATCCATGTCTTTTTTTTTTTCAGAGATTCTACTAAAAATGAAGCAGAAGTCGAAAGAATCCAAAGGACAGGTGAACTAACAGACAAAATCATCATGTTATTTGTTATAACATGGAAGAAGTAAAGAATGGTGCCTGCCAGTAAATCCACACTTGGAATGTCATGGAACTTGTTTAGAAATGTGAAGGCAGCCTGGACACTATACAATATGCTCTTGGGCATTGTGAGATTTGTATAAGATTCTTTGGTTTTTTGTTTTTATGTTACTGTTGCTTAAAGAATAGTTAAGTACACAATACACACACATATAGAGTATTCTTTCCCTAGCATATATATATATGTGTGTGTGTATATATATATGCAGAGAGAGAGAGAGAGAGAGAGAGAGAGAGAGAGAGAGAGAGAGAGAGAGAGAATGATTCAGTGTTCTTACATACTTATAGACATGCTTAATGATCAGTTGAAGATGTGGACTTAGTTTTAGAAGTGTCTCCTAAGACAGGTTACATCATTGAATTTAAAACTATTTACACCTATATTATGGATATGATAATTTGTCTGCATGTGTTTCTGTCTACCTTATATGTGTCTGGTGTCCGTAAAGGCCAGAAAAGTAAATGGGTCCCCTGGAACATGAGTTACAAATGATTGTGAGCCATAGTGTGGTTCTGTTCAAAACTGAACTGAGACCCCTGTAAAGCAGTCAGTGCTCTTAAATATTGAGCCGTCTTTCAACTTCTTCGTATCTGGATGTTTGTGACTTTTTCATTATTTCAAGTAATCAATTCTTATTATATCAAAGCTCCTTTAAATTATGAATATACTTCTCAATTATATTTGCTAAATGTATCTAAATTTGAGAAACTTAATAATATGTGTTAGAGTCCTTCCATCAGATCAGAAAGGAAGCATGAACACGCTAGCTTAATGTAGTTCTCAATGAATACATATGGATTTCTTAATAAAGGAGAATGTATAATAATTTGAAAATTCAGATTACAAGAGCATTCCCTAGTCCCTGTGAAAAGGATTTTTAAAGTGATTACTATTGTAAAGTATTTATTTTTATTTGTAGTTACGTGTATATGTGCATTTGTATGCATATTTGTACATGTGTCTATAAGTGCCCACAAAGGCCAGAAGAAGGCACTGAATTCCCTGGAGATAGAGTGACAGAAAATTGTGAGATTTCCTATGTGTGTTTTGCGAACTAAGCCTGGAATGACTGCAAGACTAATTCAAGCTCTTAATTACTGAGCAATCTCTCCACCCTGAAGAAATCATTTTCAAAAGTATACTTTTTTTCAACCAAAAAAACAAAGGACTAAGGAAAGTCCTTGTGCATTTAAAAATCTTTTTTAAATCAACAACACAAAGGAGGACTAAGGAAATTTTTCATGCATTTAAAAAAATATGTGTATTATTTTAGGAGTATTAAATAAGGTTTTCTTATAATTTTATTTTCAAATCATCACAATTAATAGTGTGTATTTTCATAAAATCTAACAAGCAACTATCTCCTCATGGGAAAAAATTCAGTTTTATTTACTTTGAGACACTGTAAATTCTTTGCTTTTTAATATTTCTCTGATTGTACCCAGTTACTATAGACTCAGAATGTCATTCAGAGTAACCACCATGATAGTTTAGAATTCTTGTGTCAGAATTTGTCAATTCCATAAATTCAAGTATTTCTCCTTGAATAATAACTAATATTTCATAGGATCTAGAATAGAGAAAGGGAAACAGTAATTTTCCTCATTTTATTTTCCTATATACATTGCTCAACTCATTAAAGGTTATCTGAAAAATCACTGGGTAAGATATTTAGACCAGACCAGATCAGCATATCAATAAATGACAAAGTGACACAGTCTAAATGTTAGAGGATTGAACACTGGACTCTCTTTATCTTTTTCTCCAGTTTTTATAGATTCTGGGGGAAAATTATTTATTTTTGTGAGGGCTTATTGGTAGAATGAGATAAGGGAAATAAATACCCAGAGTTTTTTTTCATGAATCTGTTTTAAAAGCTTGCATTTTAGTTCCACACACCTTGAGTCATTGCATTGCTTCATTTTCAAGTTTGAGGGGACTTGAATTCAACTTAGTTGAATTCACTGGGGGCAATTTAGGTCTAGCAACTCCAATGATAGAGTTAAATACACAGGAGAGGCTTGCTGAAGAGTCAGGAAAGCCTTGGCCTTTGATACATAAAATTGTGTGTGAGAAGTTCAGAGTGAACATCAGTCACACAGCAATGTAAGAAAGGACAGAGTGAGAAAAGAAAATTTCAGTATGCTTTATAAAATGTTTCTACAAACAGGAAAAGAGACAAAATATGGAAATAACTTGACATAAAACTCAACGTTACAGACCATAGACCCAAATAACTGTGATGTCAATTACATAGCCTATATGAAGATTTTGTATTTTTAAAGATTTTGTTTTTCTTGTTTTTCCTTTTATTACTATCAACATAAAGCACTTATTAAATTCTTCAACTTCTAAAAGTATGGTATTATGATACATGAAGCATACTTTTATTTCAATACTCAAGCTATTTAATGAAAGGTTGCTTTTAAAGAGACTTTTCACACAAACTAGCATTCCAGATGCCCATAAAGTTATATAGCTCAGATTTCTTGCCTAGCTAGAAAGAAAGAAAACATTTTATACCAGTTACCAATTATTATAAAATCTGTTGTATTGTTCATGATTTTTTTTGTATTGCTCTTAGGTTTTGCACAGTTTTTTGTTTCTTTTCTGATCCTTCAATAGATTAAAAAAAAAAATGAGGTCTGGCATTCAGACTTCTACCAGCAGCCAGGCATGTCTTCAATATCTCATGTACTGAGTTGGAAGAGACTATGGCTTTTTATATGCATCCTACAGATATATTCTCCAAGGAAAAACAGTAAGTATTCTCTTTGAAAACAATAATCTATTTTCAGGTCAAGATAGAAATTACTGGAATACTCCTGTCACAGTGCCCGAAACTTATAAACTCACTTCAAAATTGGCGCAGTATGAAAAAAGCAAACAAACAGTCATCGGTTGCTAGTTACGTATTTACTTTTCTTGCTGATGTTTGACTGATGGCAGCTTTTGAACACTGTCTTTCCTTCTCCTTCTTATTGTGGAACTGATAACTGGCAGAGTGAGACATTCATACAGTATAGTCTTATCCACAGCCAGGATCCTGCACTCAAACATTTTATTCCAACAAAAATAAAAATGCAAGCCATTCTACTTTCTTGCTACAAATTACTTGGAAAATGTCACCCACAGGCCAATATATTAGAACCCTTCATCCTCAGATGTTAGGACTGTTTTTGAAGGTTGTAGAATTTTAGTTAGTGGAAATCTACGTAGATGTAATGGCCCAGTATGAGTCAGGAATTTTGTTTATAGCCCAATTGTTGAAGTTTTCTGGTGCTCTGTGTATTCAGATACTGAATTCTCAGTCAGAGTTCTGGTTGCAGTGCACATGTGGGCATTGTCATGTCCATTGAGCAATGTTGTGTAAACATTGCTTCCGAATTATCTCTGTTTGGTTAAGAACATTGTTGTTGCTGACAGCCTATAGCTAAGAAAGAGAGGACAGTAGGCAGACCTTCTGTTCTGATCTTCCTTCGGGTCTCAGGTAGGCACCACAAGGTGGAAGAAAGAGGGAATAATAAAGAGGAAGAGGTAAAGAAAGGACATATTTATGAATGAATGAGGCAGTAGCAAGCCAGACAAGACCAATATGACAAGTAATTCAGGGCATGTGGCTGGAAAGTAGCCAGACTAGAGGAGCAAGTTAGAATAGATCACATGTGACTAGTTATAAAGCCTAAACTTGCTAATAAATTTAATGTCTCTGCATCACTTATTTGGGAGCTAGAACAGGTGAATAGAAAAGCCAAACTTTCACCTTATTTTTATTTATTTTTATTATGTTTCTTTTTAATATATACACATATACACTTATTACACCTGAGTAAAATAAACTACATACATCGGAAGAACCACAGGGCAATCAGGAATTATTTAAATGCTACATTCATAGTGATTTGGCTATTCATATTTGGCAAATGAAGTAAACATCTTTCCTATCTGGTTGGGTCTAAATTACTCAGGTATTTAAGTCTTATCCCTTGTCAAGTCTCTGATGGGTTTGAAGACCAGATAGTTCAGTCTTTCAATTAAGCTTAGTAGGTTAGGGATTAAGATGTTTTTAGATCAAGATAGATGTTTCAATTAAATAGAGATGAGATATGATATATTCACTATTTTTTTTTACCTAGTCTTGCTTCCAGCCTTATCAGCTTCCTGTCCATTGTGATGTAAGCAATTAGCTGCTGTCATAGAGTGGTAGGCTTTCAAGTCTTCCCTGCCCTGTTGGAGTATATCCTCTCACACCATATGAGCCTCAAAACATCCTTCCCCCAAATCATTTTGTACAGGTATTTTCTAAAAGGAATTAGAATGTTAACTAATACATGGCTCAAAAAAATTTTTGGATGAGTTTGGGACACTTGATTTTTTTTTTCCTAAAAAGCTCCACTGGGTAGGTGATAAACCTTTTGTAACTAGCATCTCCATCTCTCAGGATGTGTCATATACAGTTTCAAAATCCCACCTAAATTCTGGAAGGAAAACCATTTTGCCATGACAATATGGCTACAATAGTAGTGATTGCTTTTTAAAACGGGTGTTATATTTAATTTCTTTAATATTTATGACTGTTTTCCTGTATGTTTGTATGTATATATGTATGTCTGTATGCATGTATGTGCACCCAGCTGCTCAAAGAGGCCAGAAGAATCAGTTGGATACGGTGGCCCTAAAGCTACATATGGGTATAAGATACCACATAGATACTAGGGCCCAAACCTAAGTCTTCTCTAAGAAAAACAATTGTACTTAGTCACTGAACCATATCTCTGGCCACCAAAATAACAGTGTTTTTTCTTATTAAATAAGGTATTCACAAATGGTTTCTCCTCCAAATCTCACCAGGAAGGAAGTCCTTAAGAATCCCTCTAATTCTTTTCATTTATTTTATTTTTGAGATTGTAGTTTATTTTTTTCTTTTTAAAAATTTTTTATTAATGTATTCTTGTTACATCTCAATGGTTATCCCATCCCTTGTATCCTCCCATTCTTTCCTCCCTCCCATTTTCCCCTTATTCCCCTCCCCTATGACTGTTCCTGAGAGGGATTTCCTCCCCCTGTATATGCTCATAGGGTATCAAGTCTCTTCTTGGTAACCTGCTGTCCTTCCTCTGAGTGCCACCAGGTCTCCTCCTCCAGGGGACATGGTCAAATATGAGGCACCAGAGTACATGTGGAAGTCAGACCCCACTCTCCGCTCAACTGTGGAGAATGTCCTGTCCATTGTCTAGATCTGGGTAGGGGTTTAAAGTTTACCGCCTGTATTGTCCTTGGCTGGTGCCACAGTTTGAGCGGGACCCCTAGGCCCAAATCTGCCTATCATAATGTTCTTCTTGTAGGTTTCAAGGACCCTCTGGATCCTTCTACTTTGCTATTCTCGAGATTGTAGTTTAAATACACTACTCTTCCTTCCTTTTCCTCCCTTCAAATCTTCTCACATATACCTCACCACTATATTTCAAATTTAAAAATATTTTTCTGCTAATTGTTATTCCTAATATGATTTGTTCAGGTCATATAATGCTACGAATATGCATGATTTAAAGGCTGACCTCTTGGCACTGGGTGATCAATTTGATGTATTCCTTCCTTGGGAAAGCGACCTCTCCTGTTTCTAAATGGCTTCAGTTGCATATGCTTCTTCGTGTATGGTTGAGACTTCATGGACGCGTTCCCATCCGTTCGGCATACCCCTTGTTGCCATCCTTGTTCAACTTATATTGAGGCTTCTAATTTCAAAGGAACAAAATAAATTCAGTATTTAGGAGTTTGATGTGAATATATATCAGGACTATGATGTACTGAGACAACATTGTAATAAGAAAGATGATAAAGATTGAGTTAAGATTCCTCCATGGTTCATCTTTGTGGAAGCAATAGCAAAAGTTTACTTAAAGGCTCTCAATATGTACATTGACTGACTATCGTACTTCCCCCAACTGAATATTACATTTCCCCATATAGTAACAGAGTAGAGTATGTGATTAATAAAAAAACATAATTTTACTAAGCCTGTCTCAATAAAGAAGAACATTGTCCATTATGATTGTGAATGTATTACCAGCGCATATGAGAAGTTATAAAATATAATAAAAATAGATTAAAAATAATACACATATGGTTATATAAAGATATAGAAACCATATATGTATATTTTATTGTGAGATTCATATCTTTGTCTTTGAATTTCTGAAAACTATGAACATATATACCTGATATTGCATTAAATATTTTTCTTATATTCCTTCATATGTTTTCTAGAATATCAAATAGTATTAATTAAATGTATCATAGTCTTAGAAAAATATTATATTATTGACTTATTAATGCTACCAATTAATATATTTGCATGAATACATCTTTGCATAAATATTAATAGATGTATTTAGTGGTCTTCAGCTTTTGAATTATTGCCAAATCAACAAGAATAAAATACTAATTAGTTGTCGAATTGATTTTCATTTTTCTCTATGAGCAGTAATGATTTTCAGTATTTCAAGATTTATTTATTAAAGTTTTATGTGTTTATCTGGTTTTCACTTTATTTTTGATGAGTTCTCTCATTAAATATAAATAACAGATGTATATTATAGATTTATTAAAAATTAAGGTACATTACTTTAAATTTAGTGGTTGTGCAATTTAACAATATTCTCACATATTTTTGAAGGTGACAAAATGTCTCATAAGATGGAATGGCTTCTCGGTTTTCCTCCCAGAACAAATTCTAACCTTTAAATGGCAAAGTTACAGTTGTCAAAATATACAGTGCAATTTTGCCCTATTAACCTAGAGTGAAAATAATTGCCATTGGCTGAAGAGCAACAGCAGGAGTGTTGCCACCCTTCCAACACCTTTGCATTAGACCAGCACAAAGCCTATCAAGATGTCCAGTGTGAAATGACTACCTTGTTGATGTTTACTTTTTATGAGTACAGAAACGACTTTAAAGTGCATTTTACAATAATTTTTAAACATTGCAGTGATATCCAATTTATATTTTTTCTCACATTTAAAATCACATTATTAACTTCATGAAAATATTCTCTAATAAAATAGGTATTGAAATTTATTAGACATCATATGTACAGTACACAGAAAATAATAAACTTTCTTAAAATATCAGAGATGTACATTTAAATATGATTAACTTAGTGTTAGTTCATTAATTGATTACCTTATTGAATTGGTCAGTGTGTTTTAGAGAAGCAGAAACAATTGGAATATATTTGTCTAAAATTTCTGTTTTATCTGTAAAGTGAGAGTAAACATCAACATAAAGATGATAATAATTGCACATTTTTACCAATTAATTCTCAATACAGAAGCAACATACTCAAAACTCTTTACCCTCTTAATGTATATCATTGTACAAACACAATATATAACGTGTATAATTAATGTATATGGTAATATAATTACTATATATAATATAATGTATATGATCAGTAATTGGAATTATGGGGAATATGAATTAGTTATTTCCAGAGAAAGCATGGTCAGACAATAATACTGGTTCTGATTCAGTGGAGAGAAAGGATGAGCTGTGGTACATACTAGTGGATTAAAAAATGTTTACATGCATGGGGAAGAACTGAGGGAAGGAGATCATCGATCTTGATGTTTGAAGACAACAATGAAGCCAGACTATGAGTGTAACAAGCCAGACATGAAAAGGTAAATATTGCATGAATTTACCATTTATTTGAAATATGAGCAGCATCAAATTCATTAAAACAGAGAGCTGGTTTTCAAAGAATACAATGATTTAACCATGCAAAATGATCAAGTTCTGGATGCCTGTCATGCAGCACAGTGCCATTATTTAAAATACAGATGTGCTCTAACAGTTAATCTTTGATTTTATTTTTAACTACATACTCATGTCATAAGTGAGCAGATGAAGTATGACTATTGTATAAAATACTGAAATTTCATTGTACTAATAAACTAGTAGACAAAAGCAACACAAGGGAAAAAAATGAATGTTAATATTGTTCATGGTTTGACAATATGGTTCACTATGGTGGAGAAGACATGACAGTAGTAATGTAAAACATCTATAAAACATCTTCACAGGATGTCCAAATTTATTTCTGAACTGACTCTATTTACATAATGTTGACAAGCAATATTAGCCAATACATGGATATATTTATCTTAAATTTAAATTTTTATTTATTCACTTTAATCCTAATCATAGTCCCCTCCCTCCTCTCCTCCCAGTCTCACCCTCCCTCCCTCTTCCCTCCATGCTTCTCCCCTACACCAAATAAAAGGGGAGCCCCTCTGGTTGGTTGATTCTGTTGGTCTTCTTGTGGAGTTACTGTCCCCATCTGGTCCTTCTCTCCTTCCCTTCATTCTTTCAAAAGAATCGCTGTGCTCATCCAGTGTTTCAGTTTTTTCAGAGGACAACTATGCTAGGCTCCAATCTGCCAGCATAGCATAGAATTATAGTAGAAGTCTCTCCTCTCTCTCTCTCTCTCTCTCTCTCAGATAATATACTATAGAAAATAAATGAGATTTTTATTATCTTGAGTGTTCTTTATAAGAAAATAAACAAGACAGTACATAAATTATTGCATTCGCAAATGCCAGTGTGCAGAACAACTGGAAGAATGGAAGAATGTAGGCTCTGATAATGAAAAAGAGAAAAATAGCAGAATGTATAGCAAATACCTTTAATTCACTATGACAATGTATGTTCTTATACGGACATTGAGACGATCACTCTGAAACATATGGTTTGCAAATAGTTAATGGGATAGGGTTTTAAAAGTAAAACAATGTGTCTTATAACTGTAGAAGTGGAAGGCTCCTTGTGGTAGTTTGAATGAGAAATGCCCTCCTTCAACTAAGGCATTTAAGTGTTTGGTTGCTAGTTGGTGGTTGGTGGTGCTCTTCAGGGAGTTTAGATGATGCAGTGTTGGGTGAGAAACAACGTCACTGGGGGCGGACCAATGAGATTAAAAGCCATGAAAAACTTCCGGTTTTCTCTTTGTACTTCATGGTTGAAGTAGAGGACATAAGCTAGTATAAAATAAACAGCTGTTCCGATTTTGTTGCATAAACATTAGACTTAGAAGTACAGGGGAGAATATGATTTCTAAATATATAAAATTCAAGTGTGTTCCTGATGCTGTTGAAGTTGTTTTTAAGTAATTGTAGCTGTATAAGCTGCATCCAATACTGAGGTATCATTGTTCAGTAAATATTTTGTGCCTGTGGGGCTGTGCGTACAGAACTCAGGCAGCAGTGAAGAGAACGTGTGGAAGAATCACATAAAAACTCACAAAACTAAATTGAACGGAACAAAAATTTCCTGGATTTTGTCCTGATTGAAATAACAAAAAATGTTGTTTGTACTTAGGTTTTCCATTGCTGTGATAAAAGACCATGGATAAAAGCAATTTGGAAAAGCAAGGGTTTTCCTTTAGAGTACATTAACACATCACAGTCCATCATGAAAAGAAATTAGGGTAGAAACTCAAGATGAGTCTGGAGGCAGGAAAATCCGTGGACTAATTCTGATAGCTCAGCCTACTTCTTTCTTATTACATATAAGGACCTCCCACCCAGGGGTGGCACCAGCCACCATGACCTGGGATGTCCCTCATCAAACGATAATTTTCAAAAATGCCACACAAGATCAGTAGGATGGAGGAATGTTTCTCAATTATGGTTCTCTCTTCTCAGACAACTCTAGTTTGCATCAGGTTAAAAACAAAACACAGTTGACTCCCTGTTAATTTGACACACATGCATATCCCTCTTTTCCTAAGTTACATAGATCTTATGTATGTAAGGGAGAGCCAGGGCACAGTTAGAGGCAGGTCAAAGCAAAAACAAACTCCAAGCAAGTAAAAATAGTCTGTGTAGGACATTGAGATTTACTCATAATCTTCTGAGTTCATCCAAGAAGATCCATTTCTTTAGTTCTGCCTTCGGCAGTGCTCTCAGCTTGTAACTTAGGCACAGGCAAGCTTCTTTCTGCCACTGCTGCTGCTGCTGCTGCTGCTGCTGGCCTTACCAGGCATCCCATGGTGCTAGCATCTCTAAAATGCTGAATTCTCTGTTGCTGTGCATTGACCAGGGTTCTCTGCACCTTCACCATATTCTCACAAGGACTCTCTGAAAGGATTGTAACCCTCTCGTATGGTTTCACGCTTCAATTCCTCACCATGACATCAGTATTCATAAGGTTTCGGCTGCAACTGAGGCTTCAACTTCAATAGCCTCTCTTGACTTCACACAGCATGAAGCCTCATGTATTCTCTATGCCTGTTTATGTCCTCAAAACCAGGATAACCTGGGAAATTTTACACATTGCTAAGTAAGAGTGCCACCACAAGGCATAGCTTTTGACTGCTCTGTGTCAGTTTCTGTATCTGACCTTGGGGAAACATTTCTCAGATTTCGCCTCATTGAGAGTTGTCTCTTTCATAGTCAGCTTCTATCTTAATTATGGTTTCTATTGCTATGATAAAACACTATGTCCAAAGGCAACTTGGTGAAGAAAAGATACATGTCAATTAGATTTCCACATTACATATCAAGAAAGACAAGGCAAGGAATCAAGGCAGGAACTGGGATATAGAAGTTGAAACAGGGGGCAGCCAAGAACAATGATGCTTATTGGCTTGCTACCCATGGCATTCTTAGCCTGCTCTATTACAAGATATAGATAACCAATTGCTCTGGTTTGTCACCACTGATAATGGGCTGGGCCATCCCACAGAAATCACTAATTAAGAAAACGCAGATAGGCATATCATATTGAGGCATATGTTTAATTGTTATTCACTCTCCTTAGATAATTTAGTTTCTGTCAATTTTATGAAAACAAAACAAACAACAACAGTAGCAAAGTGACAAAATACAACCAGAAATCTAATTATCTTGAAGAAATATTTTTAAAACATCAAGCTCTAGATCATGTTGTTGGCAATAATGTAAACTAGTAAAACCATTATGAAAATCTACTAAAAATTAAAAAATAATTATTTAATGGTATAGAAATTCTACACATGAATAAATGACCCAAGGAATGAAATCAGCATGTCAAATACGGAACGTCCATGGTTTCTGTAATATTGGTTACAACTGCCAAGAATAGGAACAATTTAAATACCTATCAATTGATGAGTAGATAAAGAAAAATTAAAAATATACAAAGTAAATTCTATTCAAGGATGCGAAGAACAAATTCTGTTAATTGTGGTTATATTGAGATGACCTGGAAATAATCATATCATAAGTTAAAGGCCAGGTATACAAAGAAAAATGCTACATTGTCTCTATGTAGAAAAGAAATGATCAAATCTGAATTGTGAATACTGATGGCTGGGGAGGGGAGGAGGGAAGAGAAGAAGTAAAGGGTCTTTTGTTATAAATTTTAAATTTGTCTTATGGTTTACTTTGTGAAAATGTGTAAAGATAGGGATGTGAGGGGTTATGTGAGTCTGGAAGTCCATGAACAACTTAGGACATTTGATTCTTTCATTCTGCATATAGAGCCTGTGGAACAAACTCGGATCATCAGGTTTGCCAGTGGACAGAAATGTTTGGCAGGTAGACATCTTGCTAGCCCAATATGTTTTACTTTTTTGTGAAAATGTGTATCTACTTTTATGCACTATTAACAGCAAATATTTCTGGATGGAAATTCCTGGCATCGTGGCCTCACATTGTTCTCACTCTATGACACAGGGATTTTAGTTATTTGATCTCATCACTCTCTGGAGCTGCTCCAGATGGTATCTCATAACTTAGTTGTAGTGCTTTTTAAATCACAATTAGTCTCTACTATCTGTTCTTCTTACAATGTTACATATCTCGGGCATTTTAAGATATTTTATTGATGTGGACACTCTTTACATAATATTTACTTATGATAGCATATCTCTTATCACATGATGTTCTGTTTTCTCAGAAGGACACAATATCAGAGTTATGAGGGTCCCTAGACATTTTTTTCTGGGATGGCAGTGGAAAGTGAAGACCACATTTAAGGTGGCTCTTCCTATTTCAAATAACCTGTTCAAGGAAACCCCTCATAAGTGTTCACAGTTGTGTACATTTTTGTTTGTTCTAGGTCCAATCATGTTAACATTCAAAACTAGCCATCACACCATACTATACACATGCACCTCTATATTTCCAGGTGAAATATATATTTACATGCAAAACACAATGGTACCATTCTTTCTGAGTTTATCCCAATATCCAACTTAATAGCTATATCTTCTTCATCTGTCCAAATCTCCATCTGAGTGAAGACTCTCAGAAGACATCCCTGTTAGCCTTGTATCCAATTATACCTGAGTATATGCCATGTGTATCTTGCTAGAACTGGGTTAAATCACTCAGGATGATCATTTCTAGGTCCATCCATTTGCCTACAGATTTCAAGATTTCATTGTTTTTAATAGCTGAGTAGTATTCCATAGTGTAAATGTACCACAGTTTCTTTATCCATTCTTTGACTGAGGGATGTTTAGGTTGTTTCTTGATTCTGGCTATTATGAATAAGGCCGCTATGAACAGAGTTGAGCAAACCTCCTTGTTGTATGGTAAAGCATTTTTGGGGTATATCCAAGGAGTGGAATAGCTGGGTCTTGAGGTAGCCCTATTCTCAATTTTCTAAGAAAGCACCAGATTGATTTCCAAAGTGGTTGTGTAAAGGATCTTTGAAAAGTATAGTAAGATAAAATGAATTCTAGAACACTGCTGTATCACAAAGGAATCATAGTTAAAGGCACTTTACTTTTCAAAATGATGGAAGAAAGGAATTGGAAAAATTTTAACCACAAAGAAACTATTAATATTTGAGGAGGTATATACTTTTAAGTTCATTTAAGTGTTGTTCAATGCATTCAAATATCAAGCATTGCATGTACACATATACAATCTTGGAACTACCAATTTTCCTATGTTGTAAGCTATTCAAATGAATTCTTACAGGCACATCTATTATATTGGTTCAGTTTATCTATATAACTTACTAAGGCACTCCCTTATCTTCTAATGAAAAGACAGATCTAAATGAATTTAAACAACATGAAAGTTAAAATGGGAGCTAGCAGAGAGCATATCATTGACTTTACATAGGCATTTTAAAAGAGGAAATAGTGTTGGAGGTTGGTCTGATGTATTTTGATGCTAATTGCTGCTTGCTCTCTGTGCCCTGATACTGCTATACAACCTTGCCGAAGGAAGGAACTTACTGTTTGACCAATAAGGAGCCATCACATTTTGAAGAGGACACAGCAAACAATATCTCAAATAAAAACTGGGAATACATTGATTAAATAATAACTATGGATTATTATAAAATTTTATTTATTACAACTTTATATATTTACTTTGAAAACCTTATTTAAAACTGTTTTATTTATTAAAATGTTATGAGAAAATTTTCCTAAAACAATGAATAGAAAGATATATAATGGTAGAATATATTCTTTGTAGAACAAAAATACTAAAAGTCAACATGGAGTAGGAGAGAGAAGGTAGCACTACTATCAATCAGGAGGAAGAAGCACACTCAGTAAAGCCTGCTGAAATTTAATTCCCTTTGCCCCCAACACTACACAACAGCTGTGAAGTGTCCCTTTCTTTAACGATTATTGCTTTTTTGTCAGTGACACCCTAGAGACATTTTGTGCATTCATCTATTACTAGTGATGCTTAATCAGTAAGCTAACTTTGCCCAGGGACAGAGCCTAGTTTCTGGTTAATCTCTCTTCTAAACCCACTTTTGAGACACAGACTAATCAGAATTGACTCATAAGTCCCTTACCTTGGAAATATGTTGATAGATGCTAAGCTTTATAGGAGATGTTTTCTTATTTTTTACTTTATTTTATCCTTTATTTTTTAAATATTTTTATCTTTTACATATACACTTATATTATTACACATATATACAATGAATTATTTATAGGAAGAAGAACCATGAGACAATCAGGAATAATACAAATGTTACATTATAGTATTTTGCTATTTGTATTTGGCATTGTTGAAAAAAACATCTTTCCTATCTTGGTGAGTCTCAAATTCTGGATATAAATCAATATCTATCATATCTCATCATTATCAATGTAAAACATCTATCTAGATATAAAAACAAGTTAACCCCTAAACAACTAAGCTTAATTGTACAACTATACTAGCTGGTCTTCAGCCCCATCAGAGACTTGAGAAAGAATAAAATTGGTTACCTGAGTAAACAGGAGGTGCAGGTTAGCAGCTTCCCAAATGAGAAGATGACAGAGACAGTTTGTTACCTGAAGAGTCACCCAAAACTTTCTATACTTTTGGAGCATCATTTTCACCCTTCTGGCCCTATATATCTGACAGACATATCAGAGAGGCAAGAATTACTGTGGACTTGCATACACTTTCTTGGCATAGTTTGTCCTTTGACTCTGCTTACATCCAAACTTGCCCATTTTTAGGCAGGATATTTTGCCCGGTGGCTTGTTTGTCACATTTGAAGCTATCTCCATAAAGAGGTTCTTTGATGCTCATCATTTGCTTGGAAGTAGGCTGAGTGTTGCCAGGTGTTAACCTGTCTCATTTCAGTGAATCTTTAAAATAATAAAAAACATTTTAAAATGCCATATTTTGTATATGTCTGATGTTTTTGAAGACTTTACCTAATTATTTTACCTTATCTTTCTACAAAATCATATCTATCTGTTGCACCTAAGGTGTATATTCTTGTGATAAAAATAGAGTACTAATTGATATCATGATTTGATCAACTAACATTTAACTTGTATATCTTATTTCCTAAACAGCCTGCAATAACACTTTCAAAGTATTGGAAATAAGCCATGTATTATAACTGAGTTATTTGGGTACAATACACCATATCAGAGTAGAAATATATATATACATATATATATATATATATGTATATGTATATATATATATATAATATGTGTGAAGAATAATCTTACATTTAAATTTGATATGGCTCTCTCTAAAATTAAACTTATTTTGTATCTATATACATACTTCTCTACCAGTGAGTTAAAAATAACCTTGTGAGTGACAATTGAGGTTTTAAATTGACGTGTAGATTAACTAATCTACTTTTTGTTCTATCTTGCCTATATAATTCTATATTTCCACTCCTTTTTTTTCAACCCTATCAATTATTTGTATAGAGTTGCATTTTATATTATCCATGGAATCCATTCTCTTGACTTATCAATTCCATAATTCTGCCTTTGTCCAACTGTATGCTTCTATCTTGTAGCCTTTGATTCATTAAGTTCTTTCAAATAAAAATCACTAAAGATTGGTAATAAAATGTATCTGAAACAAAAGAATACTCACTAATTACATGTAGCTTGTATTGGATAGCCAGTTATGAGGCTCGTCCGTGAGAAAGACTGTTTCTTCTTCTCTCAGCAGTCATTATTTGTCTGTAGTTTTTCATCATGGCTTGGACCCCTAATCAGATTCATCCCCATTGATGTTGGCATATCAATTGGTTTTTGCTCAGGTCCTGTTTACACAATTATATTGTTGACTTTTCACATGTATTCTGATATACATATCTGTATCCCAGATTTCATGTAGTATTGCCCATCCAAATTAAATTAATATTAAATAAAAATGAAGTATAAGTATCCACAATAAGATAGAGATAGTTATACAGTCCGCAGATACCTAACATTCCAACAGATTTGTGAAGATATATAGAATAAGCCTGCCTTCTACATAATCAGAAGAATTCTGAATGGTTGAAATCATGTTTTCATAGTGCCATTTAGCAGTATATTCACATCTACTTATTGCTTAGTCATATAAATTTTACTTTACAAGATCAATTATGTGTGCCAATAGGATTTTTTAATGACATTAACAACCCACAGGTAGACATAGCCTGTACAAAACCCAGGCCAGGACCAGGCAGAACTCATTTTGACCTCTGCTTTTTGTCCATTCTTCTTCCTACGTGAATATGGCTGTATTCAAATGAGATTCTTCAGGCATTTTTGGGATCATAAATTGAGTTTATCTGTATTAGCAGAGAGAAAATTTAGACCTCTAGATTCACTATATGTACATAGCATTTAAGAGGAGAATATATTCAAGAATAATATAAATAAATTCTGTTAGAATGGTGAGTGTAGAGGAATTTTAATCCAGCATCAAGGCTGCTCCTACAGGGAATCACATCCAAAGACCTTCTAGGTCTCCCACTTGGCTGGAATGACAGACCTTTAATCCCTATGGATGGAATACAGACACTCCCTTAGTACACACCTTTAGTTACAAACTATGAAGGTGAAATTAATTTGTATAAGGAAGCATGCATGTTTGTAAATGACATCTGATTGAGGAGCAAACAAAGTAAAGAATCAGGGAAAGATTTGACAAAATGAGTCTGTGATAGGAATCATCCATCTCTCACAAGAAAGGACAGGAAAGAGAAGTTAACTAAGAGTACTACAGTAGAGTTGGGAAAGTAGAGTAAAGTACGAGAGAGAGAGAGAGAGAGAGAGAGAGAGAGAGAGAGAGAGAGAGAGATGACAAGTCCTGGCCCAAGAGAAAAATAGAATCAGGGTTCACCTGAAAGAGAGTATGGCGATTGAAAGTAGGGTATAGGGATGCAAGAAATACTAATGTGACAAGTAACACTTTATATAGCAAGGTCAGTAGGATCTATTCTGATGCCTCTCTCCTTAGCTCCCAAAGCAAGAACATAATAGCCTGAATAGCTCCCTGTTCTCAACAGAGGAATATCAAATGGCTGAGAAACACTTAAAGAAATGCTTAACCTCCTTAATCATCAGGGAAATGCAAATCAAAACAACTCTGAGATTCCATCTTACACCCATCAGAATGGCTAAGATCAAAAATTCAAGCAACACCACATGCTGGCGAGGATGTGGGGAGAGAGGAACACTCCTTTATTGCTGGTGGGAATGCAAACTAGTACAACCACTTTGGAAATCTATCTGGTGCTATCTCAGAAAAATGGGAAAAGGGCTTCCTCAAGACCCAGCTATTCCACTCCGTGGAATATACCCAGAAGATGCTCCAGCACACAACAAGAAAATTTGCTCAACCATGTTCATAGCAGCCTTATTCATAATAGCCAGAACATGAAAACAGCCTAAGTGTCCCTCAATAGAAGAATGGATAAAGAAACTGTGGTACATATACACTATGGAATACTATTCAGCTATTAAAAACAAGGAATTCCCGAAATTTGTGGATAAATGGATTGAGCTAGAAATGATCATAATGAGTGAGTTAACCCAGAAGCAGAAAGACTCAAATGGTATATACTCACTTATATCTGCATATTAGCCCAAGGGGCATGTCCCACGAAAGCCTTCACTTACCAGGAAACTGAGACAGAGGGGAGAACATTCTAGTGGGACTCTAGATGAGAGAAGCATGGGAGAATGGCAAAGTAGTAGGATCCAGAGGGTCCTAGAAGCCTACAAGTAGAATATTATGATAGGCAGATTTGGGCCCAGGAGTCCTGCTCAAACTAAGGCACCAGCCAAGGACAATACAGGCGGTAAACCTTAGAGCCCTACCCAGATCTAGACAATGGACAGAACACTCTCCACAGTAGAGTGGAGAATGGGATATTACTTTCTCATATACTCTGGTGCCTCACCTTTGACCATGTCCCCTGGAGGGGGAGACCTGGTGGCACTCAGAGGAAGGACAGTAGGTTACCAAGAAGAGACTTGATACCCTATGAACATATACAGGGGGAGGTAATCCCCCTCAGGAACAGTCATAGGGGAGGGAAATAAGGGGGAAATGGGAGGGAGGGAAGAATGGGAGGATACAAGGGATGGGATAGCCATTGAGATGTAGCAAGAATAAATTAATAAAGTAAAAAAAAAAAAAAAAGAACTTCCTATTACTGAGTAGGTCTCTGAAAGGATTTCCTTAATCCTCCAGTTGTTTCTCAGGAGGGACTTTCCAATATCTTTCAAAGGTAAATAGTCCAAGGATGGCCTGAAACACAAAAACCTCCTCTGGCAGAGCTCAGCAACTGGAAGGTCACAACGTGGCAGCCTAAGCATGGGATTTCTGACATGGCAAAATTTGGCATGGTTCCAAAGAGAGAGAGAGAGAGAGAGAGAGAGAGAGAGAGAGAGAGAGAGAGAGAAGGAGACAATACAGTAGAATAAGTTCAGTACAGATGATTACAGCAGAGTTGAATAAGGTCAGTTGACTGGCAAAGAGTGGGGAGTCAGCTGAGAGGCAGTGCAGTGGCAGTTCACATCAAGCAGTGCAGATCAATTCAGGAAATTCAATTGAGTAGAGATGAGTTGAGGGTAGGTCAATTTTGTGAGTGCATTGTGGTAGAGTTGAGTTCATTTTTGAGTTCTCATAGAGGTAATTGGAGTCAAAGTTTAAGAAAAAAAAATAAGAATATTAAGTTAAATTGTTAGAGCTACTTTGAGGCCAAATAGAGCAATTCAGTCAGGAGTAGAAAGAAGACAGTTTGTGTTAGCTTGGAGAAAAGTTTTAAACAGAACAGCTGAGTTTAAGCAGCCAGCTAGAGTTCAGAAATAAGTAGGAAGGGTGAGCTTATTTTGCATTAAACCTCTGAGACAACACTTATATCTGGTGAATAAAACCTATTTTACAGTTGACAAGACATATTGGAAAAAGAAAACATGATCTTAATTTTAATGACCTCACTACTAGATTAGTGGACTTTTTACAAAAATGCTTTATTTCCTCAAGGTAGGTAGTACCTGCCAATATGAATGAAGTGACAGAGAAAAATAGTAAAATACAACATTGGATGGTATAGATATATTACTTCCTCATACTCTTTGATTTTGCTTGTTTTCAAATTCAATATTAAGAACCATTCTTAATAAAAAAATCACAAATAATATTTGACAGATACAAATCATATAGCTTCCGTTCTCAAGGACACACTGTGCTTAAAATAAAACAGATTAAAATGTAGCATTAGGTTAAGTTGATTCTCTCCTTTACCGTGGGCCCTACTTTGATACCAATATCAGCAGTTTCTCATTTGAAAGATAAGGGTACATCTTAACAAGCAATATGAGAAACACGTAATGTATGTGGTTTAGATGCTTAGACCTGTTGAGGTCATGATGAATACATGTTAAATGGAGTAAGTGACGGTTATCATAAATACGGCATTAGTAAGTGAATACATTTGAGGAAATGAATAAAAGCATGAGAAACCCTAGGAGTATAGCTTTCTAATAAAAAAAAAGGTTATAAAATAGAGGAGGACATTGATTCCTGGCCTTGTCCTGTAATTCCATGTGGAAAATTACTTCTCAGATAAAACAAGATATTTCAGATAATAGATTCAAGTGAATATAACAGAAATTTAGTTTTAAACATCTTTTAAAATATTTCATGTAAGAGATCATTACATTAATATGATTTAATACTGAGTGCTAGGTCAACAAAGGTAGTTCATCTTACTTCACTGACTAATAAGTCAACTTCTAATCTTAGATATTTTGCTTCAAATCTGTAATTATTGACAGTATTATACCCCCAAGCACATAATTTAGGTTGATAGCATTATACTTTTCCTATTATGGCAGTAATTAAGGCCCATATCATTTCTCAAATTTATAATTTACTACTGTGTTATTTCTAAAAAATAATATATATGACATATGGAAATGTTAAGAAATATTATCTTTTTTGTTTGATTGCCAATTAAAAAGACATCAGTGGGGCTGGAGAAAAGACTTGGTGTTAAAGGCCACTTGTTTTTGCATTAAACCCAGTTTCAGTTCTAAGCACACACATGGTAGCTTACAGCTTTGTGTAACTCCAGCTCCTGGGAATCCAACTACCTTGACACCTTTGAAACCACGCAAGTTTACCTCTATATAAATGGCTATAAACTGCCCAGATACAGTCCAGAAATGGAATCCAGTGAGGAGAAATCTTGAGAACACTCCAAGAAAACAAGAACCTTGTAACTTCAGTTTTTTTTTTTTTCAAAACAGAATTATTTTGAGAATGTGTCATTGTGCTTATAAGTGTTGTAGGAGATAAGACCGAAAGCTTCTGAGGAGAGTCGTCCTCTGAGAGGCTCCACACAGCAGCATTTCGAAACAGGTGATAAGATTTACAGGCAAACATTCGGCAAAGCATAGGGAGTCTAGTGTAAAAATGAGGGAAGGATAAACGGAGCTAGAGGTGGCTAAAGCACTGCAAGAAGACCAGCAGAGCCAACTAACCAGGACCCAAAGGGACATGTGGAGTCCGAAGGACCAACCAATCACCATGCATGGACTTCACCTAGATCTTCTACATAGATGTAGCTGACGGGCAGCTCAGGCTTCATGTTGGTCCCCTAGAACTGGGAGTTGGGTCTCTCTCTGACATGGAATCTGTTGCCTGCTTTTCAATCACTTCCCTCTGAAGGGACTGTGCCAGGCACACAGGGGAAGGGGAGGAACTCAGTCTTGATGCAATTTGATGAACTGGGTTGAGAAGGGAGGGGAGCTCCCTTTTTCTGAAGAATAGGGGAGCAGAAATGGGGAAGGGAGGGTGAGACTTGGAGGAAAGGAGGGAAAAAGGCAACGGCAGGGATGTAAAGTAAACAAATAGATTAATTAAAAAAACAAGTTTACTTCAGATTACTCATTAATGCCTGCTGTTCTTATTTAATTAAATGTTTAAATTATTCTTTATATGCCTTTATGGAAAAACATGGTTTTGTAACTTGGATTTTTTTCCTTGTTATTATATACTGTTTGACCTTATGAGAATTTTACTCATATGACCTTTCTTAATGCTCATAGAATACATTATCTGAGGCTATGAATAAAGTTGACTATTGTATAAGACTTTATTCTGCCCCACTTATTGCTCCATTCTCTTAGGTCCCACTGCCTCTGGATCAAAGACCATATTCCTTTAATAAAATATTAAGTACAGTAAGTTCTTCAACATACGGTTGAAATCATGGAATTTGTAAAATGAGACAACTAACACAGAATACTTTGCCATCTATGCTAATGATATGCTAAAAAGAATTTACAAATATGAAACTAGTCATGCTCATTTACAAGTATATGTATTTTGGTGTTAAAGAACACAATATCTTCAAATTCTTTATCACATAATTTAATGTACATATCATTTGAGGAGACTAAATGTTTGCTTTTTATTTTCTTTTTTAATTTCTTTCTTATTTTTGCTTATTGGCTTTTTAAATTTACTCTTATTTATTTTTAAATTAAAAAAAATAGACTCCCCTCTCATATAATATATCTCAACCACCTTCTCTTTTTTAGTTTTAATCATCAATTATATGTGTATATATACATACATATATATATATATATATGTACATACATATATATATATATATATATATATATATATATATATATATATGGGTGTATTTTTGTGTGTGGAAACACTGTGTGTATCCATGCATTTAATGAGTGAAGGGTAACCTCAAGTGTCATACTCAGGAATGGAAAATACCTATCCTTCTTTGAGGAAGGGTATCTCATTCATCTAGAGCTCACAAATGAAACTAGACTGGCCCCACTGAGTCTTTGGGTCCTCTTGTTTGTGACTCCCCAGAGCTGGGATTACAAGCATAGACCACTCCTGGTATTTTTGTGAGGGACAGTCTCACAAATTTTGTAATCTTATGATTACAAGGCAAACATTTTGTTGATTGAGTAATGTGCCTAGAGTCAGAATGATATAATTTTTTTATTAATCTATTACTTTTTTTACAATTTTAGAGACATGAACATTTGAAATAACAGAAAGAGCACTGTTACAACATAGTGAATAATTATAACATAATATTACACAAGACAGTGGCAGAGTGGCATGGAAAAAGAGTTATCCCTGCCACCTCAAGCCCCACACTGACACACTTTGGTCCCTCCTAACCTTCTGATTATTCTCAGGAAAACAGTAAGCCCTTCTACAATGTAAGCTTGTTGTCCAAAGAACATTGGTAGTAGAATTACCTAAAATGAAATCTTAAAGGTACTGACTTTTTAAATGTACTGTAATTCTATGACAGTTTATTCAGATTTCTGCCTTTAATAATAGCTTCTTGAATTTTTCCATGATAGCATAGTTATCAAACTACACTCTTTTTAATCATTAACTTATTGAAGGACATATAAGTATTTTCAGACTTGTGCCAGTACATGTAGATTTATCTTAATATCTCCACACACATATGTATCTATCATTCTTTGTTTCTCCAGAATAAGTCATCAATGTTTACTTTTTAATTTTAAAAAAAAGTGAAAACCTTTCTATTTCCTATATAGACTTTTATTTCATTATTAGTTGTTAGCTCCTTCACTTACTTACCAGAACAAGGTCACTTGATACAGCTGGGAGGAATTAAATCAGGCCTGCTAGTGAGGCTCAAGCAAGACTGAGACTGTGCTAATATTATTGATAGAAATCTTACTTTTATATATATTTATCAAAAATAGAATATAATGACATTTGCCAGTATCAATATAGTTGTAATTCCAAGATACTGAGAAGTTTGCAATTTATACAGAGTACACAAGATTAGTGTATCAAACCAAGTGTGCTATCAGTCTTCCATGCTTCCTCTACTACTAAGGGAAAATACAGAGAAACATAAAGTAGCCTGAACATTTCACTGCCTGAGGAAGTACACATGTCTTGCAGGAGCCAAAAAGTGCATTGTACCCCAGGAACTCATGCCTTTCCAGCAGCGAGGCCAGACCAACTCCATGGTTCCCTGCAATTAATATTATTTCATAAAAGGAAGCTAACATTTCTACTTTGTTCATTAGCATAATTCATCATATTAGCTACCATATTTTAAGAATTATTTTATTCATCTTCTAAGTTACAGTGAGGTTGGTTTCAGAAAAAACTGGGTAAGAGTTCTTTCTTGAAAGAGGTTATAAATATATCAAATCATGCAGCTCCTCAAGATTTTAAATAATATTTAATACAATAATGTGCACTTTTTATATTCACATAATGGTAGACTAAAATATAATAATAAACACTAAATCAGTAAAGAGTGACAAAAAAGTTTCTAATAGATTTGCCTTTCAAAATCCTAACTGACAATATCATTCTGTGATTTAAACAATCACCAATATGGAGATACTAAAGGAATTTAGTCGTGTTTATTATGCACTTGGTATTATTTTCTTTTATAAATGTTTGCTTGACTGCTTGGGCTTTCTGAACTCTATGCTTTATCTGGAATTGCCTCTGGTACTGGAGCCACCATCACATGACCTTCATCTCTAAGATCAGGGAGATACTTTCCTGAATATCTGAAACAAAGCCACCTTTCACCCAGATAAACATTAGTCTCAAGCATGCTTTCTTGGTAAAATTTTTAGGCAGCAATAAAAGTGGAAGAGGTGAGTAGGTGACTACTCCCAGAGTGCTTTATTAAGGTGTAGTTTGGGGCTAAAAACCTTTCAGATACATTTCCATTTCACTTTTGCAATTCCAAGCTTCTTTTATAACAAATAGTTCTGTAAATACTATACCAATTATCTCACAGATATCTATTCAGGTTTAATAAACAAATGTGTAAAGTAATAATTGATGAACCTAACTTAATGATGACATAATCTAGTAAGATTATTGTCAGGATTTTATAGACCACTAAAACTTTTCATGGACTTATATCTACAAAGTGATCAAAAATCTCCAAAATTTCTAAGGAAAAAAATGTTTTAGTCTTAAAGGAAATTCTTTCTGTAAAGTTACAATTATAACAAATCTTTAACTGAGTAGTAATTTTCCCCTTAAAATTAAAGATAGATGCTTCATCATACAACAAGGACATTTGTTCATCTACGTTCATAGCAGCTTTATTAATAATAGCCAGAATCTGAAAAGAACCTAGATGTCCCTCAATCAAAGAATGGATAAAGAATGTGGTGCATTTGCTTAGATATGAAAATAAAGGAAATCTTGAAATTTTAGGCAAATGGATGGAACTAGAAACACTCATCCTCAATGTCATGACACAGACAGAGAAGCTGCTAGAAACAGGACATGAAACAGCAAGACAGGCAGGCAGCCCAGTCGGGCCTGGTTCCTACAGAGGTTCCTATGAAAAATGCTCAATTCTCATTCAGGAGGGCAAAAAGAAGAGACAGTGAAAGTTGTTGAAGAGAGGGACTAGGAAGGGAGCCTACCATAGAGGTTTTCTGAAAGACTCCACCCAGCAGGGGATAGAAGCAGATGCTGAGACTCAAGGTCAAACTTTGCGGTGGAGTACATGGGGTTATATGGAAGAGTTAGGGGATAGAAGGACCAGGAGGGGACATTAATTCCACAAGGAGACCAATGGAGCAAATAAATCTGGGCAGGATGGGGGCCAAGGACCATGCATGGTGAGGACCTGGACCCCCTGCTCAGATGTAGTAAATAGGCAGCCAGCACAGTTTCCTTGTGGGTCCCATAATATGACAAGTAGGGTCTACCTCTGTCATGGACTCTGGTGCCCACTCATTGATCACTTCCCCCTGGTTGGGAGGAGAGGCAGGTATCAGAAGAAGAGGATGCAGGTAGGCCAGATGAGACGTGAGAGGCTCAGGTCAAAGGATAGAGGAATTGAGGGGAGGATGAGAGAGGGAGGGTTGGACTGAGAGGAGATGAGCGAGTAGGCTACAATAGGGATGTAAAATGAACAAGTTGAAATTTTAAAAATATTTAAAATATAAAATAGGAAAAATTCAAAATAGTAAAAAAATTAAATTAAAGTTAAAATCTCTCAGCTTTGGCCACTGAAACTCCCGTCTGCAGCAGTAAGTAGTTTATATGCAAATCTATAATTGTTCAAAGTGCTGAGAATAAGTGATTATTGAGTCTTTGACCTTAAGTGGGACATTGTATCATTTTTCCTATATGCCACTTAAGATTCAGAAGGCGTGGAAACAATGTGCGAACTGGAAGATCTGGAAGAATGCTGGGAAACGTCTTTTGAGAATGGCATGATTGCTGCAGCTGTGGTTACATACAGAATACTTACACAAGTTTATGTGGAAAATATTCCAGCAGACAGCACCAGACTCAGGTGATATTGAAATCAGAAGACAGAGAGGAGGATATGTTAGGTGGTCTATAAAGAGTATGGGAAGGGTGAGATGGAGGTTTGTTTTGAGAAACAATATGTGTATGTGTATGTGTAAGTGTGTGTGTGTGTGTGTGTGTGTGTGTGTGTGTGAGAGAGAGAGAGAGAGAGAGAGAGAGAGAGAGAGAGAGAGAGAGAGAGAGAGAGAGAGAGAGAGAGAAAATTGTTAAAGAATAAGCAAAATCTTGTTTGGTGAAATTTTAAAAAATGAATCTACAATGTGTAACAGAGCATTTTATGACTTGAAATGAAGGAATATAGTAAGGCTATACTACAGAATACTTGAAAACTTCAGTTCTATTTTACGTGTTCAGCTTTCTTAGTGCTTCAGGAAAGAACTTATGACAGATGAAGCATTTTCATCCTATGCTGGGCTTCGTGCACAGCAGCGACAATGGTGTAGGGTTAAGCTGTTGTCCTCAGATGAACCACTAATGGGAAGCATGCCAGGTGCCTTGCTTCCCAGAGAAGAGCAATGAAATTTATCCGCACCTGCAGCATCCATCTGCAGAGCACATTTCATTCTACCCAAGTGCCCTCCTGGTGGAGAGGTCTGGAGTTCACATATGCTGGCCTGCCTGAACACTATAGACTGATTCAATGTTCCTTTTTTAGGGTTGTCCACACTAAACAAAAAGGATGCTAAGCATTCCTATAAGTTTTGCATATTGATTCTACATTATTTTGAAACATAAATGTGACAGTGGTTGCTTGAATTCCAAAACTAAATTTTGTGGTCACAAAACCCTTAGCCTGGTATTTTAAGCTTAGAAGGTTTAAGTACTTTTAAACAAAAGTCGAAACTTGGTTCGTATTTGATGGAAAATTTCTATTATGTTCTGTGAACACAATGTAACAGAGAAAAATGTAAAGGACATTTTATGGTTGGCCCAATAACTAGGAAGATTCACAGCTGTGTCCCTCACAGGAAATGACCCCTCCAGGCTGGGAATGCCTTTGGGCAAAAGATTGCTATCTTTTAGTAAACCTCTGGGTTGCAATTATTAGGAAATGAAGCAGTATAAAGTTTAGCTTTCCAAACTCCAGTTTGGAGCACTCTCAAAGTCTCTTCAAACTTCAGAGTACACTGAAAGGTTAGTCCCTTCAGATACTTAAAGAGTACATGTCATCAGTTTCTACTCAAATTTTCTTTCTTCATTTACATGGTTATGAAAACTTACAAGTCACTTTTTTGCCAATATGATATTTATTTATTATTATAAAGCTTAAACACTTTATTGTTATAAGGCAACAATTTTGATCAAAAGCCCATGTGTACCTTACTCCGATATACACATACCTTAAGGTTTTCAACATATGTCAAAATAAAGACACATTAGTGTTATAATAGTGTATGTTTGCTTTTTACCATAACTGTTGTCTTATTTCATTACCAGCAATATATACCTCTATTAAAAAAAAAAGGAGATATGCTTCTATAAATATTTTTAGCCAGGTATTGATGTAGACTTAGTTTACCTGTCCTTGAGTTTATGTTAGAAGTAAGCTATTGACCCACGAGAGAGCTTACTTTCAAATCAGTTCTGCTGACAGAAGTGAAAGTGGATCCTGTAGTTCTAAGGCATTGTGTTGCCTAGAAGCTTCTTAAAAAAGCAAGGCAAATCTTCAACTTATTTGTACCAATTTAATTGTAACTTAATCATGTGCTTATGTTAGTTCTCAAATGTTCCTGTAGCTATTCAATATCATTTCAATAAATCTTCAAATTTTTATCATCATAAGACAAATTTAACTGAAATTTATAGATGCAATGCATACATAGAGCATCACACAGTGGAAACTTGCAATATTACTAGTAATAAGACATCTAATAATATTGTGAACATGGTATTTGTAAACTACATCTGTAAATACATTCCTAACTACAATATAGTATTTTCCTGTAACAGTAAGCTAAATTTTAATCAATACTTTAATTCTGATAAGTTGGAATATAATTATCTATAATTATCTTATAAAAGCTAAGACTATTCATTTTCTGTGGTATTTAAGTTTCTCCAAAAATTTAGTAGTACATAGGCCACCAAAAATTCCCACATGTAATGAAGCAGGATTTATCTCTGAGTTGAAAATTTGTTAATAACAAAAGGCCTTGGTAAGATACATGCACAGGCATTCTAGTTTTATATAAAAATCTTCCAGATGCTATTTTATAACTATTTATTTGATCATGTTCTAGACTTCATGCAGATAAAAGTCTTGTTCCCAAGCCAAAGGTGGAAAACAAACATAGAAGTACTAATAATGACAAAGTAGATTTTCATTCATTACTTTCTTTAAATATTGTATCAAGGAGTGTCTACAGCAATACTGTGGTCATTTGCTGTGCTGCATGGAAGATAATTATTTAGACATCTTATAGAGGAGACTGTGTCAGATCAGCATCTTGTCAAGATGCATAGAATAAGTAACTGAAGAATTCTCAGCTCTTAATGGGGCATCCTATTAGGGATCTTGTCATCCACACCTCTTCCCAAGACTCAGGTGTTATTGGGGAAAATGAATCATAATGCTCACTATCACAGGTAGTAGATATATGGGTAAATTTTAGTAAGCAGTGTTACCTGAACAAAATTGGGTAGTTACACATGTGAAAAACTTACATTAGTTATAAAAACACGCACAAGACCTGCACAAGCCCAAGTCATACAAAATGTCAGCATTAAAGAGTGCAGTGGGCATGAATTCCATCCCTAGAAAAGGAGATGTTAGTAATAATTGATATCAGCTAGGAGAGCAGCTAATTCTTTAAGGGTATGGTCCTTGTTATGCTTAACATGCTCTAGTGGGTGGCAACACACCCTAATATATAGGCAGCATGAATGGGACTTCTGGGTTTAAAAAATAGAGAATATAAAATTGAATGGCTATAAATGTAGAGTGATTCTGAGAGGAAATAGAAAGGGAGATTAATAGAGTTGAGTGAAATATTTTTAATCCAATATTCTCAGCCTATATAATTATTAGCTATTTTTCCTTTTCTTTTCAAATTTTATCAGTATCATTTGCTTCAGTATCTACCAATATTTAACTAGTGTTTTTGATAACACTGTTTATAAGCACTTGGCTAATGATGCTTTCATTTATTTCTTAGATCTATAGTCTATTCCATTGACTTGTTTATATGCTTTTATGACAATACCTTCAAAAGCCAACATCATAAATAAGAAGACAAATTGTAAGAATTAAGATTATAAATAAGTCTCCACTCTTTAAACTTTTATTTATTATCATGATTGCGGCACTAAGAAAAACAGGCAAGAGAGACATTAATAAAACAAGCATACAAAGAAGAAAAGAAAAAGTATTATTAAGTAGATATTTACTATAGGCATAACTTCACTGGCACATTATAGATCAAGGATGGTTATAGTAACATATTGAATACTTTGACTCCACATTCATTTCAAAGAAGCAAAACAATATAGTGATAAATAGAAGATACTTGGAAGGAAAAATGTAAAATTGTTCCCAGAATATCACCTGAGATTTCATATATTCTTTTCCCCTGCCTCCCAGATGCATGTGGCTTTAGGTAATGCTAGACTGCTTCAGAATTAGAAGAAAAACTGACACTGAGGATACCAAAGTTCAGCTTTCTTGAATCATTATTTATCTTGGGAAAGGAAGGTGATTCAGCAAGTGACATCGACAAATTCATTATATGTTCAGCAAACTTATTTAGTACTCTACACATCTAGCAATCTTCTACCAGAAGCCAACACATATTTGGTCATACTTTCCCAGGAAAACTGATACACTAGGAAGCCAAGTTACTCCTGTAAATTTTTGGCTTTTTTAAAATATAGAAATAACCAAAAACCCAGCTAAAAGACTACAAAAAATTAATGATACTACTAAGTAATGTATGACACAAAGTAAATCTTCAAAATCACCAGTCTTTCTATACAGCAATAATAAATTTGACCAAAAAAAATCCTTCTTGACAGAACTCTAGATAAAAACTCAACTGAAGCTGGTAAACACCACTATAATACAATTTGTAAACACTAACGAAACACACACACACACACACACACACACACACACACACACACACACACTAACATCTACTGCCTGCTCGTGTTCATAGGTTAGAATTCCTACAATGCTGAAGCTGCCAGAATTCTTATTGTGAAAGAACCACATCTCTCAAAGCAATCCAAAGATTCAGGGTATTCACCAGCAAAAATTTCCGTAATGAATAAAGAACAACTTAGAATTCATTCAGAAGTACAAAAGGTCCCGAATAGCTAAAGCTATCTTAGCAAAACAAACAAAGCTGGAAGCATCAGAAAATATTTATCTTTTCCAATAAGGGATGAAACTTTAGCAGATCAGCTATAAAAGCACTTAGAATGTGGACAATGCTGAGCTGTATCCTATACAATGAAATAATAAACACAGAGAATTATATAAGTGTGCAATCAATGATAATTTTTTAATAGATTGATAGGCTAAAAGATCAACTTAAAGCTGAGATACTTTGTAAAACCTAAAAGAAGCTTTAAATAGCATATGACTACATAACATGAGTGATAAATAAAATAATATATAAATAATGATAATGAGAATAGCCATACATAATATACAGTTGTATAGATACCAATAAAATTTAATATATACATAACAGAGATGATTTTCTGTGAATTCTAGCTTATCCATACTTCTAAGGAATGGCTGCAGGAAAGTCTCAGGGGTTAAGATCAACATTTCCTCATGAGTTCCTATACCAACGACACTATAGCAAGTTAGGAATTTCTGCAACTATCTGTAAACCTAGCTCTGGATGAGGTAGAGGCCGGAGGGTTGCTGATGTTTGATGGCTTCCAAGCAAGCTATATTGTGAGTACCAGATGTAAGGAAAAGAGAAAAGCTCTCTAAGAAGACAAGGCAGGGAGTGATTGGTCTGGATGTTGGAAAATCTCTTCACTGGCAAGGAAAGGCACAGACAACCCCCCACATGTACACATAAAATAAACAAACAAATAAATAAATGACAGATGAGTAAATAATATATTTAAGAAATTAAGGAAAATTCCATATATATGTTTATATATGTAAAATATTTTTACCTTATTGTAAAACACAATAAATAAACTGAATTTGACTTTTTTCTTACAAATCCAAACACTGCAAGTCAGATTCCTTTTACTTATGTATATTTTATTTATTATAATTTATTCTCATTACATCCTGACTATAATCCCCTCTCTCTTATCTTTCCATTCACATCCAGGTCCCATTTCTGCCCTATTCCCCTCCCATAGATATCTCATAACTGCCCTCCTACCTCACTGTCTGGCCACAGCCTATTAGGTCTTATTGGGATAGCCTGCATCCACTTCCTCTGTGTGCCCACAAGGCCGTCTTCCCAAGGGGCAAGGACCAAATCCTGGGCACCAGAGTGCATGTCAGAAGTTCAACAGAAGTCCTCCACCCCACCCACTTGGAAGATCACCTGTCTATCAGTTTTATCTTAACAGGGGATCTTGGATCTCTGCATCCTTTGCCCTTGGTTGGTGCATCAGTTTGTGCATGACTCCTCTGTGTCCAGATCTATTGCCCTTGATAATCAGCCCATGGCGGTCCTGCTCCATCCAGGACCATCCATACAATTCTCAGCACTCTGCCTGGAGTACAGCTTTGAGTCCCAGTATCTGTCCTGATTCACTGCTGAGTGGAGTCTCTCAGAAGAGATATATTATGGGATAATTTCCACTTATAAGGGAGTATAAACCATGAGTGTCTTTCTGTGTCTGGGTTGCCTCACTCAAGATGATGTTTTCTAGTTCCATCCAAATTTCAAGATTTCCTTGATTTTAATAGCTGAGAAGTTTCCATTGTGTAAATGTACCACAGTTTCTTTATCCATTCTTTGGTTGATGGGCACATATAGGTTGTTTCCAGATTTTGGCTATTACTGATAATGCTGCTATGAACATAGTTAATCAAATGTCCTTGTTGTATGGTGGAACATATTTCTGGTACCTGCCCAGTAGGGGTATGGCTGGTTCTTGAGGTAGCACCATTCCCAATTTTTGAGAAAGCACCAGATTGATTTCCAAAATGGTTGTATAAATCTGCACTCCCTCCAGCAGTAGAGGACTTTCCCCCTTTCTCCACATCCTCACCAGCTGACAGATGTAAGATGGAATCTCATATTCATTTTGACTTGCAATTTCCTGATTTCTTAGGACCCTGAACATTTCCTTAAGTGTAAGTGTTCAACATCTTTAATGAGTCTCTATTTGTTTTAATGTATTAAATTTAGTTTAATGTACAATTACATAGACACATAGGTATAGAGTATGGCATTTGGAAAGGTGAGGGTATCATACACACACACACACACACACACACACACACACACACACACACACACATAATTATTAACTTTACATCCTGGTCTTAGCCTCATCTATATTCACCTTCCAGTCCCATCCTCCCTTCATCTCCCACAACACTCTTTCTTATTCATCAGAAATGTGGGGCCCCTCTTCCTATTCACCCCAACTCATCAAGTCAAATCAGGACTGAGTGTGTCCTCTTTCCCTGTGGCCTTGTAAAGCAGTCCCACCAGGTAGAGGAGTAATAAAAAGTTGGCAAGTGTCCAGGTTGGTGACAGCTCCCACTCCCCTTATTAGAGGACTCACTTGAAGCATCTCCCCTGCTTAGTGTTTCTTTAGCATTGTAAATCTGTGTTTTGATTTCTGGTACTAATTTCAAGAAGCTGCAAGCCGCAGTTGTTTCTGGTCTTGCTTTTGTCTGTTCTTATCTTCTTGTATTACTGTTACAGGTCCATTACATCTTATGTAGTTGAGGCACAGACTGCAGTTTTGTTCTTGACTTTTACCATAACTGTGAACTTCTTAAAGGCTTAATAATCTGCTTATAGAGTTACATGTGATGGAAGCTTTAGGAGTTGGGGCTATAGCTGTCAGAATATTAGAGAGTGTGACTTGAGGAGGTTATTAGAGTTCAAACACTATCTTCCTTCTGTTTTTCAGTTCTGAGGCTACCTTAGTGGAGCACCGCCCAGCTTGTCCTTGTTCTGTGCTGTAGTGTTTAGCCTTACATCCAAAAGTAGCAAGCTCAAGTGACTGTGGAATAAATTCTGAAACTAAGGTACAAAGTAAAACCTTTCTTCTTAAGAGTTGATATATGGCTCAGTTTGCAGCCTGCTAGCCAAGAATACACTAAGCCCTAGGTTTGATTTCTAGCATCATACAAACTAAGTACTTGTGCCTGCCTTGTTTTACCTGTCTCACTCAGGCTACTCCCATATTCTACCAGAAGCACATGTCAGGAATGGCATCACCCTCAATGGGATGGGCTCATGTATTAATCATTAATGGAGAAAAATGTCAACAGACTTCCTTACAAGGAATTTGATGGAGGGATTTTTTCAATTGATGTTCCTCTTCTCACATAACTCTAGCTTGTGTCAGATGAAGAAAAAACCTAACCACGAAAACTTATTTCAAAAGAAGATTTAATTTGTTTTCTCAGCCATATTTTCATAACGTTATAAGGGTTGCCTTTACGGAAGAATTGTGTGTTCTAGGGAGAGGGTGCTATGAGGGTAAATGTATATGTGCATGTGTTTGTCAATGCATGACTTTGATTTTAACAATTAGAATGTTCTCTTGAAATGCTGTGATGTGTAGTTCTATGTCAATTTGACACAGGATATAGTCATTTTGCAAGAGGAACCTCAATCAAGAAAATATCCCTACCTGATTGTCTTGGGGAAAGTTTTGTGCTCCTTCCAAATCCTTTCCTCCTCCCCCCCATCTGACTTCAAGTTCTTTCTCAAAAACAATTAAAAGAGCAATTAAAAGAACAATCCCCACAACACAAGAACAGTCCCTGATAAACCACAGAACACAAACTAATACGCCCCCCCAAATGCAGATCCCAACAATCTGTAAGAAAGTAAAAGCACAAAATGAAATGGTCAAGTTCATTCTATGTTGGTCAACTACTCCTGAACATGAGGCCTTCCCTGTCAATGGCCAGCTTTGTCATCACAGGATAAACTGAAGCAGGGCATAGGGTCAGTGACTGACCATCCAGCTGACTTTCCTCTAAGGGTATAAAGCTTGATTCTCTAGGCCAGAAATGATGGAGGAAGCCATTGAAGAAAATAGAGAAAGAATCATACACACACACACACACACACACACACACACACACACACACACACACACACACACACTAGATGTATGGAGCAAGACAAGTTCCATCAAGCTCCAACAACTTTATTTTTTCCCACAGCTTATATATCCCAGCAAAATGTTTTAAGTAGAATTACAATTACAATGTGATTACATTCTATTTTTCTTTTGGTGAATGATCATGTAAAATACCACAATACATTTACAGGAAACATTTTAACATATTACAGGTAAAGAAAACAAAAGATTGCCAAGAACCCTCATACATTTGTAACTAAGCAACCTGTTATAGAGTAACAAAGTGGAAGTAAGCAAGGTAACTTTCTTATCTAGGTTCTTTTTACTTGCGGGCTGCAATTTGTAGTTATAAAGAAAGAATCAATTATCTTTAAAAGTAATCTTAGAAAACCTTAAAAGAATCAAAATCTAAACTTTTGTACACACACACACACACACACACACACACATACATACAAAAGTCCCAAAACCCAAAAAAGTAAAAGCTCCCATTCATCTATTTATACCTTAAATCCTCAAGGTGCACATCTACCCATTAACAGCTTTATTAACTCATATCAGGTAGTTGAGGGCAAAAATGAGTACAAGAAATTAATTATCACCTTGATCACCAGCCCAGCTTCAAAGAGATAGTCACGTCAGCTAGTGCTAATTTAGGCTATTGTTCTTGCTCCTTAACCTCAGAAAGTCACTAGCTCCTTGCCAGATCTAGACCCCTACACATATGTAACAGATGTGCAGCTTTATCATCATGTGGGTCCCTTAACAATGGGAGTAGGGATTATCTGTGACTCTGTTGGCTGCCCTTTGATCCATTCCCCCTAGCTAGGCTACCTCATCTGGCCTCAGTGGGAGAAGATGTGCTTATTCCTCCTGGGACTTGAGGTACAGGGTGGTTTGGTACCCCCTAAGATTCTCCCCTACTCTGAGAAGGAGAGAATAGAATGGGGGTGAGGAGGGATGAGGGTGAGGCTAGAAGGAGAGGAAGCAGGGGCCTGGGACCAGAAAGAAAAAAAAAAAAAAAGAAGACAAAGAATGCCAGTTAAATGATTGTGGTGATTAAATGATCCTTCAGTACATTATGAAGTATGTCATATTCACTTAAACAAAAACCAAAGTCCCTTCAACTATTACAAGGTCCCCTTTCTGAACTTCAGATTGTTGCTCAAGGATTCCTACACCAGAGGCACAGACAAAAATATCTTAATCTAACCTTACTAAGCAATCTGTTTTTCAAATTCTTTCTAAGGGTGGTGATAATTGCTAACAGTCTACATCATTAACCAACTCCAGCAGCAATGTTTGCAAAAGATCAAGCACTATTATTGTAAGTGCCAATGATGCTGTCCAGTGAAGGACTGGAAGTCCTCAGATATTATAAGGGATGTGGTAATCGCCAGAGTCACAAGCAGTGCTCCACAACAGCATAAAGTTCTCAGGAAATGTAGTCCTCAGCCCTCTGACTCAGTCACATCCTATAATAGCTGTGCTAACCAATGGGGCACATTCTATGAGTTCTAAACCCATTTATTGTTCTTCTTGCATGGTCCTCAACACTTGCCTCTAGTCGTTAATATACCTCATGTTGTTCCACTGGAGAACACTTACTTTGCTTCTTCGACTGGTATAAATGAGTTGTTAACCTTTAACCTAGGTGCTTAGTTTTTGCTGACTTGTCTATTCATTTTCTAAAAAGTATAAAAAAATAAAATATAACCAGATAAAACAAAAACTATCAGATCAAACTTGGACAAGACAAAACAAAAGGTTTGATGTGGGAATGCTCACTTCCCTGTGGACAGTGCCATTCCAGGGCTTGTGGTCATGGGTTCAGTAACAGAGCAAGCTGAGCTAGCCACGAGGAGCAAGCCAGGAAGGAGGATTTCTCCATGGACTCAGTGTCTGCTCCAATATCCAGGTTCTTTCCCTGTTAGAGCTCCTGTACTGACTTCCTTCAATGATGCAATATGTTTTACAAATTTAAGCCAAATAAATCTCATAACTTGCTTTTGGTCATGGTATTTTATATTAATATTTTCTATATTTTTTACATATACATTTATTATACATATATAAAATAAACTACATATAGCAAGAAGAACCACAAAATAATCAGGAATTATGTTAACATTACATTCATAGTGTTTTGGCTATTTGTACATGGCAGCCTTGGAAAAACATCTTTCCTATCTTGATGAGTCTAAAATTCTGAATGCAAATTAATATCATATTTCATCTCTATCAATGGAAAACATCTATCTCATCCTAAAAACATCTTAACTCCTAAACAACTAAGCTTCATTGTGAAACTAACCTATTTTGTCTTCAACCCCATCACAGACTTGAGAAGGAATACAATTAATTACCTGAGTAAACAGGAAGTTCAGGTTACTAGCTTTCAATTTGAAAAAAAAAATGACAGAGAGAGTGTGCTGCCTGAGCAGTCACCCATAACTCTCTATAATGTTGGAGCATCATCTTCAGCCTCTGACCCAATGTATCTGACAGACATATTTATGAGGCAGGAACTATTGAGGACTTGCTTACCCTGTCTTGGCAGAGTTTTTGGTCATGGTATTTTATCACAACAATAGAAACCATTATAAAGACATACCTTCAAGACTATGAATTTTTCTTCTGTCACACACAATCTGCCAATTCCATTGGAATCATTTGTACCTAGTGTTATAAAATGTCTCTGTGGGTTTTTTTTTTCTTATGCCTTCATACCCTTGACGATACTACTCAACTGACCTTGCAGAGTGCATGCTTTATCCGCTCCTTCCTTTCTCATATTCTTCCCTATTTGTTTAACTAAATCACCAGTGTGAGAGTTGCTAGTCTGGTTCTGACTCTGATTTGTTCTCTTCCATCTGTTTTCTGAATTTCCGTGTGGCTAGTCTATATTTTATTATTAGCAGGCCATTATTTCCTAAGTAAAAGAAAGTCCTGTACAGAGACCTTGAATGTAGTAGGATGGCATAGAGCAGGGAGAAGTATTTTGTAGTCCAGTGATTCCGTTAATAATGTATTTGTCTTTGGAATTTAAACTTGACAAATCCTTTTTTTTTGTTGTTGTTGTTATTGTCATCATAGTCATCGTTGTTGTTGTTAAATAAATCATTTACTTGGGAGCTTGCTTATAGTTTCAGGTTCGTCCATGATCATTATGGTGGAAGTAAAATCCTCAGTAGCAAAGTTGGTTAGGCTGGAACTACACTTTTTCTAAGTTTTACATTAAAGAGATTCACTGAGTTATCTGGAGAAATGCAGTCCTATACTTCGATAAAATGAATAAAAAAATTAGAATCATTTTGAAATACATTAAGCCATGTGTTGCTTACTTTAAAAACCTATGCTTAGGAAACATGTTCTAAGCAAAGTCTACCTTACTGCTTTTATTAAAAGCTTAACTAGTGTGAGAGATGGTCTACTTTATCTATTCTGCTTCACTTTGCTGGGTATAAAAGAAGGTCTCAACATATCTGTAATCAGGTAAAGAATGCCCAGTAGTGGTACCCACCATTAAAATGAGCACGGTATGCTGTACAGCCATGATGGGTGCTTTAATGGGTTACGTGAGTCTAATTTTGTTTGAGAAATGGGCTCTCACAAGGTTACCCACTCTGGTCTTTAATTCCTAGCCTCAAGCTAGCCTCCTGCCTCAGCCTCCAAAGCAGTAATCATGCTACAAAGATAAAATTTTACCCCTTTTCTGATTAAAGAAACAAAACATTTATCTGTATCTATGTCACTCTCAAAGTGAGATATCAAATGACTAATTCATTGTTGTACTGCAGATAGCCCCTTTCTTAGTGGAGGTTAAGACATAAACACATGCCCATTCCACAAAGGAATTTGACTTAAGCATTCCTTCACTATAGTTTAAATTAAGAATAAATCTAGTTACCTCAGGAATAATTAATTCAGTGGAGTCAAGGGGAGAAATCAGAAATTATAAAAGTGGGTGCACATGGAAAATGTAATCTGTTAAGAGTGAGAAAAGGAAGCAAAATATGAATAGTACTTTGTAATTATAACTGTTATTATTTTAAGCATAAGAAAATGCACATCCCTTAGGATTAGTCTTATATTTTAACTATGAATATAATCCTCAATAAAAATTTAAACTGAAAACATGAAATTAATGTTAGTATTTACCTCTGAAGTGAGATTCATGTATGTGCAACTAGTAAGCATTACCCAATAATTCATGTACCATTCCTGATGGAAAGATTCATGAACTCAGAGTCTTGAGTAAATAAAATTTCACTTCTTTCTTTTTTGTTTACATTCCTCTTAAATATTTCATACAAGGGAACATGGTAAAAGCAAGATATAATTTAGTGACTAAATAAAAATATTTTTTCTCAGTTTTCCCATTTATATTTTATATTCTAAGGAAATAAGAACGAACAGGGCACCCCCAGTTTGTGCTTTCTCTTGTTCATGAGAGTGTAAAATTATGGGTAGTGTATGAAAGATAGTATTAGAATTAAATTAAAAACAATGAGAGTAATTAATATATGCCACAATAATCAGTCAGTTAAAATACCAAAATTTAATGAGTGATAGAATAATGAAGAATGTAGAGATACAGAATTCACAAGGATATGTTTTAAAGTGTGGACCAGAACTACAAACTGACATAGGAAATATATGTAAAAATATAATTACAATTAGGATGGTATGATGGTACTATGCTAAGAATTTTTAAGAATGGGAATTCGAAAGAGATCTTTTATGTTTGAATGGTTTCATTACATTGAAAGAAGTTATACTCAAACAATAAAAACATCAATGTCAATAAACATACAGAAAATTTTCATTTCTATATAAATAATCACTTAGGACATAATTTCAGAACTTTAGGAAATATATTTATCAGAATGTCTTAGTTGAGTTTTGTTGCTATAAAGAAGAAACATCATATCATGGAAACTCTTATAAAGGAACACATTCTTGTTTTCAGTTCAGAGGTATAGTCCATTATCATCAGGGCAGGAAGCATGGTGGAATTAAAGCAGACATGATGATGGAGAAGAAGCTGAGAGTTCTACACCTGGATCTGTAGGCAACAAGAACAGAAGGCCACACTGCTTCTGGTTTGAGCATCTAAGACCCCAACGCCCACAACTATGGACACACTTCTTCCAACAAAGCCACACATATTCCAAAAAGGCCATAGCACCTAAAAGTTTCACTGTCTGTGAGACTGTGGAGTCATTTTCATTCAAACCATGATTCAGAATGTCTTCATTTTGAAAGATATGTTATTCCTATTTTGTCTCAAAAGTAAATAATAGGAATTGTTATGTGTTTTTCACTCTAATTTTTATGTAAGGTATAACTTTTAAAATATTTTATAATAATTTACCAATTTAGTATGCTAGATGTACATCTAAGTTTTTCAATAGACCTAATTACAATATGCTTAAATCTCTAATAAAAATTCATCAGAAATCAGTGTCTGTGCTTGGATTTTAATGAAAAGAGGTGCTGCTAAATTTTTATGCTATTTCCATGTAAATGTATTCAAATTCGTACTTGTGCTGAGAATATAAAATATCACTCAAGTGCACGGAGCGTCATCTAGAATGGTGTACAGGAGAGGCAGATCTTGAAATGTAGATGAATACTGTATTCTTTGGATCTCACAGAGGAATGGATAGCTGCATATTTTTAATGCAACTTCATGCTACAATTTAAGCACTCAGTGATAAAGATGAGAGGGAATGAAATGGATTATTGAAACAGTAAAGGGAAGCAGTGCTGTGGTGTAACATGAAAATTTCTTACCGATAATGCCAGACTAGCAATAGGATTCTGGAAGGTTGTGACATCCCTTTTCATGATGCTTATGACCCATTCTTTATTGTCATATAAATATACCTCAATTACCAGTTGATATTTTCATAGTACTAATAGATCCATTTTGTTGGAAAACTTCCTGGAATTTCTAAACCATTTTGCTTAATGGAACATTATTAGGATCATGTTTTATCATTTTTTTTTTACATTTGAAATGTTGCTTAGTATTTTTTCTAGACTATGCTTCTGTTATTTTTATTAATCACAAGACTGTTCCAGTACTGTCATTCTGTGAAAACTTTGATAATAAATAAGTCTCACACCCCACCACCAGCTCATTTTTTATCTATGCCAGTTATCTGCTGACATCTGTATGCTAGCGACATGCAATGATTAAGGCTTCAGTTTAGTCTCATTCCAGCTCTTCGAACAATGTGGAATATAAAATATAATGATCACAAGGCTGGACTTACTCATGTGAACTTAACCGTTTATCACATTAGTTTTGCCTGGGATCCATCTCTCTGGTACATCCGGCATTTAATGTCTTCAGCCCCTTAGCATTCCTTGGAGTAGAGACCCTGTGTCCTTCCGCCGGTCCCATGATGTGTAGTCTGTACTTATCCTTACTGCAGACATTTCTTCAGGAAACTTAAGCTTGATCATGCCCAGCCCTCTGTCAGTCCCAGAATATGGCCTGTTAGAATACCTACTCCAGTGGTTGAAACGAGGACATTTTTCCTAGTGGCTGGTTTCCCACATTTGAAGCCATCTCCATGAGGAGGTTCACTGATGCTCATCATCTTCTTTGAGGTAGGCTGGGTGTTGCTGGGTGTTAACATGTCTTATTGTCAAAGAATCATTAAAATAATATAAACATCTTTAAATGCCATATTCTGAAGGACTCTGAGGTTTAAAGCTAATCCCAGCATGTGTTCTTTGTCCTTACTCTCACCAATGACTGGTACAATATCCTACCGTTCATCCGCCTGCCCCAGCTACGATTCACTCCCCACAGCCCAGCCTGGTGCACAACGGGCCTGGCTACCCTAGTGAGAAGCAGACAGGAGACAGAATGTGCCATGAAGTGCTCTCAAACTTCATCTGATCCTGTTGACTATATTCCGTCTCCTTTGATTTTTTTTGTAGAAGAGAGTATTTGACATTAAACTTGTGCTTTGTTCTCAATAGTGTATAAAAGAAATATTTAGTTTAAGGTGCATTGGATCCCCATGGCTGCTTTAAGACCCACCACACATTTTGTAACTAGTGGGCATAAATGTAGTATAATACCTCAGAGCTTTAGAGATTAAACGGTCTTAAGTCATTATTGTGAAAATGCTATGGAGTGCCATAATTTCTTTCACTGTTGGTAAGGTAGAATTTGTTCTAAATTCTGTTAATTTCAATCAATCCTTAGCTTCTGGATCAGTCATTTCAGCCAATCTGTGTACAAGTTACTTCTCTTCTTTCTGTTTAATCTCCCTCGGACTATCTTATAAATATCTGGAAATATGTTAATGGCCCATTAAGGAATAAAGGTAAACTGTTGATTAAAAAAAGATTTAGTAGTATGTATTTTTCTTAGTGAGCAACATTTAGTGTTCTCCAGAATTAGTACACAGCACCATTGAAGTGTTCTACATCTCAAAGGAACAAAATTATGTACAAAATAGGACAAAAACACATAAAAATGTCCGGTCTTTGGCAAAATTATATGTACCAACATTGTGCTAACATATCTTGCAGACAAGACATCATTGTAGATAGGAGTTTTGTGGCTAGGCTAGTGTTGGTGTTTTTCTTTTGGTAACATGCAGACTGCCTTCTTTTATTAAAGATGCTAGTATGTAGGGGTGAAGGCTCCACATCTCCATGCTCACTGTGTTTTATTGGTGTTGTCTACAGCAATAGGGCTTTGGCACAAATTTTTCAAGAGCATCCTATAACCTTTGTAACAGTCTGGGTTGTTTAGGGAACCCCATGGTTGTTTTTTTTTTTTTTTTTGTTTTTTTGTTTTTTCAGCCAGTATCTCAATTTTATATAACTCAGCCTGGGTACTAAAAGCTTCTTTTGTTAACAAGAGATGTCCACTTCTGGCTTTTTTCCCTTCCATTATTCGATGATTTCATTTAGGCCACCTTCATATATGTATATATTTTAGGACACTCCTACTGCATTAGGTTTTCATATTACTTATCAAAGGGTCCTTAACTTATGCTCCTTTGTCCCTTTTTTTCTTCACAGTTTCTACTCAGTACACACATCCCAGTCCCTCACTCCCATACATCCACAAATATTTATTCTGTTTCTCTCTCCTGTGGAGATCTATCCCCCTCCCACCCCTGTCCGTTAACTCTTTACCTAACCCCTGTGCTTCTATTGATTGTAGCTTGACCATCATTGACTAAATGACCAATATCCACATACAAGAGAATTTGTTCCACATTTGTATTTCTGTATCTGGTTTACCCCACTTGGGATGATTTTTTTTTTTCTAGTTCAATCCATTTACCTGTGTATTTCATGAGCTGATTATTTTTTTAACGGTTGGGTAATATTACATTGCTTCCATATTCATTACCAGTTATCTCTAGAAAGACATCTAGGTTGCTTCCATTTTTCTGGATATTATCAATACAGCCCAATGAACATGGGTGACCAAATGTCTCTATGATAGGATGATTTGTCCTTTGAATAGATGCCCAGGAATGATATATCTGGATCTTGAGGTAGATCTATTAGTACCTACCTAAAGAACTGTTACACTATTTACAATTAAAATGGATTTAAATGTTAAGGATTTGAAAAAGTATCAGCTTCTTCACAGTATAGGGAATCAGGAAATTATATGTGAAGGAGAACACAGATTTGTTAATAACTCAATTAAAGCCTAGCATTATTAATTATAACAGTAGTGAAATTTATGTGAATGGCATATCTCAAGAAAAATATATTGATATATTTGTTAAGACAATATAACAGTGAATGTGGGTAGCTAGCAGTCCTGAAAGGTTTCCCTAATAATGACATCTAGGATCCGTTAGCTGCACTCAGAAGTTCCACCTCTGTTTTTGGGAAGCCATGCTAGAAAATCAGCCATGGTAGAAATCCTGTGCTTAAGCTGCAGGCTGTGACCTTCCAGTTGACCTTTGCGGAAGGAGTTCTTATGTTTAGGCTATCTTTGGATTGTTTACATTTGAAAGAAATAAGAAAGTTCTTACAAGGAACTACTCATTGTCTGGGGCCTAGGGTGAAGTGAGATTTTAATAGAGCTTTTGGCCCATCCTTGTATATAAACCTTACTCACTTTTAATAAAGTGGGCCTTAATAGGAATCCTTCTTGGCCTCATACCCCAAGTGTCTCTGTATCTTCCAATTTGCACCCCCTTTTTCAGGTGAACTCTGGTTTGATATGCCCCTCAGATTGGGATATCTTTTAATCCCAGGTGAAGCTCTAGTGGCCCAGTGAATTTTATTGACACAGTAATGTAAGAGACACAGCCCAAAATTGAGGGAAAAAGGAGGGTCACAGGAGAGTGGGAGGTCAAAGATATTGTGAGGAATAACAGGCATGTGGGACATATGTATTTAACATCATACAGACTAATAGGTTTCAGTAAACACACAGGCACACAGACAGATTTACTCAGAGGCTGAATGGAAGTAGGCACACAGGTAGGAAGATACAGGCTGGCTGATCCTGACTAAGACAATGGCCCTCAAGTATGACCTCAAGGCTATATTCATGTAAAATGTGCACTATAGTTGCATTCTTCAAGACATGGTTTTACAGATGTTTGCATTTCCTCTTACTCTGGATTCCCAGCATATCTGAGGTCAGCCATCATTAGCTGACTCATAGTCCACTGGTAGATATTCTTGGCTCTCCGAAGTTATCTATATGTGTGTCATATTATTTAAGCTTTGCTTTTCTGATATAGACAGTTTCCTTCAAGAGTCTCCATGACCCAATTCTGGGCAGAAACTTTGGAATTCTCATGGTTTTAGTTGTTTTTATGTATGTATCAAAGAATAGGATTAAATTGGTGACCTATGTTTTTGAGAATTTTTTCTTCACTATAAGTTTTACTGGACAGGTAGTTTTCTTAGAGGAGCATTTTTTTTTTTGCCATAAGATTAAAAGATTAAAATTACTATGAAGACAATATTGTTCTGATTTTAAAACCAGAAGAAGACACACAAAATTATTATGTATGTGTGTGTGTATGTGTAGGAGTGGGTGTATGTGTGTATACTCAACTGTCAGGGTAAATATGTGGAAGTCAAAGAACAAGTTTCAAAAGTCAGATCTCTTCTTCCAGCACCTTAGTACTAGGGATTGAACTGAGGATCTTAGGCTTGGATGCAAGCACCTGGAGCTATCTTTTCAGCCTGTCTGCTTTAAACAAGAAGACAAAGTATATTAGTTTAAGTAGAGTCTATGAAAACCACTTGCACACATAAATCGGGCCCCTTGCTTCAAGCTAGCCTACTAGAGATATTTAAAAAAAAAAAACCGGAAAAGCCATTGGAAACAATAAATTTCCTCAGCTGAGGCCATCCTATATCAGCCAGTCACTTGCCCATGTGCTTAATGAAAAAGGACAAATTATCATATCCAGAGAAGGCCAGCCCAAGTCTAGCTCAGTGGCCAGGGCATACAAAGGGCTGCTGGTTATGCTAATGTGTTTAGAAACAAGGGGGGCTTAGATAATACCTTTGCAATGAAACCTTTAATATGTTGAAGAAAATGTTGATGAAGACATTAGAAGATGAAAAGCCCTCCCATAAGCATGAATCCAAAGAGCTAGTATTGTAAAATGGACCTTCCTATTAAAGTCAATTACTTCTGTAATTAATTTAATTATTTTAGTGCTTTGCACAGACATTTTTAAAATATTAAAAATTATATAAAAGTCTGGTATAAAAGATAAAGTTCAGCCAAACAGATATGAACAAAAAGAATATGATGGGGAATATCACATCTGATTTCTAGTTGTTCTACAGAGATAAAGTTATAAAAATAACATGGTCTAGCAGAAAGACAGACACATCCACAATAGAATAGTAGAATCATATATAATTCTACACAACTTCAGCTATCTGATTTTTGACAAAGGCATAAAAATATACGATGGAGAAAGGGCAACATCTTCAGCAAATACTGCTGTGAAACTCATTTGAATTATATTTTAATGAAGGGGAAATGTGTCCCCCCCCTTTTTTTTTTTATCAGAAAGTCTGCAGCTATACAGCAATCATTATTTTTAGGGCAGTTCAAAATGTCATGTCTCCATGCAGGGTCAGAGGCATCACTCAAGCACCATTCTTTTCACGTGTAATCAGTACTTAAACTCATAGTTTTTATAAGCTTCTTAGTAGGAGAAAGTGGCCCACCCCGAATGACCTTCCTACTGTCTACTGCTAATGGCTAACTATCTCCCTCACAATTTGATGTAGACAGTGGATACTGCTGATGTCCAGACAAGGTTGTGAACCCTATTTCATGTAAAATCTCTGCTATATCACAGAGGAAATACTGTTCTAAAAGCTAAAAGAGAATAGTCTAAGGCAAAATGTTGAAAAGAATTATCATGTCTAAAGATATAAGGATATTGGAAGAATAACTGCTTTCACTCTAGGTCTATGTATATATGCACCCAAATTCCTATCCTATGGGAGGGTGAATTCAACTATTCACCTGCCTACTTCATTTATGAGATTTTTTCCCTTTAGAAGACATAACTGTTTATCCCTATCTCATATGTGTCTCTCCTCACTGAATCTGTGGACATAGGAAACTTTGATGTTATACTGCCTTCAAGTCTCCCTCTCTTTTCCCTCTCCATGGCTCTATTTTCTCTTCCTTCACCACTTTTTCTACCATTTCCTCCTACAAATCTAAAGGGACTCAAGTCTTCCATGTGTCTGTTTTTAAATTGCTTTATCTATAAGGTTGAAACCAGTGCAGTGCTCTATGATTCTCCTAACAAATGAAGTTCTATATAGATATTATCATTTGTTCTGAGCTGTAGGTATAATGATTCCCTCATATTTTCCCTTTCTCTGTACTAGATTCCTTAGTAACTTCTACAGTCTGTTAGCAGTTTAGCCACAGATATGAAGCCAGTTTTACAAAATTCTGTCACCATCTTCAAATGGAAGAACAGAATCATATACATGCCATGCTTACATTAAAAACAAGAAGAAACAATAATTGGGAGAGGAAAGGATGCAATTCCTAATTGGAATTCTAGTGTTGACAATTAGTGACCATCTTGTAATAGAAACAGCATGGTACTGGCATAGAAACAGATTGGTGGATCAATGGAATAAAATCAAAGAACTAGAAATAAACACACACACACACACACACACACACACACACACACACACGGACATGGACACACACACGGACATGGACACACACACGGACACTTGATTTTTGATAGTGAAGCCAAAGCTGAGCAAAGCAAGCACATCAAAGAATCTAACTCATCTAATATGGAGTGGTGAAGATATTTTCCCAGTTTGCAGGCTGTGTCAACAAATGGTGCTGGTCTACCTGGATGTCTACTTGTAGAAAAATGCAAGTGTACCCTTATCTATCACCCTGAGTAACACTAAAGTCCAAGTGATTAAAGACCTCAACATAAAACCAGACACATTAAATCTGTTAAAAGAAAAAGAAAGGAAGAGCCTTGAGCATATTGGCACATGAGAAAACTTCTTAAACAGAACTCCAACAGCTCAGGCTCTAGGATCAACAATTAATAGATGGGACCTCATGAAACTAAAAACTTCTCTAAGGCAGAGGACACTGTCAACAGAAACAATGACAGCCTAAAGACTGGGGAAAGATCTTCACCAATTCTCCATCTGACAGAGGGCTAATATCAAAAATATATGAAGAACTTAGGAAATTAAACACCACCAAACCAAATAATCCAACTGAAAACTGGGATACAAAACTAAACAGAGAATTCTCAACAAAGGAATATCAATTGGCCGAGAAACACCTAAAGAAATGCAAATCAAAACAAATCTGAGATTTCATCTTATAAAAATCAGTATGGCTAAGATCAAAATCTCAAGTGACAGCACATGCTAGTAAGGATGTGGAGAAAGAGGAACATTCCTCCATTGCTGGTGGGAGTGCAAACTTCTACAACCACTTTGGAAATCAATGTGGCACTTTCTTAGAAAATCAGGAATATCTTTCCCTCAAGACCCAGCTATACCATTCCTTGGCATATACCTGAAAGATGCTACACAGCACAAGGACATTCGCTCCAATGAGAAGACAAAATAGACTTCTTACACACACTCCAGGAAAAAAATTAACTTTTTCTGAATTGTTAAAAACCATTCCCTTAATAGATTGTACAATTAATAATCATGTTGTTGAGTTGAAAGGAAATCCTATTTATTCATTCATATATTAACATATAAAGAAATACTTTTATAGATATGTCAAAATAATATTTTACCTACTATTTGGCTGCTCAGTACCCCGAAAAATATACACCTGAAATTAGTGAATATACAATATGCCTAATAAATATTAAAAATAAACATTTATAATCCATATCACAGCCAGAAGACTGGGAAAAGATCTTCTTCACTCCACATATTAGATAAGTTAGAATCAATTCCTTTTTGAAGTGCTTGCTTTGCTCAGCTTTGTAAAAAGTTTTCTTCTCAGACTAAATCTTTTGACTGAACATTTCCCCTCTCCTCACTTTTTATTAGTTCTTTAAGATTTCCTTACAACGTACACTGGTTAAAATCACCCCTCTTCTCATCTCTTTCCAGATCTAAAAGCTTTTCTCTAACAACCTAAAATTGTGATCTTTCTTTTTTCCTACTAAATCTAATTTATGTTATTCATAAACTCTTGTTTGTGGGACATGCTGCTGGTGCATCCTCAACTGACCATGCTTACATAGTTAAAGAAAAATTAAAGTCCCTATCTGAGCAGAGATCAATCAATAATTCTCCTCAGCAGTAAGTGGAACTCCATGCCTACCTATCCACACTTATCCACTTGATTTGGAATGTTTTTGTTGGGTTTGAGCTTGCATTAGACTTATATGTGCTGTCTTACCATCAAAAGGTTGCTACATGTTGGTTTCAACTTGTGCACTGGGCTTTATAGCTAACCAGAAATACTGAATCGTTTCTATGACATTTTCCCACTATTGTACAAGTGAGCATATCTTGCCAGGCCAGTAATTGTAATTCTTGGTGTTCACATCTGGAGAAGAGTTATGATTACTTTTTCCTCTAGGAGCATCAATATCACCTTCCAGCACTATGGAAACTAGCCAGTAGAAATGAAGCTTTCAGGTAAATATAAGTTTATATTTTTTCTGATATTATGGTCTAAGCATGTGGTCCATTCTGAAACTTCTAACTGGAAAATTCTGTTGGGTAAAAAATATACTTGGATATTTCCTGTAATATTCTGGCTAATGTGAACTTACAATTCTAAGAGCAGTAACCTATTCCTGGAAGTAGACTTTTTATTACTTACCCTGTAGAGTTTAGTAAAGGCTTTGTTAACTCACTATAGAGTAACTCTATTTTAACTCTGTGTATGTCTCTGCATCTCTTTGTCTCTTTCTCTTTCTCTCTCCACCTCTTTCTTCTCCTCTCTAATTCTGTTGATATTTGTTTCTTTGTGTGTAGGGGTATGTGTGTGGATGTGTGCATGTGTGTCTGTGTACGTAGAAATGTAGGATGATTCTACAGTAGCTGTTTTCTATATAATATTTCAAACTTTTTTGATGTTTTGTCTTTTCATATTCCATCCTCTACATTTCACTCTCTTCAGCTATTACCATTTAATTTACTCTGTTTTATTATTCCCCTTAAGCCTTTTATATCACTGCCTTCTAGCACTCGTTCCTTAAAGACACCCTTCACACATTCTTACTAATACCTTCACTTTTATGAGTCTTCCAAACACAAGCTATTTTTACGAAGATTCAAACAAGAATCAAGAGTTGAAAGTTTTATTTAGTTTCCCAAGTCTTATAATCTGCTTGTCTACTTAAAAAGAGATGTTTCAATTTGGTGGAAATAACTACAAAATACTCTATTCTTTTCTTTGGAGTTTACATTTTTCTTCTTCACATTTTACAATATTCTCTGAGCCTTGGAGGGGATTTTATATGTCTGAAAATGTTATTTGATTTATAAGTGAATACTGAGCCACTATGTCATAGCAACAATCCACTTATTTTTTAGCAGATTAAATAGTTATAAATCTCTGCAATAACTACACTCCATTGCTGAAAAGATTTTCCTCTATGATGATGACTATAAAAAACATTGGAATTTTACCCTACAACCTTATGATATAAGAGTGCTTTATTTCTCAGATATGCCATATACTTCCTTTTAAATTCAGTAACTGTTATAGGTTCTGTCTTTACAGATGACTTTGTAAATTTTTAAGCCATTCAGAAGCATTTTTTAATCTTAAGAAGGTGTACCAGCTGTCCCTTTCAGGAATGAGTAGCGGATCTTTACAATCAGCAACTAAAACTTTAGGGAGGTCAAATAGAATAAAAAATTTCATTTATGTCTATTATTTTATTAGAGTGATGTTGCATAAAGCTACATGAATGGGAGCTATTAAGACATTTCGCACTCTTCATTCTTGTCATACTCCCAGAAATGTTTCATTATTTCCTCCTTAGGTACTACAGCAGAGTTTCTGTACACATCTACTTCATTGCACAGATCATTAAAGAAAAGTGAAAAATTTTAGCCAACCTCACCAGCCTCTGGAATAGTCACACTTAGTCTCACAGCCTTTGTACTGGTACCATAGCTTTCTTGTCTTGATCAGCCTAATAAAACTGCTGAAAACCATCCTCTGCAAGACAAATTATCTGTAGTTACAGCACACTTTCTTGTAATGTAGAAATATTCGCAGTTAACTCATGGCAAAGAGAAAATTGTCTACCACATGGGAAAACTTCACCCTTTTTACTTGTAATACCTTTCTTTTCCATTCCTTTCATCTTTTTGTGAACAGTTATTCAGATTTTAATTCACAGAATTAGGCTCTCAAAAAAAAAAACCCTATAAATTCTAACTTGACTCAAATTCATTTTGCCCATGAATAATTCTGACAAAACATTTGAACATGCTGTGTTATTATTTTAATCCTGCTTTCCATGTTCTGGCTATTATGAATAAGGCTGCTATGAACATGGTTGAGCAAATTTTCTTGCTGTGTGCTAGAGCATCTTCTGGGTATATTCCAAGGAGTAGAATAGCTGGGTCTTGAGGAAGCCCTATTCCCGTTTTTCTGAGATAGCACCAGATAGATTTCCAAAGTGGTTGTACTAGTTTGCATTCCCACCAGCAATGAAGGAGTGTTCCTCTCTCCCCACATCCTCGCCAGCATGTGGTGTCGCTTGAAGTTTTGATCTTAGCCATTCTGATGGGTGTAAGATGGAATCTTAGAGTTGTTTTGATTTGCATTTCCCTGATGACTAAGGAGGTTGAGCATTTCTTTAAGTGTTTCTCAGCCATTTTATATTCCTCTGTTGAGAATTCTCTGTTTAGTTCCATGCCCCATTTCTCAATTGGGTTATTTGGTTGAGTTCTTTATATATTTTGGATATTAGACCTTTGTCAGATGTGGGGTTGGTGAAGATCTTTTCTTTCATTGATTTAGTAATTTATTAATATAATTTTCATGTTAATCAAAGTAATTCAGGTGTGCAAGTTTCCACCATTGGGCATGAAAACCTCATTATTGTCTTAGGGTCAGTGCTTATTGATGTCTTTTTTATGTCTCATGTGAAGAGTCTTATAAGTCCAAGAAAACTGAGATTCCAACACCTCCCATCACATTACAAGTTCCCTCAGTAATAAATCTGTTTCTTGTATCATCTTCTACTATATAATATCCATGAGATTTCAGCTGGCAATAAACTAGTATATGAATACCTCTTATGGAACAGTTCTTCAGAGACTAGATTCCCTTATAATACCTCACATGACTTAGTTTCATTCCAAATAGGGTAGAGTGGCTGTCTAAAATACTTGAGCTTTCTGTCTCATATGCTGTTTTCAGGAGATTCTGATTTACATCCATGTCACACAGTTTCATAAGGCAAACTGTGATTATGTTCTATCAATCCCTTTTAAAAATTATTTACTAATTCAGGTTCAGTCTTCCTTGATAATCATGCTCTTCTGTACAAGGCCATTCATTATAAGACTCTAATCTATAGTCTCAAACAGGAATTTTCTTTTTCTTTATATTAATAAACTATTTGGTAAGAGGATAACTTCTATTTGTTTTTCTTTATTTTCAGCAACAGATTTACACCTTACTTTCTCTGTAAGGTGTAAAGGGCTCATGACCATAAATCTAATTTTTATGTTCTTTTCTTTGTGCTCCACCATATTTAAGAAATAGAAATGATAAATCATTAGTGCCATGTCATCTTCAGAATTTTCCCAATTTCGTGCAAATGTAGAGGGTAGATTCCATATATTTTTCTTTTTCAGCTTTTAAAATATGTATTATTAATTTACTCATATTACATCTCAATTGTTACCCCATCCTTTGTATTCTCCCATTCCTCCCTCCCTCCCATTTTCTACTTACTTCCCTCCCCTATGACTGTGAGTGAGGGAGACCTCCTCACCCTGTATATGCTCATAGGGTATCAAGTCTCTTCTTGGTAGCCTGCTATCCTTCCTCTGAGTGCCACCAGGCCTCCCTGCCCAGGGAACATTGTCAAATATGGGGCACCAGAGTTTGTGTGAAAGTCAGACCCCACTCTCCACTCAGTTGTGGAGAATGTCCTGTCCATTGGCTAGATCTGGATAGGGGTTCAAAGTTTACTGCACATATTGTCCTTGGCTGGTGCCATAATTTGAGCAGGACCTCTGGGCCCAAATCTGCCCATCATAATGTTCTTGTAGGTTTCTACGACCCTCTGGATCCTTCTATTTCCCAGTTCTGCCATGTTCTCTCACCTAGAGTTCCAGTAGGATGGCCTCCTCTCTTTCCCACTTTCCTGTTAAGTGAAGACTTTCATGGGACATGCCCCCTGAGCTAGTGTCCAGATATAAGTGAGTATATACCATTTGAATCTTTCTGATTCTGGGTTAAGTCATTCATTATGATCATTTGTAGTTTAATCCATTTGTCCACACATTTTGGGAATTCTTTGTTTTTAATAGCTGAGTAGTATTCCATAGTGTATATGTACCACAGTTTCTTTATCCATTCTTCTACTGATGGACACTTAGGCTGTTTCCATGTTCTGGCTATTATGAATAAGGCTGCTATGAACATGGTTGAGCAAATTTTCTTGTGTGCTGGAGCATCTTCTGGGTATATTCCAAGGAGTGGAATAGCTGGGGCTTGAGAAAGCTTTATTCCCAGGTTTCTGAGATAGTGCAAGATAGATTTCCAAAATGGCTGAACTAGTTTGCATTCCCTCCAGCAATGAAGGAGTGTTCCTCTCTCTCCACATCCTTGCTAGCATGTGGTGTCACTTGAATTTTTGATCTTAGCCATTCTGATGGGTGTAAGATGGAATCTCAGACTTGTTTCGATTTGCGTTTCCCTGATGACTAGGGAAGTTGAGCATTTCTTTAAGTGTTTCCAGGCATTCGATATTCCTCTGCTGAGAATTCTGTTTAGTTCTGGGCCCTATTTCTCAATTGGGTTCTTTGGTTTGGTGGTGTTTAATTTCTTGAGTTCTTTATATCTTTTGTATATGATGTAGGGTTTGTAGGTCAGATGTAGGGTTCGTGAAGATCTTTTCCCAATCTGTAGGCTGTCACATTGTTCTGTTGACAGTGTTTCCTGCCTTACAGAAGCTTCTCAGCTCATGAAGTCCTATTTGTTAATTGTTGACCTTATGGCCTGGTTTGCTGGTGTTCTGTTAAGGAAATTGTCTCCTGTGCTGATGGGTTCCAGGCTCTTCCCCACTTTTTTCCTCCAACCGATTTAATATCTCTGGTTTTATGTTGAGGTCTTTAATCCACTTGGACTTGAGTTTTGTGAATGGTGACAAATATGGGTCTAATTGCATTTTTCTACGTGTAGACATACACTTAGACCAGCACCATTTGTTGAAAAAGCTATTGTTTTATAGATTTGGCTTCATTGTCAAAAATCAAGAGACCATATATGTGTGGATTTGTATTTGGGTCTTGGATTGAATTCCACTGATCAACCAGCCTATTGGTGTGCCAGTACCATGCTGTTTTAATTACTGTTGCTCTATAGTACATCTTAAGATCAGGTATGGAGATTCCTCATTTTTATTGTACAAGATTCTTTTAGCTATTCTGGATTTTTTGGTTTTCCATATGAAGTTCACAATTGAACTTTCAATGTCTTTAAAAATGTAGGTATTTTGATAGGGATTCCATTGAATCTGTAAATTGCTTTTGGTAAGATGGCCATTTTTACTATGTGAATTCTCTCAATCCACGAGGAAGGAAAATCATTCCATCTTCTCATGTCATCTTCAATTTCTTTCTTCAGAGTTTTGAAATTTTTCCAAACAAGTCCTTCACTTGATTGGTTAGAGAAACTCCTAAATATTTTATATTGCTTGTGGCTAAGGTGAAGGATGTAATTTTCCTAATTTCTTCCTCTGCAAGCTTGTCATTTGTATATAGAAAGGCTACTGACTTTTTTGAGTTAATTTTGTATCTAGCCAATTTGCTGAAGGTGTTTATCAGCTGTAGTAGTTCTCTGGTGGAATTCTGGGGGTCCCTTATGTACACTATCATATCATCTGCAAATAGGGATAATTTGACTTCCTCCTTTCCCGTTTGGATACCCTTGATCTCCTTTTGTTTTCTTATAGCTCTGGCTAGAACTTCCAGTACTATATTGAAGAGATATGGAGAGAGTGAGCAGCCTTGCCTTGTTCCTGTATTTAGTGGAATTTCCTTGAGTGTCTCACCACTTAATTTGATTTTGACTATTGGCTTGCTATATATAGCCTTTATTATGTTGAGGTATGTGCCTTGTATCCCTGATCTCTCCAAAACTTTTAACATGAATTGGTTTTAGATTTTATTAAATGTTTTCTCTGCATTTAAGGAGATGATCATGTGGTTTTTTATTTTCAGTTTGTTTATATAGCAGATTACATTGATGGATTTCTGTATATTAAACCATCATTTCATGCCTGGAATGAAGCCTACTTGTTCATGGTGAATGATATCTTTGATGTGTTCTTGTATTCATTTTGCAAGTATTTTATTGAGTATTTTTGCATCAATGTTCATAAAAGAAATTGTTCTGAAATTATCTTTTTTTGTTCGGTCTTAGTGGAGTTTAGGTATCCATGAGACTATGGCCTCATAGAATGAATTTGGTAATGTTCCATCCATTTCTATCTTTTGGAGTAGCCTGAAGAGTATCGGTATTAGCACATCCTTGAAGGTCTGGCAGAATTCTGCATTGAAACCATCTGGCCGTGGGCATTTTGGTTGGGAGACTATCAATGATTGCTTCTATTTCTGTAGGGGAAATGGGACTATTTAGCTTGGTTATCTGTTCTTCCCTCAGTTTTGGCAAGTGAAATTGATCAAGAAAATCGTCCATTTCCCTTAGATTTTCAAATTTTGTGGCAAATATGCCTTTGAAGTAGGATCTTATGGTTCTTTGTATTTCTTCAGTGTCTGTTTTTATGTTTCCCTTTTCATTTCTGATTTTGTTGATTGTGCCATCATAGCTTCAACAGTTTTATTTATTTCCTTCATCTAGTTGTTTGTATTTTCCTGAATTTTTTCCAGTGCCTCTCTATAGGCCTCTTTTATGTCTTCCACCTGTTTGGCTATGTCTTCCTGCATTTGATTACTAATTTTATTTGTTTCCTCCATTATCATCCTCATTACTAAGGATTTGAGGTCATTTTCTTGTATTTCCATTGTGTTTGAATTCTCTGGGTTGTTTTCTTTGATATAGCTGGGATCTGGAGACACCATATTGTTCTGGTTGTTGTTGTTGTTGTTGTTGTTGTTTGTTTGTTTGTTTGTTTGTTTTTGGTGTATGATTTCACACTCTCCTTTAGTCATCTTGTCATCTCTGTTTTTAGCATGTAGCTTCCGGAGTTGGGTGGAGGGAGTCTGAGGATAGATTCACCTGTTTTCTCACAATTTCACTAGGCCAGAAGCTCTGATGCTTCACTGTTCTGGATTGCCAGCGTCTAGCACTGTAGTTTCAGTCTCTCACAGCCAGTGATCCCCAGCTCCCCTGTACTGTGGGTCCTGTAATCATCCTAGGTCTCTGATTCAGCGCTGGGTCAGGCCAAAGTGTCCACAGCCTTCTGGTTCCCCTTGTGGCACTGGATCTCCCTAGGGAGTGAAGCAGGTCAGGCAGAGGGGGCCTGATGGCCACTCTACTCCCTTTCTTCCTGAGATTTCACTAGTCCCAGAGCTTTGATGCTACACAGATCTATCATCCCCAGTAGTGAACCAGCCTGCTTGCAGAGTCCAGGTTAGTGTCACAGGGTCCAAACAGCACACACACTGAGTGCAGTTTGCATCTCTGGATTCAAGCAAATCTTGGGGCCTAATCTACACACTTAGTCCAATTGGCACTTAGTCCAACCAGGGTCACTGGCCAAAACCACACACTGAGCTCGCTGAGTTCAGCTAGAGTCTTAGGGCCCAGACCACATGCACGGTCCACCCAGAGTCTCAGGGTTGGGACAGTGCACCAAGCTCAGCTAGAGTCTCTGCGCCCAAACTGGCCATCAAGTTCAGCCAGGGACTCTGGGCATGTATCAAAAATTTTCCATAAGACTTTCAGAAATTCTACAAGGGACAGAAATCTTATTATGTGTCCCTCTTGTTATGAGGCTTACCACTTATTGAACTGATTAAATAACTCAACAGTGTCTTGTTTTATTAATGTTTTAAACTGAAACACTACCATTGTATGATTATTGAAGTAACAAATGTATAAATATAACAAATATATATTATTTCTTATTAAATATTATTCCATATTTATAAATCTTGAATGCATCATATATATTTCCTCTGGAGAACCCTGAATAGCTGTTCTCATTTAGGTTTTGTGGTTTTTGTTGTTGTTATTGTTGTTTTCTTTTTGTTTTACTATTACAGGTCCTTACTATCTATTTAGACATGGTTTTGAACTTGTAACTCTCATATTTCTACTTCATGCATACAAGAATCATAGGAATGCACCACGAAACTCAGCATACAGTAATTTGTTTAAAGCAAGTCACTATCATCAGCATTGTCACCATCACCATCTCCAGATGCATCATTGTTTAATGAATTTAAGCTACAATATGAAGATTGTTAGAGATATTACTGATAATTACAATTAAATCACTCTTGTATCCATAATCATATCCAGAAGTGTGTAGTTCTTGCCTAGGTAACATGTACTGAATTATTAGCTTAGCTAGACTAAGAATTTCTATGATAGATTTACTGAAATAGACTTAAGCCTGGGTCTTCAGATGTTTACGATTTATTGGTTTATTATTACTTGTTTTCTACAACAGTCTTACTTCTGCCATGAGAGCCATTCAGAGTTTCTGTAGAGGAAGATGAGAGATCACACATAATGATCAAAGACTTGTATCTACTTGACAAGCTGCTTAACTCACCACCAACATTTGTCTGTGCAACATATGCAAATTATGAGTTATGTAAATAATAATTTTTTGGGTAAAATTTGAAAAAGAAATTAGTAGGGAGTTTATTGATGGGGAAAATACAAGGGACTCAAGTATTCTTTTATTAGTAAATGATAAAACATATTCTCTTGTTTAAAAAGTGATTATAATTTCAAAATCTTTATGAATTATGATATTTTAATTTTATTATAAGATATACTGTTAGTTAAATTATGTCATAAGATTGGGTATAAATTGGGGATGATAACAATATATGTGTGTATTGAGAATTCATAGCTTACTGAAAAATTGAACAATATTTTTTGTTGAATAAATATAGCTAGAGGTAGAGAAAGAATTTAATACAAACTCTTCTTAGTCTTATGGGGATTTCATATGATATATTTTTTTTTTACTTAGTTTACTTCCCAGAAGCTGTATTTTAAACAATGAAGCTACTTTTGAATATTAATTATATAAACCTTATGTAATGATATTTTATTGAAAATAATATCTCACACGTTTTCATGAGCTAAATCCAAATTTTGTAATAAATGACCATTGCTTTATATTCTGTAATACCTTCAGTATAATTCTCAGTTTTTTAAATTTTTTTACTTTGATCATACTCCACTACCACAAATTAAGATGCTGCTTTGAAAATGTGCTTTAAAATTCTTCATAGATACTTGAACGAGTATAGTTCATAGAAGCCTAGCTAGTAATAATCACTCCTATCCTCGATAGTAACTTTTCAGAAAATGTTACTTACAGTCATTAAATTTACATGTTAAAAAAAGTAGTGTTCAGTCATGTTCTCTTTGATTGGATCAGAGGCTTTGGTTTTCATAACTAGCATATAAGCCTGTACAACATCCATCCCTAAGTCCATAGAGATAAAGCTCCTGTTTCTTAGTGAAATATTAATGGATGCTTTCTAAATATTTTCTTATACTCATCAACCTATGCTTTTTCAAGACATAATAAAAGAAGCTTGTCTTTTCAGCAAAGCTTCAGAGAAGCAGGAATCCTCAGAAGAAAAACTGGAAATTATTTCAGAGGAGGAAGGTAAAGAGAAGGGCTGTGAAATGTTAATTTCTGGACATTGGCTATCCAATGCAGTTATGACCTACCTAATGATGAGGTCCACAGATAGTATATTATAGATGTTGGAAAGGCTCAAGGGCCCCTACCCATTCATTCCACAGTATTTACCATTGATGCATACATGGGAAGAAGTGGACCCAATGGAAAGTTCCAAACCCCAGAACACACAAATGATATTGGTTAAAATCAGTGGGTATTATAACAAAAGAAACAAATAAAAACAATCAAATAAAATCAAGACAAATGAAAACAATCCAGAAAGTGGAGACAAGTGTTGAGGGTAGTTAACAGGTCTTTAGGGAGTATTGAAAAGGTTAGAGGGTTACAGTAATCAGAATACATGAGGAATTCAGTTCAAATTCACAGAACCCACATTAAAAATTGTGTGATGGCACATACATAGACACACACACACAAGCGCGCTCACACACAGACACACAGAGTTATATGAAGGTCCTGAAATAGTCCTGGAGCTCACTGGCCAACTAACCTAGCAAATTCTGTCAGCTCCAAGTCTAATAAGAGACACTGTCTATAAAAATTAAGATGGAGAGATATGGAAGAATAAACCACAGTCTTGTGACCTCTACCTATGCTTACATGAAAATTTGCACACACATGAACATGTATACATACAGCACACACATGCTCACTAATACACACACACACACACACACACACACACACACACACACAAGCAAACACATGCATACAAAGTAGCATAACTATAGCTATAACTTGTTAAATTCAACAACTAAGATCAGTAATAGTTAATTATGCACAATGCCCTCTCTTTAAAATGGACATTGGGCTCAGTAATAGAGTATCAAGTTGCACCAGATCCTAGGTTCAGTATCCAAATCTGTGAAAGGAAGAGAAATGAAAGAGAGATAGAAAAAATTTGAAAATTTAATGTGTGTGTGTCTGTATGTTTGTGTGTGTGTACATGAGAGAGAGAGATGGAGAGAGAGAGAGAGAGAGAGAGAGAGAGACAGACAGACAGACAGACAGACAGAGAGACAGAGACACAGAGAGACAGAGAGACAGAGAGAGACAGAGAGACAGAGAGAGAGAGACAGAGAGACAGAGAGACAGAGAGACAGAGAGACAGAGACAGAGAGAGGAAGAGAGAGAGAAGGAGCAAGGGGTAGAGAAAGACAGAAATATATTATTTCTATGTTTTCACAATTTCAGTTAAAAGCAACATTATCCACTGAGACATTCACCCTATAACCACCATACTCATAAATCCTATTTATTCAGTGTGCAATATACCAACCATATTATTTAACCTATCAGGGTTCAGTGTAGCTTTTTGCCATATTTAATCTGTGAGAAATCTAGCTAATTTTCATTAAAATATATTCATATGTATTAGTTCATCATTCCAAGTATTCCCTGACTTGTAAGCTTCTGTCATTTCTTTTCATGCTGCTAAGATAGTTTGATTATGGATTTCTCATACATATGCAATTGACATCTAATATTCTATTTATAGAAGAGGGCAAAAATCTTATCTTTAGCCCATATATCACATTTTGTCTGTTTCATTCTCCTTATCTTTTGCAATATACAACATTAAAAGTCAACATAGTATAAACTTGTGCAATCATAGATAGCAATAAAAATCTATACATTTTCTCCAATTTCTATAACTCTATAAAAAAGTTATAAATAAACTATTTTATATCATGATTCACAGTTATATATATGCATATTTTTATATTTATGTAATTGAGAGCTTCCTAGGTCTATAATGCAATATGAATATGACTAGAATTTTCACACATTGCTATTGGAACATCAATGAAAAGTTCGTATAACCAATTTATGTCTTTGGTGGAATGTCCTCACAATTCTCTTTCTTCTGTAAAATTTTAAAAGTTAATGAGATTAAAGAAGACCTAGTTACAATGTGAGGGGAAACTGTACTGAAAGCAGCAACTCCCCTTCCTATTAACTAGAATGTATCACGCAATACAATGGATCCATCATGGTTTATAGAAAACTTTAAAAAATATCTACTTACTTAAACTGTAGCAAAAATACATAATAATTGATGAATATATCTATCATGTAATAAATTTATCTAAGGCATCTAATTCTAAAAGTGCAATATATCTGGAACTCATACAAATCCCAAAACCAATCTATGTTTTTACATATATGCCAACAAAGTAAGTGAGAAGTTACATAGAAAGCGGATTTTAAATTACTTTTGAATTAAAATTGTTCAATATTTAGTCTTATTTATACTTACGTACTTAAAAAGAAACCAAGACTTTTACTTATGCTAGGATATGTAGTATTAATCCCAGTTTTTATAAAAACATTCAAAACATAATATTTGCATTGATTATCTTGGAATTTCTCAGCATGCACCCCAATCACACCCATTTCACAGTTCTTCTATGTCTATCCGAATATTTCTGACCTCCCACACCAAAAGAAAATAAACAATAAAAATAAATACAAGTTTAATTGTGCCATCTATAAATTCTCATTGAGCTGCCTGTTAAATAGAACTGAGTTGTTTTCTACCACCATTTCTCTTTACATTTATAATTCTTTGAAGACGGTTTTATTAAGCTGATGAATCTATTCTTGATTGAAAATTGCAACTTAAGCAGATTCAGAACACGTGGCCCTCCTACTTCAGCTTTCATGGGTTTATTCTAGCATCTTCATAAATAGATTTGAGTAATCTGCAGTGGCAGCACTAATCAAAGAATGCATCTTTGACTGTTCTGTTTTTGTTTTTTTGTTTTGTTTTGGTTTGGTTTTGGTTGTTTGTTATGAGACAGGACTTTTCTGTGTAGCCTTCTCTGTCCTGGACTTTGTAGAACATGGTTGGCCTTGAACTCACAGCAGTCTGCCTTCCTGGATCTGCCTGCATCTGCTACCATGAGTGCTGGGACCACTGAAACAGGATGACTGTTATCTATCTTAAGAAAGCCTTTGCTTATTGTATTTTTAAGATTAAAAAAAAAGATTTGTGGAAGGCTTTACAAGTTGCATTTTTACAGTCATTTTCACATTCTTTTTTTTTTGAGATACACTCTTTTTAGGTTGAAAAAGGACTCATGCAACAAGGGTAGGGACAAGCCTGAGTTAGCCCTGTGGTGACAGTTCTCTGATCATTTGACAAATCTTGGCCCAGGGAGTTACAATTTAACAAGTGAAGTAGTAAATATAGAATATTCCTTTGAAACATGAATTACCTGTAGAGCAGGATTTGTAAGAAATCTGAAGGAAATTTACATTTCAACACATTGTTCATTTCTATTTCCCACCAAGGGCTCAGACAGAACAATTGCCCTTTTGAGAGTTCTTTGCTGTAGTAAGAGCCAATGGCAGAATCCCTGCTGCTAAGGCACATTGCCTGAGCATGTTGAAAGGACAGTGGTAGAGACCAAAGTCACTTTGTTAAATAACATTCTAAAATTTGGTGCTGTGAGAAAAAATAGAAACTAAGTTTAGCAAATCATAGGTCAGCACGTTCATGGATTTCATATTCTATTTGTATGGTTCAGAGCGTCATTTGAGAACACCTTTTATTCTTTCTTAATATAAAATGCAAATAATATATCTGTGTATGGAACCATTAGAAGTCATAAGAAACAAAGGGGAATTACACATATGTGAACTACTTAAGACATATATATCAAAGTCAAAAGAAGATGACACAATTTATGCAGTGAGATATCCCTTTTTAAGAAGTAAATATTTCATATAATGTTGATACATTCATCCAATCCTCCCTTACCATAGTTTTAATTCTTTCCAATTATGCCCATACTCTCTCTCTCTCTGTCTCTCTGTCTCTCTGTCTCTCTCTTTCTGTCTCTCTGTCTCTGTCTCTCTGTCTCTCTCTTTCTGTCTCTCTGTCTCTGTCTCTCTCTGTCTCTGTCTCTGTCTCTCTCTTTGTCTCTCTCTGTCTCTGTTTCTCTTTCTGTGGCGTTAATGCACACTGAGTCAGCTTCATATGCCTGTATGATTGTGGGTTTGGGAACAACTATTAGAGCAGCAGAGTAACCTCTCAAGGCCTACTTCCCTAAAGAAAACTGATATTTCCTGTCCCTCACATCCATGTATGGCCAATAGATCATAAAATATGTTTTTTTTTTTCAGGATTATCCCCCTCATACAAGCAAAGATTTTGCCTGGCCTGAACTTATACAAGTCTTAGGCATTATTTATTGATGTGCCATATTTATAAGTATTATTAAAAATGTATTTCCTCATAAAAACACATTGCACTTTGCTAAATGTATTCTTTGCACAAAATTGTGTAAATTCACTTAAACACATAAATTGCTATTTTTCTCCCAAACTAAATAATAGAAGTTTGATTTTTTTCTCTCAATATGAGTTCCATTCCTTACTGCCTTAAAGTCTCAATTTGCATGCCTATAAAACATGTTATTTGCATTAGAGAAATTACTTGCTTTAAAGACCAAGCAAATGTTCTAAATGCACTATATAAATCTCCCCATTTTATAAATTATAGTTTAAAGAATAGCAAAGGTAACTAGCCTATTTTTCAAATACACATAAATGCCTTCTAATTCTTGAGATACTTTTCTGATTTTATTTGAAACTTTAATGAACGTGGAAATAACTGGACAGTGTTTTACTACATTACTAAAAATGTAGCTACTTACCACAGTTTTTCTGTTTGAGCTGAGAATATGTTTCTCTTCATATATCATCTCTTATACTTAATTATAAAGGACCATGTCACTATCCCAAATGAGATGAAAATATTTCTCTATAGAAAGAATTATATATTATTGTTAATGAGTTGCTTTATTCATATCACATAAATCCTGAAACTATCCTCAATGTTCACAAACAAGGGAAATCATTTGTGCATATTAATTTAATTTTCACCCCCCTAGAACACACAGAAATTTAGATATGTCATCAATAAAACTTACTGCCTTTGGAGCATAATTATGATAATAGGGAAATAGACCTCAAAATTCAATACATGAGGAAAAATTAAAGTGAATATTTTTTCAACATTTTTATTGTATTTGTAAAATCTTTTAAATTAGATTGAGTTGAGAAGAAGAGGAAATTAATTTGTAAAGAGTAATAACAAAGAGGAAATAAAGTCCAATAGAAATACATAGGAGGATGAAAGGAAAGGGCCTGCATTTTTTTGCACTAGTCTTGTCATTCACTCTGTATTTTGATCAAAGGCTCAGAACTTTGTCTTATGTATTAATATTATCTGTTATAACATGTCTTCCTTAACAAACTGTAAATTCAATTTCTCTTGATGTATTCTACATATAAGGCTATTGAAATTATTTGAGAATGTCTTTATGGTTTGTTTGTTGGTTGGTTGGTTGGTTGGTTTTGCTTTTTTGTTTTGGGTTTGGGTTTTTTTTTTTTTTTTTTGCTTTGTTTTGTTTTGTTTTGTTTTGTGTTTTAGAATTAGAACAAGGCAAGTAACAGGCCCTGCACTGAAGGTCTTGTTCTATGTGGTTCTTTCTTAAAATTAAGTGTTTAAATGGTAGATAAATATTTGTCATTGTCTTATTTTTTCCATAGATAGTTGAATTCCTCCAAGGCTTTTCCTCAAAACAACTCTAGTTACATTGTGTTCTAAGCAATAGAAAAAGTACTCAAGAAGATTAATAGGATTTTTGCTTTAAAGATTTTTTTAAAATAATTATTTTATGTATTAATGTTAAGGTATATTTATATCTATAAAAGTATTTCATTGAGAATTTCATACAATGTGTTTAGATTATATCCACCCTTTGCCGTTTATCTTCCTCAATTAATTCGCCCTTTACTATCCACTGAAGTTTGTCATTTTTTTTCTAAAACCTTCAACACCAATTTTGTACTGCCCAAATATTCTTGCTTATGTTGTTTTCTACTGGAGTCTGACTGACATAGCAGGGGCTACATTCTTAGAGAAAACTGTTTCTCCTTTCTCCCTCCTCCAGTAGCTAACAATTGTCAACATGTGTGTGTCTTGGGGTGGGACTGCATGCCTAACTACTTTCTCCTAGCTCGATTTTTATGTGGATATAGCTTGCTCAATTTTTCTGGATGCTGACATGTAGGCTTTGAACTTTTTCAACCCTACTTTATTTAGGGTTCTTTACTGTTTATACCTCCCTTCCAACCCATCTATCCTAGATAGGAGAGAAAAAGATTAATGTGGACAGGAGAAATAGACATTCTTAGACTCAGTTCCTGGGAGCAATTCCACATTGGGTATTTGGCAGGATTCCAGCAGGCCCATTAAATGGAAAACAAAGGTGACTGCAACCCCAGTAGCTGGAACCTGGAGCAACAGCTGGGATCCAGAACCTTGAAGTGTTTTTTTGGAACAGTTCTCTCTAGGTGCATCTCAAAGTGGAGAGATGAACAGCCAAACAATAAGAAATGATGCCAAGGCCAAAAGGCCCAGCCTCCTCTTTGGTTCATACACACACACATACACACACACACACACACACACACACACACACACACACACACACACACACACACACACACACTTGGGATGAAAACAAAGAAATATTTACACCCACTTCACTATCTCAAACTCTGTGAATTCATGTGTGCCAGTGCCCTGCTATAATCCAGAAGACAATGTATTTTTATATTCAACTACCACATTAGGCTCTTTTTTTTTCCTTTCCCCGTTTGGGTTTTTCTTTCTTTTTTTTTTTTTTTTCTTTTTCTTTTTTTTTTTTTATTAATTTATTCTTGTTACATCTCAATGGTTATCCCATCCCTTGTATCCTCCCATTCTTCCCTCCCTCCCATTTTCCCCTTACTCCCCTCCCCTATGACTGTTCCTGAGGGGGATTACCTCCCTCTGTATATTCTCATAGGGTATCAAGTCTCTTCTTGGTAACCTGCTGTCCTTCCTCTGGGTGTCACCAGGTCTCCCCCTCCAGGGGACATGGTCAAAGGTGAGGCACCAGAGTATGTGAGAAAGTAATATCCCACTCTCCACTCAAATGTAGAGAATGTTCTGCCCATTGGCTAGATCTGGGTAGGGGTTTAAAGTTTACGGCCTGTATTGTCCTTGGCTGGTGCCTTAGTGTGGGTGGGACCCATGGGCCCAAATCTGCCTATCCTATTGTTCTACTTGTAGGTTTCTAGGACCCTCTGGATCCTTCTACTTTGCCATTCTCCCATGCTTCTCTCATCTAGAGTCCCACTAGAATGTCCTCCCCTCTGTCTCAGTTTCTTGGTAAGTGAAGGCTTTCAGCTAGAAATGATCATAATGAGTGAGTTAACCCAGAAGCAGAAAGACTCAAATGGTACATACTCACTTATATCTGCATACTAGCCCAAGGGGCACATCCCACATTAGGCTCTTAACACATTTTTTGTCATCTTTTCCATTATTTTCTCTGAGGTTTAGGAAGAGCTTGTGGTATATATGTTCCCTTTCATGTTGAGAAATATGTTCCCTCTCATTCTGAGAGGTCTGCTGTGTCTTCTTCGATTTACCTTGGAACATTTTGTGCCACTGTGTTAATCAGAATCTAGTTCAATTAGCATCTTCTAAGGTGAGGTATGAGAGATGCATTGATCTATGGGTATAACGAAACCACCAGGAATCAGTGTAAAACGATGTCCATTACGAAACATTATAGAAATGGAATCTTCTTCAGGGCCTATACACCACCGTCTAGTCATAGGTTCTTAGTACAATGATGGTGACTTGTACAGATTTAATCCTGTTGTGTGAGACTTGTATTCAATCAGAAAGTGATTAGTTGCTCTCATGAGATTCATGACAACATTGTAGGAGTGTGTATGTTTTTCCAGGACAGACATTATTTTTTCTCAAATAGTTCATTGTTGGGTATGACTATTGGTTAGTTTTCCTTCTCTGGTAGCTTACATAGACTCTCCCAGAATTACAAAAGCTAGCTAGTAGGAATAATGCTTCCAGATCTATGCTACCTTCATTTTGAAATGATTTATGCTCAAGTGTGTGGTATATTCAACAATATGATCTTATTGTCAAGTTCTAGAGTTTAAGCAACAGCACTGGCAACAGCCTGTAATCTTTGGGCTGTGGTATCTATGGCACTTGATTGATCAACGGCTCCAGAAGAAATTATGTCAGTACTATATATCAGAAGCTAATATATCACAACCATTATGATTTGCAAAGACTAAAGCACATTTAATTTATAGGAATCAATATAAACTTCACCTGTTCATAAAATGTCACATATGTATTCTTTATACATATCATTGGAATTATGCATAGATTTTTAAAATATGCTAATAATCTTTAATTTAATAAGGAAATTTTGTTACATTGTTGTGCAGGTAATTCATGTCTGCCCTGGCCCTGCCAAACTGGGACAACTTGTTTCACCAGATTGCCTCAACATTTCTCTAGCCCCTCTGAACCTGAAAACATAAGTCTGTGATGTGCCTTTCTACCTGTGTACAGCCTAAGTCAACTCCATCAGGGACCTGTTTCAAATGCAGCCAGTTAAGACATTGGTCTGGGAGCTGCCTCAACAAGCCATGCCCTGCCTACTGGCAGGCTGGCCTCTGGAAAGAGAAATGCTCTGACAGTGACTAGTTCTCTGTGCACAGACACAGAAGCCCAATCAGCACAGCTACCACAGACACTTCCAGCCTTCGAGTTCTTTGGCCTGACAGAGGAGTGAAGGCTCCCAAATTCACCAACCTTCACTGAGCCAAGGGTAACATTGAAGGTCTGTTTAACCCTAATACTTGGGTTCTATGGTCACATTGCCAACTTCTGTAAGGGGCGGCTTCAGATGCCTTCTCGGTCCTCTTCATGTTAAGGGGACCAGCTTTTAAGCAGCTACTATCAGGTCTAGACACAGCTTACATTGTTATCAGACTTAAAAAGCAAGTCTCATATGTAACCTTTTCCCATTACTTTAGTTAAAGGACAATGACTGTTCTCAGGAGCCTCACCTGTGTCTCATAGTAAATATGAAAAAAGGCCTAAGTATAGAGAAGCCTAAGGTATAAAGACCTAAGAAAATATCTAACTCTGATAAACAAACAAAACAAAACAAAAAACCATTCTACTATAAGATCCACTATTACAATTCCAAGCTCAAGATTATAACTTTCCTTTGGTTTGTCTTTTAAGTATAGACTTAAAGATTTTTCTCATTGTGCTAGACTTATATACATCCTGTTCTGGATAGAGGGAAGAAATCTCTCTTCCATGATGAGTAATCATGCTGAAAATTAAGATCAAATGACTTTTTTTGCTTATTCTCCTTCATAGCATACTTCTGCCTTTCCTGAGCTCACCTAAGAGTCTTTATACTTTTAAAAGTAATGTGTGTCTATTGCCTTTTCTACGATGTGTATGTGACTTCAGATTACAAACAATGGCCATGCTAACATTCTAAAGTAAATATCCTTAGTAAACTTAAATAGGATTCTTGTAAGCTACAAGAAATGCACATGAATCCACCTCTCATGTCAAATGGGACCCAAATAAGTACTGCCAAACAACAGCCCAAGTTTTCCACCCATTGCCTGTTTAAGAGGCTGAGATTCCTCCCTCTTTCGCTAGTTTTTGTAGTCCCCTCTACCAAAAGTCAAAAGTATGAACTAAAGATAAAAATGTATACCCAATTTTTTCTCCATAACCTACTTAACTGTGTCTTTGCCTGTATACACACACACACACACACACACACACACACACACACACACACACACACACACACCACACAGCAGTATCATGACAGGTTCACGTGTCTCCTACATACAATTCAGCAACAAAGCAGCTACCCACAGGTGATCCAGTGTATCCTTGCAGACTGAGTCAGCTAGGCCTGTACTTTCTAGATGTTCTCCCATATCCTGGATCTCAGCAAAACAAAACAACTGGCTTTCTCATCACTTTTCCAGTCTGGTCCCACTTCCATTCTCTTGGGGTTTCAAAAAGATATCTTCACCCTCACATATGTAGGAAGCAGCCATTTTCCCCTTTGAACACAGTATCCTCATTCCCACCTTGCTACTCCTTTTTAGTTCCTCACTTTTAATTCGACACAAAGGGAGGAATGTTATGTTAATATGCAGGCAATTTAACTGGCCTGCCATCAGGGGTCTTTAGGGTCATGAGGATGTCCTGTGTCATCACCTGAGCCATGTAGGTAAGATCTAACACACCTGCCACTCTTTATCACTTTCTCAGCTCCTTTCCTTCTCTTTGTTTCCCTGGGGCAATCCTTCACCTCTTTCTCGCCCCTCCTCCATTTTACAATAAATCTCTATATACCAAATATGTTACGTAGAGGCCAATTTATCAATATTATGCAAGGATATATGAAATATGAGGAGAAAACACTCCAGACTCTCTCCTATGATACTAGTGCTCGAAGATGCATACTTCTATTTAGGGTTGTCCAATGCTTGGATCTCTGCCCAGACTGTTTCACTTATAACTAAAAGCAAATAAAAAGGATAAAGAACAATGCTCTTTTCAAAACAACATTGAAGATAATTACATGCATAGTGGTAAGTAGTTTACATAGTTTTAACACAAAAAAGAGGTTTTTACTGACAAAATAATAAAAAAATTAAAATATAAAATCTATCAATGCTCCAATATTAATACAGTATTCCTTTTAGATAGCTATTTTTAAAATGGGTAGTGACAATATTTTACTACTATTCATGCAACATCATGAATACCAAAATTTCTAAACAAACTGTGTCATTGTATTTTTGTGAAATGTTCATTAATTACTATGCAATCCCTGTATAATTTGGAATTATTTGTGAAATGATATACTTCATCTGTTTAACATTATAAATTAAAATATTTTAGAACTTAACACCTTTCTTCATCCTAAATTTGGACAGTTATAGAACATAACTTAATGGTTATTTGACTAGGAAATTAAAGTTTATGAAAACAAACCACAAAAAAAGAAGCCTAGAGTTTTCTGTGCTGTGCACAGCAGCATTAAGTTTAGAGAAGTCAGCATTGCAATAACTGTTACAATTTTCGAAGTATTTCTTAGGACTTACTTGGACATAACTTTTGAGATATTGTTAGTGATGGTTGTATTGAATGTTGAAACTGTGTTGGTGTGTGAAACAGTATGTGTTTAATTGTATTGAGGCTGGAAATTTTATTGCACAACATTCTTTTCTGCCATATCTTGTGGTGCAATGAATTTTTGTTTATCGGAACCTCTGTATCGAATAAGGAACATTTTAATTCATGGATATACACATATATGGATCATTCCATAGATCACCTTTCCCTCCAGTGATTCTTTTTAGTGCAGCTACTTTCAATTTAATATAACCTCACCTGTCTAGTTTGTTTTCCTTCTCTTTGTTTTGACACTATAACATGGACATGTGCAGGAAAGCACTGAAGCATTTAGTCCATGTGTTTCTTCTTTGTTCTACCTGAAGTTTTATTTTCAGGCCTGGGATTTAAGTAATAAAAAATCTAAATTATGTTATTAATTTGGTATAGGTTGACAAAAACTGGACTTTCATACCTTAGCATATAGCTTTCCAGTTTTTACAGCATCATTTGTCCTCAGGTCTACCAGTGTCTTCCTGAGTATGGCCATGCTTGCCAAAGACCAGTTGACTACATATGGGTAGATTTATTTCCATAGTCTTTATTCTCTTTAAATGTTCTACATGCTTGTAATGATAACGTAGACACACATTTTTGATTACTTTAAATATATATGTATATAAATATATATAAGCAAAAAGCTGAGAATATGTAGAAACTCAAACATGTATGCAAAGAAAGTGTGTAAATGAATATCAAATATTTGTAACAAATACTCAATGTCACCAATCATCAATGAAATCAAAAGCAAACTGAAAATTTTCCACATTCGCTGGTATGATATTGTAGTGGTTATCAGTATACCCAAGATATAGAAATTACCTAGATATTATTGAATGGTGAATGGACCACAGATATGTAGTGTAAAAAAAAATAGAATCCTGTAATATATGTCAAAACAGAAGAAAATTTGGACTTTCATATTACATGAGTAAGTTACAGAAATCAAAATATGTCTATTCATATGTCATTAAATAAACATATAAAGATCAGCCTGTTGGTGCATATTTATAATATAGTTTCTAGTTAGGCTATGGTAGGTGGATCAAGTTTAGTGATACCATGAACTACGTGGGTCATTAAATCACATCGGTTTTAGAAAGATTTTGGAGTAACTAGCTACTCTTACTGTTTCTACAGAGACATAAACTGACATATTAGTGCAAAGAACTGGATATACTCAATGTATTATGATAAGTTTGAACATATGCAATTTCTTATGATGCTGCAGTAAAGAAAAGAAAGTACTCTGATACACGTTAAATATTTATTATGATTTACTTTTTTTTTTTTATAAAAATGTGTATGTGTTCTGTGGCTAGTGAAAGCTATTTTACATAATATAAAACTTCTCTAACAATTTTGATATGTAAAGTTTGTAACTTTTGGATCTATGTTGTACAGTAGATCCCTACATATTATTCAAAGAATAACTGAAACTTGAACCTAAAACTAAACACCTCACACATTCCCTCATCTCCAGCACTTGGATATCACTATTTTACTTATTGATTTATAAATGTGATTGTTTCATAGATCAAATAAAATGGAATCAGGCAGTATTTTTATTTATACAAGGAAATTTTTAAGAGAAGCTCTCTGAGGTTCACCTGTGTTGTCAAAAATGGCACAATCTATTTCTTTTAAATTTTGAATAGCATTCCATTATACATTTTCATAGAACACTTATGCCAATTTTTCTATATGCATTTATCTTTCTCTGAATGAATGTTGCTCCACTATATTGACTGTTGAGTGCATTCTTGCCAGGTAAATAAAGATCCAAATATATCCTCAACATATTTATATCAATTTTTATACATATGAAAATAAGAATTATTTCAGCAACATTAGTGGTTGAATTTAGAGGGACCCTTTATAGTTTTATAGTGGCTATATCATTATAACTTCCCAATAAAAATCATGGAATTATAATTTTCTTATATTCACACACATGCATGCACATATGCATACACAAACACAATCTTGTCTTTTAAACAAAGTTCATCCTAATTGATCCAAGATATTATTAGACTATAGTTTATATTTGCATTTCACTGGTAATTAATGATGGTGATCATTTTGTATGCCATTAGGAGTTTTCCATATTTTTCTAGGAAATAGTTGTTCAAACCAAGTCATGTTATTGCTATTGAGTTTTAGAAGTTTCTTTATATGGTTTCAAATTAATACCTTACTGGTTACATGATTTAGAAATAGTTTCTCAGCCAAGGACAATACATGCAGTAAACTTTGAACCCCTATCTAGATCCACCCAATGGACACAGTTGAGTGGAGAGTGGGGTCTGACTTTCGCACGAACCCTGGTGCCTCATATTTGGCCACATCCCCTGGATGGGGAGACCTGGTGGCACTCAGAGGAAGGATAGCAGGCTACCAAGAAGAGACTTGATACCCTATGAGCATATACAGGGGGAAGAGTCCTCCTCAGTCACAATCATAGGGGAAGGGAGTAAGGGGAAAATGGGAGGGAGGGAGGAATGGGAGGATATAAGGGATGGGATAACAACTTAGATGTAATATGAATAAATTAATAAAATGTATTTTTTAAAAAGTTTCTCCTGATCTATAGGTTACATTTTGACTGCTATTGAGTCTTCTTTTCTTTACAGAGCATTAGTTTCATTTATTCTACATTGATTATTTTTAATTTATTGCCTGTGGTTTTAATATGATGAATTTAAAACACCATTACAAGAGTCAAATAGCTAGAAACTACTCTAAAAAAGCATCTAGTCGATGCATGTATTTCATTAATTTGCTTTGAGCTGGTTTTGAATATGATATCTACTAGGTTTGAGTTGATCACTTTTATTTTTGTTTGCATATTCATATCCAATGGTTCTATGCTGTTGATTTAATAGAATATTTTCCCATTCATGTTTTCTTAGAATTATTTTAAGGCCAGACAACCATTTATAATTGAGGTTATTTTTGGTGTTTCTATTCTGAATCACTCTACTATGAGATTCAACAATTGTGAGACTACAATACACTGGGAAGATTATTGCTACGTAACTATGTACATGTTGGTGCTTCACATCAATTGCTACCTGATTTTTCTTTGAATTCTACTCTAAGTTTTCTTTTTATTCATCTAGTATAGAAATAGTGTTTGGCAACATGTATGACATATAACCAAAACTTGTTTTAAACTTTAGTGCTTGCCTATCTTTCAAGAGGTAGAGTGATACAAATGCTCAGTTAATATTTACAAGCTTACCAAGCCAATCCCTTCATAATTAGGTTGATTGATTTTCATAAGCAAATAACAGAGCACAACAGAAAAGCCATCAGATGTGAATTATAGGAAACCATGTGTATGCATTATCTTCCTAACATGGGATAACCAGAGACCCCATGACTGGGTATCCACTGATCTCTGGCATATTCTATTCTATCACATTGTGGAGATGAGCATAGCATGAGCAAACTTGAAGAGATTCAGCATTCAAATATTGTAATGACCTCACACTCATCAAACAACCTTTTCCATATTATTTGACTTCTTGCAGTTTCAGGCTTTGAAGGAATATGCTAATCATACTGCTTAGTTTTCTGGTCCATTACAATAATTATATTTCTCAAGACAAAGAAATAATTTGATATGAGAATTTTCTACATCAGTATTCTGGCCTTGCATAAAATAAGAGCCCTTGTTAAAAACAGGTTCTCTCTTGTCCTAAATCATATTGAATGTTAGGAATAGCATAATGATAGCAAACCTGCGATAACACTGCTGCATGACTCCTTAGAAATGGGCAATTTAGCCTTTTCTGCATTAATAACTACCTTGTGTGGTATCTCAATCTTGAGTATATTATTGAGCTATAGAAATCTCTTTAATCTTCTCTTTGAATTATTATATTAAAATATAATGGCTTTTGCAATGATTCATTAAATATTAATAGTTATTAAAATTTCACAATATGAGAGTGTATGGGTAGTAAAAGAGCAGTGACAAACTAGACATCATCACTGACAACAAGAAAGCCCCATAATAAGAGATACAAAATGATGCCATGATGCTATAACGTAGGGATAGTGTAACACAGTAAAGAGCACAAATATAAAAGAGTACCTAGATTTGAGTAAGAGAATTAATAATATATATGCTTGCAAATAGGTTAATATATAGAAAAGAAGATATATGTTTAAATATTTGGACTTTGAATAAATTGGCAGCTCTCTGTAAGTTTGAGGCCAGCCTGGTCTAAGATGCTAGTGTCAAATCAGTCAGGGCTTCACAGAGTAACCATTTCTTGAAAACTGAAAAAATAAAATTAGAAAGACAGAGACAGAGAGACAGAGAGACAGAGAGTGACAGAGAAAGACAGAAATACAGAGAGACAGAGAGAGATTTCCAGGCACTTCAGGAAATGTTTTAAATCATGCTATTCTTAAGTGCTTTATTTCAACACTGTAAGCAGGAAAATAGGCAATGAAAATGCATTCAAAGCATGATTACAGATAATTACATGTGTAAAGAGGTCTACAGTATTGTGGTATTCTTCACTGTCAATTCAACTGGATTTGAATTCATCTAGAAGACACACCAATGGGTATATCATTTAGACACATATTCCTGTACGTGGGTAAGAGCATCTCCACATGGTAGAACTATTCCATGAAGATACATCCAGGACTTAATAAAAAGGAGAAAAAAGAAATCTAGGGGAGTAGTATATTTCTGGGTTTCTCAGTTGGCATCATGGACTAAATATGCCTTCTTCTGTATCTTTCTCCCACAACTAATTGTAAGCCACTGTATGTTGAGATGAAATAACATTTCTTCCTTTAAATAGTATGTTTTTTTGGTAATTTGAGTTGTATCTGATATACAAAATGATACTTTGTGTGAAGCCATTATTGTGATTTACCTAAATTATGTGTAGACCTTTGGAACTGTTTTTCAGAATAAATGTCAGATAATTTGTATTTGTGGCTTAGAAAATCCCTAGAATGCCATAATCAGAGGTTAATGAACAATTCTCATGGAAATTCAGAAGACCAGAATGATGATGGAAAAGGAAACAACATGTGCATGGGGGGTTTCATAGGAGAGTAAAGACTCTTGGATTAGAGAAGAAAACATTTGTACTATATTCTGGAAAAAAAATGTAAAAACTTAAGGCTGCTATCTGCCTACATCTTATTAATATATGTGAGGCTAAATGACAATTAACAAGTGAATTAGTTTGGCAGAGGATATTTTAGAACAGTTTAGCATTTAGGCTGTGATATTATTTTTGTGTACTTTACTTGATGAGTTTTATTCTTGGAAGACACAATTAAGGTATCTTTAGTTGATAATTTCATGTTTGGGGCTGAAACAACAAAATAAGTTTTTTAAGTGCAAAAGCCACCCTTAAAGAACAACAGAGTTTAATAATGCAAGCACAAACAAAACCAAAAATTTTCATTTGAACATAAAATGTTGTGATGAGTATCTCTAGAGTATGTTGCTCCAGCACAGTCACCAACAGAAATGTATTTTTTCAAATTCAGACTTGAAGGACTATAAAGAGTAATATAGTTTGGGTCAAAAAGTGCAAAGGTACCTCTCAAGAGGGCAGCAGAACCTGGGCTTCCATATGGTGCTGCTTTTCTGGCCAGCTAAATAGAATCATGGAGATTTCCACTATGTGTCCTTAAAGCTGTTGGGAGGGGAAGCAGATCTCTATTCTCCTCACTAAGAGCCTGACTGCACTGTGCATGATGCTTTGAAGATGGACCCTAAATTGGGAGTGGGGAAGAGGTGGCATAGCCAAGAAGAATTTAGATACTGACAATGAGAGATGCTTGTTGAGGAAAGTTGTAGGTATGAAATGGTATTTGTCAATAGGAGGACATATTTATCAAAGACAATATGGATGACTCCATGTCACTCTGGTCGAGGCTGGCTAATGCCAGTCTTTCTTAGATCTCACATTACTTTCTAAGACTTTTCTTGCTTTGGTCTGATTCATATTCTCTGTCTCTCTGTCTCTCTGTCTCTCTGTCTCTGTCTGTCTGCCTCTCTCTCTCTCTCTCTCTCTCTCTCTCTCTCTCTCTCTCTCTCTCTGCTGTCTCTTTATCTCTCTCCCTCTCTTGAGGCTTAGATTTTAAAAAATTGATATTATAAGATAAATACATCTTATTTCATTTCTTACCGCTGAACCCTACCATACAACCTTCCCACCTTTCCATCAAATACAGGGGCTCCATTATCACTAGTTGTTATTTTATGTATATAGGTTTGTGTATACATACACATTTCTAAGTGCAATCTCTTCACTCCATATAATGTTGCATGTATTTTTCAGAGCTGACCATTTGGTACTGAACAACCAAATAATGTGAACTTCCCTGGGGATGTTTCATTCCCAGATTTCCTCTGATACTTGCAGTTCTTTGTATAGGATTAAGGTCTTGTGGGCTTTTCTCTATACAGTTTGCCATGCCCTTGTTGAACTCACACTTGGACAACAAAGTTGGTGAGATTCATGAGTATAGATTTTGATGATATAAAGATAACATGTGTCTCCTGGAGAAGACTATGGAAGCGGGGAAAGTTCCACAGATCTTCTGGCGCTTAGAATCTTTCTAGCCTCTCTTCCATAGTATTCCTTGTGGCATATAATACAAATATGACATTTTTCTTTTCCTCCTTCTAAATCCTACCATGAAACTTTCCCTTCTTTCCTTCAAAATCATGACCCCATTACCACTAGCTGTTATTGGTTACTCTTCTCTACTCCTCCCAGTTTCTCTCTACCTCATATCCACTCATGGTCCATCACATTTATGTTTCTCATTAGAATCAAACAGAATTCTAAAGGATAATTATAAAATTAAATAACATAGAAAACAACCCTAACATATTGGAATAGTATCAAACAAACAAAGAAAGAGAAAAACAAAAGCACAAAAAAAACACAAGAAAGAGATATATATGCAAAGCTCCACTTTTCTGCACACTCAGGAATTCCACAAATATACTAAATAGGAAGCCAAAATTTGTACACAAAGTATTTCTGTGTGTGTGTGTGTGTGTGTGTGTGTGTGTGTGTGTGTGTGTGTGTATACTGTTACACCCTTTTAGAATGTGAACACTTACAATGTGCATAGCACTTTGAAAATGTTCAATTTGCTCTTATTTTAACATTTATGGGCCCTATCAGTTATTATACATTCTTTCTTTAATTTGCTTATCTTTTTTAAAATTAATTATTCACTTTTCATCCTGATCATAGCTCTCCATCCTTCCTCTCCCTTTGGCCCCACCCTCCCTCCCTGTTTCCTTTTCTGCTCCCCAGAGAAGGAGACTCTCGACCCCCCCTAATAGCAAGTCATATTAGGACCGAGGGCATCCTCTTCCCCTGCTGTCCAGCAAGGCAGCCCTGCCAGTAGAAAGAAAAAAAAAAGTGGACAGCAGAGCCTGTGTTAGAGCCAGCCTCCACTTCCCTCAGTAGGAAGCCCACATGATAACTGAGCTGTCTGTTAGTTATATCTGTGCAGCGGGCCTGGTCTAGTCCATGCATGGTCCTTTGGTGGAGCCCCTATATCGACAGGCAGCCCTGGGCCCTGTTTAGTAGGCACTGTTGGCACCGTCAGTATTTTCATGGAGATCCTGTCCCTTCTGAATCCTCCACCCTTCCTTCCCCATTCTTCCCTAAGACTTACTGTGCTCCACACAAAAATGGGCTGTGGGTTTTGGCATGTGATTCTATCAACTGCTGCTGGGGAGAGGTCCTCAGAGGGCAGCCATGCTAGGCGCTCATCAGTAAGCACAGCAGAGTATCGCTATTAGTGCCAGAGGTTGGCTGTCGCCCATGGATGGATCTCAGGTTTGATCAGGCATTCCTCAATCTGCTCCATCCCCGTCTCTGCCCATCTTGTAGGCATGTCAAGTCCTGGGTCGAAGTATCCGTCGGTAGGTTGGTGTTTCCCTACTTTAAGACGGAGTCCTTTGTAATTAGAGGATTTCCTCTTCAGTCTTCATGACCCTTGCTACTAGGAGTCTCAACTAGAGTCAGCTTCATATCCTCCCTGGAGCCTACGCTGCCATAGGTCCCCTCTCTGAAAGTTCTCTGTCCTCTCATCCTCACTTACCCAAGATGTAATATCTACTCTCGTTTCTCTCCAACATCTCCTCCTATGTTCTCTCTCTTTTACTACTCCCACTGTGTATACTATTTCTACTTTGGAGTGAGATTTAAGCATTCTACCTTAGGTCCTCCTTCTTATCTTCTTCGGTTCTGTAAATTGTAATATGGTTATCCTATATTATATGATCTGCACTTCCTGATGCCTAAGGAATTTGACATTTCTTGGCCATCTTATATTCCTCTGTTGAGAATTCTCAGTTTAGCTCCATACCCCATTTTTAAATTGGATTATTTGGTTTGATTGTGTTTAGTTTCTTGAGTTCTATATGTATTTTGGATACTAGCCCATTTTTTTGGATGGAGTGTTGGTGAAGATCTTTTCCCAATCTGTAGGCTGTCACGTTATCCTATGTACAGTGTACTTTGCCTTACAGAAGATTTTCAGTTTCAAAAGGTCCGATTAGGAATTGTTGGTCTTAGAGCATGAGCAGTAGGTGTTCCGTTCATTTCATTGTCTCCTTGCCAACGAGGTAAAGGCTCTACCCCACTTTCTATTCTAATAAATTTAGTGTGTCTGGTTTTATGTTGAGGTCTTTGATTTACTTAGACTTGAATTTTGTGCAGAGTGGTAGATATGGATCTACTTGAATTTTCTAAAAATAGATCTCCAGTGAGACCAGCACCTTTTTTTGAAGATGCTTTCTTTTTTCCATTGTAGGGTTTTGGATCCTTAGTAAGAAATCTAGTGTCCATTGGTGAGTGGGTTTATTTCTGGGTATTCAATTAGATACCATTCATAAACCAGTTAATTTCCATGCCAGTACCATGTGGTTTTTATTACAATTTCTCTGTAGTATATCTTGAAGTCAAGGATGGCAATACTTCCAGAAGTTCTTTTGTTATATAAGGTTGTTTCAGCTAGTCTGCTTTTTTTGTTTGTTTCTCCATATGAAGATTAAAATTGTTATTTCAAGGTCTGTGAAGAATTGTATTGGTGTTTTGATAGGGATTGCATTGAATCTGTAGATGGCTTCTGGTAAAAGACCATTTTTACTATGTTAATCCTACTGATCTATGACCATGGGATATTGTTCCATCTTTCCAAATCTTCTTCAATTTCTTCCCTTAAAGAATTGAAGTTCTTGTCATATAGGTCATTGACTTGCTTTGTTAGATTCACACCAAGACTTTTTATACCATTTGTGGCTATTGTTAAGGGTGTAATTTCTATCATTTCTTTCTCAGCCCGCTTTTCGTTTGTATACAAGAGCGCTACTTTTATTTTAAAATTAATATTGTATCCAGCCACTTTTCTGAAGGTATTTGTCATCTGTAAGAATTTATGAGACAATCCTGATACTCAGAAATGGCTTTGACCTTTGAGATGTTGAACTGCATCAAATTTGTTAAGATTTTGGGAAGTGTTACAAATGAAGTAAATATATATTTTATTATGATATTGCCATAAATCTTTGGGGAATCTAGTCCCTAGGTAATTAAGGAGATATTGGAAATTGATAGCTGCTTGGATTAAGAGAAAGAGTGAATTTAACTTGTGGCCTCTCAGATATTGTCTATGCTTCCCTGAAGGTCATATCAAAGAGTGTACTGACAGATGAAACCATTATGTGAATGGCTTAAAGTAAAAGAGAACAGAGAATGGGACAGTTAGGTAATGGAATAATAGGAGAAGATGTTAATATAATCAAAAATGTAAAAAATTTCTGATGAATTAAAGTTTAAGAAAAAGATATATAGACAAACATGCAAGGTAAAACTAAAGTGTAGGTGGTAATTAAAAGACTATAAATATAATAACATGTTCAATCTTGATTACTGCTCATATTTTTATATATTTTCTTTATTGCCCATAGCTGAATTATGAACTTGAGAAGAATACCTATAAAATAGTCTTATATCCTGTTTACTTTAAGTGTAAGTTTTACCAGAAGAACCTCAGTATAGAGTCACATGTCCCTTATAGATGGGGATATGTTACAAAAATATTTAATTGGATAATATTTTTAACATTGTAAATGTCATGATTGTACTCAAATCAACTAAGGAATCCCCAACCTTAATATAATCATATAGAATTTTTGTTACATATGTGTTTTAACTCTGACTCTCATGCCATTAGGAAAATTTGTACTCTGTCTTTAATTACCATTAATTAAATAGCTACCACATGCATATCTAAGATTCAAATACCATTCTCATTTATTGGAAGTTATTGATTGCAAAGTCTAAACTTTTCACTTCTTGTCAAACATTTCTATGTGAAGATCTTCCAGCCAAGTTTCTGAATTAAATAATGTACCATAATATAAATGGCTAATCTGAGTTGCAGTGGACCCAAAGCCTCACCTGTAGTCTTTTCCTTATGTTTTTTCACAAGAAGAAACGGTGGATTTTGTTAATGTTTCATATAAATTCAATAATCCCATTCAAGAGGGATTAGCCCTCAAGATCTGATTATCTTTAAAAGATACCAGTTTTTAGTGCAACCTTGTTGTATAATGATTTCAAAATATATGTTTTGGGGCATGAAGAGGTATGATGAGTCACTTCATAATCTTATAATCTATTTGTTTTACAATATCAATTTCTTGTGTGGTATTAGAGGTTTTAAGTACAGACCTAACTCTAGCTTCTAAAACAATAAAAAGTTCTCAGTCTTAAATTTTCTTATATAAATGAGCTGGTAACGGAAACTGTTTCAAGCAGGTTGACTTTTCACAGAAGTAACATTTTCCATTCTGCTAAAGTTCAACTGACTTTGACTTCCCTGAACTGGCTGTTGGGAAATTGCCCTCAGAGCTTTATTGGAAGTGTTGCTGTCTTAGTAATGAAATGTTGTGTTGTGAAAGTCATGCTCACAGTGTTGATTCTGTCCCTAAGTGATATTGTTGGAGCATAACACATATTTAGTTACCTACCTGACAAGTTGTCTATTTAACACAGAAAAAAATGATCTGACTATGATTGATGGCCCAGCTGCCCCTTCTCAGTGATGGGGAAAATAAGCTGAGTCAAAACAGATCTGAGTACACAAGGGCGAGTCTGTCTACAGTGGATTCCATCATTTCTCTTCATTTAAAGAAGGTTTTCCTTTGAGCATATATTCCCACAGTCTCCAATCTACCAACCACTGTGATTATTGCTTTCTTCTTTTCACTTTGAAATTACTTTAGAAGCATTATTCTGCCCTACTCTGCATTAGAGAAAAGCTTTTCATACATTTTTAGCTACACGCTGTCTGGGTCAAGGACAACAATACTGAAAATTGGAGCCCTTGCTAAGGACTACTGACTGAATCATTTACTTCTGGATACAAGTTTCCTGTGATCTCTTGACTTGACCTCTTTTGTTTGTTTTCTTGATTTTTATTTCTGCACCAATAAATGTTCTTTGCTTGTAGTTATGTAACTATAATTATTGTGAGGGACAGGAAAATTGTAGTTCCTAGGGGCATTGTCCCCAAATTACTTTCCAACTCCAAACACTATTGTGGTAACTATATTGTAGCCACTAAAAAGATGTTTTACAAATGTTAATGGAATGAATGAGCAAATGTTGAAGTGACAAATTTGAATGTGAAAAGTATCTACAGTTGGAGAAATGGTTAAGTAATATTTAATCAGCAACATGAAATATATTTATTTAATTTTAGCTTAGTGATAAAATACTGAAGAAAGCAATTGAAGATGATATGAAGATGGAAAGATACTCTTTGTTTCTAAATTACAACCAACCATTATTACTGGAAAAATATCAGTATTATACAAGATGATCTATAGATTCACTTGTAGCATTTCAAACTGTATGATATTATGATGAAATAATGCTATGAAATAATGACTTCAATAAAACTTAAAGTTGCTCTTAATAAGTTTAGTAGGAAACAAGAAGTCGGGCCTAAAACCACAAAACTTACTGAGTAGTAAAAACAAAGAAAATTAAATACACACAAAAAAATATTAAGTAGTAACTTAATTTGGATTCTTCTTCTATCACTCAAGCAAACTTCAGAAAATCATCTTCCAGTCCTGTCAACTGAAAATATCCCTGAGCCTAAGGTTTCAATGTCCTATAGATACATCAGTTAGATCTTTGTGATAGTTTCCATATGTTAAAAAACATGTTTCTTCGATGAGGGTGAGATCTGTACATCTTGATTGTGATAGGTTTTTCTCCACTGACAAAATGAGCCAATCCAAGACAAATTAAAATATATGAAGATAGGTTTATTGGCACATTCACTCAGGATCTACTGATCACAATGAAGAGGTCAGGGAGGTAGCCATGCAGACAGGGAGACAGAGAGGGAAATCTCACATGCAGAGAGAAAGGAGAGAGAATGAGAAACCAAATGTTTGGATTATATAGTGAAGAGCCTCTGGGGCACAGAAGGCCCAGCCCCTGGGCTGGGAAATCCAGGGAGAGAGACTGAGGGGTGTTGGGAGAACCTGGAGACCAGGTTCACTTTGATATGTTAAATTGGCACTTCAGCCACTTATAACAGGTCTGAATCACAACTAGTAGCAAAAGATAAGTATTTAGAATACAAATAGAAATCATTTAGACTCTAGAAAACGTCAGAGGTTGGCTTTCCCTTAGGGCCTGTGACATCACTAGCTACCAGCAGTTGACTAGCTTTACAGTACCAGGTAAGAATTTCCTCCTTTTGAGGAAGGAGACAGCTGTTGGTTTGCCCCAGGATAAAAATTCCATCCCTGAATGACTGGAGATATCTTGGTGGGCTCATCAAGGTCAGAATGCACCGGTTTCACCTCTGGATGGGACTAGTGATTACTTTTCTCCTTTGGTAACATTTTAACACCTCCATATACCTGAGAATAAGTCCCCAGGGAGAAGGTTTAATGACCAGTTACAAGTCCATTCTTCCATGTCCAGCATATAAAATGCGTTCTGTAGTCAGAAGAGGTTTTACCTTCAAGTTCTAGGAAGCCTACAAGTACAATAGCAATAATCTATATTGTTTTGGGAGTTTTCGACTCAATTATAAGGCATTTTTGTTATTATATAGCTTTTTATTTTTAATTTAAAATAGATCTTTTTCATACAACACATTCTCATTATGGTGTCCCTTCTCCCTACCACTCCCAGTAATTTGCTACTTTCCCTTTCATCTGTATCCACATGTTTTCTGTCTCTCCTTAGAAACAAGAACTTGTCTAGGGAATAATAATAAAACAAAATGAAATAAATTAAGAAAAAACAAATCAGAATATGACAAAACAATCAACCGACAAAAAGAAGCAAAGAAAAAGCCCAAGAAATGCATATAAATGCAGAGACACACCTGCCACACACTCGCATAAAATCCCCAAACCAAAATCCAGAATATATATGCAAGGGACCTATAAGGTGGAGAAAATAATGTCCCAACTTAACATTATGAGACATTAAAAAAAAACCCAAAAGATGCCTTGTTTATTTTGACTTGGTCCAGTTATCTGAATCTGACAAATACGCTGAAGAGTGGTTGGTTTCCCCATTGAAATTCCATTTGAGAAAATAATTTCTCATTTACAGGTGGAGATAAATTAGAATAAGAATCTGTGTCAAGTCCAGAGCACATGTCCCCATCTCCTTTGAGCTCTAGCACTCCATCAGGTGCAGTCCTATACAGGCCTTCTGCATCCTGTCATAGTTTTAAGTTATATGTGTGCCCAACTGGTTGGGTCTTGAAGGACTTTATTCTTTGGTGTATTCCACACATGCTGTCTCTAAAACTGTTTCTGACTTCTTTTTTTTTTTTTTCACAGTTCCCAGGGTCTGGAGAAGAAGGGTCAGAAGGAGACTACCCTTTTAGTGCTAAGTGTCCCAAAGTCTCTCATTCTCTGCCTATTTTTAGGCTGTGAATTTCTATACTCATTGTCATCTGCTTCAGGAAGAAGCTTCTCTGATCATGTTGATCAGGATATGGATACATGAGAATAGGAGAATGTTATTTTAAGTCACTTATTTCTACGTTGCTATAGCAGAACAGTAGTATTTGGTTTTTGCCTAGGTCCCTGGCCTAGCTAGTTTCATGTTCTTGGCCACCCAAGCAGGATATGAGTTCAATCTCATGGAATGGGCCTTAACTTAAGTCAGGTATTGGTTGCTTATTCCCACATGCTCTGTGTCACTACTGTATAAGCTTGTTTTGGACACATGTCACTCTTATAGACCATTTCTGGTATGGTAGTTTCATTTGGTGAGGGGAAATGTGCTATTGTGGCTATGTCTCCCCTGATATTTGTCAGTTTTATTTAGATAACATTCATATGTGTATATATTTAAGAATGCTTCTACTGTATTAAGTTTCCATATGACAAATGGCCCTTAGTTTTAGCTATCTCCTTTGTCTTTACTTCCTCAACCACCTCTTCCGTTCGCTCCATTTTTGATGCAACTATTCCAGTCTCCCTACCTCAAACCCTTCTGTAAGTATGTATTTCATTCCCCCTTCCCATAAAGAAACATTTATGCCCACTAGTCTCTTACCCTCTACCTAACCTCTTGTTATAGTGGTTACAGTGAATGTAGATTGCTTATCAGTGACTTAGCATCTCATATCCACATATAAGTAAAATCATGTTTGTCTTCCTGGCTCTGATTTACCTCACTCAGAATGATTTTTTTTCTGGTCAATACATTTACCTGTGAATTTCATGATTTCATATTTAATGTCTGAGTAATATTCCACAATGTAAATAGGCCACATTTTCTTTATCCATTCATCTGTTGAAGACCCACACTGCATGCTGAATTCAGCCTGGGACTCCGGGCCTAAACTGCGTGCATAGTCCAGCCAGAGTGTTGGGGCTGCCAAGCCTGTGCGCACAGCTCAGCTAGAGTCTCTGGGCCTAAACTGCAAGGAAAGTCCAGCTAGGGCCTCTGGGCTGAATCTGCATGCTGACCTCAGCCTACGTCAGTGCCCCAGAACTGCCCAGTAGCTGAGCTAGTGTCTTGGGCAGAACTGCTCGTTGAGGTGAGCTAGTGCCTCCGGTGGAACTGAGCGCTCCGCCCTGCCTCTATCACAGCAGGAAAACTGCAGCTGCACTGAGCTGGTGCCTAGGGTGGAACTGAGCACTCTGCTCAACCTGCGTCACAGCAGGGGAGCTGTGGTTGCACTGAGCTGGTGCCTGGGGCAGAATTGCTTGCTGAGCTGAGCCAGCGTCTCCATGGCATTGCGCACTGAGCTGAACCCAGGAGTCTGGGGCTGAACTGTCGGCCGATTCCAGTTTGGGTCTCAAGGCACCACATGACCCAAATCCTTTCCAGAGTCTCCTCTCCCACAGCAACTCCCACCAGCCACCACACTAATCACCTCCACCGAAAGGCTCTGAGCTGCAAACCTCTGCCACTGCCACTCCTGATGCTGGTGCTGCTGGTGCCGCCAATGCTGCTGCTGCCTCTGCTGCTGCTGCTCCGATCTCAGAAAATCCTCGCCCCTCCCGTGTGCAGTCCCCACCCTGGTCCCTCCAAACCATGGAGCACTCCTGCTGCCATGGTTTGGGGACCTTGGTGTTCCTGGCTCAGAAATCTGTGCAATTCCCTGAATTGTTCACTGGGGCTTCCAAACACGGTCCACACTGCTCGCCGCCATCTTGGATCCCTCCCTGGTAGGTAAATATTTTATTAATGATGTTTACATTTATATTGGTAAAGTATCTATGTCTTTATTCTCTTTAATTGTTAGTTATTTATGTGGTTTAAGTATAAGCATTACTATGTCATTATAAAGTGAATTGGACAATTTTTCCTTAGTTTCTATTTTATGGAATAATTTGAGAAGTATAGATATTAACTCTTCTTTGGAATTGTGGTAGAATGCTGCACTAAAATCATCTAGCCTTGCATCTTTTTCGGTTGGGAGGCTTTTATTGACAGCTGCTATTTGACTGATGAGTATACATCTGTTTAGATTGCTTATCTAATTTTGATTTAATTTTAGTAGGCAGCATATCTCAAGAAAGTATGGCTGTTGTATGTTGCCTAATTGGAAAAATCTTCTGGGATCCTGATAGATATGGCAACTGGAGGTTTGAACTAAAATGCATGTCTAGGTATTGAGAACTGTTTAGATTGGTAGGAAGGCAGGGAAGCTTAGATTGTCCACAGGAGAAAGAAGAGTAGATTATTTCATCATAATCTGCCAAGTTTCCTGGGAATGGTGTCAAAAAGAGAGGAGAAGTCTCAGTTGGTGGTCTGTTCTAGAGCCTGTAATGAGACCAAAGGAGATTTGGTTTGAGGAAGTGAGGGACAAGTAAAGATCTGAAGTAAGTCTATTTGCTTTTCTGGTCAGAGTAGACTGAGGCTTCTCAGGGAATGCCTGTTGGAGCTGGCAGGGATGGGGGGGGTGCTGGAATAAAGCAATAAGTGAGGAGATGGAAATTTCAAGTGGAACATTCATTTGATATACTGTAGAAAGTGTGAGGAATGTAAGGAAGCTGTGGCAAGTGGTCTTTCATAGAACTGAGCATATGATGGTGAATTAATTTTGTGGTAGCTGAGGGAGAGGTAAAGATTTACAGATAGTCTATCTGTGTTCATGGCCAAAGTGGCTTGAGGGGTCCCAGGGTGTGTGCCTGCTGGAGGTTAGTCCTTTTATACAGCAATGAGTCAGGAACAGAAGGGTTAGGGAGTGAGATAAGTTAGGAAGTTACCTGTGTGATTCACTGGAGATTGTGGTGTGAAGGATAGGAAGGCCTTAGCAAGTTATCTGCTATATAGTTAGGAATAAATCTGGGACATTGAAACTGGAGAAGAGGAGTGAATATTGGCATTTAGCCAAAATGTTTCCCTGGCCAGAGTTCTCTGTATGATTCTTGTACCTCCATTGGCATCTCCTTATTTTGGTGTGGGGAATATTTTATGATTAAGTTGCAAATATTTTCTGTGAATTTGGCCTAGGTTCCTTGTCCTTCCTCAGTCCCAATTATTTATAGACTTGGCCTTTTCATGGTGTCCTAGATTCCCTGGAGGTTTTGTGCCATTTTTAGAGGGAGGTGCTTTTGTTGTTTTTTGGTTGTTTTTCTTTCCTTTCCTTTTTTTTTTTTTTTTTTTTTGGAAAGGAATTTTTAAATTAATTTATTTATATTACATCTCAATGGTTATCCCCTCCCATTCCTCCCTTCCTCCCATTTTCCCGTTACTTCCCTCACCTATGACTGTGACTGAGGAGGACTTCCTCCCCCTGTATATGCTCATAGGGTATCAAGTCTCTTCTTGGTAGCCTGCTATCCTTCCTCTGAGTGCCACCAGGTCTCCCCATTCAGGAGACTTGGTCAAATGTGAGGCACCAGAGTATGTGTTTGGTTGTTTTTCATTGTTGATTTTTTTGTAGCTTTTAAATTTTCTTTTAACAATGTATCCATTTCTTTTACCATGTCTTCTATGCCTGAAACTTTCTTTTTCATCTCTTATATATTATTGGTTGAACTTGTTCTGGTTCTTGTTCAGTGTTATATATCTTCCAATTTCAGATTTTCCTCAGTTTGAGTTTTCCTTATTGACTCTATTTCCAATTTCAAGTCTTGAAATATTTTCTTCATTTCATTCCACTGTTTGTTTGTGCCTTCATAGACTTCTTTAGGAGATTGGTTCATTTCCTCTTCCAGACTTCTAATATAGTCATAAAGGCTATTTTGAAGCCCTTGGTTTGAGCCTCAAGTATTCTGAATTTTTCTGAGTCTACTGTATTAAGATTGTTGGTATTTAGTGGATTGTCCTCATTTTTATTAAGTCTGTTTTTATGGTGGTATATAGGCATCTGGGGTTAGATGCTTGAAATTCTAGGTGCTAATATCTAATCTTCTCTCTGTTGCTTGGGTGTTCTATTTTTGTTTTCTGTTGCCTTTTCTCATTCTTAGGCCAGCGTCGTGGTTGCGGCTTGCCTGGTATGTAATTTTTCTGTGTTCCTAACAAATGTTTTTTCCAATCTTTCTGTTAGAATATTTTTTTGTATTGATAGATAATACTTGCCTGGGGAGTATGAGTAGAGGGGGAGGAGCAGTTGAGGGGATCCATAGGAGCAAGGATAGCATCAGCATACCACCAAAATCTATTCAGTTCCTTTTAAATGGAGATAGGCAAGGAGAGATGACAAGCCAGTAGCCTACTATGAAGCTGGGGGTGAGACTGGGCCGTTTGGTTTGGAATGTGAACAGGAGACTAAAGACTGCATATTTGTTTCCCTGGCTGCTGTGGCTGGAATGCTAAAAGGAAATGTCTGTAGGATTTGGTGGCTGAGGCAAATGGATTGATGGTGAGGGAATTTTAGGAGATCTGAATCACCTGTTAGAGATGAGCACAAAGAGGAAACCAGTGTATGCTTCTTTGGGAAGCACTATCATCTTATGTAGTATAATTCTATTTAAAGTGTGAGTGTTTGTGTGTGTGTGTGTGTGTGTATCTGTGTGTGTGTATTTACATGTGTGTTTGTGCATGAGTGTTTTAAATTTAAAAAGTTCCATTTTCAAACATTCTTACTCTTATTTTTCTCTCATTCTCCCCCTTCTTTATCATCCTTTCTTCAGTATCCTTAGTTTCCGTCAACTTCTATTTGTCTATTTCTTCCTTCACACACACACACACACACACACACACACACACACACATACAGTCATCAACAAAGATTTATAACTTCAGAAAACAAAGCAGAGCATTTCAAGGGTTGCTCTTAGAAAGAGTCTTAGAGTCTTCTAGACATGATGAGAAGCTAAACCTACATAATCTCAACCACATGGCTGCCAAATAAGACCTACATAATGACAACAACCACTTCATTCCTTATAGAATAGTAGACATTCCACAAGGCCCCACCCACAAGTAAAGAACTACAGGTAATCAGTGTTTGCTGGGAGAGAAGAGAATGAATCTTCTCCATAGATGTATGAATTCCCTGATAAATTAATTACTTAAGTATAAGTGGTCAGTCTTAACTAAATACAAGCAAATCTAATGGGTTTCTGTAAGATGTATATATACACATACATATATACATGTGTATGTATATATATGCCCATACACACACACACACATATATATGTCACTATACTGTTATATGTGTGTGCAGATAATAATAATTATTATAAACAATAACATTAACTTGAAAGGCAGTTGTAGGCACTTGGGATAATTGGGGAGAAGAGAAGAGGGGTGAAAATTATGTAAATATAAAACTCATGAACTTTAAAAAAATATTTAAGTAAAAATCATAAAATGGCAATATGAAGGTTACCAGTGAAAGAGAAAATTAATACATAAATGTATAAATATATCAATTTTAATAATTATATGGGGAATAAAATTTTAAAATTTATTTCTATGGTATCATATAAACAAAATTGCCAGGTTTGTTTCATTAAACAGCCCGCTGGAATTATGATACTAGTCACTAACCATGTCAATGTAAATGTGTTAAGAATCGCAGCAAGCTTTGAAACTATTGTGTTTTAAACTCAGGTTATCACAGCAGGACATTTAGTAGCCTAGAAAAAGATTAGAGCAATTACGTGTGCCACACACATAAATGTCAACAGTAATTTAGAAGAAGAATGAATTGTGAAAATGCTTCCAGTTCAATATTTTCCTCTAAAAGCAAATAATCAGTATGAGGTTTTTTGCAACAGAATGTTAACAGAAAATATATTGATGAGTAAAACAAATAGAATAGTTAATGTAGAAGTTTTAGAATAATTCATTGCCATTGGTTCCTGAATATATTGCAAATTCCTATAGGGTCTTCTAAATTTTGTATATCCCTGATCTGTCATGCATTTGACAGAAAGTTCTTTTATTTCCTTAACAGTGACTCTTAGTGATGAGGGTTTCTGTGGAGTGATTTGTTATTCCTATAGGTATTTCAATTTAGGAATATAAAACCTTCATCTGTTGTCACTGTACTGTCATATCCAGATATGAAATATTAAAGCTGAATATCATATGCAAATCCATTGTGAGGTTTCTTATAGAAGGGGCTATACTTGATAGTCTCAAAACCAATGATAATACTTAATGAACACATGCTTCTTATATACATCACATTCAGTAAGAAAACTTGTTTGGCAATAGTTGCTTATGTTGTGGAGGTATTTTAACAGCACCCTCAATATACTTGGAATAGAAAAATCTGAAAAGTATGTTCTTATGCAACAGTATTATCACAATAAAATGCTTACTTCAGATAAATTGTATTTATAAATAAAATGGTTTCATCTCTTACAATGTAGCCTATTGCCATCTATGCCTAATAAGTCAACTGGTCAATTGAGCCATTGATATGTCAGTTTGTCATCTATCATCATACAATATGAATAGTGAAGGTATCTGTGCTTATAAATAAAGTGGATAAACCCCTTAAATTATTTTACTACCATATATCTTCTTATCAAATCTCAGTATGTTCTATTAAAATTGTTGCAAAGTTAATATAACCTATTAATCATCTTATAAATTTTATAATTCCTTCTTTACATAATCACAAAGGAAGAACTACACATAAGGCCAACTTACCTATGTAGTATATTACAGTTACAACACAACTGACATGGAGAGTTCAATAATTATTACCCTTTTGCTTATAGACTCTTGACTAGACTGATTCTACTTGGAATTGCAGCTCATGGATATAGAGGAGTTGACCCTGACAGGCTAGTGTGTATTTCAAACAAAATGAAAAAAAAAAAAAAAAAGCTCTTGTTTTGCTTGGAGTGATACAATGATAATCCTCATCTTAACTGAGGGTTTCATGATGCAGAAGAGGAAAAAAGTAATAGAAGTTCAAGAATCACAGTTGGTCAGATTACTCAGCAGCAATAAAGGAAGGGTTTGAGAGTTCATCTGCCCTTGATTTCTCCATTGTGGTTCCCATATGTCTCACCCAGACATTGCTGCAGCACCATGTGATATCAAGATGGCTGGATGTGGCAGACTGTTCCTTTAAGCAGCACTGTGCCACCAAGTATTCCAAGACCCCAAAGTAGAAGGATCCAGAGGGTCCTAGAAACCTACAAATAGAACATTATGATAGGCAGATTTAGGCACAGGGGTCCCACTCAAACTAAGGCGCCAGCCAAGGGTAAACTTTAAACCCCTACCCAGATCTAGCCAATGGGCAGAACATTCTCCACAGCTGAGTGGAGAGTGGGGTATGACTTTCACACAAACTCTGGTGCCTCATATTTGACCATGTCCTCTGGAGGAGGAGACTTGCTGGCACTCAGAGGAAGGATGGCAGGTTACCAAGAAGAGATTTGATACCCTATGAGCATATACAGGGGGAAGAAGTCCCCCTCAGGAACAGTCATAGGGGAGGGGAATAAGGGGAAAATGGGAGAGAGGGAAGAATGGGAGGATACAAGGGATGAGATAAGCATTGAGACATAACAAGAATAAATTAATAAAAAAAAAAAAAGAATTCCAAGACCCTTCTTCTCAAAAAAGAATCTTGAAGGTGAATTACCATCTTTATCCCTTGTAGCCAGCAATATTTGGGGTCAGTCTAAGTTCAAAGTTGTCCCCCAAAATAACATTTTTTTTGTTATCCTGGCACACTGTGCTTGACTTCTTCCTAGTGGATTAAGTCACTTCATGTTCTAATTCTCTAGAAAAAGAAAAATGCAGTTTAGTTTGTTTTGGTTAGTAGGATGCATATAAAAAGTGGTTTGAATGAGAATGGTCCCCATATTCTTATAAGTGTGAATACTTGGTCCCCCACTTAATAGAACTATTTGGAAAAGATTACCATGTGTGGCGCCGTTGGAGAAAATGAGACACAGGGTGCACTTTGAGATTTCAAAAGATTCAACCCACACAAACATGTATATGTGTGTATGTACATACATACATACATACACACATACACACACATGTATATATATACATAAATACATATATATATATATATATACATATATCAAGGCTATTTTTTTAGAGTCTTTTTACTAGTCCAACAATTGTTGTTTACTAAAGGAAAGTCAAAGATCCAGTAATTTTTAAGCCATTATGCTGAATATCTTACTGGTTTTCAGTATATTTTGGAATCCTAAAACAGTAGGATCAAATAAAAATTAAGTGATGGACCTACCAGTGAAAGCAAGGGGAAGTAAACAAGAAGTGAATGCTTTCTTCTTCCATGTCCACTATATAGGCTACCACCAGAAGGCTTAACACAGATTTACTATAGATCTTACAACTTCAAAAGATCCTTGAGGTAAAACTGTGAAAGTACCCTTCCGGTCTTGTCAACAGAAAGCAAATTGCCTCTGTTGGTCCATATGGAGAGGTACAAATAACAAAGAATCATTTTCTAGGCGAGGCCATTTGTAGATCAAAAGCTTGATACCACATAACAATAGATATATTAATCTGTTCAACTAAGGATATCACATTTGGTACATCAACCACAACTAAAGACACTATTTGATTAGTATTTTAATAGTCAACTGCCATTCTTTATGATCCATCTGTCTTTGGCACTGCCAGATAAGAGAATTAAAGGTTGATGTGGTACAAACTACCTCTTTGACATTTTTGATACTCTTTATCTTGAAACTGTTTTCTGCAGTTCCTACTGGGGATGCAGTATTGCCTTTGAGTCACTTTTTTTTTTCTAGTACAGGAAATTCCAATTGCTTTCTTTCATTTTGCCTTTTCAACAATAAGACTCACTGCAAAATCAGGTTAACAATAAAAGAATTCTCCAATATCTAAGTACATTTATTTCAGTTATACATTATGGAACTAGGGAAATAACTGTGTGTAGTTGATTTCATGCCTAGAATACTATGACTGATTAACCAAAGTTACATACAGTCATGATATCATAAGATCACTTTGCCTTTTGCCCATTACAATGTTTGCCTATGTTGTCCATTGTGGTAACCATGATCACTTTACCTTTGGTGATTTAGTGCTACCACCTTGTCCCTGCTACATAGGAGCTCAATTAAACCTATTAATTGACTTAGTAGCAGCATATCTGACCCTAAGGTTTAGAACAAGGGAAAGAACAACAACAAAGCCATTCAAAAGTTCTAGAAACCCTTTCACCACTTTGTATCTTATGGGATTAACCAACAGCATGTCTTCTGGGCCTTTCATTGTGGAAAGTATTATATTTCTCCCCTTAAGTTTTTGTGCTAAATGGCAGTACAAGATATATCATGGACCAGTCTTTAAATTCAATAAAGAAAGGTGGTTGTAATGTCCTGTAATGTCCTTGCTACAATTGCACAAATGGACATATCTTGTAAGGCAGGCTATTCTTGAAAATTGAAGGTTATACACAGGTGTAATTGATAATTATTTTCTCCTCCAGGAGCCTGTATACTATCTTGTAGCACTACAAATGATTGTTAATAAGAACAAAGTTCCAAGTGTAGTACCAGATAAAGTTTTCTTCAATAATTAAAATCTTACCATAAACTATGAGAGCATAAGCAATTGACTGTAATGTTTGAGCATCTATGGGAACTCACTGGCCAAAAACAACAAACAAACAAAAGAAAACAAACAGCAACAAAAACAAAACAATAAAACAACACAAAACAAAAAAGTAACACATTGTTGATACTGAGATTTTTATTTAGTAGAACATGATGTCTCCTTGGAATATTCATTCTCTACTATACAATAGTTCCATTTTAGCTACTTATTAATGTGCATATATTTAGAAGTTTTCTAAAGTGGCAGGTTTTTATATGGTTGCTTCAAAAAAGCTTTTAGTGTTATTTATCCCCCTTTAGACTTTTTAATTACAGTATTTTTTTAAGTGTGACATTTTCAAAAAACAGATCTAGAACAAATATTACTTTCTTGCAGCATTATGCTTTCTTTAGTCAATACTAGATGATAATTTAGCGCTTGCTTTGTTTTAAATTTTAATCAGAATTCCAATAGTGAAATTGTTCCATATTAATCAGACCTCCTCAACACATAAGGATGGTTTATTTTATTTTTGTTTTTCTATTTCTGTCTTCAAATAATATTTCAGAAGTAGAATTTTTGAGTTTTTACTATTTGATGGACTGTACTAGTTTTATAGGTATTTTTTCAATGTCAGGTCATGCCTTTAAGGATACTAAGCACTGTAAATCTCTTGGCAAGAACTAAATAGTAAAGGACAAAAAACAATTTACATTGAACTTCTCTTCTTCACTGTTCTTCATTGTTATCTGTAATGTAAACTTCAACCCTTTATTGTGAGCTTACATCAACTATGAATTTAACAGTAAGTAATGCTACTGAAGCCTAAACTTTCTAAAAGTTAAAGGAATAACTTTATGTCACACTAAAAAAGAGAATGATAGTTTATAATGATGAAATGCTATGTTGTTAATAAAATTATTGAAAATATTAAACGACAAAGGCTTTGATTCATATGATATAATTAAGGAGATAAAATATAACGGCACGTTTATTTTACAGAAGCATCTTTTCCTTTATTTGTATTATATAATATGAAGTAGATCTTATGTTATATATCTACTGTTAAAATTAAAAGTACTCAGGTACCAGTGTTCATACAAAAGTTACTGAAAAATGTTTCAATATGTGAATCACAGAATAAAAAAAAGATGATTCTACTTAGCCATTTGTTACTGAACAAGTCAGTTAAGTTTTGAAAGTTCATTTTCTCATTCTCAAAGTAGATTTAAATACCTCTATTTAATTAATATTAAGAGAAAAGAATATGTACAGAATTGTATAGTAACTAGAAGAAAATCTAAATAATGTATAATACTTTTGTCTTTGTTTTTCTAATGAATAGGACAATCAAACAGTGATAAAGCCTCAAAATTAAATGCTTATGCTTCAGAAATGTGGCCTATATCCAGTGTATGAAAGAAGGAGTGGAAATAACTAATGATGTGTCTATGTTTTTATTACCAAGGAATGATTAGATATCAACTCTTCTTGTTTTCAATTCCTTCTCAAAAGTATTAATTTTAGTAGTTAAAATTTAGTAGCTAACAAATTAATTAAAAAATGGTAAAAAATAAAATAAAATAAAACAAAAACCAAAAAAATTTAGTAGCTAAAAAGTATATACATATATATTAAAATAGATTAATATGTTTGTTAATATTGTATTCAACTAAGCTTACGACAATGAACAAAAAACTTTCAAATGTTGAGCACCAAAATGTAAATGAGACACAACATAGACTAAATATTCCTAATCAGCTTAAATGTATTAAATGTGCAATCTTAATTTGTTTCATTTTTGTTTTAAAGAAAAAAAATTTTAAAGGCATTTTCTAAAGATGTAGAGAGGGCAATATCTGATATAAATCCTCTGACTTGTGTTTTATTTAAATATGGTCTAGCATTCATTGAATGTGGCTATTCAAATAAGAATGAATATTTGAACACACACACACACACACACACACACACACACACACACACACACACACATTCATCTTGGTCCAGACCACGATCATGAAAAATTTCCTACACAAAACTGCAGCCGTGAAGTTGTCTTGAATGTGGCAGAGGACAGAACTCTGTTCTAGTCCATTTTCCACTGGGTCTGAAGAGATGGAAAGGGCATTGTTTTATTCAGTGTGCTGACATATTACTGAAGGAAGGAAAACTGAAACATTTCTAAACTTATTTAGTCTTATTCCAAAGCAAGAACATTGACTCTTCCTCAGGTTTCCTATACATATGTAAGAGAAATAGGGTAAGAATTACACAAGGGCTCTCTGAAAGATGTTAGGTTTCACACTGGCTGGAGAGGTGGACAACTGTTCTGTCAAAGGTTAAACCATAGAATTGAAAAAGCACAAATATAAGCTTCTTAGTCTTTCATAATCTGTGTTATTTCACAAAAGCTATCCTTCAAATCTTTGCAGAAGCAATGAAATTCACTTTCTAAAACATGGCGATTTACTTGCTGCACTTTCCCTGTCAGTCACAATCACTATTAACAATTGCTATTTTAGAGAGTGAAATGCTTTTTAAAATACTTCCCTTTAATATGCATGTAAAAATGTGAATGAGCATAGACATGAATTCAAAACCAGATGTTCGCTCATCCCTTTTGTAATTCTGATGATGGAACTTTAAAAAACTCCTTGTAAATACATCTCTACTCACACTCACACACACACACACACACACACACACACACACACACACACACACACACACACCACTATAGTTCAACTTATATTTTATATGAAAATAAATTATATTTTCTAACATATACTCACTCTTTTGCTTAATACTTGAAAGAACTATTTTGAGGCTTTTAAATCCTTGCTGATTAAAATCCATGAATAGAAAAATTTTACTGACAGCTTCCATTATTAGAGCATTTGACTCCAAACATAATCAAGATATAATGAATTTTAAAAATTAACGTGCATATTTCAAACATAGATTGTGCTAAAAAGCCACCCATAATCTACATGCGAATCATACATAATGTATATTAAAGTAAAAAGTGAAAGTAAAATGTTGATCACAAACAGACATGAAATATATAGTTCAGTTTCCCTGAAATAATTCAAGAGTGTCTATGCTTGGTCAAGGCAAAGTACACATGCACACTGTGTGATGAAACATGGATTGGAATTATAAGACTAAATGGTTCAATTCATTTCTGCTTTCTTTCTTTTTAAAAAATTTTAGCTACATTTATTTTCCTTCATAAAATTAAAACTGAATAGGGATGACAAACTTCAGACATGTGTAAGTGGGTTTTATTTTAGCACATTTGAACATTATTTATGAAGTTATAAAGACAGTTGTGGTTGTCAAATATATCATGAAAATTCATGAAGTGCTTGCTTAGAAAACTTGAGAAATACACAGATCAAAATGTCAATCCCTGCTCTATTTTGAAAAGTACATTTTATAGAACTTAAAAGCCATTCACAGTTTGAAAAGGTAAGTTATTTCAGTTTATCATCTAACATATAAGACTGACGATAGTGGCCTATGTCACCTCAAGTTAGAAACAAGTATTATTGCTTCAGACCTGGTCTCAATGGTATGCTCTTTCATTCTCTGGTCTATAAAAATATCAGTGTCAGAGTGGTGTTAAACAACTAAATTGATTATTTCACCTTCTGAGACAAACAGTTGTCAGTTCCTAAGAGTTTAAGAAAATAAGAGAATACCTCATTTCACATATGTCTAGTGTGACATAAAAGTCAAAATACACCAATCGCTCTGAGTCTGTATTGGCTATGTCCCTGGAAGCTGACATCTCCAAGGTTTCCTGAACCTTCCCTCTTATACATCGAATAACACATATTTCTCATACTACATGATATCCTAAAACGTCACTTTTCTTTATTAATATGTCTGCCAACATTCAAATTTATAAAAGTAACATAATCTATTGTTATTATCATCACAATAATATTTACACGTGTTCAATACAATGTAGTCTTCACCTGATCTTACTTACACACAGCCTTCCAAATAGGTTAGGATCTGGCTAAGAGTGTAACCCACACCCTTGACTACATTAATCTATATTTCTCCATAGACACATTGTGAACAGAAGATTTTTCACCATTTGTATTACAAACCTTTCCTCAATCTTTCTTATTAAATATATGTATGTTGCTTAAGGGCATAAAGTATAAACACACACAAATATTAAATCAGCTTTGTGTGGTGATGCACAGCTGTAACCTCAACACTGAGAAAGTAACATATGTTTATCTCTGTGAGTTCAGGCCCAGCCCAGTCTATGTAACAAGTATCAGGTCAGCCATTCTGGGCTATCTAATGAGACCTTGTTCCAAAAAAAAAGAAATTACGATAAAGACACATTTACACAATGGAATACCACTTAGCTGTTAAAAACAAGAAAATCTTGAAATTTGCTTGTAAATGCATGGAACTAGAAAATATCATCCTGAGTGAGGTAACCCAGACCCATAAGAACACACATGGCACATACTCATTTATAAGTTAAGTATAGCCCAACACAAATGTCCTCTGAGAGACCACATCCAGGATGGGATCAGAACAAATGCTGAGACTCCTAGCAGGACTATGGACAGAGCACTGAGAGTGGGAAGGAAGAGTGGAGGGAAGGAAGCACCTAGAGAGTTCTGGAGCCCCACAGGTAGACCATCAAGGCCAGCTGATCTGGACCCAGTGGGGTCTGAAGTAACTGTTCTACCAACCGAGAACAGTGCATGCAGAGAACTTAGACTCTCTGTTCAGATATAGCCAATGGACAGGTCCTTTTCCAAGGTTGTGGGGGAAGCAGGAACTGCCTCTGCCATGAACTCTGGTGACCCTGATTATATCACTTCCCCTTGAAGGGGAGGCCTAGCAGGCACACAGAGGAAGGGGATGGTGGTTATCCACATGAGACCTGATAGGCTGTGGTCAGCGTCTGGGGGAGGAGGACTCCCTCCCACCAGAGGTCTAGTGGAGGGAAATAGGGCAGAAGCTGCAAGGGGGATGGGAATGGGAAGAAAGAAGTGAGACAATGACAATCTGGATATATGATGAATAAATTATAATAAATAAAGGAAGAAAGCAAAAGAGAATATACACTCTCTGGTTCGGTTGGCTTATCATCCCATTTTAATACTGTTAAAATAATTTTATTTTGTTATTCTTTCTTCCACCCATTCTCCTCATTTCCATAGCTTTATTTTTCTTCTCACTCATAGACTATTTGCTCATTAAAGATGTAATACTTAAATCCTAGCATGTAAGCATCCCCACACATGCACACATGTGGCATGCATAGGAGGCTCATTTTGGTTTTCTTACAAAGTGAAACAACAATACTTTTAGATAAACATATTTTTTGTTTATCTCAAAAGACAATTTTGTCATTTTGCTTTGTTTATTCAAACCTAACTTAACTCGTTTTAATGCAATTATTCCTGGATTATTTTGCACCTCATAAATAACATACTATTTTATACATAACAGTGATTCAATGTTAAAATCTTTTAATGTTTTTGAGAACCTGGGTGTTGTGAACCTTACTGATGCCATTTGAGAGAGAAGACCTCCCTGAGCCCGTCTCCTTCTTCTAGGCATCAGGATGGAAACTGTAAGGGAAGGTGCAAATATGTTGGGGACTGAATTGTGACAAGGACTCCCGAGCATCTGAAGGTCTTTCTCTTACCCTTATGTTTTTGCTGTGGTGAGTGGTCCAGGGTTTCTGACTCTTAGGAGACCACATGGAGCACAAGGATCATCACCTTGTTGCTGTAGCCAAATTTATTGTCATACTAAAAAAATCTTTTTTTTTAAGTAGATGTTGGGAGTAATTCTGGCCCTAGTATCAATGCTGTCATTTATAAAGTGACAGGAGGAAACCTGATCTTCAGTGCAATCAAGGATAGCCTTTAAATCACTGCATATCCATATCTCTTATATCATCATGATCGGCAGCTTTCTCTAAGCAGCAAGTCAGATCCAGGTTGGACCCACTGGGGCAAGAACAGAAGCCATGCCAGTGAGCATGCCATTCAGCTCTGGGATGACATTGCTTACTGTCTTGGCAACGACAGTGACTACAGAGATTGTGTTCTGGGCATTCAAATTCATTGAAATGGACATTGTGACAGAGTTGACCATCAGTTCTGGGTGCTGGAATGAGCTGTGGTCATTAGTTCCTCTATAATGACAATGTTTCTATGGATACCAGGAGCAGGATGCTAGGCAATTGTTGGTGCATGAGAAATTGATAAAAATCTTTTGTGAGTTGTCAAACTTCTTTTGGTTTATTTCCATAATAAACAGAGAGAATCAACAAAAGAGGTAGACATGATGACATTATGGACTCTACCCTTCAAGTGGGCCACAGTCTTCTCCACTGTAGTGAATATTCCAGTAGACTCCAAAACTTATATACTGTCAACATTAACAAATCTCATGTTGGCAGTATTTCACTCATTAAATATGGAGCTGGTTTCCCAATTGATGACAAGATTGCATTTGTCAGCCTTGATTGTGCTATGTAATATGGTTGGAATCATAACAGAACATGTACATCCTGTATTTGATGATGATGTAGCAGTCATTGAGAGCAACAACTCCTAGATTACCAGTGTTGAAGACAGTCCTCTTAAGTAGGCATCATAGCCACCAATATGTTCACTATTTCCACTTTGATGGCTTAGGGAGGAGGATGGTATTGCATAAGATATTTCTGTCTCTTTATAGGAAGGGACAGACAGCCCTCTTGAAGCTAAATGTATTTCATTAGTGTAACTATATAACCAGTTCCCCCTGCTCCAGCCCCCAAATACTCCTATTAAATGTAAAATAAATGAAGTAACAGTGAAGTCAAGATGATTGCCCATCTTCACTTTCCCACTTCCTTTGTTTTGCGATTATGAAGAATAATCTTGCAAATATCATGTCTGGTGCCTTCTTTTCCTACCTTCATTGTCGCTCATCAATATGTTCACTGAACTTTGGGTGGTTTTGTTTCTTTTATTCTCAGAACTATCTTCAATTTCTCATAAATACACACTACATGTTAGGTCTTAGAATTCAATTTGACTACTCATTTTCTTCCCTCACCATCATTTCAAGCATGTCAAAGCAGGAGCTACTTTCTGAACACTCATGACTGCTTTAGACTTCAAATAATGTTCTATAGAATATTTTAGAACTTTATTTCGTGTATTAAACTTCCTTTACCTCATTTCCTAATCATATCATATTGTTAAAAATCTCTAACTTAAATAAAAATGAATTAAATTTAAAATTACAATAAGTTTCAAATTATGGAATCTCACCATGGGTAACAATTCACTGTCCTCTCAATATAATTTCAATCCTTTCCTTTTTGCCTGTTGCTATTTCAATTTCTCTCATGTTGTGTGATAACCCACTTTTGTAAAGTTAAAATGCTTATTTTTATTGCTTCAAAATTTCAGAATTGAGAGATTTATGGAAAGAATGTTTGTAAATACTTAGAAAAATGCTTCAATGTATTGGCAAACAAATAGTGTTTGGTACTCTACAAATACTTCCAGTACCTTTGAGTATTTGTTTCTGTATTTTTCTATTCCTGGTGTTGTTTTTGTTTTTATTACTAGGTTTTGTTTTCATTTTTCTAGTACTCTTTTCCTTTCCCAAGGGATATGGTTTTCTTCTTTACTGTTCTAATCCCTCTTTCTGATCTCTCTCTCTCTCTCTCTCTCTCTCTCTCTCTCTCTCTCTCTCTCTCTCTCTCTTCTCTCTCATCTTCCTTTTTTATTCTCCCTGCTCGATCAGATCATTTTCATCCTAAACATTCTATGTCTGAGGAGGCCATCACTGTTAGGTCCTTCACTTTATAGGAAAACAAAGTAGTAGAGTTTTGCTCAGTCCATCTTCATCAGTCCAGTAAACCTATAATCCTCTATGTTGAACAAGGGTGATAAGTTGTGCTATTAGATATTTGATATAACCTCCATTTAATAGGGTTTGTTAACCTCCTTTTGTCTAAAATAATAAAATACTCTCTAGTTCTCCCATTATTTAGTTAAGCATTGAATTGAAGTCCAAAATTTCTTCCTCTAAGTGAAAATCATAAGTTGATTGATCCACTTGGTTTTAATTCCTGAGTAGAGTTGTACATATAATTTCAGATTTTAGCATAGTCTCTTTATTCATAATACATTATTAAAATATATGTTAAAATTATATGTATTTAACCTTTAAGATATAATGTTTATCACATTATTCAGGATTCATTTTATATGTTGTGATAAACACTATGTTTAGGAAACAACTTGAGGAGAGAATGCCTTGCTTCATTTTACACCTCACAGTCCATCACAAAAGGAAGGACAGAGGAAAGCAAAGCAGGAACAGATTTAGATACCACAGAGGAGTGCCACTTACTCACTTGCTCCTCTTAGCTTGATCAGCTTGCTTTTCTTTCCTATTTATGAGCATATACAGGGGGAGGCAATCCCCCTCAGGAACAGTCATAGGGGAGGGGAATAAGGGGAAATGGGAAGGAGGGAAGAATGGGAGGATACAAGGGATGGGATAACCATTGAGATGTAACAAGAATAAATTAATAAAGGAAAAAAATAAATATATAAAAAAGAAAAAATGTACACTTTATTGTGTTTATTTTCATATAGCCCACTAGATTTGATGCTCCTCTTAGCTTGATCAGCTTGCTTTTCTTTCCTATTTAAAAAAAATGTACATTTTATTGTGTTTATTTTCATATAGCCCACTAGATTTGATGTACAATTTCCTGAAACGATTTCTATCTAGTTGAAGTAGTTTCAGACTTCTGGAGGAGTTTTCAAGTTTAGACTTTCATTTCTCTTTTAGTTTGAATATAAAATGAATCCAAAATGTGTTCATATGTTGGAAGGTTGGCCATAGATGGTAAATGCTGCCATTGAAATGAAATCTGATCCCAAAGACTGATAGACGAAGTGGGTTCATGCATTGAGAGATGTGTAACATGGTGGAATTATTTGAAGTTGTGGCTAGGTTTGAGGAAGATTATACCTTAGCAGAATAATGGTATCTTGTCCCTTGCTTCTCATAAACTTTGCCAAAGTCTTCTGCGTGTGATGAAGTGAGCAGCCTTTTTCATCATGTCCAGCAATAATCATTGTTCTAACTCAACACTAGTCCAGAATCATAGAGCCAGCCAATCTTGGATAAAATAAAATTTTTCTTCCTTTATATTATTTGATTGGGTTTCTGTCACAGCAGTAAAAAGCCTAACAAGCAGCTTGATTTTTTTTTTTTATAAAATCCAATCTTCCTGACCAGAGGTGGCATTGTTGCAGAGGGCTGAGCCTTCTTACATCAACAGTTAAACAAGCAAATGCCCCCATAGATTTGCCTACTTGTCCATTTTATGAAAGCTTTTTCATAATTAAGGTTCCACTTCACAGATGACTCTATTTTAAGTTGACCAAAAAAAAAAACTATCACATGATTACTCTAAGAATGAAATTATGGGTTAAGATGATAGTGGATTTTTCCAATTGATTAATCTAAAAACACATTAGCTTCAGATGCCATGTTACAAACTATAACTCCCTATTTAATTTGTTGTGATGAAATCACTATATTTCCTTTTTATTAATTCTTAGAGATTAATTTATTCTAACAAGCAGAAAGTGGTATGATCTATGTGCTTTAATAGCTAGTATGATTTCTAGAAGATGTCCAAGAACTATGAGTATGAATATAAATATCTCCTATGTGTATATGAGGTCTGCTGTCCAGAGAAATTTTAGTCTTTGATGACATCCACATTTCTATGCTATAATAATTATTAATATCAACTTTCATGCTCAATATAAACATCATAGAGAATATTATCAAGTATAATTCTTTTATACAATTTACAATTTGTTCTCATGTATCACAAATTGACTTGGTATGCCATTGTAAAAACACTTAATAATCCTTAATTAAGTGTTAAGAAAATTTTAACAGCATTTAGCACCAGAAGCCCTGACACATCTAAAACGCTGGTAACCATTTATTATTTGTTGATCACAATTTCCTACATTTTGTTTATATAATGTATTGAGCTCTGTTAAGTACTTCACTCGTTCAATTACCTTAATAATTCTATTTATGAGATATAATGTTCTCTAAAAGGTATTTTTATTCTGTATAAAATTACTCTGTATAAAATTTTAATATGTGATAGCTGTATATCAATGGATTTAAGAATAATAAAGAAAACAGAAATGAACTGTGCATTTCAGAAAACTAGCATAGGGGTTTTCTTTATTTACTATGAATATAATATGTTTCTTCTGTTATTTCATATTTGTAGGTGCAAAGTATATTTTAATGTATAAGTTATCACACAAGCTATAGTAGTTGAAAATTACCTAGATTTCTAATTATAATAAATCTAGTTGATGTTCATATACATGACACATAACTCAGGCCTTATGCAAAATGATAAATGAAGGCAACAATTATTTCAAAGCCTTCAGCTTCTTACAGTGTGTGTGTGAGTGTGTGTGAGTGTATGTGTGTGTGTGTGTGTGTGTGTGTGTGTGTGTGTGTGTGTGTGTGTGTGTGTGTGTGTATGTCCTGGGAGAAGACAGGTACACAACCACCAGGTAAAAAAATGAAGAATAGAGGACAACTTCAAGTGTCAGTCCATCTTTCCAATTATTATTTTTTCTGTGGACACTAAACTCCCAGAGCGTTTCCAGCAATTCTTCTGTCTCTTTTTTCCATGTTGTCTTAGAGTGGTGTTGGCCTGGAAGACACATGCTATAACATATGACTTTACATGTGCTCTTTGGGTTTGAACTTGGATTCTCATGCCCGGGAAGCAATGTGTTTACTCACTGGACCATTTCTTCAGCCCCCAAATCAACTCTTAGTGTTTTTATGAAAGTCTTGTGTACAAAGAATTTTGTTAACTCATATGTGTAAGATAAAATAAAACAATAAATAGTATATTCTTGTAAAGGGAATGGAAATAACACATTTACAGAAGAAGTCTGAAAGTTTGGATATCCCAACTCGTACATATAGAAGCAGATGGTATCAAGTGGTACTAAGATTGAAAACAAAGAGCGTTTGTGTGGTTGTGGTTTTGCCATGGTGTAGTTATCTATTTCCTGTGTAGTTTTGGTTGTGGCTTGTCCCCTTTGGGTGGAGTTTTCTTTCTAGTACCTTCTGTAAAGCTGGATTTGTGGACAGGTACTGTTTGAATTTGTTTTTGTCAGGGAATATTTTGTTTTCTCCGTCAATGGCTATTGATAGTTTTGCTGGATAAAGTTGTCTGGCCTGGCATCTGTGGTCACTTAGGTTTTGCAGAATCTCTGTCCAGGCCCTTCTGGCTTTTATGGTCTCTGCTGAGAAGTCGGGTGTAATTCTGGTAGGTTTGGCCAATGGACAGAACATTCTCCACAGTTGAGTGGAGAGTGGGGTCTGACTTTCACAGGAACTCTGGTGCCCCATATTTGACCACGTCCCCTGGATGGGGAGACCTGGTGGCACTCAGAGGAAGGATAGCAGGGACCAAGAAGAGACTTGATACCCTATGAGCATATACAGGGTGAGGAGGTCCTCCTTAGTCATAATCATAGAGGAGGGGAGTAAGGGAAATATGGGAGGGAGGAAGAGAGGAATGGGAGGATACAAGGGATGAGATAACCATTGAGAAGTAATAGGAATAAATTAATAAAAAAAGAAAAAAGAATGTAAACAAAATTAGAAATGAGAAGAGCATAAATGAAAAAAAGATTTCAGAGACTCTGGTATGATCTGTTTTACTGTATTATCAGAAGTTTGTGTAATTTTCCATTAATCTGTTGATAAATAATTGTTTGCCAGTTTGAGATTTTAAGAACTACACACACATAAACATTTATATGAAATTTGTGTTTGAATTGTGTCTCACACTCAGTTAGATATAAAATTGTGGATCATACTTATTCAACATCTAGAGAAAATACTAAGGTTTTTCCTATTTTAAATCAAATCTATAGTGTCTTAATTTTCCATTATTCTAACCAACACTTGGTTATTTCTTTTATGTTGTCTACCTTAACGCACATAAACTCAGGTCTTATTTAGATTTTATTGCCACTTCTCTAGTAAGTAATGATGTGAACAACTACTCATTGACTATCTTATTTAATAAAGATTATTCATACATTTCATCTCTTTTTCTTTTTTAAAAATTTTATTTTATTAATTTATTCATATTACATCTCAATGGTTATCCCCTCCCTTGTTACCTCCCATTCCACCCTCCATCCCATTTTCCTCTTACTCCTCTCCCCTATGACTGTGACTGGATCCTAGAAACCTTCATCTCTTTTTCAAATGAGTTCTTTTCCTTTAAATTACATATATTTATCATTTATATGTTGTTGTTCTTATTTGATATGAGTTAAAATATTTGTTTTCTACTTATTATAAGCTGTGCTTTATTTCTTAGTTGTCTTTTGAAACGGAGTGTCTACTAAAGTTTTATTCCCTCTTAAGTCTCTGATGGGGTAGAGGACCAGATAATGTAGTCTTACAGTGAAGCTTAGTTAGTTAGGGGTTAAGATGTTTTTAGATCAAGATAGATGTTTTAACTTAATAGAGATGAGATCTGATAGATATAGATTTTCATTCAGAAATTTAGACCCAATAAGATAGGAAAGAGGTTTACTTCAAGTTTGCCAAATACAAATAGCCAAATCACTATGAATGTAACATTTATATAATTCCTGATTGCCTCATGAATCTTCCTGCTGTATGTAGTTTATTTTATTCATGTGTAATAATATAAGTATATATGTTAAAAAAGAACCATAAGAATTTTTGTTTTAATTACTTTTTCAGTGCTTCAACAAAATACCTGGTAAGAAGTGAATTTTGAAAGGAACAATTTGTTTGGAATTGGCTTATCATAACTTTAATTGCAGCACTAATGTGGCAAATGTAGGCAGACCTCTCAAATCAATGCCAGCTTACAGAGGGAGTTCCAGGACAGTGAAGGCTACACAGAGAAAACCCTGTATCAAAACAAACAAATGAAAAGGGATGGATTTATTTTGTCTTTCAGTTTACAATATATAGCTTCTAAGTTTAGTAATGAATGGCTTGTGACATGTGCAAGAAGCAGATGGCTACATTTCCCTCACAACAAGTAAGGAAAGAACCAAAACTAGTATTGCACCGTGAAACACCCAGAGCCCACTATCCATGCCTTTCTTAAGTGAAGGGCTATGTCTTCAGAGTCCCTAGCCACCATCCTTAGATAAAATGTTCAAACACTTGAGCTTATTGGGCCTTGTTACATTCAAATCCAATGAAGGCTAATATATCATCTATTTTACCTTTTGTTTATATGAAATTGAGATAACATTCAGAAACCAACTATTGCCTAATCAAAGATCATTTACTCATCTTTATTTTAATGTCTTGGCTTCTATCTATGGTATAAGGATCATTAAAACTTTATGAGATGTGTGTGTGAGTGTGAGTGTGTGTGTGTATGTGTGTGTGCTTGTACTATAAATTAGAGGCAGCACTTACCATTTTTTCTTTATTAAAATGAACATGTATTTTATTTTTGTATATGTGGTTTTTTATTAAACATTTTTTGTTTTTACATATGTATATATATTATTACTCATATATATAATAAACTACCTATAGCAAGAATAACCATGACACAATTAGGAATTATATAAATGTTATATTCTTAGTGTTTTGGCTATTTGTATTTGACAACCTTGAAGGAAACATCTATCCTATTTTGGTGTGTCTAAAATTATGAATGTAAATCAATTTCTATAATATTTCATTATTATCAACTTAAAACATCTATCTAGACCTAAAAACATGTTAATCCCTAAACAACTAAGCTTATTTGGAAGACCAAACTATGTGGTCTTCAACTCCTTCGGTGACTTGAGAAGAAATAAAACTGATTACCTGAGTATACCAGAGTGCAGGTGAGTAGATTTCCATATGAGAACATGACAGAGACAGTTTGCTACTGGAATAGTCACCCCAAGCTCTCTGTTGGAGCATCATCTTCAGCGTTCTGGCCCAATATATCTGACAGACATATTTGTGAGGCAGGAACTATTGAGAACTTTCTTACCCTATCTTGGAAGAGTTTGGCCATTGATTCTGCCTTAATCCAAACTTGCTCTTTTTTAGGCAGAATTCTGTATGTAGGAGAAATGTGAACATTTTGTCAGTACCTTCTTTGCTACATTTGAAGTAATCTCCATAAGGAGATTCTTTGTTGTTCATCATCCTCTTTGAGTTAGGCTAGTTATTGCCAGGAGTAAACCTGTCTCATCGTCAATGAATCTTTAAACTAATAAAAATCATTTTAAATACCATATTCAGTATGTCTCTGGGGGTTTTGAAGACCTTGTCTAACTATTTTACCTTATCCTTCTATTCAATCATATATATCTGTTGCACCTAAGATGTATATTCTTGTGATTAAAAATAGACTAGCACTTGATATGACCATGAGGTAATCAACTAATAATTTACCTGTATCACTTATTTATCCTAAATAGCAATAGCACTTCCAATGTATTGGAAGTAAACCTTGTATTATAAATAAGTTATGTTCATACAATACCTCACGTTGTTGTAAAAATAGTTCTAATGTGTGTGAAAACTAATCTTACCTTTTTATATGACTTTTTATTTAGTTCTTTGTGTGATTATATTCATTGCCATTCCCCAACTCCTCTACTTTTCCTTCTGTATCCACACAAGTTTCTGCCTCTCCAAACTCCTTTTTGTAAACCAATCAAAACCATGAAGTCCAATTTGTGCTACTCATGTTCTCTTAGCTACATGATCATCTCCTGGAAGTCATCAACCTAGCAGGTGCCATAACCATAAAAAACAGGATCCTTATATATGTATAGAATCATATCTATCTGTTAGACATAGGATATATATTCTTGTGATAAAATTAGACTAGTATTTGACATGACCATGATTTGTTCAACTAACAATTAGCTTGTATTACTTAATTAGCCTAAATAGGCTATACAACACCTCTTTCAAGATATTAGAAGTAAACCTTGTACTATAATTGAGATGGATGGGTATAATATTTCATATTAGAGATTATATATATAGATAGATAGATAGATAGATAGATATATTAGTGTGTGTATGTGTGTGTGAAGAATAGTTTAGATTGGAATTCTATACCAACCTATCAGAATTACACTTCTTTTGCATCAGTATGCAAAATTCTATACCAATGAATTAAAAATAATCTTATTTGTTAATAACAATTAAGGCCTCATAGGGTATCAAGTCTCTTCTTGGTAGCCTGCTGTCCTTCCTCTGAGTGCCACCAGGTCTCTCAGTCACAGTCATAGGGGAGGGGAGTAAGGGGAAAATGGGAGGGAGAGAGGAATGGGAGGATACAAGCAATGGGATAACCATTGAGATGTAATGTGAATAAATTAATGAAAAAAGATGGAGAGAAAAAATACAAAAAAAATTAAGGCCTTGAGATGAGGAGTAAATCCAGTAATCTACTTTTTGTTCGATCTTCCCTCTATATTTTTATATCCCCATTTCTTTTTTTCAGATCCTATCTCCTTACCTATGAGGGAAAGATAAAAGAAAGAAGAGACATTCCTAAGTCCAACCTAGTTAAATAAGGTCTTCAAGAGCCTCAGAGACCTGCAGAATATGGCATTCAAAGATGTTTTCTTATTCTAGAGATTCTTTGAGAATGAGTCAGGTTAATACGTGGCAACACCCAGCCTGCCCCAAAGAAGAGGATCAGCATCAACAAACCCCCTTAAGGAGTTGACTTCCAATATAGTAAACCAGCCACTGGGGAAAATGTCCTCATTTCTGCTGTAGACATAATTCTGCCTAAAATTTGGCAAGCTTAGAATGTAGGCAGAGTCGATGTCCAAACTCTGCCAAGACAGGGTAAGAAAGTCCTCAATAGTCCGTGACTCACAAATATGTCTGTCAGATATATTGGGCTAGAAGGCTGAAAATGATGCTCCAACTTTATAGAGAGTGTTGGGAGACAGTTCAGACAGTAAACTGTTTCAGTCATATTTTTCTTTTCATTTTGGAAGCTGCTAACTTACACTTCCGGTTCACTCAAGAAATTAAGTTTTATTCTTTCTCGAGTCTCTGAAGGGGTTGAAGACCAGATAGATTAGTCTTACAATTAAGGTAAGTTGGGCTGGGGTGAAGACATACTTAGATCAGGAGAAATGTTTTAACTTAATAGAGATGTGTTATAATAGATATTGATTTTCATTCAAAGTTTTAGACCCAGCAAGGTTCGAAAGATGTTTATTCAAGTTTGCCAAATACAACTAGCCAAGTGACTATTGATATGAAATTTATATAATCCTGATTGTATTGTGGTTCTTCCTGTTGTATGTAGTTTATTTTATTCATGTGTAATAATATAAATGTATATTTAAAAAAAAGATAATTAAAAAAAACATGTTTCCCTTGTACCATGAGAATTCAGTTGTGAATATATAGATCTCGAGTCCTAAAACATTTACTAACATTTAAAATTTTTATCCTTATATTTTAAATTACATAAGAAAAGATGGTCATGATATAAAACAGAGAAATATTTGATATGTGAGAACAGAGTAAAACTTTAGAGAACCTTCTTTACCAAGGACCTAGCATATGGGTTTCCAGGGAGCATTGAGAGCACTTTAAAATTTCACAGCCATTGATTTCAAGTACAGCACTTGTGTTTCTTGGAAGCCAAAGGAAAAATCTGTGTCTAGCTATAGATTAGTCAGAGTTATTCAGGTGGTACTTCTGTCAAGGAAAGGTGAGAAGATTTGCTTTCTAAAGGAATAAATATAACCATGAACTCTTGTATGTATAAAAGTGGGAGAAAAATGTGGACATCATGCAAATGAATAAAACTATAGCTAACCTATTATATAAACTGAATTTTGTGTTAGAGTTATATAAAAGGTAACTAAAGACAAAACTGAAAAGATAGAAGGTTAAAAGTCTCAGGGTCAGAAAAGGCAGATATTCAAAATGACTTCTATATATGCAATTACTAGTTTTAAGTCAATATCTCAAGAATAGGTCATTAAGTCATTAAACACAAGGGAGCCTGGGTACTGACTTATGAGTTCTGCTGTTATGAAAATACTAACTTATCCTTTGCCTCCTAGAAAATAAGCGTTTTTGCAGATGGGCTTCTGTGGTAGCAAATATAAATGAATAAACAATTACAATAGTTTTGAACAGAAGAGAAGAAGAGTTATTTTTATAAAAGAATTCATGAAAAGAAAGTTAGCTAATATATAATCTTCATGGACAGGAGATCAACAAAGCAGAAGAGAGAAAGGTTTTCTTGTAAACACTGCAAATGGTGCATTCACTTTGGAGCATCTAAATCAATGGAAATCTGTGGTATGAAGATTTGACCACAGCTTATGAGGTGCTTATGATGTATGAAATCAAAGACCAAATGTGATGACAAATATGAAATCCCAAAACAAGCAGGCATAAAAATACATGAATGACACAATTTAATTCTGAAATTTTATTGGCAGTATGAAAATAAGGTAGAAACAACAGTGCAAGTCTTATGATAAAGGATCTGCACTTGAAGGACTCGGCTTCTGTCTTTACTCTGTACACAGTATAATCACAGTGAGATAAAATGTTTTCTGTAGATATCTCTGTAATAGTATAAAAGCACTGTCTTATAATTTTTAAAAAGTATAAAATATATGAATAAATCTAGTATACTTTCCAATTTTGAGAAATACATACTACACTAGCAACTAGCACAAGCAAAACCATCATTATAGTGTGCATCCTTATTGCCAGAAATAGATATTGTGAGGCAGAAAGATTACAAGTTCCAGGCCAGTCTAGGCTACATAGTGAGATTTGCCTAAAGAAACAAATATGAAAACAAAACAGAAATCTCAGAAATAGGAAAAATTTTCATAATGTTCATATCAAAACAAAGCATCAAGTTTCCTGTTTCCCAGCTATGATATCCCTGTTTTGACATGCTGACAAATTATATGAGTGTTGGTGTGCTAATACCAGAAATAGGTTTGTCCTTCATTCTTGTCTTCCCAAAGGAAAAAATCCAACCAGAGTCACAGAAAATTTAATCAGAAGTTTATTTAGGAAACCAAAGCCAAGGTTGCTACAGTACACTCCAGAGATACATTGAAACAGCCCGAGGTATGTGTGTTTATCCATCAGAGTCCCAACTGTCAAGATACATCTGTAGTTTTCTTGGTAACCTCACATCTAACATCCTGCTTACCTAGTCAGTATGTTTTAAAATGACAGTCTCCTTGCTGCTCATGCCTGGTCAGCTACCCATCCAAATATTGCCTGCATTTGTCTTCCAAAGCCTTTGATCATTGTACTTGGAGATGAAAACAAACAAACAAACAAACAAACAAACAAAGAAAACAGAAAAAAAAGTCCAAGAAAACATTTTAGATGTCAGAATGAATACAAAAAAAGAGAAAGTCAGACATAGTTCCCTTTATAGCTGGAATAAACATGTGGAATAAAGTAATAATAGGAAACTCATCTGTGTATTTCAAGTGTTTCCCAATATGAGCAGTGGATATGTACAGGTTATTCCTAACATTGAGCATCAGAAAAGAGCCTGGAAAATAGTTCTTATTAAAATTCAATTCATCTCTAGACTTAGTATCTGGAAGAGGTAGAATTTTCAAACTGTTTAAATCTGGACCTCAAGCTTATTTTTTACATGTTAGGAAACACTACTTTCAAATAGTATGTCAGAATGTATAAGAACATATACTATTTAGTGATAATGGCATATGCATCTTATGTGAAATTACACTAACATCACTTTATTGAAATGATCACAATTTTATATGTTCTTTAAGATTTTACACTTATGATAAAAGATGAAATGCTTTATACTTTGATATTAGAAAATTGTTATAGTGTATATCAAAGCACTTTCTCTTTCTAAGACAATGAATTAGATGTTCTATAACAGTTCTATGGCCATTTACCAATTACTAAAGCCCACTCCTTTTCCCTCTTCCTCACATTAGCACCACTCATTTTTGTGATCATCTCCCATGTAACTGTCTCAGATATACTCTATTTTTAATCATTTGTTCCCTATGACCTGTCTTAGCCACTGAAAGACTGCTGACTATCCCATTTTTTTTTGTTGGTATGATTGTATTAAAGTAGCTACAAAATACTTATAAAAGCATTTTACTTAAAACTAATGTTATATGCTGATCTTATAAGATGACTTCCATTTCTATTCATTACATTTTCTTCTATATTTGCACTGTGTCCATTCCTCTGTCAAGTAAACGAAGAAAAGAAGGTGTCAGCTTCATTTTATCAGTTCAAAATTAGAAAAGAGGTAGCAGTTATCCCTCTGGAAGGATAAGAATGACACTGATTTCACCTGACATAGATGAAGAACCTATTAATGTCATAGAGTTTTTACATAATGCAATACTGTACAGTGATAGTACTTGACATGCCAGATGTCAAGGAAAGTCACTATGCTCACTGGAAATTGTTGCATCTTTTATTTGATTTGTCTTCTTCCTAAACATAAATGGTTTCATTAATACTAATTTTAAAATCCTTTACTTTTAAAACATTATACAACTTCATCTTTAATGAAAAGGCTATTTATTTTATCTCTTCCTTTTTCTTTCTAACCAAATTTTCTATTGAAGTCACAGAACATTTTTTCATTTGTGCATATAGGAAGGTATTAATTATTCCTAAATATTTGTGGTAAGGATATCCTTGGCCAACTTGTAAATTTTGAATAAGGTGAATCTATTTGCTATTACAAATCTCCTCTGTCATCCATGAACTTAAAGTGAGCACAGTATCTCTCTCAATTTTCTGTTCTTCTAATTCTAAATTTTGTAATCAGACATTATGATTTTTGTGCACAATAAATCAGCATGATAAAATGTTACTTATGGAATTATAATTTGATGACTGATAAGTGAAATTAATCTTATAGAAGAAATGCTTGTGATTTTATTAAATGTTAGATTTGGTCACAACTTTAGCAAAATACGTTTATCTAGTTCATTATTTAATATTTTTCTTCTCATTAAAGAATTCATACAATAGCTTTTGATTTTTAGTGCTAATAAAATTTCAAAACTATGGAAAAAGTTACTGTTACTATAGAATATAAAAGTTATTTTGATTTAAAGAGGCAGGAATTATAGAAATCAGAACAAGGTTAAATTTGGTAGTTTTTGGAGATCCAATACTGTCTCCTGGACTCCATGTGCACATGCACTTATGAGCATATAACCTTTAATATGCTTATATATATACATATAATTAAAAGTAAAACATACTATTAAAATAATATTATACTTTATGGTGTTTGATTTGAGATACAAATTCGTAAGCTGACCTACTACTCCTTGTCTTCTCCCTCTTCTTCTTGTGTAACCTGTTTGACTTAGTAGCTCAGTCTGTCTTCAAATTCATAAATCTCCTAATTATGTATTCAGAGGATTGGTACCACAGGATCTTCCAAAATTTACACAACGCATATTAAGCATGATGTTCAAGGGTACAATGCCCTGTAGATTTTAATCTTTTGAAATAAAAACTTTAATAAGCTTTCTTAATTACATAAAACTAATGCTATAAAATTAAGATTGAATTTATATTCTGTTTTGAAAGTTCAGGGAATTTCCTCATGTAAATTTACTTGTTGATCTTCACTCCTACATTCTACATTTACTTCTCTCTTAGATGATTTGGGTTATATTTTCTAAGTACACATTTAAATTCCATAGTTCTCCAATTAAAATAGATGAAAGTATTTTTTCATATAAAGCTCTTAGAGATTATTTGAAGATCCAGGTATATTCATCCTAATATAGTCTTTTAAAAATTATTCCTTAATTGTTTTCACATACACACACACATTGTGTGTGTCTGTGTGTGTGTGTGTGTGTGTGTGTACACAAAAGTATATAAAAACATTACTTATATGTATATGTGTTTAGAGGAGACTACTTGGTATTATATACATAGTTTTGCGGCTCTTCCCCGGGGAATTTATCTCTCTCACCCTCAGCATTTTTATTTTTTAGTTCTTTTTTTTTAATTTATTCATATTACATCTTGATTGTTAGCCCTTCTCCTGTTTTCTCCCATTCTTCCCTCCCTCCCACTTCCCCCCTTCTCCCCTCCCCTATGTCTGTGATTGAGGGAGACCTCCTCCCCCTGTATATGCTCATAGGGTATCAAGTCTCTTCTTGGTAACTTGCTATTCTTGCTCTAAGTGCCGCCAGGCCTCCCCATCCAGGGGACGAGGTCAGAAAAGGGGCACCAGAGTATGGAAGCATATCTATTGGTGTAATCCTTATTTATGTCTTGTTTGGCACCCATGTTGAAGACACTTCATGAGTCTTGCTTTTCTACCATTATATTAAGAAAAAAAGTTCTCAAAGCAAACTTACTTTTTTTTAATTTTGTTAATTTAGTCAGATTACAACTCAGTTCTTATCCTATCACTTGTATCCTCCCATTACTCCCTCCATCCTGCTTCCCCCCATTCCCCTACCCTAGGTCTAAGACCAAGGAGAACCTCCTCCCCCACTATATGGTCATAGGCTATCAAGTCTCATCTTGGTAGCCTGCTTATTCTTTCTCTGAGTGCCACCAGGCCTTCCCACCAAGAAGAGGTGGTCAAATATGGGGCACCAGAGTTCATGTCAGAGTCAGTCCCCACTCTTCTCATAACCGTGGAGAATGTCTTGTCCATTGGCTAGATCAGAGTAGGGGTTCAGTGTTTACTACTTGTATTATCCTTGGTTAGTGCAATAGTTTGAGCAGACCCTCCTGGGCCCCGATCCACCCATCATAATGTTCTTCTTGTAGGTTTCTAGAACCCTCTAATCCTTCTATTTCTCCATCTCCTATATTTGTCTTACCTAGAGTGCCAGTGGGATATCCACACATCTGTCCCAATATCCAGGTAAGTGAAGTCTTTCATGAGACATGCCTTTTGGGCTAGTGCCCAATTATAAGGGAGCATATACACTCAGTAAACTTACTCTTATTCTTCCTTTGGCAGTTATAATATTTCCATGTCTTCTGCTATTATCATTGAAATTAAACTTTCTAGTAGTTGAGTTGTACGTTGATCAATTGAGCTAGCCATGACACAGTCAGTTATTCTTTGCAGTTTTGTTCAATTGTGGTTTTCTATAATGGTTTTTTTTCTGCTGCAAGGAAATGTATATTTGATGGGTGGTGACACAAATACTTATCCATGCATATATGTACAAATATTTTGAGTTTAATTAGGTCAATAATTTGAAAGAGATCAGCATGGAGTATATGGGAGGAGTTGGAGAGATAAAAAAAAAGAGAGAAAAATTATACAAGTATATTTTATTTTCATAAAATTTAGAAATATTCTGAAATTAATAAAATGGTTAAAACTATGATCCACCCAGATTTATCAGAGTAAAAGACACTCATTTTGCAATCCTGATGACATGAGCTGAATCACAGAACTTATGTAAAAGTAAAAAGAAAACCAACACATGGTTTGTCATGTGCAGCATGGCATGGCATCTATATGCCCACACTAACATGTCATAGTCTCTCACACAAACATGTAAGTGAATAAATTTTAAACACTAAATGCTTCTAGTGTCTCCTGTTATTGAATGAGCCACAGTTGAAAAGTAGCCATGTGTCCACATTTCTGTTTTTCTTGGTAGTACATATTTTGATTCATCAGCAATCCTTTACTTTCTAGTCATAAGTTATTTTGTCACATTTCTTAGATTTTAAAATCCTTTTTGTTTCCACTGTATTATTATACCCCACTTTTTAATGTGTGTAAAAGCAGTCTCCTGGTGTTTTAATTTCTACATGTTCTGGAATGCTTAAATATTTTTTCTTTACTCAATTAAAACTATAAAATTCAAGGTTAGGTATTATTGTGTCTGAACTCTCATAAAATTATCCCACAGCCTTCTCTTCTGGGTGGTCACATTTGACCTGTGGTTGCTTTGCTTTGCTTTTGTAAGTTTTGCATTTAGAAAGAAAGAAAGAAAGAAAGAAAGAAAGAAAGAAAGAAAGGAAGGAAGAAAGAAAGAAAGAAAACAGTGTATTGTTTTCTTTTACCTTTTTAGGTTTGTCAAAGTATATGATCTTTTTTGGTAATTGAATAACACCTTTCTTTGGTCTATTATGCCATCATATTTTGTGTTGTCAAAGGATTAGCTGACAAATCCATTACCTTCTGATCTCTTTGGTACTCACAGAAGAGCTGAGAAAATTCAGCTTGAGTTGCTTCCTTCTTCTTCATGTTTTAATTATTTTTGTTTTGATTCTTGGATTTTTATAGATTAAACACTATGTTCTGGGCACTAATTTCCCAGTGCATCCTAGGGATGTTAAAACCCAGGTCATTCTTTCTTTAATATGTTTTATTTAAAATATAGTGATACAAATTATTTTCATCTCATCAGTAAGGTGTCAACAAATGCTGATGATTTTACGATTGCATGTTACTTTGTACCATTTTCTGCACATTTTCCTGCTCACTTCATGACATATCACTTTTTAAAAGTTTTAATTTACGCTTTGCCACTGACTTCATTTCCAATACATTGACTTGTTCTCTTCTTTGGTTTATTAGCATTATTACCAAGTTAATGTCTTCAGTTAATATATATCAGCAAAGCAGCGTGAGGATTGTGGTCATTTTGATACTAAGCTGGGACTTCATTTTCTTCTGTCCTGTTTCAGAATAACATAAAGTGACAAGGGAAACAATGGACACCTATGACCCCAGAGCCCAGTGTGTCGTATTGAGTTTCTTTCTCTCATTCTCAGCAGACTTATATTAACGTATGACTTGTGTCTAGATTTTTAAGTAGAAAAATATCTACTAGCAAGTTCCATGTAGATTCTGAGAAATTTAATATCATGTAGCTGTGTGTTAAGCTTACCCTACTTACTTGTTTATATAGATTTTACTTATATTTTGTTTGTTTGTGTAGACTAGTATCTATTCTTAGAAAATCTTGTATGTCTGTGCTATGCAGAACATTCTTGTCCTTTCATCAAGCAGGTGATTTTTCTCTTTCTGTGCATATCTCTCACCAGAAGAAGCAAGTCCCTAACAACCTTGATGTGTTTCACTCAGATATGCCTGTTTCAACTTTGGTTACTAACTAGTCAACCCATTTGAGACATGATTTTTTTTTTCTATCCTAGGCCACTGTCTTACAACTTTATTAAGAAGACATAAAGAGAAATTACACTCAGAACGGTGATGGGAAATAAACTAGGAAATATACATGCATGTATATGTGTATGTATTAAGTCGTACCTGACAGTAATGTGATGAAACATAGTTGTTTAGGAAACCAGCATACTAGAAAAAGATCCATTGTAGTATTTGGAGACCCTGTCCCAGCTTCATCACGCTTCAGGTTAGAGTGAGGATTACAGCTTTAGATTATATACTGATTATATTTAGAACATGTAAAGAATTTTATATCTCATACAGCTGCATTTTGTTCTATATCCACTAATATTCTTGATAAATGGTATCCTACACAGACCTTTGTGATCTCCTCTATTATTGAGGATATAAAATGTTCTGGATACTAGCAATACAAGTCATGGATACGGCTGCACGTGCTTGACATATTTAGGTATTTTTTTTCTCATTCCATTTATAAATGTAGGTCAGATAAATGTTAAAAATGGCTCATTGTTTTCATAACACATTTAAATTCTCACTTTATGTTTGTCCTTTCAAGAAGTTCTTTGCTCATTTATCATCCAGGCTGTGGTTATAAATCCATGACAAATTATTTGGATTAAATTCTATAAACTGTTTCCTATATTTAGCTATAGTTTTAAAAAAATACCTTTTCTATGTACAATGAACTATGCATGTTGGATCCTTTGATGTTAGCTTTATAATGCAAACATCCAGAACGGAATTTAAGAGGCCTAACTCTTTCAATGACATGAACTTTCACCAAATACATAATAATATTTGCTGCCTGAGTTAAAATTTTCAGTACCAACAAGTTACCCAGCCTTTTCAAGCACTACTACTGATAGCCAGTATTACTGATGGCTCGACTATTGCAAGGTTCTAAAAACTTACCTTTAAGAACAAGGAATTTTTGGGGGCTCAGGATATTGCTCAGGTGTTAAGACACTGGCTGATCTTCCAGAGGTCCTGAATTCAATTCCCAGCAGCCACATGGTGGCTCACAACCATCTATAATGAGATCTACGGCCCTATTCTGGTATTCAGGCAAATGTGTAGTCAGAACACTATATACATAGTAAATAAATAAATCTTTTTTTAAAATAGAACAAGATTTTCATCCATATTAAAAAATAATATTTACATTCAATATCAGCCCTTCATCAACACAAGCGATATGGAGAAGATGATGCAGAAAATGAATCCATGCAAGGTTGATACATGTACTATATATTGTCATTGACTCAATTAAAACAAGTGAGTAGATCTGAGAACTTTCCATACTCAGGAAAAAAAATAGTTGTTCTTTGACACTGATATGACAGACTTTTAAGGATATAAGGAGATACTGAGGTCTGTTCTAAGTACTAGAGAAATTCATTTTGTAAATTTTTTTAATTTATTTTATTAATTTATTCTTGTTACATCTCAATGGTTATCCCATCCCTTGTATCTTCCCATTCTTCCTTCCCTCCCATTTTCCCCTTATTCCCTTCCCCTATGATTGTTCCTGAGGGGGATTTCCTCCCACTGTATATGCTCATAGGGTATCAAGTCTCTTCTTGGTAACCTACTATCCTTTCTCTGAGTGCCACCAGGTCTCCCCCTCCAGGGGACATGGTCAAATATGAGGCACCAGAGTATGTGTCATATTTTTAGTCTTGTAAATGATAGCCAACATGTTTAAAATAAGGTCCATCTAAGTGAAAAAAAACTTTGTCATCACATATATAAATATAAAATTTAAATAATCTAATAAGGCATTTGTTTATGCAGATATTCATAATCAGGAAAACTAAAATAAAATTTTAAATATTTTACAAGGTAATCAATGGTTATCTTTACAGTGGTCTAAGATTTCACAGTGTATTTCAGCTATGACAGTATTTGAAAAAATAGTAAGTAATATCATTTTGAAGAGAAAAGTTATTAGATTCTGTTTTTACTACTGGAGGCACTTGCTGAAGTGCCATTTTACTGTGCATCCTAAAACAAGAACAAGTCACATTGATATCAATAAAATGGAGAACTTTCATCCATCCATTTAGGTTTCCTGCCACAAGTTCATCTGCTGTGATTTGGATGTCACTTCCTCTACTGAACAGGAAGCAGAATAATTAAGCCAAATCTACTATATAACATAGAACCACAGATACATATTTAAGTATAAGCTTAACACAGTCTTATAGGATCATTTTAGTCACATTTGTAAAATTAGTTGAACAGTTGCTAGAAAGCATGGATAAATACCAGAAAGGCAAATTCTCCAAATATATATATATATTTGAAGAAAACAACTCTTGCTCAACGAAGGTGGATATTTCCTACATTCCACCATAGGTGAAACAGTCTGGAGTCCCACTTAATATAAAGTGGAAATCAGCTGCAGAAAAACTTTGCTCAACCTTGCTATACAATTGATTCAGTTTACATGGTATATGTATATTGATTCTTATAAGAAACTCTGTAGCAGTGTAACTACTTAGCTCTGTAACCTCTGTAACTTAGCTCTGACCATTATCAAGTAAATTAAAAAGCAAGAAACTGGGCCTAGTAGCAGGATAAAAAACTACAAGGGCATCACTAGGAGTGGGCAGTACAAACTTATTTCTTTTGTCTGTGCTAGAATTAAAGCTTTCCCATGTGTTTTGGTTTCTTTTCCTTTACCTATTAGTGATTATATAATTCTATGCATAGGAGATAAGTTCAGGTGTTTAGGTGTTCTTCCTTGAGATATCTCTATACCAAGGCCTGTAAATATGTGAAATAGTGAATTGATCCTTTTTCCTTAGTGGACCTATGATGTCAGAAAGAAAAAAATGAAAAGAGGCCAGATGGAATTTATACTACTCATATTTTTCCAGTATTCAAACAGCTGGCTAACACTGTGTGATGGCATGACTTTGATTCAGAATGAAAGATTGGGGGCAAATTCTGTTGTCCAGTATTTTTTTTTGTCATATAATAATCTTCAAAATTTTGCAAAAGGAAATCAAAGTGACCTTGAGTTTGACAATAAAAGGCAATATCAACCTCATTGGAAAAAAATTATGAAAATGGCATTACCAGAAAACAGAATATACTTGAGAACATCTTAATCAATTAGAAAAATTAAAGCTTCTGCTCTGTAGAAATATCTTGGTAAAAGCAAGACAAAAATGCCAGGTGTGGCTGTGCAGTCCTGTGTTGTGTTACATGCCCAAGACATTACAGCAGAAGGGTTTGTTTATTAAAAGTGACATATGTACCATGGTGGGGCAGAGTGCTGAAAGGAAAGACAAGAGATATGTAAGCATTGAAGAGAGGATACTGACAGCCACTTTGTAGATTTGCTTGAGTTTTCCCTTAAATATACAAATACTCTTAAAAAGGAGAGATACCTCAAGAATTCATTGTATTTATCTATTTTTATTTTTTACATATACATTTATATTATTACACATATACACAATAAACTACCTACAGCAAGAAGAACCATGAAACAATCAGGAATTATGTAAGTGTTGCATTCCTAGTGTTTTGGCTATTTGTATTTGGCAACCTTGAGGAAAACATCTTCCCTATCTTGGTAAGTCTAAAATTCGAAATGTAATTCAATATATGTCGTATATCATTATAAACTTAAAACATACATCTAGACCTAAAAACATCTTTACTCCTAAACAATTAAGCTTAATTGTAAAACTAAAATATCTGGTTTTCTACCCTATCAGAGGCTTGAGAAGGAATAAAATTAATTACCTGAGTATAGGGGGAGTGGAGATTACCAGCTTCTAAAATGAGAAATTGAGACAGTTTGTTACATGTGCACTCACCCAAAACTCTCTATAACACTGGAGCGTCATCTTCAGCCTTCTGGCCCAATATATCTGACAGACATATTTGTGAAGCAGGAACTATTGAGGACTTTTTTTTTACCCTGTCTTGGCAGAGTTTGGCCATCTATTCTGCCTGAATCTAAGATTTCCCTTTTTTAGGCAGAATTCTGTCTGTGGTAGCAAAAACAATATTTGGCCCAGTGGCTTGTTTGCCACATTTGAAGCCATTTCCATCAGGAGGTCATTTGATGCTCATCATCTTCCTTGAGTTACCCTGGGTCTGCCAGGTGTTAACCTGTCTCATTGTCAATGAGTCATTAAAATAACAAAAACATTTTTAAATACCATATTCTGTATGTCTATGAGGTTTTTGAAGACCTTGTCTAACTATTTTACCTTATCTTTCTATAAAATCATATATATATATATATATATCTGTCACACCTAAAAGGTATAATCTTGTGATAAAAATAGACTAGAAATTGACATGACCAAGATTTGCTCAACTAACAATTAACTTGTATAACTTATTTATACTAAAGTTCTTACAATTGCACTTGCAAAATATTGAAAGTAAACCTTGCATTAAAATTGATTTATATGGCCATAATACCACATATTAGATTATATATAATATTATATATTAATATATAATTGTATGTATATATATATATATATATATATATACTGTGTGTGAAGAGCAATGCTACATTTAAATTCTATACAACTGTATCTAATATTAAACTTATTTTGGATTAATATGCAAAATTCTATACCAGTGATTTAAAAATAACCTTGCAACTAAGGTATTAAGTTGAGGAATAGACTCTCTAATCTACTTTTTGTTCTTTCTTCCCTATATATTTCTATGTTCCCTCTACTTTCTTTTCAACCCCTGTCTCCAGACCTAAGAATGGAAGATAAAGAAAAAAAAGAGACATTGCTGTGTTTAACCTTGTTTTGTCTCTAAAATAAGACCAAATATAATGTATCACCAACTCTTATTGAAAATAACCCTCTATAGACCAATAAAGCAACCAAAACCTACCTGTCCCCCTTAAAGGAAATGGGGTGTCATTCTCATAAGGTTTCTTCTGGCTGGTTTGAGATGAGTAATACCTTTGCAGGGGCCCAAATAAAATTGGGGAAATGGTTAAACAAGCTAGGAATAGCATTTTTGATCCAGTTTCTAAATGTTGAAATTTTCCAGTCTTATTTAGAGTCCTGTGTGGGACAGTCTGAAATGCTAGACCAATTTGGATTGGAAGCTTTCTTCAAAGCTGTCCTGGTAGCTGTCATGTTCTGATGAGGCACAGCAACAGAATAACATTTGGTGCTGGAAGATTAAGGATGTAGGATACCTGTGCCCACCATGCTGAGAGGAATGAATCCTGTCAGCTCTGATCCAGAGTCAATATCTGGTTCTTATGTTCTGAAAACAAATAATTTTTCACAAGTATTATAAAGTCTTAAAATTATACATGTATAAGGTGTGAGTGTGTGACACACAGAACATTTAAGGCTGGTTCTCTGTTCCTTCTATGTGCAGAAGAAAAAGACATGTGTAAATCTTCATTCATGCCATATGAAGAATGGCATCTAATAATAATTAACATGAATTATATAACCTACAAGAAGTGTTGTTTATGCCTAGACATCCATGTCTCAGCCAGTCTCAGAGCTATTCCCATCTGGTAGGATTAGCAATATAAGTTACCTGCTTGTTCTGTAGTTCAAATTCTTCACATCCTGACTGTATCCCTCTCCCTCATCCCTTCCTGATTCCCCCTCCTTCCCTCCCTCATACCCTCTCTCTCCCTGCCCTAGTTCAGATAGGGGAGCCCTCCTCCTCTAACATCTGACCTCAGTCTGTCAATCTCATCTGTAGCCTGGCAAGGCCACCCTGCCATGGGGAAGTGATCAAAGTTCGGTGGCGAGAGTCCATGTCTGAAGTAATCGCCACTCTCCACATTAGGAATTCATTTTTAATAATAACTATCCATTCTGTTATGATGATTCTGACATCAGAAGCCAGGCCATTAGAACTACTTGCCTTAAGTACATGCTCTTAGATAGCTGCAGCACTCAGTCAACTTCCTACACCAGGAGTCTTTAAGACTTTTAGTCCTAACTAGAATTTGTCCACTTGCCAATTGTATGCCTAGTCATTTACCACACCTTCTGTCAATGGTCAAAATATGTCTAAGAGAGAACTGATGTCTAAGAACCAACTGTCCATATGCTCCTGAAGCATATGTGTTGTCACGGATAGCCTATTTTCTGGAGGTTTTGCCCTAATCTCAGAAAAGTTTTAATTTTCTAAATACAATCCAGTATCTTTCTATTACTGGAAATTTCCACCCAAAACATAACATTTCTCAGCAAATGGTTTTACAGTAACAAACATATATTTGTATTTGCTCATATACTAAATATTAACATTTTTAATTTATAGAATACAACTCTCACAAGTAAAACAAAAAGTTTTAAAACAGTAAATTTAGTAGTATGTTAGTTCATTTTAACATCATGATTCCTGCTATAATGTGAAGAGCAAACTGTCTTGAAGGTATTTACATTAATCACATGGGCTTTTTGGTTGTGGTGTTGAAAATCCGTTTTTTCTTGATATGAGGTAGTTGTTTGAATAAGATAATCAAGTTCATTTTATTACATGGATATTTTTATTTCTAATCCATATTACATTAATTATTTTAATCTTATAAAATAATTTATGTAAAATTTGTACTGTTTTCACCATACTCCTAAAATAAAAGATTTGTTAGTAAAGGGCTTGGTTTATTTCTGCTTTATACTTTTAAGATTTATAATATGCACTCTTCTTTTATTTCTTACAGTACACTATATTACATAGAGGGCAAAATAGTCAATAATATTTTCTTAATTTGACATCATAAAGAGCATAATATTAGTATAAAAGCTTTTCCACATTTTCAGAAGATTGATCTTTAGTAAATATATGACATAATTAATCAATTGATTTTGTGCACATCAATATATATTTAAATTACATTTAAAGCTATACACTTTTTACCCTAGAATAAATGGCTTGTAACAGAAACATCTGATATGAAAAGGAATGGGAAACTGTTATTCTTAAGGGCGTTTGGGAAGGTCCATTGGGAAGGTCCCAAGGCCCATTTCTTCTGAAGGAAGCTGGGGAGGTGAATTGGAGAGAAAATGTAGATATTCTGATCTCTCTGCTCAGTTTCCATGGCACTCAATCTGGAAGCTGCTGAGAGATAGGCTCTGCCTGTATTAAAGTTTCATCACATTGACTTTGGTGGTAGTTAAATCAATAATGCAAACATGACACGTGTTCTCTATTACTATGCAGTTCCGGAGGTATTAGGCACTAAAGTTTCTTCATTGCTGTGTCTATAAAAAAAATCCAGATGCATCACATTGTCTATTTCACCAAAAATAGACATATTGTTTCACCTAAAGAGCTCACCTTACTATTTTATTTTTACTTTTTGATGCACAAATATTTGTTTACACATTGTTCTATTCTTTATTCTAGGGTTCACAATAATTCAATGGTTACTTCACTTATTCCAGCTATTCTTGTGTTCTAATTTACATCTGTCTTATATTGGTTTTCACAAATAAAAACAAGGTAAATTACCTTATATATATTTATTCATATGGAACATTCTGAGTATATTTAGGCATATATTAGGTTATGGGAGAGACATTGTTGTTTCAAAAGTAAAAATGCAATGCTATAGAAGTTATTTATAGCCTTTATATTAGAGTTAAGACATTTGAATTCAAGTCTATTATATTTGTAAAAAATTATAGAAAATGAACAATTCCTTTTAATGATCATAAATCATCATATTAAGATTAGTAAAACCTTTATTCATATCAAATTAAAATATGATTTTGAATTTTTGAGTCAGTCTGTGACATTCAGTCTTCCTCCTTTCTCATTCTTTCATTCTTCATGCTTTCTCTTCCTCTCCTCTTTTAAGGATCTTCAAATAGAGATTCTTTTCGAGGCATGATTTATTCACATTTATTACATTTTATATAACAAAGTCAGTGATCTCTGGAATAATTGTTGCCTTCAGTCACTCTGCTTCTAAACACCATCTACACATCATATCCATGTAGAGCACTGATACTAGTGAAGTCTCATTTTTCTTGAATAAAAGAATATTCCAGAAGAATACATTCAATTAATAATTTTGAGAACTTCCAAGGTGCTCAGAACTTATGATACAACACAAGTATATTCACTTGGAATTGAAGAACTTTGCAACATGGTGACAAAGACAGAAAAGTGATACTGTCAATTATTATTTGATATATGAAACTCACAAAATAGAGGGAGAAAATGGAAGTTACATCTGCTTATTATCCAAGACAAGCTGCTGCACTTTTTTGCTGATTTGTTTCTGCTTATAAACCTGCCTGTCACTCTGCTCACAGTTGTATTCTAACATAACAGCTCAGGCTCTTAAAGTTCCTCTGAAGAATGGTGTAGGAATTTTAGCTTATATGTGTGAATGTTTGTATATATAAATTTATAAATATATGTAAATTATATCTCATATACATGCTTTGTATATTCATGTATATATGTTATGCATGTATGTGTGAATGTATGGTATATGTATATGTATATGAATTATATATACATATATAATTTCAAAACACAAAAGTAAAAATTAAGATGAATGAAACTTGCAGTAAATTTAGTCATGCAACTTCACACATCAACAATACTTCTGTCATATGAGCCGAGATGCAGATTTATGATATGTTGTATAATAGTGAACTTAGTGTTAAATGTAAATTTTTTTAAAAGATGAATAGAAAGTTGAGATAGCAATGTTCAGCTGTAAAACACATAAAACTGACAAAGAAAACACAACTTCATGCTTATGTCTGACTTATGAGTTATATGCAATTAACAACTGCTGAAAAAGAAAAAAATAGGCTTTCCAGGCATGAGGCCCCTGATTGGCTATGAAAGACCAAGTGGTCAGTCCTAAAAACATATATACAGACAACACTAAATAGACATAGCAGGTTGTATTCGTGTTTATTAATTTATATGTATATGTAACAATGTAAGTTAAAAGAGAGCGGGTATTGAATATGGGAGGGAGAATGGGTGGAAATGGGAGGTACTGATGAGGTAGACTGTGGATATGGTATAATTATATTTTAATTAGTTTTTTTTTAGAATACATGCTAAAATACCTTTAAAAGACTGAAGAAATAAGCTAAGGAAGATATTGTGTATGGCAAGCCATGATGGTCATAGATTTTCATAATTACAATCATAAAAATAGATATATCACCCAAAGGGACCAACAAATTTACCAAAATCTAAATCAGAATCCCAGTGACATCCTTCAAAGAACTATAAAAAGTTCATTTTGGATCACAAAAGACCCCAGGTAGGGAGGTAATGTAATTACCAGAAAAAAGAAGAAAATGACATTATCGTATAAAATGATGACAAATTATACTACACAGCTATAATAATAAGAACAGAATAGAATTAGCATAAAATGGTATTTTGATAGTTGGAATAGAAAACACTGTTTAAGAATAAGCTAGCCCACCAAAGGATAACTACCTAATTTTGAAAAGACATTAAAGAACATAGGTTGGATTGAAAGAAAAACCTCTTTAACAAATGGTGGTGGGATAAGTGGGGTTCCACACCCAGAAAGATGGAATTAGATCCTTCTCACCCTGAGTATAAGTCAGTTCAATGAAGGTCAATTGATATAAAAAGTGAGAATGTGGAAGTAAGTATAGATTATCTGCAAGGGATTCAAATATCATAAACAGTATTCCTGAAGTCTGCTAATGGGATTACTATATATACATTAGAGAGGGAATAATAACTAGACTCTATGAAAGGTCGAACATTTACACACCTAACAGATATCGTGGCAGCAAAAATGGCTCAGTAACAGCAATTGTGGGGCAGCGTTCCTAACATTAGGAGGTCATCAGGTCTCCAGGTGGCCTACATTGTTTCCAGGGCAACCTAAGGATGTTCAAGGCTCTTAGACTCCTGTCTCTCTGTGTGGCCACCCTGGGCCAGACCCCCCAGCATTGATGGTCTCTTTGTGAAGTTCCTGATCCCTCTGGTCCTTCCATTTCTCCCAACCCATTCTCCCATACCTCTCTTGCCCAGAGTCCAGCTGCAAATCCCAGCATCTGTCTAGATTCCTCTCTGAGTGGAGTCTCTTGGCCATTCAGGATTCCTCTTTTGAGAAACTGTGAGTAGGGCATATCTGTGACAACCTGGATTCCTTAAGTGAGAATAGGCCTCTGAGAGGATATGAGGGAAACTATAGCTGAGACTCCTTGTAGAAGTGTCCATGGACTGCAGAGGACACCTCTAACTAGGCAAGAATCCAAGTGGAGGAAGGAGAACACCAACCCACCAACAATATTTTTGGTCTAAAATTTACCCTGTCTACAACACGTGCAGCATTACTTTGAATGTTCTTAATCCATTCAATATTCTTTTGTTAAGAATTCTCTGTTTAGTTCTGTATCCTGTTTCTTTTTTTTTTTTAATTAATTTAGTCTTGTTACATCTCAATGGTTATCCCATCCCTTGTATCCTCCCATTCTTCCCTCCCTCCCATTTTCCCCTTATTCCCCTCCCATTTGGCTATACCTGAGAGGGATTACCTCCTCGTGAATATGCTCATAGGGTATCAAGTCTCTTCTTGGTAAACAGATGTCCTTCCTCTGAGTGCCACCAGGTCTCCCCCTCCAGGGGACATGGTCAAATTGAGGCACCAGAGTACGTGAGAAAGTAATATCCCACTCTCCACTCTACTGTGGAGAGTGTTCTGTCCATTGTCTAGATCTGGGTAGGGGTTTAAAGTTTACCACCTGTATTGTCCTTGGCTGGTGCCTTAGTTTTAGCAGGACCCCTGGGCCAAAATCTGACTATCATAATGTTCTACTTGCAGGTTTCTAGGACCCTCTGGATCGTTCTACTTTGCTATTCTCCCATGCTTCTCTCATCTAGAGTCCCATTAGGATGTCCTCCCCTCTGTCTCAGTTTCCTGGTAAGTGAAGGCTTTCATGGGACATGCCCCTTGGGACATGCAGATATAAGTGAATATATACCATTTGAGTCTTTCTGCTTCTGGGTTAACTTACTCATTATGATCATTTCTGGCTCAATCCATTTATCCACAAATTTCGGGAATTCCTTGTTTTTAATAGCTGAGTAGTATTCCATAGTGTATATGTACCACAGTTTCTTTGTTTCTTTACCATTCTTCTACTGATGGACACTTGGGCTGTTTCCATGTTCTGGCTATTATGAATAAGGCTGCTATGAACATGGTTGAGCAAATTTTCTTGTTGTGTGCTGGAGCATCTTCTGGGTATATTTCCAGGAGTGAAATAACTGGGTCTTGAGGAAGCCCTATTCCCATTTTTCAGAGATAGCACCAGATAGATTTCCAAAGTGGCTGTAGTTTTCCAAATTTGGCATTTTCTTTAATGGTTGCTTCAAGATCTGTGATTGTATCTTCTAGACCTGATATTCACTCTTCCCTCTCTTGGATTCTGTTAGAAAAGCTCACCACTATGTTGCTCACCTTCTTCCCTGAGGTCTCACGTTCTTGTTTTTCTCCTTTTTGTGTGTTTATCATTGAATTCATTTTCATCTTCAGATCTTGAACTGATTTTTTTATTTCTTTCAACTGATTTTTTTTTTGTATATTCCTGAGTTTCTTCCATTGCCACTTTATAGGTTTCAACGCTTGAACTGTTTTATTTCTTTCTTTCTCTGGTTGTTTGCATTTTCCTGAAATTTTTCCAGTTCCACTCTATGTGCTTCTTTTATGTCCCTCACCTGTTTGGTTGTGTCTTCCTGCATCTGATTACGAATTTTATTTGTTTCCTCCATTAACATCCTCATTACCAAGGATTTGAGGTTATTTTCCTTTATTTCCGTTGTATTTGAGTTCTCTGGGTTGTTTTCTTTGGGATAGCTGGAAGCTGGAGACGCCATGTTGTTTTGGATTTTTTTGCATATGCTTTTATGCAGTCCTTTAGACATCTTGTTGCCTTTGTTTTTGTTGGGTACCTTCCAGAGTTGTATGGAGGGAGTTTGATGATAGATTCACTTGTTTTCTCATGATTTCTGCAGGCTGGAAGCTCTGATGCTTCACTGGTGTGGATGGCAGGAGGTCTGCCCTGTCGTTTTGGGCTCTCACAGCCAGTGATCCTCAGCTCCCCTGTGCTGTGGGTCCTGTAATTGATCCAGGTCTCTGAATGAGTGTTGGGTCAGGCCAAGGTATCCACAGCCTTTTGGGTTCCCTACGAAGTCCAGCCAGGGATACTGGGCCCAAACCAAGCTTCGAGCTCAGCTAGATTCTCAGGGCCTGAACTGTCTGCCGAGCTCAGCTAGTGATTCTGGGCCCAAAATGCACAAAGGGTCCAGCCAGAATTTTTGGTCTGGGACTATGCACCAAGCTCAGCTAGGGGCTTTTGGCCCAAAGTGCGTGCTGTGGTCAGTTATTGACTCAGGGCCCCAACTGCCCACCAAGCTCAGCTTTGCTGTTTCATGATGTCCTATCATTAAATTTTGATCTTAAATCTTGAGCTATTGCCAATCTGTTCAGGATGGTGTCTCATGTGAAATTTTATACTACCTCATTCTGTGATAATACTGGAGATGGACAAACTGAGCTCAGCCTTAGCACATAGGATTGATGTCAGGGTTAGTTTTTGTGTGCTTACTAGGAAAAGATGATGCTCTCATTTTATGTTCTTAAATAGGTCTGGGAATGTGAAGATGGAACAGGTAGGATTGTTTCTGGGATAGGAATCATGAGATAGTGATTTCAGGAGCTGCACATACAGGGCTGGTCCTGGGCATGTAAGTATGGTGCACAAGGGGCAAGTTTCTTTGGGACTCACCAGATAAAGACAATGCAGGACCCATGGCCACAAAACTAGGGTGTGTGGAGATGCTGTGGCTTGTGTTGATTATGGACAATCATGGAAGTTTGTAATTATAATCATTGTTGTCTCATGTACCAATGAGCTTAAGGCTCTTCCCTACTTTTTCTTCTAATAGATTTAGTGTGTCTGATGTTTATATTGATATCTTTAAGCTACTTGGACTTTAGTTATGTGCAGGATGATAAATAATGGTCCATTTGCCATTTTTCTAGAAGTAAACACCCAGTTAGACAAGCACTATTTGTTGTTTTTCTTCTTTGTCAAAACTGAAGTGTCCATAGATGGGTGGGTTTATTTCTGGGTCTTTGATTAGATTCCACTGGTCTTCCTGTCTGTTCCTATGCCAATACCATACCATTTTTTAAAATTACTGTTTCTCTATAGTACAGCATGAGATCAGGGATGGAGATACCTCCAGAAAATCTCTAATTTTGTAGGATTGTCTTATCTTTTGGGGTTTTGTTTTTCCAAATGAAATTGAGAATTGTTTTTTCAAGGTCTGGTAAGAATTGTGTTGGCATTTTGATCGGAATTGCATTGAATCTGTAGATTGTCTTTGATAAGATAGCCAGTTTTATTATGTTAATCCTACTGATCCATGAGCATTGGAGATCTTTCCATTTTCTTATATCTTCTTCAATTTGTTTCTTGCTTTGGACACTAGAACTTTTTTTCATAAAAGTCTTTCACTTGCTTGGTTAGAGTTACAGCAAGATTATGTATTTTGTGCTGTTGTTTTGCTATTTTCTTTCTCATCCTGATTATCTTTTGTATAAAGGAAGGTTAATAATTTTTTAAATTGATTTTGTATCCAGCCACTTTGCTAAATGTGTTTATTAGCTATAGGAGTTCTTTGGTAAAATTCTTGGGGTAAAATATGTGCACTATCATATCATCAGCAAATAGTGATACTTTTACTTCTTCATTTCCATTTTTATCCCTTTGATCACCTTTAGTTGTCTTATTGCTCTAGTAGGACTTCAAGTGTTATATTGAAGATATACAAAGAGAGTGGTTAGCCTTGTCTTGACTCTGATTTCAGTGGAATTGATTTTAGTTTCTCTCCATTTATTTTGATGTTGGCTATAGGCTTGCTGTATATTGCCTTTACTATGTTTAGGTATGTGCCTTGTATGTGCTCTGTCTCCAAGACTTTTAACATGAATGGGGTAGATTTTGTCAAATGTTTTTTCAGCATCAAAGGAGATGAATATGTGTTTTTTTTCTTTCAGTTTGTTTATATGATAGAATACATTAATGGATTTTGATATATTGAACCACTTCTGCAGATCTGGAATGAAGTCTACTTGGTCATATTGAATGATCTTTTTGGATGTGGTCCTGGATTAGTTTGGTGAGTATTTTATTGAGTACTTTTACATCAATGTTCATAAGGGCAATTGACAGAAACTCTCTGAAAATGCAGCCAGAATCAAACACTTAAGAAAGCCATAAGCCATAATTAGAAACAAACAGCTGGTATCTTGATCCTGGGCATATAGGCTTGTAGGATTCAATGGTGAAGCAACTCTTTCTATTTAAGGTAATTAGTAATAGTTGCCTAAAGGGACTAAAAAAACATGATTACAATTCAATGATGATTAGTAATTATAACAAGTTTCTTCTGATTTTGAGATATCAGTATATACACAACTTATCTAAATCAGAATCTTTAACAGGAAAATAATGTAATGCAAATCTTCCTGTTTTATGGAATAACAGTTAACAAGCAATAACCCTGCTTGTCCAAATAACACTCTGGCCCCTACTACTCTTTCATTACCAAAAAGTAGCAGGGTGCAGTGTACCCCTAACTGTTGCTACCCTACTCCTGAAAAACTTTCTGCTGTCTTGTTCCCAAAACACAAGTCACCACACACTGTTCTGGGAGTAAGTGTTACAGAGTGAGTGACAGCATCTCTCTTGCAACGTTTGGTCTCATACTGCTAACTGGGAGACAAGAACTGTTATTATTGTTGTTGACAATGCTAAAAATAGTAGAAAGTAACAGAACTATTGTCAGTAGTTCATGAGGAAACCAGCATCAGCTAAATTTTTCTCCCTTCCTGTGAGCTCTTTATAATCACTGCTTTCACCATCAATTAGTTTTAGGCAGAAATGCTGCCCATACTTCCTATAACCACATCCTACATTGATTAAGTGTCTGACAATTCATATAGACACACTTTTAGGAGAGTTCTTCTTACTTTATATAATTATTGTAGAATGTAAGTTATCCAAAGACATGTAAATTTAAAAACAGAAGCATACCACCTATTGAAAAACAGAAGACAAAATGAGCTCACCAATGTTTCAATACATTCTAGTGACTGCAGCTTAGTGGATGGACAAAATATCAGGTGATAAGTTAAATGGAAATTTGAAAAATAAGCAAAAAAGAAAACAGAGAAATAATTAAACAAAGTAGGAAAGCAAATTAACTTAGAAAGGAAAACTAGAAATAGAGTTCTAAAAGGAATCAAATAGAAACCATTGAAATGGAAAGCCAAATAACATGAAGTGTAAAAAGAAATTCAGTTGAAAAGGCAGGTGGCAGATTACATTAAGTTTAATAGAAGCATAACTGACTATGGAAACAAGTCTCTTAAGATTTTATAATTGAGAAAGAAGCTAAGTAGAAGTAGTGAGTGAGTGTGTGTGTGTGTATGTGTGTATGTGTGTGTGTGTGTGTATGTGTGTATGTGTGTGTGTGTGTGTGTGTGTGTGTGTGTGTGTGTGTGTATGTGAGAGAGAGGGGGGGCAAGGGAGGCAACTAAGATGATGAAGAACAGAGTTTTCATGACTCCATTGAAACACTTTTAAATAAAATGTTTGCATTCAAGCCAACAAGAAAAATAATTTTCAAATGGTAATCTTGAAAATGAATAGCGTCAAGAAAACCATTGTTATAGCACGGTCTGGTGCTGTGCATTCAGATTCAGATGTTAATTGCTTGCCCCCCCCATCTGCAAATTCTAACCATTTTAAGAGCTGACCCTCATGTATACTGAAGTTATGCTGTGTAACCTTGCTTCCAAATAATCCCTTATTGGCTAAACAAAAACGAGTGCACCTAGGCAGGGCTGAAATGAGGTAGTCAGAGCTAAGGTTTTGGGGCTTGGAGGACAAGAGGATCACAGGAGCAGAAAGGGGAAAGAGAGAGGGCATGTGAGGTGAGAGACAGAGAAGAGGAAAGGAGAGAAGGAGAAGAAGGATTGCTGTGGGATAGTGTCAAGAAGAACCAGGTGGCCTGGAAGAATTTACTTTGTGGATGAGTGTGGCTGGAGAAAGCAGCTCAGATAGAAAGCATGTGCAAATATTTGTATATTTGTATGTTTTTGGATAGGAAGTAGCAAATATGAAAATGAATAGAGCAAATGACATGGGGTGTGGGACTAGGAGATAGTTAGAATAGTTTCTGCACACTGCCAATATATATGCATATTAATAATCTGTCAGGTGGCTTTGTCTTTTGTGAATATGATAATAAGTTAAGTATAACTGCTGAATTAATCTACTGCTTAATAATAACCTTAAAAGCCAGATCTTGCTACAACAGCAAATGGCAAGAAATGCTGATGAAGCGTGAGGCAAAAGAGAAATCATTACCCACTGTTGGACTATAAGCTCGTGATGCCATTGTGGAAATCAAGCTCACCTCACTGCACTAGAGTCGAAGCACTGTGCATCCTACTAGAGACATAGTTTTGAACCTATGTTATGTGCTATTTTTATTTTCTTCCTTTTTTTTCCAGTATAGGAAGGAAAATGATCAGCCTAGATGTCCATCAATAGATAAAAATGAAAATGTGGCACATCTATACAATGGAAGTTTATTCTACTATAAAAACAAATGAAATAAAATTTACAGAAAAATGGAAAGAACTGGAAAATAATGTAATATTAATTACAGTGTTAAGTTACAAATTTTTATTTTTTTATTTTTTTTAATACATTTTTATTAATTTATACATATTACATCTCAGTTGTTAGCCCATCCCATGTATCCTCCCATCCCTCCCTTCCTCCCACTTCCCCCCCCTACTCCCCTCCCCTATGTCTGTGTCTGAGGGGGATCTCCTCCCCCTGAATATGCTCATACGGTATCAAGTCTCTCCTTGGTGACCTATTATCTTTCCTCTGAGTGCCACCAGGCATCTCCATCCAAGGGACATGATCAAATATGGGGCACCAGAGTTTGTGTGAGAGTTAGATCTTCTTCTCCACTCAGCAGTGGAGAATGTCCATCGGCTAGTCCGGGTAGGGGTTCAAGGTTTTTACTGCCTATTTTTTCCTTGGCTGTTGCCACAGTTTGCGGAGGACCCCAGGGCCCAGACTCGCCTGTAGTTTTCCAGGACCCACTGGATCCTTCCATTTCCTCTTTCTCCCAGGCTTCTCACACCTAAAGTTTCAATAGGATGTCCTCCCCTCTTACCCATTATTCTGGTAGGTACAGTTTTTCATGGGGACGTACACCTTGGGCTAGTGTCTCGATATAAGTGAGTATATACCATTTAGCTCTTTTTGCTTCTGTGTGAACTCACTCATTATGACAATTTCTAGTTCAATCCATTTGTCCACAAATTTTGGAAATTCCTTGTTTTTAATAGCTGAGTAGTATTCCATAGTGTAAATGTACCACAGTTTCTTTATCCATTCTTCTGTTGAGGGACACGTAGGTTGTTTCTTATGTGTGTTAACCAAGATTCCCTAAGACTAATGTCATATTTCTCTCTCTCTCTCTCTCTCTCTCTCTCTCTCTCTCTCTCTCTCTCTCTGTCTGTCTCTCTCTCCCTCCCTCCCTCCCTCCTAAATATGCATCCTTAAGTGGGAGAAGATATGGTATGGGCCACAAAACAAAAAGAAACTTGGGGAGGAAAGAGGGAAAGAGCATATTTCAACTTACATCTTGAAGACCATAGCGAAGGAAAGTCAGTAAAGAAAATGAAAGTAGGAACCTGCATAAGGCGGTGTGATATTTATGCCATCTTTCATCTTTGCTCACTTTTTTGCTTTCCTCTTTTCTGAATTAGGTAACCTATACTTAACAAAAACAGACACTCCTTCTAGGTAATATATGCCATTGTTGTCAAATCATTAGCCTTGGTAATCAGTGGTGGATGTGGACATAAGTCTATTTGTTAAAGATAAAGAGTTTTGGTCATAGAAATTACACATCAAAAATTTAAAAGATTTTTAAAACTAGTTTTAAATAATTTTAAATTATTAAATAGTTTAAAATTATTATTATAGGTTTCCATATTATATATTATAGTTCTTTTTAAATTCATCCTTTAATATTGGATAATTTATATTATACTTATTTAAGTTAATTTTAATCTTTAGAGCATTTATCATATATATATATAAAACATATATATATACATATATATATATATATAACAAGCATTTAAATAAATCATAAAAATATCTTCAGAACTGTCTATGATAAAATGTATTGGGGTTATTTTACTGACCATTTTAAGATGAAACATTAGTTAGTAACTAATTTGAGATTGACTCTCAATCATGAAGAGCATAAAATATGCTTGCTTACACATGATTTGTACTATGCTATTTACCTTGTGAAAGAACTTGAAACTACTACTTCATAGCGTACACACATAGATAGGGTGAATAAACACATAAGTACATATGCAGGTGAAGGAATCATTAGCAGAGTATTAAGGAGCCTTCTGAAATTTTGTGTCTGATTCTCAACAGAACTGAAATATCTTTTTTTTTCCTTAGCCACGACTCAATGGTTCATATTATGAAGGTAATCTTTATTAATAACTTCATTCTATTCTTCCTAAGACAGTGAGTTATTCTTTATCAATAATATTTTATCATTTTAATTTTTAATAAAATGGTGTATTTCAGCACATTCTTATAGTTTTGTTGCCGTTAATTATTCATGCTATAATTATTCTTTCTTCAGTTTTTTACTTGTATTTTTATCTACCTTCTAGATAATTATAATTTAGTATTTTGTTTTAGTACTTACCTGTACATATAGTGGTATGAATAAAATCTTTAATATTAGGATGAGGTGAAACTGTGTGTGGTATGTGTATGTGTGTGTGTGTGTGTGTAAGTATGTGTGGAGTGTGTGTGTGTGTGTGTGTGTGTGTGTGTGTGTGTGTGTGTGTGTTTATTCATAGTATTCATGCTAAGTCTTACTATGTAGCCCAGGCAGAAATTTCATTACAGAACTCCTTCACCTGTTACAACATCTGACTCTAGCATCATAGGGCTCTACCATTACACCTGGCTTATAATTACTGTTTTTTAGTAATTGCCTGAAGAGGAATTCTTACATTTTTCAAGTTCTTGAGATAAGCAAATATGTGTTTATTTTAGTATTTTCTTAAATATGTAGTAATTTAGTATTTATTTAGTTGATTGTTAATATTTTTTAATGCATTCTAGCTCATGCTTTATTGCTCAAAGTATTTTCATATAGGTATAGTTTCACTCTCACTCAATATTTCCCCTTCTAAGGAGTCAAATTTCTTTAAACTCTCCAAGATGCATATATCAAGAAGCTGCATGTTGTGGTGCTACAAGCATTCAATGGAGCTCTTTTAAGTAATATGTAAATTGGATTGAACCTAGTGAAATTCTTTTATTTAAATTCTTTTTAGCACTTTCAGACTTTATGAATTCTAATCATTATTTGTCAGGATATTTGTTACTTGGATCATTTCAAAGTCAAGAACTCTCACAAATGTTATACTGCCACCATGGGTTTATTTAGTGGTGCTCTTGGTTAAGCTCATTTTTTTCAGGTAAATGCTCAGAAGTTAGGTTTCACTTCTGATCATTTCACTACCACAACAAGCCAACATTTGTTCATCCAAATAAGAGTCTTTTTTATAGAAGAGAACTTTTTGCTTTATCTTGAATCAAAGTTGTAGGAAAGATACATACTTTGACAAACTCATCCAAATAAGTCTCTGTCTCACAATTGTAAAGTAATACACCAAAAATCTCAATCGAAGCAGTAATGACAGTACTTGCTTATGTCTACAATGCAAAGACCTGCTTGCTGCTGGGTCCTTACTAATTTTCAGTATCAGCACCATCTAGAACAGATGGCTAATAACCTGAAAAACTGAAGCTTGTTCACAGTGATGCTAGTCACCTTCATGATAGTAATTTAGTTTTTTTGAGGGCTTCTGGCTCTGTCACTCAACCTTCTTCTGCCCATTCAGGGACTTCATACCATGCATCTGGTTCAATGTATTGTTTTAATAAACTCCAAATTTAGCCTACATAAATATTATCAGACAAGACCCAAAGCTGGTTTTGCACACTAAGCCCTGTTATTTCTGTTGCAAGAATGACCCTGCTTAGCCTATCCCCTCATTCTCCTGAAGCCCTGCACCATCCTGATTACAGCAGCTTATCCAACAAGCTTAGTTTATCTTTTACTTGCAAACATGCCTGGGAATACACAGAGATACGAAATAGTAAGCACTATGTTCTGAAAAGTTAAAAATTTTAAGTAGAAAATAAATGTAATTCAAACAATAAAATCCAGCTATTGGGTTAAATTTCTAGTCCTTCATTACTGATAAATGCATCTATAAAATCAATACTAGCTATCTAACAAAGAGAAATTTCAATCTTGCATTAGAATGTTAGCATTTTAAAATCAGTAAACAGGCTGCCACAATTGCTTAAACATTCAACCAGGCCTGGGTTTAATAAACATGCAAAACTTAATTCAGAACTCTTGGAAAAGGAATGGTGCATTTAAAACTTCAACTAATTTGTCAGTCTAATTCCTTAGATACATACCCAGGTACACTGCACCTACAACAAGACAATGCTACTTCAAAACAGGAAACAACTCAAGCACAAAGTTTAAAATTAAAATTTCTACTGAGTAAGAAGAAACATAGCTAGAAACCATGGGTCTTTGGGGATAATGATTAAGTTTAAAGCCTTGAGGGAAATAAATTGAAGTGACAGTCTCTCTGGAGCTGTGACTTTTCTTGATCTCCTACTGAGAGTTTTATCATGAACCCAGAGGTAGCATGGGAGGGCTGAGAGGATACTTAGGCAGAATGGTTTCTTTTCTGATTCACATCAATGAACAGCTCCCTGGGGACAATTAAGAAAAGATATAAAACAATATAAACTCAAGCAGTAATGTCCAGAAATTTAGCATGCCCTTCTGCATTTGAAAAGTCAGAGCCAAGGAGTTCTTGGTTTAGTTTAAAGCCAAACAATGTTCTGACTGAACTAGAGAACGTTTGCTTACACCTACAGCATCATGAGAATTCCTCCTGAGGACTAGAGGGTCTCTTTATATTTTACAACTCACAGGAACATAAATTTTAAGCAACAGACAACAGGAATGTTGAATAATAATCAACCATATACTATGAGACCACAACATCTTGTAGCATATTTACCATTTAGAAATGAAAGATGTGTCTGTTAGGGAAAATCTCTGAAGTAACTCTTGAATTTAGCTATTTTTCCATGACCACACAAGGTGTCTGAATATGGTTTGGACAACCCAACATCTAAAATGAACAGCATAGGACATTTGAAGAGAAGTGACACTCAATATAGACTTTTTCCTGACTTGTAAAATAATTAGAAATAATTATAATGATAAATAAAAATAATTAGAAAGAATTAGATTTTACTTTTATCCCCCACCTCAAGAAAACAAAGGAACACAAATTCAGGTGTTTTCATGGACATTCAAGGTACTAAGTAGTCATGATAATCATGAGGTAAAAGAAGTGCCATTACCTGGGGTCATCCAGTTCCACTCTGACCTCTTGATGTGAACTGTGTGATTGATTCCTCACATCAGGAAGGGAATGAGTTTGCTGGGTTCTCCTTCTTAAAACAGTAAGGAATCACTCACAGGCCACAAGCCTTAGCATGAACACACACACACACACACACACACACACACACACACACACACACACAGATCAGACATTCAGATAACCCTAGGGCCAGTTGTCCAATCATTTTGTTTATCTTTAAATCCTAACCTGCTTGATCCTAAGTTCAGAGAAAAGCCAGAAAATTCCTGAAATATTTTTTAACACTTGAATCACACACACAAACAACAAATTTTTCCTTTTGAAAAGCAGTCAGTAAACTAATAAATAAAAGTCACTAAGCATATACCATTTCACATAATAAATGGCTATCAATATGAATAAGCAAAAATCTTTGTTGGATTCACTGTAACTGTAGAAGTACTCTTGTTTTCAGATTGAGCCCTAGAAAGTTTTCAATAGCTATAAACTGGGGAAACAAAAGAGGCTCTTTCTAACATACATGAACATTGTTATTTTCATGTAGATATATTTATGTGAATTCGTAGTTTAATACAAAGTACCCATTTATCTTCTCAGCATAGGATGTATTTTTCCTTTTGCAGAAATCTGCAAAACTGGAAGCCTCACAAATAGTAATCAATCAAATAATAAAATAATCACTTGACTATACAGCTCTGTGAATGCAACTTATTATATAAGTAAAACTGCTGTTGTGTCTTGTGTCTAGTTGGGGTTTCTACTGCGTCCACAAATCACCAAGTTGTCATAAATAAAGGGTTCATTTGGCTTACATGTCCATATCACTGTTCATCGTTGAAGGGAATCAAGACAGGAACTCAAACAGGACAAGAACCTGGGAGGAAGCCTGACGCAGAGGTCATAAAGGAGTGCTGCTTACTGGATTCCTCAGTGTGGCTTGCTCAGCCTGCTTTTTTTCAGAGCCCAGGACCACCAGCCCAAGGAGCACACTGCCCCCCATAGCCTAGCCTCCACCATAAATTACTAATTAATAGAATGCCTTACAACAGGACTTTATGGAGGCATTTGCAATTCAGGTTCCCTTCCTTCTCATAAATCTAGCTTGTATCAAGTTGGCATTAGACTAGCCAGTACACGTTACTATTAGACTTTGACCTTTACAGCACTATTAGTTAATTTGTTATTTTTATATTTTTCAATAGGAAATATCCTTCCTATATACCACATGCCTATATGCTCTACAGGCATTACTTTTCTAGTTTTTTTTTCTTAAATTTAAATTATTTCCCCCCATGTGTTAATATTCTTGAGCTAAAAATACTACGATTTTAAATATTCTACAAAGATATATTCCTGAGTTGCTGGATATGTAGTAATAGATTTCATATTGTTTATATAGAAGATACACCACACTAAAAGCACTTTTACATTTCCTGTCATATTGATGTAATAAATGTAAATAATTGTTTCTTTCAATTTTCCTTTAGTTTTCTGAGATAGGATCTCTTGTAGCTCAAGATGACTTCAAACTCCCTGAGTACCAGAGGATGACCTAAACTACTGATCTTCCTGCATACCTAATGCTGCAGTTACAGGAATACATAACCATACATTGTAGGGTTTTTTTGGTTTTTTTGGTTTTTGTCTGAAACTAAAACTGTGTTATGTCAAGGTTTCATAGGCATGAGGTAGTCGTTCTATTTTACAGAATACTTTGTTTTTCCAAACAAAGCAACGACCTTATTTCCATAAGGAAAAGAGAAAAAACTGAAAGTTGTGTAAACAATCACTAAATGAGAGGAAAACTAACTTCATGGCAACCTATACAGGCAATACTGAGCTATCAGTTCTCATGAAAAAACCTGCAATCAACACAAAAGTTAGATTTGGAACTGGGCAAAGTTTAGACAACAAGATACTCCAAATTAATGACAATGTTCTAAAATTAACACACACACTTAAAACAAAAGAAAATCAGTCAGCGGATTAAATATTCCCAAAGCTATTAGCACAGCATGCAAAGTAGAAAATAATCTCTGGGCAAAAAATAGAAAAAAATGAACTAAAGGCACACAATGCAAAGACAGTATAAGAATAAGCTATCTTCAAACTAAGACTACAAGAAAAATCATGAAATAAGGTTTCCCTTTGAGGCCAGGAAAAGCTACAAAGGTCACTCTTTGTAGGTACCTGTGAAAAGCTAGCAATTTTTCCCGCACAATGTTTATCAATGTTAACTCATAATTCTGTTCAAACATTAGTTGTTTTCGCCTTTATCTCCCATCCCTCCTAATAATATCACAGATGCATATATGAAAAAATTAAAGGTCGAGATTTTTGTTATATTTACACTACTTATTATTATAATTATTTCATTATGAAGCTTAATGACATATTAACTTCATGAATTAATTCCTATCATGTCACCACATTATACTACCAAGAAGTACTGCTTACAAAACTATACACATTTCAAAATGGAGGACAGTGATTTTGTTGTTCTTGAAAAACTTATAATTTTTCTCCACAAGTATTAGTGGAGAGAATGCTGACTCTCTGTTTTTGTTTGTTTGTTTGTTTGTTTTTTGTTTTGTTGTTGTTGTTGTTGTCATTCTTTGTTCATTCTGTTTTATTTTGTTTTGTTTTTGTCTTCCCTTGGAACCTCTTTCTTGCTACTGGGTTGCCTCACATAGCCTTCATATGAGGGTATGTCTGTAGTCTTACTGTAACTTGTTATCTCCTGTTTGGTTGATATCCTGGGAGGCCTGATCTTTTCTGAAGAGAATCAATGGGGAACAAATCTGAGAGAATGTGGAATTGGGGAGTGGGTAGAGAAAGGAAGGGAAACTGCAGTTGGGATGTGCTTTATGAGAGAAGAATAAATTTTTTAAAAGAAACATATACAGTGATATATATATATATATATATATATATATATATATATATATATATATATATATATACACACACACACACACACACACACATACATATGTAGCATCCTATTTTGTTTAGTAACTTCAAAAGAAAACTGGAAGCTAACATGAAGACAGAAAGGAGGCCCAGCTATAGATATAAGCACAGATCTAAGATGGTAGTTTTGCTTCTATTAAGAATAAAACAAAAGCAAGATTAGAAGATAGAAATGCATCACATACTGGGTGACTACAGCTAGAATTTACCCATACTGGGAAGTACCATCTAGTGTTAATAACGTGGGATTCAGGATCAACTTTGAAAAAAGGAACTCAATATCTGAAGTTTTAAACTAAACTCCTGAAACATCAGCAGCAGATGGATCATCCTGACTTAATGGTTAACAGCCCATGCCCAAGAACTTATCCCACAAAGATGCCCAAGGCAGGGTAAACACAGATACCTGAAATACTCCTTGCCAGCAGGTGCCCTCCATTGTCTCATAAATGAAAGTATTGGCGACTGGTGCACTCAAAGACAGAAATTTTAAAACATATTTTGTTTTCCTTTGAGAAAGAGTCTCTGTCATCTATGTTTGCCTTGGTCTTAAGGCCAATACTCTTGTCTCACCCTATCTGTTGTGGTTACAGATAGGCTACCAAGGCTAGCAATTTAAATTTCCTTTAACTCCTTATTTCTCTACTGTTTTACCATTATTTGCTTATGATTTTGGTATAAATCCAAATTTGTTGCCAAGTCTGTCCAATCACTAGAATATCACATAGTTCCTCATTTTGTTCATTGATATGACTCAATTGACAGTATCTATAGCACTGGGAAACCTGTCTACAATCTGATCCCACATCTGTTCCTACCTCACCTAGTAAGCATACAATGTTTTCTTTATTGACGATCATTACAAGCAAATGTTCCTTCTCCTGTATAAGCCTGACATCCCATAGGAAATACTTCTGCCCTGTTTTTGTTTGTTTGTTGTTTTTCAATTTTACTTATATTCTCACACAGTTGATCCTGACAACAACCTCTCCTCCCTATTTTCCCATTCCACAGTATTAATATAAGTTTAGTTTTAGACATTAAGATAAGAAACAGTAGCATAGGATAGATAATGGAAAATTTTCTTAAAAATTGTTAACTGCAAATGGACTGGTCTTTGTAAATGTGACTAGATGGACAATTCTTATAATTATTTTGTTGTATATAGCTTATTTTATTTAATAGAAAGGGGTAGATGAGAGAGAGATAAACATGTTTTTTGTTTAGATCACAAGTGGGGGAGGAGAAAAAGACTTGCGAGAGAGCAGGTGATATTTATCCCCTTAGAAGTCAAACCATCATGTGGGGAAGACTGGTTATTAAACAGCTGAAAAATATCCTTGAACAAATCCTGAAAGGAGGTATAAATGTGAGCCAAAAACAAGAGGTGGGGCCTTTGAGACTTGGGATAGTTTTGGCTGCTCATCACACCCCTTCAAGATGCTCCTAGAGAGAACTGCTCGAGGGAAGGTTTCGGGAATCCAGGCCCCAGCTGAGGTTCCAGGTTCTGCTGATTACACCAGGAGAATCATTCCTTGGAACTGATATCCTTACAATTCCATTATTGTATTCTTTAATCTTCTTTTCCTCTTGTTCAGGTTAGTCGAGTTATAAGTGAGGTACTCTTGGTTAATAAGTTCATAATAAAATTATTTGCTAAGAAAATTGAGCTTACAGATCTTGCGTCTGTTCTTACCTCATCTAGCAAGCATACAATGTTTCCTCTATTGATGATCATTACAAACAAATGTTCCTTCTCCTGGATAAGCCTGATATCTGATAGAAAATACTTCTGACCTGTTTTTGTTTGTTTGTTGTTGTTTCATTTTCCTTATATTCTCACACAATTGATCCTGACAACAACCTCGCCTCCCTATCCTCCCATTCTTCCCACTCCACGTCCCTTCTCCTCCAAATGCACTGATCCTCCCTTTCCCTTCAGAAAAAGGGCAGTTCTCCCAGGGACATCAAATAAACACAGTGTAGCACTATACAATAAGTTTAAACACAAAAGCTTATATCAAGGGTGAAGAAGGCAACCCAGTAGGAGAAAAGGGTCCCAAGATGAGGTAACGCGTACTCTGGTGCCTCATCTTTGACCATGTCCCCTGGAAGGGGAGACCTGGTGGCACTCAGAGGAAGGACAGCAGGCTACCAAGAAGAGACTTGATACCCTATGAGCATATACAGGGGGGAGGAAGTCCCCCTCAGTCACAGTCATAGGGGAGGGGAGTAAGGGGAAAATGGAAGGGAGGGAGGAATGGGAGGATACAAGGAAGAGGATAACCATTGAGATGTAATATGAATAAATTAATAAAATAAAATTTTAAAAAAGTTAGAGATACTCCTACTTCTACTGTTAGGAATGCCACAAAAACCCCAAGCTAAAGAACCACAGGATGTATTCAGAGGGTTTAGAACAAACCCATATAGGCTCTGTAATTGTTGCTTCACTTTCTCTGAGCCCTTATGAGACCTGCTTAGTTGCTTCTGCTGACCACATTCTCCTCATGTCCTCAACATCTCTGGCCCCTACAATCCTTCCTCCCCCTCTTCTAGGAGATTCTCCAAGCTCTGCCAGATGTTTGGCTGTGGGTATCTGCTTCTACTCCTATCAGCTGCTGGAAGAAACCTCTCTGATGAAGATTGGACTTGACACTGATCTACAAGCATAGAAAAATATCACTAGACATCATTTTATTAACATGTTTTTTTGTCAATTGTATTTGGTTCTCCCCTTGGTCATCCAGGCAGTGTCAGGCTTGGGTCCCCTTTTGTTAAATGGACCTCAAGTTAGACCAGCCATTGGTCGCCCACTCCAAGAAATTCGGAGCCACCATTGCCCCAGCACATTTTGCAAACAGGACATGTAGTGCATTGTTGATTTGGAAGCAAAGACAGGTTTCCAGGATATTTGCCCATTACATAATGGTTAAAGTGGAGAGACAAACAAGAACAATTTTTTTTTGCATCATTTCTTACTGGAACTACTTTTGTTGATTCTTTTTCCAGACCTTGAATTTCTTTTGATTCTAGAGTCAACAAGAGCCACACTTTTTATTGGACCTAGTTTATTTGAAGATTTGTTCAGAACCTAGATATCTGCAAAAATTACAGTGAACCAAGCACAGGACTGGGAACATTGCTTCTAAGGCTCATTTTCTGATAAGAAAGTTCAATTCAAACTTTACTTAAGTCCCAGAACTTTAGCCTACCATATTATCCATTAGAGAAAAAAAAAAAAAGGTCAACATCCCCATCTTAGGATGAAGGAGAATTATTTATGCTTTTATAAAAATTGTAACTCGATCATGGAAAAATGCTAAAAAGCCCTATTGTGCTATATAAGACATCTTGGCTTCCTTTTCTTAGATCAGTGGTTTTTATCTCATGGGTCATGACCCCTTTGGAGGTAGAATGATCCTCTCTCATGGGTCACCTAAGATACACAGATATTTACATGATGATTTATAACAGTATCAAAACTACAGTTATGATGTAGCAACAAATAGAATTTTATGGTTGACATCACCAAGCATGAGGAAATATATTTTTAATATAATTTATTCACATTACATCATGATTGTAATCCCCTTGCTCTTATCTTCCTGTTCCCACCCTCTCTCCATTTTCAGCCCTATCCCCTTCCACTAGATCTCTGACAGGTGGAGTCCTACTACCCTGTCATCTGACTAAAACCTATCAGGCCTCATCTGGCTAGCCTGCATGACCTTCCTCTGTGTTCCCACTAGGCTTCTCTACCAAGAGGTAATGATCAAGTCACTGGCACCAGAGTTCTTGTCTCCCCTCCACTTTTCCATGTGGAGAATGAGATGTTCGTCAGCTACATCTGAACAGTGGGATTAGGTTCTCTGTTTGCAATCTCCTTGGTTGTTGCATAAGTTTGTTCAGGCTCCCCTGGATCCAGATCTGCCAGCCTAGATAGTCTCTCATGAAACTCCTAACAACCCATTCCCTTCATCCTCCGTCTCTTCCATGAAACTCACAGCCCTTAGCCAAGAGTCCAGCTTTGCATCTCAGTATCTGTACTGATCCCCTGCTGGATGGACTCTCTCAGAGGGCATCTATGTTGGACTAATATCCACTTAGAAGTGAGTATAAAACATTCATGTTTTATGGGTCTTGGTTGCCTAACTCAGGATGATCATCTCTAGTTCCATCCATTTGCCTGAAAATTTGAGGATTTCTTTGTTTTTGATAGCTGAATACCATTCCATTCTGTAAATATATCGGAGGTTCTTTTCTTTGTTTGAGGGACATCTAGGTTTTTATTTTTCAGATTCAGGCTATTACAAATAAGGCTGCTATGAACATAAGTGACCAAATGTTCTGTTATATGGTGGAACATCTTTTCAGTATATATGCCCAGGTGTGGTATAGCTGGTTCTCGAGGTCTCAGTTTTCTGAGAAAGATTTAGACTGATTTCCAAAGTGGTTGTACAACGTTTCACTCCCACCAGCAAGGGGGAAGTTTCCCCTTTCTTCACATCCTTACCAGCATGTGGTGTAACCTGAATTTTTGTTCTTAGCCATTTTGATAGGTGTAAAATAGAATCTCATAGTAATTTTGATTTGCATTTCCCTGATGACTAAGGAGGTTGAGCATTTCTTTAAGTGTTTCTCAGCCATTTGATATTCCTTGTTGAGAATTTTGTTTAGCTCTGAACCCCATTTTAACTAGGATATTTGGTTTGGTGGGGTTTAATTTGTTAAGTTCTTTATGTATTTTGTGTATTAGTGCTTTGTTGGATTGAGGTTTGGTGAAGATCTTTTCCCAGCCTTTAGGCTGTCCTTTTGTTCTTTTGACAGTGTCCTTTGCCTTACAGAAGATTTTCAGTTTCATGAGGCCCCATTCATGAATTGCTAACCTTACAGCCTGAGCTATTGGTGTTCTATTCAGAATGTCGTCTCCTATGCCAATGAGTTCAAGGCCCTTCCTTTCTTTTTCTTCTAACAGATGTAATGTACCTGATTTTATATTGAGCTCTTTAATCCACTTGGTCTTTTGCAGTTTTGTGCATAGTGAAAAATATGGATCTATTTGCAAATTTTTATACATAGACACCTAGTTAGACCAGCACCATTTGTTGAAGACGCTATCTTTTGTTCCATTGTAATTGTTTTGGCTTCTTGGTCAAAAATCAAGTGCCCATAGGTGCCCATAGGGTTTATTTCTGGGTCCATTGATCAACCAGTATATTTGTATGGTAGTACCATGATGTTTTTATTACTGTTGCTTTATAGTACAGCTTGAGATCTGGGATAGAGATTCCTCTGGAAGATCTTTTATTGTACAGGATTGTTTTAGCTATTCTGGGATTTTTGTTTTTTCATATGAAGTTGGGAATTGATCTTTCCAGGTATGTAGAGAACTGTCTTGGAATTTTGATGGGTGTCATATTGAATCTGTACTTGCCTTTTTTAAGATGGACATTTTTACTATGTTGATTCTCATGATCCATGAGCATGGGAGATCTTTCCATCTTCTGATATTAAAGGGTTGTAACATTAGGAAGGTTAAGAACCAATGTCTTACCCGGCTGGTGGTGACACACGCCTGTAATACCAGCACATGGGAGGCAGAGGCAGAGGCAGAGGCAGGTGGATCCCTGTGAATTTGAGGCCGGTGTGTCTACAATGGGAGTCCAGGATTGTATCGAAAAACAAAACAAAAACAAAACAAAACAAAACAAAAATAAAAAGAAAGAAAAGAACCAATGTCTTAGAAGAAAATATTAATATGCCAAGTGTTCATTTTTCTTTCATTCTTGTACGTCCAAGGTCAAAGACATATTACACTATAGGGTCTATCACATCTCCTGAAGGAAAATACCACTTATACCGCTCTCCTTATAGCAGCAGCCACATGGACAATGAAAATTTCACATGCTACATGTGATTCCACACAATAGAAGAAAAAGGATTTATGCTATTGGACTCAATATTTTTTTTTCTTTATGAGGTAGTCTCATCATGTGGACCAAGGTGGCACTGAACTTCTGGTCCTACCTCAGCCTCTTAAGCACTAGGATTACCAGATGCGCAACCCTACAATCAGCCTGTTTCTTCTACCACTATAAACTAATCCATCCTGAGACTTCCTGAGAATGATGAAAAAAGAAGAAGCGAAACAGACAAGCCCCAAACATTTAAAAATATAAAAGTGTCCAAATCTGCCTATCATTATGTTCTTCTTGTAGGTTTCTAGGGCCCTCTGGATCCTTCTACTTCCGCATTCTCCCATGATTCTCTAAACTAGAGTCCCAAAAGGATGTCCTCCACTCTGTCCCACTTTCCTGGTAAGTGAAGACTTTCATGGGACATGCCCCTTGGGCTATTATGCAGATATAAGTGAGTATATGCCATTTGACTCTTTCTGCTTCTGGGTTAACACACTCATTATGATCATTTCTAGTTCAATCCATTTGTCCACAAATTTCGGGAATTTCTTGTTTTTAATAGCTGAGTAGTATTCCATAGTGTAAATGTACCACAGTTTCTTTATCCATTCTTCAACTGAGAGACACTTAGGCTGTTTCCATGATCAGGCTATTATGAATAAGGCTGTTACGAACATGGTTGAGCAAATTTTCTTGTATGCTGGAGCAACATCTGGGTATATTCCAAAGAGTGGAATAGCTGGGTCTTGAAGAAGCCCTATTCCCAGCTTTCTGAGATAGCACCAGATAGATTTCCAAAGTGGCTGTACTAGTTTGCATTCCCACCAGCAATGAAGGAGTGTTCCTCTCTCTCCACATCCTTGCCAGCATTATGATAGGCAGATTTGGGCCCTGGGGTCCTGCTCAAGCTATGGCATAAGCCAAGGACAACACAGGCAGTAAACTTTAAACCCTTACCCAGATCTAGCCAATGGACAGGACATTCTTCACAGTTGAGTGGAGAGTGAGGTATGACTTTCACACATACTCTGGTGCCTCATATTTGACCACGTCCCCTGGAGGGGGAGACCTGGTGGCACTCAGAGGAAAGATAGCAGGCTACCAAGAAGAGACATGATACCCTATGAGCATATAAAAGGGGAGGAAGTCCCCTTCATTCACAGTCATAATGGAGGGGAGTAATGGGAAAATGGGAGGGAGGGAGGAATGGGAGGATACAAGGGATGGGATAACCATTGAGATATAATATTAATAAACTAATAAAAAATATGGAAAAAAGAATAATAAAAAAGTGTCCATATCCTTTTCAGAAACAACAGCTGTCTTCTCCGAGAGAAATTTTTCTTTAAAAAAACAAAAATTTGGATTAGCCGGGCAGTGGTAGTGGTACTTTTAATCCCAACACATGGGAAGCAGAGGGAGGTGGATTTCCATGAGTTTGAGGCCAGCAGGGGACTATACATCAAGCTCTAGGACAGCCAAAGTTACATAGATAAACTGTTTCACAAACAAACAAACAAACAAAACAAAAATATTGATTTCTGCATGAAATAAATGGAATTTGCACAATCAATACAGTTGTTTCACTCACATATGTAACAAATCCTTTCTGTTTTTGTCATATGAAAAATTGGTTTTGGTTCATACAGAGACTTGTAACCTCTCAACATTACTTTTATGTCAAATTATAACTAACATTTGGAATATATCACTCCAGCCTCAACTATGCTTATAAAAGCATAAAGACAGGAAGACATAAAAACAATAGCAACAAACACACAAACAAAACCCCAAACCAGAAAGATTGAATTTGCCTGCACTTAGTATTTAGTCTTTTTGTTTTGGGTAGGTTAAAAGGGAAGAATGCACAATGCACAACCTTACCACCTGTTTCAAATTAAACATCTTCCTTCCACTACCATGTGCTATCTTTCTAATTGAGCAACTGAAACAGAAGACCCAAACTAGTTGTTTTTTTTTCTATGAAGTAAACAGAGGCACTGCATCCTCAGGGCTTCTCTGTGTTGAATGTGAAGTGGAGTAAAAGAAGAGCAGTCTTTCCCTAATCACAATCCTACACAGTACTACACAGTGTGAGCATATTATGTGAAAACTGAACCATAACAAATATACATCACACTAAAGAAGTTAAATAATAAAATATTGAATAACATGTTGTGAAAACAGAATTAGGCAACAGTAATCAATGAAGAATGTTAACTAAGAAATCATCAGAACTGTACTTAAAATAAATATTCATATATATTTTATCGATCAAATTGACAAATACATGCCAACATGCATATGTCATGAACACACACACACACACACACACACACACACAGTTTCATGCTGTAATGTTAAAAAGTATATATAGTTTCTATATTTTAATGGCATAAAGAGTTAATTTGAAATTGAATTTTTCATTAAGTACACAGTATTCAATATAAAGAACTGTGTTTACATTACTGATGTTAAGCAGATGGCTTGAGGAAATAGTGAAGTCATTTCTTTTCCATACCAACTAGCACTTTAGTGTGTAATTTTGGGGCTTTCTTTTAACAATAGTTCATGAGGTAATTATAGATAATATCACTATTCATTAATGTCTAGACAGGAAATTTTGAAAAAGAAAAAAAAGATAAAAAGAAAATTAATGAGAGGAAGTAAATTATTGCTAAATTCTTTATATCAAAATAAAATTTCTTTTTTATAAATTCAGATTTTCTTATATTATGATAATATGGAATAATGAATTATTAGGAGATATCCTCACCGAATTATACCGCGATTGTATATAGATGTTGGTATTTGTGATTGGCATAATATTAGGCTATACTTGTGTGGATGAGTGTTTAAGAACACCTATCCAAATTGTAATTCTGAAGTGCTTGCATCAGTTTAGAGATTGAAATGTAATGAGACTTATTACAGCATCATGTTTTACTGGAGTTTGTGCACCATGTGACATTTACATTTTATATTTACTCATAGTTGAGAGAAATTGAATTTTTAATTACTGGTTTTGTATATAATAATAATGGTTATTAAAACTTTAGTGAAGAAACAGGGAGACAGAGACAGAGACAGAGAGAACAAATAAAGTTAGAAAATGACTGATTCACTGAAGATAATAGTAATGAATGACATTCAGGAAAGTCCACAAATGACAACAGATGAAGGCTCAACATGCTTCATAGTAACTATTTTTTTTTACTGTCATGTCAGTCACTGAGCAGGCATATTTGATGGATTCATAGCAATTGTATCACAATAATGAGAACAGTAGATATGTTATATTGGTGAAATTTCTAAAGAAACTGAGGTTAACCCATGAAAGATGCTTATTTATGTTAACATACTCTGATGGACGCCATAAAAGTAAATTTTACTATGTGAGAAAAACAGGTTGGGCAAAATTGGAGGGCACTCATCCCTGAAGCAGAACAGAAGTCAAGGTGATGAAGAAAGAACGTTCTGGGTGAATTCTGAATATAAATTTAGAAATGACTGAGTCTTCAGTATTGAAGAAAATACAAGGAAATATGAGTTACTGAGAACATAATAATACAGGGATACATGGCAGATGATGAGGCAAAGAAGGTAGAAGAAATGATGCATGATCTAGAATTACAGATTTGAACTGTAAGTGAAAATTGATGCTTCACATTGTTTAAATAAGATAATCAATTTATGATTTTAACATGTGATCAGACTTCTCTCTTCAAAATGTATTAGAAATTTCCAAAGGAGATATTCTCCACTTCAGGAGGAAGCAGAACTGATACAGAGTCAATGGAACTTGGGAGAAGGAAATAGACTTCAGATACATTTAAAATAGAACTAAAAGAATATTTTTGAATATGTATAGAAATATCACAATGTGTGTTTTAATTAAAATTGATAATTTTTGGCTTAAAGTACATAGTGTCTAATGCTCACTGTAAAATTAATAAGATAAATAATAACAGCTGTATAGCACTATATCCATACTGGAATCTGTAGAAATAGGAATAGTACCTTAGGTTTTAAGACAGAAGATCGAATAATAATATATAATATCAAAATTAATTCCTTTACCATTTTACTAGACAAAATGACAGGAAGTATTTCTAATAATACATTACATTTTAACACATAAGTGGGAATATATATTAGTTTGGTTCAGCTGCTATAGGAGAAGATTTTTTTTCTTACGCTTCTTTTATCAAAACTCAAAATTCCAAATGTAACCATAATTCTCTGTAATGCACAAGAGCAGATCTGTTACAGCAACAAACATTTTCTGGTACCCATTTCTACCTTAGTTTCATTTTCTGTTGCTGTAATAAAACACCATGACTAAAAGCAACTTGAAAAGTAAACAATTTCTTTTACTTGATACTTTCATGCGATAGTCTATAATTATGGAAAGTTCCATCAGGAACTCAAGAAAGAATCTGAAGCCAGGAACTTGAGTGAGGTCTTAGAGGAATGATGTTTACCTTCCGGCTTTTTCACTTGCTCAGCCTGCTTATTTATTCATGCTTGGACCACATGCTCAGGAATGGCACCACCTCCAGAGGCCTGGGCCCTCCCATAGTAATCTTTAATCACAAAAATGGTTTACAGGCCAATTGGATGAAGACATTTTTTTCCCTTGAGGTTCTCTTTTCCTAGATGACTTGAGTTTGTGTAATATTTACAAAGCCTAATGAGGAAAAAATGACTAATGTTTTACTTTGAAAATATATGAATGCCTATGTATGGACTGGTATTCTCTTTTCCTGTTACTTATTACACAACAATATATTGTTGAGGACACATATGTGAAACTATTGGACAACCAGGGAGCACAAATACTTGTCTTAAAATAATTGTGAAAGATGGGAAAAACCAAGTCATGGTGTTTATTCTTGAAAATGAGAAAGAATTATTAAAATCACTCCTAAATTTATACACAGATGTTTTATTAACTCCATTTCAATTTGTTTAACATAGGCAGTTATAATGTCTGCTATAAGTATTTACTAGTATTTTAATGATTTTTGCCTGAGTCATTCAAATATATATATATATATTTGAATGCATCTAGTGAATTTGGAATATTGTAGAGGATGTATACAGTAATTAGTCAGTAGAGAAATAAAATTTGGATGGATGAGCTAATCATTAAATTTACTTAGTATAAGTATACTTAAATTAATCTCTTAGCACTAATAAATAAATTTACTATTTATATTTGTTTTGTACTCTCAATATATTTGAAAAATAATCTTTATTACTGGGCATTACACTTCCCAGTGAGTATGAATTATTTTGAAGGTCTTTAATAGAAATTCTGATGAGTTAGATTTTTCTTTTATTATTTTATTATGTTTCTTACTACTACCTCTTAGAAACCTATTTATTTTCTAAAGAGACACAGATGGTTGTAAATCAAGATGGGAGAGGAAGTGAGGAGAAACTGGGTGGGGACAAAGGTGAGAAATTGTAATCCAGATATATTATGTGACAAAACAAATCTAATTGCATTAAAAACAAAAAAGGGAATATAGCATTGAAACTCATGAAGCTAAGAAGCTTCCTTACAGCAAAGGACACTGTCTTTGGGGAAAAAAACAACAGTATATTCTGGACAAGTTTTAATATGTATAATATGCATATGGCTCATAAGGCTAAACAACAAGAAATCAAACAACCCAATTAATAATTGTGACCAAAGAAATTAATAAAGAATTAGCAAAACACAAAATACAAATAGCTGAGAAACAGTAATCTATGTTATAATTGCATCCCTATCTATGAAAGTATTGACAATCTGTAGCTTCTGTAAGAGAGGGTGACAAACATTTTCTCAAAGATTATAGTTCCTGACTGAAGCTCCATTGGAAGACTACAAATCCAAGAATATTTAAGCAGAGCAAATTGCTCTTGAAAGATTAAAACATAGCCGGGTGTGGTGGCACACGCCTTTAATCCCAGCACTCGGGAGGCAGAGGCGGGCGGATCACTATGAGTTCGAGGCCAGCCTGGTCTACAAAGTGAGTCCAGGACAGCCAAGGCTAACACAGAGAGACCTTGCCTCGAAAAACCAAAAAAAAAAAAAAAAAAAAAAAAAAAAAAAAAAAAGAAAGAAAGAAAGAAAGATTAAAACATATATGTTTGCTTTGGGGCACAATTACACACATGCATGTGTGTGCATGCATGGTTGCGCACACACACACACACACACACACACACACACACACACGTTGGATGCGTAGGAATCTGGAAAGAGTTGGAGGATGGAGGAGTAAAATCAAAACACGTCATACAAAAGTCTCAAAACAAAAAACCAATTAGCAAAATATAAAACATCCCTGACTTGTAGGTGAAGGCAAATCAAACTTACTTTGAAATCTCATCCTAATCAAAATAGGTACAATTAAAAAAAGAAAACAAAAATAATGACACATGATTGTGTGGCTGTGTAAAAAGAGTAACATTTATTTATTGATTGCTGTTATGAATATAAACTGGAATAGCCACTGTGAAAATTAATGTGGAGTTTATTTTTTAAAAGCTAGACATGATCCAGCTATACACAAGTGTTTGGCCATATGCAAATACTTCATATAGCACTACAGAGATACCTATTTATACTTGTTCATTCCTGTTCTATTCACAATAGAAAGAGTCTAGATGGCCATGAGCTGATGAATGGATACAGAAAATGTGCTGTATTTTTATCATGGAATAGTGTTCATCAACTTAACATTTAAATATGCAGATAAGTGTATGGAATGTATGGAACAGGAAACAATCATTCTGACTAAGGCTACCCAGAGTCAGAAAGACAGATGTCACATTTTATCTCCGATTTGTGAATGTTAATGTTGACCCTTCAGATAAATGTGTTTGGTTTGGAACATTCATAAAGGTCAAAAAGTTAGTAAAGGTCCATGACAGAAGGGGAACTAGAACACAGTATTGTAAAGGTATAAAGGTAAAGAATGGTTATATGCTGTGGGGGTGAAATATCAGAGTAGGGTCTGAATACAGAGCAGAATAATTTTGAATTTTTAAAATGTCTTATGGATGAATATCACCGTAAACTCTTCTTTAAAACATTCCTCTGCCCATATAAAAAGTTTAAGTGGAGTTATCCTATAATGAGATGGCACTACAGCTATTGGGATGACATATCACATGGAGAAGTAGGTCTTGTGGAGAGGGTAGATAGGGATAGGGATTGGAAGAGAGAACTCCTTATGTAATATATGACAGAAAAATAAAAATAATTAAGTAACAAATAGAAGTTATGATGTTATAAAATCAATTGTGTATGTACCTGTGGTCCTCAAAAAATAAATAAAAAAGACAAAAAATTCCCAATGCCAGGATTGGTTACTTCTTTTGCAGTTGTTGAAAAGTCGGGTCCCATACACCCTCAAAAGTTGCCGGTGTTGTGAGTTTTTATGTTAGCTGTCATCTACTGCAAAAAGATGCTATTCTGATGGACATTATCCCTTGAAGTAATCTATAGGTATAATGATAAGTCTTCAGGAATCAGTTTGATAATAAGACCTTGTTGCTAAATAAAACAAAATTCTTGTGTCACAGAATATGAGTGAATCAAGCTATTACTTAGCTGGAAACTTACTTGCACTGGCCAGTTTTCATAGTGCTGGAAGATGCCATGTATGATAGTGGAGGAGAAAACAAACCATTAATACTACTCAGTATGAACTCTGCTAGTTACAACTGTGACTAACAAGGTAAGGCATTCCCACTAGTGCAGTAGTGGCTGTCAACAGTCATCAGAGAAGATTTTCCCCCTGTGGAAGATGCTCATTAACAGAGATTTGCAATTGCTCAAAATGCAAAGAAGAGACTTAAGAATGATCAGTTTTAAGTGAAACATGTGTACCACACTCCCTCCCAAGTCAATAGATCAATGGAAAACAGGACACAGAAAGACTTGTAAGTACCAGAAGTGGGGGATGACCATAAGAACACTGTATTTTCTAAGTATAACAGGTATTTACACATGGACTCACAGCAGTAGAAGTGGCATGCACAAGACCTGTACAAGCTCACACCACATATAAGGCCATTGGATCCATCTGTGATGAGGTTGCTGTTCCATTCTGGAATCCCAGGAACAAACCCTTTACCTTCTATATGTCTTTTCACACTTCCTTCTTCAAAACTCCCACCAAAATGGACCATTAACATCTCATAACTCCATTCAATGGCTTTTCCAGCCCAGATTCCCAAGTGCTTCTATAGTTTTCCTAAAACCTGGTTTTGAGAATTGACATGATTTACAGCTCCTGGGAAGATATGGCAGAAGAAAAGGGGGCATCTGGCTATATTGTGTCTAGCTAGAAAAAACAGATCAGCCAATGATTTTTCCCCCCTGGTTAGGTTCTCTTATTTATTCAACCTCCTTACAAACTGGGATGGCCTATTTTTAGAAACTGTCTTCCAGCCTGATGTGGTGGTTCACACCTTTCATCCTAGCACTCAGGAGGGAGAGGCAGATAAATCTCTGTGAGTTCATGGCAAGTTAAAAGTTCATGGGAGTTAAAAGACAGCCAAGATCACAGAGTAAAACTCTGACTCACACATGTCAACAACAGAAAATAAAGTTTGTCTTCATGCAAGTTATTTTAGTCTATATAATAACTCACTAACATGCCCAGAAACGAGTTTGAGTGCCATTATAAATAAAATCAAGTTGACAATACAGATTAATCATCACAGTTTCTATCAAATACAACCACCATGCTGTTTTTACATTGTTTGGTTTAACACAGAAATATTAAGAATCATCATGAATGTGTATACCCAAGTTTGGAAGTGCTGGAAGTTTGAATGGAAAAGTAATATATAGGTAGATAATGTTTTTATGATTTAATCTTTTCTCCAAATTATACTCTATATGGTAGGATTTCAAGTAATATTTAAGGTGAAATTTTATGGGTATATTGCTCCACTGAAAAATCAAAAGTTTAAACAAACTTGTAAACATCTTTCTATTCTGAACTCTAGCAATTATTCTTCCTTACAAACTGATACATAAATAAACAAAAGTAGCAATAGAGTCAGCTGAAGGGAAATGGTGTTTTGGGTGCCCATTAACAGGACATATTTTTGCTTTTTGTTCCCAAGTTCACAGGCTTCCCTATATACCAGTGTCTTTGCAATCATCATAGCCATGAAAACTAGCAGTGCTGAAATTAACATTGTAAGTACATTGAAATCCCTGTCCCTAGAGCAATGTCACTGTTTTATTAGTCTTCAATATCTCTAGAAAAACATTTTTACAGAGTTCTCATCATTTGACCTTATATAAAGCTCACTTTATCAAGAAATATGAAGCTGAAGGGCTTAGAAGAGAAAGTGATGAAATATTTATCTAGGTTAGTGGAAGTTAATGGTCTGATGAAATATAATAGGACTGATGTGCAGCATCACTGGCTCAGTTCTTACTAGGAGTCAGAGATTTAAACAGATTAACTAAAGCCGGTTAATGTGATTGCATTTCTCTTTTCTTTTAAACCATGTAAATATATATACATATATATATATATATATATATATATATATATATATATATATATACATATATATGGAAAGAATCTTAAAGGAGGTACAGAAATTAATCAAAAATGTGATTTAGTTAAGCTCATATAAGGATGTAAAAATGAGAAAGGGAAGCTATTATATTTTCTCCAGGGATGCTGATAATGACTAACCATGGCATTTAGATATGCTTTAAGTTGTTATATTTCTGTGACCTTGGTGATACATGAAAGATTCAAGAGCTTATAAAATCTTCCTTCAACTATTGTCCAGAAATGTGACCCTCTGAAATTCCTTAGATATCATTTTAGCCCTGTTACATTTTTTAAAAAATATAATAATGGTCATCACCTATTGACTTATACGGTCACTTACTCATGTCAGTTTTATCTTGGATAATATTTTTCATTCTACTTGACAAAATAACTTTATTAGGTAAATAAATAAAATAACTTTATTATAAGTTGCTGGATAAAACAAAATACAGTGAGTAAAATGTCTCTGGCACAGCTAAAATACTCATATCATCAGAAAGGTCATATTCCAGAGTGAAACATGGAAAAGCAACTTTTCTATTTAACAAGTGCAGATTGAGAGTTTTTTTTTTAAATGTCAAGTTGGTATTTTGGTAGAAATATAACTTGGATTATGTTGTAATACATAGGTAAATGAATAGATAGATAAATAGAGTTTTACCCTTCATTCTATGCTTTTAATAATGAATGACATAATAATTTTAAATAATAAAAGGAGAACCAAACATAGATGAGCTGGATGCTTAAAAAAATATGAAAATGGAAGACACCTTGTTTTTTTTTTATCTTTTTTTAAAATTAATTTATTCTTGTTACATCTCAATGGCTATCCCATCCTTTGTATCCTTCCATCTTCCCTCCCTCCCATTTTCCCCTTATTCCCCTCCCCTATGACTGTTCCTGAGTGGGATTTCCTCCCCCTGTATATGCTCATAGGGTATCAAGTCTCTTCTTGGTAACCTGCTGTCCTTCCTCTGAGTGCCACCAGGTCTCCCCATTCAGGGGACATGGTCAAATGTGAGGCACCAGAGTAAGTGAGAAAATGGAAGACACCTTGTTTTAATTATTCTTCTATTGCTTTGATGAAACACCATGTCCAAAGTAACATATAATAAATTGATGATGTGGGGGCTTTTACATTTTCATAGAGTTAGTTTTTGATCATCATAGGAGGATAGAAGCAAGCAGGCATATGTGTTGCTTTGGCAACAGCTGAGAGCTCACATCTAATCCACAAGTTTCAGTCAGAGAGCCACTAGACTAGGCCTGGTATGGCCTTTTGAAACCTCAAAGTTCACCTGCAATAACTCACCTCATCCTAGAGGCCACACCTATACCAACATGGCATACCCCCAATCTTTCCTAAGTATTTCAAATAACTGAAGGCCACACAATCAAATGTAAGAGATTATGAGAACCATTCTCCTTCAAACCACCACACACGTGCTAATTACAATCTGACCATGAAGGCTCTAAGAAGGTTTTACGAAGGATCAGTCATTTTAAGATAGTCATGAACATAGAGTATGTATACTATTTAAAGAATATTTTTCCCCATGGAAATAAGAGTTCCATGCTAGATTAATTACAGAAAATATAATATTCTCAGCCACAGAAGCTCCCCTAATCTTGTTAGTGGGTTAACTTTTAATGAACACCACATGGAGAACAGAAACAAAGCTGTGTAATTTATGCCATATAATGACTCCCCTAGATAGTGTTATAACTACCTCACTTATAATGGAGCAATAGCTTCACTAATTTACTTACAATTTAATGATGTGTGTGTGTGTGTATGTGTGTGTGTGTGTGTGTGTGTGTGTGTGTGTGTGTGTATGTGTGTGTGTGTGTTTGTATCTTCATACAAGTCTGGAGTCTTCCTCAGTTGCTTGCTTTCCAGCATATTCTTTGAAATAAGGTATCTCATAGAGTTTGCCAATATGGCTCTTTAGCTAGCTAGTTTGCGTCTGATAGTCAAGTGTGAGGGTTATGTGTGGGGAAATCTGCTCATTGGCATTTATGTGGGATCTGGGGATTTCAAATCTTTTCCTCTTGCTTTCTTAGAAAGAGATTGGTCTACTGAGGCAATTTCTTAGAAGTCAAGCATACTTTAATTCAAACTGATTGATACATTTAAGCTTTTAGCTAGACGTGTATGCAAATCCTAAATTTACTAAGATTGTTGTCATGCATTTTAACAAAATAAAAATTATATTAGTCAAAGAAGCAAATAACCCATGGTTTAAATGGAATATACACATTGTTGTTAAAATAGAAACAATGCACAAGTAAAGTAGTCTCAAAAGGATTTCAGAGTAATTGTTTCTTTGTAGACTTATTTTATAAAAGGAGGCTGTTTATGCAGAAATCCCAAACAATATCACAATATAAATTATAAATTTAATAGTAAACACTGACATCTGCCAAGCCTGCTAATATAAACTGGAGTTATTTGTTAGGGGAGACTAGAAAATGATTTAATAAATTCTTGTCAATTATCATATGTTCTTCACTGTGAGTGATAAGACATTTTCTGTAACAATTTAGTTTATTTAAATGAGAATTGATTTCTATAAATTTGTTTAATCAAAAAGCTTTTAAAGCATGTATCATATTATTTAAGAATTCCTAAAACAATAATTTGTTAACTAGATAGCATTAACATAATATATGACAGGAATATATTTAAATCTCAGTTGTTTAAAGGTTATAAAATAATCCCAAGCAAGTTATCAGAGGAAGAAGTAATAGAGATAAGTGCAATCTGTTTTCATAAGGGAATATGTGATCTTTTGATTAAATTCAACTACACATCTTTTATTATCTAGAAAGCTCATTTGCTGAGGATTTAAAATAAATTGACATTTTCAATGTAATAGGACTTTTAAAAATATTGATCCCTTGGGAATATTGTGGAAAACATTCAGTCATACCTCACAGAGGAAAATTAAATCAGTCTCTTTATTGCATATCATAACAATATGTTTATTACATACTTTGTACTTCCTTAGATTTAAATTTTTTATTTGGTGTTCATGATACACATACTCTTAGGACACTAAGAAATACTTTCCATTGTATATCAGATCCTTTCATACTTCATATCATCACATACAATTTTATTTTACTAATGATGCATGTTTCTTGCTTACCAATGTGACTATATATGCAAATATAATGCTCTAGAAGAATTACATCTTCACAATTTTAGTATGCACAGTTGACCTGATAAGTAAAGGTCCCCATGACATTGTAACAATGCTACACACTAAGAATGATGTGTGCTGTGTTGTTAGAATTTAGTCCGAGAAAGAACACACATAAGATTCACAAAATAATTGGAAGGTTTTAAAACATTTTGATTTATGTCAGGAGGTAAATATTTTACTACTAATTATGATATCAATAACAATTATTATAACTAATATTCCCTATAGTTTTCCTAAGGATGGTTTGTTTACTTTGGTAATATATATTGCTAGTATTATGCATTCATCACAGATTACTCTATGCTTTCTATTTATAGAATTATGTACGCGGTCCGTTAAAATTTTATCTCTCATTCTTTTTCTAGTTCAGGTAGTTCATAAAATGAGTACCATATTTCTATTTTACTTAAAACAACTATTTTCATGTCATGTGTTTGTCACTATTGTGCATGATGTAAACATGAATTGTTAAATAACCAAAGATTCACTGCATAAAATATTAGAAAGACATTTAGAAATTTTGTTTTTATTTTCTCAGATGATGGGATAAATGAGAGCCATTCCTAAGCCTTTCTAACTCTTTCTGAACTCTGACTAAATGCTCAGACTGGCCACAAACTAATACTGGAAATATGTTTTACTCTTCTGGTTCTTATTTATTCTCTGAATGATTCTGTTTTCATTTGTGTCTAGATTGTTCTCTTTGTCATCTGTCTGAAAAACTGTCCCAGAAACAAACTGTTGGTAAAAACTCTCCTTTCTCCCTGTTCTGCTCTTAAGTAGCCTCTCCTTCCTGTCCTGTTCTCATGAGAGTTGGATGTATCTTTTTATGACTCATTCTGCCACATCTTTCTCTGATTTTGATCACTTTATCTGCCCCTCAATTAGACATCAATTTCAAACACAGGTTCTTTCTTCTATACTCTAACTTTACCTTCATTGATTGTAATTAAAGGTGTATAATAAGAGGATATCTATATTTCATCCAGGTCATACTGTAATCCAGAGCATGTCTGCATTCTAGACAGATCACATAGACCTGGAAAGTCTTTGGATATTATCCCTTGTCAGAACAGCCATGTTGCTTGTTTAAATTTTCTCTACGGATTATTAGTGTATGAATACCAGTCCAGGCATTTGATTGTGTACTTTAGCATTTAGGCTTTTAGTTTGAATCTTCTTTTTATCTTTGTGACTTCTTTTAGAATAAAATTTGAAAACTAAGTTCATTTTACCGGGAATCTTAAGTAACTCTAATAAACAATGATATTACAAGTATTGTATAGTTATTTCTAGTTACTTAGATTAATCATTATCATTAAAATATCCACATACACACACACATATATATATACTCAATGTAATATGACACTTGATACAAATATTCTATGTTCTGATATTAAAGCATGTCTATGAAAGATATATCAATTAAATTTTATGAAAATTTATTTTTCCTATCAAATAAATTATATACAAATCTTTTTTACTATAGAACTGAAATACTAACATTTATAAATGTGAAATTAATAATTATATTCTTCAAAACCTGAATGCTGCCTTCTTTAGGGGCTTGTAACTATAATTTGAGTTACAGGAGGCTGTTCTTGGAGGACAGCTCTCAATAAAAAAACTGGTCTGAGCACATTGTGAGTTAGAGGCTGGAATCTAATAAATAGTGCAATGCAAACATGCATACATGCAGACACACATACACATCATAAACACAATATTCATACATATGCCAAACATCACACACAAGCACACTTGTATAGAGACAAAGAATATTATGTAATTAATTAGCACGTATCAGTTAGCCCAAATATTCAGTCTATATATTGGGCTTCAATTATTATAATTACAAACTTCCATGATTGTCCATAACCAAGACAAGCCACAGCATCTCCACACACCCTAGATTTGTGGCCACGGGTCCTGCATTGTCTTTATCCGGTGAGTCCCAAAGAAACTTGCCCCTTGTGCACCATACTTACATGCCCAGGACCAGCCCTGTATGTGCAGCTCCTGAAATCACTTTCTCATGATTCCTATCCCAGAAACAATCCTACCTGTTCCATCTTCACATTCCCAGACCTATTTAACAACATAAAATGAGAGCATCATCTTTTCCTAGTAAGCACACAAAAACTAACCCTGACATCAATCCTATGTGCTAAGGCTGAGCTCAGTTTGTCCATCTCCAGTATTATCACAGAATGAGGTAGTCACATCAGAAATACAATCAAATGGTTAGATCAAATCACAAAAAATCCACAAGCAATATGAAAGGCCAACACAAAATGTTCCTCTTTCAAGCCCATGATTAAAATAATCCTCAGTGAGAATTATCTATATGGACCTAAGGAAATAGAATTTAAAAGAACAATCAAAAAGTTGATTTCAGAACTGTAAACTCACTTAAGATAGGAAAGATGTTTTCTCCAAGGTTGCCAAACACAAATAGGCAAAATACTATGAATGTAACACTTATACAATTCCTATTGTTTTGTTGTCCTTCTTGCTATAGGTAGTTTATTGTGTACATGTGCAATAATATAAATGTATATGTAAAAGTAAAATAATAATAAATGAAAAAAAGAATTCAAGGAGTTTAAAGATATGAACAAACAACTTAATGAGATTAAAGAGGCTTAAAACAAAGTGTCTAAGGGAGTAATGTCCAAGAAAACACAAATATACAAATTAAGTGATGCTAATGATTTTCATATTGCTATGGCAAAACACTATGACCACAATAACTTATAAAAGGAATGGTTTAATTTGGGATCCATGGTTGTAGAGTTTTAAAGTCCATGACAGTCATTGCTGGTACCAAACAAATCAGATGAATAGTCAATTAGGCCAAGAGAGTATATCCCTATTTACTCACAATAAGCATAGAGATCTACCTGGAAATAGAGTGCTTTTTTGAAACCACTAGGCCCACTCTTAGTGTCACACCTCTTCCTAAAAAGGGCACACGTCTTACAAAGTTCTACAACCCAGGGAGCAAGTATTCAAATACATGAGTCTATGAAGGATATCCCATTCAAACCATCAAAGTTGCTTTCCAGGGCTTTATGTAAGACTCACTTTTTGAAGACATCATATACTCTGGACACATTTAGGGTAATAAAACTGTACCTGACCTGGAAGTCTCTTCCTGAAAGCTAGCTCTCATTGAATCTGAAGGTGCTATGTAAGCTGATAAAGGAGAAAACCCAATCAATAGTCCTATACTGATGCCAGGTCTACAGACGACCACAATATCATAATATCCCAAAAACTGAAATACATTTTGAGGGTAACCAACAGATTTTAATTTGGACTTAATGTTTTCTACATATAGGAATTCTTTCCTGGTCTTCTGAATTCTGCCAAGTGATCATGGCTGATGAGATCATGAAACCTAGGAAAGAGTTGACTACTTCGAGTCTTCTAAACAAGTATACTTTCTCACTGCATTCTAAACATGTATCTTTATAACCACAGGCAAATGAATCTTTCATTCCTCATTGAAGAAGCTTCATCTTGCAGAATGGAAATACTTCATAAAAGTTACAACTAGTCAAAATGCAGAGAGCATCTGATACATCTTTGTATCAGTTTTAGATTCAAGGCTTGGTGAATATCATGGACAACAGGGTGATAACATTTTAAGAGGAAAAGCCTCAGGATGTCTTCTTCAAGATAGTGTCTTTTATACAGGATGGGTAAAGTATACCTATGAAATCTCAACAATGAGTACCTAAACAGAAAAAACAAGGACATAAATTAAAGTGAGCAAATGACATGATGAATAGAAAGTTTTAAAAATATCTTGCCAATAGCTGAATAGTATTCCATAGTGTATATGTACCACAGTTTCTTTATCCATTCTTCTACTGAGGGACACTTAGGCTGTTTCCATATTCTGGCTATTATGGATAAGGCTGCTATGAACATGGTTGAGCAAATTTTCTTGCTGTGTGCTGGAGCATCTTCTGGGTATATTCCATGGAGTGGACTAGCTGGGTCTTGAGGAAGCCTTATTCCCATTTTTCTGAGATAGCACCAGATAGATTTCCAAAGTGGTTGTACTAGTTGGCATTCCCACCAGCAATGAAGGAGTGTTCCTCTCTCCCCACATCCTCGCCAGCATGTGGTGTCACTTGAATTTTTTATCTTAGCCATTCTGATGGGTGTAAGATGGAATCTCAGACTTGTTTTGATTTGCATTTCCCTGATGATTAAAGAGGTTGAGCATTTCTTTAAGTGTTTCTCAGCCATTTGATATTCCTTTGTTGAGAATTCTCTGTTTAGTTCCAAGCCCCATTTCTCAATTGGGTTATTTGGTTTGGTGGTCTTTAATTTCTTGAGTTCTTTATATATTTTGGATATTAGACCTTTGTCAGATGTAGGGTTGATGAAGATCTTTTCCCAGTCTGTAGGCTGTCGCTTTGCTCTCTTGACAGTGTCTCCTGCCTTAAAGAAGCTTCTCAGCCTCATGAGGTCCCATTTATTAATTGTTGACATTAATGTCTGGGCTGTTGGTGTTCTGTTCAGGAACTTGTCTCCTGTGCCAATATGTTCCAGGCTCTTCCCCACTTTTTCTTCTAAGTGACTTAGTGTCTCTGGTTTTATGTTGAGGTCTTTAATCCACTTGGATTTGAGTTTTGTACAAGGTGACAAATATGGGTCCAGTTGCATTTTTTTACACATAGACATCCAGTTAGACCAGCACCATTTGTTGAAGATGCTATCCCTTTTCCATCAAATGGATTTAGCTTCTTTGTCGAAAATCAAATGACCATATGTGTGTGGATTCATATCTGGGTCTTCGATTCAATTCCACTGATCAACCAGCCTGTTGCTGTGCCAGTACCATGCTGTTTTAATTACTATTGCTTTATAGTACAGTTTGAGATCAGGTATGGAGACTCCTCTGGAGCACCTTTTATTGTACAAGATTGTTTTAGCTATTCTGGGTTTTTTGTAAGGAATTCCCAAAATTTGTGGATAAATGGAATGAGCTAGAAATGATCATAATGAGTGAGTTAACCCAGAAGCAGAAAGACTCAAATGGTATATACTCACTTATATCTGCATACTAGCCCAAGGGGCATGTCCCACGAAAGCCTTCACTTACCAGGAAACTGGGACAGAGGGGAGGACATTCTAGTGGGACTCTAGATGAGAGAATCATGGGAGAATGGCAAAGTAGAAGGATCCAGAGGGTCCTAGAAGCCTACAAGTAGAACATTATGATAGGCAGATTTGGGCACAGGGGTCCCGCTCAAACTAATGCACCAGCCAAGGACAATACAGGCGGTAAACCTTAAACCCCTACCCAGATCTAGACAATGGACAGAACACTCCCCACAGTAGAGTGGAGAGTGGGATATTACTTTCTCATATACTCTGGTGCCTCACCTTTGACCATGTCCCCTGGAGGGGGAGACTTGGTGGCACTCAGAGGAAGGACAGCAGGTTACCAAGAAGAGACTTGATACGCTTTTAACATATACAGGGGGAGGTAATCCCTCTCAGGAACAGTCATAGGGGAGGGGAATAAGGGGAAAATGGGAGGGAGGGAAGAATGGGAAGATACAACGGATGGGATAACCATTGAGATGTAAGAAGAATAAATTAATAAAGGAGAAAAAAAAGAAAGTAAAAAAGAAAAATAAAAAAAATAAAAATATCTTGCCAAAAATTCCATATATTAAAGTCCTGTTGAAATTTCAAGACAGGGATGAAGATGCAGAGACCCACAGACAAATAGCAGGCAGAGCTAAGAGCTCAGAGAGTCATGAGTAAGTGTGGGTAGAAGGATTGTGGGATAAGAAAGGACCAAGAACACCTCCAGAAGATCTGCAGAGTCAACTGATCTGAGCCAATGTAGGTTCACACAGACTTAACCAACAATCAAAGACTATGTACTGGTTGGGCCTAGAACACATACGTAGCAAGTGGGAAGCTTGTTCTTCCTATGGATTTCCTAACAATTACACGTAGGTCTCTCTTAGACTCTGTTGCCTGACTTTGGATCACTTTCACAAAGATAGGCTACCTTATTTGTCCTCAGTGGGAGAGGATTCTCTTAGTCCACCTGCTACTTGAGGGACTAGGATAAGTTGGTACCTACAGTGGGGGAAGTTCTACTTCTCTGAGAATAAGGGCATCTGAGAAGGGATGTGAGGGTGGGATTGGAAAAAAAGGAAAGAGGAGGACTACAATCAGGCTGAAAAGCAAATAAAAACAAGGAAAGTAATGCCAAAACAGAAAAACTATGGGAAGGATTTTTTTTTTTTTTTACTCTTACCAAGGTAGTAAATGATAGCTATACAATACTGAAGTGCAGCGGGCTGCATAGAACTGATGAGTGACACGAGAGGAATTAATTAGTAAAAATTTGTGGTTAAATCCAAGGGAATAGTTGGTTTCTTTTTGTGTTATTAACTGTATTACTGCTTAGTGCTTATATAATTAATAACTGATATTACAAATTCTGCATGTTCGTATGATTTACCTCATCTATTAATCACTCATATCCATTACCTTCTCCTCAGTACTTTTCCTTTATTATTCTTATACCTCCAGAATCTTTTGTGTAGACTGCACATAAGAGAAAGCATATCATATATGTTTGTTGGTTTGTTTTTCTTTTCATTTTTATTTTTAATTTGCTAAATTTACATCCCAATTGTAACCCCGTGCCTTGTTTCCTCCTTGTCCCACCCTCCCTCCATCATCTCCCCTAATGTCAGAAAGGGGGAGCCCTCCTCCTCTATCATCTGTCCTCAGCCTGTCGAGTCTCATCTGGACTGCCCGTATCCTCTTCTTCTGTGGCTTGCAAAGACTGCTCCACCAGGAAGAGGTGTTCAAGGAGTAGGCGCCAGAGTTCAAGTCATAAGCAGCCCCTATTCCCCATATTTTGGGAACACAAGGAGGCTGTGCTGCCTATCTACTACATCTGAGCAGAGGGTTTACATCCTCACCACATGTAGCCCTTAGTTGGTACATCAGTATGTGCAGCACTCCTTCCTCCACCTGGATCTGTTGGCTCCTTTGGTCTCCTTGTGGAGGCCCTGTCCCCTCCAGGTCCTTCTATTCATGAACTTGTTCATAAGATGTCTGCTCTGCAATCTTAGCTTCTGTTGCATTCCCTGCAGTGTGGATTCTTTCAGAGGACCTCTGTGGTAGGCTCCAGTCCTCTCTTCAACCACTTCAGGTGTATTCTGTTTGTCCTTCTGAATGAGAATTAAGCATCAAATGACGGAGATTCCACCTTACATCTCTCAAAATGCTCAAGATCAAAAACTCAAGTGACAGCACATGCTGGTGAGGATGTGCTGGTGGGAGTGCAAACTTGTACAACCATTTTTTAAAATCAATCTGGTACTTTCTCATACAATTGGGATGCAACCTAAAGACCCAGATATACCTCTCCTGGGCATACACCCTAAAGAAGCTCTACCATACAACAAGGACATTTGTTCAACTATGTTCATAGCAGCCTTATTCAACCTAGAGTTCCCTCAAATGAAGAATGGATAAAGAAACTCTGGTACATTTACACAATGTAATACTACTTGGCTATCTTGAAATTTGCAGGCAAATGGATGGAACTAGAAAAGATCATTCTTCGTAAGTGAGGTAATTCAGACCCAAAAGACATGTATGGTATATACTCACTTATAAGAGGATATTAGCCACATAAATACAGGATAACCAAACTACAACATAAGACCTAAAGAAGCTAAATAACAAGGAGGGCCCTAGGAAGAATGCTTAATTCTCATTCAGAAGGGCAAATAGAATTAATGCCAAAAGCAGTTGAAGAGAAGGAATAGGATGCAGCCTACCATAGAGGTCCTCTGAAAGTCTCCACACAGCAGGGAATAGAAGCAGATGCTAAGACTCATGGCCAAACTTTGTGGTGGAATGCAGAGAGTCTTATGGAAGAGTTGTGGGATAGCAGGCCTGGAGGGGACACGAACTGGGATGTGGCTCAGAGCTTAAGAGCATACTGGCTGTTCTTCTAATGGTCCTGAGTACAATTACCAGCTAACCACATGATGGCTCATAACATCATATTTGTTTTTGAGTGTAGCATACTTCTCTTAACAAGTTAACATCAAATTTAACCTATTTCACTCTGTTTAAAATATCATTACTTTGAGCATATTTTCATGAGCTTTCCTTTATTAGTTGTTGATATTAGTAGCTATGTTATCAGCATTATGTTTAGAGTCTATTACTGTGCCAATGTGTGTGAAGCAATTCCTCACTTACTCTTCTATCAGCTTCAGTGTATCGGTTTTATATTGAAGTCTTCGATCTATTTCAAGTTGAGTTTTTTTTTGCAAAGTGATAGGTACAGTTCTATTTTCATTTCTCTACATTCAACCATTCAGTTTTGTCATTACTATTTGTTAAGGATGTTTCCTTTTTTCCAATGTGTATTTCTGACTTCTTTATAAAATCAAGTGTTCATGGGTGTATGGGTTCATATCTTGGGCTTCAGCTAAGTTCCCCTGATCAACATGTCTATTTTATACCACTATCATGCTATTTTTATTACTATAGCTTTGTAATATAACTTGCAATCAGGAATAGTGAAAATTCTTGCAGTTCTTTTACTACTCAGGAAGGTTTTTAGATATCTTGGGGATTTGTGGTGTTGTTGTTTTCTTTGTAATTTTCTTTGTTCTTTTGTTTGTTTGTGTGTGTGTGTGTGTGTGTGTGTGTGTGTGTGTGTGTGTCTGTGTGTGTGTGTGTGTGTGTGTGTGTTCCATATGATGCTGAGAATTGTCCTTTTAAGATATGTAAAGAATTGCATTGGAATTTTTGTAGGATTTATATTGAATCTGTAGATTACACACTTTATTCTACTAATTCTTCCTATCCATGATTATGGGATTCTTTTTCATTTTCTGATTTCTTCCTCAGTTCTTTTTGTTGTTTGTTTGTTTTTGTTTTTGTTTTTGTTTTTCAAGATAAGGCTTCTCTGTGCAGCCTTGGGTGTCATGGACTCACTTTGTAGACCAGACTGGCCTCGAACTCACAGTGATCTGCCTGCCTCTGCCTCCCAAGTGCTTGGGTTAAAGGCGTGTGCCACCACACCCAGCTCAATTCCATCCTCAAAAACTATGGTATATGTGTGTAATAATGAATATATATGTAAAAAAGAAATAAAATAAAGCCAATGTAAAATATTTTGAGGTAACTCTAACTAAACAAGTCAAAGACTTATATGATTAAAAATTTCAATTTCTTTTTTACATATACATTCATATTATTACAGATGTATACAATAAACTACCTAGAGCAAGAAGAACCACAAAAGAAAATGGGAATTATATAAATATTATATTCATAGTGTTTTGGCTGTTTGTATTTGACAACCTTGAAGAAAATATCTTTCCTATCTTGGTGCATCTAAAATTCTGAATATAAGTCAATATCTATCAAATATCAACTTTATCAATTTAAAACATATCTCTAGACCTAAAAACATCATAAGCCCAAAACAACTAAGCTTAATTGTAAAACTAAACTATCTGATCTTCAACCTCTTCAGAGACTTGGGAAGAAATAAACTTAATTCCCTGAGTAGACAGGAAGTGTAGGTTAGCAGCTGCTAAAATGAGAAGATGACAGAGACAGTTTGCTACCTGAGCAGTCACCTAAAACTCTCTTTAACATTGGAGCATCATCTTCAGCCCTCTTGCACAATATATCTGACAGATATATTTATGAGGCAAGAACTATTGAGGACTTGCTTACCCTGTCTTGGCAGAGTTTGGACGTTAACTCTGCCTGTATCCAAGTCTGCTCATTTTTTGGCAAAATTGTGTCTGTGGCCAAAATGAGAACATTTTTTTCCAGTGGCTGGTTTACTTTAAAATATTTGAGGCCATTGTGAAAGGTTGTTCTGTATCTCTTTCTTAGTGTGCTTGCCATTTGTATATAGGGGCCCTATTAATTTTTATGAGTTAATTTTATATACAACTACTTTGCTGAAATTATTTATCAGGTATAGAAGTTCCAGCAGCATGCACCAGACCTATGTGGGTCTGTGCCAGGTTTTCTTTACATATACTACAACTTTCAGTTTAGTTCTTTTAAGGAACTCATGAATATGTAAACAAGTGGGCCTTTGATTCTTGTGCCTTTTCTTTTTGGCTCCTTTATTTTTATGTTGCCTAGTATTGTCTTGTTCAACTTCAAATGTATGATTTTAATTTTATTTTTTTCTATTTTACTTTGTTGTTATCTCCTAAAATCCTATTCTTTCCTAATGAGAGACAGAAAGGTATTAGTTCCAGGTGGGACAAAATGGAAGAAGTAGAGGGAGGGAAAACTGTATTCAGATTATGTAGTATAATAATATAACTTATGTTTAACAAAAGGGAAAAAAGAAAGAAAAACTCTGTGTGTGTATCTCTATGTCTCTGTTTCTGTCTCTGTCTGTCTGTCTGTCTGTCTGTCTGTCTCTCTCTCTCTCTCTCTCTCTCTCTCTCTCTCTCTCTCTCTCTCACACACACACACACACACACACACACACACACACACACAATGGATCAGAAATGAGGAAATTTAACCAGTCCATAGCAGTTCAGTGTCAAGTACTATGACATAGTCCTTCACCTGATTGGCTACACACAAATAAGGCTAATACTCAGTTTTAGGCAGAAAACTGAGTATTTTGAACTTCTTTACTGAGTTGGGTTTTTTTCTATTAGTTTTTCTTTGTTTTAATAGGTTGTGTTTTCCTGGTAATCTACTTAAATATAAGACCAGAACCTAAACTGGTTAAAATGTGTGGTTTTGCTATTTCTTTTTGTCTTACCAAGAAGATAATCCCTTGTAGGAATTAAAATTGCTTCCTTTACAGCCTTCCCATAAATAAATAAATAAATAAATAAATAAATAATTGTTGGAATTTTTAAAAAAGATAATTTAGCCTTCGTGGTGGCTGAATAAAAATATATATAATTTTATTTTTTATTTTAAATAGTTGTTTTTTTAGCTTTATATTATAATTATGTCTTCTCTCCCTCACTTTTGATATTCTCCAAACCCCTCACATTCCCTTCCTTGTTCTTTTTCAAGTTCATGACTTCTTTTCATATTTAATTGTTGTTATATACAGTGTGCATGCTTTTGTATGTGTGTGTGTGTCTGTGCTTATGTGTGTATTCCTAATTACATAAATACAACCTTTTCTGTCTTTATAATGTTATTTTTATGTGTTCTTTCAAGGCTTATTTCCATTGGGTATTAGAAAACCAATTGTTGAGCTTTTCCTTTGGGAAAGATTATTCTGTATTTCTCACATTCTCAACATTCCTCAGTTGAGATGGTACCCTGTAAATGGTTGAGGTCTCCTGGGCTCTCTCCTGTACACTTTATTATGTTTATTGCCCTTGTTCAACTCATATTTTGGCAGTCATGTTGTTGAGACCTTATGACTGTATAATCTGATATTTCTAGATAGCACAATCTCATAGCAAACTCCTTGATCCTCTGGCACTTATACCTTTTTTTCTGTCTCCACTTCTGTAATGATCCCTGAGTTTTCACAGGGGGGGTTGTAATGTGCATGTATTGCTTGGTATTGGGCTCTAAAATTTCTCATTTTAATTCATTTCCGTTTTCTCTAAGGGTACCTGTTGCCAAGAAAATTTTCCATGATGTGTGAAATACATTTATCTGTGAGTACAAGTCAAATATTTTGAATGCCGTTAGAAATGTGAGTGTTTACTAGCATGGTGGATGTAGGTTCCCCTACAAGATCCATGACTTTCTTATCCTTAGTTGGCTAGGTTCCAAGTATCAGGCATGGTTTCCATCTTGTTGAACTGGTCTTAATCCACACTAATGAGCTTTTGGTTACCACCAAGATACGCACGCCACTGCTGTACTGTTAGTGGTATGAAGTCATACAGGTCATTTTTTAAAAATAATTTATTCAGATTACATCCAGATTGTTATCCGCTCACTTGTATCTTTCTGTTTCCCCCTCCTTCCCTCTTTTACCCTATCCCCCCCCCAGACCTGTGACAGAAGGGGACCTCCTCTCCCACCATATGATCACAGCCTATTACATCTCGTCCTGGTAGCCTCCTTCCCCTGAGTGCCACCAGACCTCTGTACCAAGGGAAAGTGGTCAAATAGGAAGCACCAGAGTTCATGTCAGATTCTGTCCCTGCTCTTCACACAACTGTGGACAATGCACTATCCATTGGTTAGATCTGAATAGGGTTTCTAGATTTATTGCATTCATTGTCCTTAGTTGGTATAGTAGTTTGTGCAGGCCACCCTGGGTCCAGATCCATCAGCCTTTATGGTCCTCTTGTAGGTTTCCTGGACCCTCTGTGTCTTTCTCTCTTCCTAATCTCCCATACCACCCTCACCTGGGTCCCATTAGCATGTCTCAGCATCTGTCCCAATTCCTACTGAATAAATATTCTCAGAGAACATCCATGGTGGGCTAGTATCCAATTATAAGTGAGTGTATATGTTCTGTATCTTTTCGAGTCTGGGCTAACTCAGTCAGGATGATCATTTCTAGTTCCACCCATTTGCCTACAAGTTTCAAGATGTCCATGTTTTTAATAGTTGAGTAGTATTCCATAGTGTCAGTGTACCACAGTTTCTTTATCCATACTTTGGCTGAGGATCATCTAGGTGGCTTCCTGTGTCTGGCTATTAAGAATAAGGCTGCTATTAATAAATGATACTGCACGAAGCTGAGAAGCTTTTGTAAGGCAGAGTATACTGTCAACAGAACAAAGAGACAGCCTACAGACTGGGAAAATATTTCACCAACCGTACATCTGACAAAGGGCTAATATCCAAAATATATAAATAATTTAAAAAATTAAACACCACCAAACCACATAATCCAAATAAAATGTGGGGTTCAGAGACAAACAGAGAATTCTCAATTGAGGAATATTGAATGTCTGAGAAACACTTAAAGAAATGCTCAACATCCTTAGTCATCAAAGAACTGCAAATCAAATGATTCTGAGATTCCATGTCATACCTATCAGAATAGCTAAGATGAAAAATTCAAGTGACAGCACATGCTTGTGAGGATGTGGAGAAAAGGCAACACTCCTTCATTGCTGATCTGATCACAAACTTGTACAACTACTTCAGAAATCAACCTGGGGCTTTCTCAGAATATTGGGAATAGGGCTACCTCAAGTCCTACCTAGTAATATCCTTAGAATATACCTGAAAGATGCTCCATCACACAACAAGGACATTTGCTCAACTATTTTCATAATATACAGGTCATTTTTATGGTTTAGAGATACCATAACTAGGTTGAACTTTTAGTTACTTTCCTACTTTGGAAACTTGGTGCTTTCTGGTACCATTAAAGCTAGTCCTCAGGGAAGAGATAGTGAGACTAATTTCTGATAAGGAAACCTCTGTGGTTCTATATCTGAAGAGCATGGCATCTTCTGAAATAAAGACTTACCTTCTACCTCTTGAAGTAACTGGTGGCCCGTGAGTTCAGTTGGTTAAAGCATGATGCTAATTATGCCAAGGTCACAGGTTCATCCCCATACTTGCCAGCAAGCAACATTTAATGGGCAGCAGAGGCAGGTAGATCCCTGTGAGTTCAAGGCCAGCCTGGTCTACAAAATGAGTCCAAAATAACCCAGGCTACATAGAGAAACCCTGTCTTGGGGGTAAAAAAAGAGAAGACTAATAATAGATTTTACAGTTACAGGAATGCTGTGGATAACCCTGACAAATATTTCAAAATGGGCTTCTCATTTGTTTTGGGGCAGGCATTCTTTTGTGCTTCAATATATACTATTTGTACATTCACTGAGTGGTGGTAACTCAGCATGAAGTTCTGGAGTGACTTATTTTCATGAAAACCCAATAGTAAAGATGATAATTGACAATTTTGTTTGGATATTAGTCAGAAATATCATTGTGTCATATTAGAAAAGAAAGATGCCAATAGTGCCATAGTGAACAAAACCAAGTATGTTTTCTCTAATATTTTATAAAAATAATATGTTAAAGGTGAAATTTTATACACTAGCAGAAAATTCTCTCTTAATCTACTTATGCTTGACAGACATTTGGTGCTTATATAGCAATTCTCTTCAATCTTATTGTCCTTTTAAAATTCAAAATAGTTTTTATACAATGTATTCTGGTTACTATTTCCCCTCTCTCAATTCTTCTCACATCCTCCCACGCCCCAATGTTATATATTTCAAACAATATAACAAAATAAATCGGGAAGAACAAGACAATAAACATTGATATTAATCTCCACAGATCAGAATGTTAAATTTTCATGGTTAATAGCTTAAACTAAATACAGGCATTCTACAATGGTGGAAATGTCAATAGGCTTTTTTTATGTAATTAAAATATAGCAAAATGATAACTATTATAAAATTAGTGTATATAAACATTACAAAATTGTACATGCATTTAGTGAAAGTCCTTAATATGGATTTGTTAAGGCTAAAAGTCACGAACTTGGAAAAGGGCCTTGTAAGGATTTGGGGTTAGGCATGAAGACAGGCACTAGAGATGGAAGAACACAAGAGAGGTTGAGGTCAACAAAGTCCTCAATAGTCCCTGCCTCACAAATATGTCTGTCAGATATACTCGGCCAGAAGGATAAAGATGATGCTCCAACATTATAGAGAGTTTTGGGTAACTGTTCAGAAAGCAAACTGTCTCTATCATTTTCTCATTCGTATCACTTTTAGGTTGGATTTAGGGGCTGCACGATTACCTATAAATAAATGTTTTAAAATGTTAGCCTGAAGTCCTAGGATGCCCTAGCCTGGACCTTCATTTGGGCTTTAGACTCACGTCTATGCAAATGTGATACTTGAAACGATAGGAATTCATGGTATATACTAAAGATAAAAATTAAATTAAAAAGTTTATAATGTAAAAATGATTACTTTAAACAAATGTGACCTCTGATTATTTGTGCTGTATGATACAGTGATAATTTGTTTTTCCTCAAGAATTAAATAACTATAGAAGAATAGTGAAAGCTAATAATATAATGTTGGCACAAAAGTCAAATCATAAGACTTCTCTAATGTCAGGGAGAAGTTTGAGGTTCATGAATGTACTTGGAACTTTACTAAATTTAAGAATAAATATAATAAAATCAGTGTTGTTTAACATACTTATGGTAAGAATGGTACTCTAAGTTTTTATTTGTATTACACTGACTCTGTATCTAACATGTTGTAACATTTTCATTTTAATATCACTTTTCTTCAGAGAGTTCTTCATTCTATGTATTTATATTGATGAGTATTTTTTATGTTTTGATTAATTTTTACCAAGTGAAGCCATATTTGTTTAATTTTGCTTTAATTTTACTTCTAAAATGCCATGAACAAACTGTTTTTCATGTTTCCTTCTTATAATATTATTCAAATATTAAAAGCCTGACTTTTTGTTGTAAAGTTTCTACAAGATAAAGCACTTTACTGACAGAGTTATTGTAGTCTTTTAGGCTCTCCAGGTCTCTCACTTTTTAAACATAGCTCAACATAATCACTTGCCACAGCCTCCTCACTCTAGGAGTTCTGATGGTAGTGACTGTCCTCACTATATGAGAGTACAGATGGGAAACAGTTTCCATTCTCTTCTGTGAATCTGCCCAATTTTCTCTATGTGGACCTGTCTATGACTATAATCAAAGGATTTTCTTGTAGCTAGGCCAGCTCCACAGACAAGCATGTAGTGAACAGACATCTGACCACTGCTGTGAGTGCATAGAGTTATGACAAGGTAAGAGCCTTTGACTCCCAAAGCTGCAGACTCAGGTGGTTTCTTTTAAAATTACCTCTTCCTTGTGGCTAAATGTCAGGAAGATGTGAGTGCTTTCTCAATCACTATATGCTACATGGGCAATATGCTCTATGCCATAGGATAATATACATTTATACTGAAAATATGTTCAGTATTAATTCCTATAAATATTGTATCTTATGGCCTCTCGTTTTTCTTATTTGTTTCCAGGTTCACTCCACCCCCCCACCCCTACCCCCAGTTACAAAAAAAAAAAAAAATTACTTCTTCATTCTTCTCTTTGTGTGGCTGTTGCCTCACTTGCTCCTGGATTTATCGTATCACTCCCAAACCATATTCAACTACAAGTCACTCATTCCACAAAGAACATTCAGTGTTTCTTTTACCTTTGCTCCAATTTTTAAAATACTTTGATTGTTCTCAATTAGTGGCTATGTGTGCACTAGTGAAAATCCAGTCACAAGCCTTTTTACAGCTGTTCTAAACCCCCTTTGAGATTCTAGGCGCATGTGTGTGCCTCTGCGTCCACATTTCCTGTCTTTAAAGTGCTTATTTCACTATATGATGCATGTAATGAATTGGTTTACATCTTTAAGTACCTTAAGCTTCACTTCAATTTAATGTAGGCTATTTGTTCATCGTTGTTTTAGTTTACTGCATTAAATATAAGAACCTGAATAATTCAAACTAGCAAGATGTACTTGCAGGTAAAATTACTTGCTGTCAAGCAGGACAACTTGAGTTTTCCACATGGCGGAAGGAGGACGCTGGAAATAAATAACACAGTCAAAGTGATAGTTTCTTTTTTTTTTTTTCATTCTTTTTTTTTTTTTTTTTTTTTTTTTTTTTTTTTTTTTGGTTTTTTGAGACAGGGTCTCTCTGTGTAGCCTTGGCTGTCCTGGACTCACTTTGTAGACCAGGCTGGACTCGAACTCACAGTGATCCACCTGCCTCTGCCTCCCGAGTGCTGGGACTAAAGGCGTGCGCCACCACGCCCGGCTTGATAGTTTCATTTTTAAATATAATAAAAGGAAAAGAAGCCCTCACATAATTGTCTGTGTTTTGGAAAGTAAGTCAATAAAGTGTAATAAGCCAAGAAGAATATTCCTAGACTGGAATGGCTAAATAGATCATGATACAAATAAGACAGAGCTCAGTGAGAGGCAGAGCGGTTGAACAAGACTTCTTCACAGGAGCTGTGGCCTTTGGATGGAAAGAAACACCCACTCCTGAACCTGTTCAACAAAGGAGAGAACTGAGAAAAGAAGACGAACCAATTTCTCTTCTTTCCTTTTGTTCTCCTGACAGTTCCTTTACTGAGAAGAAACTAAAGTCAGAGATCAACGTGTCTTATACGGTTTTAAAGATTCTTTTGCAAATGGAATAAACACTATAGCTCTCATTTCTAAAAAGTGAAAAATCAGCATTGACCCTGGCCAGCACTGAACGAGAAAAGCTTGTCAGGTAGTGTCTTATAAGAGTTGTGCCTGAGTCTTAGATAACAAGATGCACCACTTAATATGTGGCTTGTGGGTGACACCGGTGGTAAGCTTCATTTCCCAGGTTTGCAATGGTTGGACTAATTTGAATATTTCACTACATAGGTGGGAGCTGCCAAAACTCCTGCTTGTATGATATGTGAGCCTGAATGAACTAGGATTAGTACACAGCTGTCTAGACAGTCAGCTCTCAAGGAAGAGGCTTATGGGCAAACTTAATATGTGTGTGTGTATGTGTGTGTGTGTGTATATATATATATATATGGAGAGAGAGAGAGAGAGAGAGAGAGAGAGAGAGAGAGAGAGAGAGAGAGAGAGAAGATAAACATTGATAGAAATAAATAAGTAACATCAAATGTTAGAAATGAGGGACTTAAATGATCCAAATTCTCCCTATTTTAAAGGTCATTATTTTAGAGTTATATTTTATAATATATTGATAGTACTAAAAAGCATATTTAATAAAGTTACATGATACAACAATCAATAAATAATAATTAAAGATAATAAAGCACATGCTGAATTGTTCTCCATGTGTAATTAATGAATCTTTAAATGAAATAGTAAAATAACTAAATCATTTGAGTTTTGAGTATAAAGGAGACTATCTAACTTCAGATTATTTGTAAAACAAAATTCTTCTGAATTTTTTTTTCTTTTTGGTTTTTTGAGACAAGGTTTCTCTGTGTAGCCGTGGCCATCCTGGACTCACTTTGTAGACCAGGCTGGCCTCGAACTCACAGTGATCCGCTTGCCTCTGCCTCCCAAGTGCTGGGATTTAAGGTGTGCGCCACCACCACCCGGCTGAAATTTTTTATTTTAGGAAAATGTAGTGTGTTAAAGGAAACTCCTTCAGAGAGCAGTGTAATAGTGTTGAAAGTCCTGGTACATTGACATTGCGTTATATCAAAGAGGACATAGAAATTATGGCCAGAACACTTAAGCTTTATATAAAGCACCCAATGTGATATAAGCTACTAGTAACTAGCTTTTTAATAATACATACCGATTTATAAATGTGTACACACAGAGAAAAAACACAATACATTTAAATAATCAAGGAATAAATGCAGGAAAAAAGGTTGAATCTCCAAATGTTAGTTGTTAAGTAAAAGATCTGATAAGAATATATATATATATATACACATACCTGTGTGTGTGTAACACTTAAGGGGTTTTGTTTTTTTCTTTGCCATTGTGTTTATTGCTCTTAGCTTTATATTCAAAGAATGGTTTGAACATCTTATAAGAAAGTGAATTAGCTGTTCCTTTTTTGAGCCTATTTTCTTCATTTATTTCAGACACCTAGTATGGCTGAGAAATACATAATTTACCTCAAAGAAATATTCATACTTTTACTCTAAAGTGTGAGGCGGTCATTTCTCAAATGGTAAACTGGTAAATACCATGTACCTGAGACATCAATCTGAAAAGCTTGTCAACAGAAACAAGACTTCCAGCTCTCTGACTGTTCCAGTTCACTGACTAAATCCACAGACTAAATAACTTTGAGCATAGGTCAGAGGACTGCTGTCATTTTTATAGCAAGTTCTACCACTGTGCTTACTCAATAGTAATGACTGGAAGAGATGGCCTGGGCTGACTTGATATAAGACATGTGTGAAAGAAAATGAGGAGTTTTATATAGCTGAGAGAAGAATAGGTATGTGCCAATCTATCTGTTAGAACAAATAACATAATTTCTATGTAGTGGATGATCTTCTAAATATCTCAGAAATTGTGAGTCCTCAGAATAGCAGCAGGGAAGCAGGTATAAGACAACCATAAGTGTCAAAGAGAGATATAGATGAGTGATATTTTATATTGTAACATAATGTTCTAAAAGTGATTGAACAGGAGTGTAGGAAGTATCAAACTGAAACTTACACAGTCCCTGTTACCATCATGAAGGAAATATTTCACTTTCTGTTTTTAAGTTTACTAATAAGTATTATATAAGTTAACTTTGGTCTTTAAATTTTATTACATGCTTTTTTGCTCTTTTTGTTTTTGAAAATTAATGAATTATTAAAATGTTGAAATAAGTAGAGAAGTTATGTTTTTTAAAGAAGTGTCCATTTATCTTTAATAGTTACCCGAGACAGCTGCTAATCTTTGCATAACAAGATTCTAAGAGGAAAAAAGCCAAGAAAAGACAGAAAGAGAGGGAGTCTTACCCAAGCTATGTCTTATGCCATGCAAACTTGTTCAGAAGTACATTTTATATAGTATTTCAGGGGATAAATGGGGAAAGGCTAGCAGACAGTACTATACGATCAGATGAAATCAATGGGAAGTTAATCAATCTTGCTCAAGAGAAACACAGACTATCTCAAGCATGATATAGACTGATCACATAGAAGCCGTAGGACTGACCATAGCCCAATATGGTAGGAGGAGTGGGTCCTCATGATATGAAGCCACAGCTCTCCCAAAGCCCTTTTCTAGACCACTACTGTCTTTGCCAACACAAATTGCTGACTTAGAGAAGGAGCTGACTTCCTTTTCAATCCATCACAGCCTCAGAGATAAGGCTCCAAGGCCCTGGCCTCTGGCTGTTACTGACTCTGCCAGCATGTCCCTTGTTTTAGAAAAGGAACCAAGCTTCTTCTCATAAAAGGGCCTCAGGGAAATCAATGAATCAGACCAGGCCTCAAAAACTGAGTCTCAGTGGTCAGATGTTATGAATTTTTACTTCATTTTTTGATCATTTTTTTTCTTTAAGATTTTGTGTGTGTGTGTGTGTGTGTGTGTGTGTGTGTGTGTGTGTGTGTGTGTGTATGTTACCACAGGCATGTATGTGTATGTGCATCACATACATTTATGGTACCTGTGATTCCCTGGAACTGCAGTAGGTGCCAGTAACTGAACCTGGCTCCACTTCAAGAGCATCATGATAGGCAGATTTGGCCCAGGGGTCCCGCTCAAACTAAGGCACCAGCTAAGGACAATACAGGCGGTAAACCTTAAACCCCTACCCAGATCTAGCCAATGGTCAGAACATTCTCCACAGTAGAGTGGAGAGTGGGGTTTGACTTTCACACATACTCTGGTGCCTCACCTTTGACCATGTCCCCTGGAGGGGGAGACCTGGTGGCACTCAGAGGAAGGACAGCAGGTTACCAAGAAGAGACTTGATACCCTATGAGCATATACAGGGGGAGGTAATCCCCCTCAGGAACAGTCATAGGGGAGGGGAATAAGAGGAAAATGGGAGGGAGGGAGGAATGGGAGGATACAAGGGATGGGACAACCATTGAGATGTAATATGAATAAATTAATAAAATAAAATTTTAAAGATTAAAAAAAAAGAGCATCAACTGCTGATAATGTTGAGTTATCACTCCAGCCATGGACTTTTTTTTTTTTAGTATTTTTGGAGCTGAGAATTCCCTGGTCTGTAGAAAGATTAATGAATGGAAGAACATTAAATATAGAAAATGTGAAAGAAAAAAACCAATAAACCACTTATACCTTTTAATTTATTACTATTTTGCATTATTAAAATATATTCTTTCATGATTTGGCAGAAACCAAAATTTTGTTCTCTTGTAAACTTCAATTTGGCAAGTTATTTGACTTGTTTTGTAAAAATTAAGTAATTGTTTTGCTCTACTTAAATATCTCCCAGACATATGTCTAATTCATTATTCATATTACTTGCTTGTCCATCATTTAATAACATACATGTTTCTAGTGACAGCTTGCATCATTATATGTCCACATGCATGATTTTAGTAATGTGCCTATACATTATTAATATATTTTAAAGCATTGTGTCTTCGTTATAATTTTTGGTCACTAATCAATGCATGTCTCTACAGTAAACACTGCATTCCTTGAGGGAAACCTAATTTTATATATGTATTTATTTCCCATCTTCTCGGGATCATATTAGTATAAAAACATCAATAAATATCTAAAGACTGCTCTCCCATTTTCCCCTTACTCAAAGGGATAGGATAACCACTGAGATGTAATATGAAAAAATTATTAAAATATAAAAAATTTTAAAAATCTAGACTGGATAAATGTTTATTTAAACAATGAGTGGGTGTATACTTCTTGATATAAATTACCAAAAAATTTCCCATAATAACAAAAACCATAATGTGCTCTGTATATATGTATGATGTGTGTGTGTGCATGTGCATGCGTGTGTGTGTGTGTGTGTGTGTGTGTGTGTGTGTGTGTGTGTGTGTGTTGAGGCATTGTCCAAAGCCTGCTAAGAGGTAGACAAGAAAGAAAGTCCCTTCAAGTGTTTCTGTAGGAAAGCAATAAACTTGTTCTGTTAGTGAAAGGATTACAGAACTAATCCTGTCTACCTGTGGAATCAATGGCACTCTATGTATATATCAAAACTCAATATAAAACAATGGGTGAGCTTAAGTAGGTCAAAAGTAGTTCTGCACTTTTGCATTTGCTTGACAGAAGGTGTTGAAATATTTACTCCTGCCTCTGTCATCTCAGCCTTTTAGCCTAGAAAAAGTGTGTAAAGGAGTGTAGAACAAGGTCTTATGGTTCAGTTTAGATGGCAGTGTTTCCCTTTCTGTGTTTTGACTATGTGACATTGATAATTGATCTTTCCAATTCTTTAAAATATTGTGTTGGTATTTTGATAAAGATTGCATTGAATTTGTAGATTGCTTTTGGTAGGATGACCATTTTTACTATGTTGATTCTCCCAATCCATGAGCGTGGGAGATCTTTCCATTTTCTGATATTCTCTTCAATTTCCTTCTGCAGAGACATGAATTTTTTTTCATATATGACTTTGAATTGCTTGGTTAGCTTTACATCCAGATATTTTATATTGTTTTAGGCAGGGACGAGAGCCTGGAACATATTGGCACAGGAGACAACTTCCTAAACAGAACACCAACAGCCCAGGCCTTAATGTCAACAATTAATAAATGGGACCTCATGAGGCTGAGAAGATTCAGTAAAGCAGGAGACACTGTCAAGAGAACAAAGCGACAGACTACAGACTGGAAAAAGATCTTCACCAACCGTACATCTGACAAAGGTCTAATATCCAAAATATATAAAGTACTCAAGAAAGTAAACACCACCAAACCAAATAAGATCTTTTTAGATCAAGATAAAGAAGTTAAGTTATTAGAGTTGAGATAGGATAGATATTGAATTTCATTCAGAAATTTAGACCCAACAAGACAGCAAAGCTGTTTACTTCAAGCTGGACAAATACATATAGATAAACCACTATGAATGTAACATTTATAGAACTCATGATTGTCACATGCTATATGTAGTTTATTTTGTACATGTGTATTAAAATAAATGTAAGGAAAAAAAGACTTCCATAATGTGATGTGACAGAGATTTAGGAAGATTTCACACAAAGTAAGTTTGAACTAGGACAAATTGAAACCCAGTTCTTGTTGTAAATTGGAGGCTGGTGGATTATATAAAAATAACAACAACAATAATAATGACAATAATGCTGTTTAAAAGATTCCAAGGCCAATATATTAAATATGTACTAAGTTCATTAGAGGTTCAGAAGTAGGAAGAGGCAACTATTTCTTTAAAATCAGTCTGACATGTAGAACAGCAGCAACACATTGCTTATCACTAACTTAAAACCTCAGAAGATTGTGCCATATTAATTATCTTAGTTATCTTTTCTAGGTTTCTGTAGCAATACCATGACCAAGACAACTTATAGAAAAAAAGCATTTAATTAGGTGCGTGCTTACAGTTGCAGGGGGTTAGTCCATTATAATCACGGCAGAAAACATTGCAGCACGCATGGTGTTGCAGAAATACCTGAGAACTCACATCTGATCAGTAAGTTGTATACCTAGAAACTCTGACTAGGCCTGGTAGGGGTTTTTCTACTCCAACCACATAATGAAAAACTTCCTTCAACAAAGGCCCATCTACTACAACCAGGTCACAAATCCCAATCCTTCTAATTCTTTCAAACCTTTCTATTCCGTGGTGACTAAACATTTAAATATAAGAGCCTATGGAGACCATTCTTACTCAAAACACCACAAATGAGGATATTTTAAATCTATAAATAGCAGAATGGGAAATGCAATAAAAGAACGACCTTGAGAAATATTGAAAAGAAAAATAGAATAATCTGATGTGCACTCAACTGAATGGCAGGTTATACTGGTGAGGATGTGTAGAAAGGGGAACATTCCTCCATTGTTGGTGGGAGTGAATACTTATACCACCATTTTGGAAATCAGTCTGGCGCTTTCTCATAAAATCGGAAATAGTGCTACCTTTACACAGCTATGCCATTCCTGGGCATACATACCCAAAAGATGCTCCACCATCCAACCAGGACATTGGCTCAACTATATTTATAGCAATATTATTCATAATAGCCAGAATCTCTAAACAACCTAGATATTCCTTAACCGAAGAATGGATAAAGAAACTGGTACATTTACACAATGAAATACTACTACCCTGTCAAAAACAAGGAAATATTTAAAATTTCAGGCAAATGGATGGAACTACAAACAATCATCCTGACTGAGATAACCCAGACCCAAAAAGACATACATAGAACAGTATACACTCACTTATAAGTGGATATTAGCCCAAAATTGATCTCCCCTGTGAGACTCCACCCATTGAGATACTGGGGCAGACACTGGAACTAGAAGTTGGACTCGGGGGCAGGGGGTGCTGAGAGTTGTAGGAAGAGGTGAGGATGGAAGGTCCAGGAGGGAGCAGGAGCTCCAGTGGAAGACTGTCAAGCCCTGTGGATCTGGACATGCAGGGGGGAATGCAAAAACTGAAGCACCAACTAAGCACAGTGCAGGCATAGAACCAAGATCCTCTGTTCAGATGTAGCTGATTGACAGCTGATTCTCCATGTGGTGTGGATTAGGGGGAACTTCTGCTGAACCTCTGACATGTACTATGCTACCCACAATTTGGTCACTGCCCCTTGGAAAGACAACCTGTGGGCACACAGAGGAGGGGATGTACGCTATTCTGATGAGACTTAATAGGATGTGGTCAGAGAGTGGGATAAGATGCCCCCCCCAAATCAGAGGTATAGGGGAGGGGAATAGGGCAGATAAGGGAGGGATGGTGGAATGGGAAGGTAAGAGGGAGGGATAACAATCATGATGTAATGTGAATAAATTATAATAATTAAAGTATACAGAAAAAAAGGAAAAGAAAACCTCAAGCAACCTTTTATTTACTATCCATAAGCCACTCCTCAGTTCTTCACTCTATTCTCAGGTTATTATTATGCCAGCTCGTGACCTTAATGCTCTCCCTACAAAACATAACTTTCTAAATCACTATATAAGTATAAGCATTGCCACATGCTATTTAGTGAATGTGTAGGAGTGTGTGTGTGTATGTCTGTGTGTTTGTGTCTGTGTGTGTGTAACAGAGAGAGAGAAGAGGATATATACATATATATGCATCTATCTGGATAGGGGGAAGGGAGGGATATATATATATATATATATATATATATATATATATATATATATATAGAGAGAGAGAGAGAGAGAGAGAGAGACAGACAGACAGACACACACACACACACACACAGACAGACAGACAAACAGACAGAGACAGAGACAGAGACAAAGAATATTTTTATTTCCAAGTTTAAACCAAAGAAACAAATTCTTTGTTGAGAAACTCCATCTATGCTCTTCAGACAAAACGTAATTTTATTTAGTCATTCATTGTCTACTGATTCATTAAACTAGCACCATGGAGAATCTGCTGGTTGTCAGAAATGAACTAGTACTATAATAAAAGGCAGACCATTGTAGAGCCTAAGAAATGAAAGATTTAGCTTTTAGGTTATATATCATAAAAATATAATCAGTGTTTAATTGTGGACTGCAATATAAATACTCAAATAAATAAAGGTTATTATTCAGTTTTATTACTAAGAATGGTAGATGATAAATATTTCTCTGTTCTAGTACTGTTTAATTTTAGATATAGATATTTAGTAAGTTATTCAAGTTATGTAGATATATGACTAATTATGCATGAGAATAAAAGTTACCTAGATCAAAAAAGAGCAACATAGATGTGGTTCTGAATAACAATGATTACAAGATTAAGAATATGAAATTGGATAAAGAGAAACAAGTTTTACAGGTTAACATGAGTGAATGACCTTGTCAGTATATCTGCAAGTAATAAGTGACATGTGAAGTGTATGAAAAACAGTTTAATATTTTTTCTCCTTTATTAATTTCTTCTTGTTACATCTCAATCGTTATCCCATCCCATGTATCCTCCCATACTTCTCTCCCTCCCATTTTCCCGTTATTCCCCTCCCCTATGACTATTCCTGAGGAACACTATGGAACAGTTTAATATTTTAAATAGCATAATATGAACATATCACAGAAAAATATTGGAATTTTCATTTGTTATTACCCTTTATTTTATTTCAAAGCATGGTGAGAAAGGAATTTCAGCTTAGAAAAAATTAGTTCTGACTTACCCAAAGTAATATTTTAAAATACTGTTCACCATAAAAGAATAGTATTTAATATTCTCAATTAACATTCATCAAGGTTCTAAAACTGTATAAATTTGCATGTGACTATATGCTGCCATTGAAATGAATAAGAAAATCAAGTAAGGTGACACAATGTTAACTGATTGATCTGATTGACAGGTAGCAGTAAGTGAGATAAATGAACAGTGAATGCAAGGAGATAGTACAGACTTTTTATTCCACCAATTATACATAGAATATGAGGCAAAAGAGAGCGTAGTGATCAATGGGACCTAGATTAGATCTGTGAATTCTAAAGCACAGCACCAGATACAATGAGATATTTTAAAAGTACTTGATCATGGAAAAAAAAAAGTTGACCTCAGCACTTCTATCTTTATCTGTCCATGAAGATAAGCTAAGATGGGTAGATAAATGCATATGTAGCTACATATATGATACATGATAATAGGTAGATGGGTAGATAGATATATAGATAAAGAGAGATAGACAGATAGACAATCTAAGATAGATCTAAGATTATATATATAGTAGACTGATAGATGTTAAATAGATAGATAGATGATAGATAGATAGATAGATAGATAGATAGATAGATAGATAGATAGATGATAGAAGATAATTAGATAGTGTTGTTTGGTATCTATGTCTTGTGTAGTCCTAGAAACTCATTTTTAATGAGAGGATAATAATAGACATGAAATTAAAATGTAAAAAAGAAAGCTACAGATTCTAATTTATTGTCATACTTGGCTCTTTCACTAGCCATAGCTGAAGAAAATATCTGTTGTTTGGTTGCCATATAGAAAGCATATATGACAAGACATTGAGGGAATAAAGATTTGATTCCTTTCAGCAATCCTGTGTTTAGGCTTGTATTTAAATTTACCTTTAGTAGATCCCTGAGTATTTGAAACTGGCCAACAACTTTTTATTTCATATTATTTCATTTTTAATTTGTTTACTTTACATTCTGATCGTAGCCCACTCTTTTGTCACCTCCAGGCCCCACCCTCACTCCCTCATCCCCTCTCCCCCCTTCCCCTAGTCCTCAGAAAGTGGAAACCCTCCTTGCTATCATCTGACTTCAGTCTCATCTGGACTGCCTGCATCCTCTTCCTCTGTGACCTGGCAAGGCTGCCCTGTCAGGGGGAAGTTATCAAGGAGTGGGCATCAGAGTCCATGTCTGAAGTAGCCCCTACTCACTATATTACATCACCCACAAGGAAACAGTGCTGCCTATCTACTTCACCTGAGCAGAGGGTCTAGGTCTTCACTGTGCATGGTCATTTGCCACAGGCATACCTAATGGGAATGGTGAAAGTCATAAGGCTAGCACAGCTGTTTGACAAGGCTCCAGAAAAACGGAACTGAGCAATACAATCACTGGGGTATGGTCTTCCACTTTTTGGTCTCTGTGTGTTGCATGCTTGAGAACTTTTTATTATTTGCACAACTTGCGGATATTGGATTGACTAAATTTCTCCTATGAATCATTTATCCCCGCTCCCAGAAACATTGCTTCTAAGTTTTCCTAGGAATATCCTGACCATACTTTCCCTCTTATTTTAGGGAGATATATTTATCTAGTCCAACTTGAAGGTCTTCATTATGCCCTTTGGGTTGTGAGTCAAATAATTAAGAGACCTCCTTAAGAGACACTGACTCTCTAGCCAATGGACAGGACATTCTCCATAGTTGAGTGGAGAGTGGGGTATGACTTTCACACATACTCTGGTGCCTCATATTTGACCATGTCCCATGGAGAGGGAGACCTGGTGGCACTCAGAGGAAGGATAGCAGGCTACCAATAAGAGACTTGATACGCTATGAGCATATAAAGGGGGAGGAAGTCCCCCTCCATCACAGTCATAGGGGAGGGGAGTGAAAGACCCCCGAAGGGAGACCCTCACTCAAGCCTCAGGATGGCGCACCCAAAGACACACAAACGACTGTCTTGCTGTAAACACATGAGGCAGTTTATTGGCGGAGCTCCGGGTCGACACCTTTCTCATGCAGGAGACAGAGGGGTCGACCCAGAAGCCCAGGGGTTAGGAGTTTATATGGGCAAGGGTCGGGAGGGGGAGTGGGAAGTTTTGGCGTGGCCACACACGATTGGTTGTTTCAAACATTTGAACATCAGCAAATTGCATAGGCAGATCTTGGGTAAGCTCAGACTTAATCACATGGGAACAGTCCTTGGTTCCTGTCTTTCTTGGAACCCGAGGGTAGATGTTTATCTGAGCTAATGACACATCTGGTTAAACTCAAACCTGTAACATTGTGTGCGGGCCTCAAGGGGGGGATTAAGCAGACACCATAAGATCAGATGAGGGGTCTTGGCTTATTACTCACTCGGCCATGTCCAGTACCTGGTTCTCTCAGGAATTTGTCCTTGTGTATCTTACCTATCTTTTATGGCCAGCCAGTCCCTGGAACACTCAGTAGGCCTTTGTCTCCTATCTCCACATTCTTTGTGACTTATCATCTGGGACCTTGGGCTAGCATACCTGTCGACCTGCACTTATGAGTTAGAGAGCTCTGCTGTTCTGGTTGCTTTAATGCTAATTAAAAATTTTCCCTTTCACTAGATATATAAATAATTCTACAAATATATAAAATAAAAACACTGTATTATGGCAGAAATTGAATAATTACTGCAGCAACTTTGATCTGAAGAATTTTCTTGGTCCGAGCAATAATTTGCACTCTAACTATTAAAAATTGATAATATACTGCTTGGGATATAACAATCTGCCCAGGCTGGCTTGAATATTTTCTTTCTGTCTATTGCCTTTCAAATCCAAGAGGTACCAGCCTGAGACCTGTGGGGAGGATTGTAAGCTTTGTCACAGGTGAAAGCAGTCTTGGAGGGCCTTGCCCTTGGACACACCACAGATACTTCCTGGGATTAACCTTGAGATAGACTGGGTGGAGCCATCCTGGGCCAGGAATTCAGGAAGCAGACCTGGGGACTCCACCTGGACTATTGTGTTTCTAATTGACCCACATTGGGAGAGGGAAACAACCCCTTGCATGTGATAGACAGGCGGGAGGAGAGGACAGAGAGAACAGCAGGTTCAGACCTGGTTTGAGTGCACATGAATTGGGAAAAGGATCAGCAAATAGGCGGGACCAGAGCTCAGGCCAGAGACACCTAGGGACCTGTCCCGTGGAATGGATACGAGAAGGCTCACCCTTGTTTCCCTTTAACCATTTTTCCCTTTTGTATAAGCTAGTTGGGTTATATAATAAAGTTTAATTGTTAAGAAATAGAACCAAAAAAATTAAACACCACCAAACCAAATCACCCAATTAAGAAATGAGGCTCAGAGAGTGTGGGATATTACTTTCTCACATACTCTGGTGCCTCACCTTTGACCATGTCCCCTGGAGGGGGAGACCTGGTGGCACTCAGAGGAAGGACAGCAGGTTACCAAGAAGAGACTTGATACCCTATGAGCATATACAGGGGGAGGTAATCCCCCTCAGGAACAGTCATAGGGGAGGGGGAATAAGGGGAAAATGGGAGGGAGGGAAGAATGGGAGGATAGAAGGGATGGGATAACCATTGAGATGTAACAAGAATAAATTAATAAAGGAGAAAAAAAAAAGAAAAAAAAACAGAAATGAGGCTCGGAACTAAAAAGAATTCTCAACAGAGAAATATCAAGTGGCTGAGAAACACTTAAAGAAATGCTCAACTTCCTTAGTCATCAGGGAAATACAAATCAAAACAACTCTGAGATTCTATTTTAAACCCATCAGAATGGCTAAGCTCAAAAACTCAAGTGACACCACATGATGGCGAGGATGTGGAGAGAGAGGAACACTCCCTCGTTGCTAGTGGGAATGCAAACCTAGTACAGCCACCTTGGAAATCTATCTGGCGCTATCTCAGAAAACTGGGAATAAAGCTTCCTCAAGACCCAGCTATTCCACTCCTTGGAATATACCCAGAAGATTCTCTAGCACACAACAAGAACATTTGCTCAGCCATGTTCATAGCAGCCTTATTCATAATAGCCAGATCACGGAAACAGCCTAAGTGTCCCTCAGTAGAAGAATGGATAAAGAAACTGTGGTACATTTACACTGTGGAATACTACTCAGCTATTAAAATCAAAGAATTCTTGAAATTTGTGGACAAATGAGTTGAACTAGAAATGATCATAATGAGTGAATTACCCAGAAGCAGAAAGAGTCAAATGATATATACTCACTTATATTTATCTGCACACTAGTCCAAGGGGCATGTCCCATGAAAGTCTTCACTTACCAGGAAACTGGGACAGAGGGGAGAACATCCTATTGGGACTCTAGATGAGAGAAGCATGGGAGAATGGCAAAGTAAAAGGATCCAGATGGTCCTAGAAACCTACAGGAAGAAAATTATGATAGGCAGATTTGGGCCCAAGGGTCCCACTCAAACTATGGCACCAGCCGAGGACAATACAGGCAGTAAACTTCAAACCCCTACCCAGATCTAGCCAATGGACAGGACATTCTTCACAGAAGAGTGGAGAGTGGGGTCTGACTTTAACACAAACTTGGTGCCCCATATTTGACCACATCGCCTGGATGGGGAGATCTGGTAGCACCCAGAGGAAGGATAGCAGGCTACCAAGAAGAGACTTGATACCGTATGAGCATATATAGGGGGAGGTAGTCCCCCTTAGTCACAGTCATAGGGGAGGGGATTAAGGGGAAAATGGGAGGGAGGGAGGGAGGAATGGGAGGATACAAGGGATGGGAAAACCGTTGAGATGTAATATGAATAAATTAATAAAATATTTTTTAAAAAAAGAAACAGAGACAACAGAGAACAGGCTGTCAAGTTTTGACAAACTATGCCTTTGACACTTCAATATTCTTAGAAGTTGGGTTATAGAGTTCATGAGGCAAAATTATTATAAAAGTTAATTTTTCTCTGTAGTGGTTTATTAATAATGACCCAACTTCTGACCAAGCAGAAATTAAAACATGTGTCTGGATATAAAAACGATATGATCTATGTTCTGGAACAACATGCACCTATCCTTGCCTACTGAGTTCTGTATATATAAAGACGCATCTGACTGTCAGTCAATCAGGCTATAAAACTCCTCCTGATCCCCTTGTCGGACTCATTCCTCCCTTTCTTCCCTGATGACTCTTGCACCCATCCTTATTCATGTTCTTCTCTCATCCCAGGGCAGGATTCAGGTAATCACTTCTGGGTGCATCAGTTTCTGCAGCAATGCCCTACACCCAGCCCAGATTTGTTGACTCCATTGGTCTCCTTGTGGAGTTCTAGGTTCTAGTATGTCCCACCTCTTCCATAAGACTCCTGGAATTCCACCATGAAGTTTGGCTGTGAGTCTCAGCACCTGCTCTGATTCACTGCTGGGCTGAGTCTTTTAGAGGACCTCTGTTAGGTTCTTGTCCTGTTCCTTCCCTTCAACCACTTCTGTTGTCTGTTCTGATTGCCCTTCTGAATGAGAATTAAGCATCCTCCCTGCGTCCTCCTTGTTAATTAGCTTCTTTAGGTCTGTGTATTGTAGTATCGTTATTCTGTATTATGTGGCTAATATCTGCCTGCATTGAATCAGAAAATCCATGTAAGCCTCAACCAAAGTTTTATATAACAATTGTTTTAAGAAGCTAAGGGGCAGTGTGTTTAACTCATTAGTTTGTAAGTGTGATAGAAGATATTTGATAAACAATTTAAAGAGTAAGAATTTATTTGGGGTCCCAGACTCATATATTACAGTGCCTCATGTCTTGGTTATGTTAGATATGTGCCAAAATTAGAGAGGAAATCAGGGTAGACAGGCATGTCAAAGGAAATATGTCCTCCATGGCACCCAGGACCAGAAGGAAACATACAAGGAATAAAACACATTATATACCTGTCAGAGGTACAAGTCCCATGGTTTACTTCCTCTCAATGAGCACTCCTCTAGTTGTGAACTTACTCATTAAAGTTAGCATCCTCAGGGGCTTTCAATAACTCTCTCAATAGGACTGTCTTCTGACATGAAAAACACTTGAAATTTTGAGGTAACACTTCATATACAAACTACTTCTATTCCTAACAATATCATTGTTACTCAACAATAAAATAAAGAATAGTTTATAAAACAATAATATTTTACATTAAACCACATAAGTGTATCACATGCTCATAGGTGAATACAACAGAAATGAAAAGTTGTGAAACAATAATGATTATTGTCAATTGTTTGTAACATTAATAATGTGACTATACTTTGTGTTTGGGTTTTATCAGTGACAGAAAGAAAAAATGTTATTATCAATTTGATTGATATCACTTTAAGAGAGATTTGGCATTTTCTAATTCTTAACAATTTTGTCTACATTTTTACTTTTATGTAAAAACAAATTCCATGTTATATAATTTTTAACACCTGGTTCATTGATACACAATATTTCATCATTATATAATGTTTTATATATTCATATGGTAAAAAAATTATCAGTAGACAATATCTATCAGTGATAAATGAGAAAAATGTTCTACTAATAATTGGCAGCAATCCTAAAAGACTTCTCTGTTGTCTATGTTTCTTTGTAAATGAAACTATATAATGTGTACAAATTCGTAAGATGAATGTGTGTTCAAATGTTCTATGCTAATAGCTTTCATTAATTACTGTGTAGCAATAATTACTCCTATAATCTTAATCTAGACAAGTTCATTCTCATGTGAATGGTTTTCTAGTGTTTTATTTGAGTCTATGATTTGTCATTTAAAATTCCCATTGTTATTTTGACAGTACAAAACATTGACAGAATTCAGTTTATCTCTCCTTTCTGTTGCCAAACATGATCATGAAACAATTCTAGATGTCCACCTGTTTCTTATCTGATATAATTATAGTTTGAAGTTTATAATTAGCTCTGTAATGTATTTCCAAGTTTGTTATTGTATATATTTTCCACAAGAAAATATTTTAATTCAAATATAAGATAATTTGTAGGTCTGGACAAATTAATTTTTCTTACAATATTCAGATGTTCCAGACTCTGAAATATTTCCTTATTTCCATTGAATTCTCTTGTGACTTGCTCAAGAACAATAACAAGGACCATTATTTAATATTTATTTATTGTCTTATCATTGTATTATATTAACTGCATAGATACCATACACATATGAATCACAATATGTGAGGAAATATAGTTTTTAACCAAGATTTATAATGTGTAACATAATGTTTATTTTACATGCTGAATAGTACATTTCAATTATGAGGTCATTCATTATTTTATTTAATTTCATCTTATCTTATTTTGGAGAAAAATAGAAAATTTATTTCCTTAGTATTCATAATTAAAAAGTCATACATTATATATATGCTGCTCCATGAGAATTGCATAAAAATGTAAGTACATTTAAAATATATAAACTTAGATCAAACTACCCTCTAAGTCCTCTCTATTTAACAGGGTTTTGCAGAAAAAATGGTCATACATATTGTACCATGGATATTCTCAAGTAATGCTTTTGTATCTACAAGTAATACAAACTAAAACCTAACATGAAATATAGAGCTTCTTGCAATTACTCTATCTTCTTTGTCTAAGGTCTTATGATTTTTTAAATACATGGTGACAGGATAAACCACTGTTTGCTAGTCTTCATGATTTCAAGCCTTCAGAAGGAATCACATCTTATATGCCTCATTCCTTGTCATGTTCCTTTCTCCTAGGAGAAGAGCAGGAAGCACACAGTACTCAGAAATAGCAGCTATTTTGGAATACAATCAATCACATGTCACCCAGTTCCCAAAAGGAAAATGATTAGGCCAGTTTTGCTGAGCATGATATATAATAATTCACTCCTTTTTCTGCATTTGATTGTGTCTGAGATATCTTCCTTACATAATGAGAAATAGCTCATGTTTGCATTTGAATATATCACTAAACCTGTTTCTTGTCTCTAAAAAGTTAGGACCCTAGAGGCTTTTAAATTTTCCTACACTTGTTATATTTCAATCAGTTTCTAAAATCATAGCAAGACAGTATTCTGAATACTATAGACACTTTGCACACTTTATATTTTTTTCTATACTGAATTCTGGTTCTTTGGAGGGAACTGAAAATGGTGAGAAGCTACATGCCCTTAAGATATTTACGATCACCATGATCTAGTTGAGTAGAATACAGCCAAAACTATGTCTTTCTGAGATTTATTTCTACAGTGTTACATACACACCTTCAATTTCACCTTCGTTCTGAGCTGAATACACACTGGAACCCTCTACTAGCTTGAGGGTAGGAGGAAACAATAAAATAATTTTAAGTTACTTCAGTCATGGCCATGCCATTTCCATATATTGTTTAAGATTATATACACCACCGCATGTTGTTTAATAGCTCTTTAAACCTCTCATAACCTTTTTCATTTTGTTTTTAACTATGTCTAGAGACATGGTCTCATGTAGTGTTGACTGTCCTCACACTTATTATGCAATTGCTGATGATGTTGAATGTTTGATACTCCTGCTTCTACATCTGATGTATTGGGAATATAGACATGTGAGCTCATGGTCTGCAGCACTTTTGTTTTTACATTTCTTTTGAATCTCAAATTACAAAGTCTTCTTATCATTTTATACATTCATGTTCTTGTGCAGTTGCAACATCAATTTTTGGTTTTAAGATTTTGGGTTGTGTCTTTTTGTTTATTTTGTCTGTAGTATTATTCTACTCTTAATTTTTAGCTTAGCAATCTGTCCGATGACTGTAGACCATATTATAGCTCATGGCTCAACATAGCACTGCCACTGTTCTTTCCAAGTATGAAGATTTCCAAGACAAGCCTTTCAGTGTATTTTGTTATACGCAGAAGATATTTGCCTTGCTCACTTGGTTTATTTCATTTGAGAATGTGCAGCCTTCATTCCTGTGCCTCCATCTGCTAACCTAGGCCTAGTCCTGAAAGGTCACTCTTTCTTGTTATTTCTGAACTCTGGCTGGCTGGTACAACAAAGCTGTTTTGGCTCAAACTCCTCTCCAAGATGACTTATACAAACTAGTTTCTCTCAGCTTCTAACTCAGTGTATCTGCTTGGCCTCATACTAACTTTGGCAGCCTGCTCTAATCTTCTGGATCCTTGTCATTATCTGGCTTGTTCTGTCTTCCCTTGTGTATAGCTTGTTCTTTCTCTGCTACCTATCTCTGTGCAACTGTCTTGGTTTAACTGTCTCATCCTTTCTCACTGCTCTCTCTTAAGCTGCCTTCCTTTCCTTTCTGTTCTCTTGAGTTGGCATGTCCTGTTCTGCCAAATCTTTCTCTGATTTGTTATTTTGTCTGTTCAACAATTAGATATTTGTTTCTAAACATGGGCGTTTCCTTCTTCAAACTAATTTTACCTTCGTTGTTTGGGATTAAAGGTGTGTACTAAGGACATATCTGTATTCCAGCCAGAGGAATTAAAGATATGTCATTGTACCCAGTTCACACAAACCTAGAAGGTCTTTAGAAGTGATTCCAGGTTGCTGGATTAGAATTTTTCTACATCATCCCTCTTTCTGTTTAAGGTTAAAATTATATAGAGTTTAACTATTATATCAGAAGTAATTACCAATCTCCAAACCATAATTGTCCAAATGTCCTTATGAACATCTAGTGATGCAATGATTCTTCATAACTGCAATCCTGATCACATCTTCAGCAAATGTGTCTTTGAGCATCAATATTTTCTAATCTGCCAGTCTGATGATCTGTTTTCCCCACCTGGTTTCTTGAGCTGTCTGCATACTGGAGGTTTGGGAATCTGCTTACTGTATCATGTGTGTTGTTGTCTTCCTGTGCCTCTTACTTAAGTTGTGTCTTTCATGTGTAAGCTTCTTTTATTCAGATTGAATCTTTACTAACTTTGATGAAATTTATAGTTTTTAATCACCTGTAGAATTATATACACAAATGTGATTCATATCTCAGAGGCTCCTGTGTTATTCTTTCCTCTGGGCTCCAGTCTCTTGCAGCTCTGAGTCTCCTGAGTGTCTGGGCTTAGAGACAAACTCAAAGAACTGATGTTTCCTCTGGGGACAATAAGAACTAAATTTCTTCTGTGGAGATTCCTGTCAAATGGCTCCTTTCCTCTGCAGCTGTTAGGGTCTGGGTGATTTGCTGAAGAAAGACCCCAAGGCAGTATGCAGAAGCAAAAAGCATTTATTTAAACATTATGGGATCACTTCTCTCCTCTAAAGGGTGACCACAAATTGAGCAGGCAGGCTTAATTCATAGACAGAGGGAATCATGACAGTCTTTCATTGGTTGGTCAGAGGAGAGTCAGGATATATGACAGGATTCTGTACTGGCTTCTTGTTTGCTTCCCAAGGACTTTTTGAGTCATTGAGGTTTCTGCTCTTACTCAGGAGTTGGCCTATAATTTGATTGGCTAGAGCCAACTGTGTTATTTACCAAGGCCATAAAGTAATAAAAACAGTAATTGTTCATTTTGACCTGATTCGATCCCTATGAGCTGTCCATGAGTTGTCTATATGCTGTGATTTTTCCAGGAATTGTTAGAAACTCGGCCTATTTAGGCAGAGTGGAAACAGGAAGCCTGTCATGGAGTTGGACTAGTCAAGCAATTGGGGTCCCCTAGGGTCCCTGGGGGAATGTACCCTCACAAAACTTTTATCAGATGTGCTCTGCTTTGTTCAATGCTGGTGAGCTTCCTTTTCCAATCACATGGGCAGCATATGTAAATGTAACTTTTATTGACTTGATGTAATTGGCCTCTCCAAGACTTACTTCCTCCATCTGCTAACCCAGCCCCAGTCCTAGAAGCTTCTAGGCTCCATACAAATTAATTGGGTCTAAAATATCCTCAATCTCTGAGATTTACTGATGAATAAGTCTACCTTTTCTAGTTCTTCCTCCTGGACTCTGGCTGGTTCAACTCAGCTGTTCTGGCTCAAACTCCTCTACAAACTGACTGATTCAAACAGGATTCTCCCAGCTTTTTGGAATTGCTCTAATTGGCCTCAGAGCAACTCTAGAAATCTATTCTAGTCTTCTGGTTCCAGTAGCCATGTTGCTGGATGGAAACACTTCTGCATTCCTGTCATGTACTGACATTCCACCCTTTGGCAAGAGAATAATTGAACACAAAGAGACTACAAGTGTATGAGGACACCAATGAAAATTACAGATTTATGCTACGCCATGTTACTTCATAAATATGCCTCAATTCATAAATATTCATAACAATTCTGTAACATTCAGAGCATAGAATCCAATAGACTGCCATCCACTCTTGTGGTCAGCACATTCTAGTCTCTGTCTGGAATGTATTATCTGTGCTTGCTAAATATACTTCAGCTTAAACTGCTTGTGTTTTATCACAGAATTATTTTCTTCATGAAAAAAAAGAAACAAAGCAAAACCTAAAGATACTATGGCAAAGCTGTTACCTAATCTAAAAACAATGTTTTAACCATGAAGAAATTTAATCAAATAATCATGTGTACATAGCAAAATCTCAATAACATCACAGGTTTTGAAATTTTTGATACGTTCCTTTTGTGTGCAGTACTCTGTGTGTGTTGATGCACATTAAATCTAAAAGAATTATTGTTCTTTTCCTGAGCTTCATGTGTGGCTCCCTAATAGATACTTCTCCCTGCCCTCCTGGTTAGTTTTATGTCTATTTTGTACAGGCTAAAGGAATCAACTAAAGGACTACCCACTTGAGACAATGTAATAAGATCAAGTTGTAGGCAGCAAAGCCTATATCCATTTTCTTAATTAGTGATGGATAGAAGAGGTTCCATCCTACTGTGGGTGGGTAACCATTGGGCTGGTGGTCTGGGTTTTAGAAGGAATCATTCTGAACAATCCATGAGTAGCAAGGCAGTAGCAGCATTTCTCCATGGCCTCTGCATCACCGCCTGACTCCAGGTGACTGCCTAGTTTGAGGTTGAGCTTGTATTCTTTCAATGGACTGTGATTTAGGATAGGTAAGCTATATATACCATTTCTTACCCCAAGATGCTTCTGGTCATGATGTTCCATCATGATAATAGTAACCCTAACAAAGACATATGCCTTTGTTCCTTTGCACAATTTTAATTGCATTCTTTCTGTCTTGAAAAAAATGTCCAAGAGAATAATCTTTCAAAGAATTCTGTGAGTCTTCATAGAAAATTGCAAAATTTGAGTGGATTAAGGGAACTCTCTCAATTTGCATGTGCTGCTTAACGTCTTGAGTATATATAGCAATTTAACTAACTTCAGGTAATGGTTCATAATGATATAATAGAACCATATTATCCAGTTCCAGATGAAAAAAAGCCCATTTCAGATTCCTTTTATACCAATGCAAAATTGCTTAAAGAGCGTAGATACCATCATCACAACTTTATGATTGAAGAAAAGTTGAACAGATCAAAATCAAATCTTTTATTTGATCCATTAGAAAATCGAAGTGGTTAAGACTTCAAAGAACTCTAAATTCTGGACAGACTGGTAGTAAACGCAGACCTTCACAGGCAAATATGCTCAGACAAACTTTGAATCACCAGAGACAGAATGTAGAATTCTACAAAAATAAGAATTTCCTGGTAAATACAGTATTAAGAATAGTCACAGTGTATTAATGAGAATTAGCATAAAAGTTCAATTATATATAATAATAGTATATATAATTACATATTATACATATATAAATATAAATATATAAATATAAAAATATTACAAGTATTATATTAGTGACACAGAGACTCATCTTGCTAGGCACATTGGTTTTGTGGCACACAGAGTTCATCAATGAGCAAGAATGTCAGTGGCAATTCTTTCCTGGCAGCCTGAAAATGTGGACAATACAAAATTCAGTCAGAATTCTTTCTAGTTCAATCACAGCCTGATTCATTGTTGACCTGGAAGAGACTAAATCTTCTATGTCATCAAAAGTAGAGACTTACTGTAAAATTCTGATTTGTAGTTAACCATTCTTTTATTATTTTATGCCTTGAATGCTAGTATAGGCTAATATGGAGGGTACTGATGATTAAATTTTTCTAGTGGTATTCTTTTACTAACATAGGCTAAATCTTTTGGGATAGACAGCTAAGCACCAGTTTTCTATCTTATTGTCCATAGTCAAGATTATACATCTGATATCAAAGCCTAATTCCAATTCTCTTCCATTTGTGTTACATTTAGGGAATCATATATTTTCATCCCTACAATTAATTATTGGACCATTCCCTATATGCCTGACCTCATTCATAAAATATTTGTGCCACCTTTAACCCAAATATAAGTCAACTAACCTGGCACTCTTCTAAAAGTTTGCTTCCACTCTATAAACTCAATCTTGGTAATGTGTCCTATCACCTTCAGTAGAAGGTATAAAACTTACGGCGCAATGAGAAGACATGACTTCTGGGATGATAAATATTCTTAGTTTGACACAATCTAGAACTACACAGGAACAGAACTTCAGTGGGAGATTTTCAACATCAGGTTGGCCTGTGGACAACTCTTGGGTATGAGACAAGTATTGTTCTGCATCTGTATCGAAATGACAATCTAATACATTCCCTTTTATATTCTATTCCACTAGAGACCCCTGCCTTATAAAACATACTTGGAGTACTCCATTAGGAAAAGAAACCTTATCAAGATTGTGCCTGTACGTGTTTCATCTACCAACAGTTCAGTTTCAGATACTTATCATATTATTCCTTTCAAGGTTCATAAAAGCATTATTTTATAACTTAAATTTAGTTCTGTCAATCTCAATAAGGGTTATAACTGTACTGAATTATTTTTCCCAGGGAGATATTACCCAATGTGTAGCAACTACAGAGAGAGCACCAATGGAAAGTCTAAGAGTTGATTCTATTCAAGTCTAGTTTTTTGCACCACTAAGTCTAATGGTTTACTACTGGAAGCTGTAATCAGACATTACTTATGGAAGGATGAGTGAAAGCAAGGCAGCTGTAACACTGTAAAGCCCAACTCCAGCATGGACCACAACTTATAAGGGCTATCGCACTATAGTTTACTGCACGACATCAGGAAGATCTATTAAAAAACTGCCTCTCTGCCTTAAACTGTTGATTGCGTGTATAATCTGAGAAAGGGGTTGGTAGTCTATGATACAAGTGAACATCTTGAGTCTTGTAAGTTTTACAGAATTTACTGAGTCTCCTTCCTCTCTTCTGAAGAGAATGTTTTAATTTGGAAGAAATAGCACCACTGCACAATATGCCTTTATAAGGAGAATTATATAGTAGATAAAAAGAAGACACATATAAATGAATGTTAATGAGAAATTATAAAGTAAAAAGTAACAAAGTCTCATGTGATTCATTGTTTTTAAATTATAATAATAATGTATTAGAAAAAGATAATATATAGATAATGAAAGGATGAGAAATAACAGGAGAAAGCCCTGGAGGCAGAACTTAACATACTGCAATGGTGATATGACTACCAATAGAGACTCAGATCTATGAAGAATAGACACCATTAGTCATAAAGGTTGTCTCAAATTGCAAGATAGCTATTAATTTTAAAAATACATTATTGTGATCCTAAGATAAGAGATTAATAAAATTTTAAAAATTGCCCTTTTGAAGCTAATGATAGATTAAAAAAGAAATGTAAATAAGCAACAAATACAAAATATATATTCTGGTAGATAGGTATCTAGAAGATATAACAATTTATGTACTAATATTCTTCAACATGCATGTTTTACATACTTTAATTGAAATTGTGTAATCACTGAATTCAATCAGATTTGATTGACTGGAAAGACATTATTAATAAAGTTGAATTTTACACAATACCACATGTATGTTCTACCACATGCATGTTCTTCTAAAGCAGAAATGAAATTTGGACAGCATTCCAGGCCACAAGATATACTTGATAGAATTATGTACAAGTAGGTAATGTTGAGCCTTCCTAAGCATTGTGCAACTCAAAAACTATGTCATATAAAGATTCCTCTACTGACCCTTTGTTATAAAACAGATTCCTGACAATCACATGTCCTTCCCCAGGAGACTTTTATAAGAAAGGATATTACTTGATTATATGTGTGGAAGCCAGACATAGTTCACTCAAATTTCTATTCCTTATTCAAAATTGTTTTCCAGGTTAAGGTTTTTCTGTTCAATAAGAATAAAATCTTATTAACCAAAATTTTAGTTTTTCATATTTTTCACCCTGATGTGTGAAATATTCTGTTCATGAGCTAGCGTATAATAATCCATCTTTAATTAACTCTTTTGTGTATACAATGACATTAGGATGCAGTACTATCTTGTCTGTCTTAGTGCTCACAACTTCACTTCGTATCAGATTATTTACAGATTTATACAAGCTTGTTTAGGTAAATACTTATTTTTTTACTTTAGTTTTGTGCTTATCAATTTTCATCACTTGAACCTTCTTTGGATGGCAACAATACTTTTCCTTGTCAGAAGGCTGTCCCCAACTTACAGTTCTTCCACTCTGTCTCTTATAACAGAAATGCATAGTTTTTTTTAAATAAATCATTTACATCACAATTAAATTAAAATCTAAATAAAAAACAACAGAGTGTTTGCTTCAAATATATTACCAAATGTTAAAGTACTAAGAATTATATTTATTAATAACACATGTCACCAAGATTTTATTTTTTTAAATTTTCTTTATTCTTCTCTCATGGCCTCCTTTCTCTGCCTTCCTCCCAATTCCCCATCCCCACCTCCCTTCTCCTCCAGATCTATTCCTCCTTCATTTCCCTTCAGAAAAGAACAGGCCTCTTACAAATATCACCCAAACACAGCATAAAAAGATACAATAAGACTAGGTATACACCCTCATATAAAGACTGGGCAAGACAATCCAATAGGACATGGAGACAACCCCACTCCCAATTTTATGACTCCAAAAACACTCTCAAGCTAAATAACCACAGCATGTATTCAGAGGGAAAAGCACAAAACCATGCAGGCTGCATGCTTGCTGCTTCAGTTCTGTGAGCCTCTATGAGATCTGCACAGTTGATTTTGTAGGCCATTATCTTCTGGTGCCCTTGACCTTGTGAAAATTTCAAAACATAGATTTCACCCAAATTAGTATACTTTGACCCATTTTTCCACTTCATCATGGTTTTACAATATTAAAAATTCAGCAGCTAACAAACTTTAAATATTTTTTTTACTTTATTAATTTATTCTTGTTACATCTCAATGGTTATCCCATCCCTTGTATCCTCCCATTCTTCCCTCCCTCCCATTTTCCCCTTATTCCCCTCCCCTATGACTGTTCCTGAGGGGGATTACCTCCCCCTGTATATGTTCATAGGGTATCAAGTCTCTTCTTGGTAACCTGCTGTCCTTCCTCTGAGTGCCACCAGGTCTCCCCCTCCAGGGGACATGGTCAAAGTTGAGGCACCAGAGTATGTGAGAAAGTCATATCCCACTCTCCACTCAACTGTGGAGAGTGTTCTGTCCATTGACTAGATCTGGGTAGGGGTTTAAGGTTTACCACCTGTATTGTCCTTGGCTGGTGCCTTACTTTGAGCGGGACCCCTGGGCCCAAATCTGCCTATCATAATGTTCTACTTGTAGGCTTCTAGGACCCTCTGGATCCTTCTACTTTGCCATTCTCCCATGCTTCTCTCATCTAGAGTTCCACTAGAATGTCCTCCCCTCTGTCTCAGTTTCCTGGTAAGTGAAGGCTTTCGTGGGACATGCCTTTTGGGCTAATATGCAGATATAAGTGAGTATATACCATTTGAGTCTTTCTGCTTCTGGGTTAACTCACTCATTATGATCATTTCTAGCTCAATCCATTTATCCACAAATTTTGGGAATTCCTTGTTTTTAATAGCTGAATAGTATTCCATAGTGTATATGTACCACAGTTTCTTTATCCATTCTTCTACTGATGGACACTTAGGCTGTTTCCATTGTTCTGGCTATTATGAATAAGGCTGCTATGAACATGGTTGAGCAAATTTTCTTGTTGTGTGCTGGAGTATCTTCTGGACCATCCTACCAAAAGCAATCTACAGATTCAATGCAATCCCTATCAAAATACCTACACAATTTTTTAAAGACATTGAAAGTTCAATTCTGAACTTCATATGGAAAAACAAAAAACCCAGAATAGCTAAAACAATCTTGTACAATAAAAGGTGCTCCGGAGGAGTCTCCATACCTGATATCAAACTGTACTATAAAGCAATAGTAATTAAAACAGTATGGTACTGGCACAGCAACAGGCTGGTTGATCAGTGGAATCGAATCGAAGACCCAGATATGAATCCACATATTGGCGTGTAGTTTTATACTTTGCTTAGTCTTTATCTGGTTTGGTATTAGAAGAATATTGGCCTCATAAAACAATTTAGGGAATACTTCTATTTTTATAATTTTTATTAATTTATTCTTGTTACATCTCAATGGTTATCCCATCCCTTGTATCCTCCCATTCTTCCCTCCCTCCCATTTTTCCCTTATTCCCCTCCCCTATGACTGTTCCTGAGGGGGATTACCTCCCCCTGTATATGCTCATAGGGTATCAAGTCTCTTCTTGGTAACCTGCTAACCTTCCTCTGAGTGCCACCAGGTCTCCCCCTCCTGGGGACATGGTCAAATATGAGGCACCAGAGTACATGTGAAAGTCACCCAGAAGCAGAAAGACTCAAACGGTATATACTCACTTATATCTGTATACTAGCCCAAGTGGCATGTCCCATGAAAGCCTTCACTTACCCGGAAACTGGGACAGTGGGGAGGGCATCCTTTTGGGACTCTAGATGAAAGAAGCATGGGAGAATAGCAAAGTAGAAGGATCCAGAGGGTCCTAGAAACCTACAAGAAGAACATTATGATAGGCAGATTTGGGCCCAGGGGTCCTGCTCAAACTAAAGCACCAGCCAAGGACAATACAGGCTGTAAACTTTAAACCCCTACCCAGATCTAGCCAATGGTCAGGACATTCTCCACAGTAGAGTGGAGATTGGGATATGACTTTCACATTTCTTCTATTTTTTAACCACAAAACCGTGACTTTATTTTAAGTTTTTCATTCTAACCTATTGTTCTGTATATACCTTCTTATGCCAGTATCATAGTTTTGGATATTTTATGTTTGTAATAGAGTTTCAACCTAAGAGTACAAAACATTTATTCTTCTTTTATTTTTTATAATTCTTTGGGCAAATAGTGCTATTTTGTTTTTTATTCTGTGTGAATTTTATGATTTTTTTCTTTTATAATTGTAAGTACATGCTAAAAGAAGAATTGGCTATATCCCTAACTACATTTTTACTTTTTAAAATCAAAATACAGTCTCAAATAATTTCATCCTTCTTCTCTTCCTCCAATTCCATAGAAAATTCATGGCCTATTATTCTTTAATTATTATTATCTACACTTACACAATGTATACATAATTCTATTCCAACTAAAACATTTTTTTCAAAAGAAGACACAATTTTCTCTCTCACACACACATACACATAGACACGCACACACACACACACACACACATATGAACACACATACACATGACTTAAAAAAAATATAGGGTACTCATTAGGCACTGTTGATTTTAGATATTTCAGCCTGCTGAACTCTCAGGAATGCATATATGTTATTTGAAATACAAGATCTACACTGTTTTGTTATAGCAGCCCAAGCTGACTGAGTCATAAGACAAGGATATTCTCTGTTTCTCTTTGTGTTGAAATCCATTTTGAACTTCTTTAGAATTCAGTGAACAAGGAAAGAAAAGTATGCAGACTGGTAATGAAAGCATACAAAAATTTGATCTCAGCTGACTTAACTTAGTGTCTGTGTACATATGACCATGTCAACATAAACATCTTCTTGAAATAATAAATTCAAACCAAACTCTTTAAAGGGTTCTGGTCAAATGACACATAGGTTAACAGCTTCTGTTGCTCTTCTAAAAGGCCTCAGTTCAGATACTAACACCCAAAATAGCAGCACAACTGCCTGTAGCAACTCTAGTTATAGAATAACCATTGTGCTTTTCTGAACTCCAAGAATACTTACACACATGGGATACACAAGTGAAGTAGAAACCTGGACATACATATACAAAAGTAAAAGTATAATAAATAAAAATCTAAAACTTATAAGAACCTGTGTTCCCAAATTAGTACCAAAAATATAATGCTTTATAAACTATTAGCTTAATTTAAGATGTACTGAAATCAGGTATAAAATTAACAGAAAAGAATCTGGAATTTAATGGAGGATTGACCTGGAACCTTAAGCTTACATCAGAGAGACAAAGTCTCTGGTTAAAGGTGCTCATTTTAGATAACACTGGAAATTTTCAACAGCAAAGGAAATGACTATGTGGTCTTGGTTTATAATACAAGCATAGTACAATTACAGTTCATTTTCAAAAGTAAATAGATGAATACATGGGAGAAAACTGATACTTATTACAGAAATTGTTTCAATAGAACCATAGATTTATATTATACTCAGCAAAATAGAGAAAAATGCATGGTATGGGAAAGAAGAAACCAAACTTCTGGTGGTGAACATAGACAGGATTATTTTATCTGGTTGTCAAGGACAAGGGCTAATCTACTAAATTATGTAGGTATTATTTCATTATAATGGGTTAATAGAAGAAACAGAACCTGTGTGTGTGTGTGTGTGTGTGTGTGTGTGTGTGTTTTGTCCAAATGTCCAAATCATTTTCTAACTCAAGGGAAAAGACAGTACATTTCAATTGAGTGACATTATCTCTGAAATAATAAAATTTCCAAACCAAACTTATTTTTTTCCTCCTTTATTAATTTATTCTTGTTACATCTCAATGGTTATCCCATCCCTTGTATCCTCCCATTCTTCCCTCCCTCCCATTTTCCCCTTATTCCCCTCCCCTATGACTGTTCCTGAGGGGCATTACCTCCCCCTCTAGAGGGTCCTAGAAGCCTACAAGTAGAACATTATGATAGGCAGATTTGGGCCCAGGGGTCCCGCTCAAACTAAGGCACCAGCCAAGGACAGTACAGGCGGTAAACCTTAAGCCCCTACCCAGATCTAGCCAATGGACAGAACACTCTCCAAACTTATTTTTAATGAACTAACTTATGTGTTTATTTGTGGTTCTGGGTATTGAACATAAGGCCTCATGAGTAGCAGAAAAGTATTCTATCACAAAGTTTCATTATATGACATTTGCTTTTTGACCAATTCTGTCACAAAAATTTCAGTACATTCATTATATATATGACATAGATACTGCCTATGTGTATTGTCTTAATTTATTATATAGTAAAATGCACAAGTTTAAGAATCATCATGTCAAATATTAATTGATAACAGCATAAAATTATTCATATAACATAATGATTACAAAATGTGTTTTTAAATTTTACATAATTAAAATTTACATTATATAAATTTGTTATATGCTCATTACTGTTATGTTTTGTTATAAATATCTGAAACAATATATTTAATGTTATTATTGATAGTGAATAAGTAAGACACTTTCAAAGATTCCATATCTACTATTGAAAACCATTTCCTAATTTAATTTTCTTTATTTCAGTATTAGTTCCCAAAATTTTATTCAGTTATCTCATAATGGAACAAGTATGTTATGAAATAGAAACAAGCCAGAAAATTTGGTCTTGTAGCAAAAAACAATCCCCTTATAAATAGACTAATCTATATGGAAAGTCATGTTTTTTAAATTGCTACAAGAATTGCCAAGGTTGTTTTCTCAAGAGGAGGCAAATGCTTTTATCTTTCTGGTTAGGACTTGATATTTTCACAGAGGGCCATTGTAATGATCACAGGTAATGTATCACCAGGCTCTTGTATGTTCTGAATTTATGACAGAGATGTATTTGTTAAACTCCATGAAGACACTCTACAGTTGATTGTACAGGATTACTTCTGCTGGAAGTCCAGCAGACAGAGGCCATTTAATAAACTCTTTGCTCCTAGTTAAAATGATATCCTACAGATACCATCTGGACATCTGTTGGAATCAAGTTTAGCTCCTCTGTTAGGAGCCAGAATTGAGCCAGTGAATAGCTTCCTATACAGAAGTGATTTCAGGAAAAGTGGTTAATAAGAATACTGGTAGCCTGGGTATATTTCAATCTTATGATTTGGCAAAATAAAAGTTTAATAATGTAGATGATTTTAATATTTCATTTTTTAAACTCTTGAAAAGTAAAATAAGTATTTTAAACTTTTCCATTTGCGTAATAAACAGTCATACTAACAATTACCTTTCTTAATTTGCATAGATGGTAGTCCTATATAATTTCATCAATTTAAATCCACAGGCATAGGGTCATTTGTGCAATCATTCAGTCTTTGTTTCCTTGGTAACCGACTACTCAAGGGATGAAAGAATTGCCACCCACTTTCTTTGCCACTGTTATTTGATCCTGCAGTAATCCATGTGATTCATATGTTTCCGCTTTCTTACTGCTCATATTCAGTTGTGATTTTAAGGTAATATTAGAATCTGATTTTCATTTAATATTTTATTCAATCTTAAAGTAGAGATGTTAGTGACATTCATATAGTAAAGTTCTTCATTGGTATAATTCATATTGAAATTCTAAATTCCATTATAGCAGAAATTTACAATACTATCATATAATTTATGGAAATTACTGGGTAATAAAATTATATTGAGAAAGGTAGGTATAGAAAATACTTTTAAAAGTGTATTGTAATATTGATTTTCATATGAAATAATGATTTTAAATATATAATCAAGGGTACAGTGTTACAGTTAAAACTATAAATGATTTTATCTAAAATTAATGAATATTCAAATATTAATGCCAATGCTTTTGATCATCAATACACTCTAGCATCCAAGTAGCTCTTTGTTGTATTTTCTAGAGTTTATTATCACTAGTGTATTCATACCATAAAGATCAACTTATATAAAATTAAAATGTTGGTCAATATTATGCATAAATTATAATCGATCATTTTTCTGTAAATTGCTTTGCAATTACATTAACATCTTTATCTGCCATTCACAAGGTGTATATTAGTTCAAATTGTTTATCGTTTGCTCACTATTATAAAACATGCTATGATTTCCTACAATATGCAGCTTGAAAGCCTAATAACAGTGACATAGCAAAGCAGCCATGTCTGTGGTGCTTGGTCACAACATAAACTGCTGTGGAGAATAAGATATGATTTCTAGCCAGCTGGAGACAAATGGAGGTTATATATAAATTATGTATTATTTCAATATAATCTTTAAAATTTTCCTTTAATCTAGTTGGATCTGAATAATTTTTAAAGATTAATAAAAGTTTTCATATAAAAAGTATAGCATGTAGTACTTAAAACTGGATGATGTGATAGATCATAGAACAGATATTTCTGTGACTCAGGATTTTGACACATATTCCACTTATATATTGACAATAGTTATTGTCAACTATAATGAGCACATATATTATGGTAACCATTTACCCTTTCCTACTCATGAATGTGAAATTTTAAAAAATTATTATACATATCTATTTCTTTGTAATTCACTTGATTGATCAAAAAGGAATAAATAAGTAATGTAAGCTTAAAATTAAATCACATGGTAATTTACTGTCCATTGTAAAATCATGCCAAGTATAATAATAATTTCATCAATACAATAACAGCTCTGTTTTAGAAATATTTATTCATTATCTTCTCTTATAAAAGAGAAATCTATTCTTTGTGGCATTTTAAAGTATAAAATAAATAATTTTTTTCTGTAAAGGAATATTATTAAAGCAAAAAGGAGATATACATTTTAAATGACTGTATGTAGAATACAAATTCTTATGTTTTTCCTACCTATTTTGAACAGACAACTGTAAGCAATCTGTGTCTGTCCTAATTAATACCTCTAGGAAAGCCCTAATACTGTATCTTTAGGTATTTTTATGTAAAAAATATTTTTGGATTACATCAAATTTGGAATAGTTTTTCATCTTAAATTATATAGAATATACAATACAATTTTAATAAATAAGAAGGAAATGATTCTAAATGTGTTTCTTTTCATTGAAATAATGGAATTAGTGTAATAGTAAATGTTAATAAATGTTTTTGGGGGTTGAAATTATTGAGGTCTGAGGTAAAGAATAACCTGCCACATGTTTTCTGTACCTTTATTGCAGAGATTATTATTTTACTTAGTTTTTGTCTCCTCATCTACTTTTTTGACACTCTTATTTTTTAATAATTCTGTTTTTAATAACTTAGAAATATATTTAAACTGTTGATTCTCATTTATCTCTCAGCTGTGGTGTCATCAATTTCTCAAATGACAATGGTATAATTATCAAAAATAATCAGTATACTACAAAAATAAAAACCCAAGCTATAGAGCTTATTTTAATGTCAGTGGCATGACTCCTAATGTCTCCTGTGCATGAGTCTAGTACTGTATGCCACTGTCCACTGTCTTCCTTGTTTCAATTAATTTGTATGTATTTGAAAACTTTAATATACCTTCTTATTACTTTCATAAACAATTACCCAATTTAGTTCTGACATTTTCTAATAATAAGAGTGAGAATATGAATTTTTTGATAACACACCGCATCAATAAATGCTCTTCTGTGTACATACAATTAAATGCATGGGATTTAGAAGGCATATTACTGGCAATGCTCTGCTCTGTCCCTTAATATATCATTAACTCATTTGTTTTCCAATGAGAAGATAATATTTTCTCTTTTATAGTTAGAATTCTGTCACATGACTATATTACATTTGAGGACAGGAATATTAAGGGTATCTTTTTGATGGAAATTTCAATAAACTTTTAAATATGTTAAAAACAATCCGAGTTCTTCCAAAATGGGGGAAGAGGATGTCTAAACAACTTCACTATGCTTAAACATTCACATTTGCATATCCAATGGTGAATCTTGGTTGTAGTAAAAACTGCTGACATAATCTTAATGGTAATTTCAATTCCTCTTATTTCCTTTTCATAAATTTTAATTTTAATTATTCCATAAGGAAGCTTTTTCTTTTTCTCCTATTTTTATTAAACTACTTATTTATTTCAATATAGATTTGTGGAGAACTTCTTTTTATTCATCTTATAATCCAGTGTTTATTATTTTGTAGGTTAGTACTGCTTAAGCCCTAAGATTTTTTTTTCACATTACTTCTGTGCCCTTTTGACATATTTGTCTTTCATTAGAGGTGTGCATGCCTGTGCATATGCATATGTTCATGTGAAGAAGGTCCTAAGTAGGAACATCCTGGAATTACCATATACTCTAGTCTAATAAGAGAGTTATTTTAATGTGATATATATATACATACATACATTTATGCACCTGCCCATATGGTAATTTCTGTATTTACATTTCTCAGTATATGCACACTAGATTAAACATATATCCACATTAAGATCTTTAATTATATTCTAGAAACACCATTTTCACACTGGCTATCCCATTGTTTTATTGGAATTTATTTCTAAGATGAAATCAATGTTGAATCATATTATGATAAATATGTTTACCAAGATATTCATTACATACATACTGATGAATCACTTTCAGAATTTTAAATACAATACAAAGCCATTATTGTATCATTGTGAGCAAAGCACTTGGTGGTGGAATTGTAAATGAACTCACTTATAAGAAAAAATTGAATAATATAGTTATTATGTTTATAGACACATATTTTGACATTCAATTTATATTTATCTAATTAAAATGACTCAGTTGAAATGTTAGATGTCTCAAGCTGCTACTTTTCTGAAATAAAATTATGTCTACTATTCATAATCTACAATAATTTTTTTAGTTCCTCTAATATTCTTGCTTTCATTAATTGCCTTTTTGGAGAAATAAGCACTCTTTGGCCTATCATTATAATGATTTTCACAGTCACAAAGTTATTACTCCATGATCACAGGACTATAGAAATGAATGCATCTTTTAAATATATCAAAAAAATTGACATTGAATAACTATGATTAACATTTTATTTTAGTCTTTAGGAATATTTTGTTCATAACACCTACATGAATTAAACAAATTCATGTGACATATACATGAATTAAACTAATTCATGTGACATATACTCATAAGTAGAATTCCGAGTCAAGATTTCAAATATTACATATCATTACACCCAGCCTGATGTGACTCTAGAGGGAAAAAATAAAATAACAAAAACTATAAAAGTTTCAATATGCCACTGATTCTACTGGATCCAATGAAACACCAAAAATCTTCTCTAAGATTTGTATTTGGTAACTATACTGTCCAAAGAAAAATACACTCCTATGGGAAGCATGGCAAGCTGAAGAGAATGTCACTGACACAGGAAGTCCTTTACTGATAAAGCCATCATCTACCGCAAGTCTACATGGCTTCCTATGTGGTCAAAGAATGCTTTAGAATGGCCAATGATGGCCAATGTACTGGTCTTTATGAGAAAAACAAGAAGCTTCGTCATAGATTTTGTTTGTTTGTTTGTTTTTATTAAATATATTTTTATTTTTTACATATACGTTTATATTATTACACACACACACATATATGTACACACACACACACACACACACACACACACACATATATATATATATATATATATATATATATATATATATATATATATATATAAACTCCAGCAAGAAGAACCATGACAATCAGGAATTATATAAATGTTGCATTTCTAATGTTTTGACTATTTCTATTTGGGAGCCTTGAGGAAAACATCTTTTCTATCTTGGTTTGTCTAAAATTCTAAATGTATATCAATATCTATCATACCTCATCATTATTAACTTAAATCATCCATTTAGACCTAAAAATATCTTAACCTCAAAACAACTAAGTTCAGTTGTAAAACTAAACTATCTGGTCTTCAACCTCATCAGAGACTTGGGAAGGAATAAAATAAATTATCTGAGTAGAAATGAAGTACAAGTTAGCAGCTTCCAAAATGAGAAAATACGGAAAGAGTTTGCTGCCTGCACAGTCACTCTTCCTCCTAATTCTTCTTTTTTCTTCTTTATTAATTTATTCTTATTACATCTCAATGGCTATCCCATCCCTTGTATCCTCCCATTCTTCCCTCCCTCCTATTTTCCCCTTATTCCCCTCTCCTATGACTGTTCCTGAGGGGGATTACCTCCCCCTGTATATGTTCATAGGGTATCAAGTCTCTTCTTGGTAGCCTGCTGTCCTTCCTCTGAGTGCCACCAGGTCTCCCCCTCCAGGGGACATGGTCAAAGGTGAGGCACCTCCTAATTCTTAATGACCAGTTAGGCTAGTGGAGATAAGGAAGTCTAATGATGCCCATGAATGGTGAAATTACATACATACACACAAAGCATTTCAAGTCAGAACTAGTCCTCTCCCTTTATAAATCTTCATTTGTGTTTAGTAATGCCATATAATACTCTAATAGATGCCATAGTATGATAAACTGCTCATTATTTGGATGACTATATTGTGTTAAGATGTCCATTTAATGTTTACCTAACTTTATCATGAGTTAATTTGACAACACAATGAATACTGACCTTCTAATCACTAAAAAGATAAAATATTAGTTTTGTGCCTCTTCCTTTCAATATTAAATAACTATCGATATTAGATTATGGAAGTCTTTTAGTCAAATGGTAGCTGTAACACAAATAAAATTAATTGCTAAACAGATATGGATATAAACAATGATATTATTTTTTACATAGTTTTGACATGAATTTTTGTCAGAATATATGAGAAGTTTCTAGACCTATTTAAAGAGTGTATTTATTCTGAGTGATTACAGAAGTTTTTTTTTGTGAAAGAGCACATATTTATGACTATTTCAAACTTAGTACCTATAGTTATAGATAGAGATGACAACTTTCATTTTGTCTGCATAAAATACTGACTTTTCTTGAGGTAATCTCTGAATATTGGGACATAAACCAAAAAGCAAACTATTTACTATGACTCAGTCACTTTCAGATACTTAGATTTTATGAAATGACCTTTGAGTGCTTCCACATTAGACCTGAGATGGATTACTTCTGTACTATTTCCCCAAAGAAATATCTTCAAGCTTTTGTTGAAGCGCCATCAGGCTGCTAGGGTAAATTCCTGCCAGCAGGCTGACTCCCTTTACCTGGCCACATACTGATGATAACTTCTCTTCTCCCCACCCCAAGCACAGAAACCTCTAATGGACCTAGTGTGCTTCATTTGCAGGAATTCCTAAGGACTTTTTTCTTACTAAGTCAAGTCTCTGCTATCATTTGAAAATAACCCTTCCAGCTAAATGCATCCTGCTTGTCAAACTCAAAAAGAAAGGAGCCCAGTCTACCCTATCCCTGTGTGAGGCAGTGAGCTCAGGCTTTGAATGCTATGTATATGCTGTTTTTTCCACAATAAGCCTTGTGTAACTTGTACAGCAACTTTTTTTTTTAATCCTGTAAGGTCTTCGTTTGTTTTTTTGCTTTTGTTTTTACATTATGGAGAAAAGATAGCTGGCAGGCGACACAACTACATATAATCATGTAATTCCTGTTGCAGCATTTCCCACACCTTTTTTTTTTTTTTTTTTTTTTTGGCATCCAATCAAACTCCATGCATATGGTGAAATTACATACATACACACAAAGCACTCACATTCTAATGAAAAGAAAAATAAATAAATACCTTAAATATCAGTTTATGGAAAAGAGCTCAGAAGAGTTGTTAGCTTCATTTGATGTTAATTCTTATTTCTCTATAAATGGCTCTCTCCTAAAATTCTTCACTAATGCTGGCAAGGTGAGAGCCCATTCAATATTTACAGAGTTTGCAGTCATAGTAGAAGGAAATAGAAGACAGAACTGCCTTGTGCCCAAGTTAGAACACAGTGCATCTTAATAACTCCAACCTCAAGATCCCTATATGCTTTACTGACCACCTTCAGCCTTGGAAGGAATAGCGATGTCATCATTTAGTCAAGTCATACATGATAGAATCAGTTACATTTTTTTTTTCTCTCCATTTATCAACAGTCTCGGGGAACTGTTTAGAGAACATTCTTCTGAAGCATGTGTTACCTCTGGTAAACACCATTTAAATTTCCTCTGAGAAATAATATCTCTTTGCCCTATTTCTCTTTTTGTATACAAAAACCTTTCCTCATGAAAGAAAATTAATGAATAGCAAAGCCATTAGATGTTTGCAATATGCTTATTGGGCTAAAGTTAATTAATTAATTATAATCCTTTGCCGAAACGTGGATTGTTTTGAATAAAAGTATTTAAAATCCTACTCACAGATATGCATTTCTTTCTAACTTGGCACTCAATATGTGGGTTAATGTTTCCTCTAAACAAATTCCCAAATATACATTAACTAAGTCATTCTGATTCTCTTCTCTCTATGATTAGATTTGTTTTAAATCAGATTATGTGCTTCCTCTGAATTTGTCTGAGGTAAGAAATTTGAATCTAAATATAGAGCTTTCTTCAAAACAAGGACACACTCAGAATGTTCTTTGCAGTGATGAATATCTTTAAACTGCATTTGTTATAAGTGGGCTAAATTATTGTATTCCATCTTAGAGACATGTCACGCTGAGGTGGTGTTTTAAAAATGAAGTCATTCCTTAGCTCTCTTTACTGAACTCACTTTTAAAGGCTTCAACTTTAAATATATTCATTCCAGGAATGAACAAAATTTCTTCAGATAAAATGCCTAACCCTTTCCAGCTGGGAATATTCATTTATTTCATAATTGATCATCAATATGTTAGGCACTCTCCCACCTGACAAAGTATGAAAATACAATAGTGGAAAGGAAATGACGCCCTAAGAGAATAACAAACAATATTAGGAACATTTTATTTCAGAAAATAAAGAAAGCTGAAGTTTCAAAAGAAATTGATAAGTTTGATAAAGAAAAAAAGACCTAATCAGGTTTTTATTTTACAAATAAAACATATTTAATATTGTAATAAACATTTTGGGAAATGGAGTTCTATGAATTAAAGACAGGGGTGATTTATAATAATCCCAAGAGTAGATGAACTAAGAAAAACTAGGCAGAGGGTCCTCAAAGAAAGAGATAGAACTACAACAGATCATTTACGGACCTTGATTAGAAGGCAACAAAATTGACAGCTGATGGTTACTGACATTCTGAAATGTTCATGGGTAATAGTGAGGAAGTTGGAAAAGCTTTTTACTGTATCTGCTTTAGTCATTCAGTAGTTGACATGCTTGGAGGTTTCCAAATGAAAATATCTATTTTTCTGTTTCTAAGGATATCTACTGTTTTGTGGGGCACATGAACTATGCCATCAGGGAAACCAGTAAGGAGCTAGAGCAAGGGGGGAGATGTGTTGAAATCGCAGACATCTCAAACTGGAGACATACAGGAGTCAGGATCGCTCCTTCCCTGTTTCTGTCTCTATGGCCTGGAGCATGTACTCTACAGCCCCTTCCTCCAAAATTCTAGAAGTAGTCAGGTAACCTAACACCTGGAATTTCTCTCTATGAGAACGAAAAAAAACAAAAACAAACAAACAAACAAACAAAAAACCAAAAAAAAAAAAAAAAAAAAAGGATCCCCATCATATGAACCCACTCTGAAAATCCCGTCCCACTGGTCAAGGTTCAAATAAAGCATGTAAGATATTTCACCGAATATCATTTAAGAGGCAGGAGGATCAATGTGAGTTCGAGGCCAGTTTGTTCTACAAGTGAAGCCAGGAAGGCTAGGGCTACACAGAGAAATCCTGGGGCAAAAAAAGAGTTTCTCTGTCACTGGGAGAGCTCTAAGCTAAAAGGCTCTAACACTTGGAGAGCTGTTTCAGAGAAGGCTTTTTGACATTCACTGCCAGACTGGGACCCTTGGACTGCCCACTTGACTAGCCTTCTTTCCTTCCTCAGATGGCCTGCATGGTCTGGTGCCTCGGTATTCAAAAGGGAAGTAAAGCAGACTCTTGGCTGTTATGCCCCCAAAAGCTGTAACACTGAAAACTTAAAAAAAAAAAAAAAGTACTTCTTTCTCCAGCAGTCACCTCTGGCCCCTGACCCTGGGCACTCACCCATTCCGACTCCACTTTTTTCTTCTTAGACTGGATGCTATAAGGGAGGAAGCTAAGAAAGGAATCACACAGTTCAAGAAGAAAAGAAAATATGTGTCAAAAATTTCTTGCATATGTACTAAATAAAAGCAACAAATGAGTAAAGTCATTTTGTAGTGGTCGGGGAGAGGCCTTGCCTACAATTCTATAAATTATTCACAGTTTAGAGGTAGACATAAATTGAAAGAAGGAACTTAGATTGGTATCTAGGAAGACCTAAAGATGTTAGCATTTTTAACAGGGGAAGTCATTTAAGAGACTCTGAATATTTAGTTGCATTGAAAAGCCTGTAGGCTAAACTTTATATGAATAAAATAAATACATAAGTAAGGAAAGGGTCATAATACTAGAAGAGGAGTAAGAAATAAGATATGACAATTATGAAGGATTGTAGTTATGTTTCTTTCTATATTTAGTATTGAGTGGGCAGTAATGAAGAGCTGACATGCCCCGACAAGATAAATTTTAAGGTGGTCGAAACATAAAAAAAATTAAATTCTGATGATACAGAATCAGAGTTGGAGTACATTCTGTACAAAAACAGCAAGCAAACAGAAGTAACAACAACAAAGCACTATTGGGAAGTAAATGCAACAGATACATTTTCAGGATGTGTTTATGCATTGATGTCTAAATTCTGAAAATGGAAATAATGCCTAGAACTTAGCAAAAACTGTCTCTATATTGAAACCAAAGCACAAAGCAGATACTTGCGTTCTGTGGAGCATATGTTGGAGAATGCTACATCTCAAGAGTCTGAAAAACATAACAGTAAATAAAACAATCATTAAGAATTTAGAGTTTTCTTTTTTATTTTTATTTTATTAAATTATTCTTATTACAACTCAATGGTTATGCCATCCCTTGTATCCTCCCATTCCTCCCTCCCTCCCATTTTCCCCTTTCTCCCCTCCCCTATGACTGTGAGTGAAGGGGACTTCCCTAGTTGCCCAACATTTTCCCCCAGTTAGATTTTTTGTCTTGAAGGTCCCACAAAGCTGGTGTTTTGAAGTGCTTTTTCTTCAGCCTACAGTGCTTGGAAGCAGTAGCGCTTCTCAGAGGTAGGGCCTGTAAGAAGAAAGTCAGGGCACTGTGATAATGATGCAGAACATACCAGAACTCTGGCTTCTTCAGGCTCTTTGCTTTTCATTCCTTGGGAAATAAGCAGCTTCTTCTACCATACAGTCTTTCAGGCTTCAAAAGCAGATATAGATGGTTAACAATAGAGAAGTCATCACTTTCCCCTACTCTGAATATATGAAAGTCCATTAGTGTTCTATAGTGAGTGCCAGAAGCGGTAAAGCCCTGCAGGAAAACTAAAGGATGCCCAAAGCAATTTGTCTAGAATGGGAAAAAATGATGGAAAAAGTAAACAGTGTTTGTTAGACTTGAGGGTCCTTGGAAAAGAGAAGAAAATAACTGGTAAGTTATAAAGTAAAATCTCAGGTACACACATATACAGAGAAATGGGAATTTTGAGAACATTTCATGTCAGTAAATTAGAAAATTGTTTTTTATTAAAAATACTCTAAGATGAACAACCCTGAACTTGGACAGAATAGAGTAGGTTGAATTTCCATTCCAGTCTTCTACAGCATTACCGCCATGAAGCAGTTGGTTCAGCAGCTGTGGCTCGAAGCCATGCTCAATTCTGTGAAGGCTTCCCAGGCAGCTGCAGTCTTGACACAATTCTGTCTGCAGAATGTTCTAAATGACCCTCTGCTGACTCGTGTATCTTCAAAAACAAATCCCTCCAGATCACAGAAATCTGCTTCTCTTGTACTCATATTTTTCAGATGTTTTACAACCAACTTTTGATGAACTGGTTCAGTTTGAGAGAACTAAATTTGAAGCCCATACAAAATCCTCCCTATAGGACATGTGGCATGATACATTGTATCCTGCTTTAAGTCTACTTTTCTTATTTTTTCACAGATTTTTGTTTCACAAGATTTAACTTTTTTGCATAAACTTACTGCAGCATATATAAAATAGAATAAAAAAATTAAAAATAGTCTAGTTTTACAGTAACAAATGATTATCCCAGACCTTATATACCAAATCATACTCAACAGGCTATACTTATATATGACTATGCATATTAATGTACACATATATGTATATGTCTTTGTATGTGTGTGTTAATGAGAATAATCACAAGAAAATGAGCTATGAATTTGAGAGTTGTGGGATAGCATGAAAGAAATTGGAAAGAAGTACCTGGGAAGAGCGAGCTGAAAAGAGGAATAGAAGAGGGAAAGTAATATAATTCTACTATGATTAAAAATGTATTGGAACATGCATTCATATATGAGATATCTTTATCAAACATCTCTCCTCAGTGCTCAGTAGACTATGAGAAGGAGGAGGCAAAAATTATATGAGCCAGAAGGGAAGGATTATTTCCAGACACAACAGGACTAATGCAAATATGAACTCACAGAAACAGTGGCAGCACATATAAGTTAGTACAGGTTAAAGCAAGATGGGGTCTCAGGGCTGAGAAAGGGCTTGTGGACACAGGTCCACGACTAACAAGGAAGCTATCTACAATTGATAGCCACTTGAAAGGAACAATTTGTTTTCTCTGACGCATTCTCATTAAGCATATTAACCACATTTAAAGATTGGCCCTATGCCCAGCAATACTTTGCAGTACAAAAACAAACTCATGATATTTTTGTCATCTTTTTTTTTTTTCCTCGTATGTCTGTGTTTGAGCACTTTTCTTTTGGTCTTCCTGTACTTTTGCTTATATATTATGGTTTTTGATATTTTGTTTTATTTTAAATTTAAAATAGAATATATCACATTTTGTTTATTGTGATCAGAGATTGGGCCCTTTGGGTAACCCAGGTCCACCTGGCTGCATTTCTCAGGGCAAGGTAACCAGCAAAGGTTTGGAGAGAACAGCCAGCTGAATCCAGACAGACAGATCCAAACGGAATGAGGGTGGAAAACAGATAGGTGCTGTACAGCTGGAGACAAGATGCAGTGAAGGCAGGCCGAAGTGAGAGGCTAAGAGCAGTATTTCAGCAATTCTGAAGCAAATCGGCAGCAATTGCAGCATCTCGAAGGTCCTGTCTTGAGTAGCTGGTCAGGTGTCAGGAGGCAGTCTTCAGGTGGCAATCCTAACCCAAGCCTGGCTGATGGCTCACACATTGTGTGACCTCTAGTTGAGCTGCGGCTCCTCGTCTACAAGCTTGGACTTGAGGTGCTTCTTGTAGGCCAGGACGTCTCCAGACCACTTGGTGATTGTCTGCTTCTTACAGACCCAAATCTCCTGTGCAACCTGTTGGATGAGTATGAAGTCATGGTTGACTGCCATCATGCCACCGTCAAACTCATTGATGGCATCTGCCAGTGTGTCAATGGTCTCGATGTCCAAGTGGTTGATAGGCTCATCCAGAAAGAGCATGTGAGAGTTCTACCAGGACAGACAGGACAGACACATTCAGAACATCTGTCCATTCAACAGGTTCCAGATTGGTCTCACCTGCTGTTTTCAAATGAGGCCATATCTCCCTATGATTTCCCTCATCACCTCCTTCTCCTTGATCTCTGGGTAGCACTTCATCATGTACCGCAATGGTTAAAGGTCCAGGTCCAGCTGTGACTATCAGTGCTGATGGTAACAACCTATCTTGACAGGAGAATGTTCCTGAGTCATTCAATCTGTGGGCAGAAGCTCTCCAGTTAGCAGCTTCAGAAGAGTGGACTTCGCTACACCATTGGGTCCTACCAGAGTCACTCATGTGTCAAAGTCAATGCCAAATTCTATATTATTATAGATGCAAGACCTGTCCTTTATATACTTGAAGCTCATGTTCTGATGACAGGTGGTGGGACTGTACCACATGGTGGGAGATAAAATGACACTGTCTTGTCACTCACAACCCTTTCTGTCAGCCCTGATGCCACCATTTCCTGTAGGGTGTTCTCTTTGCTTTGAGCCTACCAGGCAAGCTTGGCACTGCCCTGGCCAATCCTGGCATTGCAGTTCTTCTTGTGTTCGATCTGGTCCTGCTCCCAGGGGAACTTTCTCTTCCAGCTCCAGCCATGTCTTCACATACTGCTCATAGTTACCCCTGTGGTACTTCAGTGTCTTGTGGTGCTTGTGGATGATGTCAGTGCAGACTCCGTTCAGATAGTCCTGGGAATGGGACACAAGGACCAGGAGGCACTTGAAAGTCTTAAGTTCCTCTTCTAGCCACACAGGTCCAGGTGGTTGGTAGGCTCATCGAGGAACAGCATGAAAGGCTGAATAAAGAAGGCTCTGGCAAGAGCTACTTTCTCATCCTCCAGCCACCAGTGAAGTCCTTCAGCTTCTTGTGCCGCATGGCGGGAGTGAAAGCCAACATATGTAAGATCCGTGAGGCCCTCATCCCGACTTTGTTGGCATCCAGCTCTTCCATCCGCTCACACAGTTCCATGAGCTTCCCACAGTCTGCATCCTCCTGAGCTAACCACTCAGCCTCACTCTCCCGCATGGCCCTCTCTGTGTCCGCCTCCATCACGCACCGAAAGTGTGTCTTCTTGTTAGAAGGCATCTCACGGGTCAGATGGTAGATGTCGATGTGCTCGGGGATGGGCACTCCGCATTTCCTAATAGGAGAGAGGAGCATAGGCTTTCCAATTCCATTTAAGCCAATGACGCCATAATGACTGCCTCAGTTTAATTCCTGTTTGATGTCACTAAGCAGCTCTTGACCATGACAGATGGGTGAGAGGTTGATAATGTGGATATCAGTGGTGTTGGGGTGAGAGGACAGCGTATGAGTGACAGCCCAAGAAGCAACTCTCCTCATTTCAATGTCCTCAAGCTCCCGGGTGAGCAAATCTCCTTCTCCATCACCTGTAGTCTCTCTGCCATTGACCTCTTCATTTTTCTCCTCTGCCACCTGAGGTTCTGTGACAGCATCTACTTTTCTTCCTGTCACTTTCTGGGCCACTGTCAAGCTTCAGCAGCTTCCTTCTTTCTGGCTGCCTTCTTCTTGACCACATTGGAAGGCATGGTGATGAACCACAGGGAAGTACCTGTTCTTTCAGGAATAGGGCCTGGCAGCTTGGCCCCTGTTGCAACCAAGTTAGTTGATTTTTAAATAAATACTAAGATTATAGAAACTGCAATTGTCTACCTTAATAAAATGTGCCCTGGTCATTTTACAAGGTTTCATAGTGATTCAGTGCCTTTATATAAATAGATTAAAATAAACCCATCACTGCAAAAGTTAATTTGAGTATGAGAGAGAAGTGAGATTGCTCTGGGGCTGATATAACTTAGTGATAATTGGATTATAATAGTGTTACAGTTAATAGAGCCAAATATGGATGGATATTTCTTTTATTCCATGTGTCTGAAAAGGGGAACAAAGAGAGAATTAACAATAAGGCAACAAAAGCAAATACAACAATTAGCCTCATTAAAGGCTGTTTGTAAGGTTAGCCATGTTATTACATCTTGTTTATTTTCACAACAGAACCTGCAACATTGGATACTTTATTTAAAAAATAAAAAAGAGGTATCATTTAATTCACAGTTTTAGGGGATCTTCTCCCACAGTAATTCCAACCATCCTTTTGTCCTCCCTTTCTACTCAGAAAAGGGGTGACCTCCCATTGATATCAATCAGCCGAGGCATATCAAGTAGCAGTAAGACTAAGCTCATCTTACCACATTGAGGCTACACTAGGAAACTCAGTTAGGAGAAAGATCACAAAGGCAAGAAACAGAGTCACAGACAGCTCCTGTTCATACTGTTAGAAGTCCCACATGGAGACCAAGCTACTCAAGCCAAGAGGGACTAGGAGAGTCTGTCCCATCCATGCTCTCTGGTTGGCAGCATAATCTCTGTGAACCCTTATGGACTAAGATTAGTTGATTTGTAGGTTTTCATGTGGTGTCCTTCACAACTCTGGCACCTATCATCCTTCCCTTCCCTTTTCCACAGGAATCCTTACGCTCCTTACACATTACCACCTCAGGACCTTGGGCCTCTGTATCTGTTTCCATCAGTTGTTGGGTGAAGCTTCTCTGGGTGAAGTTATACTAGACTCCTTTCTGCTAGTATAGCCCAACACCATCCCCTCAATTTTTGTTCCATCTTTAACACCGCACATGTTGTATGCAGGACAAATTTTAGATCGTCAGTTTTGTGGCTGGGATACAGTCCCAATCCCTCCACGGGCAGTCTGGCCTGGCCAGTTCATGCTCACTATCCTCCGTTGCTCTTAGTCTTAGCTAGGGTTGCCCTTATAGGTTCCTGGGAGTTTCCACTGTCCTAGGTTTTGAGCTCTTCCAAAAATGACTTCCCAACTCAGATTCCAGTTGTTTCTCTCAGTTCTCTCTGCCTCTGTCCTCCCGCAACCTGATCCCTCCTGTTTCTATATCCACCCATTCTCTAGTGCCCTCCTTCTGTCTAACCAGAAACTGTAAACCACATAATGGTGCCTTAAATGAAGAATGGAAAAAAGAAAACATGGTACATTTACACAATGGAATACTACTCAGCTGTTAAATAAAATGACATCATGAAATGTGCAGGCAAATGAGTGTAACCTGAAATCGATTATCCTGAATAAGGTAATCCCGACTCAGAAAGACAAATATTGTATGTATACTTACAAGTGGATATTAGCCATAAAATAAGGATTAACAATGCTACAATCCACAGACTCAAAGAAGCTAAGTAACAAGGAGAGTTCAAGAGAGGAGGCTTCAGTTTGACAGAGATAGGGAAATAGACTAGACCTTTAAGATTGTGACTTCCACTGACCTCAGACTAAGGTCCTGTGGTTATGCACTACCTTTTTAGTATCTCACCACTTTTCAACTTTGGCACACTGGGATGAGGTTTCCCATACATGAAAGTTTAGAGAAAAAAATAATATCCAACTAATTCAGGAAAGGAGAGGAAGAAAATGAGTGAAGAGAAAAGTGTGTGTGTGTATGTGTGTGTGTGTGTGTGTGTGTGTGTGTGTGTGTGTGTGTAAGAGACAGAGAGAGAGAGAGAGAGAGAGAGAGAGAGACAGAGACAGAGACAGAGACAGAGACAGAGAGGGGGAAAGATACATTATTTTATTGCATCTGATTTCAGCACCAGTACTAATTCTTTTGTCTTTTTTTCTACAAACTTCTGTGTTCTTACTTCTTACACCAAAACACTTTGTAAGCACCCTTGGCTTTTTAGTGCAAACATTTTACTTTTCTAAAACTTTACCAGGACACTACAAAAGATATTTACAGATTCAAGTCACATATATTAAATAAACTAAAGAGTACACATCATTTCACAAGAATGTTCTAAATGTTTTAACATGTTATCAAAAATTCTTAACACAAGAAATGTCAGCATCATCACCCATTCAGTTTTTTTTCTAGCTCTATCATTCATGGTGACATATGTATAGTTCATCAAATGTAACACTAGAGGTGAAGAAAAAAACGAAAGAAGCCTGAGAATAAAAGATAACAGACAATGTATCTCAGCAGAGATAAGAATAAAAATCAGTTTATCTGAGAAGCCAAAAAGCAAGAAAAGAATGGAGTGAAATGTTCAATATTTTAACAAAGCCTCATATTCAGCATTGTGTGAAATTATCCTCCAAAAGTGTGTGAGAAATACATTCTAAGGGAAATAGAAATTGAAAGAATTTGAGTCCAGTAAAGACGCTTTGCAAGAAATATTGAAGATATTCATTGGACCAAAGAAAGATTTAACAGGTAAGAAAGTTTAAAAAAAAATAAAGAAAAGCAAAGTAACCACAACTGAAAAAAAAAAAGGTGTGTGTGTGTGTGTGTGTGTGTGTGTGTGTGTGTGTGTGTGTTGGAGAGAGAAAAAGAGAGGGAACCAAAAAAGAGGAGGAAGAAGAGGAAGAAGATGAAGAAGAGAGGATAGGATAGGAAAGTTATGAGTGGGTGACAATATTGGGTCCAATTCTCAATTGCTTTCTACCTTAACTTCATATTTTATTTTTAGCCAAGGTTTTGCTCTGAGCCTGGAGCTCACCAGTTCTGCTATCTTGACGTGGTTGTTTGAATAAAAACTGGTGCCTATAGACCCATAAACATTGACAGCATTAGGAGGTGTGGCTTTGTTAGGGAAGGTGTGACTTTGTTGGAGGAAGTATGTCACTGTGGATCAGCACTGAGGTCTCAGCGGCTCAAGCTACGTCCAACGTCTTCCTCTCCTGCTGCCTGCCAATGCAGGTGTAGAACTCCCAGCTCCTTCTTCGGTACCTGCACAACATCACACTTCCTGAGGTAATGGTAATGGATTAAATGTCTGAATCTGTAAGCCAACCCCAATTAAATGTTTTCCTTATTAAGAGTTGCCGTGGTCTTGGTGTCCTTCACAGAAATAGAAAGCTTAGCTAAGACTTCTGGCTAACTGGCAAGTCTGTCTTCACTCTCTATCCCTGATCTCATGTATTCAAGCAAGTACTATACCTGCTAAGCTATATTTCCAAGTCTTTTTTTTTTTTATCTTAGTGGACTTTTCAGTCTTTTCAATATAATAAAATATATTCAAATACATGTGCCAATTATCTATTATATATAAGTATATATATGCATACATATGGTACATGCCCACATATGAATGAATAACTGTGTTGATTCAAGGAACAAAAAAGGGAAATAAGATTCTTAGACTCATCAGGTTCTTACACTAAGAGTGAAAAAGTTCATTATGTAAAAGTGGATTAAAATAAGTTGTGAATACATATTGTAATATCTAAGACAACTCATTGAAACTTTTAAAGTGTAATTGATAACCTAACAAAATTATACAAATAAAATAATTTAAAATTCTAATTACAAACCATATACAGCAGGTGCAAATAAAATTAAAATTAGGTTAAATGACTGAGACATCACACAATGTACATTTAAAACAATGATACCAGTAATTAATTATAAATAAATAGATGTTCCAATTTAAAAGGCAGATTTCCAAAGAAGATAAATATAAAACTCAAATGTATATTTTCTACACGATCCCATTAAAAATAAAACACAATCAAGTCAGAATGAAGCAGATGGTGAAACATACACCATGAAAAACTTATCCAAATAATTGTACTATGTAAATAATTACATTAATTTCACACAGAAAAATCTTCAAAGAATATCGATATGACATTAAATAATGATAAAAGTGACAGTTCACTAAGAAAATATAAACGACTCAGAATGTAAATACTAATGAAACACTGAATTATTTTTCTGTCACTAGAAGTCAGGAGACACAGAAAGTTAACTTTCTGACATAATAATGTGCTTGGATAGATCAATTAGATCTAGATCAATTAGAATAATGTATTACATATATCCACTGCCAGTTATAAACCAAATACTGTGGCAGCTAGTTTCTGTGTTCTTTCATTTGAACCTGATCACAGAAATTAAACAACACACACACACACACACACACACACACACACGCACACACGCACACATGCACACACACACACACACGCGCGCTCATGCGTGTGTACACACGTACGTACACACACACACTTGAAGCTCAATTTTCAACACTGTATTGTATTTCCGGGATAAGTTGTCAGATGAGAGGACCATAGGGGCATATGGTATTTCAAATTAAAGGATGGCAGCAGGAAACACAAACATTGAAACAGGATGGTTCACAGGCCAGCAGAGAGTGAAAGGTTGAGTGAGGAATAATGGGAACCAGCCCACAGCTCCTGCTCCTGCTCTTTGGGTTGAAGGGGAAGCCAAAGGCAGGAATGAAAAACTCATACTCAGCCAGGTGTGTGGTGAAGAAGGTCTTAGCCACAGGACAACAATTCATTGGAAGCATTTGGTAAGGCAGCAATGTCTCTTGTGTAGCAATTAAGAACTAAAGAAATCCATTTGTTTTCTCTCCTTCCTATAGTAATGATGTAGCTAGACACTATCAGGAGAAGAAAACTACTGTTTGAGACTGAACTACACTTTGAATCTGAAATCAAGGATCCATCACAACACCAGGAATCCCATAAAAACAGTACACTAGAATCCATAATATATAAAGTATAATATGATAAAAAAGAAATGAAATATACATAAATAAAATAAATAGATTTTAGGATTTAAAACACAAAAAAAAAATCCACAAAAACAAAAGCCTTGCTATGACTCTGTGCGACGAGGAACTTTCAAAGATGTCATTGAATTCATTTTTTCGGCCAATTACGCGTGGACATGCATCCTCCTTAAGGGTAGGTTGGTTGGTTACTCTGTGAGAGTCCCATGAAGTAAAGTGAATTTTCATTTGCAAGTGGTTATCAATTGGAGATAGTTTCTGGGTTAGAGATGAGGGATTGTCTACTTCTCCTTTCACCTCAAGGACCTCATCTCCTGCAAACCCCTGCAGGCGGCTGCATGCTCCCTCAGTCTCTGTGAGTTCATATGTGTTGGTTGGTCTTTGTTTCCATGATTTACTTCATTCCCTGTTGTTCTTACATTATTTCCATTTCTTTTTCTGCAGGGTTCTCTGAGTCCTAAGAGTACATATTTGATGGAGACATCCAATTTTAGGCTGAATGTTCCATGGTCTCTTACTCTTCTGCATATTATCTGGCTTCAGTTCTCTGTATATTCACTGTATTTTTTCATGTCTGATGCAGGAAGATGTTTCTCTGATGATGGCTCAGGAAGTCACTGATCTAGCAGTATAACTGCAGGTTATTAGGCATCATTGTCTTGCTCTCTCTCTCTCTCTCTCTCTCTCTCTCTATATATATATATATATATATATATATATGTATGTATGTATATATATATATTTGCATATATTAGATATAATGGTAGTATTTGATTTACTCTGTGTTTCTGAGTTATTTATTCTTACATTCTTGGTCACCAAAACATCATTAGGTATAGGATTAAATTCATGGGAGTGGGTCTCAAGTCAAATCCAGATATTGCTGAGTTAGTGCTATAAACTCTTTGCTGCCATTGCCCTAGCATATTTGCAGACAAAACGCCTTGATAGAACAAAGGTTTGGTGGATGGATTGGTGTATATATTTCTCTTTTGGCAGCTAGATAGCAAGCACCTGTACCTAAGACATGAAGACATATGGGTGAAGGCTCTGGTAGGACTTATCTAACTGGGCTTTTCCATTTAAAAGTTTCCATGTAAAAGTTGTGTAGGTATTGTCTTCAGCAATAGGGACTATGGGAGAGAATATGGAGAACATATAGCTAAAAATTAAAGAACATTTTGGAGGTAATATGAAACTGAATAAAGTAAAATGTCTGTAAAATATATACATACATGAATTTGATCTAAATGAAATAACAAAATAATGAAGAGGAACACAAACTGGACATTTGATGCCAAATGAAGTTACATTTCTTTGAATTTTATTTAATTGTATTATTAGCCAAAGGGGTTTCATGGGAACCCTCACATAACGCAAGATGTTGGTGAGTCTGCAGAGTGTTCTCTACACAATGAAAGCAAAGCCTCATTACTGGAAAGAACACCTAAATGACTCATTTTGTTTTATTTGAAAAAGTAATTATTTTTAAATTTTATTATTCTTACTGTTCTCTAATTTATTTACCTAATATTTATTTATATTCAGTGAAATTTTAAAATTTGTTGACTTCCCCTTATGTATTTCTCCATTTTAATTTGTATCATTATTTAACATCCACTATTATCATCTTTATATCATTCTGTACCACATATTTTATCTAGTTCTCTTATTAGTACATTTACCATACTATTTAATTTTATAGGTAATTCTGTACTTTCATGTTTTACCATGTTCTACAGTGGTAGTCTAGAAGTAGTATTCAACTGAATTAAATTTTGATTCCAGATTTGAATTTCTGTGTTATTCTGAATGAAGTTGTAATTTCTTTTCTTCCCATAGGGTGATAGTGAGATTGAATCTATGAAATACTACTATACTCAGTATCCCCTGAATAGAATCTGGTTAGATACTCATCTAAATAGACATAAAATTGTAATGAACACACACATACATTAAATGAATATACAGAAATTATAAGAAAATTTAAAAAATTAAACACAAGGGCAAAAAACTCAGCCAATAAATGAGAAAATTAATCGATTAGAAAGTTCTCAAAAAAGATGGATATGAACAAAAATACATTAACAAATATTATTTTGCCGCAGGTAAGAGTTGTTTATGTGATTTTTAAAACCTAGTTTGTACTTAAGAATATATCATTAAAGGGTTCAATATCTTTTGAGATACATATTTTTTATGTTTTAAAATTTCTCAAAAAGCCAATAGGTTTTTTTTTACCAAAATATGTATTAATTTAAAATAGAATAAAATGTAAAGGTTAAAAATTGCCAAGAAGTACTTGGTTAAGTGTAAGACCTTAATATTAACTGGCTATAACTAAAGAAATGTTATATTTACAAATTTATATTTTTATCACAATTCACTAGATAGTATATTAAAGATTAAATCAAAACAAACTTTTCACTCTGAAATTTTATGATAAAGCTATATTTAAAATCAATATTTTATTAACTCATTAAGCAAATACCTATTTACTTAATATTTTGTATTTTACTCATATATTAAATTAATAATAGTGCTCACAACTTTCAAAACTAACTTTAATGATAATTGTTGTTTTAAATTATATGTATGTGTATGTGTCTGTATGTTAACATGTGAACACAAGTGCCGAAATGCTCACAGAGGCAGGAGTCACTAGATCTGCTGGCATTAAGGCTATAGGTACTTGTAAGCTCCCCAACGTGGGTTCTATGAACCAAGACAGGACCCTCTGCAACAGCAACTCACACTCTTCCCCATCCAAACATTGATATAATTTCAACAGTATGATTTTAAGTTATAATTAAGTGTTTTTTTAATTTTTTAGTTTTCTTTTTTAATATACATTTATATTGTTACACATATTTACAGTAAAGTACATACAGCAAGAAGAACCATGAAACAATCAGGAATTATGTTAATTTTAAATTCTTAGTATTGTGGCTGTTTGTATTTGTCAACCTTGAAGAAAATATCTTTCCTATCTTGGTGCATCTAAAGTTTTGAACATAAATCAGTATCTATCACATCTCATCTTTATCAACTTAAAACATCTATTTACACCTAAAAACATCATAACCCCTAAGCAACTAAACATAATTGTAAAACTGAAATATAAGATCTTCAACCCTATCAGAGATTTGAAAAGGAATAAAATTAATTACCCTGGTAGACAGGAAGTGAAGGTTTGCAGCTTCCAAAATGAGAACATGACAGAGACAGTTTGCTGCCTGAACAGTCACCCAAAACTCTCTATAATGTTGGAGCATCTTCTTCAGCCTTTAAAAAGTGAATTATTTCATAAAAGAATTGTTAACTCCAATAGTTTGCTTGAAGTAATATAAAATTGTAGATAGAGCATATGTGAATGTTTTAAACACCTCCCAATGCTCTTTGAGCTGTGTATTCTTTACATAAAGCTTGGGATGTCACTAAATGTTATGCTGTTTCACTTTCCTAAGGTACAAGGTTTCTGTCAGCAAGTAGAAGACTAGACAGTATTTTGTTAGTTATACATTTCAAGTAACATATTTGAAAGTGTTATAGTTATTAAACTTTAAAAAGGGCAAACATTTTAGTTAGCTCAAAGTGTAATTTCATTATCAACACATTTTTAACATTTATCAAAATCTGCAAACCTTTTCACAAACATTTTATATGGTCTAATTAATTTTATCTGTGTAATACAATTTCTTCACAAAAAACTTCATTGCTTTTATCTTTAACCATCATTTAAAACAATTATTTAGTCGGTAAGATCCAAATTATCTTGGAAACAACAATGAATAAATCTTATGTTAACTATCATCAGATTGCAGGCAGGTCAAAGGAACTTGTGCTGATCTGGGAAACAAGGGGCTATGCCCAGTTACTCTGAGCACTACTTGCTCAGGGCTACCTTTGCTCATCCCCTAGGCAATTGCAACAAAATGGCTGGCAGAAGAAAGAAGCTATCATTTGGCAGGATCAGTCAGGAAGAGGGGACTGGAGTTAGGAAGACCCCAAGAAGCTGGTAAAAATCCAACCCTGAAACTAAGGGTTAACAATCTTTTTTCTGTTCTTTTTTTTTTTTTTCCTGTAAAAATGGTTTTTTAGTTATTTTTAAAAAGTGCCTTCCATGATTTTCAAACAATTTGCCTAATTCATTTTATTTATACAGAAACACTTAAAATAGGAAATGGAGTGTATGGCTTTTCCTACATTTTAGCACCATGACACAGCTGATGCTTTCTTTTTTTGTTTCTTTCTTTGTTTCTCTTTTTGTTTGTTTGTTTGTTTGTTTTACATGGTGTTGCTACATACTTTAGGCTACTCTCAGTCTCCTGAATTATTCACCACCATTCTCAGCCTTTTCTTCTGTTGGCTTTGGCAAGAAAGGAGCCCATTGAGCCCTTTACTAGAAAGATTTTTCAGTTCTAGAAGCCTAGCTAACACCTTGTAGGAAGGTGCTTTAACTTTTGCTATTTTATCACCCCCTGTAGCCATTCCTGACACAAGGCCATTGGGACTCACGCCTGGGGCCTCTTCTGCAGACTGCCTAAGAGGAAGCGGTAGGGAAGATGTTGTGCAGAGAAGAACATCACTGGCCTGGTTTGGAGATGGCATAGTGGAAACTGATTTGTTTGGTTGCCCAATGCCAGAATCCCTACTTGGATTATCTGGGAGGGGCAGGTGCTTTAGGCCTATGCTGGCTGATCTAGCCCTCCCACCTCAGGGCTCCAACTGTTACTTTCTATCCTGTTCCTCAAGATTTCTGCAGTTCTCACTCCAAAGTAGCTGCCTACTTTTCAAATCTGCCTTGGTTCTCTAGCTGTCAATCTGTCAGTGGCTCCTTTCTTTCCACCTGTCTATTTACTTTCCTACGTGTGTGTTCTTTCCAGGACTCACAATTGTCTGCCTCGTGGAATGAAGACAGGGTACCCATAAACGACTCCTTGTCACCCAAGACTCAGGTGATGATATATAACAAATCAGTTTTTAACTTATGAATTTAAACTACCTGACCCATTAAAATCTATCTAGTTAGTTTGCCTCTTTGATTTTCCTGGAGATGCCATAAAAAATATTTTATTTGTATTTTAAGATCTTTCAAGCTAATGAGTCATTTACATTATTCTAAATGTTCAAAGTTTATATATTTTATAATATATAATACTACATATTCACCACATATAATTCTTTTGTGTGTATGTGAGTGTGTTTCTGTGCATGTGTTGCTTTTAAAAATGTTATCTCATTAGTCACATTGGCTATCTTTGGACATTAATGTATTAAATACATATTTTAAGTTATTAGCCTAAAATGAATAGGTATTGTTACCAAATTTACATCATGTGATTCTATCTGTTGATCACTTTTCAAATGTACTGAACTTTTTATTCCTCATCTATTTTAACATCTAGACGCAGAATTCCTTCCTTGGTTAGTAATTAAATATAAAATTCCCAGACTGAGTTGCTTTTTATGAGCAACCTTTTCATGTGTTCTTCATTTGGATGGGTAATTCATTCACAGAGACAATCATGACACACACACACAACTTATTTCTTTCAGGGTTAGTCTCTTAGCCATTGTCAAAAATAGTTTATAATAACCAGCATGATGGTATAGAGAATGTATAGAATTTACAAGAGCACCAAAAAAACCTTGTAATTTTTCTTTAATAAAAAATTTTCTTTAACAAAAAAAGATTTGTAGTGGTATGATAAACACTGAGAAGATCAAAAGGGCCAGTTAATGAAGGGACTTTGAAATAATTGTATGAGCTTTGATATGTAATTCTGAAAATGGGCTCAAGATTATTATTTATGAACTGTGTATTTTTAGTACAATCATTAAAGACAATTGCAAAAAACACCATAAATGTCTCTTTTCTATGGTGATTATATTATGGTGTTGTAGTATTTTCCTTGACTAGCACAGTGCTCAAGTCTATTTTTAGACCACTGTCTAATATTTATTAATTTAAATATTATAAATAATCCTGTTCTATTTTGGGCATTTCCTGCCTGAGCACAATCTTCAATTTGTATATGTGAATAAATGAAAACCGTCCACATTCTAACAACTTCCCAATATACTATGGGACAAAATAGTTTTATGTTATTCTCCACAGGCAAATGAGAGAAAAATGATCAATACATAACCATATACAATGACACATGCTGAAGAAAGAAAGAAAATGCATCTGGTAATGACAACACATAATTTTATCTATGGCATTTGTAAAATGCATTTTATTGAAAATAGATGGTTTTAATCAAAGTTGCAATAAAACAGCATTTTTTTTCTTTTTGATGTATGATGATTTTTATTTATAATTTTATGGCAAAATGGGAGAAAACTTTAAACAGCTTTAATACAGAGCATTGAGTCTGACCATGTCAGGTTGAGCAAGTCCCTTTTCAGTCTTCATGCAATTATCCAAAGATGTACAATATTGCATATGCAGTTTCCTTTACCAAGTACAGTTCTCAGTGTCCAGGACATATTTAAAATATATAAATACAAACAAAAGGAAACCACTCATTAAAAGTGACATCAAATGGAAAGTATTTTAAGTGTGAATTTGTTTTTCCTAGAAATTATACATGCCCAAAGAAAACCAAAAAGCTATAAAAAAAAAAAAAAGCAGTTACACTTCCTATATTAGTGGCTAGTTACAACAACAATCATCTTCTGTAGTGCCAGTTTTTACTTATCAACTACTCTGAAGATATTTACAGATTTAAGTTGGTAGAAGTAGCAGACACAGGAAGCCTCTATGTTCTCTATGAAATAAGGTTGACATCAGCAATAATCAAGGAATGAAGACGGATAGGAAATGATGCTTGGAGGTAGATGTATTTAGTCAAGCTTCTGGAGAAGAAGGAAATGCAATGTAGCTAGGAAATCAAAAGCATTTCTAGGGGTAGATCATTGTGGAGATTATGGCAATAGTCTACTCAGATATACTCAGTATTCTGACTTTTGATGAAGATTTGACATCATAAATTAACTTGTAAGTTTCAAAAGTCAGTATCTTTCATGTAATGATTTGTTTAATCATTAGCATATATCCCAACTATGCCTTGTAAATTTACAATCTTCATCAAGGTAAAAATGTAAGGTAATATTACATGTAAAGTTATATGATTGTGAGGATAGTCCAATAGTGGAAAACTGTCAGCCATTGGGCCCCAGAAGTACTTCCCAGTACTGGCACAACATAAAGCACATCTTACAGATAATATACAACCCACATTATGAAAAATAGAAAAATATCTTTGACATTTCATCTAGAAATTGGTCTGGTGTAAGCACATGAATTTTGGAAAATATAGGAGAAACATCATTTTCATATTTTCTATGAGTGACAGTTAAACAAAATTTAATTTACCCCGTTGTCAAATAAATCAGTGTGGATTACTTCTGTTCCACAAAGCAAAAGCTAATTTATGAAAACTGAGTCTTTAGTTGAAAATTCAGTTTCTGCTAAATATCTTAGAATATTATAAGTGAATGAACATCCTTGAGATGATTTGGAAAAGAAAGTATACTGAGTATATGTGTATAAAAAGGACAGTTTATATTTTAAATACTTCACATGCAATTCACATGTATCCAACTAGCTTAACTACCTCATTTAGATCTCACTTCCTATAGAAAATATCAAGTTTGCACCCATGAGACAATGAATATTGCTATGATTCTGATAATCACTATAAACAATTCTTTTAATCACATCATGCTTCATCACATAAAATGAAAATGAAAATTATAACAAAAACTCTTGATGTGTTTTTGAGATCTAAGGTTACAATTATTTCCTACCCTATTTTCCTACATCTTTTATTCTTAGAAAATATAATGTCCAAAAATTTTTTTGTTTTATTAAATACGACTTGAGTTCCAAGGCTGTGTTGGAAATTAATTTATTAAAGAAAGGTGCATTCATAAAAGAACAGACTTATAATGCTTTAAGAAATAACTTTCCTACCATTTTGAATGCATCTCTGAAGGCCCTTCATTTCTGTCAAGTATCATTAATTAGCATTTTAGTATCATTAAACTATTGTAAAATACTTTACATATTTATAGAAATATAAATAATATAAAATATCTCCTTTAGAGAACATTTCTAACTTTAAATATATGCAAGAATTTGTAAATGCCTTTGCAACAAATTGTAGTAGTTTGTATTAATTAATTAGGATATAATAGCTTCTGGTAATTATTCTCACTGTAACATCCTGTGAGTATTACAAAATACTTAAGAAAAGGACAATTTACCATGTGTGCTTCTAGGAAAACAAGCCTTGCAAACAGCTAAACAACAAATTGTTTCACAAAGAAATTTTTCTCAAATCAACTAACTCATGTATTGGAGATACCTATAAGTAAGTTGTTTTTCCAAATTTTAGTCCTCTGGTTGGATACCCAAAATATAAACAAGTAGCTATTGATGTTACTGAATGCATATTTTAAAATTTCAATGACTTTTAGCAATTCCTTTGATAAATCTATACTGAAGCGATATTTATGCATAATTTTCTTACTTTAAATTACTTCCAAATATTTGCATAAGAAGATGAAAAAATAGATTAACACTATTAATCCTAGGCCTATTATTTGTGAAAGTAAAAGCAGAAAATAGGATCTCTAAAAATGAAATATTTAGAGGGAGTTCCAAGATGGCGGCACCTATCATGCACTGTACTGATCTACTGCATGGAGACAAGGGACACACTGCACACTGCAGACCACCAATGGGCCTGGCCCCAGGGCAAGCAACAGCCCATAGAGGACCTGAACCCAGTATCCAGATGCTTGAATGGAACCCACCTACAGGCTGCAGCCAGCGTATAAAGCCCGAATTCAGTGTGTGGGATGATGATACACTGGAGTCCCTGGCCTGAGGAAGTCTCAGGGAAGAAGTTGAATCTGCCATTGGACCCCTTCAGCCACCCCACTCCAATTTGCGGAAGGCCTCGGGGCCATGTAGAAGCACAAGCAGCTGGGTCTACCTAGCCTAGCTAGGGCACACACAGCCAAAGGGAGGACCAGGCCGAAATTGGAACCGGAAGCAGCTTACCTATCCCACAGCCCTGGGCATTTATAACGCAGCTTGGACAGTTTCCAAAGTCCTGGCAGGATCTACCATGCTCTTGGGAGAGGCTGGACACCTCTGAGATGTTTATACTGTGGTCTAAAAGGGCGCCACAGCTCAGTGGGTCTGATCTGGGCAGGGTCTTGAATACAGAGCCATGGGAAATGAAGGCAGCTTGGAGCAACTTGCTCAGCTGGAGTACATGCCGCCAGACGTCTAAAAGAGTCCTTGTCTGTGGGCTGTGGCATACCGATCCTGCAGTCTCCAGCAGATAGAACCTAGCTGGATCAGTTCCCACAGCCCCAGCAGGATCTTCCACACCTGAGGGAGAGGCTGGACACCCTTAAAGGGTCTACACTCTGGTCTAAAAGGTGGCCACAGCTAAGTGGGTCTGATCTGGGCAGGGTATTCAGCACAGGGCTGCAGGAAATGCAGGCAGCTTAGAGCAACTTGCCCAGCCAGAGAGCGCCTACTGCGGTCTGTGTCCCCAATACAGTTGGTCTGAAACAGCAGTAACTTCAAAGGGACCAGAAAGAAGCCTACCTCTACTGACCCAGTATGGAGCCTAAGGTGTAGAGCAAAGTCTACAGAAGTGGAAACCAGGTGACCTACCTGTTCCTGGCAAGAACTCTCTGATCCAACAGGCAAGGGCATGTGACCTATAATCACGCACCAACTATCCACTCTGAGTGACCAGTGAAGGACACCAGAAGCTACCTCCCAACATCAGAGACAGTAAAATGACTAAAGGACAGAATAAGAATGCAAACAACAAAAATCAAAACAGTTCGGCATCTCCAGATTCCAGCTATCCCAAAGAAAGCAACCCTTAGAACCCAAATAGAATCAAAATACAAGAAAACGACCTCAAGTCCTTAAAAAGGAAGATGATAATGGATATGATCTAGCCAATGGACAGTATGTTCTCCACAGTTATATGGAGAGCATGGACTAACTCTGACATGAACACTTGTGCCCCATATTTTACGACCTCTCCTTGGTGTGGAGGCCTGGTGGCACTCAAAGAAAGAATAAGCAGGCTACGAAGATGAGATTTGATACCCTATGACCATAAATTATGGGAGGGGATCCCCCTTGGTCATGGACCTAGGGGAGGGGAATAGCATGGGGGTGGGTGGGAGGGAGGAATGGGAGGATACAAGTGATGGGATAACAATTGAGTTATAATATGAATAAATTAATAAAAATAATAAATAAAGAAATATTTAGAATGGTACAAAAAGGTGTTTAAGGTGTATTCTAATTTAATTTACATAAACTCAAACAATTATTAATAAGCAATCCACACTAATAATGACTCATAAACTATAAAAAATTAATATTCTTACTCATGTGGTGCTAAATAAGAAATATGATCCTTAGTAATATCTATTCCTCTTTACTTGGGAAATACTTGAAGGGCTCTATTTTAATCACTTCATCAAATTCTTTTTAGTATCTGAGTTATTTGATAATTTATTTCATACTAAAGAACAAGGAGTTTGTGCCAGTCTATTATTTTTCAATGAAACACAATTCCCAATATATCTAGTCAGTATACATATATACATAAACCCAAACAAGACCAGTAGAATACTAACAACATGGTACAAATTTAAGTGGATAGTGAGAAATATTTTCTTAATTGAATCTATAGTTCATAGATAGCATCTAGCTTATCTTATTTTATAATAACAATTCTTTCATGTGCACTTAAAACATAGACTTTATATTACTTCATAAATATTAAACTCTTCTTTTGATTATGTAAAGAATGTAGATTTATTATATGCTTTTACCTAAGTAGTTTTATGTATTTATTTAATTCTTTAGTAATTGAAGAGATCAACAGAGTGTATTTAGTTCATATCCACCATCACCCTTTTCCCATTTTAATACTTCAAGACACCCATTATTAATCACCAAATTTCACCTTTTTTCTTCTTCTTTTTCTTCTTCTTCTTCTTCTTCTTCTTCTTCTTCTTCTTCTTCTTCTTCTTCTTCTTCTTCTTCTTCTCCTTCTCCTCCTCCTCCTCCTCCTCCTCCTCCTCCTCCTCCTCCTCCTTCTTCTTCTTCTTCTTTTCTCCTCATCTTTACTGTATTATGTCATATTGGTGCCATTGATATATCCATCTGTGCAGGGCTCCAGTCACTGGAGAATAGCAACCTATTATGGAACAACATACTGTTGAATGAAACTGATGGTTCCTCCCAGCAACCATGAACTACAATAGCCCCTCAACTAAGACCAGTGCTTTGTGAGCCTCTTCCTTCTTCATACTTGAGTTGTACTGACTTGATGTTGCACAAGTCTTGTACTGACACCCACAGCTTCTGTGACTTAATGAGTGCAATTTTTTTGTTATGTCCAGTAGACATTTCACAGCAATATCCAAAAGCCGAAATTTTATTACTCTAACTAGACGTATTTTAGGGATAGTAATTTTAGGGCTAACAAAATTTTGCATTAGACAAAATTAAGTCTATTAAGTCTATTTAACAATATTAAATATGGATCAAAACTATTACAACACTGCACAGAAGCATAGAGTCACTGTTTTATTATTACTTATTTAAGAATTTTATATTTTTGAGCATATTCATCCCCTTTAACTCCTCTTTTGTAATCTCTCAACTTTCCACTATAGTTTGAGATTTCCTCTTCTCCCTTCCCTTCTCCCTTTCTATTGCTTTCTCTTCTCTTCCTTCTTCTATTTTTTCTGCTTCTTATCCCTTATTTCTCCTCATATTCCTCCTCCTCCTCCTTCTCCTGTTCCTTCTTCTCTTTTCCTTCTCCTTTCCAAGAAAGTCCAATTTGTGTTGGCTAGCTTACCATGGGCTTGGTGCCTCGTCTGATGTATATTAAACTATTGAAAGGTCACATCATAAACAATAAAAACTACAGCTTTTAAAATGAAGAGTGACAATCTATTTCATAGTTTATGCTATTTTTTTTAATTAATTTATTCTTGTTACATCTCAATGGTTATCCCATCCCTTGTATCCTCCCATTCTTCCCTCCCTCCCATTTTCCCCTTATTCCCCTCCCCTATGACTGTTCCTGAGGGGGATTTCCTCCCCCTGTATATGCTCATAGGGTATCAAGTCTCTTCTTGGTAACCTGCTGTCCTTCCTCTGAGTGCCACCAGGTCTCCTCCTCCAGGGGACATGGTCAAAGGCGAGGCACCAGACTACATGAGAAAGTCATATCCCACTCTCCATTCTACTGTGGAGAGTGTTCTGACCATTGGCTAGATCTGTGTAGGGGCTTAAAGTTTATGGCCTGTATTGTCCTTGGTTGGTGCCTTAGTTTGAGCAGGACCCCTGGGCCCAAATCTGCCTATCATAATGTTCTACTTGTAGGTTTCTAGGACCCTCTGGATTCTTCTATTTTGGCATTCTCCCATGCTTCTCTCATCTAGAGTCCCAATAGGATGTCCTCCCCTCTGTCCCAGTTTCCTGGTAAGTGAAGGCTTTCGTGGGACAGCCACAGTTCTCCCTTTTTTTTTTTTTATACTTGTCTTTAGTATGTTTCTCCTAGTACACTATAGCTGCAACATAATAAACTTGATGTTTGGGGGCTATGCATATCTTAGCCTTAGCAGCTTATGTTTTTGAGTCATTCTATTTAAGGTAACTGCAGAATATAAACTTTTGTCCTTTAATTGTAATTTAACAATTTCTCTATAGTTACAAGATATTTATCTTTCCAGTTAAAAGAGAATTCTCATATAATGCAGGGACACACAAAGTCATTTATAACAAATGTGTTCCTTGGCATTGCTATTCTACTTTATATTCTCCAAAAAATATACAAAGTAAATTTTGACTTTTATTTTGATCTTCAGTTCACTAATACTTAAAATACACAATGTTCAGTTTAATATTTTTTGATAATTTGAAATTTTCATGAAACTCTTTTCAATGAATAAATTACTAAATTAACTAATATGATACATATTAGGATAAATAATATTACCTGAATATGTATGAATATAAATGAACAGAAATATCAGGAATTATTTCAGGCTTTGAATGTTTTCAAACCTACTTTATTTGAGATTCTTTAATGCTTATACCTCCATTCTAACCCGCCTACCCTAAATAGGAGATAAAAGAGGTTAATGGGAAAATGATATGTAGACCTTCTTAGACTCGGTTCCTTGGAGAAACTCCACTCTTCATAGTCAAAGTTTCAGCAGACATGATAAACAACAAAGCAGCAATTCAACAAAGGTGACTTTGACAACTGCAGCCAGAATCAGCAGCTGGAAGTCAGACCCTTGAAGCATTCTCTAGGAGGTTTCTCCGTAGAAATGTCTTGAAGCATAGTGATGAACAGTCAATGGGAAGCTATACCAAAACCAAAAGCCAAGCCCTTGTTTGGGCATATATATATATCCTCTCATAATCCATACTAAGATGTATATCAGGTGGCAAAAACCATGCCCCACAAGAAACAGTTCCTCTTCTAGTGGACAAATAGCATGTTTTCTCTCATATTTCCAGTGGACAAACACCACATATTCTCACACAAATCTGTTTCACATCTCATACTTGGTATCAACACAGAAACATGTTTATACCTATTAAAAGGATTCATGAGAAATATAGATTTGCAGACAACAATGGAAAGATACATCAAACTCTTAAAAATTATTGAATGATAAATATATTATACCATTAAAACATTTTAAAATTTAAATTACTATATATATATATATATATATATATAATAAAAATAGATATAACCAAGGCCAAAGTTTGTTATCATTGCACAACTGCACTCATATCTAAGCTCCATGTCATCCAATCTGATTAGTGTTTACTCATTTAACAATATTTAACATTTCTTCCAAATATCCATTTTCTTGCAGCTCAATAACTATGTCCATATATTATATCAGACAGACTCATTATTTTTTTAACTGTTGAATTTGGTTTCATTTTTCCTTATTGCACAGAAACAAAGAGCTATTTATGAAGATTAGGATTTTTATTTAGTTTAGGAAACTGTAGCAAACTGATTTTAATATCTTATCTTTAAGTGAGGAATGTAAAAATAAAAGGTTACTGAAATTCAAATCAAAAGTGAAGGAACATGAATGTGTATTAAATACTTGCAATGAACAAAAATATTAAGCGATGCCTTCATGAAAACATGTTTCCTAATGAGAAATTCTAATCTTATTTCTTTGATATTGTAACTATTCTTCAGTTCTTTGGTACTCAGGAGAAAACATTCTCATTTGGCATATACTTTCATTCTTTAACATAGTTATTAATATTTTCAAATTATTTTCTTCAAGTTATAAGGTTTTCTTACCATTGACAATATGCAGCTTTACTCTTTGATGTTATATTGAATATTTCCTTAAAAGTAAATTTTTAAATTATGTTTGGTTAGAAAATACATGATACATTTATGAACATATTATATAATTTTAGGTAAATATGAAACACTATGTTTCCTTGTGGCTTTATCAAATAATCTTTGTTATTTGTCCCTTTATACTCTTTATTGACCTCTCCCCTACTCCCAAGTTTGACTTCCTGTTCTTTGTTTCATTTCCAAATTCATATCATCTATATCTAGCTTTTTTCCTCTCAAGTCCTCCCTTCTTCCACTTGTGGTTCTTTTATGCTTTCATGATTTCTGTTGTTATACTCTGTATTGGATAATCATATATGAGAATTTAGATATAGAAGTTGCATATGAGAGAGAGAAGATACAATGTTTGCCTTTCTGGGTTACTCACTCAATGATATCTTTCTAGAGCTATCATTTACTTACAAATTTCTTTATTTATCGTAAGAAACACATAGAAACTTACCTTCAATTAAACACATATACTATATCTACACACACACACACACACACACACACACACACACACACACACACACACGGGCTCACAGTTCTTTCCAAAAGAACTATATAGTAATAAAACCCACAATGACAGACATAAGAACCCACTGTTCTAAAAGTTGCTCGTGGCACTCCAGGTATTAATCCAGTTGATTCCCAAGTCAATATAGATTGGTGCTGTAGCCCTTGGTTGCTTTTCAGGAATTCCACAATTGTTGAAGACATATCCATGGATTATGATATATAATATGGTTCTCAGATTTTCCTCTTCAAATTTATGCTACAGAAGAAGAATTATGCTAGTTAATTGTTTTATTTAATTTTATCTTATTGACATACTTATTATAAGACCAAACTATTATGAGCAAGTTGTACATTTGATTTTGCTAATACTTTATTTCTTTAAATTTACCACGTTATTTTCTTTAGGAAATCACAATGCCTAAAAGGTATAATATTATTGTTTAGCATTCCCTACTGAAAAAACACACAGGGTTAATTCTTTGGTAAAGACCAGGTGTTTACCAAACTTCATATGTAAGAATATCCAAAGCTAGGCAAAGAACATTTTATGGTGTGATTAAAGGTTCTTTACATGCATTTCCTGTTACACTAATTTCTCAAAGCTACACCTCCAGCTTCAACCAGATGCTAATTCTTTGAACTGTAATTAACAGTGTGACACTTATGAAGTAATTTTTAGAATGATTATAGTTACTATACTTGTATCCCCCAGAAGTGCTAAGTACCGTAATCATCACCTGTTCTTAGTGAGCCTTATTGCACCACAGGCTATTAACAACGGATGGCTTCATTTAACCAAAGCTTCATTCCTAATGAATTATCAAGAACTGAATTTTTATTTCCAAAAAATGAGCCTATAGGTGCTTGCTCTGCTTTTATGACATGAAATTTATTCTTGTGCATAAAATATGATTTAGTCTTACGACTCAAAAGTTTTTACTCTGCCCAAATACTCTTTTCAAATTATTCAGATAACAAGATTGTTCTCAGTTTTACTTAAAAATTATTCTGGGAGGCAGAAATGAGGTTTGACAAGGGAATAGTGTTTATATGGCAGAAATAGGTTCAATAGTCAACACTATAATTTGGATATATTTTTTAGGTGTAGAAAAAGGGCAGGTGTTTGAATAATTTTATATGTGCACATACACACATGAAGATATATGTTAAATCTAAATATTTGGCACCATAGAAGCTTAGACTTACTGAAGTCCCAGGAAAACAGCACGAGGGTGTGAAAAGAAAAGACCCATCACTATGTCCTAAGTCATGTGGAGATAGCTATGAGGATTTTTGTTATTTTATTGTGTGGTGGGATGGATATAGGTACTAATGATACACTGAGTATTTAAAAATATGTAAAATAGGATTTTGAAAATGGTTCCACAAAGAAGAATAGTTGTAGAGGAATTTTATCTGGTAATATGCCAACCCTGGCAAGGAATCACTTTCAAAGACCTATGTCTGTGTGATCTGGCTTGAATACAAACTTTAATCCCTCTGACTAGATTGTAGACACACATTCAGAACACACCTTTAATCCAAAGCAAGGACATCTAATTGAGGGGCAGGAAAAGGGTTGACAGAATGAGTTCAGTATTTAGTTCTTTGAGCTCAGAGGCAGTTTTTCCAAGCAGAGTAATTCAGGGAGAATCAGAGTGAAGCTATGTTTGTATCAGTCAGCATGGAAAGGAGTTTTGAGCCAGAACAGCTGAGTTGAACTAGCTAGCTAGAGTTCAGAATGAATAGGAAAGGGTGTGCTTACTCAACAGTAAGTCTAGGAGGATGAAAAATTTGAGGCCAAGGTTAGCAGATGAAAGCTGGAAACTGAAGCCCACACAGTCTGAGCTTGCAGAAGATTAGTTTGTATAGAGTCTAAAAGTGTCCAGGCCTTAGGCTCACAGATATCTAGAACAGAGGAAGAAAGACTCTGGGATCAGCCCAAGATGTATATTCATAAAGCTTGGGTAAGGTTCTCATCTTATCCCCTAACATCTGAGGAAATAAAAACATTTACAAATAGGTGGTATATTTACCTTGTTTTAAATATCCAAAAGTGTATACATGTTTCAGAATAGTATGTGACTCATAAGTATGTATAATTTGGGGAGTTAGCATATGTTACAATAAATTAAAACTTTATAGTACAAAATGACAAACCTTAAGTTTTTAATGCTACTTGTTTTAAATGTATTTTTTTAAGATTTATTTATTTTTATTTTTTGTTTTCTACATATACACTTATATTATTACACATATAGACAATAGATTACCTATAGCAAGAAGAACCATGATAGGAATTATACAAATGTCATATTCTTAGTTTTGGGTATTTGTATTTGACAGCCTTGAAGAAAACATCTTTCCTATTTTGGTGCATCTAAGTTTCTGAATGTAAATCAATCTCCATGAGTTAAAATAAATGTTGTGGTGGGATATGTGGTTTACTCTAAGTATGCATTTACATACATATCAGTAAATTCATATAAGAAAGAAAAAAAACAAATATCTCTTTTGTGCCTAGGTCCATCAGTTTCATATAGTCATGGGCCTAGGGCCAGTCCATGCATGCTCTTTGGTTGGTGCTTAGGTATCTGTAAGCCTCTATGGGACCAGGTTAGTTTGACACTATCTTCTTGAGAAAATCAGTCCCCACACTCCTCTACAGGACTCCCTGATCTCTGTCTAGTGTTTGGCTGTGTTTTCAGCATCTGTTTTGATCCACTGTTGGGTGTAGTCTCTCAGAGGACAGTTAGGCTAGGCTCTCATCTGCAAGCATAGCAGAGGATCATTAACATTGTCAGGAGCTGGCTCTCTCCTGTGGGACTGGTCTCAGGTTGTACCAGACATTGGTTGGACGTTCCCTCATTCTCTGATCCATATTTATCCATGCACATCTTATAGACAGGGTAAATTTTGGGTCAAAGGCTTTGTTGGGTGTGTTGGAGTCCCTGTCCCTTCATTGGAAGTCTTGCTTGGCTAGGAGGTGGCCTCTTCAGTCTTCATGTCCCCCTGTAACCAGGAGTCTCAGCTAGTGTTATCCCATATCCTCCTAAAAGCCAAGCAGGTAGCAGATCTACAACTCCTCTAAGAGATGACCCCTTCAGTTTCCCTCCTCTTTCCCAGCTGACTCACCTCCCACTGCCTGCTCTGCCCAGATCGTTTCCCTCCTCTTTCCCAGCCACTGCCTGCTCTGCCCAGATCAATCTGATTTCCACCCTTGTTCTCCTCCCCAAACCTCTTTCTAGAATTCCCTATCTTCATGCTCTTTTGACATGTGGCTGGTTTGCCACATTTGATAATCTCTTTTTTAAAAAACATCTACAAATCAAGCTTTGATTAGTAACTGATCCTCATCTGGTATTTTTCTACAAAGATCTATAAGATTTTACTATTAATAGTTATCTTTATTTTTTAATTTTCTAAATTATATTTCTAAAAGAAACTTGCAAGTACATAAATGAACAGCACCAAAAATAATCAAACATGAAGCCAATATTGTTCAATGAAGTTCTACTTATTTGGAGTAGGATTTTTGGAAGAGATGCTACGAAGCAAAAAATAAATCATAGTTTTTACATTTTGCTTGTCCTGTGTGTGTGTATGTGTGTTTGTGTGTGTGTGTGTGTTTGTGTGTGTATGTCTTGTGGTGTGTATGCATATCCGTGCCTTTTGGTGTGCTGTATGTGTCTTGCGGTATGTGTGTGTGTGTGTGTGTGTGTGTGTGTGCGCGCACGCATGAGTGTGTGAATGTGCATGTGTGCGCATAAGCAGTCCCAGAAGCCACAAAATGGAGATAAGGATATAATTTTGAAGCCTATGGAGAAAGATGGTTCTCTTACAGACTCATGTTTGCTGACAATTCAGATAGACTTTTACTTTGTAGATATACCCTGTAGCTGTATTCACTTGTTCTTTTTCACGAATTTCTTATTTTTTATGAGAATATGAATCATCTAATCTAGAGACCACTTAAATCCAAGATGAATTTTATCTCAAGATCTATAACTAATTTGTTATGTGGTGTACCGCTCACCTAGCATGAATACTATGTCCAGCAGCACAGAAGCAAAGCACTTAAGCAGAACGGAAGAAAAGGGCAGACGTTCAAAGTCATTTATTATAAAGGAAGTAGGGAGTCAGCCAGAAATGAATGTGTCACTATCTCAAAGGATAAAAATCTCTTAAGTTGAATTTAGCTATGATATCTCTTATTTCAAATAAGATCACAGTCTGAGCTTCAAGGTAGACATAGATTTGGGGATACTACTATTCAATCCACTTCTAATCATTAATGTCAAAGGCTTGAATCCTAAAACTTTTTTTCAAAGTTCAAATCTAGAGGAAATACAAGTGTACTGACAGCTTTTCTAAAATAGTTATTTTTATTTGCCCAGAAGTCTTAAGACCATCCACAGTGATGGGTAACTAAATACTAAAACAAGGAAATACAAAATATAAATGCATTCCTGATGGAGGGCAACAAGACTTCATCAAGGTAGGGGCTTCAAATATCTTTTGAAATATGAATAAGTACAAGAAATCTAATGATGCTTTGGTCAAGCTTCTATTAGTAACTAATACTTATTTGGCTCAAAGATTTACTAGTTCATACAATTAATAATTTATTTTATTTTATTTTAATTATAAATATATTTTATTAAATTATTCATATTACATCTCAATGGTTATCCCATCCCTTTTATCCTCCCTTCCTCTCTCCCTCCATTTTCACCTTACTCCCCTCCCCTATGACTGTGACTCACGGGGACCTCCTCCCCCTGTATATGCTCATAGGGTATCAAGTCTCTTCTTGGTAGGCTGATATCTTTCCTCTGATTGCCACCATGCCTCCCCATCCAGGGGAGGTGGTAAAATATGGGGCACCAGGGTTCATGTGAAAGTCAGACCCCACTCTCCACTCAACTGTGGAGAATGTCCTGTCCATTTGCTACATCTCGGTAGAGGTTCGAAGTTTACTGTATAAATTTTCCTTGGCTGGTGACATAGTTTGAGCAGGAACCCTGGGTCCAGATCTTCCCATCATAATGTTCTTCTTGTAGGTTTCTAGGACCCTCTGGATCCTTCTATTTCCCCATTCTCTCTTGCTTTTCTTACCTAGAGTCCCAGTAGGATGTCCTCCTCTCTTTCCCACTTTCCTGGTAAGTGAAGACTTTCATGGGACATGCCCCTTGGGCTAGTGTCTAGATATACGTGAGTATATACCATTTGACTCTTTCTGCTTCTGGGTTAATTCACTTATTATTATAATTTCTAGTTCAATCCATTTGTCCAAAAATTTCAGGAATTCCATGCTTTTAATAGCTGAGTAGTATTCCATAGTGGACATGTACCACAGTTTCTTTGTCCATTCTTCTACTGAGAGACACTTAAGCTGTTTCCAGGTTCTGGCTATCATGAATACGTCTGCTGTGAACATGGTTGAACAAATGTTCTTGTTGTGTGCTGGAATATCTTCTGGGTATATTCCAAGAAGTGGAACCGCTGGGTCTTGAGAAAGCCTTATTCCCAGTTTTCTGATATAGATTTCCAAAGTGGCTGTACTAGTTTGCATTCCCACCAGCCAAAGTGGCTGTACTAGTTTGCATTCCCACCAGCAATGATGGAGTGTTTCTCTCTCTCCACATCCTCGCCACCATGTGGTGTTGCTTGGATTTTTTATCTTAGCCATTTATTAATTTTCATAGACAAAAACTTACATGGTTTTTATAATTTGTTGTTGTCCTCTTATTTTTAATTAGTAAGAAGAGAAAAAAGCAATCTCTAAGGCTTACAAGTAGATTTACTTCACTGGATTTTTCCTTTTCTTTCAGTAAACTTTGTTTTATTTATATTTATTTATAACTTCAAACCATGAAGATTAAACAGCAATACCTGTGATAAACAATTATTGTCTTAAAATACAACATGATGGGATACCTGATGCAGTGTGGTACAGGGCACCTAACTGCTGTGGAATTATTATGGTACCATGAGATTTATTATGAATCTCAACCATCATTTCACCATCGTGCTGTCTCCTTTATTGTTAGAGCGAGTGCTTTAGATGACATCTTATAAATCCTTGCTTTGGTCAATATATTTGCAGTGTCTTAACATAGAAGAGGTATGCCTACCTATCACTACCTCTGAGATTTAGAGGTATAATTTCAATTTAATGTGAAAAGTTTTAGCTGGGTAAGTTCCATTAGCCTCTTTTGTCAAGAAGGGAATATGCCTATTCATTTTCATGTTCAGGTTATATATTGAGCTTTATCAACACATGAGAGGTGTAATGTGATATTTACAAAGATGGGAGCTTATTGTCTTCTTTTGCGGTTCCCATATGCCCAAAAATATTGATTTATATTTCCTTTTGTAAACAAATGTCAAGTTTATAAAAGTTTATGAAATAAGATGACTTTTTTTTTTTAATCTTAAAACATTAGAGGCCTGTTTGTGGTGCTTCTGCCACAAGTGTCAGGAAGATAGGATCTTCTATCCTTATTTTCAACAACCCAAAACAAAAACATGATATAGCTGGTTATGTGAGGTAAGCTAAGCTAACTCCAAATTGAATTCTGATGTGCACAGTATTTATAAGTCAAACATTAGTTAAAGAATTAGAGTGTAGATGAGCACATATGCACATGGAAGGGAGGGACTTGTTTCATATACATGTAAGTTAACAAAAAACATGTGAAATGAAAATAATATTTACTCATGAGTTCTATATCCTATGTACAGTTTAATTCCACTATTATCTCTTTTTTGTTTATTTAATTGGTTTAACTAATGAAATTATATTGGACAAATGTAGCTTTGATTAAATAAAGGTAAAACGCACAGAACACCCTGATATTCTTGGTTACTTTGGTAGTCATGGATCTGAAACTCAAGGGAGTTTTTCCTGATTATCAAAACTCAAAAACTGATGGCAATCCATTGTTCTCCTTATTTCTTTTTTTCTTCCTTCTTTTCTTTTTTGTGACGTTTTATTTTATTAATCTATTAATATTATATCTCAGTGGTTATTCCCTTTCTTGTATCCTCCCATTCCTCCCTCCCATTTTCCCCTCATTCCCCTCCCCTGTGACTGTGAATGAGGGGGACTTCCTCCCCTTTTATATGCTCATAGGGTATCAAGTCTCTTCTTGATAGCCTGCTGTCCTTCCTCTGAGTGCCACCAGGTCTCCCCCTCCAGGGGACGTGGTCAAATATGGGGCACCAGAGTTCCTGTGAAAGTCAGACCCCACTCTCTACTCAACTGTTTCTTAATTAAGGACCTGTGTGGAAAAATTATAAAATATTTGTCTGTATGTTTACTAGCTTGAAATATTTAGCTTTGAAAATTTGAGAGATGTTTATACATAATGTTAGCAAAAACATAACATCGCTTCTAAAATCTCTAGTGAAGAACTGGACAATATATTTTTAAAGTTACTAAAAACAAAAAACAAAATGAATTTCCAGGGACCGCAGCACTGTGAAGGTTGCTGCAGGCACTTTCCCCTGTGGCTCAGCTTCTGCCAATATGATCCCCGGCTTTCAAAGCAGCCACCAGAACTTCTCCTTCGGGCCTTGGAAGTTGCTGGTGGCCAAGACCCACATGATGAAGTCTGTGGATATGGACAAATTAGCTTATGGACTGTATATGCCATCCATCTCTGAAATGATGCTTGCAGACAATGTTCTTAGGATCCAGCATGGCACTGGCTTTGGAATTGAGTTCAATGCTACAGATGCACTGAGATGTGTAAACAACTACCAATGCTTAAAGTAGTTTCTGCTGAAGAGGGACAGAAAAGTAGGACAGAGGGTGAACACTCCAAAGAAGTTATTCAACTGTATGACTGGATCTATACAACAGAGTATAAAGAACCGTTACTTGGAGAGTTTTAAGTTAAAGATTGTACCAACACAGATCATATAGATTCGGAGAAACTGAAAGCCAGAGAACAGATGAAAAATTTTGAAGTTCTCCTGTTTGAAGATTAATCGCATGATCACGGAGTTTGTAGCTCGAGTGTGAAGATTAGAACAGTGACTTCCAGCTCTTTTCTTGATTGTCAGTGGAGTGCTCATCAGAATGAATGACGTAAGCAAGGCTATACCATGAGGCTGAATTCACAATTACTGACCTACATGTTGGGAGAATATACACCTACAGAGAGCAGAGTTGCTAATACAATGCATGTCCTGCCTTTCATTTTCATGGAACCTAATGAAATATCACAATATTTACCAATCAAGGAGGCATTTTTGAGAAGCTAATACTTCTAGAAAGAATTGATCCTAACCCTGCAGCCTCAGAAAGTATGCCCTCGGAATAGATGAGGTATGGCATACCTTCGCTTTGGAATCTGACTGGACACCTTGGCTATTTGTAAGGGTATTTTTATTATGAAAACTAATTTCCTTTCTTATGAGCAGATTTTCTGTAGCCTTGAAGGAAAATAAATGATGTTTTGTAGGTAGGTTCCACTCAACTCCTATTTATACTGTCTGTTTCAAATTCCCCAATCTACCATATATTTAGAAATACGCATTGAGATTCAATGTGCTGTAATTTATTGATAATTTCATTGAATATAAAATTAAATCAAAATACTATAAATATGACAAATATATGTGATAATTTACAAAGACATATTACATTTATGAAAATGTATGTGAACCATGTGGTACTATATGTATGTGTATGCATATGATTGTGTTTGCATAAAATTCAGGTATAGAGTATTACAATTTAAGGGTTTTAGAATTATAAAATTATATACTTAAGAAATTTATTTTTTCATTTTATAAACCTTTAAATTTTATTTTATGTGTAAAATTAAAATTAGGTATTTTATAAAAGATACGATAATAATTAATAGTCTACTATATAATCAGTAACAATATGATTGATTTTAATGTTTGTAATTTACTCACAAATAATTCAGTAATTGTGAATTCTTAATCAATTATATTGTTTTGTTAATTGAATATTCTTACACTAAATATTGCATTAGTCCATCAGGCAATCTAAGCCCATTACATATGGCCTCAGTTTCTATGTTCTTTCCAGGTTATTTTAGCAAAACTACTTAAAAATGCCTGCATGCATTACTGTCTAGTTCTTCTCTATAGAACACAAACCTATTTACATAAATTCCTCAGGAAAAAGAAAGACATTGAGTATACTTCAGGGAATTATGATTTCAGTATTGATCATCTGCTTATGTTATCAACAATGAAGTAATCCCATTGTGCAAGTAATTCTGTGATGGTCTGTTTTCTAAGACAATACATGTGTGTCACAGTTTTTAATCCACAAAAGTCATTCAATGGTAAATTGAAATCATCTTAGTAATTCAATTATTTACAGAAAGGTAATAAAACTAAATGTGTTTCAACATAGAAAGAAGTTAAGTTGTAAAATTACCTCAGTTGTTCAGTGATATTTTTTTTTTGTATGTGTATGTCTGGGAGTCAATGCACAGCATCACATACGATATACCAACAACTGAAATTGTTCTTGAAACCATTGGTTTCATTTACTCATTCTTTGTTCCTGTGAATTAAAATTTTCAATCACTATTTTAATATATAAATAAATTTATACAATCATATAAATATTAGTATTAATTCATCTTTTTTTTCCTCTATTTCCTGCATGGAGATGGTATGGGCTCTAATTTAAAATTTGTTGCAAATTCCATTTTACTTAGAATGAAAATGCCAGATTTTTTGTTGGTGGTTCAGTCTCTGTGAGCCCCTGAGGGCACTGGTTGAGGACTCTGTAGGTCATCTTGTGGTGTCCTCGTCCCCTTCTTCTCCCTCTAACCTCCCTCTGTCTCTTCCACAGCCTTCTCCAAACTTGGCCCATTGCTTGGCCTTTGGTCTCTGCATATGTCTGCATCAGCTGCTGGATAAAGGCTCTCAGAAGACAATTACACTAGACCCCTCTCTGCAAGCATAGCAGACTATTGTTAATAGTGACAGTAGTTGATCCTCTTCAGTGGGGTTGGTTCTGAACCTGGAGGCCACTTGACTGCCATTATATCAATCTCTGTTCCTTCTTTGCCCCTACACTTCCAGGAGACAAGATATATTTGGGTTAAAGAATTTTTGTATGGTTTGGTGGTCTACTTCCTCTGCTGCGAATTCCATCTGGTTATAGCAGGTGCTTTCTTTGTGCTGCTTAACACCCATTAGTAGCTTCACGTGTCACCTAAGGTCACACCCATAGACTGCCAAGAGCCACCACTGTCATAGAGATGCTTTCCCTCCGGATTGCTTTTCTTTCTCCAAAATCTTCACCAACCCTAAATCAGATCAAGGGCGAATATCCAAAATATGTAAAGAAGTCAAGAAATTAAACACCCCCAAGCCAAATAACCCAATTAAAACATGGAGAGCTTGTTCCTGAAAGCAGCTGATTCTTCCTCTCTCAGCAGCTCCCAATTAGCCATGCCTTTTCATAGCTGGGTGGAGCTTTGTAAAAATTTAATCATCAACTTCCTATATTACTTTGGCCAGATGTATAATTAGCATGATGATGTATTAGTAGTCATTTCACATATTCTTAAAATATATCAGAAGTATAATGTTTAAAACTTGTTTTCAGTAGGACTTTCCAAAATGATTAAATATATTCCAACTGTTTAAAGACATGTTTTCATGGCATCGATGTAGTGAACCCTGTAACATAGTAGGACTGTCAGAGTATTCTTTATCTCCAAGAAACTGATATTCACTAAAAATTAAAATAAAGTTTTGTAAGCAAATAAATCAATTAATCCATTTCAGTTTTGCTAAAGTAAAGGATCTTATATCTGAACTTATTTCAAGTTTCCATATATATGGAACACAAAACACATTAAGGTATGAAAGCATAACAATAAAACATTTACCAGGAACAGAGCCTCCTACTGAAATCACATGGGGAATGGGCATACCATGCTATCATGCATATTAAACTATTTAAACAAGGTTAAAAAAGTATTTTTTTTCAAGCTATAAGAAGAGTTGTAATACTTCTCACGAGAGAGTTCATGAGTAGAATTCAACCCTTCATACAACAAACTCTAGAAAATCAATATTCTCTTGTACAGAAAAACAAAGTCCAAATGTGAAAAATTATTTATCAGGAGAAAATGACTTTCATTAAGATATACTGTGATAGTAAGATTGTTACCCATAGTCACAGAGAAAATGTATACTCATCCCTTAAAATATTATGAAAATTTTCTGGAAAGCCCTTTCTCTTCTAGACAAAAACACTTGTCTAATTAAATTATGACTATAATATCTGGAGAACTATCTACTTCAGTGCTGACCTTCTTGGACCAGCCAGTGGTCATAAAGCCCTTGAGGAAGATGTATTCAACAGGAAACCTCTCTATAACAAAAAACAAACAAACAAAAAAGAGGTAATTGCTATGCAGATCACAAATTGCCCTTAAAACTCCTCTATGTAGAATTGGAAGATGGTTGAAAGTATATAAAATCCAAGCATTTTAACATATTCAAATTTAATAATTGCTGAACTTTTGCTAACGAAAACTAAGTTCAGAAAGCCAGAGATGAATTGAGTCATGTCTCATTTGGCACAATAGACTGTTTTTGAACATTTTATGGAAACCACTTCTTTGGTATTGGAATGGTAGAGATAGATTTCATTAATCCAATGTGGTCATGTAGCTACACATGAACAGTTGAGTCTTGGTTTCCTTCCCACATCCATCAGATTAATCTTCCTTTTAAAAGTTCAATTATCAAAATTAATAGCGTGTGATTTTGTTAGTTCTGAAACATTTTCTTAAAAAAGTAAAAAACATAAAAAAAATGCCAACCCCCAATATTCAGATATTTGTAGATTTGAGGGAATGAACCAGACAAAGATTGATTTTCTTAGAATACTCAACACATTGACAGTAGAAGAAGTGTTTATTCCCATGAGCACTCTATTGCTTTCCTAGCAGAACACTGGAGGGTGCTGTTTTTACTTAATAGGCACTTCATGATTCTAAAATTGAAACTAGGCTCAGGTGCTATGCCATATATTTACAATATATTTTTTACCTATCTCCACAAGTAGAAAAGAGATAGGATGGGGACAGGGAGAAGGAACAGGTACTGCAATAGTTTCGGCATGAAATATATTCCATATTTCAATCCAGGCCTTTGCACCTTCGTGTTTATATCTTCAGTAGTCATTTACTGACAGTAAATGTTTGTTGTTTTGTTTCTTTACCTTTTGACTTTGAAATAACGTGCTCAAATTATAACTTTTAAATGTGTGCTCTGTATGTGAAACACTGACTCATTCTTAAGTACAACGAAAAGCTTCTCTTTTAAGCAATGAATACATACAAACTGAAAAGAGCTCTCAGCACCTAAGAATGCTTGCTAGTTTTCTAAAGGATCCACATTTGATTCCCATTTCCTGGATCATGAAGTTTACAACCACCTGTGACTCCAGTTTTGGAGTATCTGATGCTTCCTATGCTGCTGAGTCCTTTAAATGCAAGGGAGACACACACACACACACACACACACACACACACACACACACACAAATACACAGCACTACATACACACATACATGACACACAAATACTCATAAACTTACACACACATTAATTTATATTTAAAATGTAGTGCATTATAAAATGAATAAAAACAGATCAGCACCAGCAACAACAAATCACTTCTCCAGGTTTCTATAATATTCAGCTTTTCCCTTAAAATAATATAAGATATTGGTCAGGAATGGGTCCTGGACCCACAATAAGTTGGTAATCTAGTATGCATAAGGCCCTGGTCCTGGCCCTAGGACACATTGTGTGTATGCTATATATGATTTTGTTTATGTTTTATGTGTGTATGTACATATGCATGCATTCATATACATGTATGTATGTACATGTGTGTATATATGATTCTGTGTGTGTTATTCTAACTTTTCTTATGAACAAGTAATTAAATATCAAGTATTTATTATTTGCTTCTCAATAATCTTTTATACTATCTACATTAAATCAATAATAAAATTAATCATGATTATTGAAAACATGTAAATTAGTATTGGCTACTTTATACTTAAAGATAATATAAAACTAACATGCATGGTCTAGCAATGTATCTCAGTAGTAGAACAGTGGTTGTCAAAGTAAAAGTCCAGCAGGTCAATCCAGGTACGACAAGAAATGAACAACAACAACAACAACAACAAAAAACAAAACCAAAAAACTACCAACCTATTAATTTATACAAATACATACATATATACTCCAAAATGAATACAAAATAATAACCAAAAGTGATATTTTCATCATCAAATAGTTTTATAAAGCATGATTTAATTAAAAGTGCTATAATTTATCATTGCTAAACAAAAATAGAATAATTTCCACTGTTATTAAAGTTACACTTTCTTATAGCAAATGATTTGCCTCAAGCATGGAAATACCTTGTAACATCCACATTCCATAAAATATCTACATTTTCCTATAGGTCAACTGGCTACTGAAGGAAGTTGCTTGTATATCTAGAAGAAGCAATGGGTGTTTCAGCACTTACAGTCTTCGTTTATTCCACTACTAACTAGTCAAATCCTTTAAGCAAGCTCCAGGACTCTGCATCAAAGAACGGATCAAAGCAATGTGGAGAATACATTACATGCCCTGCATTAAGACATCTGATTCCAGGAATTGACAGTGTATTGTGCAAAAGGGCTTATTAGTTTGAGAACTAGAAATAACATGCCGGTACTAAAGGAATAAAATGAGGGGTTGTTTTTTTTTTGTTTTTTTTTTTTTTATAATTTTTAAATTACGGTGAAAATTTTCAAAGAAGAATCATGAATCCCAGCAGGGCAAACAATTAAATATGTTAACTTATGTTGATTTCCTTCCTTTTGATTATTGAAAATTAACAGCCTTTACACTTTAAGCATCTTTAAATTGTAATTAAATAGAAAGCACAGAAACTTCCTAAGTGTTACCTTAGTTTCTCATCTATTAATGCCCCATTTTAGAGTGATAACTTAATAGCTTCCCCAACCATCATGACGATAAGCAATAAAGCTTAAGCTCTCATCTTTTTTAAAAAATATTAACATTAATATATCAAGAAGGTTAGAGTCACTTAGGTCTGGTGGCTAGATTCATAGTGTATTTAAAACATGGCCTCCAGTGCTAAATATTATATAGACATTGCTTTCTCTGTTTTACAAAGGATAAGAACAAAGTCCTAAGTATATTATTTTCCAGAGGCCTCAAAGCTCATGACTTTGGTTGCTATCCTTTAAGCATTCCTGATAGCATGTGAGTCTTGACTTGTAAATCCCATGATTACAGCTTCCATACTTACAGAAAAATAACTGTTCTAGAAAGCGAACCTAGAGTACATAAGCAAGGATAGAATGAGCCACGTAGTAAGTCAACCAATAACAATAGCTTAAAATTGTAGTAAAAGTGGCAAATGAATGAGTAACACATGCGACATTATCGTACATAAAGTACACATCATTTAGATAAAGCTCCAAATTAAATTGGTGAACCTGGAGTGATATTCTGGTTAGCATTTAGGAAAAAGAATTATTATTAACAAAAAGCCATACCTGTTGTCTTATTTTAAAAAATCACAATTTTCAAGATATTCAGGGTAGCACTCTCTGTTCTTTACAGTAAATATATTTAAATTGTCTAGGGATCTGCCCATTGCTTGCACTTCTGTCTGTTATATGATGACTCAGAAAGGCAGCAATTATTTTAGCTAAGAAATAATGGCAATGTTGTAAATTCACAATTCAATAAACAATCAAGAGCTAGAGTGCTGTAGGAACTTTAAAAATCATCTTTTCAGAATCAAAACAGCAGAGAGAGAATTTTGAAGTGCTTGGTAACTTTAAGCACAAGTACTTCCACTTGAAATTCTATATTTTAGGGACTGAAGAATAATCAAGAAAAATGTCGAAAGCATGCTTTTTCAAGCACACACTTTTGTGAACGCTGGAAGCAAACATGAAATTCTTCAGAGACACAAAGCAGCTTATTGCTGAAAGCAATAGCAGTTGTCAGAATATCAGAATCTGTGACATTGCTTTAACTATCAATTTTCAATTAAAATGTGATACCTGCATATATGCTTTTAAAACAGCATTTATAATACCAAAATCTTTCATAATGAGCAGGATGCAAACTAAAACGCCTCACACAAATATAATTTAACATTTTGTTCTGTACAATGCACAGCTGTCCACAGAGATTTGTCTTCCTTCAGTGTAATGCATCCATCTATATCCTAGAAAATATAAGAACAAAAATAATCTGTACCTTTCTTCACTGAAATGCAGAAATAATCAAAGCCAAATACAGTTAACCAGATAATCGCTCAAGTTCACTTAACATGCTGCTGGAAAAGCATATGCACAGTTGTACCAGGAAAAGAGTTTCCAGTACATCTGAACAGGCTCACGATTTTATAGGAGAATTTATCTTGCAGTTTTGATGGTTTGATGAATAAGACTGTAATGTAATATTGGCTAGATATTTCTTCAAGATTCACTCATATCTTTGTGTATTGTTTTAACATTTTGGATGATCTCTTTGATTTTATTTTTTATTTTTATGTATTTTTACTCTTCTTTTAATAAACACAGAGTGTTTTTTCATACAGCATGATCTAACGCACTTTCCCCTCCCTCTAATCCTCCCAGTTCTCTCCACTTCCTTTCCATCCGGATTCACTCCCATTCTATCTCACATTAGAAAGGGTTTATAAAAGACAACAATGAACATAAGAAACATATGATAGACCTACAAAAAGTTACATAAAAGTTGGACAAAACAAGAAGACAGAAAAGTATAAGAGCCCAAGAACCACTCCTTCACACACTCAGAAAAGTACTAATTTGAAAGCTGTAGTATATATGCGGAAGACTAGTGAGAGTGTATAGAGGCTCCGAGACTGCTGGGTCAGCCTCTGGGTTCATGCAAGCTTTGCTCAGAACTTTTTTTCTGCTACTCTCCTTGTGTTCTCCATTCCCTCTGTCTACCTGACTTTTTTCTCCACTTCCATGGTGTCCTCAGGTTCTGAGAGGAGGAGTTTTACTGATGTCTCCATCTATCTGTGGCAAGGTTCTCTCTGTCTCTGTCTGTGTGTCTGTGTGTCTGTGTGTCTGTGTCTCTCTCTCTCTCTCTCTCTCTCTCTCTCTCTCTCTCTCTCTCTCTCTCTCTCTCTCTACCTCTCTCTCTCTCTCTCTCTCTCTCTGTGTGTGTGTGTGCGTGTGTGTGTGTGTGTGTGTGTGTGTGTGTGTGTGTGTGTGTGTGTGTGTATGTTTGAGATGTTTTTACTTTGGCTCTGAGTTTCTGTATTTTTTCTCATCTGCTGCAAGAGAAAACATCTCTGATGATGCCTGAATAAGCCAATCTTATTTAGGATATTATTATAATAGCCTATTATATAGGCCTTAAGTCCAATCACACATGTGTTGGGTATTTCCGTAATGTTTGTATTACCATTGCTGTACCATAATTTGCAGGCAGTGAAGATTGAAGATTACAGGTTTTGTGATAGAGTTGATATTTGAAATTTTTGATAGCTTATAAAGTACCTTTCCATGTCAAAGTCACTAGAACATGGGGGTGAAGGTACCATTCAGGCACTAACTGAACCTCTTCATGGTAGATGTGTTATGTGAATGTTGTGTATCCGCAATGAGGCCCTGTTACCAGTTTCTGGATAATAACCTATTTTCTGGGCAACTGTTTGGATCAATTGGGAATGTCCATGGAGCCCTTTTAGGTAACAACACAAATGTATGATACCCAATCCTGGTACCTGTACCTTCCTTTGGTGACATGAAATGGCCAGGTGTGGCTCTGTCTTCTTCATTTAATGGAAATATCATTAGAATCACCTTCAAATATTCAGGAAGGTTTTACTGTACTAGCCTGCCATACAGCCCCTGAAATCACCTTCAGCTCTAGCTGTCTCTCTCCTCTTTCCCTTCCTCAATTTTACCTCTTTTCTCCTTTGCCCCATGATACTCCTAATCTCAACCCCAACACCCAGTCCTTGGCCTCAGTCCTCCCATTAATTCTATTTTGGTTTGCTCTCCCAGGGAGATGCATGTGTCTCTCCTGATTCCTTCCTATATTCCTATCCACTCTCAGTCTACATGCTGTAGACTAATTATCATTTATTTAATAGCTGATATCCTGATATGAGCAAATGTATATATTTATTTTTGTGCGGTCTAGGTTACCTCATTAAATACTTTTTAGTTCCATCTATTTTTCTGAAAATTTCATGATGTTATTTTCTAAGAGCAGATTAAAACTCCATTGTGTAAATGTACCACATCTTTATCCAGTTTTCTTTCAGGGGACATCTAGGTTGTGTCCCGTTTCTGGCTATTATGACCAGAGAAGTGATGAGCATAAGCATGTATCTTTGTAGCAGAATGAACAATACTTTAGGCATATGCCCAAGACTTGGATTCCTAAATCAATTTCCATCTTTCTAAGGAACTACCACTTCTTTTCCTTATTGGCTGTATGTGTCTGCACTCCCACCAGCAATGGAGGAGTGTTTCCCTTATTCCCCATCCTAGTTAACATGAACTGTTAGTCTATTATTGACCTTAAAATTTCTGACAAGTGTAAGATGGAATATCGAGGGAGTTTTGATTTTTCACTTGCCTAATGGATAAAAATGTTAAACGTTTCTTTAAGTGTTTCTCAGTTTCCCCTGTTGGGAATGTTCTGTATATATGTATACTACATTATTTAACATTTAGTTACTTGTTTCTTTTTATATCAAGTTTCTTGCATTCTTTAGATATTTTGGATATTAGTCCTATATCAGATGCTGAGGTGGTAAAAATCTTTCCCTATTCTGAAGGTAGCTGCTTTGTCTGAATTTACAATGTCATTTGCTGTGCAGAAGCTTTTCAGTTTATTGAGGCCTCATTTATTAGTTGTTGATTTTAGTGCTTGTATTATGGTGCTCTGTTCAGAAAGTCCTCTTCTGTGCCAATAAGTTTAAGGCTATTCCACAGGTTCTCTTCTATCAGAGTCAGTGTATCTGTTTTAAGTTATGGGTTTTTTTTAATCCAACTGGAGTTGAATTTTGTGAAAAGTGATGGGTGTGGATTTATTTTCATCTTCCTATATGTAACCACCCAGTTTGGCCAGCACCATTTATTGAAGAGGCTGTCCCTTTATTCCAGTGTTTCTAACTTTTTATTTAATTGAATATTTGAACCCTAAAATTTACACAATGGCCATGGCAACTTTCTGAGGTAAATACAAAGGGAAGAAGAGAAAGTTATTAGGCCACTGAAATATTAATCTCTCAATCTAGATTGGTAATAGAAAAGTTTCATAAAGTATGATTTTTTTTGCTCAATTTTAGCCCAGACGAAAGCTTTAAATATATTACATAAAAATTAATTATGGCCTTTACTAAAGGAAATATCTAGCCATATTCAAATCCTAATACAAAACATTAAAATAATAAACAGTATATAGAGATATAGCGTAGTAATTAAGAGTACTTGCTGCTCATCCAGAGGACTAGAGTTCAGTTCCCAGCATCTATATTAGGAAGTTCAGGACTGTCTGTAACTCTAAAGGATCCAAAGCCCTCTTTTGGCTTTGTGAGAACTTCCAAGCATTTGCACTCTCCCAATCAGAAACACAGACAAGTATACAAATAAATATAACCAAAAAATCCTTAACAGTATAATAATAAACATGTGAAACATCAGCCTTGGGTTTGCTTGTCCTTATACTCACACAAAATGCTTGACTTTCAAGATTAATGTATTCTTGCAGTGCAGTATATTATTGAAAATTTTGAAAAACACTAACTATATTATTATGGTTTTTCAATGAATGATTTACTAGTTTGTTTATTCTCTTATACCACCAAATTTTTAAGACTGCATTGCAATTACTGGTTTAAGCATCATTCTTTCAATATATTCCAAAGCTTTTATCCAGACATGAACATCCAAAAGTGTTAGGTAATCTCACACACACACACACACACACAGACACACACACACACACACATGCTCAAACACACATTCACAGAGAACCTTTCCATGTGCACAGAAATGCAGTCACATGTACATGCAAACACCCACACATACAATTTTTTTAAATTCAGTTTACTAGTTTTAGTAATTTTTCTCACTTTGCATCTTACGGGTTTAACTTTTCACAGTGCTATAGGCACAACCACTAAATTCTAAGTGACTTCTGTAAGTGTAACATTGAATTACCTGGTTTGTGACACAAATACCTATCGCAGCTTATTTATTTCTTCTATAATTTAAAGCATCTGTCTAAAATTAGCATTACATTAATTTTAATCGTAAAATAAACTATATGATTGCATAATGTTTTACATATCTTTCTAGCCTAGATATTTTTCAGAGTAGTTTATATGTCATGCATTCCTGAAGTGTGAAAATTTTGTGAAAAATTAGTTACATTTTAATAAGGACATAAATTTGCAAATTTTCTAAGTGGATCGTGAATAAATAAAATCTTATATCATCACAGAATAATGTGACATTTTCAAAGTGAAACTCTTGATGCTCATAAATGATAATTTTTATGAATCTTAAAACTAGTCTCATTAATTATTAAGTCTGAAAATAGGTACATATATTTACACATCCACTCAGAACATTATGTATATTTGATAGTATTTGCTTTATGTCCTCCCATTTTAATAGTGTTTTGTGGTTTCAGTTATATTCCACCAAAATATCACATTGTGGGCTATTAACAATAATTAAATGTTTTGTATGCTGAGGAAAAGGTTCAGTGATTACGATCATTTGTTTTCAGATTCATGTGGTGGGTAATAGCTATCAGTAACTCCACTTCCCGGAGATCCAATGCTCTCTTTTGACTCCCTCAGCCACTGATAACAGATGTGATTCACAACACAGACGCAGGAAACACACTCAAAGATAAATAAATTGGAAAATAATTTTAAAATTACTTAAAAAGCAAGTGTATCAACGATCAGTGTTTGAGATTAAAAGCACCATTTGAAGAAGATATTCAGGAAAACACTCTTACACTTAGTAACCTCAAGATTACAACTGCCAGGGACAACATCAGACATCTATAAATACATTCAATATTTCCAACCCTATGCTTTTTATTTGTAAAAACTGCACACTTCAGATTTTGTACTTTATGATAACTTCTAAATACCAATATTTAATAATTTGTTTTTGCCAACTTCTTCAATTTTCTTTTTAAAAAGACAGTATCTGCAAAATGTAGAATAAACTTCTTATCTATCACTCACCTTTGTGGAGATAAGGGGGAAAAATCATCTCCAGAGGTCACATTCTTTTTCTATAATGTATTTCTTAAAGTTCTTCTTTGATGATTTCATTCTTTCAGACTATTAAAGCTTCTTGGAAGCGTAAAATGAAATATAAGTGCTCTGAGATCAGTACATGAGGTCACTTTATTTACTCATAAACTTCAAGGAGTCAGAAAGGAATTTGTATGAAGCACACATAGTGAGTACAATTTAGGATACAGAACAAAGAAGATATTTTCTAACTAGACATTTTTTTAAAGTGTGAGTTACAGTTTAGAAAACATGGTATAAAGTACTAGTAAAAAATGGCATTATACCCCAGACTTCTCTGATAATGGCGCTTTCAATTGGTATATTACAGAAATTCTAAAACTCAAGTGTACCAATTGACAAAAAGAAAAAAAAAAAAGAAAGAAAAGAAAACATACATCATATAAGAACCAAGCATGAGAGGATGGAGGCACCAGGAGCAGATGTATCCAATAGGCAGCTCAGTCTCCTTAGGAGTCCCCTAGAAAAGGAAGAGGGGATGTTCCTGCCATGAACTCTATTTCCTGCTCCTTGATCACTTCCCCCTGGTGGGGTGCCTTACCAGGCCACAGAGGAAGAGGATGCAGGCAGTACTGAGGAGACTTGGTAGGCTGAGGTCAGTTGATATAGGAAAAGTGTGCCCCCTCTCTGAGGACTGGGGGAGGAGGGTGAGGGAGAAGAGGGAGAGAGGGTGGGGGCACAGAAGAGATGAGGGAGCAAGATACGATTGGGATGTAAAGTGAATAAATTTTTTAAAAAGAAATTTAATTTTAAAAAAGAAAAGAAAAATAACAAATGTAAGCAAATACGAGGCACCAGAGTACCTGTGAAAGTCAGATCCCACTCTCCACTCAACTATGGAGAATGTCCTGGCCATTGGCTAGATCTGGGTAGGGGTTTGAAGTTTACGGCCTGTATTGTCCTCGGCTGGTGCCATAGTTTGAGTGGGACCCCTGGGCCCAAATCTGCCTATCATAATGTTCTTCTTGTAGGTTTCTAGGACCCTCTGGATCCTTCTACTTTGCCATTTTCCCATGTTTCTCTCATCTAGAGTCCGAATAAGATGTCCTCCCCTCTGTCCCACTTTCCTGGTTAGAGAGTGGGGAGACCTGGTGGCACTCAGAGGAAGGACAGCAGGTTACCAAGAAGAGACTTGATACCCTATGATCATATAGAGGGGGAGGTAATCCCCCTCAGGAACAGTCATAGGGGAGGGGAATAAGGGGAAAATGGGAGGGAGGGAGGAATGGGAGGATACAAGGGAGGGGATAACCATTGAGATGCAATATGAATAAATAAATAAAATAAAATTTTAAAAAAAGGTAAGCAAACAGTTCAAAAGTTATATTCTTATGCAATTCAAAAGTTATAGGAGACTTACTTTATGCCTTTCATAAAACTCATAATAACAATTTAAGCTGTAGCAAAGTTCTAAGTTAAAAACACAGGTCAACAAATGTTTGGGTAAAAAGTGATTTTTCATGCCAATTCCATAAATTGTCTAATAACTCTATAAATTACTTTAGCCAAAGTAACTAATGCACATTATTACTAAATATTCAACAGATCCTAAATTGGTCAAATATGCATGCAGGAATCCTATCCATTAACAGTTTATACTCCGTGCATTTACACTTTGTGCCTTCTGTTTGCAAAGACCATCATATCCTTAGACCCACATATGCAAAATCCCATCTGCTTTCAAAGACATGGATTATTTTATAAAGAATTAGAATGAAAGAGTTTAATTTCAAGCAATAGCTATAATGATCGTAACAAAGTGCTTTTCCACAAATTATTTAGCTCTTTTCAATTTATTTTTACTTTTGATATTATAATTTGATTACAATATATTTCTCTTCCTTTTCTTCATTTATATTATATATTCTTCCCTGCTCTCTTTTAAGTTGATGATTTTCTGTACTAATTGTTTTTGCATGCATATGTATTTACATAAATATGCATGAGTAAAATCTGTTCCGTCTGTCTACTGCTACCTGTATAGTGTATGCATTTTTTCAGGATTGACTGGGTGTCACTGAGCTACCAACTGGTGTGCACATTTCTGGGAGACACACCTCTCCTGTGACCACTTTCCTCAGTTTTTATAGCTCTTTATGTATGGTTGTTTTTCCTCCACATAGTTCAGTATGTTCATTGCTGTCACATTATGCCATTGTTAATTATTAAACTCTTTCAAGGAGGAACCACACTATGTTTGATGTGCTTTATAGTGACAGGAAGAAAATATAGTGATGTAATTTAGATATCTTCTCTAAAAAAACATATACAATATCCTTCTTAGGTTATAATATCATGAGTAATGTTTTCGATCTCACAAGTCTATTTCTATTTTAGTATAATCCTTCCCTGATTCTGGCTTCTGTCAACATTCTAGATGAGTGTGGTGTCAACATTTGTTACCTGAAGGTTTCTAATCCTCATTGCAGAAGTATTCAAAAAACATTGTCCCTGCATTGAATATGTACAAATGTCCATAAATCATCCCATGATACATACAATACATCGATTTGTGTAGTAAGAGAAATTGCAAATAACTAGAGAAGATTCTCTAGAGAAAGCTCCATTTACAAAATATAACATAAAAAGAGCTGTCCAGACCTTTCTGCTTCTCCTGGGTGGAGCACCCAGTAGGTTTCTATCTATAGCTTTCCCACAGGCAGAAGATTATTTATGTTTCAAGTTCTTTAAATATCTTGAAGAGGGTTAGAAAGAATAGACTAACACTGTGTTTGTTTTATTTAAAAAGTAAATGACTAGTGAGTAAAACTAACTTTACTACCATTAGCTTTGTGTCTGATCTAGAATTTACAAAAAGAAGATGACTTGCATGGATTTCTATAGGAGCCCAAAACTGCAAGAAGAGTTACTGAATGTCCCTACTACCAACACTGTTACATTGGTATTTAACTGTATATCTGTATAGTGTGTGTATGTGCTTGCATGTGTGTGTGTGCGCGCGTGTGTGTAGAATCACTGCATTTAATGGAATCCCTTCTTTGTTAGGTAATAAAGTTTTATGTTCTTTGAATTCAACTAAATAGATAACCAGTACTCCTTTTCTTACCAGTCATTCAATCCTCCTTAAATCCATAAACCCAATTGTCTGTATAATAATGCATGCAAAATATCATTTTATTTTGTTGAGATGAATTGTCAACAACCTTAACATTTTTAAATTAATACTAAATTTCATTTGGAAGGTTGAAATGTCTGTGGACTTGAAATCTGCAATATAAATCTCCGTTTCACAAAATGCATCGCAATAAATTGTCTGAAGTTTCCTTCATTGAAATCAGTTAGTCATTTTAACAAAGTCAGTGTGCATGCAGTATATTGTTTACAAGAACAAATAAGTATTATAGGGTAGGAGGAAACAAATGTGAGGAGTTACTGGATGACAGGTCTCATAGCAGTTAAAAAATAAGTTCCAGTGTTCTATGATGCTAGGGAAATATTAAAGATCACAATAAGTTATTGCATAATGTATTAACTAGTTTTGCATGTCTATAATGAAATAGCTGAAGAAAGAAATGGTTTTGGCTCATCGTTTCAGGGAGTCTGCATCGTGGAGGAAGATGCTGGGTAGTACACATGTTAGCTGGCACATAACAGCTTATTCACAATGGTAACAGTAAGAGAAATAGTGCAGTTCTTTTGGGCATCATCTCTGATCTATAGCTTGGTGTTTTTAAAAAAAGACACAGGAGTTACTCAAAGGCTTCTCCTGACTGTGTTTAACATCTTGGTACAAGCAGGCCCTAAGAAAATATGCTTAAACATTTTAAATGGCTACTGAGAAGTGTTGTAAAAGAAACTCTGTTACTTTGAGGCTTGCATTTCATCCATGGGAGTCTTCTCCTGAGAAAAGTAATGTTCTATCATTTTTGTTTAAGAACGAAAGAGTTGTACAGTATAGATGTCAATATTTTTCTCCTCATAGCACTAGTTCAACACAGCATCCAAACAGTGGAGTTCATTTAACAAACTAGAGATTTGGAAATAAACAAATGGTATATTAGTTCAATTAAGCTAGGCTTTGAATCCCTTAAAGTACTCACTGCTTATAAATAGGCAAAGTAAGTTATTTTTAACAGATACACTAATAAAAAGAGGAAAACCTTCAATTTGTACAAAGTGCTAAGCAGAAATCTGTACTTAAATGCATCTAGGGCTCTCCCTCTCTCTCTCTCTCTCTCTCTCTCTCTCTCTCTCTCTCTCTCTCTCTCTCTCTCTCTTTCTCTCTCTGTCTCCCTGGTTGTAGGTTAGCAATTAATAATGATTATAGTGTTGGATTGCCTAACATCCACATCCACTAAAAAGAGCTTTCTTGCATCATAGAGTTCACATTCTAGTTGTGTAGTGATTGACGCAGTTTTAATCATAACAAAAAGTATAGTTGTGGATACACATCCACAAAACTCATATTCTAGATATTCATAAAATACCCAAGAAAAGGCAAATAACAATGTTGTAAATGTATTCCATCAATAAATATTTTTACATTAATTTCTAAAAGGCAGTTTAGGGCACTATTAAAAGCAGTCCAGCAGTGACTAAGAATATTTAGAAGAATTTTTAAATCCACAACTGAAAAATTGGAATTTTATTCCAAGCTCAGATAAATCACAATTGTTCTTCAGCCACATTTAACAATGGACTACTCTGCTGTTTATGATAAAATTCATTAGCCCTTTTGAAAGATGAAGTAACATGGGTATATATCATAGTTATTCATAGTTATTCAAAGTTACTCAATAAGGTAAGAAATCAGAAGTCAATTTCTGTTTCTATCCTATTATAAACTCAATTTTAAAAGACTAGTATCCAGTATATCCTGCATTTAATCACTATGTTCATTTTAATCCTACAGATACTTATGGACATAAGCAAAACCAAACCAAAAAATGAAAACGAATGAAGGAACAAAAGAGATAAGAAGAGAGGAGAAAGGAGAGAGAGGAAAGGAGAGGAATAGAGGGTAATGAGGAAGGACGACAGGAAAGGAGAAGGAATTATGTGAGAGCACCTTGATGATGCAGAAAGTGCACAAACAGTAAGACACTTTAATAAATGGTAAGTGAGTCAGCAAAGGGCATTTCATTTATTATTAGGCCATTACATGGAAATTGTAATTTATTCAAAGCCATTCAGAGTTGATGTCAAACAAACAAAATTCACTGTCACTTAACTTTTAATCTCTATTTGAAAATTCAAACATGATGCTCATAAGCCAAAGACAGTTCCTACTCTCTGAGTTCTATGTTATTTTGTACTAGTATGTACTTTAATGTTTGAATATGTATGTTTAATTTTCTATAAATATGAACTTTAATTTTCATGCCTATCTGGATAATAATATTTCTCCATTTGAAATAAAATAATCCCATAATTTATTTTAAAATAATACTAATTACTCTGTATATACAAAGGGTTATATTATTTAGCATTTAACAATTTCTATTGCATGCTACTTGTAAATCAAATATATAAAATCTGTGATAAATGAAATGTTTAGGAGGTATTACATTTAGTATTCCTGGGTCAGCTTGGCATATTGACTCATACTTCTTAATTCATAATAATAATCTAAAGCTATTCCTTGACAAGCAAGAAAAATATCTAAATGGATTTATATTCAAAATTTTAGGTGCACCAAGATAGGAAAGATGTTTTTTCAAATTTACCAAATACAAATAGCCAAAACACGATGAAATGTAACATTTATATAATTCCTGATTGTTTCCTGGTTCTTCTTGCTGCAGGTAGTTTATAGTACATACATGTAATAATATAAATGAATATGTAAAAAAGAAATATAAATATAATAAGTAAAAAGAAAAATTGAGTGAATAAAACATTCATTGATATGATAAATAAATAGATTATAACAAGATGTTAACATACATATAATTTTGACATTTATTAAAGTTAAAGAAAATTGGGGTACTGGAAATATCTGTGTGTTATATGTTATTTAGTAGATACTTGAATTTATATATAGACATAAGTATATGAGTTACTTTTCAGAGGATTGTAAACAAAGTCATATATATGATTGACAGATTTGACGGATGACAGGTAGATGACATATCAATGACAGGTGATAACTAGCTTGGTAGATGAAAGGTAGTAGCTAGGCAGGTTAATGCTAAAGATATAGTTAAATGATAGACATGGGATACTGTCATAAATGCTGATGGGGATATTTTGGTCAGTCCTGATTTGACTTGATGACCTGGGGTGGGTAAGTAGGGGGTGGCTCCCCTTTTCTGAGGAGTAGGGGAAGGGGGTAGAGAAAGAGAAAGGGAGTGTGAGACTGGGAGTAGTGGAGGGAGGGGCTATGAGCAGTATGTACAATGAATAAATAAACTATAAAAAGGAAGAAATTAAGCAACAGCCAAGGAAAAAATAGGCAGTAAACCTCGAACCCCTACCCAGACTAGCCGATGGACAGGACATTCTCCACTGTTGAGTGGAGAAGGAGATCTAACTTTCACACAAACTCTGGTGCCCCATATTTGAACATGTCCCTTGGATGGAGATGCCTGCCGGCATCAGAGGAAAGATAATAGGTCACCAAGGAGAGACTTGATACCCTATGAGCATATACAGGGGGAGGAGGTCCCCCTCAGACACAGACTTAGGGGAGGGGAGGGGAGTAGGGGGGAAGTGGGAGGAAGGGAGGAATGGGAGGATACATGAGATGGGCTAACAACTGAGATGTAATATGAATAAATTAAAAAAAGAAAAAATATTCACTAATAAACATGACTTTTTACTGTAAAAAAACAAAAACAAAAACAAAAAAATATTTAACAAATCCTATAATACAGTGGGTAGCAGATAAAATTGTGAGAGATAAGCTTTTTTTTTTTGGATAAAATAACAAGGTAGCATTCATAATGTAGTGACATTTACCATTATCTCTAGAAGATTACACAGCACTATTTGGTTTGACAGAAAGGGGAATGGTGCTAAAAAAACAAAAACAAAAACAAAGCTTTGGGGTAACTTTTTTTTTTACACACTATTAAAAAGATTTGGTGTTGGTAGATTAAATGTGCAAAGGTAAAGTAAGAAGTCAAGAAGACTATTTTCTAACAAATAAAAAATTGGACACATCCCAAATCTATAATGCTTTTTTGAGTTTTGTGAGAACTGAAGTTGCTGGAAACATGACAACTTCACACGTAAAATTAGAGATACTCCTAGAGAACAGTCGCTGATATATGCTCATAGGGTAGTGAGAATGGTGTCATAAATGGTAAGAAACTGCACCCTTAATGTAGACTAGTGTAAGAGATTAAGTGAGGAATATATTATTTAAATGTATCAACCTCAGAAGGAACCTGGGGATTGCCATCAGGCTTTACTTTGTGTGGAGTAATATAGAAGCGTGCATGTGTACATGCGTGCATGCGTGCGTGCTTGTGTGTCTTTGTCTGTGTGCTGTACCGTGGTTCTGACATGTAAAGGGGAGTGGAGAAAGTCATTACACAATATATGTGGATACTCTCCCTTTATTCTGGTGATAAGCAATTTGCTAAAGTCCAAATCTGAAATGTTATTCCAATTCAGAAAGAGATTTCTTCCCCATGTCAGTTATGAGACTACTGTATATTCTAGATATTAACCCTTTTCAAATATGCAATTATAAAGATCTTTCCCACTGTGTGGGTTGCATCTTCACCCAGATGAAGGTGGCCTTTGATGAAGTTTTGCAGATGCTTGTACTAACAAGGCCTTTTTAAGAAAGTACTTTTCTGTGCCTATAAGTTTAAATGTAAGTGTATCCCTTATTTTCTCCTGTATCAGTTCAGTATGTGAGGTCTTATTCTGAGGTCTTTAATCTATTTATATTTGAGATTTATGTAATATGGGGTAAGTATATAGTTTTATTTTTCCATATACAACTTTCTAATTTGACCAGTGCCATTTTTTGAAGATTCTATTTTTCTCCATTTTATATTTTTGGCTTTTTTTTTTTTAAAGAAATCAGGTTACCTTAAGGGTCTGTGATTATATGTTGTGCCATAATTCTATTTCATTGACTCAAGTTTCTGTTTTATGGCAGTACCAGGCTGTCTTTATTACTATTGCTCTAAAGTATAACTTGAAACCCAGAATGGGATACCTTTAGCTAGTGGAGCAAAAAATGTCATAACTTGAGTACTCTGTTCAAGACTTAAGTATCACCATTTCTTCTGCAAGAGTTGAATTTGATAGAACTGTAACAGAGGAGGTAAAGTGCAATTTCTTAGAAGATTCTCCAATTTTTCACTGACAACTTATTAAATTATAATAAAAACATAGTCTTATTTTTCTTCATCATTAATTTTAAAGGGTAATGTTGAATAATCTCTAAAACACTTCTATCTAATATTACCAGAATTTATATTATAAACAATAATTTCAAACTATTATGTCCTTACTTAAGATGTAGATTAAATCATTGTTTGCTTTTCTTAAAAATACAGACAGGAAACATAATATAAATTGAAGAGTCTATGATGTTTGGGAACTATGCCTCTAACTTTATCATCTAGAAAATAAGGGTGACAATTGTCCCTAGCTTATTTTGTACTTGTAAGGTTAACTTATTTTTCTTGCATGTAAAATGAAAGCTGAGGCTTCAGGCTATGGCTATAAAACACTTGTAAGCTGAGTTAATACTATGCCTGGATAATTAAAACGGTATTTGTTTCATTTACCCTGTTGACATTTCCAGAATGTTAGTCACTGGTTTCTAGTATTATGAGAGGTCTTTTTATCATGAAGAGCAGGTACTATTTTAACAATCATAACAGAGTGACAGATAATTTAAATATTCTTTTTCCTTGAGCAAGATTTACCTTCATGTACAATAGTTTAGTACGATTCAAGGTGTATCTCCAGAGGATGTCCTCTGATTTTACTGTGCATAAAAGACTCTTGCCATAGGTGGTCTACAAGATAATTTTCTGATTGTTATTCTCTCCCTCTTATCTTCCATTCCCCATCCTCCCTTCCTCTTTCACATTCTTCCACTCCCCTAGTTCCTTGACAGGTAGGGCAGGAAGGGTTTCCTCCTCCCACATGATTTGACCTCAGCCTACGAGGGTTCATCAGGATAATCTGCATCTTCTTTTTCTGTGTGCCCACAGGCTACCTCACCAAGGAGTAGTGATCAAATCAGGGTAAGCAAAGTTTCTGTCAAAGGTAGTCTCCACTCTCCCACTCCCCCTCTCACAACATGGAGAATAAAGTGTCCTCAGCTACATCCGAACAGGGGATCTAGATACTCTGCTTGCAATGTCCTTGGTTGGTTCAACAGGTTATGCAGACCGGCATGGGTCCAGATCCACCTGGCTTCATGGTCTCCTAGGGGAGTTCCTGAACACCCCCGATATTTCCTTCTCTGAATTAAACACACAGCTCTCAGTGCTTCACCCAGAACCAACTGGGAATCCCAGTATTTGTCCAGGACCATCCTGGGAGGAGTCTCTCAGAGGTCACCTATGATAGCCTAATATCCACTTAAAAGTGAGTGGATATCATGTGTGTCTTTCTGGGTATGAGTCACCTCACTGAAGATAATCTTTTCTAGTTGCATCCATTTGCCTGCAAATTTCAAGATTCCTTTGTTTTTTTGTTTGTTTGTTTGTTTGTTTTTGTTTGTTTTGTTTTTGTTTTTTGAGTATTATTCCACTGTGTAAGTGTACCACAGCTTATTTATCCATTCTTTGGTTGAGGAGCATGTAGATTGCTTCTAGAGTCTGGCTATTATGAATAAAGCTGCTACAAACATAGTTGAGCAAATGTTCTTGTATGGTGGCGCATCATTAACATATAAGTCCAGGAGTTGTATAGATGGGTTTTGAGATAAAACTATTCCCAGTTTTCTGTGAAAGCTACAGATTGATTTCCAAAGTGGTTATACAAGTTTGTACTCCTGCCAGCAAGGAAGCAGCTTCCCATTTCTCCACATATCTACCAGCATGTACTGTCACTTGAGATTTGTATCCTAGCCAGTCTGATAGGTGTAAGAGAGAATCTCAGCATTGTTTTGATTTGCGTTTCCCTAATGACTAGGAACACTGAGTATTTCTTTAAGTGTTTCTCAGTCTTTCAATATTGCTCTGTTGAGAAGTCTCTGTTAATGTCTGTATCCCATTTTTTATTTGGGTTATTTGGTCTGGTGGTGTTTCATTTGTTAAACTCTTTATTTATTTTGGATAATAACCCCCTGTCAGATACATGGTTGGTGAGATCTTTTCCCAGTCTGTAGGCTTGATTGACAGTGTTGACAATGTCTTACAGAAGCTTTTCAGTTTCATGAGGTCCCATTTATTAATTGTTGATCTCAGAGCCTGAGCTATTGGTGTTCTGTTCAGGAAGTTGTCTCCCATGCCAATGAGTTCAACTCACTACATTTTCTTCTAACAGATTTAGTGAGTCTGGTTTCATGTTGAGGTTTTTGATCCACTTGGAATTGAGTTTTGCGCAGTGTGATTAATAAGTATCTATTTGCACTTTTCTGCATGTAGACATCCAGATAGACCAGCACCATTTTTGTAGATGCTACCATTTTTTCCTTGTATAGTTTTTGCTTCTTTGTAAATCAATAAGTGTCCATAGGTTTGTTTCGGGGTCCTCAGTTCGATTCCATTGATCAACCAGCCTATTTCTATGCCAGTATCATGCTGTTTCTTTTTACTGTTGTTCTGTAATACAGCTTGAGATCAGGGATGGAGATTCATCCAGAAGATCATTTACTGTGCATGGTCATTTGTAGCTGTTCAGGGTTTTTAGTTTTTTTCATTTGAAGTTGAGAACTGACCTATCAAGTTCCATAAAGAATAGTGTAGGTATTTTGATAGGATTACATTGAATCTGTACACTGCTTTTGGTAAGGTGGACATTTTTACTATGTTGATTCTCCCAATCCAAGAGCATGGGAGATCTTTCAATCTTCTGATCTTCTTCAATTTCTTTCTTCAAAGACTTGAAGGATTTTTCAGACAAGTCTGTCACTTGCTTGATTAGAATTTACACTGAGATATTATATTATTTGTGGCTAGTGTAAAAAGTATAGTTTCCCTAATTTCTTTCTCAGATCATAAGTCATTTGTGTACATGAGAGCTACTGATTTTTTTTTTTAGTTTATTTTTTATCCAGTCACTTTATTGAAAGTATTTATCAGTTGTAGGTGTTGCTTGGTAGATATTTGGGGCTCACTTATATGTACTACCATATCATCCATAAATAATGACCCTTTGGAAAGGAAAATCCACTTGATCTTCTTTAGTTGTCTTATTGCTATACCTTGAACTTCAAGTACTATATTGAAGAAGAGTGGTCATCTTTGTCTTCCCCCTGAATTCCAAGGGATGGAATTAAATTTCTTTGAGTAATCAAACATTTATTATTTATTTGAGAAAAATGGGACAGCCTAAAAGGAAAATTATTCTAGGTTGGTAAAGAATTTCTACTTATAAAATTTACTTAGAACAGAATTTCATAATATTATATTAATAATTTAAATTATAGACATTTTGTACTTCATATCATTTACTCTGCTAAATGATGTTGCATGCCATCTTTCCCTACTTATTTTTCTATACCATCATCTTCCTGATTTGTTATTTCTAAATCAAAAAGTATTTTACAATGAATTCTCATTAGCTATTTTATACCTTGCCATACCCACACTTCTCTACAACTCTCCTTGCTCTACATGTAGTTTACCACCTATACTAATTAGGTTTCTATTATTATCATAAACATCAATATCAAATATGTTAATTAGATAGACACATCAATCATTAGCTAAAAAAATACCTTACATATTTTCCTATATGTTAATTTGATGGAAGCATTATCTCAAATGTGTTCTCTGTTTCCAGAAGACGCTAGCTTGTATCAAGTTGACTAAATCTAGCCAACAAAAGTTAACTATTAAAGAATATAAATTTATCTGAAGATACTTGTATTAAATTCATATGTTTCTACTCTTATAATTATTCTGAAACCTTTTTCAAACATTTCACTATTTTCTATTCTGTATCTTCAAATAAATCTAAATAAAATCTTCAGGAAAAAAGTAGAATAAGTTTTAAATCTTTAAATTTTTTATTCCACCTCATTTCTGATATGTACGGTTAGTATTGTGCTTTTTTGTAATACTTCACAACTTAGGAATATGGTTGTATACAAGCAGTATACTTATAGTTTGTGCAGGTCCCTTATTGTAAGTAAACCACTAAAAAATGAAAATACTATCAAAAAACAGTTATTGAAACTGAAAATCTAACCTGCAACCTCCACCTTCTACTGTATCCTATTTTTATGAAAATTGACACTTGGTAACTACTTTTAAAAAACCAGGTTTTGTCACATCAAAATGGCATCCAAATATGTATAGAAAATGATGAGTTTAAATACTTATATCAGAGACACTATTGGCAGCATCAGACCTAGCTGACTAAAATTTCTTTTTAAAGTGTTAATATATGCTTCATTCCTTTGAAAACTGTTATTAAGTCCTGTACTTAATAACTTTAATAAATAACCTGCCAATCAATGAATCAGCTTTCTCCAATGACAATAATTTTTCAATCTGTAAGAAAATGTAGCAAAAACTAAACCTTAAAATATACTTTCAGTGGAAACAGAACCACATCACTTTCCTTCTTTCTTTCTTCCTTCCACCACTCACAAGCACTTTACCTCCAACACCTTCTTTTTTTTTGTGCCTTTTTCTTTGACCCACATGTTTATGTTTATATGAAGAAATATATAGGTATAACATGTTATATCCTTTTCATTGTTTATGTTTATATTATTTCAGGGATGATCACACTGGATTTAGCAGTAACTATAATATATTGGTTCAATTCACATATGTAATATTTCTATTACCAGAAAGATCATTTTTTGCTAAAATGTGATTATGCAATATGAGCTTTTAGTTCCCTCACTCAGAGTTTTTCATAGGAAAGTTGGACAACAAGTTAGTCAGCAAGTCGTCTCTTCTCATTCTTCTACCAGCTCTGATTAATATGTTAAGTCTGACTATACATATTAAACCACCAGTTGTTGACATATATTAGTGGTTAATAGTGTTTTTCACGATTAGCCTTCCTTCACGGGTAATGTTTTATTGTGATTTTAATTCACATTCCCAAACAGTTAATTACACTTGATGTGACTTCATGCATTTAAATGTCTTCTATACATTTTACCTGATAAATGTCACCCATGGTTTTAACCTATGTTATAATTAAGTAGTGTTACTTCTTATAGTTATCACTGTAAAAATTTATTTTAGATGCTAAAATATATACAATGATATGTCGGCGCCGCACCGTCCAGCGGAAATAAGACACCAACAACCAGACTTCTTCTCGAGATCTTTACTCAGGATTAAGCTCAGTAGGAATGGCCCCGAAGAAGGGAAGGGACAAGCTTAAGTACAACTCAAGGGCCAATCAGCTCATGCCAGGTGCCACCTCCTCATAGGTCCACGTCAGAGCAGGACTGCTTGTCATGAGATCACCAGTTACCCTTGCACAGCCTTTTGTCATATAAGGACTTGTTTATCTTAGAGAGCGCTCGCCATCTGGATGGCGGAAACCTGCGCCTTGTTAAGGCACGGCACCTCGCAGCTCTCCACAATGATATACATATATTGGCTGCATGTCATACTTTTTTCTGGTATATAACTCACTTTCACATCTCAACAATAGTTTATCAGAGTAATTGGGTTAATCACATGAGGTCCAGATATATTTGTGTTCATCTCTCGACCTCTATCACTGCCTCTGAGTTATTGTACTTTACAACCTAGATAAAGATTGCAAGGTACCTTTTTAAATAACATGTGGTCCTTAGTTCATTTTAAAATATTCTTCTTCCTCCCTTTGCTCTGTGCCTCTTTCTTTTGTTATTTCTTTCTTTTTAGTTTATTCTTCTTTCTATCTTTTTTTTTCATTTTTTAAAATTTTTATTAATTTATTCTTGTTACATCTCAATGGTTATCCCATCCCTTGTATCCTCCCATTCTTTCCTCTCTCCCATTTTCCCCTTCCTCCCTTCCCGTACGACTGTGCCTGAGGGGAACTTCCTCCCCCTATATGCTCATAGGGTATTATTTTAGTTTTAATTTTACCTTGGATGTTCCAAATATACTCAAGTACTACTCATTGGTCAATCTTTTTTTTCCACAAATGCTTTCATACATTTTTCAAAAATAAGTTGAAAATAATGAAAGTCTTTCTCTCTCTCTCTCTCTCTCTCTCTCTCTCTCTCTCTCTCTCTCTCTCTCTCTCTCTCTCTCTCTCTGTGTGTGTGTGTGTGTGTGTGTGTGTGTGTGTATGTGTGTTCTCACCTTCTACTTCTTCCCTTGGGAGGTTGAGGTACAACTAAACACTGGGTTGGGAAGGATGAAGCCAAGTCTGAGCAGGTTGATCTGTAAGATCCTGGTTTGGTCCAGTGGTGGATGCCCTGAGGGAGAAAACCTTCCCTGAAGTAGCACTTTAAGAGTTATAGGCGTTTTAGCTCAGAGCTTATTCAGTGATTCAGCAGCTCTTAGATAACTTTCAGTGAAGCAGCTTGTGTTCCTTAATCAGGGTGAACAATGCCTCTGTATAAGTGGAAAGGGGTTTTCAGGGAAGGTGCATATCTTTGGCTGGGCTGAGGTGCTGTGGATGCTTTATTTACATGGAGAGGAATTCTTGGTGATGGGCCATGTGACTAGTTTCAGAATATCAAGAGTGGGAATCTCAGAATTGTGAGAGAAATTGGATACAATCTGTATATCAATTTTGGCAACATGTTAAACTCATAGTATTTTGGTGTACTATTCTGTGCCTGCATATGTTTACATTGAATCAAATCATCTCTATTTTCCTGGTGGTACAAAATTTTGTATACAAATCCTGTGTATATTTTAAATATTGTATATAATAATTTCTTTTTTCTGTGTTTAGGTTTTGAGATTATAAAATAATTACATTTCCCATTTCCTTCCATTCCTCTTTCCAAATTGTCACATATACCTCTTCCTGTGTTGTTTTTCATGCAAAAGCCCAGTCTTTTGATTTTACCAATGAAGATTCAGAAGCCAGACAGTGGGGTGAAAACCTGCTGGCTCAGAGAGGCAGAGAAAGCTCCCATTTGATAAAGCCACTCCATGGAATTCCCAGATGGAAAAATCCCTCTCTTCTTCTCTGCACTCTCTTAACTAACATGTCCTTCAATGTTCTCAACTCCCTGTCCCTCTTTTCTGTTTACTTATATTCCCTTTCCTGTTGGTGACTTACTTGTTCCACCTTTTCACTTAGTCTTCACTTTATTTAGCTTTTCAATTAAAGGTGTGTGCTAGGGCTGAACCACACCACAAGTATTTGTTTATAGGAAAAAGAAAGCTCGTGGGTTAAAGGTGTGTGCTAAGACTGAGCCACAACACAAGCAGAAACATGTGTTACCAATACACACTCTCTGGATTCATAGTATGATCAATATTTTGCAACACTATTCTCCCTTATATTCATGGCATATTTTCTCATTAATTGGTAATACAGGCAAATAGGTATTTGTACTCTGCTCTTGGTGTGTGTTTCTTTGTATGTGTGTATGTATGCATGTGTGTGTGTGTGTGTGTGTGTGTATGTGTGTGTGTGTGTTGTAATGCCATGTAAATGCTAATACATCTTAACATCAGAGCAAACATCAGTCCCCCAGACTTAAGGGTGCTGGGAAATGAATTTTATTCTTCTGAAAGGGAAGTATGCAATCTCAACCAGTGTTCAATGTCTCCAGAAGCTTGTGACTGGTTGTTTTTGTCATACATAAAACCATAAATTCACCGTATTGGGGATTTAAATATATCTCTAAATATCTTGCTTATTAGTTGACACATTTGTATATTTTCAATATTACTTCTCTTCACAGATTTTCATGTCTCTCTCATACCCTTGGCACACCTTTTGCTCCAATAGAAAAATGAGTTTTCTGATCTTGTAATGTCCAAAGTTTTATTTCCAGGTTTCCTCCATACTGCCCATGGTTCTGTCAATCTCTCTGTTTAGCTTTGTTCCTCATTATATTTTCCGTAGTCATTCTTATAGCCTTAAAATTTCATTTTCTTTTTCTTTGCTGATATTATTTCCTAAGACTTTGTTATTTGTGCAATTTATTTGTAAATGCTTTTTGATGCACTTTTAGGATGACTGCTTAAAATATTTATCAGCTGATTCTAACATCTTTTCTGATTATTCTAGCAGTTTGATGCTAAACTTATTTTTTCAATTGCTTTTTCCCCACTCAAAACTTCCTGAGTATGGTATTAAATTTTATTTAAATTTAAAATAGAAATCTGAGTCATTATGCTATGAGTCATGGACCTTATCCAGTCTTTATTTTGGCTGGATTCTTTGAAACTTCTTTAAGTGGACAGGAAAGAAAAACAGTGAGTGTGGCCTAGTTGCATAAAGTGTGGTAGTCCATGCCTTCAGGCCACTGACCTCAATGCATACAGGACCCCTACATTGCTACTATATACGGTTGGGGTTTTCCAGCTCTTTATGAGACAACAGTGATGTGTGTATATCACATGTCCTCGGTGACATGCAAAGGAAATAAAAGCTAGTTGGGTGACCATTCTAAGACATCTTAACTTCATAGAAGTCCGGGTATAGTGGCAATTAGCTGTTCTTCACAGGGAACATGTTTTAGTTCATGGAGATGAGACCACAGTAGTTTTCTGTGATGTTTGGAGACATGGTAGAATAGTGTTGGAACAGTCTCTGTTCCAGGACAGCTTTAGATGGTGAGATTGTTTCAAATGAATCCAAATTCTGCAATATGATTTGTTTCATACACTTAGACTGCGTTTCCCAGTGAAAGTTGAACTCCTGCATTGTTGACATCTTCTTCATTTGGTCTAAAGCACAGGAAACTAAAACAAAACTCAAGAAATTCACCAAAATGTGGGCAAGATATGTGACAATGAACAGAGACCACAAGACATATCTAAGGGATTCTTTAACATTGTTTCATGCATGATGTCTATTTAGTAGGGTAAATAAGCAAAATAAACCTATTCTATTTTAGAATTTTTTCTTTACTTGTCTCTTCTCCTAACCACAGCTCCCCCTCCTTCTCTCCTCCCAGAACCCTTGGCCATCTCTCTTCTCCTCATGATCCCATGTATCCCTTCAGCATAGAGCAGGCCTCACAGTGATGTCAATTGAATACAGGATAGGAAGATGCAATAAGTCTGGACACAAACTCTCATATCAAGGCTAGACAAGGCATCACAGTAGGAGGAAAGTTTTCTCAAGAACAGGGAAAAGAGTCAGAAACACCTCCACTCCTACTGCTAGAAGTCCAACAAAAAAAATTTAATTCACAATTTAGGATTTACTTACCTCATTGGCTGCTTTTTTTCTGTTTCCCTCATCAACATAAAATATGTACAATAAGAAAAAGCTAACAATAGTAAAAACACAATTATGCAAAAGATTTAAAGATAAAGCTATTTCCATGTAGACTAAGATCATAACCTTATACTGAAATAATCTGGACATTTTTCAAAAAGATAACAAATAAAAAATTAAATTATACTCTTTATGTGGTACTCTTTTTATTACAGACACAATTTAAGGTATTTTTACATTAGACTCCTTTTCTCATCATGAATCAGAATGGTCAGAGTCTCCAGAGCAGGTTCTGAACAAGAGCCCAAGAGCAGTATTTTTATCTTTACACTCACTTGCCTAGACCACTTCAAGTCTCTACTTTGTTTCATTTCCTCTAGTGGCCCCTGACTTTTCCAGTTGGCATACTTAATTGCTTAAGAGCAGCTCAGAATCCTGCTCCAGAGAGAATCGGGTGGCAAACCTCAGAGAGTGCATGTTCAGATAATTGCATCAACATGAAAATAAGTATTCCATCAGACATTTATATATTTCTCATATCTGTACTCTTACATTCATTTTTTAAAATATATGTATTCTGAATGAAAATATACTTACCCTTGTGAATTAGGGAGGGTAATTTCAAAAATATGATGAGTAATAAGTAAAATTAATATTCTTTTTATTAAAGTTTCAGTTTTGCTATATAATTTTAAATTACAAATTGAGATCACAGAAAATAATCAGTGTTTAAGAAAGATGGATGAAAAATGATAGGTGATTCTTCTCACTCAATTAGATACTGATTAAGTTGTGGCTTTGTTGGAAAATTTACCTACAAAGTAAACATTGAAATAAGACATAGGTCAACCACAAAATGAAATATGTAGATTCCTACATGGTAGCATAAAAATCAAATTATGAAAAATGATAAAGTCAACAAAAATACATGTACATCAGACTAAAAGTATTGAGATAAAATTGAAATAACATCTTAGCAGCAATTATACACAAAAATTAATAATTAAGCATTACTACTGTCATAATTAAAAACAGAAAACAGTTGAAGCATGTGGAGAATATTCTGTCCATTGGCTAGATCTGAATAGGAGGTCTAGGTTTACTTCATGTATCATACTTGTTCAGTACAGCAATTTGTGCACCACCCTGGGTCCAGATCTGCCAGCCTTGATGATCTTCTTGTAGAGTTCCTGGACCTTCTGAGTCATTCTATCTCTCCTTTCTCCCATACTACCTGGAGTCCCAATAACAAGTCCCAGAATCTGTCCCAATCCCCTACTGAGTGAATAATCTCAGAAGACATCCATGTTGGGCTGGTATACAATTATAAGTGAGTATATCCCATGTGTGTCTTTTGGGGTCTTGGTTAAGTCATTCAGGATGGCCATTTCTAGTTCCATCCATTTGCCTGCAAATTTAAAGATTTCCATGTTTTAAATTTCCAAATTTAAAGATTACCATAGTTTCTTTATCCATTCTATGACTGAGGGACATGTAGGTTGCTTCCAGATTCTGGCTACTGCACAGAAGGCTGCTATGAACATACTTAAGCAAATGTCCTTGTTGTGTGGTGGAGCATCTTCCATCATATATTCCAAGGAATGGAATAGCTGGGTCTTGATTTCTAAAGTGGTTGTACAAGTTTGCACTCCCACCAGAAAATAAGGAGTGTTCCTCTTTTTCCATATCCTTGCCAGAATGTGCTGTCACTTGAGTTTTTTATCTTAGCCATTCTAATGGATGTAAGATAGAATATTAGAGTCATTTTGATTTGTACGTCTCTGATGACTAAGGACGTTGAATATTTTGTTAAATATTTCTCACCCATTTGATATTCCGCTTTTGAGAACTCCCTGAACTTCATTTCTTAATTAAGTTATTTGGTTTGGTGGTATTTAATTTCATGAGTTCTTTATATATTTTGGATATTAGCCCTTTGTCAGATGAAGAGTTGGTGAAGATCATTCCCCAGTCTGTAGACTGTTGCTTTGTTCTGTCGACAAAGCCTTACATAGGACTCTCAGCCTCATGAGGTTCCCTTTATGAATTGTTGACATTCTAGCCTGGGCTGTTGTTTTTCTGTTTAGGAAGCTATCTTCCTGTGCCAATGAGTTCAAGGCTTTTCTCCAACTTTTCTTCTAACTGATTTAGTGTATTTGTTTTATATTGAGGTCTTTAATCTACTTGGACTTGAGTTTTGTGCCTGGTGATAAATACAGATCTACTTGCCTTTTTCTACATGTAGACATCCAGTTAGACCAGCACCATTTATGAAGAGACTGTCCTTTCCCCATTGTATATCTTTGGCTTCTTTATCAAGTGTCCATTGGTGTATAGATTTATTTCTCTGTCTTTGATTCAATTCCTTTGATCAACCAGCCTATTATTACGCCAGTACCATGCTGTTTTAATTACTGTTGTTCTATAGTATAGCTTGAGATCAGGGATGGAGATTCCTCTGGGGGAACTTCATTGTACAGGATTGTTTTGAGGTCTTTAAAAAGTTGTATAGGTGTTTTGATAGGGATTGCATTTAACATGCAAATCACTTTTGGTAAAATGACCATTTTTACTATGTTGATTCTCCTGATCCATGACCAAGGAAGATATTTCCATCTTTTAATATCATTTTCAATGTCCTTTTTCAGAGACTTGAAGGGTTATTCATATAAGTCTTTCACCGGCTTGGCTACAGTTATATCAAGATACTTTTTATTAGCTGTAGCTATTGTGAAATGTGTAGTTTCCCTAATTTCTTTCTCAGCATGATTATTATTTGTAGGCAAGCAGGCTACTGACTTTTTGAATTAATTTTGTATCCAGCCACTTCACTGCAGGTATTTATCAGCTATAGTAGTTCTCTAGTGGAATTTTGTGGGTCATCTCATCTGTGAATAAGGATATTTTGACTTCTTCCTTTCTGATGTGGAGCCTCTTAATCTCTTTTTGTTGTCTTATTGCTCTAACTAGAACTTCAAGTACCAAATTGAAGGAATGGAGGGATTGGACAGCCTTGTCTAGTCACTGAATTTAGTGGAATTTCTTTGAGTGTCTCCCCATTTAATTTGATGTTGCCTATTGGCTTGCTGTATATAGCTTTTGTTATTAATGTGTGTTGGAGTTTGTCAAATGCTTTTTAGCATCTAAGGAGATGATGATGTGGTTTTATTTCTTTCAGTTTTTTTTTTTTCATGGTAGATGACACTGACGGATTTTCATATATTCAACCACCCGTGCATGCCTGGGATGAAGACTAACTACTTAGTTATGGTGAACAATACATTTATGTGTTCTTAGGTATGATTTGTAAGTATTTTATTGAGTATTTTTACATCAATGTTTATAAGAGAAATTGGTCTGGATTTCACTTTCTTTGTTGGGTCTTTGTGAGGTTTAGGTATCAAGGTAATTATAGACTCATAGAATTAGTTTAGTAATATTCCATCCATTTCTATTTTGTGGAGTAGTTTGAAGAGTATCAGTATTAGCTCTTCTTTGAACGTCTAGTAAAATTCTATTCTGAAACCATCTGGCCCTGGGCTTGTTATTGTTGTTGTGGGACTGTTGGTGACTGCTTCTATTTCTATAGGATAAATAGGACTATTTATTTTGTTTATATGATCTTGATTCAACTTTTGCAAGTGGAATCCATCCAGAAAATCATGCATTCCCTTTAGATTTTCAAATTTTGTGGCATGTAAGCTTTTGATGTAAGACCTAATGATTCATTATATTTCTTCAGTCCCTGTTGTTATGTCTCCCTTTTCATTTCTGATTTTGTTGATTTGGATCGTGTCTCTCTATCTTTTAGCTAGTTTGGCTAACTGATTATCTATATTTTTCATTTACTCAAAGAATTGGCTCTTGATTTTATTGATTCTTTAAATTGTTCTTTTTGTTTCTAGTTTATTGGTTTCAGTCCTGAGCTTGATTATTTCCAACTGTCTCCTCCTCTTGGGTGTTTCTGCTTCTTTTTTTTTAATGGCTTCCATATGTATCATTAAGTTGCCTATATGTGATATTTTCAATCTCTTTATGAAGGCACCTAGTTCAATGAACTTTCCTCCTAGCACTACTTTCAATGTGTCCCAGAAATTTGGATATGTTGTACCTTCATTTTCATTGGATCTTAGGAAGTCCCAAATTTCTTTTTTTATTTCTTCCTTGACCCAGTTGTCACTGAGTAGAGAGTTGTTCCATTTCTGTTTGTGTGTTGGCTTTTTGTTGTTTCTGTTGTTGTTGAAGTCCAGCTTTAGTTCATGCTGATCTGATAGGACACAAGGTATTACTTCAATGTTTTTGAATCCTTTAAGGCTTGCTTTGTGACCTACTATAGAGTCAATTTTAGAGAAGGTTCCATGAGGTGCCGAGAAGAATGTATAATCTTTTGTGTTTGGATGAAAAATTCTGTAGATATCGGTCAGATCCATTTGATTCATGACATCTGTTACTGTCATTATTTCTCAAATCAGCTTCTGTCTCACTGACCTATCCTTCGGTGAAAATGAGGTATTAAAGTCTCCCACTATTAATGTGTGAGGATTGATGTGTGGTTTAAGATTCATTGATGTTTCTTTTACAAATGTTGGTGCCCTTGTATTGGGGGCACAGATGTTCAGAATTGTGATGACATCTTTTTTTTTTTTTAATTTTCCTTTGATTAGAATGAAGTATCATTCCTCATCTCTTTTGATTAATTTTGGTAGAAAGTCCATTTAATTACATATTAGAATGGCTACACCAGCTTGCTTCTTGTTCCCAGTGCTTGAAAGACCTTTTTGCAGCCTTTTACCCTGAGGTAATGTCTATCATTGTGGATGAGATGTGTTTCTTTAATGCAGAAGAATGTTGGGTCTTGTTATGCATCAATTATTTTAGTCTGTGTCTTTTTATTAGAGAGTTGAAACCATTGATGTTGAGAGATATTAATGATGAGTAACTGTTAAGTCCCTTGATTGTGATGTTGGTTGTAGTAGAATGCTTGTATTTTTGCCTGGTTATGTTTTGTTACAGTGAAGTTATCTATCTCATGTGTTATCCTGATTGTAGTTTGCTGCTTAGGGTTGGAGTTTTCCTTGTAGTAATGTCTATAGGACTGGATTTGTGTACAGGTACTGTTTTAATCTGTTTTTTAATAGAATATCTTGTTTTCTCCATCTATGGTTATTGAAAAGTATCGTTGGGTATAGTACTCTGGGTTGGCATATGTGGTATCTTAAGGTTGCTATACCTCTGCCCAGACTGTTCTGAATTTTATGGTCTCTGCTGGAAAGTTGGATGTGGTTTTGATAGGTTTGCCAGTATATGCTACTTAGCCTTTTCCTTTTGTTGCTTTTAATATGTTATCTTTGTTCTGCACATTTTGTGTTCTGATTATTATGTGGCTGGAGGATTTTATTTTCTTGTCTATTCTATTTGGTGTTCTTTAGGCCTCTTGTATGTTTATATGCACCTGGTTCTTTTATTTGGGAAATTTTTCTTTTATATATTTGTTTAAAATATATTCTGGGCCTTGGAACTGGGGTTGTCTTTTTCCTCAATTCCTATTATCCTTAGGTTTCACCTTTTCTTGTTATCCTTGATTTTTTGATGTTTTATGTCAGGAATTTTTCTGATTTAACATTTTCTTCTATTCTTCTTCTATTGTATCTTCTACACTCCTACAACTGAGATTTTTTTCCTCTATCTCTTGTATTCTGTTGGTGAAGCTTATCTCTGCAGTTCCACACTTCCTGTTTTCTTCTGTTAGTTTTCTCATTCCCAGCTTTCTTCTGTTTGTGCTTTTATCATTATTTCCATTTTCTTCTTCAAATCCTGAGCAATTTTATTGATTTCCCTCATCTGATTGTTTCAGTTCCTGAATTTCTTCCAGTGATTTTTTTTTCATTTCCGCTCTAAAGGCTTCTGCCATGGCCTCTCTAAGGAACTCAATCTGTTTGGCTGCATCTTCCTATATTTGTTTAAGGATTTTATTCATTTACATTTATTTTCATCTTCATTATTAAGTATTTGAGGTCATTTTCTTGTGCTTCAGTTGTGTTTGAGTTCCCAATGTTGATTTCTTTGCGATAACTGTGTTCTGGGGATCCCATATTATTTTGTCTTTTGTTGTTTGTGGTTTTTACAATGGCCTTTAGTCATCTTGCAGTTTCTGAAGCTGGGAGGTAGTTTCTGGTGTCTGTGACTTGCCATTGAGAGCAGTTTGTTGATGAGTATCTATAAGTCAAGAGCACTTACCTGTGGGGATCTCCTGAGTTGAGTTCAGGGGTACTTTGCTTCACACCTGGGCTCCCCACTGGGCCAGCAGAGGCTGTTGCTGTTGCTCTGCATCCCAATGTTCAATCTGAGAAAGCGTGGGTACAGCCTGCTATGCTGCCTTTACGCTGGGCTTTGGAGACCCTGCCCTTAGCCACTGACACCCTGGGGTCTTGGTTCAGTCCATCAGAGAGTGCTGTGCGTTGCTGGCTTGTGGCGGTTGGCTGGGTTTTCACCTGCCTACCCTTTCCCGCTCAGGCTGTTGGTCCGGGCTTCAGTCAGCCAGAGAGTATGGGTGCGTCTCTGTAGTAAAGAACCTGTTTGGAGCTTCCTGCCTGTGCCTCCACTCCCTCATGTGGGCCGTGGTTCCGTCTGAAGATTGGAGGGGTGATCTATCCCAGGTCCACACTCTGGGCGCCCTCCTGGGCCAGCACACACTGACATTGGTGCTCTGTAACCCGTAGTTCAATCAGAGAGAATCCAGATACAGCCTGGTAGGCTGCACTGAGCTTTGAAGACCCTGCTATCAGCCATAAGACCTTAGGGCTTTCAGCGCACTGGAGGGGTGCTTTGAGGTCAGACCTTCCAGTTCTCCTGGGTTCTCCTTTGGGCAAGCAGATGCAGATGCTAGTGCTTCACTGCCCACAGTTCATTCCCAAATACTGAGTCTAAGATATAGGACGTAACTGCAGCTCATTGGAGTGTATGTGGCCAGTGTTTGGGGGCTGGTCACCAGTCGTCCACGGACCAGTTGGTTGTCCTGAGGCCAGACCCACCTGTGGTCTGCACCCACTGTGTGTACCCCTCTTACCTAAGGCTTTTCAGATCTTGTTGTCTATAGTTCTCAGCCCAATCCCTAGGCTCTGTCATGCTGATCTGACACCCTGCTTGATCAGTGTCATCATCTTGGATGTCTGGTAAGACATTTATTTCTCTTGTGCTTTTTCTTTAGCTCATCTTTTTTTCTTCTTGTTTGGTTTGCCCTATTCTGGTTTGTATTTTTTTTTTAATGTTGATGTTGGTGTTTCCTGCTTATTTTCTAATGAGAGAGAAGGAAAAAAGTGTGGATTTAGGTCAGTGTGGAGGAGGGGAGGACTTAAGAGGAGCTGGGAGAGGGAAATTCTATAAAATATATTTTATGGAGAAAATAATCTATTGATAGTTAAACAAAAAAGGATTTTAAAAACTCATAAAATTAGCAATATTTTTTTATAATTCATATAAGCCACTTCTTATATGAAATCATGGAAAAATGAGTAGGAGAGATGTTCTCAACCTGTGGGAGCAACCTCACAGGGATTACATATTAGATATACTGCATGTCATATATAAACATTATTATTCATAACAGTAGCAAAATTATATTTAAAAAGTAACAACGAAGTGAGTAGCTGTATTTTTTTAAAAAATCACAGTACTAGGACATTTGAGAACCACTGGAGTAGGAGGGGTTGGTATTCCACAGTATTCCAGCAATAATCTAGACACCTGGGTGCTAACCTTCTGTTCTGTTAAAGGAAATGAAACTCTTGCCTTCCTGATGTCTTAGACGTTTATTGTGTTTTGTTTATTTTCATAGCTAAATATAACCCTACAGAGTATAGAAAAAATTTTCAATGATTATATTTGTCTCCACTGAGTTGAAAAGGGTTGGTTGGTCTAAAATTAGCTTATTTTCCTATTACCTAGGATATGGGGCATACAAGAAAGCTCATTGAGCCAAGATAAAATGCAAAGAAAACTATTTGTTTTACTGATTTACATATTTGTTTACATTTAGTACCAGGCAATAGAAAGCAAAACAGTTTGTTTGTTTTTTTCTTTCTACTCTTATACACATGAGCCATACAATTTGAGGTTGCCTGCTACAAAGTTGTAAACGAGTAGTTGTAATGTCATAGTGGGAACCAAAAATTCACCAAATAGATAGAAAATGTGTTTTAAAATAGGCATCACCAATTTATTTGTTTACAGCTAAATTCCCCTGAGAGTGCTGTTTCTATTCGTTTCTCCTTGATACATAGATCAAACCTGAGAATTTTGTCTCCAGGGAACATATTGGAAGGAATAAACAAATAGTTTCTTTTCTCTTTTCAAAACTTCATACTGTCCTTCACCTTCTATGGTCTTTGAAAGTTTTTTTCCCCTCATTTAATCTATTTTATGGCACCTTAGTGCCCTACAGGAGTCTTCCACTGTCCTATTTATCTTTTCTATGGAGGATTATTTTAAAGTCTGGCTGTTTAATAGTGACTAAATATAGCAGAGGGCATGTATCAGGACACATTAAACAGAGTTCTAGTTATTTTGGTGTATAGGATGAAAATATTACTATACATTTGCTATGTTGTATTATCCTAGTACATCTATAAGCCTTTTAGATGATTCATCAAAATATTTTAAAACACGACACTGTGAGTGGAATATATTTTGCTAAATGAAGCATGTCAAAGTATACTGAAAAGATCTTTTGAAAGATGAATAAGGGATATTTTATTGAAAATAATATCATAAATATAGTTTGATAAGTTTTTCAATGGACTTATCACTTGGTGTGATTATCTCTTTAAGATACATATACAAAGAAGAAGAGAAAAACCTGGGTGGTTAGAAAAGAATTTGAGATTGGTATAGCATTAAGTAAAATCCCCCCCAAAACATTGAGTTTAAAAATAGTCAGTAGATTCAAAAGGTATTAGATCTGATGCATGTAGAATAACCTGGTGCCTGAGAAATTATACTACAGTTTCATTTTAAAAAGAGTTAGTACACTTAAAAGAACGAGGCCCAAATGAAATTTGTGGAGGTGTAATAGAATATTTAGAATCATAATTGATTTTACTTGTTGAGAATAATAAATTTTTCTTCAATAAAACTAGGGATAGAAAAAAATTACAGGGTCACATTTACAGTTGCAAATTGCGCTTTCAGATGGTAAGGAACTTGCAGCTCAATTAGCTCTCATGAGAATATCCATTATATCTATAGTGACAGGGCAATTATAATCAATATGTAAGTACAAAGACTGTGTAAAAATATGTAGCTCTGTGGTTAGATATGGATGTGAGGCCAAAACAGTTTCTAGTTTGAGGTTTTGTCTGAGCAAGTTACCATTTGGTAATTACAGCTGTGAGGGATAATTTTTAAAAAGATAAAAATAATTTATGTTGTCATTTTGGGTGATGCATGGGACAAATGGATAAACATGTTAAAGAAGAAAATGCAGACAGAGAATTAATGTTCAGTGTGGAAAGTACTATTTGGCTTGTAATGAGCACAGATATGTGCATATCTTAACTTGAAATATATATATATTTTTTGAGACAGGGTTTATCTGTGTAGTGTTGGCTGTCCTGGACATTCTTTGTAGACTAGACTGGCCTTGAACTCAAAGTGATCTGACTGCCTCTGACTTCCGAATGCTGGGATTAAAGGCATGTGCCACCATACCTGGCTTTAACTTGCAATTTTAAAGTAGAGAATATGATAAAGAAATCCATGGCTGCAATATACCTATCTAATATTTCTAAACATTAAGAAAAACTCACAAGAGAAAACTAAATAACAGCTATAAATGGTTAAAACCTCTCACTGACTAATAGGAGTACTGCAGCTTTAAGTAATGTCAATTTTTCTTATCTGCAGTAATTTCTGGGACATACATATCTTTGATGCAGCTTAAAACAATTTGTTTAAATGCAATGCATCTGTGCTTGAAGACTCAGAATGATAGTGTCACAAACTCTCCTTCTGGATATGTCACTGCAAACAAAAATGAAACTAGATCAAACATATAAGGCAAATGCTTTGTGCTATATGAAAGGCTGTCATTCTTGAATAAATGGAAACTACAAAAAGCTTTTCATAATTTCTAATTAAAAGAACATCGTCTAGATAAAACAACAAAAGTAAATATTTAATAACAGTATATGTCTCAGAAATATGGTTATCAAAACTGGAGGGAAACTATATGACTTCCCAAACAGTGGAACCAATGAAGATAAGAAAAAAGACAAAGAGCAAGTCATCTTTCAATACTATACAAGGACACATAAACCTATGGTAATTTGAATACAACTCTCATTTGTATAGCTGGTTATTAAAAGGAGGACTGGAATAACTAGAGAATTATATTTAATATCTGAACAAAACTCCAAAGGATACAGAAATCATAAAGAGTGGCACAATCCAAGTAATAAGCTACAAAACTTAAGAATGAGTATACCTTCATCAGTTCTAGCACAAAGCCAGGCCTTGCTGGACTTGGATAGCTGAGGTTTATCGTCTCACAGAGATGTTGCTGTGGTACATTGTCAGTAAATTTTACTAAAATTCTGTTCTCTGTTGTGAAGATGTATTGTGAGCTGAAGGTCCTACAGCACTAAAAAAAGACATTGTCAGGGGATCGGTTCATAGGTGATGTTGATTCTTCTGCATTGACAGTCTTGCTGATGGCTGTTTTCCACAAGCTAGGTAGTATATAAGCCTTTGAATTGGCCATTTAGAACATTTCACTGCACAAACAACCCTGGTAATGGGCAAATTATTCATGGCATAGAACCTAGTTCTTTTCTGAATCAGGAAATATGTTCATTTGTTTTCTGTACCATGTTTTGTGTTTTTTTTTTTCTCCAGCATCCTCTGATTAAATGCAACTTTGTTACAAAGGGTAAGGGGATGTTTTCAAACAGTCATTTTACAGTTTTAAGAGCATGCATTTAATTGTGGATTTTAATTTTGGAGGAAATAAACATCAATAACAGTTAACAGAAACTGAAGCATAATTAATTTATAAGAACAAAAATTCAATTGAAATCATAATCGTTAGGGTAAAAGAAAAGTCTTAACTAATGACATAGAAGCCAAATTTTCTTCTTTAGGATTTAACTGTCTAAAAGTTTGCATCTAATGATGTTGTATGTAAGTAACTAGGAAATAATAAACAGCTAGTTAAGACATAATTTACCATAGTGAGAGAATAGATTTCACTTCACTGTGAAGTTAAGCAGACAAATCAATGAAGCTGCATTTGTTCTAAATAGTACCTCCAATTCATTTGATTTATTTGGTGTTTATTGAATATCTCACCTAGTATTAGGGCAATACAATCCCATGAAAATTATCACCGTGATTGAGCACACTCTAGGGATATAAAGCACTGTTTAACAGATTAGATAGTCTAGCAATCCTTCAACATATATTATCAGACAACAATGAAGTTAAAATAAAAATAAAATGTGAGAAGTATAATTAGATAAAGTTTAAATTTAGGGAAATAAAAGTCAAGTTTCCACATACTCTAAATGTTTAACACAAGTGTAGAAGTAATTGTATGATGAAGACATAGCCCAAGTGATAGTGTGTGGTGAGCAATTAGCAGATCCCTGGTAACGTGGCTTCATGAGAAAGGGCAGTTGCCACCAAACCTCAGACTCTGAATCTGACCCTTCAGATCTATATAGTGAAGGCGGAAAATCAGTTCCTGAAAGTTGTCCTTTAACCTCCACATTCTTGCCTTGGTATGCAAGTCTCCCACCCATACACACAAAATAGATATAATATTTTTATGTAATTAAATATCACAAACAAAGTTATGGTTATTTAGGCTTATTGTACAATGAACTTAAAAAACAAATTCAAAACTTCACAGAACACATTTTGTTCATTCAAGTGATTCCTAACTACTTCCATTTCAGATTTTAGAAATAAAACTAACTATACTAGCTAAATGTTGACTCAAATTATATGAAGCATTTTTAAATGGGACGTTTTAGTATTATTAGTAGAACAGTGTGTTATTTTCTACAAAATCAGAATTGAGACTTCAAAAGATATTTTTGTCCTGTGCCCCTTAATTTGTTTCCTATTGTTTATTTGAAAAGATTCCCTTTTGAAAGTGTCAAAGTTAATTGATGGTTTTTAATTGACTATATCTACTAATTTTTATATTCCAATGATATACATATCTCATATTCTAATTGTATTAATTACAAGAAATCTTGGAAGGGTAGGTTTCACAATTCACCAATATTCTTTCTTCTTTCTTTCTTTCCTTTTTAAGTTTCTTCTTAATTTCTTATAAGCCCAGATATTTTAGCTAAATGGTGAAAGTATTTATTTTAGACATGTCATTCTATATACATACATTCTTTTAAACAAAGAAACTCAGGTCAACCATTACCTTTAATGTTGTGTTTACAAGCACACTTTTTAATTCCCAGCCAAGTTGATCACTTTTAACAATTTTCTGGGTTCCTCTGCTAAAACCACGTTATATGGATTCCTCTGTGTAGATTTGGGTATCCTGGGCTCGCTTTCTAGACCAGGCTGGCCTCAAACTCGCAGAGATCTGCCTGCCTCTGCCTCCCTAAATGCTGGAATTACAGATGTGTGCCACCGCACCTGGCTACACATAAGTCTCTGATTTATTCAATGGGAAGAATCATCACTTTCTATTCTTCAAAGGTCAAACCTATTACAAGTTTTGAATGGAAAATCATTTGATTTTGAAAGGAATGAGGACAGACAGAAAATTTGAAATAATTTTTTTATCATCTTCATTAAAAATGAAGAACAATGCTAGGTAATTCCAATGGGGTTAACTACAATGCACATTAGTGCACATATGAGTTAAAGATAAAATAAATGGATGCATAATGATTGAATGGATGAGAGACTCAAAGACGCATACTGTGGAGGACCACTCTTTTATAACCACAGAATAATTTAAATGGTTAAGTCAAGGAAAAATAATATAATAAGATGAAGTGACAGAAGACAGGTCACTTGCCACACAAAATCTTAGTCATTTGGAGGTCAGAAGTTAACATTTCACTGTGTTCAGTAAGGTGTATGGAAATACAGCTGACATTTAGAGACTCATTAATACAAGTAATACTTTACAGTCAAGTTATGTTAAAGATAGGTTTATCATAACATATAGATATACTACTGGTATAGAATTTAAATGGCATAGCTTTTATCAGTTTAGATTTGCAATTCTTCAGTTTTTAATATAGTACAGGTGTATCTACTTGCAGAATTATCAAATGGGAGTCATTTTCTATCCCAACAGAAACATTTTACTCGTTAAAAGGCATCCTCCACACATCTTCCTTGATCCCTTGACTGCCGATAATCTTTTATCTATCTCCAAGGATGAATACATGTTGTTGTTCTCACTTCCTTCCCATTCACGTCATAAAACATTCTGACCAAAAGTAACCTGAGAGAGGAAATGATTTACTTTGCTTACACTTCCAGGAAATAGTTCATCACTACGGGAAGCTATGTCGGAAACTCAGTATACGGATTTGAAGGAGAAACAATGGTGGAACACCTCAGTTCCTTACTCGCGGCCTCATGCTTAGCTAGCCCTTTGTATATCCCAAGACCACTTGCACAAGAACAAGTGCCTATAGAAAAATGGGTCTTCATGTCCCCTGGAGGGGGAGACCTGGTGGCACTCAGAGGAAGGACAGCAGGTTACCAAGAAGAGACTTGATACCCTATGAACATATACAGGGGGAGGTAATCCCCCTCAGGAACAGTCATAGGGGAGGGGAATAAGGGGAAAATGGGAGGGAGGGAAGAATGGGAGGATACAAGGGATGGAATAACCATTGGGATGTAACAAGAATAAATTAATAAAGGAGAAAAAGAAAAGAAAAGAAAAATGGGTCTTCTTAAATCACTTAATTTTCAAGACACTCTCACAGACATACTCATGGTCTGTTTTAGGAAGGTCCCCAATAGATAAGTTCCTCTCAGCTGATTCTAGGCCATATCAAGTTGAAAATTAAAGCTAAATAGGACAATATTACATTTCATATGAATAGCATACTTCAATATGTAGATTTTAGAACTATACATTTACTTTATTTATGGCTGAAAACTCCATTTATGGCTGAAAATCCACATTTAACAGCAGTGGATATTCACTCCAGCAATACTACACCTAGGAGTTAAACCGAAAATTCTGCTGTTCAAGTCTAACTTCATTATATGAAAATTATAAAGAATAGTGCAACTGGATAAAATTAGCAAGAGTCCTCTAGATAGAGAATGATATGACTGTAAATTATCATGGGCTTAGGCTGCAATTCAACAACAGAAATAACAAAAAGCCTACACGTATGTGGAAACTCAACAACTCTCTGCTAAATGACACCTGGGTCAGGGAAGAAATAAAGAAAGAAATCAAGGCGTTTCTGAAATTCTTTATGAATTCTAAAGAGGTGTTCCTGGCAGAAGCATTGTAGGCAAGTCAGATATTTTGCTAAAGCTTTGTTTTGGCCAAACACAATTATAAAATGAAAGAAGACAAAAAAAAATGTTCACACTTGTGATAGTATAAGCTGCTAGGGTAGAGAGAAGGATGGTTAAGTATAACCTAGAAAATTTAATGAAAAGTAAGTATAACAATAGCTTCAACATTTCTTAATATACATACAAGCTATTGCTCATACACTAGGCCTCCTCATTCTCTGTGATAACTTTGGTGGTTTTGTGCTTTGCACAAATTGTGTATATATTCATAATAATTCTTGCATATCAGTCTTTCATTCCATACCAATATTGTATTTATTTACCAATTCAAAGTTCATTTTTCTCTAATTATTAGTGTCTACACTATTGATGCTTTTTTCAAATGGATTTTCTGTAATCTCCTTTGTTAATGTACATTTATTTATAGATAAATTGGGTTGTTAAAATCAAATTTTCTAACTAGTTTTTGGACAGTTCTCAGAGGTAAACTCATTTTCTTGTGTCATTTAACACAAAGTGTTTATGAAAGAAATAGCTGCATAGAATTTTTCAATGCTAGACTATGTGTATGTCTTATTGTAGCAATATCATCAGTTTGAGCCATTTCTTAAAATCATTATTCACTTTTTATATATGTCAGTTCATACTTAAGTAACTCATACCCACTAGTATTAATTTCTAATTCAATAATTGAGAATGCCAAACAGTCTCACTTCTGTATAATATATGTGTGTGTATGTGTGTGTGTACATATATCATTTAATAGAATTATATATATACATATATATAATATACCCTTTAAAAATAATTTCATTTTAAAAACAGATTATTCAGGTGTTAAGAACACATACTGCACTTGTAGAGGACACAAGCTTAAGTCTCTGCTCCTGTAGCTGGTTGCTCATAATTTTTGTAACTTCAACTCCAGAGTCTGATGCCTCATTTTTGAGTCTTTTAATATACTTATGCAAATATATGTACAAACACAATGTCTATATCTGTATTTGTATACATATACATATATATATATATCAAGAAAATTATTGCACTAGTACTATTCATTAAACTCTTAGAAATTGTATGATACATATAGATATATAACAGGTTCAATATATGAATTGTCATCCATGATATTTATTGCTAAGCAATCTCATGATTATCAAATAAAACATTCTGTGCAAGAAGGTCTGTTCATGTCTTCCTGTATCTAAATGCATAAAAATCAAAAGCTCCACTATCTGACCATAGGAATTAATAGAAATTTTACTTTCTTTCATTCTTGCCTTCTTCAAATCAGTGAGGGCAAAAAATTGTTTAGTTCCTGATTCAAATGTTAATCATTTTTAGAAGCACCGTCATAGATGTACCCCTAAAATGTGCTTTAACAGCAACCTAGGCATAATTTAATACAGTTGATACACATATAAACATCATATTTTTATAATATAAAAAGATAATTTTAAATAATAAGTTTCATAGCGGTAGACTGACATTACAGATCTAGGACCCAAGATTCACGTATTATGTACAGTCCATCAGTGTTCTCATCATAGGACATGCCATCTGTTTCTTCATTTTAAGCATGTGGGGAAGCAAATATAAGCATAGAATTATTAGAACTAGATTGATTTTCAAAACTGAGTAGAACAGTTATATTCCAAATGTGTTTATTTTACTTTACACCTGTACTCATTTCTAATAGCAGATAAAACAAAATATCACAGCCTATGTAACTGGAATAATTGGCTCATCTCAGTTCAAGGCGTTTGAAGTCCAAGGTTGAAGTGTCAGTAGTTTTAATTTCTCCTAAGTATTCTCTCTGTGACCTATTATGGCTATCTTCTCTAAACTCTTATATGGTCTTTTCTGTGTCTATGAGTCTTTCCACATTTTCTCTTTACAAATGGCAACATTATGTGGCAGATAAAGATATCATCTTCAAAGCATGGGAGAATAGCAAAGTAGAAGGATCCAGAGGGTCCTAGAAACCTACAAGTAGAACATTATGAAAGACAGATTTGGGCCCAGGGGTCCCGCTCAAACTAAGGCACCAGCCAAGGACAATACAGGCCGTAAACTTTAAACCCCTACCCAGATCTAGCCAATGGACAGAACACTCTCCACAGTTGGGTGGAGAATGGGATATGACTTTCTCACATACTCTGGTGCCTCACATTTGACCATGTCCCCTGGAGGGGGAGACCTGGTGGCACTCAGAGGAAGGACAGCAGGTTACCAAAAAGAGACTTGATACCCTAAGAACATATACAGGGTGAGGTAATCCCCCTCAGGAACAGTCATAGGGGAGGGGAATAAGGGGAAAATGGGAGGGAGGGAAGAATGGGATGATACAGGGGATGGGATAACCATTGAGATGTAACAAGAATAAATTAATAATAAAAAATAAAGATTTTGTTAAATGCCAAATATATATATATATATTCTTCAACACATAAACCTAATGAAACAGTTATTTCCAAACCATTTCTTCAAGGTATTGAAGTTGTATTCTCCTTTACTCAAGGGAAGGGCTTTGTTTTTCAGCTCTTAAAAGTATGATCCAATTTTGTTAATCCATTCAATGCACCAGTGGCAGACAGTTTCAGCAACAATGTACAATACACTCTGAACCAACACTCAGTAACTCAAAGCAATCCAAGAAGCAGCTCTATCCTCACTCAAGGTTGCTTTAGAAATTTAAAAAATACATTTAATATATTTTTACTTGAAAACTGATTATTCAGCTATTAAGATGGTACACTAATCTTGCAAAGGACACAAGCTAAGTTCTTTACTCCTGCAGCTGGGGGCACATAATTTTTTGTAACATCTGTTCCATGAGATATAAGGTCTCATTTTGGCTTCCTGGAACACTGTACTTATGCAAATCTATATAAATATGCATGAATGCACACACACAGATATACACATAATCAATCAAACAAATAAATAAACAAAAATTTTGTGGGTATTTAGAAACTTATAAGCTACTCCTTAAACTCGTATAAAATGCAATAACTAACGTATGAAATATGATAAACAAACTGTTAATTCCAAGAATATCTGTCTCTTAATTCATACATTTTATGAATAAAACATCTGGTATGGTACACAGGACACTTTATTTATGTTTACTTTGAAAGTGTAATTGTATTGAAATGGAGATTACTCTGTGCTTTAAAGGTGGGGTCCATATGATCAAAAAGGACCTTAGCAGCAAATTATCTTTTCAGACTCTGTTAAGGAAGCACTGAATGGAAGCAACTAGTAGGGTTCTAATTTGCAATAAAAAAAAAGGCACATTAACAATTAATATCAGATGCTTTGAGACATGACTTACTGGCTTGGATTCCAGACCACACCTTACCTCGCCTCAGGTTCATGGTTTCCATTATTCCTGTCTGTCATTTCATTCTCCCTGAGCTCCTTCACATCCTTGTAGCAGAATGCATAAAGAAGTCTCTCTACTCTCCCTACCTCCATTCTTTGGTGGACTCCACCAATCTTTGAGGCAGACCCAACCATCCTCCTTCTCCCTATGCTTAGCATCAGACTGTACAACTGGAAATGCTATCTACTGGGATGTCCCATTATCCCAACTGGCAGAAACTCATATGGAATAATCATTTTATTCTTCTTGTCCTACTTTAAGCTACCACACTCTCAGAGCAGTAACAACATTCTTATAAATGCCTGTGTTTCTACCTCAATACCCTTCACTGGAGACTCCAACTCTCACTTCAGATCCAGAGGCTTTTATCCTCAATTCTCCACAAAATCCTTTGTCTCCCCATAACTCACTTGGAAGATCTCTTACCATTCCAACTGCAACTTCTAATGTTCCTGCCTCTAGGTGTGAACAGGATCCTTTTATCTATGTCCTGATTACTTTCATGTTCTTTCCTCTTAGACCCATGGCTCTCTCTTCCTGAGGAAGAATGCAGGGGCCCCTGATCACAAGGTTCCAGATTCCATCCCATGTGTCAATGCTCATAATTTTTGTAACTTCAGCTCCATGGAATATGATGTCTCAATATGGCCTCTTTTAATGTACTTATGCAAATGTACACACACATACACACAATGTCTATATATATATCTCTGTATCTATACATATATGTATATATGATACATATGATATATGTCAATAAAATTATTTCATTAGTGCTGTTCATTCATTAAATTATCAATAATTCTATAGCAAATGTAGATATAAACATATGAAAGAAGTTTATTATGTGAATTGTCATGATGATTATTGGTTTCTAAGCAATGTCATGATTATCATCTAAAACATTCTGAGCAATAAATCGGCTTTTTATTTCTTCATGTATGCCACTCATCAATTAGAAGAAACATCTCTTACTAGATAACCGAAGGACATCACACTTTCATTAGACCTAGGCTGCAACAGACAATACAAACAAAGGCAAGTACAGGTATTAATAACCTACAGTCACATCATTCATCCCAACACCAGACATTCAGACATCAGCATAATAAAAGCAATCAGTAGTAACCAATAAAATATGTCTCCAGTAGCCATACTATAGTAAATCAGAAGAAATATAATATATCTGAAGCATAAAACAAGAAATATAATTAGCAATTATGACTATGTTCAAGAACTTAAAGAAGGTATCTATATATTCCTTAATGAAATATATGAAAACACAAACAATGGAATTAAATAAGGAAAATAATTTAAACACATGAAAGTAGAAATAAAATCAGTTAGGAAACCCAAAACATAGATAAAACTGAAAATAAAAGAATTAGGAATTAAAACACTTAAGAGATAATCTTTTTTATATTTATTTTCTTTTATTTTTTACATATACATTTACATTATTACACATATATACATTAGATTATCTATAGCAAGAAGAACCATGACATAATAAGGAATTATATAAATGTTACATTGTTAGTGTTTTGGTTATTTGTATTTGACAGCCCTGAAGAAGACATGTTTCCTATTTTGGTGTATCTAAATTTCTGAATGTTCTTATCTACAGCATAGAAAATATGGAAGATGGAATACCTAGCGTTGAACACTAGGTATTCAACGAATTAAAAGAAACGAATTCTGAAGTCAAACAAAATGTTAAATGTTGAAAAAAAAAAAAAACAAGGCAAACAAAACCATGACACAAAACTACCAGAAAATCTATGACACAATGTAAAGACCAAATCTACAAGTAATAGGTATAGAAAAAGGAGAAGAAACCCAGGTTTGGGTCCAGAAAATACTTTTAACAAAAATCATACAAAAAACATTTTCCAAACCTAAAAAAAAAAAAGGTTCCTATCAAGATATAAGAAGGAAACAAACAAAAGTGTACAAGACCACAAATATCACATAACATTTAATATGTGAGCAAATAAAAAAGAAAGAATATTAAAAGCTGCACGGAAAAAAGAAAACAATATTTATAAAGGCAGACACATTATAATAACACCCAGCTTCTCAATAGAGACTCTAAAATCCAGAAAGTCCTGGATAGATGTTTCACAAACTCTAAGAAGCCAGAGAGGCCAGCCTAGACTAGAATACTCAGCAAAAATTATCAACTACAATAGCCTGAGAAATAAAAACACTCCACAGTAAAATGAATGTTAACAGTATCTTAGCATAAAACTTTTTCTACAGAAATCATTAGAAAGAAATTTGAAGAGATTAACTACAACCAAAAAAATGCATAGAATAATTAATTTTAGACCAAAAAACAAAAACAAAAACATAAAACAAAAAAGGCAGTCTTCTTACAACTATAGTACCAAAATAAGAAGAACTAATAAAATTTGCTCATTTATAACTATTGATTCTAAAAGACTAAACTTTCCAATAAAACAACACATAGTAGTACATTGGATGCCTTTCTGAGGGGAGATGCCAGACAAGACCCCAGGATTATCTAGGTTAGAGCCTCCAACCCCAACAACCACAACCCCTTGCCTGCAGTTCAACTGGGACCAAGCCAGCAGAAGAGGGATGCAGGCTATTCCCTGAGGTCCAACTCTTGGCCCTTGACCTGAAAATGGAAATACAAACAAAAAAGAAAACACAAACTGAGGGAATCCTGGAGATAAAAAAAATCTTAGAGAGGAAATCAGGAACTACAGACATAAAAGCATCATGAATAGAATAAAAAGAATGGAGAAAAGAATCTCTAGTACAGAAGATACAATTGAAAAAATTAATCTATCAGTCAAAGAATATATTAAATCTAAAAAGTTACTGACACAAAACCTCCAAGAATGCAGGGACATTATGAAAAGATGAAACCTAAGAATAATAGAAATATAAGAAAAAGAAGGTCCTCGGCTCCAAGGACCAGAAAATATTTTCAACAAAAGCATAGAAGTAAAATTCCCCAACCTTAACATATAAGAAACTTACAAACCACCAAATAGATTGGATAAGAGAATAAAATCCTCCCACCACATAATTAAAACACTAAATATGTAGAACAAAGAAATGATGTGAAAAGTTACAAGGGAAAAGGACCAAGTATTGTATTAAGACCTATCATAATTATACCTGACTTCTCAACATAGACACTAAAATAAGAAAGGCGTGGGCAGATGTCTTCCAGATCCTAAAAGGCCACAAATGTCAGCCCAAACTACCACACCCAGCAAAACTTTCAATCACCATATATGGAGAGAACAAGATATTCCAGGACACAACCAAATTTATGCAATATCTATCCAAAAATCTAGCCTTAAGAAAGATACCAGAAGAAAAAGTCCAAATGAAGAAACTTAAGCATACCCAAGAGACCACAGGAAATAAATAACTCCACTGTAGCAAAATCAATAGAAGAGAAACACACACACACACACACACACACACACACACACACACACACACACACAGACACACTCACACATACTGCCTCCACCCCCCCCCAATGAAATAACAGACAATAACAATGTTTGGTCATTAATATCTCTCAACATCAATTAACTTGATTTCCCAATAAAAAGCATAGCCAAAAATGAATATGTAAACAGGGTCCTTATTCTGTTATGTACAAGGAACACAACTCAGCAACAAAGACAGATATTACCTCAGAGTAAAAAGCTATACAAAGGTTTTCTAAGCAAATGCACCCAAGAAGCAAGCTGGAGTAGCCATTCTAATACCTAATAAAATAGACTTTCAACCAAAATTAATCAAAAGAGATGAGGAAGGATACTTCATAGTCATCAAATGAAAAATCCAGCATGAAGACATCTTAATTCTGAACATCTATACCTCAAAGATTAGCATAATGACACTTGTAAAAGAAACATAAGTAAAGCTTAAATCACACATCAAACCCCACAAAGTAATAGGAGGAGACTTCAAAACCCCTCAATCTGCAATGAACAGGTCATATAGACAGAAAATAAACAGAATTAATGAGACTAACAGATATCATGAATCAAATAAACTTAACAAATATGTTTAGAGCTACTTCTCAGCACTTCATGAAATCTCTAAAATTGAAAATTGATCATACAGTTGATCATAATGAAATCCTCAACTAATACATGAAAATTGAAATAACTCCTTCTATCTAATCATATAACCAAGGAGTAAAGCTAGACTTCAACAACCTTAGAGATAACAGAAAATCTACAAACTCTCTACTCAATGAACACAAGGTCAGGAGATAAAAAAAGAACAAACTTAACTTGTCTTTCTCTTTACCTAATTGAAAGGTGATTGACTAAAAATTGCTGAAACCTGGGACATTGCAGAAGAAAGGTAGGCAGAGCAGAGATACCTGAGTTGTGCAGTCTAGAGGAGACCATGTGGCTAAGAAGGAGCAAAGGACAGAGAAAGAGGACATGGCCTGATTGAGCATATCCAGCCTACAAAGGATGACTAATTGGTAAGTAACTTGGGATTTTTAGCTGAGGGATAGCTAAACTGCTTAGAAGGTTGATATTCTGCTCAACTCCCATGCTTTAAGCTTGTAAAACCAATCATTATCTCTCTGTGTCAATTATCTTGGAAGCTAGTGGGGATAAAGAAAATGGTTACTTTATTAATCTGTGTCTTACAGGTGGCCGAGTGAACATGGGGTTGGAATCTAAGTTTATAGCCTGAGAAGTCATGGGTGAAAGGCAGTTTCCTAGCCAAAAAGCAGGGAACCAAACCGAATACATATAAAGGGTGCGGCTCCATAAAGAGAAGCTGCTGTTTTGCAGCAAAGCTGACAAGGAGTAGTACATGGAAGATGGTCTCTCTTGGACCAGAGCCTGAGGTTTACAAGAAGAGGATTAAAAGCACATTTGAGAGATCTAGGTCTAAAGCAGTAGGTGAAAAAGAAAACATAGTAATGGAAGGTGCTTGGATCTGCCATAGCTTTACTTTAGTTGCTGTTGTCATGGAGCTAGTTATAATATATTCAGTAATAATCAAAGTTTTCTGTACCAACTCTAAGAAGGAAAAGGACACTTTCTGATAGAAAACATGGGAGCTGGAACTCAGAGCTCTCTGGCTATGAGATGTTTGTCAACTCTTTCAGGTAAGGGCGCATTGATACAGTACAGCAACAACTAAATTTCAAGGAATGGTGCACAGGGCTTCGTTGTTGCCCCATGGAAGGCACAACAAGCCCTAAATTTAGAATTTTCTTGTTACTTTCATGCATTTTTGTATAAATGTTTTCATTTTTCCCTATAACAAGAAATAGGACAGTTTTGTTGTTTGACATTACTAAAACATGGGATAATTTTAAAGATTTTCCCAAATTCAAAATGTCACTACAATTCAAATTTGTTGTTTTATAAATTATGGAGTTACAGTGGCTTGGAATTGAGGTAAAATATTTGAGCGGGGTAATAGTGGCACATGCCTTTGGTCCCAGCACATAAGGGATGGAGTTCTGGACCAGTATGGTCTACACAATGTGGTCAGGGTAGGACCGCCTGCTGATCGGATGAAGCTGCTTACAAATGACAGTCTAGGGATCAAAAATAACACATTTTCCTTTAAAGTTACTGTGTAAGTTATTTACATAATGGATAATAATGTCCCATCAATCTTGGGTTTATGTAAAGAGAGGATGTTGTCACACTATCCTGAGAATCCAGCCAGTCACCCTAGGAAGTGAGGTTCACAAATTTTTGTTGAAATTCCCCAAAATGTATTCTTTATCTCAAAATTAGCATGAAGCAATCCAAAGAGAAACAAAATCTCATTAACCTAAATTGGGGAGGCGAGGGTTTAGATTGTGTTCCTGGGTAGTGGATGCTTGCAGTTATAAAAGAGAGGGTTATAAGTTATTAATGCTCATATTCAGAAAGAAAGTATAGAAATTTAGACTTAGAAATTTGTCTTTCCTTTTTTCCCCCTCTATCTTTCATTCTTAGGTTAAATAAAGGATATTGAAACAAAAGGAAGGGAAAGTATAGAAATATCATAAAAGATATAGAGTAGGAGAAAAGGGTAGATTATTAAATCTGATCTTAAACTATAAAACCATTGGCATTCTCAAATTGGATCAACTTTGATACCATTGTGTATACAGATACAGATTTAAAGGTTTCTTTGGTATAAGTCTTGGTATATTGACACAAATTTGAAGTTAATTTTGATACACACAGAAATAAATATATTACTTTGAACTTATTATGAACTCACAGGACTAAGAGATAAAGAATGTTTAGTTAGATGTGAGGCTTAATATAAAACATATAAACAATATTTCTGATGTAACCCCTTGGACCCTGTGAACTTTAAAGCTTGTTAATCCACGGCATGAAAAACTATCCCAGGCTGGGGAGATGGCTCAGTTAAGACCACTGCCTTTTCTTCCAAAGGGCCTGAGTTCAATTCCCAGCAACCACATGGTGGCTCACGATCATCTATAATGAGATCTGGTGCCCTCTTCTGGTGCGCAGGTGCACAAGCAAGCAAAACACCATACTCAATAAATAAATAAATCTTTTAAAGAAAAGTTTTTTAAAAAAGAAAAACTATCCCTTCTAAAAAATAAAACAAAAAATTGAAATGAATGGATTTTTAAACACTGAATTATGAATGTATCACATTCATAGATGTGTGTGTGTCTGTAATATTGTACCTTAATTCATGAATGATTTAATTTGAGTCATGGGTTTTACATGCAAGTTACTTCTCATATAAGCTGTTAATCTTGAGGAAATTTCATGATGTAGTAAATTATTTTTCTCATAAAAATAGGAATAAATGGTAAATTGCTTAATTGAGAAATCATGAGTACATAGTTCATGTAGCAGGACAGTTTTAAATGCCTTAGCAAATATGGTGTGTGGTAACACCTTACTTACATTTATTATTTAATCATCACAGATAATCTCATATCATAAAAATGATTTTAACTGATGCAAATATTATGCTGTGGTTTTATTTTTTATATTATAACATTTAATAACATTATAATATAATATAACAATTATAGTATAACAGAAATAATTTACTTTGTAAAATGCAAAACACTCTGTAGACCATCCCACACATGAGGTTGCATCTCCTAAGAGCAAATGGATATATAAGTCAAATAATCTCATTCCTCCCACACATTGCTTTTTGGTCAGTGTTTCACAACAGAAACCAAACTAGGACAGAGATTATCCTTGACAACCTAGTATATGCTGCAGTTTTAAATAAAATAACCCACTATGAATTCTGTGGAGATTTTTTTGGATTATTTTCCAGTAAGGTAATGTGAAAAATCTTTTTTACACAGAAATGTCTAATTCCTTATTACTTTTTACAACTTTAACAGAATGTCTTTGAGTACCCACTTCCTCTTTTCCAATTCTATTGCTCTGTGTTCAAAGAATCGTAATCATTGTGTAAAATATTCTGTAGCTGCATAGCAAGAAATCCAAAGACTAGTCATTTTAAATCTGTCTTGTTTTTGGTTTATGAACTTCCAGTAGATTTCCAATGGACCATCAGTAATAGCTTACTTCTGATAAACTTTTAGAAAAAAATGAAACATACCATGAGTGGGATGCACTAAAGTAACAGAGAAGAACTCTTGCCAAGATTAACAGTAAATGGTTAACATAAAATATAAGGTGTGTAAAACTATTCAAAGAAAGCTAGAGCTCCTTAAGCAATGAAAGCGAACAGGGTTAAGACTCCAGAGAGAGAGGGTAACAAAGGAAAATGAGCTCGCCGCAGGGCTCTTTTTTCTGAGGGCATATCCCACACTGATAGACACACGGTAGAATTAGCTTGACTTTTATTAAATTTTCTCTTACTTCATCCACTTTTCAATTTAATAAATGATTTCTAATTTGTGCCATTAGAACAATTCTAGCTTTATCTATATTACTCAGGGAAAAAAGAAGGTATGAACTAAGCCTGAAGAGAAATAAAAAGGTTAATGTTGAAGTTAAAAGGAGTTTTTTAATTAATTGGCAGAAAATCACAGTGACAATTCTCATCCTATTGCACTTGTAGAAAATGCAACATTTTTATTACATTTTTCTGGGTCTGAGCAAAAACTAAAGATGTAGAGAATAATTAATTGGAAGAAGCATTAAACATCATGTTCCCTACTCAAGAGGAGGAGGAAAATGATGATTATTTTTCTTGGTAGATGAACAAGTAAGAAACATTTGAAAAGCAATTAACTCCTGACCACTGGGTCAGAACACAGTTTATTAAGAGTTACCTTGTCAAATAACCCACAATGCTTCAAACTGGGCTGAGACTTCTCCTTAGAATGGGGACATACTTAAGAAATAATTTAAAATGTAAAGTGGGAAAATAACTTAGTTTTGAATAAACTTGAATTTTGTAAAACATAATGAGTATTTGGCTACAATTAGCTGATTCTGGAGATGCTTTCAATTTATTTTCTTCTTTATTATGATATTCCAAATAAGTATTATTTCATTTAAATAGACATATATACAATATGGTAATATAGCACATAATTATAAACCATCCTTGTAGAGGAATGTTAATTCAAAACTTGGCTATTCTGGCAAGAGATCACATCCAGAGACCTACTAGGTCTATGTGATCTGACTTGCAAGAGATCATTTCAAAAGACCTTCTAGGTCTGTGTGATCCAGCTAGAATACAAACATGCCTTTAATCTAAGAGACAGAGGCAAATCTGAGTTCAAGACCAGCTTGGTACATAGAAAGTATCAGGTAAAGAAGGCTTAGATCCAGGCATGGTGATACATGCCTTTAATCCCAACCGATAGTAAAGTTCTCTGGTGGTTGGAAGCACAGATGTTTGAAAATTATATCTAATTGATGATAGAAAGGGTGACAAATCAGATATTTGACAGAATAGGGTGTGCCCTACTCTCACCAAAAAGAGAGAGGAAAGGAAGCTACTTAAAAGGAAGTTTTTCAGAGAGAGGAGGTAGTTTACCAAGACAGTAATAGAGATGGGAGGCAGAAAGAGAACTCCTGTGAAGAGGGAACAAGTCAGAAAATGAGAAGAAGCCAGAAGATTAGAGCAGATTGCTGAGTTACTTTGAAGTCAAGCAGAGTAATTCTGGGCCGAGAGAGAAGCCAGATTAAATAAAGTCAGCTGGAAGAAGAGATTGAGCCAGAACAGCTGAGATGAATCAGCCAGCCCATAACTCAGAAAGAATTAGTAAGGGTGAGCTCATTAAGCAGTAAGTCTTAGATGTTAAATCAGTCTAGGCCTTAATTACATTGTACAGAAGCTAGAGGCTTCCAGAACTAGGCCTAGGTTAGCAGAATGAGACAGTAAGCCTCCTAGACAACAATTGAGCCAGGAGAATAAAAGTTACTTTTACACACCAAAGACATGCAAAATTTACAGTATAATGGTGAATAAAAGAATTAATAAATTAATGAGCATGTACCTACCAGTGCCTTAATATCTAATTGTCAAACACTTAGCTTTTGGTGGATAATATAAGTAATAAAATCATGACCACTATCCACTGTTTAATCATTCATTTTTCATAAAAAATTACACTGAGTAATATAAACAGGAAAAGTCAGTTTAGTGACAAGAAGTTCTACTGCAAATGTGACCATGTAGATGGATGATTAATGAAGATGGCAAAATCTGTAAGTGCTTTCAACAGGATTCAATTTTAAAACTTAAGAAACTGAAGAGCCATGAGGAATTCAGAAGAAAGTGAAAAAAAATATCAAAGGGGAAAAATCAAAGTTAAACCTGATCACAAAGTCTATCTGGGGAGAGAGCAGACTGATATCTGGAAGGGGAAGGCATTGAGCATATCTGAAGATCATCAGTTGCAAAAAAAAAAAAAAAAAAAAAAAAAAAAAAAAAGAACAAAAGAAAGAAAGAAAGAAAGAAAAGATGACCAGAACATTCGATGATGTATTTAATGACAAGTTTTTTTTTGTCAATTAATAAATTATTGTGAGGATTCATGGGCCAGGAAAAAAAGAAGATTTAATGGAAACATATCACAGGTTTTAATCTCCTATATGCTTTCTGATAGAAGCCTGACCTTCAAAAGAAGGTCTCCCAACTTCCACTGAAAAATAATGTTGGAGATAATAACAGTGTCAAGATCAGAAAACTGTTGTAAGGACAAAAAACTAAGTGCCTGAGTGCATTAGTTTTAGTTCTCTATTGTTGCCCAAGAAATTAAAACAGTTTTAACAGCTGAAAATATAAAATGTCTGTCAGATATATTGGACCAGAAGTCTGAAGAAGATGCCCCAACATTATAGAGAATTTTGGGTGACTATCCAGGTACCAAACTGACTCTGTCATCTTCTTATTTAGAAAGTTACTAACATACACTCCTGGCATACTCAGGCAATCAAGTTTATTCTTTGTCATGTATCTGATGGAATTGAAGACCAGGTGGCTTAGTTTTACAATGAAGCTTAGTTGTTTAGGGGTTAAGATGTGTTTAGGCCTAGATAGATGTTTTAAGTTGATAATGACAAGATGTGATGGAGATTGATTTACATTCAGAATTTTAGATGCACCAAGATAGGAAAGATGTTTTCTTCAAGGCTGTCAAATACAAATATCCAAAACACTAAGAATATCACATTTATATAACTCCTGATTGTGTCATGGTTTTTCTTGCTATAGGTAATTTAGTGTATATATGTGTAATAATAAAAATATTTATGTAAAACATTTTAAAAATCATTAAAAAATAAAGAAAGAAAGAAAATTTGCAAGTGTCTTCTGAAAAAAGAATCACCGATTTGCCTGGGAGAAGCTTTTCAGTTTTAAGAGGTCACATTTATTAATTGTTTATCTTACAGCCTGTTGGTATTCTGTTCAGGAAGTTGTCTCTTGTTACAACGTTTTTGAGGACTTTCCCCACTTTCTCTTCTAATATATTTAGTGTATCAGGTGTTATGATGTGGTCTTTGGTATGCGTGGACTTGAGTCTTGTGCAGGATGTTTGGGGATAAAGAGAGAGGGGAGGCTGAGGGAATGTCTAACCAATGCCTGGCCCAGGCCAAAACCCACCCCATGGGAGAAAGCCAACCCTTGACATCATTAATGATGCTCTGCTTTGCTTGCAGACGGGAGCCTAGCAGAGTTGTCCTTGAAGAGGCTCCACCCAGCAGCAGTTCAAAAAGGATATGAGATTCATAGCCCAACGTTGGGCAATGCATAGCAGTCTTTTTGCAAAGTGAAGGGAAAGAGAAAAATACCTGGAGGTTATAGAATCCTCATAAGAAAACCAAGAGAACCAACTAATCCAAGAGGGTTTTGCTGAGAATGAAGCACAGATCAAGCACCATGCACTTACTGGACCTGGGCTCCTTACACAGATGTAGCAGACAGGCAGCTCAGGCTTCATGTGACTCCTCTAATAAAAGGAAAGGGGGCTGTTCATGACATGGACTCTCTTGCCAGTTTTTTTTTTATCACTTCCCCAATCAGAACCGACTTTAAAGGATACAGGGGAGGAGGACACACTCAGTCCCGATGAAACTTGATGAGCTGGGATGGGTGAGACTGGGAATCCCCTTATCTGAGAAGTAGAGGAGAAGAAAGGGAGGGAGGTTTGGACTAGGAGCATAAGAGGGATGAGGGCTATGACCCAGATATAATTAATTAATTAATTAATTAATTAATTAATTAAAATACCATTTTTCTTCAGCTTTGTAGAATGAATTCAAGGTAAAATGGTCTTTGCTGGCTCACTGTTTTTCTAAAAGACTGACATCATATCTTGAAGTTTTTGTTCCCTGCTGTAGGCTGCAGGGATGAATCCACACATCCAACCTCATTCAGATTGGTAATAGAATTCTGTTTTCTATAATTGTGTGGCAAGCTTCTTTACTGACAGACTTTTGAGTGTCCTTCTTAGCTTCTTAGATGGTGCCTAAATTCCTTGTAGATGAATCTTCTCTTCCATCTCTAAAACATCTAACTTATTATTTATGTCAGTGTTCTAACCTGTCATATCATGTCTTCTTTGTCAATCTTTTCTTTCTCCTTCATTTCCATTCCTTCCTCTCTTTTTCTTTTTTTTGGTTGTAATGAATTTTTAGTTAAAATAAACAATAAACATCTTGTTTCACATATATATCAAACATATGTATGCATATACCCACATTTACAGACAAAAATAAACACGTGTGTGTATATATACACATGTTTCTGTAATTAGAAAGGCATAGCTGTTTTACACTTTTATATAGTTTTAAAGAATCTGTACATATTCTTGGCATTATGTTGTGGTTTGTGATCTTGTCCACAAAAACATGTAGAACAACTATGTTATTTTGTTCATAGGGTATTCTACAATAGGTCACAGTAAGAAATATTTTCTAAAAGATAATTATAAGATATATGACATGATAATTTTTTATTTTAACCACTTAATATATAGATTTTTATTGTCACATTGGTTCTTTCATATATTTATACATGTTCACTATTGTTTTGGTATATTTATCATATTCATCTCCTATTTCTTCCCTATCCTTACCTTCCTCCTATTTTATTTACAAGTCTATTTCCCTTATGCACTAGTTATCAGTTTTCTTAGTGTCCCACAGAATTCACTTAGGGTGAGCTGTTTGATCCTGAGTTTAGAATGAACTCTCAGAGCTTAGTGGATCCATCATTAGGTGTACAACTGGATACTATTTCTCCTTTTCCCCTAGTATTTGTTGGTTGACAGTAAATCATCAGTATGCACTAGAATCCTTCCCCTTCACAGCTGCCAGTTAGGAGGCTGACTACTATGTATCCAGTGTTAATATCATGTTTGCCATGGCCATGTCATGTTTAGAAGACAATATTTATCATCCCATTTCCCCATCATTAGGGTCTCACTTTCTTTGTCATGTCTTGTAAAATGTTCTGTGGGTTTTTCAGTAATGCTTTGAGTACGGCTGAAAGCACAGCAGCCATTTATTTTCAACGATGTTGTGCAAGAATAGGTGTTTCTATTCTGTTCACTACAAAGAGAGACCTTCCGTAAAGAACTCAAGAAATTAAACACTACCAAACCAAATAACCCAATTGAGAAATGGGGCTTGGAACTAAACAGAGAATTCTCAACAGAGGAATATCAAATGACTGAGAAACACTTAAAGAAATGCTCAACCTCCTTAGTCATCAGGGAAATGCAAATCAAAACAACTCTGAGATTCCATCTTACACCCATCAGAATGGCTAAGATCAAAAATTCAAGCGATACCACATGCTGGCGAGGATGTGGGGAGAGAGGAACACTCCTTCATTGCTGGTGGGAATGCAAACTAGTACAGCCACTTTGGAAATATATCTGGATCTATCTCAGAAAACTGGGAATAGGGCTTCCACAAGACCCAGCTATTCCACTCCTTGGAATATACCCAGAAGATGCTCCAGCACACAACAAAAAAATTTGCTCAACCATGTTCATAGCAGCCTTATTCATAATAGCCAGAACATGGAAACAGCCTAAGTGTCCATCAGTAGAAGAATGGATAAAGAAACTGTGGTATATATACACTTTGGAATACTATTTAGCTATTAAAAACAAGGAATTCCAGAAATTTGTGGATAAATGGATTGAGCTAGAAATGATCATTATGAGTGAGTTAAGCCAGAAGCAGAAAGACTCAAATGGTATATACCCACTTATATCTGCATATTAGCCCAAGGGGCACGTCCCACAAAAGCCTTCATTTACCAGGAAACTGGGACAGAGGGGAGGACATCCTATTGGGACTCTAGATGAGAGAAGCATGGGAGAAAGGCAAAGTAGAAGGATCCAGAGGGTCCTAGAAACCTACAAGTAGAACATTATGATAGGCAGATTTGGGGCCAGGGGTCCTGCTCAAACTAATGCACCAGCCAAGGACAATACAGGCGGCAAACTTTAAACCCCTACCCAGATCTAGCCAATGGTCAGAACATTCTCCACAGTAGAATGGAGAGTGGGATATGACTTTCTCTCGTACTCTGGTGCCTCACATTTGACCATGTCCCCTGCAGGGATGACCTGGTAGCACTCAGAGGAAGGACAGTAGGTTACCTAGAAGAGACTTGATACCCTATGAGCATATACAGGGGGAGGAAATCCCCCTCAGGAACAGTCATAGGGGAGGGGAATAAGGGGAAAATGGGAGGGAGGGAAGAAGGGGAGGATACAAGGGATGGAATAACCATTGAGATGTAACAAGAATAAATTAATAAAAAAAAAAAAACAGAGACCTCCCTGTTTAACGCTGAAAGTAGCCTTTGTCTATAGGTATAGCAGATATTTAGGGAGTTGTATAATTCTATATCATTTCTGGCAAGGAACTATCTTGATTTACTCACCAATGAACTCAGTCCTCTTCAGTCAAAGCTTGTGAAGCAGGTCTAAAGCTTATGGATAAGGTCTATATTATGGGGAGCAATTGGTGGAACCTATTAGAGTCATGCCACCATTTCCTCATCTTTCCAAATGCATTCATATTATAGTTCATAGAGTTCACAAGTAGGACAGTTCCTTGATACGTTTTCTTCACATTATCATGTATAATTTTTCAGGTACCATGAGGAATATTTAGCAAGACGGAATCCTGTAACTAGTGCCCAGCATTATTTCTCTATATCTTCTATCTATGGTGTACAGTGACTATATCAGTGTTGTTTTAGCAACTTGCACTGTTGGATAATCAAGAGAAATAGCATCAGCCAATATAGTGTTTGGAATCCTTACATCTCTAATGATTTCTGCAGAGGTGTCTCATACTTGATCCTTGATTTTGGAAGCTGTTCTTTATCTTGTTTCTTTTGTCCTATTATTTCCAGGACCAGCATCAGACTTCAAACACACTTAATGTTTTTTAATTTTGTTGTTAAGACAGTAAGTTAACATAGTAATAATCAGATACCTCCTTCATTGTATTTGACACTCCTCCCCATTTATGATCTATCACACTGTCACTCTGTTAGAATCTTTCTACCCTCTTTCCTTTAATCAATGTGATACTGTCTTTCTTATATTAAGAAAACCTCCCCAACTATCACATATCTAGTCTCTTGTGTACCTAAGTACTTTAATGTAAGTACACAAAACTAAAGGGCTCTAATTATGGCCCCTATATCTGAGAAAAAGTGTGACATTTGCCATTATAGAATTGAGTTTCATTGCTCCATGTATTTTTGTCCTGTTCAATCTAATTTCATTTTTCTTTATAGCTCTATCAAATTCCATCACAAAAGTTTTATGTTAGTTTTTTTATATGTTATTCACTCTTATTTACTCTGTACAGTGTTTTGCCTATACATGTCTATACATCATTTGCATGCAGTGCCTAGAAAAGTCAGAAGAGGGAATCAGACCCTCTGGGAATGGAGTGACAAACAGTTTGGGTAAATGGTTTTTAGGACACTAGGGTTTGAATTCTGTTTATCTTGCCATAGCTATGTTTCACATTTCATACATATATTGGTTGATGATTTCATTTTTCACTATTGTGCACAAAGCTATAATTAACATGGATGTGCAGCACAGTAAGTACACTTGCATGACTATCATAGATGATAAGCAGAGAGGCAACAGAAATAATATGAGACTAAAATTTATTATGAGTAGATGAAGCCTCCTCTGTATGTGCCTTTCATTGTTTATCCCTTCAGGAACCCCAAAGCAGACGGTCTTTTACTTCAGGAAAACAACCTGTAGGCTGAAAGCACTCCAAGTTCTATGTTCTGGAAATCTCAGAACACAGTTTAGGTTGTGCTATTCTGTCTCTCTTTGCCTCATGATTTTGAATTTCTAGCACATTTTGTACTTATTCTGAGAATGACAATACATAAAGAAGTTTAACGCTTGGATCACCAAAGGGAGGTGAGTAATTTACTAAGTTACTCAGTTTGAAATGCAGATTATTGATGTGAAACTTAAATGACCACTCCCCCTTTTATAACTGACAACTAAGTCAATTAAATGATTCCTTTAAGGCTTGTCACAGACAGTCAGCATGTTATAGATGCTGTAATTAACAATGACAATAAACTTCTACCTACTATACATTTAGTTGTGAAATCCAAAACATCAAAAATATGTAAATTAAGTAGTAATAAGTTATAAATGAATGAAACAAATGGAAAGAGTAAAACAAGAAATATATCTCCTAGCAATTTGATATGACTGTGGCTTTCTTGGTTCTTCCTTGATATTCAGTATTTAGATAAGAAATAAAAAATTGGGGTTGTATAATAGTGAGTCAGAAGAATTCTAGAGAGAATGATGTGTGAAAACACCCCACAGGAGACAATATCATTAATGTTCAGAATAACAGAGAAGTGCCTGTGGTGGGGAAGGAATAGGGCCATATCAGAACTATATGTGTGATGTTGCCTGTCTCAGTTTTACGGGTGGAATGAAGGCATTTAGCTCAGCATCGTGGGATATAAGTCCTTTTCAGTTTGGATAAGTTCTCCTATAAGTCACATAAATAATCATGTTTTTGTTCTACTCATTTGTTCTTATAATTCTGATTTCTCAGTGCTGAAAAGGTAGGTCTGGGATTGGGTGGAGTCTATAAGAACATTTATTAAACATTAGACTATGATAAAGGACTAAATTCTTCATTTTCCTCCAAGTTCATTTTCCTCACCTGTAAAAGGAGGCAATAACCTGATCTATCACATAGTGCAGCAGCGTTAACAGGACACTTTGTCTTAGATGATGCATTTCACAGGTTTCTGGCTTCTCAAGCATTCAGAAATTTGTGAGTTTTAATGAATATAATAATGCGAGTAGTGATATTCCCTTTGTAATAGGATCTTTCTTACATATGGACTTCAGGTTTTATTACTTCCATAGACAACTCCTTTTTCTGTTACTTTCTTGAATTACACAGCATACTTTACAAGCTTTATTGACTTAGTACACAAAACGTAAATCTTTCAGGTAGATAATTGTGATGGCATTTTCTCTCTTTCATGGTTGTTTCTTTACACTAAAGTATCAGTTTTTCCTTGGGATAAAAATTCTTCACTAATAAAAATATTTATTTTAACGCAAAAGAAGTGACTACTTTAATGGTGTCATATCTGTTACATAGGTAGCTAAAATCGTTTTGTTTGTTTGTTTTTAACCTCTCTATATAGCTCATTGACTCAGTCTTGCATATTGAAACTCTTGCACAACTTTCTCACAGATTACTGATTTTACTATGCAGTGAACTTCACAACATTTTATCATCATATGTATAAATATATAAACAATACATTATGTATATTTGAATGTATTTTTTATGTTTTTATGTTTAGCTTCTGTGGTAATTATAACAATAATATTTACTATTAAATTATAATAAGATAGCCATTTAAAATCTACATCTGTAGGTAAACTATTGGTATCTCATTATGTCAGTAACATATTAGCAAAGATACAGATTATAACTGTCATACTATTTCTAAAAGAAGTATTTTTATTCTTTGTGACATTTTATTTTAAACTTACACATAAACTGAATTCACATCTCTTTCCAGAAGAAATGAGATTTTGACTTAAACCACATGGGTATGAAAGTAAGGTCAAGTTGAAGCCAAATCAATCTAAAAGATGCTGATCTTTTACTTGAAAGTAGTGCTTGATATTTTCCACCTGGGTAATGGAATCAGCTTGCCTTGCTGACTGAGAAATCTCTATCTAGTTATAATAAAGGCTCTAATTTACTGATTTTACTTTGAAGATAAATTAGATGTAAAACACACATAATTGGATTTAAATTATTAAAACCTTTTTCTGCATCTGGGAAAATAACAATTTTAGGGAAATAACACCTCTTCGTAAAACCAGTGAAAGATTTGACAAAATACATTAACTTTTTTCAGTCACTTTTAGTATTTTGATTTAAAGTCAGAGAATTTTAAAGCTCGGATTTGAAATGCATATTGACATATACTTTATTCTCCTTATCATACTTTGTGAAATATGCTATAACTTTGCACTATTAGGATTTTACTTTGCTCAAATAACTTATTAGCAAACTTTTTTGCTATTATTAGAAGATAGTTTTATTACATTAATAAACTACGAGACTATTTTTCTGAGTAATTTTGGTACCTTGATAAAAATCTATAAATATTGTATAGTTTTTATTCAATAGAAGTGAATGAACACAACTGAAAACAAAAAGGCAATATAGTGAAAAGGCTTTTGCATACTATATTTTTAAAAATATATAGCTATAAAGAAGAAAGAAAAAATTCTAAAGTGTAAACCATATTTAGAAAAATACATTAAGCAAGTATTTATTTGTTATTATACAGGTAACATATGCACATATTTAATGTTAGTATTATCACCAAAATATGCTTACATTACGCTTGTTCTTACTATCTAAATATGAACAAGTTTTAATCAACCTACATTCTAAAGGAAAAATTTACCAGGTGAATGATGCATATACTGCAGTTCTCCTCAGCCCACATTACATACAAACCTGATATTCACAATTAAAGCTATGAAAGATAAGTTGTCAAATCAGAGAGATCTCTAACTAGAAATAAATGAATTACCTGCACTAAACTCTGAGCTAAAAAATAAAGGTCAGTGGCTGTGGAAGATGAGTCAGTTTAGAACTGATTCCAAAGTCTGAGAATAATGTTAATTTGCCAGAATCTGAGAATAAAGCTAACTTGTCAAAGTGTGAGAGTAAAGTTAACTTGTTTGCTTGTTTATTAGTTTTTGCTAGTGGGACATCTCACATAGATAGGAAGAAGGAGAGAGAGAGAGAGAGAGAGAGAGAGAGAGAGAGAGAGAGAGAGAGAGAGAGAGAGAGAGAGAGAGATTCTTTCCATATTAACTTCACAAGAAATTACCAGAGTGATAAAATAGTTACTGATTCTTCTCTCAGGAACAGAATTCCCAATAACTTACTCATTTGCCAATATCTGCACTTTCAAAAGGCTATGCTACATCTATATATCAGTACACTGAGTACCTGCACATAAATGTTTGGGGAAATGTTCAAACCATGTCAAACCATAGAAGACAGTCAGTTTTCTACATGCAGCATTATAGCTTTTACAAAAATCTAGAAGCAAACAGATATTAATTCTTCAGCTATAAAAGAAGAATTAAATTTTGGGAAGTAGAATATGTAGAGCAAACTCACAGGACCATCAGTTCTTCTTCTTTGTAGCGATCTTTTCACAATTCTGTATATGACCATTAGTTTACCACAGTAACAGTATGCTGTACTGAAGAATTAAAAATCCCTAAGATCCATGAAGAATATTTTTCTTGGACTACACTCTGTTCTGCCCATGTGCCCTCTTATATTTTCACTTGTATTTAATATGTTGTGATCACCTTTTGACAGCAAGAACCAAAGTTAAAAGAAGTTTGCTTTTGTCTTTGTAGAAGACAATGTTTTCCAAAGCTCAAGTAGTTAACTGTCATTCACATACAATGCCTCAGAACCTGTTTTTAAACATTATGATCAGAGACCCAGAAGTAGCAAAGGGTAGAGAATTAGAGATGCAGAATGTATACCCCTAAATGGAAGATGTGTACTACAACCCATTTTTCACAGGCTCAGGAATTAATGAGGAACAGGTAATATGTAGAAAGTATATAGAGGCATTGGAAGACTTCAAGGAAACAATATGTTTTGGACACAGAAGGGTCCTGATATACACAGACTAAAAGCCGCTAGTTAAGACAGGGTGTACAGGATTTGTACAAGCCAAAGACAGACTAAATTCTAATTGGTCATGAAATCCCACCCATAGATATGGAGCTATTGACAATTGTTATCACAAGAAAAGGGAGACAGGTTTGTCTAAGAGTATGCTCCCTGCTGTGTCTACTATAGTATAGTGAAAGAAGACATATTCAAGAGTATTTGCTCAGCAGAAATTAGCAATAGCCTATAATGATTGTGAGTCTTTGGGGCCTCACAGGCCAATAGCCCCCAAATAAGTTACCCATTCCTAGGACTAGGGTGTTTAATTGTTAACCTCCAGTGTCTAGTAGGAGATTATTATCCTATAAAATACCTCCACTTATTCTTTTTTATGTTTTTATATAGATGTATTTTATGAAGCTACCACAGAGTTCCATATGGCAGTTTGAAGGAGTCTTCATTTTTTCATGGTTGTGGTTTGTTATGTTTTACTGGTTTTTTTTTTGTTTGTTTCTTTCTTTTTTTTTTTTTTTTCATTATCAAATAGGTTATTTACTTTACATCTTTTCTCAATTGGATCTTTCCTTCAATCTTCTATTTCTAGTGCCTTCCCCATTCATCCTTCCCCTTTCCTCATTGTCCCCTCCTTTCCTCCTAAGAGAAGAGGAAAACTTCCATGGATAACATCCCACTTTGGTACATCAAGTCAAGTTTCAGTAGGACTAGGTTCCTCTTCTACCAAGGCTAGGCAAGAAAACTCAGTTAGAGGAAAGGGATGCAGAGGCAGGCAAAGGAGTCTGAGACATTCCCTGCTCCTGATGTTAGGGGTGCCACATGAGGGTCATGCTGCATATCTATTACGTAAATGTAGGAGGCCTAGGTCAGGACCATGCTTTCTAGTTGGTGGTCTAATCTCAGTGATTCCCTTTGGGCCCTGGTGAGTTGATTCTGTAGCTTTTGTGATTGTTTACTGACCTCTCTTGCTCCTTCATTTCTTCTACTCATCTTCCACAAGGTTTCCCAAGCTCCACCTAATGTTTAGCTCAGGTTCTCTGCATCTGTTTACATCAGCGGCTGTGTGAATCTTCTCAGATGACAGTTATGCTAGCCTCCTGATGGCATGTATAACAGAATATTATTAATAATGTCAGAGGTGGGATCTCTCTCTCATGGAATGGATGTTAAGTCCTTTACCTCAAACTCTGGCCCCTCTTTATCCCTGCACATTTGGGTAGTAAATATTGTAAGTTGAAGGTTTTGTGACTGGTTTGGCGTCTCCATCCCTTTACTGAAAGTCAGAGTTGTTTTCATTTGCCTGTCTCTGATGGCCAAAGACATTGAATATTTCTTTAAGCTCTTCTTGGCCAAGAGATTCTTCTGTTGAGAATATTCTGTTTTGCTCTGAAGCCCATTTTTCATTGAGATATTTGGGTTGTAGATGTTTACTTTCTTGAGTTCATTATTGTTGGTTTTAAGGTTGGTGAAGATCTTTCCACAGTCTCTAGGCTGCCATTTTGTCCTTTTGAAGGTGTCCAGTGCCTTATTGAAGCTTTTCAGTTTCATGAGGTCCCATTTATTAATTATTAGTCCTGATATATTGGTGTTCTGTTAAGGATGTTGTCTCCCATGCCATTGAGTTCAAGGACATTCCCCACTTTCTCTTATAATAGTTTTAGTGTGTCAAATTTTACGTTGAGGTCTTTGATCCACTTGTAATTGAATTTTGTTCAGGGTGATAGATATGGGACTATTTTCACTCTTATACACGCAAACATCCAGTTAGAGCAGCACCATTTGTTCAAGATGCTTGATTTTTCCAGTGTATAGTTTTAGCTAGCTTGTCAAAAATCAAGTACCCATAGATATGTAGGTTTACTTCTGGGTCTTGGATTTTATTCCACTTATCAACCTGTTTTTAAGCTGATATCATGAGGTTTTATTACTACTGCTCTGTAGTAAAGCATGAGGTCAGAGATGGTGATATCTCCAGAAGTTCACTAAGTTTATAGGATTTTTTTCTATTCTCTGATTTTTCTGTTGTTGTTCTTGTTTGTTTGTTTGTTTTTTATGTAGTTGAGAATTCGTTTTTCATGTTCTGTAAAAAATGTTGAAATGTTGATGGGAATTGTATTGAATCTGTAGATTGCTTTTGGTATGATGGCCGTTTTTACTATATTAATTCTATTGATTCATGAGTATGAGAGAACTTTTCAATTTAATGATATGTTCTTCAGCTTTCTTAAAAGACTTGACATTATTGTCATTCAGGTCTTTTGCTTGCCTGGTTAGAGTTACACAAAGATGTGTATTATTTGTGGCTGTTTTGAACAGTATTGTTTCCCTAATTTCTTTCCCAGACCCTTTGTCATTTGTATACAGGAGAGATAATGATTTTTTTTCATGTTAAAAGACCTATTTTATTATAGTTCTTTTTATAAATATTTATATTATTACACATAAATAAAATAAACTATGTAAAGCAAGAAGAACCATGAAACAATCAAAAATGATATAAAAGTTATGTTTATACACTCCTTCCTTGCTGGTGAGAATGCAAACTAGTACAGCCACTTTGGAAATCTATTTGGAACTATCTCAGAAAACTGAAAATAAGGCTTCTTCAAGACACAGCTATTCCATTCCTTGGAATATACCCAGAAGATGCTCCAGCACACAAAGAGGACATATTCTCAACCATGTTCATAGTGGCCTTATTCATAATAGACAGAACCTGGAAACAGCCTAAGTGTCCCTCAGTAGAAGAATGGATAAAGAAACTGTGGTACATTTACACTATGGAATACTACTCAGCTATTAAAAACAAGGAATTCACGAAATTTGTGGACAAATGGATTGAGCTAGAAATGATCATAATGAGTGTGTTAACCCAGAAACAGAAAAACCCAAATGGTATATACTCACTTATATCTGGACACTAACCTAAGGGACATGTCTCATGAAAATCTTCACGTACCAGGAGAGTGGGACAGAGTGGATGACATCCTACTGGGACTCTAGGTGAGAGAAGCATAGAAGAATGGGAAATAGAAGGATCCAGAGGGTACTAGAAACCCACAAGAAGAACATTTGACAGGCAGATCTGGGCCCAAGATTCCTGCACAAACTATGGCTACAGCCAAGGACAATATATGCGGTAAACTTCAAACCCCTACTCAGAGCTAGCCAGTGGACAGGACATTTTCCACAGTTGAGTAGAGACTGACTTTCACATGAACTCTGGTGACCCATATTTGACCATATCCCTTGGATGGGGAGGCCTGCTGGCACTCAGAGGAAGGATAACAGGCCTTTAAGAAGAGACTTGATAACCTTTCATCATATATAGGGGGAGGAGGTCCCACTCAGTCACAGTCATAAGGGAGGGGAGTAGGGGGAAAGCAGTAGGGAGGGAGGAATGGGAGGATACTAAGGATGGGATAATAATTGAGATGTAATGTGATTAAATTAATAAAATATAAAAAATTAGGACACTATAAAAATTTACATTCATAGTGTTTTGGCTATTGGTGCTTGGCAACCTTGAAGAAAAGATCTTTCCTATCTTGGTGAGCCTAAAATTCTGAATGTTAATCAAGGTCTATCATATCTCATCTCTATCAACTTTAAATATCTATCTAAACCTAAAAATATTTTAACACCTAAACAATTTAGCTTAGTTATAAAACTTTGTTATAAACTATCTGCTCTTCAATCATATCAGAGACTTGAGAAATCATAAAATTAATTACCTGAGTAAAGTGGAAATGCAGGTTAGTAGCTTCCAAAATGGAAAAATGACAAAGACAGTTTGCTGCCTGAACAGTCACACAAAACTCTCTAGAATGTTGGAACATCATCTTCAGCTTTCTGTTCAAATATATCTGACAGACATATTTGTGAGGCATGGAATATTGAGGACTTGCTTACCCTGTCTTGGCAGAGTTTGGCTGTTGACTCTCCTTGCAGCAAAGCTTGCCAATTTTTAGACGGAATTCTGTCAGTGGCAGAAAGGAGGACATTTTTCCCAGTGGTTGGTTTGCCACATTTAAAGCCAACTGCATAAGGAGGTTCTTTGATGCTCATCATCTTCTTTGAGGTAGGCTAGGTGTTGTCTTATTGCCAAAGAATCTTTATAATAATAACATCTTTAAAATGCAATATTCTGTAGTTCTCTGAGGCTTTTGAAGACATTATCCTATCTTGTTTACCTTATATATCTATAGAATCATATCTATCTGTTAAGCCTAGGATGTATATTCTTGTACTAAAAATAGAGTAGTAATTAACATGAGCATGATTTGATCAACTAATAACTAGCTTGTGTTACATAATTATTCTAAACAGCCTGAAATATCACTTGAAAGATATTAGAAGTAAACCTTCTATTATAACTGAGTTATAATGGTATGGGACTTCATATTAGAGTAAGTTCAGAGTTTAACTGAAGTTCTGACTGGAAAATGTCTGAAATGCTGGATGATTGCAAGTTCAAAGAAACATTGTCATTGATGCCTACTGTGAGATAGGATCACCTGGGCTACCTGTCTTATCTCTTTTAGTGTCTTGTCTTCTGGCTCTGCAAAATATATAAATTTTCAATGATATTATACATTTTTGTATTACTATATGTATTGGCTGTGCACTAAACACAGTTCAGTTAAAGATGATTTTTTGTAAAACAATTTTTTTCTATGCCACTTAAAAGAATGGCATGATATTTCCTGAAGAATTTGTAACCAAAAATCTATAGGCCATGCACAGTTGAAGTCCTGGCTGGAGATGTTTTCATGCCTCTGTCTGTGTCAGAGCTGTTCCAATAGGGAGGGATCAGCAAATGATGTTACCTGCTTGTTCTAGAGTCTGAAGTTATATAAGTGGAGACTGATATAATTTAGCAATCTCCATTTTAACCTACATCTATTTTATTTTGACCTCTATCAAAAGGGATGAATATTAGCAGTATAATGTCGAAATCAAAGCAAGATTGTATAGATAAAAATATCCTCTTCTGGGCTCTCAGGCACTTGTGTTAGGCCAAGCCACTACTTAGCTCTGATGAGAAGGCCTTCCATTTAAAGAGACAAGCCATTTGCCATAAACAATAGAGTAGGCATACATTTTAAATAAACCTTATCTGAATTCTTTTTAAATTTCAGATCTTAAGCATACCCTAGGCATCTTGTACCTGTTTTTTTGTTGTTGTTGTTGTTGGGTTTTTTTTTGCTGTGGCTATTTTTGTCCCAACAATTTTCTCCATATAGAATGGAAAGTTCTGCCTTTTTTCTTTGTTTAAATATATTTTATTAATTTATTCATATTACATTGTGGAGAGCCACAGATAGCAGCGCCCCCTGCTGCTTCCCCAGCTCAATGCGTCCCTTATGCGCATGGGCAGTGCGTTCCTTTTGCACATGCGCAATGCGTCCCTTTTGGCACATGCGTAGTGCGCCCCTTATGCGCATGCGCAATGCGCCTTTGAGCAAGCCCCTTATGCGCATGCCTGAAGGCATAGCATGAGGTGGTATGATTCGAACAAGGCATAGCGTGAGGTGGCGTGATCCGAATGCACCAACCAAGAGCGACAACGTGGCAGTCTCTGATAGGACCAGGCACACTATAAAGGTTCTGTGGGAGCTTTTCCCGGGGTCACTCTGGTAGTCAAGGATCCTGAATGAACTGCAGCAAGAAGAGTTCCCAGTGTTGGTGTCTTTCCTGCTGGTCTGGGTGGCATCAACATTTTGGTGGCCTGTAAGGGGAATCTCAGAACTTGTGGCAGCCAGGTCAGCCACAAGTTGTTCCCGGTCAGTGGGACATAACTGTTAAGTTCTCAGGCTTTGAGACAATAAAGTTCCAGGGCTCGGATAAAGAGGGGAATTATATTTTGGGGAAAGTGAAAGAGGAACAGTTTGAAGGGGACAATTCTGGCCCCGAGGACGAAGAATTAGAGGAGTTGGCTGAACGGCTAGATAGCATTATTATACCAAAAAAGAAGGGGATCAGGATTACGCAGCCTTCAGCTCCTGAACTAGAGCCACCTAAATCTCCAGGCGGAATAAGACCCCCACCCTATATACCAGGGGGAGGTAGGTCTGCCTGTCCTGAGGTATGGAGGCAATTTCATTTGCAAAATGCCCTTCATTGTTACCCAGTTTTTCAGAATGCACAAGGGAATCGTTATCACGAAATCTTGGATTTTAAAATTGTCCAAAGACAAACTCTGTAAAATGAAATATATCCATTTGCCAAATTACATTTCTTTGACTACCTTTAAGGTTACTTCATACAGGCAATGGCATATGAATCTATAAATAACAAGTTGGATATTTTCTCAAAAGTTTCCTGGCTTGTTGCCAAGTGATAGAAAAATTCCTTCTTTTAATCTTTTCTATTAACATGGACTTTTTAAAAGAAACTCTGAAATTTCGGACATACCTCCAATTAATGGTTGATCAATTTCATCATTACCTTGTGAAAGAGGACCTGGTAGACTCATATGAGATCTTATATTTGTTATAGATAATGGAAGATTTCTATATCTGATCATTTTTTATAATTGAAAAATAGGGAAGTTAAATTGGAATCATCCTGAAGTAGATCAGCAGTTTCTATATGCACAACAAACAACTCTTTCAATATACAGAGGGTCAGTTACTATATTAAGAGATTCTTGAAAATTAGATAACATCATCAGAACTAAATATAATTTGGATTTTTGAACTGAATTGTAAGGGCTCTCAATCACCTTACTCCTATTTTCTGACTTATAACCTGCCCTTTATGATTTATTGGAATCAATGTAAAATGTAAGAGGACCAGAAATTAGAATTGTCTTTACTATACTAGGGAGAATCCAGTTAGCTCTTATGAATTGAAGTTGCTTCCATTTTGGGTATCTGTTGTTAATCTACCACTAATCATCAATGATAATCTGAACTCTTAATTCAGGATATTGGCCTTCACCTAATAATTGATCCTTGATAATACCAATGCTTCTAACCTTATATCATTGCTCCATAAGTGAGGCCTCATCTTTCTACCATGCCAGACATCGTAACTGGATGCCTGGCTCTAGAATGGGTGTCATCAAATCTCTCCAATTTTTTGGTTTGCAATTCTGTGTGCCTCATCTATAAAGTATCTGTTTGACATATGGTGAGTGTAAGCCATAATATGTTATTGCATCCTTAAACTTTTTTAAATCTTGTGCATCTATAGGTTGCCAATGAAATACCTGATAACCTCGTGGGTTTTCCTCATCTGATGCCCGTTCCCTTATCAAAACTGGCAAAATCATTTCAGTTTATTTTCTTCTAAGATGATATATACTGTCCTGAAGTCTTGTTACAAAGTGGTGTTGCATGTTCTGGCTCCTTTTCTTCAGTTTCTATCTCATTATTATTACTTTTAGATATAAGACTTACTATTTATCTCCTAAGTTTGTATTCAAATTTTATAATTTTTTTTTTATTTAGTCTCTGGTGACCTAGCATTTCCCTCAGCCAATCTATAAGTTTTAGTAATTGTTTTCTCCAAAGCATTTTATTTTGAAGAAGTATAAAAAGCAAAATGAATATTAAGGTAAAAATAATAGTCGCAATCAGTAACATGACCTCTCTCTCTCTCTCTCTCTCCTATTTGTATCTTGGCATCTTTTAAAAAAACATTAAAAAATCCAAAACTCTGCATTTTATCTTTTTTTAACTTAGAAAATAACCTTTTATTTCAAAACTTCTCCACCCCATTTTTTTTTTTTTTTTGGGCCTGGCCCCCTTTCTAGACATTCTCAGTTCAGAGGCTTGAGACCTTACTGTCTGTCTCTGTCTCCTGCTCCCAAGAGAGGCCATTTTTCTGCCTTCACCAATGGATGCTCACCCCTCCCCCACTTTGGGAAGGTATTTGGTACACAGGTGTTTGCTACTCTGACCTGCAGGAGTCAGACCTGCAGGAGACCCTTCTCAAAGGGATTTAGCTTCCATTCCTGGCTAGGGAAATTTGCCTTTAAGAACCTTGGTTGTGTTACAGAGCCAACTTTCTGCCACCCTTCTCTATGTAAAGAAAAAGGCTTCTCTGGACTTTATATGCATCAGTTTCTGTTATTCTGCAGCAGGCAAGAGACCTTGCTGCTTTTTAGGGGTGTGTCTAATCAGGACGTGAGCTCCTGTTTTAGTAATTGCAGTTCCTGTCTTTCAGAGCAGAACTAAGAAACTGTTCCGTAGTCCTATTTTCTACATAACTTCTTGCTACATTACTGTACATGTTGCCCCATATCCAGTGTTTGTCTGTTTCTCTTAGATCATTTCTTAACCTGACTATGACACAAATAAGTGAGACTCTTATAATACACAGCTTCACAGCACAACAGGAGCACCTGAAATCTTTTCTTAACCCTTTATGCTATTTTGTCTTACTCCCAGCAAACATTCCAGCAGTACTTGTACTTTGTAGCTTTCCCAGCTCCTTCACCTTGTTCTTCCTTAGACCTCTACTTCATCTCCTAACTCCTCAAACCATGGTGGCAGGAAGGCCAGCCCTATTCTCTCCCCTGCTTAGCAAATGGACATAAACTGCTTTATTTACATATCAGGGGACAATTGGGAAGCAGAGTTTACATAACATTTAGACGAGAACCTGTATTTAAACTACACAATAACTGTATTGCTATACTACTCAGAACCTCATAAAGCTCAAGAACTTTTATTATCATGCCAGTCTCCACAGATGAAGCTTCTAGACCTACCAAAACATCAGACCACCTAAAGTCTGTGGGGAAATTCTATCCAAACTTATATCTCTACTAGTCTTGATCAAGGTAATTGACTACCCTCGAACTGTATACGATCTGTGAGAGTCTGAGGTGACCCAGATTGACATCAACATGGCAGTTAAATTAATTGTTTTTACCATCTTTTTCCAAATTTGTTCAATGGACACAGAACTGCCCATAATTTTACTACCTGTGTTTGAGGCCACACAAAAGAAGGATATTAAATGCTTTGAAGAATAAAAATTAGATAAGTGCCCAGACATTGTCAGGAGCCTCAAGTAGTTTCTTTATGATATGGCTCATGAAAAGCAGAATCTCATTGTCTCTGAATGTAGGACAGGAAGTGTAGTGGCAGCATCTGATAGTACAATTCTTGTAGATAGTATTTTGCAATCATGTAGTAACTTTTTAGAATCTTTCTCAGTCCATTCAGAAAAACACTTCAAACTAATGATTACAAAATTATCTAAGCTAGATGCTACCTACAATACTAAACAAAACACTCCAATAATACCCTTACAAAAAATGTTGGCCTAGGTTTCCTTTTAACATAGTAGTGAGTCAAAAATTAAAAGAATGTAAGCAGCAGACTTTGAATTTTTAGGTAGACAAACACTAGTTATTGATATATTACTAAAGAAAGAAAATTTGCCTAACCCTTTAATATACAAATGTTGTCAGACAACAGTATTATAGAAGAACTTCAAAAGAATCTTTGTTATTTATCGTGTAAAATGTAATGATTTCAGAAACTGTACAGGAACTGACATGAATGGACATTCTGTTCAGCCTGCTCTACAGAGCGAGCTTCAGAATATCCTGGGATACACAAAGAAACACTATCTTGAATAACCAAGAAAAAAAAAAGACACACACACATACACACATAAACAGACAAAAAATCCCTATCAACCAAAAACTGCGCCCAGTGTTCCCACACATACAGAAGCTGAGAAACTGTGTCCCCATTGTTTCTTCAACACACAAAATACTTAAGGGACAGAGTGACAAAATACTTAAAAGACAGAGATACTATTGAATGAAATAAAAATAACACAAGTTATGAAATATATTAAAAGAAAATTGATACAAGTAGATGTAACTTTCTTAAAACTGTAGATATACTATATGTGCTATTGCCGAATTTTGACTTATGACAAAATGCCAAATAATGAAAAGTTAAAAACTACATTAACACTTTCATCCACAATCCATATAAAATTCTATGTCATAGAATGATAACTATTTTAAATATATAACAGAAGAGGAATAAAAAATTATTTTTACAATATTTTTTGGTTTTATATTTTACAATTTTATTAAAATTAATATTATGTTGCCATTATAATAAAAATATTAATCATGAGATCATTTTGGAGCCCATTTGTGTCATTCAGAGTACAATATGGGTGAATACTTAAGACAAATTAATCACAGGACAAAACTCTACAGGAGATACACAAACATTAAGCAAGTAATCAAAGCACCTGGTGAGTAAATCACTTAGCTATAAATAAAGATTTTTAAAATATGTTAATAAAGAAAAGGAGCTGCAATTACACTAGAAGAGAAGGATGAAGTTGGCACAGGTAAGATATTATTCATCAGTTACTAACTTTAAGCAATAACTATATCATTAAATTAGATACCATGGGATGCATAGATTTATGAAATAGACATCTACATGTTGATTTTTATTTTTGAGAAATTACAAAAATAACTCTTATTCACCTAATGCAATGGTTCCCTTATAGGCTTACAGCCTCCATCTCCCAACCTTGGCCTAGTACCAGAAGCTTCTAACCTCCATAAAACCTAATCTAGGCCTAGAATGTTTTCACCCACTGAGACTTACTGCTGAATAAAGTCATCCTTTCTAGCTCTTTCTGAACTCCAGCTGGATTGTTCAACTCAGCTGTTCTGGCTCAAACTCCTCTCTCAGCTTCTGCCTGAATTGCACTGATTGACGTCAAGCTAACTCTGTCCATCTGTTCAAGTCATCTGGCCCTTTATTCTCTGGGTCGTTCTGTCCTTACCTGTGTCTGGCTGCTTGTCTCCTCAACCTGTCTCTGTGAAACTCTCCAGGTAAAACTGCCTCCTCTCTCTCCATCCGCACTGTTCTTCCTTAGGTCACTCCTCTTTCTTGTTCTAGTGACTCATTCTGTCAAATCTTCTCTGATTCATCACTTTGTCCTCCTCTCAATTAGACATCACTTTCAATTATGGGTACTTCCTTCTACAAACTAACTTTACTGTCATCGTTTGAGATTAAAGGTGTATACTAAGGGTGTGTCTGTATTAGAGTCAGAGGGAAAAAGTTGCACTGGATTAAATTTTCTCTACAAGAAATAAATTCCATTTTTATATCATACCTTAACAAAAACTGAAAATAGAAAATATGGTATTTTTCCCGATGGGTAACAAAAAAGTGTGTGTGTGTGTGTGTGTGTGTGTGTGTGTGTGTGTGTGTAATATCAAATAAAATATATTAAGTAAAAACAAGTAAGAAATAATAGAGAATGTACACAAAACTACTAAAAGAACTAGCATATATACATGTGATTATATATGTACCTATATGAGATATATATGTGACATACCTGTTTAGAATATCTGACATATAAAGCCAAAACTCTAGGTGTAGCAAGAGAACTAGAGTACAGTAGCACAAATAATATGAAACATTATAGTCAACTCTGTACAAGATAAAGATAATACATACAGAAAATGAAGAAGTAAATGTGTTAAAAAATATCTTTAAAAGACACCTGGGGCCAACTACATGCTGCAGAATGTCATTACTTCAAGTCCTAGCCTATATTTATTCAACATCATTTTTTTTTCACTGTTCAGCTCTACCAAAACCCCTATGTAACCACGATCAATTGGAATTGATTTCTATGACCTGCTAGAAGAGCGTAAGCTGAATCACACCTTACCTTTCTATGGTATGTCTCTAACATGGCTATTACATATTAATTTATATCTAGTCATCAGTTTTCCTATCCTTGTTAAAATGTTCCTCCAACTTTAACCAATAAATAAAAAGTAGCCTGCAGTTCTTCCTACAGATTTTTGATTTAATATGGAGGCTACAGAAACTTTGGAAAATCCCATTCTAGAAAAAGTCTTGGATGGAATTCTCTGCAATGATGGTAATGCCCTAACTCTGTGGGCACTAGTCACTGTTAACAAGAGGAAATGTGTTCAAGAATGATGATTTTAAATTAAAAAGTGCTTAAATTTAATTAAACAATTAGGATAAGTGCTACCTTATTGAGCAATATGGACTGGATTCTAACTACTAAAAGGTGGAACAATGAAAGAAATGCAAATATTCAGGGCCTATCTTAAAGGACGCAAACCAGCACTGACATATTAATCAGATTCCCATGTGGTCACCATGCCAATAAAGTAAGTATTCATTTCCTGAAAAAATTACTCCAAATGAAATAGATCTAGATAACTCTATAATCTGTTATTCAATTAGCTACAATTGCACATTGCAATAAACTAAAACACCTAGAAAGGTCACAAGTAAATATAAAATTTGCTATATTTTAGGAAACATATATTTAAACATTTATTTTAAAAATCATAAAATATGTCCAACCAATCATTAAAATGTAAATAATATTGTTTTTTCTCACATCTGCAATAAAACTAATAACCTGTGACAGGAAAATCTGAAATTGATATATTTACAAGGCATTTTAAAATGCTTTTCTAAATGGATTAATGACTAAAGAAAAGTGTATTCAAAATGGTGCTCAGCAGGTTTGTATATTGTATCATAAAATAGCAAATCTATTAAATACCAATCAACATGCAAGTAAGATAAACACTTTGTTGAAGTTATCCTTTTATTATTTATATTACACTAAAGAATGACTTCTGAAATCCAAAATGAATATAGGAGAGTCCTGGAGATTTTGTTGTGGAAAAGAAAATCAAAATATCTATTTGCGGCCATTAGTAATATTCACACACAACTTTAGAAGGATGCTATGGAATCTCTTGAAGGCAATTCTTTCAGGGTAAGTACTAGTAGATATTGCATGGACAAAGGGATTGTAGAATGAAGAATGAATTCATTATCAATTTGTAGGTATGGTATTGTGAGCACATGCTCAAGCATCAACTTTATAGTTTTCATAATTCATATTAAAGTAACAGAATAGGAATATGAAAAATACTATTTAGGAAAATTAGTATAAAGTTTAATATATATCATTCTAAATGACACACTCTCTCTCTCTCTCTCTCTCTCACACACACACACACACACACACACACACTGGTATTTGAAAATGAAGGTTTCTCCAGCATTAAAAATGCTGTTTGGTTTAAGTATTTTTAAATATTTTTAGCATAAAGTGTTAATTAACAGTGTCTACAAAAAAGCTCAATATATTTCTACCACTGAGAATTCAATATATGTAAGAGTAGACATGAGATCAATATACCACATCCTTAAGGGTAAATCAGTTAATAGTAAGTAAAAGAAATCCATTCACCCAGTAAACATTTTGTCAAAGGATGACAGGAATTGTCACTAACACCAATAATGTAGCAACAATGCTTCAAATATGTACTTAGGCAATTTTTCCTTGGTTCATTTTGTCAGTAATGACATAAATAGCACAACAATTTTATTTGTGATTTTCAGGTACACCTGAAACTTATACATAATTTGACATTTTTTTTTCTGGAAATAACTACACACTTGAATAAAGTGGTAAAATGATATGATTGGTATAATCACAAATAAATCCTATTTCAAATCTTTCATGGTACAGACTTTTAATATATAACAATATGTGAAGTGCTATAGCCACTTTATTTTATTGGGTAATCAAATCCAAGTAAGCTGTGGCTCCTGAAATGCCGAAGCTGATTACAGGAGGAAATGCATAGTACAAAATATAACGTGGTGAGAATGAATGCTTTATAGAGATATATGAAAGTGTGTGTTTTAAATACGTAATGGAAAACATTTACACATGAAAAGGATATGAATATACTGTTGCCTATCCCATACTAAATTGTATATTTAAGCAAAATTTTAATTAAGCTTTTCTTTAGTTTTCCCATTAACAAAATTAGGAGAGTGGATGGTGTTTAAAACAAATACCAGCATCCAAGCTTGCCCTTTTTAAGGCAGAATTATGTCTGTGGTAGAAACAAAGACATTTTACCCAGTGGCTTATTTGCCACATTTGAAACCATCTCCATAAGGAGGTTCTTTGATTCTCACCATCCTCTTTGAGGTAGGCGGGGTATTGCCATGACATACTCTGTCTCATTGTCCGTGAATCTTTAAAATAATAAAAATATTTTAAATGCCATATTCTGCATGTATCTGAGGTATTTGAAGACTTTATCTACCTATACTATCTTATCTTTCTATAGAATCATGTCTATCTCCCACACCTAAAAAAACATATAATTTATTTATCCTAACAGCCTGCAATAGCATTTTCAAAGTATTGGAAATGGCCAAATTCTGCCAAGACAGGATAAGCAAGTCCTCAACAGTTCCTGCCTCAGAAGTCTGTCTGTCAGATATATTAGGCCAGAATGCTGAACAAGATGCTCCAAAATCATAGAGAGTTTTGGGTAACTATTCAGATAGAAAATTGTCTCTGTCACCTTTTCATTTGGAAAGCCACTAACCTGTATCCTCGGCATAATCAGGTAATCAATTTTGTTCCTTCTCAAATCTTTGATGGAGTTGAAGAACAGGTAGCTTAATTTTACAATGAAGCTTAGTTATTTAGAGGTTAAGATGTTTTTAGGTCTAAGTAGATGTTTTAAGTTGATAATGACAAGATGTGGTGGAGATTGATCTACATTCAATCATTTTAGACACACAGAGGTAGGAAAGATGTTTTCTTCTAGGCTGTTCAATAGAAATAGTCAAAACACAAGAATGTAGCATTTATATAACTGGCAATTGTTTTGTGGTTCTTCTTGCTATAAGCAGTTCATTGTATGTATGTGGAATAATACAAATATATATGTAAAAAATTTTAAATGGTTCAGTCAAACAAACAAACAAACAAACAAAAACAATCACCAGCACTAACTATTGGTGTTTTAGCTCGACACAACACAAACACAGTTATAGGTGAATTCCACTGCATGTGTGTAGCACAATTTTGTCTTCTAAGCACTACCTGATTGACATCTAAATGATATTTCTTCTTAGCTACTGTGAATAAAGCAACAATGAAGGTAGGTGTACTAAATTCATTGCAGTAGGAAAAAGAAAATTATCAAATTTTCAGGAAAAGTAGAAGCTGCAAAATGTATTCTCAGTGAATTTACCTGGACCCAGAAATAGAAATATTGCCCATATTTTATTTTCTGATTCTAGGTTCAAAGTTTTATACTTCCTTGTTTAACTTTGAATGCCAGTAGGGGCCAAAAAGCTACAAAGAGGATATTGCACAACAGACAATGTTTATTTACTTATTTGTTTATAGCTTATTTATTTATTCTCTCATATATTATATCCCAAGCATAGTTTTTCTTCCTTTCCTCTCGTCCCTCCACCTTTATCCACCCTCTCCCCCAGATCCACTTCTCCTCAATTTCCCTTCAAAAAAGAAAAGGCCTCCTATGGATTTTAACCAAACATAGCACAACAAGTTATAATAAGGCTAGGCCATGTACCCTAACATCAAGGATGGATGAAGCAATGCAGTAGAAAGAAAAGAGTCCCAAGAGCAGACTAAAGTGTCAGACATGTCTCTGCTTCCACTGTTATGAGTCCCACTAGATCAAGTACACAACCATAAGGTATATGCAGACAACATGGCACAGACTCGTACTGGTCCATGCTTGTCATTCTAGACTCTGTGAGCCCCTATGAGCCCTAGTTAGTGGAGTCTGTGGGAAGTGTTCTTATGATGTCCTTGGCCTCTCTGGCTCCCACAGTTTTCCCTCCCAGTCTTTAGAGAAAGGCTTTAAAGGGGAGAATAATAGAACACAAGTGTTATAAAAATAAAGAATTTGACTGTACATTAAGTAGGGGCAGAATGATGAAGGAGACCGGGTATGGAAAGGGTTAGCTAACAGTAATGATGTTAGAGGTTACTTATAAAACAGTAATTTAAAAAAAAAAATTTGCAGAGACTGACACTTCATTTGTAGATTATTATTCTCCTACAAGCCATATGTTTTTAAGTAAATATCCCCGTGCTGAGTGTGGAATAATTTCTTATGAGGTGTTGGTCAGGCAGGCCCCAGAGGCTGCCAAAGCAACAGAAGCTATTGCTGTTGTCCTTAGTTTCCCACTAAATTTAGACAACAAGGCATGTTGTTGAAGAAACCACTCGCTTTGGGTGTAAGGTATAGAGGAATCAAGCTAGAACCAATCAGGAAGCTGCCTCCCTGTTGTCTAGCTTTACAGCATGTGAATATACTATGAAGGTTGTTGAGGAAAACAACTCATTGAGAATCTTAACTTATTTTTGAGTTTAGCCATACCACATGTCTGCCAAGCAGTAAGACTGGATTTAAAGTTCACCAAGAAATGCATGTTGGGTGCTGCAAAGTCCCTCAAACACCCATGACTGGGAAGGTCACAGGCCCTGGTTTAAATCTATTAGTACAATTAGTGTAGTTTTGCTATGTGAACATGATGTCCAGCTGCCTTCTAAACATTTGTGTTTACACAGACAGGTCAGTAGTACAACAAGGAATCTTGGCCAGAGAAGCTTCTGCTTGAAGTGAGCAAAGGGTAATGCAGAGGCACATGCGCAGTACTTGGAATAAGTGAACATGTGAGTGCTCACGCCTACACAAGACATCTATATCTCCCCTTCCAGTGCTCAAGGCATATGGTGGAAGAGGGAACAGAAAGAACCTAAAAGCTGGAGGATGTAAAGGAGAGATCTAAAAAGCTACTTTCTAATGCATGCGTGAACGCACAACTGTGGCCTATCAGCATTCAGTCCTGAATGTGACCTGGGCGTAGGAAGGAGTGGTGTGGCTGGTCACGAAGGCCCATGTTCCCTAAATAGTTATAACTGTTACCAGCAGAGGAGGCATCATATTCCACAGCAGTCACGACATGCACATTGTCATGGTAAGGCAATTAAGCCACCAGGTGTACTCATGTAGGCAATACTAAGTGCAGTGGGGCCACAGACAACAAAAACTGTATCAGAAATCAGGGATTTTGTTTCAAAGAAATAGCCTGATGGAAAGGAGAAAGCAGTTTAGAGTAATGCTTATATAGTGAAAGGAACAGATTTTTTTTTTTCTGAGTGTATCAAGGAACTAGTCTACAATGATGTGACATTCATCTATATTGGTTTTGCATAACAGTTGCTTCAGATCTTAACTAATGGAGGAAATACAAACTGGTGAATGAGGCCAGACTGTCGATCCCTCTCCCCTACGTCTATTCAGCATGTTATTGTCAAAGAAGGAAGTCTTAGCTTTTGCAGTAGAGCCACAGAAAGGTCTGAATAAAATATGAGGGCAGAACAATTGCTGTACATAATTACTTGCTAAGAAAACTCTGGCACATTTACCAGTTGTGCGACCTAATAAATAAATTCACAAATAACAGCGTAAGGCAGAAAAATACTCACTACCAGGTGTTTGTATGCACCAAGCCAAGTAGGAAATTTGGATAAATAAATGCAATTCATTTTCTATCATCATATGTAAAATATTTCAGAATAAATTTAACAACTTGAGGCCTGCTTCACAGAAAGTATTTATGTTTCCTGCTGTAAATTTCATCAAAAGCTAATGGATGAAAATTACAATGCAGAGCCAAAAATATTAAGAGGCAAGAAAATACTTAGATATATTTCAAGAAATGGAAGGTCAGTGTTAAGATTTAATTTCCCACAAATTAACATGTAACTTGAATTGAACACAGTTATATTTAAAATATATTTTATACATATTTGTTTATAAAGGAAAATAGGTTATTATAAAACTAATATGTCTCTCAAAGTACTAGGTACATGTATAACAACAGAAGAGGGAGAAAGTCAAGATTTCCTGAACTGACTTATTTTTAGATGTGCAATTATCTTACAAATGAAGACTTTGTTGTTATTAAGAATATTGTAGAAAGACCAATTAAAATATGTAGTTGAGAAGTTTTACTCTTTTTAAAAATGTTATTAAATAATTTTCAGTGAAGAATTTCCTTTTCAAAACTACTGAGAAACAACTTTATATCCAAACTTAGAAGAAAAGCAAAGTTCTCAAGTGTTACCACTCAGCACTAAAAAAAAAAAAAAAAAAAAAAAAAAAGGATAATGTTGCATAATCCTAAAAATAAGAAAGGCTAGAAGACAGAAGCAAAGTTTTTGATCTTAGTTTGGGAAAATTATGCTATGATACCACCTGAAATATGTAACTTATAAAAAGGAAAAAATGGATGCAAATAAATTTAAATACTATCTGTTTATAAGAGCTCAAAATTAAAATGAATGTACCTTTTAAAAATAAGATACTTTTTGTTATGCATGCCTGTCACATAAAAAACAAATAGAATACAAAATAAAGGGCGGCAATACCAGAACAAGTCCTGTAACTCCGGTAGGGAAAGGCCACCAAAAGATCATAGCCCTGAGCAGGACAACTTTGGAGCACTGAGCTAGCAGTGTGAGATCTTCTCTCACTTCCTCCTCTGCCTGCTTATCTAGACCAGAAAGGTAGTGAGTGAAAGACAGGAAAATTAGCCCAGACTTCTTAGAATACTGGCCAAGAACAAAATCTGAAAGCCAAAATACAATGTGATCTTTTATGAGATTTCTAGATAATTTTAATAACTGATATGGTATGTAAATTCATCTCAGCTTTGTATGTATGTGTCCCTCTCACCCCTCAAAAAAGTAATTCTGTGAATATACAGAATAAATTTTCACACACATCTTACCCCTAGGCTATAGGGTTCGGTGCACGTGTCCAGTTCTAAATATTACTCCCCTATTCTCAGCTGTTTTTGACTCTATAGGTAAATCATAAATTGTGCGATACAGTAACTGCACAGGGAAAAAGTGCTAGTCCCCACGGTAGTATATGAAGGTCAAATAAGTCTTTCTAGTCTTTCCAATCTGTACATTATAAAACACAGACCTATGTTTATGGTGGTAGGTTAATATTAATTAAATATTTCTGTGGTTTTCAAGAAATACACAATGGTGTTTTAGGATCTCTTTTTTCTCATCATTATTTTCCATATTTAAATTTTAAGATATTTTGTGATTCTACCTGCTTCCTTATTTTTATCGATATAGTTGTTTTAATCTTTAAAATCAGATATACTAGGAGTAAACTTCAACATACAATACAATAGATAAACATTTTGAAAAAAATACTTTTGATTTTTAAAGTCATTTTCGTAGAAAAATATTTATTCCTTGAATATGAATATCAAAAATAAAGATATATCAAATGAATATAGTTATTTCTCACTATGATTCTTTAATATTAAATTTAAAACTGCTGACACTATTAAACATAAAAAATTCTACTCTATGTGACATAGTCATATTCAGTATCAATTCATTTACCCATGTTCTTGTGCCAATAAAAGAATGGATGCCCATTAGTTTCTATAAAACTAATAATTATGTCACAATCACAATACAAATTATAATGAAAGTGTACCTTCAAGCCACTAAACATTAGATATTATTCATAATTAATCATTCATTCATGGTCATCATTATGTAAGAGATGAGTTCTTTCTCATCGTGAGTAATTTACATGTTAGCTTGCTATGATATATTTTCAAAATTCTACTCATAAATTTTATATAAGACTAATTTCCAGATTACAGTTTGAAGTATTAATGTCATACAGAATTTTAATAACTGTTTAAAGATTTCTGCTAGATGGCCTACATGACATATATTTCATTGAGTCATTATTATGAATAAGTGAAGAAACAAACATCTAATAATGATTGGTTTTGTTGAACTGGAGATTGGACTGTAATCTCTCTATACTACCCATATATAGATACAAATTTCCTATTACTCAACAATAGCTTTGTAGTACTGAAAACAGTAGAGGAATTTTAATCTAACAACATGGCTTCTCTAGCTAAGGATTACAACTTAAGACCTTCTAAATCTTTGTTACCAGAGCAGAATGCAGACACACCTTGGATTACAGTGTGATCTCGTTGGAGTACACACATGCTTTAGTATACTCCTTTAATCCCAAATAATGAAAGTAAGGCTGGACTATAGAAAGAAGCAGCCTCACTTGAAAATGATGTCTATTTGAGAAGCAAAGAGACAAATCAGAGGAAGATTTGACAGAATGAGTCAGAAAGAGGATAAAGCCAACACTCCCAAACAGCACAGGAGAGAGAGACACAGGAAGAGAAAAAGGGAAGTACTAGTGCAGTTAGTAGTGTATGGCAGTTTTATTGGGGCAGTTGTACAGAGAGAGGTGCAGAAAGAATAAGACAGAATGAGGAAGAGCCAGAAGATTAGACCATATTGCCAGAGTTAGTTTGAGGCCAAGCAGAGCAAGTTATTCAGAAGCCAAGGGAGAAGTCAGGTTGAATCAGTCACCTTGGGGAGGAGTTTGGACCAGAACAACTGAGTTGAACCAGTCAGTTAAAGTTCAGAAGAGCTAGAAAGGGTTACATGTACTCAGCAGTGATTCACTGAGGCTGAAACTTTTTTGGCACAGAAGATGGAGACTGGAAGGTAAGCCTTCAAAGTGTAGGTTACAGAAGATTAAATTGTATGAAAGCTAGAAGCTTCCAGGCCTAGGGATAGGTACAATGAGGAAAAAATGCTCTGGGGTTATCCCAAGCCGTATGATCATGTAGCTTAGGTACAGCTTTCATCTAATCCCTACATCTGAAAAAATAAAAACAACATTTACATCTGGCCCCAAAACTTTTACAGAAAATACTAGAGAACAGAATTGTAGGAGTTTGCTGAATTGTAGTTTTAAGCCACAACGTTCAAGAGCTTTTCTAGAAAAGTTCAATCTTCACGTTAGGCTCTTTTTGCCACACCATGAATCTGTTAGAGAAATTATATACTTTTCAAAATACATGGAAACAATTTGGCAAGAAATTTTATAAGATTTGTGATTTCAGACTCAAAATGTAATAGTAAGTTTTGAAGTATTTCTCGGATATGGTAAGATAAGGCTTTATGTAAGGGACCTAAAATAAACAATCAACAAATCATTTCTATATGCTGTTCCCTCAATACCATCATCTTTGGGAGAAAGGATTCTGTGCTGCTTTTTTTCTTTTCTTTTCCTTTCTTTCTTTATTTCTTTCTTTCTTTTTTTCTTTCTTTCTTTCTTATTTCAAGTCGAATTTGATAAGAAATATGTGCTTCATTTATTTATTTAATTCTAGTTTATTAAGAACCTTGAATCTATAAAATTATATTCTACAGAATACTGTTGTAATCAAGTTAAGTTCTTTTATCCATGTCCTGATGCCATTTGAGTTCTAGACACTGGTTACTCATCAAATTGCTCATGCCAGGAAGGAGTTTATAGAAAAATCAATGCCTATTACTAGGTGCTTCATCAATCCTAACATAGAGCTTCCTTTTCTCTTGGTGCCAAGGAAAAAAGAAAATAAAGGCTTGCATTTATCAAATGTTTTAATGTCACATTCTGCATTTACACGTTTGTATACAGGTAGGAATACACGAACTGAGTGACCTTGTGTATTTAAGACATACCTGATTAAATATTAAATATATTATTGTGATTACACTTAATTGGAACCCAAATAACATGAAAATAGAGAATGAGAAAGATGTACAAAATGCAAAATTAAATCAAGGGAATAACAACAACTTCAAATGAGATTCAGTAACATAATAAATTTGGAAGAAATAGTTTGTGACATGTTGAAAATTATAAAATATGAAGCCAATAGATATGGATGGCTGATAATATAAAAGGCTAGTCAAATTCTATGATTTAATATTTTATGCATATGTAGCTAGTCATAAAGAAGAACAAGTTGAAAGTGATTTTGTTTGCAGATATCCAGGATATATATCATATATATATATATATATATATATATATATATATATATATATATGCAGACAATTGTACACTCCTTCAGTTAATATATATTAATGTCATTATAAGTACAGTAGAGAATCAATAAAATACCTGAACTTTCAATAGCCAGTTGAATATTTAAAATATGCCACAAAATATACTGGAGTAAAGTCTTTCCAATTATTAATGGAGGTAAAACTACATATTAATGTGTCAAAAATTAAATTAAAGTCCTTTTAACTTTATAGAAAACTTAATTTAAAATTTGTCAAAGACATAACTTAAAGTATGAAATGATAAAGTCATTACAAAAAGATATAAAAGCATTTTAACATATTGGTGTAGATAAGACTAATTTTAAACAGAACATCAAAGTCATGGAAAACAAAATGAAATAAATGAGATTATATCAAATTAGAAACATCTGCATAGCAAAGGGATTTATACAATTATAAACAGCATCTAAAACTGGAGACCATATTTCCAAAGTATTCTGAAGATAAATATTTAATATTCAGAATACTTTTATACCAAAACATATAAACCAATTAAAATGAGATAAATACATGAACAAAAGAATACATGTAAGTTAAAATGTGAAAAATGCTTAAATTAATTAGTATAAAAACAAAATGAAAATCAATTCCATGATTAGGTAACATCCACTTTTTTGTAATAATATCTATTATGAAACAACAAAAACTATGAAGTTAGAGAGGGATATGAAGAACAGTCCTACGAACTGTTGTAAATTAATATAGCTATTATTAAATACATTACGCATTTTATTCAGAATCACACATTTTGGACTAAGGCCTAGTAGGTGAAATCATTTTTATAGAAAAATAATGCCTAAACTGCTATAATCATTGCAATATTTTTCTATATCTAAATATGGAATCATCCTTGATTCAGTTGATAATGACTAAAGAAAAAGTGTTATATATTCACAATGAGAGATAAATAAATAGTAAGAAAGAAATCATGTTATTTTCGTCAATTTGGTACATCTGAAGACATTGTGTTAAATGAAACAAACTATATGCAGAAAGACAAATGCCATGTATTCTCAGTTATTTGTGAAAACCCAGTTAGTTATAGGGGAATACTGTAGGACAGTGCATTCTTAGAACTAAGAAGTCAAGGAACCAAATACAATGAAGCATAGGTAGAGAAAAGAAAATCCTTTTTCTTATATATTTGTTTGTTTGTTTGTTTCTAATTATTTTATTATGCTTCTTTTTTAACCTATACATTTATATTATTACACATGAATAAGTTAAACTACATACAGCAGGAAGAACCATGAGACAATCATGAGTTATATGAATATTACATTCATAGTGATTTGGCTGTTTGTATTTGTCAAGCTTGAAATAAACTTCTATCCTACCTTGTTGGGTCTAAATTTCTGAATGCAAGTCAATATCTATCTTATCTCATCTCTGTTAATTTAAAACATCTATCTTGATCTAAAAAGATCTTATACTCTAACGAACTATACTTGATTGTAAGACTAAACTTCATGGTCTTCAACCTCATCAGAGACTTGAGAAGGAATATAACTTATATGCATGAGGGAACCGGTTAGCAGCTTCCAAAATGAAAAAAAAAAATGACTGAGACATCTTACTGCCGGAATAGTCACCCAACAATCTCTATAACGTTGGAGCATGATCTTTGGCCTTCTAGCCCATTATTTCTGCCAGACATATCTGATAGGCAGGAACTATTGAGGACTTGCTTACTCTGTCTTTGCAGAATTTGTCCTCGACTCTACGTGCATCTAAGCTTGCCCATTTTTAGACAAAATACCCACTGTGGCAGGAATGAGGACATTTTTCCCAGTGGGTTATTTGCTACATTTGATTTTTCCATATAATCCAACAAATATCTACTAATAAGAAAATATCTAGTACATATTTCATAAAGACTACAATGAAAAGATATATTCCATACTTTGAAAAGTTAAATTTGTAAAGAAGTACACAAAAATGTTATTTAACAGCATGAATATGCATCATATTATCATTATATGTACATACCATCATATATCCAGAAATTAGGAATACTCATTGTCATTTTCCAAAATCAGGCATTGTCATAAATGTTTTAAAGCAAAAGGAAAGATAGCTTCAATTTTGGTGCGAAGAAGTCTCTCTTCCAATCTGCAGACTGTGCTGCAATTGGAAACTCAAGATAAAGATAAATTAATGGAGGACCTTTCTCCATATTCCTGACAATTGCAATAGAATCTAGGTAATTTGTTCACTTTAACATTTGCTTTGTAGGAAAGTATAGATACTAGTGACAACCTTGGATTTGCTTCACTCTGCATAAGTGATTTACCCTCTACAGCACTCTAGATATTTTCACTTAGAAGTAAAAAAATGAATGCAAATAAAAGAAATAATTGTATTTCTGATCACCAGAAACAAAATAAAATGTCAATAAAAAGTATTCACAATTGAACACAAACAAGAATATACATGATAAAAAGGAAACACAATACGTTCTGTGCATATTAGGGTAGCATTAAAAAACTGAACCACAGTAATACTCATCTGGAAATGATTATTATTTTGAACAAAATAGTCCTGTGTAAAAATTGGTACTCATACTCACTAAAAATATCCACAAATTATAGATAAATAGCCAAAGATGTTCTAGTACATCCATACTGAGAATTTACAATTATTAATGGTTTTTTGAACTTGAGAGAATGTTCAAATATCATGATGCATCATCTATCTTTTTCTGGCTAGTTATCTGTAACTTAAATTAAAATAAAGGATTCCTTCTCACCAATCCCACCTTTTGTGACTGTCCATTAGTCTTCAGTTTAAAATATTGTGCAAAAAGAACACTATGCATTGGAAATTCCATACAGAAGCATAGAAATAGTAAAAACTCTGTTCTAAGATGGAAGACAAAACTTTAGGTACAGAATTTGAAATACGTGTAAATATTCATTTATAATAAAGAAAAAAACATAAATATTTGCTTCAGCCTTAGAATACAAGTTCTGTTTCTTGTGAACTTGCTTTAGGCAATTTGCTTCCAGTGCTTGCATAGAAAAGCTTTGTATTTGCAATATATCTACATTTTTCCCATAGAATAGGCTATAGTCAAAAGAAGCTTCAAGCAATTTCAGACTACTGTTCAATGGAGGAATTTTGCAACTTAAGGGTCATTAGCATCAAGGTTACCTTCTACCTTCTACCTTCAGGTCACCTACAAGGATAGACTTTTAAGTGAATGGTCATAAAATTTTCTTTAACTAATAAAATCAACGTGCCTCCATGGTGAGGCCATGTAGGTAGAAACAAAAACAAAAACAAACAGACAAACAAAAGCATCAACTACATTGTTTTGTGTTTTAAAAACTGATATTATATAGTGCATGAACAGAATGTGATGATAATTTTAGCATAAATAGCCTGCCATTGCTTGACTTTTACCTATAGCAATAGTGAATTCAGATTTGCAAACAGCCTCACAAGTTATAAATCAGAACAACACACCTAAAGTATTTGTTTTCATGAGAAAACTAAAGTTATAATACAATAAGATCATAATCCTTTTGAAAAAGAAATGTCTGGAGGATGACATTGTGTTGCAGGTATGGGACGTATTAAAATTGAGAGTGGGATGTGCATTTAATTAAAAATTATACATAAAAGAAAAGTTTAAAGATTTAATAAAATTCATGGATTTTGAAAATGAAATGTTAAACCTGTAATCACAATGATTTTTTAAATTCAGGAATGTACAAAATGAGTAAAAGAGCATTCTGTAAAATAAATATTTGTAACATTTGAAGTTAGTGTTTATACTTATCAATAAATTGAACAAGAATTCAAGCAACTTGAGATTTTAAGTTATTGGAGAAAATCTTATCTTTACTGATTATGTAATGACACAGTTCCCTGGTCACTATATTCTAAGTAATATAAAGTAACTACTGTACAATATTACATCAAACTTGTATTATGAGAAACCTAGAGATTACTTAAAGTTTATAGGAGAATAGGAATTAATTATTGACAAATATTTTCAAATTTTATGCATGAGATTTAGCCATACATTTGCATCAATATTTGCAGTGTCCCGTAACTAATCTAGGATCTTTATTATAAATTATTGTTATACTCAGAAACAAAACAAAACAATTATTACCTAGTAAGAGAAAGACAGAAATAGAGTTTTCTGAAATGACTTTTACAAGCAACTAAGACCAAAGTGCCAGGCATGGTGGCATATGCCTTTAATGCCAGCACTTGCCCACCAGAGGCTGATCTCAACAAGACTGGTCAACATCATGGGTTCCAGGTCAGGGAGAGCTACACAGAAAAACCCAGTCTTGAAAAGGTCAAGAGACAGAAGGACAGAGGAACTGGGGGAAGGGGTTGGCAGGCAATGATTAATCATCATAAACAAGAAGGAAGTTTAGGTCAAAACCAAAATGAGATACAATGTTATTTCCAATAGAAATGGTGTGTGTGCCTCCTGACCAGTCCCCCAATAATGTTGGAGCCTCATCTTCAGCTTTCTGTCCTAATATTTCTGCTAGACTTGTTCGCAGGGCAGGAACTATTGAGGACTTGCTTACAGGGGATTGGTCAGGAGGTAAACTGCATCAAGTCAATTTGTACATTTTGGAAACTGCTAACCCACACTGCTGGTTCACTCAGGAATTTAAGTTTTATTCCTTCTCAAGTCTCTGAGGGACTTTGAAGACAAGATAATATAGTTCTATAACCAAGGTTAGCTGGTTAGGGGACAAGATCATTTTAGATCAAGATAAAGAAGTTAAGCTATTAGAGTTGAGATAAGATAGATATTGAATCTCATTCGGTGATCTAGACCCAACAAGACAGGAAAAACACTTCAAACGAGATGAATGCAGATGTCTCTATGCAAGTCACTATGATTGTAACACATATAGTATTTGGTATTCTCTTGACTGTCACATGGTTCTCCCTGCTGTATGTAGTTTGTTTTACACATGTGTAATAAAATAAAAGTATATATTAAAAAAAAGAAATGGTTTGTGTGTGTGTGTGTGTTTGTGTATGTAAAACACTAAGATCTTGAAGAGCACATGACAAATTCAGAAGTGTTTTTTATTGCTAATGGACAGAAAACAGTCTAGCTTATGTTGCTAGATGCAATATTAACTAGAACTTTGAGGATGAAAGACCAGATATTGTCTGTTGTTAATGGAAAAACTAATTTACTTACTGAAATATACAGCATGTAAAGTAACGCAGCCATGTTAAGGAACTTGATGTCAATTGTAAATATATTTAATTGTATACAAGAAGTGGTCAAATGGTAATTCTATATTATTACCTACTAATTTTTAAAGGTTAAAAGTTTAAAAAGTTAATGTAGTATAAATAAGATGCTTAATGAATTAAGCATCTACAAAATTTTACCTTTATTTTATTTTTTTTTGAAAAGAATAACCCCGAGTTTTTTTTTTAAGTTAAAATAACTTTTATTTGTTAATGTGTATTTTCTAGAAGTTCTATGGTGGTTATTTTGTGTTAAACATTTTTTATTAATTTATTCTGTTACATCTCAATGGTTATTCCATCCCTTGTATTCTCCCATTCTTCCCTCCTTCCCATTTTCCCCTCTCTCCCCTCCCCTATGACTGTGCCTGAGGGGGACTTCCTCCCCCTTTATATACTCATAGGGTATCAAGTCTCTTCTTGGTAGCCTGGTATCCTTCCTCTGAGTGCCACCAGGTCTCCCCCTCCAGGGGACATAGTCAAATATGAGGCACCAGAGTACGTGTGAAAGTCATACCCCACTCTCCATTCAACTGTGGAGAATGTTCTGTCCATTGGCTAGATCTGGGTAGGGGTTTAAAGTTTACTGCCTGTATTATCCTTGGCTGGTGCCATAGTTTGAGAGGGACCCCTGGACCAAATCCACCTATCATAATGTTCTTGTAGGTTTCTAGGACCCTCTGGATCCTTCTACTTTGCTATTCTCCCATACTTCTCCTCTAGAGTCCCAATAGGATGTCCTCCACTCTGTCCCAGTTTCCTGGTAAGTGAAGGCTTTCATGGGACCAAAATTTTACCTTTAATTCACCAAATATTGCGGATAAATTTGTAAAAAGGAGCAATTGATAGTGAATATTATCATTCATTATCTTTAAAAATAGTTTTTGTTTTTATTGTGATTGTAATTAAAATTCCAATGTGTACTTTAGTGTGCTTTTACAAATATTAAAAAGCTGACTGTAAATATTATTTAAATGTGTTCAGGACATAATGGAATCAAAATAAATTATTTAAAAGAGGTAGTAAAGACTGAATGCTTTCTGACTTTATGACTTAAATATCAGAAAAATAAATGATATAATGTGAATAATTTAGAGATGCTTACAATATATATATATGTGTGATGTAGACCTATGTATAAGTGGTGAATTGATTTTCTAAATATCCAAGATGCTTTCAAGATAATGAATTATCTGTATTGAAACACCCATATTGAACTATATCTTACTTTACAATGAGATTTGCTTCAAATAATATGGTAAGTTTAAAGGTAAAAATGGAAACTAAATTTTATGTATGACAGATAATTTAAAGCCATTCCCTGAGTAGTTAGCATCCCCATTTCCCTGGCCACTTATGCATATAAGATTTTCTCTGGGAAAGTATTCTGATCCTTTCTCCTAACAACCCAGTGAGGTCAGCGGAGAAGAGAGTCAGAGCATCCCATGAGCTAGACTTCCAACTCTTACTTGGCCTTGAGCAATAATTCACATTTTTCCTATGTTCTCATAGATTTACAGTGCAAAATGCTACCCATCTATCTGTAGTAGCTTCTATTGCTTAGATTTAAAGTTATTTTATTTTCTGAGACCCTCAACTTTAATGAATGCCAGAAAAAATGTCACTAAGAAAGTTTTTCTGCTTTTATCATTGTTGTAAGGGTGAAAATGAAATTCTAGATCAAATTCTATATCATTGAAGACATATAAGAACACTTTGTACCAGTTTGCATTCCCACCAGCAATGAAGGAGTGTTCCTCTCTCCCCACATCCTCGCCAGCATGTGGTGTCGCTTGAATTTTTGATCTTAGCCATCCTGATGGGTGTAAGATGGAATCTCAGAGTTGTTTTGATTTGCATTTCCCTGATGACTAAGGAGGTTGAGCGTTTCTTTAAGTGTTTCTCAGCCATTTGATATTCCTCTTTTGAGAATTCTCTGTTTAGTTCCAAGCCCCATTTCTCAATTGGGTTATTTGGTTGGGTGGTGTTTAATTTCTTGAGTTCTTTATATGTTTTGGATATTAGACCTTTGTCAGATGTAGGGTTGGTGAAGATCTTTTTCCCAGTCTGTAGGCTGTCGCTTTGTTCTCTTGACAGTGTCTCCTGCCTTACAGAAGCAAGTAGAACATTATGATAAGCAGATTTGGGCCCAGGGGTCCCGCTCAAACTAAGGCACCAGCCAAGGACAATACAGGCGGTAAACCTTAAACCCCTACCCAGATCTAGACAATGGACGGAACACTCTCCACAGTTGAGTGGAGAGTGGGATTTTACTTTCTCACATATTCTGGTGCCTCAACTTTGACCATGTCCCCTGGAGGGGGAGACCTGGTGGCACTCAGAGGAAGGACAGCAGGTTACCAAGAAGAGACTTGATACCCTATGAACATATACAGGGGGAGGTTATCCCCCTCAGGAACAGTCATAGGGGAAGGGAATAAAGGGAAAAGAGGAGGGAGGGAAGAATGGGAGGATACAAGGGATGGGATAACCATTGAGATTTAACAAGAATAAATTAATAAAGGAAAAAAATGAAAAAAAAAAGAATACTTTGTAAAATTAAAGTGGGCCTAGATTTACATTTTTAAATTCATGAATAAATTTTCAAAATCTTAAGTAGAACCACTTTCAATTAAAAGTACATTTTTCCAGTTTTATTTTATTTTATTGTGATAAGTAAATAAAGTGACAAAATATTAAAATGTATTTGATAAGTCTTGGTTACAAATTTTTTTAATTTAAAAATATTTTTTAATTACAGGTAGGTAATTAAATTTAATTTTGATGTATAATAATGTTTGGTTTTGCCATATAATTTTAGAAATTCTAAACTTATGTTACAAATATTTCATTACCTTTAAGAAACAGATGCTGAAAATGTGTAATTATTACATTGTTCATCTATGAACATGTGCCAGTAATGGAAATCTATACCATTTCATTTAGAAATAACACCCTAATCAGTTAAAATTTAATTTTATGATACAAATTATTATGTCATTTCAGTTAAAAAGTCTTTATAATTGAAAGTACTAGGAAATCAACAAGTGTTAAAGACAGACTCTTTTCTTCTGATTTTAACTATGTGATATATTAAAAAATAGAAACCTTCCATGAAGAATAAATTCTAGGGTTTGGAAAAAGGCAGGGGAAAAGGAAACTCAAGAAAATAATGAGTTTACTTATTAAAAGTATTTTTGTCTTAACTGATTTCCATAGCTGACAAACATGCAGGGTTCCACTAGATCCACTAACAGTTACATCATTTATTTTTATGTGCATTGGTGTTTTGCCTGCTTGTATGTCTGTGTGAGGGTGCCAGATCCCCTATTACTGGAGTTGTAGACAGTTTTGAGCTCTAGCATTGTTGGTGCTGGGATTTGAACCTAGGTCGTCTGGAAGACCAACAGTATTCTTAACTACACTCCATAAAATTAAATATAGTTTGAGGCCTGACTAGAGTCCAGTGAAGAACTAGAGTATCACGCCTGGAGCAGGAGGGCAGGTAGTGTTCAGGGAGAAAATGCAGGAAGAGATAGGTATCTAGAAGCATTTGAGGTAGAATATAAAAACCTACTGCAGTGGAAACTTCCTAACATATATAAAGATCATCCTAATGAAGCCGTATAATAATGGTAGATATGAAGTTTCAACTGGCAGTCCCTTTTGTAGATTGCCAAAAGAGAAATGTGTGCAAAAATCCAGCTACAAAATCTTTAACCTACAATCTGCTCTGCCTGCAAAATACGATAGGGCAATGGTGTCACAGAACTTCAGGAAGTTGCGAACTTATGTCTGATTTGACTTAAGGTCCACGTCATGAGAAGAAAACCATAGTAAGCAATGCTTGGTCAAGAGACTAGATAATTCAGAGACCTAGGATAAAACCAGACATTGATGATCTAAATATTTAAGTTAAAAATTATCAATAAATTACATTCTGATGATATTGTGCTATACTCATGAATCAGTGCCATATCCAGTCATCATCAGAGGCTTCATCCTGCAGCTGATGGGAACCAATGCAGAGATCAACAACCAGGCATTAGGTGGACAGAGAGTCTAAATGCGATGTCTCCACTAAATCATTTCCAACAGATCATAAGAAATCCCATAGAAATCCAAGGAGGAAAGAATATGACAACCAGTGTGGCTGAAAAGTATCAGGAGAACAAGGCCATCTGAATCAACTAAGCAAGGCACATATGAAGTCACAGAGGTCAAGGACAGGGTCAACAGGTCCTTTGCATGTATATAATAGGTTTTAGCTTAGTATTTTTTATTGAACTCCTGAATGAGATATCAGATGGATCTCTATTATCCCTGATATTGAGATTCTTTTTATTCTGCTGTGTTGCCTTGTTCAACTTTCAATGAATATTTTTGTTTTATCTTGTTATATTTTGTTTTGTACTATCTAGTTATTATCTCTTAGAAGCCTATTCTTCTGTAGTAGAAGACAGAAAGAAAGTGGATCTGAAGGCAAGGAGAGGTAGGGAGCGACTAGCAAACGGAAAGGGAAGGGAAAATCCAGGATATATTGTGTGAGAAAATAATGTATTTTCAATAAATGTTTAAAAGCATAAAATCAAGTCAATGGAACAGGTGTCCTAACATGTAAAAGATTTACAGTATCTTTGAAATTATTCACTTTATAAACATTTAAACTCTACAAATGTGTATATTGAGTTAAAATATAGTAAATACACGTAGATAGTAAACTCATTTAAGGAACAGATGACCAAACAATTTTATTAAGTTTTTAAAAAGATCTATTTATTATGTATAGTATTGTGCCTGGATGGATGCCTTCATGCCAGAAGAGGGCACCAGATCTCATTAAGATGGTTGTGTGTGAGCCATCACAGTGGTTGCTGGGAATTGAAATCCAGACCTTTGGGAGAAAAGAAGGTCTTTCAGCCAGTATTAACATCTGCACTATCTCTCGATCCCAAGATACAGATCATCCCCACACTTCTTCTTGGTATGATAAAACAAAAGAACTGAAGGAGAATACTTAGTTGTTTTCACTGATAGTTATCCTTAGTGCCTCAGATTCTTTAGACAGAAATCCAAAAATAATGAAGGATATAAAGTAGGTAAGAATTTTAATCATCATTCTCTTTCCTCAAGTGGTGGGAGAAGCATTAGAAATGTATTGCCATGAACTCCATACTACGTTAAAATATGAAGTCCTCCTTCCTCATGACCTATATTGTTGAGATTAAAGGCATGCCTTAAAGTTGGATAAATAAGAAAGTGAAGTTAGAGAGGGTGGATATGACAAACAAGTTACTGGCTAATAGTGATGACAGAATATTTGGAATGTGAAATAAAACCATGTACAAACTCAAATAAACAAAGCAAGTGCTTATGCATGTTCCTGCATACATGCATGTATTGAACCAGTTTTCTAATTAAGGGGGTATTTGCTTTTCAGGAATATAAAGGAGACTTGGGCCTTAGAAATAATGGCTCATGTGTTAAGTCAGAGGTGCTAAAAACAATTTTTTTTCTCTTTTCTATACCTAAAATATACTAAATACTGGGCTTGAGAGATGGCTCAGCAGTTAAGAGCACTGATTGCTCTTCCAGAGGTCATGAGTTCAATTCCCAGCAACCACATGGTGACTCACAACCATCTATAATGTGATCTGATGCCCTCCTCTGGTCTGCAGATATACATGCAGGCAGAACACTGTGCACGTAATAAAGAAATAAATAAATCTTAAAAAAAAAATACCCAGTATAAGCAAATTTTCAGTAGATGCTACATTTTATATTTTGTTTTTAACAAATCGACCCTGCTATGCATCTGTTATCTTAACACCCTTGCAAAATACGTTAAAATGATAAATATGCTTATATGTTTAAAATGTAAGCAAAACGACAGTGTAAGGGAAACATTACATTTTTCTCTATTAGATATTGAAATATTTAACTTAACTAGATTTTGGCTACTTATTTTTCTATTTTGCCAGAGTAGATCATAAACTAAATATATTTGCCCTAGCAAAACTGAACTCCTGATTTGCATAGAGAAGCTTGCTCTGCTCTCAGATCATGAAGGGCTAGGGTAACATAAACAGAATACATTATATAAATCTGCGAGCAACCAAATACATGTTTTGACATACTCGAGCTTTGGTTTAATTTAATTTAAACTGTTTTTCCAAAACTTCAAACACTAGTCTATTTAGGATTCAGTAATCGTAATATAGTATGAGTTGGGTGTTTCATACACATTTTATGTTTATTAATGATTTAAAATTAGAGAATGATGTGACATTCAAAATGTTTCAGATGCAACAAAACTTAGTAAAGTAAAACCTTATTGGAAGATAGTTGTGATTAGATGGGAGGAAAGACAGTCACATGTAGCTTATTGCTTCTCTCATGGTCTCGTGCACGAATGCCTCGAATGAAACTTGTTCTTTATTGTAAGTAAGGCACTGGATATATTATACTGCCTGAGATTTTCTTCTCCTGTTTTGAGTTTCATCCATATTTCTTTGTTCAGCTTAAAATATTTGCATAATATAGTAGAAGCCCCACCACTGTATCCACTTGTGGTAAGGAAGATGCAAGGTAGTTAAACTTCATCATAAAAGAAATACATGTGATTTAAAGAAAAAATTTTCTGCAGAATACTAAAGATGATCTTGTTTGACCTTTGCTGTGATTAAACTTTGTTCATACAATGTCACTCTCTCTCTCTCTCTCTCTCTCTCTCTCTCTCTCTCTCTCTCTTTCTGTGTGTGTGTGTGTGGGTGTGTGAATCCTTTCATAATGTCACCAATAAGATATCTGTGAACTACAGAGTGAACTGATACCTGGAACTGCTCTTCCCGATGGAAACCAAAATTGTGGACTTATATCTATTGTACTTGGTAGGTCTACCCCCTGGATCTGGACAGAGGAATACTTGCTAAACCCTGTAGATTTAAAGAGAAATCTGAAGGAAATATACATTTTGAGAGTGGTGAATTACTTCCAAGTCTCTTTGATTTTAAATGAGAAAAAAAAAAAACAGATGTAATACAGAATTAGAGAATATATAGGATGCCATGGTACAGGACTTGTCAGCATTTCTGACCTTGGCTTGACACCTATGCAGTTATCACTTTCAGCACTATTCAGCCTGGATACCTTTCTGTCCATGTGGGTAATGTCCAAAAATAAAACAGAATTGTTTGGAGAATACATATAGTAAATATACAATAAAGCTAGCAAAGAGAAATCTTATGTTAAGGTAAACCAAAAATGATCTACATGGAGACTAATGGACAACATTTTTTCAATATTAGTCATAGAAAAAATACAGTTCAAGCTAAAATAAAATTTGCCGTGGAAGCATTGAAGTGTTGATCATTCACATTTAGCAGTCTTAGTTTTTGTTCCCCTGACATAATCTATGGAGAATCACTCTCACAACTGAACCAGTTTGTGAGGTGACCTTAGTGGGGAAGAAAATAAAATAAGGGATATGAAGTTTGCAATGAACAAGCCAGTGCCAGAGAACTGGTCCTCTTCAAAATAGGAATCTTTTCAAAAAACAAGAAGCTCAAGAGAGCCACAGTTCTTTCTCACATTTATATATAAGAAAAATATTGAAAATTAGCAGCTGGCTTGTTGCAAGACACCAGGAACACGAAACAACACTCTTTTGTTAACCTGCACAGAGGAAAATAACACCAGTAGAAGTGAAATATCAGAAGCCTCGCTTGCACCTTGGAGCATGTCAGGACAGAATGGACAAATAAGTCTTCTGGCAGGAAGGAGAAGAGCAGCACATGGAAAATAATATTTAGAAAATATAAGTGCTAATAAATATCAATGAGAGAGGTTTACTAGTTAACATTTTCTGCAGGGTGTAATTTACCTCAAGTGCACTCACTCATAAGGTTACTCTTCCTACATAAAATCAAGAGCACCAATGCACTTACAGCATGATGTAGTTGTGGAAAAATCACACAGTGGTTACAGAAAACACAGTGTTCTGAGGAAGGCTAAAATAATGAGTATCATATACTCATGTAACTTCCGTCAATTCTGTGGGCTTAGTAGCTAGACATTTAGAATGTGGAAGAGGAAAACAGAGCCTGATGAGTAAGCAGATTTATGCACTTTCAAATTTCTAGCCAGACAATTTTTTAAAAAATGTTTTATTGTTATATACTATTGAGATTCCATGGATTTTTACACAATAGTTTTACAGATACTTTGAGAATTTCGTGCAATGTATTTGATTATATCTCCCTCTTCAACTCCTCTCACACCTTTTCCTTTCAGATTATTTTAGTTTTTTTTTTTCCTCTTCCCCTTGTAGTACAGTTTGTATTTCTCATCTGGTTTTAGGATTGGGGCCTATCTTAGTGTCTGGCCTATCCAGGCTATCATGGTCATATCATTAAAGAGAACTGACCCAACCTTGTCTTCTGTTGCTATCAAATGACAATATTCTCTAAACTAGTGTTGGAATTACATGTCTATCTTTCTTGTTCTATGTTGAGATTTGGCTGCCTTATATTTACGTTTTTCTCACATTTACTTTAAACTGGGAAATGCATCCTCCATATATATACATATGGAAAAAAATTAATGCAGATGTATTACTGGAAACTGAAAAATAACCTAAAATATAAAATTAAATACAATGGAATCAAACATAGTGGAGCTTAAACTACCTCAGTTAGTAGATAACAAGTTTTATCAGGCACATTTAAAAACCCTTTAGGTTTTGTGCTGGACATCCAGTGTTTAGACACTGTAGAACTAAAAAGGGAATAATGAGTATATGATACTCATTATTCTAGCCTTCCTCAGAACATTGTGTGTTCTGTAACCACTGTGTGCTTTTACCACAACTCCATGTGTAGTTCTATCCCAAAGAATTTAAACTTTGCTATAAATATTTATTGAAGAAAGGTAATAAAATTTAATCTTAAAGTTAATAAAAATTTCAATGAAAATTTTAACTAAATATTAACTATTTTAATAAAATCAATTAAATATTTAAAATCATTTAATGAAAAATATATTTTATTTTAATATTATATTTCTTCCTTTAAAATATAGTCGTCAAGAAAGGACTTGATACCCTATTAGCATATACAGGGGGAGCAGGTCCCCCTCAGTCATAGACATAGGGGAGGGGAGTAGGGGGAAAGCAGGCAAGAGGGAGGAATGGGAGGATACAAGGGATGGGATAACAATTTAGATGTAACATGAATAAATTAATAAAATATATATTAAAAATCTGTAGTCATATGAGTCAACTGAGATATTACAAAAAGTTAGAGTCTGGTTCATTGTTTCTGGGCTGGGCTTGAAGTTGTGATTCACATTATACTTCAGCAGTGGATTGGTTGCTGGTTCCAGAAATATGCTTTGTAATAGAGTTAGAAGATTCTCTCCTTTATGTAATTTATAGCAGCTTTATTTAAAGAAAATGATGCACATATTTGTTTGCAATTCTTCAAAGAACAGTATATCATGATACTATTTGTATAACACTAAGACTATTCATTTCACAAGTAACACAGGAAGAAACAGAGGAAATTACATTTATATTATGTTTCTTTGGCTCAGATTTAAGGTGTTTTGTGGTTAAAAGGCTAGTTTTATTTAAAATTACATTGACTTCTTATGCAAATAATGTATTCCTACTTAATAATGTAATTTCTCTATCATGTTAATGGAAAATTTTGGCATCTTTAAATAAAGAAAAGACTAAAAAGAAAAGGAATTTTCTTTGCTATTTACAATTCAGGACCTTCATAGGGACCAGACAAAATTTTGTCTGATAAAAGTAATTTAAAGTAACTTCTGACGTTTTTTCCTTTTCCTTAGCATGCAGTTATACTTCTATTTAAACATTTAAATATATTCTTCTTACACGGATGTAAGTAACACACCTATAGACATTTGATTTTAGACAAACTAAAGAATATCCACTGGAAAAAGTATGTCCTTACTAAATACTGCTGGTCAGCCTGAATGGGTGCATGTAGAAAAATGAAAGTAGATCCACATCAATCACCCTGCACAAAACAACCAAAAATGGATCAAGGACAACAGAAACCAGATAATCAGAAATTGATAGAAATAAAGTATAAATTAGGATAGAAAACACAGTTTTGAGCAGGTTACCTATACTACATGAAGATCAAAAGCTAAAAATGAGACCTCATGAGAATGAAAAACTTCAATGTGGGAAAGGACACCATCATTAGTGTAATTCCTATGGAACTGGAAGAGAAGTTTACTAATTATATATATATATATATATATATATATATATATATATATATATATATATATATATGTATATTATCTATAATATATCAATAACAACAACAAAAACAATAACTGAACTTTAAACAAACAAATTGCTTTTAATTTGTCAACAAGTGAAAAAAATTATTTCAGGGCTATGAACCTGGTTTCCCAATGTTATTATTGTGAGACATTTAGCCCAAAATGTCTATGATTTCTGTTTTATATGCAGGTAATTCAGTTTTCACTGAATTATAAAAAAAATTGGTTAAAATTAGTTTTCTAAGTTCAAGAAATTGTAAAGAAAATAAGATAGGAAAAAAATTGTAACTTAAGAGCCCATTATTTCCTAGTTTCTGTATCTTCAAGATGTCTTACAATGTAAGCTGAGAGTATTTATAAAATACAAAATAGCTACATTTGCCAAAGAAAAGTAGGTAGGTAATCTTAGATATGGTTATGTCCACAACAATATGTGGAGTGATTCTTTCACAGAAGCCTCTTGCATTCTTCTATGCCTTTGAAAGAACCTGCAACATGCAATACTTGCAAGAGGTATAACAGTACATTAAAGATTGATGGTTTATATAATTAAAAAAAAACTCTCTACATAAGATTAAGACAATAAAATCAAATTGGCCAGGTCTAGAAACAAGCAAAAAAAAAAACCATAGACATTTTACAAAAATAATAATTAATTTAAAATGCATTAAACATATACTAAAATATTTAATATAATATTAATAATTGCAGATACATGTATAGAATGCATTCTAGTTAAACTGCATGAGGATACTTACTGAGGATTTTCTGTCTAATTAAAATTTCACTTTCTATTATGTGCTACCTTTGCTCCACTAGCCTATCATGTACTCCAGATGACTTAAATTCAGATATAAGCTCCTATCAGGAATCTACATAAAAACTAGGACAGACACATGAAGCCTGAAAAAAATCATATAACACCAAACTCATGGTCTCTGAAAAGCGCTAAAAAATTCATAATATACTCCAGATTTTTTTATACTCTGGATTGATTAGAAGTTCATGATTCTTTTAAAAATTAATAACATCTACCAGCATAGCATCACAAAGTACTTTCATTACACTGAAAGTTCTCAGTGCTTGAATTTTTCCTTCAATCTTCCAAGCACCTTATTTCTTAAGTAGATTTTTTTTTTTTTGGCCTATAACCACAAGTTGCCTTTTAAAGATAAGATATTTTCAATCAATTATGTCTTTTTATGGGTTTGATCTTAAAGGTACTTGGAATGTAAAAAGCAGAAAATCTTAAAGTTAACTGGGTACTGCATTTAAAAATAATATATTAACATTTCCTGGCTAATATTATGACAACTTGATACAAGCTAGAGTCACTGGAGAGGAGGAGCGTAAATTGAGAAAATGTCTCCATAAAATTGGGCTGTAGGCAAGCCTGTAGTGCATTTTCCTGATTAGGGATTTATGTAGTGGTGCACAGCCTATTGTGGGTAGTGCAGTTACTGGGCTGGTGTCTTGGGTTCAATAAGAAAGCAATCTGAGCAATCCATGAGGGTTGATGTATAATCAACACTCCTCCATGGTCTCAGGATGGAGCAGCAGCCCTCATGTGCCTTCCATGTTTGGGTTCCTGTTCTGACATCCCCTAACAGCAGTGTAGAAATGTAAGTCAAATAATATGTTCCTGATGAAATCTTGATCTATCTGTAGATTTTTAATAGCTTTTTGTTACTAATTTTTGTATCTAACCTAAAACTTTTGACTATTAGATACAATCTTCTGACTGAACCCTGCGCAAAACACTGGCTTCCATTACCCTAGAAGTAGAGAACGCCGTCAGTTAATATGTAAAATCAGTAATAGATATTTCCCTATAACCTATTTGCCTGCAGTCTTCAATTACATCACTTTGTAAATGTGTTGATTTGTAACAATCTTTTGGTCATTGACTACAAAATTTTATGTAACCTCTTTCACGTGGAACATGTCTCCTGAGAAAACCTGCAACTATATATTCAGGCCATGTTCCTTCATATAAAGATAAGTATAAACTATCTCTTTGCACTTTGGAGTAAGAGCTAAGGCTTACCATTGCCAAATTATGGCATGATCTAGTGTGGGCTATAAGAGTCTCCAAATTATTTGCAAATATCAGAAGAAGGGAAGTAACAAGATGATTGCCTTAATTTTTTTTATTATTCCATAATTTTTTAAGTTACATTTGCAACCATAAGATGAGTTACTTTCATGAAACATATAACTCAGACTTACTTTGCCTTAAAATTAAGTAAAATTAATAAGAATAATACAAAAACCATACATGGTCTTTGCCTATACTTAGGCTGAATATTTTTAAAATGCCAATTATGTTTAATAACTCTAAAAGAATCACTGCGTTTTTCATCTCATATCTCACAAAAAGACAAGAAGAAAGGAAAAGAAATTTTAAGTTTTTGGTTACTTCGTTAATGCATGTTTTGTTTTTATATAAAAAATATTTTATTAATTTACTCATATTACATCTCAATTGTTATCCCATCCCTTGTATCCTCCCATTCCTCCCATTTTATAGTCTGTTATATTTTATAGATCTCAAAGAATGAAACATTGTGCATAGCTAATGTGCAAGTAACCAGTGGAAAAAAATCCACATTATCAGAATTCCAATTAGCAGGCACCCTGTAGCTTCTCATTAGCACAATACTGCAATTCAACTCAATTCATTTTAAAAACAATTGGATTTTAATAGAGTCTCTGATGGCAAAGCATAGAAAATGGTGATTATAGGACTTGGTATGGTAGTACTCCTTCAGTCAAATGCTGCAAGGAAACTGTTATGGTATGCAACTTCAGTCAATTAAAATACCTCAAAATTATCATTTTATTTGATATTAAAAAGCATGTGTTTATACATTATCAAGAAAGAATTTTAAATTCGGATGTATGGCTCTCCCACAATATTTATTATATTAATTATTTATATAAAGTTTCATTACATTTTAATGGAATTGATTAACTTTTTTATTTATTTATGATATAATTTTTGAGGAACTATGATCAAACACGTCATCATGATTTCACCAAGAAACAAACCATTTATGATGTGACATTTTAAGATATGCAAAGTACAAATACATGATAAGTTCTGAATTTAAGACAACCAATAATTAATACAGAGCCAAGGCAGAGCATGTTCACTTGGTTCTAGAGAGAAATACAATTTTTTATCATTTGGATCATAAAAGACAACAGAAATCTAAGATTTAGAAGAGATAAAGCAGAGAACATTTTAAAGAAAATTGTTTAAAACCAATGTATTGGCATACAGGAATTAGAATAGAGGTTAATATCCAAGTGTTCTTTATGTGTAAAAAATGATAGTAATTATTGTAAAAATCAAATTTAGTAAAGCAAAGGAGTAAAATGCACCCTCCCTTTCTCACTCCTCCTCCTTCTCCTCCCTCTCTCTTTCTCTCTTTCCATCTGTCTCTCTCACTGTCTGTGTCTCTGTCTCTGTCTGTGTCTCTGTCTCTGTCTGTGTCTTTGTCTCTCTCTCTGTGTGTCTCTCTGTCTTTCTGTCTCTCTGTCTCTCTCTGTCTCTGTCTCTGTGTGTGTGTGTGTGTGTGTGTGTGTGTGTGTGTGTGTGTGTGTGTGTGTTTTGATCACAAGTGTGGGATGTGAAACAGACTTGTGTGAGGGGATGTAGCTGGAAAGGGACTTGTGAGAGGACCTGTGCTGTCTGTCTACCAGAAGACGAACAGCCTGTTGCTGGGGCATGGTCTTGCCAGCTGACAAACATCCTAGAACAGTCTCTGAGAGGATATATATCAGCCCAAGCCTTTGTGCTTTTTGTGTTTTGACTCATTTGGCTGTTCCCATCGCTCCTCTTCTAGACACTTCTAGAATTACTCTCTAGAGAACTTTTCAAAGCTCCAGGTTCTGGCTGCTGCTCCTGGTTCTGGCTGTTGGAATTACATTGCTGCTTTGCTGTTTAAGCGTCTGTTGGAATCTTGACAAGGAAGAATGGAATTGTTCCAAGGAATCAATCTAAAAAGTTCTACTCCTCCTGTTTCCATTAGCCTCTCTTCTCTCCTATGTGGGGTAGGTGAGTTGGAAGGAAGGTATAAGTATTAAAGAACCCTAAATAAAGTAGGTTTGAAAAAGTTTAAAGCCTCTCTCTCTCTCTCTCTCATACACACACACACACTCTCTTTCTCCCTCTTACACACATATACACACTATATACATACTCTATATTATATTTAATATTTTAACAAAATATTTTATACTAATATATTATATTTAAGTATATATTCAAATGTTGCATATGCTACCATTTCTCCTTATTTGGAGAAAATAAACAAGATATAATCATGATTCCAAAAGTATCATGACATAGATGATTGGCAAATTATAGCATAGACGGATATTTTGTACTTGAATAAATGTTTTGTTTCATTTTCTGAAGCTAACACAAGTTAGTATATATTCTATTGTTTTTTAATTTTTTATTAATTTATTCTTGTTACATCTCAATGGTTATCCCATCCCTTGTATCCTCCCATTCTTCCCTCCCTCCCATTTTCCCCTTATTCCCCTCCCCTATGACTGTTCCTGAGGGGGATTACCTCCCCCTGTATATGTTCATAGGGTATCAAGTCTCTTCTTGGTAACCTGCTGTCCTTCCTCTGAGTGTCACCAGGTCTCCCCCTTTAATTTTTAATTAAATATACTTTTATAATTTCAAACATATAAACACACACATTAATAAATGATAAAGGCAGTTTTATTTACAGGTGCAAAAACAATTTTGTTTGTTTGTTTGTTTTGTCTGTCAAGATAGAGTTTCTCTGTGGAGGCCTGGCTGTCACATCAATCTCCACCTCTGCCTCCCTGAGTGCTGGGATTAAAAGTGTGGTCACTAACTCCCAGTTATGATGCGTTTTTCTTTATTTTCTTAAATATATTTTATTTTTTATTCATATTACATCTCAATTGTTATCCCATCCCTTTTATCCTCCCATTCCTCCCTCCTTCTCAATTTCCCCTTACTCCCCTCCCCTATGACTGTGACTGAGGGGGACTTTCTCCCCCTGTCTATGCTCATAGGGTATGAAGTCTCTTCTGGGTAACCTGCTATCTTTCCTCTGAGTGCCACCAGGCCTTCCCATCCAGAGGATGTGGTCAAATTTCTTAAGAAAGCAAATATGGTTCACAATACTTTTTGGCTCTATTGACCTGCTGTTGCAATTCACTGGCATTTCTTCCTATATACAGGCTTTACTCTGATGCCTTCAGTCATCACATGGCACCATTTGTGTATGCATACATGTGTGTGCACATATACCCCACACAACTATTGTTTCTATATCTTAGTCCTAAAATAGAACCCTATACTACAGTGTGGCATATTATATTTTTCTAGTTCCATCTACAATTTTAGTATTTTAAGATTGTTCAAAAATTTTCTTCAATGATTCTCTTATCACTTTTTTATGGTTAGATTTTTTTCTGCATCTTTAACAGACACCTAGGAAATAATGGAATAAGGAACCAGCTTTGTCAGGCTTACAATCTCTTGAGAGACAGAAATCTTATTTCACACTTAAATTGTCAGTGTTAAGATTCCATTGTATCTGTAAATAACAGTTTTGTAGAGAAAGGTAATCCAGTGAGAATAAAAGAATGTGGTGAGTTTTATTTTGAAGATAAGGTGAATACAATTGTTACATCATAAGATATTTTTTAAAGAAAATGTTCTTATAACAGCGATGTTCCTTTTGTATAATTGGATTTAGTAGAACATTCACATTCCAGATAGTTTACTTTGTTAAGCAAACTTTTTCATTGCATTTGATTTCATTTTTCTCTTATAACATGTAACACTTATCAGTAAATGCATTTCCACTTTTCCTATTTCAAGAACAATCACCAGCTTCTCTCACTGCTGTCTGGAATCACTATACTTTAGATTCTTTCCTTGCAGTTGTGGAGTGAGTATACTAAAGGAGTCTGTCATGCATTCTCACATGGTGACAGGTGAAGAACTAGTTATCACCAAATCTTCCTGGTTTAGATAAGATATAAAAGGAGGAGGAAAGAATTTGTCTTTCCTTTCATTAATCCTTTTCTTGTGAAAGTGAATCTTTCTGTGTTGATTCTACTATGAAAGCCTAAGGTCAACTGGGCATTACTGAAAAGGCCATGATCTTAGTCAGCCATCAATCATTCCCAAACATCTGAAAAGTAATAGGAAAGCTGATGTGACAGCTAGACAGACCTCTCTTTCCATATCTAACCTCCATGAAGTAAGTTAATCTGAATAAAACTGTTGCTTCATTTCACTTCTGCTGTTTTGACACAGGTTAGGTAAAAACACACATTTTACAGGATTGTTTGCTACTTATGGTGTTTTGAATCAGAATGACTCCTTTATGATCAAATATTTGAATTCTTAGTCATCAGGGAATGGTACTACTTGGGAGATATTAGGAAGTATGACCTTATTGGAGTAGATGTGGCTTTATTGGAAAAAGTATGTCACTGAGGGGTATCTCTGAGGTTTCAGGACCCAGTGTCTGTCTCTCTCTCTTTCTGTTTCTGTTGCCTGCTGAACAGATGTAGAACTCTCAGCTATTTGTTCAGCGTCATATCTGCTTGCAAACTGCCATGCTTCCTACCATGAGTACAGTGGGCTAAGCATCTGAACCTGTAAGCAAGCCTCAGTCATATGCTTTCTTATATAAGAGTTGTCATGGCCACGGTGTCTTACAGCAATAGAAATGCAGGCAAAGACACTATTGGCACGACAATGTCGTGCTGATTGTGGTGCTTGTTTTCTAAACTGACAAAGAGTAGGATAGGCAACCAAGGTGGTTGAAGAAAAAGAACAAGGTAGGAGAGAGGGTGGAGAGAAATTAGGGTGAGAGGACAGAGGGTCTGCAGAGAGAAAAGAAACCATGGGTGGAGACATCTCTGTGACAAGCTGGAGACCTGTGAAGTGTAGGCTTCTGGGAAGATATGGGGGTGACTAGCTGAGACTCCTTTTAGCAGGGACCATGGGTACTGAAGAGGGCACTTTCTAACTAGACAGGACATCTAGAGAAGGGAGGGGAACACCAACTTACCCACAAAAATTTCAACCCCAATTTCACCCTGCCTACAAGAGGCACAGAGATAAAGACAGAGCAGAGATTGAGGGGATGACCAACTAATGCCTAGCCCAGTCTGAGACCTACCCCATGGGAGAGAGCCAACCCCTGATACTATTAAGGATACTCTGCTGTGCTTGAATATGGGAGCCTAACATAGATGACCTCTGAGAGGCTGTATCCAATAGCAGATTGAAAGAGATGCTGAGAATCAAGCCAAACACTGGGTGATACATAGCGAGTCTTGTGGAAAAGTGGGAGGAAGGATAGAAGGACATGAAAGTTACCTGCACTTCACAAGTAGCCCAACTGAGCCAACTAACCAGGTGCCAGAGGGGATTGTGAAGACAGAAGCACCACCCAAGCACCGTGCATAGACTGGACCTAGGCCCTCTACAAAGATGTAGCTGAAGGGGCTGCTTAGGCTTCCTGAGGGTCCCCTAGTAAGGGGAGCAGGGGTTGTCTCTGACATGGACTCTGCTGTCTGCTTTTTAACCACTCCCCCTCGGGTGTGTCATCTTCCCCAAGCCACAGTAGAAGAGGACATGCTCAGTTCTGATGTGACTGGATGGGCTAGGGTAGGTGGGTAAGGTGAATTCCCCTTTTGAAGGAATCGGTGGAGGGGGAGAAGAAAGAGGGAGGTTGGCACCCAGAGGAGAGGAGGGCAGGGGCTATGATCAGGCTGTAAATTTAATAAATAAATTTTAAAAATTAAAAATAAGGAGACCCATAAAGTCCTACTATTGCCTCTATATGTGTATATTCTGTGTGTAGTTCTCATTGCACACACACAACCTGCACGCACAAACACACAAACACATTTTCACGCAAATATCTAAAGAGCGTTCCCAGCACTTCTCATTGCTTCTGTGTAAATTATCACTAAAATAGTAAGATACTTGTCTGTTAATGAAAAAGTGCTTATATAAGTTTAATTTTACTAGCTTATTAACTTTTATGTTTATTTTCTGTGTTGAAGATGTTAAGTTTGTATTTCAACTTGTCTGTTTTTCTTTTCTTTTCTTTATTCAGTTCCACTGATTATGGACACCAATGTAACAATATACATAACAATGTGTTATTAATAACAAAGTGAGTGGGATACCTTAATAATGTACAGTGATAATATTCATCTATGTACCTTCCACTTTTATAGTAACTTAGATCATGATACTGCTTAGTGAGAATGTCTTATTAGAAGTAATGGTAGTGTTTCTTTTTCTATTTTGCATTCCTTCCTTGTATGCTTTGACTTTTGGAACCATTTTTTTTTTTCAAATTAAACACAGTGGAGTTCATTTATTTGCTCTAAATTCTGTGAGTTTTAACTTATTCTTGACATTCCCTAATCACAATGTAATTCAGAAGTGCTAAAAACTGCAAGTCATTGTGTAAATACCAGCCTGGCACATACTAATACTCCCCTGTCCCCATGAATCTAAAGCAAACACAGAAATTTTATCATGTCCCGACATTTTCTGATTCCCCTTGAAATAACATAATATAGTAGCATGCCACTATGAGGACTATCTTATTTAATAACATGAATTTATCATTCATCCATGTTTTCTGTGGCACAAAGAATAAATTTTAAAAGCTATATTAGCATATACTAATTTTATATAATAATGGTTTCCTTTTGAGATGTTCCTATATGAATGTAATATATTTTGATCATAACTGACCTGCCCTGCTAGCCTTTGTGCCCACCTCTCAGCCAGCAGGTCGCCTTTCTTTTGCCAAACCTACCTAACCAGAGTCTGAGTATTTCCATTGTGTTTTACTTGCTCATTTGATTCAGGCATTCAGAAATCTATTAACGGATCTGGATCTGTATGAACTCTTGGCGAGAAATCATTTTGGATTCTATAGATATATATATTTATTTATCCTAAGGACAGTGACCCTAATGAATCAGACATCTACCCTTGGGCCTATTTCCTGAAGGTACATACAATTTACCAACATTCATACATTGGGACCTACTTGCCACATATGAACTCTTGGGAAAGAAAAACAAAAATCCCCCTCCAGGGAACATGGTCAAATATGAGGCACCAGAGTATGTGTGAAAGTCATACCCCACTCTCCACTCAACTGTGGAGAACGTCCTGTCCATTGGCTAGATCTGGGTAGAGCTTTAAAGTGTACGTCCTATATTGTCCTTGGCTGGTGCCTTAGTTTGAGGAGGACCCCTGGGCCCAAATCTGCCTATCATAATGTTCTTCCTGTAGGTTTCTAGGACCCTCTGGATCCTTCTACTTTGCTATTCTCCCATGCAGAGGAAGGATAACAGGCTACCAAGAAGAGACTTGATACCCTTGAGCATATAAAGGGGGAGGAGGTCCCCCTCAGGCACAGTCATAGGGGAGGGGAGTAAGGGGAAAATGGGAGGGAGGGAAGAATGGGAGGATACAAGGGATGGGATAACCATTGAGGTGTAACAAGAATAAATTAAAAAAATAAAAAATAAATAAACATAAAAAAGAAAAACAAAAATCAAGAAACATATTCAATCTTTCTTAAAACGAGAGATTTTTCATGGAAGAAGAAATAGGAGATTTCAAGAGCAAGAAGTGGTGGATTAATGGAAAGAAATCATGTTTGCCAGACATTTCTGAAATCACAGCCATTGTGAGCGTATGCACAAGACCTGCTATAGCCATATAAATGCCAGCATGAGCAGGGTTGGAAATGTAGTCTCACCCTTAGCTCAGGAGCTTTTGTCATTTGATAGCTGCTGGGAAACACAGAGTTGTGACTTTATTAATAGTATGGCCGTACTCCAGAGAGGCACCATACCACAAGCAGCTGGCCAACACAAACTGGATGTGAGAAAGAGAGTGAAAGAGAGAGAGAGAGAGAGAGAGAGAGAGAGAGAGAGAGAGAGAGAGAGAAATAAAACAAAAGAAATAATCCTAAATTGAGAAAGTAGAAGGTAAGGGTTTTAGGAGAAGGGTTTGTTTGTTTGTTTGGCAAGGGGAGCACTGAATGTGCTCAAAGCATATATCTGAAATTCTCAAAGAAATAATAAAAATATTACTTAAAAAATGAAATCCAACAAATGCCATAGATGTTCTGGATGTCATTTGATAGGACTGGCCTCTGAAATTTTGCAACTGTTGATTATTGCAACCAAACTGCCTTTCTTGGGAGGTGATATGACTTACTGTGACATTTCCTTTGGGCCTCTTAAGCAATTATATAATAGCTACTTTCCTTAAAATCTTGATCAAATAATAACTAATAGCTTTTAACATTTTTCCCTAGAAAGCATGCTTACTATTTCTGTGGTAGCTTTTATTCTCTCAATAAAGTGAACTTTTAAGAAAACAGAAGGTTTTTTTTGTTTGTCTTATCAGTTTTATCACTAGAACTGAGTGCAACACTCATGTAAGTTTCTTTTCAAAATTACATTTTATCCATCTGTAACCTGAAAAAATGTTTACACACACAAAAAAATGTGTTTTGTAAGAAATGCATGAAGTGGAGAGAGATATGACTCAGAAGTTACAAGTGTTTGATGTTCTTGAAAACCCTGAGTGTGGATAAAAGTATCCACATTGGTCACCTTACCACCACCTGCAACCTTAGCTCCAGAGATCTGATTCTCTCTTTTGGTCTTTGCAGGAACCATATTCATGTTCACATACTTCCACATATGTACATTCACATACATACACATAAAAGAATAAAATCTTTTAAATAAAAGAAATACATGAATAGTTTGAGTCAAACATTTAATAGTAAGCATTATGTGTTTATAATAGGTGTCTCAGAAATTAAAAATGGTCATATTTATAATAACATACACATGTACCTTATGAACAAAAAAAGAGATGGAAATAGAAATGAACAAAACTCTTCTCAAATAGCGAGGAACAACAATGAATAAAAAAAATTGGCATTAAACTTTGTTAAGTAGTAACAAATAGGATATTCTCAGAATTAGAATTATAATATATCAATTGTCAGCATGCTTCAGTTGCAAAAAAAAAAAAAAAAAAAAGAAGAAGAAGAAGAAGAAGAAGAAGAAGAAGAAAGAAAGAAAAAAGAAAACCAAAAACAATGACAACATAGTAGTCCTATGAGATTACAGCTGGCCTTTCTCTTCCATTATCAGTCAGCCACAACCTTGAGAAGACTGGTGGCTGACATAGTTTCCCAAAATTGTCTTTCTTGCTTAAACCAGCTATTCTAAGAAATAGAGACAATAGGCTACCAAATAAACCACTACACATGCATTAATTCCTTGTTCCATACCCTCTATATAAATTCCCACTGTTTCCCTTCTCCCTGTAGACCCTCCGTTGCCTCGGCAGAAACATTCTCATTCTTCGTGTGCTCTAATTAAAAAGTCTCATCTGTTGAGTTGGAATTTTAGGTCTATTTTCTGACTTTTGTTTCTATATTCTTTGTTCTAAATCTGGCATTAATCTCATCCTCATCTAAAATTTTATACAGTAAATTTACCTCTTCCTCTATTTAAGTACAAAATACATTTGAGAAAGTTAAGAATTCAATGATTCTGTTCTACTTGCATACTGCCTAAGTATAACATTCCTAAACCCCTTAACAGAATGAATATATATTTAGCATCATATAAAAGGAAATATAAAACATAATATAAGGAGGGTATATAATATTATAATACAGAATAACACAAAAATTCAGATAAAATATCATCAAAGGATATATTCTAATAAACATCATTTAGAAAGATGGAAAATATTCTTGGAGACTAAATCTAAATTACATTCAAAAGTATGAAAGTTCTGACAAATAATAAGAAACTATCATTTTATCGTTGCAAGGTCAAAATTCAGTAAAGGAGACTGAGGCAGATTGCTCCTTTTGGTCATTGTGAAAGAAAGTACAGAGAAATCAGTGAACAAAACCACTTCTTGGTTAGAAAAAAGCAGTTTATTGTGGAACAAACTGCTGAGCTGTGTCATAAAAGTAGAGAGCAACTACCTGACCAGGAGTGCAAGTAGGTGTTATAGGACACCTGAAGGCTTTAGGTCACATCCTGTCCTCTCAGGAGAATTTTTTTTCTGTTTTGGGTAGAACAGTGTCCTTAGGCTGTACTGATTGAGAGGGGTTCTCTTTCTGATTACACATCTGTGCGGGTGTAAAGGATCTCAGAGTGAAGGGTGAGGAAAGAGATGGAGGGGCTGTCAATCAATCTCTGCTCTGGGACTATGCATTTTTTTTTCTTTTGTCCTATCAATACATGAAAAATCAGAGCCTCACCGACCAATCTTGATTTTTCATAGTCTCCTTAGACTCTTCCAAGCTTCTTAAATGAAAGCTTAAACACATTTTCATTGAAGTTTAAAAGAAAAACATCAGGGCAAGCAAGCAGTAATAGCAGCTGCCTGAAGGAGGAAAACGACAAAGTGAAGGGGAAAAGCTGTGATGTCTGAGTTAAGCCATCATCTACGTGTTATGTGAAGCAGTGACATTGTGGGAAGGGAAATTAGAGAAAGTACAGAAACTTAATGCGCCTCACCAGAAAGGCCATTCTTTGATTCTGCAACAATGGAAAGATAAAGAAAAAGTTGCTTCTCTTTGAGTCAATGCACATCTACCTTCTTGACAGCTCACGGTGACTTCATGAAGTGCCATGAATTTGGAAAGAAAACAGTATGTGATCTCATTAGAGATATCATGACGCCACTCATCTCTTACCCTTGGCTTAAGATGAACCCACCCATCTAGGGTAGCCCTGCTTGGTAGAGTGTTGTCCTACGCCCTGGTGATTGACCTGACTGACTAGGTAACTCTTTCCTAGTTTGGGTAGTTTGCAATGTTAGGCCTTCAATCAGGCCAGGTTAATAGCTTTCTCTAAGGAGCACCCCTACAGATCCCTGATCATAGTTACCATCAACACATGCTCCCCAATAGCCTGTTAGAGATTCTCAGACAGGCTTTTGGTAGGAAGGTTGTTGGTAGCTGTGAGCCTGCAGGCCTGCATGGCCTGATTCAAGCCTTGCAAAATAAGTGAAACAGAAACTTTCATATGGCCGAAATTACGATTTAAAGGATGGAAGACTCTATCTGAAGTTCCCCTGTAGTCTCTAAGTGAGTGATAGATGATAGCAGAAGTTGTTACGTTAATCTTATAAGAAGCATCTCAGATTATGGCAGCTCACAGGTTTTATCAATCAAGTAAACTTTCCTGTCTGGATTTTTAGCCCACCTGACACTTTTAGTTATTAACCCTTTAGTCAGTCTATCCAAGCAAAGCAGAGACACCAAAGCAAACATTAATATTTTATAATGGAAAGAGATAAACGTGTTCTCTGGTCATTAAACCAAGTTAATCAATCTGAAAACCATCAAAATAATCAGGAGAGCTGAGAAATATAAATGAACAACAAAGAAGTAACTGTAAAAAATATTCGCTTTCAATTGTATTTATGCATTTGCATATCTAAGTTATATGAATTTTAAATTTTCAATTAAGTTTAAAATATAATTAAAAGAATGCGCTTTGGTGTCTTGTTTAATAGAAGATAAATTTTCATAATAGAAATTTTCTTGAAGCTTTACATTTGAGATAAGATTCCCCAGGATATTTTCTGAAGAGAGCACATAGGGGAAAATAATAGAAAATTAGAAGATCTAAGAACGCATTTTATATATAAATGAAACTACAAATAATTTTATATCTGCAGCAATCTGATGAAGAAAATTAAAATATTCTTAAAGTATGTAGATGCATTCAAACTGCATACATTAAAAATACTTGAGTACTATAATATAACAGCACATAGAAATCCTACACGTACAAGAATGTACAGGAAAGGGTGCTTCTCTATGAACAACCAAAGAACAGTAACTAAGAATCCAAGTACCTCAACCAGAGATCTTCAAATTATTTGTCAAAAACTGACAAAACACAGCCTAAGTTAGATAAATCCAGTTACAGTTTGATAATGAAACGATCATATCTTACTTGCTAATGTAATATATAAAAGCAAACAGAGAAAATTAAATGCCAAACATACCGCTAACAATTGACTTCCGCTAACACACTAATCAACAAATCTAAATACATGGAACAGTCACAAGAGTAGACCTATGTGATGCCATAAAATGAACAATAACTAAGGAGATATGTAATATGATCTAATGTAAGAATAAAAAGTAATGATTATCAGAACTATGTTCCAGAATTAATCACATTCTAAGAATTAATAAATACATATCTGAAAAGTCCAGGAAAATGAAGAAAGTGTTAAGTAAAGTAGAAAAGATTAAAATATTATATTAAGTAAGATGAAAACATGTTATCACATTTGCAAACAGTAAATAATACTTTAGAAAAAATCATGAAAAATCATGACATTAAATGTTTTATTATAAACACAAACTATCACAGTTAAATGTTTTAATATTCTACTTTTTAATTAAAAGAATTGAAAATAAAATGAATAAAGGAAACAAATTAAACTGAATAAGAACAAAGTACATGTAGTAAGAATAAAATAATCTATTTATACTGGAAAATACCACTAACTGGAGAACAATAAAACAATGAAGAATATTTATCAAAATTATATTTTTATCTCATAGAAAATATGGTTATGAGATCCTAAACTTAACTGCGAAGCAATGTGCATTTAGAAGTGCTCCAAGAGTAAATATCAATTGTCACTAATGTTCTAGCATCTAGTGGGTATACCATGCTCCAGGCTGACTCCGTACTCAAGAAAGATTACTTCAGCAAACAAATTGTAATCTGTCGGGCAGGGGTAGGGAGGAAGAGCGGGGAGAGAGAGAGAGAGAGAGAGAGAGAGAGAGAGAGAGAGAGAGAGCCCAAAGTTGATAGGTAGGCATTTGGGGGTTGATTTTAAATGAATTTGGGAGGGAAAGTTGATAGGCTTAAAGTACATTGCATTAAATTCATAAAGTACTACAACTAAAGTTTTTTTAAGTCATTATAAGAGATAGCTTTAAATGTTTTGCTTCTTTCAAAGGTCCTTGTCGTCAGCTATCTTACTAGCTATATGCTCTTAATAAGAAGTTTTGAAGAAATAATTAAGGTACAAATCAAATGATTATTAAATAAGAAAGATACAATGAATTTATTCTATTTATTATTTATTTTATTTCTTGGACTCACAAGAAAAGGAGGGCAAAGTTGACAGGGTTAATCAGAGAGATGTGTGTCAGAAAACAGAAAAGAGATCTCCAATGGAAAACACACTTTTTGAAGATCTGAAACAAGAGACAAATGGCAACAGTCATACCCATTAGGTCATAAAGTGACTTCTCTCTGATAGGCAGAAGTGAAGAGAGTATATGCTTCTACTACAGTCCCACAATTGCAACGAAATGAGTTCTAAGCATACACCATGCTTAGAGATGGATTCCTGGAAATGTTTTGTGAAAAGTTGACTGATTATTCACTATATTTTCTCTTATGGAACCTGAGTATTATCAAGTCAGATCCAAACTAATCTAGATTTCTGAGACACTGAAGTCTAAAAATAGTTTTAAGTTGTTAAGTTGGGGGAGAAAGGTAATAATAGAGCTGCCAGAAAAAATGATGCAGAAAATTGAAAACACAGATTTTCACATTTGAAATAAAAGTGCATTCAAAATCACCAAAAATTCTAGAAAATTTTGGACAAAATAAAGAACACCAGGAGCAGATATTTTTGTCATAAAGTCAACAATCTGATGAAATAAACTGATAATTTAACAGACATAATGGCCTAGATCTTTCAAGAAACAATATGAGACATAGAAAAGTATGTCTACACCCGTCCTCCATTGCTGTTTAACAAGACAAAAGTTTTCTTCCAAACAGTACATGCACAATGTTTTATATAACAATTTGATGAGTATTTAATGTTTTTAATTTGAAATCATTTGAAAAAAGTCATTATGAAATTTTTATTTTTCATTGCACTGATGATACAACAATTATCTTAACAAAACATAATTTGCTGACTAGTCTGTTAATTTCTTATTTCATATGTTTATATATAGTTTAAGAGCTCTATTACACACAATTTATATGCTAGATATTTTGGAAAATGCAGGGTTCAGAATTCTGTTTCAGAAACTTTCTTTTTGACATCAGTTGATATACTAGTTTTTATTATAAATATCTATCAATAAAATATTTTATTATATTCAAAACTAATATTATGGCTATCAAACACCCAAGACTAGGTAACAAAAGCATAATGCCTAGCTTCTTTCTCAAATATATGTTAATAAATTTTATTCTATCCTACAAATAAGAGCCTCTGGTGATTTTATCCCAGAGTATTTTCTGTCTATAAAGCATTCTTTATTAAACTGAATATTATGGTTTTGCTTCAAACAATTAAGAAAGACAGAAACAAAACACAGGAAAAATTTGAGATTTCAGAGGTATTATGTATCCCTCAAGTTCATTAATAAAAGGAGAAACACATCTAATGTCCTTAATAGATTTATCTGGCAGACACTTATTTTGCATGAGAGGCTGCCACCTGATACTCATGTCTCCTGCTTTAAGAAGAAAGACATATTTTTAAAATTGTGTTACATACTGGGTCACTTCCACTGATATTCTAACTTTCACTCTTCTCATTAGTTACAGAAAGGTTAGACAGCATTGAAGTTATTTGGTGCTTATTTTATTAAAAACTTTATAATATACCATGAGCATAAAAGAATAATACTGAGATGTTGTGACATATTACTTAATGATCTTACTCTTGAAGCTGATAGTAAGCAAATACTTTTAGTGTATTATGATTCAATGGGTTATCAGAAAGTAATTAAAAGGTAGTTAATGTGATGCAAATTTTTATATTTCAAAATATATATGAAGAAATTATAAAGCAGAAAGAAAGCAATTTAACTTTATTTATATTTACACTACATAAATCAAAGACTATATTTTTACTTCTTTAGTGTTCTCATTTTAACTTAATATGCTCCCTTAAAAATAACTATATAATATTAATTTCCTAGTTTTTCAAAATGTATTTGATCCTTGTTTTAGGACAAGTCTTGATTATAAGAATGGATGCTTTATCAACACTTTCCATCATGCATCATATATGGAAACATGTACAAGAAAGATTTCTCACAATCATTGCCTTCTTCCTTTTGATATTAAGGTGTATGCATACAGAAGGAGAAAGTACTGATATATATTACATGACTTAAGTTTAAATGGGCTGTTCCCTTAGATGTACATAGATAATTCATTTTATATTCAAAAGAATCAGTGGATCTCCCTAGTTAATGCTATAATTAGGGCTGTATGGCATCCCTCTGTTCATAGTATCTTGTTATTTCTTTAAAAGTTCAAATAGTAGAAACTGGTACCCTGGTGGTCTAATCTTTTTGAATGTATTATTACTGTTGCTTTATTTTGGTTCTTGTTTAATATTGGATTCAGTTTGGATATAGGCTGTACTAATTGTAAGATCCCCAAGCTAACTTGCTAAAATATTTATTGCTATTAAAATTATTAGTAATTCACTATCCAGTGAATACAACTTACATCAGTATTTTAGTAATCCCTAATATGGCTGCGTAAACAACAAACATTCTACAAGTTGTAGAATTTCTTCAGGAATAAAGCTCTATGATTTATTTGTTCTGTGCTCTATATAGAGGTAATAAAATGATCAAAACTAAGAAATATTATATTTGTCTCTGTATATATCACATGTGGATTTTTTTTGGATTACCCATGATTAGAGGAATTTCTTTCCTTTTAAACAAATTAGTTTGAGATGACATTAGCAACGATATAGAGAAATTCCAAGTAATTGGTCTGGTTTGTAATTTGCCTAAATCATTTTCCTTTTATTACTTAACTATTATTACACACACACACACACACACACACACACACACACACACACACACACACACGGCCAATATGAATTTATACTTAATAGAAAACTCAATAATATAAGTTTTTAGTTTTCTAGAGTCGATAAACTAAAATTAGATAATCTACAATAGAAAGAATATCAATAGTTTGTTAGTACACTGAATGTATAGCTTTCACAGTTACTGTTGATCTCTAAACATCTTATGACTCTCAGTGTTTAATGTTTTCTCTGTAAAGGCACATGTATGATAATAATTTTACTAATATAAATTATGTTTTTGAAATAAAGTTAATCAGCTCAATCTGAACAAATCACTGTACACTGAATTTCTTCTTGACTAAAATAGTGCATACAATTGTGCTTACTCCAAATTAAAGTTCAACGAAGCATTCCAGTTTTGACTTTATTTAGAATAAATGTCTTTCACAGGTCAATCTAAATTAATAATCTAAATTGAAGCCTAGTGAATTGGAGTTGGTTATAAGCCAGATGACTGATGCATTAAGGCACAGCTTCTTAAAAAATATTTCTGAATTCCATAAGGAATCCTGTAACTGAATATGGAATCATGAAGTATTGGAAAGAGTGAAAAAAAAGTTGAATTCTGAGGGTGCAACAATAAAACAAACATAAAGAATGAACACAAAATAATTCTATCAGTGTTTGCCCATGTTGCATCAGCATCTCACAAAGCCTGCATGCCATCACAAACTCCATTGCCACCTAACACTGCTTAAAACAAATAAGCTCAGAATCATGACAACTGCATTTTTAAAATTACAGTGTTTTGTGACCAAAATACCAATAGATGGATTATATATTACCAACAACCTATTATAGACAAAAAGTTATTGTGTAATTCTAACATTGATTTCTGTACTCCGTATATCTGGTTGCAATACTCGTTCTGAGAATCTCCTCTCTCAATGTGTTAACATTGCTCCTCAGTTGTCCCCTGCCAATAAAGAAGTTTACAGCCAATCACTGACCAAAGGAGAGAATAGAGCTGGACTTCCTGCCAGCCAGGAGAGAAGGTAAAAGAGGAGGAAGTAAAGAATTCAGCCGCTGGAGATGTCCAGGAGGAACCAGGAGAGAGATCAATAAAGAAAGCTAAAAATGCAAGTATCTCTGGGATGCATGATGGGTAAAAGCCAAGTTAGCTTATAGGGTAAAGAATAGAGTTAAAACTTCTTGTGTTGTAAAGTTTATTATTAAACAAATATAAAAGCGTTTCAAGTATTTGTATGATAGCCAGTTCGAATAAAACTAAGAAACAAACACAGTTTTGTAAAACTAACATTAATACTCCATCATCTGCAATATGAAATATTCAACCAACTTTACTACTATTTGTAAAACAAACCAGTACACTCATTGTAGTAGTTCTGAAATGTGACTGAGTCTTTACTAAAGTATAAAATTCCACACATATAAAGAAGATATTAGGAAATATATTTCCTTGTGCAAAGCTCTGTATTTACTGTTGTTTGTTATAATTACTATGATGTTTTTACTTTGCCTATTTTCTATAATAAGCAGTCATACTTCACCTCAATATTCCTATTTTATCTGTTATTTATTTATTTATTCATTCATTTACATTTAATTTTCTTTAGGACTTTTGAAACAGACTTCTATCTCCATACTGACTTAGAACATATAAGAAACTCAAAATATCTGAAACATATGACAATCTTCTTATCTAGGCCTCTTGAGTTCTAGGATTATATGTGTGAGTCATCAGACCCACCTAATCCTTTATACTTATTTCAACAAAATATTTCTCTTTTTTTTAAACAAAATGTATTTGAATCCATACATATTGCAAGGGTGTTCCATCTTTTCTAACTGTCTACCCACTTCATAATTCAAAGTATTTTCATTCTTTAACATGTACATATTCAAATTTCCAAACATCATTTGCTGTAGATGTCATATTTTCTTCAATTTGTAATTTTGGCTTCTTTGTAAAAAAAATAATCATATGGAAGTAGTAACATGGACTTGTATTTGTCCCATATCTTTTTGTTTATCTATAATTGCATTTTTTTGTGCCTGTACCATATTGTTTTATTATGGCTTTGTGATTTATCTTGAAGTAATGTATAGTGATAACTCCAGCAATGCTTTTTTTCTCACTTTTGCTTTAATTATCTAGAGACTTTCATATGAATTTTATTAATTTTTCTTTATTTGCAAGATGAGATGTTACTACATAAACAAGATAGCTCACTACTCCTCTGTCCCCACATCCCTCCTTTTTTAGGATACTGGTGGGTACACCCAATGCTTTCTTATGAATTTTAAGATTTTTTTTCTATTCCTGCAAAGAATGGAAATCAAATTTTATTGAGATCACACAGAATCTATGTGGCCATAATTTGATAGGTTTATTCTAAAATTTATTTTAAAGTAAACTGCATCAAAACGAATAATAAGCATAATCAAATGTCAAATTACAGGATGAAAAAAATCAGTCAAAACTATGATCCTGGTATATATGTGTATAGAACTCAATAGTTAACAGTAGATTGTATTCACATGGATGTTTATCTGAGGAAATTAACATTATCTTTCTTTCATTTTATACAGAAGCAGTACTAAAAATGTTTTACAGACCCCTAAGTGAAAGATAAGGGCATAAATATTTAGAAGAAAGTGTGAAATTAGTTTTGTAATACTACTGTAACTAAGAAATTATCACACCACAGAATTATAAAACACAGAAAAATTACAAACATGCACATGTATACTTCTATCATGATATGTATATTTTAAAAAGAATGTTTTGAAAGGAGTGTAAAGACACATATCAGGAAAATAATGTGTTAGATCTTTAAGAAAGCATTTTAAAGAAACTTTAGAAATAGATAAAATGTGAGGAAATGTTTTGGGAATTATTTAACTTTATTAAAATAATTTGACTGGAATATTACCATTTCACAATGTGATCTATAATGATTCAAAAGAAAAATGAAAATATCAAACAAATGAGACAAGAATATACACAAAAATTTGCAAGTCTGACAGTATCAATTGTTTATGAAGATCTGTAGAAACTAAAATTTCACATTCTGTCGGTGAGAATGAAGCGGTTGTTCAAAGAAGTGACAATTTTTTAGTAATGTATGTATACCGTATGGAAATTTCAGTCCTAATCGTCAGTACAAGATGTAGAACATGTGTTAACAAATGAAAACTAGAGACAATCCATATGAATTCATCACATAACATCTCTTTGTTTGTTAATTGACAATAGATTTAGTCTCTCTATTCTGAATTAGTCTCACCTACCTAATATTCCGTGCTATGCCCAGCCTTCTTTCGAAAGGTCCATAAATCAGAGAGCTGTAATATTTTACTAGAAAACCAGACTTCTTGCCTATGAATATAAGCTTAGATATTTCTCTGTGGGATGCCTTGATGAATATACAATGGGAAATCTAATAATTCAAATGATAACAAACGAAGTCTGATTCACAGGATAGTACTTTAATTGTTTCAAATGTCTTTGAACTTGTGTAGTGGATATAAACATGTTTTTGTTTTGATCCCAAATGTGGGATGTTAAACAGGCTTATGGGAGGGTGTGTGGTCTTTGTCTTCTGGAAACAGATTTGTGAGAGGACATGTGCTGTCTGTCTACTAGATGACAAGATGCCTGTTGCTGGGACATGGTCTTTGGCAGCTGATAAATATCCTAGTATAAACTCTGAGAGGATATATATATATATATATATATATATATATATATATATATATATATATATATATATATATAATCTCAGTGTGTGTGTGTGTGTGTGTGTGTGTGTGTGTGTGTGTGTGTGTGTGTGTGTGTGTGCCCCAAAATAAAGGTTTGGCTTTTTGGTTTTTGCTCATTTGTCTGTTCATCAGTCTGCTTTGAGACTCTCCTAGATAGAAACGCTCCAGAGAACACTTCGGCATTCCAGGTTCTGTCTGCTCCTCTGGATTCTTACTGCTGCAGCTGCAGTCACCTTTGCTCAATTGCTGGTTTGCTGTTTTAACAGGTTTGCTGAAATCCTGAGGATGAAAAGTGGTATCTCCCCTAAGGAGCTGAGTCTAAAAAAAATCTACTTCTCCTGTTCACATTAACCTCTTTTCTCTCCTACCTAGGATAGGTGGGTTGGAAGGGAATTATAAGCCTTAAAGAACCCCAAATAAAGCAGGTTTTAAAAAGTTCAAAGCCTACAGACTGGTACTTCATTAAGTGTTTTTAAATGACAAGTAGTAAGGAAGAGCTGGGCTTACAATACCCCCATAAATATTCCCTGCATTCTTAACACACACTTGTTCTTTAGGAAGGTTTCAGATCGATGTATTTTGGCTCTCCATATCCTCCTCTGACATTTATCACAAAATAGTTACCTATGTGACCACACAGGGAAGCATTGTGACGTAATGCCCCATTATTTGAATGCTAACAATAGCTCTTAAAATTGTATTAAAATTACTAATGATTTTTTTATCATGTTCCCTGTAAGAATTCACTTAATTGCATATTATATTCAAGATAATTCATTAGGAATATATTATAAATTCTGTACATTGACACTCAAACCTTATGCTTGTTATAATTAAATTGTGCTACACTGTCAGGAAATATCTGAGAAAGGTAATGGAAGAGAGGAGTTATTTATTTGCTTCATGATTTCATATGTGGTTCGTTATGTGGTTACTAGTACCCAGGACCTGGGGCAGAAGATCATGGTGGCAAGAGCAGAAGACAGACAAGACACTGTGTGGTGCCATCATAGCAGACCAAAAATAAATAAACAAATAAATTTAAAAAATGAGTAAACCCATAACAGCGGTCACAATAGGAAATGTTGCTATTAGTTTTGAATGAGATGTAGGTAGTAAGATTATTACCTTGCTTGGAGACACGATACCACTGTTGTAACTAAATCACAATTGGAAAAACATCCACATACTGCGGTTATTGAAACTGATAGAAGACTGGCACAATCAATCCTTTCTGGGTCTCAGAACACCTCCAATACAGAATCAAGAAATAAAGTAGCATGGCCCATATTTCTGAGACACTGCCCTTTCTCTACAACATCTCATAAATATCAAAGCTAATATCACTTATTGAAAAACGACAGTTGCCTCTCTATTCTGTGTCTGTCTTTTTCTTTCATTTTGCCTTTAACAGCCTGAGGTTGCAACCCCAAATTAGTATAAGTCTTCAGATTTTATATTGCTTTCTAAATGAAGACCCAAGGACCTTCTACATAATCAGCTTAATTGGTCACAGTTCTTTGAGCAAAAGCAGCAATACTGGTTAATTAAAAATAGAAATATGCTCAAGGATTGTTGTCATTACACAAATGTTCATTTTTATCTAACAAACTGGAAATTATGCTATTATAATTCAGACCATTATTGTATAATTCGTGAATCCAAATCAGAGCAAAGAATATTAGAAAGCTATATTAAGGAGCAAAAATAACTTTGAAAACAATGTTCACTGAGTTAATGTTGTTCTGACATGTTTTACATCGTATAGTTTTATCCAAGTAGAAAGTGGTATGGGCATGAGTCCATATTCTGAATGGTATTTCACAATATTTTTGTAAGTTACAACATATACAAATAAGACAATCAGTTATATAGTTTTAATTTGCTATTATTAATTGTACTGGCTTTACACATGCTCAGAAGATGGCAAATTTTGATACTATATTTCTTATGTTGAGAGACTTTAAATATTCACCAAGTTTTATACCTCTTTCTTGTACACAGAAAAACACAGTTCAGAACCACTTTACCAGTTGGTTGTATCCAAATGACTGAATTCCCAGGATGGAATGTGAGTAGAAAGAATAAGCACTGAAGTCAATTCTACCTGAAAAATGACTCCCCTGGCAGCATATATTTTCTCTTGTTCTTTTCCCTTCTGAAGATTTAATTATGCAAATAGAGCATCCAATTAAACTCTATATTAAAAATAACAATTGGAGTAAGAAAAAAAGGAACACCTGTATTCTAACTTTAGCAAATGAAAAACAAAATTATACTATGACCGGAAAGATGGCTCAGTAGTTAAGGCTCTGTACTCCTCTTGGAGAGGTCTTGATCAGATTTCAATGCTCATGCTTGGCAACAGGCAACCACCTGTTATTCCAGATCCCTATCTTCTTTTGGCATGTGGACAACTGCCATCATATGAACAAGCCTTGCACCTATGGAAACACATGCATACGCATAATTAAAAAGCAAAAACAACTACAACAAAAAGTCAGAGATAGAAAGATCAGCAGTAAATAGAGCATTACTGCTCTTGTAACTCTTTTCTGAAGGGAAACAGTGGAGTGGATGTGTGGGAGAAGGAAGGTGGAGGTGGAACTGGGAGGTGTGGAGGGAGAGGAAATTGTGGTGTATGAGAGAAGAATCTATTTAATTTTTTAAAGTTTTAATTTATTGTAGTATATTCAGATTACATCACAATTGTTATCCCTTGGATTGTATCTTCTCACTGTCAAGCTCCCTCCCTCTTCTGCTCTTTTCCCCTCCCTTGGACTTCTGACAGAAGAGGACCTCTTCCTTCACCATATAGCCAAAGCCTATCAGGTCTCATCAGGATAGCCTGCTTCCCCTTCCTCTGTATGCACACCTGGCTTCCCAACAAAGGGGAAGTGGTCAAATCGGGGCACCACAGTTCATGTCAGTTAGTATCCACTCTCCCCACAATGGTGGAGAATGAGCTGCCCATTGGTTAAATCTGAACAGGGGGTCTATGTTTACTGCAAGGACTGTCCTTGATTGGTGCAACAGTTTGTGCAGGCCACCTTGGGTCTGGATCCGCAGGCCTTGATGGTCTTGTTGTGGGGCTCCTGAACCCTAGAGGTCCCTCCTTCTTCTAGTCTATGTACAACTCTCAGTGCCTCACCCAGACTCCAGCAGTTAGTATCCAGCATCTGACCCATTCTCCCACTGTGTAGAGTCCCTTAGAGGTCATCTAAGTTGGGCTAATATCCACTTATAAGTGAGAATATACCATGCATGTCTTTCTGGGTCTGGCTTACATCATTCAGGATAATTTTTTCTAGTTCCATCCATTTGCTTGCAAATTTTAACCTTCTTTTTAATGGCTGAGCAGTATTCCATAGTATAAATGTACCACAGTTTCTTTATCCATTCTTTGGTTGAGGGACATCTAGGTTGTTTCCAGATTCTGGATATTATGAATAAAGCTTATATGGACATTAGTTTTGAGCAAATGACTTTGTTGAATGGTGGCTCATGGCTGGGTCTTGAGGTCGAACTATTCCTAAATGTCCGAGAAAATGCCAGGTTGATTTCCAAAGTAGTTGTATGAGTATGCACTCTCACCAGAAATGAAAGAATATTCCCTTTTCTCCACATCCTTTCCAGCATGTTCTGTTGCTTGAATTTTTTATCTTAGTCATTCTGATGGGCGTTAGATGAAATCTCAGTTTCATTTTGATTTGCATTTCCCTGATAACTAAGGATATTGATCACTTCTTTAGATGTTTGTTGGCCATTCACTGTTCTTTGTTGAGAATTATCTGTTTAGCTATGTATCCCATTTTTAATTAAATTATTTAGTTTGGTAGTGTGTATTATCCTGAGTTCTTTATAAATTGTGGATATTAGCCCTTTGTCAGATGCAGGGTTGGTAAAGATCTCTTCCCAATCTTTCGGCAGCCATTTTGTTCTGTTAACAATGTCCTTGGCCTTACAGAAGCTTCTCAGTTTTATGAGGTCCCATTTATTAATTGTTGATCTTAGAGCCTGAGCTATTGGTGTTCTATTTAGGAAGATGTCTCCTGTGCCAATGAGGTCAAGGGTCTTCCAACTATTTCTTCTAATAGATGTAGTGTGTCTGGTTTTATGTTGAGCTCTTCAATCCATTTGGACTTTAGTTTTGTGCAGAGGGTTAAATATGGATCTACTTGTATTTTTCTACATGTAGACATCCAGTTAGATGCATACCATTGGTAGATGTTCTTTTCCCCATTGTATGGATTTGGCTTCTTTGTCAAAAACCAAGTTTCCATAGGCATATGGTTTTATTTCCAGGTCTTCCATTTGATACCACTGTTTAAGCAGAATATTTATATGCAGGGACTGTGCTGTTTTTATTATTGTTGCTCTATAGTACAGGTTTAGCTCTAGGATGGAGGTTCCTTCTGAAGATCTTTTAATGTACAGGATTGTTTTAGGTGGTTTTTTTTTTCTTTTTCCATATGAAGTTGACAATTGTTCTTTCAAGATCTGTATGAATTTTGTTGGTTTTTGGATAGCACTGAATGTGCAGATTGCTTTTGGTAAAATGGCCATTTTTACTATGTTGATCCTCCTTATCCATGAGCATGGGAGAGTTTCCCATCTTCTGATATCTTTCTAATTTTTTTTTCTTCAGATACTTGAACTTCTTGCCATACAGGACTTTGACTTGCTTGATTAGAGTTGTAAAAAGAAACTTCATATTATTTATGTAGATTGTGAAGGGTGTAGTTTCCCAAATTTCTTTGTCAGCCTGTTTGTCATTTGTATACAGAAGGGCTATTGATTTTTAAATTAATCTTGTATCTGGCCAGTTTGCTGATAGAGTTTACTAGCTGTAAGAGTTCTCTGGTGGAATTTTGTGGGTCACTTATATACACTTTCATATCATCTGATATGAATAGCAATACTTTGACTTCCTTATTTCTTTTGTGGATCCCCTCAATCTCCTTTGTTGACTTATTGCTAGAGCTAGAACTTCAAGTACTATATAGAAGAGATATGGGAGAGTGATTAGCCTTGTCTACTGCCTAATTTTTGTGGAATTTCTTTGAGTTTTTATCCATTTAACTTGAGATTGGCTATTGGCTTGCTGTACATAGCCTCTATTAAGTTTAGGTGTGTGCCTTATATCCCTGATTTCTCCAAGACTTTTAACATGAGTGGATGTTGTATTTTGTCAAATGTTTTTTGGTGTCTATGGAGATTATCATGTGTTTTCTTTTTCTTTCAGTTCATTTACATGGTGGGTTATATTGATGGATTCACATATCTTGAATCTTCCTTATATTCCTGGGATGAAGCCCACTTGGTCATGGTGGATGATATTTTGATGTGCTCTTGGATTTAATTTGAGTGTATTTTATTGAGTATTTTTACTTAATGTTTGTATATTAATTGGTCTGAAATTATCTTTCTTTGTGGGGTCTTTCTGTGGCTTATGTGTCAAGGTGACTATGGCCTCAGAATGAGTTTGGTTATGTTACTTCCAGTTTTATTTTGTAGACTAGTTTGAAGGGTATTGGTATTAATTGTTATTTGAAGACCTGGTAGTATTTTGCACTGAAATCATCTGGTCCTGTTTTTTGTTTGTTTATTTGTTGTTGTTTTCTTTGTTTTTGTTGTTTTTTTGTTTTTGTTTTTTGTTGTTGTTTTGTTTTGCCAGGGGGAGACTTTTTTGAGGACTGCCTCTATTTTCTTAGGAGATAATAGATTATTTAATTTGTTTATCTGATCTTAATTCAAATTTGGTAAATGGAATCTATCCAGAAAACTGTCTGTTTTATTTAGATTTTCAAATTTTGTGTCATATAGGCTTTTGAAGTGAGACTTAATGATTCTTTTGATTTCCTTAGTGTCTGCTGTTATGTCTCCTTTTTTACTTTTGGTTTTGTTGATTTGGACTAACTTTTAGTTAGTTTTGCTAATGGTTTCTTTATCTTGTTTATTTTCTCAAAGAACTAGCTCTTGGTTTTGTTGATTCTTTGAAGGGTTATCTTTTCATTCTTAAGAAAGAGAGATGCAAATCCCAATTTTCCCTACATCTATTATGACATCAGTTGTGACAGAGAATAAAGGTCATATTTGAAACTCATGGACAAATATATTGCAATGATTTACTAAGTGTTTCACAGAATGTTCTATATGAATTTTCTCTGGATTTATACCTCGGTAAGCTCTAACTCTTTATATTGCTAGTTAATTATTCAGCCCCTAGTTTTCATTCTTGGTTAAATATATAGGTGTGTGTGTGTGTGTGTGTGTGTGTGTGTGTGTGTGTGAATGTGTGTGTGTGTGTGTGTGTATGTATGTGTGTGTGTGTGTGTGTGTGTGTGTGTTGCATCTCCTAACGAAAAGTCCATTACATAACAGTTGTAGGGAGTGTGTTTTCTCTGTCCTAGGAAGGCTCATAGCAATTATCACTACTAGCCTACAGTTATCCACAGACTGGATACAAATAAAACTCCATCCTATTTGAAAATGATGAATGATGGCACCAATCCCCCTAAAAAAAAATGATGCCTCAGTATTAGAGAAGTCCCTTTGTTGGCTCTATTGTTTTGCTCACACTGATTAAAAATTATAACACAACACATTTCAAAAGATACTCTGTGGATTGAAGTGTGCAGAACAACAATACATACTTTAAAATAATTTTAATTTTGCTGTCAATATGTCAATGTATTGTATCCTTCACCATACCATTTAATCTTACTGATGTAGAGATCAGTATATGGATTGGTGGCTAAGCAAATTTTGCTTACGGTCCAGTTTACATGCCATGCCTATTCCTCTGAGGTGTGTTCAACCTGCTCATCATATTCCCTGTCTCATTAACACATTCATTCTGATTTTAAGATCTCAAATGAGAGCCAACATGTCCACTGGCTAATCATGATCATGAATTGGGATGAAAATGCCAAATGTTAAGAGTTTCTTTTTTGTTTGTTTGGTTGTTGGTTTGGTATGGTTTTGGCTTTGTTGTTTTTTTTAGTTTTATTTTTAATGTGTTTACTTTACATCCCAATTGTAGCCCATCCCTCATCACTCTTGGGTCCCACCCTCCTTTTCTTATTCCCTCTCTCTCTTTTCATGTGAGACAGGTTTTTTTTTTTTGCAATATATTCTTCAGTTTTTATTTCAACCACGCTTAAACTGTTAGTGTGTACATTTTCATGGAATGTCATTAATCAACCTAGTAAAATTTCAGTTTGCTGTAAATATTGACTATAGTAAAATTTTTTTAATGTAGACAAATTTAAAAATAGAACACTCATAAACTCAGAAGATATTTAAAACAGAAGAGAGTCAAAATAATAATCAGTGATAAAGAGAAATATTTAATTGAAGTTCTGTTGTATTTGCTTCTGGGAAAGACAGTCTCCTTAGAAAGTAGGTTATGCCTTCTGTAAAATAAAACTATTCAGACATAAGGTGCAAGAATTCTTTAAAATATCGGTGAATATGATTAATATAATTTTCTCTTCTAGAAGCTTGTTTTTAAGTTACAATAAAACTCTATTTCTTCTCTCTGCAGGTCGGTGAAACTTATAATAATTCTGAATATAACTGAATTGGCCTAGAAGTATAAGAACATTGTCATTAATTTTCTACAAATCTATTTTGCATGTTTTAAAGATGATAAATACTATCAAATTATAACATGTGTATATGGATAGAATAATAATAATATGTTCAATGCTTAGGCAAATAAAATAGTACTCCCTTTAACCAATTTATCCTTATTTTAACTGATTTACCCAAGTATACATAATATGTATGTAGCTGCAAAGAACAATTCTTAAGTAGAAACGTGCTTGCACATTTGCGAGCTTTGAACTTAGGACATAAAACATCACAAATCCAATTTTATGTACCTTGTGTTACGACATCGCTACCTACATAGTATTTGTTCAGTTTATATTAATGTATGGTCTCTAGCACTTTTTAAAACTGAACTTTCCAAAACTCTTATACATATTATGTAAGAAGGCAGGAGACAAATATGTGTTTAAAATTTAGTTTTATTCAGAAAGAGAATACCAATGACAAAAGAAAAGGCATTAGAATATATAAGCAATGAATCTTGTTTTGCACCACAAAGCATAATTCCAACTCTTGTGTTCTTTCCCAAGAAAGAGATGGAAAGAAAAGACTTGTTAGAAAACACTGACTTTAATTTCTGTAATACATGATACCTAAGGGATGTAAACATTTTCCTCTATTTCTTTTTAACATACTTTTAATAATTCTTTGATAAGTTCATTCAATGTGTTTTAATCATATTTACCTCCCTTATCCACCTCTTCAAAGATCCTACCCAATGTATATAATCACACTCTCCTGTGCTTTTTTTTTTTTTTAAATTTAAAACTAGGGAGGTAAATTTAATTGCTCAAATACACATATGTCCCAGAAATCATATTCTAAAAGAACCAGCTTTTACTTTCCCAAGAGGAATGAAATGCCACTCCTTGGTGATTTCATGTGTAGATCAATTCATACAGAGATTTCGCCAGACCATGAGGAGGCTGCCACAATCCATGAGATTTCCTATGTATAAATGCTCTTTTGTGTCTGGAAAATATTGTTTGCTTATATTCATTCATGTCTCCTATAGTCTTATGATCCTTGAACCTTGTGCAGGAGAAATATGATATGTGTGTCCCATTTTGGGCTGAACACTTCACACTATTTTATTCCAGGCACAATGCAGAGTGGGTTTCTGTGTTACCTGCCACCTACTGTGAGGAGTTTCTTTGATGAGACCTGAAATATGCACTAATCTTTAGTTACAGCTGTAATCTATTAGAAGTAAATTTGTTTCTCTCTCTCTCTCTCTCTCTCTCTCTCTCTCTCTCTCTCTCTCTCTCTCTGTGTGTGTGTGTGTGTGTGTGTGTGTGTTTGATACTTCATTTCTCTGTGTAGCCTTGGTTGTATTGAAACTTGCTTTATATACCATGATGGACTCAAACACAAGCATCCATCTTGCCTCTGCCTCCCCAGTGCCAGAATTTAAACCTGTACTACCAATCCCAGATAGGAGTGAGTTTAAAAGTAATTCATCATATAAACAGAGACCAAAGGGGGAGAAACACTCAAAGACCAAAACCAAGAAAACAACAACAAAAGAAACCAACAAGCAAAAACATCAGACCATTTTTACTTTTCTGTACAATCAGTTATATTTTAGTTATGGTGAATATCCTTCATCCTCTGTCATCTTTAAACACACAAAATACAATTTTAAAGAGTACATTAGCTCTAAAATATTAAATTATTTTTTATTATATCTCTGCTCCCATTTCTTTTTATTAATTTTATTTTTATTTTTAATTTATTCACTTTGAACCTCAATTGTAGCCCCTTCCTCGTTGCCTTCTGTTCCCACCATTTGTTCCCATCCCCATTAGCTCCTCCCCTAGTCCTCAGAAAGGTGAAGGCTTCCTTCCCTATCATCTGACCTCAAATGATCATGTCTTAACTGAACTGCCTGTATTCACTTCCTCATTGGCTTGGCAAGACTGCCTTACCGGGGGAAGTGATCAACATATCAGGGCCAGAGTCCATGTCAGTAGTAATCCCCACTCCTCATATTATGGGACCCACAGGGAAACTGTGCTGCATATCTACTACATCTGAGCAGGAATTATATAAATGTGACATTCTTAGTGTTTTGGCTATTTGTATTTGATGGCCTTGAAGAAACCATCTTTCCTTCCTTGGTGCATCTAAAACTCTGAGTGTAAATCAATCTCCATCACATCTTGTCATATCAATTTAAAACATCTATCTAGAACTAAAAACATCTTAACCACTAAACAGCCAAGCTTCATTGTAAAACTAATCTACCTGGTCTTCAACTCCATCAGAGACTGAGGAGTAACCTTGATAACCCACACGTCTATGAACACTAGATTTTTTACAAGGTAGCCAAATCCATGCAATGAAAAAAAAAAAAAGAAAAGAAAGAAAAGAAAAGAAAGAAAACATCTCTGGAATAATTTTAAAGGTTAATTTTCAAATAATTTTAAGAGGCCATTTTATATGCATATATAGTAAATATAAATTTGTATAATTTAAACAATTTCTATGCTAGCCACATAAAATTATACTTGCCATCTTAAATTTTACAGAGTTTTGTATATTTTTAGAAATTATCTAGCAAATGTAAGCCAGTGTTAAATATTACTTTGGGGAATATAAACTGTAATTAAAAGGCTTATTTATCCAAAAGTTTTGTGCATTAACAATAATTTTTGATATCTTTTTACTGTTACTAAAATAATACATAAAAAGGTATTGAACATTGAAATTTATAAAAAGGAAAATTTATTTTAAACAATTAAAATTAAACTAAAATACAATATGTTTAAATATTAAGAATTTTGCTGGGCAAGACCAGAGTAAACATTTATATCACTGAAATACCAAATTTTCAATAAATCAGTCTATGTAAAACATGCAGATAGGAATGTCTTTGCTGTTGTTGCTTAAAAATAGAAAATGCTAAATTATATTCTTTGTGGTCTTGATTGAAATAGTAAGTGCTTCTTTGATTTTGAGAATAAGAATCCCATTATTAAGGTTTGTTGAAGTAGAGCACCCTCTGAGAGTGAACATCCTGCCAAGGCAGAAATGACTGAAGCAGAATCTGAAGTGGCCTCTGTTGATTCAACTTGAAATAACCATCTTAGGCCAAGGTTGTTGGCTTTTAAAACTGGTAAGTAGAAGGAAATTATCTGAGCCTGTTTTATGCACCATTTATTGTACTTGATACAAACACTATAAATTTTGATCTAACATATATTATTTGAAATGAAGTTTCTAGTCAATGAACAGTAACAATTAAAATACCACATTCTACTTTCAATAAAACCTTACCATGTTTTGTAGGTCTCTAAGCTTTGAAGACCTTATTTAATGAATTTACCTTATGTATCTATAGAATCATATCTATCTGTTAGACCTGGGATATATAGTCTTGTGATAAAATTAGACTAGTGTTTGACATGACCATGAATTGTATCAATATACAAAATTCTATACCAATGAAGTAAAAATAACCTTATTTTTGAGTAACAATTAAAGCCTTGAGGAGTAGATTCAAAAATCTACATTTTGTTCTATACTCCCTCAATATTTCTATATCCTCCTTTTTTCTTTTCAGCTCCTATTTCCTTACCTACAAAACAAAGTAAAGGAAAAGAGAGATATCCCTGAGTCCAACCTAGTTTTCTCTCTGTATAAGACTAATAATAACTTATAACCACTTGCTGATGAAAAGAAGCATCTGTTGCCCAAATAGAACAAACAAAAACCTACCCACATCCTCTAGAGGAAATGGGGCATCACTTTCTTAAGGTTTCTTTAGGAAGATTTAGGGAAAATAATACCTTGAAGGGGCCCAAGAAAAATGGGGGAAATGTTTAAGTAAGCCAGGGAAAGCATTTGTGGTCCACTTTCTAAATGTTGAGAAATATTAGGCTTAATAGGAGTCCTGTGTGGGACAGTCTGAAATGCTGGACCAATCAGGATCAGATGCTTTCTGCCATGCTATCCTGGAAGCTGTCCAATTCTAATGGGTGACAGTACTGAGGCACCTGGGCCTGGATCTTGGAGGATGCAGGATGTCAACATGCAGCATGCTGAAAGGAATGAATCCTGTCAGGTCTGATCCAGCATCTGTGTCTGGTTCCTTTGTTCTGAAAACATAATTTCTCACAAACGTTATTCAGTTCTAACATTATAATTGTATGAGGTGTGTGGGATGTGCAGAGCAATTAAGGCTGGTTCTCTGCTCATTGTGGGAGCAGAAGTAAGACATCTGCAAACCTTCCTTCACGGCATTTAAAGATGTTCTCATCATTCTAAATATTCTTTGACAACAAGTTAAATCCTAGCATCACCCAGCCTACCTCAAAGAAGATGATCAACATAAAAAAGAATGCCTTATGCAGTTGGCTTCAAATTGACAAATCAGCCACTGGGAAAAATGTCCTCATTTCTGCGACAGACAGAATTCTGCCTAAAAATGGGCAAGCTTAAATGCAGAGAGGATCGACAGCCAAACTCTACCAAGACAGGGTAAACAAGTCCTCAATAGTTCCTGCCTCACAAATATGTCTGTCAGAGATATTGGCTTAGAAGGCCGAAGATGATGCTCCAGTGTTCTAGAGAGTGCTGGGTGACTGTTCAAGTAATAAACTGTCTCATTCATCTTTTCATTTTGGAAGCTGCTAACATACACTTCCAGTTCACTCAGGTATTTAAGTTTTATCCCTTCTCAAGTCTCTGACTGTGTTGGAGGCCAGAGAGTTTTGTCTTACAAGTAAGTTTAATTGGTTAGAGTTTAATATGTTTTTAGTTCAAGATAGATATTTTAAGTTAATAGAGATGACGTGTGATAGATACTGATTTTCCTTCAGAAATTTAGACTCGACAAGATAGCAAAGATGCTTTCTTCAAGTTTCACAGATACACATAACCAAATCTCTATGACTGTAACAATTAAATAACCCCTGATTGTCTCATGGTTTTTTCTGCTGTGTGTAGTTTATTTAATTCATGTATAAACACATATATGTACATGTAAAAATTAATAAATAAAGAAAAAAATCTTGCCTATTCTACAGGCTACAAAAGAATATGGCAAATTCTGGGAGACCAATTTTGGTTGTTATGAATTTGATATACATATGTTCTTGTTCAGAGTCCTTTACAATGTTTCGTTAAGCAACAGAATTTGGAATGATGATCAGACCTTTATTTATTTGATAGTATGCATGGTTTTTCTAATGTCTAATATTGTAGAAGGAGCAATCTATTCCTCAGAATAATGTAAAAGTGTGAAAACATTAACACCAGCTGCATAAGTCTCAACATGTACTGTTTTTCTTGCTATTTTGTGATTTTCTTCCAGAGACTGTCATGTTTGTCATGATTGATATACCATTTGTCATTAATAAGCATAATTCCAGGAAGTAAATTATATTTTCATTATCATACTTTTGGTCTGAAGCAAATATCTTGGTTCTAAATGAAAACAAACAATTTACAATTATGCACCCCCCAAATGATAGATCATTAAATTTGTTTTTAACATGTTCAAATTCGTTGTGGTGACTTCTGCTTAGATAAATATACATGTTAAAGTGATATTTGCACTTTGTTGTTTGTTCCTTTGCTTGGGATCCGCACAAAGAGTGTGGGTGTGCTTTGACAGTGTTTGTTTAATGTTCTTAGTTGTACTAAAGACTTCAATGGGTCTGAATCAAGAACTAGGTTACATTTGGTTAAAATGGGTGGAAGTAGTATTTAAGTGTCTGTTTACTAGAATTTACATATATGTTTATATATAATGCATGACATATGTAATGTGGAGGCATGAATATTTTCAAAATGACCTCAAATTGTTAATTTCAAAAGAAAGTTACAAAATTAGGCTCCTGATAATAAATAAGAAGTGAATTATTTCCAGTTTTAGAGTTTTAACCTTATATATTCTTCATGCAAAGTGTTAAAATTCACATCTGCTTACCTAATGTTTGAAACTGATGAGACACATTTCTTGTCATTGCATATATAGATATATATAGAGATATTGATATAATAAATATTTAATTAGACACAAGTATAATAATTTGATGATAACTTATCTAAATATTTTATCTTTCTCCTCATGAAAATATAATTTTAATATTTTATATTTCTCTGAAAAACAAATGATGTATTTATTATTGCATTCAAGTTATTGATTTTGTTATAGCTTAAGAAAAGAGCTTTCACATTTTAAAACTGGTATTTCTAAAACCCCACTCACTCATAGCAATAGGTAATTATCACAATAAAAGGAACTTATTATACATACAAACCTGTGCTTAAATGACAATACTAGCCCAAGCAATCAGTAATTTGACTAAAGATTAGTAATACTTGAAAGCAAAAAACTACGAAAAGGAAACTAAAAAATATGGAAAATTAGAATACATTATTTTAATTAAAAACAAGGGAGCAATGATAATATGGAATTTTATTTTGAACTCTCTGGATGGCAGCATTAATTATATGCCCATAAAGTAATTTAGAAAATTACTGTAAGCTTAAGGGTCTGAGAGTATGCTATTGACACATCTTTAAAAAGAAGCGAGAACACTAAATCCATAAAATGTAAGACCGTGATTGCCAAACACATTTCTACCAACCAGTAGAAAGAAGCATCTTATGAATAGAAAATTGCTGAAAGACTGTATTCCAGGAGGACTCAAGAAGAAAATAAAATAAACAGAAAGGAAACCATCAAGTCTTTAATAGCTGAGAAACTAATAACCCAAAGATGCCCTTGCGACTCATTAGAGTAAACGAGAGGAAATGAAAACGGTGTACAGATAGCCCAGTCAACATTTTGAATGCATGCAAATTAAAGCTACAGAGAATATTACAACATGAACTCACAGAAAACTCTGACAGCCCATTTTAGATCATAGTATCTTCAATTTTCTTACACCATTTATGCCTTGTCCCCAATAAATAACTTGAGACTGACAAACAAGACAAAGATGATAAAAAATTATAAGATCAAACTTTACAAAACAAATACGCTCTAAGCAAATGTTTTCTAGACACATAGTATGTCTAGAATAATTCTGAAATTTTATGGGTTCACTCAAGAGCCTCCGTTCCTGAATCAGCACTTAATACCACAATGTTACACTATATTATCTGGCTTCCTTTGATCGTGTTATAACGAATAAATCTCATCAAAATAATCTTGATTTAAATTCACATTCAGTTTCTTTTTTTGTCATAATCAGCTGGTTACATAGTTCTTCCCATATTTTCCTCAGAATATATGATGAACTTCTTATCTCTATTATTGCTTTTTTCCTCCAACTCAGCTCCTAACATTGTATTTTCAATTTTTGTAGCTGTAAATATTTTATATATAAAGGTGGTAAAACATGTGTGATTGGGTTATACATATGTCCACTGAACTCAAAGGCACAGGGTAATATATTTTATTCAAAACCATATTCTCATATGTCTGAAAGGATCAGCATTGTTTTTGTTCTATGAACAAATGAAGATGAAGAAATTATTATGGGAAATGTGACCCTACTATGATTTCACTGACAGAGCTTATGTAGTTATAGATGCATCCTCATGATACTCATGTACTTAGAAAATAGTAGAAAAAAATTAATCATCAGAGATGTAAAGATACTCCTAAAATTAACATAAAGCCTGAATAAATTCACTGTAAAAATTAACTAAGCGTATATGTTTTGTTTCTACTTGCTTCTGCCTGGGTTATGAGCCTTGATTCTTATTAATTTTTGGATCTACTCTATTAACTAACTATAGTTTCTTTCCTGTTTTCTACCTCCTAGGTCTGTTACCACACATGATGTATCCTCTACTAACTGAGTTACTAATTCAGTTCAAAAGATTTTTTATTTTTCTTGCTATTTTATTATACTGTACCTCTATGCTTGAAAAATAACTTCAGAAGCAAAAGAAAATATTACTTGGAGCTGTGTAAATGAGCTTCTTTACACCAAAATATGTAGCATTGTTGTGACTATATTATACATGCCTTGGTGTGTGGATCAATGAACATATTCTTCATAGGCACTTCAGCAGGCGTTTGGCTTCACAGTAACATAATTCAAATACAGGAAACTAGAGGTAGGAAATGGTAGCACAGATGTGACTTCTTTCCTTATAGGAGATAAGTGATTTTAATGAGGCTTGAAATTGTCATCTTTATAGCTGAGCATATTTAACATTTTTCTTATATATTCCTTCATAATTAGCTGAGTCAAATGGTTTCTCTTGATCATCTGGTAGTTTTCTTGATGATACCTATTACAAGATTCTATATTTTTAAAAATAGATTACTCATTCTGAATTTTTATATACTTTGTTCAATTTCCTGAAATATTGTATGTGATATGCAATCATCATGATATTAAGCAATTTGTTGAAATTCTCATCTCTAGTAAGTCATGAGAAAAAGCTGCTCCCATTTGTGTTTCAGTGAACTTTAAATCTCACACTTCACTTCTCATAAGAATGCTTCACATCTCTTTTCACTCATTGATTATTTTAGCTTAAATTTCACAACTAGTCTTTTACAAATTACTTTTTCAGGAGAGAATTAAAGCTGGATACTTTGATACAGTTGGGTTAATAATTTGACCTGATAAAAGGAAATGAAATTAATGTTCTATAAATATGAATATTCTTCTTTCTGCATCATTCTCTAACCCGAAATGTATGTTTCAAATGATGGTATTATTTCATAATAGTTGAGAATTTTAAATCTTAGATAAACATGAGTTATATATTATTGCCTGAAAAGAATTTACTGGAAATAGTTAAGTGGCCCCTTAATTTTGTTTATTTGTTATCGTTGTGTATAGAGTCATGCCTGGCCCATTAGCAAACACTAATAAATATATTTTTAAAAAGAGTAAATGAGGAATTACTGCTGCATGGAGATCAGAGAAGCAGTGGGTATCTATGTAAGACCCAGGAATCATCAAGCCTGTTAGGCATTCCTGCTAGAAATGAGGGGTTCCTGAAGCCCTCTACCTAGCTCAGGATATACTGATAGTTTTTATCTGCTGCAGGAGGAACAGTCACTGTTCTATAGCACCATAGCCAATGGAATGTTCTTCGTGCTCCAGTGAATAGTCTCACACCCATGTATACAGACAACATTAATTAGGCTCAGTCGTTCAAATCAACACAAAATATAAAATAAGGGCATGTAGGGAAGTTGGAGGTCTTATGATGGGTACGTCCTTTAAGCAGGTTGAGATCAGGAGTGAAGCATAAATGTGATCAAATTATATTGTATATGTGTATGAAATTGTTAAAGGGTAGATTTTTAAGGGATAACTAAACTATAATTGTCATGTTGGACATTTTCTATTTTGCTTATGACAAGCTATCTAATTAAGAGACTGCCTTGACTCTCAGATTTTTTTTTTTTAGCTCTGGACATTTAAATGGTGTTGAGGTTCCTATACATGGCAGTTTGGTAACTTTTGAGGTTGGGCTGAATGCATTGTTTTTGCTTCATGATATGGCTACATGCTTATGTGGGCCAATGGGTAGAATGTAGTGAATTGAATAAGAATGGCCCCTATAGCCTCATAGATTTGGATGCTTTGTGACCACACCATGGTACCATTTGAAAAAATTAAAATGTCATTAGGCAGGCATGGTGGCACATGCCTGTAATCCCAACAGGCAGAGGCAGGTGGATCTCTGGGAGTTCGAAACCAGCCTGGTCTGCAAAGAGTCCAGGATGCCAAGGTTGCACACAGAAATCCTGTCTAGAAAAAACAGAGGATGAAAGTCCCTGTTGGAGGAAGTGTGCTACAGGGGATGGACTTTGAGGTTTCAGCAGCCATTGCAATACTTAGAATTCCTTTCTTTCTCCTGCCTCTGAATCTGGATGTAGAACTCTTGGCTACTTCTCTGTTCCTGTTGCCTTCAGATGCAGATGTATACCTCTGATCTATCATGTATGCCTGTTGCCACCATATTCCCTGCCATAAGGATGATGGACAAATCTTTGTAAGTATAAGTCAACCCAAGTAAATATGTAAATTGCCTTGTCATGGTATGGTGTCTTCTTACACCAACAGAACACTGACTAAGAGGATGAAAGTTTCTCCGTCACATGGCAGAATGCCTCACCAGCCATGGAGAGTAATGAGAGCTATAAACTAAATATATACTCTAATAAATGAATTTAAGTCCAACAAAGAGATTATTCTCAGTAAGCCATTTTGATTTTTGTTGTAAAACATCACACACCTATAGAAAGCACACAAAACAATTATATACCTCTACGTTCTATACTATTATGAACTCACAGAACCTTACTGAAATGTAGATAAACAATTACAGACACTTAAATTTTTCACTTGCTTTTGCCCAGTAAAATTCTTTCGTTACTAAATTCAATAGCATTTAAAATGTAGGCTCTCTATTTCTTAGAGATACTTAGTTAAGTGCCTATACTTCATACTTAAATTTAAATTTGTGAGCCTGACATGGTCACTTAAACCTTTAATCCCATCACTCCAGACAGAGAAACATAAAGCTCTCTGTGAGTTCTAGACAACTCAGGGATGCATAATGATTATATACATACATATATATATATGTATATATATACATATTTATATGCATTCATGCATATATACATACATAAAAATCACATACAGGTATGTCATATAAAGGTTTAGCAAATAAAACTAGTAAAATATTGGGAAAAATTGGCAAGACATCAAGAAAAACTGAATGTGTTTAAAAATAATATATAAGTCACTGACTAGGTTGAAAACTCGTGTTTGCTTTGTACTTAGAAAATGAACAAATGCAAGGATGTATCATTGTTCAGGTCTTGTTTAAGTAGTCGTGGTGTTGAAAATTCTTGAGTGTAGCTTTTGACATTTTTAGGAGCCATAGTCTCACAGTAGATTTCTCAGTCCATTGGTTTATAAAATCACTCATCACTCTCTTTCTAATGCTCCCTGAGCCTTAGATGTAGGAATTGTGTTATGGATGCATTATTTAAGGCTATGCACAAAATGATCACTTGTTTTCTATTATTTAGCTAGTTGTGTTTTTCTGTACTAGTTTACATTTGATTTGAAAGGGATGAGACTTATATGTGGAGCTAAAGATAAATAATACAGGTAGAGACTATGCTGGTTTTTTATAGTGACGGTCATGATTTTGTCTAAGATTCATGACCTTGCTAGCCTCAGATACTTGGTTAGGATTCCAGTACTAGGCATGATTTCCCTGTTTAGAAGACTTTAAATCTAATGAGAAATCGGTTGGTTAGCATCCTGAAATCTTCCTTCTATAAGGCTCTTTTCCATGGTGCCTGAAGGGCCATGCAAGTTTCCACAAAAAGAAAGCAATCTTTTTACCCAGCTAAGATGCCCATGAACTAAAGCAATTAGCAGGATGTCAATCATTAAATTTAGATTGTTTTTAGATAGCCCATCTGTTTTCATAGATACATTACATCCCATGAGGTAAATGAAGATAATATATATGTTTCTGTGTTGTTATGTATTTTTCCTATTAGAATTTAAACATATATGAACAAGAATACACAAATATATACCTATTCATATAGATAGATATTCCTTGTTATATATGCATAAACATTTCAGTTTTACACATATCAAAGAGTGACTATATAGAGCTGAGGTCACAATTTAGAGTGGCTTATTTTGATTTCTCTCATGAGTAATTGTAATAACTTAGATGAATCAAAGCTTGTTTCTAATATGAAAACCTCATCACAGCTCTTATGGAAATCCTTGTATTTTCCTTCTTCTAAGTACAAATTGAACACCAATTTTCAACCTAATTTCTAGTTATGTTTAATTTTAATACATTAATTACTTCTGATATCTGGTCAATCTTTCTCATCATCCTACTCATATTGTTTATTTGTAAACACTTTATATGACATCTGGTTAGACCATTATAAAATTCTTGAAATTTGAATGAATGTCTTGGAAGAAACTGAATAGTAAATAGATGAAGGGGAAAAAAACCAAGTTACTTGAAAGAGAAAAAAGTCTTTCAAAGATTCAAATACATAAATTTTATGAATATTTGGTCTTTGTTACAGTTATTTTCTAACAACAACACTTTGTTAGCAATGTTTCTAAACATACACAAACACACACATATATACATATGTATGTATATTTTAGTATACATATGTGTGTGTGTATATATATATATATATACAAAGTGAGTCTAGGTCTCACTTTGTAGTCATTGTATTTATTTCTATATTTAAATTTTCATGTAGTTGTGCTAATTCAATGTGTGTATGTACATTTTATACACATTCATGTAAAGCAGAATTTGACATCAGATATCTTTCCCAGTCATTCATCACTCATATGTATATTGAAGCAAAGTATCATTTGAGCTCAGAGTTCATGATTTTTCTAGTAAACTGCTTGTTGCAAAGACCTGAATTTCATTACTCACTGTAATATTTATGTAGATATCACAGATCCAAACTCCAGTACAGCTCTTGTGCAGCAAACATTTTACTCACTGAGCCATCTTCCCAGAACAGAAAATAAATACTTAATGATGGTTCATTGGTGTGGATGGCAGGAGGCATTATGATAGGCACATTTGGGCCCAGGGGTCCCGCTCAAACTAAGGCACCAGCCAAGGACAATACAGGCGGTAACTTTAAACCCCTACCCAGATCTAGCCAATGGGCAGAACATTCTCCACACTTGAGTGGAGAGTGGGGAATGACTTCCACATGTACTCTGGTGCCTCACATTTGACCATGTCCCCTGGAGGGGGAGACCTGGTGGCACTCAGAGGAAGGACAGCAGGTTACCAAGAAGAAACTTGGTACCCTATGAGCATATACAGGGGGAGGAAATCCCCCTCAGGAACAGTCATAGGGGAGAGGAGTAAGGGGAAAATGGGAGGGAGGGAAGAATGGGAGGATACAAGGGATGGGATAACCATTGAGATGTAACTAGAATAAATTAATAATAAATAAATAAATAAATAGTTAATGATGATTTTTAAATTCTTTTTCAACTGCACTTTTGTTTTTTATTATTAAACAATTTTTATTTTTACATATACATTTATATTCTTCCACATATATATACAATAAACTACCTATAGCAAGAAGAACCACTACACAATAAGGAATTATATAAATGCTATATTCTTAGTGTTTGGCAATTTGTATTTGACAGCTTTGAAGGAAACATCCTTCCTACTTGGTGCATCTAAAATTCTGAATATAAATCAATCTCCATCACATCTTATAATTATCAACTTAAAACATCTATTTACACCTAAAGGCATTAACTCCTAAACAACTAAGCTTCATTGTAAAATTAAGTTACCTGGTCTTCAACTCCATCGGAGACTTGAGAAGGAATAAACTTGAATACCTGAGTATGTTGGGAGTGCAGGTTCCAATACTTTGAAAATGTTATTACAGGCTATTTAGGGTAAATAAATTATACAAGTAAATTGCTTGTTGATCAAATCATGGTCATGTAAATTACTAGTCTACTTTTCTTTTTTACAAGAATGTACATCTTAGGTGAGGTAGATAGATATGATTCTATATAAAGATAAGTTAGATAAGGTCTTCAAAAACCTCAGAGACATGTAGAATATGACATTTAAAATGTTTTATCATTTTAAAGATCCACTGACAATGAGACAGGTTAACTCCTGGCAATGCCCAGCATACCTCAAAAGGATAATGAGCATCATAAAACCTCCTTATGGAGGTGGCTTCAAATGTGGCAAACTACTGGGCAAAATGTCCTAGTTTCTACCACAGATATAATTCTGCCTACAAATAGAAAGCTTGGAAGAATGGACAGCCAAACTCTGCCAAGACAGGGTAAGCAAGTCCTCAATAGTTCTTCTCCCACAAATGTGTCCTTCAGATAGATTGGGACAGAAGGTTAAAGATGATGCTCAAACATTATAGAGCATGTTGAGATAGCAAACTGTCTCTGTCATCTTCTCATTTGAAAAGTTACTTTAGTTTTTAACACGTGTTTTACATAGGGTCTAGTATTTTATGTTCAAGTGGTTATCAATTAGAGCTAACTTCTGGGTTAGGGATGGGGGCATATGTCCCCTTCTTCCACCTCTTAGACTCAATCTGGTGCAACTTCATATAGGATTTGTTCATGCTTCCTCAGTTTCTGTGAACCCATATGTGTATTGGTCCTTTTCTGTTCTGAAGAGCTTGTTTCCCACCCCCCTCTTTTACCACGTTTTTCTGAGTCTGTAGAGCAGGGATTTGATGAGAACATCATGAAGTTTCTCATGTTCTACATATTGTCCTTCTGAAGTTCTCTGTATTTGTTCCTGTCTGCTGTAGGAGCAAGCTTCTCTGACGATGACTGAGAAAGTCAATTGTTCTATGAATATCCTGTGCTGTCATTATGAGTCATTTATTTTATTTGCTTTAGTGTAAGAACAGTATTTTGTTTTACCCTAGGTCTCTGGGATATCTAGCTTGAGTTTCTTCATCACCCACGTTGTAATGGGTTCAGGCTTTATTTCATGGAGGTTGCCTTAGGTTAAATTAGATGTTGGTTGTTACTCCAAGTTGTGTGCTACCATTGCCTAGCATATCTTTAAATCAGAATACCATTGTAATCAATGCCAATTCTGGCCCCACTTCTCCACCTGTAACCATTCATATCTACAACTGGTAGATCGTGGAAGGGGGAGCAAAGCAGAATGTGCCAGGGGATGGGGACTTCAGGTAAAATTAAGCATACAAGAAACAGACTTCTCCCTGAAGACAGGTTCTGTGAGACATCATTTAATTGGGGGCTAAATAAGTGCTATCAGTCTGAGTGTGTGTCATTGGTCAGGTCCAGAGTGCTGAGGATGCCTCATTTGTCTAGGGAAGAATTCCAGGTTCTGGTGGACATTATGCAGGCCTGGAAAATGGAGGTAGCAGTCCTACACCTGCTGATCTCAGAAAAAAATAGTTCTTGGGTTAAAATATGTCCACGCCTTGACTCCACTCTTGCTCCGAACAATCTCCCCCATTCCATGCCTCCTAGAACCAACAGATCAAAGAGATTGTGGCAAGTTTGGTGTTTATACTTCTCCTTTGCTAGTGTTCAGAGTCCTTATACCAAGAACACTATTCTGTAATCGTGAAGCCTCCAGATAAACATCAACTCATTCTCTTCATCTTCAAAAAGATGTGTAATTGTCATCTTCAGCAGAAAGATCTTGCCATCAGGGAAGAATGGGAGGATACAAGGGATTGGATAACCATTGAGATGTAACAAGAATAAATTAATAATAAAAATAAAAAGAAAGAAACATTAGTGATCTAAGTGTGTTATAAATGTAGTTGTGTGTATTCTTTTAAGACAGAGGCAAGAAGAAAAATAACAGTAAAAGGATAAATGTAGAGAATGGAATAATTGATTACACACCTAGAAATTCTGGGAGGCTCCAGCTTCAAAAGAAGTGAAGTGAACCTATACCAGATGTTTAAGAAATATGTATTTTTTCAAATTCTGACTATAGTCTAACTAGTCAGATTTTAATCTTCTGCTCACTAGAAATTTAACAATGAATAATATGTTGGTTCACCCAACAATAATTGTGGCATTTTGGTATAAGAATTTAATAATCAAAGCTATTCTTCAGTTTAGCAAACATTAACTTCTGAGTTAGATTCTGAAAGACAGTTAAGGCATTTGATTAAAATCAATGCCATCTAACTCCTGGCAGAGTAGGGAAATGTATAAATAGAACAGTAAAGAGTGTGGTTTTTCAGAGAAATGGAATCAATACTTCTCCAGTTTCTTCCTGTTGCTGTGACTTAAAAAAAAATGATCAAAAGCAATTGGGTAGAAGGGAACAAAGTTAGAAAGCAATTAGGAATGATGCTACTGTAGTAAGTGATGGTTAGGGATTCAAAGATCCGTGTTTCCACTATCTCCAACTCCTTTGCTAGGCTTTTGAACTCTTGAGTGGGGGCAGTTGGAGAGAGAATATATGGAAAAGGTAGGAGTGAGCATAGGGAAGGAGGAAATTATTGAATTGTGCTTAGTTAAAAAAAAATAGAACATAGCAAATTGGGGAATAAAAGATTGTTTCACTTATATTTATAGGTTACAATCTATCACTGAGAGAAATCAGAGCAGGAAATCAAGCTAGGATTTATAAACAGAAACAATCAGGATAATCCTTGAAAGACATGCTAACCAACCAAACTGATCTAGGATATTACTCAATTGAAGCTTCAACTCTCACATATCTTTGGACTGTTTCCAGTTGACAATTAAGGCTAAATCAGAACAAATATTAAACATTTGTTCCAAATATATATATATAATCAATATTTCTGGTATAAGTGAATATAATTTTTTTCAGGAAATTGACCTGTACAATTATGAAAGGAGCCAAGGCTAAACTCTAGCATCAGCTATTGTGAAAATCAAGGAAGGAAGGTGTATTTTTGTTTAAACTGAAAGCAGTATTTCTCAACTTGTGGATCACAACCCTTTGCAGGATTGAATGACCCTTTCAAGAGGGTTAGCTAAGAATATCAGAACACAGATATTTACATTATGATTCATAACAGTAACAAAATTACAGATATGAAGTAGCAATAAAAAATAGTTTTATGGTTGGGAGTAACCACAACAAGATGACCTATATTAAAGTATCACAGTATTAGGAAAGTTAAGAACTGCTGACTGTCTCCCCCATGATTCCTGTCTGGCAAGAGATATCAGTGTTTTGTTCAGTTCGTGCTGTCTGGATGAGGTTTATCCTCATTGTGTAAACCAACATTTTTTACCTCAAAGTCTACTACTTAGATGTAAATTTCATCTGCTGTACTAAAACCCCACAAGAGTATTTGTACAAATATCTAAAAAACTGTAGCCTAGCCAGCTGGCATAAAATAGAATATTAATACATGTAATTATAAAATGTACCTACTAACAATTCATCTAAAGTGGTCAAAACCTGGCACATCCTAGATGAAAATATGTTTTTCACTCTTAGTAATAGGTTTTGATTACATTCCTTTCTTAATAAAAATAATGATAATATGTTAACTGTGTAATTTCTTATGGAGTTTCATCTGTACATTAGAATACTGTAAAGCCATCCAGGTCAGAGAATTAAGCCTAATTTTCATTTGTGTAATTTTTCAGAAGTGTTATCAATGTGTTTAGGTAAAATTACTTGAAAGTCATTATTACATTCTAGCCAAATGCTGATAATGTTCTCTTCAGTTACAGTCCTTTATCTTGTAAATAATTATCCACAGCTGATTTCCTAGAGGCAGAAAAGGTTTGAAAAATATGTTGGGTGACCTTATGCAGTCAGTACTAAAGGAACCTGTAAAAAATAAAAGGTGATGTAAAGGTGCATTATTCCAGAATACTTCAGGACTCAAATTTACAAGTATATACCACCTATGGTAAAATGCTTAAGTATCAGGCAGTGAAGGAAAATAATGAATGTCCTCATCAAAGGAAAGAACGTAAATTTTATAGATCTCTATAGCTAGCATATAGCATTCACTGCAAAGGAGGCATATCAAGACACATGCTTCTCTCAGTCCCTTTTAGTGTTACTCTTCATGATCTTTAGTGTATGGCATTTACCAAATAATTATTAATTTTGAAGTATTATTTAAATCTTAGAACTAATGACATGACCACAGAGCAAAATAGCTTATACTTCCCAATGATAGGAAAGATTAGAGGTGGTGCTTGGAGGAGAAGTGAAGTGAAAGAGAGAGAAGTGTGGTTTTATGTTCTGAAGATATTCTCTGTATTTGCTAGAAAGGCTCACAGACAACGGAAAATGCACTATCCTTATAAACTGACAGTAGATGGCACATAGGTTAGATTCCATAAGACATCATGCTATTGCTTCCACTTGTGTTCTTTGGATAGAATAATAGAGACACCAATTCCGGCATTGATAAATGTCAGTAGAAAACGTCCAACTGGGAAAATGCAGGCATACCTTCACGGACATGGATATTTGCAGATGATTCAACGTTATAGACAAAGTTGATCTCCCATATCACTCAGAATTAGCCTTGAGCATCTCCTAGGATATTAATTAAATAAAACTTCTACCAAAGACCACACTGATGGCAGAAGCTACCTAATAAATGCCAGGAACCTGGCCATAAACATCACTGTTAGTGTAAAGTACTTACTTAATTCCATGGACTCAAATATTGATTAATATTTAAAATCTTGGAAGTTATATTCTTCATGGAAGAAGAACATTTCATGGGGACTTGCAAAGTGTAGGTAGGCTAAACCTAATAGCTTGCCCATTTCTCAAAAATGGATGACCCAAAATACATTGGACGAGTATTTAGGAATCTAATTGAGGCTATAATAATGAAGAAAATATTGAACCTATATTTTCTTCTTAGTATAGAAGCATAAACTTATTTTGAAACTAAAATGTTTCATGTAACAAAAATGTTGCAGCATGACCTTGCTTGCTTCATTAATTCTCATGCAATATCTTGAGACTCATTAGCATTATCTTACCTTTCCAGACCATCTGGTATTTGACAGAATTAGTTACAGAAAGTACAAATAAATAAGGCTAGGTCACTCTGACATGATGGGCTATTCTATTTTTATGCTTTTTTAAATGCAAATATTCCTGAAAAAGTCATCTTGATATCAAATGACAGTAAATTATTAGCTGATACTTTACAAGCAAAAGATTAATGGGAAAATTACTTTGACAATCGAAATCCCTTGAAACTCAGTTCATCATTTCATCATTCATGATACAATTTTTCCTATAAGCACTTGGCTCAATAAAAATGCTAATGATAGAAATAAAAAGGGAACAAGTTCTTCAGAAATTAACATTGTAAAAAAATGGATGATACTATATATATATATAGATAGATAGATAGATAGAGAGAGAGAGAGAGAGAGAAAGAGAGAGAGAGTGTGTGTGTCTTCATAAATATGTAAAATATTGTCTTCTTAATTTGCCTATAAAATTAAACATCCTATCTTTCATATATTATTGGATTGAAAATATTTTTGTCTTATAAAATGCATTTTGCCCACAGTTTCTCCTCTATTAACTTCTCTCAACTCCCCCCACCTCACCTTTCTCCTCATCCACTCCCCCTCTATTTCCCATCAGAAAATAATAGGGCCCTGAGAGACAAAAGCCAAACACAACAAAGCAAGATACAGTAAGATAAGTCAAAAGCCCTCACATGGAAGCTGGACAAGGCACCCCAATAGGAGGGAAAGATTCCTAAGAGGAGGCAAAGAGACAAAAACTCATGCACTCCCAGTTTTAGGAGTCCTTCAAAACACCAAGCTAATGGCCATAACCTATAAACAGAGAACCTGTTGCAGACCCATGCAAAACTCATGCTTCCTGCTTGAGTTTCTGTGAGCCCATGTGAGGCCTGCTTAGTTGATGCAGTGGGCCATGTTCTCCTGATCTTCATTACCTCTAACTCCATACCTTTATTCACCTCCATAAGGTTCCCTGGGCTCTGTGGTAAGAACCCAGTGGAGACCTCCAATTAAAACCCTCTCTCAGCTTAATGTTTGGCTGTAGGTTTCTTCTCTTGTTCCCATCTTCTGCCAGAACAAGCCTCTTTGATCATGATTGGAGAAGTCACCAATCTATGTTTATATCAGAATATCACTAGAAATCATTTCATTGATGTTTTTGCCAGTGATGCATGGTTCTACTCTAGGAATCTGGGCTATGCCATCTCCAGGTCCTGGCCATCTAGACAGCTGTGGGTCTCAAGTTAAACCAGACATTTGTTGGTCATCATCACAAGTTCTGTGCCAACATAGATACGTTGTTACAACATATCTTCCAGGCGGGACAGATTGGAGGTCAAGGGTGCTGTGAGTGGTTTGGTTTCCAGTTTTCCCTTTCAGTAGCTTGCATAGTATCTCTCTGCTCCAGAGAGATTAAAACTTAGGTGACAAGGCTCCATGTAGACACTACCTTAACCTCTCTGTGTCAATGAGCTGTATGGAATGCAGCCCTCGGGAATGGGGAACCGCTGTCGGTTTTCACAGAGTGATCTTCTGCCTGAGGATAAACCGATTGTTTAGGGACCTTCATTGGATTCCCTCTACCAACAAGTAAACCTATGAAACCAAGTCTCACCACTGGAAGCCTTGCCTGGCTACAAAACGTGATCAGTTCAGGCTCCATATTCTCCAGTCCTAGGAATCCCTCTTAGAGTTACTCTTAGAGAAGCCAGCAAGTTTCCGCTGCACTAGGCTTGCATATTGCCTCCAAACAGCCCCTAGTTCTAGTGATCTCTACTCATACTCTCTCTCACTCCATACCGGATCCCTCCTTATCATGTTCCTACCAGCTTCCAGTCAACCTGCAATATCTACTGTAGTTCCCCTTCTCAGGGAAATCCACTAATGTTCTCCTAGAGCCCTCTTACTCGGCTAACTTCTCTGAGTCTGCGGATTGCAGCTTGCTTATCATTTACTTACTCATCTAATATCCACTTATAAGTGAATACATGCCATGTTTGTCTCTTTGAATTTGGGTGACCTCACTAAGTCAGGATGATTTTTTTTTCTAGTTGCATCCATTTTCCAGAATAATTCATTATTGAGATATCTTCTTGGTTAAATTTCCCTTTGATGAGTATGAAGTATCCCTCCCTGTATTTTTGACTAACTAATTTTGGTTGAAAGTTTATTTTATTAGGTATTAGAATAGCTATTCCCATTGCTTCTTTGGTCCATTTTTCTTGGAAAACTTGTTTTCCAGCCCTTTACTCTAAGGAAATGTCTATCTTTGTTGCTGAGTTGTGTTTCTTGTAAGAAACAAAATAATGGACTCTGTTTTCTCATCAATTCTGTTAGCCTATGTCTTTTTATTGGGCTATTGAGTCCTTTGACATTGTGAAGTATTAATTGTGAATGCTTGCTAATTCCTGTTAACTTGATGTTGGTGTTGTTAGTGTGTGTTTGTGTGTGCTTCCCTTTTTTTGGATTTATTTATTTCCTTTTTTTTTTCTTTTTGATGTAATTAACCTCTTTGAGTTGGAGCTTTCTAGTATTTTCTGCAGGGCTGAATATATTGACAGATATTGTTTAAATTTAGTTTTGTTTTGGAATATTTTCCCCTCACCTATGGTTATTTAGACTTTTGATTAGTATATTATTCTAAGTTTTAAGATGTCCTGCAGCCTCTAAAATGTCATTATGTAATTTTTCAAACATCTAAGAAATATTCCAGTGTGTATATATACCACATTTACTTTACCCATTCTTCAGTTGAGGGACATATAGTTTTTTTCCAGTTTCTGGCTGTTATGAAGAAAGGACAGTGAATGTAGTTGATAAAGGATCAGGGTCATAAGACTTTTTCATTTGGTTTTATTCCTAAGAGTGGTATATCTTGGGGCTGATGTAAATTGATTCCTTATTTTCTAAGAAATATCCATGTTTGTTTCCATAGTGGCTGTACAGGTTTGTACTCCCATCATTAATGGAGAAATGTTCCCTTTGCTCCATATCTTTAGCAGTTTACCAAAAATAAAAAAATTCATTATATGTAAAATTTTAAAACATTAAGAAAATCAAGATCTTTGCATAAGAAATGAAAAACTTTCCATAACAATTTTACAATTTTTTTCAGTGATGAATTGTAATATTGTTCATTATTCTTAAGCTTTGTGAAACATTTCTTTCCTCAGAGCATACGCTTTTTAATTTAAAAGATCCTGAATCTTGCAGATTAAAATGTTTTGATAGTGTAACAACAGAATATTTTCTACCACATTACAATTATTTCCATGTACTTTTGTATAGAATGCTTTGCACTGAAGACATTCATAGATAAATAGCCAGTCTACCTGACTATTAATGTTAACCATAGATACTCAGTTCTAAGTATTAATATGAAATTCAAAGGACCACATATAAATTATACTATAGGTGAATCCACACACAAATTTCCTTCAAAATGTCATGTTCCACTTTTGAGTTGAGACTCCTGCACAACTATGTGTTCCATTTTTCTCAATACTGTAAATTCCAGGTTTCTAATAACCATCCATATATTGTCCAGTGCCTAGTATATACTATGTGTCACCTCTGACAAATATGCCATTCATGAATATTGGTTGTTAAGGATCATACATCCAGCTCTTCTTTAAAGAATGCTTTTCCTTGTAAACATCGCGTAAGGCCATCTGAAAGTAGTTATATGTGAAATCCATAGTCAGTCCTAGCCTTTTTAATGGTGTATTATGGAAGTTGACTAAATCATTCAATTTCTTATAGTTATATTGAGAGAAATATTTACAGTCAATGATGATTTGGAGGACACTTTTGTATAATGAAAATGAAGATTTAGGTTGCAATTCCAATATCCAAATATGCTAATTTCTATATTATTTCTATATTTTTACTTTAACACTGAGGAGTAGAAATAGGCTGATAAAGAAGATCTATTCTACAGGTCAGAGAACAAAGAATTATGCTAATTCAACTGCTAGATATCTTTTTCCCCATTAAAAAAATTGAAGACTGAAAATAACCACAATTCCTTTGTGAATTATACTTAACAATTCTCTGGCTACAATCAGGCTTCAGAAAATCATCACCATAGTTGAAGTCCTGGTTCAGTTTCTTGATATAAGAATAAATGATTAACTGCACATTTTCTCAAGGTATTAGTACATTTCTCTTTGTACAAGATGTTACAGTCCTGTCAGATGATTCTTTTGTCTACATGATACAAACCATGGAATTTTGACTCAATATTTTCTTTTATCTTCATAATTATTTTATTAGTTGCTTGAGAATTTAGAACAAAGTGTTTTTTATTATACCCACTCACTGTCCAGCAACTCTTCCCAGACCTACTTCCTCTTTTCTATACAACCAAATTTCTGTCCTGGTTTTGTTTTATTTTAACCAGTCAACCCCAACACATGTTACCAAAATATTCTTGAATGTCAGGTCTTTCATGGATGCATGCTTAGTTTACCTGAGGCCTTGCTAGAGAGTAGAGAAATTGTAGTCCAGTAGTATGCTTAATTGGCAAGGGATCACATCCACAGTCCTGTATCTGTGTGATCTAGTTGGAATATAGACATACCTTTAGTACATATATTTTAAATTTTTAAAAAATTTATTCACTTAACATCCTGATTATTGTCCCCTCATTCATCTCCTTTCAGTCCCACCCTCTCTCCCTCCCTCCCTGCCTCTTCCACCCACCCCTCCCCTTGTCCTCAGAAAGGGGGAGACTCCTCCCATTTCATCTGACCTCAGTCTATCAAGTCTTATCTAGACTGTAGGCATCCTCTTCCTCTGTGACCTAGCAAGGCTTCTCCACCAAGAGGAAGTGATCAACAAGCAGACAACAGACTCCATGTCAGAGACAACCCCTGCTCCCCATATTAGGGAACTTATATGGAGGCTGAGCTGCCTATTGACTACATCTCAGCAGAGGACCTAGGTCCTCTCCATGTACAGTCCTTGGTTGGTGCATCAGTCTCTGGGGGCTCCCCTGAGCCCAGATTTGCTGCCTATATTGGTTTCTTTGTGGAGCTCCTTTCTCCTCTAGGTCTTTCTATGACTCAACTCATGCATAATACCCCCTGCCCTCTGCCCAGTGTTTGTTTGTGAGTCTCAGCAGCTGCTTTAATCCCCTGCTGAGTGGAGTCTTTCAGAGGACATCTATGGTAAGCTCCTGTCCTGTTCCCTCTCTTCAACTTCTTTCTATGTCTATTCTATTTGCCCTTCTGATTGAGAATTAAACATTCTCCCTGATTGAGAATTAAGGGTCCTACTAGTAATTTAGCTTCTTTGGGTCTGTGGATTGTTGTATGGTTATCCTGTATTATATGGCTAATATCCAATAACAAATGAGTATATACCATGTACATCATTCCGGGTCTAGGTTACCTCACTCAAGATGATCTTTTCTAGTTCCGTCCATTTGCCTGTCAATATTGTGACTTCCTTGTTTTTTTAATAGTTGAGTAGTATCCCATTGTGTAATTGTACCAACAATTTCTTTTTCCATTTTTTGGTTGAGGGACATCTAGGTTGTTTCCATATTCTTGTTATTATGAATAAATGGTGGAGTATCATTTGGGTATAAAATCAGGCATAGCTGGGACTTGAGATAGTACTATTCATGGAAAAAAGATAACATCTTCAACAAATAGTGCTGGTCTAACTGGAAGTCTACATGTAGAAAAATACAAATCGATCCATATTTATTACCCTGAACAGAACTAAAGTCCATGTGGATTAAATAACTCAACATAACAAGACACAATAAATTTGTTAGAAGAAACAGTGGGGAAGAGCAGTAAACTCATTGGAACAGGAGAGAACTTCTTGAACAGAACACCAATAGCTCAGGCTTTAAGATCAACTATGATTAAATAGGACCTCAACAAGTTATCATTAGTCTTTTTTCTCCTTTATTAATTTATTCTTGTTACATCTCAATGGTTATCTCATCCCTTGTATCCTCCCATTCTTCCCTCCCTCCCATTTTTCCCTTATTCCCCTCCCCAATGACTGTTCCTGAGGGAGATTACCTCCCCCTGTATAGGTATCAAGTCTCTTCTTGGTAACCTGCTGTCCTTCCTCTGAGTACCACTAGGTCATTAGTCTTATTTAGAAAGAAACAAAGTTAGACACCACAATGTCTCTCTTTTCCGTTATCATACATCTTAGGTTTGGGGATAGCAGTTGAAAAAAATGAAGGGAGAATATAGAAATATATAGGGAAGATAGAACAAAAAGTTGATTAGTGAATTTACTCCTGAATTTAATGCCTCAATGGTATTAACTCACAAGGTTATTTTTAACTCATTAGCATAGAATTTTGTATGTAGACCCAAAATAAGTTTAATTTTAGATAGAGTGCTATAGAATTCAAATGTAAGATTATTCTTCACACATTTTTTTCTACTCTAATATGAGGTATTGTACCCATATAGCTCAATTATAGTACAAGGTTTACTTCCAATATTTTGAAAGTAAAATTGCAGGCTGTTCAACATAAATAAGTCATACAAATTAATTTTTAGCTGATCAAATCATGGTCATGTCAATCGCTGATCTACCTTTATCACAAGAATATACATCTTATATGTGGCAGATAGGTATGGTTCTATAGAAAGATAAGGTAAAATAGTTAAATGAGGTTTTCAAAAACCTCAGAGACATGCAGAATATGGGATTTAAATGTTTTTATTATATTAAAGATTCATTGATAATGAGACAAGTTAACTCTTGGCAGCACCCAACCTTTCTCAAAAAGGATGATGAGCATCAAAGAACCTCTTTATGGAGTTGGCTTCAAATGTGGCAAACAAGCAACTGGACAAATCCTCATTTCTACGACAGACAGAATTCTTTCTATAAAAGGGCAGGATTGGATGCAGGCAGAGTCGATGACCAAACTTTGCAAAGACATGGTAAGCAATTCCTCAATAGTTCCTGCCTTACAAATATGTCTGTGAGATATATTGGGCCAAAAGGCTGAAGAATATGCTCCAATATTACAGAGAGTTTTTGGTGACTATTCAGGTAGCAAACTGTCTCTGTTATCTTCTCATTTGGAAAGCTAATAAACTGCACTCCCAGCATACTCAAGTAATCAAGTTTATTTCTTCCCTAGTCTCTGATGAAGTTGAAGCCCAGGTAGCTTAGTTTTACAATAAAGCTTAGTTGCTTAGGGATTAAATGTTTTAGCTCTAGATATATGCTTAAGTTGATAATGATAAGATGTGATGGAGATTGATATACATTCAGAATTTTAGAGGCACCAAAATAGGAAAGATGTTTTCTTCAAGGCTGTCAAAGATAAATAGCCAAAATACTAAAATGTAACATTTATATAATTCATAATTGTCATGGTTCTTCTTGCTATAGATAGTTTATTATATATATATGTGGAATTATATAAATGTATATGATAAAAATAAAAGAAAAAGAAAAAAGTTAAAAATATAAAATAAATAGGACTGCATGGAATTGAAAACCTTCTATAAGGCAAAGGACACTGTCAATAGAACACAAGGACAGTGTACAATGTGGGAAAAGTTCTTCTCCAACCTTATATCCAACAGAGGACTAATAAGCAAAACATATAAAGAACATATGTAATTAAACATCAATAAACCAAATAATGCCGTTAAAAATGAGGTTCAGAACTAAACAGAGAATTCTCAACAGAGGAATAAGGAATGGCTGAAGACACCTAAAAATGCTTAACTTCCTTAGTCATCAGGGAAATGCAAATCAAACAACTCTGAGATTCCATCTTATACCATTCTGTCGGGTCCCAGCCCATGGGAAAAATCGAATCAGGGTTCACCTGAAAGAGGGAGTGGGGATTGAAAGTAGGATACAGAGACGCGAGAAATAACGAATCAAGTCAGGACATTTCTGATCAAGATTCACTTTATCTGACTAGCAGGAACATATATAGGTCAAGGTCAATAGGATCTATTCTTGTCTCACTCACCCTAGCCCCCGGGCAAGAATGCAATAGCCTAAATCGCTCCCTGTAGAACTTCCTAGTTCTCTGAGTAGTTCCTTGTAAGAACTTCCTAGATCCTCTGGGTCTACTTCTTTCAAAAGTAAATAGTCCAAGGATAGCCTAGAACACAAGACCTCGTGGTAAGGTAAAGGTCAGCAACTCGAAGGTCACAGCATACAGCCTAAGCACAGGATTTCTGACATGGCAGAATTTGGCACGGGTCCCCATACCTTTCAGAATAGCTAAGATCAAAACTCAAGTGACAGCACATGCTGGAGAGGATGTGGAGAAATGCAACCATTACTCCACTGTTGGTGGGAATGCCAACTTGTACAACCACTTTAGTGCTTTCTCATAAAATTGGGAATAGTGCATACTTTTAATCCCAAACAATGATCCCTAATTTATGGGAAGACAAAATAAAGGATCATAGAACGATTAGATAGAAAGAGTAAGATATAAGATGCCTCCAACCCTCAGGATAACAGATAGGAAGGAGAAGCTTCTTAAGAGTAGTGTACAGAGAGTTGAGTTCAGTATGGTGCAGTTCAGCTGAATACAGCTGAGGTCAGTTGAGTTCATGTAGTTCCCATCAGTTCTCTTGTCAGTGCAGTTGAGCTTGTGTGGTTCAGAAGCAGTTTTTCTAAGAAGAGCAATTCAGTGGGAATCAGAGAGAAGCAAGTTTGAGTCAGTCAAGTTGGAGAAGAGTTTTTGAGTCAGAGTAGAATGTTGAACCAGTTCTTCAGAGTTCAGAAAGAGCTAGAGAGGGTGAGCTTATTCTGTATTAAGTCTTGGAGGTTAGCAGAGAGAAGTTGGAAACTGAAGCCTTCAAGGTCCAGACTTGCAGAAGATCATAGTGTACAGAAGCTAGATGCTTCCAGGACTAGGTCTAGGGATAGAAATGCACAGAAATCAGTGTATGGTTCTCACCCCATCTTCTCTTCTGAGAAACAAAAACATTTACACTAGAGGAAATTGTCTATCATTTTACAACAGCTAACACTTGCCAATAGCACCATGACCGGGATGAATTTTATGTCTGAGCATTGAATCTCTTTTCTGAGATATGCTCTGTCTTGTGCTCACACAGCTCTGATAAAATCTGATTTTATATATATATATTCCCTACTATGTCTAGAAGATACTGTTTCCTTGTAGTCATCCATTGCCTCAGGATTTTAGATTATTTCTGCCCTCTCTCTGTACTATACATGGTGTGTTTAGGGATGAATATCATGTAGTGTCTCATCCTCTGCCTGTTGTAGATATGTGTTTATCACAATCTATTGTAAACATGGTGTGCAAATGAAATATGAGAGCAGTCTAGCTAATGAGTCACTTTCAGAAAGCCCTAACTTGATACAGTGAGCGCAAGCATAATACCTCCTTTCCCTTTTATGAGATTGAGACTCTTACTTTTCTAGAGATCCTGGATCCAATCAGAGTTCACATTTACAGGTGAAAGACAAACATCTAGCTTCATTTTTCTACATGTAGATATGTAGTTTGAACATCGCCATTTGTGAAAAATTCTATCTTTTCTTCAATGTACATTTCGGAATTTTGTCAAATGTCAGGAGGTTGTAGGGGAGGAGATTCTCAGTTCTATTCCATTTACCCACTGCAAAGTTACACGCATTAGTCATTTACTCTTAGTCACTAATATTTCATTACTTTCACATTAAGAAAAGAAGAAAAAGCACTTCTCCTTGGAATCACTTAAACAAGGGTGAATCCAGATATGAATTCTCTACTTCATGATTCTTGTCCACTGTGCTGTCCTGAAAGCTTTCATTTTAATCTGTCTAAGTAATTATATCTGTGTGTTTGTCTGTGTGTCTATCTGCTTGTCTGTCTCTAAGAGACTGTGTATGTGCCTAACAAATAGTTTGGTTCTGTCTTTTTTTGAACTGCACAGATGTATGTAATAGGGAAGGAATGAAATACTTTAGAAAATATTTAATGGAGTTGTAAAGGGACTATGTCTCTGACTCCAACTGACTAAGATAGCAAACAGTTTTATAAGCACCAATGTTTATAAATATCTGAATGTCATATTTAACATTATGATGCGTAGCCATTTTAGAAGATTACTTTAAGATCTGTATTTTCTGCTTTAAGTTAAGGATGAACATTCTTTGTTCTGGGTCAGATGCATGGAAGTCATTTAAGATCAAAACAATGCATTAGATTAGTTTGTAAAAGTTGATTACATGGGAAATCCAAGGTAAGTGAGATTGTTACATTGTTCTTTTAAAAGCTGGTTAAATAAATAGGCTGATTACACAGTAGTCTAAAGTCTTACTTGGCTGACCTCAAGGTGCATTACAGAGTCTACCTGTGAGGCACAGAAAATGTTCCTATCTCTCACAATATAAAAGATTTTTATATAACTTTTGGCATTACCATAATCTGTACTATAATTTGAAATACAGCAGGTTTTTTTTTATGTTACTTAAGATTATTTTGCCTATTCTGGTTCTTTTGATTTTCCACATGGAATTTAAGTTAATTTTTAAATGTCTACAAAGAACTATGTTGGAATTTTTATGGAAATTACTTGGATCTTAGGTTGCTTTAGACAGAATGGCAGTATTTACATATCATCTCTATCAATCCATGAACAGGCAGGTCTTTTCATCTTCTGGTATCTTTTTCAATGTCTTCTTTCCATGTCTTGAATTTCTCATTGTACAAGTTTTTCTATTCACTTTCTTACTTAGATTTATTCAAAGATATTTTTGAGACTGTTATAATTGGTGTTGGTATAACTGGTGTTATTTCATATATATATATATATATATATATATATATATATATACATATATATATACATATTTAAAATATTAAATGAGGAAGAGTTATTGGAATATGAGTGAAGCTGAAAGTGAGCATCTACATTCCTTTACTAGAAATGGAGATTATTGTAAAGCCCACAGGGGTAGATGGGTTTAGACCTCCTTACTTGAGAAAGAATTTCTGGACTAGCAAGAAACCAGCCCCAGGGTTCAATAGGTTTTTTTTGTTTTTGTTTTTGTTTTTTTACCCTTTGTTTAGAGCAGAAATTCTCAACCTGTGTGCTGCAATCCCTTTCAGGATGAAATAACCCTTTCAGGGAGGTCATATGCCCTGCATATCATATATTTAAATTACAATTCATAACATTAGAAAAGTAGTTACAAAGTAGCATCAAAACTAAATTTTAGGTGACAGACAACATTACATGAAAAATTCCTATGTTAAGGGGCCACAGGCAGAATTGGGAAGATTGAGAGGATCTCAAAACTTTTTTGGAGGATAGAGTTTCTTGTTTAAACACTAAACTTTGAGACTTTTACATGCTTTTACATTTATAAAAGTGGCAGCCATTATTGTTATGCTTCTGAGTTCCTAAAACAATATGTTTGCTGCTCTGCAGGTTATTCTGGGCCTGCTTTCCCAATTTCTGTCTTTGCTGTCATGTCCTATTGCTGGACATGGCTGTTACATTGTGTGGAACATTTCTGACATGTCGGTACTACCATTTGACCTCTGCTCTTCCAGAATGATATTATTATCTATTATATTACACATGATTTTTTTTTATGGAAGCAGGGTTTCATCATTTTATGTAGTTGGTAAAAAATAGCCTCTAAAAGATGTCTAAAAGCTGTAGTGGTCTCCAAATATAAAGCTTCTTTCAGAAAATAAAGGTTCTCTCTACTCAAAAGAGCTTAAGATAAAAGAAAGTGATCAGCACTTTGTATAATTAAATATGTTTAACACGTTTGTTAAGTTTCCATAATATTAAAAAATCTGAATGCCAAGAAACACCTGAGCAAACTTTAAAACTTTTCAAAACCCAGACATCACCATAGTGAGGTTCCCATAGCCTTAATACTATTTACATATGCTGTTATGTTTCATGACCTCTTAGAATAATGTGTTTAATATCAGTTTCTTCATGCATTTTCATATAATGACACAGTTTGACAAGTTAGATCCTATACATATCAACTCTCTGATTTTTGATAATTTACTTAGTTACCGTATGATTATATTATCTATCTATAAAAATACACATCAAAAGGTACTAACATAATGAATATATTAGGATTCAATAAAAACACAACTCAACAACAGTGAGCTGGGGATTTTTTTTGTTGAATTTATTAATTAGTCTTAAAAGTTTTTTTTTTATATTTTGTTTTGAGATTACTAGACTATCATTAAGTTTGTACTGTGAAAACATTAATGATGTGTGTAAGGACTTAACCAGAGTCCATGAAATAACACTATTCAAGTACAAAATACAAAAAAGAGAATCAGATTCAATTCTTAATATCATGAAAATAACAAAAATGCTTTCAACCAAAGCATCAAGGAAGATTCAGAGATTCAATGAGAAGGATTACAAAAGAAAAAAAAAATAGCGATTGTTTATTTTCAAGAAAGCTGTTTCAATCTGTTTTATCAAACTGAATTTTTCGACTTCCAAACCAGAAGCTCAGAAAGCTGAGTATTATTTCAATAATACACATTAAAAGATGCAGTGATTGTTTTACTATTTCTGCCCCTTCTTCACAATGATCCTTGACCCTTATGTCTGTGCCACTGTTATACCAGTGGTCAAGTCTTTACAGCCCAGTCAGTTTTGAAGCTTATAAGGTTAACAGCTGGTTATAAGGTTAACAGCTGGTTAACGGTGGTGATTTCTCTTCTTCTCCAGTCATGTGCCTAGTACCTCTCAGCAATTGGCTAGTAAGGATGAAGCTACCAATCTCGACTTTGTTGTTTCATCTCAAGTGCCTTAAGTATGTGATGTTTTCAGATTGTATCTTACTGTCATTATCTAGATGTTGATATTGTGTGTCTTGGTGTTTCATTGCTGTAAAGAAACACCATGACCATGGCAATTCTTTGTTGCTTTTTTTGTTTTGTTTTGTTTTTTTCTTCTGTTGGTGTTGGGTTTTTTGTTTTTTGTTTGGGTTTTGGTTTTTCAAGACAGGGTTTCTCTGTGTAGCCTTGGCTGTCCTGGACTCACTTTGTAAACCAGGCTGTCCTCGAATTACAGAGATCCGCTTGCCTCTGCCTCCCGAGTGCTGGGATTAAAGGCATGTGCCACCACCACCTGGCATGACTATGGCAATTCTTATAAAGAAAAATAGTTAATTAAGAGTTGGTTTACAGTTTAGGAGATTTAGTCCATTATCATCATGGAGGGACATGGCTGTATGCAGGTAGTCATGGTTGTAAGGATGGTGCTGAGAGGTCTGCATCTCTTTTTTTCCATTATATTTTTTAAGTTCTACATCTTGCAGGCAGAAGTAGGGAACTGTGTCCCATCATGAATAATTGAACATAAAATAGACCTTAAAGCTCACCTCTATATAGACATATTTTCTCCAGAAAGGCCACACCTATACTCCAACAAGAGCACAATTATTAATATTGCCCGTCCCTATGAGACAATGGGGGGCCATACCTATTCAAGACACTAGACAGCATATAATATTTGAGAGTGTATGTGACCTCACTTACTAACAATTCCAAAAGAATTAACCCAATTCTGGGATTGGGTTTTTATTTATTATCATTTGTAGCCTAGTAAGAGCATTGTAGACTCAGCATAGGGTAACTCATCGTGATTGCAATTCTTGTTTGTCAATAGGACTATATCTGGAATTAACTTAATCACAAATCACTGTGAGGTTTTGTTTATTTGTTTGTGTTTCCTTAATTAAATAATTTAAAATAGGAAGATTCATATTTATTCTTCATGACAACTGCAAAACCATTTATAATATACATGGCCGAAGGATACTCTCCCTCCTTCTCTGTCTGTCTCTGTCTCTGTCTCTGTCTCTCTGTCTCTGTCTCTGTCTCTGTCCCCTCTCTCTCTCTCTCTCTCTCTCTCTCTCTCTCTCTCTCTCTCTCTCTCTCTCTCTCTCTCTCTCTCCCTCTGCCTGCTCTCTACTCTCACCCTAACTCACCTTGGTTAATAAATCTATTTCTTCTCTGGAATGAGAGCCTATTTCTTCAGAACTCCAGTGTATACTGATCACCAATTGAAACATACAGCCTCATAGATTAAACAACTGAATTCTTGGTCCTTCTATTCATAGGCAGTCATTGTTGGTCTACAGCCTACATACAGATCATTTTAACAAATCCCCTTTATATACATGTCTTTGGTAGGTGGGTGTTTTGTTCTTTAATTTGTGATTTCTCTATAGATCATCAAAGAATGGTGTTTGTGTTTTGTCTGTTTTCTGGCCTGCTCAACTGGTGTGTTCACAGGGAATGCCTGCTGCTGTTGGAGCCTGGGATACTTGAATGAGTTGGGGGAAGCTAGGTTGGAAAAGGTCTTTGTGACCTTTTCTGGATGCAAACAGAGAGGAAAGGACACTACAGCAGGTTTCTGGATGCAGAGCTAGAAATGAGACTGGAAGGATTAGATCTCAGAAGCAAGAGGATACGAGTAACCTACTTTGACCTTAATTGTTGCCCTTGGGGGGAGTGACCCTTCAGTTAGCTAGGAAAGAAGAAAGTTAGAAGAAGATCTGTGGGAGTCACAAAGGATGGAACTAGAGGGGCAGGAAAGGCTGCCACAGGTATGCTGTTGCAGAGCCATGGATGAGACTGGGGGCTTGGGTCTAAGGAAACAGAAAGAGGAGAAGCTCTGAAACAGCTTATCTTTTTATCTTGCACAAGTGTAGAGTGTGTGTTAGAAGGGGGTGCCTTCTGTTTTTTGTTTGTTTGTTTGTTTGTTTGTTTGTTTTGTTTTTTGAGACAGGGTTTCTCTGTGTAGCCTTGACTGTCCTGGACTCACTTTATAGTCCAGGCTGGCCTCGAACTCACAGCGATCCACCTGCCTCTGCCTCCCGAGTGCTGAGATTAAAAGCGTGCGCCACCACGCCCGGCTTGGGGGGGGTGCCTTCTGGAGTTGGGGGCTGGGTTACAAGTCAGGCAAAGTGAGGTTAGGAATATAGGTTATAGAAGTCTAAGGTATCCAAAGGAGATGTGGGCAAAGAGAAAGGAAGGTTGCATCTGATGCTCTGTTGCAGAGCTAGGGGACTGAGGAACTGGGCCTGGACAGAGAGGAAGTGTGAAGGCAGCCTATTTGTTTTCTGGCAGGGTGGCCAATGGTTCTCATTTATTTTGTTGAAGTTTAGTTCCGTTGAGTTCCTGGTGTACTCAGATACTATATCTCTTATATATAGTTAATAACAATTCTCTTTAAGTATGTTGTAGGCTACTTCTTTGCTCAAATAATGGGAGTTTTATTGTACAGAAACTTTTTAGTTTCAGGAAGAGACATTTATTAATTGTTTGTCTTAATGCTTGCACTGCTGAATTCACATATCTCCTTTACTTTTTACCCTTATCAGATCTGGGAGGTCACATCTTTTGTTGAGGTTCTTCATCTATTTGAAGTTGAGCTTTGTACAAGATGCAAAGTTTTTCACTCTTCAATATGTAGCTCAGCAGATATTTGTTGAAGATTCTGTCTTTTCTTTAATGGGTATTGTAGGCCTATATTAAAATAGCAGGTGGCTCTAGTAGTTCAGGCTTTTACCTGGGCCCTAAATCTTATTCCACTAATCATTCAATCTACATTTATAACAGTATCATGATGAAAGGATGGATATATTCCTTGAAGTTTTTGCTATTATTGAACTTTCATGTTTCCTTATGAATTAGTTTATATTTGTGTGTGTGTGTGTGTTTGTGTGTGTGTGAATTGTCATTGAATATATAGATTTATTTTGTTAGTACTGCCATTTTCATATTAATCCTACTAAACCATGAGTCTCAGAGGTCTGTCCATCCTCTGGTATCTTTTATAAATTCTTTATCCATATCTTAGAATTTACATTGTATAATGTCTTTTACTTCCTTGATTATATTTATTTCAAGATAATTTTTGAGGCTACTGTGAATGAAATCATTTCCACAAATTATTGCTCACTTTGTTTATTTTCAGCTTTATACTTTCTCCAAAGTTTAAGAAAAATGAGGGAAAAGAGTTTCAACCAACATATAAAAATAAAATATCACTAGCTTAAAAGATTAATCATTAAGAAAACATGATTATATGCTGCAATTTTAAGTAGATTGCCTTCTGAAATATTTCACATGGTTAGTAGTACCTCACACAAAATTCCTGGGATCATTCAAAATTTATTTCAAATTAATCAAATACAGAATTAATAATTTATAAGTATAAATATTAAATTTATAACTATTTAAGTAGATTCTATTTGTTGAATTATAAATTTAGGACTGAAAAAGTAGTATCAAGTTGATAGGAATGTGAACTTATATTACTTATAATGCATCAGATTTCAGAGTCCTTTTCACTTGTATTCTACAGTACTCTGGAATATGTTGATGAGATGGTAGAAAATTACCCATAATAAAAGAGTCAAAAGAATGAATTAAATTTATTACCAGAGGAAATAGAAAATTTCTGTAAATTACAGCATCTATGAACAGCTATGTTTGCAACATCCTTTTGACCATGCTATGATATTTGCTAACCATGATTTTGCTATTTGTTCTTATTACAGATCCAGATGGCCCAGGTTGATCTTTAATTTTTTAGGCTCTAAGTAAAATATTGTCCTCTCCAGAGTTTAACAAAGGTTGTCCAACTTTAGAGTTTTAGACATTCCAAATAAATCTGTTGCAGAGAGCAATTTGACCAAAGGCTGTATATAAAGATTACACTTTCCCCTGGGTTTTTCCAGCTGCTCAGATTTAAAGACCTGATTGCTTTACCATTTCTCTGTGTCTCTAGTTGAGTCTTTAAGCTTCTGTCTTTCAAGAAATAAGTATGTAATGTGTGTGTATATGTGGTCTGAATGGTGTGTGTGTGTGTGTGTGTGTGTGTGTGTGTGTGTGTGTGTGTGTGTGTTTTGCCGGGAAGATCTCCCTTAGTCTGTCTGTTTAACATTTCTTATCACCTTAGTTAGGTTTTAATAGGAAAACTGATCTACATCCTTTCTGTGAAGAATATTGCATTCTTTTCCTTCAGTTCCTGTATTTTATTGGCTCATTAAAAGCACTACTTCTATTTGTTCATACTGTCTGTCATTAAATACTACAATAGATTTTTGGTTGTTATCTGTATTTGTGTTGTATTACTATATATCAAAGAATGTGCATTTAGCATAAATTATATAATAGAGGTTTGAAATTTTCAACATTTCACATTTACATTTAAGTGATACATTCTCTAACGACACATAATGAACTCTTATACATTGTAAGCATAGAACCAATGTGTTTCTTTTATGTACACAAGTCTGTGTGGAGCTGATTTCTTAGCAGCACTGTTGATACCAATTTAGTTATAATTGACGAACATTTTTGACCTGCTTACTACATGTTCGAAAGTCTGTCAGGTTCCACGAGCTATGTGCTGTGTGGATAATAAATAATAAATAATGATGAAATATTTGAAGAAACATAGTTTTCTATTTCAAGAAAAACTACATGGAAAGGCCCATATAAGAATGAAAGAACTAAGGTATTCAAATTAATTCTACAGATAGATAAAATAGTTCAGAGGAATGTGAAAGTAACAAAAGAAAAGTTCATTTTTAATGAAAATGTATAGTATTAATTTATTTAATTGAACTTGTATAAATGTTTTAATAGTATTGTATATCCTTATCCAAGTTGTAACTTGTAATGACTTTTAAATAAATTTTTATTTCATTAATATTTATTTCAGTGTAAATAATTATTTATAATTACAAATTAACTCATAATTAAGTGCAAAAGTTCTGGTCTGTTGCCAGGTAAAAAACAAATACACAGTCTGAGGTAACTGTCCCCATTATTGATATTCAGTGGCTCCCACTCACATACCATGACTGGTGGCCTTTTTATTCAATTTTGTAAATAATCTATTGTAGTTTGCAGATTTCAGATATCATATGATTTGTTTAATTTAAAATTATATATTTTAAACTAACAGAACACTCCCCCAATAACTAGAAATACTTTGCATTCCACTTATAAAAGAGAGAAAATACTTCAGCCACTCAAAAACTTATCTGATAAACATACAGCAAGATAAGAAAGATATTAAGAACATATTTACATTGAGTTGAATTTTTTCAATACAACCTTCAGCTTCACAATGTGTAACCTCGTGAATTAATGTACTTTTATGAATATATTAGGTAAGAAAGTATAAAACATTACCATTCTCATGAGTTAAAAATTAAAATTTCTCCCCCATATATATGTCAAACTATATCTTGCTGTGCAGTGGTGCCTGAAGTGAGCTGCATAGAAACTATGCTGCATAATTGTGCAGTTTCACAGTGAAATGCAAACAAACTGAACACCATTTATTGAGAGGTGTTAAGAGAAGCACTTAGAAGAAATAATAAAGAAGCTACTGAGGAAAGGCATGAGTAAATAGAGAACAGTAGTAAAAAAGCAATCTAGGTGCTAGACAGTCAATAGGTAGGATAATCTACTTTGGACTAAATGCATGAGTAAGGATGTTTTTATTCCCTTCAGTAAGTTAAATATTGAATGTGAGAAGATAAATATTACTTTTTCAATTATAAATACTTGTGAAATTGTGTCACATATTTCTCTATTTTCTTACTCTAAAGAAAAGATACAAAAATTTTGTCATTTAGACTTCTTTAAAATAAATTACTGAATCACTAACAGCTATTTTTAATTTTTGTTATTTTTACGTGATATTTTTAATTTTGTTAACATTTTATGTGTGTAATATGGTTACATCATTTCCCCTTACTTCCTCCAAGTTCTTACATGTCTCCACTCCCTCCTTCCTCTCAAATTAGTGGCTGTAGAAATTTGATATTATGAAAATGTATTTTATATTCTACAAGACTGGAAATTTTGTGAATCTTACAGTGCAGTTAATAATATACCTTGAAGTCCTATAAGACTGCTGCCTTACTGTGTACTCCTGATAGTTTTACTTGCCTTAAGAGAAAAATATAATAATCAACTTTTCTTGCCTGCATTACTTATGTAATCAGCTTTTACAACTGGACTGTCCATAGCTGTAATGTTAAATTATCGACTCTTCCATTTTCTTCACTCGCAGTGATCCACATGTAAATTTACTGAAAACTGTAAAAACAGAGGTTGAAAGTGATCTTATAAAATCAATATGCATCATCAATGTTAAACGTAAAATTTAGATACTGTGTGATAAGCATACCTTTTCAAAGCTGTTTGTTAATTTGGGCAATTGGAATCTGTGACTTAATTACTTACAAAACTCTTTGAAATATTTCTCTGAAAAATCCTATTCCTTCAACATTCAGTTCCTTCTGTACTGCTCAATACATACAGAGCTAAGCCCTTTGTTAGGCACAGGCATCCACACAGTCCCACAAAGACAGCCAGAGAGACACAAATACACAGGGATCGACACAGGGACATATTTATAAGACATTCCCCAGGCAGACACAGATTCTGACTCATGCACCTGACAGATGGAAGGATGGAAGGCACAGGGAGCCTGAATTAAAGTCTGGGTTCACTTTTGGTTAACCGACACTAATAATATTATTGAGCATTGTTTAATGACACGCACATGCATTATTGGTGACGCGGGGCTTATTAGTAACGTGTGCAAGTTCTGTCCAGAGGAGCTACAACCCGAGCCATCAGTTCACCCAGACATCCCGCTACTGCTATTGATCTGTCACTCCTGCCATGCAGCTCCACTACTTTATCAAGTTGTAACCCAGCTGCATGTGTTGACCGAGGCCTTCCGGGAGAAGGATAAAGTTTTACAGGGCAACATTCAGCTCAGCAATGGAGACTTCGTCACCATGACAGCTTCACGGATGCTACGATTCAGCCTACCTAAGGGAATGGAGCACACCAAGGGATGTAGGTCTCTTTTCTTTTCCTCCTGTCCTAGCAAAAAAGAGTTTCCTAGCCAGAGCTAGGAAAGGACAGATGGCTGACTGTCCTGTTCTGTGGAATGGCACATCCTTGGAGTAGGAAGCACTTAGTGTTGGCAGGGGAGTTAGCGTCTGGTTACCTCTGGCTTCCCCTTCTAATTCCTGATGCCCGTGCTAAGTGCTCTTTGGCTGGCTACTTCTGGTACTACCTGCCCTTACTAATACCACGAGGTCACATGAACCCAGTTTCTGCAAAGCCAAAACAGACTGAGCATGAGAAAGATTTACTGGGACCAGTGCCTACGATTCCACAGTCCTTGTATGTTAACATTAGTTTCCACAAGGCTTTGATTGCTCATGAAGTTGGGCCAGTCTGCCATTTTGGAGGCCCATAACCTCTAAAACTTGGAGCCCTCACTGGCCTGCCATGTTCCAATCAGCTTCCTTTACCAGGGGACAGTTTTCATATCCAATAGCTAATGTTGTTTTTATTTTGCTTTAATCTTTAATGCATTCAATTAATGCACAAGGCCTCTTTTTCTTTAATCATATGGTCACATATATAAGAATAAATACATATATATCAGTGTTACCTTTTGTGCACTGTGTGAAAGTTGTTTTTCTATATTCAAATTCTGATTTCTCTGCTGGCTGCGATCTGATTACAGGCCAGACTTCGGTATTGTTCTGCATCATATTTTGTAAACACTGCCTCCAACATCTTCTGATTAGGTTAGTAAAGACTTGAATGGCCTGTAGCAAAGGCAGGAGGAAAGTGGGACTTCTGAAGAGAACAGAACTTTGGGAAAGAATCAGGCCCTGGTTTCAGGAGCCAGACACAGGGGAAAAACAGGTGTCAGTTCTGGGGAAAGGTAGCTGAGTATGTGGCAGAACATAGATTTATAAAAACAGGTAAATATAAAAGCAAGTTGAGAACAAGCTAAGCTAAACCCAAGCTTCCATAATAAGCAATAAAAAGTCTCTATGTCATTATTGGGAGCTGACAGTCCAAGGAACTTCAGTTATAATTGGCACCTAACGTTTATATTTGTATTTAGAACCTGATGAGTCAGTTTAATGTTGCTTGAAAGTGTATCCTTTGAAGGCTGACAACTTGTTATCGGGTAAAAATTGGTCGCCTTCTCCTTGGAGAAGACTGATTCTCTCTTTCTCAAATGGTATTAATTGGCATTCAAACTATACGTTGTAGCTTTAGATTAAAAAAAACCTGAATTTTATGGTAGAACAACGGCAATAAGGTATAACAAATAATTAAAGAAGAAACCTTTAGCTCTCTTTTTCAGATGGGACTATATGAAAACAAGGTTTCTTACTAGTACTTCTTTGAAGGGAGAATTCTTTTCTTGCAACCAGCTGACTAAGTAAACAAACTGATGTATTGGCACAAAGATACATTATATTATTCCACATTGAAAGATTCTAATATCATTATATTCCAAAGGTCATTTTAGAATGGGTATCTATGAAGGAACAAAACACAATTTAGAAAGCAATATAAAAAGTGTTTTCTAGTTTGAAAGTCATCATGTATTCTGATGCCAAAATCTTGTTGGTTTTTTTTTTTTAAGTGAAGAAATGTATACCAGATGATTTTTTTAAACCAATATGTTTACCTTTGAGTCTGTATGATTTCACTTAATATAGCCTCTTGAGGCTTATCCTTGATGTTGAGTGACAATGTAGAAACTCTAAACTGAGAGGAGAGGGTATGTAGTGACAGCTAACCACTGCTCCATGGATGGGACCTTCAGGGATGTGGATCAAATGACAAAGAATGTAAGTTAAATAGGGGAAATATACCTAAAAAATAACTGACTATATAATTAATTAAAAAACACTATGTGATTATGTAGAAAAATATCTCATTTGATATTCTATAATGTAAGTTTATTTTAAAATAAAATTGATGTTATTTCTTCAAATCAAAATCTAAGATAAGTAAAAAAAGTTTTTAAGTAATTAAGAAAATTAGTTTTAGAAATATGTCATAGAAAATACATTGAGTGTGTTTCACAAAACTCTGCACAAACCTTTATTTTAGGTAAATTATGAAATTATAGAAAATCTATGGATTAAAATGTCAACTGCACTACAGATTGGAATGTTATTCTTCAAGTGGTATTTGAAGGAAAGTGCAGGTCAGTAATTTTTTAGATACTTTTTCTTTTTTAAAATTTATTCATTTTTTTTACATATACATTCACTACCTATAAATTAGCTATAGCAAGAATAGCCATGACACAATCAGGAATTATATAAATGCTACATTCTTCATGTTTTGGCTATTTGTATTTGTTTTTTCATTTTTTTGTTTCTTTTTTGTTTATTTTTTAATTTTATTAATTTATTTGGATTACAACTCAATTGTTATCCCATCACTTGTATCCTCTCAGTTCTCCCTCCTTCCTGCTTTCACCCTATTCCCCTCCCCTAGGTCTATGAGTGAGGGGGACCTTCTCCCTCACTATATGGCCATAGGCTGTCAAGTCTCATCTTGATAGCCTGCTTATTCTTTCTCTGAGTGCCAGTTGACAGCTTTGAAGGAAGCATTTTTCCTATGTTTTTGGTGCATCTAAAATTCTGAATGTATATCAATCTCCATCACATCTTGTCATTATAAACTTAAAACATCTATCTCAAGCCTTTAATCCCAGCACTTTGGAGGCAGAGGCAGGTGGATCGCTGTGAGTTCAAGTTCAGCTTGGTCTACAAAGCAAGTCTAGGACAGCCAAGGCTACACAGAGAAACCCTGTCTCAAAAAAAAAATCTACCTTGACCTAAAATCATCTTAATCCTTAAACAACTAAGCTTCATTGTGAAACTAAACTACCTGGTCTTTAACTCCATCAGAGACTTGAGAAGGAAAAACCTTGATTACCTGAGTATGCCAGGAGTGCAGGTTGGTAGCTTTCCAAATGAGAAAATGACAGAGACAGTTTTCTACCTGAATAGTCACCCAAAACTCTATTATTTAAATGGAGCTTTTTCTGAGTGCAATTCTACATTGGAAAGGCAAATTGGGGAATCTTTCTTCATTCCTGTTATCAGTTAATGGTATATTTCTCTTTAGTATTTTTATTGTAATGTATAAAGACATTAATAATTAGTAATAGTTAAGAGTCCTAAAAATACTGCCCCTTCATAACAATAAATATTTTTGAAAATTGTTAATACATGTATTTACCAATAAAGATATTTAATAGTTTTAGGTTTAAAAAATGTCAATACTGCCAGGCAGAGATGGTACATGCCATTAATACCAGCACTTGGGAGGCAGAGGCAGGTGGATTGCTGTGAGTTCAAGGCCAGCCTGTTCTACAAAGCAAGTCCAGGATAGTCACAGCTAACAGAGAAACCTGTCTCAAAAACCCATATATATGTATTCTAAAAAGCATACTTGTACTTTGCTCAATTTTCTGAATAAGTCTCAATTCTAGAGTTGAATTTAACAGTTCATGCTAAGCTAGTAGATCAGCAAGCAGTTAATTTGAAAGTACAGAGCACTTATGTATAATATAAGTAAAATAATGCATAAACCTAACTGCCACCAGTTTGAAGAAAAATATATTTTGTTAGGGTGATGATGAGGTGTCTAAAAGCTATAATGAATCCAAATATTTAGTTATTGTGTGATCCCACAATAGGGTAGGACACTAACTTTTGAATTTTAGGACTTTCAATGTAAATTTTAGAGACTCTCTCTTCATAAAATTACAACACTCCCAATTTACCAAAGAGTTGTGTGTCATACTGCCACGGACCACTAGCTCAGTCGGGGATAAGTCTTTGGAATCGGAGGTTCTTGGAGCATCGGTGAACAGAGATAAGGTATTGACAAACAGAGACAACTCATGTTTGAGTTACCATCTGACTGTGTTTTGCAGCCAAGCAGTCTAGCATTATATACATTTCTTCTTCTGAAACAGAGGGATTTGCAGTGGTTACAGTTCCACAGAGAAGTCTCATGGAAGTCAGTGAGCAACCAAACAATCACAGTACTGATACAGAATGTGAATTTATTGTTTTGTCATTTTTTTTTTGAAATACAGCCTTGAATGAAACAATACAAAGTATATAGCAGAAAGACATCATCTCTCCTAAATTACTGGCTTGATATCAATATGTATATGCTTTCTTTGTCCAGGGTCACCGTCCTCTCCCTAATAAAACTTGTGCCCAGCATCTGTGTGCCAGGACATTTCTCTATTCTTCTCTTTCTCTCTACTTGGAGTCTTTTGAAATACTCCATTTCTTTGTAGGCCATAGTGTAACTTATTAACTAATGATTAATCTCTAGTCATGTCTCTTTTAATAAGTGGAAGTAAAGTAGAGCTACTGCAGCCACGGACAGTCCCTGGTTGCAGTCCGGGTTAGCAACATTTTGTAACAATGTGCATACCTGGAAAAGGTCCTGAACTGGGAGTGAAACTTAGGAAATGAAGTTGTAAGAACTAGGATAGAGGGAAATAGCTCCCAGCAATGACAGTTTGAAACTGCAGTTTCTGCTGGTAGGAACCCCAGTCAAGGAGACTCTCCCCTTTTTGAGGGAGTCTTAGTTCTCAGACCTGTGTAGTACTTGTCACAGAGACTCCACTGGAGGGGAGTGACATCATACTGTGCATTCAAATATGTGGCTGTTAAATGAATAGCACCTTAAAAATTTGACTTGGTGATTCTAATATAGGCATTTATCCTTTAAAAGCTATCCTTAAAAACAAAAATTGAAATAAGATCTTCTGCCCAGGGCCTGAAGTTGAAACCACGTGAACAAGAAAAATGGGCCAAAGCAATAAATAAGCAGCTGAAAATCTTCTATGCCAGATACCCCCTCCAAGTTAAAGTATTTTCTGGTATCTAGCAGGCAGAATAGAAACTCTATTATGAAGCTCTTCAGAGCGGGCTTCATAAGCACTTTCTTTCGAAAGATAGGCTATGAAAGAAGGGCAGAACAAAAACCAACAAGGAAACAAACAAACTCTTTCTGCAGAACTTCTTCAATACAATTCCCTTGGTCAGCATTAACATTGATGCATCATGAGAAAGAGAGCGTAATGCAGTGAGACACAATGCAGTTGATAGAAGATAACCTTTCCTGGCTAAACCCCTAACCTGCTTTCTTAAGCCTGACAACTGGGAATAAAAGAGCTTTGCCCGAAGTGTCTCACTGGGAAGAAGCTACCTCCCTGGGATTAAAGGCATGCTTTTTTTTTTTTTTTTTTGCCTCTTTTTTTATTTTATTCATTTTTTTGGCATAGACATTTATATTATTACATGTAAGTAGAAAAATTACATACAGCAAGAAGAGCCATGAAACAATCAGGGATCATATGAATGTTACATTCAAGGTATGTTGGTTAATTGAATTTGGCAACCTTGTAGAAAACACCTTTCCTAGCTTGGTGAGTCTAAAATTCTGAATGAGAATCAATATCTATCTTCTCTCATCTCTGCAAGTCAAAGGTTGAAGATGATGCTCCAGTGTTATAGAGAGTTTTGGGTGACTGTTCAGGTAGTAAACTGTTTCTGTCATTTTTTCCTTTTTCCTTCTGGAAGCTGCTAACCTGCACATCCAGTTTACCTAAGTAATTAATTTTCATTCTTTCTCAAGTCTCTGATGGGGTTGAAGACCTGATAGTTTAGTCTTACAATTAACATAAGCTGTTTAGGGGTTAAGATGTTTAAAGGCATGCTTTTATGTGCCTTTGTCAGTGCATAGAAGGGAGGAGTGTCTCTCGCTCAGCCCTAGCCTTGGGGAGACGCCTTCCCCAAGCTGCTCTATTGATGCCTCCTTCTCAACAGAAAGAGGGCAGAAAACGAAGTATTTTTATTGAACTCTGAATCAGTCCTGTTTTGTTTTTAGGGCTTCCTATATTCTTCAACTAGGTGCATGAAAAATATCAGTTCACTTTTTTCTCAGAATGAAGCTGAATCACAAATTGATTATGTTGTACCCAATACTGGAGCAGCATGGTGGAAAGAAAGGAAGAGTTGGAGATCTTTTCTTTTCATCACCTTACTTATATTAAAGTAACAACTGATTGAAGTTGTAACTCTTTTTTTTTTCTCCTTAGATCTCTTGTTTTAATTGACTTCTCTGACATCTGGTAACATGGCTGTGGCTTAGGTGAGTCCTTGATATGCTTTTGTGTTCTTCATGTTAAAAATCTAATGCTTCAGTCTCAAAATTGAACAAATTCCACCACATTATATTTAAGGATATCTGACCAAGGCTTCTTTAGAATCACTAGGTGGATGGGGAACAATTGTCATATACAGGAAAGGCCTTTAAAGACATGACATTTGAACAGCGTGTACTACAGGATGAACTTTGGGAACCAAGAAAGCTAGATAAAGGAATAACTAAGGTAACCTGATAAAAAGTATAGCTTGGAGCTGATAATAATGTTTCAGTGTTTGTTCATTAGTCATGACAAATATATTACACTAAAGGGCAATGTTAACAAAAATGGAGAGAACAGTGTGATTTAGCACATCTCTACACCATCTGTTCAACTTTTCTATAACTCCAAAATTGCTCTAAAAATAATGTCTATGGATACTAAAAACAGATAAATAATTCTCCTAATTCATAAAAGTTATCAAAGTAATATTTACATAATTAACCTAAGTAACAAAATTTTGTATTTCAATGTCTCCTACCTTAATGATTTTTTGTATCAATCATTATGTGTTAAGAACTTTGCATTAATCACATGTTCAGTTTAATTATTATAAATATGTATGGGCTACTTAAAGCAAAGTAGTGCTAATTTGGTTTATAACTCTGGATTTTCCAAGCCCTACTGGTATAGCAGAGGCTACATAGCTGCTTCACCTGAGGTTAGGTATCATTGTACAGAAGTCGAAGAGCATAAGTGATGACCTCTTTATCAATAAGTAGAAGGAACAGACAGGAATATCAAATGCAGGACAACTATTGCTTACTTTCCATAAACGAGAACCCTTCACTGGATTGCATCTCCATTCAACCTTCCAATAGTGAGGGAAACAAACCACTAATATATGAGAGTCAGAAGGACTCAGCCACATTCAAAATAAAGCACAGTATTTTAAAGATATTTACCTGTAAAATAATTATAGCTTATTTAAAAGTTTTTTAAACAACCCTGTTTTTCATACTAGATTTTAACTTTTCATTCTGCTTTGCTTGGTTTTGTTGATAACAAGTTTCTTCTTGTCAAAAATAATAAAGAAGCTATTTTTGTTACAACATTGCTTTATAAATGTATTTATTTCTTTTAGTTCATTTTTTTACATAAAAAACAATATTTCCATAACCAGTATAACAATTACCTTTTAATAATAACAATGAACACTAACAACAAAATTAGGAGAATAGATGATTAGATAAGTAGGTATGTGAGTGATAAACAGAGAAATTAATAGTACACTACATTGAACATGTATTAAAGAGCAATAGATTAATGACTTGAGAAAAAATTTATCCATTAATCCACGTCTTCACATTAATACATGGCTTTATATTGTAAAGTAAAGAAAGCTTCTATGCTAGTAATAATGAAGATAAGAGCAGGGCACATGAAGCTGTGTTATTTTCTTTCTTTCCTTTCATTTTAATCCAATATTACTTGGATGGGAGAATGGAATGGACTTTTTTGTTGAGGAATTTGTATTGGAAATCTTGCTTTTGATATAAAAACTTCTGAGTACAACAGCCTTTGTGACTCCTATGCCCAAGCATATTACAGTTCCTTTCTTGAAGTTATAGCCAAAATCTACTTCTGTGAATAACTTTGAGGGTATTGTGACGAAACATTATTACACATCAATACAATTTTGTAATGGGTAATCTTGAAAACATGTTTTAAGTTTGAGTGATAATGAAGATTGTTTAACTCAAATATCCAAAATGTCTGAAGTATGTTCAAACAAAATATGAAAGTTTTTATATATTCTGGTGATTAGTCTGTCATATAGGGCTTAATCAGAAAACTACACACCCACATTTAAAGATAACTCTTTAACTGTTGTGGTTAATGACAAAGTATGGCCTAATAAGTACTTATTATTAGGCTATAGTTATGACTACAGTGTTGGTTATCCTGCTTTTATAATCAATAAAGACACAGACACCTGATTTATTTTAGAATAAACCATTACCTGGGCACAACAGACATTGTCTCCTCAGGTATCCTCCATTACCCTCCAGCCTCCATTGCATTCCATCTGCTTACAATAATTTCTATTTGGGCTACCTCCCATCCATAATCCAAAAAGTTGTTTACTTTGGAAACTTTTTTCCATGAGGAATTTTAGTCCCTTCTCTGGGCCCATAGGACTCTTTTCCTATCTCATGGTGAATCTCCTCTTTCTTCCTCCATCCTCCTATCTGCTACTCTTTCCTAAGATCCTCTCTGTCTTCCAAGCCCACAAACCTTAGCCACGTTCCCATTTGCCTAGACAGGTGTGTCAGCTTTTTATTGGTCAAACAGGATAAGTTTTTTGGCAAGATTTCAAACATCATTTTGGGGTAAGTGAGTCTGATCATTTGGGCAGCAACCAGATCTTGATGGCTAATAATTACCATCAGAATACATTAGACCAACTTCCAACATTAATAAAGTTCTATTATTTATGGAATTTTCTCTAAATGTAATTAAATCAAGATCATTCACTATGTTTTGAAGTTTTGAAAAATAATTTTATGGATAATTTATCAAACATGTTTATTTTATAAATTATTGAACACAAAATGTCTATCTTGAGCATTTCTAATTTAACTAAATGACTCAACTAATTTAACTAAATGACTGAACCTCTAGAATCTATAGAAATTTTATAGAGTTAGTTTCTAATGTAATGTGCTACAAATAATTTCAAGAGAAATAATGAGAAGTTAAATTATATAGTAGAATACAGATGAAGTGAAGATATACAACATGCACGGTCCAATGTGGCAATTCATTATTTGCTAGCTTTATTATTCTTTGCCATATGGAAATTGCTATACTAGGTTGGAGAAATAGTACAAGATATGGTTGAATCCCAGTTTCGATGGGAACAAATGTTCTCTTCCTTGTTCGTATGAGACATGCGGTATATAAATTTAGATTCTACTAAACTTTCATTCTAATATTTCAGTATTTTCTATCATTGAAGGAAATTTAAGAAATAAATAAATTAAAGGCTTAGCTTGAAGTTGCTAAACCAAATATAGCTTCAAATTTAAAATTAGTATTGAAATAAATTACACTCAATCTAAAATTTACCTTTAGGTAAAATTTTAATCCCTTTTAAAATTTATTTTTATTATTTTTAAAATATTAATAAGTGCATTTATTCATTTCACATCTATACCACAGCCCCCTCCCATCTCACCCTATCACCTTCAGCCTTGTATCCCTCTCTTTCTCCTAAGAAAATGGGAACCCCACCACCACCACAAACCAAAGCCCAGAACGTAAACTTGAGTCAGGAATAAGCACAAACTCTTCCACTGAGGCCAGACAAAGGAGCACAGTTAGGTGAAAGGGATTCAAAAGCAGGCAACAGAGTCAAGATCAGACACAGTCCCCATTCCACTTGCTAGAGGAACCATATGAAGATCAAGCTGCTCATCAGTTACATATGTGTATGGGGTACTAGGTTCAGTCCATGTATGTTCTTTGGTTGGTGTGTCAGTCTTTGTAAGCCACTCTGGGCCTAGGTTATTTGACTCTGCTGGTCTTCACGTAGAGTCCTTGTCTCTTCTCCAAAGTTCTTCCCTTCCTCAACTCTTTCAGAAGACTCTCAGAGTTCTGCCTAATGTTTGGCTGTGGGTGTCAAACTCAGTTTGGATCTACTGCTAGGTCGAACATCTTGGAGAACAATTATGCTAGGCTCTTTTCTAGAAGCATAGGAGAATATCATTAATAGTGTCAGGAGTTGGCTCTCTTTTATGGGGTGAGTCTGTTTGGACCTGTTATTGCTTGGCCATTCCAAAAACATCTGCTTCATTTTTAATCCACATACATCCTGTAGGCAGGGTAAATTTGGGGTTTTGTGAGTAGATTGTGTCTTCTTCACTCCACTGGAAGTCCTGCCTGGCTAGGAGGTGGCCATTTCGGTCTCCATGTCCCCATAGCTGGGTATCTCAGCTAGAGTCGCTCTCACATCCTTGTAGGAGCCTACTCTATAGCAGGTCTCCAGCTTGCCTCAAAGATGCCCTTCCCCTCTCAGTTTCCCATCTCTCTCCCAGCCCTCTAGCCTCACACCTCCTCTCAGCTGACATCTGATCCCTACCCTCATTTCCCTCCCAATTCCCTTTCCCATCCAGTTCTCTTTTGTCATCCACTTCTGAATGTTTATTCTATTTTCCCTTCTTAGTAGGATTCAGGCATCCTCCCTTGGTCCCACATTGTCACTTAACTTCCTTGTGTTTGTGGAGTATAAAATGGTTATACTATACTATATGGCTAATATCCACTTATAAGTGAGTACTTATCACATGTGTCTTTCTTCATCTGGTTTACCTCACTCAGGTTGATCTTTCCTAGTTCCATCCATTTGCCTGAAAGTTGCATGATTTCTTTGTTTTAAATAGCTAAGTATTATGTTATTGTGTAAATACACCATATTTTCTCTATCCAGTCTTTGGTTGAGGGAAATCTAGGTTGTTTCCAGTTTCAGGTTCTTTTGAATGAAAATACTATGAGCATTGTTAAGCAAAAGCACTTGTTGTATGGTTCAGCATCCTGTGGCTGTATTCTTAGGAGTGGTATACTGGGTCTTAAGGTAGAACTACTCCTGATTTTCTGAGAAAGTGCCAGATTGATTTCCAAAGAGGTTTCTTCAAGTATGAACTCCCACCAGCAACAGAGGAGTAGTCTCCTTTCTCCACATCCTCACCAGTATGTGCTGTGACTTGAGTTTTTGGTCTTACCCATTCTGATGGGTGTAAGATGGAATCTCAGAGTCATTTTGATTTACATTTCCCTGATGACTAGTGATGTTGAGCATTTCTTTAAGTCCTTCTCAGCCATTAGGGTTTTCTTTGCTGAGAATTCACTGTTTAGCTATGTACCAAAATTTTAAGGGGGTTCTTTGGCTTGCTGGTGTTTGATGTGTTGAGTTTTGTATATATTTTAGATATTAGCCCTATGTCAGTTACAGGTTTGGTGAAGATCTTTTCTCATCTTGTTTGCTGCCATTTCGTCTTCTTGACAGTGTTCTTTGTGATACAGAAGCTTTCCAGTTTCATGAGGTCCCATTTATTAATTGTTGTTCTTCGTGCCTGAGAAGCTGCTGTTCTGTTCAGGAAATTTTCTACTGTGCCAATGAGTTCAAGGCACAAGCCACTCCCTCTTCTAATAGATTTAGTGTGTCTGGTTTTATACCAAGGTCTTTAATCCTCGTTTGAATTCAATTTTGTGCAGAGTGATAAATATGGATCTATTTGCATTCCTCTGCATGCAGACATCCAGTTAAACCAGTACCATTAGTTGAAGATGATATTTAGATTTATTTTATGTTTTCCTCCAAAGCTATACCCTTTAATTTTTTTTACTACAAATGGGGGCACAGCCTGCATTTCTTAGTTTCACTAGTCTTCAGTGTGACCTAGGATAATAAATTAACTCAAAATATCTGTGCATCTGAGAAGTAGCTTGTATTTATGCATTTTCAAGAAGACAAAAGAACCTAATAATTTTTACCTAAACAGTAGACAATGTTTTGTTTTGTTTTGTTTTGTTTTGTTTTGTTTTGTTTGTAAATTAGCTTTTATTTTATTTCCAGGACATATTAACCTAAGTGTAATTATTTCACCTTATAAATATATGAAGTAGATGAAAGTAATTTGACATTTTCAAATTGTGCATATACTATAGTTATAATCTTATGCTGGGGAACTGTAAGGAAATACTCTGTTACAAGGTACAGCATGACATTCAACAGAGGTAGCTTTTTCTTGGCTTTCAAACCTTCTTTGTTGGGCCTTTCTATATCCTCTTCCTATTGTGCAATGTCTCTGAGTTCAGCAATCTCTGTGCCTTTTGACCTTTACTAACCTCTCTAAAAAGTCTCACGGACTGGTTCAGTTGTTTTTCTAAATCTTTTATGTGTTAAGTTACAATTTCTTTTCTGCTCCGTGGTTTGCTTTTTTCCTGCTGTCTTGTTATTTCTCCAAGGCCTCTCAGAAATTCCCTTTATATCGATGCTTACTTCCTGTGATAGCGCCTAAATCCCCTAGTGCCACTCTGCCCCTTCACTGAACTCCAGCTGAGCTCTCTCTTGTGAAGACTCACTAGCTTCCTTTATGCTATATTTAAAACCTTCACTGAAAGATAGGCCCTGATGTTTGGCTTTCCACAGGAAACCTACCGATACTTGCAGGTATTCATAACACGAAGGAGAAACATGGGATTCCTAGGAAAAAGGGAGAACAATGCAAAAACCAATGACTGCAATAAAAACAAATCCTTTTCTATAATTCCTGACTTCCTAAAGTCATACAAAATGTAAAATACTTAAATCTGTTCATTTTGGTTATTTTGCTCCATTGAGGTATAATCACAAGAGGCAAATATATAAGTTGGAATTACTGTTGTTCAGAGTCAAATACCATATTGCTGATACCATAAAAATGAGAACATAAAATATAGTGTATTTAGGAACAGTATAAAACAAGGGGTACACACCATTTTCATATCTCACAATGGATAGTTAGAACTCTACATTTGTATCTTATTACTTAAATATAGTGATGCGTTGCTTAGAAAATTTTAGTACAGTTAATAGTACAGACTATAATTATTAAAATAAGATGACAATGATATCCTCATGTTATGCAATCCTATGAGGCTGCAACTACATGTGTCCACCCTGGAATACTTTCATGAGTAAAGAATGAATATGTTTTTAATATTACGGGTCAAACGCTAAATCTGTGTTTCACATATACTAATTAGCTTTATTGAGGACTTCATAACATATCTTCATATTCATAAATTTTTTTCAATTTTTAATTTGCCTCATTTCTGAGAGTGGACTCAGTTCCCATTTTTGTGAAGAAAAGTGGGCAAACAGTACCGTTTCTATTTTATTTCACATCTAAGGAAGACTGAGGTGGCCTTTTTTAAGGAAAGAAGCCAGAGCACATCCAAGATTAACTGATTCCTCATCACTGAGGGAAGAAAGTTGAGGCTGTTTTGTTTTTAAAAAAAAGATTAAATGTGTTTGCTTTGCATATTTGTATCCAATTTAAAGATTATCTGATTCATAGTGCTCTTGAAAACAGTTTCTTATATCCACACATGCCTTGCCAATGATTGGCCCTCCACTTCTGCTTCTCAGAATCTTCATATTAGCTAAATTTCATCTCAACTTAAATATATGTAAACACATTTTTCACTGAGAGATTGCCAATATGTGAAAAGCTCTCTTTGTCCATTTAGCTCTTATTCTAAAATAACAGTTGCAAAGCTTGACGCAGGGCAGTACTATTTCAGTATCTTGTACCTTTTACTCTGGGAGCTGGCAAGAAGGCAACCAATAGAATTGATGCTTTTTTGTACGAGACTATTGTGTGCCATATTTTTTATTCATGATCTATTTATTGTATCTAATAAACTCAAATATTTTCAATAATGTTTTACTTTATCTTATAGATATTTTAAATTTACTTCTATTAATGATTTATGAAATCAACTAACTTGAAAGTTCATTACTGTAATGTATTCCAAAAAAATTATCATCTATAACCTTAAAATGTATGGCTGTAAATATTAAGTTCTATCACCCTCTTAAGTGCTAATTTATCTATAATGCATATTGCTAATTTTTAGTGTTTTATAACACATAATTTAGGAGATACATTTCATAAACTTATGGAGTTCCATGGACATTTAGTCTGTGCACATAATGTATCTTATCATATTATTGTGTTCTTGCTTTATTAGGCTACCACCTCTCAATAGCTTATTTCCTCCGTTCTAACAACCTCCTTCTATTTACTTTTCTTATAGTTTTTAGATTATAGAGTTTGTTTTTATTTCAGCTATTGTATATTTTTTCTTATTCTTACATTACTAATGCTCAAATTTTTTGTCCATGTTTTATAGTCTGTGGTAAGAAGCAGAACACAAAACTGATATAGGCCATAGCTGCCAGAAAACAAGGTATGCTACACACAGATTATTTTTTCTTCTCTCAGTATTGCCCCAGACCCGATCCCTAAGGTCTATTCCCTAACACTGAATCATAGCACTAGTCGGAGCCTCCTTTGCCCTCTGAACATCACCTGCTCCACTCATAAGGTCCCCTCCCCCGCAAGCACTCCAGGATCCAACAGCCACAGGCATTCTCTGTGAACACAACAGCGAATCAGACCAGCAGAACAGGTGACAGACAGCTGACCTCCTCTCCAAAAGCCTAAAGAAGAAACAGAAGCCAAGGAATAGCACCCAGCCAAAAAACACAAACCCAAATATCAACACCTAGAATCATAGTCATCCCAAACCTAGATGCCAACGTAAGAACATAATCTACAAATATGAACATAGTCAATAGCACCCAGACATAATGTCTCCATACAGCACATCCGTCCTACCATGCCAGGCCTTGAATATTACAAAATAAATGAAACAAACAAACAAACAAACAAACATAAAAGACTGTAGAATGAAACTGGCAATGCTTCTTCTGTTTCTAGTCTGGAGTAGTTTGAGGAGCACTGGTATTATGTCTTCTATTAAAGTCTGGTAGAATTTTGCCATAAAACCATTTAGCCTAGGGAATCCCCCCACATTCTGTTTGTCTGTTTGGTGAGTTGATTAGTTGGTTAGAAGACTTATAATCACTCCTTCTATTTCCTTAGGGTTTATGAAACTGTTTAAATTGTTTGCCTGATCTTGATTTAACTTTTGTAAGTGGGCTATTTGAAGAAAATAAGCTATTTTATTTAGATTTTCTAATTTTGTGCAGTACAGGTTTTTAAAGTAAGACCTAAGGATTCTTAAGATTTCCTCAGTGTTTGTTATGTTCCCACTTTTCATTTCTAAGTTTTAAAATTCAGTATTGTCTCTCTGCTTTTTAGTTAGTTTGCCTCTTAGTTTGTTGATTACTTGTATTGTTCTCTTTGTTTCTAATTTCTTTAGTTCAGCCCTAAATTTAAGTATTTCTTGCTCTCTTCTCTTGTGTGTGTTTATTTTTTTTTTGTTCCATGTCTTTCAAGTGTGCTTTTAAATTGCTATTATGAGACTGTGGCTAGCATAAGAGTCATCTGAATGGCTACACCCAGAGGCTGATGAAAACAGATGAGATACACAGCAAATATTAGGCACAGCTCAGGGAATCTTATGGAAGAGGTGGAAGAAGGATTCAAAGAGCCAAAAAAGGTCAAAGATACCACACGAAAACCTACTAAAACAACTAATCTAGACCCATAAGGACACAGGAGACTGAATCCACAACAAGAAAGCATCCATGGCATAGTTGTAAGCCCCCCAACATATAACAAATATATAGCTTGATCCTCATGTGGGACCCCAGTGCAGGACCAAGTGCTGCCTCTGTCTCCATTGCCTGCCTTTTGATCCTTTTCCCCTAACTGGACTTACCTAGGTCAATAGTAGATGATGTATGGACCCAGTCCTACTTGATTTGCCAAGGCAGGTTTATACACATGGGAAGTCTCTCCTTCTATAAGAAGAAAGGGAAAGGAGCACAGGGGAGAAGAGTGAGGGAAGAATTGGGAGGAGAGGAGAAAAGGTGAGATGAAAGGGACTTGGAGGAGAGGAGGGAGGGAAATGTCCTTGTAGGATGTAAAATAAATAAATTAAATAATGAAAAAATACAGATATAGGAAAACAAAAAACAAAAAATCCAAACAAGACCCAAAACCATCTAATGAAGATAATAGAGGTCCTTAAAGAGGAAGTTTTTTTTTAAACCTTAAGGAAATCCAAGAAATAGAAACAAACAATTGGAGGAAATGAATAAATCCCTTAAAGAAAGTCAAGAAAATATTTTTGAAAAATAGTTAATGACCTACAAACAGAAATGGAAGCAGTGAAGCAAACCCAAACTGGAGGAATTCTGGAAATAAAAAACTTAGGAATTTGAGCAGCACCTATATAGACAAGAAGGTATTGAAGATACAACAGAAGAAATGAATACATAAGCCAAAGAACATGAAAAAAAAACATAACCCAGAAATTCTAAGACATGTTGAAAGCACAAAAAAATAAGAATACTAGGTAAACATAAAATAAAGGAATGTTTCAACTCAAAGACCTAGAAAGTATTTTCAATAAAATCATAGAAGAAAAATTTCCTAACCTAAAGATAATACCTATAAGGGTACAAGAAGCATATGAAGCACCAAATAGATTGGCCCCTAGGAGAAAGATCCTTTTTCACATAATAATCAAAAAACTAAACATACAAAAATGAAAATATATTAAAAGCTGCAAGGGGAAAAGTCCAAGTAACATATAAAGCAAAGCCTATTAGATTTACACTTGACTTTTCAGTAGAGATTTTAAAAGCGAGAAGAGGCTGAATAGATGTGCTGCAAATACTAAGACCACATATGCCAGATGAGAATACTGTACTCAACAAAACTTTTGATCACCGTACATGTAGAAATTAAAATATCCTATGAAAAAGTCAAATTTAAAACATATCTATCTACAAACATATCCCTACAGAGGTTATTACAATAAAAATTCTAACCTAAGTGTGTTAACTACATCCAAGAAAATGAAGGAAAAAAATAATCTCATAATAAAAATCAAAATAATGGAAACACATACAAACACATACATTATCACCACCACTACTACCACCACAAAGAGGAGCAGTAGCAGTAGCAGTAGCAGAAACAACAAAATAATAGGAACCAATAACCATTGGCCATTGAAATATCTCAATATCAATGATCTCAATTCTCCAATAAGAAGACATAGACTGATAGAATACATGTAAAAACTGTGTCTATCCTTCTTCTGCATCCAGGAAGCATCCCATCATAAAGGATAGACAGTACTTCAGGGGAAAAGCTTGGAAAAAATATTCCAAGCAAATGGACCTAAGAAGACAGCTGATGTAGCCATTTTAATATTTAACAACATAGACTTTAACGCAGAACTAATCAAAAGACATGGAAAAGACATTACATGTGTATCAAAAAATCCAAGATGATGTTTTAGTTCTTACTATCTATGTACCAACACAAGGGCATCCAAGTTTGTAAAAGAAACACTCTTGCAATTTAAATTGCATATTGACTTTAACAAACTGTTAGGAGGAAACCTGTATCACCAATGGACAGGTTATACAAAAAAACTAAACAGAAATATTGGAGTTGACAGATGTTAAAAGCTAAATGGACCAATGACCTAACATATTTAAGAACATGTCACTCAAATATACTTTATGACACTTCCACCAAAATTAGCCACATACTGAGACACAAAGCAAGTCTGATCAGATACCAGAAAATTGATGTAATTCTCTGTATCCTATCAGAGTATCACAGCTAAAGTTAAATATCAACAACAGAAACAACAGAAACTTCCAAATTCATAGAAACTAAACAACTCTTTATAAAATGAAAAATGGGTTAAAACAGAAATAAAGATAGAATAAAAGACCTTCTAGAATTAAATGAAAATGAATACAGAACAAACCGAAATTTATGAGACACAATGAAATTAGTATTAAGTGGAAAATTATTTGTATGAAGCCACTGTTACCCTCATATCCAATCCACATAAAGCCTCAACAAAGTATGAAGATGGATGTAAAAATATTAAAATACTTGTAATCCAATTCAAGAAGACATAAAATAAAATTTCCACCATGTTCAAATTGGCTTCATCCAAGAAGTACAGGGATGTTCAACACATGAAAATCAGTAAATGTATTCCACTATATTAAGAAACTGGGAAAAAAAAAGAAACCTCATGACCATTTCATTAAATGCAGATAGAGTCTTTAACAAAACTCCTCACTCCTTAATGTTAAAATTCTTGAAGAGACTAGTGTACAGTGGACATACTCCCAAATAAAAAGGGCAATTTGCAGTAACCCTATACCTAATATCATATTAAATGAAGAGAAACTCAAAACAATACCAGTAAAATCAGGAACAAGACAAAACTATACACTCTCTCCATATCTATTAAATATAATATTTGAAATTTTAGCTAGAGCAATAAGACCACTGAAGGAAATCAAGGGAATATGAATTGAAAAGGAAGAAGTGAAAGCATCATTATTTTCAGATGATATAATAGTATATGAAATTGACCATTAAAATTTCAATAGGGAATTATAAACCTTTATTTCATTAGGGAATTTGTATAGCTGATAAACTTTTTCTGTGAAGGGGTGGACAAGAGATTAACTAAAATAATCAGTAGCTCCCTTATAGATGAATGGCAAAAGAACTACACAAGAAATCAGGGAAATAATTCCTTTCACAAAAGCATCAATATATATACATTAGGGTACCTCCACCCAAGCAAGTGAAAGACTTGTATAATAAAACATTCAAGCCCTGAAGAAAGAATTTGAAAAAGGTATCAGAAGATAGAAATACCTCCCATGCTCATGGATGCATCTGATTAACATAGTAAAAATGTCCATCCTACCAAAATCAATCTGTAGCTTCAATGTATCTCCTTCAAAATTTCAACACATTTTTACAGACCTTGAAAGGATAACTGTCAAGTTTATATAGAAGCAAACACACATGAACACAAAACAGCAGCATCAACAGTGACAACACCACCAAACACAAAAGCCTTTTAAAAAAAGGATAGCTAACCTGTTATCCTTCCTCTGAGTGCCACCAGGTCTACCACTCCAGGGGACATAGTCAAATATGAGGCACCAGAGTTTGTGTGAAAGTCATACCCTACTCTCCACTCAACTGTGGAGAATGTTCTGTCCATTGGCTAGATCTAAGAAGAGACTTGATACCCTATGAGCATATACAGGGGTAGATATCCCCCTCAGAAACAGTCATAGGGGAGGAGAATAAGGGGAAAATGGGAGGGAAGAATGGGAGGATAGAAGGGATGGGATAACCATTGAGATGTAACAAGAATAAATTAATAAAAAATTTTTAAAAAAGGATAGCTAAAATAATCCTGAAAAAATAAACAGGTGGAATCACCATTGCCCATTTCAAAACGTATTAATGTGTTAAAAACTGCATAATATTGACATAAAAACAGACAGATTGACCAATGGATTTGTGTTGAACACCCAGACATAAATCCATGTGCCTATTGACACCGGAGTTTTGATAAGCCAGAAAACCACACTGGAGTAAAGCCAGCGTCTTCAACAAATGGTGCTGGACAAATTGGAGTCTGTGTGTTAAAGAATGCAGAGATCCATATTTATTACCTTGTATGAAAGTCAAGCCCAAATTGATCAAAAACCTGAACATAAAACCAGATGCATTGAACGTGATAGAAGAGAAAGTGGGAAATAACCTTGAAGACATTGATGCAGGGAACAACTTTCTGAACAGAATACTTATTGAAGAAAAAGTGTAAAATAGCCTTAAACACAATGGCACAGGAGACACCTTTTTTTAACAGAACAATGATAACTCAGAAACTAAGACCAACAATCAATAAATGGAACCTCATGAATCTGTAAAGCTTCTACATGGAAAGAACACCATCAATAAGACAAAATAACCATGAAATGAATGGGAAAAACTTATCAACTCCACATCCAAAAGAGAATTAGTAGCCAATATATATAAAAATTCAATAAACTAGATATAGAAATAAACTAATTCATTCAAAAGTGGGGTACATATCCAAACAGAGAATTATCAATAGATAAATCTCAAATGGTTAAGTTATAGTTCATAATCCTTAATCATCAGGGAAATGCAAGTTAAAACAACTTTGAGCTTCCATCTTACACCTGTCAGAACGCAAAGATCAATGACACTAAGGATATTCATAATAGCTGGCAAGGAGCATAATGTGGAGCAAGGAGAACACTCCCCCATTGATGGTGTTCAAAATTGTGTATTTCAATATGGCCGTTCCTCTGAAAATTAAGAATTGATCTACTTCAAAACCCACTTATACCAATCTCCGGGATATACCCAAAGAATGCTCCATTCTGCCACAAGGACATTTGCTCAACTATGTTCATTGAAGCTTTAATCGTAACAGACAGAATCTGTAAACAACTCAGTATCACTGAACTGAAGAATGAGAAAAAATGTGTCACAGTGACACAGTGAAATATTACTCAGCTGTTATTTTTAAAATTACATCATGAGCCAGGCAGTGGTGGCACACGCCTTTAATCCCAGGCCTCAGGAGGCAAAGGCAGGGGGATGGATGTCTGTGAGTTTGAGGCCAGATGATCTACTGAGTGAGTTCCAGAACAGCCAAAGCTACAGAGAAGCCCTATCTCAAAAAATAAAAATAAAATAAAAACCAGATTTGGCATTATTAATTTTCAGGCAAAATATGCAACTGGAAAAAAACAATCTTGATTAAAGTAACCCAGACCCAGTATTACAGACATGAGCTGAGAGGCGGTGGCCAGTGCCTAAATCCAAGCACTTGGCCTGATAATGAATCTTAACTAGACATCTCTTGCAGCCAGACATAGCTTACATTGGCAAAACTTGATTGCATTCAATGAAATGTTGACTAATAGTGTCCTCTGGAAGTTCAAAAACAACCTAGGCATATGCTATGACAAAGGGTTGCTCTTAGCAAACTGAGAGCAGGGCTCCATTGCGAAGGACAACATCTGTACAACTCATTCAACATGGAGAAAGTTTGCTGGTGACTACATGATGCCTTCACTCCTGTCTTAGGGTTTTATTCCTGTAGAAAGATGTCATTACCAGGCCTGGAGGTGGTGGTGCACCCCTTTAATCTCAGCGCTTGGGAGGCAGAGGCAGGAGGGTCCCTGTAAGGCCAGGAAGAGCTATTAAATTTAAAGTATCCAGTTTACATATTACAAGGTCTCTAAGAGTGTTATATTTGGGGATATTATATTTATATAGTCATTTGGTATTAGATTTTCCACCATATAAAGACTGAGTGCAAGGCATTATCTCTTTTTCTCTTATTGAGTATAGATTTTTATATAATATATCATAATGTTGGTTCCCTCTCTTCTATACTTCTCAGTTCCTCTCCACCTGCCCTCCCATCCAGATCCAATATCTTTCAACCTTCAGGAAACAAACAATATGCTAAAAGATAATAATAAAATATAATATAGTAAGTTAAAAAATAATAAAATACATCAGACTAGTATAGAACAAGCAAGGAAAAATAAATCCAAGAGAAGACACAAAAGGCCCACTTACTTTTACACTCAACCATTTCATAAAATCCAAAACCCAAAGCCACACATATATGCAAATAATGTGTAGGCTTAAAAATAGAAAAATAAATAAAAATACAGAATGCAAAAGATTTTCTTAAAAATTAGAAAAAAAAAGAAACATTTTGATACTGTTATATAAAATGGAACCTTCAAAAATGCCCCTGAGTGTATTATCTTTTGGCCATCTATGGCTATCCATATGGCCTACCCCTAAGAGTAGATTGTTTCCCCCGTGGTTTGAGATTCCTTTTGAGAAGAAAACTACATTTTAATTTTCAAGTGCTCATCAATTGTATATCTGTACCGGGTTAGAGATGGGGTCATGTGTCCACTTCTCCTTTCAAATATTGGACCACATCTGGTGGAGAGCATTGCAGACCCTGTCCATGCTGTCTCAGTTTTTGTGACTTCGTGTAAGCATCGGTCTTTTTGATTCAGAGAGCCTTCTTTGCTTAGTATCCCTAATCTGCTCTGGCTATTACATTCTGCTTCCTCTTCCACAGGGTTCCATGACCAAGCTCTTAGGTTATGGATTTGATGAATACACCAGGATTTATCATCTATTCTCGATAATTCACATAACTATTTAAATGGAAATTCACTATGTCTTGGTTAATATAAAATTAATTCTCAATTCCTCAAAATTTACCTATACAAATGAATGCTGTCCCTGTCTGAGACACTTTAAGAGGTAATGAATACATGAGGTCACAATTGGATTAATAAGCTTAGAAAAGTAGCTATGAAAGAGGAAGTAATCCCTTTGTGGGCCATTTGAGGCTTCTGACAAGAGAAGCATGCTTTAAAAAAAAAAGCATGTTTCATCAGACACTTCCCTACACCTTGTTCTTGAACTTCTACAACTTAGAACTATGACTAAAATACATAGTTAGCTTTGATCTTTTAAAATTAAGAAATGTGAGAAACCAAAGTTTATTGTTTAATCTACTGAGTCAATGCCAGTTTTGTCACTGCATTTTGGACAAGGTAAATTTGACATAGGTGTCTCTGTACAAATGCTCTTATTGATTGATTGTTTCTCTGTGTCACTGCTTTGCTGTGTTTGAGGACATGGAGACGCAGTCTCTAACAACAAAAGCTGCAGTAGTGTTTTGTAATAGGAAGATTTCTCATGATTTATTTTTAAATATATTGTCATTACTTGGGAATTCATTCTCATATAGTCTGCATGGCCAGCCAGTTCATGATAGAAATCACTATTAGCAATTATCTTTGCTTTCTCATATAACAATTATGGGATTGGGTTTTGTCTCAACTCATAGTGGTATAACTAGTTCATTGAAATTATTTGATTCTTCTGTTTATATCCATTTGAAAGTCCGACTGACTACTTCAAACTAACAATAGCCTTATGGAAGATTCCACCGCTCAAACTTTCAGACCATTCACTGCCAATGATGCTTGAAAAGCGAGTGTCCTATCAGTCATTCCTGTTAATAACTTTTTTATAGGATTGTTCCTAAATATTAGAAGAGCAATGAAGAGAGAAGCTGAAGAAATACATTAATTCACTTAACTATTTTGCTTAGGGCCAGTCCTGCATGTAACAGTGTATATTTTTCATTAACTAGAATAATAAAAAATCAAATGCAATTAGCTGAGCTAATATGAAGGGACAAGATAAATGCTATATCCTAATAGAATTCCAATGCTAACAACTTCAAGCCATAGCTGTCCTATTTGTGGACTAGAACAAATAATGTTAAGCTAAAGAACCAACTAATGGATGATTAATGTTCCTTATTAAATTAGATGAAGGAAAATAACAACGTTTGGTTGTTAGCAAGTCAGTGGAGAAAAAAAAAAGAAACTTTGACAGGGATATTTTTCCTCAAGTTTTATTTTATAAATATGGTCAATATAATTACTTAGAGAAATGAAATTTGTCTATTATTGACTGTACATGTTCCTTTAATTTTTATATGGAAGTATAATTTATAGCTCTGGTTTGCTTCTGGGAGCAGATAGCAGATAGGTATATATTTGCATGTATATTCTGACCTTAATATTTTTTGTTCAAGATTTCACAAAAATGTTCCTCTTGATGGAAGAGGTAAAGCAACTGGCCACCAATCCTAATAACACAATTTTACCCCTATATTCACCTGAAAGAAAGACCTGAATGCTATAGTTTTTTGATTATCCTTCACATGCATTCCATAGCACAAGCAAATACACACAAAGAACCTACACCCAACAAATAAATAAATAAATAAACAAATGCATAAATGAAATTTTATTGAACAAGGATTTATGGTAGGGTCTTAAGAAAAGTCTTGGGGATTTGTTATGTTTTGTTTTGTATTGTTTTGTTTTTATTTTAGGCATTACCATTGAAAATATTATACACAATATTAATCACTATGTAGAAAAATGAAACTTTCGGAAAATTGTACTGGAGAATTTACTTCGCACCTGTGGAAGTCAGACTACATGCTGCAGTAATAAGTTGTCGTGTGGGTCCAAGGAATGGAACTCATTTGGCAATATTATGGAGAGGGACATTCTTAGGCACTCATCTTACTGACCATGGGGAATTTATTTTGTGCATAATTATGAGATCAAGCATCAGATCAGCAGACTTTACCGAGTTACCAGAGAAGAGGTAAAATGCTTTAGTCCTATAATAAGTTTTTGTATATGACATACCTAACAACTAACATTTAATGAAATGAAATACTATCCTTTATTGTCACATATGTCTGTGGATTCCTCTGAGTCCATTCTTCAGCTAAATTCAGAGCTCAACTAGAAATGACTCATGGGGTCTTGGTTTGTTTTATATTGCTGCTATAAAGATCATGACCAAAATTGACTTGAGATGCATTTGGCTGTTGAATTGCAAGTCATATTGGATGTCATTGAGGAAGGTCAGCAGGAATGGATGCAAAGAATGCTGCTAACTGGTTTATCCCAAAACTATGGATAGATTCAAATGTAGAGACAGTAAAGTTCCATATAACCCCCAACCACCACTTAATAGAAAATCGGCTAAACTCATTCCACATATATGGAAACACACACACACACACACACACACACACACACACACACACACACACACAGAGAGAGAGAGAGAGAGAGAGAGAGAGAGAGAGCGAGCCTTTTCTTCCAAGCCCCTTTGTAAAAAAAATGTAACAAATATAAAAGTATAGTTAAAATATAGCATACAAGGTGGGGTGCCACATGTTATTCATAGACTACATAGTAAGACTGTCCCAAACAGACAATAATATCTCCTCATTAACTAGTAGCAAAAGCATAATAATTGTAAATTCTGAAGTGTGTTATAATATTTTTAACAACAGCAAGTTTTAAATATTAATAAGAGGATAACTGGATATAATCATCTTATAAAACAATAGTTCTTTGTTCTGAAAAGTTGAATGCTAATCTTATTGTATAATTTTAACTGTAATATCTACCAACATACAGAAAGATATATAATACAGGTAGTTTGAAATATACATTTAGAATTTAATGGTTTTACTAATAGCTGGTTCTTATTAAATGTTATGAAATATCTATCTTCCCAGAGGTATAGTGAGCAAACATATAGTAAATATTATTTGTAAATATAAATGGACTAATAACACTTCATGCTTCTGATTTGGGAGCCTCTGGAAATTCTTATAATTCAAGTCTTCATGAAAAACAGGAAAATTGTTTTCATTTCTTTAACACTTATAAGTACTTTTATCTTTTATCATCCCATAGAATTTGTTAAAGCATATGTCCTGTGATTCTATTATCAATTTAAAAAGTAATACAAATTGTGCTTTCTCTTTGTGTATTTTTATTTTCTTAATTTTTATTTTTAAAATAAATGTTCAACAATAAACTAAGACCTAAAAAAATTTACATCCAAGTTTTGCTCCTTCAACTAAGTGATATGAGAACACTGAAGGTTCTTTTTACTACATGCACTAAACCACTTTGATGCATGTATTCTAAACATGGAGTTGATCGTTACTCAGTGTAACTCACACTACTTCACACAGAGAAATATGTATTGACTGATGCAGAATATCCTCACCTCTATTCAATGGCTCATCAACATGAAAAAAAAACTTCCATTAATTTTTTAGAAACTGCCTATTTCTCCTTGGCTGGTGCCTTAGTTTGAGGAGGACCCCAGGACCCAGATCTGCCTGTCATAAAGTTCTTCTTGTAGGTTTCCAGGACCCTGTGGGTCCTGTTATTTCCCCATTCTTCCATGCTACTCTCGCCTAAAGTCTCAATAGGATGTCCTCTCCTCTGACCCACTTTCTTGGTAAGTAAGGTTTTTCATGGGACGTATCCCTTGGACTAGTGTTTTGATATAAGTGAGTATATACCGTTTGTCTCTTTTTGCTTCTGGGTGAACTCACTCATTATGATAATTTCTAGGTCAATCCATTTGTCAACAAATTTCGGGAATTCCTCGTTTTTAATAGCTGAGTAATACTCCATAGTGTAAATGTACCATAGTTTCTTAGTCCATTCTTCTACTGAGGGACACTTAGGCTGTTTCCATGTTCTGGCTATTGTGTATAAAGCAGCTATGAACATGGTTGAGCATATGTCCCTGTTGTGTGTTCGAGCATTTTCTGGGTATATTCCAAGGAGTGGGATAGCTGGGTCTTGAGGAAGCCCTATTCCCATTTTTCTGAGAAAACGCCAGATAGCTTTCCAAAGTGGTTGTACTAGTTTGCATTCCCACCAGCAGTGAAGGAGTGTTCCTCTCTCTCCACATCCTCGCCAACATGTGGTGTCATTTGAGTTTTTGATCTTAGCCATTCTGATGGGTGTAAGATGGAATCTCAGTGTCGTTTTGATTTGCATTTCTCTGATGCCTAACGAGGATGAGCATTTCTTTAAGTGTTTCTCAGCCATTTGATATTCCTCTGTTGAGAATTCTCTGTTTAGTTCTAAGCCCCATTTTGCAATTGGGTTGTTTGGTTTTGTGGTGTTTAATTTCTTGAGTTCTTTATATATTTTGGATATTAAACCTTTGTCAGATGAAGGGTTGGTGAAGATCTTTTCCCAGTCAGTAGGCTGTCGCTTTGTTCTCTTGACAGTGTCTGCTGCTAAGGCACCAGCCAAGGAGAAATAGGCAGTAAACTTCGAACCCCTACCAAGACCTAGCCGACGAACACGATATTCTCCACTGTTGAGTGGAGAGTGAGATCTGATTCTCACGTGAACTCTGGTGCCCCTTTTCTGACCATGTCCCCTGGATGGGGAGGCCTGGTGGCACTCAGAAGAAGGATAGCAAGTTACCAAGAAGAGACTCAATAATCTTAGAGCATACATAGGGGGAAGAAGTCTCCCTCAATCACAGACATAGGGGAGGGGAGAAGGGGGGAAGTGGGAGGGAGGGAGGAATGGGAGGAAACAGGGGAAGGGCTAACAATCAAGATGTAATATGAATAAATTAATTAAAAAAAAAAACAAAACAAAACAAAAAAAATGAGAAGGAAAAATGGTGCAGAATGGGTTCCTCGAAAGTTTCATTTTCCCTAAGTAATCTCATCCCCCAGGTTAGCATCACTCAATGCTGAGAGGGAACTCAAGTTTATGAGTATTCCTCCCAATGAAAAAGAAGTTCAGAAAGAAACCAGCCCTCCTCAGAACATTCTCCACAGTTGAGTGGAGAGTGCGGTATGACTTTCACATGTACTCTGGTGCCTCATAATTGACCATGTCCCCTGGAGGGGGAGACCTGGTGGCACTCAGAGGAAGGACAGCAGGCTACCAAGAAGAGACTTGATACCTTATGAGCATATACAGGGGGAGGAAGTCCCCCTCAGAAACAGTCATAGGGGAGGGGAATAAGGGGAAAATGGGAGGGAGGGAAGGATGGGAGGATACAAGGGATGGGATAACCATTTAGTGTAACAAGAATAAATTAATAAAAAATTAAAAAAAAATTTTTTAGAAACAACATGAGAGTTACTGAATTTACTAAAAGTCCTGCTTTTGTCTGGTAAGGTACCTCAAACAGTGAAGGTTCTGGTCACCAGCCTGATAGGACCTGTTATCTAAAGCTGTTTTCTGACCTCCACCTCTGTGCCAGGAACTTCCACACTCACATCAGCTCTATAAAGGTAAAAATAAGGAAATAAGATAAAAATGATGTTTTATTTAAACTAAACACTAATTTAACCTAATTTTCAATAAATCTCCCTAGAGTAAACTTGATGCGATTTTTTTTTTTTGTTTGGTTTGTTTTTTGTTTTTATTTTTTTGTTTTGTTTTTTCCTTCGCATCTACTGACTCTTATTTTTGGTAGATTACTCTCAGTCCCTTGAACTCTTGTTTGTTAACATGTTTCTGTTATACATATATGCTGTGTTTGGTGTATAAATAAGAAGAAAGGTTTGATTTGTTACTTTTGAAGACCTAGAATTTGAAGTTTGACACATACATTAAAATAATACATGTTAAACCTAATCTTTTATGTGAGATGCATGCATAAGCTCTCTGAGCTTTATTCTGAAGCAGTATTGAATATTCAGCTTCACAAAGCTACAGCCATCTTTAGGGTTAAGGTGCCACTATTGCACAAGTATCACTATTGAACAAGTATCTGTTTGTCCTGTAAAGTTTCCCAAGAACTTATAAATGTATAGTATAATTATGATGAAATGCAGAAATTTCCGCCTGTTCCTTGGTACCAAGGCTACGCTTGGCTTTTGATATTAGTGTAAGATACAGAAAGTATAATAAATATGCAATCTGTCACTTCTATGAAGCCAATATACAACCTTTAATTATGACCAAAAAATATAAAGATCCATTTTGTCATTCTGCCACCTCTTCATTTCTATAAGGTAGTTTCTCAAAAATAGGAACCTGAGCACTCACTCTTTCCTTAGTATACAATACTTTGAGATTGAGTCTTATATATTGGGACTTTCTCTCTACAGAGTAAATATAATGAGTGTATTTTCCTTTTGTCATTATAATTAAAATATTTCCCCATTTTCTTTCTTCCCAAAAATCACTCCACATTCCCATCCACATCCTCACATCATTTTTATATCTATGGCCTCTTTTTCACAAACTTTTGTTGCACATGCACGTGCACACACACACACACACACACACACACACACGTATGTATGTATGTATGTGTATATATTCCTAAATATAACCCATTCTGCTCTGTCCATATTATGCTACCCAAACCGCTATATTTCAGGATCAATCATTTGGCACTTGACCATCAATTGGTGGGCTCTTATGTAAGGAAGACTACCTCTACCTCTCTCAAGTTTCCTACAATTGTTTGTAGTTCTTTGAGCACATTTGATATATTCTTCTTTAAATTACAACCTTAATATTAGAGAAAGTGCACAAGAATTATAATTCCGAATTAATTGAGAAAATGTATATGACTGCAAAATGTGTGTTGCGTAAGAATTGCTGAATAATTTTTCTATTAAATTGAATAATTTGATCATATAAAAACTTAGTTATTAAATACTTTTCAATATTTATATTTCATATCTTTTATGCCTATTTACTGAGAAAGCAGAAAGATAACTATAAAAAAGATATTTTACTATTCAGAGATGCCTTTAATTCTTTTTTTAAAGCGAGACAAATACTTTATTATATAAAATTCAGATATAGTAAAATCCGTTTCTGATTCATGAATTTGTAATTTTGACAAAGTACTCTTTTAAGAGAACCACAATATAGATATGTCTCCAAATTCTCACATCATTTTGTACTCAATTTATTTACCTACATTTGAATTCTGACTAGTTGTGCCTTGTGCCTTCACATAGCTTTGGAAAATGCTTTCAGTGCAAGTTTTAGGCTTGGTTTCCTTCTTATTTTCACAATGTGCAAGAGTCTTGGTTGTTGGGCGTTGCTACTCTGCAGATTATTTTATGGTAATCTCTTATTAGACTTTACTTCTTATATATAATTTTTTGAGAGTGATTGGTTTTTATTTTTTTATTTTTATATTTTATTAATTTATTCATATTACATCTCAGTTGTTATCCCATCCCTGTATCCTCCCATTCCTCCCTCCGTCCCATTTTCCCCTTCCTCCCCTCCCCTAGACTTTGATTGTATATGCTCATAGAGTATCAAGTCTCTTCTTGGTAGTCTGCTATCCTTCCTCTGAGTGCCACCAGGTCTCCCCATCCAGAGGACATGGTCAAATACGGGGCACCAGAGTTTGTGTGAAAGTCAGACCCCCATTCTGCACTCAACTGTGGAGAATGTCCTGTCCATTGGTTAGATCTCGGTAGGGGTTTGAAGTTTACTGCATGTATTATCCTTGGCTGGTGCCATAGTTTGAGCAGGACCCCTGGGCCCAAATATACCTATCATAATGTTCTTCTTGTAGGTTTCTTGGGCCCTCTGGATCTTTCTACTTTACCATTCTCCCATGCTTTTCTCACCTAGAGTCCCAATAGGATGTCCTCCCCTCTGTCCCAGTTTCCACATAAATCTCCAGGGGATAAATGATAAAACCTAAGGTCAGTCAACATGTGCACTGTTGCTATACAGTAAGAACCCCCGCCCTAATTCTCAAACTGTGAGAATAATTTTCTATTAACTAATTTTATATACACATTTATATTATTGTACATATATACAATAAACTACTTTCAGTAAAAATAACCATGAAACACTCAAGAATTATATAAATGTTACATTTATAGTGTTTTGGCTATTTGTGTTTGGCAGCCTTAAAGAAAAGATCTTTCCTATCTTAATGTGTGTAAGATTCTGAATTTAAATCACTATCTATCATATCTCACCATTATCAACTTAAAATATCTATCTAGACCTAAAAACATCTTAACCCCTGAACAACTAAGATTAATTGCAAAAGTATACTCTCTGGTCTTCAACCCCCTCAGAGACTTGAGAAAAAATAAAATTGATTACCTAAGTATATAGGGAGTACAGGTTAGCAGCTTCCCAAATGAGAAAATGACAGAAACAGTTTGCTGCCTGAGCACTCACCCAATATATCTGACAGACATATTTGTGAGGCAGGAACTGTTGAGGACTTGTTTATCCTGTCTTGGCAAAGTTTTGTCATAGACTCTGCCTGCATCCATGTTTGACCATTTTTAGGCAGAATTCTGTCTGGAACCAAAACAGGATATTTTTCCCGGTGACTGGTGTGCCATATTTGAAGCCATCTCCATAAGGAGGTTCTTTGATGTTCATTATCTTCTTTGAGGTAGGCTGGGTATTGCCAGGAGTAAACTTGTCTCATTATAAATCTATCTTTGAAATAATAAAAAAAAATCTTTAAATGCCATATTCTGTAGATCTCTGAGTCTTTTGAAGACCTTATCTAGCAATTTTATCTTATCTTTCTATAGAATCTTATCTATCTGTCACACCTAAGACATATATTATTGTGATAAAAATAGACCAGTAATTTATTTGATCAACTAACAATTAACTTGTTTAACTTACTTAACATAAACAGCCTTCAATAGCACTTTCAAAGTATTGGAAGTTCACCTTATATTATAATGGAGTTGTATGCATACAATACCACATATTAAGGTAGAATATATATAATGTGTGTAAAGAATAATCATAAATTTGGATTCTATATCAATGTACCTAAATTGAAACTTATTTTGCATCCATGTACAAAATTCTATACCAGGGAATTAAAAATATCCTTGTGAGTAACAATTAAGGCATTAAGTTGTGGAGTAGATTCATTATTCTACTTCTTGTCTAATCATCCCGTTATATTTCTATATTCCCCCTTCTTTCTTTTCAACCCCTATCTCTAAACCGTAGAATCAAAGATAAAGGAAAGGAGAGATATTCCTGAGTTCAGTGTTGTTTTCTCTCTAAATAGGACCAACTTATAACCAACTCCCAAAGAAAATAAACATCTATAGCTCAAGAAAGCAACCTCACACCTACCCAACCCCCCTTAAGGGAAATGGAATGTCATTTTCTGGCTAATTTCGGATGAATAATACCTTTGTAGGAGCCCATATAAATTGGGGCAGCGGGGTGGGGGGAGATATTAAACAAGCTAGGAATAGCATTTGTGGTATAGTTTCTAAATGCTGAGAAATTCCAGACTTAATTAGAGTCCTCTGTGGGACAGTCTAAATTGCTGCACTGAGATTAATTTTCTTTAGAGAAGGGCTTTTTATCATCTTTTCATCCGTTTAGAGGGAAAGTGACCATACCTGAAGTGCAAGTGAAGTCCCTGCCAACAATTTGAGGCATTCTTCAGGTCTGTCTGTATGTTTGTTCCACAGTGGAGGGGTAGGGAGATGATTTCTTACTGTACTCTCTTCCAAGACAGGTTTGCTATTAAATATTAGGATCTACTTTGGCCAACACTCACTGTGAAGATACCTAAATCTATTCATGTCTTACTATCTTCTTCTACTAAGTATACATAAAATATTTTAAGATGCACTGCAGAATTCATAACATGTATCAAAAACATCATTTTGTGTTATATATTCAAAAAAAGGAGTAAAATCACACAACAACACTATTTTTATAGGCAAAATAATGTCAATAGGGCTGAAGAAATTATTTATAAATTATGAGCACTGATTACTTTTCCAGGTGACCCAGCTTTCCTATTCATCACCCGTGCAGTAGCCCTTTGAATCTTAGTCTCAGGAATTGATTACCCTTCTCAGGTCTCCATAGGATCACATATGCACATGGCGGATTAAACCCAAGAATTGCAAGGAGAAAGAACAAATACATAACTGTGCAATTAAAACAAACTTTATTAAATACTGGCCAGGAAGATGGATACTGACTAAGTCCATAGCAAGCATCCCTAAACAATAGCACCACATTAGGTTAGTCAGGTGCTCATAAAGGCAAAACCTACAAGGGTATGGTACTGCCTACTTTCATCTAATCATGGGTAAGCATACATCTTGACATACTCCCTAACTATATATATATCCTGCCTACCTGTGATCAAGCACACCCTGTGCTATTGGGGCAACCAACCTTGTTTACTGAAAAGAAATCTCATGACTTGTTATGCCCTCCCAGAATTCCAGGATATTTTCTGTCCTTCTGTCCTGGGGCAAGTAGGGCTTACAGGATAACTTTAGCCCTTACAAGTACAGCAACATACATACAAGCAAAACACACACACACACACACACACACACACACACACACACACTAAAAAAGAAAACAAAGCAGTGACTAACAAAAGTTAAGTTTTAATTGGAATTATCATACAATATATTCTTACTGTGGTGCCTCTCCTCAACTACAACCAGCTCCTCTCTACCTCCCCACAAACCCCAAATCACACATCTTCTACTTTATATTAGAAAATAAGTAGGCACGTTAAACAAATAAATAATAAAATAAAAAAGAACACATCTAACGAACACTCTGAAAGCAAACTTTTCTATATTTACTCTTAGCAGATTTTCCAGTCTTAATTATCAAGATACTTGTGATAGAAATTGATTCAATCTGATCATGTGCTTTCAATACTTATTATCACAATAGTATTTTCATCTCAGTGAGTCTTGTCATACATAATATTTCTCTTAGAAAAGTAACTAATCCATCCTCTTGACATACAGTCTCCAAGCGTATCTTTTATCTCTTACACCTGTATAATCTCTGTGGGAGTTATTTAATTCTATCATTCCATAAATTCAGATGGTTTCTTTTTTTAATGCTAAATATTAAGTAAATCATTAAAAGGATAATGTTAGGCTTACCAGAGTTGGCACATAAATAAACATGAAGAGATTATATGGAAAACCCTCAGGTGCTCTGGATGTTAGAAAGTATTTTAAGAATAAAAATCAATTAATAGCACAGAACATTTCTTTAGGACAGCAAGGTATCTGAACTATTCAAGTGAAAATTGTTCTCTACCAGACAAACCAAAAGTATAATTCAGTATCAAGTGTTATATATCTAATTAAATTAATAGTAGAAGAAATAAGATAAAAATAGAAAGAAAAACTATATTAAATAGAAAAAAGTGGAAGGAACAAGAAATCTGTAAAGAGGTAGAGTAGTTGTGTTAGCAGTCATGGCTTATTTATATGATCATATAGTCATAGGAGACACAGAAATAGGTAATAAATGGAAATATTTCTTAAATTCACAGACAAAAATATAAGTTTTCTCTGTGGCCCTGAGTCAGTTTGTATAACAAGAGACAGTTACAATGATTTAAACAATTTATTTGTATCATTTTAGTTATTTCACAATTTTTAGAAATGATCAAACTGAAATTTTTGTATATTTTGGAGGTCATATATTAAGCTTAGGAGAAGATAACTAAATTTGCTAATGTGATGGTTTAAATATACAGACTGCTCTCACATTTCATAGTAAGTCAATTCTTAGTAAAGTATATTTTAGACCACTAATTTAATATTTTATGATATAGTAGCATTTTTATCACAATGCAATATTTTGAAATAATTAAAAATAGTAAATAAACACTAAGAAGTGTCTTCATTCATAAAAATTTAAGGAAAATCAAGAAGTTTAATGAGAAAGTGGCATCAGTAGATTCTTGGGGGAAAAAGCACATTGAAAGCAGGGTGTACTTGAATTTAAAGGCCATATCAAAAATGAATAGAATTTTAAAAATTATACTTTCATGTACTTACAATATGTATTACAAGTTTGAGAAAAAATTAAAATTAAAAATAGACACACATATGATTGAGATAGCATTGAGAAGGTAATATTATCATAAAATGTAAAATATAAACATAATATAAATAAATTTGTTAATTAGACCTCATTGAGGAATTTTATAGTTCTTAGCCAACATGTATATAATATAGTAACTTAACTACAGAGCATAAATCCACAAAGATAGAATTAGGAGAAAAATGTAATCAATAAAAAAGAAACCAATAATTTCCCATTCATTGTTGTTCATACATGTAACAGTAAATCTATTGCTTATGAGCATTTAGAATATCAAAGGCAAATTATATTTCTTAAAATATTAGTTGTCAAAAATCAAATATTCTTAGACTATTATACAATAATATTTAAAATATATTAATCAAAAAATTCCATAAATAAATAAAATTAACTATTGTACTTTGGTAAATTATCAGTAAGTTTAGTGACTACAGATTATGCTGATTCTCCATGTTTAAAGTATACAAGGAAAAGTATACTTCGAGTGAGAGTGTCTCAAGACACTTAGCAACAAATCCACATGTTTATATTCATATATGCTTTTCCTTTTTATTGTATGACAAGTCAATCTCTCTTTTTAATTATACCTTTTAAAATATATTTTATTAATTTATTTATATTACATCTCAATGGTTATCCCATCCCTTGTATTCTCCCATTCTTCCCTCCCTCCCATTTTCCTCTTACTCCCCTCCACTATGACTGTGACTGAGGGGACTTCCTCCCCCTGTATATGCTCATAGGGTATCAAGTCTCTTCTTGGTAGCCTGCTATCCCTCCTCTGAGTGCCACCAGGCCTCCCCATCCAGAGGACATGGTTAGATATGGGGCACCAGAGTTCATGTGAAAGTCAGACCCTACTCTCCACTCAAGTGTGGAGAGTGTCTTGTACATTGGCTAGATCTGGGTAGGGGTCAGAAGTTTACTGCATGTGTTGTCCTTGGCAGGTGCCAAAGTTTGCGCAGGACTCCTGGCCCAAATCTGTGCATCATGATGTTCTACTTGTAGGTTTCTAGGACCCTCTGAATCCTTCTATTTCCCTATTCTCCCTTGCATCTCTCACCTAGAGTACCAATAGGATGTCCTCCCCTCTGTCTCAGTTTCCTGGTAAGTGAAGACTTTCATGAGACATGGCCCTTGGGCTAGTGTCCAGATATAAATGAGTATATACCATTTGAGTCTTTCTACCTCTGGGTTAGCTCACTCATTATGATCATTTCTAGTTCAATCCATTTGTCCACAAATTTTGGAAATTCCCTGTTTTTAATAGCTGAGTGGTATTCCATAGTGTAAATGTACAACAGTTTCTTTATCCATTCTTCTACTGAGGGACACTTAGGCTGTTTCCAGGTTCTGACTATTATGAATAAGGCTTCCATGAACATAGCTGAGCAAATGTTCCTGTATGCTGAAGCATCTTCTGAGTATATTCTAAGGAGTGAAATAGCTGGGTACTGAGGAAGCCTTATTCCCAGTTTTCTGAGTAAGTACCAGATAGATTACCAATTGAGTGTACTACTTTGTATTCCCACCAGCATGTGGTGTCACTTGAGTTTTTGATCTCAGTTATTCTAGTGGATGTAAGATCAAAATTCAGAGTTGTTTTGATTTGTATTTTCCTGATGAGTAAGGACACTGAGCATTTCTTTAAGTGTTTCTCAGCTGACTCAGTTGCTTTGTTCTGTTGACAGTGTCTCCTGCCTTACAGAAGCTTCTCAGCCTCATGAGGTCCCATTTATTACTTGTTGACCTTAAGACCTGGGGTGTTGATGTTCTGTTCATGAAGTTGTCTCCTGTGCCAATGTGTTCCAGGCTATTCCCCACTTTTTCTTCCAACCAGTTAATGAATTAAAACAATATTTAAAATTAAATATATTTTGAACCTAGTTTATCCCTCCTTCTAGTCCTTCCAGATTCTTTTACCTGTATTCACCCAACTTTAAGTCCTTTCTCAAAAAACAAAAAGCCAATACAACAAACCTGCCAAACCAAGAAACCGAAATAAAAAAACAACAAAAGAAGACAACAAAAGCAAAAATAAAAACAAAACACAAAATAAAAGCACACACAAAAAACTAATTATGAAGTCCAATATATGTTTGTCAGCTGCTCCTTCCCTGGATTGGTGATATTCCCAGTGTTACTTCATTGGAGATAACTAATATTCCCGCTCCAGAAGGTATAAATAACAGTTCAGTTCTTACCCTTTGACCTAATGGCTATGTTTTCATTCATTGATTCATTCACTCAAAAATAACAATATAAAATATAATAAGATAATAGAAAAAGTATCTCAATGAAGTTGGGCAAGACAAACAATAATAAATAAGCCCAATGGAAGGCAGAAGCATCAGAGACCCATTGGTGTACATACTCAGGAGCAGGACACTTAAGTGAACTGTGTTGCCCAGTCAGTTGCAAGCTTCATTTGTTTTGCTGTCTCTCCCTCCATCCAATAAGTATGCCCATCCCTAACTAGTCTCACAGTGAATATTTTTAGTAAATAAAAAAAGCACAGGAAATAACCTACCTTTAATTAAATGGAGTATTTATTGCTGAGTCTTTAACGTATTTATACTCTAAGGGTTTTCAAGTCAAAATATATTACTTAAAATATATGTGGTGAGGATTAAAAATCACGTGTACTATTTTAAAAAATGAAAAATTGCTATGGTGAAATGTCTCATTCACGTTAATATTTTTTCTGCAGACTGTCTCCTCAGATCATCTTAATAATGCCATAACAGCAATCAATATGTTGTCTCCATGTATAAGGACATAAAATTCTTTGCTCAGGAATGCTTGTGTAAGACTTTCTGATTGAGAATGTATTGAGGAAATTGCAGTAATATTATTGATGTTCCCATCAGTTTGGGTTTAAGTCTATAATTAATAGCTTGTTTCCTGCCATTTCAATGGACATAATCAACTTCTAAGCTAATTGCAAAGTGAAGAGCTATAAAATACTCCCCAAATTAAATGAAAATCTGTTTTTGGAACAAAAGGCTTCTAGAAGTTCAGGGACTGATGTGTGTTCACAATACTCAAGCTGTCATTTGGAAAGTTTTCTCTTAAGAATGTGTATGTGCTACTAACCTTCTGACATGTGTGTGTGTGTCTCTCTCTCTCTCTGTGTGTGCGTATGTGTATTTGCTGCCCTAGGAAATATGACTGGTCATCTGTCAACATAGCCATTAACCAGCTGATGCATAATCAAGATGATAGCAACCAGTAATTAGGTTATTTTTCTACCGTAGAGATCTTTGTGGTCCCTCTGGCAATGAGCTCATTTTACGGCTGGAAAATACAATGTTTTGTTACAAATCCATCACTGTCCTAAATGTGGTAATATTGACTCATTATATTCTCTGTAGTGATATAATTTTTACTCTATTAGTTAATATTATATTTATAAGTTAGTTTTTTTTAAATAACAAAAAATTTATTAATAGTAACAACAGTGCACTTTGGCTAGGGAAACAGGTAACATAACTCCCTCCTCTAAATCCAATTTACCATTCTCATTTCCAGCTCTGTAGCCAACTGACCTGCTACTGCTACCACTTCCTTATTGCCACACTCCTGGTGGATCACAGAGATCTTCCTGTCCAAATATCCTTTCCCCCACTACCCCATTATCTAAGCTATAAACTCCAACAGGCAATTCCTGGGGACCCCTCAGTTGACTCTAGCCAGAAAAGCAAGTGGGCCAGGTGAGCAGGTAGACTATGTGTGGATCTTCACTCTTTCTCCTCTTCTCTGTTTACAAGCCCCCATTCTCAACTTCAGCTCCTCACTCTCTGCTCTCCCCAGGGAACTATAAAGATACTGGTGGAATGTTGTGGTTTCTACTGTTCTAAAATCCTCCTTAGGACTCTTATTCCATCTCCATTCCTAGGTGTCAGCTCCCAATAACTTGAACAAATTTTACCAGGAAAGTCTAGTGTCTACACTTAGCAAGAACCAAACAAATTCCTTAGCAGACAACACACAGGCACCATACCAGCCTAAGAACCAGGGAGGAAAGCATAAACCAAGGGAAGAAATAGACACCCAACATAGATAAAATCATAATTCAGCACATAGAACTACAATGTTTACAGTTCCAAAGGCCTAAATACAAGTGTAAAAAAATCAGTAACTGCCAGGCAATATGGCTCAGTAATCCAACCACAGCAATCCCTGAGAATTACAACAGATACGCAGCACAAGATGGATATGTAAAATAATTCCTATGGATAAGATAGAGGCCACTGACTAGGAAATGGATAATTACCTTAAAGTGATCTATGAAAATACAAACATTAGAAGAAAAGAAAAATGCAAACTGATTCAATAAGGAAATCCAAACTAAAAGAAATATAGAAATGAAAAATTTAGGAAGTTAAACAGGAAACTCAGAGGTAACCTCAGCAACAGAACACAAAAGGTGAAAGGGAGAATCTTGGCCATTGAAGACACTGTATAAGAAATGGATACCTCAGTGAAAGAAAATGTTACATCTAAAAACATTCTGGAACAAAACATCTAGGAACTCTTGGATACTATGAAACTATAATACAAAAAGGGGAAATAGAAAAAAACCCAACTAAAAGGTATAGAAAACAAATTCCTCAAAATCATAGAAAATAATTCCCCTCTGAACAAATGTCTACCAATGTAAAAGAATCACACAGATCACCCAAAATAGACTGCACCAGAATAGAAATTTCCATCAGAACATAATAATCAAAATATTAAACCTAAGTATGCATAAAAAGAAATAATATTAGGAACTTGAACAAGAAATTCTGAGACTACAAGGAAAAATGGCCAAGTTACAAATATAAAGGTAGACCTATCAGACTAATAGGGATTGGATAGTTATTCTACAGACTCTAAGAGACCAGGAATGCCAGTCTAGATTACTAAACTCAGAAAACTTTTAATCACAATAGATGGAGAAAATAAAACATTCCATAAAACAAAACAAATTTAAGCAACATTTATCTAAAAAAAAAATCACAATCCAGAAGGTAATAGAAGAAAAATCCACACCTAGAGGTTAGCCACACCTGAGAAAACACAAAGAATGACTAATGCTAGTCCAGCAAATCAAAAGAGAGAAACACACACACACACACACACACACACACACACACACACACACACACACACGCATAAAAACATTCCTCCAACAACAGCAAAATAAAAGAAGCCAGCAATTATTAGTCACTGATATCTCTCAACACCAATAGTCTTGATTCCACACACACACATACACACACACACACACACACACACACACACACACACACACACACACAAGAAACAGATTCACAAAGTAGATGTGAAAATAGGATGTATCTCTCTGTTGAATCAAAGAAACACACCTTACCATCCAGGATAGGATAAATTCATGGCAAAGAGATAGAAAATAATATTCCAAGTGAATGAGCCTAAGAAGTAAGTTAGTATACTCAACTTTAGATCTGACAAAGTACATTTCAAACCAAAACTAATGTTAGAGATAGGGAAGGACACCAAACAACACATACTCACTGAAGTAAAATCTACCAAGATGTCATTATAATTCTTAACATCTATGCATCAAATACAAGGATACCCACGTTCAAAAAAGAAACACTACCACAGCTTAAATCTCACATTCGCCCTCATACATAGTCAGTGATTTTGATACCCATCTTGTCAATGAACATATTATCAAGATAGAAAGTAAACAGCAAAATGCTGGAACCAAACGGACCTAATGAAAATTTATAAAACATGTGTCGCAAAATGCAAAAAACGAAAAAAAAAACATGGAAAAAAGAGTTTGAAAAATACAGAATGGCCTCCCAAGCTAAAGGATTGATAAGATCAATATAGTAAAAGTGATCATCCTGCTAAAATAAATCTACATATTTAATGAAACCATTCACAATTCAAACACAATTCTTCACTGATCTTGAAAGGGCAACTTTTGGCTTTATATTGATAACTGTGCAAAAAATCCAATTATACTCTTAAAGATTGCTATCAAACTATTTACAAAGTTGATCAGCGTAACTCCACAGCATACCTTATAATAATGGGACTATTTCGTTGGACTTAAAACAAGTTTGCCAAGAGCAATAAAAAGCCCAAGTGGTGTCCAACTGGTAATGAGTTTTAAGAATTAAAAGGGCATCTTAATAGTTCTATGAATTAAAGGGTTTATTTATTTATTTATTTTTAATATATTTTATTGATTTATTCATATTACATCTCAGTTGTTATCCCATCCCTTGTATCCTTCCATTCCTCCATCCCTCCCTCCCTCCCAATTTCCCCTTACTCCCCTCCCCTATGACTGTGTTTGAGGGGGACCTCTTCCCCCTGTGTATGCTCATAGGGTATCGAGTCTCTTCTTGGTAGCCTGCTATCCTTCCTCTGAGTGCTCTGAGTGCCACCGGCCCCACCCCCTACCCTCTGCCCCCTCCCCCATCCAGAGGACAGGACTGATGATCTGAGATCAACTCCCGAATCCGTATTTGGGGAAGGAGTGAAATAAGCACTATAAGTTGTCTTCTGACCTGCAACCCATACCATGTCATGTGAGAATGTCCCTTTACAGCATGAACACGTACTCTCAAATAAATTAAACTGTAAATTTAAAATTAATGAAAATATTAAAATAGTAAAACAGCATTAAAATGTCACAATGATTTTTATATTTTTTTACAATGTCAAGAATACAAGAAGGAAGAGAATGCTAAAGGATTTTATGGAATGCACTGATACTGAACCTTGCCAAGCTTGACTTCATGAAGCAATGAATTCAAGGATAACATCAAGATAGAACATTCTAATCTACTTTACATTATCACTGACAACTGAACTCACCCATTTTTGGAATATGTAGCACCTGAAAATATATACAAATAATGGATTTTAGAAATATACTCTTAAATGTGTTACAAGTTCATTATAGAAGTCTTAGAAAACATTTATTTATTTATTTCATTTGGGTTTTTTTGACACATCATCTTATTATTTATCCTGACTGGCCTACAATTTGCCGTATACACCAAGATTACCTGGAATTCATTGAGATATACCTCTCTCAGTTTCCCAAATGTTGGGACTAAGGGCATAATGTTAACAAACTTGGCTCATTAATATTTTTCTAATTCCTATAATTTTTAGATACCTGTAAATTTTTATGTAATTGGTTGTAGTTTGGTTTTAGATCACTAGTCTACTATGTACAGTATTTTTATCTTACTGTTCAGCAACACAAAACATGCATTTTCAAAAATATTTTGAGGAACAATTAATTTTTGAGCATTAATTTAGCTTAGTTCAGCTACCTGCTTTTATGGAGATCATGTTATAATATTGTTAAGAGACATTGTATCATCTATGACCTAAAACACTTATACAGAATTCAGTTAGATACTTTAGGTTCTAGGAAATGGTTGGACTTTCCTGGACAACTGCCCAGATTGCAATTAACATGTAAATGATGCATAGCAGCAAATAATATCACATTTAGTAAAATATGGGACTAATACAACCATAGCCAGATGAATAAAACCATTGAACTTCAGAATTTGGTATCTTTGAACTTGTACTGATGCGTGAATAATAAATTATGAAGCAGTTAATGGTAAATCCTTAAAAGCTTTGTAACAAACCTCTTCTACTTGTTATTAATAAGAAACATCCTATATAGATGGTAAGTATTTGCTTTCATGGCATGTGAGTTACATGGTAAAAATATCTCCTGGACAATAGGACTTCAGTCAAAACTCATCAAATATTCTTTGAACCGATGAGTTTCTTACTCCTATCACCTCATCCTTGACTGATTAATTCAAAAGCACTCATTTGAAATATTGTTGTTTTTCTTTCCAACACCATTGTCTCATACACATGATTTGATAAAATAAGAAAAAAATTGTTCCAAATACACTATTTCAAAGATGAAATAAATATGTGCTGTGAAGACCCACTTACCCATCTAAATAACTGTGATTATTTTAATGAGTATATTAAAGAAGATTTCTGAGCCTTCTTGAAAAACAATATCAAGATCTTATCTATCCAAGGTCTGATCTAATAGCATATGAAAATCGTAGAATTTCTGCAAGCCAATTTGTCAATTATAGACCTTAAAAACATATGAAAACAATTCACTAAAGGTGCTAAATCATTCTTATTGGAAGCATTTTTAAACTTTATTACTAAACTCTAAACAAAAGGTAGTTTTCTTGAGAGCATTTAAAAAAATAAATTAGTTTAATAAAAAAACAATTCCTTTAAAAATATTATCATAACATTATTTTTAAGCATTTAATTTCTCATAACTGTTAATATTTAAATTTCTAGGGATATTTCACTTAAAAAAGGTCAATAAGAATACCTATTAACATTATTTCACAATTTATGAATAAGTTTCTCAGAGTTGTAAATCCTTGCCCAAACAGTAAATTAAACTGATAATCATGGTTAATCATGGTTCCTCATCCTTTATTCAGCACCTGCTTGCTATCTTGTTTTGTTTTCTTTTGTGACATTATAACTTTGACATACTAAATATAATGTACTTTGGCTATCTAGAATAGAACAACTGACCTTGACTATGTAATGATAATTTGTCTCCAAGCATAAGAAATATGAATTTTATGTGAAGCATTGCAGAACAATAAGACAATAATGCCTAAAAATTATGGCTGAATGAAAACCATAACAAAGAAATAGTGATGTAAAAAAACTACAAGAAATTGAGATAAAGAATAAAACCAGGAAGTGTAACTTATTATTGTAGTTTATAGTATTTTATTTTATGGTTTAAATAATACTTTGCCTAATATATAACAAGTAAAGCAGTTTTTGCATCTTGGTTCAAGTTTTCAAATTCACATGTTTATAATAAACACCCTTGTACATCAATAATGAAACAGCAATAAAAATTATAGAGTGACACATTTTAAAATAAATTTGCATCCATTCAAACCTGGAAGGGTAGTCATCTAGATTTTCTTTTATTCATTCACAAGTCTCTGCCAAGATGCTATGAGAATATAATAAACAGAGAAGTGAGGGAGAAAGTTCAGGGAAGGAAAAGAAAGGGAAGTAGAAGTGATCAGGGGAGAGGAAAGGAGAGGAGAGGAGACAGGAGATAGGGAGAGAGGAAGATAATGGAAGAGGAAGAAGGAGAAGCAGTGGAAGATGAAGTCATGGACTGGTTTATTCACTTGCATAAATATCACAGAAGGCTTTGGAAATATTGGGGAGTATTTAGTAGGAGTGAGACTGTCTCTTCAATGTTCGTGTAACTCAGATCAGATATGTCAGACAGTGGCAGGGAGTCGAGGGGTTTGATGCCCCTTCCATCACACCATCCTATCAAGAGCATGTGACCCATAAGGATAAACATGAATTTGTTTGGGGAAAAGAAACTAGTAAGGGGAAAATATCATCAACGGGCTTGTTAAGCTGCAGTAATCATTAAATGAAAATCCAAATATAAGAGGAAAAGCTCTTTACCAAATTGTTACATGCTGAAAAAAATTGTAAGTTTTTGCAAATGTGCAGATGTACAGATAACTGAAATAGTTTCACAGGTTAAGATGATAGTCATTTTATTATGAATAGTTAATAAACTTATTAAATATCAAAGGCACTTTCATGTGTAAGGAGTCAATGCTGGCACAATACTTAGGAGAGGTCAGTAGGCAAAGAAACAATTCAAACTTGATTCAATAGAAGGTTGATTATAATAGTAAATTAAAATACACATAAATTATAAATAAAGTAAGTGAAACACACACACACACACACACACACACACACACACACACACATTATATTACCTATACTTTAGGACACTAAAGAATCTAACCTTTTCTTGTCAGTTGACTTACTCAAGAAATAACAAGGGCTATTTCCTTAATTGTGCCTTCCTATTTCAATTGAAGTTAAGTAGCAAGTAATCTGGGGTGGAAGGAATAAATACAAAGTCCACAGTACTAAGAGCCAAGGATGTATCTTTTTATAAATGTACTTTACACCTGTCTATTATTTAAAAGTTTGAGAAACAAATATCCAACATGGACAAAAGGCAGCTATCAACCTTGAGTTTTCAGAAGAGAAGATAAAAATCATCATATTTTATTTTATTATTTTTTAATGTTTTTTTTACATTTTTCTCCTTTATTAATTTATTCTTGTTACATCTTAATGGTTATCCCATCCCTTCTATCCTCCCATTCTTCCCTCCCTCCCATTTTCCCCTTACTCCCCTCCCCTATGACTGTTCCTGAGGGGGATTACCTCCCCATGTATATGTTCATAGGGTATCAAGTCTCTTCTTGGTAACCTGCTGTCCTTCCTCTGAGTGCCGCCAGGTCTCCCCCTCCAGGGGACATGGTCAAAGGTGAGGCACCAGAGTTTGTGAGAAAGTAATATCCCACTCTCCACTCTACTGTGGAGAGTGTTAAAGACAACAATAGGAATTACACTACACGTGCTAGATTTTAAAAAGTGAAGAGAGTGACAAAGAAAGTCAAAGCAGCATGTTGATGGTTTAATGAACTTCACTGTCTCTTTCGATTTCTCAAAACTCAAATTCCACTCCTTACCAAATATCCTTCTCTACTTTGTTTTTATGTTTGTTTGTTTCTGTTTTCCTATAAGGTTCCTAACACTCCGACAAAACTCAACTAAAGTATATTGAGGGTAGATTGGCTTATTTGGCTCATGTTTTAATTATCCTTTTTTTGTTGTTCAATTAATGATCATGAGCCTATAATCACCCCACTATGCTCCTTTGCAGAGCATGGTAATGAAAACTGATCATTTTGTCCTGGTTAGAAAGCATCTTCTATGTCTTCCATCTAGTAGAGTTTAATATCACAAAATCTTCTCTACTCTACTAATTTTCATGAATGAAAACTACAAAATAACATTACAGACTGGCAACCAAGCCTCTGTGAACAATTAAAGATCAAAATGATAAAGATTGCTATACTACTGATTGCTGTACTACCTATATACAGTATATTTTATTATTGCTAGGACAATAACATTTTACAAACTATAGAAAGCACTAAAGTAAGTCATAATATAGTTGCAACTCATATATACTATATGATATAAAATACTGGACATTTAAGAAAAAATATTTTTAGTAAATCAACATATATTTTCAGAATTAATCTAATAAATTATGTATTATTGACTGAGACATAAAAATTAACTGAGGATTAAATAAAACTGTGTTCATTTAAAAAGCAACTGATGATACAACCTGAGCTGCTGTTGTTAATTGTTATAAGTCAGCACTGAAATATGTTTATATTAGTTTTGATAGGTCATCTGGATAAAGAGTAGCAGAGAACCCTCAGAGCTGTGTGACATCATACATCAAATGGACCTAACAGATATCTATTGGATGAACCACCCAACTGTCAGAGAATGCACATTCTGCTTGGCAGCACATGGAAGGTTCTCAAAAAATAAGTAAATTTTAATGGTTACAAACTACATCTGTAGCTTGGAAAGCGAGAAAGGACATTATAAATTTAATTACTCTGTGTAAAAGGAGTCCAAAGGTAAATTTCATTCTAAATGTGACACCAGATGTGGGCAGACTCAGACTACCCACAGAATGTCTTCCCCTCTACATAATATGTGCAATAACTAATGACTCTCCCCAAATGCCCAGCTTATGGTGTGTGTGTGTGTGTGTGTGTGTGTGTGTGTGTGTGTGTGTGTGTGTGTGTGATTTCTTTTTGTGACTATTTCTAACACATAATAAAATATGCTTCCTCTGCTGGGAGTATTCAACTCCAAGAATAGCTAAAGGTTATGGGTTCTTTCTTTCAGTGATACTCCTCAGTATCCTGGCTTTTTTCACCAAGGAATGTAAAAGATCTCTCACGTAAGCCTGTGTAATAAGCTCTTTCATTTTCTTCTTAGTTGTAAATTTCATTAAACCAAAGATTTGCACAGTAGAATTGTTTGCTTTTGTACTGATGGTTGCTTTGGAACAGGCATTTCTAATTTCAGGATTACTTGTGAAAACATTGTGACTTATAATCTAATTACTTTTACTACTAACAAGAGTAGAATGTAACATGGGCATATAATGGGGAAGACAAAGGCTTAAAGACTAACCTAAGTACAAACTTCTTTTTGTCAATTAGCTACAGAAGAAAATACCCATAGCTCACAAACAGCATGATCTTATGGCCATACAAAGTAAACCTTTATAGAGATTCAAAGAGAAAAAGCTTTTTCTACAATTAGAGGTCTCTTTCTACCCCAATTCCTGAGTAGTGAAAATCTCCCATTCTAAACTGACTGCTTAACTAAATTACATCAACTTACCTACTCTTGAAATGTCTTCAAGGAACCAGCTTCTTAGTCTTCTTTGATCACTCCAATTATGCTTTTAAGTGTTTCCTATAGTGATTCCTGTGTTCTGTATCTCTCTTTTATAGCACTGTCTGTATATCATCTGATGTTCTAACCCTTCATTTGAAATTCTCCCATGCACCATGAAAACTACCTCTCAGAAGGATCTCAAAAACGTATCAGCCCATATATCTTTGTCTTCCAAGAATGCTGAATTTATAATGTCCTAAAATTCTATAGACTTTATATAATGAGGTTTTCCAAGATGTTTCTCTTTGTCTAGATTTGCTACTAGAGTGCCTACTCCAGATGTCTGTTATCAGCCATCTGAACCACTACTATATGTACTTTGTACCTGTTCTTCCTGAATTAATTCTTGTTTGGCAGATATTCAACCAGAGTTCACATATTGGGAGAGAATTTTCATTGCCAGATGATAAATTGATGACAGTTAAAAGTCTTAACTGTTCATGGAGAAGTGTTTGAATGCAGCAAAAATTTCTTTCTGCAAGGATTACCCCTATGTCATGCTTGGGATAGCACTGATTTGAAGCACTGAAGTAAATGAGCTTGTGTTTGGCTCTGTTTCTTTGAGCTATTTTTGTAAAATCAATGGCACTAAAATATGTGTTGAAACTCATGAAAGAATTGGACCTGAAATTACGGGTTTGAAAAACTATAGAACTGTGAAAATAAAGTTGTTGATAATATCCTTAGTAGCAACATTTTAAAGAAGAAGCTATAATAAAAACCTTGAGCAACACCTACAAATACCCACCTCTTCTTGAAACAAGGTGTCTCTATGTAGTTCTGGCTATCCTTGAACTAGTACTGTCAAAGATGCTGGCTTTGAACTCATAGAGATCCACCTACCTCGGTCTCTTCAATGCTGGGATTAGATGTGTGACCTAGCAAGTCTGACTAGAAATAAATTCTTAGCAGAGGAAAAGATTTTAAAATACATTAAAATGAAAATGTTATGGCTAAAACTTGTATTGTAATCAAATTTTCTTAATGAGGGAAATAAAATTTACTATCAGCTCTAATGTTTTGAGTTTATTTGGAATGTTCTTTTAAATGCCCAGAAAGAAGGAACATCTAGGTAGTTAAAGAGTGACTACGGCTTGCAGTTGCACAGCCTATTTATTGAATTTAATGGCAATAAGGAAAGACCTAGAGAAATAAATGTACTAAGTGGTTATGTGCACTGTTTTTCTAAAATGACATTTCAGCTTTTCTTTCTTTTTATTTTTATTTACTTTTATTGTCCGTGTATGGATAGGCAAGGTTAGAGGATTAGGAGAAGATTAGGATCCAGAAAACTTAGGTTCCTGCTTTTAGCGGCTGCTCATCTCTCTATCCCTGACTGTCTCTTCTCTTTATCTGTGCCCAGCATATTCATTACCTGTTGAATGTGCTCAGCTCTTGATTTCCACCCACGCTTCAATCTGGTTTCCTCAGCCAGATATTTTTCTCTTTTTCAAATTTTATTTTTCAGAAAATTAGCAACCAGGATTTGATGCCAACCAACATCATTGAGAGAAAGAGAGAGAGAGAGAGAGAGAGAGAGAGAGAGAGAGAGAGAGAGAGAGACAGACAGACAGACAGACAGACAGACAGACAGACAGACAGACAGACAAAGACAGAGAGAGACAGAGAGACAATGAGACAAAGAGAAAGAGAGACACATACTTTTTCTCATTGTCATTTTTCATATGAATAGTTTAAATAATAATCTTTGTTCTTGGAGAAAAATTGACTGTTTTAATGGAATTTCAGTTTTCTTTCTCTACTCTTGCTTTTCAGCAAATTTTGGAGAAGATTGTTAAAATCATTTGAGTAACACTTAAATGAGTAGTTTTTTTTTGTTTGTTTATTTGTTTTGGGCACTTTTTGGTATTTTTTTCAAAAACCACACAAAGATTTATGTAAAAAGACAACAATTTTTTTAAATAAATAACTTTCAGTCTTTCACATGATGCCATATTATGTGGTATTAAACCAACAAACAAACATTAACCCATCACCAGAAATAATTATTCATTGTGATTTGATAATATACTAAAACTATTCAAAATTCATGGGTATATTTTCAGAAGTTTACAAGTACATTGATTTTTGAGAGTACACAATAAAGGCAGAGAATGGTACAGAACTCTTTGGGAAGCAGGTTTTATACCATTTTCTGCTAAAACATGGCATTGAATCCTCCTCTATGCACTACATAACTTAATACTAATCATTTTCCTACATTATCATATCAAAATTGCTTAGCATAATAAAGGCAAAATGTAATTTCCTGTTTGTAGGAATAATCCTCAAAATTTAACTAGCAGCTCTATAAGTGTCTTCATTGGTGAGTATATTTTCACGAAACTGCTGGAAAAGAAATGCTGAAGAAGGAGTTGGTGAAAGGAACCACTTCAAGTGCTGCTGTGAATTTTGTACATGGAAAGCTGGCATCTGACTGATTCTGTTGACAGTACTTAAGTCATATAAACACATTTTAAAAACAAGTAAAATAGTTGGGTAGGACTGGCTTCACCTCACAGAAAAAGTTGTTTTGAACACTCAGTGAAAAGTATAAAGTTTACAGGAGATAGGAATCTTTACAAAGCTTATAATGAAAACAAAAAATATTAGATCAGTTATTTAAATAACATTCAAGGAAGGTATTATCTTCCTACTGATGTTTCCTCTTTTATTCCCTCCATTTATTAAAAAAATTAGACAATGGAGACCAGTGGATGTAATAGAGACAAGTACAGTGGCAATTATTTTATGATTAGGTCAGTCAAAGACTATTTCACTTGTATACTGAGGAGTCCTTCCTGTAAAAATAATGAGTATGCCCTTTGTTTTAAGTCATTTAAAAATCTTCCAGCTCTTTTATTGAGTCATTAATAAATAATGGCTCTTAAACAAATGCCTGTTTTCTGCACTATTTTTTTTTTTTTTTTTAGTTCTTAGTTTTTACTCAGTGGACTGCTTCTTAACAACTCTTAGCATATGACTAAGGTTTCCAAAAATAGTATCAATCCAATTCATTTTGCTTCATTTCTGCTAGTAAAAACCCAGTGCCAATGTTACTTGCTTTTCCAGTATATACTCCTTAAAATAAGTTGATGCTCTTCTGAGCAATTTCTTTGATGGAACTAAAACTGACGCTAATTATATTGTAACAATCAATAACCATGACTCAATATTGTCACTTAGCACATCATTTGGGGATTAGTTGATGCCATGGGTTTCAGACTTCCCAAAGGGAGGTGACCTTGTTGCTTTTTTTTTCCATGTAGAATAAGTGCTTATTTTTTTCCTGTATTTCTTTAAGTAATTTATTCATTTCCTCTTTAAGGAGTTCTATATATTTGATTGTATTTTCCTGTATTTCTCTGAGGGATTTTCTTTTCCTCTTTAAAGTCCTCTATCATCTTCATTAGCATAGATTTACAGTGGTTTTCCTGTGTCTCAGCTGTGTTAGGACACCCAGTGCTTGTTGTATTAGGCTAGCTGGGTTCTGTTGGTGCCATATTTCCCCTAGTTTTTGTTGACTGTTTTCTTGCTGGCCTTTGATCATCTGATTGTTCTTGGATTTTGCTGATAGTTCCTGGAGCTTATGGGCTTCTCCAACATGAGGGCTGGGGAGAGCTTTGGGTCATAGGCTAGGTCCTGAGTCTCTTCGAATAGCCTTGAGCTCTTCTCTGCTGGTTGTGTCCCAGTTGGAACTGTAGGCCGGGAATTAAGGTGTGGCTGTCTACACTGTGTGATCCTAAGGTACTGCAGGTTTCCTCAAAACACCTAGTAGAGCTATGAACTTTAGGTTGGATCTGCAAGTCTCTGGGATCTGAAATCCTTGGGATGGCAGAAGTATCCGGGAGTTCTGAGGGAAGTACAGAGCATGTCTGGCAGCCAAGATCCTCTCATCTCTTGGAGACCTATAACAAAAACTACCATTTTGGAGTCAAGGTGGGCACTGTGCTCCTAGTACTCAGACTCTACTGGGCACCACCATCTTTTAATGGTGCCCTGTATACTTTTATTGTCCATCTTGTCCTCAAAGAGGGATGAGTAGAACCATGGACTGGAGATTGGGACCATGTCTCTGGTATTGAGGAGCTGACCTAAGTAAGCAAAGTGACAGGAGTCTGGTGTCTGTAAGCTAGCACCATATATCCCCAGAACATGGGAGTTGTGTTTAGGTAGGTGGAAAGAGCCATGTGGAAGGACCCATGGGTGACCTTAGATCCTGGAGCTGTCCACAGGGGGACTTGAAACTGTGCTTCCCTAGCTCATAGCTCATCCAGGAAAGGCAGACATTGGTGTTTTGGAGTCTTCAGCCAGGGGTCATTCACTTGGTCTACAATCTAATCTCCTGCTACTCAGATTCAGTGCATGCTTGGCACTGCCCTCTTGGACTCCCAGTACCTACTTTTATGTACAGTGCTTCACTTTCCTGGTGTTCAGACAAAAAGAAAATACTACTGATATTTAATAAGCTCTCAGTAGCTTGTAAATGAAACTTTTAAAAAATTTAAGTCAAGCTTTTAAAACTTTTTTCTATCCTGGACTATTTTATAGTCATATGAAAATGTTCAATTATGGAATCAGTAGTAAATACAGCTCCACCAGAGGATTGTTTATATAGTTTAACTTCAATCAATGAAAAAAAATTGTCATTTAATATATGAAAAATTTATGTGTATTTTCATTTTTCTTACATCTCTGAGTAATATAATTTATTGTTAATTATAATGTTTTCCATATACCATTCCATGAAGCATTTAATTTGTGTTCATTATCAATAATTAGATGTCTATAAATAATATTTTATAAGGTACATTATTGTCATCTTTTGGAAGATGTGGCTTCCATTTGCAAATAGTTTTTTATAACAGTGACAATTTATGTGATTAGATTTTTTAAATATTAGGTGATGAAATTAATTTTCATCTTAATTAGTGCCCATAGCAATGATGATATTAATAATCAATTTAGCTAATTGCATTTAGCAAGGTTAGTTGGATTGCATTTTACATGTTGCAGTGATATGTCAAGGTCAGTATATGTCCCCATCAATATCCAGGAACAAGTTAAAATATAGTGAGAAAAAATACTTATATCTGCAAATGTGAGAGTCACAGAAAAGTCATATTCTCTTCACTGGTCAATTATGTATTAGTTTAAATACTTTTTACCATAATGTAAGGGATTATTAGACCACAATACCCTATCCAATTTGTAGACACTGTAAAGAGTGTCATTTTTCTTTAGAGTTTTGGCTACTTAGATACACTTCTTTTTTTCCATTATTTAGCTCTGTCTTGGAGAAAATCAGGACAATCAAGAAATGATCCTGAATTTTTTCGAGGAAGAAATTTCAATCAATGATAATGTAATGCGAAAGACTTAGACACATTTTATAAATATCATATTGTTCAAGAGGTTTAAATAGATCATGTCTTATTTTTCACTTTAGGCTCTTTATCTAATTAGTTTAAGCTTCTTTAAGAGGTGGAAGTCTTTATTTTTAGAGGGCATTTTAGAAGTCAAGGCATCCTCTCATTTAGTAGTCTGTAATGTGGCTCTGTTACCTCAGGTCAAGGTTATAAATAGTCAAACCAAACGAAGGAGATGATCTCTTCATTTTGTTCCCTACAGGTTACCCTGAAAATGATTTTATCATCACAGTCTTTTGTCTTCAATGAACATTATGCATGTACATTATCCATGTGTATATATGTATATGCTCTTCTTCATTTTGACATATGTTGGCAAAAATGATATAGTATATAAATTAGTTTCAGCCTGAAGAACTTCCAGAAGAGCTCTTTTAACTAGGTATCCTCACAGAAAAGTTAAGATGAGGCTGTTCTAATCACCTTCTTTGTTCTTTGCTCCTATTGCCTTTATTGACAAGCTTTGTGCCTTATCAAGAATTTTGGGAGTCAAAGAAGAATGAGCAAGATGGTTCGTTCAGAGGAGCGAAAGGAAATAAAAGTTATGACATTGAGTATATCAACTACAGTCCAGAGCAGACCACATGCTCTGAAGGTTATGAACAAAGAAGTTAGATTCCTTGTATTCTAATGTTTTTTTTCCTCAAGGCTATAGACAAGTAATGCATTCTATGTGCCTACAAGTAATTGATTCGGTCTTTATCTCTTCACATCTTGTAGGAAGGATAAATTTTGTGCTGGAGGGTTTTTTGGTAGACCCTTGCTCCGTACCACCACTATAAGTCTTCCCTGTATAGAAGGTGACCTTCACAGTTTCCAGGCCCACTTATACTAGAAGGCTCTACTAGAGTCATACCCAAATCCTCCCTGAAGCCTACCCTGTCTCAGGTCGCCAGCGTGTCTCAGAGATGCCCCAGCCCTTGGTTTCCTTTTCTCTCTAATTCCACAATAAAATAGAAGAGACATAATTGTTAGTAAAGAGCAATTGATTGGTGAAAGGTGATATGCTGACAAATATGACAATAGAGTGACTGAACAATGTCGCACTGTAGCCTTAAGAGCTTGGGAAATGGTAGATGAACTGCATAAGAAAACTTTGTCCTTTACTAAGATATTTCAAAGGCCTGGGGAATCCATCATAGAATTTTTGCAGAGATTAGGATCAGTGCTAGATAGAGCAATAATAGATTCTGACACCAAACAAGCATTGCAACTCGTTGTGGCATATGAGAATGCTAACACATAATATAAGAGGGCAATTAGACACTTAAAGGAAGGAGTAGCTCCATTAGACGAGTGGGTAATAGAAACAGTTAATATTAGCTTTCCAGAACACCAAAATAATATTGTTGGACAAGATATAGCCAAAGGTCCCAGATATCATAACACCCGGTGCTTTAATTGTGACAGAATTGGTCATGTACAAAGAAACTGTAAGGTTAAAAGTTCCAGCCTCAGAATAACAGGTGTACTCAATCTGGAGTAAATGGTACTCATAGGGCAGAACAAGGAGCATCTGGCCATGATGGCTATGAGTTGCCAGGACTTCCTAGGTTCTGTTACAGATGTGGGAATGGAAAACATTGGGCTAGGGATTGTAAATCTGAAAGCATTGTGCAAGGTACTTTCTTACAGGCAGGAAACAACAGAATGGGCCCATCAGCTCAGGGCCAGTCCAGAAGCAGTCTGTCAGAGGTTTTGGTCCATCAGTTGAAGACTGGATGCCCCAATGATGGAGAGTAACATGTGACTGTCCAGGCAGTCAGCTCCCTCTGTTCTGTCTATACTTCTGGAAGTTGCTTGCCTGCACTTCCTATATATTAAATAGTAATTCCTTCTGGGGTCTCTGATGAGGTTGAAGACTAGATAGCCACAGAGCTGCTATTTTTGAAAAATTCTGAACACTAGGATAAGGCTCAGAAGAATAGGATAGACAGTGAAATAATGTCTCCAGGATTGTCAAATAAAAGTGGACTGGTCCACGTAGATGTGACTTTTACTTAATAAGTCTCATAATTATTTTTATTGTATATAGTTTATTATACTTAATAGAAAAGGGGAGATGTAGGAGAGATAAACATGTTTTTGTGTTGATCCCAAGTATGGCATTGGGAACAGAATAGTGAGAGAGCAGGATGTTTATTCCCTAAGAAGTCAAACCACTTTGTGGGGGAGCTTGGATGTTGCCTGCTAAAAACATCCTACTAGAGACTCTGAGAGAATATATATGTATGTATGTATTGGGATGGTTTTAGCTTTTCATCCCTGCACTTTGAGAGACCCTACTAAAGAGAATTGCTCCAGGGAAGGCTTCAAGTCTTTGGACTCCAGGTGAGGCTTCAGGTTCCAGTTGCTCCAGGTTCCAGCAATACTTTGTTGGGATTGCTGGTTTGCTGAGGTCCTGCTGTTTGTGCCAGGAGAATCGTTCCTCGGAACTAAAATCCTTAAAATTTCATTATGGTGTTCTTTAATCTCCTTTTCCTATTGTTTCGGTTAGTAGGATTGTAAGGGAAGTAGGATCATTCAATAAGTTCATAATAAAATGTAATTTTTAAGAAAATTAAGCCTACACCCTTGATTTCCTTTTTCTCTCCAATTCCTCTACTCTCCCCTCCTCCAGATCTGATTGACACACCCTGGTCTCCTTCCCCACATCTTCTCCTACCCTTTGTACTTCCAATTCAGATGTCTATTATATTTCCCAATTTGAGTGAAATTCAAGGAGTGCCTCCTTTGGGCCTTCCTTGTTACTTAGCTTTTTTGGGTCTGTGAATTATAGTACGATTATCCTGTAATATTTGGCCAATATCCACTTATAAGTGAGTACATACCATGTGTCTCTTTCTGGGTCTGGATCCTATTAATTCCATCCATTCAGGTGCAAATTTCATGATTTCCTTGTTTTGAATAGCTGAGTAGTACTCCATTGTGTAAATGTACCACAGTTTTGTTTTGTTTTGTTTTGTTTTATCCACTCTTTGGCTGAGGGACATTAAGGTTGTTTTCAGTTTCTGGATATTATGAATGAAGCTGCTATGAACATAGCTGAGCAAATGTCTTTCCAATATGGTATATGGCCAGTAGAGGTATGGCTGGGTCTTGAGGTAGAACTATTTTCAATCTCTGGGAAAGCACCAGATTGATTTCCAGAGTGGTTCCACAAGTTTGCACTCTCACCTTGAATGGAGTACCATTCCCTTTTCTCCACATCCTCATCAGCATGTGCTGTCACTTGAGTGTTTTATCTTAGTGATTCTGATAGGTGTAACATAGAATCTCAGAGTCGTTTTGATTTGCATTTCCTGTATGACTAAGGATGTTGAACATTACATTAAGTGCTTCTCAGTCATTAGAGATTCCTCTGTTGAGAATTCTGTTTAACTCTATACACCATCTTCAGTTGGTCTTCTGGTTTCTTGGTGTTTAATTTCTTGAGTTCTTTCTATATTTTGAATATTAGCCAACTGTCCAATGTAAGATTGGTGAAGATCTTTTCCCAATCTGTAGGAGACTGAGGGAATGTATAACCAATGTCTGGCCCAACCTGAGACCCACTCCATGAATGACAACCAACCTCTGAAACTATTAATGAGGTTCTGCTATGTTTACAGACAAAATCCTAGCATAACCATCTTTGATAGGCCCTACACAGCACCTGGTCAAATCAGATGCTGGGACTTGTAGCCAAACCTTAGGTGGTTTGGGGGAGTCTTGAGGTACTCTAATGATATAACAAAGTGATAAATACTTTCAGAAATATTCTCAGAATATTTCCCCTGTATGCCTAATATATCCTTTTCTCTTTATGAATAATAGTATATTTAAAATCCAAATATTAATATAACTACTTAGCAATTGCTTATCGTAATCTTAAGGGAAGAGCTCTCCATAACACAACAGCTTCCTGAGGAAACATGCTCAGGGTGCCTTGAAACTTACCATTTTGGGATAGCATAGACCAATACTTCAAGTTATTACTAGTAATTTTTGACAAAATGGTGTCGTTTTGTGACCCAAAACTATTAATACCTGCTCTGATTTTTCAGACCCATCCTTAAAACACTTAGATCCCTATTAAAGCCCTATATCTGTGTTCAATTGAGTAGTTTTTAATCTCTGAGCTTTTAGTGCCTTTGAAACACAGCAATTTGTGTTTTGTTTCTTTGATATATTGTTTGTTTCCCACTATATCTACAGATAAAAGTGTTCGCTGAACTGTAATTTATCCTTCATGTAATTAAAAACTTTCACCATTGACTAATATGACCACACACATTTTATAAATGTTTTGATATATATGTATTATTTATATACATATGCATATAACATTTTAGTGAGTGATATCAATATAACACACTGATTTTTAAGTGTATTTATGTATGTTTTTCTGCATATGTTTATATAACAGTGCAGGCATGACAAAGCACATGAATGGATGTCAGAAGGCAAATTATAAGTCATAAGACTTGACAAAACTACTTTTTACTGACTAAGTCATTTCAACAGAAATTGTCTTTTGTTTCCAGTAATAGAAAAGAAAAGGAAAATAACAAGCACCAACAACATAAAACCTACTAAATTAAATATTACTGAGCTTCTTAGCTATGAAATTACTTTACTACACTTGGTATGTGAACTCCACTTATTGAAATGTCCTGATTTTTTTCTTTTGTGGTTCATTACTCCTTATGATAGTCTAATGCATAAAAGCAACACTGTCAAATATCATTTAAATGATTTCAATAGACTGTTGCTGCTTTGTACATAGTTTCCACACAAGTAGATTTTTTTAATATTTGTTTTGCTTCCCTTTTTACTAAAGTCATCCATAAATCTATGTGTACAACTATAACCTATATCTGTATTATATATCTCTATAATTTGCTCACAAGGGAGGATAGGTATTCAGAGAAATATGATACCCTACGTATTTCTCATATTTGTTTGATATTGTTCTAGTCTCACATAGAAATAAATATGTAAAATCATGAGTCCCAGAATCTGGGATCAGGAGCCCCACATGAAGACCATGAAGGCCAGCATATTCAGACCCAGGGGGCCTACAACAAACTCTTGCACCATACAAGGGCAATGCATGCAGTAAACCAAGACACCCCTCTTCATTCTCCACAGTTGTGGGAAGAGATGGGACTACCTCTACCATAAACTCAGGTGCCTTTACTTTGACCACTTCCCTTTGGTGGGGTGGCACACAGGTAGGCAGGCTATCTGGATAAGACCTTATAGGCTGAGGTCATATGGTAGGGAAGATTATCCCGTTTTGCCAGAGGTCTAGGGGAGGGGGATAGAGTGGAAGAGGCAGGGAGGGTGGGAATGGCAAGATACAAGTGAGGGGATAGCAGTCAGGATTTAATCTGAATAAATTATAAGAAATAAAAATAAAAATAAATCCACAGTGAGAAGGAAAATGAAGGAAAGAAGAAATATTGCAATTGAGGATAAAAAGAAAGAGAGAAATAAGTGATTATAAATAGAGCTAAGGAAATAGAATCAATGAGACTACCATAGCCTTAAGATTAAACTCTTACAGTCTGTGGAGATACACAAATGATTTTTATATATAGAAGTATTCCTTCTTTATATTAATTTGTCAATGTCGTTGTAGAAGTACAATATCTTCCAAAAAGACTTCCAGGTAGGCTATGACCAAAAACTTTTAAATTTTCAAGAAATTTAATACTTTTTTCACATCTAAGGAGATGATCATGTAGTTTTTTTCTTTCAGTTTGTTTATATAATGAATTAGCATATATTGAACCATCCTACATGCCTGGACGAAGCCTACATGGTGAATGATGATTTTGATGTGTTTTTTTTTCCTTTCAGCTTGAATGTATCTTATTGAGTATTTTTGCATCTAGGTTTATAAAAGAAATTGACCTGAAATTTTGTTTGTTTGTTGTGTCTTTCTGTGGTTTAGGTATCAAGGTGACTCTGGCCTCATAGAATGAGTTTGGTAATGTTCCTTCAGATTATATTTTACAGAATAGTTTGAAGAGAATTAGTATTAGTACTTCTCTGAAGTCTGGTATAATTCTGCACTGAATCAATTTGGTCTTGTGCTTTTCAGTTGAGAGACTTTTGATGATACCAATTACTAGTCTATTTTTATCACAAGAATATACATCCTAGGCATAATAGATAAATATGATCTATAGAAAGAGAAAGTAAAATAGTTGCATAAGATCTTCAAAACCCTCATAGACATGCAAAATATAACATTTAAAGATATTTTTTATTATTTTAAAGATTCATTGACAATGAGACAGATTAACTCCTGGCAACACTCAGGATACCTCAAAGAGGATGATGACCATCAAAGAACCCACTTATGGACATGGCTTCAAATGTGGCAAACCAGCCACTGGGTAAAATGTCCTCATTTTGGCTAGAGACAGAATTCTGCTTAAATATAGGCAAACTTCAGATTCTTCTTCTAGAGTCCTGCCCTGTGTACATTTCTGTACTTACTGTTTTTTATGAGAAATTGACATGGAACTATGACCAAAATAAATGCTTTCCTCCCCAATTCCTTTTGGTCATGGTGTTTATCAGAGCAATATTGACCCAACTAAAACACTTACCAAGTGTTATTGATCACGAAGATCTACATAATAAAATGAGATGCAGACTTCAACTGGTTGTCTTCTGATTTCAAAATCCACACCTCATGTCAGTATCTGGGTCTGTGTGTGTCTCTATGTGAAAGTAAATGCACAGACTAAAAATAAGTATAAAATATTTTAATTAGACCTCTGAGTCATAAGATGGTGGTGCCTGTCACGCACTATATCTTATCTACCACATGGAGACCAGGGACCAGACTGGGACCCACAGACTGCAAGAACTGGAGATCACTAGGTGAATAGGGTACCACACAGTGCAGACCATGGGCAAGTCTGACTCTGGGTCAATGAACAGCCCACAGAGATCCTGAAACCATTCCCCAGACTTTGAAATGGAACCCACCTGTGAACTGCACCCGGTCTCTATAGCCTGAAGGCAGTGTGTTTGATGGTGAAACACTGGAGCTCCTGGCCTGGGGAAGTCTTAAGGAAACAAGTGAATCTGTCCTCAGACACCACCACCCACCCCACACCAGTCCACGGAGAACCCTGGAGGTCACAGGGTAGCCCAGGCAGAAATTTAAACAACTACCCACCACACAACTGGTGTGAATCTTCTCAGCTGCTTGAATGGGATCAGTCAGAAGCCAACCTCTGCTGACCTCGTTGGGAGCTTAAGATGTACAGCAAAAGCAGTCTCCTGGAGCAGAAACCAGGTCACCTGCCAGTTCCAGGGAAGAACTCCCTGATCCCCACAGGAAAGGGCACATGACCTATAACTCACCAGCTATCCACTCTCAATGACCAGTGAAGGATGGCAGAATCTACCACTCAATATCAGAGATAGCAAGATGACTAAAGGACAGTGTAAGAATTCATAAAACAAAACCCAAAACAACTCGACACATCCAGATCCCTGCTATCCCAAAGAAATCAACCTTGAGAACTCAAACACAATCAAAATACAAGAAAATGACCTCAAATCTTTAGCAATGAAGATGATAATGGAAGAAATGAATAAAATCTGTAAACAAATACAGGAAGATGCAACCAAACAGGTTGAAGACATAAAAGAGGCCTTACAGTAGCCCTGGAAGAAACTCAGGAAAATACAAACAAATAGATGAAGGAAATCAATACAACAGTTCAAGATCTGAAGATGAAAATGGAAACAGCAATAAAGGCACAGAAAGAAGAAAAATGGGAACTAGAGACCTTAGAGAAGAATGCAAACAACACAGAGGTGAACTTATCTAACAGAATCCAAGAAATAAAGAAACAAATCTCAGGACTAGAAAATACAATCATAGAACTTGAAACAACCATAAAAAATGCGAAATCTGAAAAATTCCTGACACATAACATCCAAGAAATCAAGGATACTATGAAAAGACAAAACTTGAGGATAATAGGCATTGAGGAAAGACGCCTGACTCCATGTCCCAGAAAATATGTTCAACAAAATCATAGAAGAAAATTTCCCCAATTTAAAGAAGGAGATGCACATAAACATGCAAGAAGCCTACAGAACACCAAATAGAATACACCAGAAAAGAAAATCTTTCTGCCACATAATAAGAAAAACACAAAATGTACAGAACAAAGATAAAATATTAAAAGCAGCGAGAGAAAGGGGCCAAGTAACATATAATGGCAAACTAATCAGAATATCGCCCAACTTCTCAGCTGAGACCATAAAAGCCAGAAGGGCCTGAACAAAGGTCCTGCAAGCCCTAAGAGACTACAGATGGCAGGACAGACTACTATACCCTGTGAAACTATCAATAACCATAGATGGGAATAACAAGATATTCCATGACAAAAAAAATTCAAACAGTACCTATCCACAAACCTGGCCTTACAGAAGTTACTAGAAGGAAACCTCTGACAAAAGTGACAAGCTACAACCAAAATTACAGAGGAACAGATAATTACACTGTTGTAAAAACATAAACACACAAATACTCTACTGCAACCAACATCAAAAAGAGGGACTTAACCGTCACTGTTCATTAATATCACATTGAGACATTAATGGTCTCAATTCTCCAACAAAAAGGCACAGACTAACTGAATGAATGCATAAGCAAGACCCTAAATTCTTCTGCATTCAAGAAATGCATCTCAATTACAAGGATAGACATTACCTCAGGGTAATAAGCTGGAAAAATATATTCCAAGCAAATGGGCACAAGAAGCAAGCTAGTGTAGCAATTTTAATGTCTAATAAAATAGACTTCCAACCAAAATTAATCAAAAGAGATGAAGATAGTCACTTCATACTTACCAAAGATAAAGTCAACCAAGAAGTTCTCACAATTCTAAACATCTATGTTTGCAATACAAGGGCAACCATATTTGTAAAAGAACTATTAAAGCTTAAACCACACATGTATCCTTACACATTAATAGTGAGATACTTCAACACTGCTCATTCACTAAAAGGTAGGTCAGTGAAACAGAAACTAAACCGAGAAATAAGGACACTGAATAAAGTCATGAATCAAATAGATCTAACATATATCTACAGAAAATTTCACCCAAACACAAAGGATTATACCTTTTTATCAGCACCCCATGGAACTTTCTCCAAAACTGATCATATAGTAGGTCACAAAGCAAGCCTTAACAAATAAAAGGATATTGAAATAATTCCTTGTACCTTAACTTATAAGGTCACCATGGTATAAAGATGGACTTGAACAATAACAGAAATACCAAAAAGCCTACACACATTTGGAAACTAAACAACTCTCTACTTAATGAGAACTGGGTCAGGGAAGAAATAAAGAAAGAAATTAAAGACTTCCTGAAATTCCATGAAAATGACATAACAACATGCCCAAATTTGTAGGACACACTGAAAGCAATACTAAGAGGAAAATTCATAGCAGTACGTGCCTTTATAAAGAAATTGGAAACATCCCATATAAGCAACTTAATGACACTTCTGGAAGCCCTGAAAAAAAAAGAACCAGAAACACCCAAGAGAAGTACACATCTGGAAATAATAAAACTCATGGCTGAAATTAATAAATGAGAAACAAAGAGAACAATTCAGAGAATCAAGAATACCAAGGGCTGATTCTTTGAGAAAATCAACAAGATAGACAAACCATTAGGCAAACTAGCTAAAAGGCAGAGAGACATGGTCCAAATTAACAAAATCAGCTGAAATGGGAGACATAGCAACAGAAGCAGAAGAAATACAAAGAATCACAAGATAGTACTTTAAAGGCATATATGCCACAGAATTTGAGAAGCTAAGAGAAATGGACCATTTTCTTGATCAATTCCACTTGACAAAATTGAATTAAGATTATTTAAACAAAGTAAATAATCCTATTTCTACTATAGAAATAGAATCAATCATTGATAGTCTCTCAACCAAAAAAAGCCCAGGGCCAGATGGTTTCTGTGCAGAATTCTACCAGATCTTCAAAAAAGAGCTATTACCGATACTCTGCAAGCTACTCAAAAAGATAGAACTGGATGGAACATTACCAAATTCATTCTATAAGGCCACAATCACATTGATACGTAAACCCCAGAACAGTAAGACAACAAAAGGAGATCAAGGGGATCTGAATGGGAAAGGAGGAAGTCAAATTATTCTTATTTGCAGATGATATAATAGTGCACATAAGTGATGCCCAAAATTCCACCAGAGAACTTCTATAGCTGATAAACACCTTCAGCCATTTGGCTGGATACAAAATTAACTAAAAAAAGATTCAGTAGCCTTCTTATATACAAATGATAATCATGCAGAGGAAGAAATTAGGAAATCTACACCCTTTGTGTTAGCCACAAGCAATATAAAATATCTAGGAGTAACTAACCAAGCAAGTGAAGGACTTGTTTGAAAAAAACTTCAAATCTCTAAAGAAGAAGATTGAAGATGACATCAGAAGATGGAAGGGTCTCCCTTCTTCTTGGATCAGGGGAATTAATATAGTAAAAATAACCATCTTACCAAAAGCAATTTGCAGATTCAATGCAATCTCTATCAAAATACCTATACAATTTTTAAAGTAGTTGAAAGATCAATTCTCAGCTTCATATGGAAAAACAAAAAACCCAGACTAACTAAAACAATCCTATACAATAAAAAAATCCTCCAAAGGAATCTCCATACCTTATCTCAACCTGTACTATAGAGCAACAGTAATTAAAACAGCATGGTACTGGCACATGAATAGACTGATTGATCAATGGAATTGAATCAAAGATCCAGAAATGAATCCACACACATAATGGTCACTTGATTTTTGACAATGAAGCCAAATCTATTCAATGAAAAAAGGATAGCATATTCAACAAATGGTGCTGGTCTAGCTGGATGTCTACATGCAGAAAAATGCAATTAGACACATACTGGTCACCATGCACAAAACTCAAGTCCAAGTGAATTAAAGACCTCAACATAAAACCAGAGACACTAAATTGGTTAGAAGAAAGAGTGGGGAAGAATCTGGAACACATTGGCACAGGAGACAACTTCCAGAACCGAACACCAACAGCCCAGGCCTTAAGGTCAGCTATTATTAAATGGTACCTCATGAGACAGAGAAGCTTCTGTAAGGCAGAATACACCATGAACAGACAGAGCAACAGTCTACAGACTGGGAAAAGATCTTTATCAACCCTACATCTGGCAGAGGTCTAATATCCAAAATATATAAAGAACTCAATAAATTAAACACCACCTAACAAAATAATCCAATTTGGAAATGGGGCTCAGAATTAAACAGAGAATTCTCAACAGTTGAATATCAAATGGCTGAGAAACACTTAGAGAAATGACCAACATCTTTAGTCATCAGGGAAATAGAAATCAAAATGATTCTGAGATTCCATCTTACACCATTCAGAATGACTAAGATAAAAACCTCAAGTGACACCAAATGCTGGTGAGGATGTGGAGAAAGAAGAACACTCCTTCATTGCTGGTGGGAATGCAAACTTTTGCAACTACTTTGGAAATCTATCTGGTGCTTTCTTGGGAAACTGGGAATAGGGCTTCCTCAAGACCCAGCTATCCCACTCCTTGGAATATACCCAGAAACTGTTCCATCACACAACAAGGACATAAGCTCAACAATGTTCTAGCAGCCTTATTCATAATAGCCAGGACCTGGAAACAACCCAAGTGTCCCTCAGTAGAAGAATGGATAAAGAAACTGTGATACATTTACATTGGAATGCTACTAAGCTATGAAAAACAAGGAAATCCAGAAATTTGTCAACAAATGGAAGGAGCTAGAAATGGTCATACTGAGTGAGTTAGCCCAAAAGCAGAAAGAGTCACATGTACTCTCTTATAATTGGGAACTAGCCCAAAAACTTATTCCATGAAATTGTTCATTTACAGGGAGATTGGAATATTTGTGAAGACATTCTACTGACACTCTAGGTAAGAGAAATAAAGGAGAATGGGGAAATAGAAGGATTCAGAGGGTCCTAGAAACCCTAGAAAGTGGGAGGGAGGGAGGGAGGAATGGAAGGATAAAAGTGATGGGATAACAATTAAGATGTAATCTGAATAACTTAGTAAAAAATAAAATAAGCATAGAACTTGGCAAAAAAGGAAACTATTATAATTAAAGGATAATGTGAAATTGTCTGAAAAACATGTACTCAGGAGATTATCTTCATTTACTATGTGTACTTATTTGACATTATTTAATAAGTAGCTATCTTCCTTTCATGATTAGGTCCAAATTTTATTTCAGTGCATTCCTTCTCTGTTGCTTCTTCTTTCTGTTGGGTAATATTTTCACAACTTGTGTTATCTCCATGGATTTAAAAAATGCTTCAAGAATACATTATTTATTTAAATTTTAGAGGGAAAAGCTCATTTACAATTTGTCAAATTCATTTAAAATCATACTTTTTACTCTCAGAGTCATTAACAAACTTGTCTAATATGGTATCATCAGCAAAACTGATGAGCAGACTCTCAATTGCTTTGTTCAGGTTGTTAATAAGTACAAACTTCTAAGAGCATATTAATTCTCATAAATTATTTTCTGTAATTTGCCCCACTGTGGACAAATCACTGACAATTTCTCTTGCTTTACCACTTGCTCCATTGTTGACTTAGAACTTAGCTTAGAAAAATAAAAACAGTTTGGTTCTAACTAAATTGTATATTATCCATTTACCATTTTGGATCTAGTTGAAAATAAAGCTTAGTTACTTAAAGCAGTAAGATCTCATGTGTACTTTCTAAGCATCATTTTTAACTAATGCCAGATATTATTATATATATTTTACTTAAGTGATCTTATTTGTGTTTTATGGATAAAGTAGCAAGAAATCTCTGCTGTTCTCAGAAGTATAATTTTAAACCAGCACTGAAATAGAGAATCTCTGAATTGTAAACTTAAATGATTCTGTGAGTTGTCTCTAGACAAACAAAACACAAAGCATGTGTCTTCAGATCCTTATAAAAATTAGGTGAAGGTAGCATGGAAGAATGGGGAAATAGTAGGATCCACAGGGTCCTGGAAACCTACAAGAAGAACTTTACGACAGGCAGATTTGGGTCCTGGGGGCCTCCTCAAACGAAGGCACCAGTCACAGAGAATATCGGCAGTAAACTTCGAACCCCTACCAAGACCTATCCGACGAACATGATATTTCCACCGTTGAGTGGAGAGTGAGATCTGTCTCTCACACGAACTCTGGTGCCCCTTTTCTGACCACGTCCCCTGGATGGGGAGGCCTGGTGGGACTCAAAGGAAAGATAGCAAGTTACCAAGAAGAGACTCGATACTCTAAGAGCATATATGGAGGAGGAGGTCTCCCTCAATCACAGACATAGGGGAGGGGAGAAGGGGGGAAGTGGGAGGGAGGGAGGAATAGGAGGAAACAAGGGAAAAGACTAACAATCAAGATGTAATGTGAATGAATTAATAAAAAAAGTTATGCTCCCTAAATTCTTCTTAGTAAATTTTTACTTTGATTCTTGTAAAATTAACTAATTCGTGACTCTGCACTTGCTGTGCAAGATGGATTTTCCTTACTTGATCAGTTGATGAATAAAGAATAACTTTGAAGACTAAAGTCATGAAGAAACAAACAACAGAAGACAATGCAGTTTATGGGCAGGAGGGTAGCCTGTGTAGATGGATGGTATATTACCTTGATTAAGGGGGTCAGTGAAGATATAAAAAGTGCTGATAACTGGCCAGCAATTCAACCCTCTGAGAGTATTTGCCAGTTGCACACCTCCACAAAACTATGGGCCATTTTCTGACCTATGTTTTTAGTACATGTTTCAATATAATTCAAACATATTAGGTGAAGTTAGTAATCGTGTTTTGGGTATGAGGGTGTAGTATTATTTTTAGAAACAATCTTCCCTGTTCAATTAAAAAGATATCCACAAAATGAATGAACTTTCTATACAGAAAAATCATATTATTTTTTTCTTTTAAAGAAGGCCATCTTCAAGTGTTTTAATCTTTTTATCTTTGAATGTAACATTAGATCTCTAAATGGATATGCAATAATACAATTTAACCATGAAGGAAGTTGGAAATTAAGGTAATGAGATAGACTTTACTAATCAGATTCTCCATTCAATTAACTATATTTCTCAATTGGCTGGAGTCAGAGGAAGCTATAGACAGGCCAGGGAGAAAATACAAACCATGTTCTCTGCTCTCTCTTGTAAAAGTGGGACAATATGAGGGAGCATGTCTATGGGTGCTCCTTTAATCCTGTGGAAATAGTTGTTGCTAAGGGTATACAAATAATAAATTCAAATGAGCATTGTTTCATTACAAAGTAAAATTACCCCCCAAACAACATAGCACAAAAATGAGTCATGAAATTAAACATGATAGAGACCTGAGGATAACGAAAATGATGCTATCCTTTGTGAAAGCAGAAAGAATAGTCATAAAAAACACATCTTGCATTGATAGTATGAATGTATATGTCTTTTGTCCCATTATTTTTGCATTCTTAACTTGAAAGTATGATTGGCTCAAACCATGTAGCAATACTATTTTCAGGAGCACATGATTTCAACATAAATATGGAATTGCAATATGAGCTTTTTGTAACAGTCTGTTGTTTCTAATGTTAGGTTAGGGAATAATTTAGAATATATGGTATCATTTTATTACTACTTTTGCATTAGTTGTGAAAATTTCCTTACTATATAAAGGAATATCTGAATTATTATGACATATGTTGAATTTTGAAGTTCATACAACTTTTCAAACCCATATTACAGAAAGCATCTTGAAAGATTTAAAAGATAGTCAACAATGCAGTTTTAGATTGTATCTTGATTTATTTTTAAATGAGACTTGATATTTGCCCCAGATATAGGAGTAAACATCATAAAATTTACCCATTTATTCAGCAGTTTTAGAAACTCTCTTATATACACACATTGCAGACACAATCAATATTTTTGTATCTATCATATAGAAGAAATATTAATTATTTCTTATCTTTTTTAGCATTTAGGAACTCATAACTATACATTAATTAATGATTCATGTAGCTTTCAGAGTTTAGTATTGAACTAAATGGAATAGTTTGAATTATTTATTCCAATTAATTATTCCAATTAATTCACTATAAAATGATAGTATCTGAAAAATTATTAGATTGAATCTAATGCTAAATGATTCTTGTTCACAATAAAATTTTAAGATTTTTATTACTGCTACTGGATTTCAAATGGCCTTTCAACCAAACAATAACAATGTTTCTGTGCCTCTACTGAATGTGATACTTCCTTAAGTTATTCTCTCCATTTTAAAAAATTAAAATGACCATACCACAATTTGGGCCAGAAATGCTAAGACAATTCTACTTATGCACATACTACATAAGCATCAAATTATTTTCTTTTTCTTCACTTAAATAAGTGCCTGATCCCTAGAGAAGTATAGAGGCACCTTTAGCACATAGACATGCAGAATTGTCAGCAGGACAAAACCTGGTGGATCATAGTTCAGGACATAAGATGGGGAAGTAACAACCTAGGCAAAAACACTTTTAGAAGCTGAAATTCCAATAAAATATAAATTTTATTTGAATGTTGACCAATAGAAATGCTGAGGCACATATTAATTTTGTTGGATTTTACAAAATAAAATGTCCAATTGCTGTAGAAATTTGAGTCTTTTGAGTTTAGGACAAATCTTACTCGATTTGGTGAACTTCATTTGATTTTTTTTTGAAAAGAGAGTTCTGATGTAAACAAAGCAAAATGACAATATCTTAAATGTTTTTGTTATTTCCAGTGACTTCTATTACATGATTTCTATCAACTCAAATGATCAAATGTTTAAAAGAGAAATACCAAATAAAATATTTAAATATTGTCTTTCTTCACGAATAAGATGGCCTTAATTTCAGGACTGTAGTTTGTTGTCATCTTAAGAAAAGGAGGGCTAGAATCAGGTTGAGTGTGGAGAAAGCCAAGGCAAGTTTATTAAATGTTTGTCCTACATCATGACTTTTAGGACAGCCTAGGCTACAAAATGTGTCCCTGTCTGAAAAATGACAAAGGAGAACAGAAAGAAGAGAGAGGAGGAGAAGGAAAGGTAGTGAAGAGGAAACAGAGGGCAGAAGGAAAACTGGGAAACATACCTTTAGGTAATAAGTAGATCAGCTTTAAATTAGAATGTATCTCTGACGTTATGTGTAATTGCATTACAAATGTCAATCTGAAGTGATTTTTCTTCAGAAAATAGTGTCTGTGAAGACCACAGTTTACTAATTTTATCTCAAGATTTCAAATAAAACGTTTTAATTATTTCCAGATGTGTGAAAAGACTCACACAAACAAATCTTAAAACATTACTGTCAGTATATTAATATACTTATTAAAAAGAGAGAAGAGGGATTGACTTTGCTTTGTTCCTACTGTGGGTATTTAGTATCTATCTTATCCAATAAAAAGTAAACTAGTGTGAAAAATCTACATAAGTCTTTGGATAAATTGAGAGCACCCCTTTCCACTCTATATAACTCTTTGCTAGAGTTTTGACTTCATGAACGCACATCAACTTAACGCACAAACGTTGTGTCCATTTGGGATCTTTATAATATAGTTTATTCTCCATACCTACTAAAACTTATGATATCACTGTTAGTTAAGGAGACTATTTTAAATGGAAACATAATGGAATAGGTATAATTTTTCTTGCCTTTGAATATTTTCCACAAATACATCCTCCAGTGGTACAATAATTTTAAATGATTATGACATTTTCTATTTCCCTCCCCTTTCTTCATCAATAGCTTCTTCTTAATTTGTCATTATATGCATATATATTTTTTTCTATGTATAACCTGTTCAGACTATATGTTGTGGTATGTGAGTTTACACGGCTGACCATTTGGCATTGGAATCCGAGGTTTGAAACCCTGTAACACAAACAGTGCTTGAGAATGTTCCTAATATTCGGAGTGAACAGTGATGGATCTTCAGAAAGCTGCAGTCAAAAAGATAGAGTTCTGGTTAAGAGGGTTAAGAGCAAACTATCTGGACAGTTATACCCCAAGGAAGTAATAATTCACCATATGTCTACATGATGGAAGAACAAATAGCAATACGTTAAATGAGCAACTTTGAATGCCCACACTTTGTAAAAATAATCCTCATTGTTATGAATTTAAAAAAAACACTTCGTACATTTAATATTTTTATCTTTGGAACTTAAAAGTTTCTGTTATACATTAAAAATGGAAATTCAGACAATTATTAAAAATGAAATTGTGGTTTTTTTGGTCAAATATCTATAACATATCATTTGTAAAACTATATTATTTTCTGTGGTGTTATGCTCATTTTATTGTTTGCTTGAGGAACCTAAAGGGGCTAGACCATAACTACTTTCGCAAAGTGCCACCAGAGACATATTGAATGGGCAATATTTGCATTTCTTATTTGTCAACATACCTGGATCTGTGATTTTGTAGAGAGCATATTCTATGCACTCGCATGCAGTTCTCTAAGAAGGCATGTTGGGTATCATTCATAAAATAATTTGATTCAGGAAATACTCTGGACTATGAAATAACATGCTTCACACTCACTATCTAATATTATAGTTAATATTTATTATTTACTTTATCGATTTGATTAAATACAATGTATATTAATTTTGGAACTCATTTTTTAAACCCACTGAAAATATTATAGTTAGGCTTTGCAAAGATGTTTGCTCTCTGTAACACAAAACTCTGCATTTATCATTATAGTTTCTTTTATTTCACTGACACTGAAAACAAATAAATCATACTAAATAAGTTTAAAAATATAAAAGTTGTTTGTTAATCAGTAAAACTCTGGATACTTACACTATCTAACTATAACTGTGGTGATACTGTAATTAACCAATGTCAGATACATTAACTTCGGCTTCTTAGCATATGAAAATTTATCTTTGAATAAATGACACCTTATTATGAAGTATTTGACATTGTTCCTGTAAGGCCTCTCTATTAAGCATGAGATTTTTTACTCTTTTCAAAATCTAATTTCTATCACTTACAGCTCTGACTTGAGGCCATGGCTAATTATGGTAGAACAAGTAGGATAATACCAGCTAAAAGCTTATATGGCTGTGCTTTTGTAGGAACCTTTGGCTTCGATCTGAAAATCTATTTAGCTAAAACTAATGAGACCATAGGAGGAAGAACTAGCTGCAAAAGAATTTGTATCACAAAAGCAACTTTTCTTTGGCAAAGGAAAAAAAAAACTAATACTTGCATGAAAAAGATTCATGACAAGATTTAAGATGACAAATGTTTATGAATAACATTCTAAATGGCTGAAGTCAACTGTGCTATAAACCATCTGGCAGATTTAAGTCCTAACTGAAATGCATGTGAATTATTACCATTTAATGAACTATTTAATGGACCCATGAAAAAATTATTTGGCAAAACAACAGGTTTTCAGGAAAAAGAATCAATCTTCCTGTACACCAAACCTAGAGAATATTCCCTCATCAAAGACAAGATATACACAGGATCAAGGGACTTATTCTCTGAATTTCAAAAAGTAAAAGTCATATTTAAAATGGATAAGTAAAAGATATCAATGCTGCTGTCATTGATAACATTTAGCAGTTTGACGGAGTGTCATCCAGATCCATAGTCATCAGTCACCAAGATGAATAAAGCCTCCATGGAGGAATGACACATTATACCTGAATAAGCTTTGAGAACCAAAGCTGAGATAATTTTGAAAAATTGATCTTGAAAATAAATAAGGTCAGCTAGTAGAACTGAATTAAAATAAAACTTTCATGTCACAACAAAGTATTTGATGAATATTACCTTGAAGTATTGACATTATTTTATAATTTATGTTTTATCAGAAAAAATATTTTCCATTATTTTAATTACTGTTCTTTCATTGTTTTAATACCAAATGAGAAAATTATAATTATGTCACTTAAACTTTGTTATCCTTGAATCATTGTTCTTTAATAGAGTAAACTGCTTTTCTCATCTGTTTCACAGTACATAGTGTTTGGTTAAATTATTAAGGATAATTTTTTAAAGAAAAAGACAAAGAAATTAACATACAACAATTGTGTGAAAAAAATTACATAGTCTCATAGCATGACAAGATGTTGGTTGGCATGGTGTACGTATTTAAGAGACAGTGCTAGTATACAAAAAGTGATATAAGGTATATTACCTGGACACAATATATGGCATTTCATGATGTAGGAGACCAACAAATAGTTACAAATGTGTATTGCTGAAATATTTATCTGAATGTAGGTCATCTGTAGAAAGGGTATGCTTATGGAAATAACTGTCATGTTCACTTATGAAACCGAGAATTAATTTATACAAACAGCCATCTAAATAAAAATGTAAATATGTTGGCTATTTAGAATGGAGTGAGATAAAGTCAGGAAAATAATTGCTTCAGATGGAAACTTCTCACATGTGTTCACTGAAAATTATCTGATGCTTAATATTTATGTAAAAATATTAGAATATTATTCCTACTTCTGCAAACTTTGTCTCATCTAATTTGTCTCGCTACTTGCTCTCTTAACTAACTTTTATTAAATCTATGTATGCTACAATAGGGTGTAGTTACAGGGTGAGAAATTACAAGGGCCTCAAAACTAAAATCATTTATTATCTGTTTTATGCTAAGGATATTTGCCTAACTATCCAGTATTTATGCAATTCACTAGACTTAACTTCACTCTTTTGCTTTGCTCAGTGGCTCTCCCTTTTTCTGTCTTAGTCAATTAAAGTGGAAATTCCTTCCTTTAATTGAAGACCTGCAAGTATATTATCCAGGCATTGTGGAAAGGGGTTCAGGTAGAGACAGCATCAGGAGGAAGACATAAATAGTTGGGAAAACCTTGGGATAAACTAGTGTGGCTGAAAGGTAATGAATGAGATCACAATGACATCTGAGTTATACTCAGGGCTTAGCAGGTACCCACACTCTATAAACATTGAGGTGCAAAATTACAAAGTCATCCAATATTAGCCAACATGTATTTGCCAAAGAGTCATCAACTGTCAGGGCACCTCATTCTTTTAATATTGCGGAACTTATAATGCAATCGGGGACAGACTTTGACATGAACTCTGGTGCTCCATATTTGACCACCTCCCCTTGGTGAGGAGGCCTTGTGGCACTCAAAGAAAGAATAAGCAGGATACCATGATGAGACTTGCTAGCCTATGACCATATAGTGGGGGAGGGGGTCCGCCTCAGTCACAGACCTAGGGGAGGGGAATACGGTGAAAGCGGGAGGGAGGGAGCAATGGGAGAAAACAAATGGTGCGATGGCCATTGACCTGTAATCTGAATAAATTAATAAAAATTTTAAAAGTGCTTTCAATAATGCAATTGTGCCATTTATTGGACTCTTCCAATAATGTTTTGATGGAACAAATGAAGGGAGAGACAGTAGAGGCATAGACCAAGCAATTGAGATTGCATTTGCTGTTGTTTCTGACCCTGCTTCGTCTTCTGCAGTTCCCACAGCATCCAGTGGCTATCATGAGCCTTCAAACTACACAAAGCATGGAACTATTCATGACCTTTAAATAATGCCTTTCAGTGTGACAGAGTGTTATGTTTTCCTTGTATGTTCCTGGCTGACTCAGATTTAGTATTAATTAATTACCATATCCCTTAAATTTAAGGGTAACGAGAATAACTTGCTCCTTCTGTGTTCTCTGATTACTTCAAAGAGAAGAAGTGTTGAAGTGTGTGCTTTATATAAAATCGGGATAGAAGCTAATTGAAGGTAATGATCTGAGGAGTAACCAACGCAATTTACCCAACAAGGGTTTTATCATACCTCTCTATGTTGCACCAAAATCTAAAAGTTTATGACTTTTAAAGTATGGCACCTTGAAATTCAACATGGAGTTTCATATTCACTCTACGGACTTCAACAAGAAAAGTAAGTCTCAGTTTTATATTGTTTCTAAAAGAAACTAGAATACCTATTTATTTTGCACTATTCTAGATGTAAATCGGAATTGAAATAATGATAATAAATAGTACAGCTGGGGGCCCTGCACTCCTTAACACGAGGGAAAAACATATCTGTTTCCTATATCGCTCTGTGACAGAGACTTCAGTAAATACTTTCTATATTACACATTTAGTAATTTCTAAATATATACATGTATAATGATGTGGAGTCTCAGTATTATATGCATGTAGAATTTTCTAAGTCCATAATCAGTTACATAACAATGTTTCATATGTGTTTTGCAATGGCTGTATTTCCTTTCCTATGATGTGGCTTGTGTATCTATCTCACCTCGATGTTTGATCTGAAATATGTATCTTCCTGTTGGGTGTCTGGACAAGAGGAACAGCAAAACACCTCTAGAACTCATGGAATGCAGCCCACTGGTTAGCAAACCCACGATTGGTGTGTCTCTGTGAGGCATAACCCTGAGAACTACATGTCCTAAGGACTTCATCCTGTTATGAGCATAGCTCTGCTTGTTACCTTTGCAGCCTTTATAATCCCCTTCATATGTGAATTGTGTGAGTACTGTAAAGGGAGCTTCCAACCCTTCACTGGGCAGTATCATTGGCATACTCAATAATTGTGCTTGATCTCTTTCAGGCAATTCTGCTGGAGCAGAGTAATGATTCAATCACCATCTCTGAAAACAACCCGCAGATCTAGATTGCTAACAATGATCACTACCCTTAGAAAGAATTTGGAAAGACAGATTGTTCAGCAAGGTTAGGTAAAGATGTTTTTGCTGGTGGCTCTCATGTAGAAAGTCTTAGGGAAAATAGATTGTTAGCAAAGTAAGGTAAAGATGTTTTTGCTGTTGGCCCTGATGCAGGAAATGTTACTGAAAAATTTACGTTAATAGAAAGTACACTCTTATTAATAAAGCTAGGAACTTTTTGAGTTTGGTAAAGCAAGAACAATGGCTCATAGCAGCACTGGCTGATTTGACTTTTTCAATCTGGGCTAGTGACTGAGATGACAATTAATGTTGTTATTCCATTTTTCTGCTCTCAACTTCCTGATATGACTTAATAAAAGAAATAAAGAGTACATGAGCACATTTAGGACTTAAAATAGACATGGCTGATTTTTATATAGGCATTTAGATTTGTGATTCCTTTAAGATCTTCATAATATTTCTTCTTAGAATGTATACCCATTGTGATTTTTATACTGCTTAAAAGATTTTGTTGGGTTATATAAACTGTAAGCAGAAGAAGAAGAAAAAGAAAAAGGATAAAAAGGGGAAAATGATAAGGATAAGAAAATAGTTAAGAACATGGATAAGAGTAAGGATAAAGATGAAAATAAGAAGATAATAATAAAAAGAAGTACAAGCAGCTTGTTAAAACCTTTCTGCTGGAGTCTGTCTTACATCGTCTAGGGTAAGTGTGTGTGTGTGTGTGTGTGTGTGTGTATGATTCTTTTCTCTCCTTTCCCTTTCTTTTTTAGATTCTTGCCACCATCAGTGGAAACCCATGCTAGGAGCCGTCAGATCAGCCCTAGATCCAGCTTGCCACCATCAGTGGAAGCTATTGCTGGTAACTATCATTTCTGGCTTGGAAGGTTGCCCTAAGAGAAATTCTACAGGGTCACCAGTCATCCAGCCACAGGATTCACATCCCACCTCAGTTTTCCCCAACTGATATTGAAGCTGGACTTCGATATCTTCCTGTCTTAGTGTTGATCTCATCTTCATGATATCCTACCCCCATTCCTACCTACAATTCAGATAGTCCACTTTCATAAACATGAGCACTATTTCTCCATTAAAGGGAGTACCATGTACTCACATCAGCTCTCAGGAACTGGATTCATCTACGTGACACAGAAGGCAGCCATCATTAATGTCTTCACAACAAGACAGAACTTTCCACCTATCTTCAAATATATCATAAACATTTCTAATTTTTTTCTTTTAAAAATATATTTATTTCAATATCTTTATTCTTTCTAATTTATATTGAATTTATTAGTAAATGCATTGCTTCAAATATTTTCGCGTTTATTACATAGATTAAATTTGTAAGCCTATTTTCTCAATTCTCTACTAATCTTAAGGATAGCATATCAGATATTCTGCACATTACCTATTTATATTATAATTCTTAGCAGTAGCAAAATTACAGTTAGGAAATAACTGCTGATTGCCACTACATGAGGAACTTTGTTAGGGTCACAGCATTAGGCAGGTGAAGCACCACTGAAAAATAACAGAAATTACAGAATGTGTGCATATGTGTACACACACACACACAACACACACACACACATACACACAATATTTATTAGATTTATTAGATGCTGTAATCCAGTAAATTCAACATTTGCTGCCTATGAATAAAAAGTCCAATAATCTAGAAGTTCCTCAGTCAATGAGGCGGGATACTCAGCTGATCTTCAGTAGACCCTGGAATCCCAAAGAAGTAGCTCTAATGCCAGTGAAGGAATGGACTTGCTAGGAAGGCAGGAACAAGCAGGCAAAGAAAAAAGTTTCTTTTTTCCATATTCTTATACAGCCTTCTAGCAGGAGGCAAGGCCCAGATTAAAGGTGTGTCTTCTTACCTGAAAATCTGGATTAGAAATGAATCCTCCTGTTTCAAATTAAGCAAAGAATTCTCTCTCTGGTGTGCTTTCCATTTTTTTAAAATCTTAGTTCACTTCAGATTCACAACCAAATCAAGTTCACAACTAAATATAGCAATCCTACACCATCGTAATTTTAAAAATGTCTGGGAGATAAAGACTGTTTAGTGACTATAAGATATGGGTCAATAAAGGACTTGAGGTAAGTATGATTGATGTTGTTAAATAAAACTAAAAAAATAAGGATAAAAATAGTAGGACACTGTTGACTTTTATGAAGAAAGAGAAATCAGCTTAACACAGTGAAGACAAAATAGTCTAGAGAAATATTCGGGAAATATTGTGAACAGTTCTTGGAGATGTGTGTTGTTGATATTCGTCCTGAGTGATAAAAGTCATTTGGCTAAGTAGAGTGCTAAAATAATTATGGAAGAACAAATAACATAAATAAAAATTTAAATATAAACATCATAGTCTAATACTATAAAATATGGCTTAAACTGGTAGATTGTTTTTATAGCAATAGCTATAAGAAAAAGAACGTTTGACTTTTTCTTTTTTCTCATCTCCTCACGTGACCCCTGGGACCCCAGTGATTTATAAAAATTACTTCTAAAGATTCCAACAGGCCACATTTTCCAGTTATCATAGGCACTTTTTAAAAATGGTAGTTAACTCCATTATAAAACCTAATTATTTGGAGTTTCCATATCCCTGCTTCTTACATTTCTTAGCATTATTCGATATTGAAATACAAATTTTCTTTGTTGGATTGGATTTTTTTATCCTTTTTTCAGTTGCTCACTAAGCTTTGTGGTGCCTCATGCCTAAAGTCTCGAATCAGTTGAAGTGTGTGACTAGAAAATCCGGTAATCCTCTTGCCGTTTCCCTGAATTCCTGTATGTGAAAATGTCATTTTTATCTGCTAAGTAGTCATAAACATGATAATGTTTCGTCAGTGTTGAATATACAGCAACCAGAAGATTAGACATTTCACATGTGGAAAATAAGTATATTGGAGTCATTTTTTTCTGAAAGAAAATACTCACATTTTTAGAATGAATAAACTTCAGAGTTCTCAGGGAGAATTATTTCTTGCATATTACTAATGCTAATTGCATGTGCTTGGTTTAAGATTATTTGAACAGGAGTGAGGGAACTCAAATTGATGACTGAGTAACTAATGCAGAGTATCCGATACTTAAAAGTCTCTAAATAATACCAGAATTTACTTCAAAACTGAAAAAATTACTTTTGTTATGCTCATTTATGGTAAATAAGAGGACATCTTTTTTCCAACAATTCTCTACTATAGTTGGGTAAAATTTAAACATTATATATTGCTATTTCTTTGTGTGAGTCAGAAAATCAGGGAATGATTTTTGTTTTTTGTTTTTTGGGTTTTTTTTTTGTTTCTCTTCAAATATACAAAATTGTTATGAATTTAGTTTTTGGATTATTTTCCAGTGAAAACATACCAGTTGCTTGCAAAATTGTTAGAGTAATTAATATGTATTATAAATATGGTCACAACTATTACAAATTCATGTAAGCCATAGTACTTGTTTTATAAATTTCAGTTGCTTTAATTTTTCTACTGTAAGGCATGTGGAATATAGTGGATTAGTTGAAATCTGTTTTATTACAATTGTGAAGTGGCCTCTTGCTGGACAGTACTGTTCAAATTTGACTTGATCACCAAGTTACCGATCTGCAAACACTCTGAAAGAGTTTTAGAAGAGAGTTTTTCCTTGGTTGGTTTTCACCTTTCAGCCTATCACTTACATTTTATCCAAGGTTTTGTTGAAGCCACAAACTTAAAATAGTTCTACTTAATTTATGTAAACTACTTGTAAAGTCTCAATAGAGCTTCCACTCTTCACTTTGAGCATAATCCACTCAAGTGATAGGTTGGTGAGTTAACATCATCAGCTACAATGTTTTCACTGCTTGCTATGTTACCTTAGCTTCTTCCTAATTCTTGTGAATGTCTATGAAGACAGACTTCAGATCCACCAGAACTCTCTCACTCAGTGATGTTACTTTAGCATTATGTTCCATGTTTTGGGAAAAGATTTTATTGAAATTTTATTATTATTTACAATTGGTAAAAACAATAATAGAAGGTCATTAAGAGAAAAAACAATGAATTTGTAAGTTTAATCTCACTTTATATTGTTGTTTGCGTTTTATTGTCATGTGGCATTTTTTGAAGTGCTGATATCATGGCATGTTACAGAAAAAAAAAATCTCATTAAGAAGTGTAGACCAAGAGACTGAGTGCTCAGAGGGTAACAATCACTTCTGATACAATCCTGCTGATCTGAGTGGGATACCTGGAACCCAGAAAGCAAGGAGAAAACCAGTCTTGGAGGGGGAGACCTGGTGGCACTCAGAGGAAGGACAGCAGGTTGCCAAGAAGAGACTTGATACCCTATGAACATATACAGGGGGAGGTAATCCCCCTCAGGAACAGTCATAGGGGAGGGGAATAAGGGGAAATTGGGAGGGAGGGAAGAATGGGAGGATACAAGGGATGGGATAACCATTGAGATGTAACAAGAATAAATTAATAAACAATTAAAAAATAAATAATAAAAACATCTTTAAATGCCCCTCAAAAAAGTTGCCCTCTGACTTCCCCATTTTTACCTTGGCATATGCATACATGAATGCTCATACCTACACATACGTGTACGCACACACCCAGAAGGGAAGGAGAGGAAGGGAGGGAGAAAAAGAGAGAGGGAGAGAAGGAGGGAGTAGGGGTAAGAGGGAGAGGGTGAGATCAATTTTGTTTCATTTTGTTTGTTGGGGTTTTTTTTTGTTTGTTTGTTTGTTTTTGTTTTTTTCTGTTTTGTTTTGTTTTGTTTTGTGAATTTCTCAATGTAACATGCCCTGGCTATCCAGGACTCTCTTTGTAGACTATGCTGGCCTTGAACTCACAGAGACCTCCTTACCTCTTCCTGCCAAGTGCTGGGATCTGTTTCTATTGAAAATTTTTCTCTTTATTTAATGCTGAAACCCCAACATACCAATGTCTTTCTTACACATTGGACTAAGTCATTTGTTAAGCATTAGGAAATACTAGCCTTACAGGTAGGGTATGGGTTAGAAGTCACCACTACATAAAAATAAGAAACAAGAGAAAAAGATAATGTATTCTATTCCCACAATAGAAAAAAAAACTGAAGAAAACAAAATTAAAAAAGAAGAAGCCTTACCAGGCACACTATCTACCAAAAAATGTAGTGAGAAAATGCCACCAGTGGTCACACAACCACACTGTAAACTGCTTCAGAACTTTTGCAGTCAGGAAGATGCTTCCTGTTATGGCCATGGACACTAAAATGATTATAAATAGACTGAATAGAGATTATCCAGAGCTGTTCAGACAGTTACACAAATATGGCCTGCAAGCTTAAAACTAAACTCCCTCATTAGCATTTTGCAATGAATATCCTGAGAAAACACTTCAGCTCTCGCTGCCTGGCAGAGTAGCAACACAGTATATAGTATTGGTAATTGCATGGCTAACATCAGTAGATTCTCACAGCTTGGTGTGGCTGGAAAGAGCCACTGAATCAGCAACTGACAAGGGTAAGCACAAGTAAACAGGTCATTATAGTCTCTCAGATTATCAGGTGGAAAAAGCTGTAGATGCAGAAAGACCAACCACTCAAACACCAGAGAGCAAAACACAAGAAGTTGTAGCCAGCACTAGGGTGTGTATTCAGGCTATGTTTATGCTTAATGTGGTATCCACAAGCAGAAATTCCTGTGAACAGGAAGGACGTATGCAAATCAATGATATGATTTACTGAGAATATTGACCCATCTACACCGGGAGTGACCATCACAAAAGGCAAATTGGGGGGGGGGGGAGGAAAGTAATTACATTCTTATCAGTTTGTATTTACACTTTTATACTTCAGTTGTTAATTGTTTGTTGTATTTTATACCTTTCCTGACCAGGTTACTATCATCATCTTTTATTTCCACTTACTCTATAATACTTACTTTCCCGTATCTCTAACACACTTGTCAACTCCTTCACAGTTATTCTCTTTTGTAGTACAAAAATGGTACCCTTTGTTCTAAAAATCTAGGAGCTAAATTTTCTTAATAAGTACCCCAGGATAACCCGTTTACTTTTTGGTGATACAGATAAGAAAGTAACAGTCTTCTACTGAATGTTAACACTGGGAACATTTTCAAATATGTCCAGCTGTTAGTACTACAGAAATTTTCTCTCACACATAAAATAAAAGTGAAGAATATGCCCCCACACATGCGGACACATTTACTGTGAGACTCCTATAAGAATTGCTTAGATAAACAGATAGAAAGGGAAAGGGATTGCCTCAGGAAAAGGGTATCTCAATACTTTCAAAACAGAAAAGTATGAAAAATAAGACAGTACAACACCTTTGTAAGCTTACACCTCCTCAATACCAGAGCAGATAAATGAGGTAGAGAACTCAAGACCTGGACTAAGAAGTTAGTATGGAGAGTAAACTAACAACTTCCCAAAGAACTTTAAATACATTGTTAGAAAACATTAGAGGAATTTATTATCGTTAATGAGCTATTCATAATAGAAAATGTATCAGACTATAAGTCTATCAACACATGAACAGATTAGGAAATGTATACATACACATCGATACTTTAGACACACACACACACACACACACACACACACACACACACACACACACACGCACACACCAAGAATGAAAGCATGTCATTTTCAGGAAAAGGAGTGAAGGTGCAAATCATTACGTTGCACGAAATAAAATTTATGAAGGCGAAGGGGATCCTCGAGGGTATGTTAAGTCAAGTAAAATGATGGAAGAAAAAAGTAACGAGACACGTGTGATCTGAGAGCAAAAATGAGCTTTGAGAGAAAATATGAGTCAGCAATGGAGCATTAAAAAAGATGGGTACAGAAAAAATAGAATTCCATATGAAAAGGACATGCTGAAAGCATTACTGTTTGATCCGTTTGAAAACTGAGACCAGAGCAGCCCTGGCACTTTCTACTCATGAGCACGGAATGCTGTTTTTGTTAGCTGCTTGTGTAAGAAAGGCATCCTCACTGATTAGAAAACTGTCCTTCGTTCTATGGTAGACACCAGAGCTGCATTTAATTTAATCATAAAAAATAATATGTTCACCTATTCATTAAATTAAAGCAAAAGTCCATGTCTATGTTACCTCCTACTAAAATAGAATGAATAAATCAAATAAAAGAACTACTTTTGGTTTCAGACTGCAAAGGTGTATAAATTAGCAATCCAGATAATTAGTTTTTTAAACCAAACATTAGAAAATAAAATTAATAGAGAATATCCTTACAAAAATATTTTCACAGAGCGGCTTCTTGACATGTTCCTTTTTCTCTCTCTGCACTGCTTCAAAGATTATTAATGAAAGAAGTGGGGATGAATTAAGGGCCCTTAATACTATTCTGTTACATTACAGATCTCAATACTGATAATGTATAATTAATATTGATTTATCTAATCTATGGCATCCACACACAATTTGTACTGTGGAACTGGAGTTTATAAGACGACGAGTTCGTAAAAGACTTCATAATTTCTAAAACAATTTCAATTTTTCTCAAGAGCAAGTAAGAAGCATTATATCTGCCAGTGACTCATCACCCGAGTCTGTAGGTAGCAAATGGATTATAATTATTAGGGGTGATGATTCATGTAGTAGGATATTCCAGACACCAAAGCAAAAAATGTGAAATAGCATTTCTCACATCCAAGGAATGTGATTCCAACCTATGGAATCCCAGGATATTCATACTTTTTGTCTAAGAAATTATTTTCCAAAATTATAATTAATTAATTTAATTATTTATTTTATTTAATTAAGAGTATTTAATAGCAGCAATAAAATTAAAATGAATTGCCATCTGAGTAACAAACATATTACTCTTCAGTAAATAATAGACCTAATCATTTTTGCTTCCTACTATCTCCCTGTCTAGCTACCAATACAAAATTACTACCAATCCTCAAGATTATATGGGTTAATTGAAAAACTTTCAACCCTTTAAACCACTAAGGTTTCTTAAGCATCCCCTCTTTTGGTTTAGGAATATTTAACTATTTGCCTATGCATGTGTGTGTGAGTGTGTGTGTGTGTGTGTGTGTGTGTGTGTGTGTGTGTGTGTGTGTGTGTTCAGATGCACTTTTGTTCTGAGTTGTTTCTATGACAACAAAGAAAGAATGAGTTTAAGAGACAGGAATGATGGTGCTACAGAAAATATTGTCAGGAAAAACAAAATAGTTAAGTAGTTTAGCCTTCTCCAGTTTAAATGCATTACTTAACATGTAAATTAACTATACAAACAAGAAGATGGCGGGCAAAAGCCATGAACATTTAGAAAGATAACTGAAGGCTTTAGGAACATTTATTTACTTATCTTTTCCCTTTGATACTTGGCACTTTGACAGAAAAGATTCACAAGATTTATCAAGCAAACAAACAGTAGATACTGCAAAAAATTAATGTAGGGTAAGATAAAATATTTTAGTATGACTGTGCTCCTAGTTACTTATTATTTATCTGACATTCAGATTTGATTGACAGTTCCTTTGTTTTAGCTGGTAGATGTGCTGGGTATTTAACTGCCTAAGTGTTCTCCATACCGTTAACTCTAAATTAATACCTGATGAGTATATACCAGCCCTTCTCATTGAGCAACTGCATTAATAACACCCATTCCGTTTCTCTTAGTTTCTCTTATATCAAGATCTACAGGTCTTTCCAGGAACATATCTTACCTCCAGATTAATGAACCTTATGTTTCAGAATGTCATTCTTTTGGAAATGTGGTTAATATTTTTTTTTCCAGTTCCTAACCACTATGGAAATTTGCCTCTACCTCAACCTATCCTGTTTCTGGTTGGTGTTTTGTTTTGTTTTGTTGTTGTTTGTTCTTTTGGTTGAGGTAGGTAACTAAAATCTACCATCAGAGCTAATATTTCCTCATTGAAAATGCATGCCTGTGGGGATGGAGACATGTTTCAGTGACTAAGAGCACTGGCTGCTCTTCCAGAGGACCCAGGTTCAATTCCCAGCACCCACATGTCAGCTCACAACTGTCTCTAACTCTAGTTTCAGGGGATTCAGCAACCCCAATCAAACATATCTGCAGCATATATCACACAGACATATATCAAGCCAAAATACTGATGCACATGAAATAAAAATAAAATTAATTTAAAAAAGAAAATGCATGCCTAGTGCCTAACAGGAAGGTATTCTTTAGTTAATGATATATTTTTATCAGTAATAAATAATTAAGTTTATACACCTAAATAATGTCATGTCTAACTTATGCTGGCATTTAGAAAAGAGCAACACTGTACTTTATAGTTTTGGACGAAGTTTTGCATGTGTAAGTAGTTAGAGTCACTATATGATATCTTTAATACAAGAAGGTAAAAGCCTAAGGCAAAAAAAGCAAGTTAGTCATTATTCATAATATGTGGACTGTGCTTATTCATTGCCTAAACTTTGAATGTATTATGTATGCATGCTGTAAATCCGTCTACCACTGAGTGCTCAGGCTTGACCCTGCAGATGTGTATGGCAGGCAAGCACCATGGCACTGACCTACATCACTAAGGCAAAACAAAACAAAGTTGGAGAGAACAGCCAACCTTTCAAAAATAAACAGTTTACATAGATAGCATTTTCTCATGGCTCATTATTACTACTGACACATGTATTAATCAGCTTGCCATATGCTGGCACAGCTGTGATGGGCTCATGCAAATCTCTACAGATTTTTCCTTCTCTGTACAGAAATATTTTTCAATATGAGAGCAAAATACCACTGTGGTTTCTAGTAAGACATGGTATAGAGTCAGCATATGTTTTCTGGCCCTTCTTGGCAACACTGACAAAACATATTTATTCATTTATGAGAGTGTTGAAGAGTCTATATCTTTCTCTGACCTCACATTGTGGTTGGTTTTAATAGCTTTTTAAAGTTTGGCATGACACATATAATTTTTATTACCTTTTTCATCTTTGAAATCAAATTTAGTGACATATGTTTTTCTCTTTCAAATACATGTACCACCTGTCTGTCCCCTTGCTTCCTACCAAGTATTTCCTTACTATTTTACTTGGATTGAAACTAAAAGCTTTTACTCTCTTATGTTTTGTCATTTCTGCTTCACAAAACTCATCTGAAATTTCTCAGATGCACAACATCAAGTGCTCAAGTGGAATGAGACACGTTTAGGAGGCCTTTGTCACTGAAATGGAAACAGATGAACAGAAACACCTAGGTTATTCTGAAGAAATAACCAAGACACTAGGTCTGTGTGCAAAAAATCTGACATCTCATGAACATTAAGTAGATAGAAAGTCTAAAGTTTCAGTCTCTCTCTCTCTCTCTCTCTCTCTCTCTCTCTCTCTCTCTCTCTCTCTCTCTCTATTTCTCTTCTCTCTCTTTCACTCTGTGTAAGCATGTGTATGTCTCTGTCTCTCTGTTTGGCTCCCTTTTCTCTCTCTCTCTCTCCATTTTTCCTGGATAAAATAGATGATGTTATTAAGAGAAAGCTTATACATTCCTTGCAATACATGATACTGTAATGATGTGATTTTTCTTGTACTTATTACTGTAATGTAGAAACATTTGGTTTTCTAAAGTTTTGTGTTTAATTCTTTATTTTCTGAAATTATAGACAGCAGTGAGTCAGAATATGCAGAGTGAAACAGCAAGAGTAGAACAGGTGCATACAGAAGCAGAAATGGATGCGAATAAGAGGAAAGGACTACTGCACAAGGTCTTATTCAAGATCCAACTAACACATCGCCATGGACTCACATATCAACTTCAAAGATGAATTCAGTAAGATATATTGTAAGCAGATTTTATTCTTTTCATCACAAGAGATGGAAAATTTTATTTGTAGTTTTTCAGAGACTGTCAACTAACAGTGCAATAGAACCTAGAGAGCAAATTCTTGATTTATTCATTAAATATTTTATTAACTACTAGGCTGTTTACCATACAAAACACTTGGTTCTCCCTGTCAGTCAAAAATGCTAATTAGTTTTCTCATTCTACAGTCACCTTGCATAGAAAGAAAAATTTAACATGTATCTTCTGATTAAATATTGGTATGGTTGATTGCTCAGACTGGTGTCTTTCAAAATTTTGGTGATATACTTTCTTCTCCTACTACATTTTTTAAGTTGTTGATGTTGAGCAACATGCTAATAAATATTTTAATTAATAAGTCAGATCTCCACAGTTATGTGGATAGGCTTCAGTGAATCGAGAATATTGACACCTAATTCTTGATGGACTTCTCACATGCTAAAATAATTGACCAATGATTTGATTTAACCCATTGAAGTTATTTTCATCCTAATCTTATCCTATGTGTATTCTTTACTTAGTTTCCATCCAGTTCTAGAAGAAAGAAAATGCAAACATTTTTGCATTTATCTTATATTACTTAAAGTAATCTTCTTTCCTTAATAGATTATTTTGAAGTTAGATTTGGGACCTTTTATTTTATGTGATCACCTAACCTAAAAAATAGAAAGGAAAAGGAGTTTTCATGACCAATAAGGAGTCATATCCAAACTTCTTTGTAAACCAGATAAAGCTTATAGCCTGAATAGTCATAGTGATTCTTCTGAATATATAATAGCCCTATATTTTTACATGTCACCAATGTGCTGCAGAATTCTTTCTGGAATGTGTGGAGCTGAAACTTCAAATCTCTTTGTCATTACATAGACATAGGAACACAAGATAACATCTTAAATATTCACACATTGATTATTATTCATACCTTATGTGTTAGATTTTAGTCTATTGCATTACTTATTGTAGATTAGCAAGAGGTAGATGGCTGTGGAGGCCAAATAAAGGTTGAGTGTGAAAAAAAGTGAAGATAAAAGAAAATTTGTGAATTTTGTTTGTCTCTGCTGTTCATGCCCCCTATTACAATGGGTAATCAAGATCTGACTACATTGTAATTAGAACTAAAATTGAAGAACACATCAAACAAGTCACAATTTATATAGAATATGGCTCATCAACCCACTAAATATATATTAATAGAGCATTCAAAACCAAGCATTTAGAAATTCAAAGGAAGCGCCCCACATCTGGAGTGATTTAGGGATACATTATCTAGTGCCCTTTCTGCCTTTCAACTATTTTTGGTGAGATCTACTTTGCATAATATTGCAATCAGCCCATAAGTAGGAAATGTTAATGCAGTGAAGTGGGGTGATCTTCTTCTCTGGACAAGTCTAAAGAAAATCATACAATCAAGAAAAGAATACAGAAACCCAAATTCAGGGTAATTAGTCAGAAAAATAAATGAATGTTGACAAATCCTGAGATTATTCAAAAATTACAGGTTTTAACTAATCCTTGGTTTTTTGTTTTTCTTTTTGTTTTAGAAAATTTCACCTCTAAAAGGATGAGTTTCACCGGACTTGTCTTAGGAAAACATATTTAGTTGTTAAATAGTTAAATATTTTTCCACGCTATTTCTACAATAAACATTCCATGGAAATATATATATGTTTGTTTATTGGCTAAAAAATACTTTGTGGCTCACCTGAATTTAGAAGTACTGTTAACCTTTGCACAATTCATAAATATAAGACATGTTAGCCACATGGGTTCTGATTTCAGAAAGTAATAAGCGGGGAAAGTTCTGTCAATATTACTTAATGCTAACTCATAGCAACTTTTGAGAAAATGTTAGATTATTTGGAAACAATTGGGTTAAAAAGAAAAACATCAAAATAAGGATACTGATAAGAACTATCAGCTGAAAACAGATGCAAGCCAATTATCTTATTTGATTATGTGACACAGGTCTAAAATGATCAGATATATTTGATAATTGATAAATGATTCTATATAGCATAATTATATGCCAGGAATGTGGTCCCTTTATATCATCAAGTAAACTAAATTATCTTCTTCATATGTAGAAAAATTAAATATGAACTAAATTACTAAGTAATTATGTAATCTATTTTATGACAATGATTGTTTCATATTTTAAATGTGTTTTAATATCAATAACATAAATGACAAGAAAAGTGTTAAAAAAATTATTCTATTTTGGAAACCAAGAAACTGAGGTTCTGAACTCAAAATAACCAGCTAAAGGTTAATTAGGTTTCCAGTGCAAGAGCATTATTTCAAACACTGAAGGTCTGACCCCTCAAGTTGTGTTCCTTATGGGTCTAAAGTCTAGGCAGCAGGAATACTGGAGAAAAGTTCTCAGGGCTAATTACAAAGGGGAAAGAAAACTACATTTCTTCACTTCAGAAATCACAAGAAAAACTGGATTTATAAAAATAACAAGGAGGAGAAGAATATGTTGAAGATGCCAACCACACTTTCCCTCCACAATGGAGCCCATAATCAAATGAGATTTCATATAGAGAAATTAAGTCTTTATTTTTATTTTCATTCAAAAGTACATTGTTAACCACAAGTAATATTTGGAACAGTCTCTCTGATTTCATGTATATGCATAGACATAAAAGTCTCACTTCTTTGTGAAAAACAAAACAAAACAAAACAAAACAAAATGGAGAAAAGATCAACTGAACACCTCAAATTAAAAAGAAAATATTTATACCAGAACTAGACAAATATTATTTCAGTTTTCGTCAAAAAGCTAACTAGCCTTATCCAACTCATTAAGATGTTCTGCTTGCAATACCCATAGCAGACGAGGCCATGTTTACTACCTAAGTACCTGACTTGCAGAAATCTAAGAAATTACCACAACATATTACACTCTGATAGATCATAAAAGCCAGAGGTTTTTCTATGAGATAATGTCTCAAAGTAATTTCAGAACCTACATCCATAAATTCTCACCAACATAACTAAATAAATGTGAGATGAACAAGGACAACACCAACGGACACTGGTGCAGAGAGTTGATAAAAGCCCAAGAAGTCTCACCTGACTCAAATGATAGGCAACTGAGAAAAACTGGGAACCAGAAAAATTGTGCACATCCATTTTTTTTTGTCACATCCAGTGACAAAGAGTAAGTTCTGAAATACACACAATTAACATTATATGGATCCAACAGTCTGAATTTAGGAATGTACACATATACATGAAATGACATTTAATGAAAAAATAAGAGGTATATGGGAGGGTGTAAAGGGAGGAAAAGGAAGAAAGAAATGCTGTAAATAAAATGTTATCTCATAAATAAAATAAATTACAAAGGTCTTATTTATATTATGAGCTAGACTAAGCATCTTAAACTCACATGAAAAAGTTGTGATTTACTTGCTCATTGTCTTAGGGTGAACAAAATGGGTTTCAGTAAGGTACCTGACTTAATTTCTAATTTAAGAGTAGGCAGGCAAGACAAATTTGTGAACAGGTAGTTGTGTTCAGCCCTTTCTGTCTGTTGTCCAGTGGTCCTTGAAAGATTAGGACCTTGTGTGACCTGTCTACCAAGAACAACCCTGATAAACCAAGAGGACATCTGTGTTAAGTTTTCATAGGAGGCTTTATGTCAGACATCAGGTATCTTGGATTGGAATCCCAGTTTTGGAAAACCCTAATTATATAAGGATTGTAAAGTTTAATTTGATCCTTTTAAAAGTAAGAACAAGAAATTCTTTTCTTTCTTTTGAACATAAGAGTTGAGATGTAACAAGAATAAATTAATAAAGTAAAAAAAAAGAGTTACTCTAACATAACAGAACGGTGCTAGTTCTTGGTCATTGCATCTACTATTGCATCATTATTTTCATTAGGAATTTCTCCAGTTTAATTAAGAAATTTAATTAAGTAAATTAAGTAACCCAGTAACTACACAGATTAAAACAATGTAAGTTATTGTAAAATATTGAAACTTCTCTTAATCATTTTTGCTTTCTGCCAGAACAAGGCATGTAATTCATATTGGTTTAAGAATCTGTCTCCAATAATAGTCTCTTTCCATTGCAAAGAGAAGTTTGCTTTATGACCAATGAGACTATCATTTGTCTCTGTCCATAAAGACAAATATTTAGACTGTACTTAGAGTTATGCTGTCTTAGTAAATTGTTAGTTGTAAATTCCCCTTCATGATACATCCATTTCTAGCCTTGGGTGGTTGGCTACCTTTTCAGTGCCAGACATGATCTCTTTTTTGAACATGTCATACTTAGATCCAGTTGGACAGAATTTGGTTACTGCCAAGCTATGATTGACACAGTGAGAATATGTTGCTTAGAAATGTCCAAAACTACACTGAAAAAGTCATTATAGGATTATAATAATTATAAAAATGTATTTTTTATTTGAAGAAAGAAGTGAACTGATTCAAACAATAAAGGAACAGATTTTGAAACCTTCAGTGACAAGTGATAATGGTTTAACTGTATCCTCCTTGACAGTGGAACTTGTTAAGAAGTGATTAATCTATAAATACTATGAATGTATGAATAGATTGATTTAACTATTATGAGAGTGCCATCCCTAAAAAAGATGTTTCTTCTCTCCCATTTTGCTTGCATGTATGCTTTTTTTTATCATTTTTATAGATAGGAAAATCCAGCTGAAGAAATTAGTCTTTGGATGTAGATATTCTGTGACACTTAATGTACAGTAGAGTGAAGGTCATTAGTGCCTGTGTTGAATAGCAGAAATTGGCTGAAAGGCCATAACTGTTTCCACTAAAAACATATATATGCACATAGTTCTGTTTTTGCTAATGGAAGAAAACTTCTAAATCCTTTTACCTAGTTTCACATAATAGAAGTGCCTCTACATTGTGTTGGCCTCTTTAATAATGCTTGTGTTTATGACAGTTACTGGCCTCATGATGGGCATTATTCATCAGAAAGACCAGTCGTGTAATTAGAGTAGAGGCTTTCTCTAAATTAGCATACAGGGAGAGGTAGAAGTCATGAAATTCAATTTATCCATGTGACCAAAATTCTATCAACCAAAGACTCCAAATCTCACTTTTGTTTTTGGGTAAGTGAACACGCTGATGTATTATAAGCTTCTTATTCACTGTATTCACTAGAACACAAACTGGACCTACCTATTGGACATTCTCAGTCATGTGTTTTGTGTTTTTGTTTGTTTGTTTGTTTGTTTTTTTGTATATTAAATTTGTCTGGGCCTTATTTGAAATTTATTAAGGAAACCATAATTATATTTTCTGATTGTTGTAAGTTTTTCTAGAGAATTAATGAAATACAGGGAGTTGTAGGAAGCAACAAGTTTAATAGTCATTTGGAAAGTAGTACAGGTGGTACACAGGACCCCAAATTGTAGCTGGCACCTGATGTAAAAGTGTCTGTTGTTTATGCTGGTCTTGTGCTGAGATTTCACTGGTGCATATTCGAGGTTGAATCTAAAAGACTCTAATAGCCAATATCCTTCTCCTCTGGTTCTTACAATAATTATCGCCAACTTTTGTCAATTTTTGTAAGCCGTAGGTGGAGGGTACGTAGTGGGTAGTGTTTCAGGTTTATTTGATAGGGTCAGGCACCCAGCAGTCAGTTATTTTCTATACTTTCACAAGTTGTGGAGCTCTGTAATAGTTTTCGTATGTTATAAAATAAAGCACTTTAATGAAGTGTGAGAGCTACTTCTCTTTTAGTATAAGGATAAGGATTTATGTTATGGACAGATGTTACAGTCATTTAGGAAAATAGAAGTGCTAGGTTCTCCTATTAAGTCTTGACATCTTCCGCCATGGGTAGTTGGCTAGGTTTAGTCTATCAGTCATGAATTATTTCTCAATGAATAGGCCTTAATCCAATTCGGCAACTGCTTGTTTGTCAGTACTGTTCAACTGGGGATATCTCATAGAGCCAAGTATTGTTATTGTTTGTAGATTTTGGGTCTGGGGTATGTTACTGAGTGAAATGTTCCCTTGCCATCTTTCATAGCATCTCTAGGTAGTATAAAAATTATTCCCCACGGATGATGGTAACTCAGTATTCTGATAAGTAGTAGAGTGTGTTAAATAAATAGAGTGGTGATACATGCCTTTTACTATTTGTTCTGATAGGGCTGAAAGGAAAGATTGGCAGACTTAATACTAGTCTACACTAGTTAGGTTAGGTCCTATGGTTAGGACTTATATGAAAAACTGATATAACTCAGATGGTATTTTGCTTTTCTAATACACACAAGGTGCTAGATTTTATTCTAAGCGTGATAAATGAAAATATTTGAAAAATATGTATACAGAAAATAACTGATCATTTTTCCTTTTTATAAATTATAACTACTAATGTTTCAATTATTTATGTATAACCTGTACCTTCTTTAAGAATGGTCACATTCTTTCTATTGAATTTTTCTTACTTTCACTTTACATCCTGACAATAGCCCAATCCCTCCCCTCCTCCTCCTGTTCCTACCCTCCTGCCCTCTTCCCCCTTTTCTTCATCTACTTCTTCTCGGAAAACGGAAAACGGGAGCTCCTCCCTCTTTTCAACTTACCCTGGCAAATCAAGCCCTGTCACCACTAAACACATCTTGTTCCACCAAGGCCAGATAAGGCAGACCAGCTAGGGGAAAGGGATGCAAAAGCAAGCAATACAGTTCATGTCATAGAAAGCCCCCACTTCACTTGCTAGATGATGTAATAGTATACATAAGTGACCCCCAAAATCTACTAGAGAACTCCTACAGTTCATAAAAAACATACATCAAAGAGATTGGATACAAAATTAACTAAAAAAATTTAGTAGCCCTCTGTTATATAAACAATAAATGAGGGGAGAAAGCAACCAGGGAAACACCACCCTTTACAATGGCCACAAATATCCCTAGTCACGTCTTCCAAGCCTCAGAAGGTGTCATACACCTGTGCAATTCGAGGTAGACTCAGTAGATGTAAAACAACAACAAATTGTTAACACAAATTTGGAATGGAAAAGTAGGAAATAAGATAGGAATTTGAAGGAAAGAGAAATTTGATTAAAATACACATGCATGTATAAAACTTCCAAACTATAAATACATGGATTTTTCAATTACCTTCTAATTTACTAGTATTGGAATAGTTTCCATGATAAATGGAATTATTCTATACATGGTATACTTTAAAAGGATAGACATGGCATGGCTAAAGTTCCAGATTTAGAGAAACATACCTGGTGTTTCTGTGTGAATAAAATTTCAGCAGAAGTGGGCCAAGGTTGCCAAGAATAGAGTCAGAATGCTTATGGATTTACATGGAACTTTTCAGAAAAATAAGAAGACTTGACTACCAATAGAAAAGTTTACCTTAAGAGACTAAATTGGATGAAGCATTGATGAGATGAAATATTAAGGTCCTGGCTATATTATTCTATAATCAAATATATTGATTTATTTAAGCAATTGGAGAAGTATGTGAAAAAAAGAATCAAAGATTATATCATAGACTTTAACATGACCAATCACTCAACTGTTCTATCAAATAAGATGTCATTTGGGAATTGAATTGTGGGCACGATAAGGAGGTAGAGATATAAATTATTTGAAATGCTGATATGCTGATTAAAGATTCTTAGTTGAATGTCTGAGAAATAATTGAGCCCTGGGAAATAACTGATCATTAATATCATGGATTATACTTAAAATCATGAGCAGGACAAGAAAACACAGAAAGAAGAATGGTCAGAAACGAGCTCAATGCTGAGCAGCTTTAGCACTCTCCCTTGAAAGAGAGAGGAAGAGAGAGAAGAGAGAGAGATTAGCACAGTGTGATTCTCTGAAAAGAAAGTAAGGCAGAAACTCTAATGAAACAGACCATATGTGCCTCACAGTCCAAGTAAAGAGTTTTCAGAAGGAAAATAGTCAATAAATTTTCCCAGAAGGATGAAAACTGAGAACTGAACTTCCAAATGCTCTCCACTTAATAAACACCTGCAACATGGTGCACAAAATAGGAAAATATTTCCAACTTATAAGCCACCAAGAACTTCCCATCATTTTTGGTAGCCCCAAAGGCATACACAGATGGCAATAAACAGTGCTCATTGTTTTGAGTGCTTTAAGTTTGCATTTGTAATTCTCTATAACCCAAGTATTCAATAATCCACTCAGTAGTCTATGGTGTACAATAAATATTTTCTAAAGTAAATTCTACTTTAATAAGGATTTGTTTTAGATTAAGCAACAGTTCAATGTGTATTAGTTATACAATGACAACTCTTGCCAAAATTAAAACGAATAAAATTAGCATATAAAAATACTGTTTTGATCCCCCAATATTCTAACTTTCTTATGATTATTCTTAGGCTTAAACATGGAGGGTTTTGCTCCATTGCAGGAATTTGTCAATTTTATTAATTACAACCAATACTTTTAAGTGTTTTGCATGTAAAATTGTAGGACACATCCAAGGTGATTGTAAAAATAAAGTTTTAAACTGCATAATAAATTGGACTGGAGGTGATGGCTTTACTCATTAAAAGGCATTTGTTACAGGGCTCTGGCCCACCCATTTTTACACTCCATGACACCTGTCCTCATATAATAAAGTAATTGATTAAACTGTCACTTTAATCAGTAAGCTTTTGGTATCTCACTGGACCAGTGACTAATCAGTTAAGAAGTACATAATACTAGTATTGGTATTGTAAAAAATAGAATGAGGCACCAGAGTACCTTGGACCATGTCCCCTGGAGGGGGAGACCTGGTGGCACTCAGACGAAGGGCAGCAGGTTATCAAGAAGAGACTTGATACCCTATGAGCATATACAGGGGGAGGTAATCCCCCTCAGGAACAGTCATAGGGGAGGGGAATAAGGGGAAAATGGGAGGGAGGGAAGAATGGGAGAATACAAGGGATGGGATAACCATTGAGATGTAACAAGAATAAATTAATAAAGGAGAAAAAATAGAATGAAACATCATCTAATTTTTCCTGAAGACTTCAAATTTTAATAATGCAGTTATGATATATAAAATAAAACAGAATGAAACAATATATTTTTATGTTTCAAGGTTTTCAATTAGCCATAAGATACTATAATAACAAATGATAAGTGAGACTTAAAATATTTTCAAGTGATATCAAGCGGAAGGAATATTTTAGATTTTTTAAAACATGGACATGGAACAATTTGTCTTAAAGTAGATAGACAGTGGCTCCTGTGTCTGTGTTTCCCTCAAGTTGTCCCTACAGTGTCTGTAAATGTGTCTATACAGGAAAATAGTCATTACTTTCAATGATTTAGTTGCTCAGAAAAAAGTATTTCCAACGAGTACAAGTTTAAGTTTATAAAATTACTTTAGTAATTAAACTTACTCAGGACCAATGCAGCAAGATCTTTCTTGAAACAAAGGCTCAGTAGCTACAAAGCTTTGAAAAGTCAGGGTCACTTGTATGTGTTTTGCTGATATAATTGATACAATATCAAAACAAACAGAATTACATGCAGTTGATCTCTTAATATTTTTATTGAAAATGGTTTTTATACAGTATATGCTGATCATGGTTTCCCCACTCATCTCTTAGTAATTCCACACCTCACAATCCATGCAACTCCACACCTTCTTTCTCTCTTTAGAAAAAAAAAAGATGACTTTTTTAAAAGCCAGAATTAAATGAAAGATGTATAGAACAACCCAAATAAATACAAAATTTAAAAATCATAATATATAAGCAAAAGATCTAAAATGCATAAAATGTCCAAACAAAGCGGTATGAGACAAAACATCTTCAAAAATGATATTGGGATTCTTTTGTGTTGACCATCTACTTATGGGCATGGAGTCTTTCCATAAATCTGATTTATATACCGAGTTAAACTCCATTAGAATAAACAAATTTGTCCTTTGAGGGTGGTTAATGACTGTAGGTAGTTCCTGGCTAAGGATGGTAGCACATTTCCACTTCCCCTCTCAGCACTGGAATCCCATTTGACTTACACTTGTGCAGGGCCTGTGTATGCTGCCACATCTGTGTGAGTTCTCATAGTTCCCTGAAACTTGAGCAGAGACATCCCAATTATGACACAGTGCTCCAAGCTCTCTCACTCTCAGTTCACTGTCCAGGTAAAAGTCTTTATATTAGCTCCTATCTTCTAAAGGAGTAGGCAGCTTTTCTGATGATGGCTGAGGAAGACCTTGATCTATGTGCATAGCAAAATCTATTTAGGAGTCATTCTGTTGCTACATTCTGTTAGCAAGTTAACAGTATTTGAATTACCACTAAATCCATGGCTTATACAGTCTCATGTTCTTGGCCCCTCAAGGAGTACCAGGAGTGGGTTTGTTTGTTTGTTTGTTTGTTTCACTCTTTCTTTCAAGTTTTTAATTTTTATTTTGTATTCTTTCTTTTCTTTTTGTAGAAAAATGGATGCAAAATTCAAACAGGCTCAAACCACAGAAGACAACAAAAGACAAAGATTATTTCACAATTAAAAAGTCTATGGAAAGACAATTTGTGGAACTTGATTTGATTATAAGATTAAAAAAATGGTTTTAAAACTGTTACAAAAGATTTTTGAACAGTGAGTAAAAGTATGAATTAGAATATTAACTTTTCCAGGTTCTTGGGCTCTTTTTTCCATTTTTATTATGTTTCTCTTTTAACATATATGTGTATATTATTACACAGAAATAAAACAAGCAAAATATAGCAGGAATAACCATGAAAGAACCCGAAAATATATAAATGTTACATTCATAGTGATTTGGCTGCTTGTATTTGGCAAACTTGAAGTAAACATCTTTCCTATCTTGCTGAGTCTAAAATTCTGAAGGAAAATCAATATATATCATAGATCATCTCTATTATCTTAAAACACGTATCTAGATCTAAAAATATCTTAGCATCTAACCAACTAAGCTTAATTGTAAGCCTAAACTATCTGGTCTTCAACCTCATCAGAGACTTGAGAAGGAAGAAAACTTAATCACTTAAGTGAACCGCAAGTACAGTTTAGCAGGTTTCAAAATGAAAAGATGACAGAGACAGTTTACTGCCTGAACCGTCACCCAAAACTCTCTATAACTCTGGAGCATCATTTTCGACCTTCTGGCCCAATATATCGGACAGACATATTTGTGAGGCAGGAACTATTGAAGACTTGCTTACCTGTCTTTGCAGAGTTTGGCTGTCGACTCTGCCTACATTCAAGCTTGCCCATTTTTAGGCAGAATTCTGTCTGTTGAAGAAACGAGGATATTTTCCCCAGTGGCTGGTTTGACACATTTGAAGCCATCTCCAAAAGGAAGTTCTTTGATGCTCATCGTCTTCTTTGAGATAGGTTGGGTGTTGTCAGGAGTTAACTTGTCTTATTGTCAAAGGATCTTAGAATAATACAAACTTCTTTAAATGCCATATTCTGTAGGTCTCTGAGGCTTTTGAAGAACTTATTTAACTATTTTACTTTATATATCTATAGTATCATATCTATCTGTTAGACCAAGAATATATATATTCTTGTGATAAAATCATACTAGTATTTGACATGGCCATGATTTGTTCAACTAACAATTAGCTTGCAATACTTAATTATCCTAAATAGCCTACAACACTCCTTTCAAGATATTGGAAGTAAACTTTGTAATTGAGTGGAAGGGTATAATACATCACCTTAGAATAGAAAAGTGTGTGTGTGTGTGTGTGTGTGTGTGTGTGTGTGTAGTGTAGTGTAGTGTAGTGTAGTGTGAAGAATAATCTTAGCTTTGAATTCTATACCAATTTATCAAAATTACACTTATTTTGCATCATTATACAAAATTTTATACCAAGGAGTTAAAGAATAACCTTATTTGTTTGTAACAATTAAGGCATTGAGTTGAGGAGTAGATTCAATAATCTACCTTTTGTTCTATCATGCCTCTAATTTTCTATATCCTCCTTTCTTTCTTTTCAGCTCATATCTCCTTACCTATGGATAAAACATAAAGAAAAAGAAAGACATCCCATAATCCAACCTAGTTTTCTCTCTCTCTATAAGACCAATAATATGTTATAACCAACTTCCAAACAAAATAAGTAACTGTAGGCCAAGAGAACAAACAAAAACCTCCCCAACACCCTTTAGAGGAAAATAAGATATCATTCTCTTAATGTTTCTTCAGGCTGATTTAGGGAGAATAATACTTTTGAAGGGTCCCCCTGGAAGAAAATTAGAGGAAATGGTTAAGCAAGCCAGGGATAGCATTTGTGCTCCATTTTCTAAATGTTGCAAAATTCCAGGCTTAATAGGAGTCCTGTGTGGGACAATTTGAAATGTTGTACCAATTGAGATCAGAAACTTTCTACAATGAGCAGAAGTAAGACACTAACAAATCTTCATTCTTGCCATATGAAGAATGGCATCTAATAATAAGTTACAGGGAATCTACGACAAACATGAAGCCTTGTCTATCCGTAGACATTCATATCTCAGCCACTTTCAGAGCTAGTCACATGTAGTGGGATTAGTAATACAAGTTACCTGCTTTTTCAGCAGTTTGAAAAATCTTTACATCCCTATTCTAGCCCCTACCCTCACACCTCCTGATCCCATCTCCTTCATCATCCCTTTTCCCTCCCTCCTCTAGTAGTTAGAAAGGGGAGCCCTCCTCCCCTAACATCTTACCTCAGCCTACCCAGTGTCCTTTGTACTACCTGTAACCTAAATGTTATTGTAAAAAGACATAAAAAGTAAGGCATAATGACCAAGTATATGCACATGTATACAAATGCATACACATCTACAAAAAGACACACACACAAACACTTGGAGTGGGTGGCATACTGTAAGCCAAGCCAGAATGAATCAAGGATCTATGCTTCCCAGATGACCCATTCTCCACCTGAAACAGGTGGTGAATAACAATATGAAAACACAGCAGATCTGTGACTGCAGCAGCTTGCTTCGAAGAAAGCTTACAATCACAATTGGTCCAGCATTTCAGACTGTCCTCAAGCCTGGAATTTTAAAAACATTTAGATACTGGACCACAACTGCTATTCCTAGATTGTTTAACCATTTTCCCCAATTTTATTTGGGCCCCTACAAAGGAACAGATTTCTAAGCAAAGAATGAGACTTAAATCTGTTCCGTCAGTGTCTGGTTCCTCCTACACATTTTATGCCACTGTTGTACCAGTGTATGATACTGGCAGGTCACCATTGTAGACCAAAAGATGAATAGCAAAGTTGGTATTCACATTTCTCCTCCAGTAGTGTGCAGAGTACCTTCTAATACCAGGAACACTAGTCAGTAGGGTTGAATGCCCTAGTTATGCCCCATCTCAACTTATCTGTGCAAATGAGATGCATAGGTATTGCTTGAACAAGAGGGTGTAAATGCTGGTTTTATTTTATGTAGTGGAATTTACAGATTCTCCTGGAAAAAAATACAGAGAGGAGAGTCTATGAACTATCTAAGATTCAAATTAAGTCAACAAACTCTTAGTGACTTTCAAAAACTATTGTTCAATAGTATATGGGTACAGTCTAGTATTGGATTAACTACACAAAAGTTGAGTGATACATTTTAAACTTCGCAAGGTGTTTCAAAATTAAACAGTTCTAAATAACTAACATCTGAAACAGAGAATGAGTTGAATGAGGTAGAGTGAAAATTTCAGGACAGCCTGTATTATAAACTTAACTATATTCTAGTTATCTTGCCTTCTACTCATTTCTCTACTGAACTCGTTATGCAACAAGAAGACTATTTTAGAATAGATTTCCTTAGCACTTAAACAGAATAAACAACTAAAAATTTATGTTGACCACAAGAAAAAAATTTGCAGATGGATATAAAAACTAAAATTTGTACATCATACCACTGATACATATTCAGGATTTCAATGGGCTTCTACATTTATTTCTGATAAGACTGATTCTGTAATTGAGCGTTTTCTGGACATGTTGACTATATATAACAGTTGCAATTGAAATTTAGAAGGAACTTCCTGTGGTGGCCACAGTTACATTAAGTACTGTGATGGTTTTTTCAACGTGTCTATTCCATAAAATCTTTTTTTTCTGTTATAAACAAAGATATCCCTTTATTTAAAGGTAATTTAAATTCTGTGAATAAAAATATTTTTCTCCCATGCACAGCAATAGGAAGCAAACCATATAGGGAGTTAGTAGCCATTTACTTATTCATTCTTTCTAAATGACACCAAAGGTCAAATGAGAAACTTATGGGTTCAGTTCTGTCTGCCCCTGATAGTTAAAGTGTGTGACCACGTGGCACTGGGGATGAGTGCTACCAGGAAACGGACATAGGTGCGTTCATACTTATCCATCCCCTACCTGAGTAGTCTGTCAGTGTATTTTTTTGTGTGTTTCTTTGTTAATCTCTGCCTTTTTTACACATCCCTTTTTATTTATTTTTTATTTTTTTACATATACATTTGTATTATTACACCTAAATATAATAAACTACACACAGCAAAAGAACCACAAACATTTAGGGATTACATTTATGTTACATTCATAGTGTTTTGGCTGTTTCTATTTGGCAATCTTGAATTGCCAGTGAGTCTAAATTTCTGAATCTAACTCAATCTCTACCATATCTCATCTCAATCAACTTAAAACATCTATCTAGACCTAAAACTAACTAGGATTAATTATTAAACTCAACTATTTAGTCTTCAACCCTATCAGAAACTTGAGAAGAAGTAAAATTATTTACCTGAGTAAACAGGAAGTGCATATTAGCAGGGTCCTAATTTAATAATAATACTAATAATAATAATAATAATAATAATAATAATAATAATAATAATAATAATAATAATAAATGACATAGACCATTTGCTGTCTGAACAGTAACCCATAGCTCTCTAAATCTTTCAAGCATCACCTTCAGCCTTCTGGCCCAGGAAATATGACACACACACATTTGTGAGGCAGGAACTATTGAGGACTGGCTTAGAAATCTGAAATGGAGTTTCCCATTTTTAATGCAGGAAAAATCTATCCATATCATTACGATTATCTTTTGGGGTGACTAAATGTGATTCAGTGTCTCCTAGGCTCCTACGTCTCAGGAATCTCCCGAGGCTATTGGGGCTTCCAGCTGAACTTGAAGAAATGCTGCTTTCTCTGTGGATGATTCCAGGAAAATTTCTCCTCTGAAGCTTTTTGTCACATGGCTCCTGTCCTTTGAAATATTTTCTTTCTGCCACATTGGTAGGCTTCCTCCTTCTCCTATCACGTTGGGTTTTCCTTCTGACTATTTTGGGCACTCGATGTAAACCTTTTAATATCCTCAAACAAAACGGAAGAGTTGAGAGTTGTTTTCAAACATTTCTTTTTTATCTCTTTCTGAACTCTTACTTGTTGGTTCAACTTAGCCTAAATCTCTCCAAATTGATTAATTCAACTCAGCTGCTCTCAGTTTCTGACTAAATTGTTCTGCTTAGCCTCATATTAACTCTGGCAATGTGTTCTAATCTTCTGGCTTCTTCTCATTTTCTGGCTCATTCTGTCTTCACTTGCATCTACCTTGTTCTCTCTGCAACCTGGCTGTAAAATTATCTTGATAAAACTGCCGGACACACAAAAGCCCTCCTTCTCCATGTACTGCCCTGAAGTAGCCTCTCTGTGGTGTTCTCATGAGAGTTGGGTGTATCCTATCTTTGACTCATCATGTCAATTTTTATCTGATTTGTCATTTTGCCTTCTCATCATTTAGACATCACATTCAGAACGGTGGCTTCCTCCTAAAAACTAACCTTATCTTCATTTTTAGGGATTAGAGGTGTGTACTAAGGGTGTGTCTGCATTCCAACCAGATCACATAGAACTAGTAGATCTTTGGATGTGATCTCTGACAGAGCAGCCATGTTTTAAAATCAAAATCCTCTACAGTAGGTCCTTATCATCAGTTTGTGGTTGATGAATAATCTATATTTTTACTTTCTGGTATGTTAATAAGCCTTGTGTGTCCAGCAGTGTTTTCAGAATATTCAAAGAACTATGAAGATTCATGAACAATTTTGAACAAATGTTGTAACTGTTGAAGGAATTGCTAACCAAGCCATGTTCATTACTTAATTGATATTTTAGTAATCACTAAAACATTTTAGTGATTCTGAATAGGAGAAAAAGGTTATTTTTTTTATTTATGCTTTTCTAAATTCGTAAGCTCCGTGACTAAGTCTTCACCTTGTTTTCAACCTGCATTTCATTGAATATAATCTGTCAAAATCAGAGTACACATAGAATAAAGGATAATTTAGATATGAAGTGTGTGGGTAAAAGATAGATGGGAAAATGTTATCCTTAGTATGTATATGATTATTCTGGAAAAAAAATTAACTTAATCAGAAAAGGGAATAGGAGTTTTACCTGTATCCAATGTAGGAAAACATATCCAATATCTCAATAACATACACAGAACAAAAAATACAGGACTGGTAAAAGAACTTCCTTTCTTAAACTAGGACACTGTTGTCTTGTCCTTAAGCTTCAGAACTTTAGATTTTCAGGCTTTGACATTTTATGTCTTCTACCCAGATGTTTCTCAGGTGTTGGGTCTTGGGATATTATTTTACGATAGGATGTTTGATTTTAACTTAGGCCCATGATTGGCTCTCTCAGTTTCTCATATTAGAGGATTAATCTTGTAAAACTTCCAAGGCTCTACACTTACATAATCTAATTCCCATAATAAACTATGTTCTACCCTGTCATCCACTCTTTTCCCTTTTCTCCTACCCAGTCCTCTCCTCTCCTCTCCTTTCTTATCTTCTTCCTCTTGTCCCTTCTTTTGTCCCTTTCCTTTCTCTGCTATCTTTTACTGTCTCTGAGTATATTAATTTCCCCTACTGGTTCTATTGTTCTGGAGAGCCCTACAGACACGTGACTACAATACCCTAGTTGGAAAATATATTTCGTCTAGCTCTAGCTTACTATAGTAAATTTGGAAGAAAATAAAATTGTTAAAACAGGGGAAATAGTGTGTTATTAAGTCAAAGGTATAGTTTATGTCAACTATGTTAAGAACCAGGTCACCTTGTTATAGTTCTGGGTAAACAGAAAATGTAATCTCAGAAATGTCATAAAAAATAGGAATCCATACAGTGAGCTAAAGTCTATGATGGTCCTTGTTCACTTCTAGATTTTTTAGTATAATTCAACTCAAAGGTGATACACATTGCAAACAATTGAGAGACAGGATAAGAATGCAATCCTAAAATGCTTTGGGAGCTTAGGGAGAAAATGATAAAAGGAAAATATGAAAGTATGATATAAGGTAAGAGGATTTGCCTTCAATGGTTATTTCTATTTCAGTGAACAAATCAAAGGCTTGTTTGAAAGTAAAGGTTATCGCAGTTGGAAGGCTAAGATGACTATGTGTTCTAGAGAACCAAAGTAAGATCTAGATCATAACATTCACAAGAAAAAGAAAACCACTTCTAGACTAGTGAAAAATTATTTCCCAGAAGTAAGTAGAATAGTACAAGATAATCCAATATGAGTGCTTCCTAAAAGCCTAAGAATAGGCTGCAGGAATGCATAAGCAATGGTCCTGTCCTTGGAGAGGTATTTGATATTATTTTAAATTCTACTCACTGACAAAGCTGACTATTCTAGTCCTTGAGGCAGACATAAAGATGGCTATAATTTTATACATACTCATCAAAGCATGATGCATAAACACGTAGTAAATTCTCATTATCTTTTACTTTGCTTGGCTTGGCATATGACAACATCTCTCTCAAGATTTCAAATTTTTTTCTAAGATAGCCAATCTGGAAAGCCAACAAATTATGTCACCATTTGCTTCAGAAGCCTAAATTAAAAAAAAAAAGTGACAACAGAAATCTTCTCACATGAAAAAACAGGGCTTAAAAAATCACTGCAGTGTTATTCGATATAGTCTATTCGCTATTTCCAACATTAATAATCTGAGGTCTATAACCTCATGTTCTGCCTCAAAACTCCTTTCTATATTTTTCCTGACTCATTCCTAAATCTCCCTCAGTCTACTGGACAAAGAGTTCCAATGGTCTTATCTGTGTCTTTTAATAGGGTTCTAATGATAGTTAGTAAGTTAACATATTTTTCAAATGGTGCTTTTTACTTTCTTTTTAGCTCTTGCATAAGTTCTGGTACCTTAAGATCAAATTTGCAATTCCATTATTTATAAGCGATGAGGGCATATTTAATAATCAGTAGACTAGCTGCTAGGGATATCATAGATTATTTTAAATTCATAAATGTATAGCCCTAAGCTCTGATCATTCTACTGTGATTATGAATAAAGCTTTCCAATAGACCTCTCAAATGAGAAGGATTGTTCAGTATTATAAAGGCTGAAAGGTAAATGTGGATTTTAATGTACAAAAGATCAAAATTCTAAATGATCTACTACATGCATTATAAACAGAGAGAAACCAAGCAACTAAACTATTATTAGTTATCATGAATAATTCACCAATGAAAGCATCATCAATACTAGCAAGAAGTAAATTTGTGATTTTAATTAATGTTTAACAAACCAGAACTTTTCTGCCTTATACAGCATGATAAATGACAAGGATAAAAGCACAATGTTTTTATCATTTGACACTATTATTAAATACCACATTCTTAAAAAGCTTTTTTAAAGCTTACTCAACTCATTTGAAAAATTGAGATAAGCAAGCTACATTCAAGCACTTTCTTAAATTGAACTTTTCAATGCTATTTATGGAATCTCATGTTCTTCATAGCAGCCACACTTTTTCAATAAAATATGAAAGCAATGTAATATTTCATATAATATTTAAAATTTACAATATTGGATAGAAGTATCTTTAAATACAATTTAACATAAAAGACATAAGTAATAAGTCAGTTTATGATCTGCACTTACATGTACTTGTCTATGGCTAGTGGGTAGTAGAATTTCCAATCAAATCTCACCTGTAATAACCTTACCAAGAACCATAGACCTGTCTTCTAAATTAATATAATTTTAATAATCTGAAGGTGCTTGATGAGGAAAGAAAGCTGCAGATGACTTTATTGTTCACATATTCATTGACATCAATCAGGGTTCATTTACATAGCAGGGACCTCTTAGCATTCTTCTAATTTTCTACCACCTGCTCTGCAAACATTGCATATCTAAACCCAACTGCCCACTACAGTGCCACAGTTTTCCAAGTCTAATAAGCATCCTTTGTGACCACATTAAAGGAGTCATCTTAAACTAGATGATACATAGCAAATATATCATTTGGCACATCCCTACTTAAAGATAACAAAAAGTAATGAATACTTTCAGTATAATTCAACATATGCTTCTATATTTTTGGAACTCATTGGTTGCTCTTTGGTGAATCAAGAAATGATAGCTAATAAACATTAAATGTAGCATATATCAAAGTGAGAAATACACAGGAAATTCTCATATTTTAAATATAAATATACACAATATATTATAAACATATACCTATGGATAACACATATTTGCATAAAATCTATAAAAATTCACCTGAGATCATTTTTCCATATTTTAATGTTCCAAACTATAACATTTTAATCTCAAGAAGATATAGTTTATTTATATAAAGAAGAAAGCTTACATGTATTTAGTTTGGTTTTCAGTATTTATCTAATTCTCAAGAACACTGAGAATACACAAAATTAATTTAAGAATGATAGTTCCTGTTGTGAAATTAAGATTCCAGTGGTGCTGTTTTGTCCACATGTGGGTCGCCTAACAAGGGAACTAGGGGCTATCTCTGACTCTGTCTCTGGATTCTTAATCATTTTCCCCTAATTAGTCTGCCTTGTCTGGCCTCAGTGGGAGAAGATGTGCTTAGTCCTGCTGCGACTTGAGGTGCCAGAGTGGAATGATACCCCTCTAGGACCCCCCTTCACTGAAAAGAAGCAGAAAAGGAAATAGGAGAGGGCGGTGTCAGGCTGGGCTTGGGACGAGAGGAGGAAGGGGGCTGGGATAAGGCTGTAAAGTCATTAAATTAAAAAATTATAGTAAATAAAATAAAAAAGACAGAATATGAAGACTTCCAAATGATCCTACGATAGCAACATTAAGGACATATTTTGTAGCAAACACTTTAACAAATAGTCCCATAAAATAAAATAAAATAAAATAAAATAAAATAAAATAAATCCCCGTGGTGTCACATGGAGGGGAAACACATGGAGAAGGTGGTACACGTACTGCAAGGCTTTTTTCAAAACTTCCTTCTGTAAAGCACTAGCTTTTGGAGATGTTAAAATGTGTGCATAAATTTGAGGGAAGTTAAATATGGTTAGGGAAGCCTGCTCACACAAACCCCTTTAGAGGGTCACACTGCTCATTAGCATCAGCTTGGAGTCTCTCATGAAACTCCCAAGCTCTTCTAAAGTGACTTGACAATATAATCCTTCATCAGAGGAACAGCTGTCAGGATCCTCCAGATGCCTTCCAATATCACTAGGTATTACTGCTTCAGAAACTCTGTCCCATTGCTTAAAGGTCTTTACAAAGTAAGAAAACTAACACTGCATGCTGAATGAGTTTCTAAACAACTGCTTCTAGCCCACATATGATGTAAATAATTGTTAAATATCCTCTTCCTAAAATCACTGACTGAATGTTCATTATGCTCTTGGTATATGATTTTTTAATAAAAGTATTCTAGTTACCTAGAAGCATTCAGAATGTCAACAAAACAGTTAACAGAAAAATTATCTTCATATCAGCTTCTGACAGACAACTGAAGATGAAAAGTAAAAAAAGAAAAGAAAAACCAAAATCAAAACTGAAAAAAAAAACCACAAAAAAAAAACCCCAAAACCCATCGTCCCCGATATAACTAAATTGTGTATGAACTGACAATAACCTTCCTTAAATTCCCATGCTAATTTACCACGCCCAGACAGTTGACCAGGCAAGGTTAGTGGCCATTGAAAACAGCACCAGGACAGGGCTAGCTAAAGACTCATTTGGTAGTGTTTTAATTATACAGAAAATACACTGAACAGTTTAAAAACCAATTTTACATAGTCTTACATCTAGATTTTTTTTCTCACTAAAATATGTGAGTTGTATACAGAGGTTGAATGCTTTATAGACAAGGAAAAAATGTGCTAGAACCAACTTATTCATCATCTTCTTCATCTCATCTTCCTTTTCTTCCTCACCCTCTTCAACCTCCTCATCAACCTTGACCACTCTCTTTTTCACTGCACCAGGCTTTCCTTTACCTCTGTAGGCATCAATATCCTTTTCAAATTTCTCCTTCAGTTGGCAGCATTCTTCTCATAGGGTTGATTGTCATCCAAAGCAGTGTTGTTCCCCATCTTCCCAAGTTTTTTTTCAAATTCACTAAGGTATAGGCAATTGCTCTCCCTTGATTTTGAGGCTATACTTGGAACAGAACAAGAGGAAGGCTAAAAGAGGCCTCTTGGGTGCATTAGGGTGCTTGAACTCCTTTTTGGGTCCCCTTTACGGGGCGTGTAGGCTTTCACTTCTCTTTCATAATGAGCCTTGTCAGACTTTGCCATGTCTTCAAATTTCTCCTTTTCTTTAGCAGGCATGATCTTCTACCTCTCTAAGAACTTCATGTAGAACCCTGAGAAAATGACAGAAGCATCCGGGCACTTCTTCTTGTTCTCCACATTGCTGGAACCCTAACACTCAAATAAATCTTACTTGGATATAGCAACCTTTGAAAGGGAGTTGGGACATTAGTGGATGGCCTGGTGAATGGTATTACCACCTTACTAAATCTACCCCAATTAAAATTATTCAGTCCTTCTGCTATAAAGAGGACACAGAAATATCATGAGCTTATTTCCGAAGCAGAAATGTCATTGTGAGACACTAATCTGTTGGCATCTTGATCACAATGAGCAATGGAAAATAAAAATTTTACTGATTAAACCAGTGCCTTGCAACTGGTGGATAGTGACCCCTTTAGGGATTATATATCAGATGTTTACATTATGATTTATAACTGTAGCAAAATTTTAGTTATAAAGTAGCAACAAAGTTGTTTTATATTGGAAGTCACCACCACATGAAGAACTTTGTTAAAGGGTCAGAGCCTTAGGAAGGTTGAGAACTACTGATCTAAATGGCTCTCGCGGTTTTGCCTTTTGTTACAGTAGGTCAAATGTTTCCATCATTTCATACTAATAGTCACCTTCCATGCATGCATTTTTTCTTGACTATCAGAGCTTTACTCCAGTTATGAATTTCTGAGATAATATTTGGAATTCCAAGCCAGATATGGTGGCCTACTTTTTTAATCTCAGCACTCAGGAGGCAGAGACAGGCAGATCCCTGAGTTTGAGGCCACCGTGGTCTACAGTGTGAGTTCCAGGACAGTCCTGGCTACAAAGCCTAAAATAAAGGCAGGGGGAAAATGGGAAGGTGGCTAGCTTTGACTAGTTTTCTTATGTCCTATTGTGAATGTCCGATCAAAACTCAGTACAGTTTTCTTATTATACTCTTATAAATGTTGACTGAGAGCATTGATTCTTTGTGCTGCATACAGTATTTCTAGTGATATTATGAAAACAATCTTCCATCATATTTTTTGAAAAATTTATCATATATTCTCGTTCTGTAATATAAATAAAAAATCAGAAGATAGAGAATTGTAAGGGTTTAAGAAACAATTTGTGAATTAAGAAATTGTGAATAGAGATATTTTAGCATTTCACTGACAGTCATTATACAAAAGCATCTATACAGTGAATGCAGAAATACAATAAAATGTTTGTTTAATTGCTGCTAAAATCCTTTCAGTTTAAGATGTTTCTTTTCTTTGCTCAGACTCACCTTTATTTTAATTTTGCTTTAATAACAAAAACATCCCTTTAATTGTTATGATTTCAATTATTCATTCCCCCTAAAATTGAGAGACCGCTTTTCTCTCCAGCATTAATTCGTTCCTTTCATTTCACCCATTAAACATAGACTGAGTCTGAGCATTTTGCTTCAAGGTTAAAAACTGTATGCATCCATTGTTCATATTAGAAGGTGTAACTGTGGGTAAGTGAATTCAAGTAAGATAAGATGTCTGCATAATATGTTCTTTTTTTCTTCTGCACTGTATAGTAGGTCATTAGATGATCATGGCCTGTTTTCTGTAAGTGTGCTTTCTGTCAGTGGATTCCATGATTGATTCTATAATCTTGGTAATTGTGAACAATTATACAATAAACAAAGGGCTATATTGTGTTTATCGTCAGTAGTGGATTGTACTGGTGAAGGTTGGTCTCATCATACTTTCATTTTTGCTTCCAAAGTAACTGCACTTGTTTAATTTCCCACCAATATTCTGGTAAGAGCTCATTTTCCTCTCCTTGTAGGCATAGTACTGATTTTGTCTTTTGAATTTATGAAAGTGCCATAACAAGCAGAACTGTTTGTTCTCTAGTTTCTGTAGCTATAAAACCATGCTGCTGCCTTGATCCATTAGCCAGAGATTTACTTGATGAGCACCTCAGAGAGTGAACTTCAACACTGAAAAAAATCAATGTAGAGACGCATACTTTTTTCCCAAATCCCCCTCTTTACATTAATGACTTATCTAGAAAAAACAACAGTTAAAAAGATGTTTTTTATTAGGAAAAGAAGGCATGGACATTTGTCTTCACTTCAAAGTGAGAAACGTGGGAAGGGAAGAAGTTAAAGTCCCTTTGTGATGATTCCACCTTTAGTAGTAGGGACAACATGGGACCATGCATGATCTGCGTGTAGGGAATAGCACGGGGTGTTCAATAGCTGACAATGACAAGATACTGTGGCCGAATCCTTATGTTTTATTAAATGAAGATTGGTGGAAAAATGTGTCATAAATATGAAACATTCTCATATTTGATTCTTATTAAAATGAGATACATTAAGAAAGTAGTATTCTTGATTTGGATATTTTTGTTATTGTATTGGTATTTATTTTGTTTCTAAAAACAAACTTAAGATTGGATTGATATGAAAATGGAAAGGATCTGGTAGGAGTTGGAGGAGGTGAAGAAAATTATCAAAATGTATTTAAATTTAAAACTTATTTTATATAATAAAAATTTAATAGGAGAGAAAGTAGTTGAATAAACTGGAGAGAAGGTTCAGTTGTTGGGAATGCTGTTGCTCTTCTAGAGGGCCTGACTTTTACTGCCAGAACACCTGGCATCTTACAACCTCTTGTCACACTAGCTCCAGGAGGGCAGGTGTTTTTTCTATCCTCTACAAGCACTGGTACTTATATGGCATACACTGAAACACACATACAGACGCATTAATGAAAATTAAGTGAGCCTTTATAGAAACAAGTAGTAGTATCTGAATATAACTTTGAAATAAATGTATTAGAAGGTATTAAGGTCAAGAAATAAGCATTAAAGTATAGTAAATTGAAAGATAGACATCTTTAATACTGTGGTCAAAATTTATGCTAGGTACAAATAATAACTTTTTAATATATATAATTTTTTATTTTAAAACCTTTTTAATTGAAATAGAATCGCATTGCTTTTCCATTCACTTTCCTTCCTCCAGATCTTCCCAGGTAGCCCATCCTTGAACACCTTTCACTCCCCTTTCTCAAATTGATGCCCTGTTGTTTTTTTTTAAAATACTTCTATTATTATATATGTGCTTATGTGTGTGTGTGTGTACACATGCCACACTCATGTGTACATGCATGTGTGCATGCACAAACACATAGATAAATGCAACTTGCTGAGGCTGTTTTCATTCTGTGTTTGTATACGGCTTGAAGACTGATAACTTTTCATTAATCAAATAAAGAAGGGGCTCATCCTAGAGAGGGCCTAATGCTTCCTCTTCCAGCATTCTTTAGGTGTTAAATTCTTTACTAGAGATTTGGTCCCATGGACTTGTCACTTTTACGTGTAACCACGCCTATTGTTATCATCATTTCATGATAAAATACCTGTAAGAGAATAGTAAGTAGCACTTATACTTCAATGGTAACCAACAGCTGTCTAATTGGTCCTAACGCACCCTAAATGGGAGGGAAACCATGCCTGCTACTTCCTTGAGGTTAGAGAGGTCAGGGACTGCAGAAAAGAGTTTTGTTACTGCAACTTTGCTATACTAGCATATTTAATTACTATATTGTGAATATTATCTTTATACCCACAGTAAGTGTACCTATTAGTTCACATGAAAAAAAATAAGTCTTGTCTTTTCAGCAGATGGGGACAATCACAGAAAATCACCACTGAACACAGTGAAGCAATTAACAGATGGTGGAAAGCCAAGGTCCAGCAGACACATCTACATCTTAGCTCCTCTGTCTGTGGCTCAGTGAAAACAATGGAAGTCTGCTCTGAAATGATCTATCCTAGTAAGTGGGTGTACATAACAGACTATTATCATCAATTTGTGTTGTAATCCTATTATATGATCTGATAAACAATAAGTAAGTCATCCCATATTCATTATTCTAATTAAAATTTAACATTTTATTTCATGTTGATTCTGAGAAATATTAGTTAATTCCAATTGCATGTGCCTGTAACCAAACTGCTGGAGAAAAGCCAGTAGTCGATCTTGAGTTAGAGATAGTACTGACACCAGAAATAAAGCTACAATCATAACATAACTAAAATTTCAATTAAAAACTAACATTGTAGTTACTTATGCTTTGAAGGACTCAGTCATGATGGAGACTATGGCCATGGATGTCCTGTGCAAGCTGTTCCTTCTCCCTTCTTCACTGTAAAGTTCAAGAACAATAACAGACCGTGATGCCATGGACACAACAGCGGTGTCGTGATACGTTACCAGAGCGCTGTATGCTGCTCAGTAGCAGAAGCCTGAAAGTCAGTTTTTTATACTTCATACTTGTTTTTGTTTTGTAATGACAGAATTAAATATTAAACCATCAGTGCTACTTGACTGCATCCACAAGGACCCTTGAAAAATAGATCACTCTGAAAACTCAGATTTGATACGTAGCTTTGTTAGAGAACTTCCCTGAAATGTCAGTGTCCCTCTGTCTACAGAAAAAAAAAAACAAGACAAAACAAAAAAACAAAACAAACAAACAAAAAAAAACCTAGCTTATGCTTTTACCCACAGACATTTCAATCAGGAAAGAGGTATGTGACAACAAAAATACTGACAGAAATGTAGCTGTATAAAGGGCAAGAAGACTTTCCTGGAGACTGAAACAGTGTTGAGCTTCCTTAAATGTAGGAAACATGAAAGAACTATTAAATATGATAAAATAAATTACTGACAGTTAATGTCTATGTAAGCCTCCTTTTCATATGAATGTTTATCAGATTTTTATATTGGAAAGTAAATTATGAACAGTGTGTGTAGCAGTTTTGATGGGGAAAACACTAGAAGATATTTTTGTAGTTGAAATTCCAATTCTAGAATTTCTAGATTTGGAGTAATAACTTTGTTTCTGACCTTATTTCTTTCACATGTGAAATAAGATGAATAGTACCTGCATTAGAGTGTACTGACAATTCCGTGAGTTGGTACACTGATGTCAGCAGCTTAGGGTGGATCCTAGCACATAGAAGTCATCAATATTTTTTAAACACAAGAATAAGAATTTTGGCAATAGAAGAAATGGACACTCGGTTAATAAAAACTCAGGCTGCCTCTTTGCTTTGAAAAAAAAAAAAAGAATCTGTGATCTGTGCTCCAATTCTAAATGCACAGCCTTAAACAAGCTTTCTCATCTCACAGCCAGACACCTCCACTATTCCTCAACCACTTAAAAAGATCCAGACACACACTCTCCAGGGTTGTTGTAAGAACAAAATGGCATGGTATCTGGACCATGGGCTTAACATATACAGAGATGCTTAACCAATTGTTCTAAAGGCTTCACATTGACTAGTACCTACCTATCAAGGTAGAAGAAACTATTGCTATCTGACCCCTTCCACAAATTAGGGATCTAAGGCCTAGAAATTAACAACTTCCTCTTATACTTCTTCCAGTGCACCTTACTCATTGGTATTAAATGATGATGATGATGATGATGATGATGATGATGATGATGATGATACTATGACAGTTTCTTAATTTGAAAGGAAATGGGAAATAAATATCACTATGATTCAACAATTACCCAGGTAATTAATTTTTATTCCTTCTCAAGTCTCTGATGGGGTTGAAGACCAGATAGTTAGTTTTACAATTAAGCTTAGTTGTTTGTGGGTTAAAATGCTTTTAGGTCTAGATAGATGTTTTAATCTGATAGAGATAAGATATGACAGATATTGATTTACATTCATAAATTTAGATTCACCAAGATAGGAAAGAGGTTTTCTTCAAATAGCCAAAACATTATGAATGTAAATTTTTTATAGTTGTTGATTGTTTCATGATTCTTCTTGCTGTATGTAGTTTATTCTATTTATATGTAATAATATAAATGTATGTGTGAAAAAGAAAAATAATAATATTTTTAAAAATGACATGCGATATTCAGCTACAATCATAGAAATATGTTATACATTTTGAAAATAAGTATTAAAGGAAAGAAAATTTTCATTTTCCCGATTTTAATGATTCAACTGATTTTTGATCCCAACATAATAAAAGAAAACACAGAAAGATTTTAACCTTACTTAAAATTCACCTTTCTATAACTTTGTATTTGTTACACTTACTGCCTAAAATCACAGAACGAACAGAAATTATTCTGCCAAATGTTGCCTGTTGCAGGTTCAGAAGACACAGGCGGGAGAAGTGTGGAAGAAGTCTCCTCCAGTGATGGCAGGGAATTTGTACACAGAGCCTAGACAGGAAGACATGTCCTGAAATAGATTAAAATCCTTTCTAGTCATTTCCAGTCTGTCTTTTGGCAAGATAATATGTCTGGAAACAATTAAATAAAAAGTCAATTAACATTTAAAATTTATACTGGAAGTAAAACTCACTTAGACAAAATTAACAATTAAAAAAGTTTTTAAAACTTGTATGATGTATAAAACAAGCCCTTTTATTTTTCAGCTGCCCAATGGGCAGGAAGCAGATTAGGCAAGATTTTCTTTGTTTTTATATTGATAACAGCCACAGGTACTGAAGGTTTAGTTAGTTAGTTTGTTTGTTTGTTTGTTTAAAAAGGAAAGTTTATTTCACTTCTGCTTGAATCCTATCTGGCCTTCTGATTTGTTTTAGCAACAGACCTAGAGGAGGGTGAAGCTAAGGACAGAGACATGTAAAGTGTTGCCCTGCTTTGTTCCTGAAGCTGTCAGTAGCTTAAAGAGCTAAGTCATTAGATGGCTTGTTATGTGGAAGTATAATAATAAAAATAAAAAAAAAACATACAGATTTAACACTTGTTGGGGTGAAAATCTTCAAGAGCTTAGAGGAAAACTCCATTAGAATAAACTCTAATTAATAATACTAATTGGTAGTCAAGGAATTTAATGACAGAAATACTGACAAATTTACTGACAAAATCTTTAACCTAAAAATATGCTTCTTAAATACACTGTCAAGGAAGATGAGAAACTCTCCAAAGAGCAAGCTGAATGTGCTTGATCCATGTCTTTTACTGACAAGGCTCAACAGAAAGACAGAAGCTAAGGAAAGAACTGTGCAGTGTAATCCCATGCTGAAGAGAAATTAAGCAGCATGTACCTTGGACAGCAGAACGGGTTGGATTGCATGGCAGCATCGTTTACTCCTAAACGAAGAGTGTATATCCTCACCTGGGAAATTAGTTATGCCACTTGATATGGGTGGCAAATTCTGAAGAATGTGATTAGTTATTGAATCCAGAAATATGCGAACATTCAGTTGACAGCAGTGATTCTGGGGAACATGGACTCTGATTCTGCAGAACAACATAAATAATTTGGACGATACAGAAAATAATAACAGGAAATAATTTATATTTTGTATTATCAGTACTTCCTATAATTTTAATTTCCCCTCCCATTGCTTACTTGCACAATAAACTAAAGCTACTTCAAAACAAAACAGCCTAGAAACAATAAGTGAAGTTATCTTTGCCAAATTAAATGAAAAAAATCAATTTACCAATGCTGTATTTTGTATACACTACTTCAGAGTTCTGCTACACTCCATGATAATTAGTTATTGGCTTAATTAAAATAATTTGCATACATTTAATAGTGGGTCAGGTTTTAATCTATAGCCTAGTAAAATGAAAAACCGGACAATATATGTCAACATTAATAAACCAAAATGCTAACAACTCAAAAAACAGTTACGATATGAAAGGTTAACTCAAGGAGGCAAGGTTATTCAAACACTTCATATTGCAAAGAAAATAATATTTCCTTACAAGCTTTTAAAGGACAACATCTGAACCAGTGTACTGTACCACTGAGATTTATTTACATATGTCTAGGATAATGGTGATGAGGTGACAGAGAATCTATATTAACAGATATGCTGTGATAAACTATGCAACTACCTTTCTATGCTTGTTGTCCTACACCATGCTCAATTAATTTGACCTCTAAGTGGATAGATATAATTAGCCAATATCAATCATGCAGAGACTGCACATGGATAAGATAGACTGTGAAGTGTGGCATTGACATTAAAGCATCTATATGTTTTCATAACATATCTCACTGATGTGAGAATTAAAGACATCCTTATAGAATTCCACTCATTATTTAAAATTCATTCCTAAAATGATCTTATAGGTAAATCTAAGTATGAATGTGACAACTTTTTTCTGTTATGTGAAAACTTTTGGAGAATTTTGTAGCATGAAAGTTGAACTAACTTTCTGTTGACACCCTTACAAAGTGACAAAAATGAAAACATATTAGTGTATTTGAAGGCTACTTTAATCATTACATCTTGGTTAAAAACTAAATTAGAAAATGAATAGCTGTTATATGAACTACGTAGCATTTTTCGTTAAATTAGTTTGATTTACTCAATAGAAACTTGTTACTATCATGGGAACTAAAAAAAGTAATTTATATTTTCATTTGTTAAGTAAGGGATTTTAAAATGTAAAAGTTACATAAATATATCAGTACAGTAATGGATAATTTAAAAAAAACTGAAAGGTCTGTTGAAATTGTTAATCAGTGTCATCTCAGCTTAAAGTTCTAACTGAAATAATGAATTAAGGAAAAGGGAACTGAGAGTAAAACTAATTACTGTCATAGATACACTTAATGTTTTCATTTCTATTTTTCCTCTTAATTATTCTAACATAATATAAGCATTTAAATTTTTATCTAGGTTTTAATTCAAATCTCTGACTTACTAAAGTGATTCAAATATAAAGTGGAATTTATTAGAGAAGTTTCATTTATATTAATATATATTTAAAGGTAAAAAGGGTAAAAAATCATAAAATAAGAAAAGAACCTTTGACAGGAGAAAATTAAACAACTAAATAAAGTATATAAAATTACTATGAAAGCAAATTATAATCTTTGAAATCAATATACTAGTATAGATTTGGGTTTTTCATTTAAAATGAAAAAAATTCTTACACAGAATTTTGAAAGGCTGTGTCAAACCTAATATATTAACAATAAATTGTTTGTTAAAATTTATATGCAAGTATTTCAAGGAAACAATTGCATTATGATTAGTGAAAATATATTATTCTCTCATACAATATATCTCGACCATAGTTTATACTCTTTCCACTCCTCCCAACACTTTCTCCCACTTTTCCTCTCCCCCAGACCCACTCCCCTTCCATTTTCTTCCAGAAAAGAACAGGACTCTGAGAGACATTAGCCAAGCACAACAAAATAAGATAGAAAAAGGCAAAGACAAAGCACTCATACCAAGTCTGGACAAAGCAGTCCAGTAGGAGAAGAAGATTCAAAAAAGGCAGAGACACACCTGCTCCATTGTTAAGTGTCCTAAAAAAGTACCAAACAGCCATTAGTATTTATGCAGAGAACCTGGTGGAGGTCCTTGCAGAAGGTCCATGTTTAGTGCTTTCAAATCTGTATGCCCATGTGAGCCCTGTTTAGTTGATTCAGTCAGTAGGACATCATCTCCAGATCTCCTATATCCCCTGTAACTCCTCGCATCTTTACTCTCCCTCTTCTACAGGGTTCCCTAATCTCAGAAGGTAAGGACCTGATGTAGACTTCCAACTCAGATTTTCTACATAATGGCTAGCTTTGGGGTCTCTACTCTGGCTTCTGTACAGGAATTTTAATCCAGCAATATAGCTGCTCTGTCAAGGCATTACATACACATTCTACATCTACATGATCTTGACATAATGCAGATAAACCATGGATTATAGTAGGATCTGTCTAAAATACAGACCCACTTCTAGTATAGAACTGTCATCCCTAACATGAAGGTAAGGTTGATGTGTAGAAGGAAGCAGTTTTTGTCTGAAAATGACATCTAATTAAGGACCAAAGTTGTGGGACCTTGCTATTAAGGTTGAAGTTGAGCATTTCCAGGTATAAAATGACAGACCGCCTTTCTCAGCCGGACTCACTCTCAGCCTGGACCAGATCTTCTAAGAAGCATCCCATAGCGCTCAAGGACATTACAAAGCCAACCCTTTCCTGGGATATCCTGGAAACACCTACCCTACGCTAATAAGCTATCTTAGTGTCTTGGCTTTCAATTAATGACCTTTAACCAATCCTAAATCTCTTCCCCCAGCCACAGATAATTAAGTGTGGTGTCACCATTCTAACCATAAGATTTAAGTCGGCCTGGCATCCTTAGGCCCAGCGAATCAAACACATTAACTTTCAAAACCCCTCCACAGCTCAAAGTTTATAATTTCCTGTTTCCCATGAACTAAAGGGGCCAGCATCATCTGTTTTATAAAAGACGGGCTCTCCTCCCTGAAAATTCAATGCTGAGTTCCAGAACCTTGGCTACTGGCTATGCTGCCATAGCTTCCTCAATCACCACTAGAACCTACCCAACTGCCGCTAGCTTGGTGCTGACCACCGGCAAAGCACCTGCCAGGCCTGAGTCTCATGAGATCTGCTTTCCAGTCTACCAAGGCCTAAATCTCACCAGACCTATGACAATCTCATTTAATAGGATGGACTTGAACACCCAGTGGAAAATTCATTTCCACTTCCCTCATGAGACTAGGAGCCTTGCATGGGCCTCACTCTGGATGCTCTAGCCCTTCCTGAAAGAAACAGAACCTTTGATCTCAAGGTTCCTTTGTTACCATATGGAAGCTGACAGCCCTGTCCCGGGGATAATCCAGGCTATCCCTGGTTTACAATAGAAAGTTATGAATTAAATAAATATTTGACAGAATGAATCAGTGATAGGATATGCTCACCTATCACAAGAACAGACTGGGAAGAAAATCTACTTAAGTACAGTCCAGAAGAGGAGAGTACAATACAAGAGCACAAGGGAGTTCGTAGAGACAGTATAGAAGAGCTCCGGATCACAGTACACTTTGTTGAAGGTGGGATGACTACAGTTGAGACTGTGCAGTTCAGTTCCTGGACATCAGAGGCAGTATCCAACCAGGTGAGAAGTTGAGGAATCAGTCAGCTTGGAGAGAAGTTTTGACACAGAGCCGCTGATTTGAACCAGCCAGCCAGATTTCATAAAGACCTAGAAAAGGTGACACATTATGAACCATGTATTTTCACCATGTGTCTTACAAATCTTTCCTCCTTCTTTCTTATTAAATAAAGGTCTATTGTTTATGGACATAAATTATAAACACACACAAATATACAATCAGCTATGTGTGGTGGGGTAAACACAACACTGAGGAAGCAATATATGTGGATCTCTGTGAGTTCAAGCTCAGCCTAGGCTATGTAATAAATACCAGGTCAGCCATTCTGGGCTATCTAATGGGACCTTGTTTCAAAAATAAAAGAAATTACAATGCAGACACATTCACACTATGGAATACTAGTGAGCACACAGAGGATGGAGAAGCAGGCAATCCAGATGATAGGCTGTGGTAATATGGTAGGGAGGATGTCCCCTTCTGACAGAGGTCTAGGGGAGGGGAATGGGAGAGAAAAGGGAGGTAGGGTGGGAACGGGAAGATACAGGCCAAGGGATAACATTCTGGATGTAATCTGAATAAATTATAATCAATTTAAATTAAATGAATAAATGGAAAACCGAATGTTATTAGAGTAGAATCAAGCCTGCTAATGCTGCAGAAAGCAGACGACATGTGGCAAAAAAAAAAAAAAAAAAAAAAGCCACAGAGGACAAGAAGAGATATTTGACAATAAGCCACAGAGAAGACGTTTGCCTTGGATAATCTTCACAGGAAGCATGTGTTCTTCGAGTTCAGCTGGATACCTAGAGAGACTCAGGTGACTCCTAAGTCGCAGAATCCTTGAGAGCAGAGTGAGGAACATTGCATGAGCCTGTGAGACATAGAGTCAAAGTCATCTCCCCAAAAGACAATTTTAATTATTTATCCAGACTTTTCCTAATTAAAAAATGAGGACCTCCATTTCATATCCCTGAGTACCAACGGTAGAAGTTGAGGCCTGCCTGGAAACATTACTTGAAAAAGCTACGGCAGAATTTATAGATATTGTGACCACTGGAGTAAACTTCTCCCTACTAAGTTGCAGTCCGTATATACTTCTCAAAAAAAAAAAGTGTGAAACAATGGAATCTAAAGAAATTAAGGATCAAGATAGACAACTTATTGAAACTATGGATCTCATTTCACCCCTCTTCTGAGGAAATAAAACATCATTAACAGGTTCACATCTGCTGTGGAAGGCATTCTCTCTGATGGAGAACGGACAAAGCACCAGTCTATGAGTATAGCAGAATACAATTAGGAATCATTTCATTGATTTATTTTCCTTTTTTTTACCCAGTCATTTTTGGATCTCCCATAGGGCATGGTCTCCTTATCCTGGTGTGGTCTCAAGTTAAACCAACCATTAGTTGGTCACTACAACAAGCACTGCAACAAATTGAAATATTTTTAGCTCTTAATAAGTCAAATACAATATGGCTTTCATTAATATAGTAGGATAGCTATGTACAATGAATGTGTAACACTAAATACATTTAATCTAAATTATGTATTTAAGAAAATTTGATTGGATAATAAATTATAAGAGCTTTTTCTTTATTTTTATTATTGAAAATAATTTTAAACATTTAAATATATTTTTATCATATTCTGCCCCTCATCCAAATCAATCCAGACTCTCACGCCTCCTTACCTAAAAAAAACTTTGTCTTTCTTTAAAAAGCAAACAAAAACCCAATAAAACACCAAAATTATTGGAGTTTTTATAATTATATTTATTTAGTTTATTCTGCTTAATTGATTGGAATGAGTAAAGTCACAAAAAAAACCTCTATAAATAATTCTGTATTGCTCTCCTGAAGTTTATGTGAATTTGGAAAGATGAATATCTTTTATGATGAGGCTTCTGATATATTCATGGGGGAAATGAAATTATACTGGTTGAGTTACAGGTAGGATTGTATCTGCACTTAACATTTTTGCTCGTTGAGTGTGCAAAAGACTCAATGACCTTAAACTCTTAAGCTATGGACATATAAAAGGAAAAGGAGAATGTTATTGTATATAAGAATCAAGGGGAAAAAATGAACAAGGATGATGAAACAAAGAGACAGGTCTAAAGGCTATTCAATTCTTCTAAAATTTATCCATTTTAAATGATATCACATTAACTCAGAATATATGAAAATTAGCTATGGAATATTTAAAATTCTCAAGCAATAGATAAAATTGAAACAAAAATATTAAAAAATGTTTTGATTGATCAAAATAATGTAGAGAAATGAGTGAAAGATTAATGTTAAGCAAATAAAAACAGAAGACAGTTTTTAAAATTAAGTGTAAGAAGCCTAAATATCCCAGTTAAAGTAGAATTGTTTTATGCCTAGAACGTTATTGTCCTTGAAGTTATTAGAATATTGCAGGTAAAGAGCAAAGCAGGTAAATCCTATGAGATAAATATATGGAAAGTATGAACAGACTCCCAACTTCCAAAAACCTGCATCTAAGAATGTCAGCAAATAGCACATGAGACCTGTAACAGAAATCTCCCTGCTTTGTTAAATGTGATGAACTTATCTTACACTTTCACCAATATACCTAAAATTGCTTTAGGTGATGATTTTTTTATTTTGTTATCATAAAATCTTGATGAAATTGTTACCTAATTGAAGCATTCAATTTAGGAAAACCTACATCTGTGTTTCTGGACCTACAATTATTCAGGTAAAATTAATGCATATTTCGAGTAAAATACAATTCATTAATATTAAGATCATTATCATATTTCACCTTCCAAATTAATAAATCCCCAAAGATTGATTATGACTTGTCACTACCAAAAATTGATATAACAAAGTTCATATGTACACATGAAGTTTTATTTCAGAAGACATTAAAATATGTCTTAATAGAGTGAGTCTTAATGTTATAAATTTAATCAGCTTGTAAGAAGTTAGTTCTTTTGAAAGAACTTGCAATTGTTCTAAGACAAAAAAACTATTCTGTCTTTAAGAGAGAACTGATTGGAAAGTCACAAAATATGCACAGTAGATGTTAGACAATGAATAAAGAATAGGCTGTTTCACTTCAATTTCTTCTAGTCAATTTCAATTTTTTATTTCACATGCAAGGTACCTTAGATACTAACAGACTATTTAAAACACAAAGAAAACCATTTTCACTTGTTTAATCTCTTAATACTGTTTACATTAATTTTAATCATGTATGCAATTCTAAAATATGGATTCAGAAGTACACTTTCTGTGATATCTTTTTAAACTCTCAGAAAGTCATTTAATGAATCATATGCACTGTTATGTGGGTGGAATGCAAGAAAATAGAGGATTTGAAATAATTATACATTTTAGGCATTACCCATATTTTCCAGTAAGTAAAAGGTACTGAATCTTAAATCACTAACACTTTATTACTAGGGATGAGCAAATTAACTCATACAATTGACCCTTCTGAAAATAAATTCCTTATTGAGATCTATAAATGTTCACTTAATTTTCCTCTTACCGCCTTTCCTTCCATTTGCAGACAACCTTAAATTTACATGGTCAGAACAACAAAATAAAATGAGGAAATGCACATAAAGAGAGAGAGAGAGAGAGAGAGAGAGAGAGAGAGAGAGAGAGAGAGAGAGAGATCTTTTCCTCACTTCAAAATATTTCTTATTCTTTAAGAATTTTAATTAATTTTTTACTTATCATTTTGCTATAAATCCATGGAATTGATGATATTTAGAATGGAATCCTGAGAAATGTGCCTTCCTGTATTACAGGCAGTTTTGAAAACTATTAATAACATTTATTTCCAAGTTTTTCAATGAAAACAGAGAAAAGAGGTAAAGTGAGAAACTAAAACTCATTTTTAATTGAAAATAATTTCTTCTCTCATGTAATACATCTTGATCACAGTTTTACCTCCATCCATTTCTCCCAACTACTCCCTACCTGCCTCTCCCTTAAATCTACTCCCTCACATTTTCCCCTTCAGAAAAGTGCAGGCCTGTAAGAGACGACAACGAAACACTACAAAGCAAGATATAATAGTAGAAGGTAAATCTGTCATATTGAGCCTGGACAATGCAATCCAATGAGAAGAGAATAATATTTAAAATTTGTAAAAAAGTAAACATTTTTTATTTTTTACATATATATTTATATTATTCCATATATATACAAAAAACTACCAGTAGCAAGAAGAACCATGACACAATCAGGAATTATATAAATGTTACATTCTTAGTGTTTTGGCTATTTGTATTTGACAGCCTTGAAGAAACATCTTTCCTATCTTGGTGTGTCTAAAATTCTGGATGTAAATCAATCTTCATCACATCTTGTCATCAACAACTTAAAACATCTATCTAGAACTAAAAACATCTTAACCCCTAAACAACTAAGCTTCATTGTAAACCTAAGCTACCTCCTCTTCAACGCCTTCAGAGACTTGAGAAGGAATAAACGTTATTGCCTGAGCATGTAGAGAGGGCAAGCTAGTAGCCTTCCAAATAATAAGATGACAGAGACAATTTGCTACGTGAATAGTCACCCAAAACTCTCTATTATGTTGGAGCATCTTCTTTTGCCCTCAGGCCCAATATGTCTGACAGACATACTTGTGAGCTAGGAACTACATCAGCTAATGACCATGTACGATGTGGGCCTAGACCCAAGGCTCAGATATAGTAGCACAGTCTCCTTGTGGATGCCATGTGTGGAGACTAGGGACTACTTCAGGCATATACTCTGGCCACTGAACTTAGATCACTTCCTCCTGTCAAGGCAGCCATGCCAGGCTACAGAGGAAGAGGTTACAAGTAATGCACATGAGATGTGATAGGCTGAGGTACGATGTTTGGGGAAGGGAAGAGAAGAATCTTAAGAGCAGACAGTCCTATGCTAAAAACTATAACGTGCAGAAGACCTGGCATAGATCCTTGCTGGCCCTATGCTTGCTGCTTCAATATCTGCTTAGCTGATTCAGTAGGCCATAGTCTCCTAGAATCCCCCACGCCCTGTGACTCCTACTGTCTTTCCCTCCCCTGTTCTGCAGGATAAATGAATCACTGAAGGGAGGGACCCAAAGCAGACCTCCAAATTACACTTTCATTCTGAATAATGTCTGGCTGTGGGATTTCCACACCCACTCACATATGTTGTCAGAGGAAACCTCTCTGATGTAGACTGGAGAAAGCACTGACATATGAATCTAGCAGGATATTACTGATAAACATTTTATTGAATCTTTCCAATCTTTTTGTCTCTGTTCTTTCTCATGGTCACGGCCTCAAATAAACCCGACATTGATGGGCAATTCCCATGAGTTCTGCAGCATCATTGACTCAACATATCTTGCAGGCAATACAGATTGTAGGTTGAAGGGTTTTCTTTCTTTCATTCTCTCTTTCTTCTTTCTTCTTCTCCTTATCCTTCTCCTCCTCATCCTTCTTCCCCTACCATCCTCCTCCTCCTCCTCCTCCTCCTCCTCCTCTTTCTCCTAGTCCTCCTTTATAGCTTCTCTATTTCTCAATATAGGTTCAATGGTTTTGGCTAGGTTTGTGTCCCAGTTTCTTTTTCAGTAGACTGCAGAGTACATTCTCCTTCTAAAGAGACTGGACCATAGAGGTGATTGTTCCTTCAGGCACCAGCACGACTTCCATTCTTCAGTGAGCTGTATGAATGTTGTTCTTGCGAACAGGGCCTTGCTCTTAGTTCTTAGTGAAGAGCCCTTTGTCCTTGTATCAGCCTATGTTTTTATATACCTCCATAGGACATCCTCAGCCAACAACTCAGCCAAAGGTAAACCAATCCCACCACTGGAAGACTCGCCCTCTTACAGAGAACAACTTAGACTCTGTATCTTCCATTAGTAGGAGTTCTCAATAGCATCAGGCTCATAGAATCCAGGATGCTTACACAGCAATATATGTCACACTGCCTTCGAAATGTTCCAGGTTCCAGCGGTAATTCCCACACTCTCGTCCCCCCATGCCCCACTGGTTTCCCATCTCCATCTTTCCTCTGTCTTCTTATGAAATATATTCTATTTCCCCTCCTAGGTGAGATCTGTGCATCTCCCTAGAGCCCTCATCTTTATCTAACCTCTCTGAGTCTGTGGATTGGAACACTACTATCCTTCACAGCCAATATCCACCCACAAGTGAGTACATACTATGTTTGTCTTTCTGGGCTTGGGTTATTTCACTCAGGATGATTTTTTTTCTAGTTCCATTCAATTGCCTCCAAATTTCATAATGATATTTTTTATAAGCAGTTGAGTAATATTCTATTATGTAAATATACCACTATTTCTTTATTCGTTCCTTGATTGAAGGATGTCTAGAATGCTTCCAGTTTCTGGGTATTATGAATAAAACTGCAAATGAACATAGTTGAGTAAGTATCCTTTCGGTAGGATGGAGCATCCCTTGGGATTGTGATACTTCTAACAATTCCTTTATTGTTCAGAGTAGTTTTAGCTATCTTGGGTTCTTTTGGTTTTCTATATGAAGTTGAGAATTTTCCTTTCAATATCTGTAACAATTGTGTTGCAATTTCGATGGAGATTTCATTTAATCTGTAGATTCCATTTGGTTGGATGGCCATTTTTACTATTAGTCTTACTCATCCCTGAGCATGGGAGCTTTCCATCGTCCGATTTTTAAAAATTTTTTTTTCCTCAAAGACATCTTTCATTTTCATTTTCCACAGAGCACCAGTGGACTAATGTATCATATATTGATAAAATTCCGCCTAATTTTTAACATAACTTCAAATAGGTCCACATTTTGTGTTGACTAACAGTTGAATGGAAGAGAAAACCTTTGTAGCATAGTTGATGACAAGTAACAATCTACACTCATGGAATTCTATGGATAGTAGCAGGCAGAACAAGCAGATATCTTCTTATCCCAGTTGTTACTACCTTTGTGAACCTGCAGAGATGCCTTGTGAATCTTGTTATCTTGCTTAGGTTCTAAGCATTAAAATTACATTAGCCTCCTAAAATCTAATGACTATGCCACCTTTTCCCAAGTGGTAATATTTCACATGTGAGGAAATAGCTACACAATATGTATAGAACTATTTTACTCTAAGTTTTGACGTATGAAAAACATGTTAATTACTGAAGATACATATCAAGCTGAAATAGTAGAATTACACACAAGATTGTTTACACTGTCATTCTTAATCTGTGGATCTTATCATTTTATTGATTTTTCTCTTGAAATAAAGTGATACTAAATGTTAATAGCAGGTAATGTATGATGATTAAAACAAAGGAACTCAAGATGTAACACTGAATAATGATTTTACATATTTTAAAATATTTTTAAGTGGACTCAGATATTTAACTTCTATGGAAGTTCTTCTGCAGATCATTAGAAATACTCCATTTAATTTCTTCACGATCAATATATTTATGACTTTTTCACATTGTAAGAAGTTTCTAAACTTAAAAAAGATATTGTCTAATCTAGAATAAGGCTCAAATTTACAAAATTATGGAATCATTAAGGTTTATTTACTTATCTTTTCGATAAGAGTTTTCTATGTGTATGTACACCTGCATGCCAGATAGGGCATCAGATCACATTACAGATGGTTGTGAGCCACCATGTGTTTGACAGAAATTGAACTGGAAAAACAAGCAGTGCTCTTAAACATGGAGCCATATCTCCAGCCCAAATATGGAATCTTTATGATTATGACTGCATATGACTTGTATTTAGGTCAATGTCTGGTATTTAAGATTTGTTTCTAGGAAGATTGAAAGAATGATTGCCATTTAATACTTATCATAGGTTCTTTCATATGCTGGACATATGACAGGAAAATTAGGATGTTTTAAAAGTAAATAATATATAAGAATATCCAACACTAGCTATTTTTAAAGCAATTTGTACTTTTCAAGCACATGAATATGGATAATTATAATGTAAAAGAGTAAAACCACACACCTGAAGTCAATTACAGAAGCAAGTGGCTTTGAATGTATTCATTAATACAAATACAGTCACAAGAATCAATCTGTAAACTTCTGTTCAGGGCCGTCATGATGATTTAATAGTACCTCGGTCTTCACAGCTTAATTGAAGCAATTGATGATGAATAAAAAATTAAATTATAAAACTTTACAAATAACAACTATGATTTCTGCCATTATGAATGAGCTAAGTATTCAACTAACCAGTAAATTTAGCCTGGTAATAAAGACAATCATATTCTTCTTCGTGCTAAATGTTTAAAGTGCATAGAAGTATCCTTTTTAGGAAGATAAAAATTTTATTAATTTTGTCTTGATTGTAATTTTGACTGAAAGATTTCATTTTCATTATTTTGAACTAAAATGGACTTTGGACTTCAGATTAATTTTTTTGGTTTGTTTTTGTTGAAGTTCTGATTTCTTTATCAGGTGGGAATAAACATGAGCTCAATGCTTTTTAGGAAAAGTCTCCCACCAACAAACACAGAGGCACACATTTTCTCCTAAAGAAAATGCAGGCTATCCAGATGAGACCTGATAGGCTGTGGTCAGACAGCGGAGAATGACCCCACCTGTCAGAGGTCTTGGGGTGAGGAATAGAATGGAAAAGGGAGGGAGGTTGGGAATGCAAAGATAAGAGAAAGGGGATTACAATCAAGATGTAATGTGAATAAATAATAATAATAATAATAATAATAATAATAATAATAATAATAATAATATATTTTAAAGAAATGAAAAGAAAATTAAGTACAATATATTCAAGAATGGGCTGGTGTTTACTAGTAGTCCTCTTGCGAATTTTGGTTAATCCATCATGTGGGCTGCAATGACAACAGAATTATGTAATATCTGTGTGAGTAACATGAATGCAAATTAATTTATCTATTTTATTATTTAAATTCTCTATTAATATGTAGTTACCTAATAAAATCATGGGAAATTAGTTATTTATTTCTCAGTGTTTCAAAAATTCATATAACAAAGTTTCCTTTTATTAAGACAATCAAATGAATACAAATATAAATGAGCACTGCATTAACATAATGTCAAAAATCATTTTTATAAAAGGCTTCAATCAGTTTTGGAGTTAATTATCGTTTATATTGATTGACTATTTCAAAGTAAATATCTCATCAAAGAATAACCCATTCTTAAATTTAAAAATACCTAGTTCTTCTTTGTCTAGTAATCAATATAACCTCTTGATGTTGCTTAGACTTGTGAATTTCTAAAGTGGAGATCGCACATTAAAGAAAAGTTTGCATGTGAATAATATCTCCTAAACTTCAGCAGCTGGAAGCCCTCCCTGACAACATACAAAGTAGTGTTTCCTGCCATCCTTTTCAAATTCTCCACTTTCAGTGCCTGAGGTAGCACTGTATTTTAAAAAGAAAAACATTCATCAATTAATACCTGATAAAAGAATATATAACTGTGACTTTCAAATGTTATTTAAAGTTCTACAGTCCAAGAATGTCAAGAGATAGATACATGCTAGGCAAGAGTTTTAGAAATTGTTCAGTCTTTAGGAAAAGTTAATGAACAAGATATAACTCCAGTGTTCTTGTGCTACATAAAATACAATTATAAATGTAATATGAACAAAATTATTTTATTTTCCTAGACCAAGAGAGGCTAAAAATTCATCAATGTACAAGGTAGTAGTAGAAAGAGAAACTATGCATGATAATTATAATTTATATGACATTTACAAAAGAGTAGGCAGGTGACATTTTAAAAAAGAATTTAAAATTGACCAAGCTTTTTAGGCAAATAATTACATTTGTATATTTAAAGTCTTATTTTATAATATTAATTACCACATACAGATTTTAAGGATATATAGGATGTATGTATGTATGTATAGCTGTTCGCAGAGTTTTTAACATTGTACACTAAATATTCTAAACACTGAATGATTAAACAACAGGAAATTTTAATTCAATTAATTACTCAGGTTACTTAAAATATCTCTGAATTCAATTTCTTTATCAGTACAGAGTAGAAATAGAAATAATAGTTTATTTATTTATAATATTTTTTCTTTCCTTTTGAAGAACAGGAGACCAGAATAATGTGTGTGCTGTATTTTTCAAATATTAACATACTATACATACATGAAATTGCATTTCAGAATGTCCCTTTAGATTTTTGCCACATGGTGAAATGTGTAATTACAAATGAGCTGTTCAGAAAAGTGATCTAATTATTTAGCCATGCTTTCAGAAAATGTGCATTTTTTTTTTAAAAAATGGGGAAAAAAAGCATTTTATAGCCCATTAGAAATAGCAAACATGACTAGAGCATCTAAAGTGGTGTTTGCATGCACAATATACAGCAGAGAGGATCCACAATCCACCTTTAAAGATTTTAGTTTTTACCTGTCAAAAGGGACTCAATTCAATTCGTGATTGTTTTCTCACTGAGACTGTTTCTTGGCTGCCGCAAGTAAAAATGTCAGGTAGAGTTGGGCCCGTACACAAGACATTAAAATGTCCTAAATAACAAAATGGAAAACATTTCAATTGTTGATTTTATATAATATAAAAAATTAAAACCAACAGCTATTATTATTTTTAAGTTAATGCACTTAGTTCAGGATGCAGATGATGATAAATGTACGAAAAGTATTGCAAGAATGAAGGAATAGTTGACACTTTCTCCTCTGAATTGAGCTAAAGATGCTTTAAGAAAAAGAAAACTCAGGTGGCTGTGTACTCTCTGTTGGCAGCTTCTCCAGGAGCTGGCAGGAGGAGTCTAGTAGGCATGTAGTATGTGCGCAAACATTTCTGTAATAGCTCCATCTAAAGAGCTTGAAAACCAACTGTATCAGCAAGAAGCACCTGGGAGAATTCTATTTTAATTGTTTCAGTCTCTTATATGAAACTCAACCATAAAAACACTTAATAAGAGGCTAAATGAATGGAAAGAGATTAAGGATTACCTCTAGAACCTACGAATTCTGACTACACAAGTTGTTGGTGTTTTTTAAAAAACATGCCACCTCAAAGAGAGGTAATTCAAGTAGGCTGTTGAATTTAGTTTCAGTTATGTTAGAAAAAGTGTCATATAAATCTAACAACTTTTAAACCTCATCATATTTTTCCAAGCAATTTTCTTTTACTCAGTATTAACAAAATGTATGTTTAGCATAGGTAATATGACATCTTTTTCAACTTCATGAATGTGTATCAAAAGAGTAAAATAATGAACTAATATTTTTATCTTCTGTAATAAGCACAATTGTTTATACTTCTAATTATAATAGAAAAAGTATGTATTGCTTACAATTATAATATTATATAGGAGAATGCTTAGGGATATTCTTTGTATGGAGTTTAAAAACTTCCTCTGGTACAGAACATGGGACATACTTTGACATACAAATAATATTGGAGTCAGCAGGTTGTCTTATGTATTAAGGAGTACATTTATATTAATATACATATTATATATATAATATACATATATAAATATATGTATATTTATACATATTTAACAGTTAATTAAAATATAGGCAATGAATTTGAAAAGGTTTGAAGATGTGTATATTGAGGGCTCAGAGGGAGGAAAATGAAGAGGAAATGATGTAATCATAATAATCTCAATAATTAAAGAAATATTTTAAACGATATTTTATATCAATTCAGTCATCCTATCTGCTACTATGGTTGTCACCTGCCTAACACTAGTTGTTGTAAACCTCAAAAATTATAGTTCATATATTCTTCTAATCAAATGCATGCTCTTATCATTCATTTCAATTCCTCAAATTCATTCTCCGATATGTCATTTAATACATTGACTCTACTGGAATGTACTCTCAGATGTCTCCTTACTACAGACTTTACTAATTTCTACCATCAATTATTCTTCCTCAGCTACTTTATATAAATTTAGACACATTTATTATCTTAACTATTACGATGACATTTCCAATACAGAAGATATTCAACCCCACCTACTATCACAATTTCAAACCAGAGTTTATTTTAGATAATCATCTATAGCTAATTAAGCCAGTCTTAGTCTAAGTAAACAAATCACAAAACAAATATATATATATATGCATATATATTCTTATATCTAATGTCATACTACATATGATGCTTACATAAAATAGCTGAGACAGGATCATTGATAGGAGAGAGTGATAAATTCCATAAGAAGAGCCATCAGAGTTGAATTCTTGTATAGTCAACGTATTAAATGACTAATGACATATATAAGAATATATACACATATATTGTTTTTTCAGAAATACATTTGTGTGACTTTTCTTTGTAATGTATGTATATCTATGTATATTCACATATATAAATATTAAATATTACATAATAATATAAAATATATGTACATTCAAAGTAAAAACAAAGCAGTCTAGAGGAACAAAGGAGCTAATAAGAGAGGAAGAAAAAAGAAGAGTTTGTCTATGAAGAGGAAAGTAATCAATTTATAATCTATCATTGTGTGAAAGTTTTCTTCTGTAGAAATGCCATGATAATGATTATACACAATGCTTTAAAATATATATAATGACTCTTACACATTCAAATATAATTACAGAATGAATTGGCACCCATATCCCATCAGATACACAATAAATTAAGTAGAGAAATATAACTAACCATTGTTTTAATCTCCTTGACTCAACTGTTCCTTATGTCATTCTTTGTGCCTAATTCAAATATTTTCTCAGACTACTTAAATCAGTAGTTGTTTCCAATTACTTGGAAAATATTATTAACTCTATAAACTGCCTATACAGATAACTGTTTTGGAAACAATTTGTTCATAATTTCACTTGAATAAAGTTTGCTTAAGAATGTGTTAAGGTAAACAGTGTTGCCACAAAAGAAATGAATACAGATTAGTATTTTCCCAAAAATTAAACCATTAAAAACTGCTACTACAAAGATATAATTAACAGTATAAACACAAATTCAAAACCGTACCTTAAAACCTCTAGTGAATGTAAGGAAAGTAAGTGACACACATTGGTGGGATTGTGAGTATTTCATATTATCTGAGCAATTTTCATTATTTCTTTCAGTGTTCGACTGGTTTGTACAACTGGTTTTGATTTTATTTCCACTCCCAAATCTTGCCAAACTCTCTTTTTTTCCGACTTAAGATTTCAATTTCTGTGCATGCTGTTGCAAGCACTGTGAGTTTCTTTGTACAGCTGCCCTGCTGTATCCAGAAGACAGTGTGCCCTTGTAGTCACTTACCACCTCTGCATTTTACAGTCTTCCAACTCCTTTGCTGCAATTATCACTGAGCTTTAGAAAGAACGTGTTTAGTGTGTACGTTTCATGCAAGGCCAAACACCTCCAAGTGTCTTATTCTCTTGATAACATATAGGTCACCTTCTACTGCAAATTGTAGCTTCTCTAAGAGGTCTGAGAGATGCAATATTCTATAGCTAGACATAATGAAAAGTCATAAGGAGTTAATTAAATGCTATGTTTATCAAAGTAGTAGAAGTAAAAAAAAATTATCAAAAGATGGAACACAAATAGCTACAAAAACTTCTTTAGAAGTTCAACATTATTAGTCATCAGGGAGATTCAAAGAAATACTTTAATATTTTTATCTCACCCCAGTTAAAATGACAAATATTTTTAAATGATTTATTCCATTTTTGAATATACTACAAAGTGTTGCAAACATTCTCTCTCTCTCTCTCTCTCTCTCTCTCTCTCTCTCTCTCTCTCTCTCTCTGTTTCTCTCTCTCTCTCTCTCTCTCTCTCTCACACACACACACACACACACACACACACACACACACACAATTCAATAACTAGGGCAAAAATTAGTGAGGAAGTTGAGTCATTTAGCTTATAAAAATACTATGAAGCAATTATTCTGGCAGACTAAATTGTATTTTGATGGCTGATTATGTTTATTAATATACTGAAGATCATCTATGAAATTATACATATTCAAAATGAAGGTAAATATTAAGTAAATTAGAAATCACAGTGGTCAGAAGCTCAACCCAATTTTCTAGGGTTCTTATTTTTGTTTGGTTTTGTTTTGTTCTGCTGGTATGTGGCATCTTGTACTATTTCTTGAAATATATTTCTTGTAATACTATTCTATTGTACATTGCTGTCTAAAAACAACCAATGCACTCACTTCTAGTCTTTCTTTGGTTTCTACATAAGTTTTATTAAATGATGTATTTTTAAATTGAGTGATATATTTTAGAATCATATCTTTTATAAAACCCAAGACATGATTGTTCACTATCTCCTGATAGAATTATTAACACATTTATTAAGATATTTAACTAATAGTTACCATATTCTTGATCCTTGAGTTTTTGTTTTACACTTTATGTTAAAAATCATAAAAATATAGCTTTTAATGCTTTTACTACAATGAGGAAATGGAATCTTAGAAGCAGTCAGAGGAATGGAAGTGGTATGCCCAAATCCAGAATGCCCATAGGATTTGCCATCTTTTAATTAATTTTCTCATTTTGTCACAATGTAATGACACACTTCGTGGTTTGGCTAAAGGCTTCTGAGAGTTCAGTCCATGTCACTTAGCACCTGCCTGAGCACATCATAATAGGGGGGACATGACTGAAAGATTAACCATGGGACTATGCAAGTAAGAGAAAAGGGGATGCTGCTTCTTACTTGGCTTTTCTTCTTTCTCTCTCAATTCCTTCTCTGATCTGACCCATTGTATCTTGATACCCACATTCTGCATGGGTATCTCCATCTCTCAGCCCAAACAAACAAACAAACAAACAAACAAACAAAACCTCTGAAAACATTCTCACAGACTACAGAAAGGGGTATGCCTAGGTCTCCTTGTTTATTCTAAATAATATCAAATTTCTAGTGAGAAATAATAGTTACAATTTATTCTCATGCTCTTATTTTATTAAGCTATAATCAAACCCCGAATTTTTATAGTAATCTTGACTCTATATTCCTAAAGTTATTTTTGGCAGATTGCCTTCATATTGCTTCAAATAATATCAAATTGGAATATACTATTTTCACCATAATTATCCCAAGCTTCTTTACCAGGCCTTTGCTCATCTATTCTTGGAGTATTTGTTGTCCATATTAAATATCTATGTATTCTATTTTATTGCAATGTATTTACTTATATGTATAAGGGTGTTTGCGATTGCACCTGTGTGACACGGAGTGCATGCATGTTAGAGAATAGCTTGTCAGAGTCATTCCTCTTCTTCCACAGTTCAGGTTCTGGAAATTGAACTCAGGTCATTAGGCATGGTGGTCAGTGCCTTTACTCACTGAGCCATCTCACTGGACCCACATCTGAGTACTTCCATAAATTTCATGTTCCCTGGAACACTTATAGTTTTTTTTCTTCTTCCTATTAAACTGCATTGGCATGATCAAAACTTGACTTATTCAATTTTTATATTTATATGTACATGGTTTTTCATGGGTACATAGAGCATATTCAACTGAAACAGCTGATAAACAACTATTAAGTTGAAATAATTTATAAAGAAGTGATGTAAGGACAAAAAAATAACTCAGGGAGTAAAGTGTCCATCACACAAGCATGAGGACATGAGTTCACATCCCCAGAACCTGAGTAAAGGGCAGAAATGGCATTATGCAACTCTAATCCCATCAATGAGAAGTTTGAAGCAGGATGATACTTAGGACCTGCTGACCATCCTGTCCAGACAAAATAGCAATCCCTTGAGATTCTAAGAAACTCTACCTCAAAAAATAAAGTGGAGATCAAGAGAGAAAAATATGCAGTTTTGGCCTTTGGACTCTACAGCCATGTGAATGAGCATTAATCCATCAATCAACATCAATGAATCAATTCACTTTTTATGCACTTAGCTCAAGAATAAAGCCATTTTACATATAACTGCTATACAAAGATGGATTCTCTTCCTATCAGGTTGCCTAATTGTATTCATGTAACTAGAGAATTACATACCGAAAAGAATTAAAACACAAAACTGGATTTCATTTCATGGATCTTAGAACATTTTATAGGTATTTAGTCATTCATACTCTTCATATCTTAATACATTTTTAGGCTGTGTCCTTCATATTTTAGTTAACTGGGAATAATTTTGGAAGAGTTAATCATTTATTTTGACAACTTGTCCAATGCAGTGAAGGGAAAATTTAAACGCAGTAGTGAACTATGGACAGGGCAATAAGGTGTAGAAAGAATCAATAGCATAAACACTATTTTGTACACTTAACTTTTTTTTCTTTAATAAATCTTCTGTATTTGATACACACTATAACTTGTTTAGAGAGGACCAGACATTGCTAAAAGACCATGTAGCCTCCACAAGTCCTGGCCGCTTCCATAGTCATCGGATAATCCCAGTTTAGATTCTTGTAGCCACAGACAAAATTCCCTTAGAAATCTTTTTTTCCTTTTTTTATTAATTTATTTTTGTTACATCTCAATGGTTATCCCATCCCTTGTATCCTCCCATTCTTCCCTCCTCCCATTTTCCCCTTATTCCCCTCCCCTATGACTGTTCCTGAGGGGGATTACCTCCCCTTGTATATGCTCATAGGGTATCAAGTCTCTTCTTGGTAACCTGCTGTCCTTCCTCTGAGTGCCATGGAATACTATTCAGATATTAAAAACAAGGAATTCCCGAAAATTGTGGATAAATGGATTGAGCTAGAAATGATCATAATGAGTGAGTTAACCCAGAAGCAGAAAGACTCAAATGGTATATACTCACTTATATCTGCATATTAGCCCAAGGAGCATGTCCCACGAAAGCCTTCACTCACCAGGAAACTGAGACAGAGGGGAGGACATTCTATTGGGACGCTAGATGAGAGAAATCTTTATAAGAACCTGGAAGCTCCTGATCAGAAAACTGCCATTTTATTTGGATGATTGACCCCTGCATGCAGACTATTTCTACAGAATGAATGCTCTTTGTCTTTACGTGCTATCTGAGTCTTCCTTTACAGTTTTCAGACCCTTGAGGCTCTTAGTCTATGTGGCACTACAGGAGTACTGGCATAAGAGAAAAATAGCCCCTTAGTTCTATTTCTCCCAGTCTTGCTTTATGGCTTTTACATGGTAGATTTTATTTCATGTTTATCCAAGACCAAATAAAGGCTGTCAAATGTATGGGTCTGAGGGCACAAAGCAACCCCTTGTATACTGGACAAAAGTCATAAAATTAAAGATTTCATTTAGGTACATACAACAGGAGGGGATGAGGAGGGCTGGTTAAATAAGTCTAGCCAACTCCATGACAGGCTTCAGGTTCTTGTTAGCTCGGAGCCGGCCTGAGCTTTCTTCTACACCTCAGAAATGAGCTCAATAGTTACAGAAAACAACAGCAGCCAACCAGGAAGAGCCTAGGTATACCTGGCCATCCGGAGGACAAGATTTCTTTTTCTTTTTTTTGTTTTGTTTTGTTTTTGTTTTTGTTTTTTTTCTCCTTTATTAATTTATTCTTGTTACATCTCAATGGTTATCCCATCCCTTGTATCCTCCCATTCTTCCCTCCCTCTCATTTTCCCCTTATTCCCCTCCCCTATGACTGTGACTGAGGGGGATTACCTCCCCCTGCATATGTTCATAGGGTATCAAGTCTCTTCTTGGTAACCTGCTGTCCTTCCTCTGAGTGCCACCAGGTCTCCCCCTCCAGGGGACATGGTCAAAGGTGAGGCACCAGAGTATGTGAGAAAGTAATATCCCCACTCTCCACTCTACTGTGGAGAGTGAAGATTTACTGCTGGTCTGGAAATATTTTGTCTTATGACTGACTAGTGATTGTTGACTAAGGTTGTCCATACCTTTTCAGTCTGCTGGAAGAATTTTTGCAGTTTGAATGCCCCAATCCTGTTACTGGTCACCAACCCCTCCACTGGGATTCCCCTGAATTCTTTTAAAAAGAGCCTGCCCATTGGCTAGATCTGGGTAGGGGTTCGAAGTTTACTGCATGTATTGTCCTTGGCTGGTGCCATAGTTTGAGCAGGACCCCTGCCCATCATAATGTTCTTGTAGGTTTCTAGGACCTTCTGGATCCTTCTATTTCCCCAATCTCCCATGCTTCTCTCACCTAGAGTAGAGAGTGGGAATTGCCTTTCACACGAACTCTGGTGCTCCATATTTGACCACATCCCCTGGATGGATAGGCCTGGTGGCACTCAGAGGAAGGATAGCAGGCTACCAAGAAGAGACTTGATACCATATGAGCGTATACAGGGGGAGGAAGTCACCCTCAGTCACAGTTGTACTGGAGGGGAGTAAGGGGAAAATGGGAGGGAGGGAGGAATGGGAGGGTACAAGGGATGGGATAACAATTGAGATGTAATGTGTAAGCTCACTTCAGGATAATTTTGATCCCTGCATTCAGGACATCTGCAGAAATAAAAGTTCCTTGTTCTTGCATGTGCCTTCTGGTTCCTGGTGATCTTTGGGGAATCTAGAGATCTGGCATAACTGGAGCCACACATTGAAATGAATTCTTTATTCATTTAGTGGCCCTGGACATCAGTGAGAAAGAGCAATCAGGAATACATCATTATGCATTATTCTATTGTAGCTTCATATTGACAGTCTGTTGTAATTAAAGGTTTTGTCAATGCCCTCTCTAGCTCGCAAATAATGGACACAGACCTGCACCATTTATTAATAAGCTTCAAACACCATAACCCGGCAGATACTTTTATATTTTAACCTGTCTATGCTAGCCTAGCTACTTCCCAGCCACATCCTGTGTTATCTGTCCTCTAGTTTTCCCCTGGCTACTTCTGCTCTGTATCTTCCTGGGGACTCCTCATGGCCCATCATTCCTCACTGCACTAAGACCCTCTCCTCCTCTGTCTGTCTGCTCCCCCTTCTCTCCCTCACCCTCTCTCTTTCCCTGAGACATCCAGACTGGAATGGAAGTCCTGCCTATTACCTTTTCTGCACAGTCATAGTCTCTTCAGCTTCTTTATTAACCCATCAGGAATAATTGGGAAGTAATTTTTACACATTATTGAGACAGGAAATTCCTTAATAACAATAACACCAGACCCTGTTAGCATTTAGCTCACTGATATTTTAGCAATTAATACAGAATTAACAATACATAGTGACATAACTTAATACAATGTTAGTGAAAGTGACCTCTAAAACAGTCTGAGGGGGAATACACATATCCTTAATAGCATTAAATTGTGTACTTTTAGGCAGACCTCAATTGCGTAAGATGGATGGCCAGGATATGTATTGACACAGACCATAACCTGGGTTAACTGTGCAGAAGGAGAAAAGGAGGCTGGAGCCAGATCATGTTCTAAGAGAAAAAACAGTATTTGCTAAAAACATGTAGAAACTGAGCCTCTAAAGCTCAAAGAAATCTTAGAACAAAGGATGAGAATTACATATTCATACCAAGCACAAATGTTGGATGTGAAGGCTTAGAAACTACAGTTTCAACTTGCAATTTTGAAATATGATCTGATTCCATCTGGGGGAAGATTGACATGAAGGTAATTGGGAGGCAAATAACCTGCTGATCCTGAAAAAGTGTCCTTTTCTCTGGTGATATAAGTAGCACACACTTTTGCAAGAAACCAAAGTATTCACAAGAGCAGCTGTCTGCCATTTGGGTAGGGAGCACAGGTGTTATGGGCTTTACAAGTTGTCACCAAGGTTGTACTGTGCTTTTTACTGCTGCAGATACCTTCACTATTCATGTAAACAATCCCCTCTCATGTTCAAGCAAGTAAACCCAATAAAGTCGTATGTTTACCCAACTGGTCTTGAGAAAATTTTCTTGGGTTGTTATTTGTATGTAACCTAGGATGAATAGATGTTTGCTCATCTGTCACCAGTAAAAGACACAAAAGAACAAAGCAGAGGCCAGTTGAGAATTTTTCTTCCCTCTTCTGGCAGTAAGTATAAAATATTTTCCACTTGTCTCTATACCACTGATTTACTCCTATTGAAGGAGAGTTTCAAAACATGGAATTGAGATTTAAGGATGGAGGTTATTAGAAACAGAATCAGTCTAGGACATCTGTAGTTGATATTTCAAAAGGTGAGAATATTTATGTTTGCATGAGGCAAATAGCATGAGGAAAATTTTTGATGTTTAGGACCTGCATGTTAAGAGATGGACAAGGGAAAATACTTAATTTCCAGTGATATGCACACAGAAAGGGGAAAAGTAAAATATAATAGTACATACTTGATCAGAAGGATAAGTTCTAGGTGTGTTTGATACATTCACAAAGCTGTTTCACACATCCTTAGCTTTGGTCAATATAAGAATTAAGTAAATTATTTATTTTTTATGTATTATTTAAATTTCAGAGGTATAATATTGACAACCACTTTTGTGATTCAAATTAATAAACATACTGATGTAAAGTTAAAAATAATAAAGAGAGAATTGGGAGATTGAGAATGTGGGGATTATTAAAATAGACAAAATTAAGTTGGGAGAATACATGTAACATTGATTATAAAATAACCATATAGTAAGTCAAAGATATAAAGTATTTAACAGATGAAAGGAAACTCTTATTGAAACAAAAGCTTAGAACAAATAAAGAAGAGATGTTAATTGGCCACATATTTGGTTATTTTTCATTTTTTATCACTATTCTAAGAAGTTTGCAAAACCATATTTAATGAAATACCTGTTTTCTTTTAAGGCCCTGGGAAAGTTTCAGTGTCAGCAGTTGCCAATAGTAGTGCATAGACTAAAAGGAACTGGAGATGAGGAAGATTTATAGTTTTCTGTTAGGAAGAATGACATTGAAAGAGGCAGAATTGTCTACTGATCTGCAATGCAATGGTCTATACAGTTCATCCTGTCCTATATGAAAATCATTATAAAAGTAGATTTTCTTTCATAACATTATGAGATAAGCACAGAATGAAACATGGAAACACAAGATAATGAGCACTAAAGGATTTGCAATGTGCCTGAGAGCAGAGATGAGACTCCTGTTCCAAAGACAGTGATACGGGATGTTCATTTTGTCGGTTATCCATTTTCTTGGGGCAGGCTAAAAAGTCAGTAAAATCATACTTATTGGGTCAGATCAGTCTAAGGGAAATAAACATGTCCTATCTGGTACTATTGCCAGAATCCTAGATATCCAGTATTTATAAACTTGGGTATTAGTTAAATTTTTAAAAGTCTTTTAAGTAAAAATTTCTTGATGGTTAATTTATCTTTTAGCTCAATGGGGATAAAAAAATGGCTAAATAGTCAAAAACATTTTTATACATGTACTTGTATAGGTATTTCCAGAAAAGTTTAAAAATTAAATCAGTAAACTGAAAGAGCATTTGTTTTCGCAATAATGAGGGACACCACTCAATTCCCTGAAGACATGTTTCAAATATGACAAATGAGAAAAGTGAAGAGCTCTTTTGTATGAATCTTCTGTAATCAGTCAAGAGAGCTCTTGGTTCTTGTACATTTGAGCATTCACATGAACTTCTGCTATCTTTTAGGTCTTCATTTTAGACTGAATTTTGTCATCAATATTCCTTTTGTTTTTTGTTCAGCTTAAGCTAAGTAATGGTGAAGTTTCTTTTTAAAATATTTATTTTATGGGACTCTCTTTCTCTCTGTCTCTGTCTCTCTCTGTCTCTGTCTCTCTGTCTCTCTCACTCTTTCTCTCTCATGTGTGTTGTGTGTGTGTGTGTGTGTGTGTGTGTGTGTGTGTCTGACTGCATGTAAGTGCATCACAAATGTGAATGAGCCCATGGATATCTGAGCAGGGCATTGGATTTACTGGAACAAAAGTTACAGGCTGTTGTGAGCCATTATGTGAGTACAAGAAAGCAAACCTAGGTTCTCTGCAAGAGAGAAATAAGTGCTCTTGACCACTGAACACTCTCTCTAGCCCAATTTCTTCATCTCTGTAATCACATGTGACAATTCCTGTAATAATTTGCCCCCCTCTGATTTTGTTGTAGCTACAGTCTTGCAAAATCATCACTCATTGAGAAATCTTATAATTGGGCTTACCATTTCCATTTGAATATTGAGAAATTAGGCAAGCCTCTTGAGATAAATCTTCTGTATTTAAATTTCATCTTAGACACTACTGACCCATGTAACTAGGAGTAATCTTTTTGAGCTCATAATTGTTTCATCTTCAGCAAAATTGGAATTAATGATAACATCTATGTAGATTTGATGAAGATCTTATACATAGTGTAGGAAAAATACCCAAAGAATGAATATTTCATAGAATTATATATTAATATCATAGTTGGCAGATTGATGGTCTTCAGATTTCTGAAATGTAATACCTAGGTTTTCATATCTTTTGTTGTGGTTAATTTAAATAGTATTCCTAATGAATGTTTATTATTAGGCTATAATTTTGATGATAGTATTCTCTAAGCTGCTATCAATCAAATAAAGACACAGGCACCTATTGTACTTTTTAGAACAAGCCTTTACGTGGGGCATGGCAGATATTAACATTCTAGAATAACTTTACCTCCCATCCCCATCTCAGGCTACCTACCATCCCTAACCCCCAAATACTTGTTAATGTACTCCATCTCCTCCATCTACACAGGCCCAGACATGTTCTCCTTTCCCATGCTAACACATAGCACCAGTCCATTTTCTTCTCCTCTGAAATAGTCTTCCTTTCTCCTCTTTCTCCTCTGGTTTGTGGTCTTTCAATTCCAGCCCCCATACCCCAAACTCTACCTCCCTTTATTCTGCAAAATCTCAAGCTTTAGCATTTTCATTAACCAATCACTTTAGAGTAGGTGAAGCAAAGTTTACACAAGAAGGACATGTATTTGTGAGAATGTGCTTGGACTAGATCTTGGATGCCAGTGATTAGCCTTAAAATACATAGCATCAGACCAGTCTCCAACAATGTTTAAAAGACCATTGTGTTCTAACTGATGGCTCTGGGTACATGTCACTATTATTATTGTATCAGACTTGTTAAAATGTAATTTTTCACCCTTAATGCTAAAATAAAAACTTATCCTTATGTTATCATTGAAATATGTATATATTAACATAGTAATGACCTCAAGTCAGAAATCTGAAAATTGTATAAAATCTCAACATAAAAATAAGTATATTCAACAGTATAAATGAGGCATTTAACATATCAGACTAAGAATGTAGTCATTGCCTTAACATATATTATTTTCAGTGGTTGATTTACTATTCATGAACATAAGTAGTTATATCATATGACATTTTTGAATTAAAAATACTCAATATGTGATTCTACTTCTACTATTGAACGCTAAAATATTAATTAACTTCCAGTGCATTATCACTGTAATATAATATGTAGGACTGCACTTGACAGAACAATAATTCTGCTTTCTAATTGCTTATAATTTTGAAAAATATGTTACATATAACGCTTATATGATAATATATCAACCATAAACAAAAAGTTTCATTTTAATAACTATACTCTGAATGAAGATTAGCTTTAATTTCACTTAGAATTTCAATTGCATTTCATGATTCATATTTCTGAAAAGACCTGGTTAGAATTTGAGTTTAAGAGAAACAATCAACTTATCCTATGCACTGGAAGCAACTTAGAAGTGAATAGATTTCAAGCTTAGAACAGGTGATTTACTTTTTGGCATCTGAATTAGAGCTTCAGTTTAGACGGTTAAGAAGTAAGGTGACTTCTTGGTAACCTGCTGTCCTTCCTCTGAGTGCCACCAGGTCTCTCTCTCCATGGAAAATGGTCAAATATGAGGCACTAGAGTGCATGAGAAAGTCATATCCAACTCTCCACTCTACTGTGGAGAATGTCCTGACCATACCCTATGAGCATATACCGGGGAGGAAATCCTCCTCAGGAACTGTCATAGGGGAGGGGAATAAGGGGAAAATGGGAAGAATGGGAGGAGACAAGGGATGGGATAACCATTGAGATGTAACAAGAACAAATTAATAAAATAATATATGTCTTGGGAAAAAAAAAAAAAAGAAGGTGACTAACCGAACCTTGCCTGGCACAAGGACCCAGCACTAATTCTCAGTGCTAATGCCCATACCATTCACACTAACCAAGGGATATAGAGATGCTGGAATGTGATATCCTACAACATAATGTAACTTAATGTAGTACATAAGAGAGCAAAAGTCACAGATTATTCTCCAACAAGTAGATAAGCTGAATCCCACGAACTTAAAATGAAACATCAGAAGGTAAATCATACCCCAGAACTGTAACTAAGAGAATTACTCCACAGTAGGGAAAGAAGAACATACAAAGTCAGATATACCATTTTTTCATAATTATTATGATCAGTTTTTTTTTCTATTCTAGTCAGAACCTTGGATAAGGTTAGGAACTATCCAATACTCCACATTCTCTGTAATATTAAAGATAACTTAAAAGCTGTGGTAGCATTGTTTCCGCGACTATGGCCTCAAGGTTTTATTGTGCTAGCATAGTAAACCTGAGGGACAGCTAGTAATAGGAAGTAGGACAAAATGTATAATATACCCCTAAAGAACCAGGAAGTTATCATCACTATTCTTCAGAATCCTGAAAAATAAATAATTATCAGTGTAATCAAGTGATGATAGTATTTATACCATTAATATATCAGTCTATTTAATGTAGCTTATAATATTTTTTTGTAATTATGGCTGGACACTTAAAATTAGAAAACCTATCAAGAGTCTTGTTCCTGGAGAAGACTATGTCAAATCATTTCTCTTTCTCTTAGAAGCCACAATTGGCCCGTGGCTCTCCATGTAAAACTAAGGCCTGGTGAGAGTTTCCCCAGCTACACTGGAATGACAAAAGGTACTGTCACTTTGTAGGTCTTCTTTAGGGGACCTAAAGGTTAAGATTTCATGGGTATAGCTCTCTGCCAGAGAAGCAGGACATCTGCCACGTGACAGCATCTTCTATTTTTAAATTGTGTGTCTATAATTATCAGAGAAATTAGCCTAAGAATTCCTACTTTGCTCTGTTCTTGTTTGCTATCCATGTAATTCAGACTCTGTAAAATGAGCTGGTTGTGGTTTCTTCCCTTTTATTTTTTTATTTTTTATTTTTTATTTTTTTTATTTTTTGGTGGAGAGGGGAACAATTGAGAAATATATCTGTTTTCTGGATGTTGTTAAAAGAGCACTGGCAAAACTCAGCTTAAGTAAGTTAAAATTATTTAGAGTCATATTTCAAAAATAAAGGGTTTTGTTTTGTTTTGTTTTGTTTGTTGCTTTTGTTTCTGTTATTTTCTGATGATGAAGGCCCAAAGCAGGAGCTTTAAGCAATCTCTCAGACGAATGCCCAGAGGCTAACTGAAACTAAAGCATTCTGTACAGATATTCCATGAGGCTCCTCTGTTAGGTGATTGTACACCCTGTGAAGAAAATATTGTTATTAGCTCCACTCTAAGGCTGTGCTAGAATTTCTCAGTGATCCTGTCCATTCCTAGCCTTTTCATTTAGGGAGACTTTAATTTCTACTTCAATCCCATCATCTGATCCAAATAATAGCATGGTGTTTATATCTTCTCTATTAAGTGTTGGTAGGTCATAGTGTTTAGGAATCCATCCATTTCCAGTTCATCCAACTTTATCTTGTGCGATTTCTAGTAGTCTCTAATGATTGCTTGGATTTTATTGGTATCTCTTATGATATTTATGTCTTCATCTTTAGTTTCGTTAATTTGTGTGTTCTTTTTAGTTTGCTTTGTTTTCTTGGTCAGTTTTGTTGTCTTTTCAATGTAAATGAGGTAGAGTTTAATTCAAACTCTATTTCCTCAGTTTCCTCCTTAATCTTATTTTGTTTTCACAGTCTAATGCTTATTTGTGTTTTAAGATATTGAAGTGCATTCTTAGGTGATTTGTTTTATATATTTCTAATATTCTGATGTGAGCACTGATATTCATAGTTGTTTTCTTCCTTTTCAACATTGCTGAACTTCTGATAAATCATTTTCACTTTAATATAACCTTCTATTTTCCTCAAAGAACCACTTAACTTTCTGTGTATGTGTATTACACTTTGTATGTATATTACTATATAACAATATAGAAATTAAAAAAACAATAAATATTCAATGGTTCAGAATTTCTTTATTTTAACTCTATGTAATACATGGATGTATAAAACCATATTATATTAAGCTATAGTGTACATTTAAAAATTTTACCAGTTAATATTAATTTTAATTTCAAAAATAAAATGAAAATTATATTTAAAAAATTCAATTGCCTAATTTATTTCCTCTTCTGGGTGAATTTCAAGAATCCTCCCTTGGACCTTCCTTGTTACCTGGCATCTTTGAGTCTGTGGATTGTAACATGGTTATCCTGTATTTTATGGCTAATATCCACTTACAAGTGAGTACATAAGGTGCATGTCTTTCTGGGTCTGAGGGACCTCATTCAGGATGATATTTTCTAGTTCCATATATTTGTCTGTAAATTTAAAAGCATATAGCCCAACCCAGGTCACTTTGGCATATCTATTGCAGAAGAAGGGAAGCAATTTTAAGAACCAGCCAACTAGGGAGTTTTATAACATGCACAACAACAATAAACATGCCAAAGTGGACGGGTTTGGGTTATAAATATGCTTTTAAATACTGCATAGAAGTCAACCATTTCTACTTAAATGGAATTTTAATTTAATTCATACAATAAAGAAAGGGAATGCACCATTTATAATTTTAATTTTAATTCTATTTAATTATATAATTTCTCTAAATATAAGAATTATAACTTCCCTCAAAATGTGAATAGGCATGTCTGATGAAACAAAATATAATTATGCATTGCAAAGTACTCTGTGAACTATAGGTTAACACGTTTATGGTAAAGGTAAGGAACTATTATCATTACATTGCGAAGGTATGTTCATTTCCCTTTAGTAGTTCCCACTGCTGCTTTTTTCTGGTCCAGTTTTATATGATGTCAGCAGTAAGCTTGTGTTGCTTCCCAAGAGTGATAATTTTCTGTAGCTTAATAGGGCTCCTTATTAGATGTTGTCCCTCTTGGTCACCTAATACATATATCTATTGCTTAATTTTCTTTCATCTTACATAAGGTCATTATCTGGGAAGAAATGTACTAAATATAAATTTGAAGTGCTTGTGAGCAAAGCTATAAATTATTATTCATTGCATCAGTGTTATTACTATGAAATATTCTAAATGAAGTTATTGCCTTCACCTTAGACAAATGATTATTTGTGCTAATACAGTGTTTCTCTTCTCAAACATAAAGTAGTTTTAATGAAATAAAGATGTTTTTTTACTCAAAAAATAGCTGAATTCCTTTATGGATTAAAATGATGACAATTAAATTGATCACTTCAACGAATAAGAAAAAGAAAGGTTGGCCAATCCTTTATGCTAAATAACATAAGTAGAATAACTTCATTAGAAATGGAGAAATAAATCTTTAATATTTTATAACAATAATAAATCTTTACCATCTAATCATTATTTATTTGCTCTTTACTTCATAACTGACTCTTCTAAGCAGAAGGGAATTATGGATTTTGACACAAAGGTATATCACAGTCATGGCGTGAGCACAAATGAACAAGTTTTCCATTCATTGCACTGCATTTAAGTATCAACCCAATGAAATTGCACCTGAAATAGATATTCTTACATCTTTGTACTTCAGAACATAAAGCTGATTATGTACTGTGATTTTGGTCAATAAAAGGCAAAGCACTGAGTTTTGAAATAAAGATTTTAGGCAGTAGGAATATGGTCAATATAAGTGCTTTTACTACTGCAACACTGAACCTTTTCAAATTCATCAGAAGCATTGAAATGTGATAAAAGCATATTAAGAACACAAAACTACGTATGAAGAAATTCTTAGCCGTAGCATGATTTTGTCATTCAAAACAATGTATTATACATATAACATTATGTGCTTTGATGTGCAATTTATAAAGCGTATGTGTTTAATTTTTTAAAGTTGTGTAATGCCAACAATTATAATTACATAAAGGTTTTCATGGTTGGAAAAAAGGACCTAAACAATTCCTTAATTATTTTGTGAACCTCTGTCATACTCTTAGTGAGAAATTATCCTTTGAACTGCTTTGTCATAGGACTGTGGTCCGAACGTAATTACTTTGATCAAAATTGTCCTTTAATGTGAAGCTGAATGGTAATTATCATCAGTATGTCCTATAGAACATGTAATAGAAATGTGAATCTAAGTTGTCAGAAAACTCTATAAAAAGCAACATGAAAGGATAAGTTGCCCTTGTTCAAAGTGGCAAGCTTAATGATTTTGACCTCTCATCAGTAACTCCTGAACAATTTTAAAATAGTGTAAGGTAAAATTGTCAAGATGTTATCATTTTACTTTCTCCCAGCCATCGTAATGTATTTAATGCAGATGGATTGTGCAGTCCATAGTAAACACCAGTAAGATAAATTCCTCTAGTTCAATATAATTCCATGTGAACTGAGCAAAGAGACAGTGAGAAATGCCTTTGTCAACCCATTTACTTATAGGTTTTCTATGGCTAGGATGTGAAGCATGTTTTATAGTGCCCTAATGTTTATATATTAATCCTTTATGTATGTCTTATTAACTGCCTTCATGACATTTATAATTTATATTTGGTTTTTACAACAATACTCCAGGTCAAAAGTTGTCCCAATCTGTCAGTTCTCTTGCCAGTCTAGATTTATTTCAACCTTATGTGTTGCTTTGGCATCACAAGATTTAGAAAGTCATTGCTAAACAAAATAATATGAGTCTATGATTTATAGAGCTTATACTTATAGTTATGAGTGGTTAAATAATATGAAGTATTCACATTTGGTGCAAAGGAAATATTAAATGAGAATACAATGCAGTCTTGTTACCTTATTTTCCCAAGGAAACATATCTAGACAGTGTCATCTCAGAGTTTATATATCTGCCTTACCCTTTATCTTATTATAACACCTGTAATCTCTGGTCATCACACCAGAGCCATAATTTTCAGTTTGGAAAGCCAGCTCAGCAAGTAATTCATCTACTCTTTCCATTCGCATCAAATAAAACCATATTCATTCTTAATTGAAAAAATCTTATGCACCATATTTTTATTATATTTCCCCACATCATGTTTATATATTGCTATTCTATTTGGAAAATGTAATAATCTTATTCTTTAGGCGTAATGACTTATTTGGACAATCAAGAAAAAATATACAACTTTATTAGCCTTAGGAACAGAAGCTTCATTTTAAAAAACACTACAGTTTTTTGATCCATTTTTGATTCTTTCTGGCATAGTTGATGATTTTTAGGTATTTCACTTTCCATAATGTGTAGAAGAAAAGAGCATTGATATATGCGATATTTTTTAAGTTTAAGATTATATGCCAGCATGAGGGGAGAATACTTGAGCAAAATGATCATTGAAAGAACCACTTAGTATAATATATGTGCATGTTGACATTGTTAAGGAGAAAAAATTTTTAAATTTCTTTACTCTACTTCAAAGTAAACTACATATTACACCTGCTGGCCAAAGAAACCTTATAGTTATGTAGCAAACTCACATAAGATCAAGAGACCTCCAGAAACAACATTGTGTCTAAGCAAGTGTATTTGTGTGCCATTAGTTTGTGGTGAAATGAGAGAGAGAGAGAGAGGAAGCAACAAGATCAAGAAGATATTTATTGTATTTTATTAAAATTATTATATATTTATATGTGTGCCTAAGTGAGCTTATGTGCCCCAAGTGTAAGCTGCTGCCTGAAAGGTGAGGGGATATGATATGCTCTGGAATTTGAGTTACAGGTAGATTTATTTTTCATGGTATGGGTTTGGGAACCAAACCTTGGTCCTCTGAAATAACAGTAAGTTCTCTTTACTACTGAGCCATCTCTCCATCCTCCAAGATAAGATTTTAGATTCTATTTTAATATAGTATTTCTCCCTCTCCTTTTTCATTCTGAACTTTACAGTATATCCCTTATCGCTCTCCCTCAAATCCATGTCCCATTTTTACACATCAATGTTATTGCATGGATATATGTATTTGTATAAAAATATTTTCCTAAATGTAACCTTTTGAGTACATATAAGGTTACTAGCATGTATGTTTTCAGTGCTGATCACTTGACACTTGACAACAAAGAGGTGTGCTCTTCCCTGCAGAAAATCACCTCTCCTGTTCATAGTTTTAGTTAATTGTCTGCAGTTCTTTCTTTCTGAAGGGATGGGGTCTTTTTCACATAAGTTTTGGCATGCTTGTGGGGGGGCATCCTTCTAGTCCACTTTCTGGTCAGGTAGTGATATTGGTGAGATTTATTGGCATAGCTTTTAGTGTTACTAGGGGACACAAGGTCTCAAAATCCTTGGCCTTCTGGTTCTTACAATATTTCTGCTCTCTAATCTACAATATTCTCCGGATTTTCAGGATGGGAGTATTTTGAATATGTATTCATTGGGTCAGGACACAAAAATTTTCAGATAATGCAGAATTTACAATTATTATTTACACTTTAATAATGAGCAACACCATTTACCACAATGGCTTTAGGTTACTTCAAAACATATTTTAAGGAAGAGATGATGGTGACAGTACATGAGAACAACAAATCATATTTTTTTCCTGCAGAAAACTGATAAGTTGGGAAGAAATAAAATCCTGTTGAGATTACAGAATGCAATAATATCTTGTTTGAGGAGTAATAAAAATTACGTGTTTCATTGATATTGAAGCATGCAAACTATAGGATAAGTCTTTTTTAATATTTTATTAATTTATTCACATTACATCTCAATGGTTATCCCACCCCTTGTATCCTCCCATTCCTTCCTCCCTCCCATTTTCCCCCCTACTCTCCTCCCCTATGACTGTGTCTGAGGGGGACCTCCTCCCCCTGTATATGCTCAGAGAGTAAGATAAGTCTTGAGCCTAGAAAACTACCAGTCCCTTCACAGCAAGATTCTGAAAGCCTTCTGCGGTGGTTTGTATGAGAGTGTCCTTCCAGAGGCTCATATATCTGAATGGTTGGTTGCCAGTTGGAATTGTTTGAGAAGTATTAAGAGGTACAGTCCTGTTGGAGGAGGGCTGTGACTAGGTATAGTGTTTGAGCTTTCAAGAGTTCAAACTATTTCTAGTTTGTTCTCTCTACCTATCTATTGCTGTCTCAAAATGGAGCTACTGCTCCAGCGTCATTTCTATACGCCTTCTGTCACACTCCTTGCATGAATGTCATGGACATACTCACTGAGATGGTCTTCCCCCAATAACTCTTTCTGATACAAATTTCCTTGGTTGTGGTATCTTCACAATAATTGAAAACTAACTAAGACAGTAACATACATAATACAGCAGATGAGTGCTTTAAAAATAATTTTATTTATCTTCCACGCAGAATAGTATTAGTAGTTGCAAATGGACCTTTCTCTTTGTTTTGAATGTGAGCATAATGTAAAAGCATTGTAAAATATTATGTTACCGCATTATGTTAGATTATATTCCAAAAATGAACTATTTTACTTGTGTTTTGTGCATACCCCTCTGCCTATATTTGGTACAATATAATCACAGGGGCATGTACAAAGCAGATATATATTTTTTCCTGGCTTATGTCAAAAGGAGAAATTGAAGGTATTTGAAGCAATGAAACAATTTCATGGGTGAGGCTGCATATAAGAGCAAAGATTAGTCCTCAAGGGTGGATTCTAGTTGGCATCCATAAGAAACACTGGAAAGGCGCTTTCATAAACATGTCTATGCTCATAAACAGATAAATATTTACAAACACAAATTCATCCAAAATAGCTTAGCAATCTTTGAATAACATAAATAGAAAGTTCCTCTAGAGAAGAGTGAACAACTTTTATTTTATATCATTCTTTCAAATTAAAGAGATATATTTAACTTTAGTTAATTTTATGTATTTAATAAAAGTACAAGTTAATTTTTTTATTAAAATGTTTTGTTAGGTCAGACCTAATTCTATTTCTCCTTTATAAATATTATATTGTACACTCAAGTATATTTGCATCCAATTATATATATATATATATAATATTGGGTATATTTCACATTAGAAGAACATGCTGATTTTTGTTTCTGTGTTTATGTATGTTGTGGTAGATTACTGAGATTGTGTGTCATTTATTACTATTGTGTTTTATACTTTTATTCAAGGAAAAAAAAGTCAAGTATCAAGTCTCTTGTTGAGTTTCTTGATAAACTCATAGTTGAATTTTGTGCAAAATGAGAAACAAGACCATGCTTTATTGTCATACATGTATTTACCAGCTGAACTAACCCCACTTGTTGAAAATACTGTCTCAAAACTCCTATGCAAACAATTTGCATTGTGTTACAAGTGGTCATCCAGTTAGACAAGCACCGTTTGTTGAAGTTGTTATCTTTTTTTTTTTCCCTTTTGTATGTTTTTGGCTTCTTCGTTAAAAATCAAATGTCCATAGGTGTGTCTGTTTATTTCTTGGTCTTTGATTGATTCCAGAAGCCCTCTTATTGTAGAAGAATGTCTTAGACTTTCCAGGTAATTTTTTTCTTTTCCATAGGAAGTTGAGAATTATTTTTTCAGGGTCTGTAAAGAATTGTGCTATCATTTTGATGGGAATTGCCTTGAAATGTAGATTGCTTTAGGTAAAATAGCCATTTGTTTAACTATGTTACTCCATGAGCATGGCATATATATCTTTTATCTGGTATCTTTTTCAATTTCTATCTTTAGGGACTTGAAAAGATTTTTTCATATAAGTTTTTTAAACCCTTGGTCACAGTTACACCAAGATACTTTATGGTTTCTTGTTGTTGTTGTTGTTGTTGTTGTTATTGTTGCTAATGGGAAAGGTGTTATTTCCCTAATGTCTTTCTCAACCTATTTGTCTTTTGTATAAAATAAGGATACTGTTTGGTTTTTAATTGATTTTGTATCCAGCCACATTGCTGAAGGTGTTTACCAGATGTTAAGAGTTCTATGGTAGAATTCTTGGGTCATTTATGTATCCTGTCATATCATTTGTGAATAGTGATACTTTGCCCTTTTCTTTTCTAATTTGCATCATGTTGATCTGCTTTAGCTGTCCTATTGTTCCAATTAGGTTTTCAAGTACTATGTAGAAGAGATAGGGAGAAAGTGGACAGCTTTGTCTTGTCCCTGATTTCAGTGGAATTGTTTGGGATTTTTGTTTGTTTGTTTGTTTGTTTGAATTTTTGTTTGTTTTGTTTCTCTGTCCTAGACTCACGTTGTAAACCAAGCTGGACTTGAACTCATAATTCAACCTTTCTTATTCTCTTTTTGTTGTTGTTATTGTTGTTTTGCTTTGTTTTGTTTTTGGAGAGACTGTTTCTCTGTGTACCCTTGGCTGTCCTGGAGCTCACTCTATAGACCAGGCTGGCCTGGACCTCACAGAGATCTGCCTGCCTTTGCCTCTGGAGTGCTGGGATTAAAGGCATGCATGGTATGCACACCTAATCCCAGCGCTTGGGAGGCAGAGGCAGGTGGATCGCTATGAGTTGAGTGGAATTGGTTTAAGTTTCTCTCCATTAGTTTGATGTTGGCTATAGGCTTTCTATATATTGCCTTTACTATAAAACAACAGCCTTCAGAATGGGAAATGATCTTCACCAACCCTACATCTAACATGGTGCTAATATCCAAAATATACTAAAAAAAACTCAAGAAACTAAACACCACCAAACCAAATAATCCAATGAAAAGAATGGAGTAGAGACCTAATCAAAGAATTCTCAACAAAGGAATATAAATGGCTGAGAAACACTTAAAGGAGTCTTCAACATCGCTAGTCATCAAGGAAATACAAATCAAAGCAACTCTGAGATTCCACCTTACACCCCTCAGAATGACCAAGATCAAAATCTCAAGTGACACCACATGCTGGAAAAGATGTGGAGAAAGGGGAATACTTCTCCATTACTGGTGAGAGTGCAAACTTTTACAACCATTTTGGATATCTGGATCTTTCTCAGAAAATAGCGAATAGTTCTACCTCAAAACCAAGCTATACCACTCATAGGCATATACCTGAAAAATGCTCCATAAAACAACAGGGACATTTGCTCAACTTTGTTCATAGCAGCCTTGTTCGTGATAGCCAGAATTTGGAAACAGCTAGATGTTCCTCAACCAAAAACTGGGTAAAGAAACTGGTATATTTACACAATGGAATAAGACTCAGCTATTAAAAACAATAAAATCTTGAAATTTGCAAGCAAATGGATGGAACTAGAAATGATCGTCCTTAGCGAGAAAACCCAGACCCAGAAAAGACATGCATGGTATATACTCATTTATAGGTGGATATTAGCCACATAATACAGGATAACCACAGTACAATCCACAGATCTACAGAAGCTAAATAACAAGAATGACCATTGGAAGAGTGCTTAATTCTTATTCAAGAGGGCAAATAGAATAGACACTGGAAGCAGTTGAAGAAAGGGAAGAAGATAGGCACCATAGAGGTCCTCTGAAAGACTCCTCTCAGCAGGAAATTAGGGCAGATACTGAGATTCACAGGCAAACTTTGAAGTGGACCTGTTGAGGACAGGAGCTCTACAAGGAGACCAAGAGAGTGAATAAATATGGACCCAGGGGGCGCTACAGAGACTGATGCTCCATCAAACAAGGACCATGCATGGGTAGGACCTAGACCCTCTGCTCAGATGTTTTTTGTTTTGTTTTGTTTTGTTTTGTTTTGTTTTGTTTTTGAAACAGTATTTCTCTGCGTAGGAAGCACAGTCTCCTTGTGGTTCCCATAATATGGGGAGTAGGGGCTGCTTCTGACATGGGCTCTGGTACCCACTTGTTGATCACTCTTCCGTGTTGGGGCAGGCTGTCCAGATGGCAGAGGAAGAGGATGCAGGCAGTCCAGATAAGACCTGATAGCCTGAGGTCAGATGATAGGGGAGAAGACTAAGATTCACCTTTTCTGAGGACTAGGGGAGAGGGGAAGGGGCATGAGGGAGAGAGGGTGGGACCTGGGGGCAATGAAGGAAGGAGCTACAATCAGGATGCAAAGTGAACAAATTAAAAAAAAAACACTCTCTCTCTGTCTCTGCATAATATTTACTGTAGTATATAACGTTATATATAATTATATATCGTGTACTATAATATTTAACATATATAACTGCTAAATGGATAATAATTTTACAAGCAACTAATAGCTCTTCATTACAGTCATAGAATAATGCATTTCTCTATCCTTGTCTGAGAAGATTTCATGTGAATTAGATGGCGATTATCACAGAGACAGAAAATTGGATAATGTAAAGAGAAAAAAAAAAAATACCAAAGTCTCTGACATAAATAAAATACATATACCACATCCTCTCTTCTAAAACAAGATCATTAAGGAAGAGGGACAAAAAAGGATGTAAAGACCATAAGTAATTCAGCAATTGTACTTGGTTAAATCCCTCTCAATACATCCTTTCCCCTGTATGTTTCTGTGTATATAAAATCATATAAGAGATGCAAAAAAAATCACACAATATCTCAAACCTTTGCAAAATCAAAAAAAGTCAATTTCTTCCTTAGTCTGATATCATAAAACTGTTTTCTAAAAAGCAGTGTCTGTTAAAGTCCTCTAAAAAAAATTGAGAGTAACATTTGGTCCCTATAAAGTAGTTAGAGCGATCAATGATTATTTAAATCTGCATGTCCCCAAACTCAGTTTGTATTTTTACCCTTATTTCTTTACAAATTGAGATGATTAGGGAATGTTCTTTAAATCCCTGATATTTCATTAACATTGCATATTTAAAATGTTATTATTAAAATAAATCTATATTTTAAATACCATGCTTATTAATAAGTAATAGCTTGACAAAGGTCAACTAAAATTGTATTACATATGCATATTATGAGTATATTAATATTTGAAAATTTTAATATTTTGATTAAATTGATCTAACCATTATGCATAATTAAAAAATAAGTCTGATTTTATTTTCACCCTTATTATAGTATTGCTATAAAATCTAAAAATGCTTCACATATGAAATACCACTAAATTTTTTATATTCAAAATAAACTATTATTGAGACAAAGCAATTAAAAAACCTTGCCTTTCTTTTCTCTGGTTTCAGATAGAATCCAATTTAATCTTAGTGAACAGATTGGCAGAAAACATTAAGCAGGAACATTCCTGAGAATCTGCAGCTCAAACCCTGCTTTTTGCTGAGAGATTACAGCTGGGTGTATCAATAGAATGGTTAGCTTGAGGCTGAAAAAAATAACCAGACTCCTCCTCTTTTCACTTACTAATAACTTTGTTATTTGATTCTCTCTCTTGCAGTAACTTCACTAATAACAATGTATATTATTTGTCTCACAATGGTTTTGTTTTTATGTTGAAGTCTACACTTTCCACTAGAAAAGATTTCCTAATTCAATAAAAATAAATGGCTATAGAAAAGGCAGAAAAAAAATGAAATAAAGAAGAGAAGCAAAGACTCAATTCCATGTCCCTTCGAAGTATCAAAATATTGCTTTTATAAATATCTATTTTTATTTGTGATAGACTTACAACAATTGGTCCTAAATGTCAGCCCGTGTATGTGATAAGTAAAGACCAGATCAAATGAGTTGGTGTAACCACTACCTTAACAAACATTTATCACTCCATTTCACTGGTAACTCTCAGTCTTCTTTACTCCTTTAAAATATGCTTGTAATGAAATAATTAAAAAATGAAATAAATTATAAATAAAATATGCTTGTAATTGTTGGTAGGATATTTACTGTACTCCTTTCTGCATGTTCATCCCCTATAACTTATCTTCCTCTCTTCTTGTCCCCACTCCCCGCCCCCCCTCCATACACTCTTCTCGGCTTCAAACCCTAATTTTACTGGACAAAAGTTAACCACATGTTTAAGCATTTTCTTAAATCAGTCACTACCAGAATGAGTAAAGGCTTTGTATTCACCTCACTTATGATCTAGGTGTTCCAAGGGACAGAGCAAGGCAGCATAACAAAGCAAAAAGCTTTAAGAATAGAGAATAACTTATGGTGAAGATCTGCTCCAAGCCTGGAAGCTTACTTTCTTCATGAATATTTATGGAGCACTGCTTGTTGTGCAGAAACTAGTAAATGAATTATACTCCCTTATTAATTGACCAACTAGTCTAACTTTTTGCTTATATTTATCAATCTAAACCCTCAGAAATATAAAGAGCTAACTAATAAAGGACAGATATTTATGAAGGTCAATATTCTTGGTTTGTACCAATTCATGGGTTGAATTTCGATGACATTGAATATCACTTCTATCACCTTAGGACATGTATAATATGATTCTAAGATTAAGAAATATACATGTTGTAGTGATCGGTTTAACTTTATGACTTCATTTGGCAAAACTAATTTCTTTTTCTTTACAAAATACAAATTTGCAGAATACTGTATATCACATCATAAACCTTGTGAGTGACCTGAACCATTTCTAAACTTTTCTTGTTTTAATAAAGTATAAAGATAAATATTTTAAATTTGTTTGATTTGTTTATATTAGCAAATCTTATATTAACAAATCTTGAGCTCTAATACCCACGAAATGCCTGGATATGAATGTTATAATTATGATCCTAAATTAAAAAAAAAAAAACAACAAAGATTAAGTAGAATTGTTTTTACTTTGTTAACTTGGATGAACTTATATAGGAACTTTAATGCATATTTCTCGGTTTTCATCTGGTAATGAAATGGACAAAAAAATAACATTCATCTTAAATTTGATTTTTGCCGTGGCTGTAACTGTGTAATTTTGTCACCCCAAATTTGACAAGATCATTTGAAGTTTTGACTACTATCACTAATGTAAATAAGAAGCTAGGAACCACCTTTTTTAAAATCACATATGTTAAACAATAAAAACCTGATTTCAGTTGGGGCATAAAAGACCAGCCCACTGAAAATATATGATAAGTATATTGAATTAAGATGTCAGAATTTCTTTCTCTTGAGAGCTAGGAAATACATGAGAAATATAAAGGGCTTGAAAGGTTTCTGCTCAGTCCTTGCAGATGAAAGCAGAACAGAAGATCTCTGAAGGATTCTTCAGTGATCCTTAGCTCAGATAATCCGTGGTCTGTAAGGAAATCTGAAATGAAGAGGAGGATGATAGAGAACAGACATCAGATTTTAACCAGCAGACTTCAATAGACAATTTAACACGCTGCGCATAAATTCTTGTCAGGATTTGTAATTGGTCGTGGATTTTACAAGAAAGAGCCTTTCTATGTTTCTGAGGGCTTCTGCCACAATATAAATAAATCTCTTTGGGGCACAAAGAAAAGGGGATACTAAATACACAGACTTTGATCCCAAATCTTCCTTGAGCAAACAGAGAGACTACCCTCTTCTAAGGGCCCCATTAAGCAGAATCAGGAAGAAATGTGAATCAATATTGACTCTTCTTTGGGTGGTTATATTTGTGGCAGTTAGTGTATTAATAAGTAAAATTGTATATTCTTGGCTTTTAAAAATATTTTTGGAAGTTTCCTCTAACTTTGAATATTATACCATACATATATACTATAATTGGCACTAACCAGGTGTTTTTATAGTAACAGTTGTTATGTCAGTAATAGTATACATTAAACACATATAAAAATCCAGACTGTAAAGTACCTTTTTGTACTGCATCAAAATTGAAAATTAGGGCTGTAAAGATTGCTTAGCAATTAAAAGAATTTAATGTTTTTGGAGAGAAGCAGAGTTTGGATTCTGAAAACCCCTCTCTAGCTTTCACAAACACCAATACACATGTGTCATGCAGATACACTTACATAGACAAAGATAAAAATTAATAAAAATAATTTTACAAGCATCTACTGTTACTCATCAAAAAGTCAAAAATCAAAGGCCATTTAATATTTTAAAATGGTTAAATACAATAAATGAGGCTAGTATGAAAAGTATATCTTCACTAAATACTATAAAATGTATCTTAAATAGAAGATATAAAGAGAATATATTGTGATTTGCCAAACATTACAACACCATTATTGTATAATGAAATTTAATGTCTTTCAAACAAAATAATTATATGACGTGCCTCCTACTGACAATTTAGCACTTTCTAAGAATTTAGGGCATCTATTCTAGTAATAGTTACCCTGCATTAACAGGGTTTCTTAGTGGGTAATTTCCTTTAAAGACCTGTGAATTCTCACCACAAAAGTCCTTTGACTCTTTAGCCTCAGTAAAATCAGACTAAAGTGTGTGAGCACCTCATCTCTGTTTACAGGACAATTTAGGCACTGTAATATGTTAGTCAAAAATTTTCAGTCTTGCCCCAATAATGTACTGTTTTTTCCTGACAATGTCTACTATAAGCAAATGACCTCAACTTTCTATACCATTTACTGCAGAAAACTTGCAATTATACATGCCTTCTCTGTCTCTTCAATATGTGAATGTCCTGCAGTCCAGCAAAACCCTCATTGAGGATCTGGAACCCATAGATCAACACGGAACCACATACTTCCTTTAGTCCCCTTTAGAGGGGAGTAGCTTACCTTCAATAAATGGCATCAACAAACACTTATGGCTTAATCCCCTAACCACCTTCTACCTCTCATTCTTTCTTTCTTCAGCAAACTCTCCTTATATAGTAGTCTCCTCTACTGCAATCTGGAGTGGCATCTGTGTTGTCCCCTTTAATAAATGACTCATTGTTACAATGCAGTGAAGATAAATACAAATTAAACTGTTAAAAATATCATATAGCACAAATACTACAACTAGTGGCTTTATACTACTTCATTACTACTACAGGTAATTAAGTGAATCTAACTGAGTCAGAGGAATCTTCAGAAGAGGGTTGAAGCACATTCTCATCTTACATCTATAAAAGAGGTGATGCATGAGTCAAAATGCTAAGGATGAAACCCATAGTTAACATATACTTATTTCAGTACATAGACATTAGCTTTTTCTGGGTCTAGAGAAAGGACATTTTAAAACATTCATGGTTCTTGAGCAAAAAGAGTGATTATACTAGGAATGACATCTGAACACATTCCTTGGAACTGTGACAAGAAGCACAATAGCCTTGATGGGTTACGAAGTAAACAGAGAATGGCATTCCACCTTAGTCTTTGGAGGTCTGTATTTTATTTAAAATGGTTTGGAAATGCCTGAAGGGAAAGAGTGGAGAGGTGAGAAGTCATTTTATTTGTCAACAAATTAGTTCTTCTGGAAAAATTGAAGAAGAGGGAACAAATATCAAAGTGCCAATCCCTCATTGGTTAATTACTTTTCCAGATGCATAGATAGCAGTGCTTCACAGACAATTTAAAAAATATATTAACTTTTATTCCATGAATCATCAGCTAGATACTAGAGATGGGAAAGAGTGTCCTTAAGAGTACCTCTGGCCTTTATAACTAGAATGTTGGTTACTTCATTTCCGGAAACATAAAAATTTTGGATCTAAACGAACAAAAAATGTACTAATTTTGCATATCCTATGTTTAGAACTCTATGAGTTATCCAAATGGAAATATCAAAATCTCAGTAAAAATATCTTGGCTTGAGCTTTTCTTGTGAAAATGTGCGATGGTATTTATGAGCATGCCATCTTTCTCAAGTGATAACATAAATGAAAGTTGACCTATGATTTGAGGATGTGCATGGTTATAGAAGAAATGATAGGGGAGAATAAATATTCCTGGCAGGGAAGGAGAGACATTTGAATAGGAATCTGCCTAGATACCAGTTATGACCAGGATCACGAAATGCTAACAATCCTTAAACTAAAACAAGACTTTTTAAAATGGCCGGAGATGTCTGTAAAGTGTTTCCATATGAGGACCTTCATAAGTGGTATCTCACTGGAGCTTTAGAACTTTAAGAGACTGGATGATTTTATTATTTTTGCAATGATAGAACAATCAGTCATTTCCCCAACTCTAACCTGAAAACATGATAAAAGATCTATGTAAAAATGCATGATAGCTGTAACTCTTAAAAGTTATTCTTAAAAAACAAGACATGAAATATCAGTAGAACCATATAGCAGGTCATTACAAAGGTAGCTTAGGAACCATTGTGGTCAACACAGAGCTGAAGGGAAGGAAAAGCAGTAGGGTAAGTTAACTAAGGACTCTCTTCCTTGAAAGATACTTGCTACATTTCTATATTCATGTAGGATACTTATTTATCCCGGCTAATTCATTTTTTCCTTTTTAATTTTTATTGCTCCATTTATTATTTCTTTTAGATCATTCACTGATAATAAAACCATACCTGGTATTGGAAACCTAGCCAACTACCGAGGGCTAGTGACATCCTGAATCTTGCCGGAGAATCTACTACCACCACTTTTCAAAACAGGCCTAATTACTAATTCATTATTTTATCTAAATTAGTTTCTACAAATGTTTTGTGAAATCTAATTTTCCTTGGTGGTATTAATATGTTAGCTTAAAAATTTACTTATGAATGAGGCAAAAGTAAGTTCTTTTTTCTCTCAAACATTCAAAGGTATGCACTTTTTACTCTGGTGCCTCACCTTTGACCATGTCCCCTGGAGGGGGAGACCTAGTGGCACTCAGAGGAAGGACAGCAGGTTACCAAGAAGAGACTTGATACCCTATGAGCATATACAGGGGGAGGAAGTCCCCCTCAGTCACAGACATAGGGGAGGGGAATAAGGGGAAAATGGGAGGGAGGGAAGAATGGGAGGATACAAAGGATGGGATAACCATTGAGATGTAACAAGAATAAATTAATAAAGGAGAAAAAAAAGTAAGTCTTTCAAATCCTCACTTCTGCTTAGAACATTGACTGATAGAATAACGATCCTGCTTTGGCATTATCTTCTGAGTACTCTATGAAACTGAATACCTTTAAACTCACCATAACTTGTTACAGTGCTGCCTAACTTTATATATCAACTTAAGTGCCCTACTGGTTGATATACAGCTGGATTTGAATATCTGTGCAGGGTTTTTTGGAAAGTGTTAAAAATTGAGTATGTAGAATATATAAAGAAAAACTTTTTTAATGAGTGTTAGCATATACCAGATAACAAAAGGGCAGAAGCACGGTGAATAGACGGTTTAGTCGGGATATCCATGTTTCCCTGTTCTTGGATGAAGTTCCTGGTCCTTGAGTCATCAGATTCAGAATAAATTATACTATTAGATACCCCACTCTCTGATTAATACAGAATAAACTAGTTTTTATTTGCCTCCATGAGGTATAAGCATATATATATATATATATATATATATATATATATATATATGAACACACACATATTTTTAAGGATATTAAGATATAAGGATCTAAATCCTTATACTAACACTTTTTGTATTATATATTTATATGTATGTATAGATAGATAGATAGATAGATAGATAGATAGATAGATAGATGATAGGCAGAAATATCTATTATTTGATCTGTTATCTGATATTTCTATCTGTCTATCTATCTACAATCTCATCTTAGTTCCATTTCTCTAGTCTCTTGACTAACAGAACATCTTATCCGGTTACATTAAAGTAATATATATATAAGAAACTACCACAAGACATGCTTTAATACAAAACTGAGGTCTACTTCTAACCCATTCCCTCACCTGTGACATGATCCACTTACTCATGTTTTATCATTATTTTAAATTTTAGATTACTCAAGTTCAATAACTTTTGTCTGTAATTTTCCCACTTACAAATATTAACTATTTCTCTATTCTTTCATTACTAGATTCTTCTGTTTTGTTTTGTTTTGGTTTTGGTTGTGTAGTTTTTTTTTGTTTTGTTTTGTTTTGGTTTGGTTTTTTGTTTTTTTCAAGACAGGGATTTTCAGTGTAGCCTTGGTTGTCCTGGACTCATTTTGTAACCAGGTTGGCCTTGACCTCACAGAAATCCGAGTGACAATGCTTCCTCCCACCCTCCCAGTGCTGAGATTAAAGTTGTGTGCTATCAACCTGGCTTAGATCCTTTTTTATAGTAACAATTTTTGTATTTTGTGCTATATTGCTAGACTAATATTTACTTCAAGGAAAGTTGCAATCTGTGATTCAAAAAATTTGTCTCAATGTTCAACAAATGTTAGGTGAATAATTAATATTCACTTGATCCATCTGATATTCTTAAATAGTTTTTAGAATTTTAGTTTAAAATATTTTACATATATTCACTATGATTATTTCAAACCGGTCTGTTATTTAAAATTATTGTAACATCTTATTGGTATTGCTGAGTTTGTGACTATTTTAATTACCCTTAAACTGAATTTCTCAATTCTTAAAAAAAACATGTCAATTTATGTGTTCAAAGTGCCATTTATCAACAAATTCTGATGCATTTAGGGGAAGCCCACAATAAACAACTAGATTCAATAAAGAAAATCAACTTATAATAAAATAGGAATTCATATATATATATTAGGTTTTAGTGTTTGAAGATCTACTCTTCTTAAAACAAAAAATATTATGTAATGAAACTATAGACTCTAAAGCATATTAATTGGACTATATCTCAATCAGGATTGAAAGAGACTTGTAGTAGAATATTTTTAGGTTTATTTCCTAAACTATGTGTTTATAATATCTTGTTGTTGAGGATCTTAGGGTGCACACTAGTAAATAAGTGAGAGTCTTCCATGATTTTAGTTCAGGCACTCACTGAGCCAGTAGTATGGGGATGAGTGTTTGTGGCAGGCATTGATGTGGTTTCAATGTACCCACTGTAAGAGAATGTACTGGATATTGTGTCAGGAGAATCCATTAGATAGGGTTAGGACAGACAATTTAGGGAATATATTAACAATACGGTCATGAGTGGGGGCTTATTACCTTTGGAAGTGTTTTATTACAAAAAAAACTTTACTCTTCTCCTTCCCATCATTTTGTGCTTTTTCAATAATGTGACATAAAAAGATTGGCCTTAGCTAATTCTATCTACAATCTCCTTTGATAAACTTTCTGTAGACACTTTTGACTAACAAAACATCCTATGCAATCATATTAATTAGTCTGCTAACATAAGAAATCTCCACATACAATGAATTTTGAAAATATATTATGTGTTTGTTTCTTATTTTCTAGATCCATGAGCCCATAAGCTACTTTACATTATAAATTCTCCTGCCAATGGCATTCTGTTGCAGCACCAAACAATGATCTGAGACGTATACTTAAGGCTTTCTCCAATCTAACTACTTAAGTATAAATGTGAGCACATTCATCTCGGTATTTTTTTCTAATTAAACATATTTTTATTAATTATTTATTTACTTTACATCCCAATTGCAGCTTCGGCTCCATTCCCCACTCCCAGCCTCACACTTCCAATTCCCTTTCCCTCCCTCCACACTTCCTCTCCTCAGCAGAAAAGGCGAAGCTTTCCATGGAGATCAACCAGCCTTGCCTTATCAAGTTGCAGTAAGATTAGGCACATCTTCTGATGAGGCTAGACAAGGCAGCCCAGTTAGGGGAGAGGGATCCAAAGGCAGGCAGTGTGGTCAGAGATAGCCCCTGCTTCACTTCGGAGTCTCACATGAGGATGCAGCTGCACAACTGTTACACATGTGCAGAGGGCATAGGTCCATCCCATTCATGCTCTTGTTGGCAGTCCAGTGTCTATGAGCACCTGTGGGCCCAGGTTAATTGATTCTGTAGTTTTTCTTGTGGTGGCCCTATGGCTCCTTCAATCCTTCTTCCTCCTCCTTCACAGGATTCCCCAAACTCCACTTAACGCTTGCCTGTGAGTCTCTGCATCAGTTTCCATCACTTGATGAGTTAAACCTCTCTAATGACATTTATGATAGGCTCCTGATTGGAAGTATAGCAGAATATTTTTAATAGTGTCAGGGGTGAGCTCCCTCTCATGGCATACTTCTCAAGCTGGGCCAGTCATTGGTGGGCCTTCCCCTCAAATTGTACTCTGTCTTTTACCCCTGAACATATGGTAGACAGGAGAAATTGTGAGGTTCTGTGGCTGATTTGATTTCCCAGCCTCTCCATTGGAAGCCTTGCCTGGTTACTGGAGATGATCACTTCAACCTCCATATCGCCCATTGCTAGAAGTCTAAACTAGAATCACCCTCTTAGATTCCTGGGGGCTTACACTGTCCTAGACTTCTAGCTCATCCCAGAAATGCTGCCACTCATCCAGTTGTCTCTCCCTCTAACCCTCTTCATCTCTTCTCTAGGTCCCCACTCCACCAGCTCCTCACCGATCTCTACCTTCCTTCCAGCCCCAGTGTCTCAGGGAGATTCAAGCATTCCCTTCGTGAGCCTGTCACTTAGCTTCTTTGAGTCTGTGTTTTATAGCACGTTAATACTGTTCTTTATGACTACCATATACGTATAAGTGAGGACATACTATGTTTGTCTTTCTGTGCCTGTGTTACCTCACTCAGACTGATCTTTTATAGTTTCATTCATTTGGCTGCAAATTTCCTTGTTTTTAATGTCATTGTTTAATGCCGTTGTTTTTAATGGCTGAGTAACACTCCATGGTGAAAATGTACTGGGTTATTTTTATCTATTCTTCATCTGAGGGACATCTAGGTTGTTTCCAGTTTCTGGCTATTACAAACAAACTTGCTATGAAAATAGTTGAACAAATGTCCATATAAGCCCAAGAGTGGTATAGATGGGTGGGTAAAGGGAGTAGGTAAAGATGTGCAGTTGTATAACTGGGTCTCAAGGTAGAACTATTCCAGTTTTCTGAGACACTGACAAACTGATTTCCAAAGTGATTGTACAAGTTTGCTTTCCCAGTAGAAATGAAGGAGCGTTCCCTTTGGTCCACATCCATGCCAACATGAGCTGGGACTTGATGTTGGATTGTTGCCATTCTAAAGCATGTAAGATGGAATCTCGGAATTGTCTTGATTTGCATTTCCCTGATGACTAAGGAAGTTGAACATTTCTTTAAGTGCTTCTCAGCCATTATATATTCCTTCACTGAGAATTTTCTGTGCAGATCTGTACTCCATTATTCCAATTGTGTTATTTGGTTTGTGGGTGTTTAATTTCTTGAGTTCTTTATATAGTTTGGAAATTAGCCCTCTGCCACGTGTAGCAGCTCACTGCTGCTAACTCTGCTACACCCGCCCCACACCAGCTTGGCCAGGGAGTCCAAGTAGTTAGGGGACTGGGGGCTAGGGGCCTCCTCTGGTTGTCCCTGATGCCTGCAGGCCTCAGAGAATGCAGACAGAGATGTGGCATGCAAATGGAAGACAAGGGGTCTGGAGCAGTTTACTGATTTGGCTGGGCTCCAAGGGCACCTAGCAAATAAGAACTTGTGGTGTGGGGTCCTGCTTGACAGTCCCTGGTGCTGGCAGGCTCTGGGAATTCAGGCCATGTTGTGGGTTGAAAAATGGAGTGCAGGAGACAGGGTGCATTTTGTCAAATCTGAGTGTGCAGTAAGCAGACCTGGCAGGAAAGTAGGTTAGGGCTATCTATTTAAATTTATCTTTAAGTTAATGCTTTAAACTTGAAAAGTTGAGATTAATGGTGTACATGGTACACCATTTAGAGACATTTGGAAAAATGGACATATAAATAATTATGTTAAATGTATCTCTATTTCCCTAAATATTATTTTATTTTCATTATTAAATTATTCAAAAATATTATTAAATTATTCAAAAATGCTTCTATCTTTTAAAAATATACAGCATTTTAAATTATCATCTGCAATAAGTTACTTTTATATGCAATAGTAAAATTAAACTTTTTACTTTTAATTATAATTTAATTACTAGTTACTGTTCTTTCTCATTTGTTATATATTGAAAACAAATGTGTGTGAACACACATTAATGTATGCATATAATAATACCCCAAGCATGAATATATGTCAAGGATGTTACTATCAATATTTTAATAAGGATTATTTTATTTGTGTGTGTGTTTGTGTGTGTGTGTGTGTGTGTGTGTGTGTGTGTGTGTGTGTGTGTGTGTGTGTGTTTGATGACCCATAGAAACTACAAAGAGGCATCAGATTAGCTTGCAGGTAATCAATCACACAATGTAGATTCTAGCAGCCATATTTGGTGCCCTGTACAAGCTCTTAACCTTTAACTGGTGAGCTACCTCCTCACTATCCTGTGTGTTTCTACACATCACATACATGATTAATGTTTTAAATTAATCACAATAACAAATTAACTTATACTTTTTAGAATATGAAATAATATTAACAGGTGTTTATATATGCCTAACACATTGCCAAAAAAATGATAATGAACCAACACTGAAATAATATAGTTATAAGGCAAAGATATCAACTTCCTCTGGAATGACTATTGTTGCAAAAATCTGAATGTATACTACATATAAAGAAACATGAGTCAAATCTAATTTCAAACTTCTTCTGTTTCTCCATTTTCTACCTAAAACAATAATACTTTATCTCATACTATCCTGAAAATAAGTACTAAGATTTCAGAAACTGAACAGTGTAAGATAAAAATGAGATCAATACAATACACTACATTTAATGTTTTCATTTAAAATATTTTAGTAATGCATAATTGCCAAATACATTTGTTGATTTTTTTAGTAGCGAAGGAGGATTATTTTAAATAGCTGTCTTTTCAGAAAATAAACTTTATATTAAACTGTAAAGCACCAGAAAATCAATCTGTACCATAAAAATATTATCATATTGTATAGTGGGTGAGTCATAATTTACAAAGCACATTCACAAACTGTTTCTCATTATCATTTCTTATAAAAGTGCTGAAAATGCTATCCATATTTATGTATTAGAAAACTGAGAATTAATGTCCTTCAATTATGTATATGTGATAACAATAACAGAAGGCAAAGCCAGAAACTTAATTTAGACCATTAATACTTCATACACAGCTTTGCTCTCTACAGTAACAACCCTTCATATCTCAATTCAGGTACTTGAAGATGATGTATTCAATGGGGACAAATAAAACCAATAGATGAATTTTGAGCAGCACACATGCAAATGAGAAAGTCTGCAAGTTTTGATGGTGGGTGGAAAGCAGCACAAGAGAGGAGAAGGCAAAAGCTAAGTATCAGAGGCATGATGAAAAGTAAGCAAACATTTCTGCAGATGGATCTATGACATCACGGTAAGTAATGCCGGTAGCTCCCACCCATTGCGCATACATCTTTTTCCACCAGGGAGTCCAGGAGAGGCCATTAGAAAGAACACCAGACCTTACAGTGTCTGTATGATGTAACTTTCTGCTAGATGTGATTTTATAGCCTGTTGAGGGTTGTTCTAGCTTCCTTCCTATTTCTGTGATAAATTACTTGAGGAACAACAAATTAACGGAGGAGATGCATTTGACTTTTACTTCCAGGTAACAGTTCATCGCTGAGGGAAGTCAAGGCAGGAATATAAGGCAGGACACCAAAGCAGAAAACATGAAAGAACCCTGTTTGCTGTCTTACTGCCTTGTTCTCGCACAAACTCTTGCTTAGCTAGCTTTTGTATACAGCCAAGGACCATGCACCTAGGCATTGCTCTGCCCATAGTAGTTGGACTCCACTGAAGCAACTAATAATCAACAAACTCCTCAATAGACATTCACAGAGACCAAACTCATAAAACTAATTACTCAATTGAAACTAAATTTATCTGATTGTAGACTTTGTCAAGTTAACTGTGTATACTGAAGAGGACAGGATTTTTTTTTAAATGAGAATTTCATCAAATGCTAGCTGAAACAGTTACAATTTCTGACATGAAACAGTTAATAGGAAAAAAGGAATGTATATTAAAAGCCTCTGATATTTTAGACTTCTACTCCTGAGGGAAGTCTTTGGTATGTTAAGAGAGAAATTACTATTTTTTACAGGTGGATTAAAGGTAAATGGCATTTATATGACAATAAGAGAACCATGATCCTAGAAGGATATTAATGTTTCTGAGAAATGAGCACAAAAATAGATCTAAAAATAAAGTTACATATAGAAAATTTCATCTTGAAAAAAATCCTAGCAAAAAGAGAAAAGTTATTTATCTATGTTATGAATAATTAATCATACAGTGTCCAGGATAGAAATCAAGAAAAAATATGCAGAGTCCTGTAGATTCATGTAAGAGGTAAAACATAATCTAGTATATAGCCCCAGCCCATTGGCCTGAGCACCACTATGATGAGCAAGCATGTATTGGAGGAAGCTAAAAGAAAGAGAGGCAGTGTAGTTCATGTGCAGTAGAGAGAGGTGGAACTGGATGAACAACAAGGAACAAGTGGGTCTGAGTGGCCTCACTATCACATGAGACCATAGTAACTTCCATCCCAGCCTGCGGCTGAACACTATTTCTGGATCCATGGTTCTTTGCTCATGTTACCATCTATAAATCTGTGCAGAAGCCTGTTGTTGATGTTTGGATGTCTGAGGGCAGTAGTAAGATGGTTCCGCCATGAGAGAGTTGACATAGCTCCTCAGTGATAAGGAAAAGGAGGTGTTAGTGTGGCATAGGTCTTGGTGATCTGGCTCAGCCTCTCATTGTCAAGCACAAGGCAGTGACAGTGGTGGCATGGGCATCAGATTTAGTGGTATGGAAGAGATGGAATAGGCATGGTCATGGGACGGGTCCTGGAAAGCTGGCTCAGCCTCTCACCATCAGACACAAGGCAGTGCCAGTGGTGTGGTGGGCATTTGGTGGCATGGCCATAGGACAGCTGACCAGGTGGGATGGGCATGGGAGAGCTGGTAGAACCGTAACTGCAAGATCTCCATGACTTGAGAAACAACAGAATTGCTAAGAAGAGTCTTAGCAAGGGGGCAGTATTGATGCTGTACCGAAAGTCAGAGCTCTTGAACTGGACCAATAACTCAAAAGGGTATAATATGTGACACATCACAGATCTGGATGCTACCACAAATAACAAAGATTTGATGGAGATCTGGAAAGAAGGAGCCAAGTGGTAAACACAAAGCAGAAATGGAGACAATACAGTGCTGAAGAGTGTAGGAGAAGGCTGTGGTTAATAGAGAAATAGGTTGTTGCCCTTAGGGGCCAACACTATGTTGTCTTATTTATTTTATTTTAACTTCTTTTTAAATTTCCTTTTGGAAGGGGAGGTTATATGAGCGGAGGGCAGGCATAGAAGGCCTTGGAGGTGAGTATAATTGGAGTACATGATGTGGATTTCCCAAAGATCAATAAAAATTACTACAAAATAATCTAGCTGTAATGAATAAGGTCACATTGAGCAAGACTAACATTAAGAATTCCTATTCAGGAGGTAGCAGAGATGGCTCACTGGTTAAGAGTGTTGCCTACTCTTCTAGAGGAGTCAGATTCTATTCTCAGCACCCACATGGCAGCTCACAACTGTCTGTAACTCTCATTACAGGGGCTCTCACACAGACATACATGCAGCAGAACACCAATGCACATAAAAAATTTTTTTAAAAATTCCTACTTAAAACCATTCAGTTTTGCAGGACATCAGTTTACATATACTAATCTTCCTCAGTATCACAGAGATTGGAAAACTTTAAGTGAAAGTTATGATTTTATGAGTAGCATCTAAGAACTTTTCACAACCTTTAAAAAGAGATGCCAACATAAATATTATAACAGTGCAAGTTTTTTTCTTGATATACCAGCATAAAACATTTGTTAACATTCATATGTTTTGACTAAAAACACATTCTAACAAGTATGAAGATGATACACTAATATCATTTTAATTTGAATTTTCAAAACACTTAATGATTCTGGGTTTTTTTTTCTTAAATTCTTTGGCCATTTTATGTTCTTTTTTGATAAATATTTATTCATGTCTTTTTCTCATTTCCATTCTAAAGGTGGACTATTTTTTTTCTTGTAATAAGTGAGTTATTTCAGTTCTTTACACACACTGGACATTAAACTCTTACTGTACATATGGTATCAAATATTTCTTCACATTACTTATATTGTCTTTTTTATTTTTCCTTTGCTATGTAGAAATTTTGTAGGTTAATGTTATCCCACAGTTTTCATTTTTTCTCTTATCTGTTCTTTAGAGATAATAACCAAATATTGCTATCCAGATAAATGTTATGAAACTTTCTCCTATATTTTGTATTGTTCATTTTGTAGTTTTTGATATAATATACAAGGGTTTAATTCATCCTAAGTTAATTTTTATAAGTGGAGTGAAGGAAAGATCAAACATCTTTTTCTGCACATTGACATTGAGTTTTGGCAACATGACATATTGTTGAGGGCCCATGTAAATCATTAAAATTCCCAGAGAAACTAAAAGTAGAGCCATATCAAGTGAATTGCTCACCCTGCTTCTGTGTATGATGTTGGAGGAGGGTCTTCTGCACTGGGTGTTCAGATGTTGGTTTCAGTGCCCAAGATCTGGTTACCGCCCTGTGCAGGGCATGAATGTTGAACTACCTCCTGTACTCAGGTGATGTCAGGAATGTTCTCCAATTACTCCTGATTGGCCAATAAAGATGCTGAAGCCTGTGGTTGGGCAAAAGAAATGGAGGCCCAGGACCTTGGTTGAGAAACCATGAGGCACTGAGAGAGGTAGGAGGAGCAGAGCATGGAGAAAAAGAATGGCCTAGCAGAGCAGATCTAGCCTAAAAAAGAAGACTTATTTTTAAGTAACTTGGGTTGTATCACTGAGAGATAGCAAAACAGCTTAGAGGGTTGATATCTTCCTAGCTCTGGTGCTTTAAGCTTCAAAACAAATCATAGTCTTTCTGTGTCAATTATTTTAGAAGCCAGTGGGATTAAAGAAAGCTGTTTCTTTACTAATTAGTATCTTACAGTGTGTATCCTATACGTTTAAAATCAAAGATGAGTGTGAAGGATATTATATTAAGAATATTAAACCAGACAGAAAAAAAAAACCTAACTACGACACAGTTTTACCTATGTATCAATTCTGAAAATGTAGACTCTTAGAAAATGATAATAGAATGATGACTTTCAGCCTACTATAGGTTGGATTGTGACAGGCAAAGGAAAATATAAGGAGTTGATGACAAATAGTAAATGAGATGTGAGAAGGGTCAATATATTACACCGCAGGATCATTATGCTGAAAACGAATGAACTTCAATGTAACTTCAATGAACATCAATGTAACTAAAGAAGTAAAAATGCTTCTCATAATAAGATTGGTAAATTGGATGAAATATTTGTAAGAATCTTAATTTTAAAATTTGACATTGGACTCTCCAAGAAGACAGCGCCCAGAATAGCACATACTGTATCTGAGTAGCACAAGCTCAAAGACTGAAGACCAAGTGAGTGGCCTGGCTGCTGACTCCAAAATGCTGTTGTCTATGTTACCCTGATGACAGGAGGCAACGCTGAATCTAGGGACCCTCAGTTCTAGGCTCCTGCATCCAAGAGACAAATACTGCCCTAGACTCCTAGGCACCTTGTGCCTTCCTCTTACTCAAACATAACTCCCAAGTTCCAGAAACATGTGGCTCCACTGTTTGGTCCCCAGACTCCTCTTAATTCCCCAAGGGCAGTTCCCGGGTACCAGAGACACAGTCTTAGCCTCTGATCCATGGTTTTACCAATTCTCCCGGTAAAGACCTGCTAGACAATAGGATATACAGGGTCTTGCTCCAAGATGGCGGCACTCAGCGGATTCTGAGTACTAGGAGCACAATGTCTGCTGGGAAAGAAAACCACTGCTTTGCAGACTCCAAAAGCCTAGCTTCCATCTGTTGGTATCCCTATCCCCAAGAAAAAGAGAAAATCCTGGTAGCCAGATATGCACAGTACCGTCCTCATACTTCCTGGCTCTTTCCACCAACCTAAGAATGATTCTGAATTCTAAAGACCTGCATATTCTGCCTACAGTTCACAGCTCTACTAGTTGTCTTGAGGAGACAAGGAATACCTCACAGGATCACACATATTAGAAAGCCACACCTTAATTCCCTACCTTTAGGTCCAACTGGGACAACAGCCACACAGAACTATAGGCTACTTGAGGAGATCAAGCTACCAGACCACAGCCTAGGGCTCTTTGTACATGCCTGAGAAGTCCAACAGGCTCCAGGAACAACCACGAGCACCAGGTACATCCAGATGGCTAAAGAAAGACACACATGGTATGCACTCACTTATAAGCAGATTTTAGCCCTATATTATAGGATAAACATACTAGAATTCACAGGATCAAAAAAGATAAGTAACAAGGGGATGCTTAAATCCCACTCAGAAGGGATAATAGAATAGAAAGAAGTGACTGAAAAGAGAGAGCAAGGTAGGAGAGGGATGACAGAGAGAAATGAGGATGGCGGTCAGATCTGGGAAAAGTGAGGGTAAGAGGTCAGAGGGCCTGTAAAGAGAAGATAAACTATGGGCTAGGGCATCTCTGTGACAAGCTGGACACATAAGACAGGGTAGGCTTCTAAGAGGATACAGGAGTGACTCTTGCTGAAACTCCTAGTAGTACGGGTCATGAAGACCGAGAGGATACCCTCTAACTAGACAGGACTCTTAGTGGATTGAAGAGAACATCAACCCACCCATAAAATTATCAACCCATAATTTATTCTGCCTTCAAGCAGTGCAAGAATACAGATAGAACAGAGATGGAGGGAATGTTTAAACCATTATCTGGCCCAACCTGAGACCCACCACAAGGGAGAGATATGCTCATAAGCAGGAGTCTATTATAGCTCTTCTCAGAGAGGTTCCACTCAGCCCAGGATTGAAATAGATGCTGAGACACATGGCCAAACATTGGATGAAGCATAGGAAGTCTTGTGGAAAAGTGGGGGAAAGGATAAAAGTGCATCGATGACAGGAGTTCTACAAGAAGAACAACAAAGCCAATTAACCAGGGCCCAGATGGAAACTGAACTACCCAACCAAGGACCATGCATGGATGGATGTCCTGGACCTAGACCCCCTACAGAGATGTAGATGATGGGCAGCTTTGACTTCATGTGCGTCCTCTAGTAAAGGGAGTGGGAAATGTCTTTAACATCAAGTCAATTGCCTGCTTTTCGTTCACTTTCTCCAGGTGGGGCTACCTTGCCAGGCCACATGAGAAGAGGATGATGCGGCTTGATGAGCTGGCGTGGGTTGTCTTGGAGGCATCTCTTTTCTGAGGAATAAGAGAGGAGGGATGGGGGAGAGAGGGAGGGTGGGTCTGGGAGGAGAGGACAGAAACAGCTGTGGTTCGGATTTAAAGTGAATAAATAAATAAATTAATTGTAAAAATAAAGTAAAACGAAGAAACTAGATTACCAGAGGAAAAATTGATATTGTATATTTAAATCCATAGATAATACTGTGTTTTAAAAGTACACATGATTATTTTTTATCAATTGAAAATATTTATTTTGACGCACATAACAATAGAAAACTCTCCAAGCTTATCAAGTTGAGAGGTTCAGATCTGTTCTTCTATTATGTCAGCAGTGATCACATCAAAAGCAATCCTGGCTGTATCTTGTGTTATAAGGAAGGAAATGAATGAATAAATAAATAAATAAACAAACAAACAATAAATGCACTGTGCATTTGTCAGCATTCAGGTACCATGATATATATATATATATATATATATCATTGTTTCAGATTTGTTTGGTTAAAAATAAAGTGCACTTATTTCTTGGTATGTCTCTTCATTAGGACATTTTACTGAATGCCAGTTGTTTAGGGATGTGTCAGTGACAAAAGGATAATACAACCATTTTCTGTCATGCATAACATCAGATTGAATGAGTTTTCTCATAGAACCAATTACTAACAACTGTTATACATTTAGGTGATGGTAAGCAAGCAATATGGAGAAGAAAAGATGTAAAAAAATGCTAAAATAATTTTATATTAAAGTAAATATTAAACTAGTTATTTAAAATAAAATATTTATGCAAATTAGTTATTCATTACTACATTGATTATCTTGATTTTTTTTGTAATGTTATGGGGTCTAAACTAGTTCATGATTGCCTTTGGAACTGGGGATTTGTGGCAAATGTATGAAATGCATGTTTATGCTTTCAGTATCTCCACGATTATAGTAGCATACTTTAAGAAATAAAGCAGAGGAGAGAAAGAATAGAATCCTGATTTTAAAAAAGACAACTGGAAAATAATTTTGGAAAGTGGAATGCTTTATTTTACACATTTAAAAACTAAATTATGTTCATGGCTATTCCAGCAACCTGTATCTAAGGCAAAGGCATTGCTTTTCTTCTTCTTATTTTTTTTTTATTTCTTCCAGTTTCTTTCTTCTACTTATTTACTTTTAGCTGCTACTCTTTCTTAGAGCGGTACTTCCTGATGGGTCTATCATTAGCATAAGCCCTCATATCTTCCCTTTACTCATTTGATCTCTTTTCCTCACAGTGTTCCTCTCTTCCTATTCATTTTTTTTTTTACTTCTTCTTTTAAGAACTTTCATTTCTTTTCTGTCTGTGGGAGGGTGGTAAGGAAGAGCACAAACCATTTGAGGACAGAGCACCAAGAAGAAAACCTTTAACCTCTTCTCACCTGAAAATAATTGAAAATCTTCAAAAAATGACAGATTTGAATTGTATTCCATATTGAGGTTTATGTTAAGGTCAGGCATCATGGCTGACTTTTTTCTTGCTTAAACCAGATGATTGAAAATGCCAGCCAACCACATGTCCTTGTTCTGAATGCAATCTTAACTTGATTTCTTTTAGGTGGTTTTTGAATTGCTTTGAGTTTCTAATTAAATTGTACCAAGTGTTATACACTTTGATTATGTAAAGACATTTTCATTTCCTAACATTATATGTTTTAAAATCTATCTACTTGATGCCATTTCTACATGAGGTAGATAACAGATCTCATTGTTACGCAGAAGCAGTTTCTCAAATGTGAAAGGGAGTAGCAATGGCTGCTTCACTGTCTACTCTTTTGCATTTAAATACTGGAGCTTCTCCTGGCAGCTTCTCATAAATATAAATTTGATAAAAAGATCCAGAGTCACCACCTACATTTCAATGCTTTGATTTTTTATATGCAAATGAAAGAAAAAACTTTCCTTCACATTGGGTTAATAGAACTGATGCCAAACTCTGTCATGCAGTGAGAATTTTGATACCATTGCAGAATAGTACACACACTATTAAACTGAAACTTTAAAACACACAAAACATGTTAGATGTGATAATATGAAACAGAAAAGAAGTGTCAAATTATAGAAAAATATGTTAGTGATACATCTCTAAATGTTGTAACAATTATGAGTACCATATTCACATTGACCACAGAGGACAAAAGCACAGCTCCAGTCACATAATTATTATGTTAGAACATACAGCACACATAACAACAATGCCAGCATATTTTGATGAAACTACAGGGAATGTCTAATGGTGATAGGGAAGATTGTTGGACATTGTACACTCATAGAGCTGAAGTTACTTAGTTTCTTTTGGGTTTGGTTTCTTCTGTTAGCTAACTATCACAGTTACAGTGTGTTGAGACAACTCGAAAATGAGACAGATTTATTTTGGGTCATTGTTTGAAGAGGACTCTATCCATGATCACTGAAGTGTGCTGCCTAGGGTCAGTGGTGGCAACAGTACATACAACGTGGCAGGCTCATGTACCAGAGGCTTTCGTGGCATCGGAGAGAAGATAAAAGGGGTTTCCAGGTTCCACTGACTACTTGAATAATGCACAGCCACTGACATCACGTGTCCATGCCATGGCCTAAGAACATACTCCTCACCATGATGATCCTGGACTCTAAGTGGCTGGAACAGTGAGCCCCAAATTAAGTGCTTTCCTTTATAACATTCCATCATAACAGCATTTTCCCCCATAACAGAAAGTAGCTAAGGTTCTTAGTAGAAATTTTAAAATGTTTGTTGGTTATATGAAGTAATTTAGATTGACTGTTAAAAAAAAAAAAAACAAAAACTCTGGAGCTTGAAAAATCAAAGTCCAATATGCATAGGTGAGTAAAGATGTTAATACTCTGTAAAAACCAGAAATCATTTGGAATAGGGCTGGCCTGTGACAGATGTTTCATACAATTTATTCTTAATTTAATATCATCTATGCATGGCAGTAACAGAAATCTTTTAATATCAACTTCACTCGCTTTCCTTCAACTTTCTATTTGTGTGTGTGTTTTCTGACTATGTGCAGAGCTTTTGTTTACTGTGTATCCTAAATAGGAAACAGGATGACATACTTAAGTGCATTACCATTGAGCTGGAAACTCTCAAGACAGTGCTTTGGAGTCTGTCTAATGAAATACAGATTAGTGACTTTGGAATTACTTATTTGTCTTCTGTCTTCAGTTTAGTTTCACTGTTCACAAGATCAAGAGAAAAAGTCTTATGTTTCTTTAATAGAGATATGCATGGCTCAAATATACAGAGACTTAAATGTAAATTGGAGTAAGTTGGCATATGTATGAATGAAGTTAATTTTAAATATAAAAGTTGTACATCACATTATATTTTTCTTCTATCTTTGAAAAGTCCCCAGACTTAACATTCATTGAAATTATTTTTTTATTAAGCATATACAACTCAAATAAAAGGCCCTGATAATAGCTTATAACATGTACAAAACATCTGTGATTACCGCCACTTCGTAGCTGATGGACCATAAAGCATGCTGCTTGTAAAAGGCCAAATACAAAATAAAGCTGTTAAAATGTATCACAGTATTTTATAGATTAGGAGCGTGTTGAAATGGTACGATATTTCAAAGATACCACAACAATTAGGAAAAACGACCTCCAATGCATTTTGTTAGGCTGGAAAAAGAACTGTATGCCCTCATATCTAAATCACCATCTGACATTAACACTAACCCAGAGGCAACCCTCGTTTTATGAGGAAAAGCCCCTCCCAACTGGTTTCTATCATTCTTGCTCCAGGATCTGGGGAAGGTGAACAGTCTTCGACATGCACCAAACTTTATCTCAAATTTCTGATGGCCTAGAGCTGCCTAGCAATGATTTTTCCCATCCTGGGGAAGGTGAACAGTCTTCGACATGCACCAATCTTTATCTCAAAGTTCTGATGGCCTAGAGCTGCCTAGCAATGATTTTTCCCTAGGCAAATCAACATTTTTGTACAGTAACATATAAAGTTAAGATAAGCCTTCAAACTGTGATATAAAGTCTGTTTTCTGTAACCAGGCAAGGCCTGTTTGGTTGATGTCCCTGGGAGCCCTGTCCTTCTAGGGAGGAGCTGGTGTAGACGGGAGGCAAGTGTGGAGGTGTGAGGCCTGGAGGGTCAGAAGAGGAAACTGCAGTCAGGATGTAATATATGAGAGGATAATAAAAACATTATTTTAAGTCAGGCATGGTGACCCACTCCTGTAATCATAGCATTTGGGGGAGTAGAGGCAGGTGGATCTCTGTGAGTTTGAGGCCAGCATGGTCTACAAAGTGAGTCCAGGACAGCCATGACTACACAGAGAAACTCTGTCTCCAAAAACTAAAAACAAACAAACAAAAAAAACCCAAAAATAAAAAAAATATCCATATTATCTTCCATCTCCCCATTTCCCAATTATAGGAAGGGCTTCTATTTAGTTCTGTATAATTCAGAATAACTCAAAATATCATATAATACAGTACCTTTTTTGAAAATATTTATTAAAAATTCAGAAGTATGTCTACATTTCCCAAAAATAAAACTACTCTAATTTTTAGAATTTTAATTAGTTAATAGATCAAAAAAGATATTTAAATATAATAGCACTGTTCTGAATGAAATTGCCCTCATCACATTTAATATTAAATTGTTTCTGAACATTCAGTTGGGGGGTTGGAGACATGCCTGTTTCAGCAGTTAAGAGTGCTTGCTAATAAGGCAGAGAACCAAAGTTTGGATCCCAGCATAAATACAGCAATGTATCAGTACCTGTAACTCCAGCTACAGGAAATCTATGGCTTTCTTCTAGACTTCTCAGACACCTACCTCAAGGTTGTCTCCTCTTTATCCTCCCTTCCCCCCCCCCCGTGTGTGTGAGTGTGTGAGTTTGTGTGTGTTTGTATGTCTCTCTCTAACACATATACACAGAAATAAAAATAAAAATGAAACCTCCACGTGTTGTAAAGAGATGTTTCTATTGATGAAGAATGCTACGTACACTTATCTGTGGATATAAAGATAACATATATTATGTGTTAAAGAATTATGCTGGTCTAGCACTAGAATATTCATAGTAGAAGTAACAGGTTAATTTCTAAGGTCTATGACCTCACTAGCCTGCAGAAGCTGGTGAGGTTTGTGGTACCAGGGGAGACTTTTTCTGCTATTAAGTGGGCCTTAAGTCTAATTAGAGAATTGAGGGTTGCCACATGCAAGGGTCAGTTATTGCAACATTTGCATGTCTTGCAACACTGGTAACTGTCATGTTTCATTGATGGTCCAGCTGTATCACACTTTTATTTGGTTCCCTCCCTTAGTAGCTTGTATTTTATTTTCTAGAACCATGGAAGAAAGACTGAAAGAAAAACTCTTTCATATCAGATCCAGCTGTGTCATCAGAACCAGAATCCTAAGTGTGTGGTTTATTCAACCAAAGGGGCCACACTCCTGGAAGGCAAATAGGACTACATAAGCATCTATATTCTTTGGGAGTTATTTGGACCATCGCAGCTAACCATTTGAAGGGAGGGTTCTTATACCTGGTACTGGGATTTTTATTACTCTATGGTTCTTTCAGAGAACATTGGCAGCCAAGTGATATATCTTCATTTGAGACTGAGTATGCGTGTGTGGGGGGTGTGTGTGTGGAAGGGAGAGAGAGATCACAGGTTGCCAATACAGTACATCACAGTCCCTGTATCTATATTTCAGGAAATATTATGGAAGAAGAAGTAGAAGGATTATGAATCAGAATACCAGGATGTCTGCTAAGAAACAGGTTGCCCTTGAAATGGATAAACAAAACTAGAACAATGAGAATATCAATGAATATTATAATATAAAAGGGAATAATTTTCTGATCTTAGACAAAGAACTATAAGCAATTAATTACTGTTTGGAAAAATATAGCTAACCTTTTCATGGATTAAAAAAAATGTATTGGTTTTTCAATGTAGAGGGCTCACCTTGAAACATATATATATATATATGTGTGTGTGTGTGTGTGTGTGTGTGTGTGTGTCTGTGTATGTGTGTGTACATGTATGTTACAATAATAATTAAATAAAAAATGGCTCTAAATATGAGAGCAGGGAACCATAAAAGAAGTTTGAGAGAATTGAGATGGGCCAGGAAGAGCAAAGGGAGCAAGGAAAGTGATTAAATTCCATTTCAATTAAAAACATATAAACTTTTAAAATTACACTTTTGAAATTGAGTTCACTCTCATAGAATTTTTAAATTTCCAAATTGAATATAGATGGTATATAATATTCATTGTACTGTTTGGAATCTATTTGTCTCCTTGTGTTTTGTAGGACTTCCATTTATCTCTAGGATACAGATACAGCAAACTTCATATGTGTGAGGGAGTCATCATCTATTTTCCAAATCCTTGATTTCTTCATATCTGATTATTTACACATCACCCCAATTTAAGCGACATTTTTATGTATCTCCTGAAATAAAAAGATTACCTTACTTTAAGATCTTTAAATGTTTCTGCAGTTTTCTTTTTTTTTATCCCTGTATAGTCACATTTTTTGGTTTTAGAATGTGCGCAACTGATAGGATGGATCACCACTTCATATCCGTCATCACCCCAGCCTTGATTCTTCTTGTTTGTATTGTTTGCAGCACTTGGCCTGCTTCCTCCTCACAGACATATACAGGCTGTCTTTTTAGGGACAGCCTAGAGACTGCCAGAACATTTCTAAATCATAACAAGCTAAATCTGCATTACTAGTTACACTGGCTGATTTTCTGCTAATGCCTGTATTATGATGAAATAGAAAAGTCTACCAAATCCCTGGTTTTAAAATAATTGCAAACAATGTTTTAAGATATACTAAGAATTGTCAGCACCACAGGAATAAACCATGCTTTCAACAAATACATGCGCATGCACACACACACACACACACACACACACACACACACACACACACACAAACACATAGGCCACACGTGCCTTGATTCAGTCTTATACATTCTTATGATCTGCAGTGCCACTGGACCTGGGGGACTCCTTTACTATCGAATATTGTTCTTTAGTAAAATCAGTTAATCAGAAGAGATGATTTTAATGTGTGTATACATGCCTATATAAAAATATATTCCTCTAAAGTATCTGTGTTCCGTTTCACCAAGTGATGACCTAAACTAGACATGCTTGATGCCGTCTAATGAAACGTGTTAACCAAACTTGATCTATGTGTTCCAACTTTAATAGAAAAAGCATTATCGACATGTCTCCCCAATTTATACTTTAAATATCAAAATATGCAGTGGATTTCTGAGAACACTCTTGTTGACAAAATTTATTTGCAGAGTTTTAAAATTAATCATAACCAAAGAAAGCAAAGCAAAACTCAGTGAAGGGAAAATATATCTGGTACAAAACTCAGAAAGTCTTAATCATGAGGGTCCTATACATATATGATCACCCAGAGCAACTATGTTCCAAGGATTCCTGACTCTCATCCGTTAGCATACAAACATGGATACTTATTTTTTTTATTATAATAACTTTTGAGGGATACATCCCACCATACACTACTTTTATGGTCTCGGGTATCTTTCACTTAATACGTTTCTTGTTTATACATAAATACTTTTCTACCCAGTGCTTTAATTCTTCTCTACCTATTCGCTCTTTTTCTAATGATCTCTGTTGATTTACATCTTGAGGAAGAAAAAGAAGTCTAAATGTCAACTTGTCTTCTGACCACTACAAAAAGAAACTTCCCTGACTAAGGCTGGGAACTCCCAGGGTAAATGTGTATAAACATAAATATTTAGAGACAATTTTAAAATGTACTTATCTAGCAAAGTGTGAAGATTAGGTTCTACCCTGGGATGATGTATGTGTTTGCTCAGCATGTGCTTGTGACCAGGATTAATCAGACTAGGCAAATCCCATCCTATGCTGCATCTTTCAAATCTGACCAGAAAGTGTTTAGTTACCTGGTAACAATCATGTTATGATTGCACCAGTGGACACATTTGGTCTGACAGGTTGATATTGCAGCACACAGAGTCCAACACTGGGTAAGAAACCGATGTCTTTTCTCTTCCAGCAGGCTGCAAAGCACTATCAAAACTAGCCAACAGGGAAGATGCGTCCCAGTTTTAAAGATAGATTTCTCTATTACTGTGAACAAAAATGTAGTATCATCAGCAATAGGGCCTTACCTTATAGTTATGCTGAACAACTAAGAGCAATGGCAATTGTCCGTGCTTTTTTGAAGACCCCTATGGTCTCCCTGACTGATAACTCCTAGGGAGTTATTCCACCGCTATTTAGGGTGTTGGAAAAATCCAAACGTTAGTCGTTTCAGACTGTCAGTATCAAGCAAACCATAGGCTTCACATGTTCTCTTAAATCGCCTCCTCTTTCTCTCTGTTTACACGTTTCGCAAAATGTTCTTCTTCTGTCCACCAACAGATTTTTTTTGCAGTTTGGCTATGCATTCCTTTCTATTCTGCCCAGTTGACAGGGTCACACTCATATTCCTGTAAAAAAAAATGTTGGCTTTTCATTCTCTTGTGGTGAGCATAATCTCTGATTGATTTAGGGGAGGAAAGGAAGTAAGCTATCTAACTTCTTAGAGTGATAGAAATGTTAGGGAGCTATTAATACACCTTAGGTAAAGGGGCATGTTCGCATGTCGTTGGGCTTTTTAATGTGTTTTGTGATCAGATTTTTTCCTCACCAAATTCATTAAGAAGCTGCCTCAGATATTGGTCCCTGTCCATTTCTGGGATCTTATCCAGACACCTGATTAATCAGATTCTCCCTGCCAGGCTTTGTGTGTACTCCTGGCAGCAGACGTGTTTAAATGTTTACACCATATTCCTTTCTCTGTTCCTCTCAATAACATCAGGGAGCCCCAAGTGATCACACTGTTTCTGCTGCTGCACTGCCCTAAGTAACATGGCATGTAACGTACTGATCCTGAACATGACGTCTATTTTAAGGCAGCAACTACCCTACCTCAGTGACTGAACAAATTGACTCAGAAATCTGCATTTTAAAGACCCCTAGATCATGTGTTGCCAAATTTAAATAATATTGTGAAATCAGAGCATGAAGAAACTTTCACAGTTTTCCAGATTTCTGAACAAGCAAGGAATCTGAACTGAGTCTGGATACTTCAGACTCAGTCACCCAGATATCTAAAGGGCGGGGACTGCTTTTATTTTGGCAAAAATGAAATGGTACCTGCTCTAGTGATCTGTTAAGTTCATCCTCCTGCATTTTTTAAACACTTAAACTAGAGCCATCATTTTGAAAACATCAGACGATAAGCATGATGACCCTGGCTTCACACATACAGGATGGCAGAAGAGAAAGAAAGCATCTGCCTTTGCAAGCAACTGAACTAAGTCTCTGCCTATAAACTTCCTGTGAACTGTGGAAGAATTCCTTCTGTAATCCACCCTTATTTGAGAGTGTCCTCTTTCCACTTCTGAAGGATTAGTTAGTAGGTTCTTACTCTGGGCTTCTTCATGTTCCATCTAATATTTTTTTAAAATCCATTTAGGTTTTCTTTGTTTCTCATACATTACACTTTTACCACAGTTACCTTTCTCTGTACTCATCCTAGTCACTCCCTACACCTCTCCTATCCCCCTGGTTCATTCCACCTCCACCCCCACCCCAACCCCTACCCCCACCTCCACCCCAACCCCCAGTTTCCCTTCAGAACAGAACAGGCTTCCCAAGGGTATCAACCAAACATGGCATAACAAGATAACAATGAAACTAGGCACAAACCCTAATATCAAGGCTGGACAAGACACTGCAGTAGGAGGAAACAGGTCTGAAGCTCAGGCAAAAGAGTCAGAGACACTCTTCACTCCCATTTTTAGGAGTCCCACAAGAACACATGTGGAAGTCCTAGCTCAGACCCATGCAAGTGTCAGTATTTGTCACTTCAGTCTCTGAGAGCCCCATAGGAACCCCACATCAGACTGTAAAATCTTTCACCGTTTTGATTTTCTAATGCCTAGGTTTCTACTGCGCCAGTGACACAGTAAAGCTATATTGCAAATATGCATTGCCCTCCACTCGCAGCAGTATTAACAGAAGCCTCCTCCTAACTGGTACTCAGCACTGGATTCAAGGACTTTAAAAATGGAGGAATTAGAAATAAAATTTGTGGCAATACTTTCTGTGTGCTTACATGTAGCAGCTCTGTGCTTGCTATTCTTTTCTAGTGCATATAACTTCTATTTTGTTATTTTCTCCATTGTAGTTATAAATAAACAAAAGCTTAGGAAAAAAGGAAATTAATTGGCTATTGTTTGGTAGCTGTTATGTGCTTATAGCCAGAAAAGATAGCGGCCATTTACCAGCCATAATTTTATCACTGGAAGTTCTATATCCTTAGTTGGATTTTAAACTAATATGTAGTTATATAGTAGATATCCTTAGTAAAAATTTTACACAACAGGAGCTAAAGAGATGTTTCTAAGGCTACAAATACTTTCTGCTTCCATTTGGTGACCAGAGATGATGAAGTAGTTCATGGCTGTCTGTACCTTGAGATCTGAAGATCTTGATGTCCTCTTCTGACCTTTCTAAACTCAACCTCGGTACACATGCATATATGCATGCCAAGAGTCATACTCAAAAATAAGAAGAAGTATTTATTTAAAATTGAAAATGAAAGGAAGTTTAAAATAAATATCTAAAATAAATATATGTACAGATCAAATATAACTGTCTCTTTATTTCATTTTATAAGTTACTATTATCGATATTCTAGTCTTCTCCTCAAATTTTATGCCATTTGCATTGTTATTTATAAACATCTCACATGCAAAAAACCATAGGGTCACATAGACAATTGAGTTTGTTACTTAATATGATTCTAACAGGAGTAATAACATTAATAAAGTGGGTCATAATAATTTTAAATGAAGTAGGTTGTAAACTATGAGAATAAATAATTTTAATATTATGTAAATTTTCTCATTTCTCTGCTGTATAGAAAAATAACATTAAATTTATTTTCTACTTTGGACTACAGGCAAAAAATATGTTGATAGACTTTCACTGATGAAACCTTCTATATAACTATGAAATATACTAATGTTCTTTTATTTCCTTTTTTATTAATTTATTCTTCTTACATCTCAATGGTTATCCCATCCCTTGTATCCTCCCATTCTTCCCTCCCTCCCATTTTCCCCTTATTCCCCTCCCCTATGACTGTTCCTGAAGGGGATTACCTCCCCCTGTATATGCTCATAGGGTATCAAGTCTCTTCTTGGTAACCTGCTGTCCCTCCTCTGAGTGCCATCAGGTCTCCCCCTCCGAAATTTGTGGATAAATGGATTGAGCTAGAAATGATCATAATGAGTGAGTTAACCCAGAAGCAGAAAGACTCAAATGGTATATACTCACTTATATCTGCTTATTAGCCCAAGGGACATGTCCCACGAAAGCCTTCACTTACCAGGAAACTGAGACAGAGGGGAGGACATTCTATTGGGACTCTGGATGAGAGAAGCATGGGAGAATGGCAAAGTAGAAGGATCCAGAGGGTACTAGAAACCTACAAGTAGAACATTATGATAGGCAGATTTGGGCCCAGGGGTCCCGCTCAAACTAAGGCACCAGCCATGGACAATACAGGCCATAAACTTTAAACCCCTACCCAGATCTAGCCAATGGTCAGAACATTCTCCACAATAGAGTGGAGAGTGGGATATGACTTTCTCATATACTCATGTTCTTTTAATTTAAATTTGAGGTATTTTATTTAAGGTGGTTTTTCATTTACTAAGTATTGGTTTTGTCTGTGTTTTTGTTTTTGTATGTGTGTGTGTGTGTGTGTGTGTGTGTGTGTGTGTGTGTGTGTGTAGTTGTAGGCTACAGTACTGAAACAAAATTTCAATATTGCTCTTTTTATTGTGTTTTTACAATGCCTTGAGGATGGAGCCTAATCTACTTATCATAGAAACACATATCTTTAGTTCTGGAAGTATGTACCTTTCCAACTTTATCTCTCATTTATATCTTATATGACTTGGTAATAAATACCTATCTTCAGTTGACTAAATATGCTCTTGAACTCTCTTTGCTCCCCTGTCCTTCCAATTTGTGGAGTTGTTACTGAACTTGAGGGTTATAATCTATATGTTAACAAGCAGGGTTTGGCCACCAGTCCTTGAAAAGTCAATTAAACAGACAAATTAATACTATAAACCAATAAAAAGAGAATATTTCAATGAATCCCCACTGAGAAGCACTCCAGTGCCTCCCTAAAGTTCATCTTGAAGGTCTCATGTGATATTAATATTTAGTAGAAGACAATGGAGATGTGCATCTAAATAGTACCTACCAAGATAACCCAATAACCATTATCTGGGCTGAAGAATATTCTTAGTTCATTAGGAATCAGTATGTTTCATATGAGGCCCTTTGAACCAGATGCCTTGCTGGTGGCTATGGATCATGCCTTTAATCCCAGTACCTGGGAGGGCAGTGGCAGGCAGATCTGTGTGAGTTTGAGGCCATCCTGGTTTACAACGTTAGTACAGGACAGCTAAGGCTACACTGAAAAGCCCTGTCTCAAAACAAAACAAAACAAAACAAAAACAAAAACAAAAAACAGAAAAAATAAAAAAAGGAAAGAAAAATAAATGCCTGATATAATTTCAAAATGTTTAGGAATATCACTTAGGGACAGATACTATTTTTAGGCAATAAGTAGCCCTGCTTTTACTCTGTACACACAATAGACTCTAGCAGACCTGAAATCTCCATTTTTGTGTGTGTTGTATTTTTTTACCATTGTAATCTGCAACTTCCCCTTTAGTTATTTATAGGTGAAGAGGAGGCCATTGAGGAAAAACATTGTTAGCGCTTTTCATCGTTATACAGCCAAGTTCTTCAAGTTTTCCTGGTGTATTGTAGATAATCATTGCTTCACTCAGCAACATAAGTAAGATCTCCATTATATCCCAGCCAGCCAATGCTCTAGATATGAGATATTTTTAGGCTAAAAGCTAATGTTTTTTTCCTGTAAGTACATTAAGCAAAAAAAATTATATATATATATATATATATATATATATATATATATATATATATGAGTGGCTGAGAACAAGAGTGTCTCCTAGTCTAAGCAAGTTTAAAGATTTTGCACCAAGGAAAAGACCAAGTACATGTAATAGGTTGTGGCAGAATATAGAGTTTATTCCATGAAAAAGTACCACATACATACAGATACGTGCTGATTGTCTTAGTTTTGTGTCATTAGTTTGCTATTATTGATGTAATCCAATTCCCCTGAAGACTGGGAAGATAGCTTCATTAACAAAGTGCTTGCTTAGAAAATGCATGGGTCTAAATTTGATTCCCCAAAACCCATGTGTAAAGTCATTGTAGGTGTACAGATAATGTCAGAGTTGGGGAAGCAATAACAGAAATTTGCTTTGATTATTTTTTAACAGTCAGCATACTCTACTTGGTTATATTCAGGCCTCTGCACATACATGCACACATGTGTCCACTCACTGGTACACGTGAATGTGCACCTTCATATGTATGAACATGCACTAAAGTACCACACATATATCAGGAAAAATGTGCCTTTGAGAGTGGTTTGCATAAGCTTTATAAATGGTCTCTTAATCAGGGAAAGGAAAAGTTAAAACAAAAAATAGAGAAGTGTTCCAGGCTCTTCCCCACTTTTCCTTCTAACCAATTTAGTGTGTCTGGTTTTATGTTGAGGTCTTTATTCCACCTAGACTTGAGTTTTGTTTATGGTGATAAATATGGATCTAATTACATTTTTCTACATGTAGTCATCCAGTTAGACCTGCACCATTTATTAAAGATGCTTTACTTTTTCCATTGCATAGATTTGACTTCTTTACCAAAAATCAAGTGACCATATGTGTGTGGATTCATTTCTGGGTCTTCAATTCAATTCCATTGGTCAACCAGCCTACTGCTGTGCCAGTACCATGCTATTTTAATCGAGGTTGCTCTATAGTACAGTTTGAGATTGGGTTTAGAGGTTCCTCCGGAGGATCTTTTATTGTATAAGATTGTTTTAGCTATTCTGAGTTTTTTGTTTTTCCATATGAAGTTCAGAATTATCTTTCAATCTCTTTTAAAATTGTGTATGTATTTTGATGGGTACTGCATTGAGTCTGTAAATTGCTTTTGGTAAGATGGCCTTTTTTATTATGTAATTCTCCCAATCCATGAACAAGAGTCTGGAACACATTGGCACTTTTGGAAATTTGGACAACTTCCTGAACAGACACCAACATCCCAAGCCATCAACGGTCAATAAATGGGACCTCATGAGGCTGAGAAGGTTCTATAAGTCAGAAGGCACTGTCAACAGAACAAAGCGACAGACCCCAGACTGGGAAAAAAATCTTCACCAACCCTACATCTGACAAAGGTCTAATATCCAAAGTATATAAGAACTCAAGAAATTAAACACCACCAAACCCAATAATCCAATTAAGACATGGGGCTCAGAACTAAACAGAGAATTTTCAACTGAGGAATATCGAATGGTGGAAAAACACTTAAAGAAATGCTCAATGTCTTTAGGCACCAGAGAATGCAATTAAAATGACTCTGAGATTCTATCTTACATCCATCAGAATGGCTAAAATAAAAAACTCTAGTGACTGCACATGCTGGTGAGGATGTGGACAAAGGGGAAACACTCCTTCATTGATGGTGGGAATGCAAACTGGTATAACCACTTTGGAAATCGATATGGTGCTTTCTCAGAAAACTGGGAATAGGGCTTGATCAAGACCCAGCTATTCCACTCCTTGGAACATACTCAGAAGATGCTCCACCACACAAGGGCATGTGCTCAACCATATTCATAGCAGCCTTATTCATAATAGCCAGAACCTGGAATCAAACTAAATGCCACTCAGTTGAAGAATGGATTTAAAAAACTGTGGTACATTTACACTATGGAATACTACTCAGCTATAAAAGACCAAGAAATTCAAAAATTTGAGGAGAAATGGAAGAAACAAGAAATGATCCTACTGAGTGAGTTAACCCAGAAGCATAAAGACTCTCATGGTATATACTCACTTATAATTGGTCACTAGCCCAAGAGGCATGTCCCATGGAAGTCTTCACTTACCAGGAGATTGGGATAGTTGTGAGGACATCCTATTGGAACTCTAGATGAGAGAAGTATGGGGGAATGGGGAAATAAAAGGATCTAGAGGGCCCTAAACACCTACAACAAGAATATCAGCATGAGCATATTTGGGCCCAGGCAGTCAGCACAAACTACTGCTCCAACCAAGGACAATACTTGCAGTAAACATCAAACCTCTTCTCAGGTCTAGGCAATGGACAGGACATTCTCCGCAGTTGATTGGACAGCAAGGACTGCCTCAGACATGAACTCTGGTGCTCTACATTTGATCACGTCCCCCTGGTGAGGAGGCCTGGTGGCACCTGGAGAAAGAATAAGCAGACTATCAAGATGAGATTTGATAGCCTTTGGCCATATAGTGAAGGAGGAGGTCCCCTTCCATCACAGACATACAGGAGGGGAATAGGGTGAAAGTGGGAGGGAGGGAGGAACAGGAGGATACAAAGTATGGGATAACAATTGAGATATAATCTGAAGAAATTAATTATTTAAAATAAAAAAGAGAAAAGTGAAAAGGACAGAAAACATAAAAGAAATGAAAAGACAATAAGGACGTTGATGAACATAATGGGAAAAGGGAAGCATGTCTACTTGTCACTTTTACACAGACGCTACACTACCATTTTCTTAATGACTGATAAAATCCCTTCATTCCTGCATTCAGTGCTCTATGAAATCTGATGATGCAATAACTACAATGCTGTTAGGATGGCAGAGAGAAGAACTCTAAGCCACGTGTAGGTTAGTTCACTTCTTTAGGAGTACCTATCTAGACAGTGACAGAAGGAGATTTTGAGAGAACCAATGAGCCTCATATGATTAGCTGCAGCCCCACAATAAAAAACTTGTGTATAAGATGAGCAAAGGATATTTTTCTGTATAAATTCCAAATGAGGTTTTCTAAAAGCACAGGCGGCTAATCATGTACTTTACTGCCAGGCCTGGAGAAACTGTTCTCCTAAACTACTTGGTATTCATGATTTGATGACTTACTCCAAAGTCCCTTGGATCTCTCTCTAAAAGACTATAGCAGGAATACTAATGTGGGTAAGAATTATTTTATATCTTCTAGCTTAAAATGGAAAGGATAACACTGTATAAATAAAATATTATAGATAGTACTTTATTAAACATAAAAGCAATTGTCTTTTTTATTATATCATTAATAGACATTTAAATCTCCTGCTTGAAGAAAAAAATGTTAAATGAAGTAGTGATATTTGAGTTTAATTGTAGTGCAAAATATGCTAATACATCAGTAAAATGTAAGTTAATGAGCCTAATTCTTACTTTTATAATCTTAAGAAATCTATCTCCACATGGTCTAGTCTCTTCAGAGCCTGGTGTGAAGAACAAGGAGAAATCACTGGACTGGATATTTTAGGTACTGTTGATGTAAGGCTACTGGTGTGTCTTTTAGAATAATGCTTTTCTCAAAGACCTAGGTTCTTGGGCACACTATGACCATAAAAGTAAGCCCTAACACACGTGACTTCCTTCTGATTCTTCCCTCAAGAATTTGAAGAATAAAATGTATGGAAGACAGAGGGTAAATTTTAAAGAGAATTTTATTTCATATTCATAGATAAGAGCTTAAAATGAAACAAGGGAGGACGGGAAATGAAGGAAGGTAAGAGAGAGAGAGAGAGAGAGAGAGAGAGAGAGAGAGAGAGAGAGAGAGAGAGAGAGAGAGAGAGATCAGGATATTTACATTTATATCAAGAGGGAAGTATATCATTCATCCATATCCTAGTCTTGGGCCATTTATAAGGCTGATACCGGAATCTGGGGTGAGATACAGAAAGGGAATGAGCTACTCAGTGCAGGTGGTTCATCTGATCTTCTCCAGGGCTCATTTCAGTTAAAGTCACAAGTGGCCTTTAGATAGAAGTGCTTATTTAGGAATTATCAAAGAAATAGGAGACAGAAGTTTCTTCTGGGATTGCTGTTCTTCAGCTAGTACATTCACCAGGTTCTATATACTCATTCTCTTATGTAAACATAACCTTTAATTCCTAAGTGAATACTTAGGAACCAGACAGGGGGACAAAGACACCAATACTTCTGAAGTTCCTCTTCCAGGAAGCACATACTCAGAGCTACAGCTCTGGAGTTGTACTTTACCTGGCCGGTCCCTGCCTTTTGTTCTCGGGACTGGGACAAGTTCCTATGCACCACAGTAGAAAAGGAGGAAAATGGGACTCCAGAAGCCTAAATTCTCATTTTGTATCTATTACTTAAGACATGTTATTTAAGAAAGACATTTTATTTACTATTTTTACTTTTTATTTGTGTTTGAGATTATAATGTAATTGCAATAGTTCTCCCTTTGTTTTCCTCCCTCCAGTACCCTCTCATATGCCTTTCCTTGCTTTCTTTCACTTTCATAGTCTCTTTTCTTCTTTCATTGTTATTTCATGTCTATATATGAAAATATATTTCTAAATACTACATGTGTAATCTAGTATGTGTAATGTTACTTGTACGTATGTAGGGCAGGCCATTTAGTATTAGATAATCAATTCAAGTCTTCTTCTCTGGAGCAGACTTCTTTATTTGTCTTTAGTTCTTGGTGCAGGTTTAAGGCCTCATGGGACTTATCCTTTCCACTTTGCATGTCTATTGTTAAGTACAAAAAACTCAGCCAGTTTGTCTGTTTTTATGATGTTGAAAGTTATCAAATATAAATCTATACTTTCTGTTAAGTTATATGTATGTGTGTAATTACAGTTGTGTATGCTTTAAAAGAATTACAAAAAAGACTGGCCTTTACTATTAAATGACTAATTGAAGGATTTTTTGTCCTAACTTTTCGTCACGGTTTTTTTTTTTTACAAAATTTAAAAATAAGTGTATTATCAACATTAGCATCATGGATATTGTTCACTTTATTTTTCATATGTACAAATTAGAGGACCCACAGGACTTTAAAGATCAACATGGCTCAATTTGTTTCTATTAATTTCTGTCTGTGGTACTGCTATTCTCCAACAGACTTTATAATTATTTATGTCAATAGTTTCTCACTTCAGTAATTCTTGTACTGACAATGACAGTCATTCAAAACGATAATTCTCACAGAGACATTGATCTAATGTTCTTTTACAAATGACTTATTTTCATTGACCCCTATTAGTTCCACAAATAATATGGTATACTGGGACATTTTTACATATACATGTAAATGGATCATATTAACTCCTCTATTGTCCTTTCTTTTCTCCTCTATTTCCTCTTCTACAACTCTAGTGGTTTCCATTTTCACTTTCATGCACTAAGTTGTTTCTACTAAGTTACATATACCAGAATAAATGTACAAATACCTCTGTTTTCTGGGCTCACTTTGATTACCAAAATGATGTATAACTTCATCATTTTCTCGGGAAACAAAATTATTTGATAATCTAGCTAAGAGTTTGCATAGAGGAGTAGAGATAGGATAGCTCTGAGACCTATTTTAGCAGGCTTCTGGTTATAATTCTACCTCTCAGTGGTCATTAGTTGTACATAGTTATTTGTCTCCGGCTGAGACCCATTGAGACCCTTCCCCTTCTGAATCAGCATCTCGGTTGCTGTTGCCATTCTTCTGGTCTTGTGTATACAGCAATTTTTTTTCAGAGGGACTGTTTCACAAAGGATTTCTTGGTATTTTGGCCCTGGTAATCTTTCTTCTTTCTCTTCTGCAATGTCCCTTGCAAGAGCTCTGATACGGATGTTATCAACTGCAGCAGGAGTGCATTGTGTCCATATGTATTTTTCTGTGATGACCACTATTAGGTGTAAAGAGAAGCTTCATTGATGAGGAGTGGTAGGCACATTTGTAGACTCCATGAGAAGTGTTATCTAGGAATATTTCTTAGCATCAGGAAAAGTGGTATCAATTACAGAGAGGAAAATGACTAGGATTTGGGTAGTATCTGTACTCAGGGATAATCTCTCTTTTCATTTATCTTTCATTCTTAGGTTTGTTGGTAGGAGTTGAAAAGAAAGAAGGGGCAATATGTAAATACATCATGAGAATAGGACAAAAAATAGATTAGTGAATCTACTCCTCTACTTCATACCTTAATTGTTACTCACAAGGTTATTTTTAATTCACTAGTATAGAATTTTGTATATAGAGGAAAAATAAGTTTATCTGTAGATACTTTGGCATAGAATTCAAAGTTAAGATTATTCTTCAAAAACATAATATATATTTCAACTCTAGTATGCAGTTTGCTACCCATACAACTAAATTATAATGCAAGGTTTATTTCCAATACTTTGAAAGTGCTATTGCAGCCTGTTTAGAAAATGTTAAGTTATACAAGTTAATTGTTAGTTGATCAAATCATGGTCATATCAATTACTAGTCTATTTTTTATCACAAGAATATACATGCAAGGTGTAACACATAGATATGATTCTATAGAAAGATCAGGTAAAATAGTTAGATAAGGTCTTGAAAAACCTCAGAGACATACAGAATATAGCATTTAAAGATGTTTCTGTTATTTTAAAGATTCTTTGACAAGATGGCAGGTTAACTGCTGTCTCTACCCAGGCTACCTCAAAAATGATGATGAGCATCAAAAACCTCCTTATGGAGATAGCTTCAAATGTGGCAAAGAAGCGAGTGGGCAAAATGTCCTCATTTCTGCCACAGACAGAATTCTGCATAAAAATTGGCAAGCCTGGATGCAGGCAGTGTCACAGCCAAACTTTGCCCAGCCAGGGTAAGCATATCCTCAATAGTTCCTCCCTCACAAATATGTCTGTCAGATATGTTGGGCCAAAAGGCTGAAGATAATGATCCAATGTCATAGAGAGTTTGGGGTGACTGCTACGGTCTCTGTCATCTTCTTATTTGGGAATCTGCTAACTTGCACCTCCTATGTACTCAGGAAATTAATTTTATTCCTTCTCAAGACTCTGATGGGGTTGAAAACCACATAGTTTTGCTTTATAATTAAGCTCAGTTGTTTAGGGGTTAGGATGTTCTTAAGATAAATTTTGTCTTTTTTTTTTTTTTTTTTGAGACAAAGTTCTCTGTGTAGCCTTGGCCATCCTAGACTCTCACTTTGTAGACCAGGATGGCTACTGACAGTGATCTGCCTGCCTCTGCCTCCTGAGTGCTGGGATTAGAGGTGTGCAACATCATGCCTGCCTAGATAGATGTTTTAAGTTGATAATGACAAGATATGATAGATATTGATTTATATTCAGAATTTTAGACACACTAAGATAGGAAAAACATTTTCTTCAACATTGCCAAATACAAATAGCCAAAACACTAAGAATGTAAATTTATGTAATTCCTGATTGTGTGATGGGTTTTCTTATTATACGTAGTATATGTGTAATAGTATAAATGTATATGGAAAAAAATAAAAAGAAACCTTTGATAATAATAAAAAAGTAAAAAAAATAGTATACGTAAATGATTCATTAGAGTTCAATATAAAAACAAACAAACAAGAAACAAAACAAAGCAAAAAAAGAGAGATGCTGGAAAAGAGCAGGAATTAGAAGCCTGAACACATTTCAAACCACTATACCATTACCTAAGCAGAAAACACAGATGAGGGAAAAGCTGAAGGCTCTAGGAAAAAATTTGAAAAACTTGAAAATTTATTTTAAAAGAAGCAAAGATAGTCCAAAAACAGAAACCAAACAAACATACAAAAAACAAAAAAAAATTATAAATGACTACTGAGACAAAAATAAAATAAAAAATGAGTGATGGACTGCATTAGTTTCCAATAGTAGCATAGAAGCTATTATTAATTTAGTTACTTTGAGTAATAAAATTCATTTTTCTTTTACATTTTGGAGGTCAGAGTCTAAAATGTGTTAGCAGTACTGCCTTTCTTCTCTAAATATGAAGGAAGAACTTTTCTTCTTATTTCCCCAGTATCTAACAGGCATGTCTAAGCCATGTCTTGTAAGCCACACTAAGCTTAGTTTGGCTAGGAATGTGACCCACATGAAATTTAAAAAGTTACTTAAAATATTATGAGTTTTGGGGGGGTAATTTATAACTTATTTGCATAGAATTTGCATGAGCTTTATAAATGACAATTTATTTTCCTAGTGTCCAAATTTGAACATAACTGGTAGAGGCTTCAAGACATCATTTCTTTTTGCTTTGAATCTGTCTTCCTATTGCTTTGATTACCACATTTTCTTTTTGTTATTTACCTAGACAAAGAGGGAAAATCCATTCTCCTTAGCGCAAGATCTTTTACTTGATCATATTTATGAAATCACATTTACATTTAAAATAATTATTGTAGCATATCCCATGCAATCACAATAAAAATCATCACACATTCTGCACAGGAATAGAAAACTGTATAAAATTCATATAGAACCTCCAAACCATCTGATATTTTACAAAGATGGCAAAAATATACTTTGGAGAAAACACCACAAATTTAACAAATGGTTATGGGAAAACTAGATGTCTACATGTAGAAGAATGAAAATAGACCCTCATCACACTGCATTAAAAATAAACTCCAAGTAGATAAAAACTTTAATACAAAACTTGAAATGCTGAAATTGGTAGAAGACACATAGGCCGTAGGCTACAGGGTATAAATATAGGAAAGGACTTCCTCAATAGGATCCCTTTTCTCAAGAGTAAAGACCACCTAGAGTCCCAATAGGATGTCCTGCCCTCTGTCCCACTTTCCTGCTAAGTGAAGACCTCTATGGGACATGCCCCTTCAGCTAGTGTCCAGATATAAGTGAGTATATACCATTTGAATCTTTCTGCTTCTGGGTTAACTCACTCATTATTATCATTTCTAGTACAATCCATTTGTCCACAAATTTCGGGAATTCCTTGTTTTTAATAGCTGAGTAATATTCCATAGTGAGAATGGGGAAATAGAAGGATTCAGAGGGTCCTAGAAACCTACATGAAGAACATTATGACAGGTGGATATGGGCCCAGGAGTCCTGTCCAAACTATGGCACCGGCCAAGAACAATACATGCAGTAAACTTCGAACCCCTACCCAGATCTCACCAATGGACAGGGCATTCTCCACAGTTGAGTGGAGAGTGGGGTTCAACTTTCACAGGAACTCTGGTGCCCCATATTTGTCCACATCCCCTAGATGGGGAGACCTGGTGGCACTCAGAGGAAGGATATCAAGCTACCAAGAAGAGATTTGACACCCTATGAGGATACACAGGGGGAGGAAGTCCCCCTCAGTCACAGTCACAGGGGAGGGCAGTAAGGGAAAAATAGAAGGGAGGGAGGAATGGGAGGATACAAGTGCTAGGATAACAATTTAGATGTAATATGAATAAATTAATAAAATATAATTTTTAAAAAAGAGTAAAGGCTAACAATCCACTAGTGGTAGCTCATAAAACTGAGCTAACAGGTAAAGAATGCCTCAATTGAGTAAAGAGAAATTCCACAAAGTAGAAGAGAATCTTTGTCAGCTACACATAAAACTGAGAATTAATACCAAGAACAGGTAAAGAACACAAAAATAATCAATTTTTCCCTCTTATATGTAGTTCCTAGCTGCAAATCTTCTTCCTGAAGTATCCATAGAAAGCAAAAAAGTAAAAAGGGGATATAGGGTGTAGATGGAGCTCCAAAGAGAAAAATAGCAGGTTACCAGTGATCTGAAGGAGAAATGGGAATGGGGAAGAGAGAGCAAATCAGAAGAAAAAAGAGGGAAGAAGGATAAATAATTCTAAAAAGTGATTGCAATAGCCATAAAGAAGCATTATTTTAGATTTATCTAAAATTATATACATTTATATGCACCTACTACATATATATTACATATACATATACATATACATGTGCTATATAGCATATATAATATATATTAATCTTCTTAAAAATAATATAATATATTAACCATCAGAGTGCTATAAGCATAAGTCACTACAACTTTTGAAAGTTTTAAACATGAGAAATATTTTATGACCTCTATCTGTAAAAGCAGACAAGACAGAAAATCTTTACAGATACAGAAACTCTAGAATTTAGTATTGCAAGGTGAGTGCACATCTTTTACTTGTGTTCTCTTTTATCAGTCAATTTTAAGATGATGGCTCCTGCTGGGAATTTTCATGAAAGATTTAGTTCTGTAGAAAAGAGTATGTATAAGAACACATTCTTACACATTGCATGAAAATCCAATGACAATAGTCAGCCATTGATTCATTGTTCATTTTTTTACAGTATAGTTTATAGAAGAAAGACCAACGAGTTTAATCACTACATTTTTATTAAGAGTAGTAACTTAGGGGCCTGAGAAAGGAGCTATGAGTTTCAGAAAGCCTGCTTCCCTTCAGAAGACCTGAGATCACACAGATCCTGGAGGGCATTGTCCTGAGTCATATTACAAATAACCTCCTACTCCTATCTCTTGTCCAAAGCAATTTTCCTAAACTGTTTCTTTAAATAATCCAGAAATTATAGATAATATATTACATGATTATTATGAGTCATTCTAAAGTCATAGTGCACATGAAGAAGACCTTTGAGGGATTCACCACCCTGAATTTGTAGAAAGTTGACCAACCTGAAATACCATAGCCAGATTTCTCATGTAGAGGATTTGGGAATTCCCCAACTGAATTTACAACAACTTTGCCTATAATGAGAGCAGGCAGTAGACTGTTGGCATTAGAAATTACTGTAAGCTGTACATGTGGGCTCATAACTTCAGGGAGATGTGATAAATCAGATAACCAGTTCCACAAGAGGATTCAAATGTAAGAAGTCTAATACAGACCATGGGAGTGGAAGAATTTGATAATGTAAGAAAGTATTTGCACACACATTTTGCGTCAAAGCAGACTGTGACTGAAGTGCAATTGATCAAGATTAAGATTAAGAGTAATGCTCTGAAGCCAGTAATGATTTAGTTTGTTGAATATGTGCAGATTTGAACAGATATATTTTATGAGTTTATACAATTGATGACTAGTCCACTATTAATTAAAATTCCATGAATGAGACATAAGGTTTACATTTGTACCTTTTTTAATTTTAATGCCTATTATACTATCTGGTTTGTAATAGTTATCAAATAGATTTCAGAGCACAAAACATTATTCATATATGCACAAGTATTATGACAGTGAAACCATATGTCATGCTTAAGATTCTTAAATGTTTGTCATGTAATGTGTCTATGAGTAGTAAACCAGGGGGCTGAATAAGTGGCTCTGGGGTTAAGCGTGTGCTGCTGTTGCTGAGATGGGTTTCCCTCCCATGTAGCTCCAGCTCCAGGGGAGCTAATGCAGTCTGCTGCACTGGATGGTCTCATGCACATACATTAAAAAAAAAAAACAGAAATACAAATGCACATATGCCTAAATAAAAATTTAAAACATTGGTGAGCTAATGGGTTTCAGTGTATAACATACACATACATAGATCAAAATAACATGCTTTTCTATAACTGTAGTTCCTATGTTTTTATAGATAAATAAGTGAAATGGGAACCTATGACATGAAAGTGTCCATCAGAACAAAAGAGGTAAGCAGGACCGTAAGGCTGGAGAAAGTCACGAGGTATGGAGAGACCCAATCCAGTATAGTACTTGCTTCTGCATGAGGGTCCTATGTAGCAAAGTAAGATGCACAATGGAAAAGGAGCATAGCACAGGAGGGAATGGGAATCAATTTAAAAGAATACAAGAATACATACTTAAAAATCAAAGTAGCTTATCCAGGAATGTTATTTTCAAACATGTGTATTTCAATTGTATCTTTCAAACCAGAGAGAAAGTGCAGATCAGAAAAATATGAGTATTAACGGCCCTGAAATTGACTGACAACATATTTTTAAATGAAGCTGAATAATTTTAAGTTTCATAAAATTAATAATTATGTCAACTTTATAATTAATACATTTATACAAATTATGCATTATATGAATGAATAACTGACGTTTAAGTATTATTTATGTAATATCTGTATAATACATGTCTTATATATTTGTACACGTATAATATTTTGTAAGTTATTCTTTCTTATACTTCTCATTATTTACATATCCATTAACAAAGTATCAAAGATAAAGAAAAAAACTGAAGTAGATATATTAACATCTCAAAGCAAAACAGAAATAGCCTTTTTTTATTATTTTGAAAGTTGACAGGTAGTGTGATACTTTTCCATGCTACAATTTGCAAAATTTCTGATTATTTTCCCAGTCATCAGGAAAATTGGTTCTCATCTACTTTTACAGTGGTTGCTTATGAATGTGAATGCCACTTTAAATCTCATGTTAAGGCACTCCTGAAATACAGAATGTCAGAAAATAAGAGAATAGATTTTGCCTAAAATTTTCAAGAAAACTGTAACTTTGATTTCATACGTAAACTACAGGTGAAAGTGACAAAGTTTTTTTTTAGTATAAATAATTAAAAAACATAAAGAATAAACTTTTAATGTCTATTATAAATATCAAATTAATTTTATAAGTCATGCATATTTCTCAGATATTTTTATTTTCATGTATATATGCAAACACATGTATTTATAAACATAACCAAATATATAGGTATATGCCTGACTAATGTATTAATAAACAGTGTGATATAATTTATTTTGAAAGAATCCTTTCCAGGGTAAGAATTTAATCAAATTCTGCTTCTAGAGAATTCCACATTATCTGAGATTTGAGATATTTTATTTGTTGAGAACACTCTTCCAGCCGACCTGAAGGAGCTACAGCACTGTGCTCCCTGGCATTTCAATCCTCTGGTTTCTTTTCTTGTGGAGGCAAAGAAGCAGCTGTGCATAGTCAATCACAAAACCCTGCAGCATTCTAGAATCCTAATCAGTTAATAAGTTTTTGTTTATAAACACGTAACAGATTTCATATCACATCACCCAATGTATCTTAAACAACTAAGCCTAACTGAAATATGGTGAAGTGGGTGTTTAATTAATGGGACACATGCATCTCTCTAAAATATTATTATATTCTCACACTACACTTTCAGTTGTACTATTAGAACAGTAGCACATTATTAGAAAGGATTAATTATCCTGCTTTTAATTTGCTCTCAGTTGAGTCTCAGTATTTTAAGAGTAGTTTTGTTTTGTTTTGTATTTTGGTAATTCTGTTGCCCTGTTCTGATGCATGAGTGTGCCAATGGCAGTGCAATATTGCAGTGTCAACCGTAGATTAACATCTAGAGATGATTGTCTCTTTGCTTTCACATGAACTCCAAGACTACAGTAAGTCTCCTCAATGCTCTGGGAAGGCATGGCAGCTGCATCTCAGAGATTATTGATTACAATTTCTCCTTTCTCCATTATTGAAAGAGTCTACACATTATTCCATGACATGAAAGGACTTTTTTCTTTTTTTTTTTCTCTTTCTTATTTTTTATTTTTTCCAAGAAAGTTTCTCACAAATTTGAAAGTTTTTCTCTCTGATTCTTCAAAGTCCTAGATCCTTCTAGTGGTCTTTTCAAGGCTTTTTGTCTTTAATTAACACTTATCTTCTAAGGTCCTCCCAGTGGCTGCTCTGCCCATTTCTAATACTCACCCCTCTCAGGCATTTGCTACAATAGCACCATAATATCTGAGCTCAAATTTTACACTAATTATCATCACTGAATAAGAAATTACACCAAATTTTAGCAGCTATAGCCAAAAGCACTTAATATTTCTACCATTCTTCTATAGTTTTCATACTGCACTAATGTAAACTGATGATTTAACAGAATTTATCCTGTTATATTCTGTTATAAAGTTCAGAAACTCCAAATAAAATCATTAGTATCTGTGATCACTTTTGCAGGCACTGAGGGATAAGTGAATTCTTTACCTCACTCAGCTTGCGGTGTGTTTTGATGATATTTCATGTTCTTTCTTTAACAAGCCTTATGAAAACAACTTGAGCCCAAAGGTTCACACCACCTCCTTCTCTTTTTATTTTTTCTACTTTTCGTAGTAGAAATACTTGTGATTAATTTTACATCTAGTGTATCCCATCAAGAATATGCTGGGGTTTTTTGTTTTGTTTTGTTTTGTTTTCCCAACTTGAGACAAAACTAAACTTATCTGAGAAAAATTAATCTTAATTGAAAAAAATCCTCTATAAGACTGGCTTGTTGTTAGCAAGTATGCAGGGTATTGTACAGATTATTGATTGATATGAGACTGTCCAGCCCATTGTGGTTGGTGCTTCCTATGGTAGATGGTCCTAGAATTCATTAAAAAATATTGTATTACAATTGACATATATGTGTACAATACCTCATATTAGAGTAGAAATATATATGTAATGTGTATGAAGAATAAACTTACATATGAGTTCTATACCACTGTATCTAGAATTAACTTATTTTTCATCTATATACAAAATTCCATACCAGTGAATTGAAAATAACCTTGTGTATGACAATTGAGGCTAATCTACTTTTCACTAATGTATATTTTTGTTCTATCTTCCCTATATATTTCTATATGCCCCCTTCTTTCTTTTCAACCCCTGTCTTCAAACCTAAGAATGTAAGATAAGGGAAAATGGAAACATTGCTGAGTCTAACCTTGTTTTCTTTGTAAATAAGACCAATAATAACTTGTAACCAACTCCCATTGATAACAACCCTCTATAGCCCAAGAAAGCAACCAAAAACCTACCCAAACCTCCTTAAAGGATATGGAGCATCATTCTCTTAAAGTTTATTCTTGCTGATTTAGGATGAATACTACCTGGTAGGGGCCCAAATAAAATTGGGGAAATGGTTAAACAAGCTAGGAATAGCATTTGCGGTCCAGTTTCTAAATGTTGAGAAATTCCAGGCTTAATTAGAGTCCTGTGTGGGACAGTCTGAAAGGCTGGACCAATTGGGATTGGAAGCTTTCTTTGAGAGTGACTTGGGAGCTATCTTGTTCTGATGAGGAACAGCAATTGAAGCACTCAGTGCTGGAACATGAAGGATACAGAGTGTCAGTGTCCAGCATGCTGAGAGGAATGTATCCTGTCAGGTCTGATCCAATGTCAGTGTCCAGTTCTTTTGTTCTGAAAACATAATTCCTCACAAGCATTATATAGTCCTAAAATTATAAGTTTATGAGGTGTGCATGATGCATGAAACAGTTAAGGCTGGTTTTCTTCTCTCTGTATGATCAGGAAAAAAAGACATCTGTAAATCTTCATTCATGCCATACAAGGAATGCATCTAATAGTAACTCATATCGGTTCTGTAGCAACAAGAAGAAGAATTGTCTATTCCCACACATTCCTGTTTTCTTCAAAGCTGTCAAGTACAAGTAGCCAAAACACTAAGAATGGAACATTTATATAATTCCTGATTGTGTCTTGATTATTTTTGCTGTAGGTAGTTTTTGTATATATGTGGAATAACATAAATGTATATGTAAAAAATAAAAATAATCTAAAAATATTATTTAGGAATGGCATAAACGTAAAACACAAAAGAACAAAAACCTGGCTGTGGAAAAATTGCACATCAAAGGGCTGGGGTGAATATGTCCTAGTCCCACTGCTAGGAGCCTGGTTATAGAAGATGGTCAGTTCAGGTTCCATGCCCCTCATTATTAGCAAACTTCACTAGAGTCCCTCTCATAGATTGCAGGGAGTTTCCACTGCACTATGTTGCTGTGTCTCCTCCCTCCCCATCTCTTCCAGTTCCAGTCATTTCTCCAAGTCCTCTTACCTCCCAACCCCTGCCCGATCCCTCCTGTTCCCATCCTCACTCACTCCCAATCCACATGCAAAATCAATTTTCTTCCCCCTTCCCAGGGAGATCCGTGTTTTTCCCTTGAGTACTCTTTATTACTTAGCCTCTCTGAATCTGTGAATTGTATCACGATTCTTCTTTACTTAACAGTTGATGTCCACTTATAAGTGTGTACAGACTGTCTTTGTCTTTGTGCCCAGTATCTTCTTGGACCATGTTTGGTGGCTTGGCTATCCCTGGGAGGCCTGACTATTATTATTTAAATGAAAAAAATGAGATGTCTTCATGGGCAAAATGGCTTTGTTTCTGTTACAGCAGAATTCTTCCTAAAAGTGGGCAAGTTTGGACGCAGGTGGTGTCATTGGCCAAACTCTGCCCAGACCGGGTAAGCAAGTCCTCAGTAGTTCCTGCTTTACAGATATCTCTGCCAGACAAAATGGACCAGAAGGTTAAAGATGATGCCCCAACGTTATAGACAGTTTTTGGTGACTGTTCAATCAGTGAAATGTCTCTGTCATTTTCTCATTTTGGAAACTGCTAACTTGCACTTCCTGTTTATTCAGATAATTAATTTTATTCCTTCTCAAGCCTAATGGGATTGAAGACCAGATAGTTTAGTTTTATAATTAAGCTTAGTTGTTCATGGGTTAAGATGTTTTTAGGTCTAGATAGATGTTTTAAGTTGTTGATGATGAGATACATTATATATTGATTTCCATTCAGAATTTTTGACACACCAAGATAGGAAAGATTTTTTTCTTTAAGGATGCCAAATACAAAAGGCAAAACGCTATGAATGTAACATTTATATAATTCTAATTGTCTTATGGTCCTTCTTGCTCTATGTAGTTTATTGTATATATGTGTAATAATAAGTGTAAAAAATAAAAAGAAAAATTCTTAAAAAGAAAATAATAAATAAAAGTATCCTACCTTAGTGCATCTATAATTCTGAAGGTAAAAAAACTCCATCACATCTTGTCATTATCCACTTAAAACATCTATCTAAACCTAAAAATTTGTAACCCCTTTACAATTAAGCTTCATTGTAAAACTAAGCTACTTGGTCTTCACCTCCATCAGAGAATTGAGAATGTAACATTTATGTAATTCCTGATTGTGTCATGGTTCTTCTCGCTATAGGTAGTTTATTGTATAAATAAATGTGTAATAATATAACTGTATATGAAAAACATATTTAAGAAACTGAAAAAAGAGAAATGTATCCTAATCAAAATTTCAATGTAAATATAAGAAAGGTGACATTATTGTAGAATATTTTAAAACTGAACAAATAGCTTAGTTTTGGCTACTACAAATTTTTCACAGTAGTTTCAACTTACATGCTTACAAGAAATGAGTCAGTAATCCGGAAAATGAAAACATCTAAGGACTACATCCAGCAGAGGAGTTCATTTTCTTTTTCCCTCATTTGGACGTTCTTTTATTTCGGCTTTCAAAGACATGTCATTTACCTGTTTTTAGGTAATATTAAAAGTATGAAATGAGAGAAGGATTTAGCTATCTTGCCTATGGATGAACAGTACTCCTGGAATAAATTATTCAAGATATTGTATACTATTGGTTCCTTCTCAAATGATAATGCCTGTGTGAAGCCAAAGCCAAGATGCTTGGTTCTCCGTGGGAATAGTTCATTCTCACACAAATGAAGTTTGAGCATGTGAGATTTTCAAATTATGTTTCAACCCAGGAATTCCTTTGGAAAAATATTGTTTGTGATTATATTTTTAAAAGCTGTCTTGGCAGCCCTGCTTGGGAGGGAGGGCACATTCACCTGCTTTGAAAGTTGCTAGTTTTTTACTCTCAGGTAGACAATTGATATGTTTTTCTTTCTTAGTTAACACACGTACATATTGCTATTGGATAATTTTCAAGCAGAGTAATACTACTTTGCAACATTTTTAAGGTTCTAAATTTAAACCTCATAGGCCTGTAAAAAAATTGTTGACTGTATATGCCTGGGTGATACTGTTTCCTTGGCATAAGTGCTTGTTTTTATACTTGTAACAAGCAGCTTTGAATGCCATAGCTTCGTAAAGTAACTTGAAATCATGAAGTGTAAAATCTTCAGGCTGGTTATTCTTGCTCAAGATTGCTTTAGAGAGCTTTGCTACTATTGTTGTTTTATATAAAGGTTATAAAGTCTTTTTTTTTTCCTATGAAAAATGCCACTAGAACTTTAAAAGCATCTTCTGTTAAAGACATTACTTTTTTGGAGAAAATATTCTGTAAAGTTTTCCATGGTATAGACTTGGCAGATTATACCACAGTTTTTTTCCAACAGGTCCTACTCTATTTATCCACAAATGGCTGTGACTTGTACATCTAAAGACTTGATTAAAATGAGAACATTAATATTTATAACAAATATAAATTTTCTAAATTTCCTTTCCAACCATTACTCTAAAAGACACTTCTTGCTAATGATTATTTTCTAAGAATTGAGAATAGAAGATTAATTGGCTCACTGAATAATCAGGTGTCATAGTGGTTAATAATAATAATCACCAATAATCACAATTTTATTCATCACAAACTTCTCAAGTTAGAATTCATCTTTAAACATTTCAATATGAATAAGAGAGAAGATAAAATGTGTTTTATCTGATAGCTACTGATAAATAAGAGGCCATCATATTAGGATCTTTAGTGGAACTAGTGCTCAACTAATTTTTAGACCTCTCCTTTGACCATAATAAGCATAATATACATCAGATAGATAGATTATACAATGTTAGAGAGATGATAGATAGATAGATTGATGATAGATAGATAGATAGATAGATAAATAGATAGATAGATATTCTTAATAAGCATAATAAAATAAATTTTCAATAGAATGTCCTCCCCTCTGTCTCAGTTTCCTGGTAAGTGAAGGCTTTCGTGGGACATGCCCCTTGGGATAATATGAAAATATAAGTGAGTATATACCATTTGAGTCTTTCTGTTTCTGGGTTAACTCACTCATTATGATCATTTCTAGCTCAATCCATTTATCCACAAATTTCGGGAATTCCTTGTTTTTAATAGCTGAATAGTATTCCATAGTGTATATGTACCACAGTTTCTTTATCCATTCTTCTACTGATGGACACTTAGGCTGTTTCCATGAATGGCAATGTAGAAGGATCCAGAGGGTCCTAGAAACCTACAAGTAGAACATTATGATAGACAGATTTGGGCCCGGGGTCCCGCTCAAACTAAGGCACCAGCCAAGGACAATACAGACTGTAAAACTTTAAACCCCTACCCAGATCTAGCCAATGGTCAGAACATTCTCTACAGGAGAGTGGAGAGTGGGATATGACTTTCTCACATACTCTGGTGCCTCAACTTTGACCATGTCCCCTGGAGGGGGAGACCTGGTGGCACTCAGAGGAAGGACAGCAGGTTACCAAGAAGAGACTTGATACCCTATGAACATATACAGGGGGAGGTAATCCCCTTCAGGAACAGTCATAGGGGAGGGGAATAAGGGGAAAATGGGAGGGAGGGAAGAATGGGAGAATACAAGGGATGGGATAACCATTGAGATGTAACAAGAATAAATTAATAAAAAAGGAAAAAAAAATTCAATGAGTTAGTTTTAAAGTCAATTTAAAATATTCTTCAAATCCTGCCTTCTGCCCTATTATACATGTATTTCTTCAGCTGTATGTCAATAGTGGGAACAAAGCAAAAGATACATCCAAAGCCTTCTTGTGTGAGAGTAGGAATGTATGGCTGGAAGTGTGCATATGGGTGAAAGAATGAAACAGACTAGTGGAAAGGACTAATACTAGTGCCCTGTGCCAGGCACAAAGGAACATACAGAATGAGTGAGAGGAATAGAAAATAAAGATTATGCCTTCCATAGGCTGGGAAGTGCAGCTGTAATGGAAGTAGCATATGCCATTTTTCTGTACTCACAGTTGCCTACTGGAGAGCTTCAACCTCTACACATTTCAAACAAATATTCTGAAATATTAAAATACTAATCACTGCTGTGCAATCTTTCTCTTTCTTCCTTCCTCCCTTCCTTAGTCCTTCCCTCCCTCTCTCCCTTTCTTTCTTTATTTCATGTTTTGTACTTACTCATGATAGGGATAACTAGATTTTTTTATCATTTTACTTTATTGAGACAGAGGTCCAAAATAGGACAAAGAATCAGATTTAAAAAAAGAAAACCATGAGAGCTATTTGTTTAGTTTGTGAAAGGCAAGTGTAGTTTAAAACTATCTTTGACTGAAAGACCGTTCAAAGAAAGACAGAATGAAAATGCTCAACAACAATAACAAAATAAAACAGTATAGAAATGAGAATGAAGCTAAAGCTGACTTACTCTTTCTCAAGATCAAACAAATTTCATGTAGGCAAAGAGGAGAAAAGGAGACCTGAATGGCTTATGTACATGAAAGTTTGAAGGGCAGCAAACATGCAACTTGAGAAAGAAAGATGCTAAGAGAGAATTTTCTTTTTTTTTTTTTTTTTTTTTTGAAAGCAGAGAGCCAGAAAGAACTTTTATATTTGAAACTAGATATCTTGATAATAAAAAGGGCAATATAACTCATGTATACACATTTATTATAAGCATCTACAAAATCAAGGGCTACAGATATAGTTCAGTAGTAGAGTGCTTACCTACTGTGTACAAAAGACATTGTTTCCCCAAACTATTACTTTTCCATCATAGAGCATCTTTGGCCCTTGTGTTTATTCATGTGTATGATCCATCTATGTTTGGTTCATTCTACAAAGAATCAATGCAGCAGTGACAGAACTCTATAATGTGAATGTGTTTTGGGTCTTATTCTTGACACTGTTTATTAGACAAAACAAATCTGGTAACCTTAACTTTACCCTGTGGAAGACATTAAGTTCAGATTCTTTCATAAATCTTGGGATTTAAAGCCCTGATCTTCACCTTTGGAAGGCAGCATGGTCTATGTAATCTTCAGTCATTTATAGAAAATAAATTGATTTTATTTTCAAAGGCTATAATCGGATTAATTCCATCTAAGAGAGAATTTTCAAAACCTGATTTTGGAGTCAGGAGCAACAAAATCAATAAAATTTGTGTATCAAGATAAGAAGCCAGTCAGGCCAGAAATATGTGGCATTATGGATTCATGAGGACAACATCACTCTCACTATTCCAGACCACCACACATTACCTGTTTGTATAGAAGCAATACTGTTGCTGTTACTATTTGATGACAATTTGCTATGCTTTTCCCTGTATTATAGTAAGGATTGTTCTAAGAATTAAAATTATCTCACTCTTGGAGACTTTTCTGAGACAAGAGAACTCCTCCAAGCAACATTGCTATTTACTGTTCTCAAACCTTGGAAAAGCTTGTGGGTTTCTTATTAACCAATGAACTGTACTCCGTCTATGAAGGCAGACTCCCTTTTCTTAGCAGGGTTCTCACTCCACTTCATCTGGTAACCCCCAAATCTTGTAAGGAGCATCACATAGCCCTAAGGGAAGATTACAGGCCTGACCTTTTCTGAAAAGGAACTTCTTCAACAATCACGGGCAATTCCTAGAAGTACCCCACCCTGAGGGGTATATGCTGAGGATATACTAGCCTCCAGCAAATGACCTTGAATCATACCTAGAAGTCATCCTCTCACACTTAGGATAATTAAGTACTGTTTTCTCCTTCTTGTGATATGGCCCCTTGTGACTGACTATAAATGGGGCATGTACCACTATATTCAGATTAACTATGTTGGCGTCCTTAGCCTTATTGAATCAGACACATTTACTCTCAAACCTTCTCCACTGCCCAAAGCTTATAAATAAAGTCTGGGTGTCCTACTGAGAGGCTCATGCTCTTTCTTTTGATTCCTCCACCATGACTGTCTAAGATTCTGCTTATTCTGAGGTGTAAGGCAACTGCTGCTGGACTCCCAGTGGTCAAGTACCAATGGTGGAATTGCCTTGGCCATCACTGGGGCCTGCCTCACTGCTGATCCCAAGTGAGACTGGGAACCTAGCCTTGTGCCCAGGTTACAGTCTTCAAGCCAAACAATCTACCCACCGCTAAGTGAGAAACAGGCCCGTGCGACCTTTGATTCAGTGATCCTTCTGTTCCCACCTGGAGGTAAGCAGTGTCTGGACTAGCATGCAAGACATGAGACCCAGGGCACCGACCCACCAGATGCTAAATGACACCAGTCCTTTCATCCTCCCCTCTACACACTCTTCCACAGGACTCCAGAGCTCTGCCTGATCCTTGGTTGTGAGTCTTAGCATCTGATTTCATCAGCTGCTGGGTGAGGCCTTTCAGAGGTCTATTATGTGAGGCTCCCATTGGTAAACATACCAGAGTATCCTTAATGGTAGTAGTGGTTGGTTCTCTTCCATAGAGCAGGTCTCAGGTTGGGCAAGGCATTGGGCGGATTTTGCCTCAGTCTCTATCTTTATCTCTGCATACCTTGTGGGCAGGGTAAATTTTCAGTTGAAGGTTTTGTAGGTAGACTGTGTTCCTCTCCTATTACTGTAAGTTCTGCCTGGCTTGAAGGTGGCCTCCTCAATCTCCAGGTCTCTTACTCTTAGAAGGCTCAGCTAGAGACATACCTATATCCTCCCAATAGTTTATACTGTCACAGGTCTCCATATTGTCACAGTGATGACCCCACCCTTGGTTATCCCTTTTCTTTCTAAAACCTCTCCTCTCCACTCCCCACTTTCTCCACATCTGATCACCCTGTCTTCGCTTCTCGCCCCACAACCTCTCCTACTCAGTTCCCTCTCTATGTCCACTCCCACTGTCTATTCTATTTCCAGTCTGAATGAGATTCAAGGAGGGCCTCCCTCCCACGTTTCTTCTTACATAGGTGTTTTGGGTCTGTGAATTGTAGTATGGTTTATCCTGTGCTCTATGGCTAACATTAGCTGATAAATGAATATAAACCACGTCTGTCTTTCTGTGTCTTCATTTCCTAACTCAGGATGATCCTTTCTTGTTCCATCCGTTTGCCTGCAACTCTTCTGATTTCCTTTAAACCATTGTTGTTGATACATAAACTGAGATATGCTAACGTCACTTGAGATGCTGAGAATCACAGTCATCTTTACAAGATTCTGCCATGCTTTGATAACTTGGCAATTTGGTGGTCAGCATTAATGAAATGTATGATGATAATAGGCCTGATAATATTAGCTGATAGTTGATATAAATGAGTAATGACATATAATCAAAGATAAAAATCTTGATAGAGGTAAAATTCTGTCAGTGTTAGAATCTTCATTTAATTGGCATCTCATATGAGTAGGGCAACTGATGAAATTGTTTCTGGCTGTAAATTAATGTGTGTGCTTTTGTATAATTTTTTTCCTTACTCTTCCCACACCTAGTGAACTCAAACAATACAAGCCTTTCAATCAAGATGATTTCATCCCAGAAGATTGTTGTGTAGCACAGAACATTAATTACAGTACTAAGGAGGGAAAGACAAGTGTCCGTCAAATTCTCAGAGTCGGCAAAATTTTAAGTATTGGAAGAAAAGGTTTTACAGAAGGAAATTTTTCAAACAGAAAACTGAGGAAACCTGCCTTCTGACTTTGCTGCCTTACCTGCAATTTTTACTAATAGAAAAGTCCAACAATTATATGTAAACTGAAACTGATGTTAATTTTCATTAGCTTAGTACTGAAGATAGGTAACCTTGAGTTAGATTTTGAATTTCAGTTCTACTACTTTGGGAAGTGAAAATGACATTTATTTACCTACTTAAGAAATACTTATCTTCTAACTGAATAATGTATCTTCTGGTGTATTGAAATAATTGAGTAACATAGTATCTCAATCCACTATTAGTAAAGGCTGAATCAAGAATGCATATAAAGTTATTGGAAATGTGATAGAAAGGTCAATAATTATGAGACAGATGAGAATTTAGAAACTACAGATAAAAAATAAAAAGGTTAAATGCTAGACAACATTGTGCCAGTGGTGATGATTACCTCATAGTGATCTGTAATGGTATCAGTTTTGTTAAGTACTTTTAGAATTTCTTTGGTAAATTGTATGGGATCATCATTTCAGAGATTTCCACCAAAGTCAAAGATAAATTTGTGGACTTAGTGAAACCTGACCTCCCAACTCAAATTTCATACAGCTTATAACTGCTTAATATTCAGCTACCTCATATGTTATTCTGAAGAGGCTTAGCAGCTACTCTGGCAGCAATACTCCAAGTTATATTAGTCTCTGTAGACTTGGGGAGTGATAAGAAAGGAACAACAGCCTAAGACCACCTAATCACAGTCATATGTAGGATTTTGAGGTTCTTATACTTTGAGATTTTATTGATGTCTTGTAGAACTTTCTTTATCTTAAAGAAAATTTGAAATATTACCTATATCCTTACTACTACTCATCATGTTATGCTTTTGTTTCTTTTAAATATTTGTTATGTTTAATGTAACTTTAAAAAATAGTATTAATATCTCAAAAGCTAGAAATAGTATTTACGTACAAGTGTTATTAGAGCTATTATGACTTAAATGTTTGCAATATGTTCTACTCAAATTTAGTATTTGGATAACACTTCTAAGCTACATATCATTAGAAAGCATTTAGAAAATACATGATTGTGGAATAATGTCTTATGTGCATATAACAGCTGTCAACAAAAAAGCTGATTGGCCAATCAGCTGGGCAGAAGGACAGGAAGTGGAAGGTATAACTTCCTGGTAGGAAGAAAGGATCTCTTGGCGGGGAAGAAAAAATGATTTTTGCTAGGAAACATGGAGGAAGATGCATTCATGATATATTCATGAACTCTGGAGGATAACTGAGCACATGACTGTAGGAACAGACTGATGGAGTAGAAACCTCCCCAAGAGTCTTTATATTGTCAAGTGGTTGGTTTTTATGCAGGTATTAAAGGTACTAGGATTAGCTTATCTCAAAATCCATCCAGCATAGCGTTTACAGCTTAAAAATAAACCATAGTCTCTCTGTTTCAATCACTGGGGAACTAGCTGGTTAAAGGAAACTTCTGCCTTAATAATTTACTATATTGATTAATATTGAAAAATAATTATTCATTCAATAAATGGAAAACCAACATGATGTTTGAATCTAAGGTTATAGCCTCATCTTAGAGCACTCTAGCTGCAAGATGTCTATCAAGTCTTTCTGGGAAAGGCCCACTGATACATTTTAAAAACAACTAAATTCCAAAAAAAATATGGCCATGGCTTCTTTGTTGCAACATGAGATGGCATAACTAGCCCAAAACTTAAACTTTTCTTGTTTCTTTGCTTAATTTTTGTTTCAAATATATTTTGTTCTTCCTTACAGTGGGAAACAGAGAGGATATTTTGTTGTTTGACATTGCTAAAACATATGGTTTTTGAAGATTTTGACTGGAATTGAAATTAAATATTTGAGCAAGGTGGTGGTGGTACACTCCCTTAATCCCAACACAAAGAAGAAAGAGACAGGAAGATTTCTGTAAATTCTAGATCAGCCTGGCTACACAGTAAGTCAGGGTTGGACCTCCTGTTGATAAGATAAGCTATGTAGACAGTCTAGAGTTCATAATGACAATTTTTTCCTAATGTTACTATGTAAGCTCTCTCTTAATATTGGATAATAATGTCTTTACTGACCTACCGGATAGGTATACATCAAATTTAGCTTTACATAAGGTTAAGGTGATATTACACTGCCCTAGAGGCCAACTAGTCTCCCTAGAATGTGGGGCTTCCGTGGAAAAACTGGGGTCAATAGGCATTTTGGCCTAAAAGGGAAATTCTGGTCATTAATATAAGGACTCAACACAAGCTTAATGCCTCCCACAGTCAAAAGCTATTGAATGAGGTGTCATGATGCTATTGGAAACCAGATTATACTCATAAATGTGAGACACTATCAAAGGGCACAGGTGGTGGTTATGCATGGTGCAAAGATACACAGGGGACTATAGACGGGGAAAAGAACATTCCACCCAAGGTATTTCACAAAACACAAAGGCTAGAAAGGAAAAACTGTCCATTTGTGTAGAAATAGGAGGACAGAAATAGGAGGAAAAAATATGAAACCCAGGTACAGGATGCCTAGGGTATGCTTAAAGAATTTGAAAATTGATTTTAAAGGTAATGCCTTTTGTATTCCTCTGGGCAACCAACTTATCCCTGTAGACATGAGGTACTTTCACAGGGGACAGGTAGCAGCTTGGCCTAATGCAGTAGGTACCTTAGAGCCCAGAGGAGGACATTTGGATCTATACCATCCTGTTTTGATTTTAATATGATAACTATTGTACGTTCATTGGTAATAGTAATATTATACATCCTCTTTGAAACAGGTAAAAATAGAGCAGAACTATGTAAAGGCAAGATGGCTAAATTAAGACAGTCTATACTTATATTACCTGAAACTGTATAACAAGCTGTATCAGATCTGACAGAATTAATCCTCCAAAATTCTGAGACACTGACACAAGTATTCCAGCAATGTTCATGATCCTCATAAGAGCCTGCTCCCAGGAGATCTTTGGATAAAGATGCTAATCTCAATTGATCCAGCATTTCAGACTTCCAAACAGGACTTCTATTAAGCCTACAATTTCTAAACATTTAGAAACTAGATAAAAATATTATTGCTACCTTGCTTAGTCATTTTTTTTCCAATTTTAGTTGGCTATCCAATAAAGTACCCTATGCCCACCAATCATCAGGAAGCAACCTTAAGAGAATGACATCCCAGGAATATGTGACCTAAACTGAAAAGTTTTGTAGCTCAAGAGAACTTTATTTTTCTTCTGTTTTCTTTGTCTCTGTTACTTGCTTACTTTTCTTCTCTATTAATTCTTGGGATAATCCCACTACTTTATTTAAAGTGAAGTTCAATTTTTTTTCCATTACAGATTACATCATGATTTTCTCATCTTTTACAATCAAAAGAGTCTTTAAAAATCAACAGAGCAAGATGACAATCTATCAAAGAAATACAAACAGTTCTGAATAATCTACAATAAAGCATACAGCAAAAATTAATCAATTTCCAAGCAATAGTCAGCATGGCCTGATTATTATTTCTTAAACTATACTCAGGAAAGTTTAATCATAAATTTCCATGGGCTAAAACCATTGTGCTTACATATTGTCATAGCAACATAGGTTGAACTAAATGTTCAACACAGAAAAGATTTGACTTCCATCCAGTCCTAAACCAACAGATGTGCTATCTAAGCCTAAGTTAATTGCTAAGGGATCCTCTCTTATAAAATATCTAACTCTCAAAGCAGATTCTAAGGAAACTTTTCTATACCTAACAAAGTCTACCCAGATACTATTTCACTTTTTGATTATAATTTATTCATATAATATCACAATTGTTATCCCCTCACCTATATCTTCTTGTTCCTTCTTCCCTCTCTCTTTCATGATACATCCCTCCCTAGACCTCTCATAGAAGGGGACATCCTTCCCACCATATAACTATAGCCTATCACGTCTCATCTGGATAGCCTGCTTCTACTTCCTCTATGTGGTGCTGGGCCTCCCTGCCAAGGGAAATTGTTCACATTGGGGGCACAACAGTTCATTCAAGCAGTTTTTTCCTGACTCATCACAGTTAGAGCCAAAAACTCTCTCATTGTCTCAAGTCTTTGTCCAGATGACATTTTTCAACATTCTTTGTGGGAAAATTTTCTAGAGTAAATTTCATTACAGCTGAAAAATAGAGAGAAAGAAAATTTTGGCAGAAAAATATCATTTCAAAGTAGTTTTTAGGAAAAATTACATTTAGGCCATACATAATATTTAAGGACAGTGCTGATCAGCTAGGTATCTTTGGCACATTGTCAAGTAAAGCCTCAATAGCAGTTCTGGATGACTAGAGGTCATGATGGACAGGTGGAGGTCTCTAGAACTTTGTCAAACAAAGTCTGTATGACTTGTCCTTATGTCTCTGACAAATTTTTTTCTGTGATCTCCACGAGGCCTGCTTAGTTGATTTTGTGGGTCATGTTCTTTTGGTGTCCATGACCCATGAAGCAGCAACCAACAAGCCTGTATGTGTCTGTACCAGGTCCTCTGCATACGTGATGTAGTTCTTTTGCTTGGGGTTTTTATTTGACACTTAGTAGAAGAGTCAGGCAGGGCTGTTGGCAGATGTTTCGAAGTCTTCTGCTTGCTCAGAGACCCTTTTCCCCCTACTGGGCTGACTTGCCCAGCCTTGATATGAGGGTATTTGCCTAGTCTGATAGTATCTTACTATGGTGAGATCCATTGATATCACTCGGAAGCCTCTTCTTTTCTGATGGGAAACTGAGGAACAGTGAGTATAGAGGAGAAGAGGGGGAGAGACTGGGAGGAGTAGAGGGGAGAGGAGTCTGTAGTTAAGATGTGTTATATGAGAACAGAATTTTTAAAAATGCCAAATCAATGAACCTAAGTTTTGTTCAAAACAGTACAAAACAGTACAAATTCAAAACAGTACAAAAATTAGCCATGAAGTAGCAAAGATATAATTTCAGCATCAGGGTCACCACCATGATATAAGGAACGGAGTTAAAAGGTAACAGCACTAGGAAGGCTGAGAACCACTGCTTTTTTTTCTTTTTGTTTATTCTTTTGTCATAAAATGCATCTCTTGATTCTTTCCAAGCTCCCCTAAGTCAGCTTTCCCCCCAAGAGCCTTTGCTCTTCAGTTTCCCTTCAGAAAAGGGCAGGCTCCTATAGATACTATCCTAACATGGCATAGCAAGGTGCAATAATACTAAGTATATGCCCTCATATCAACTATTACATTTATTTATTTATTTATTTATTTATTTGGATGGGAGGGTGAGTCAGGGTTTCTCTATGTAGCCATGACATTCTTAACTTGTTTTGTACCCAGGCTGGCCTCAAACTCACAGAGATTTGCCTGCCTCTGCATCCTTGAGTGCTGAGATTATAGGCATGTGTCACTGTACTTAGCTAACCACTGCTTTAAAGTAAGCAGTTCATCACAGATTTCCTTGAAATAAGAAGGACAGCAATGTTTAAGTCATATTGACATTCCATTATAAATCCTAATTTTTATTATTTTTCATACATTTACTCAGTTATTGATTGATTTAAAGAGTTTTTTTGAAAAGCAATAAACTACTCTCTGAGTTCATTTACTCAATAAAACTTATGTCTTTTTCAAGTTTTTCTCTTTTTTAAGTTATTTTTTACTCACTTTACACCATGGTCATAGCTCCTTCCCTCCTCTCCTACTAATCCCACCTTCTTCCCTCTCATTCCTCAGAAAAGGAGAGCCCACACACACATTCACACCAGCTCATCAAGTCTCATCAGGACTGAACATGTCCTCTTTCCCTGTGCTCTGGCAAAGCTATCTTGTCAGAGGGAAATAAACAAAAAGCAGACAACAGAATCCGTGTCAGGGACAAATCCCATTCCCTTTACTAGAGGACCCACATGATGACTGAGATGCCCACAGGCTGCATCTGTGTAGGGGACCTAGATCCAGTCCATGCATGGTTCTTGTTTGGTGCTGCAGTCTCTACAACCCTCTCTGGGCCCAGGTTACTTGGCTATGTTGGTCTTCTTAGGAGTCCTGTCATCGCTCCATCCTTTCATCCTTTTCCACAAGATGCTTACAGTGTGTCCATTGTTTGGCTCTGAGTCTCAGCATCTGTTTTGAGCCACTGCTGGGTGGAGCCTCTCAGAGTACAGCTTTGCTTGGCTCCTGTTTGCAGGCATACTTTGTTCTTCAATTTTAAAAAAATCAATTCAGTTTTTTAAAGTACAAAGATATGTATCCATCTACCAAAGACTTGTCATTTCTCTTAGACTTAGGTAGAATGAATTGTGATAGCTGCTAGGATTATCGCTAATTCTTTTTTTTTTTTTAAGGTTAAAGATCCAAGTTCATTTCTTTATATATATATATTTGATTTTATATATACATTTATATTATTTCACATATATACAATAAACTATTTATAGCAAGAAGAACCATGACACAATCAGGAATTATATAAATGTTATACTCTTAGCTTTTTGGCTATTTGTAATCGGCATCCTTGAAAGAAACACATTTTTCCTATCTTGGTAAGTCTAAAATTCTTTTTATAAATCAATAACTATCATATCTCTTCATTATCAACTTAAAACATCCATCTAGACCTAAAAAACATCTTAACCCCTAAATAACTAAGCTTAATTGTATAACTGAGTTATCTGATCTTCAGCCCCATTAGAGACTTGTCACTAATTCTTAAAGACACAATTTTCTATTCTTTCTGACTGGAAACTTTCTTAAAAGAAATCTATGAATGTTCATTATCACCAAGATAGCTAGAGAATCCACATATTTGGTAATAAATTTTTCATTCTAATGAAAAATTTCCAAAAGGACACTTTTTAGTAAAGGAAAAATAATCATCTGAGAAGTCAAGATGTTGAATCTAGTCATAATAATATAGCAAAACACTTTTTGAATGATTGAGGTGATTAAGTATATTATAGTCTTTTAATTAAAATGTTGACCTTAAAAGACTGTTTAATATGAATATTAAGATTACAAGGAAATATTTCAAGATTTACTTGGCTAACTTGTTGGCACTGAACTTTCACATCTGTGTACTATGATTCTGAGCTTTCCTGTCTAACTATGAAACATGAGTAATCAGTGAGATTGCTGAGGGGAAGTCACATAAATTCTAAATAATTATGCTAGTGTATAGTATGCTCTAAATCACTGAAGAAAAAGTTGGGAAAATGAATTTAGGAGATGTGAATTATATAGTAAACTGTTTTTTTCTGTTAGATAAATGATTTTTTTCTATAAATTTTATAGTCTACTCATGGAGGCTCCACAGTGCAATTTGTCCTATACTTTTCAACTTACTCGTTCTATTAGCTTTGGGAGAATTCCTGTCAGAACAATCAATTACTTTCTTCAATAACTATTATCATCTGATAATATGGGCTTCACAGGAAAGCAGTACTGTTCCCCTAGACTTTTGGTAAAATCCTTTATTCTACCATTCATTGCATTGCTCTCTGTTTAACTGTCTGTCCTCCACACTGCTGAGTATTGAGCCCCCTTTATATCATTTGGCAGCCCTGGTTCTTAGAGGAGACATTGAGGAGTGGTGTTGAAATGACAGTCATCAGAACAAAGTTATTCAAAGCAAAAAGGAACAGTATCAGTTATCACCAAAGAAAATTCCAGAGTTTGTCTGATTTGAGACAAAATTGGATTAAGTGAAGGCCAATCCTGCCAACACTGTTTTACTTTAAAGACCACTGCATTCTTTTTAAACAGGCACAGGCTACTCATTCAGAAACATCTAAGTTCAAACTCAACTTCCCTAGGATAATTCCGAAGCAATGAAGGGTTGTACTCTTCTTATACAAACTGAATTTCTAGAATTGTCCCTCATTTTCTCCAATCAGATCCAAAGCATCTAAGACACTTGCTGTGGCTATGGGCAGGCCATGTGATGGTTCAGCATAATAAGTTCATGGGCTGCACTGAGGACAGCAGCTTTCCTTACAGTCTCAACCCACTTTTCTTTTCTTTTACTCAGAAAAGGGTCTACTTGATGGTAATAAGAAAACAAAGTTTCAGTAGTGCTCTAGGCCGAGGTTAAAAGAAAGATGCAGAGCAGCACTCCAGCCAGAAGCTCCGACACATCTGAAGCAACAAAAACTAAGCTCCTTGTGCTTACTCAAGAGCAACTGCCTCCTCTCCATCTCTAAACTGCACATCCTTTGCAGCAGTTTGAACCTTGCACGGTAAATATCATACAAACTGCCTTCCTTTTCCTCAGCTAATACCTCAGTATCAGTATCTATAGGCTCAAAGATACATTTTGGAATTGGCAGCTGAAGCACAACACGGGCCATTAGAGCTGATGAGTAATAATGCAAATACAGTCAAATGTACTCTTCAGTGTGTTTTGGCTGCTAACGGAAAGTAAATAAAACTGGGTAGTCTGTAGCAAAGAACAGTTTATCTGCCCCTGCTCAAGAATCTAAGCAGTTCAAGGCCAGGTTGTGGGGATTTCACAAGGGCATTTATTCTTCATTATCACATAACAGCAGATAAAAAGAAAACAAGCAAAAGATAGCTACAGTCACACCTTAATTTTAATTTTTATTAAGTAAATTGCTTCAATTGATTCATAAACCACATTTTATAATGGGATTCTCTGTGATATATCAGCAGATATTACATAGTTTTGTTCAGATTAATTATCTACAACTCCTTATACATACATTGCTACTGTGAAACTACTCTTAAAAATAAATGTATTGGTATTAGATGGGTAGTTAAAGAGGAAGATCATGGAGAAGGTGGGGGAGGAGAAATGATGATCACAATATATTGTATGAAAAATCTATTTTCAATAAAGATATACGATTGACAGACGGTTATTAATGATACCTTTTAAATCAAAGGTGCCATGTTTAAATTCCATTTTTTTCCCCTTTTTGGTTTTCAAGACAAGGTTTCTCTCTGTAGTCTTGGCTATCCTGAACTCACTTTGTAGACCAGGCTGGCCTGGAACTCACAGTGATTTGTCATCCTTTGCATCGCTGAGTGCTGGGACTAAAGGCTTGCACCACCATGCCCAGCTTTGAATCCTCTCTTAAAGATTCAATTTCATAATTCTCTATTAACACAACTAAATTTCAACATGAGTTTCGGAGCAAAGAAAACATTCATAGCAAACAGTTAAAAATTGGGAGGGCAGAAATATGTAATGCAAAAAAAGAGGAATGTTCACATGTTTAAAGGGTATGGAGAGATTTAGAACAATTGTGAATTACATATCTTCATCCACCTATGAGCTATTTACTACTTATTACCTGAGACAGAGCACTCAATTTTTCTTTGTATGCTAGTGGCTGTGGGTGGGTAGGGAGTGCAGTGAATGAATGTTCTACAAAATAGAAGACCAAATAATCAATGTGGATTTATTATCTGTCTTTAGCTTTCAGTAAACCATTTTATATTTATTTTATTCTGTTTTTTACTTTTTTGTGTGTGCAATATGCCTTCACTTGCCAGAAGAAGGCTCGATCCCCTGGATCTGCAGTTGCATCCAGCGTGGGTGTTGGGAACCAAGCTCAGATCTTCTGGGAAATCACCAATCACTCATCATTCATAACCAGTGAACCATCTCCCCAGCCTTTGACTAGATATTTAGTGTATTGTATAAATAAGGCATAAATGAGAAAATGGTGGCAATTTTAAAGATGTTCTTCCTACACAGATATAGCATTATATATAGATACATAAAGTTTTAAATCGCTGTATAAGACACAGTGAAATGTGATTACTAACATAAATTAAAACATCTGCAGCACAAAAAGCACAAATCTTTGAGCTCATGTATCAACATGATTAAACATGAAGGATATTATAGTGCACATGTAATTAATCATTGTAATTAGAATATGGTTTGTTTTAAAGTGCTAAAAATATGGAGGCATGGTCTTTGGTGTGGCAATGTGAGAGTGGCTGGGATCTTAAGAGCTAGGGCTAACAGCAGGTCTTTTGGTCACTGAAGCAATGTCATAGAGAGGATTGTACTAGCTCTTATACAACACTGTTCTCATCAGATTAATTTATCATCAAAGCTTAAGTCTGAACCAAAAATCTTCTGGTGTTCTGTGCTATGTGATTTGTTTTTCAGGTGTGCTTCTGCTATGATTCCATCAACTATTAAGTTCTCTACAGAATCTGATCACACAGAGATACCTGCTCTTGGACTCCAGACTCTAAATTGAGTAACATAAAGTTTCTTACAAAGTTACCAGCCTTTGGTACACTAATGAAAATGGTCTAATAAAAATTAATCAAAAAGTATCCTAATGATTTCAGATATAAAATTGCTAAAATGATTTATGTACCATTTAATAGGAATAGTAGTATTTTATGGATAAAAGTTTATTAGTAGGCTTATTTAATAAAGTTCATATGAATTCACACCCCAAAATTATTTATAGACTTATAGTTAGACAAGTATTTTTAGTCATTTGTCTTACCTATAAGAAGATGACAAATTTTGTATTGATTCTTTGTGAATTTTGCATCATGCACCATAATCTTGTTCATATCCCCATGCCATCATATTTGCCTTTTGTCCTTGCAACCTCCCTTGCAACGTTAAAAAAACCACAAACAAAAACAATAAAGCATAGAAAACATCTCATTCTGGAAGATACAGTATGTCACAGTATGCCCCACAGTATACCCCTCTGTCCGCACATCATCACTGCAAATGTTGATTGCAGTGAGTCATTGGTCTAGTTTGAGATCTTTGACTCCTATAACACCATTAATATTGGATGCTCACCAGGGCTCCTGGTAATTCTGCTGTGTCACGGATATCCTGCAGCTTTGGATCCTCAGGACTGATTATGTGTCGCAACTGTTCACAGATGATTTAGTTTTGGAGTGGGCCAACTTGGAGCCCTAATTGGGCCTGGCTGGTAACCTAGCTGGTTAGCATACATGCTCTCCCTCATTCACACCACAATGGCCAGCTCTATAGCACTTCTACGGGTAGGCCACCCAATGCTTCCATCTACAGGAGGAACGGTAAGCTCTCATGTTCTCATGCCTTCAGTGCCAGCTCTCCTGCACCCACACCTCCAGGTCCAGCTCTACTCTGCTCTTCAGTGAAGGTGTGGGGCCCACTCTCCCAATTACTGCATTTGGCATTGGGCTGGGCCAGTTCTCCTGGTTCACAGCCCCGGGTCTGTTTCACCCATAAATTTACCATAACGGCCATCCCCATTAAGTTGTCCAGTTAGGGTGCCGGTCTCCAGGGTGATACAGACAGTGATGGGCGCAATATCTCTATTGCTCTCATACTCTTGGGTCAGCTCTCCCAGTTACTACAAGCGGTATGGCGGGAGATCACTCCCACCTCCACCCACCCCAAGGAGGCGACAATTTTAGTAAGTTCTGACTCCTCAGTTTATTCTTTTTAAAATGACATGCAAATGTTCGTTGCCATGAATCATTGATCATGTTGAAGATCTCTGGCTTCTATGGCACCATTACTATCTGGATCCTCTGTGTCATGAAGATCCTGCAGCTTTGGATTAGCAGGACTGACCCTATCAGTGTCCTAATCATTCACAGATGCTATAGATTTTGGGCTGGTTAAACTCAGGGGCATAGACCTGGGCCTTATGTAAAGCTATGTCAAAATAACAGTGCTAAAACAAATATGGGTTGAAAAAATGACAGTTCTGCCATGAGACATTGTCTGTAATTTGGGTTTGCTCTTTCTGCATGAAGTCTGATTGTGAGATGTCTTTGGGACTCTGGAGGAGGGAATGTTAAAGGATGGCTTCAGACTAGGTCATGGAGAATAAGTTCACACACCTGTGGTCATGTCACAGAGCTATTTAGGGGATGAACTTTCTTTTGCTTTAATGGATGAAGCTAATTTATGATCATAAATCTTATGCTCGTCTTCAAACACAAAATAGTAATATAAGGTTGTACAAATATATCCTCTAAAAAGAAATCAAGAATAGTTGCGGTAGGTATTTAGAAATCATTTTGGTTTTAGACTTAGATGGAGAATTTGTATTGAAGTCATTCAAAAATGTACCTTAAACAGAAATTCTAGTAGTATTTTAACACTTAGAACTGAGAAAATAGACATATGTTGAGCTTACATCACTAAGAAAATGAATGGCTATGAATCCATGACTCTTTAAAATTCAGTTCTTTTTTTCACTTGCTATATTGCCAATGCCTTTAAAACAGGATTTTCCAATACCATAACCTGAGTTGAAAATAAAGACCTTCAAGGTGAATTAAAATAAGAAGCAAATGCTTATAACGGAATCCTGACTAGACATATTATAATCCATGTTAAATTCTTTGTGAATTCCTGCCAATATGAATATTACATCTGGGGAAATATTTTACTCTTTTCACTTATTAATAAGGACATCTGTATAATTACCTGTTTAAAAATGTATTCACTGACTATAATTCTTGTAGATATAAAATTATATAAATCATAATCCTACACCTCCTAACAACCTGAAGCTATACCTCTAAAAGACTTGCCTACATGATCACTCAAATATGAGTTGAGTTAGAAATACTACAATGGACATGCCAATTGATACATGAAAAGTCCACAAGACCTCAACCATACACTAAGGACTAGAAGTGGAATGAGTAGAACTGGAACTGGTAAAGGTGGCTTTCACTAGAGTAGAGCACACTAATTGGTTGTTCAAGGCCAAATAGTTAGCCTTGAAAATATAAGTACATTATATAACCATATATAAAAATATATACATTCATATATACATACAGTACATATAATTAGCATTATGTGGACTCAGCAGGTTAAATTGTGAATATGTATGTACATACAAATATATATATATATATATTGATACAATATCAATTTGTGAAAAATATCCTATGAATTTAAGGCACAATGAAGGGTTTATAGGATGGTTTGAAGGATAAAAAGAAAGGGAGAATAGTGTAATTAAAATACACTCTCAAGAATAAACAAGAAATTTAAATATCTATGTACTTATTTTGCATACTCATAAAAAGTCACTTATAACTAATCTATGTGAACATATTCTTTCTTATCTATTCCATATCACTTCTATATGATTATGTTGAAATTTATTGGAATGGCTGAAATAATTTATAGGTTATGCAGCATTTAATGTATTTGGATTCTATATTTTGTTTATTCTTTACTATATTAGCATTCATATAATTGAATAAAATTATGTGTTTACATTTTTAAAAATAAACTTTTAATGTATTTCTATTTGATAAAATAGATTTGAAAATAAAATCAATTAACTAAAATTTTAAAATTTATGTCACTACTGACTTCACTACTACAAAACACATCTCTCTTAAAATAAGTTTTTTAATGAATAAATGAAATCATAGTATTAAACACAATATTTCTACTGTATTTAATGTCATGTATTCAATGTAAATATAATATAATACTGTAATATATTAAAGATTGCAATGGTGCATTTAATTTGGATTCATTAAGGTATTGGCAATATTAAATGATTACAAACAAGTTACTGCAATATTATTTGAATATGTAATAATAACTGCTTAATAAATTACATAAAATTACTAAAACTAAAATAAGTTTTTTTAGTCTACATCATGTAACCTAAAGAGCACTCACTGAGCCTGGGGACAATTGACTTGTAGCTGCTTTCACTAACTTAGATAGTATGACATTTTTGAATAATAGTATTTGAATATTCAAACAAATTAATCAAACTTCTTAAATACAAATTGCCAAATTTAAGATGAGTATAGGTAATAGCTTTAAATTGTAAAAATATAAAAATTATATTTTATCTTAATATTTTCTTGAGCAAACGAGAATAAGAAAGCAGTGACTATGACATTCATGTCTTTCCTATTGGCATGATTGGGCTTTTTTTGTACATGAGCATGTTCTATTTATAAACATTTATAAATTTTCAAAGTATATTGACATCATTGAGTAGGCATGGTTATGTATTTTATGTCACATGTGGTTTAGTAGTTAATTCAATTGCAAAACACAATAAATTACACAGTTCTCAATACTCTGTTGAAATGTTAATGTGACTTTAATTTTCAAGAAGATCAATATTCTCACAAGCAAACAAAAATTTTATTAGGTGATAAGTTACATATCAATAGAACTTATACTGTAATAGAAAAGAATGATTCTCATTCAGAAGTTCAAGGAAACAGAAACTACATGAACACACACACACACAGATAGATAAATGACAGATAGATAGATAGATAGATAGATAGATAGATAGATAGATAGATAGACTCAATAAAAACAATATTATCTTCTAGTAAGTGGAGTGGGGGCTGTCTCAAACATGAACTCTGATGCCAACTTTTCAATCATTTCCCCCAGATGGGAAAGCCTTGGCAGGCCACAAGAGAAGAAGACATACAATTTGATGAGCTGGAGTAGATGAGTATCCCTCTTTTCAACTCCACTGAAATCATGGACACAACAAGGCTGTCCACTTTGTGCTTATCTCTTCAATATGGCAATTGAAGTCCTGGCTAGAGCAATAACACAATTAACTAAAGGAGCTCAAAGGGATACAAATTGGAAACGAAGAAGTCAATGTATCATTCTTCTCAGATGATATGATAGTGTACATGTAACCCAAAAAAATTCTACCAGGGAACTATGACATCTGGTAAACACCTTCAGCAAAGCAGCTGCATACAAAATTAAGTAAAAAATATAACTATCTCTCTTTATACAAAAGACAAACAGGCAGAGAAAGAAATTAAGGAAACTACACCTTTTACAATAGCCAGAAAAATCATAAAGTATATTGGCATAACTCTAACCAAACAAATGAAAGTCTTATATGAAAAAAAACTTCAGGTCTGAAGAAAGAAATTGAAGATATAAGAAGATGGAAAGATCTTCCATGTGGATGGATTAGTAGGTTTAATAAACTAGAAATGACCATCTTACCAAAAGCAATCTAAAGAGTCAATGCACTTCTCATCAACATGCCAACACATTCTTTATAGAAACTGAAAGAATTTCATATGGGAAAAACCCCTGAATAGCTAAGACAATCCTATACAATAGAAGATCTTCTGGGGGTATCTCCATCCCTGATCTCAAGCTGTACTATAGAGCAACAGTAATTAAAACAACATGGTACTGGCATAGAAACAGACAGGTAGATCAATGGATTAAAATCAAAGACCCAGAAATAAACCCACACACCTATAAACACTTGATTTTTGACAAAAGCCAAAACCATGCAATGAAAAAAAAGATATCTTTAACTAGTGGTGCTGGTCTAACTGGATATCTACACATAGAAAAATGCAAATAGACCTATATTTATCACCCTGCACAAAACTCAAGTCCAAGTGGATTAAAAACCTCAAGATAAAATGAGACACACTAAATCTGTTAGAAGAAAAATTGGGAAAGAGTCTCGAGCTCACTGGCACCCAAGACAACTTTGTGAAAAGAAAACCAACAACTCAGGCTCTAAGATCAATAATTCATAAATGGGACCTCATGAACTGAGAAGCTTCTGTAAGGCAAAGGACACTGTCACCAGAACAAAACAACAACCTACAGACTGGCAAAAGATCTTCACCCACTCTACATCTGACAGAGAGCTAATATCCAAAATATATAAAGATCTCAAGAAATTAAATGTCATCAAACAAAATAATTCAATTAAAAATGGGGTAGAGAACTAAACAGAATTCTCAACAAAGGAATATTGAATGGCATAGGAACACTTAAAGAAATGCTGAAGATCATCAGGGAAATGCAAATCAGATTCCTTCTGATAGCTATCAGAATGGCTAAACTCAAACTCAAGTGACAGCACATGCTGGTGAGAATGTAAATAAAAGAGAACTTCCCCCATTGCTGGTGGAATTGCAGACTTGTACAACCACTTTGCAAATCAATCTAGTGCTTTCTCAGAAAACTGGGTATCCTTCTACCTCAAGACCCAGCTATACCACTCCTCGGCATATATAAGAAAGATGCTCAACCATACAACAAGGACACTTGCTCAACTATGTTCGTAGCAACTTTATTTGTAATAGCCAGAATCTGGAAACAACCTAGATGCCCTTCAACAGAAGAATGGATAAAGAACTGTGGTACATTTACACAACGGAATACTACTCAGCTATTAGAAACAAGGAAATCATAAAATTTTCAGACAAATGGATGGACTAGAAAAGATCATCCTGAATGAGGTGACCCAGACACAGAGAGACACTCGTGGTATATACTCACTTATAAGCGGATATTAGCCACATGATACAGGATAACCACTTTACAAAACACAGACTTAAATAACCTAAATAAAAAAGGAGGGACCCTAGAGAACATGCTTAAGTTTCATTCAGAAGGGCAAATAGAATCAACACGGGAAGCAACTGATGAGAAATAACAGAATGGAGCCTACCATAGAGGTCCTCTGAAAGGCTCCACCTATTAGGGGATTGAATCAGATGCTGAAATTCACAGCCAGACTTCGAGGTGGGCAGCAGGGAGTATTAGGGAAGAGCTGGGAGACAGAAAGACCAGAAGGAGACAGGAGATCCTCAAAGAGACCAATAGAGCCAACAAATCCTGGAGGAGTCGGGGTGTGCTGCAGAGACGATGCGCCAACCAAGCATCATGCATAGTGAGGACTCCTCTGCTCAGATGTAGCAGATAGGCAGTGACAGTCTTGTGGGTCCCATAATATGGGGAGTAGGAACTACTTCTGACCTGGACTCTGGTGCCCACATATTGATCAATTCCTCCTGCCAGGGTGGCCTTACTAGGCCACAGAGAAAGAGGATACAGGCAGTCCAGATGAGAGTTAATAAGATGGCTCCCTCTTTCTGAGGACCAGGGGAGGGAGGAGAGGGAACGATGGAGGGATTGGGGGACTGGGAGGCGATGAGGGAGGGAGTTAACATTGGGATGTACATTGAACAAATCAAAAATGAAAATTTAAAAATGAGTTTAAAAAAAGACACTGAGTCCTGATATGACTCGAGGAGCTGGGGTGGATGGGAAGGGGGCTTCCCCTTTCTGAGGAATAAACGAGGGTGAGAGAGAGAAGGGGGGAGGCAAGGACTGGGAGATGAAGAGGGATGGGGCTAAGGTCATGAAGTAAAGTGAATAAAGAAATAAAGAAATTAAAAGGAAAAAAAAAAAAACTAGTTTCCAGGGAGGAGGGGTTCCCATGAGATCCAGATCTCATCCTCTGACTCCAGTAGTTAACCAAAGTGCATGATGCCATCAGGGATAAGGAGTTAACTTCAACCTCTGGGAGCCAATCACGACAGGGAGCAATAACCTTTGCTATTTTGAGGGCTCTCTGACCAACAACTTCAAAGAGAGCTTCTCATGCTTTAGACTAGAATTTTTGTTAGTTTATAGCTCTTGGGGTTAAATTTTCAGTCCAAATGGTATAATTTCATTTAAACTATTTATACTCTCAGACTTATAGGTAGTATATGCAATTTTATGTGTATAAATAATAATATAATTATTCACGGTTTTTCAAACATTTTAAATTGTTTTAATTCTCTATTTGTCTAATCCACGCATTCTTTTGGCATAAAGGTTTTTCTTAAATCATATTTCTATATTTTTATTTTCATAGCTAAATTCATCCAGGCATCCATTTGTGTACATTTTTCTATATACACACATAATTGATACAATTTTAAGTCATATTAAAATACACCTAATTTTCATAATGTACCCTATTAGATGATCTTAGCTCATACTCAATTGTGTTAAAGATTGATTTACATATAAGTATGCAAGGTTTAGCAGCATTGAAGAATTATTGAGTAATAAAAATATTGATTCCTAACATTGCATGCATTTTCTGTTTTGTTAATCATGTTAATATTAGCTCCGTTCATATAACTGTCAATCATGTTCATTTCATGTTTCTCTTTGAAGTTTCTTACCACATACTTTTGCACATATTAGTCATACTGTACATTGGATATATGTAATAAAAAGGAGGATAAAATAAATGAAATATTTCACCAGAGCTTACCAAACTTAACACAACACTATAATAAAGATATCCTGAGACACTAATATTACAGTGTATATACCCCAAGTTTATTGACAATTTTCTGATTCTAACAGCATTATTTGAAATAGTTTTGATATTTTTATCTTTTTCATATTTACATTATGGCAAATAAGTAATATCTCAAAATATAATTTTTAATCTCACACATAGTTAAAGATGGTAAATAATATGCAATATTATGCAATATGCATTCCTTTCTCAATTTTGTTCTAATCATTTATAGAAGCACAAAGAAACAAGTGCATGCACTCATGCTCGCGTGCACACACACACACACACACACACACACACACACACACACACACAGAAAGAGAGAGACAGAAAGAGACAGAGAGTCAGAGAGAGACAGAGAAAGATAGAGATGGAGGGAGAGAGAGAGAGAGAGAGAGAGAGAGAGAGAGAGAGAGAGAGAGAGAGAGAATTACCCTCACCCTTACCCTAACCACAAAAACCTGAAAGTGTAATCAGGATTTCAAAATAAATTTAATACTTAGGGCTGGAGACATGACTCAGGCATTAAGAACATGTGCTGCTCTTTCAGAGGATTCTGGTTCTGTACCCTGCACCCACATAGCAGCTCACAGTTGTCTGTAACTCCAGGTCCAAGAGGTCTAATGCCCTTTTCTGGATTCTATGAGCAACAGGCCACAAAAAATCTCATCTGAAACATATAGATCATCTAAAAATTCAATATCTAAAATAATGTCAAAAATTTAAGTGCCACCAGGCACAATGGTGCCTGTAATCTCAGCACTTGGAGAGGCAGAGGAACATGTATCTCTGTGAGTTCAAGTCCATCCTGGTCTACAAAGCAAGTACAGGATATCCAACGCTACACAGAGAAACCCAATTTCAGAAAAAAAAAAAAAACAAAATTTTAAGTGCCTCTAGGACCATCTGATGATATTCCCATACTAATTACTTCTCAAGGGTATTCAATGTTTGTATAAACAGATAGACAGATGATTTATTCAGGATACCTCATACTTTATTCATTTATAATATTTTTCTCCTGTGTATGACAAAACCAACTTAGATCAAGCTAAGCATTTGTTTCTACAGTATTAGAAACGTTCACCTTTTCCCATTGCTGTCAGTGATTCTCAGTCATAGCTAGCAGATCTCAATTGGCTGTGAAACATTAGCCTAACAGCAAGTATCAAGTAATACATTTTAAATCATGGATCTACCAGTTTACTTTTGTCTGTACTAATGGATACTAATTTCAAAATTGTTGTTTTTATTATATTTATTTTTAGAAAAACATTTAAGGATTATTAGTTGAGAGAGAGAGAGGGATATATATACCTCTATGTATATATGTACATATATATGTAGAGAGAGAGGGGAGGAGGAGGAACAGGAGGCAGAGGAGCTAGTGGGAGGAAAGGGAAGGGGAATAATACAAACACAGCACTCATATATAAATTTTTAAAAATCTTTGAATCTTTTGAAATGTGGTTTTGAATAACTGAATTATGTCTTGCTCTTTAGGACTAAAATACACAAAATAAGAAAACCTGAATCAAAAGAAGTTACAGAATTATGTGTCTGCCAGATTTTATTGAAGTTCCAAGAGTTGGTGATATTTGAATTTATTATTATTATTATTATTATTATTATTATTATTATTATTATTATTAAAGTAGCTGCAAATGGATGAAGAGCATAGAACCAGATAATGTTTGGTCTTATCAATGCTACTCCTCATATCTATTTTTGGGAGTTTATTGTTTTGATTGTCAACAATAATCTGGAAAGTGCTGGACAGTTTTTCGCATGTCAGAAAATAATGTTGCCTGGAGAAATGTGACAACAGTGGAGCACTTAAAACAGAGGTAGAAATTGTAGGGCTTGTGGATAGGATTCATTTAATATAGAGAATTAAAAAGGGGAAGATTTTAAGTTTGGAACATATTTTTTGAAATTAATGGGAATTTGTAAGGTTAGAAGAAAGCATGAAATAGCTGCATCTCACATTTGATTTGGAAAAAAATATGACACATACACTGTAACTTATAAGCATGTGAGAGTAGTTTGATTATAAATGTATTATCCAAAAACTTTGAAAACACTTCCTTAACATTTTTTGATTAAATATAAATTTAAGAACATTAAGATACAACATAGTGTTTTATCAATACCATACATCAAGGAAGATCAATTACATCAAAGAAGAATTAATTTTCAAAATTTTACTTTTGACCTGACACTGAATAATACCCAGATGATAAAGAACAGCATGAGTCACCATGGGTGACTAGAAACCTGTGCACTCTGGGTGGGAATAGCTGCCTTTGAGCATTTTTCAAAACTCCAGCTGTGCAGAAGAAAAATTCATTGGAGAATGTATATTTAAATATACAGAACCAAAACACCCCAACTGAAGAAGTGAACAAAGAGATGACTATGGATGAGAGACGTAATAGCCTTAGAAATTATGAGGGAAAAGAACCAGTAACACTTTCAATTCAAAGAAGGGTGGTATAAGCAAAAACATAATAAATTATGTCTGTGCAGCAGACTGTAAAAACCTCTACAATCCCTTCTTCTATTTATACTTTTTCTCAGGTATTTCTTTCAGGAACTTCCATCAAAATAGATTCATTTCACATCTTTAAAAATGAGCTACATCCATTAATTGATTCACTAGCAGACTGTAAGGACAATAAATTTGGGATAGTCACTTTTAATTTTTAACTCCACAAAAGCTGGAATCAACTGGGAAACTAGACTCTAAATATGCAAGCAGGGGAGTCTCTTGTTCACAATAACTGACACTGGAAGACCTGATTCCTAGAACCATTCGCTAGTCAGAAGGTACCAGACTATGTGAGAATGGAGAGGGCAAGTTCAGCATGAGCTTGCAGGCAGCTTGACAGCAAGCATAACAAAATTCCAGCTTATAGCTTATAGCACCATGTCTTCCCTGCTGTGATGGGCTATAACCTAAAATGTGACACAGAATAGACTTTCCTCTCAAGTTTTTATTGATGGACTGTTTAAGCTTTATCACAATAACAGTGGAAAACACACACACACATACACACACACACACGCACACTGACCAACCAACCAACCAACTACCACCACCAACAACAAAAGAAAGCAAAAAGTAAAACAAGGCAAATACCTTGCCCAGCTGTTCTGAGCCTACACCTCTCAAGGCCTTGCTACCTTGCCTCCCTTACTTGGTCCCTTACTTGTTGGACAATTGTGGCTAACAAGACTAAAAGTGTTTGAAGCATACTAAATCATAATGTGACCCCTACTTACAGATCCTGCCATGGCTGAGTGTAAGATTCAGAAGATGCACGTTCCAGTAGAATGGAGTAAGGAAAACAACAGAACATTGGAAGAGTTGTGGAAATCAATGGTTGTTGGTTAGCACTTCAGAAATTAATATTCCCTGCTTTTATACTTGAGAAATATAAGAAAAGAAAATTTCCATTAAAGTGTAACTTTATCAAAATTGTTATTCTTCACTTCTTCCTCATTGTAACATGAACACTGCAACTGAATAGAAATCACGGGTGGTAACTTGGTAACTGAATAAAACAGGGTAAGATTATGAAATCCTTGTTTAGGGAGCAAGTGTTAATCTGGGTTGTATAGGGAGGATTCCCAGGCAACATGAACATACTGAAGACCCTTTAGTGACTATAAAATTATCTCTCTTGTTGTGGAACAAATTCTAGAGTGAATGAGGATCATGATTTTCCTTAGCCATACAATAAAATTATGGCCTTAAAGGACAAAATGATGAAAGAATTTATATACTGTAGCAAAGTGGAGAATCTAGCATTAATGGTAGAAGTCAAATAGATTACAAGTCAAGTTGTAATTTAATATAGTTAATAGTGATTGAAAAATAATGATTCAGAACAGAGCAACCAGGTATCAAGCTGAGTCAGTTCATAAATCCTTCTGCAAATATTGAGAATCAAGTCCCAACTTAATTAACTCCTTAACTTCTTTTTTCTTTAGGGCTTCACTTTAGAGATCACACTCACCTCAAATTTATAGAAACTTTTATTATTTTTTGCCAATTGCTGGAAGAACAGGCACTATGCCCAACTGTTTTTGTTTGTTTGTTGTTGTTTCATTTAATTCAATTAATTATTTTAACTAGAAGCAAAAACTGCAGATAAATTATGCTAATTAACTTCCCAAATTTTCCAAGTAAGGAAAAGCAGGATAATAATAATTAAAGCTCATCTTGTTCAAAATATATTGACGGCTTGGCACTATAACTTGTCCCCATACAAGTGTCAAATCATTATGTTTAGTCTTATTTGTGTAACTTCTTTTTGTTTCTTTCTTTACTAAAAGTAAACATTGCTAAAATTTGAGTACATTATACATTAATCCATGTTCATGCTCAGGACATTTCTTCATATTATTACACATAGTTTAAAGGCAATTTTTGTACTTTAGGCCAGGAATCATACTGAGTAGCATTAAGGAAAGTTATATAGGAATATATATATATGTGTGTGTGCATGAAGTTATAATTTTCAATAAAAATGTTATTTTGGACATTAAGTTCTACGTTGTTTAAAACGGTTTTTCTAATTTGCTACTGTTCCAATTGACAATGATTTGCTAATTTTAATATTAATTATTTTCATGTTATAAATGTCAGAAATGTCCTCTTGTTCTTTTTTATCAATAATTTCAACTCCTATTGCATTTCCTTGAATAAAATACTGCATAAAACTACCACCCTGATTAGGTGTTGTGACTCTTGTTTAGGTGTGGGTTGGGGCATTATATTGACGATCTTCCTTTATTTGCAGTCCCTGAGAAAAGCTCATGAGAGAAAAGTTAAGCCAGTTTCATTTTAGAAAAGGGTTCAGAGGACATAGTTATAAAGAGTGTAGCCAATAAAAAGCTCTCCTTATACAGTTCATGGTTAGGCTGTTGGCATTGGTGAGACTTTGTGGATGTAGCTTCTGACGCTTCTGGGAGACACAACCTCACAGAAAACTCTCTGACCCTCTGTCTCTTAGAACTTTTCCACTCCAACTTCTGCAATGATTCCTGATTACATTCTAAATATTTGTTCTCATACTTGCAGGTAAGTATAGTCCTCATCCATCATCAAGGAAAATAGTTATAGTATCCGGAGACTATTAAAGAAAACACACGTACTCTGGTGCCTCATATTTGACTACATCCCCTGGATGGGAAGGCCTGGTGGCACTCAGAGGAAGGATAGAAGGCTACCAAGAAGAGACTTGATACCCTATGAGCATATAAAAGGGGAGGAAGTCCCCCTCAGTCACAGTCATAGGGGAGGGGAGTAAGGGGAAAATGGGAGGGAGGGAGGAATGGGAGGATATAAGGGAAGGGATAACCATTGAGATTTAATATGAATAAATTAATAAAAAAGGGGGAAAAAAGAGAACACAACAAATTTAAATTTAAAGTTGTGGAGCCCAGTCCCAAAGACACATCTACAATACAATTCCTGCATCTAGAGTTCTAGATGTTTATCTTATTGAGACTCTTAGTTGGTCATAGGTATTGGTACTGTTCCAATGACCATTCAGGACATGTAGTAACTAGCATTTTGAGCTAAACTCTGTGTGTGGTAAGCTGCCACTGTGCAGCTCTCCTAGTAGCTTACCCTAATCTGACCAATATTTTATAACACAATGTCCAGACAAAGACGGAATATATTGATGGTACTTGTTTTCCTGAAGAATACTCTTCAGATAGCAACAGTACTTGGAAAATCATGGTCCAAGAGGACAAAGTATTTTCTAGATTTCAATTAACATACCTGGAAAGTAACACTATGTGCTATGACTCTGAATATATATCTTGGCCACTGTAGTGAACAGCCCAGTGGGTATCTCAATTGTCATGTTCTCTGCTGTGAATAAGACTAAAGGAAAGACTAGTATTGTGTGGGATTCCTTGAAATATCTTACAGAATCTTAAAACCTAAAACAGGCCAGTCCAAGATACCTGTAGAGTCACTAAGAGTCCATAGCAACTAAATTATAGAATTAAAGATTGAGACATTTTTATTTGAACTTAATTATTATAAGTCACATCTTTGATGTGTTTTATGGTGAAGTCAATGATGCTAAATGAACTGAAAGTATGGAGGTAATTTTGACAGTTATGTCTGAGAGGAATAAATTTTTAATTCTGTTTTTACAAAATTTAAGTTTAATTACGGGGATATGTAACAGTCACTACAAATTCAAGAGAGAAAAACATTGTGCACAACTACTGCTATGTTTGTTCCAACCAGTTTCCCTATAAATACTGAAACAAGACACAATATGGCCTGGGGAAAGAAAAAGAGGGTTCAATGGAAACCCTGAAGCATTTATTGTCCAAGCAACTTTATGTTAACTGGCACAGATATCATGGCTACCACCTGTGGTGGGAATTTACATGGCACCATCTAGATCACTGATATAATCAATGTAGAAAATCTGGCAATTCAATAGGCCATCAGTAAAGTTAATGTTGGGGTCACTGTTGTCTACAAACAGTGTGCTATTCTCAGAAGACATCTAAATTACATTATTTTGGGTGACAAAGGATCCTCCTGTCTCCCCCAGTGGCAGGTATTAAACCCCACACCTGATGATGTCTTGCATCTTTTTATTCAATACTCAATACATAAAATGACTTAAATAAAAAAGAAGATGAATTTTCATGGAGAATATTTGGAATCAAGTGCAGAATATCACATGGCATATTCCACATTAAATGGTGATATTAGAAGACTAACAATACAGTTCCAATGTTCATAAGATTTCTTTAGTGCCAGTGCTATGACCAGGCTTATTACTGACCTCAGACAGGTATTCCTCAATGTCAACTGTTGACTTCTTCACAAAATGTAAGTAATAGAAACTTCAGTAAAGACATTTTTTTTATCTATCTACCTTCAGAGGGACTCATGCTTCTAAATAAGCCTTTTGTTGTTGTCAATGTATACTTCAGTTCCTGACAGTTTTATATACAAAATTTAGTAAATTTTTTGCAGAGATAAGATCCTTCCTATCTCAGTACTGTAGAAGCATAACTGATAATAGCTTATAGAAAAAGAGATACTTGGAGGGAATATTATTTGATATCCATGTTAGAAAGCCCGATGTGTATGCATCATACCCTTCTATAGACAGGATATATATCACTAGGGATTATTTTTGCAAAAAGTCATTTTATATAATTAAACAATTATTTTATCAAGGAAATAATGAAAATCTCCATCTCTATCCTCTTCTGCCTTAACTTACCAACTGACATACTTAAATGACTGTATCGCAGATTATTATTGTGGAAATTCTAGATGAAACAGTAGCTTTCTGTAGGAAAGCAGTTCAAAATAAGTAAATAGAAAAATTACAGAAAAGCCCCTCATTTGTGGCATGTGCTCTGTTGAGAACATTTTATTCTATTGTACTCAAGAAAACAAGTCGTTAGAAAAATCAACTATTTGTTAGTGTGTATGATTCCAGGTGGCCATGTGCTTCTGAGTATGAGCACATGGCACACTGTGTGGATGGGGCCCATAGGACAACCTCCTGTCCCAGGATGAGAGGTAGTTTGGAAGATTGTAATCTGGCCTGCCAAAGATTAATTAAGGCTATTTTAAAATATAAGAAGTGTCTATGTCTGAATTGAGCCCAAGCTGGGCCTACAGGTAATACAAATAATTTTAAAGACAATAGATGTTAAAAACAAGTAAGATGTTTTCTTAAAGGGCTGGCTGGGCTATACAAAGAACTATTCTGTCCATATCCTCTGTCCTATCATTGTGATTTCCTGTGGAGTCATCTGAAGGGAAGGACAACAAAGCTCAAGTAAAAATTCGCTGCATCTAATCCAGAATTACAAACTAACAGTTGTCTAGCAGAGGAAATAGAACATCTACCTTTATGAAAATGTCTAGGCTAGCATTGTGGCTGGAGGAAATTCAAGCAAACTAGAAGTTGACGGCTATCACCCCAGGCTAATAACCAGCAGACGACCTCAGCCTTACTCAGCACACTTGGGAACAACAAGTAAATCATACTGAAATACAGCTAGGAGAGCAACAATAAGCATTTCTCCCAGAAGCAGTAAAAAGAGAACATGAAAGACTATGTGGAGTACAAATATGAGGAAAAGTCTTCAGCCATGACCTTTCCTCATACCAAAGACCAAGATATAAGGGGAGGAGTTTTGAAACTTTCTAGAAAATAAGGATAACTATGATTGCAATGAACTAAGACTCCAGAAAAACCTGTTGCATAAGTATAAGCCCTAACTAGAGAATCCTGAAACAGTCTAAGAACCAATGGCTTTAAATATACATTCATAGAAAATTACCAAACCTGTGCAAAAGAAAAACTCCACACATACACACTGCCAATGCAGTGCACAGTAAAACATCATTTCTTTTTTAAATTGTTTAAGTAATAGTGGTCAACATGCTTTTAAGTTTGTCAGACAAGACCACAACCTCTATCAGTCACCAAAAAAGTTAGTCTAGGCTTTTGAAAATATTTTTTGTTAGTGAACAATGCCACATGAACCAACTGACTGATGACATATAATTAGTGGCCCTTAATTAGTTCGAGAATGGTGAGTAGACATAGACCCAAAATTTGGCGAAATTAATAAAAAAATTGTGTGCATATACTATTATTACATGTATATTTTACAATAGGCTAGATAAAATTTTAATAATAAAATAATAAAAGCTTCCCCTCTACCACCCTAGTCATCTAGCTATAAAAGTCCAGTTACCATCTCAGTGTCATGGAAAGGTATCAAATAACTGCTGAAAAAAGAAAGAGCTGTGTGATTCCATAGCATCTAATACAGTTTGTTACAGGGCTGCAGCATTGGTGAAGGAAACAATCCCATACTTGAACATTATGTGCTCATGCTGCCAGGAAATGCAAGCAAAGAAACTTTAAATAGTTTCAAGTTTGAATATCTCAAGATGTTCTAAACTCATCTCACATAGAAAAGGAAACATTTATTTTTTGGATTCAAGTCTAGATTCATTAGAAACTTTAATACGTTCCTCTTTAAATTTCAATGAAATTAGAGAATCCCTAGCTAATATTATAGACACTTTACTGTATAAAACTTATAAAATACTCAACTGGACTATAAAAAGTAAACCATTATTCAATAAACTCCGGTAAAGCTTAAGAAAACCTATTTCCAGTGACATTTATGAACCAAAAAGGACTTTAGAGGTAGTTACACAAGTGTGTCTTCAGTAAATGTAAGCTGGTATTTCAAAAGAACCCAGACAATGTTTTATATATTCAGTGGAAGCAAAAACAAGGCAGAAGTGAAATGTGGGGGAACCCGTTACTTGGAAAATGTTGAGTAGGAGGTGAAAGAGGGTTGGCAGAATGAACATGGGAAGGTCCTTAGGAAGTGGGAAAAAGATCTGTTTCCCTGGAACAGTCCTCTTCAAAGTTTCTTACTATATAGTTACATCACCAAGATGGTTAGCACTTTTTAGAAACTTATACTAATTTTTAAAGTGGTTTTTGTAACTTCACTGTATTAGATCACACAAGTTTAAGAAACTTGAATAGTAGATGAGTAGTATTCCATAATGTAAATGTCCCACAGTGTCTTTATCCATTCTTCTAATGAGGGACACTTAGCCTGTTTCCATGTTCTGGCTATTATGAATAAGGCTGCTATGGACCTGGTTGAGCAAATGTTCTTGTTGTATGATCGGCAGATCTGGGCCCCAGGGTCCTGCTCAAACTATGGCACCAGCCAAGGACAATATGTACAGTAAACTTTGAACCCCTACTCAGATCTAGCCAATGGACAGGACATTCTCCACAGTTGAGTGGAGAGTGGGGACCGACTTTCACATGAACTCTGGTGCCCCATATTTGACCACGTCCTCTGGATGAGGAGGCCTGGTGGCACAGGCTACAAAGAAGAGAACTGATACTTTATGAGCATATACAGAGGGAAGCAATCCCCCTCAGTCAGAGTCAAAGGGGAGGGAAGTAAGGGGAAATGTGAGGGAGGGAGGAATTGGAGGTACAAGGGATGGGATACAATTGTGATGTAATATGAATAAATTAATAAAATATATTATAAAAAAGAAAGTTCTTAGATTATAGTCATTTTACATATCGTCTAATAGTTCAACTTTTACTTATGTTTTTGTACATAATAGACACACAACAATATGATTTTTATTGTTTTAGTGTATGGCTTTCTAGTATTTTCCTTGTCCCCATATGCCTGAATATAACATGCTATTTTTGGCTTTGATTCTTTTATTATGGTTTATATTTATCTGGTTCATGGTTTGTTTGTTTGTTTCCTGATGTTAAAGTTTCATTCAGTTAGAGATTTCTGATTTCAATTAATCAGATATATATTAGGATATTTCAAACTATAGGTAAAATTGACTTGAAATTAAGGCATTGAAGCAATCATATTCCTTTAATGTAATAAAAAATAATGACCTAGAATTTAATTTGTATATATGAACAATCATTCTGAAAAATCATTGTAATTGATTACCATTGTTAAGAAACTATTCTTTTAATGATACTAGTACCAACATAGTAAGCATTTTTATTTCAAAAGGCTTTTTCCATTCATAAACAATTGATGTTATCTGTATTTTCATTTCAGCCAACATCCTGACAACACTTTATAAACACATGTGCTCTACCTACAGCTTTTAAAAGGAATGGTTCTATTCTCACCAGCCATCTGAGTACATCTGTGCACAGGATTGTGTTTGGCACACCAAGCTGTTAAATTTTCCGTTCATTTATGTGTTTTTCTAAAGCACTGCCTGTGGCTTTACCGTTCATTACTAAAAGAAAAGCACTCTCAGAATTTCAATTGGTTTCCTCTGCCTGAATACCAATTAAAACCTGTTCAAACTTGCTTCCAAAATAGTAGAAACATAATCTTATTCATTGCTTTGTTTATAACAGAATGACTTGTTTCTAATAAGTTTCTGGTTTTGTGTTTATTAGAATACCTCTCTTTTCCATACAATTATGTCTGGTTAGAAAATAAATTTAGCCAAGGCATAGAACTTATCTGTTAAGTCAAAAAGATTCCCACCACCCAGTCCTTTCTTTGCTTTTGAATCAGAGTAGGAGGCAGGGAGTCATGAAGTTGGGCCTGAAACTTTGGAAAATTACATGATCACATGAATCTGTTGTCTAAAAAGAGCAGAAAAAAGTCATTGATAAGGAATTTATGATAGGCCATTATCAAATCTTGTGTTTTTTTAAATGGCAAAAAAAATGAAAAATTTAAAATGTGATGTCTTTAATCTAAATATAGACAGGTATCAACTTGAAAAACTACTGAGTACTGAGTATACTAGTTAGTTCAGTAGTAAATTAAAGGTATTCATAAGGTATATAGCTATATATATAAGCTATAGAGCACTGTGGAGAGTAAGGGTTTAGTTGAAAAGTGGCTGAGCTGGACCAGAGCTAGATCAGAAGATATGCTCCTAACACACAGCTAAGATACCCAGTAAAAAATGTGTGCAGATAAGAAAATTTCAGGATGCTTGGGGCTTTTGTCCAGTATTTTTTTTAATTAGCTGATATATTTACTTTAGGAAACTGAGAAGAATTGGGGAAAGAAAATAACTAGAGAAAAATTAAGTAGAAAATAAAACAAAAATAGTTTTAAAGAAATAAAATAAGATTAATATATGTTAAATGATGCTAAAATGTATGACAAGGACAATGTAATAGAACTCTAGGTGCTAGTACCATAAAAGTAGTTCATGAATCAAAATGTTATGAACTAAAAAGAAAATGATTAGTAAGAAAATGTGGACCATGAATGTGCAAAGCTAATTTGAATCTTCTAATTGAGTGGGTATAATTAAGGGACAGTAGCTAGAGGACAATTCTCAACAAAATAAAGCTAACTGAAGATATGAGATGTTAGAGAAAGCTTCTGTGATAGGAGACTATTCTAAGACTTAAGCAAGTGAGCTAAGTAAGGCAATGGAAAAACAGTTGGAATAGTAACAAACACAAAAACAAGTGTTTCTGGACCACAATTCAGAGTCATAAAGAGGGAGATGATATTTAGTTAATATAGTTCTAATGTTTTCATGGTCTATTAGTACCCATAGTCAGGATCATTTTGATCTTTGGTTACAAATACAGTCAGCTTCACGTAAAATGATTGGAATAGACCATGATGTCTCAGAAAATGTCTTGGAATTCAAAATAAACAGCAATATCCTGTAACAAGCTGGTGGAAATACAACAAATGTGTGAACACAGTACAAACATGACTTTTTAGTTCTCACATCTGACAGTTTTATAATAATCTATATGGAACATAATAAAATATCCTTGTTGTGCTTATTTATTACTATTTCCTGGAGGATATACAATTGATGCCAGAATACGTAGTCAAAGTAATTGTCAGTAATTTTTGATGTTAGTGCTGTTCATTTCTTCAAAAGCACACAACAGATATCAAGCATTTGAAGGAAAATATACGCACTGTTAGTTGTTATCTTTTTTCTTCATAATTGGTTGTTGCTATATTCCTAGCTTCTGTGAAGTGGGTACTGCTACAGACAACAGGCCAGCCATGGCTTTCTCATACCCTGTGAGTGAATGTGTGAACAATGCTGTGATTTTACCTGCTGACGCTGTCTGTCTGAAAATAAGCTGAATGCTTCCTCCCCCGCCCCCAAAAGAGTGTTGCAGTGGTGTTCTGTGCACTGGGTAACGGTTGTCTTTGCATATAATCAAATGCTCATCTCTGTACCAGCAGAACGGGACACTAGCCAGACTTTGCTATTGTCAAGCACCACCTGTCTCAATGTTTTGTAAACATGGCTCTCCATCACCTTCTGTCTGTATAGCTGACAGGCCTATAGCAAAAGCTGGAGAGAAAAGATAGGGCATCTGGAGAGAAAGTAACTAGGGGGAAAGAAGGAGAATCAAAAAGAATCACCTACAAGATGCAGAGGAAGTTGGACGAAGGCAACTGAGGAGCTGTAAAGAATCTTGTGGAAGAGCATAGACTAACATGGGCGAAAAGAGCTAGTTGGGAACAAGAGTAAGCTAAGGCCTAAAGAGATGATAAACAAATATGTCTCCGTGTCATTATTTAAAGCTGGGGTGGACATAGAAAAATCCATATGGCTTTATAAGGGTATATTTCTTTTGGAATATCCGAATTGTATCAGTTAAACATCTTGCAGTCCTGGTGACAGAACTTTACTTTCCCCTTCTAAAATATGTGAGGTAGTTGTCTACAGCAATCTGAACATACGATACAAAATGGACACTTAAAAAAAATTGATCTAGGAATCAATTCTGACATTTGTCCCATTTGTCATTTCCCTTAGTGTACTATAGCTTACTTTTTACAAATAAAGCATTTTCTGCCTTACAGTGTTAGCTACTATTATCCCACTTTGGCAAAAATACTTGATAGAGTAACTTAAGTGAAGAAAGACTCATTTTGTCTCACAGTTTCCAGTGGCTCACTCCAGAATGGTTTAACTCCATATGGGTAGTGCAATGCAATGACAATGGTAGCAAGTGATGGCTACAGTTCTGCACTCCCAAGTGAGCAGGAAGAAATAGGACAGAATAGGGTCAGTAATAATCTCAAGGTCCTACCCCTGTGACTGCCTTCTTCCACTAGACCTTCCATCTTATGTTTCTAAAATTTCCTAAAATGTTATCAACAGAAGTCAGTACTTTGTACTCAGTTTAGCAAGTTTAAGATGGTAGAGTTTTTAAGAAGCAGGGCTTAGTGAAATGTTATTAGGCCTCTGATAATGCTATCCCTTTAAGAAATAAGTGTAGTTTTTTGGGAACAGGGATGATTTCCCTCAAAATCAAGATGCTCTAAAAAGAGCAAACATGGCAACAAATGCCTGTGGCTTCCTGCTGTGTGATCTTCTAGGTATATTCCAAGGAATGGAATAGCTGGGTCTTGAGGAAGCCCTATTCCCATTTTTCTGAGACAGCGCCGGATAGATTTCCAAAGTGGCTGTACTAGTTTGCATTCCCACTAGCAATGAAGGAGTGTTCCTCTTTCCCCACATCCTCGCCAGCATGTGGTGTCGCTTGAATTTTTGATCTTAGCCATTCTGATGGGTGTAAGATGGAATCTCAGAGTTGTTTTGATTTGCATTTCCCTGATGACTAAGGAGGTTGAAGATATTTATATATTTACACAAAGAAATCTCAGAACCTGCTAAAAGAAAGAATAAAGTGCTTAAATTTCAATGCACACTAATTGTTTAAAATTGATATGCAAGCCACGGTTTGATTAGCTAACAATAAGCTATATAAAATGATGAAGTTAGCATTGATAAGATCTCTGCTCTTCATATAGCTTAGTATGAATTTCTTATGTACAATCAAATTGTCACCCTGCTCATGTGATAATTATATTTTTCATGTAAAGCAATTCTCAAGGAAAGAAAAGTCTCTTAATATTAAAGCAAAACAAGGCTTTCAAAATGAAGATGTCTTTGTGTGAGAACAAAGTGTACAATGGCATATGTATATTTAATACTATTTCAAAAATTAATGGAGGCTCTTTTCTGATCACCAGCGAATATCAGCTAGTGACATTTTTTTTATCTTGTAATCAACTTTAAATTTTAACTTTTAAAGTCAAGTGTTCTAACATAACATAATCCCTAATATACTAATTTGATAATTAAATGTAAGAAATAACAATAGAAAAGTATTAAACATTTTGTTTTCCATTAATAAGATATGTGTTCATGTGATAGAAAAGCATACTGTTAATAGAATAAAAACAGCTGTCTGGTCCACCATATCTGCTAACCTGCACTCCCTGTATTCTCAGATAATCAATGTTATTCCTTCTTAAGTCTCTGATGTAGCTGAAGCCCAGAGAGATTAGTTATGCAATTACACTTTGTTTAGGGGTTAAGGTATTTTAGGTCTAGATAGATGCTTTAAGTTGGTAATCATGAGATATGATAGATATGGACTTACATTCAGAATCTTAGACTCACCAGATTAGGAAAGATGTTTTCTTTAAGGCTGCCAAATACAAATAGTCAAAACATGAATGCAGCAAATATATAATTCATGATTGTTTCATGGTTCTTCTTGCTGTAGTTAGTTTATTGTGCATATGTGTCATAATATAAATGTGTATGTCAAAAATATTTAATGAAAAATTTAAAAATAGAAAGAAACACCGCAATTTTTAATGACAAGTGTGGTCACATTTCAGCTCGGGTGTTTCAGATAGTATCCATTCTTTAAGGAGGTAATGCCATGTTCAGGGCCATTCAGTTTATGTGTTCAGAACCAAGTCTTCAGTAAAGTCAATTGGCTCCAAACAAGCAAGCAATGTCAGAAACATCCGGAATTTTTAACAAATATATTTCTGAATTAATTTTTGTTTACCGTGTTTTCAGAAACATTTTACTACTAGCAGATGCTTTTCATTGCCAGTGGATTCAGTTTTGTGACTAGTATTAGAACTCATAGTTCATAATGCAGTTATGATAAAAAGAACTAACATATTCACTGAGCAGAGTAGAACCAGAAACTTAAATTTAATAAATATAGGCATCTGATCAACATAATCAATGTTGGTTTTTATATGTGACATTTAGAAAAGTGCTCCCAAAAACCTTCAGTATGTGCTTGATTTTCAAGATATCAGAAAATGTGACTTAAAATTTATTCCAAAGTACATTTATTTACCATAAAGTTCAAATGTAAATTTAAGAAAAAAATGTAAGAAAAATACATACTGATTTGAATTGAAATGGTATCATATTAAGTATATAATCAGTTTTTACTGACCTATAACTTAATATTCCCAACCACAGATATTGTATAATCCCAATAAATTTAAGTTATAAATCAAATATATACTTATAAATATATAAATTTATTATAAAACTTACTTTCCTTAAAGTATATTTGTTTTTCTATATACTGTCACTATTTAAAATGACTGGCATTTTACGTAAAAATAGCTGTTTCAAAGACAACAATTTTACCTAACCATTTCCTAAACAATATGATGTTAATAAAGATTTCATTTATACAGTTAATGTATTAAAATTTTTAAATCTTGGGCAGTGGTAGTGCATGCCTTTAATTCCAGTACTCTAGAGGCAAGAGCAGGTCAGATCTCTTGAATCTGAAGCCAGATTGGTCTACAGAGTAAGTTCTTTATCTCAAATTTTTTTTTAATAAATTAAAATGTTTCCAGAAACTACTGTGATTCTAAACATAAAACTTTAGAACGACCACATTATTGTTATCCCCAAACATATCAAATCATTGAGAATAAACCATATATATCATGTCATAAATGCATAAAATTAAATTAAGGCCATTATTTATAGCCAAATGTTAAAAGTAGGGATATATAATATCCGTGGTTGGGAATATTAAGTTATAGGGAAGTAAAAAATGATTATATAGTTAAAAGGAAAGTATTTCAATTTTCACCAGCTATGCAATTTTTACTATTTTGTTGGTTTTGGTTTGGAAACTTGCAGGTTTATCCTGAGTTCAATGTAGAATAATGGTCCAAACACAGGTCCGTTTGGGAGAATAATCATGAGAAAGTTGCTATATCACATCAAAAGGTGGAGTGAAAATTCGCAGAACGCACCAGTGTGGTATGGCCACAAGGTAAATGGAACGCATAAAAATAATGGAAAGCCCCAAGCAGCTGCACAAATAACAATGTTAGATAAATGAGAACGACCACAAATCACTATCTGAAGCATTAAGGATGCCATAACAACTGGTTTCTTTCTTGCAACAAAACTGCTTTGTGGGTTGTCTCCGATTTTACAATCACAGCAGTGCTCTTCCTCCTTTTTCCTTCCAGATTTCTAGGGAACCCAAGTGCCGTTATACCCTGTCCTACATCGGCTTTCTTGCCCCCCGGAGCCTGATTAAACTTGGACAATTCTAAGAACGAGAAGATCAAAGAGTGAAAAGACAAGTTTGTTTTCTCTCCTCGGCCTTATTATTTCAGCCGCATGTCTTCGACAGCACCGGTATCAGGATGGTTTTGTGGGGCTAATTTCCTTTTTCTCAAGAGAGCATTATACTCAGGCCAAAGGTAGCAATGGTTTCACATTGACTGTTAAAATCCATGCCCCTGTCAGTCGTTTTTCCAAGTTTGTTTACACCTCCCAATAAATATTTTTGATTTAATCTTTTTCTAAATGTGTCTTTCTGGGGAAAAAAAAAAACAAGAACAGAAGCTTGGATATTCTCGGTGTTCTTTCCTGAATTCTGGCGACATTCTAACCAGGCAAGTCCTCTTTAGGTATTGGAATTTTTACCTGAACCCCACTCTATAGCTACTATGGCACACCCCCAAACAGTCGCCTTTTATTCTGTTAAAATATTTCTGATATGCTTGAAAGGCCCATTCTACTCTCTCCCAAATCTCATGGGGAACTCATAAGTAGTTCTGTATCTATACAGTCTTGATATGCGACCATGAGCTCCTATTTCTCAGTTTTGAAGAAGATCAATGCATTCTGCCTCACCAAGCCTGCCCCTTAAGTTATCTCTCTGTATGTTGATCACACCCAATGGGACTTCCAGTCCTTGCTTTAGGCTGTGCACTGCCACCCAGCTTGTCTTGGAGCCGCTGAGCCTTGCCTACCTTGCTCTTTGATGTGTCCTGCTTTGTGTCATATTGCCAAGACCCACTGAACCTCTGTTACAAACTTAGCTGACTTATGTCAGACATTTCTATTTTGGGGACTCAGGGATATGAATGTGGGATTTAAAGCATTTCTTAAATGTCCTCGAGCCACAAGTCCCAACTTAGATCTTTCCATGGTTTTTAAAATGAAATTGTTACTGTGTTCAGGGAAAAGACTGTGGCCCACTGATGGTATGTGACAACCAAACAATGAGTCTTCTCTAAATACATCAGGGAACAAAGGACGAAAATCAAAGAGAATAAACTGTGGGGCGTCATATGGACTTCTCTTATGAAAAAATGTAAACGAAGTAAAGCAAAGAATATGTGCTCATAGTATAATAGGGCTCAATCTTCTTACTCTGTTTGGTTTTTGCATGATTGTTTGGTTTTTTGAGACATGGTGTCTCTGAGTATCCTTGGCTGTCCTGGAAGTTGCTTTGTAGAGCAGGCTTGCCTTGAAGTCACAGAGATCTGCCTGCCTCTGCCTTTGCCTCCTGAGTGCTGGGATTACAGGCTTGTACCACCACATCCTGCTGAGTATAAATTCTTAATTCACATTTAATACAAACCTTCCTATCTACCCAGCTGAAATTTCAAAAATAATCTGGGGTACTGAATTACCTATGGCAGCAGTATCCCCTCTAAAACTACGGTATGTGTCAAAAGTTCAAAAGACAATCTATTTCCTTTTGCAGATCAGATTTTCAGAAATCCACATCTATCTCAAAATATTCTCCTACTGCAATATAAAAATGTAGATTTGGACCTGCTTATATGCTACAGTGTTAAAGCAAATCTGCCCATCTTGAAGCCTTTTGGTTTGGCAAGCAAAATGCCATCAACCACTGCAGCAGTGGACATTAGAATCCTTATAAACTCTCACTCCACAAACCATCCCTTTAGTATCCTAAGAGGAAAAACAGTGGCACAGAGAATGACTTTGGAAACAATAAGCTATAAATTGTCCATGGGTATCTATATCCCTCCATTTATTCTGCATTCTACATCACGAGAAGAGGCAACTGCTGGCCAATTTTTAGGCACACAAAAAAAAATGTATCAAAGGTCCTGAAATTATGAGAATCTGTATTTTCAGACATATAAGCAGCAGCCCACAGTCTTGGAGCATCTCTAAATACCTCGTAACCTGGTATATATCTCATCTTTGAAAGGAAATGACTTCTGTTTTCAGACTTTTGACATGAGAGAAGGATGCTGCCGACACAGCTCATACAGCCACCTCAGAAGCAGCTTGAAATCCTCTGCTGCAATGCAGTAGGTGACTGCGTACTTCAGGGATGAAAGCACCCCCGTAAAAATGATGGAGCCTTATGGAGAGCTGCTGCTATTGGTCCTTTAACAAGGAAGTCTCAGGTGAAGAGCTGCATTTAAGACTCAGCAAAATTGACCAAATTCCAGGTACAAATCTTAGAGTGGGTCACAACCACATCACATTTATTGCCACATTATTATAGAGTAGAAGAGTAAAGAAGTCTGAGATTCTGTAACATCAGCTATAAAAGGGATGAATCAAGGTAGCACATATGGTAATATAGTAGGAACCTTACTCAAAGCTACAAAAGGTATCCTATGTATCGCCTAGCTCAAAAGATCATTGATGGTGGCCATTGCAGTCATTTCACTTGTTAAAATCGATGGACTGCGACTCTTGACCAAGTCACTCAACACATTTTCACCTTCCTTGTGTCCTTCAGGATGCAAATCTAAGAGAGTAACATTTAGACTTACTTAAAGAAAGGCACCACTTTGAATCCCTAGAAGATGTTTGCAAAACTTCTTTTCTGCAAGTACCGAAACTTGCAAATTCTGAAGGCCCCATGTATAAAATGATGTTGAAATGTTACATCCCACTTAATGATTTATGAGAAATTCTTGTTAAACTACTTCATAATTTTTTTGCATTAACTCAAACTAATGGGTACAATGTCACTACTCAATATAATGTGTTGTGAAAACCATCACGCATGAATTGTGTCACTGAACAAATCTTAGTGTTTCATGATTGCATTTGCATATATGCCACAGACATATTCTAGTACATTTTAAATAATCCCTGGACAAGATACCTGATGCAAAATAAATGCTAAGAGAGTAGTTGTTACGTTATATTATTTTAAGAATAATTAAATAAGATATTTTTGTACATTAAGCATAGACAAAAAAACTTTGGCTACTTTTTAATGAGGGTTGATTTAATCTATGGATTCAGAATCTACAGTTCCAGAAAGTTGACTATCCATTCAAAGTCAAATTTAAGCATAATTTATGGGTCATTCAAACATCTGGAGGGAATTATAATTACAGAATCTGCACTGATTTCCTGATATTGAACTAATGACATATTGTAAGCCTCATTACTTTTTTTGTTTTTATATTTATTTCAAAATTCTTAAGATAACACTTATGTTATCGGGGCTCTAGGCCTTAAGAGGCCCCCAGGCCCTTAGCACAGCTGATTCCATGAAGGAAGTGGCATTCAGGCTGCAAATTTCAGCACACAGACAGCACCACCTGCCAAAACTGAAACAAAGGCCTAATCCATCAAAGTCCATATAGTTCTGGGAAAGTCTCAAAATGCATTAACCTTGATTTTTAGCTGCTATATTCCCACTTATGTCTAACCATTCTTGTCATCCTAGAATGTGTGTGTGTGTGTGTGTGTGTGTGTGTGTGCGCGCGTGTGTGTGTGTTTAAAAGTTCACCCGGTGAAACGCTCAGGACTACAGGATCCTGAGCACCTAGTGTAGTCCCCTGCTGGCTAATAAAAACTTTATTTTGCCTTAAACCCATGTCTGAGTCACCATCTCTGGTGAATGCTCAACAAGATTTCAAATGAGTGGCAACCAGTGTGAAACTTCTTCAATGTCTATTCCCTTAAAACAATTAACACATAAAATCATCCTTGGTCTTCCAGATTTCCTATATTAAGCAAATGGGCATGTTGACATTGAACATAACATTAAGAAATGTGAAAAAACATTTACACACACACACACACACACACACACATCCTTGGTTGCATAAATAAGTGATAGAGGGATACCACAGAACTAGAAACACTTAGAAGTCATGAGCAAAGAATTACTAGGTAATATTCCAGTACACTGAATGCCTTATAATTTTCTTGTTGCAGCAATATATGCTAGAATACCCCAGTAAGAACAATCTAAGGAAGAATGGGGTGATTAGATCACTCTTCTAGTTTATAGTCTATCATTGCAAAGAATCTGCAGTGACAGTAGCTTAACATAGAAGGTTAACAGAGCTTCTATAATTGAGAAGCTGAGAGCAAGGGATGCAAGTGATCAGCCTCTCTACATTTATACTGTACTACTGTGAAACCAAAGGAAAAGATAGCACCCACAGTGGATGGGGTACCTCTGTGCCTATATAATTGACCGAGCTTCTCTCAGACATTCTAAGAGACTCTTCCCTTCAAGTGATTCTAAATTGTATCAAACTAACCATTAAAATTAACCATAACAACTAAAAAGCATTATCTTATAAACTACATGAATCTATTTACAAGAAGTTAAATATAAGCAAATTGAAGCATTATGCTTCATTAATATATGCAGGTATAGGATGAAGTCATGATTAAGTATGTAAAAGTGATGGATAAGTCTGACATGAGTTGAATTCCAGAATCCCACAGAAAAAGTCAAATGAGGTGGTAACCATATGTAATCCCAGCAGTCGTACAGTAAGATAGAAAATGGATACAACAGAAATAAGTAAGCAGATCCTTCAACAACAAGGTAGACAGAAAAACAGAACAGAACAAAGCAAAAGAAAATAACAGGAAAAATAAAAAACAAAGCCAAAACTAGGTAGACAGAACCAACTCTTCTGACATCCTCCTTATCCTCTGACACCCCCACTCTGTGGCCCAACATACTTTCCCTTGTGTATGCGGGTGCACGCACGCACACACACACACACACACACACACACACACACACACACACACACATACACACACATTTAAAAATAAATATGTGCATATAAATTCTGAAGAAATTAAAGTCATAATATAACTATCATAATTATTCTTAATTATAATTATTGTTGTCTATTTATAGAAAGAAATTTTATGAATAGTTACCCTAAAGATATTAATTTCACTTGTACTTAAATGTACTTAAAATAGCTTCATTTATAGATATGCCACGGTCTACTGTACATTTTTAATGACTTTTGTATAAGTTAATGTCTGTTATATATGGAAAAAGGTAGGCCAACCATAGTGACACAAATTTTTCATCCCAGTTCTCAGAAGGCAGAAGAAGGTGAATGAGTTCAACATCAGTCTGGTCTACATAGCAGGTTCCAGGCAAACTAGTATTACAAATTGAGACCTTGTCTCAAAAAAAAAATCAATAAAAAATAAAGTAAAATAGCTGAAATATTAAAACAGATATTCTCTGGGAACTTAAAATGGATACAAAATACTTAGGCAAAGGCCTTGTAATATATTGCAGAACATATAGTTTTACTGTTTATTAAAAGCAGATGTAGTGTTTTACTTCTACATAGAAAACTTAATCTTGGTAGATGGTTGATTCAGGAAGTAGACCACTCTTACCATGTTTCAGATTATTCAATATTTTAATTTTGTGAATATCAATGTTGTGAAAGTAGCTTCACAAAAATATGTAAGACACAATAATACATGTATGTTTATGACCTTTACATAATTTTTGTCTTTGGAAATTTGGCATTAAACATCATCAAATTCATTTAATGATTTTTATAAAACTCCAATCAGAAACTTAAGCAAAGCATTTGAAAGCCAAGTACTACTACATACTAAAGGCCTAATAAGTCAGTCAAAATTAATTTGATATTTGTAAACTGGGAAATGATGTTAGGAAAATAGAGATTTTGTTAGGTTTTTTTTCAATTAAACTATAAGATCAGAAAACTGTGTATGAATAGAAAAAGTATAGTGATTTATAAGATAAGGTACTTCCTAATCCAAATTGAGAACTTCCAGGTAGCATTTTAGTTCCTTACATGATATGAATCTGCACAGTGTATGTGTTGTATGATCAGAACCAAGCCTGCACTGAAGTCTCCTGAAGAAACACTTGCAGGAAAACCATGACTTCATTATCTGATTGTGCCTAGAAACTTTTTATTGTTCTTAAAACTTTTGTAATCCTCATATTTCCTAGTCATTCATGTGATACTAATATGGGTTCATCAAACATTTAAGAAGCTGTGCTCAAGAACATATTCTAGAACCTACCCAGAACATGCAAAGCATGGCAAACAGGAGGAACATCTGGACTCATTGAAGAAAGGAGGATTTAGCCTTCCACAGAGCAGAATTATGGCCCTGTTTAGAACTGAAACAGAAGACTTTCCTCTCAAAGAGAAGTAGGGCTGTAACCAATTTACAACTGATGACTTAGTTGTTTCATGTCCAAGTAATGTTGAGGAGTACTAAGTCAAATTGTGGAAAACATGGTGGACCATCGCAGTTCCAGTGTTTCTGCCTCAGTGAGTTGAGGCCTCTACTCAAAATATCATCTCACTTAGCCTAATGCTGGCTCATAACCTAAAGAAGTGTTGAACATGGAAGCATTTCACATACAGTCCCTGCGTGCTGGTTTCCACCTTAATATGAAGTGGGTTTGATAAGAAATTGACATCCGAGAGTTTTCAAGCACCAGCAATGATTTTGTATCACAATGTCTTGATGTAAATATCCAAAAGAGAAGTTGAAGGAGTGAAGGAGCTACAGCGGTTAGCCATGGCACTTTCTGTCTACAGCAGTGGTTCTCAAGTGCCCTAATGCTGTCACCTCCTAATACAGTTCCTCATGTTGTGGTTGGGTAACCCCAATCATAACATTATTTTTGTTGCCACCTGATAACTGTAATTTTGCTACTCTCTTAAACTCTAATGTAAATATTTTTGGAGACAGAGGTTTTGACAAAGGTGTTGCAAACCACAGGTTGAGATCCACTATTCTGTAGTTTTTGAATAGGAAAAGGAAATTGAAAATTGAAAATAGATTTCCCCCTGTAACATACTATAGCATGATTATGGTTTTCTCCCCGTCTAATCCTCCCTCTTCCTCTCCGACTTCTCTCCCATCTGGATTCACTCCTTTAATCTGTCTAATTGAAAAATAAAATGCTGCTAAGAGATTTTTAAAAATTCTAATAAAAAAACTAACACATTTGAATAAGGCAAAGCAAGCAGAGAGGACAGAAAGGAACCCAAGAAAACGCACCATAAATAAAATATACATTTGTTTCCATGTTCAGAAATGCCATAAAAAAACAATCAACCAACCAATCAAAAATACAAACAAGAAAACCTAAACTAAAAGAGTTTACTGGGTTTATGTCCAAGAGTGATATAGTTGGACCTTGAGATAGATAGATTGCCATCTTCCTGAGGAATTGTGATGTCTAATGTGACTGTACAAATTTTCACTCCCTCCAGCAGTGGAGGAGTGTTCACTTTACACAGTCACTCTGATGAATTTAAGAAGAAATTTCAAAGAACTTTGATTTGCCTTTTCATTATGCCTAAGTATCTTTAATATTTGCTTAAGTGTTTCTCAGTTTTCTGAGTACAATCCTTGAAAAAGTTCTGTTTAGAGCTCTACTCCATTTATAAAATTTGTTATTGTTTTATTGATCTAGCTTTTTAAATTCTACATATATTTTAGATATTAGCCTTCCATCTGATGTGTAGTTGATATAAATCTTTTCATTTTCAGGTATAACTCAAATATGTATGTATGTCTTTATATGTTACTTGCCCTTTTTCCCTTGCAGCTTTAAATATAGTTTTTGTTCTGTGCATTTGCTCTTTTGATCATTGTGTGTTGAGGGAAGTTTATTTTATGGCCTCTTTATACTTCTCTTATCTTTATTAGGAATCTCCTTATTTAGGTGTGTGTTATCCCCTAGTTTCTGTTATAATCTCTGGTCCTTATAAATATATGGTGTCTGTGTGTTTCCTGGTAGGAAATTCTACTGGGAGTCTTCTGAGTGTAGTCAGTAAGGTTTCCAGGTAAAATGTGTTTCTAGGTATGGGGAGATGACACTGAAATGGGAATGGTCATGAGGAGAAGGGTTCAAATGTCCACAGGAGGAAGAAAAGCACAGTATCCCACCAGGCTCAGCTTAGTCTCCTGAGAATGAGCAGACAGTAAGGAGAGGCCATAACATGTAGTCTGCTGTGGAGTTCAGGATGGTGCTGGGGCATTGAAAAATATGGGTTATATTGTCTTAGTGTTGATTTCATTCATTTATTAATGTTTTCTTAACATTCATATTTGAAGAAACATGTCACATAGCAATTTATGCATGGATTTTTTGAGATAATATAAAACTTAGGTGAAAAAGAAACTAAAGTTAAAATTCGAAATCTGAGGCAGTTCCCTAAAAACCAATATTTAAAATAAATAAGCTAAGATTTGTCTGGCTTTAACACATTCATGACAGAGAAGGTCAAGAAACATAAAATGCAAGGAAGGTATATTTCTTGTTATTGATAGAAGACAATATGTACACAATCAAGACTTCACTACTTTGTATGAATCTGTACATATAAATGAAGTTCAATTCAGAGTTCAATTATTACCTCTGCGTACCAACTTCCAAATGACTTCTGAACTTCCACCCTCTCAGTACCCTTACTTGGGACTTTGAAATAAATCTTAGGATTCTTCATCTGAACAGTGTTTTGCATAGCTATCTTGAAGACACTTCTATTCTTTAAAGAAAAAAAAGCCTATTTAGAACAGTTCTAAAGTAATTATGAATTTAGGATTGAGACTGATTGATGTATATTGGTTCATTTAAATGTATCTCTCCTATTATAAGTCCTCATTGCTAGGACTCATATCTCTTTATAAAATAACACAGAGTTTTCTCCAGAGACATTCAGTCCAAAGATGAACTAAATTGCCCCATGAAGGGAAATCACCTGTATCAAAGTGAAGTGACTGATTCTGGTAAGATTTCATTAAAATACAACAAGAGAAAAGAATATTAAACTCTCTGCAGCATGGGAATTCCAAGAATAAATTTCTCTTCTCTCCTTTTACACTTCCTGATATGTAGATCATTGCCTTGAAAATAACTAAATACATATTGATACTATTGGATATTTAATGTTTCAGAGTTGGGACGATTTTCTTTAGTGGTAGAACCCAGAAGACACAAGTATCATGGGGACTAATAAGAGAAGACATTATTGGGTGTTTCTCAGATACTAGCACGTTGTTATTGTTTTAGTGACATTTGGTTTAAAGGATGGCACCAATGAACATAGCAAAGAGGATGAGGGAAAACCCATGTGGCCTCAAACTTACACACTAAACTTCAGACAACCAAGGAAAACTCATGCGAGCAGGAAAGGTGGTCATCTTAAGAATGAGCACAACAATTGGTTGTCCAAAGCCAGATGGTCATTCCTGAAAACATACATACATGTAAAAGCATAGGAACTGAAGATGTCATTTTTAGGCTACATATGTATATACATATCTGTGTGCAATAACAGTTGGTGTTAAGGAGACTGAGTTTGAAGGAGGAAGGAGATTATATGGGAAAGCTTAGAGGTAGAAATGTAAGCAAGAAATGTTGTAATTATGTTGAAACTTAAAAGACTGGGGTGAATAAGATACCCAAGGAGAAAAAAATATATTTTTAGTATGTATTTGTGGAGGATGAATAGAAATAAGAGCTAAAACGTATCCACTAGGTTTCTATGAATGGTGCACTTTGCAGGTAGATAAAATTACTTAATGATGTACAAAGATTGTGAGTATACACTGGTCATAGGCAAGAAGCATTTACTGACCTGGACAGCAATAGACTTCAGAATCCTTTGTCTAGCCTACCTAATGACCATTCTGTGTGTCTTGAAAGTTCATGATGTGGTAATAAAAGCTTCAACAAGCAGAATAATACTAAAAAATGATATAATCATAGTCAAAGCCTTGTTTAACATGTTTAAGGGAAAACTTATTATCACAAATCAAATATAGGGACAGACGTAAAATTTCAAAATTAACAGACATCTACATTAAGCCGTGTAGCATGTCAGCAATATCCAAAAGAGTTATAATTCAGAGCCTACTGAAACATGATAAGTTTTCTAAAAATTTGTTTAGGATTCATATGCTTTATGGATGAGATTTCCTAATATTTTCAATTACAATGGATAAAATCGAACTGACACTTTCTTTAGCACTATCTGAACAAAACAGCAAAAGGATGTATGTATGAGGATCTATCCTAGAAACTGTTTTCAAACCATGATTTGGTTTTCAAACTTAACTGTTTATGCATCTGAAAATTATTCAAGCAAAAGAGTAATATTGTTGTTGCTTTTTATGCTTGTTTCTGCAAGAAAAGAAACTAATTCTCTGTTGGAGTCTCTGCATCACCTAACCTTTATTGTTATATTTTAGCCTATTTCTCAATTTTTTGCATAAATAAAAATATCATTCATTGAGAAACCCACCAAAACACCCTACTTATCTATCTCTGTCTTTTTTTGAATGGAGGCTTTTAAATAATTAAAGTATCTGCCATACATTTTCACAGACTGCAAAAATCTCATTCCTGACATGACATGCAATCTTATCAAAGAGCCTTCTTTAGACAAAGTCTTTGCTATTCCTTTTGATGTGCAATGTGCTCTGCTAAACCGAGAAAGCGTCTTGTGTGGTGAGTGGCTTCTATTTCTCCTGGTGAAAACAAAGAGATTCGTACTCATTTTCATGTCACTCGATTTTTAAATATTAAATTGAAAGAGCATCCCTTATCCCTTTGTTACAACAGCGTTTTGGAAATGCAGTTGATCTGCAAAAGCCAAACCAAACCTAATAGTTGTTGGGAAGCTGCTTGAAGCAACAAGCCAAAATTATTACTTATTGTTATTGTTAAAGCAAACATGCGATTAATAGGAAGTGCCATTCTCCCATGCTTCTCTCATCTAGAGTCCCACTAGAATGTCCTCCCCTCTGTCTCAGTTTCCTGGTAAGTGAAGGCTTTCGTGGGACATGCCCCTTGGGCTAATATGCAGATATAAGTGAGTAGGGTCCTGGAAGCCTACAAGTAGAACATTATGATAGGCAGATTTGGGCCCAGGGGTCCCGCTCAAACTAAGGCACCAGCCAAGGACGATACAGGCGGTAAACCTTAAACCCCTACCCAGATCTAGACAATGGACAGAACACTCTCCACAGTAGAGTAGAGAGTGGGATATGACTTTCTCACATACTCTGGTGCCTTACCTTTGACCATGTCCCCTGGAGGGGGAGACCTGGTGGCACTCAGAGGAAGGACAGCAGGTTACCAAGAAGAGACTTGATACCCTATGAGCATATAGAGGGGGAGGTAATCCCCCTCAGGAACAGTCATAGGGGAGGGGAATAAGGGGAAAATGGGAGGGAGGGAAGAATGGGAGGATACAAGGGAGGGGATAACCATTGAGATGTAACAAGAATAAATTAATAAAGGAGAAAAAAATAGGAAGTGCCACAGACTTGATTAAGTTATTTATTTATTTTACCTGCCAATCACAGCTTCCCCTTCCTCCTCTCCTCCCACTTCCTCCTACTCACTTCAATTTCCTCTCGTTTGCCCCTCCTCCCCTTCTTCTCAGAAAAGGGGAAGCCTCCCATGGATATCAACCATGCTCAGCATTTCAAGTTGCAGTAACGTTAGGCACATCTTCTATTGAGGCTAGGCAAGGAAGCACAGTTAGGGGAAAGGGATCCAAAGGCAGGATAAGTAGTCCAAACAGCCGCTGCTCCCACTTTAGCAGTTCCACATGAAGAACCAGGTGCATAACTTGACATCTGTGCAGAAGGCCTAGGTGCAGCCCATTCAGTGGGCTCTCTAGTTAGCAGTTTAATCTCAAGAGCCTGATCGACTCCCGTTGTTCCATCCTTGCTGTTTAAAGCTCAGGTTGGTCAGTGGGTATTAGGGATTGGCTAACTTGCTAAGATTCTTGAACAAAAGGATCCACCAGTTTCACAGAGCATGACGTACAGAGTGAAGTGTGCAAGAAAATATGTATAGAGTACCTAAGTTAGAGTCAGGGTTGTTGATAAACATTTCTCTCCGGGCAGTTAGACACAGAGTCCTATCCCCAGCAATTCAGCTAGTGAGAACTGCTAGCTAGCTTCTAGGAGATAGAGCAACAACTTCTCTGTTTGTGTGGAAGACCACACAAACAAGAATATTTGGACAGCACAAATTGTTCTTGAAAATCAAAAAGAAAAGAAAGGTGGCTGAGGAGGGAAGGATCTGGGAGAGTTTGCTGGAAGGAGGTGGATATGATCAAAACAAGTTGTGTGATCTTCACAAGGAACTAATTTTTAAAAATTAAAAAATTACTTTCCCTTTCACAAGGAAGGGTCTGCAATGGCACATGACGTCACAGATTTTCACAGGTCTCAAATAAATAGACCCAAAAATGTAAGTGTCAGGGTAGGGGTTAATCTTAAAAATAAATAAACAAACAAACGAACATATAAACTTCAGTATTTGCCTCTTTCAAAGGACTGTGAGGCACTGACTATGTACTGAGTATAGTACCTGGGAGACAAAGAAACTGTATAGTCTTCACCACTGTCCATGGCAGAGTCTGAGTGTGTATGTAAAGATGTTTTCATGAAGAGCTGATTTCTTCTATCATTCTGAATATTTTGGTATTGTCACCCATAATGCAAAGATCTTTATATTTTATTTTCATCTATTATATCCTTTATTAAAAACCAATACAAAACTCAAACCTCAAAAATCTATACCAAGCAACAGTGTTGGCAAAAATTTAAACAGGAGGAACTCTTACATATAAAACTATATTGCTACTTTAAAAACAATGACAGAATCATTAGTGTTTAGCAATGCAGGTCTTGCATCATGGCAACCTGATTCTAGGCTTTCATCTTACAGAACTGCAATGTCACATCAAAGTCAGACAGTAGAAGTTCAAGGCAGTATTAGTCAAAGCACCAAATTCTGAAAACAACTCAGTTCCTTCTCAATAGTAGTGGCCATAAATATATTGTGCTACATTAACTCTGTGAGCAATGCAAGTGACTGATCTGGTATAATGCACAGGGTTGTGATTATAGATGAATCTAAAAAAGAATGTTTATCAATGAGGTAAAACATACAATGCATTTTACATACTCCAATGTGTACAAAGATTTGAAAAGCAGGATGAGGTGATGCCAGAAGTTTCCCATTGGAAAGAGGATGAAAAGTGAATGAAAGCTTGAAAGGCTTTCTGGTACATTATGTGTTATCACTAAAGTATCAAATGAGCAATACATTTGTATTGTATTCTGTGTACCTTGTCTTCTCGTGGCATAGATATTAAACAAAGGCATTGATGTATTTAATTAATCAAATTATAATTTTTTTATTATGGCAACTATTACTGGAAATCAGAGGATAAACTATCCAGGAAAGAAACTAAACAAACAGCAAACAAACAAACAAAACCAAAATGTAGTAATATAGTAAGATTAAACAACTGAAAAGGATAAACTGTGAAAAACAAAACAAAATAAGGTATACATAATAATAGAAGAGGAAAATAGGGTATCAGACACTGTTATAGATAAAAATAATAACTTTCAGATTAAAAATACAATGATTGAGAATATAATCTTTCATAAATAATAATATAATAATAATGCATTGGCTCATTGTGATTATATAATTATTCTGTTTTAAATTTATACTTCTGTCATAGTGTAGAAGGGAGAACTAAATAATACAATAAATCCAACAGTTTATCTTATAGTTATTTATGGAAATAAACATAGGATTTGCATGATTTAGTTTTATATATTACTTTTTATACCTAAAGAAGATTTCCTGACAGTGTGCAAAATGGAATAGAGTTTCTGCTGTAATGAGTACATTAATAGATCATACTTTGTAATAATGAAGCAATAATCTTCATTACTCTCTTATTGATAATTACAATATAGGTATAAAGGTATGGAAATGAGATGACTAAAGATGGATATTTACACATATCTTGTAATGCTCTCTTATAGATATTTCTCACAATTGGCAGTGGCTGAAGTGCAATTTTTAATGAGAAAACAAAAAGCATGCTCTACCTTTTTCAGTGGAACAGAAATGGCTGTCAAATAAAGAAAAAGGGGGAAAGAGACTTGCTCAGTTTATGAGTTACTGAAAGAAAGAATAAAAGGTAAGGCTAGGAATTCTTAGAATCAAATACCTCACCTGTCACTCAAAATGCATAAACTACACTCTCTTGAAAGAGGACTGAACACTTCAAAAGAGATAAAAAACACATATTTTAGCAGAAAATGCTCATAAGTTATAATGAAAGGAACAAAATCCATCAGTTGTTTTTGGATTGCTTCATCTTGTACCCCTCATTAGCAATGACATTGGTAAAGGAAGGCTATTAAATGGTGCAGTCTGGCTCTTTATCCCCCATGGATAAACTCATAGAAATCAAACCAAAGCTATATGTTGATAATGGGCTGTGGAAGAGGTGTGGGAATAGTTATTTGTCACACATTTGTCATGGAAGAGTTGTTCCTTTAAGAAGCACTTAGATTATAATTGTACCCACATTCAGCTGAATCCTGCAGAGTGCTTGCTACCCTGGATAAGTAAGCACTTCTGGAGTAGTTTTAAATCTTTGACCATTATGGCCACTTAACACTTAGGCATCTAACAGGTCACTAAATAGGACCCTAGTGTTTCAAAACAACCAAAGTAGAACCCCTGGAAAGAAGCAAGCAACTATAAATAATGACCTACACTTAAGAAGATATCTGACAACTTGTGATCTAAAACTATTTTTTAGCAGAAAGAAATTTTATCAAAAGTGTAATGTCATCATTTTCTGCATACATGTTGTTGCTTCTCAACAGATCACTTCAAGAATCATACAATATATAATGGTTTTATCTTCCTGGGTTTTTTGTTGTTAAAATAAAACTCACATTAAATCTGAGCTCAAATATAAATCTGAAAGCATTTTTATATGGACACCTTGTATGCATGCATTGACACATTGTCCTAAATATGCACTAGCAAACACTGTGGCCATTTACAAAGGCCACAATGTCTGAGGAGGTAGTACATGAGTGTTCTCTTGAAGAATCTACTGGAATATTTCCAGAGGTAGTTATTTTCACTTTATTTTTCTTTTTCCTAATTAACCTGTGGCTAGGAGACTGGTTGTAATGTATTATAAGTTATTAAAGAAAAAGTAATGAAGCCCAGTGGGTTGTCCAGTCACTCCTGCCCGATTTCTTAGACAAATCTTACATAGGCTATTTTTTAATATATGCCTATAATTGGCATCAATACACATTTATTAGACGTGATGGAAAACTATAACATATACATTTTTCATACTATATCTTTTCCATAAAAGTATAAGGTCATGGTCATAATATTATCATGTTATCATATTGTTTTTCTTAAACATATAATCCATTTCATATCTTATACATTTTGTTTTATCTGTGTGTGTGTGAGTGTGTGTGTGTGTGTGTGTGTGTGTGTGTGTGTGTGTGTGTGTGTGTGTGTGTAGAGAGAGTAGAGGAATTTTTATCTGGCAACTTGGCTACTCTGGCAAGAAATCACATTCAAAGGCCTCCTAGGTCTATATGATGAGGCTGGAATGCAGTACGATCTGGCTGAGATACAGAAATGCCCTTTATTTCTTTGGGCATTTTGAATCTTTTACAGTAGAAACAGGGTTAGTTTGTAGAAGCAAGCAGCTATGTTAGAAAGTGACAACTAATTGAGGAACAACATGACAAATCAGAGAAAGATTTGGCCGATGAGTCAGAGATACTCTCATGAGAGCATACAGGAAAAAGAGTGTACTTAAGAACAGGGCCCAGATGCTGGGCATGGTAACACACTCCTTTAATCCCTACACTCAGGAAAGCAGGCAGAATTCTGTGAGTTTGAGGCCAGGCTGTTCTACAAAGGGAGTGCAGGACAGCCAAGGCTACAAAGAGAAACTCTGTCTCAAAATTCACCACCGGGCCCACCCCTACTGCCAAAAAGAACAGGGCAGAGGGAGAGGGGGGAGGGTGGTGGCAGAGAATCTGGTGCAGTTAAGTTGAATACAGTTGAGTTCATGTAGTTTCATTCAGTTACATTCAGTTTGTGCAGTCAGCACAGCACAGTTCATGGAGTTCAGAGGCAGTTTTTCCAAGCAGACCAATTTATGTCAGATGCCAGGAGAAGCCAATTTGTATCAGTCAGCTTATGGAGCAGTTTGAGCCAGAACAGGTGAGTTGAGCCATCTAGCCAGAGTTCAGAAAGAACTAGAAAGGATGAGTTTATTCATCAGTAAGTCTCAAAGGTTGAAAGCTTTTTAGGCCTAGGTTAGCTGACAGAGGATGGAAGCTGAAACTGTCAAGGACCAGGTTTGCAGGAGATTACAATGTATAGAGGCTAGAACATTCCAGGCTTAGGCCAAGGGATATTTTGATAAAAACTCTCTTTTATAATAGAGATCAGAGGAAACATTTTAGGGTCAGTTCTCCCCTTCCGTCATATGTTCCTAGGCATCCAACTCAGGACAACAGGCTTAGAAGCAAGCATCCTTTTCTCTTCAGCCATCTTGCCAACCCTTAGAAGTATTCTTAATTTTAAAATTTGTGGGGCTTATTATTGTTGTTGTTATTCTTATTCAAATTTTTTTTTACTTTATTAATTTATTCTTGTTACATCTCAATGGTTATCCCATCCCTTGTATCCTCCCATTCTTCCTTCCCTCCCATTTTCCCCTTATTCCCCTCCCCTATGACTGTTCCTGAGGGGGATTTCCTCCCCCTGTATATGTTCATAGGGTATCAAGTCTCTTCTTGGTAACCTGCTGTCCTTCCTCTGAGTGCCACCAGGTCTCCTCCTCCAGGGGACATGGTCAAAGTTGAGGCACCAGACTATTCAGCTATTAAAAACAAGGAATTCCCGAAATTTGTGGATAAATGGATTGAGCTAGAAATGATCATAATGAGTGAGTTAACCCAGAAGCAGAAAGACTCAAATGGTATATTCTCACTTATATCTGCATATTAGCCCAAGGGGCATGTCCCACGAAAGCCTTCACTTACCAGGAAACTGACACAGAGCGGAGGACATTCTAGTGGGACTCTAGATGAGAGAAGCATGGGAGAATGGCAAAGTAGAAGGATCCAGAGGGTCCTAGAAGCCTACAAGTAGAACATTATGATAGGCAGATTTGGGCTCAGGGGTTCCGCTCAAACTAAGGCACCAGCCAAGGACAATACAGGCGGTAAACCTTAAATCCCTACCCAGATCTAGACAATGGACAGAACACTGTCCACAGTAGAGTGGAGAGTGGGATATTACATTCTTACATACTCTTATTCAAATTTTAAAGATGTATTCTCCTGTCATTTTGACTTCAAATAGGTATTTATTTGTTTTGTGTTTGAGACTTTAACAAAATATCTTATCTTCTATTTACATTTTCTTTAGGTCCAGAGCAGTATTAACTGTAGTCATACTGTACATTTGATTTCTAAACTTGTTTGTGCTGCACAAGAATAAGTGTGACCTATACCCCTACATTCAGCCTCATCATTTCCCCAGTCTATCTCCCTGTATTCATTATTTAATTCCAGTTTCAAAGTTTTGGACTACTCTTAGATTATACATACAAAGCATAGCATACTATCACATGATAGTAACGATAAAAAGGACCAGAAGTGTTTTTTTGTTTTTGTTTTTTGTTTTGCCTGTTAGTTTGGTTGGTTGGTTGGTTGGGTTTTGTTTGTTTGTTTGTTTGTTTTTGTCTTATTGTATCATGTTATTTCACCTTCAGTCTCTGAGAGGCCTCTTCTTTTCTGAATGGAAATGGTAGAGCAATGGAGCTGTGGGAGAGGAGAAGGTTAAGGAATGAACCAGGAGAAAAGGAAGGAGGGAAAACTGCAAATTGGAAGGATCATATGATGGAAAAAATAAATTAAAAAAAAAGATCTTATTAGACAATATTTTTCCAAAAGAGTTGGAGAAACTGATAAGTAGTAAATATGTAAAAACATTTCACCTCACTAGTCGGCAAGGAATTGCAACTCAAAACACAGTGGATTTATGTTTGCAGGACCATTAAATTAGCTACTAACAAACACAATAATAACCATTGGCTAAGATCTGATATATTAGAAGCCTGGGATGTATTTTACTGACAGTGTAACATAGTGCGATATCATATAAGTCACTAAAACCACACATAGACTGAGCAGGTGATGATCCATTATTTCTGTGAATGACTAAGAAAATTAGTTGAGATGGTTGGACCATGACTCGGCACTTAAGAGAATTACTGCCATTTGCAGAGGATTCTGGTTTGGATTCAAGCACCCATGCAGTGGCTCACAACAATCTGCATGGTGGTTCCAGGGGGTCTTGTACCATCTTTTGGTATTCAGAAGCATGAGACACCCGTACTGTGACCAAATATAGATACACGCAAAATACCTATTCACACAAATTAAATCTTTAAAAAATAAAATTTGTCAAGATCCAACTCAGTATGAGTATAACCATGTCAGTAACAGTAGCATCACAATCAAATACAGAAATGACTCATATTGTTTAACATGACATCAATGGTCCCAAGAAGAAGAGGAGAAAGTGGAGTGTCCACATAATGTAATATTTTTAAGACATATTGAAGAAGCCTAAATATTCATTGCCTAAATTTATACCTTTGGACCATGGTCCCAAACAAATGGAAAGTATAATGAAAATATAGGCTAGAAGTTTTTCATTGGAGAAATAAAATTAATAAAATTGCTGAAAAAAATCTGATCATACAAACCAATAGACCAAAGTGGGGGAGAATCATGTCACAGATTTTGTTGTTAAAAATTTAAAAAGTACAGTTTGGACATGCCAATAGAAACTTGAACAAGTTAAAACCAGCCATGTGAGATTTTAACCTAATTGTTACTGTCCCTAAGACATAATGTGACTATCACAAATTTGGGCATTACACAGTTACCATTACAAAATGGCAATCATCCATTTGCCATTATATAGTGACCATGACATGGTCATCATCACACACTTATCTTTATACTGTGGCCATCACACAGAGACCATAATCCATTTGTCCTGACTCAAGTCTCATCATATTATGGTCATCAAAACATTGACCAGGCCATGGAGGCCATCAAGCAACAACCAGATAGAGTGTTCCTGTCTCTGTGCTTATAGCAAAATGACCTCCACAGAGTGGCCATATCACAGTAGTCATCACAGGTGGCAATCACACTGGCAATCATACAGTGACCATCACAGAATGACCAACACACAGTGGCTACCACACTTTGGCAATTACATCACTATAACACACTGGTTATCACACTTTGCCACATCACAGTGATTCTCACCCTGTTGCCATCACACAGTGACCATAACAAGGAATTATTCACACAGGGACCATCAAAAATTGTTTTGATTAAATACAGTTGAGCTAGACGTTATATTTTTATTTTATATAATATTTTAATTTATCAGTCTTATTACAAATATTTGGGTATGCATAAAATTCTGTGAAATGATTATCTCCAGGATGTAAATTGACATATAAAGTTTCTAAAATAGTGAACTTTATTGATAGAAAAAGAAAATTAAGTCTACTTTTTAAAACATTTAAGTATACAACAGTATTAGCTGTAGTCATATTGTGCATTTGATCCCTGTGCTTATTTGTGCTGCACATGAACAAGTTTGTGCCCACTGGCCTCTACCTCTACCATCAGCCTCCTCATTTTACCGGTCTCTCTCCTAGTATTTGTTACTTAAGTCCAGTTTCAAAGTTTTAGACTACTTGCACATTCTACATAGAAAGCACATCATACTATATTTGTCTTTCAGTGTCAAAACATTTTCTTTTAGAATAACATGCTCCTTCTCCATCCATATTCTTTCACATGGCAAGATTTCAAAAGCGGAATAGTACTCTAATCTATTGCATCTCTTTTTTTTCTTTTCCTTTCTCTCTTTTTTGTTTCCCCAAGACAGAGTTTCTCTGTGTAGTCTTGGCTGTTCTAGACTCCCTTTGGGGACCAGACTGGCCTCGAACTCACAGTGATCCCCTGCCTCTGCCTCCTAAGGGCTGGGATTAAAGGCATGTGCCACCATGCCTGGCTCTAGCTCATCTATTGTACTACAGGTTTTTTTTTTTTGTTTGTTTGTTTGTTTTGGTTTTTGTTTGTTTTTTACCCATTCACCTGTTAACAGGTACTTAACTCTTTTTATATCCTGGTTATTATACATAATGTTGTTCTAAATATGAGAAGAAAATCACTGATTCAATTACAGAATTAATAATCTTTTTACTATATAGACAGAGGAGGGATTGTTGTGCTACCTCTTCTGGTTTTATTTTATTTTTTGATGAACTTTCTATATTCATTTCCATACTGATGATACTAGTTCCCACTTCCAACTTCCAACAACATAGTGAGCTCCTCATTTCTCCATTGTTGATTCGTCAAAAACTTCTCTATTTTTGATAATAAAAATTCAAAAAACTGTGAGGTGATATGTCTATCAGTTGTACGTTTTCTTGAGGAAATATCTATTTATGTATTTAATTGTTTCTGAATTGTTTTTTGTAGGATAGTTGGTTTTAGATGCTGATTAGGATGAATTACTATCAAAATTTGGGAATTCATCATATATAAAATTTTATTACCATATATAAGATAATGTGTGATTTGAAAAATAAAAGTAAGTATACATCTATACATTTATATTATTTTTTAATAGCACAAAGATTTTTTATTATATTTAATGAGAGATAATGGTTCTAAAGCCCCAGAGAAAAGCCCCTGAGAATAGGAATGACAGACTCAGTCTGGAACAAGGATAGATATAGTCTGCAAAGGCCCACCTCTAACAATACACCTTCTCCTCCTGGACCATGCCTTCTGTAAGCTGCTAAATTTAAAAAGTACTGCCACAAGCTGACGAAAATAATCAAACTGTAGGGAACATCATCTATACATTTATATCTTATGATAATAGTATACTCTTAATAATGAAAGTCAATAACGACTAGAAAAATAAATCTATAGGCCATTATCTTCGTGAAACCACAATGTGAAATGTATTTTGGAATAAAATATATCTACATACACATATAAATGTAATGCAAGCCTTTAAAAATCATAGATGAGTCATCATAATTCTTGAACACTGAGTGAAAAACAGAAAAACCCTATAACTCTGTGTTTACATGTAGATTGTAGACTCCAAACCTTAAAAAATAAAACACAAAAGCATACACGGAAAACTTATGATTCATTATAAATTTTTCTATTAAAATTGCCAATAGGTAATATTCTTTTATATTAAAAATCTAAACATTAAATGCAGAGTAAGTATATGACTCTTTGAAACTCATGTGACAGTAATGTGATACCTGTGGTTGTGTTATTTATTGGAGGAGAAAGGAAACTATGTCAGTATGTAGCTGCATCTGTGCTTGAATCATTATATAGCTGTTGGTCACCTCAACTTCACAATTTCCCTGACATGACCTCACAAACTCTAGGATTACAAATGTATGTCATAGCATCCAGGTTGACATGCTAAGATCTTCATAAGGTGATGCACACTATACATGGTAATTAGATTGTGTAGTATATCTCTTAGGAGAAAATAATGTAGTACTGAGGGAATTATAGTTAGTGTCTGTAGGTTATTTCTTTTCTCAGTTCTTGCCAGAGGACAGACAGATTGAGCTAACAAACATTTGGCTTTCTGCCAACAGACTGCAAATACCATAAACCTCATTCCATTACACCATATCTGGCTTCAGGTTATAATAATGGAAAATAGATTAATATAAGGCCCATACAGTTTCACTGGTGAATGTTATGTAACATTTACAGAATAAATTATATAACTGGATGCTTATGTATTCAATATAACAAAGCAGAAAGAATCCTAGTTATATTTTATGAAAATAGCATCATCCTAATAAGAGTCAATAATGACATATAAAAATACATCTAAAGACCATTATCTTCATGAAACCACAATGTACAATGTGTTTTGCCATAAAATCCAACAAAGTACAAAATAGATGTAGTCCATTAAATGCTATTATCAATTTACTCAGTGCTGGTTCAGTTATTGTTTGAGTGCTTTTGAAATGTGTTTTTGAATGTTTGCCAGTCGTTTTGTTCTAGATCACTTTGTATAACTCTAAGAATGATCTGATTTTGTTAAATTCTGTTTTTCCTAACATAAAGAATTTTAGTATCCCTAAACTACAGAGTAATTTAGGACTAGAATGTTTTCACTGTCACTACCATGAAAATATTTTTGATGGAAAATATATTTCATTTGATATTTAATAATTTAAAAATCATTTAATATCAAAATTAAGGTATATATTGCAAGTAATTGCATAATTCAAATTTTAAATATTTATCTTCTCTTTCTAGAAAACTGGTATTGATATCAGCTAAAGTTCTGGGAAATTATTTGGGGATAAATTCAAGTCAATTTAAACAGGACTTAAATATCAATAAGTTTCTTCAACCTTATGTGACCAGAGGAATGTGACACAGACAGCTGAGGTTTACCTTTCTGGGTATCAGTAAATGTCTCTGTGACCTTGGACATATTTATTACCATGGGGACTCTCCTGATCAATAACATTTTAGCTCAAACTTGAGAAATATGGGTTTCTCCTTCTTTTACTTAATTAAGTTCCTCAGTGCCCAGAATGGCAGTCATCTGTCAGTGCTTACTTTCAAAATGAGGCATTATGGCTTATAGATCAAGTTCAGTACAAAAGCAGGCAAACACACAAACAAAAATAAAACTACAACACAAAACTGAAAATTCAGGAGCAAAGGAAAGATGTGTTCAATAGGTAAAATAACATATAAAAACTTTGTAGAAAATACTGCCAGAACCACAGAGAACATTAGAGTTGTTGATTTAAAACACTGCCTTTCTGAGCTTATTTAAAGCCATATATACATGAATAAGCTCTCTGATTTGCATAGAGTAATGCATAGAGTAATGCTGTGAAGAAGGAACTGCGGGAGACTGTGTCTGTTTTCTAGTGTAATTTACTGTGTCTCTATGAAAATAAAATTATACCTATTTTATATCTTTAAATACTCTTTCATCCCTAAAAATTATTTAATATAATGCATATGAATTATTTCTGTTAATATATGACATTGCAAAACCAAAATCATCTCAACAGTAACACTTACATAAATACGTACATGCAAACAAAACTAAAACAGATACATAATATAGATACATAATACAAACCTAGTAGAGATTCCCTCAGTTTAATCAAAGAGTATTAATGTGTGGAGGATTATTGGTCTTATTTGTAATCAGTTAAGAAATACAGAAAAAAAAGTAAAGTTACCAAATGCATACCACATCTAAAGCATCGTCTTAGTTAGGATTTCCTTTACTAGGAAGAGACACCTTTATCATGAGGACTATTATAAAGGAAAACATTTCATAGGGGCTGACTTACAGGTTCAGAGAGTTAGTTCATTATCATTGTGGAGAGGAGCAGGATGACACAAAGGTAGACAGGACACTCAAGAAGGAGCTAAGGGTATCAAGTCTCTCTTGGTAACCTGCTGTCCTTCCTCTGAGTGCCACCAGGTCTCCCCCTCCAGGGGACATGGTCAAATGTGAGGCACCAGAGTAGGTGAGAAAGTCATATCCCACTCTCCACTCTACTGTGGAGAATGTTCTGACCATTGGCTAGATCTGGGTAGCAGGGGGAGGAGGTCCCCCTCAGGAACAGTCATAGGGGAGGGGAATAAGGGGAAAATGGGAGGGAGGGAAGAATGGGAGGATACAAGGGATGGGATAACCATTGAGATGTAACAAGAATAAATTAATAAAAAAATAAAAAATAAACTATGTAAGTTTAAAAAAAAAAAGAAAGAAAGAAGGAGCTAAGATGTCTACATCTAGATCAGCAGGGAGCGGGAAGAGAGAGAGACACTCAGCCAGGCTTGAGCATTTGAAACCTCAGGTCCCACCCTCAGTGACACACTTCCTCCAACAAAGCCACACACAATCCATCAAGGCCATACCTCCTAATAGTGATGCTCCCTATGAGTAGGTCCTATGCAGACATTTTCACTCAAACTGCTACAACCACCACCTCAACTTTAGGCAGTATAGCTGGCATTATTAATGCATCATTAAGAATTAAGTGTGTTTCTGTAACGAATAACATTTGGAGCCTCATTTCATGGACTCATAGATTTTTATGAAGTTATTTTAATGAAATATCTATTCAAATATTTTACCTATTATTCTTATGTTTTGCTAATTACAGAGCTTTAAGAAACCATTATAATCGGAGACAACTCTATTTTCAGATGTGTGAGAAGTATTTTGTATTATGTACTGTACCTTGTCTTTTCTTAATGAGGACTAAGGAAATTATCAACATCATGAAGCTAAAGTTGTAGCATCATCTTACAAAGTGTTTTTGCGTTTGGCTGAAGGCAAAACAAAGATAAAATAAATAATCTACAAACTGTAATTCTTTATGCAATTTTATCTATTTCATCCTTACTAATCAAATTGTCTGATACTATCAATTTCCTTGATAACACTCATTTACCTAAACTTTCTTCTTGATGGATTACTGAGTCATTGTTATTATTTTCAGCTTCTTGCTTGGTTTTCTATGGTGGAGATGTTTATGGATTATTTTTCTGAAGATGGTACAAGAGCAGTCTTTTCATGCTCCAATGGATGTTCCACACCCATGCACAAATAGACGGCATTAACTGGTTTTAATAGTTTTCATTAAAAAAAAAAGCATTTTTAAAAGCATGAACTTGGGAGAGGGCAGGTTCAGAAGAAACTGAGAAGAGTTTGAGCAGTGACTTTAATGGGGATAGTGTCATAATTTATTGTATATTTTTATAAATTCTCAACAATGCAGAAAATAATTTTAAAAGAAAAATATTTTCCAGTAGTTTATTTTTTAGTTCTCTTGGTATGGGGAAAGAGTAGAGTACAAACAAGAATGTGTTGAAGTTTCTCATAGTTTTGCAATTGATTGGAGAATTAACAGATTTCTAAGTTATGTACATTCGTATAGTTTCCTATGATAATTCACAAATATTTCCACCTAGGACTAATTTATTTTGTGACTTTTTAAACAAGGTGGTTTCTATTTTAAATAGTATTATAATATTTTGTGTCCTAGTGCTGTCTTCTGACCAGAAGTAATGAAAGCATTCTTATATTTTGGGTGAATTATTACATTTATCAGTTAGTCTTTCCAGGGATTGTGCTTTTAAAAGATTCCGGGTATATAAAGGTATGCAGTTTCCCAGCTATTTAGCCTGTGTGCTCTGTCTGCTTTGAGAGGAAGCCTAATTTTGTCCAGGTGCTGCCTGGAAGACAATGGAAACACCAAGGAGCCCTCTTGCTTCAAGGAAATAGCTAGTCCTTTTCTTCTCTATTCATTAACTAATGTTTATTGCTACAATTTTTACAACATTTTGTAGTGTGGATATTCATAATAAGAAAACTAATGACTGAGGAAGCTTTGTATTTTCATTTGTATTTTTAATTATATGTCACTATGTGTGTTTGAGTCTTTGTATATGAGACATGTATGTTAGTGGAGTCAGGAAGAGAATTTTAGAACTGTTGGAGTTGGAGTTACAGGTGATTGTGAAGAATGCAGGTGGTGTGCTGGACCCAAGCTCAGGACTTTTAGAAGAACAAGGACTGATTTTTAGATTCTGAGATATCTCTCCAGTCTCTCTATAAGCTCTTACTTTAAGAAATTTCTGTTCCTGATACAGATATAGGCTGGTATGGCAGTAGGTCTCAGGTTCTCAAATACTAAATAAATTTTCAGAAACTAAAGAGGATATACATATTGAATGTTTAAAAAGCATGTATATTCTGATAAGAATGAATTATGTATACAGTCAAGTTATAGGAAGCTGTAAATTAAAGAACAATTTTGAAAAGTATGTATTTCAAAACGTAAAGGAAATTTGCATGGTATTTATTTGTTCATGTAATTTTGTTGTCATTATACCATTGTACATGTAAAAATTCCAAAACCCTAGCCAAGAAATCATGCTGTAGGAATGTGTATTGTGAATGAATCTTGGGACTGGAAGATACTGCATTTCATTAGCATAATGAATAAATGCTTTCTCTGTCCCCAAGTCATTTGTATAACACTGGTAAATTTATTTTAACCTTGCTTATGTTTTCCAAAATATAAAGTTTCTCTAATATAAATAATGTTTTGCTGGGGCCAGGGAGAAGTCTCACTGGGGAAAGGTACTTTCCAACCAAGCAGGTGAACTTCAGTTCAGTCCCTGAAACCCATGTGAAGGTGCACAGAAAGAACTGAATCCAGAATGGTCCTCTCACATACACATGCATGCATTGTGGCACATGCATATCTACGCATACCTCACAATCACAGTATATGGTTAAAAAACTAAATATAATGATAATATTAAATGACAGAACATAGATGTGAGACAACTTTTCTGATAAGGAAATGCAGGACTGTATTGACAGAGAAAGTAAGCTGAACACCGGCATGCATTCATTAATTCATTGCTGTTTAATTTCCAGGGGATGCAATGTAACAATCTACCTTAAGCTGCTAATGCCCTGATTTCCCTGTTGTGATAAGTGGTAACACTGTAACTTTGAACTGTGTGCTAAATAATTCCTTCATCTCCTAATGTTTTGAGGTAGTTTATCATAATAGGCAGAGGCTTAACAACTTTAAACACACACAGAGCTGCAAAGACAGTTCAGTGAACTTGTTGAAAACAATGGCATTGTTCAATTGATAATGAATTTGAGTGTCACATACGTGAAGTTTCAGAAAGCTAATTAAAAACCAAAGAGCAACTGTATTGTTTTGTCTATTAATTTTTATAGCAGAAATAAACATGTCATATTTGGATAATTTAACGCATTTCTCTACCTATGAATCTCAAACTTTTCCTAAAGTTGTCATATGAAGGTAGCATAGCCTAATGCTATAAATATTTTCCTTATGAGTTATAAAGTCAAACTTAGTTCATTTACACTGAGTAATGAGAAGAGTAAATTGGTTAAAATTAGTTCAAGGAAAACAACCATCACAGAACAGAAGTAGTCAGGAGTCAAATCTATTCTCCCAGGCTATTGAGAAATAATTTGAACTACATTAGAGAACCAATAGGTACAGAATACATAAATCAAGACAAATAGGATTATGATTAGATTTTAAACCAAAATTCAAATCATGACCACCCAAAGAACAACTCCCATAAGTCTAAGGTCAGACACAGTTATGCATGGAGCAGAAATATCATAGTGGTTCAGATGTACAGAGATATTGTAGAGGAAGAAATAATTCAATATAAATGAGAAACAACTATGCTCAAAAGCATTTATGTGTTCTGACAATACTTTAACATTCTTTAAATCAAACTTACTCTCTCTGTGTCACTCTTCTTCATAAACTCATTAATAAATTATCTATTCCCTGAAATGCATCATAGACTCAAATCTGAACATCACAGTAATTGCTCATTTGTAATTTATGTTGGTATAACTTATAGAACTCTGAAATCTTGGAATTATAGCAAAATACATGTTTTCAATTTTCATTTAAGTTCTATAGGATTTGAAATTTTAATTAAGAGATGTAAATAATGTGCAGTTCCTTGATCTATATACTAAATGAATCACTGATATGGAAGTAAAAAGAGCATGGGACACTCAATATTTATTTATTTATCATAATTCTTGATACACTGGAAAGTAAACAATGGAAGAGAGAAGAGTTGGGCGTATCTACTTAGAAGAAGAAATGGCTGTTCATGTTATGTGTTATAGAATCTTTAGACAACAGTTAAACTATAGTCTTTTTGGACTAAGAGAAATAGAAACACCTAAGGAATCCCTTAACTTACTTTAAAGAATAACTAATAAAAACAGAAAATACATAAAAAGAATAAAAAAACTTTAACAAAGTGGTATTGAAAAGATTAGGGGGAAGAGAAAAGAGGGTGGAGTAAGTAACCAGAATATATTAGATATTTGAAATAGTTAGAGGAGAATTAGCAAAACTGAAAAAAGTAAAATATGTTAGTAGAAACAAAATTTAAAAATTCAACTTTTATAATTTATTTATTTTACATGTATAGTTTTATAATTTTCCCTTTCCTTTCCTCTCTTCAAACCTACCTATATACTTTTCCTTGCTCTCTTTAAAAGCCATGGCCTTTCTTTTCATTAATCGTTTTACATCCACATATGTATATACATGTATACATCAAAACACAAGCTCTTTAGTCTGTATAATGTTACATGTACATTTTCAAGACTAGCCATTTTATATTGGATCACCACCTGGTATGCTTTTGCCTGGAAAGATTATTTCTCCTGCTCTCATCATTTTATAGTTGCCTGTAATTCTTTGTGGAGGACTGAGGCCTCTTGGGCTTTCCCCTGTCTGTGTTAGCATGTCTATGGCTGTTGTCCTTGTTCAAATCATGTTTAGGTTGTCATATTGGAGAGACAGCCAATCAAAATGCAAAGTTGTTGAGCCTAGTGGTAACAGATTGGAGTAGACAAAGGAACCAGCAGTTTGGTGGGAGAGTGTGTCTCCCGGGAATATGAGAAGATGTACAACTTTACAAGTAAAAAAAAAAAGTAAGACTGTATTGTGAGATAGATTTAAAGAAAAAATTTGAATGTTCACCCTTATGTACTAATGGAATACATTTTGATACAATATCTTAGACATTGATTGTAAATTCTACAACCATAAAACTTTATGTTTTGTGTTTTTTTTCCCAAATTCTTTTTTCTTGTGTGAATAAATCCTGCCTTTAACCTGTTAGATAGAGATGACAACCTTTGTTAAGCAAAGTTCATCATTTTTAGTCTGTAACTAATTCCATTAACAGCATCAAAGAGACAAACTACAAAGATCAAGAGATAGCTTAAAATGTGTTATCACAAAATTTGGTAAGAAAATGTACTTCTCTGAACACCAGCAAATGAAGTGCCAAATAAACTGTCAAAATGTCTTTTTCATAATTTTGACTTGAGTTTCTAATTAAAAGTAAAGATGCCTTCTTGAGAGTGTTGATTGCTTTAGGAAGCTTATGAAACAAGTCACTTTAAACATTGGGTTTAGGCTAGAAGCTACCCAGGCCTCTTTACCTTCTCTGTGATCATAGAAGCTGTAAAGAAAATAACAGCACCTGATTGCTAATCTCTGTGATTTTGCAATCCTCAAATCTCCCAGAAAGTTTACAAAGTATCCTAAGATACCAGGGACTTCAGAATCATGGTTTCACAAGATGAGCACACATTAAGTAAAGGATTGAACATTTTTCACTTCCTCTGACACCCAAAAATCAGAGACAACCATACCACAACCACATACCTTGTGTTCTTCATCAGATACATGACATGAAATCCTCCCTCTCAAACTCGTAGAACACATACATGCATGCAAGCATGCATGCATGCACACACGTAGGCTCAAGGATTGGATTTTCCTCATGGCTGGGCCATGATGTTTTTTGAGGTATTTTAAGCATGACAATAATAACTCTTTTACCCCAACGGTCAGTTCTCTTTGTTTTTTGTTTGTTTGTTTGTATACCAAATTCAAAGGCCTCACAAAAAGCATCTATTTAATGAAACACACATTTTTGCTGGGTGAATTCTCTGGTGATGATATTGAATTTGTGTGATATTGAGAGCTGCTTACATTCAGCTTCTTGCTTCTCCACGTGGTCTCAGTTGCATTGTGTCTCTTATTTAGAACACTACAAATGTGGGAAACCTGAAGAAGAGAATGTATCATGTCTATATGTCCCAATGACCATCTCTCCTCACGGTTTCTGTGAATGCTAGTCAAGGTAAAATAAGGCCTAATTTCCTTGAGCCAGGAAGACTGAGACAGGAGGACTACAATTTGCATTTCTTCTTCTGGGCTGCACAGGAACGTCTGGTTTTAAAAACCAAAACAACAACAAGAAAGAAATGAAAAGTATGTTTTTGTAATATTGGTTAAAATAAATGACATGGCCTATTTTTTACAAGGCACTGCGTGTGTGTGTGTGTGTGTGTGTGTGTGTGTGTGTGTGTGTGTGTGTGTGATTTTTCCACTACTATAGGATACTTCAAATATGAAATGATGCTAAAAATTTAAAGAACTTATACGTGCTAACTTGGCCTTATCAGTCATTTAATTGGAATTTATAATTTTTAGTTCAGTTAACTCTCATTCAAATTATGAAATAACATTTCAGAGTTTTATAAAAATGTTTCTCCAAGAGAATTCTTTAAGAATTGACACTTAAATGCCTTCAAACCAATGTAAATGATTGTTGCAATTTTATTCTTCAGTACTCTCTTTTGACAAATTGCACAGCAAACAATTGCTACCAATCAGTTTCTGATTTTGAGTCAAGAGCCCTCTGTCAACACAGTGTCTCCTTAAGGACCATTACAAAGAGTGGCTCAAAACATCATTAATGGAAGAGGCTTGCTAAATAACTTTTGAAGTAGATAATATAAAACAACAGGATGAGTTTAAAATGTAGAATTATGTTCTATGGTTTCAACAATATAATGATTTATCCCTTGTTTCAATGTAGCTTCTGAATAGAATATATTACAGGATTTTAATTACCCAGGCTAGGTATTTTCACTTTATCAACTGTTCCAATGCTGGGTGTACTCACAGAGAGTACATCTTGATTAATACTTTTTCTACATAATCTGGTTGAGGCTTTGGGAGAAAAGATATACAACTACATCCACAAATATTTGTGAGCACTAAATTAGGAGACCTGTGGATCCCTCTGTGTTTCTGATGATGTCGTATAGCCACTCATGAGAAGATAAATGAAAGGCCCATTAAAATTAAAACCATTTATGCAGCAAAACAAAGCCTTAAAGATTTCTATAAGGTTAGGGTATCTAATAAAATCAATATCAAGGTCATGCTAAAACTCTTAAGTTGTTCCTTGAATTGTAAATTCTCTACAGTCAGCAGCCAACATAACTGGAAAATCCAGTATTACTACAGTCCCCTAATGTAGTAAAAGCTTGTCATTCAATGAAAAATGTCTGTTCTTTGGCATCATACCTCTAGAGATCTACCGCTCTAACAAGAACTTATAGTAAGGCACAAAATTTAAATACAGTAAATTTTTTAGAATATGCATTTGTCAAATTTGCGTTTGTTTTTATGAAGAATGGCTTTAATTTTTAACTGATTTTTTTTTAAATGAAAGAAAATAAAATAAACTGCAGATGGATAGACCTTATGATTTTTATACTGTTCTTTCAACTCCATCAGCTTAAAAGTTATATAATATAGTTTTATGAATGGGACATTGTATAGTCATACAATGAAATATTATATAAGATATTAAAATTTACACACAGTTCATTTATTCATTCATACATTCATGATCTCATCAGTACCCTTGACAGTGTGTATTGGGAGCCTTTTATTGGGCCAAGATCACATTAGACACTGCAGACAAGAAAATGTCTCATACTTAGTATCTTTAGATGCTAATAAAAATGGTCAAAATAAAGCATGCTAAAACATGTAAATGAGCTTTGTAGCCTGCACACATTCATAGGAACATACTAATGTATGGCAAAGAAAATTGTCACTAACCGGTAGAGACACATGCAGAAGATTTGTTCAAGGCAACAGCAGAAAGAAGCATTACAGGTAATGAGCCATCATTATGGCTCACATACTATAGTAAGTGCTTCTAAACGCAGGCCATGAACCAAGAGAATGGCCATGGTAACATAACTGCAAGCAATTCAATTTGTGTGTCTACATTTTTGGTATAACATTTTAAAGATATAAAGCAATAAAATAATTATATACATGAACTTGAGCTATGGGAGTTTTCCAAATAACCCGTTAATATTTTGACACATCAAGCAACATGGTTAGTATTTGGTTGTGTTATCTCTAATTAATTATTAATTTACCAATGTCAGAGATAAGTAATTTTTTATGTCCAGATATAGTGTGTGTAGGTGTGCACCTCACCAGTCAGTTTCTGATTTTGGTAGTCAACCTAGAGATACAATCAAATAACCAAAAAAAAAAAAAAAAAGATGTACTTAAACTTACATGATATAGAGCAAATATTGTCTGTATGAGAAACTATATTATTTACAGTGGGGAGATTGCCAGTAGCTTGAGCACCTACAACACAATCAAGAGGACCAGTTTTGGTTTACCAGAACCTGTATAGTTCCCAAGCATGTCTCGTGGACTATCTACAAATTTAGCCTCAGATATAAACATAGGAGAAGCCCTGGAGCAAGCTGTATAGTCAATCTAGCCAAATAGGAAAACACTAGGTTTAAGGGAGAAACCCGGCCTCAAAAAAAAAGGTAGAAAAGAAATGTACTCATTCTTTTGCATCACACACACACACACACACACACACACACACACACACACACACACGCACACACGCATGTATACTGCACAAGTATACACATATGAAGAAATAACAAAAAGAGACTATATCATTAAAGTTTCACTTTAAAGAAATAGTATTTAAACTAAAGTTGAAGAGGAAGTAGCCAGAACAAGCAATAAAGCAAATGTTGCATTATCAATAACAGCACTGCTAATATTCAATTTTAGTTTTCAACATTTTAAATTTAGGTGAATATTAAGCAAAACCTACTTATCGTTCACATAATTAAGCACTTTGGGTCAATTGAATCTGAAAGTGAATTTGTTAAATCCAACACTATTTTGATACTGTATGGATCTTGAGAAGTTCTCCATTTGACATTTGGGTAGCTCCCCTTCTGTTTTCTTTTGTTAAAGTATTAAATTCCTGAAGATCCAAGAATGTTGCTAAATGTGAGAGAAATGATCCTTGAATTTATAGACTTCACCCTTCAGTGTGAGAAACTAAAAGCAAGGGTGTTAACTCCGAAGTGCCAATTATGTATGGTCAGTAAAATAGCAGTTGAAGATGAAGTTCTTGGATTATTAGCAAACTTTAGTGCTGAAGTTACAGTTTACAATGTGTGTTAGAGATCAACGCCTAGAAACAAATGGCTTCTGCCTTTCTAAACTGTATGTCAGAGATGCAACGCCTATTCACAAAATCACCACAGATACAATTATGAGTCCTCTTCCTGGTGAAAATCTTTGCACAATTTGTCCTTTAGGCAACACCAAATTCAATTACTCTATTCAGGCTTCCTCAGGAAAAGAGAATCCAACAGGAAGAGAGAAAAAAGATTCATTTATTCATATGATCACAAAAGCTGAAAAACTATGTAAGTTTCTGTCTATAAGCTAAAGAAATGAAAAATTTACTGAATTTCATTCCCAATGTACTGAACAGAAGGTAAATTAAGAAGACAAGTCCGAGTACATGGTCAAGAATGACTGGAAACAAGAGAAAAGATAGTTTGTTCAAACAAAGAACAAATTCTATGCTTTGTAATTCTGTGTTCTAGTCATTCTTCAATGGAATGGAGAAGACCACTTGAAATGGAAATAATATTTACTTTGACACAATTGACACATCTAAATAAATACCCTTCTCATATATTCTTAGACAAATATGAAGACATTTGACCTGCTATCTAGATAACCCTTAGCAGCCAAGTTAATACACATTTTCATGCACAAACATTCTAGTAGTTACAAAGAAATTCTCTAACAAGGGTCGTGTTGAAAGTGGCTTTCACAGTTTAGACACTGATGAATAGCCAATGTATTACTGATTCTAATGAGAGTTGCAGTGATGGATTAGAGTTTCCTTGGCCAGCCATGCATGGAAGTGTCACTGAATGCTAGCTGTTGTGTTTTTATATGAAATATTTGCCAAGGCTCTTGACTTGATGGTCTGGCTCCTAATACAATGTTCAAGGGAGAGATGTCAGGAAAGTGACTGCATCTGGTTGCTGTACTGTAATCAATATATTCATCTCTTGGAATCTTGATGGGATGTGGTAGAGACTGAAATGTGGACTAATTGGAGGAACTGTGTCAGAGAGAATATACTTTTAAAGGGTTTATCTCACCTTTGGACTCTCTTTCTCTGTCTTTGTCTCTCTTTGTTACTGTCTCTGTCTCTCTGTCTCTCTGTCTCCCTCTATCCGCCCCCCTCTCTTGCTCTCCCCCTCCCTCCCACCCTCTGTGTGTGTGTGTGTGTGTGTGTGTGTGTGTGTGTGTGTGTGTGTGTATGTGTGTGCTCTGTGCATGCATCTTTTTCACAGTGCCCTGTAAGTTAAACACTATCTTATACATGGTACATTATAATGAACATTCACCTCCCCACAGGCTCACAGCAATGACAGCAGCTGAGCATTAACGGAAATTAAGGGACAAACAAACTTTTATCTTTTAAGATGTGTAGGCTTTGAACTTTTACAAACCTATTTTATTTGTTGTTCTTTAATGCTCATACCTCCTTTTCAACCCACCTACCTTAGATAGGATAGAAAAGAGGTTAATATGAACAGGAGAAGCATTTTGACTCAATTCCTTGGAGCGAATCCATGCTACATCATCAGGATGTTAGCAGACACATTAATCAGCAAACCAGCAATTCAGCAAAAGGTGTCTGTAACCACAGTAGCCATAATCCAGAGCAGCAGCTTGAACTCAGAACCTCAAGAAATTCTCTGAAGCATTTCTTTCTAGGAGTGTCTTGAAGCACAGTAATGAACAGCCAAACAATAAGAAGCAATGCCAAAACCAAAAAGTACTGCCTCTGATCTCTGATTTTGGATATATATATATATATATATATATATATATATATATATATATATATATATATATATATATATATATATCTCAGAGTCTATACTAGGATGTTTATCAGCTAGCAAATACCATGTCTCCACAAAAGGCAGTCCCTTTTCTACTGGGCAAACACCATTTGTTCTTTCTCAACTTTGTTTCCAGAGGACAAACACCACACACCCTCACAGGAGTCTGTTTCACATCCCACACTTAGGATCAAAACAAAACAACAAAAAAGGTTACATCCAAAATGCTTTCTAAGATTTCTGTCAGATATGTTAAAAAAAAAAAAACTAACACATTAGCCCCAGTACCTCTGTGTAGAATGACTTCTTTGCCTGGAAGGGTCTACCTTCCCTACACACCACTACCAAGACTCCTTACTGGAAAGACAGTGAATCAGCATTACTTACTACACACTCAGACAGTGATCAGACTTTTAAAGTCCTAGTCCTGACCTTTTTTTCCTCCAGGCAGAGGTGATTGCTAAAACTCGGGAATCTTTGTTTCCTGCTATCTCAAAAGTGAGATAATCCAGCCGTGCTGGTCACTCTGCCATTTATCCCATGTATTCAACACAACAAGACTTGACATTAGGAGGCCAGTGCTCTTTCCATTTACGTATAATACATAAAACAAATCACAGCTTTTCTTAATTCCTGCTCCTATTCCTGGTACTATCTACTCCTTGTAGGTCAGATCTCATCTTTATACTTGTAAGTAATCATTAGAGAAGGCCTCAATACCCTCCATAATAGCTTTTCTTTTTATTTATTTTTTGCATGTGCACAATTGTAACCTCTTTAAAAATCATTGATGAATTTTAGTATATCAATACCAATATTTAACAGGGTAAAAAAACTAAAATAATTCAATCTTGATATTTACATAACGAGAGTTCACATTAATGGTGTGGGTCAAAATTACAATATTTAATAGTAATTTTTAAAAGGGCCATTTTGCTTTATCATTACAAAATCACTTTCATGCAATCCAAGGCCTAGACAAAGAACTACAGGCAACCAATGACTGCTGGGTGAAAATCAGCCTCTCCCAGGGTTGAGTCCTCTTACTGGTTGTCTAGTGAAGTGTTGTCAAACCTGAAACCAAATACACACAGACAATAAAATAGACCCATCTGGATGTATTTTATGTGTGTGCATACACACTGACACACACACATATGTGTATGTATATATGTATACACACAGAAAGAAACACATGTGTACATAACAAAAATAATCAAAGACAACAAGTCTATGAATGTTATCCTGTTCATAGGAGGTGTTGGAGTAAAGGTGCTTGGTAGAGGATGAGTGGAGAAAAAGTAGGGAAAATTATTTAATTCGGTTTAATTTCAAGATAAAATTTTTAAAATGAAGGAACAAAAAGAAATTCCTTGTACAGTGTCTCCATTTGAAGTACAAAACCCTAGTAAATACTAATGTTAATGCCTTTAAGAATGTGATGGCCTCATTTATCACAAAGTGTTTTTCCAACCAGCATTCTAAGACTCAGGTAGGACTGAAGAAGAAGAATTGCTGTGAACAAATGGAAAGTATCACCAGCTTCCTTATGTTAAGTGCATTGGCAATAGTGTATGGCTTTGAACAATATATATCACATGTTAATTAGTTAGTCTGGTTTTATCCTCCTGACCCTTTGTAGGAATAAGTGACTATGAAAGCATGACACAATGTTACCAGATAACTTAATTGATTATCATAAATGAGGGTTTAAATAACAACAATGCTCTCTCAGGAAAGTGTATATGGTCCTGAACATGAAACGGAATATTTATCCAAATAGCAATCATAAACAGGCCAAAGCTATTCTAGTTCAACTGTAGTTATAAGCATAAATTTAAGAAACAAAGAAACATTGTGTTTGTATGTTATTTTAAGTACCATATATTGTAAAATTAATTTTCAGGGAAGTTGTTCCAAATGGAGCACATAATGTGCACACATACAGGGTACACACACATGTGCATATCTTTATAGCACATGCATACATATCTTTAAGGAGATAGACATTGTTTTTGTTTGTTGCTCCCTCCCATTTTCCCCTTGCTCCCCTCCCCTATGACTGTGACTGAGGGGGACTTCCTCCCCCTTTATATGCTCATGGGGTATCAAGTCTCCAAGAGTTGCAAAAAGAAAAAGATGGCTCCCTGGCACTTACTTACTAGACTATATAATCCACTTGGCAATTTCCTCTGGCCAGCAAGAAATTTTACCTAAAAATCAATGGTGGGTGGTATCTGAGAGTGGCTGTCTGGCCTTTAAATACATACACACAAGTATGTAATTAACACATACTTGTGCACCTGCACACAAAAAGAGGCACACATTTTTACACAATGACCATGTAAAATTGCATGATTATCTAAAAGTATATCTACCACTTATCATCAACATCTACTAGACAGTAAGATAATAGATAAATAAATGATAGATATTTAAATAAGTGCTCATAACAAAATTATTGATTGACAATAATTGGAATGTAGCAGTTATAGTTAAATACATGTCTCTTTTATATTCATAATATATGCTATTCTCTTATTTGAAAAAAAATAGAAGTAAACTGTATGCCAGTTATCTGGTACCATATTAAGACACGGAGAAAGAGAGAAAGGAGCAAAAGTCATGTCTAATGGAAGGATGGGTCAATTTTATGAGGAAGGGTATTTTAAAATAAGCTTTGAAGAAACTGGAACACTGAGTACTTTAAGTGTTGCAGAAGAGCAATGCTAGATGAGATAACATCATGGGAAAAGAAAAATGGCGCCCCTGGCATGGGGTCAGATATAATGCAGGAGGATAGCATGAGGGGAGGATAGCGATGAGGAGGATAACATGATTGAAGATACTGTGGGGAAGTATAGATGTATCAGCACACTAATATCTTTTAGGTCTCTCTTACTAAGTGCTTTATTCTGAGAATTCACACATAATTAAATTCACCTATGTAGTTAAACAAACAAACAAAAACAAACAAACTTAGATTAAAACCGGTTCATCTATTCAATGTCTGTATATAAAGCAATGCCAGGGAAGATGCAAAGACTTATCATGTCAATGGGTTTGGTAGCTCTTGTGACAGAGTAATGATCAAACACTCACTGAAATGATTATTACGTACATGCCTGTTTTCCATGCTATACCTGTTTCTTGTGTGTGTATTCCTCAATTAAGTTTCTGTTTTGTTAGTAGTTACATTCTATTCCTTGTGGCAATTTGTCATCACATTTATTACAGCTTACAAATAACTGTTATTTTGAAAGGAAAATAGGTAAATGCTCTAAAAACAAGAAACATGATTCTATTTGTTCACTTTCAGAAAATCTATGCAGTATAAGAAGTCAATTTCTTATTAAGTTGTTTACTTTAAAACATCATTTCATGCCTAGAAGTAATAGCTTTCATTAGCCTATACTTTATGCTGATGCGTACTATTTAAATATTCCAGGAAATACATATGTCAACAATTTGGCTTAGTTCCTATGTTCAGAAAGGATCTGTAGTGTCCATAGTACATGGTTTTTAGAGCCATTACTCTTTAGACTGGCTCCTAATGCACTGTGCATAACAAAGCAAAGGGTTAAGCATTAGTTTCCTTTTTAGTGGAAAAACACTGAGAATGATTTTACATACCCATACCTAGGAAGAAACAAAATTCAGAAATAAAATGTTGGCAAAGAAATAAAATCAAGTGATAAATCCAATTTCCTTTTTCACTTCTGACTTTAAACAACATACATTCAAGGAATCCAGGGATGCACAGTCACTCCTTAAGAAGAACTGGCCAGACATGTTTTTATTAGTAGAATTTAAATATACAAAAACTCCCAGAAAGACAAGTCGGGTTGAAAAGCATAGAGAAAAAAAAACCCACAGGAAAAAATGGTATGTGATTATAAAATTTTATGAAAGTAAACAAATCTGATATATCTGATATTTTGTAACTTTTCTCAGAGATTGTCTGTATACACCTGCAGAGATGTTTATATCTGTGTGTGTGTGTGCGTGTGTGTGTGTGTGTGTGCGTGAGAGAGAGAGAGAGAGAGAGAGAGAGAGAGAGAGAGAGAGAGAGAGAGAGAGAGAGAGAGAGAGCATGTGTGGAATGTGTGGTCTGTGGGTAGTTAATCTATTGAGTGAATTCTCCTCCATGCCTGACTTGTACCCTAAGCAGTTTTCTACATCTGCCCTACAAATCCTGTGGACATCTTTCCACATTGTCTGCCTGGTACTTGGAATCTCAAAGAAGTCTTTTGACTGAAGGCAGGAAAGGAAAGTGTTAACTTTCCACTCCTTCTTTATTCCACTTCAGCATCTGCTGATTGCTTTTCTAAGGAAGTTATTCCAAATGGCATCAGTATAGGATAAGTGCTTCTGCAAATAAAAAACAAACAAATCTACAGCTTTGTTGTGGCTTCCTAAGGTCTGTTTGCCATATTGGAACACAGAGCATTCTCAGGATGTCAGATCAGCTACACTTTACCTCAGCCAAGAGCATTTATGCTTCTACTTCCTGGCATCCTGCCACTGTAGAGTTGCTTTTCATTCATCAAAAACTGCAGCACAACACTCTAACCAGGCAACTGCTTCTCATTCCTGCCCAAATCTCTTTATCATGGAATTGGGTTCGTTTCAAAAAGTTTATCATTTTGAAAAGGGCCTCCAATGCAAAAACAATGCCATTTATCAGCCTGGGCAAGGAGACTGCTAGGAAATGATAAATTTCCTGTGTGTGCCTTTAGTTTATCACTGGTTTATTTTAACTTCTTCTTGCACTTGCTGGATACACTTGTATGACAAGTCAACTTTAAGTGCCTCATGCCCTCTTCTCTGATAAATGTATGTAATAGTGCAAATATAAAAATAATGTATAAATGCGTAAAATAAGGAAAACTTGTCTCCTGATAAAAAGTGTAAAAGAAAGACCGATTTTGAGAATTATACCTCTTATATTTTCTTCTGTTTTTGAAAGAGGATCTTACCATGTGGTCCAGGATGACTTTAAAGCATGGTCTTTCTTTCTGCTCCAGCCAACAACATGCTAGTGTTACAGCCATGGCCAGTCTGGAATGACTTCAAAACATGTGATCTTAAAAGTATTTCAGCACTATCTTCTAACCTACAAACAATACAGGTCTTTGTGTAGAAGAATAAACAATGTTACATGTTGGCCCAGTTTATTCCAGAGCCATAAAACTCATCCCAAATAAACAAATTAACAAGCCATGATAGCTAATTAAAAGCTATGTACTTAAACTCCACATGGTATCATAAAAAATACAAAATGTAAGTATGGAATGTATACTTCTGATTTATTGAATTTTTAAATATAAGGATAGGAGTAGGATTTAATAGTAGAAAAACAATTTTGTAATAATTATGTAAATATTCAAATAGAATCCACAATCATCTCTTATAAAATGTGAAGGAGTTTACAATGTTTGACTACAGTCAGGGAAATCAAGGAAAATTCTTTTTGATGTATTTATTGAGGTAAAGCAAATATAAATTATAAATTCTATTCTATGGGTTCTTGACCATGTCAAACTCACACTCTTGCACCACACACATTGGATACTTTACTCCAGAATAACATTTAACTAAGTGTCAGCTAGCTGAATATTTTAAAAAACCATTGCCCTTTAGAATGCACTGTTCACTCTCTGGGCTCTGATGAGTCTCCAGACTTTGAGTTATAATCTTGAACATCAATGAGCACTTCTCCAAGCACAAATCTTAAAGCCATGAAGTACGCAATATTCCTCTTTAAAGTTCAGTAAACAATTCCACACTTAACAAGCATACATTTTTCTAAAATATATTTAAAAGTATAAAAGGTCAGGATTAGGCCCCGCTATGGTGGCACACACCTTTAATCCCACCACTTGGGAGTCAGAGGCAGGTGGATCTCCCTGAGTTTGAGGCCAGCCTGGACTAAAAAAGGAGTTCCAGGACAGCCAGGGCTATTATACAGAAAAACCTTGTCTTGAAAAATAAATAAATAAATAAACAGATAAATAAAGGTCAGGATTAAACATTGAATTTTAAAAAATGGAATTCTAAAGTAGAAAAGATAAAAACTAATTCTATAATTCAGTAGAAACTGTTTTGATGTTAATAAGTAAACCAAGAAACAGTTTCAGATTGAAATATGCATAAAATAAAGAAATAATAATTAGATTAAGTAATATAACTGAATCCCACAGACTGTATAATTTCTAATAAGCACAAATTTCCATTCTCACATATCTGAATGCTAGAAAAACCAGTTCGGGGCACTAGCATGATTTCTATCTGGTTAAAATGGTCTCTACTTCCCAAATGGTCCCCTGCTTTCACATCCTGGATATAAGATAAACACTATTTTCTCATGTACCATAAGTCAGATGAGCAAGATTGTTACACACTATACGAACTCTTATACTATGTTTCATCAAAATAAAGAGGATGCGAGCTCTCATTCCATTATCCTTTTAGAGGCCCACACTCATGACTACAGTACGGTTCAACACCTGACAATTGAGAGGGCTCATGGAAACTAAAATTTCTAAATAGTGCATACAGATACTATTTAATATCATTCAGTTTATTAAAATTAAACTGATAATTATATAACGATTATAATTTAAATAATTTTCTCAGATTGTGTTTTAAAGAGAATCCCATTGTGATTGTTTTGGCAGTGAAGGAATCTTTCTCATGCATACACTAATCACCACAAAGATGTCCCTGAGAGTATATTTGCTTTCTCATGATCTTTGCTTTTGTATTTTTTCTTCTGTCATGTATTGACACTGCAAGAAGACCCTCACCCGAATGCCTGCACTTTGAATTTGGGGATATCTCGGATTCCAAAATTATGAAAAAATTAATTTCTATGTCTTTTAATGTCCCCAGTGACAGTTTTGGAAAATTTTTATAAAAACAAACCTAGATGTATGGATTTTGCATACATGGAACATAAGGTCATGACTAGCATACCTTAATCCCAGCTAATTATGAAAACAAGTTTTTAAAAAGAAAAGGGCATCCCCCAAGCTTTGGTTGAAAAAGATTCTACAGTATACTATCATCAGTAATTTTCCTGACGATCAAAGACAGAAAATATAACACTGAAATTAGATATAATGTTACAGCAAATAGAAGCCAAAGAGGAACTTAGTAATGAAGAAAACATGTTGTCTTTGTATAAGCTCTTGGAAAAGAAAAAAATAGGTACAAAATGCATTACAAATAAAATAGTAACTTAATTCCTAATATACAAATGTTTACCACGTTACTAGCAGCTAACAAAAGCAGTAGCAATGTAAGATGTGGATAAAGCAAGCTGCCTATAATGGCTATTTTATGTGGTAATAAGGGAATTAAGAGAAAGAATATTGGAAATTTTACTTAAAATCTAAAACTATTAAATTTGAAAGTTTATATAAAAATTAAAATATTCAATAACAAAATATTAAGTATACATTTAGTACATTAAAAAGAATACTGAAAAAAATGGACTATTTATTCACATATGTAATAGGTATTCTCAGAAGACTGTATAAATGTCAGCCACACAATCAAAGATATCATAGTTAACAATTTTTACAGTCTTTAACAATAAGAGTCAGAAATACATTTCAAACATGTGAAAAATATGCTATAAACACCAAGCCTACAGCATTAACCAATCTGGTTATGCTTGGTTTGAACTGAAGGAAGCATGATTACTTTTGGACAGGAGGGCAACTATGTAGATGCAAGTTATCAGCATTCCTGTGCTCCTAATGATTTTCAGGTTTAAAGGTACATACCACTTAAAATACACACATACAATTTACATATTAACATAACAATTAGGTTATATGTCTAGAGCAATAATAAAAACAAACCATTATTACTAATCAATCATGTATACCAAAACAATTAAAAAATACTAAAGTTACATTTAAATACATATGTGTTATATTTATCTTATTTGCATGTATTTATTTTCCTAACTTGTGCAATATTGGATCTACTATATTTCTAATGAAGTAATAGATGTTACTTTCTTCACCTCAGTATTTACTGTTTGAGAATTTGTTTAAAAGCATATGGTTTGTTATAACCAAGTCTGTTATCTACCCTATCTCTGCCAATTACTTTTTAGTCCCTTGACAATGTTCCCTCCCAATTTCATGTGCTCTTGGTTTTTGTTTTGTTTTGTTTTGTTTTGTTTTTAATCTAGGATAGAATTAGTGCTCCTGGTATATGACTGTGTGATGGAACATCTACTAAAGCATGGGTAGTAATTTGGGGGCCACCTCCTTAAAGAAAGCTGACTTTCTGAACTCCAGTTGTCACAAATTGCTAATAATTCACCAACTAAGGGTATGCCCTTGTGACCACTTTTTTTTCCATCCTGAGATTTTTCTCTTGCATGGTTTTGTACAGCATTATGAATTCTACAACAACCACTTTAAGTTCATATATGCAACTGTGGGTTGTATATGGCAAATACCATTTATTTCTAGTTATCTATTGCCCCTGGCTCTTACAACTATCTGCTACCCTCTTCTCCAATACTCTGTATGCTTTGGGAAGGGAATATGATATAAATGTTCAATTCAGGATTGAACAATCCATTTTTTCTATTCTCTTCATATTAACCACTGATAATCTCTGTTTATTGCTATCCTCTGTAAAAATAATCTTCTCTAGTGTGAGTTGAGGATATCCAGATCTATGGGAGTAATGAAAAGCCATTAGGTGTCAGTTTGACATTGTGTCTATTTAGAAAATTAATAGTTATATATTCTCTTCTGGGCCTCATGGCATACCTCATCATGTCTTCTTATACCCTTAGCTCTCTTAGGCATAAATTACATCTTGTTAAGCAGGCATTTCATCCAAGCACATAGTAGATAGTTATTCGCATGACACACACACTACTATGACACTAGTGTGTATGCCTTGAGAGGCCAATCATGATTGTAGCATACAATAGTCACTGCCAGTTAAAACAGCTGGCTACTCTTCTCCACAAATAATGGGCATAGCACCCTCAGCCCCATGAAAAGTTGGTAGAAGAAATGAAATTTCCAGGTGAGTACCAGCTTGGTATGACCATGCTCCATGAAATATACCGTGTGGTACATCCAGCAATAGAATTTTGCTATCATGTCCTGGAACATAATCAAGAGAAATGGCCAAAACCAGTAATATTTGGAGATATTTAGAATGCCACTGACAACTCCATAATAGATGATAACCCACTCTCAGCACTGAGAGATTTATTTGATACCCTATATATATAGAGAAGTTGTGATGCACCTGTTATAGTGTAACTTCACTTAAATTTATATAAATATCTACAGTAGTAGGGTGCCACATAGAGCTTTCAAAGGGTTTTGGTGTTCATTATTCGTCCCCATACTCCTTTTACCCTGACTTCCTATTTCCAGCCCCCATTTAATGCTCTTTGCACCATTATTGCCCATTCCTCTTTTATATCATCAGTTTCCTCCCTTCCTGCCCTGGAAAGCACTGTTCCATGTTCCCCTAACAGTTTCCTAACTTCTGTAGTACTTCAATTTAAAGACACATGTCTACAGATTCAAAAACAATACCTGCAAAAAAAAAAAGGTGTGAGATGCTCCTCTTTCATCAGTCTGTATACCCTCTCTCAGTAAAATGTTTTCCAATTCCACTAGCTTACTGGAAGATTTCAGTTTCACTGTTTTTCTTTCATTTGTTCTTTCTTTCTTTCTTTCTTTCTTTCTTTCTTCTCTCTTGTCTCTCTCCCTCTCCCTCTCCCTCTCCCTCTCTCTCTCTCTTTCTCCCTCCCTCCCTCTCCCTCGCTGCTGCTGCTGCTGCTTCTTTCTCTTTCTCCTCCTCCTTCTTAATTTAGTCATTCTGACTATGCTAAGATGAAATCTCAAAGTTGTTTTTATTTCTGAGTGTTTTGACTTTTTTTCTTTTTTTAAAAATTTATTTTATTAATTTATTCCTAATACATCTCAATGGTTATCCCCTCCCTTGTATTCTCCCATTCTTCTCTTTCTCCCATTCTTCCCTTCCTCCCATTTTCCCCTTATTCCCTCCCCTATGACTGTTCCTGAGGGGGACTTCTCCCCCTGTATATGCTCATAGGGTATCAAGTCTCTTCTTGGTAGCCTGTGTTTTGACATTTAAATTTTTCTTTGTAATTCTTCTTTTGATAATTTTCTAACAATTTCCTTGCTTCATTTTTTAATTAGATGGCTTGTTTACTTGATATTTTGATAGTGTCTTAGATGCTGGTTGTTCTGCACTTTCTTTATATTATAGGCACTAGCCTTCTGTCAGATGTAGAGCATGCAGAGATATTTTTCTCGTTCTATAGGCTTCATTTTCACTCACAAGATGGTGTCTTTTGCTGTAAGAATCTTTTCAATTTCATTACATTGCATTATCAGTGATTGGTCTTACTGCCTGTGTTACAAGAGCATTGTTCTGAAAGTCCTCTCTTGTGCCTATATGCTGAATTACATTCCCCCATTCCTCCTCCATGAGATTCAGAATACTTTTTATTGTACTGAGCTTCTAGATCCATCTAATGTCTATCATTGAGGTTTGTAATTTCAGAAGAAGATTACAAAATAACATCAAAAGACAATTGTTTCCACATGCAGTTTTACACCAATAAATGGTTTTATTTTGTAACTGTGGAATGTTAATGGGATATTCCAAAACACAAATATATTTTTATCAGTAAAACATACTCAGCTGTGAAACAATAGAGCTTTATTCTAAAGTAGAATGCACTATATCAAATATAATTAGACAATTCTAATAGAGCTAGGAATCTGGAAATCTGGATAATATCATCAGTATCATACATGTTTCAGTCCTAGTCCTTGGTGACACCACTGCAAAGCTCATGCAGCACTTGTCTCTGGGTCACTTCAGCTTAAAAAAAACTAATTCCCACTGGAGAGATCACTGCAGGAGGGGTTTTGTACAGATTTTATGCATTTTATATCTTATTTTAAAAGGCTAGAATGTTATATAAAGACATACTTTTTAGTATCCAGGTTATCTACTAAGGTTCAAAATGCTTTGAGACTTGGGAAAAGACCTTCCAGTTTCTGCTTTAGAGGTTTAAGGATTCACATCACAGGAAAGCAATCACACTAAAAATTGTTTTTCATGGAATCTCTGTGTAGAAAATAAATAAGAAATAATTTATTTATATCTAGGAATTCTTGTATCAATTTATAATTACTTGCCTCTGCACAGACAAGCCATAAATAAAGACAGCTAAATCTAATAGTTTGTATATTTCCAATAACCCAAGTTGTATCACAATATTAAGAAATAAAGTACAGATAATCATAATCCATTCCCTTTTCATGCTACTAGATATTATACCACTGTTAGAAAATTTGTCATAATGACAGGGTCATTGAAGGGACTATGATATCAATAAAGAAACCTGGGCAATTAAAAGCTTATATAATTTATCTCATGGCTGACTTCTGATAATAAGTCAAAGTTCATAAACTCAAAACAACTGTGTTTCTGATGATAGAATTCTCTGTATAATTGCTACCTCTAAGCATCAATGCTTTTTAGAATTTTGCTTGATAAACTTTGCAATCTGTCAGGTAATTAAAGATTATATTATATTTGCTTCATGTATAATTATCTTCCTTTATACACACTTTTACTTTTCATGATTTTAGTTATTTGTCATCAGTAATACCTCAATATTTCACTTGAAAAATTCCAGAAGCTATGAATGTAAAATAGCACACCATTCAAAGTAGCATGAAGAACCTTACACAGTTAATCAAGATAAGGAGGAACTGATACAGTGGCAGTTTGTGCACATAAATATATAGCATAATTTTTCATATCCTATTGTACAGAATAGACAAACACTAAAAAGGTTGTACAGTAGATTTTGGTGGATGTTAACAGAGTAAAAGAAAACATTTGAGAGACAACCTAAGGAATTAGAGTTTTACATAGATGGAAGCATTAATCTGTTCATACTGTTACAACACATTGTCCAATCTGGCTTAAACAACAGAAAAATTATCTTATACATAAATGAAATATATGTACAAGCTCAAGGTACAGAACTAATCAGTTTATGGGAAGGGACACCTGTCCAGCCCATAGACTCTACATTTTCCCAGTTCCTTCATGTGATAAAGACAGAATTCTCTTTGTATCTTCTTCTATTTAGAGTACCAGTTTGATCAGACTATGGATCTTCTCTTTGCCTTCTGTCCGCTTATCTCTCTTGTGTCCCTCTTTTTCCTTAAATCAAATGGAAGCTTAGGATATTAACGTATATAGTGTAGGGAAAAGAGAGCACATGGTAAGAAGTTGGCAAAGGTAGTCTGCAGAATATACTGAAGAAGATAAATTATCTAAAAGACATGTTTTGTAAAAGAAGAAAATATAAGAATAACTATCCTCAACAACGAACATTTGGTTCATCTGGACTAGATGAGCAGAATATAACAGGAATGTGATGCAGTAATTGGAAAACTGGAATGTCTTCTCAAACATTCCACTGTAAGAGATTTTGCTTGTGCATGAAACAAGAAGCCATGGCAGCAAATAAATAACAATATGTGATTAAATTAAGTAAGCTAATTATGGTTATGATTGAGAATATGACAAGAAAGTGAGAGGGTAAAAAATGTACAGAAAACCAATTTATTAAAATGGGATGGTGTTTTTGGAAAGCTAAAACACAAAGTTCAAGAGGCACAAGCTAGCTTGGATTATATAGAAATGCAACATTGAGAAATAAAAAACATCAAAAATACTGCAACCTTTAGAATACAAAAATTTTGCTCAGTGTGTTAGAATAGAAACGATAATTTGAAAATACGGATATTCTGTTTAACATACAGAATTATATTGCATGCAGATGACAAATACTATACATAAATTAGGATTCAACACTGGATATGTTAAATTTGATATTGACATAGTGATAATAAGGGGACATAAGTAGATTTTAGAAGAGGTCTCTGGCTTAAAAACGTGAACTAGCCATAAGAACAGGCTCACTGAAGTCCATGCCACATCACCGAGTTCATAGAATGATTAGATGCCTGCTCGTAGGCCTGTTGGAAAGAATAGATAAAAGAAAATTAGTTACATAGAGGACTCAACTTGGTTTAACTTGGTTTAAGGTAAGAGTCTTACTTTCTGAAAGGAGAAAATATAATCTCTGGTATCACAGGAAAGTTGCAGACAAAGAAAAAAAAAAGAAGAAGAAAATAGAGCCTTTGGAAATTACAACCTTAATTTCACTGTAGGTATTCGTAAAATGATTCCAGGGAAGGCCTAGAACAGAAGCAGGTGTTTGAGACATGTTATAATAAACTTAATAACTGAGGAAACTATCAAAATATTTGGGTAATAATAAGATCCCATTTACAAACTGAACAACCATTAAGAATAAATATAAACAAATAAAGGAACCATCTGAACAATGATGGTATAAAATATTTGTGCATGAAAATGATGAGGAAGTCATCACATATACAAAAAGAATGCAAAGTTATCTTATGGCCAGTGACTAAAAGAATCAATTCTATGAAAACTCACCTACAAGCCCTCAAATCCACACATTCATTGAACTCTTTCTGAAAGTTAACATTTTTTTTAAGTTTTATGGTTAACATAAATTTTTTTCAGAACCTCACTTCTAGAAGAACACATTTTGTGGTAGTAATTTATGTATGAAATTATGATAAAATAATGGTCCAAAAATCTTTAGATTAAAGGCTTAAAAGTTTTAACATGCATTCAGTAATATTTTCCTGGTTATTATTATTTTGATTGTCACAGTAGGCAAACTCAACATGATTGATCATTTGACTATAGTGGTGTAATCATTAATAACATAGTACTTAGTGTTAGTAGCGAAGGCTAAATAGCATGCATGTGTTGTCACCCAGGTTGTATGTCAAATTATCCAGGCAGGAACAACTGGGTCTTCTGCTCAGCATTCACCAAGGAGAAGATTGCTAGATATAATTGATCTTTTCTGGAGGGTTTATGTTTTCTTCCACCTCAAGCACAACTGAGTTTCTGTTAGATGTGGGTATGAAGATTCAGCTCTTAAGATTGTGCCTGCCATTGGGGCCTCTCTCTACATCCTGCAAGGCTGTGTTTCCTATGTTCACAGATGAGCTCTATCTTTAACCTCCCTGTCTCCTTTCGTGGGTTCACATATATATGTCATAACCACTCTACGTAATAGCCTATTTGGTTAACCCCAAGTCAAGGTAATTTTATTTATTCCTGAAAGCCCCTTTTGACATACAGCTGAACCACACAGGTACATGAGTGAAATTCTTAATATTTATATAAATTTAAGTACTATGTTAAAGGCATACAAAGTAGGGGAAATCAGAAAGTTTGGGAGAACTTAAATACTCTCTAACATACTGCCTTTCCTTGTCCCTCTGTCTTTTTCTCTCTCACAAGCACATTTACTGACTACTGAATACAACATTTTATGATTTCACACACAAATACATATTTTCTTCAGGCAAATATTGAATATTTTTCTCGTATGTAGCTCCCGGGTTCTAAGTGTTAAGTATGGGTATTTAGGTTGGACTCAGTATGGAAGCTAAAAAAACTAGAAAGAGACCATACAGTAGGGAAAAAGATAGTTTATGGAATAGAGAAGTATGTGGGCAAGGCAACAGAGCACATGAGATACAGAAGGGAAAGGAAGAATTTCTGGAGCAGAAAGGCAGAGCAAGGAAAGGGAGGCCCTGAGATGGGGTAAGGAGCATGAGGATGAGCTGCATCTAAACTGAGCATGTACAATTTCCTCGTCAGTCATTATTTCTTCAGTACTATATTTACATAGCATTCATAATTGAGTTGGTGCTATAAAAACAAATGCATTATCAGTTTATAAGCTATAAATATCACATATTTAAATTGGCAGTAAAAGATTAACTTATAAGCTATTACCATATAACTGATATCCCTTTCACTATAAAATTATATACATAAATTGAATCATACACATGTATTATTTATACTACACAATTTATCAAATTATTTCTATGTTTAGGATTAATAATTGGCCATATATATATATAGTCTGCTTGCAGTGAATTAGCTAACAAACAGTGGTTTATACTTCAAAATCAATCATGTATTATGTTATAGAAGAACACTTATTAAAGCATTTCAGATAATTTCTCCTGCTATTATGGCTTCTACATGAGACCTGTACAGACTTCCTCTTCTTTAGTCTGGAAAGCATTCACAGTTCTGAATCTCCTAGCAACGTGATACACCATTGATGGAAATTAAAGTACGTAGCTCACTTGTAATAGCTTGTCAATAATTCATAACGTAGTTTAATGCTGCCCTTAAAAGTTGCCGTGCACAATGATTTGAACAGCATAAACAGAAAAACATAATGTCATGAGGCCTATGAAATTCATATTATCATATTTTGACCCAGTAAAAAACCTCAGCTTATTGAAAACCTTGTACTGTTCACTAGAGTTGGAAACTCTTCAGCTGGTATATAAATTTACCTTTATTGGTTTGTTTGCACATTTATATGCCATCAAATATATGACTTTTAAAAACAAAATATGTATGTAACAGCCAACATAAGGATAAAAATAACTTACAAACTTTCATCCTGTTCCAGAGTTAGAAATTTTAAGATGTGTTTGCACATATAAATAATTTTCATAAATTTTAATCCTTGCATAAAATATAATGTCTATGAAGGATAGAAATACCAAGTTTTACTACAACAAAGCAGACATACTCTACAGTATTCAAATTACAACCCTGTCTGGAAGGCAACCTGGACTATATTGAAGGAGGGATAGATTTGGTGCCAAAATATTTTCAAAATATTCATGTAGCACTAAAGAATGTTTGGCTTGGAGTGCTTATATTGTTGCTCTGTTTTTATATCATAATCATCCTCCAAAGAAGGGCTTCTTAACCTTTAGAAGTAACTACAGAATGTCAAATAAACCCCACAGGAAGCCGAGGAAATGCTGTGATGTCAAACCTCTTTTCTTTGTCTCTATAGCCTAAATACTTAACATCCATGTGACACTGTCACACATTTGTAGGGATTTTTGGTGTTGAATAGGGTGACTAAAAATCTAGAAATTTGAGCTTATTAATTATAACAGCAGCTTAGTGTACTAATTTCTACTTACATATAATCTGTATGCTTAATTTATAGAGCATAGCTGGGAAGCATTTAAACAATAAATCTTGAATTTTTTCCTAATAATTTGAGGTATAGAGTGTAGACACTGACTATACTTTTAGACATTAAGACACTTGGAGCACTTGGGTATCTACTCACACATTTCTCACTACAGCTGATTCACTGCTCTGACTGACTGCAAATTCTCCTTTTGGTATTGATGAAGCTACATCACAAATAAGTTGCTATGCTAAAAAATATGTTTCCATTTATGGGTAGAATATTACTCAGTCAAGAACAACATGCTTTGGCATCATTTATATTTTCAACCTGAAGGCTGTAAATGCACAAGTTTGGGAGGATTTTGTTGTTCAGTTTTGTTTTAGCAACTGAGTAAGCAAAGGAGTATATGTTTATCTATATATAATTATCAAAAATATTACTTCTTAACCTGATTTATGAACTTCATTGACCCATTGATTTCTTATTTTGTGTTTAGACTGGAATACTGCTCAGAGTAAAACTTCTGCTCATGTCTAACAACAATAATTTTACTCAGCATTGGATGCTAAGTGCTGTGTACTGACTGGTCAGGAAAGCTTACACAATGGTGCCAAAGACAGAAGATTGTTTATTATGCTAACCAGTCACTTTCTTGTTTGGATGTGAGACCTTGTCCATGTGACAGGTTGCAGTTCTAATATTGAAAATGAAGTCAAAGGCCCTAGGGGTGGGACCTTCAGTGATTATTTTGCAATGTTGTGAAACTGCCTTCTTAGTATTTATATTTATATACATACAACTTTGTTTAGAGAAGTTTCTTTTACAGTGAGTAATGGTTAATGCTGAAATTCATAACTCTTCAAAATACTGAAAATAAGCACTTGTGAATGCCAAGCTATAGGTAGGACGGCATTACTAAATGGCCATCTCCTATGTTTCAGGGACCATTTCGGAAGAGGGAGAGAAAAAGGAGAGAAAGGAATAAAGAAAGAAAGAAAGAAAGAAAGAAAGAAAGAAAGAAAGAAAGAAAGAAAGCAGAAAAGAAAGCTAAGATCCAAAAGATGGGAAGAATGCTGTGAAATATCTTCATGACATGAGCATTGCACACATGAACACAAAGCAGTTGTGGTTGCCTGCATGAGAGTTGCACAACATCAAGCCAGCCAAAAGTCCTAGTATTAAGGAGGAGTGACCACCAAACACTATCCCCATCTGAGCAGATATTAACAGACAATGGAATTTGGGAGGGGAAAAGTCACTTTCCTGAGAGGCTATCCACTGGTAGGTTGTCCACTTCCAACAAATGACCACACACTCATGTTTGGTCAGCACTAATTTAACCTGAAGGATTAAAAATAACAATAAATGTTAGGGTTTTTTTTATTTTTTTGTAATTTTACCTTTACATATACATTTATATTATTACACATATATACAATAAGCTACATACAGTGAGAAAAACCACAAAACCATTAGGAATTACATAAATGTTACATTCATAGCATTTTGCCTATTTGTATATGGCAACCTTGGAGGAAACATCTTTCCTATCTTGGTGAGTTTACAATTCTGAATATAAATCAATATCTATCATCGCATCTCTAGCAATCTAAAAATATCTGTTTAGCACTAAAAACTACTTAACCCCTAAACAACTAAGCTTATTTGTAAAACTAAACTCTCTGATCTTCAACTCCATCAGAGACTTGTGAAAGAATAAAATGAGAAAATGAAAAAAACAGTGCATTACCTAGACAGTCACCTAAAACCCCCTAAAATGCTGGAGCATCATTTTCAGCCTCTGGCCCAATATATCTGGCAAGCATATTTTTGAAGCTGAAACTTTTGAGGACTTGCTTACCCTGTTTTGCAGAGTTTGGTCATTGACTCTGCCTGCATCCAAGCTCACCCACTATTAGGCAGGATTCTGTCTGTAGCAGAGAGGAGAACATTTTGTCCAGTGGCTTGTTTACTACATTTGAAGCTATCTCCATGAGGAGGATCTTTGATCTTCATCATCTTCTCTGATGCAGGCTGGGTGTTGCCAGGAGTTAGCCTGTCTTAGTGTCAAAGGATCCTTAAAATCTTAAAAACATCTTTAAGTGCCATATTCTGTAGGTAATTGAGGTTTTTTAAGACCTTATCTAATTATTATACCTTATCTATCTATAGAATCATATGTATCTGTTAAACCTAAGGTGCATACTGTTGTGATGAAAATAGACTAGTAATTGACATGATCATGAGTTTATCAACTAACAATTAACTTGCCATACTTAATTATCCTTAAGAGCCTGCACCTCCCAAGTATTGGAAGTAAATCTTGTATTATAATTGAGTTGTATGGGTACACTACCACATATTAGAGTAGAAATATATTTAATGTGTGAAGAGTAATACTGAATTTGAAGTCCATACCAATGTATCAAAATTGAACTTATTTTGCATCAATATACAAAATTCTATATCAATGAATTAAAAATAACCTTGTTTATGAGTAACAGTTAAAGCCTTAAGTCAAGGAGTAGATTCAATAATATATTTTTTGTCCTGTCTTCCCTATATATTCCTATATTCCCCTTTCTTTCTTTTCAATGCCTATCTCCATACCTACAATAGAAAGATAACAGAAAACAGATAAATCTCTGAACCCAATCTAATTTTTCCCTCTGAATAAGATCAATAATAACATATAATCAATTCACAATGAAAATAAATATCCATATACCAAGGAAACAACTAAAGCCCTACCAAAGCCCCCTAAGGGAAATTGAAGTCACTCTCTTTTTAAGGCTTCTTCTGACTGATTTGGCATATATAATATCTTTGTAGGGTCCCAAATACAATCGGGGAAAATGGTTAAGCAGGCTAGGAACAGCATTTTTGGTCTAGTTTCTAAATGTGGAGGAATTTCAGGCGTTATAGAAGACCTGTGTGGGACAGTCTCAAATTTCAGAATGTTAAAGTTTTTAAGAGATAAAGTAGATTTCCTAATTTCTTCCTCTGTATTATTGTCATTTGTATATAAGAAGGCTACTGATTTTTTGAGTTAATTTTGTAACCAGCCAGTTTGCTGAACATGCTTATCAGCTGAAGGAGTTCTCTGGTGGAATTTTGGGGGTCACTAATGTACACTATTATATCATCTGCAAATAGGGATAATTTGACTTCTTCCTTTCCCATTTGGATCCCCTTGATCTCCTTGTGTTGCCTTATTGCTATGGCTAGGACTTCAAGAACTGTATTGAAGAGATATGGAGATAGTGGGCAGTCTTGTCTGGGGCCAGATTTTAAAGAAATTTCCTCCATTTAATTTGATGTTGGCTATTGGCTTGCTGTATATAACCTTTATTATGTTTAGGAATGTGCCTTGTATCCCAGATCTCTCCCACACTTTAAACATGAATGGGTGCTGGATTTTGTCAAATGCTTTTTCTCCATCTAAGGAAATGATCATGTGGTTTTTTTCCTTAGTTTGTTTATATGGTGGATTACATTAATGGATTTTCATATATTTAACCATCCCTGCATGCCTAGAATGAACGAAGTGGATTAAAGACCTCAACATAAAAACAGAGACACTAAATAAGTTAGAAGAAAAAGTGGGGAAGAGCCTGGAACACATTGGCACAGGGGACAACTTTCTGAACAGAACACCAACAGCCCAGGCCTTAAGGTCAACAATTAATAAATGGGACCTCATGAGACTGAGAGTTCCTGTAAGGCAGGAGAGACTGTCAAAAGAACAATGTAATAGCCTACAGATTGGGAAAAGATCTTCACCAATGCTGCATCTGACAAAGGTCTAATATCTAAACTTTATAAAGAACTCAAGAAATTAAATACCAACAAACCAAATCATCCAATTGAGAAATGGGGCTCAGAATTAAACAGAGAATTCTCAACAGAGGAATATCAAATGGCTGAGAAACACTTAAAGAAATGCTCGTCATCTTTAGTCATCAGAGAAATGCAAATCAAAACAGCTCTGAGATTCCATTTTGCAATCATCAGAGTGGCTAAGATCAAAAATTCAAGTGACAACACATACTGGCGAGGATGTGGAGAAAGAGGAACACTCTATTGCTGGTGGGAATGCAGACTAGTACAACCACTTTGGAAATCTGTCTGGTGCTATCTCAGAAAATGAGGAACAGGGCTTCCTCAAGACCCAGCTACTCCACTCCTTGGAAAATACCCAGAAGATGCTCCAGCACACAACAGGGACATATGCTCAACCATGTTCATAGCTGCCTTATTCATAATAGCCAGAACATGGAAACAGCCTAAGTAAAGAAACTGTGGTACATTTACACTATGGAATACTATTCAGCTACTAAAAACAAGGAATTTCCAAAATTTGTGGACAAATGGATTGAACTAGAAATGATCATAATGAGTGAGCTAACCCAGAAGCAGAGAGACTCAAATGGTATACACTCACTTATAAGTGGACACTAGAACAAGGGGCAGGTCCCATGAAACTTGTCACTTACCAGGAAAGTGGGACAGAGGGGAGGACATCCTACTGGGACTCTAGGTGAGAAAAATATAGGAGATAGAGAAATAGATGGATCCTGAGGGTACTAGAAACCTCCAAGAAGAACACTATGATGGGTGGATCTGGGCCCAAGGGTTCTGCTCAATCTAAGACACCAACCAAGGACAATACTTGCAGTCATCATCAAACCTCTACCCAGATCTAGCCAAGGGACAGAACATTCTCCACAGTTAAGTGGAGACTGGGAACTGACTTTCACACAATCTCTGTTGCCCCATATTTGGCCATGTCCCCTTGATGGGGAGGCCCCATGGCACTAGGAGGAAGGATAGCAGACTACAAAAAAGAGACTTGATACCCTAGCATCATATTCAGGGGGAGGAGGTCCCCCTCAGTCACAGTCATAGAGAAGGGGAATGGGGTGAAAGCAGGAGGGAGGGAGGAATGGGAGGATGCATGGAATGGAATAGCAAATGAGATGTAATATGAATTATTTTATTTTTCAATAAAAATGTGTAAAAAATAAAAAATAAAGAGATAAAGTATTTGTTTCACTCAGTTCTCTCTCCCTTCTTGTGTTTTCAGTATTTTTATATCCTTTCTTCCTCCAAAAAATCATTAACTATTTCAAGACTCAGACCCATGTCATTTCTCCTTCTTATATATATTAACACTGTAAGTCAAGTCATTCATTTTTTTCAATACTGGATCAAATGTGTCTTCCTTATAAATCTTAACACTTTCCATAGAATTTCTGTTCTATATTACCACTCCTAACTTTCTACTTCCTTTTAGTTCTCCTTAATAATACCAACAGCTAATATAATCTGTATAACATATGTATGTACATATAAATATATGTATCTATATATATAATACATATATGTGTGTATGTGTCTACTAGGATGTTTCTATTGGTGTTTGCATTCTTGACTATGTTTAATGACTTAATACTATCAGAAATATTATGTAGTTTATAATGTTCCATGAATGTACTTTTGACAGAAAACAAATGATTGTACTAAATTTAAAGAACTTTTTTTTCTTTTGAGTTTTCCATGTTTATTTATTATTAATCTATTGAAAAACCATACTATGATAAACATTATTTGCTATATAGAATGGGAAAAGATGAAGATCTCAAAGCCATTGCACTCTCTGAGTTTACCCTTCACCCAGGATAAAAGAGAAAAATTTAAATAGACAACTATGATTTAAACATGTATAAATATTACTGATTACTTCAGAGAGATATTAAACAGGGGAGTGTGTGGGAGCAAAGAGAAGAATGTCTTCTTGTCTATTTGAGAAAATATTATATAAAGTAAGTTTAAGTAAAGACTTCAATAATATAAAAGATATAAACTAATGAATACAAATTGGGATGTTATTCCATACTGAGGATAAAATAAAGACAAAATTGAACAGGATAGAGTACACAGTAGGTCTGGTAGTACATTTCTGAGGAAGAATGCTGAGTCAGGTGAAATCATTAAATGGATTAAATCAGGGAAGTAAAAAACGTGTACCACTCTCCTTGAAAGACAGTCTTTGAATGTTCATTAGGGAGGAAGTTCTAATAGAGCCAAAGCAGAAGCCATAAGGTGACCAAGGCAGCTGTTTTATTCAAGGTTTTGCATTTAACTATTACATTCAAGGATACTTTGCAAATTGACAAAGTAGCATTGGAAACTTTACCACCAAACCAAATAACCCAATTGAGAAATGGGGCTTGGAACTAAACAGAGAATTCTCAACAGAGGAATATCAAATGGCTGAGAAACACTTAAAGAAATGTTCAACCTCCTTAAGCATCAGGGAAATGCAAATCAAAACAACTCTGAGATTCCATCTTACACAGATCAGAATGGCTAAGATCAAAAACTCAAGCGACACCACATGCTGGCGAGGATGTGGGGAGAGAGGAACACTCCTTCATTGCTGGTGGGAATGCAAACTAGTACAACCACTATGGAAATCTATCTGGTGCTATCTCAGAAAAATGAGAATAGGGCTTCCTCAAGACCCAGCTATTCCACTCCTTGGAATATACCCAGAAGATGCTCCAGCACACAACAAGAAAATTTGCTCAACCATGTTCATAGCAGCCTTATTCATAATAGCCAGAACATAGAAACAGCCTAAGTGTCCATCAGTAGAAGAATGGATAAAGAAACTGTGGTACATATACACTATGGAATACTACTCAGCTATTAAAAACAAGGAATTCCCGAAATTTGTGGATAAATGGATTGAGCTAGAAATGATCATAATGAGTGAGTTAACCCAGAAGCAGAAAGACTCAAATGGTATATACCCACTTATATCTGCATATTAGCCCAAGGGGCATGTCCCACGAAAGCCTTCACTTACCAGGAAACTGAGACAGAGGAGAGGACATTCTAGTGGGACTCTAGATGAGAGAAGCATGGGAGAAAGGCAAAGTAGAAGGACCCAGAGGGTCCTAGAAGCCTACAAGTAGAACATTATGATAGGCAGATTTGGGCCCAGGGGTCCCTCTCAAACTAAGGCACCAGCCAAGGACAATACAGGCGGTAAACCTTAAATCCCTACCCAGATCTAGACAATGGACAGAACACTCTCCACAGTAGAGTGGAGAGTGGGATATTACTTTCTCACATACTCTGGTGCCTCACCTTTGACCATGTCCCCTGGAGGGGGAGACCTGGTGGCACTCAGAGGAAGGACAGCAGGTTACCAAGAAGAGACTTGATACCCTATGAACATATACAGGGGGAGGTAATCCCCCTCAGGAACAGTCATAGGGGAGGGGAAAATGGGAGGGAGGGAAGAATGGGAGGATACAAGGGATGGGATAACCATTGAGATGTAACAAGAATAAATTAATAAAGTAAAAAATAAAATAAAATGTACAGATACAAAGGCATTGTCTTGGACAAAAGAAAAAGGACTAATAAAAATTTTGACTGCTTTTAAGGCTAGAATAATTGTGAATTTCAACATATGACTTGAAGGGAGAACACACATGACTGATATGCATCATATTAGAAACGTCTATTACCGGGCTAGAGAGTAGCCTCAGCAATAAAAAATACTGGCTGCTTTTCAAGAAATTCTTGCTCCCATACACAGCTCCTAAATGGTAGTTCACAAGTACTTGTTACTCCAATTCTAGGGGATCTATCTCACCATAATGACCTCTGGTTACTTCATGCATGTAGTGCACAGACAAAAATGCAATAATAACTCATAGGCATAAAGCAAAATCAAATAAATTTAAAATAAGGACTAAAATACATATTAAATTATTAAGTACTTGAGTATAGATATAAAGTGGTAAGTTACAGTCATCTGAAAGTAAAATGTGTGTTGCATCAAATTGGCTAGTAATCATGGACAAAGCTATATACCCATCACGGCTTGCTGAACAGAATAAAGTTTCTCAGTCCTGTTAGTTTCCATGTATTAAGTTGTATTGTTGTTTATAACGGCTATTATGAAAATTAGTTGTAGATTCTCAACATTTTTAATATTTTGGATTTTTCTTTGTTGGTAATAAAGTGATTGAACTTTCAATCATTAGTTCTCTTCTATTTCTAAAATAACTGAGAAATGTTTTTTCAATTATGTGACAAAGTAATTCTACCCCACCCCTAAATTACTCTTCTTTGATAACAGATAATTATATTTCTTAAGTTTTGTTATAAAGCTTTGGCTATGTAGATACATCTTTTGAGACTTCACTTTGGAAACTAATATTTATGTTTTCTTTTAGATTTTTCTAGAAGTCTCATCTTTTTAAATAAAAATTTTTTAAATGTTTAGTGTAAATGATATTTACAAAACGGAGCTTCTTTTCTCCTCCAGGGAGTAAAATCCGATTATATTTTATTGTAAATGCTGGAATCAAGAAAAATGTAGGAAGCATATCTCATAGGCAAAGTTAAACAATTTTCCTAGAGATAAAAATAACACACTCCTTCCTCATTTATTATTCAGAACACTGCATACTGGCGAGATTCAAAGAAAGTCACTATGTGGGGATTTTTTATTTTCACATATTATTAACTCCTACTGCATGTCACTGATTATTATTATTATTATTATTATTATTATTATTATTATATCATTATTATTATCATCATCATTATTATATCCTGCTTATCTCCACATAAATTATTTTTATATTATTTATTTACTTATATATCTGTGTGTGTTTGGGCATGAACATGTCATGATTTTTTGTGCACTGGTTAGAGAATAACTTGTGTGAGTTGGTTCTTTCTTTGTATCCTCTTGCTATTTAAATTCTGGAGATTAAACTCAGGTTATAAAGATTAGTGGCAAGCATTCATTCATTGCCATTCAAGTGGCAAGTGGTAAGTACCTATTAAGCTGTCTTACCATACTAAACTTACCAATACTTTCTTAGTTATTGTTTTATTGCTATGAAAAGACATCTTGACAAAGCAACTCATAAAAGAAAACATTCAACTGGGGGCTTGATGACAGCTTTATGTGTTAAATATCATGAATAGCAACATAGTGGCACACACAGTCATGTATGATTCTGAGTTTTATATACAGGCGTAGAGAGAGAGGGAGAGACAGAGACTGAGATAGAGATAGGGAGACAGGGAGAGAGAGAGAGAGAGACAGAGACAGAGACAGACACAGAGACAGAGACAGACAGAGACACAGAGACACAGAGACACAGAGAGATTAGGCATGGCATGGGCTTTTAAAACCTTAAAGCCCAGCCAGGCATGGTGGTGCACACCTGTAATCCCAACATTAAGGAGGCAGAGGCAGGCAGATCACTGTCAGTTCAAGATCAGCCTGTTCTACAAAGGAAGTCCAGGACAACAAAGGCTACAAAGAGAAAACCCGTCTTAGAAAACAAACAAACAAACAAAAACAAAACAAAACAAAAAACACAAAACAAAAACAACAACAAAAACCAAAAAACAAACAACAACAACAAAAAAAAAAACTTAAAGCCCATTCCTAGTGACCGACCTCATCCTCCTGTAACAAGGCCACATGTCCTAATCCTTCCAAAATAGTTCCAGTAACTGGTGATTAAGTATTCAAATCTATGAGCTTACGAGGGCCAGTCTCATTCAAGCCACCAAAGCTGTATGTACTGAAAATTTTCTAATCAACACAAAAATCTTCATGTCTAGGTGCTTTTGGTAGCAACCCACAAACCTCTAGATGTGATTTTTTTTTCCTGAGGGAATAAACGATTTACATTGCTTGACAGTTTTACAAAATAGTTCATGGTGTTGCTTAAAAATACAGCAGGATAAGTAGATCCTGATTGTGGAAGCAAGATCAATAGGGTTCATGAGCGTGTCTCTAGGAACCACAAATAGAGGTAGAATTCTGAGACAGCCTTTAAAATCCATGGTCTCCTCTATACCAACGCCATGCTCTCTTAGCTAGATCTTCCTCCTACAAGGATCCACAGCTTCCAAAAACAGTATCAGCAATTGAAATCTGAGTATTTGAGTTTGTGGGATCATTGTATACACAAACCATACATTCCCTGCTGGACCCCATAGGTTCATATGGATCTTGAGTGGCAAAACATAACCAGTCCAAGTTTTTAATTCCCCATCCTTTCAGTTCCAACACTATTTGAAAGTGTGACATTTCTTCAGAGACTCAAAGCAATATCTTAACTGTGCACCCATGCAAAAAAAAAAATCAATAGCCAGTTGTACATTTTCAAATAGGTTTACATAAATTAACCATTCCATTGAAATGGGAGGAGTTGGAAAAAAGCAGGTGAAGAGCAAACCGAAATTCATCAGGACAAACAGTAAACCAAGAAACTTCATGTTCGGTATCTGGGACTTCTAATGGCACCATCCAGGCCTCAGAGATCTGTATCTTCATCCTCTGGTTCTGTTACTTATGAAAATTATGGCCTCTTCTTGAATGAGTTGTACCCATCTTCAGATTTTCTAAATAAGCATATTTCTTATATGTTTGGTAGCCTAAGATGTCCATTGATATGTTGCCTCAACCTTTACAACCCCACGTAGCTACAAATGTCTAATCAAATACTGCTACATTTTTTTTTTTTTTGCCTTCGTATTGTTTTAGAACTTTTCTGCAAGTCCCTTTGGATCATTCACTGTTGTAGACTTCATGCCTGAAGACCTAACTGTATGTGGACAGTGGTACAGATTATTCTGTCAGTTTGTGCCTGGAACTTTGGAAGTGCAAAGGTAGTGAGTGGCCCTTAAGTTCCTTCTTAGCTTACCTTGGAAAATGTTTCTCTAGATAGCCATTTTTCAAGAAGTTACTCTCAAAGTCTTATCTTTGCGGGTAATTATCTCATTTGAAATGAATATGCCCTGGTACACCCTGGAGTGCTCCGAGATGTCTCCCACTATCCTCGTACATAAGCTTTTTAAAAAAGTGGTATTGATCTTTATAACATTTTTTTTTTACTTTGCCAGCACTGGTCTTGTCTATAACTGAAGCCCCCTCATTCCTCCTCCTCATTAAACTTAGCATTCTTTTCTACTGTGTAGGAAAGAGCTACAAACTCTTCCTTACTGCAATGGTGTTCCAAATGCCTAAGCTCACAGCAGTAGCTCCCGATTTGGTAGTAAGTTTCTGTGTTAGTTACTTGTCATGTGACCAAATATTTCACAAGAAGCAATCTAAAGGAGGCCTACCTAATTTGGGCTCTTCGTTTGAAGTTGTATATTTCATGGTCATGGAAAGGGACCCTTAGTCACACCTATCTCATCTGCCTTGCCCACGTGGGATGGCCTTTTTTCAATCAAAAGGTACGTCACAGAAACAGCAAGCAATAATTAACATCAGTGTATATTAGACCATCCCCCAACAAATATAGGTATGTAGGTTAATGGCATGTTGCTTATTATATATGTGAAGTTTTACTGGTATATAAAGAAAACAGTAATGATTATAGGTACCTAAAACAAAAGCAAACAAACTACATATTTCAGAAAGCAGTTATATTATATAAGAGTATATTTAAAATATAAATCACATTAAAACCTATTAATTATGCTATAAAAATAACTTACTCATGTTTCTCATTTTCCACATTCAAACACAATTTTCAGAGTAAGTTAACAATAAATAATGACATTTCCACATTTGTTTCTAGTGTTTCTCCACTTCTATGCTTTTTGTTTTTCCTAGGAGGTATATTTTAATTCCCCATGCATTGCATTCCTATCTAATCTGTTTTATCATTAGGGAAGTCAGAGACCATGTGCACATTCCATTTTCTCTATTTTTCTTTAAAGGTATCTTCTATAGAAACACTCACTGTTCAACAAGTTCAGAGACCCATAAATGGACAATCTTCAAGGAATTAAAGACAATGGAACATGCAGTGATTGTAGAATTTTAATCCAGCAACATGTCTACTCTAGCAAGGGATGACATCCAAAGACCTTCCATGTCCTGATCTGGCTAGAATACAGACATGTCCATAGTACACACCTTTAATCCCAAACAATGAAGGTAAGGTTAGTTTAGAGAAGCAAGCAGTCATGTTTGAAAGTGGTGTCTAAATGAAAGGCAGACAAAGTGATGAACCAGAGAAAGATTTCACAGTAGCAGTCAGAGATAGAGTATGACCAACTCTCACAAGAAAAGGACAGGAAAAAAGAGGCTACCTGAAAGCAGCAGAAGGAAAGAGAGGAGGCTGTTTACCAAAAGGTTTTTACAGAGACAATTTGACAGAGATGGCTGGCAGAGAGAACAAGCTAGACACAGATGAAGGCAGAACAAGCCAGAGAATGAAAAAAAAAGCCAGAAGATTAAAACACATTTCCAGAATTAGTTTGAGGTCAAGCAAGAAATTCAGTCAGAAAAGAAGAGAAGCTAGTTTGAATTAAACATCATGGAGAGGTGTTTGGGCCAGAACAGCTGAGTTGAACCAGCCAGCAAGAGTTCAGAAAGAGGTGGACAGGCTTAGCTCTAATCTCATCCACTCATCTGAGGAAATAAAAGCAACATTTACAACTCCTAAATTGGATGTCTCCATCAAATCATCTCTCATGGCTCAGGGATCTCTGATTACAAGGAGGCAGGGGGATTATAGGAGCCAAAGAATGGAAAACACAAAGGAAACAAGACCTACCAGACATAAGACAGACATACATATGAACTCAGAGAGATTGCAGCAGCATGTACAGGACCTGCATAAATCTACCAGAGAGCATTTCGGCTCCATGAAAGAAATGGACATAAGTTCCCATCTCTAATGCAGAAGGTATCGCTAATTAATATCTGCTTGCAGAGAGGGAAAAACAAAGAACAATAAAAGAAAAACATATAAACAAAACTAGTTTTTTCCCAACAAACTCATCAGATACACAAACTACACTTAAGGTCTCCATGTACAGCAGTAGATGGCCAAGACAAAATAAATTCAGTGGTATTTGGGAAGGTGTTTGACTCATTATGATATGTCTGGGAAAATTTTTGTTGCATATACAGTATGCTTTCTCATTCCATTTTATAAGTTCTCTCTCTCTCTCTCTCTCTCTCTCTCTCTCTCTCTCTCTCTCTCTCTCTCTCTCTCTCTGTGTGTGTGTGTGTGTGTGTGTGTGTCCTTATATTTTGTCATCTTTATTGGCTTTCTCCCTTTCTTTCTTATTTTCTTTTCTCCTTTATTTATTTATTTCCTATTTTCTTGTTTCTTTTGTCCTATTATGCTTTCTTTGTCTATATTTTATCTGATATTATGATTATCATTATTATTATTAATTTAAGATCTGTTTTCTGATGAAAGAGAAAAAGGGGAATAGATATTCGTGGGTGGGGACATGGGGAGTATCTGAGAGAACTTGGCAGAGCAGAAACCATAATCAGACTGTATTATATCAAAATCTATTTTCAATTTAAAAAACAGTGATCAATTACTTAACTCATCTCTTAACTGTGAACATATTCATTTTATCTTATGATATCACAATGAACAATCTAAATTGATAATGAGGATGAAGACAAGAGCACAGGTTATTCTATTCACAATATAATTGTGAAGGGCTTTAATTTTTTTGTGTTCTTTGTGTCTTACATCGAATCAAACATGAATTCCTATATCCTCCTGCTTCTTTCTTCATGCATAAGTATGGCACTAATATAGAAATTTCTAGATGAGAGCAATAAAGTAAAATTATAACTTCAATATATCAATCAAAAATAGCGTGACTTTTGTCAACAGTCATTTGAAATTACAGATTCTAATGTTAAATCCAAAGTCCACATCATTTCTAGCCAGCACATATGAGAGCACAATTTATCATTCTCTATGCTGAACATTCTTTTATTATATGAGTAACAATTGTATTAGACATTTTGACAGAACCATCATATCACCAGTAAATTGTCCTGAAACTCTAGTCATCAAAACACTCATACTCTATGTAATGCTTTGTGATGTTTAGCAATGCATTTCTCAAGTTGAGTTGTTTTAGCATGCAGCTAATATTTTCTCTTTTCTTAATGTATAAAATATAACAGAAACTATATAATTTTATGGGATGAATGAACTGAGAATAAGAAGATTGTTAATGAAAGATTTTTTAATATTAGGTCTAAGTGAAGGCTCATTACAGATTTAGGCACAGAAAATAACTTTCCCAGACATTTTTTGAGTTAGAGTGTTCTCATAATGGTTTCTTTTCAATCTGCTATATTTATCAAATGTATTTTTACTGTATGATACATTTCACTTAAACCAAATGTGGAAAATGTAAATCCAGTGCAATCTCATATATGTTTTGGGGAATGATAAAATAATTGTAGCAGCAATCTTTGTTAACAAAATTTTAGCCATAAGGAAATATCACAAAGATCATGAAAGCTTAAAATCATAAAACATTAACTAAAATTGGCCAGACAGAACCTGTAAAAGGTCTATCTTCAGAAGTCCCACAGGAGAATCTCAGGAATATTGAGAGCTCAGACCTCTACAAGTGTAGAGTCACACAAGACCAGTGAGACCCTCACGTATACTAGATCATCTTCTAAGTTCAAAGAGACTCTTTGTACTCTATTAAATTCTAACTAATTTTTAAAAGTCTCAATTCCTTGGCTTTTATTTTTTGATTGGTATCCTTACTGCCTTCTTTAACCCGTAGCGTTGTGTTTTATGAATTACCTTTTCAGGAATTGGTTTTCCAATTAAAACAGATTTTTAAAATGCCATATTTTCCAACCATTGGGAAAATCCCAGATAGTGAGTTAGCTTTTTGATATGTTTGTTGCCCCACCAAATACTTTGATCTTCATTTCAATTGTATGCCCATTATACATATTGTTCTAAAAAGTAATAATTATGGAGTAGAAGATGCTTAGTTAGTAAAATGCTTCCTATGCAAGTAGAAGGAACACAAATGCCCAGAACCTACATAAGGCCAATGTTGTAGCATGCATCTATAGTGTTGCTATCATGAGATCACAGAGGCATATGCAGGAGTATGTCCAGAAGTTTAGGGCCAGGGACATGCAATACAATACAAAAGTCCTGCATAAAACAAGGTTGATAATAAAAACTGACACCTGAAGATGCTTACCTTCTAGTGCCTCTGACTTCTACTGTACCTACACATAAACACATCATTTACTTACATATAGACACAGATCATGTACATATACACAGATTATGCATATACACATGTACACCATGTATATGCAGAAAGAGTAACTGAGGAATTCAGTATCCTTAAAAGCTGTACTACTGGGATGACATGAACATATACACGATGAGTTGGGAATAACTACTTAGTTACGAAAATAGTCAAGTTAATTAGCCCTCTATTTTTATTCTAAAAGTTTAGAAAGGAATGTTGCCCTTTAGTACTTTCTTTCCTGAGTCACTCTCCCTTGTACTTTGTATTCTAGGAATGACAATCATTGATCTGTGAATGTCTTTATGACAAGTAACCAAGATTATATGCAAGCAACAGCAAGAATTTTATAAGAGTTGATCCTATATTTTGTTCACTCCCCAGTGCAGACAATGACCTTCCAGAATGACCTGCAATCAAGAGCAGAAAAATAATAATTACATGAGAAAACTCTCAATCCTCTTAATGATTCTAACCAAAACAACTTCTCCAGATCGCTTGTATAGAATCAGAAGGGAGAAAATGATCTATCCATCAGACTACTGTCTTGATTGAACTATTTGTTCTGTCAGCTATGTCTGTACACATCACATTTTTCTGTGTCTTTTCTATACAATATCAAAGTTATTATGAGCGCTTTGAAGATAAATTTGATGCAATCTAATCCATGAACCTTATCTTTCATATATAACCACTTGATTAAATCTCTTATCTGCTCACTGCCACTTGTGCTGGTTAGATATGTGTCACCTAGAAACTTTCAGTGAAAAATTAGATGGATAAAGTTGTGTGGTGATCATGTCTGTGAGAGGACTCGTTTAACCAACCAGTTAATTCTCAACCAGTCAGTTGATCCTGGAACTACCTAGTCCTCTGTAAGCAGAACTACTTCATAGGCAAGAAATTCTAGACTGTAGAGGGCCAGTGAGATGAGCAATATCAAGAAGGTATATGTTCATTATACACTGTAGATATGATAAGACAAGGGGCTTCAAGCTTTAACAACAAATAAGTCAAATCAAACCTTTCTCTCCTAAGGTTGTGTTTGTTGTGGTGTTTTATCATGTTACTTTCTTTAGTTATCCATGGAGGCAGGTAGAGCTTTTGCCTAACACACTGGTAACAAAATCAGGAAGCACTGCCAAATAACTAAGAGAAATCCAAATCAGTTATACTTACTAAATTCTGGGATTTTAGGTCTATAATCTTACTGAAAATTTTTCCACAGAATGGTAGAAATGGTTTATTCTTCATTCTAGTGAATAAGAATCTATTCCTCTATCTGTTTGGGAACTGTGATATTTATAGTATAATGACACTAAATTCAACAACAACAAATAAAGAAGAATTCAGAGTAATATGTACCTTGACTTCTAAAGATCATTAACTTTAACATTTAGAACTCATCAATGAAAAATTGAGATGATAAGAAGAATATTTCTCTGTACTTTGAATAAAATATTGCCCATTGTTTTTGCTATATGAAATAGCAGTGCTTAATGTTCTTTCTGCAAAGTGTAAAGTCTGAGGACATCTTACAGGGTTGAATCACCCACACTGTAGATTTTCCCTATTCCTATAAGTTTCCTTTGATTCCCCTATTTGAAATATGCAGATAATTTGACAAAGTAAGCTATACTTTCAAACATTGATGCTAAGCACAAAAAGATTTATTGAGATTGTTTAATGTAATAGAAGGCTTTTCATATTTCTCTATGATACTTTTATTACTAAACCATTAATATAAATGATTTGGTCTCTTATCATGTATAACCCAATTAAACTACTTGATCTAGGCTTCTTAATCATTTTTTAAACTTTTCCTAACTTTACACACAAAAATGATCTTTTTTAAAAAAGGGATTTCATTTACACATATAATTTATCACATCAGAACATGTTTTTTCAGTTATTTTACTAAGAGTATTATTAAATACAATGTTTGTGGAATTGTTATTATCTTCTAAGAATTTTTGAATTACAAGATAGTTTTCAATGACATAATTGACACTGTCTGAAACTGTAGGGATACAAAAGATATGATGAGATTGTGCCTGTAAGCAAAACTTAAACACAAAGAATAGTTAGTAGCTATGAATGAATCAGTTAAGACCAATTCACAGGCTAGATTCAGAGATTTTTACAATTGATTTTAATGTGTCCATTCTCTGTCTTCTGTCTTCCAATTTACTTCTCTTATCTATCTCTTTCATCTAAACCTTGTACACAAAGGAGCTAATTCTTTACAATTTAAAATATAGGTGCAGGAATAAGTATTATTGAAATCTATGTAATATGTTGATGGTTGGCCTGGTAAAATGTGATCTAATTTTAATTACTGGCATCAAATATCTAGTAGCTGCCCACATGGCCACTTTCTCACATATGCCGGTTCTTGTTGTGTAATCTTTGCCGAAGAATTATTCCTGTTTGACTAATAAAAACCCAGATAGCTGCATAAGATCTGAGAAAGGTAGGCATGGCAAAGTTTTGTGGGCTTTGGGAACAGAAGGGTCGGGGGCAAGGAGGCAGAGAGGTATCAGGAGAAGAAGGAAGCAGAAGGCTGTGGGTTAGCATGGAAAGAAACACACAAGCAATCAGTGTGGATGTAGGAAGTGTGGATGGAAGAAAGGAGCCCAGAATAAGCAAATATTTATGTAATAATGGATGGGAGATAGTTCAAAGAAAAATTATTAGAACAGATACCATGTATGGAGGCTTGGGAGGTAAAGATAGTTCAGGATGTAATGTCTGCTTTGCTCCAGGTGAAATAAAAGAATTCACAATCTCACAGATGTCTGTGTCTTCTTTGATTGTGACAGTGGGATAGACAATACCACCATAGTAATCAAAAGCCTAATATACATTCTTAGGTTTTACTCTTAAACTAATAGTAATGTAAATATTATTAATACATGTATAGAGTCATATACTCAAGTGTTCATAATTCTATATAAATTTGACATTCTGACACATAAAAAGAAGTTTAACTTGGACTAAGAAAATTCCAAAGTAATCTTTGAAATAATACTGAAGACATTTTAATAATTACAAATGTTTTGCTGAGGTGGGTGGTCTGCGTCATGAGCATTTGAGAGACCAAGACAGGCATGAATCAGGTCAATTTTTGCCTTAAAGAAGAAAATAGTTATAAACATTTCACCTTAAGTTGTTCGGTTATAATGGAATTGAAAGTTCCATATACATTTCTGTAGCTGGTGTTCATTTATTTTATTTTGGTAAGACAGCAGAATTAAAGGTATAAAGCAAGTGCCTTAAAATATTCTTATACTTTGAGTCTTTCAACCAGTTTATTTTAAGAAGTTAGAGCTATTGTGTGTCTGTTTCTAGAAGCCACAATATGTCAAACATTGCAATTAGGTGAATTATATGTTTCTAATACATATAAAAGTTGCATTCATATATAATTTTCTCCATTCAATATGTAATAATGTATCTATCTCAATTTATGTTGTACTTTTTTTCTGAATAGACAAGAACAAATTCTATAACACCAATACCAAATCAAAGAAAAAAATTCTATCCAAGTCTAGGTTAATGAACTAATAAATTTGGGGGCATTATTTAGAGTATTGATAAAGAGGTACTTAAAGGGACATGGTTGAAAGAAAGCAACTATTTCACTCACAGGCACACACACACCCATACACACACACACACACACACACACATACACACACACACAAAAGCATTGCATAAGTAATCACTTATGAGAGCAGCAACCCTAGAGTTTCTGCATAAAATGTGCATAACTCTACCAGGAAATGTTGCTACTTAAATAACCTTGGGAAGAAGGACAGTTTGAATCTTGCAAGTTTTAGAAGCTTCCTGAACACTATGTTCCAATTCTAGTCCTTTTAAGTTTCTTTTACCTTCTATGTCTTCTAAAATTCTCTTTTATCTCTAGAGGAGAATGCTACAATTTAGGAGAAATGGTCACTACACAGCTATTTAAAATATTTTTGCATTAACTAAATATTAAAGATCATGCAAAGATTCAGTGAGTAGTGAGTTGTATCCTTTGCATAACATTATATTTTTCTTTCACTTGAGCATTGCTTCACATTAAGACATTTAATTCCAGTAACATCATCATGATGTATTAGAGAGAATACGGAAAGCCCAAGAAAGGTAGTTGGATATCAAAACACTTACTAGTTCAGTAAAGATAATTTAAATATGGTTTTGGGTGCCTAGAAATAATTAAAGTAGTAATATCAAAGATCACAATGGTAGATACAACAGCAAGACTTAAATATTATAATTGAGAAACCATTGACAAGTCACATCAATAAATTTACTCAACTTAAGATTGTCACTAATAGATTCTTCCAAACAAGAGTACAGACTTTCTCCTTTAAAATATATTTCCATATTTTTCAACATGACATTTTTGGATTATTTAGCAATTTCACATCATATACCATGATCACACTTTCTAATCCTTCCAGGTCTTGCTCTAACCACTACTACCACTGCATCTGTGTCACAATTAGGTCTAACGGGATATCTGGATGTATTAGAATGCAAATAGATACATATTTATCACCCTGCACAAAACTCACATCCAAGTGGATCAAAGACTTAAACATAAAACCAGCTACAACAAATCTAATAGAAGAGAAAGTGGGCAATAGCCTTGAACTCATTAGTACAGGAAAAAACTTTCTGAACAGAACACCAACAGCTCAGGCACTAAGATCAATAAATAATACATGGGACCTCAAGAAACTAAAACACTTCTGCAAGGCTAAGAACACTATCAATAGGACAAAATGGCAGCCTGAAGAATTGGAGAATATATTCGCCAATCCTACATCTGACAGATGATGGCTCATATCCAAAATATTAGAAGAAATTAAGAAATTAAAAACCAACAAACCAAAAAATTCAATTAGAAAATGGAGTATAGAACTAAACAGAGAATTATCAACAGAGGAATCTCTAATGGCCAAGCAGCAATTAAAAATTGTTCAAAGTCCTTATTCATCAGGGAAATGGAAAAAAATCTCTGAGATTCCATCTTAAACTAGTCAGAATGTCTAAGATCAAAAAATCAGGTAACAGCACATGCTGTCAGGGATGTGGAGCAAGGAGAAAACCCCTCCATTGATGGTGAGAGTGAAAACTTGCACAACCATTGTGGAAATGAGTCTGGAGAGGTCTCAGATAATTGGGAATAAATCTACCTCACGACCCAGCTAGCTATACCACTACTGGATAGGTATACCCAAAAGTTGCTCCATCATACCATGAGGAAACTTGCTCAACTACGTTCAAAGCAGCTTTATACATAATAGCTAGAAACTGGAAATAACTTAGATGTTCCTAAGCCAATAAAATGATACATTCCTCTCAGCATGCTGGACACTGATATCCTGCATCTTTCAAGTTCCAGCACAAAGTGTTTCAATTACTGCTCCTCACCAGAACAAGACAGCTCCCAGGGCACCTTCAAAGAAAGCTTCCATCCCCAATTGGTCCAGCATTTCAGACTGTCCCACACAGGATTCTAATTAAACCTGGAATTTCCCAACATTTTGAAACTGGACCACAAATGCTAGTCCTAGCTTGTTTAACCTTTTTTCCCAATTTTATCTGGGCCCCAACAAAGGTATTATTAATCCAAAATCAAGCAGAAGTAACCTTAAGAGAATGACATCCCATTTCCTTTAAGGGGGATCGCGTAGGTTTTTGGTTGCTTTCTTGGGCTATAGACGGTTATTTTTCAATAGGAGTTGGTTATAAGTTATGATTGGTCTGCTTTAGGGAGAAAACAAGGTTGGATTCAGGCATGCCTCCCTTTTCTTTTATTTTCCATTCTTAGGTTCGGTGATAGGGGTTGAAAAGAAAGAAGAGGGAATATGGAAATATATAGGAAAGATAACGCAAAGAGTTTATTCCTTTTCACCTCTCTGATGGAGTTGAAGACCAGGTAGCTTAGTTTTACAATGAAGATTAGTTGTTTAGGGGTTAAGATGTTTTTAAGTCTAGATAGATGTTTTAAGTTGATAATGACAAGATGTGATGGAGATTGATTTACATTCAGAATTTTAGATGCACCAGGATATCAAAGATGTCTTCTTCAAGGCTGTCAAATACAAATAGCCAAAAGACTAAGAATGTAATATTTATATAATTCCTGATTGTGTGATGGTTCTTCTTGCTATAGGTAGTTTGTTGTATATATGTATAATAAGATAAATGTATATGTAAAAAAATTTTTTAAAAATTTAAAAAGAAAATGTGGTAAATTTACACAATGAAATTTACTACTCAGCTTTAAAAACAAAGAGACCATGCAATTTTCAGGCAAATGGATGAATCTAGAAAATGTCATCCTGAGTGAGGTTACCCAGAACCAGAAAGACATGCATGGTATTTCCTTACTTATAACTGCATAGTATACAGGATGGTATAAGTGGATAAAATACAGGATAACCATACTACAACCCATAGACACAAAGAAGCTAAGGAGGGGCCATGGGAGGATGCTTGAATCTTACTCAGAAGAGTAAATAAAAGAGACCTCAGAAGTAGATGGAGGGAGGGAGGCAATTGGGTGGGAGAGCACATGCGGAACTTAACTTGGGTGGGAATCAGGTCAGGGGGAATGTGGATTTGGAGTTGGAGGTAAGGGCCAGGAGAGAGAATGGAAATCAATGGGTGGAGGGAGTCCTTTCTGAGATAGGAGAGGGTCCCTGGCATCGAAGGGGATGATCCTAGTAGAGAATACTAGCAGCATGGGTTGAGGAACCTTAAGTGGCCACCTCCTATAGCCAGGTGGGACTTCCAGAGGAAGGAGGGTAACACCAACCCACCCATAAAACATTCCAACCACTGCCTACCAGAAGTGTAGGAATTAAGATGGTGCGGAGATTGAGGGAATGGCCCAACCCGAGACCACCCCATGGGAGATAGCCAATCCCTGTCATTAGTAATAATACTCTGCTATGCTTGCAGACAGGAGCCTAGCATAACTGCCTTCGGAGAGGCTTCATCCCACAGCTGATAAAAACAGATGCAGACTTATAGCCAAACATTAGGCTGAGCTCAGGAATTTTTTGAAAGAGTGGGATGAAGGATAAAACAATCAGTAGGGGCCAAGGACACCAGAAGAAGACCTACATGGGAAACCTACATAGAGGCACACAGAGACTGAACCACCAACCAAAGAGAGCATGCATGGGGTGGACCTAAAGCTCCTATACATATGTAGCAGATGTACAGCTTGGTGAACATATGGATCTCCTAATAGTGGGAGTAGGGGCTGTCACTGACTCTGTTGCCTGTCTCTGGCCCTCCTTGTCCTATCTCCTTCTTTGAGCTGCCTTGTCAGGCCTCAGTGGGAGAGGATTTCTCAGTCCTGCTGTGACTTGAGGTGCTGGCAAGGGTGGGAGGGTGGGGGTGGGGGCATGGAGCATGAGGGTGCAGGGATGGGGGGGATGGAAGGGGTGAGTTGGGATCCCTTAGGGTAGTGCCCTTCACTTAGAAGAAGCAGATGGGTGGAGGGAAGTGTGAGAAGAGGGAGGGGGCTGGAATCAGGCCTCAAGTGATTAAATAAATAAATAAATAAATAATAACAAAAGGAGTGCTCTTTGATGGCTTTCTGTCTAGGCTGTCACTTGTGTGTGTTTGCGTTTGTGTGTGTGTGTGTGTGTGTGTGTGTGTGTGTGTGTGTGTGTGTGTGTGTGTGCTGACTCCAGAGATATAGTGGTCTGTGGTCTGTGGTCTGTAGTCTGTGCTGTGTCCAGGAACCAATTAGAATTCCAGGATCTGTGCTCTGCTTACTCTAAAGGGCATGGAAGCTTCTTTTGCAGATATTTTGATGACGGAAACCTCACACTTGAGGAACAGTGAGACACAGAATGCTTCTGTGACAATCCCTACCCTCAACCCACAGTAACCCCCCCCCAAATTTGTATTTTTACAAGTTAGACTCTTTCATAAGTGGGGTCTGACTTCAGGGCACCTTTCCTGCTGTCTTGGTGAAGTGAAGATTCCCTGTAACAGCTGCATTTTCTTACCATATGCATTTTTTTTTTGTGCTGCAATGTTTAGCTTGCTCCCATACCTTTCCGCTCCAGATATCATTGTTTCTTTCACTTTTTCTCCACTTATTGCTTTCCTACAATTTACATACAAATTAGAGTACTGAATATATGCTGAATGACTGATAACGATAATGCAGACTGAATAGTGTCTTGCCTTGAAATTCCCTCTACTAAACAAATTAGGCATAATGTTTGCCTTCTTCCCTACTTAATTCTCAGGACACAGGCAAAATGTAGCTATATTCTGTGCCAAACACTTCCTGATCAAGCACTATTCAGTTCCAAGTGCCACATACTGGGGCTCTACTGTCCACATTTCATTTGCCATTTTGATGTTCCATATTCCCAAGCAGAATAGCCTATGACCTCTGGTTACAGTATTTTGGATCTTTAGTACATATATGCAAACTTCCTACATTCTCCCACAAAACAATTCCAGTGCCTTAAAAACTACATAGTCATGGTTTCCCATTAATGACCCCACATATTACACCAATTTTATGTATAAGTTACTTTTCTCAATGCCCTGATCAAGCAATAGGGGGGAAAAGTATATTTAACTGGTCTACAGTTTGTATGAATCATTGCATCATTACAGGCACAATATTGTAGAAATGAAGGAAAGCATGGTCACATCACTACGAGGAAGACTCATCACTCTACATCTGCGTTCAAGAAGCAGAGTAAGTTCAGGGAGTGATGTCTGACTTTCACACGTACTCTGGTGCCTCATATTTGACCACGTCCTCTGAATGGGGAGACCTGGTGGCACTCAGAGGAAGGATAGCAGGCTACCAAGAAGAGACTTGATACCCTATGAGCATATACAGGGGGAGGAAGTCCCCCTCAGTCACAGTCATAGGGGAGGGGAGTAAGGGGAAACTGGGAGGGAAGGAGGAATGGAAGGATACAAGGGAGAGGATAATCAATGAGATGTAATATGAATAAATTAATAAAAAAAAGGACTGAAAATCTAAAAGGCTCCTTCTAGCTATCTACCACCACCACCAGGCTTTATCTACTTAAGGTGCGAAAAGCTTCCAGAACAATCAGAACAATGCAATCACCTAGTAGCCATTTGTTCCCCACATGAACCTACAGTCAAACTACTACTTTCAAGCATAAAACTCTATCTTATAATTTTAATAGGTCATATATAAAGAACTGAAAGATTTAACTAAATGCAGACATTTGTGGAAATTCATTCTTCTGTCACAGTGTTAGTGATACAAATGGTAATAGATACATTTAAGGAATTATGTACTGTCACAGGGAGGAAAAGGTGAGTGAAACAGTTGATAACTCTGATATCTAGTGAGTTACATATTTCACCTCAGTCACTCTTTATTTAATTAATACCATCTAGCTAGCTAATCCTCTTAGTCTTAAATTTTCTTGATACTTAATTCTTATAAGTATTTCATTTATAGATTTTTCATTTTAATTTTATTTCTGAGATTATACCATTACTGATTTCCCTTCCCTCCCTCCAAAGCCTCTGTACATAACTTCTTGTTTTCTTTCAAATTTATGGCCTTTTCTTCATTAACTGCTATTGCATGCATATACATATATATTTATTTATTTATAAATATGACCTGTTGGTTATGAATAATGTTATACAATAACAATAGTGTTATTGTACATATGTCTTGAGTATATTTGGTATCAATTAGGTGTGCTCTTCAGTGGAGAAGAGTATTTCTTCACTCTCAGCATTCGCTGGTTCCCTGTAGTTCTTTCTGTAGGGTTGAGACTTGATAGACTTTCCCCATACACTTTGGTATGCTTGTTGTCTTCATCAGCTCATATTTGGGCAGTTGTGTTGATGAGACTTTATATATGTAGCTTCTGACATAGCTAGAAGACACAATGTCACAGCAAACTCTTTAAATCTCTGGCTCTTATAACCTTTTGTAGCCTTTTCTTCAATGTTTCCTAAGTCTTAGGCATCAGAGGTTTTCGTAAATGTATCCATTGGGACTGGAATCAACAACTCTGTAGTCGGTTGATCATCAGTTTTTTTTAATGGACTTTATCCTTTATCCATTACTAACAAAAATTTCATTGAAAAATCTTGAGGACTATGCTTATCTGTGGATATGAGATAAATATTTAGAATATGGTTAGAGATTGTGGTGTTTCAATAAAGCTGAAATTGTAGACGTTCCCCTAAGGTCTATGACTTCCTTACCCCTGTTGTAGTGGTTGGCTAATTTTCCAGTACCAAGCATGGTTTCTATTTAGCTGAATAGGTCTTAAGTATAATGAGAAAGGTGTTTGTTACTGCAAACACTAGTGAAACTTTAAGGTTTTCCTAGCATGCTGGTTATTGTTGCATTCCCAAGACATCACAGATGGGTAGGATCATTTCGAAGTTTGCATTGTGCCTTCTGGTTCCAAGTTAGCTAGTTTTCAAGGAGGAGGCATTCAGGTCTGTTTCAAATCAAGAGCGTCTAGGGCTCTGTATCTGAAGTATAGTGTCTTCAGCAAGTTCTTGCCTTTAATTTCTAAGATGTAACCAGGGAAAATAGCAAAGACCTATGTGCGTTGTCATTTTCTTGGAAAACTCAGACCACTATCTCAAAAGAATACTTTTTGTGCCTTTATTGGGTGTTCTGTTAGATCTTCCTTGGTTCTTTAGAAAATATTGTCAGCCTAAATGATAAATTTTTATTTAAACTACTTATGCATATTTATACATTGCATTACATATATTTTAGGATACTTTTGATAGTTAATAATGAGTACTTATGGCTTTATCAATAATCTTAATGTTATTTTAACCTTCTTACTCCTTCCAAATTTACCTTCTTTTCCCTTCCAAATGGGTCCCAATTTTTCTCATCATCCAACCATATTGCTCTCTATTATTATAACACTATGTTCAGCTAATAGTCTCAGGGATCACCCATTTTACTGTATTAACTTAAAATAATTTTCCTACTTTTTGAAAAATTATTTTCACTAAATGGCTCTGTTAAATTAAGCCCCTGTTAGACATTCACCGGTACACTAATTTCCAAGCCCTGCTCTGAATGTTTTAAAGAAAGCATGCTAATTCATTAATACCTTCTATTGCATATATTTATCAGTACCTTTTATAGAATGATCAATTTATTACAATCTTAACAATATTTATGTAAAGCCCTTTAATCTGTTTGCATAACCAGTCAGTCTAAAACTAATTAACTTCATTTATTACCTGTTTCTGGAGGTCTAGAAATAAGCAACATGGACATAATTTCAATATAATATTTTATCTAAGATTTAAATTTCTCATGATTCCAAAATTTAACTATCTTTAAAAGGACAACTTGTTTGAGTCTATGACCTGGGATATTTCTCTTTTACTTAAAGTCATAACTGAAATAAACCATAATAGCAAATAGAGAAAAAAACACCATTACTTTATGCTATAACATGTAACATATAAAATAACATATAACAGTTTTATCCAATAATATTATCAAAATATTTAAAACACATGTGAAAACGTGGAATCAGTTATAAATTTACTTTTATACATCATGAAAACCTTTACAAATCATTTTTTCTGTTGTGAATATTATTCACACCTTACTTGATGCAGATGTATTGGCTAAAAATATCTAGTTGCCTTTCAATTTTATGCACAATGAAATGCATTTCAATGTGGACATAATAATTTGCTCTAAGCAAATGAAAAAGCAGGCTTTACCTTAAAAAAATAGAAGTTTATTTTTATCCCAAGTTATACCAAAGCTGGGAATACCATATTTCAACAGTTTTCAGAAGCTACAAAACTTGTATTAGTCTATTATTAATTCATATAGCAAAATATAAAATATGGCCAAATATAACAAAAATGAGTTCCTAGTCCTCATGTCACATACCTGTAAGTAGAGCATAGAGGAGGAGAGAGAGGGAGGAAGGTGTGTGACAACCACCTGTGCTTGCCCTGTACAAGATCTATAATGAAAACCACATCTCTCAAAATATAACACACAGATGTTTAATGTATTCACACAAACATAGAATTTTACTGATACTCATGTCAATATATGCCAAGAATCATGATAAAGAGTCCCTTAATAACGAAGGCAATTTCTAAGACTTTTCTATTCATATTTGGTACTTATTACAACTCTGTAAGTTAATTTCTACATGGAAAATATTGAGATTACTGCTAATTAATAAAATGTTTAATTTTCACATATAATGCCTACAGTTTTAAAGTCTTATACTAATGATATTTTTATGTTTTGGTATGATGAAAATATTCTAGTTGTTTGACTTCAATAAATAATATTATATTGCTATAATTGAATGACAGTTAACCCAATATCCTGATATTATGAGATGTATCATGCAGTAAAAGTTGGGTGTAATCTGGTAATTTTTCATACTAACTTAACAATTTAAAGGTGGTTTAAAAAATTATATAACTAGTACATGTAAATATTTTCTCATAAATCTAGAACAAAGAATATTATTATAGAGCTTAATATGCTATTCAATTATGAAAATTAAGCAAATTCAATGCTGCCCATTTTAAAAGAATTATAAAAATAACCTTATTATATTTGGGTATTTTCTAATGTAGTTTAGTTCTCCAAGATAAATTCTAATACACAAAAAATAATGGTTTTCTTTGTACCATCTCTAGTGCAATTTTAGTTTTGATCTCTTTATTCATATTTAAAGTAAATACATTTCTAGACAAACAGGGAATAATTAGTTAATATAGCAGTTTTGTAATAAAATACATTTCTCTAAACTCAATGTTACTTGTGAAAGCTTGCAAGTAAACTGATCTTCAGGTCAACAGGCAAACTTTGAGAAAAATACCTGATATCTTATATAATAATAGTTTTCTATAAAGGGATTTTTATGAGTGTGCTGCCTGATATCATCGGTAAAATATTCCTCTTTTATTTGATCTTCAATATTAAAAATTCATCCTTCTTTAATTACTTCCAGCCTAGAAATTGCAGTGATATTCATATAATACCAAAAGTAGATTATTCCCTATGGGCATTTGGGAGAATGCCAACTAAACTGGGATGTTGCTTAATTGGTCTCCCACTTGATGATGAACATGCTTTGAAAATGCTTCTCTATGTTTCTATAATTCTCAGTAAACATCCATATCAATATGTTAAAATTCACATATTCATAAGTTCTCTCAACAAATAAATTAAGTCCTTTGGTGGTATATACTCAGATAGTTTAAGTCACTGAAATGTGACACTAAATTTGAAATACTTAAGTTTTTTAAAAGTTTGGCCAAATCTTACTGAAAGCAATCTACAGAGTCAATCTAATTCCCATCAAAATACCAACACAACTCTTTTTAGACATTTAAAGAAAAATTCTCAACTTCATTTGGGAAAACAGAAAAACCCAGAGTATCTAAAACAATCCAATACAATAAAGAAATTATAGAGGTATCACCAATCCCTTATTTCATGCTATACTACAGAGCAAATGTAATTAAAACTGCATGGTACTGGCATAGAAACAGTTGTGTTGATCAATGGAATCAAATCAAAGACTTAGAAATAATCCCACACACCTACAGATACTTGATTTTTGACAAAGGAACCAAAACCATACAATGGTAAAAAGGAGCAACTTCAACAAATAGTGCTAGTCTAACTGGATGTCCATGTGTAGAAAATGCAAAGATATCCATATTAATCATCCTGCACAAAGCCCAAGTCGATGTGGATCAAAGATTTCAATATAAAACCAGAGATACTAACTCTATTAGAAGATAAAATGCGAAGCAACCTTGTACTCGTTGGCACAGGAGACACTTCCTGAACAGAACACCAACAGCTCAGGATCAAAGATCAACAATCAGTAAATGGGACCTCATGAAACTGAAAAGCTTCTGTAAAGTAAAGGATACTCTCAAATGAACAAAATGGTAGCCTGCAGACTGGGAAAAGATCTTCACAAACCCCACATCTGACAGAGGTCTAATATAAAAAATATACAGATAACTCAAGAAATTAAAGACCAAAACCAAAAACAGACAAACAAATAATAGAATGAAAAAATGAGGTACAAGCTAAACAGAGAATTCTCAACAAATGAATCTCTAATGGTGAAGAAGCACTTAAAGAAATTCCCAACATTCTTAGTCATTAGGGAAATCCAAATCAAAACTACTCTGACATTGCATTTTATGTATGCCAGAATGGTTAAAATCAAAAATACAAATGAAAGCACAAGCTGGCAAGAATGTGGAGAAAGGGGAACACTCCTCCATTGATGGTGGGACTGCAAACTTGTACAACCAATTTGGAAATCAATCTGGTACTTTCTCAGAAAACTGAGAATAGCTCTATCTCAAGATCTGGTTATACAACTCCTGAATATAAACCCATAAGATGTTCCTCCAAATAAAAAGGACATTTATTCAACTATGTTCATAGCAGTTTTATTTTTAATAATCAGAAACTGGAAATAACCCAGATGTCCTTCAGCTGAAGAACAGGTAAGGAAACTGTGGTACATAAATACACTTCACTACTCAGCTATTAAAAACAAGGAAATCATGCAATTTGCAGTCGGATGGATGGGACTAGAAAGGGTTATCCTGAGTGAAGTAACACAGACCCAGAAAGACAAATGTGGTACATACTCACTTATAAGTGCATTTTAGTCATAGAGTATAGGGTAACCATACTACCATATGCAACAAAGAGGATCAAAGAGAGGATGCTTAAATCTCGCTCAGACAATGGAACAGGTTAGTGAGAAAGAACAGGGCAAGAGAGGGAGACCTGGAAGAAATCAGGGTCCATATCAGACCTAGAGAGAGTTGGGGTGGGAGGAAAGTGGGATGACACCTAGGAGAGGAATCTTGAGTAGGGCTTTCTCTGTGGCAAGCTGGAGATCTGTGACAGAGTAGGCTCCTTGGAGAATGTGAGGTGACTCTAGTTGAGACCCTAGGAGCAAAGGTCATGGAGACCTAAGAGGCCACCCTTTCAGTATGACTCCTAGTGGCGGGAGGGGAACACCAAACCACCCATGAAAACTTCAACCCAAAATTTAGCCTGCCCACAAGATATTCAGGTACAAAAATAAACTAGAGACTGAGTGAATGTCCAAGCAATGACTGGCCCAACCTGAGACCCAGCTCACGGGAGAGAGCCAACCCATGACATTATTAACAATACTCTGCTAGCTTGCAGACAGGATCCTTGCATATCTGTCCTCTGAGTGGCTCCACCCAGCAGCTAATGGGAACAGACACAGAGACCCACAGCCAAACATTGGGTGGAATGCAGAGAGTCTTGTGTAAGGGTGGGGAGAAGGATAGAAGGGACAGAAGTTCCACCAGAAGGCAAAAAGAGCCAACTAACCAGGGCCCAGGGGGACCTGTGGAGACTGAAGTTCCAACCAATAACCATGTACGGGCTGGACCTAGGCCCCCTACACAATATAACTGATGGACAGCTTGGTCGTCATATGGGTTCCCTATTAGAAGGAATGGGGGCTGAATCTGACGTGGACTGTGTTGCCTTCTTTTCAATCAGTTTCCCAATGTGGGCTTCCTTGTGAGGCTACAGGGGAAGAGAATGTTCACAGCCCTTATGCAACTTGATATGCTGAGGTGGGGTGGTAGGAGGGTTCCCCGTTTCTAAGGAGTAGGGCAGGAGCAATAGGCGAAACAGAAAGAAGGGAGGGACTGGGTGGAGAGGAAAAAGGAGGCTATGACTAGGATGTAAAGTAAATAATAACATAAAGAAAAAGAAAAAATAATAAGAAAACATGTTTGGACAATATTTAGCCAAAAAATAAATCAATACCTTTTCTACAGGATTCAAGACGAATATTGAAAATTATTTTATAAATATGGGTATCTTAACGGTGTCCATTATTTTTGTATATGCAACTTACATGATAATTACTTGTGAAGAATCTTGTGACTCTCAAGATTCTGTGCTGTCTCCTCTTTAAGAGCTATCTCTTTTTCTCAAGGACAGTGCAGATGGGAACATGCTTGGTCCTTCTTTAGGTATAACGTTTCTGAGAGTTTAGAAGGAGAGACTGAAACTTTAAACATTAGTTCTTTATCTACTATATACCCTGTGAAGCATCCTAAAATTCTGCATACTTCATTCTAGCAAATAACAGTCTCCTCTCCTCTCCATTCTCCTCCCCTCCCCTCCCCTCCCCTCTTCTCCCCTCCCCTCCCCTCCCCTGCACTGCACTCCCTTCCCCTCCACTCTCCTCTGCTCTCTCCTCTTTTCTCCTCCCCTCCCCTCCCCTCCTCTCCCCTCCCCTCCCCTCCCCTCCCCTCCCCTCCCTTCCCCTCCCCTCCCCTCCCCTCCCCTCCCCTGCACTGCATTCCCTTCCCCTCCACTCTCCTCTGCCCTCTCCTCTTTTCTCCTCCCCTCCCCTCCCCTCCTCTCCCTTTCCCTCCCCTCATCTTGCAGCTCAATGGAGTCTTGAACTTGCTGTATAGCCAAGCTTAGACTTGAGTCCATGATCTTCTGGCCCCAGCTTGGAACAAACATGCACCCACGGCTCCTTTCTTTGCTCATTTTTCAAAATAATTGTTTATTTTCTTCCTACTGAGTTTTTGAGTATCTGTGTCATCTATCTATATATCATGTACAGTCATGAATATTTTCATCCATTCCACAGGTTAATTCTTGACTTGGTATTTTCTTTGCAGAAACCTCTTAGTTTCATGCACTTTCACTTGCCTACCCTTAGTTTTGTTGCTTGTGCTTTTAAGGCCATATCCAACAAAATCATCGCCTGAACCCATGCTATGGTGCCTTTACTTTGTACTTTCTTCTCATAGTTATTGCACCTTTTGGTCTTATGTTTTAAGATACTGGGGATGTGGTTCTGTGGTTGTACCTTTGTGTAGCACACACTAAGCTTTGGGTTTGATCTCCAATAGTGAAAACATAAAAAACACTCTTATATTATATGTGATACATATATATGCGTATATATATATATATATATATATATATATATATATATATATATATATATATGAGGCAAGACTGACCTATAAAATTACATAGGTATATCATAGCCAAGCTAAAATCTATGAAGTCGTATCTGAAAACAATACATGTTATTTCCTTTGCAATTCATTGTCCATGCATTATCTCACCATGTTTAAGAACATGTGATAAATGTGTGCAATAGATGTTTTGTCTCAAATGAGGCTAAATTAATATAAAATAAGAAAGCCCACAGATACTTTCTTAAATTTAACCACTGCTGTAAGGAGAACATTAGTCATAAGTAATATCTTAAGGCAAATAAAAATATGAATGAGAAAATTGTTGGATGCTGTTTACAAAATAATCAATGATAATAGTCTTCATAGGTGATGAATAGTCTTCCATAAATATTTATAACATATTTAATCAACAATCCATAGGTAAAGACATTTTTTCACGATTAAAACATTAAAATAATGTGATTATGACTATGATTCTGGTAGGAAAAGTCCATGTATATATTATATTGTAATTATCTAGGTCTATCTCATTTATTTATTTAGATCAAAACTAGATGTTTGTTTGCTACAATTTTTATTACAATAAATAGTATTTATATCAAGACAGTAGAATATTTCTCACTTTTATTTTCAAAGATTTTTTTTCAAATTCTCATTTACATCTACTTGTCACTGTCACTAATATGAAACTGATCGGCCAACTTATCAACCTTTTATTTTAATTGTTATAGGTTCTTTTTTATTGGAGGATGTGCATTGTATACTCTGCACAAAATACTTTTGTGGTCTGTAATACTTCATTTAAAATTTTGCAAGTTTTTGTTTTATAATTTTAATATTTAATTAAAACTAAATTTTATCACATAGAATAATATATATTTAAGTGTATATAATCCAAAAATAGTAACTACTAAACTATTTTAAGAAATTCTTTCAGCTTGAGGATTTAAGTACTGAAATGGGATAACATCATTTTTCCAAAAGACATAGCTGCAAGCGGAAGAAATGGGAAACTGATAATAAGAATATTTAAGCCCACTAGGTGGTTTCCCACACTTGAAGGTAAGATCTTATTACAAAAGACATAATATACTTCAGGATATAGGACTTGCAGGAATAGAGCTGGAATTGACCTGGAAGTCTACTCCCTAAGGATTAGCTCTAAAAGTATCTCAAGATGTTATACAACACGTCAAGAGAGAAAAGCAATCAATAGTACTTCAAGCTCCAGAAGCTATGAACCTCAGCAATGAACAGCACAGCAAGATATCCCCAAGAGCACAATAGTGGCACTTACATATTGGAGTTAAAGAAGAGCCATCTATTTGGATTTATGGATGGCCAAAAACAGGAAATTCATATCTGGTATATTAAATCTAACCAACTACCCGTGGATAATCATGTCATAGAGCCTTAAAATTTTTACTCTAACTTTGCTAAATCAATAAATTTCATAATTGCATTTGAAATACATATACATACATATAAACGTAGCCTTCGCCCCTCAATAAATTAACATTTTTTTGCAATAGATGGAGACCATTACATATATACACAAAACTGACCAAAATGCATTGATCAACTGATCATAAAAGATCCAACTCTAGGAAAAGGGGTTTGTGGACCTGTTTAGACATAGTTTCTTGGGTCAGTTCCGTTCAGCATTGTCAAGATAACAGTAGTTCATTTCAACAGCAAACACTAAACAGCAATACAAATCAGCAATGGTAGCACAAGCCAGCAAAAACAACAAGGATCTGCCTAATCAGCATGTGAGCAGGAGTGACCAGAATCAGCTGGAATACTGCATGAAGTTCTCTGGCACAATTCTCTCTAAAAGTGAAGTTGAACAAAGTGTTGCAAAAGTCTTGTCTCATTGTCTGTGGGGTCTTATTTATATTCTTCCTAAACATCAGGCACCCTCTCATGAGTCTGTTTTTAGCAAAACATCACACACCCTTTTACAAGACAGCTTCCAGCAAAATATCACGTGCTCTCTCACAAGACAGTTTCCATCAAAGCACCATAATGCCCTCTCACAAGACATCTTCCAAAAATAACAACAAAAAATCACATGACACAACTTAGTTTTTAAAGAAATGAGAAACTTCCACTTCACAACCCTAATTGTTATATCTACAACACAACTCCTATATGAAATGTGCAGAAAGCATTGCAGGAAAATGTTTATAAAATTAGTGTTTGAGGCTGATATGCAGTTTCATGCTGTGAAATATTGTCTTCTATATAGGACAGCAAAGCTACATCCATAAGTTCTCAACAATATGATTGCCTAAATAAAACCTTCACAATGACAACTGATTGGCCCTCTGAAGAGCATAAAGAAAATCTTAGAAGGATACAACCTAGATGAAAAGCCAGGTGAATCACAAAGGTAGAGCACAACAATAAAGAATCCAATCCCAAGTTCCCGCCCCCTTCTCTCTCTCTCTCTCTCTCTCTCTCTCTCTCTCTCTCTCTCTCTCTCTCTCTCTCTCTCTCTCTCTCTCCCTCTTCTTTCTCTTTCTGTCTTTCTGTCTGTCTGTCTGTCTCTCTCTCCCTGTTTGTCTCTCTCATGCCTTCATCAGTTCTTTGAAGATATACATTTTCCCTCATCCTTCACTTTTTTCTATGGAATATGGTTTGTACATTTTCTCTGGGTATTTTTAGAGTTTTCACTTGGAGTGTATACTTGGCATGTTAATCACAACATATCTAGATATATTTTTCTTTGTGCTTATCCTACTTCAAGTTTGCTAAGCTTTTTTGGATAAGGGAACTGGTTTAATTAGTGTTATAAAAAATTTAGCTCTTTTCTGCCTCACTCATCTTTCTCATCCACGGAACACAACATACATGCAATTTCAACCAGTTCATGCCACTTTACAGAGTACAGAGGCTCTGCTCTGGTGTGTTTCTACTAACTTTTATATTTGTGCCTGGTTTGCATAACTTGTATTGAGCTTTGATCAAATTTATTTATTTGTTTTAGACTGTTCTTACTGTACCTATAGAATTCTTCACTTTTGATATTCTTTACTTTTAGCATCCTTTTTTTTTTCTTCTTTTTGGTACTTTATTGTGTCTATGTATTCATGTGTATATACACATATATGTGTGTCCCTGTTTGTGGAGGTCAGACATAGACATCCGTTGTCTTTCTCAACCATTCTGCACGTATTTATTTATTTACTGGTTGTGAGCCTAGCCTTTAATGGCTAAGCCATCTCTCCAGCCCTCTCCACTTATGTTTTAAAGCCATGATCTCTCACCAAACCTGGAACTCCCTGACTCAGCTGGATTTACGGGCCAGTGGGGCCCCAAGGATCCTCCTCCTCCTATGGTCCTTGTGCTGAGATTACGGGAATGCCCCATAGTACTTGGCTTTTAAAACGCAGATGTTGTGGATCCAAACCAGGTTCTCATATTTGGGCAGCAAGCAATCTGCAAACAGCCATCATTAGTCACCCTCTTTTTATGCATTAAATCAGTCATTGAAACAATTTCCTGCGTGATTTTGGAGGACTGCCTTTTCAATTAAGTCAGAATTATTTTTCGAGAAAACTAAGGTAAATTGTCATTTAGAATTTTGGAACTTTTCCTAGTCCTCAGGCATACCTTTTGTTCATTGTTCCGCATCTTTTTTAAGCATCATAATTGTTTCCTCTTCAACATGTTCTGTACTTCTAAATTTCTATACCTGTTATCACCTGCAAATGAAGGATAAACCACTGTCTGAAAAACATTTTTTAATAAAGGACTGAACAGTATTTATTTATTTTATAGGCTGTTTAATATCTTGGAAAAACACCCATGTTGTTGTTGTAAGAGGAAAGTACCCAGAGATAATATACAAATGATTGCCTTATGTTTTCATATAAATATAAATTTATTTATTTGTAACTATTCAATTTACTTTAATTATTACAATAATTTAACTTTATTAAACTTATATAATTAATTAAAATAATTTTATTGAAATGTAATTAAATATATATTTGATTATATTATATAACTCAAAATAAATATAAATATATGTAATATATAGTCACTGTAATTTGAATTTTATGTTATTTTAAAATCAAAGAAACTATCACTTTAAGTTTTAACTTAATTTAATCAAGCTTATGATAATCTAAAGCTATTTTGTAGTGTACAGTTCTCATAAAAACATCACAGTTTGTTTATAGTTGGCAGAAATCCATAAAATAACATTTAATCATGAGAGAATACATATTTGTGCCAGCAAGATGGCTCGCAGGGTAAAGACATTTGCCACAAAGCCTGACAAACATGGCTTTCCGTCTGAATTTGACACCCAGTTTCACAAGACAGAGGGAAGGAACTGAATCCAGAAATTCCTCTGACCTCCAGAAACGTGATGTTGCACAGGTGTGCACAAATAAACACACACAGAGAAAAAGAAAGGGAGAGAATATCTTCTCACTTAGGACAAAAGTAATGATCTTTTGTAACTTTTTGTGTCTTAGCAAAACAGGTGTATATTTGATGATTTTAATCTAAGGAATATAATATTCATATCTTTATCTTAATCACTATAAACCATATGATAAAATGGATAAGGGGTACATTATTTAACAAGGTACATTGTTCTGGTCTGAAGTTGTGGAACAAATATTCAGACACCACACTGATTAGAAACATAACCCACTGTCAATATTTTATATTCTGTTTTTAATAATGAGTGGCAAGTACGGAATTTATATTCTCAAAGAATGGAATATAGGGAAATAAATATATTTATCCGGGAACTTAGATACCTTAACAATTAAAAATCTGGTAAATTTAAACAATATTTATGTATTTATATTTGTACTTACTTTTTAGTAAATATTTATTTCTCCAATAATTAAGATTTATTTGGAAAATTGTGCTTCAATACAACTTTTAACTGTTTGAGAATAATTATAAACACTTTCTTCATATCTGTAGACCTATGTTGTTTGTTGTGTTTTTCATAAGTAGCACTTATTTCTTGTTTAAATTTTGGGTTATGTTAGGCCTTTTAAAAACATAAACATTGACATTTCCAATTTATGACTAAACTGAAATGATCCTTTCAGAGAGCGTATTTTATTATTAGTTCTCTATTTCAAATACTAAACAATTGGCACAATAATTAATTTAATAGTCTGTTATTCCAAGCAGCCCAGTAAATTAATGATATCAGAAATAGACCAAGAAACAAAAGACATCCATTATAGTGTTTACCTCAAACTCAGATGTTTGTGGTATGGGTTATTGAAGGTTTTGGTTCTTTAGCCTTTAAAATAAAAACCTTTTAGTCAACACAATTTGAAAAGTAAATAATGATTTATCTTTAGTTAGTCAGAAAACCACAAAGAAAATCAGATTTATTACCACCTCTGATGGATTAGGAAATTCATCCAAAGCAGATTAATCTGTCTGTTAACTGGTGATGCAATGCAGAATAATCCACTAAGCCCCAGTCTGAAGTGTCATTTATTTCATTTTGTAACAAAATATTAATATTTCCTCTTACTTGAAGTGGAATAAACTAAAACATTATATCCTGTTAGTTTATCACAAGACAGGTTGTTCAAAATTGTGACAAAATCTTATGGTGTATCCTTTTTGATAATGCAGGAAAATCTAGCTCTCCATATTGGAAAACACAACGCTGCACAAAGGTAATCTCAAGAGACTATTTACATCGTGTATTCTACTTTAAAACACTATTCTGGTTTTACAGTATATAGATGTAGTTTTGTTGACATTATAAGAGGAGATGCAATTAACCTAACTATCAGTATCATAAGCAACACAAAATTTTTCCATTCATAATGTGTTGGCAATATAAAGTACATGAAATGCACTTAGACACCAGTGCTTATGGCTTACCTTTTCTTGGCACACTGTTCCTTGGTCTCTAAAATCTAAGAAATATATATATAACTATGGATGCTACATCCAAGACTAATCTTTCTTTACAACTCTTTTGTCATTTTTAACTGGAAGTCAGGGTTCTTGTCTTGAGGAGTCCATTTTTTATTCTAAATACTCTGGTAGACCACTCTTCATTCATCCTCTTACATCATCATGCAGACAATGATAATTCTTATTGTCCTCTCTCAGCTCCCCAGGCTGGAAAATATGTCATTATTAGACAGCATAGCTAAGGGTAGTATTCTGTTCCTCAGTCTAAAATCTCAAGGTTAGAAACATATTTACACTCAGGGCTTAGTTCTCCATCATTGCTTCTTTCATTTTATACTGCACCACTATTTCAGCCTTAGTCTTCATAAACGTACTTACTTAAGATGGTTTTCTTTCATCGTATGGAGAAGCAAAGTATAGTGTTCTATCATTGGCACTTTCCAATAATTTTCTTTCTCAAAAGGTTCATGAAAGATCGGTCTTTTTATGTCCAAGATTTTTTTCTCACCAATTTTCTTGTGACATAATTTGCAAATAAACTGTATCCATTTACGGTCTAAAAGTTTAACTTATTGTAATTACCCACTTTCTGTCAAAGAAATCTCATTATCCATGTTCTTATTGAAAGGCATTGTTCTTTGAGTTACCTGCTTGGAAGCCTTGGGAAGCCCACACATTCCTTGATCCTGATCAATATGCTTTTCTTGAAATATTGTTAGTAAAGTGGAAAGCAAAGCATAGGTGAATTTTGGTTATAAATACTGGGCAAAAAAAAAATCTAACTTTACAGTTAAAATTTTATTCAATTGCATAATGAGATGCCACATATTACATTCCGGTGATGTAAAATAACCTGCTTGATTATTAACAACCAAAGAATTTAGACAAAGGAACGAGGTGGAGAAAGATAGAGGGAGACATCTAACACCCTGTTTTGTCCTTTGAATGTTCTCAAAATACATGCAGTCTCTCACACACACACACACACACACACACACACATACACAGAGAAATAGAGAGAGGGAGAGAGAGAGAGAGAGAGAGAGAGAGAGAGAGAGAGAGAGAGAGAGAGAGAGAGAGAGAGAAAGAGACTGTCTTAATTTTTTTTTTTTTTTTTTTTTTGGTTTTTTGAGACAGGGTTTCTCTGTGTAGCCTTGGCTGCCCTGGACTCCCTTTGTAGACCAGGCTGGCCTCAAATCACAGCGAACTGCCTGCCTCTGCCTCCCGAGTGCTGGGATTAAAGGCGTGCGCCACCACATCCAGCTCGAGACTGTCTTAATTTTAACCACAGATAGATAGGTTATCAGACTGGCTGATTACCTAAGAGGTAAGAACTCCCTGCTTTACAAAAAGGGCTTCAAAATAATTACTACCAGTTCTGTTTTAATGCTAGAAGCAATGGAAGTGCCCTGCCTTAGTGTCCATAAGTCTCTGAAATAGAAGAGGATTTGAATAAACTTTATGGCCATACTGAACCAAAAAAAAAATATGGTGTCTTCTGTGCCAGATATCTAATAATACTCACAGAGATTTACATAAGAGTTAAGTTTAAGGAGAAGAGTGGAACAATTTAAATGGAAACTATCTGTTCCAAGGTTAAATGTTTTAAGTAATTTAGAGAAAAATATTACATGAAGAGAAAGAAAGAAAGAGAGGAGGAGGGATGAGAGGAGGAAAGTGGATGGGACAGAGAAAAGAGAAGATCAAAAACAACTGATTGTGTGGGTTTTTATAAAACTGCATGAGGAAAACGCATTATAGCTTAAGGTCTCACTTCAGTCTTTTGAACATGGTGGTGTAGTGAGGAACTTCTCCCTTCATTTTAATGTGTAAAATTCAGGGGTGAGAACATTTTCCTATATAGATTCAGCCCTAACAAAGTCACTTTCAGTTGCTGTCTATACATAGTTTTAACTCAGTATAGGGCTTAGAATGCCTTCTGTGAGGAGACTGAGGAGAGAAAGATAGTTATATCATGCCTGTCAGGCAACAAAAAAGAATTTTTTTTGAGGACCAGTTCAATTCCTGGAGAGAATGAGACTTGTTTTGAGTTTTGCCAGAATATAAATTCTCACTGCAGAAAACCTTCAAAGCCAAGATGGTTATAAACTAAGTATCCAAGAAAAGAGTTTGCATGTACATAGAAATCATTTGAGGTTATCTAGTGTATTTCTATTATTTAATAATATCTGCACACTGTAAGTTTCTAGATACTTGCTAAGGACACAAATAGGAATAAGCATTGTACCATACTAAGAAATCATACCAAGGACCAGGAAGGTGGCTCATTAGATAAAGACACCTGCTGGTAGGCGGGCAACCTGAGCTTGTTCCATTCTTGGGAATCAGGAGGAAGAAAGAGAGAACTGACTCCTAAAAGTTGTCCTGTGACCTCCACACGTGTTCAGTGGCAATCACAGGCCAACTCATGCATACACACAACACAGAGTAACAAACAAACAAATTAATAATTATGAAAATATTATAATGGGATTAACTAATTCTTGCATAAGCCATTACTTATATTATCAAATGCTGTAATAATGGAGACTGAGAATCTTTGCCATTCATCTGCTGTCAAAGTAAATTTAGGGCTGTATTTGTCACCTAAGGTCTGTTCTACATATCCTTTGCCATGTAAATAAATATGATTTAGAAGCCTTGCAATGCTTTTAAGCATGAGGTGACAGCAGTAGCTACTCCATAGGGCAAGGATTAAATGTAAAACCCTAAAGCTAGGCCATTTGTTTGTCTGTTTGATTTAATATCATTTTGGTTTATTTTACAATCACATGAATTTTAGTTTTTTCTAATATTCACGATCAGGATCATGAGATATTAATTCTGTGTTTGCTTACTTTCCTGTTTGGTTTTCGGGTTTGTTTGCTGAGGCACATATCTTACTGTCTATCCCAGGCTGTCCACCTGCTCCTGCCCCCAAATTTTAGGAATAAGTGTGTGGACAATAATTACTCTGTACCAGATTCATCTTTTCCTTTTCTCTCCTGCCTCACAGCAGCACCTTCCTTTGCTTTCACTCGTGAAACTAAGTCAGATTAGATGAGAGGCTCGCCCTTTGCAGACACTGTGAAGCTATTAAGCAGGTGAAGAATTTTTCTCTAGGAGTTGAAGGCACAGAATTATTGCGAGGAACAGGAGTAATATTTTCTCCCTGGAGACAAAACCCATCAACTTTCAAGCATGTGGCACACAGACCTCTACAAACAAGTACTAGTTGACAGGAGCTTATCAAAGGGTCTGTAATGACATCTTAGGAAAATATTACAGAAGTGATTTCTGTGTGATACAGGCTTATATGTAAGTTCACAAGAAGGTTTCCAGCAATGGTAATGAAGTATTTGGAAACCTTATAAGAACAAAATACCCTGTCCTTCATTCTTACCATATCACACATTTGATCTTTAGCTATTTTTTAGTTTTTCCTTTATGTGCACCAAACATATAATATATTATAAACTAAAACAAAAAAATGAATCTGTGTTAGGTGGTAAACTATCTCTATACCAAAAGACAATTTGTGAACACAAACAAAACCAACAGAGACAGCGAATCTTTCCTGGTGAGAACAACTCTGTCAGAAGAATGAAGACAGCTGACTACCAGTTTCCATGTGCTGAGCACGTATGCAAAATTCCTTTAGGATAAATAGCCATATATAATAAACTACATATCTACAAACGTAAGTTACAGATACTCTTAAAATAGCTATCTAAAACTAAAACATATGTTAAAAATGCTTTTTTACAAGTTGTACTACCATCACTGTATGCCTTTTACTGTAGTAAGTAAACAACTTACTGCACCTTAGTCTGCCTCACTTTAAACATTTTTCAGAATCACTTACTACAGTTTTTTTTTTGGAAATCAGTTTTATAGCTCTTTTTCCCTGCATGTTTATCTGTGGGGCACATCAGAAGGTAGAAGTGGACTCATAAACTGAACAGAACATGAGTAGGAACTGCCATGGCAGTGCTGAGAATCCAATTCCAGGCCTCTGAAATAGTGTCCGTGGCTTTTAATCAGCTGGCTAAATATGCTGTTGTTGTTATTGTTTTTTTTATAATGGATTCACAGTGCTATATAATTTATTGAACACTGGGGTCTAAAAGTTTCTGTGGCATGAAAGTCACTCCCCACTCTCCACTCAACTGTGGAGAATGTCCTGTCCATTGGCTAGATCTGGGTAGGGGTTCAAAGTTTACTGCATGTATTGTCCTTGGATGGTGCCATAGTTTGAGCAGGACCCCTGGCCCAAATCTGCCCATCATAATGTTCTTCTTGTAGGTTTCTAGGACCCTCTGGATCTTTTTATTTCCCCATTCTCCCTTGCTTCTCTCACCTAGAGTCCCAATAGGAAGTCTTCCCCTCTGTTCCACTTTCCTGGTAAGTGAAGACTTTCATGGGACATGTCCCTTGGGCAAGTGTCCAGATATAAGTGAGTATATGCCATTTGACTCTTTCTGCTTCTGGGTTAACTCGCTCATTATGATCATTTCTGTTTAATCCATTTGTCCACAAATTTCAGAAATTCCTTGTTTTTAACAACTGAGTAGTATTCCATAGCATAAATGTACCACAGTTACTTTATCCATTCTTCTACTGAGGGACACTTAGACTGTTTCCGTATTCTGGCTGCTATGAACATGGTTGAACAAATGTTCTTGTTGTGTGCTAGAGCATCTTCTGGGTATATTCTAAGGAGTGGAATAGCTGGGTCTTGAGGAAGCCCTATTCCCAGTTTTCTGAGATAGTGCCAGATAGATTTCCAAAGTGGTTGTACTAGATCGAGAGGCCTGGTGGCACTCAGAGGAAGGATAGCAGGCTACCAAGAAGAGCCCTGATACCCTATGAGCATATACAGGGGGAGGAGGTCCCCCTCAGTCATAATCATCGGGGAGGGGAGTAAGGGGAAAATGGAAGGGAGGGAGTAATGGGAGGATACATGGGATAGGAAAACAATTGAGATGTAATGTGAATAAATTAATAAAATATATTTTAAAAAATAAAAATTGCTCTAGCAATATTGTACATGGCAGAGTGTTGGATGATTACCCTCATAACTGGATGATTATAATCTAAAACTCACATCAGACCATTGAGCCATTTTTTCTTAACACTGAAAAGAGAGAAAAAAACTAAAACCACAATTTCTTAAATAAAATAACTGAAAACTGGATATCGTCTGCTAGTTCAAATCAATGTAGATATTCTGGCACCTCCCTAAACACATAAAAAGTTTTTAGAATTTTCCTGGGTCAAATGTTGTAATTAGAAAAAAAATTATAGCAAGGGGAAAAATGTCTTTATTGAAACAGCTTAAAAACAGCTGTTTTCATGTTATTTTCCCACTTTTTTGTAGATTGCTTTTTTTAAAACTTTTTTTGTGATGTTACTTTTGCTATCATAACGGGTTGTTTCCTTTTACTTTTATAGCAGTCTATATAGAATTGATTTCATTTCACAAAGAGTTTGCTTTCGTCTCTAAACATCGTGGGGATATTTTTGTTGTCAGTTCCATGGACTTTGAGCAGTACATCTGCTTTCATGCTATAAATCCTAAGACTAAATCACAGTTTTTCTCCCAAGTGGGATGAATGGATTTGAATTGGACACCAGAAAAAAAGGACTGCTGTGCTATTTGTTACAGCTGGCCAACTTTGCTCAATTGAAGCAACAGGGATGTGTTGAAAACCAGTCTGTTTCCATAAGGTCATTATGAATCTTGCTCTTGGAATCGCCAGTGGAAGTTTTCAAAGAATCTTCCCACAGAGCATGGATGTGTTTGTATAGGCAAGGTAGCACTCTTCTGTGTGTTCACAGCTAAGCATAGCAAGACTGTTATCAGAAGGGAGCTGTGGAATCTCTGCCCTTAGTATGCTAGTTATAAAGTGTGGCAGTCTCTTTCACTACTATTTACAGTGAAAAAGACTGAAAAAAATGTTTTATTTGTTGTTTTATCATAGTTCATATTTATTAGTTAAAATCAGCCAGGTTTTGTTAAAAAAAAAAAAACCAACAAACAAACAACAAGAACTACAGAACCCAAGACTATATTCATGGAATTTGGTCAAAGAGGGAAGCTTTGAGCTCCTACTAAAAATAGATTAGGTGACATTTAAAAAAACGTTTTTGGAAAATTTCTTTACTGTGGCACCAATACAATAAACACAATTTACTCTATACTTACTGGTACCATTTTGTCCCAAATACTACAGCAAATCCCAACATAAATATATAACATAAGCCAAGAGTTTATGAATCTACAATAAAACAGCGGACCACTGATCAAGTGTATCAGTGTTATGCATTCTGGTCATCCAAGGACTTCAAATACCTCTAACAATAATGCCCATTTAAATGTCATTTCTTATTATTTGAGATACGTATTAGATACAGTGGGAACCTAATCCTTATTCACAGATCACATCTTTGAAAAACTGAGTCAGATGAGATTTTAAAAACTCAAAGGATAAAGGTATAATTTGCAAACTTACAGGCAACTATCCTTACTTGCTGCTGCTGTTTCTTTCTTTTCTCTTTCTAATTCCTCGCAATATACACTGCTTGCCTTTTTCGTTGTCTTTTAAGTCGGTATTCTTTGTAACTAAGCAAGCAGGAAAAAAAAATGGCTACTAGTACTGGGAGCAGATGGCTAACGCAGTCCCCTCCATGTGACTCTCTGACACAGAAGTGTGCTCAGGACTACATGGGAAACAGTGTCTATCATAGGCAGGATCATTATCCCTTTAGCCCTTTCATTAGTTCTTTGACCCCTATGGTTCAGCATTAATGAAGCCATATTTCCTGTTCCTGAGGCCTCGGTACTATTTCACTAGTGTCCCTGTAATGGAGTGTGTGTTTACTGCAGCTCCATTATAGAGCTTTCTACTGCTTGCCCCTAGCATCCGCCTGCACTGTTGTGGGTCTCTGACACACACTGGTAAAGTTCTAGGATGAACTGTGCTTATTAGAGCCCACCAGGAAGGCAAGCTTCTTAGTATAATTAGCTCCCCTGAGAACAATGGCTGCCTTCTCAGCAGGAAAGCTTGAAGAAATGTAAAGTATGGAAAGCACAGAAAAAGGTACCTGTAATTAAGTTCCCTTTCGCGCTCTCTCTCTCTCTCTATCTCCTTCTATCATATTTGTTCTTTTTTTCCTCCTTCTTTCATTCCTTCCTACTTACATGTGTAGTCTAGTTTATTTTTAGTTTCCATCTTGATTAGCAAAAGATGATTATATAATTTGGTAATTAGACCTCTCCTTGCTGAAGGTCACACATTTAATTAGTATATAATATTAATCTTGCTCAATAGAGTAAAATATACACACTATGAGCATACACACACACACACACACACACACACACACACACAAACACACAAACACACACAGGATTTGTAAAAAGAGTTCCTTTGCCTAGAGTCGTCACTGTGAAGACAGAGCACTGGTTTTAACATGGACTATTGCTCTGCTATTCCAAGTGAAGAGGAATTTTGACTTTTCCTTAGAGATCTTTCCCCTAATAGCTTTCATTTTCTTCATACTTACTACTTATTCTAAGACTATATGTTGTTTGCTCATCCCATTATGCCATTAGAGCCTTCCTGTTGGTAGCAGACAGTTTATTGACTGTCGTTATGAATGTACAATTATCATTGTCAATTGAATATTTTCCAATATCTCTCAAGCAGTACGGGTATGATGCTTAAGTAACTCATTGCAGCAAATGGCAAAAGCATGTTATCAAATATGAGAATAACAAAAATTCAGTGCCTTTATGGCCTCAGCTTATATTTCTCATTCATCTGAGAGAATGAAAGAGAGTTGTGGTATGCCATCCACTGCGCTGTGCAAATATTTATCTAGTAAAAGGCCATCTCTTGAGACGTATCACTGGTGTGTATGTGGAAAGGGATTTTAATAAAGATCTAAGCAATCCTTAGCACGTTTGTCTAGACTTGGGAAAAGTGTGCTTTGAAGGTCACCAAGGAACTGAAACGGTAATGACTGCAGTGATTAAAATCATCCTGCAGTTTCAGAGTTCCTTTGTAAACATCTTTCTGAGGCAACTGTGAACACAATGGAACGCAGTCTGTTCAAGTAGCTGACTCTATAGCTTTAGAAATTCTGAATCTGGGGTTTTAAAAGTCAACAATAAAGTCAAGATTTTTACTCCCTAATTTTCCTGCTCTGAGGCTATATTTGCACAACACAATCAACCCTGCTGTTTCAATCAAGTTAGTGCGAAAAACACGAGTCAGAAGAGCCAGCTGTTTGGCATTTTGTATATGAAACAGCTGGTTGATTGTCTGAATTTTTCATTTTTGAACTAATCTTGCTGTCATAATATAGAAACATCCTAAATACTGATTCATTTCCTTGTGAAGTTTAAACAGTTTCGATTATAGGGAATGTGGGGTAAGCAACCTTAGAACTGCTTGAGATTGGCCCCATGGCACATACACATAGACAAATAAATAAATAAATAAATTAATTAATTAATTAATTTAAAAAAAACCACAATGATACTACAAGTAAAGGAAGTTGTTAATTTTTATTAAGACTTTAACAAAAAATATTCCAAATTCTCTCATCAGCAGATGCCATAGCTGCAATAAAGAATAAATGATGGTTTTTATTTTAAAATATTACAAACAAGCTTTGCAACATTTGTGAAATTATATGAATCTGTGATCTTACATATTAAAATTTGAGTCTAAATTTAGATACACGCGTAGCTTTCACTACTGTTTTATTTTGAATAAGTTTTGTATTTCTGAAGTAAAATATTTTTTAGAATTTGTGCCTTTTGCCATTCAAGATAACCAACTACGGTACCATAGAGGAAGTCCTGTGTTACAGAGCTACAGGTTCAAACAAAAATGTAGTATTGTGAAAAGGAAATAATAAGGTTAAATAAGTGATATCACCAATTTTCTCATATTTTATCCATCCATAAGCACATAATATGTTAGATGTCTCTGAATAATTACACCAATTATTGATTTTCTATTTATCAACTCAGTATGTACCTGCATTGTCACTGTGGCATAGAACAATAGCTCAGTCAGTACCATATTATATATCATTCAGTGATCCATTAATAAAATGTTTATTGAAAAATGGAAAAAGGATGTTATAGTGAACATGTTTAAACTACAGATATATATGTTTAATAAGTCCTATTCAAATATTAGTTGTAAAAGACATTAAACAAATGCAATTACCTGTGCAAAAGCAAATGTTTATGGTTTCTAAGAAATTACTATTTCACTCCAGTGGCTAAAAGGACTGTGCACACTGAGTAAGAAGAAAATCAGAAGTGAGTATTGTTTTAAACACTAACCATAAGGGATGACAAGCCAATTACACTAATTCACAGAAGGCCAGAGCGCAAGACAGTACATAACTAGAGGGGAGTGACTGAATAAAACTTCATCCATGACTACAAACATGTAGACATAATAATAAAGGCTACTCATGAACTCAAATCCTATAGAGTACCCTACACAGCAGACAGATGGTGCAAAATGTATTTAGTGTAAGGATGGAAAAGCAATATTTTATAACCCTTAGTAATATAAAACTGTTGTTACTTTGAGTATGATGGTTGTTTTAAGTTGAAATATGGAGACCAAAAGGAGAAAGTTTATTCCAGAATAGTCTCAGTGTAGATATCATAATGTAATTGTTCATAAAGGAGCAGGGCTAAGCTTTATTTGTCATAGTATGTGTTAATTATATGAAATAATAGACTTTATTGTGATAATTTTACTTATGTGTTTAACTGTGTCATCATGTAAATCCCTCCTGGCCCTTCTTTGTTTTCTCTTGATCTACTTTTATACTCTAGTGATTCCTAAACTGTGGGTTGCAACCCCTTCAGTTATTAAGTAGCAATGAAAATTACCTTATGGTCGGCAATGGCTACAACATGAGGAACCATTTGAAAAAGTGGCAGCATTAGGTTGGTTGAGTCCTGTTATCCAATCATACGTTTCCTATGATTTTAGGTTCTATAATTTTAGCTTCTATATATGAAAATAATACTGTACAAGTTGCCTTTCCATGTATGGCTTATTTCACTTAATATCATCAAAAGTTACCTCTTTTTTTTTTTAAAAGATATAATTTCTTTCTCCTCTCCTGCATAATACATCATGATGCAGTCATATGACATTTTTCTTTTCCACTGACAGACACCTCACATAACTCCACAACTCAAACACGATTAACTGTAAGAAAGATTCATGACCATCAGATATGCTTAGGCTTTGATTACTTGGGATATAAGCTGAGGGATATAGCTGGTTGCTATGGTAGTTCTTCTTTATTAGTCAAATAGTGCAGAATAGCCACTCTACAATACACAGATCCAAAGAAACTAAATAACAAAATAACAAGGAAGACCCTAGGAAGAAAGCTTAATTCTCACTCAGAAGGACAAATAGAATAGACACCAGAAGCTGTTGAATAGAAGGAACAAGAAGGGAGCCTACCATAGAGGTCCTCTGAAAAACTCCACTCAGCAGGGGATCCAAGCAGATGCTGAGACACACAGCCAAACTTCAGGGTGGAGCTCAGGGAGTCTTATGGAAGAGTTGGGGGAATAGAAGGACCTAGATCTCCACAAGGAAGCCAATGGAGGCAACATCCAGGAGGGAAGAGGACAGGGGTGCAGCAGAAACTGATGCACCAACCAAGGACCATGCATAATAAGAACCTAGACCTTCTGCTCAGATGAAGTAGACAGGCAGCATAGTTTCCTTGTGTGTCCCATAATATGGGGAGTAGGGGCTACTTGTGACCTGGACTCTGGCCACCACATATTGATTGCTTTCCCTTGCCTGGGCAACCTTACTGGGCCACAGAGGAAGAGAATGCAGGCAATTCTGATGGGACTTGTTAGCTGGGGTGGGATGTTGGAGGAGGGGCTTCCCATTGTGAGAACAGGGGCAGGAGGGGAGGGTGTATGGGAAGGGAAGGTGTGTGGGGGAGGGAGGGGAGGGCTTGGAGGTGATGGGGGAGGGGATGACAATCAGGATGTAAGATGAACAAATTAAAATTTATTTAAAAGACTGTATAAAAATAAGGAATTATTCTGTTATTGGCATTCTCAAGAATGTTACTTTCCAAGAACAAAGACACATAAGGAAAAAGATCATGTGACAATTGCAGTTGAGAAGGAACCACAGTATCTAAAAGCCAAGGGAAGCCATGGATTTATAGCAAACCACAAGTAAGTAGAAAAAGGCTGGGTGGAAACATTACATGATTCTGTGGATTAAAACCTTTCAGTACCTTGGTCTCTAGCATACAGAAAATTCTGAAATTATTTGTCTACCTGTCTGGCAGCCTGGGTTGTTTCCTTTCTCTCTTCTCCCCTCACCCACCTATACATTCATCCCTTTCTTCCTCCATCCATATGTGCCTTTCTCTCTTCCTTTCAGGTACTCTTTTTTAAAAAGGAAGGACAGCAGGTTACCAAGAAGAGACTTGATACCCTATGAGCATATACAGGGGGAGGTAATCCCCCTCAGGAACAGTCATAGGGGAGGGGAGTAAGGGGAAAATGGGAGGGAGGGAAGAATGGGAGGATACAAGGGATGGGATAACCATTGAGATGTAACAAGAATAAATTAATAAAAAATAAAAATTAAAAATTAAAAAAGAAAATGGTAAAAAATAAATAAATAAAAGAATAAAAATTGTGTTAGAGTTTTTCTGTTTAGATTAGGTTGGGTTTGAACTCATTACAGCCCAAAATGGTTTCAATTCCTTAAGACTGGGATGATGATAGGCATGTGAAATTTGCAGCATGCTACCTTCTGCTGTTTCAAGCCATTAACTTTCTATTCATTAGATCAGTCTTAGAAACACTGGCCCTTAAACAACAGAGAAAAAGCCTGTGTCCCATGGTGTATGACTTCAAGACATTCTAACAGAAATACTAATTAGAAAGTTAGGAAGTTTTGCAAGACCATAAAAAGATAAGTGTTCTATGCAATAGAAGGATATTGTGAATGTAGCTGCCAACATAGGTTGCAGAATGAAATCAGGAGGTTTATTACTACTCTGGGTTAAAACAATCAAAGATAATTAAGCTGATTTATAATATCCTTTTTGACATTTTTATTAATAAACAAAGACGTCATGTTTTTCTTGACTTAAATATATAACTTAATTCTAATTGCTACTCCCTAAGCAAACAATGGCATGGTGACCAACACATAAAGGAGTTCAAGACAAGAAAATAGATAATATTTGTGATCTCAAAAGAGACAGGATGTCTAAAATAGCTCATCAAGTAAGGGGACTTGGTATACAAGCCTGACAACTTGAGTTCAATACTTAGAACTCTAAACTCCTCAAAGTTGGCCTCTTACCTCCACACACATATACTATTGTATGCAATGCATGTGCATGCACTCATAAAATTAAAAATAAAAATGTAAAATAGAGATAGAACCGGATGAAAATCAAATATTATTCTTAATTAAAATTAACATTATCTTGTGAGTATATGTTAGTATGAATTATTTTAAAGAATGGCCTTATAATATATGCAGACATCACTGGAATACAGTGAATTCACTGGGACACAATTTGAAATTTTTGTGGTATTGTTTTATTACCTGTATGTATGGGAGGAGGGAGTGGTGCCAATACACTTATACAGATGAGTGCATGCACATATGCATGCAGATAAGAATGCGTATATGTATGCAAGAGCGTGGAGGCTATCGTTGAACATCAGTGTCTTCTGTAATTGCTCCTCACTTTTCTATTTTAAGAAGGGATGTCTAACTGACCCTGTAGCTTGTTTATTCAGATAAGGCTGGTCCACCAATGAGCTCTAAAGATCTGCCTTGCTTCCCATCGCCTCCCAGTGCTGTCTCACTTGGCTGTCCTGGAACTATCTCTGTAGACCAGGTTGAACTCAAACTCACAAAGATTCGCCTATCTTTGCCTCCCAGGTGCTGGGAGTAATGGTGCATGAAATCTTTATGTGGCTATTGGGCTTGCCAATTCAGAGCCTCATACTACTGTGATAAATGCTTTAGCAAGCACTTTTATGACTAAGTCAACTTCATAGCCCCTGAAAGTTTAATTTCAATGACATTAAAGATTATAAGGTAATTATTTGAATGTTGATGAATGATAATATCAACAACGAAAACACAAGTTAGTATTTGTTGCTCCTTATATTATGTGTAGCTAAGAATGTTGGAACCCTAATATTCATTCTGTTGTGATGAAAATGTAGTATTTATTTCCTTAGGTGAGGGGATAAAATAAGAGCTGCACACAAGCTTTATGAATACATGGCTAGGGCTGAGCCCAGAGAGTTTCCATCTAACCATCCCTAGGCCTAGGCCTAGGCCTGGAAGCTTCTAAACTCCACACAGTCTAATCTTCTATAAGACTAAACCTTGAAAGCTTCAACTTCTAGCCTCCCTATGCTAACCTAGGCCTAGAATGTTTTCAGTCACTGAGACATACTGCTGACTAAGCTAACTCTTTCTAGCTCCTTCTGAACTCTGGCTGGCTGGTTAAACTTAGCTGTTCTGGCTTAAGATTCCTCTCCTCTCCAAGATGACTGATTCAAACTGGTTTCTCTCTTCTTCACACTGAATTGCTCTATTTGGAGAAAATGCCTCTGCACTTGACAAACTGAACTCCATGACCTCAACTACATTGAACTTAACTTCACTGAACTGTATTATAATCCCAAATACTGCTGTACTGTCTCCATAAACTCCCTTGCTTTCTCTTTGCACTTCTCTTAAATAGTGTCTCTTTCCTGTCTGTTCTGGTGAGAGCTGAGCATATCCTATCTCTGACTTATGCTGTCAAATCTTTTTCTGATTTGTCACTTTATTTGCCCTTCAATTAGATGTCTTCATTTGTGGTCAAAAGTGTGTACTAAATACCAGCCAAAGTGATTAAGGGTTTGCACTTAGGGCAGCACGTATTCCAGTAAGATCACTGAGCTTAGGTCTTCGGGTTGTGATTACTTGCCAGAGCAGCCGTTTTGCTGGATTAGAATTCCAATACACTATAGTATTTTTATAACATACTTACTATGCATGTTTCCACTTTGCAGTTACGAAAAAAAAAAGAAAAGAAAAGAAAAGAAAAAGGCTGATATACTTCTAAAACAACAGCAATGAGAAAATCACCTTTAAAAAGGTCTACTTTAAAATGTATTATCTTTTGGTACCAAAAACATTATAATAAAAAAGTATTGCATTTTTAACAATCTTGAATTCACCCAATACTGTATATATTATACCAAAGATCTCCAGAGCCCACTTATCCCTCCTCACATAACTTAACCTATTAATTAACAATTCCCAGATTCCTGACCTCCATTTCACTTTGTCATTCCATAAGTTTGAATTTTAAAATGTTTGACATATGTAGTACTCTATCTTTCTGTAATTGCCTTAATTAGCTTTATGTGATAAGGGTGGTAAATTATTACACATTCCATAATTTCTTTATTCAATTTGTGCATTTGTATGAAATGGTACTGTTTCAATGCTACTATATTCAGCCCTCAAAAACTTCAAATGTTCAATGGCTTCTAAGCAAATATTTAATAGAACATGGTTATGGTCTTTTTTTTTTTTTTTTTTTTTTTGTTAAGAGACTGTGTTGCATGTCTCAATTCATCATATTCCACTGATCAATAAAATCTTTCTTAGGCTCATCTGTTTAACAGAAATTTCCACATTTCACTTTTCTTAACACCTGAATAAATAGTCTTTTGTGTAATCCTTGTATAACACATCTTCATTATACATTCATCAGTTTATGGGAATCTAGATGTTTCCCAATTTCTGTCTATTATGAATAAAAGTAGCAATGACCAGAGAAGTGTATGTATTTCTGAAGTAATTTTTTTTATATATTTCTAAGAGTGGTATAGTTGAAAATTCAACTCTGTAAATGTTGTTTTTATTTCCCCAGATGAGGGGATGAAATGAGTAATATACACATGCCTCATGAATACATGGCTTGGGCTGAGCCTAGAAAATTTCCACATAACTAATCTCTATACAATCTAATCTTCTGCAGGTCTGAGCTTTAAAGGCTCCAGCCTCAATCTTCTATATGCTAAACTACATCTGGAATGTTTTCAGCCTTTGAGACCTACTGCTAAATAAATTCATTCTTTCTGGTTTCTTCTGAACTCTGACTAGCTGGTTCAACTTACTTGGTCTAGATCAAAACTTCTCTCCAAGCTGACTGATTCAATTTGACTATTCTCTGCTTCTTACTGAATTGCTCTGGTTGGAGAGACTGCCTCTGAACTTCACAAACCTAACTGCACTCAACTGAACTGCACCAACATGCAGTAAACTGTAGCATACTCTCAAACTCTGCTGTGTTTTCTCCATAAACTCCCTTGGTTTCTCTTTGAACTGGTCTGAGGTAGTTTTACTTTCCTGTCTGTTCTCATGAGAGTTGTTCATATCCTATCTCTGAATCATTTTGTAAAAATCTTTCTTTTCATTCATTGCTTTGTTTGTCCCTCAAGTGGACTTCACTGTTTGGGATTAAAACTGTGTACTAAAGGCATATCTGTATTCCAGCCAGAAGGGTTAAAGGTACATACTTAGGGTATTTCTGTTTTCCAGCAGGATCATACAGATGTGGATTTTTGTATGTGATCCCTTCCTGGAGTAGTTATGTGGGTGGATTAAATTTCCTCTATACACCTCCAAATGGATCAGGAACCACAAAATATGACCAGCTACCCTGAATATTATAGAATATGATATGAACTCATCAGCACAAGAAAAGATGAAGCAGAGGCACTAAGATCAAAAATTAATAAATAGGACCTTGTGACACTAAAAACTTCTGTAAGACAAAGGACCCCATCATTTGGGGTAACACATCAGGCTACAGAATAGAAAAAAAAAAGATTTTTATCAAGTACATATCTGACTTAGGATTCATATCTCAACTATATAAAGAACATAAAGAACTGGACATAAAAAAATAGCTGATCCCACTGAAAATGGGATAAAGAGTTAAGCAGAACATTTTCTTTTTTTAGTTTGAGAGAACAATTTGTTATAATAAACCAGAAATACAAGATTCCACTGAAACTGAACAGCTGACAAAATAAGGTTGAACTTACACCTTCAAGAAGGTCAAATAAAGCCAGATAAGTGCATTACACCAAGACTTGTTCTGGACAAACACAGGTAACTGCATTTCAACATGAGCAGCATATGACCCCTCTCAGCAGATAGTTTGTAACCAGTCTCCCACTCTTGTCTCTTCTGCCACTTGTGCCACACCAAATGGCTTCTTCTTCTATGCTGGAGGTGCAGAAGCCCCTTGGAGATAACACAAAACCAAAAGGGAAGCTTAAAATCTCGTTTGAGGGTGGAAACTATACATATTCAATTCAGCTTGCCAGCTGCTATTTATGTGGTGTCAATAAAGGTGACACCAACTTTGACCAAATCCAAGTGGCCACCATGTGTAACTCATTCTGTGACCCAGCAGGAATAGCAACATTTCCAAATTACTACCTTCACTGTGAACATAGCTAACCCACCTTTAGTTCCAGCTGTTAACAAGCTTTTAAGGAAGATGTAGCACTCTATATCCCAGTGTTAGTGGGAACACTGACTCCTTCTGCAATCACAAAATCTTCATAATAAATGTTAGAGGAAATATTTAAAAATGTCAATGTATATAACAGATGAGGCAAAGGCTGAAAAATTGTTCTATGTACAAGGCCAACACATTCTTATTCAAACAGAAGTCTGGATGACTGGATAAACAATAAAACAAACTCAACCAAACTAAAGGAAATAGAGTTTCATATAGCACAGTGCCAAAAGTAGACAGAACAGACTAAATGTACCAACTGGTGGCAGGTAAGTCCACATCCTATTGTGACAGGTCCTTTCAGCATCAATTGGGTTTCTTCTCATGTTTTCTCAAGGTTGGTTGCTTTATAGATGTGTTTTTGTTTTACGCTTAGAGATGTATTCAATTTAAAGATGTTCTGAAGGAGCCCAAGCTAGCAAATAAACAGACTTGGGATTACAGAGACATGCTCAGATCTCACTCGACAATCCAGAAATGTATATGAAATGCTCTTAATTGACACCTGGAATGAAAGATTCACCTACCCAAATTTTTCCTGAACTCCTAACGAGAATGTTTATGTTCAAACAATAATAGTTTGTTGTTTGAAGCTCTATGCCTGGAAATAAGAAGTCAGTATTTCAAAGCCTACTGTTCCCATAGTGCCTTTCATGCTGCACGGTAAACATGATGTGGGAGAGCTTCTAGAAGACTGTTAGAGCTGGATGGGCTGGTAATACCCTGTAACTCCATTGCTCAGGAAACTGAAGGACACACATGCATTTAAAGTGCCTGCTGCATAGTAAGACTCTGTCTTCCAATGAACAAAAAAAAGCAAGCTTTGGAGATGCTTCTGTAGGGGATGAAGAATGGAGACTTGGATGTTATGAGACTCTGGAATTCACTTATTAGATAGTGAGAGAAAGTTTGGCAACCATTTTACTTACAGTTACATGGAAAAAGAAAGGGTATCTATCAATGGTGAATAAGACCATAGAGACCAGTGTATATGACATTAGGTTCTGATTCCCCACATCTATACATGGTTTAGAATGGTTGAGAAATTAAATTACCTTTATGGAAAAAAGATAATAAGGCATATTTACATAATGGAGTATTACTCCGCTGTTAAAAAAAAATAACTTCATGAAATTCACAGGCAAATGGAAGGAACTGGAAATAAAATCACCCCGAGTGAGGTAATCCAGACCAGGAAAGACAAGCCACAACATGTATTCACTTGTAAGTAGATATGATATGTAAAGTGAAAGATAATCATGCTACAGTACACAGACCAAAAAGGGATAAGTAACATGGAGAGATCAAATAGGGGGGTAACACATGAATCTCTCTGGGAAGGGAAAAATAGAATACAGAGTAGACTTGTGTGAGGAGGGGACAGAAACCGGAAGGATCTGGTGTCAGGTGGATGGAGGAAGAGGGCACTGGCAGAGACAACCTGTGGGATGAGGCAGAGAGCTTCTGCAATGGGAACTACTAGGAATCTGTGAGGGTGACCCTAGATAGGAGTAATTCCTAGTAATAGGATATATAGAGCCTGAACCAGCCATCTACTGTAACCGGGAAACACTTCTATGGAGGAACTGGCACACCAACCCAGCCACAAACACCCCTGACTTACAATCTGTCCTGCCTACAGGATGTGCTGAGGAAAAAGTGGCATAGCAATTGTGACAGTGGCCAATCAATGAGAGGTCCAACTGGAGACCCATGCCACTGAGAACATCTGGAGGGCCAGGTGCCAGGGCCTGGATAGGCTAGAGAGCTAGGATGGATATGGAGCAGTGTATGGAGAGGGGGGGGGCAGAACAAGGGAGTTTAGGGGAGAGCGAAAAGAGAGAGGAAACTGTGATCTGGATGTAATATATGTAAGAAGAATTTTTAAAATATGATGATAAATTTTACCTGAAAAGAGAGAGTACTTCTTAGCAGATTTCGTTAACAATTCATGTTTCTTTGAAAAGATATTTACATTAATAAACTCAATACTGCATTCCTACTAAATTTGTATGTGTTTCAGTTCATTTTTATAGTTCATCTGGCTTTTCTGCTTAATGTATGTTTCTGTCCACCTTTCTGCGCTGGACGGGCCCTTCCATTATCTCCCATGAATCTGACAGTGTTGGATAATTTCCCTCACCAGACTTTGATCTCCTACAAGCGGTTGATCTAGTGGCCATGAGTCCCATACACTGTTAGTGTCAGAGTGCTAGGTGATACCATGTGATGTATTAAAGGTATATAGGTGATACAATGTGATGAATTAAATGTATATATGTATCTATTTGAACCCCCAAAATGCAAGTTATTCTGAATTTTGAAACATCTGAGACATGAAAAATGAGGAGCTATTTAAAGATTCCATATTCAATGCCATATAAAATCTTCTTGCTAAGAAAGTTAAGATCTTACCAAGAGTAACATTTGATAAGTAATTTTCTTTAAAGTCTTCTGATAGATTTGGTCTCAATGTAAAGTTCAATTCCTTTATAATTTTGTCTATATTCTTGTCTCATTCACTCAATATTCGTTATTGTTGTCATTGCCAGAAAACAAGCCAAAGCTCAACAATGAATTTAAAAATAATAAGTTAAAAACCTGAAATGAATGAATGAAATGTACACACACATACACCAAAAGGCACTAAAAATACTTATAGTTTGGCATTTTGATTTCTTCATAATTTTATTCTGAAAATATAAAATAATGACAGCCAATTATTTTCCCTTAGGTAAAACATGGTGTTTAAGTCTCTTGATTTTAATAAAGAAGTTTTCAGAAATTAAAGTAACCAAACCTAACAATAAACAATCTAAAATCATTGTGAATCTATTATATAAACAGTTCGTATTGGGTGCTGATTATAAACTTTGTTTATGTTAGCATGCAAATACTTAAATGAGTTTTTCAAGATAAATGGAAGCTATTTTTCTTGAAGACTTATATAAGATATGGCCATTATCCCAAGAACTTTAAAAGCTTATTAGGAAAAAGTCTCTTATTTTAGTTTAACAAATTATATCAGTGTGATGTGATTTCTGCTACATAGTAATTTGCATATGATATTATCACATTCATCCAAACAATTATTCTGTAAAATTTGTTTTATTTCCGTCATTTTAGGGAAATTTCTTGATTGTCATCTTAAGAGGTAAATTCCATCTACTAAGCTGAGTTATAGTTTGATAGAAACTATTCATTGTAAAGTAGGTATTTTAAATCTCCAATTTCTGTTTAAAGAGGCATTGCCTATTGCTTTATTTTCTCAGTGTACTCATACAAATACACACCACAGTAGTTTTTCACACCAATTTGTGATTAATAGAATCAATATTTGGTTACAAGTAATGGGTTTTTTTTTCTACATTTTTGGTTTAAAACCATTTTCTTAAAGAAACATTTTTGGCTCCAAGTTAACTTGGTATCTATCATTTATGAGTTGTCTGCCTTTATCCATTTCTATTTCTCCTTGAGCAAAACTCAGAGGCATTAAAATGATTTTATTACCTATGTACAACCATTCTTGAAATTTCTAGTTATACCTTAAGACATAGTAATATTATAATAAGAAAATTAAAGAGCCATGAAAAAGTAAGGAAAACAAGTTTATGTCAAAAGAATAAATGGTAGCAATTGAAAATGAGCCACCTGTTTCTCATTAAGCAAACAAGTTATGTGACATACAATTCAGTGGCTAAAAAATGCTTTTAGAATCCCAGGATTGCTTATAATGCTAGAATTCTGGGCTGTTGAATGTGATATCAAGGGAGCAATGTACCATAACAATTTCTTACAGAATAGTCAGTGTAGTGCAAAAGAATCTTCAAAAAACAGACGTTATTTATCATGTGATTGCAGACAATGCTTTCTCTGTCTTACTCTCAGAGTTAGCAGAGAATAAAATCAGTACAGCTGTGGATAGCAGAGGTTGTCTTTATACTTTTGCTGCAATAATGATTACCTTAGTTTATCTGGGTAGAAATTTTTTAAGGCATGTTAAAGACTATACCCCTCTTTCCTTAGATTTCTAGGGTAGCCTTGTGGTAGGGAAAGGAACTTTGGAAGCACAGCATATTCTCAAGGACTGCTGATGTCATTAGGCTAGGCCTTCCACTCCTAGCACAACACTGCTAGGTAGCTACATGGAAATACAGACGAGAATGTCCCAGGAAATTGCGTGAAAATTAAACAGAGAATTGAACATGTATAGGAATAAAACATAAATTACCTCATGGGTTTTCAAATTGAATTGACTTCAGTTTCAAGTAGGATTAGGATCTATACAAATATATGTAACTTGATATTCAAAATTTCAAGCCATTTTTCACACCATAGTAATTTTCATTGAAAACCTATTGACATGCACAAATGTCAATATTTATTTGTATTTATAATAGCAGCCTAGGCACATGTTACAATCTTCTCTAGTAAAGCGTGTTTAAAATCCTACAGATCTTTTTAGAGCAAATAAAATATAAATAAGAACATGCACATGTACACCACACACATGTATAACAGCAATAACAAAGCAACAACATTGGTGGAAAGATTGGGAGATGTGGCAAGTAGAAAGAAAAAGGCACAATACTATTTCTAATATGCAGTGGTGCTCTGGAGTCTTACACATGCTTATTAGAAAATTAATGATGGCAGAGGGAGTAGCACAAATAAAAACACTCAGATGGAGACATTTTACTATTCATGAAAAGTATAGGATGGTTATTGTCAGTTAAATTAGAAGTCATTAAGGTTTTGAACATATCAATGGTCCTGAATCAATACATATTTTAAAACAATATCCTTTAGCACCTATATCAGTATCATACTAGACTATGGGTAGGAAGAATAATAAAAACAGAAATAAATGTTTTTGGAAAAGAGAATTTCAAAAGGTGACTGTAGGGATTGGAAAAATGGCTCAGTGGATAACAACACTTTCCCCCTAGAAACATGAGGACCAGCGACCAAAGCCTCAGAATCTATTTATAAGTTGGGTAGCTGTACATGTCAGTAACCTAAGCATTGGGGGTGGGATGCAGAGACAGAGAGACCTTGACAGCTTCTAGGTAACCACTCTGATGGAAATGGCAGACTTCTAGTTTAGTGAGAAACTATGCCTCAAGGCAATATAGCACAGAGCAATAGAGAAAGACAATCTTTATCTATCTCATACACGTGCACAGATGTGCAGGAGAACATGCACATTCATTTGTACACACACACACACACACACACACACACACACACACACACACACACACAGAGATGGGGGGATTTCTATTTCATTAAGTGTGGACTTTCAAGGATGTAAATTGACTGTGTTTGTAGCTTTAATGCTCCATAGTGTAAGATAATACTTTGTTGAAATGGAGATTGTTGAAATAACAATAGATTTTAAAAATACAAAATGTCAAGATTTTAGTTACAGTGATATTTACTGTCTATTCTATTCAATAGCCATTCAAAGATACAAAATGACCTGTTAGGACTGAGAACAGTTTATTTTCCATCTGAAGATACAATCGATGGAGTTTTAGTAAGGTGACTTTATACACAATGATGAGATAGAGTGATATTATAGAGAGAACAGACGATAACATTTCAAAAGAGGGGGTTAATGGGCCTAAATGCTCCATTGTGTGTGAAAGTTTGATATTGATAAAAATAGCAGCATTCACAAAATGCTTTTTCAGAATAACCTAGAGCATGAAATGGGATGTTTTACTAGGACCAAGTAAAGAAACTGTCAGAAAGAAGAACTGCTAATTCCTTATGAAGGATCAGGAGAGATAGTGGCTAGAAACTTGACTACTGTGGAACCTTCCACAGTGGATTCCTCAGTTAGTCCTATTTGCAAAAGTTATTTGATTAGTAAGTAGTGGATATGAATATCAATTGAATAAGTCAAAGAAAATATGAAAATAACAACACTGGAGGACATTAATAAGGTAATTTTTATTAGTTGGACTGAGGAAGGTGATGGTAGATATAAGGAAACATAGGTTAGTTGAATTCAAAAGAATTTATTTTGACTTTCTCTGGAGATGCTGAGAATTATATCTCTCTTTGTATCCATAGATCTTCATTTGTGATATAACCAACTTCAAATAAAACATCTTTGCAAAAGACTGAGTGTATATGAAATGGAGAAATTTCAGATCATTTATCCCTAAACAACATATATTTCTCACTATTTTTACTATATTATACATTATCAATATATATTTATTAAAACTGTACAAATGGGTTCTTGTCCATTACACACAAATACTATGTATTTTAGCTAATTTTCATTGCTACTATAAAACACAATGACTAAAATATTGTACATGAAAAAAGTAATTGCAAATATGAATGCCCAGCATCTATTTTGCAGAGGGTATTCAGTAAGTATAAATTAAAAGAAATTTTCAAGAAGAAAGTTGAAATAAAAGAATGTTAATAGCAGAGCAGGTACAATAGTACCACTTAGTCAGATAATTTTTAACCACAATCATACATGTAGTAAAATGGTTCTGTGTAATAACCATTTAAAATGCACATAATTGTCAAGTATGCACACACACATGTAGTTGTTTAAAAATTTATTTCATTCAAGTTTTACACAAAACTAATATTTTCTGACAGTAGGATATAGTAAGAAGATCACAAAAAATTTCCAAGAACATCAAACTATTATAAACTTTCTTCTAATATAAATAGATAGATAAAGGTTTAAAAGTGAAGTGGCTAACTATTCATAACAAACAGTGTTAATGTGCCTCCATATACATTAAAATGTTTATTAAAGAAAATTCATAAAAATAAACTGTAGGTAAACTAAATATAGACTATATAAAAACAATAATAGCAAGTAAAATGATGATAGTACAGTCTATTAAAATATTTTACACATCAACAATACGTAGAAATGCCATCACATGATGATAATAATATGGTGATTATAATAAAACAAATGTAGTTAGTTTTATTATTGTTTTAAAATACTCTACAAATTCTCCCTTATTACCTTGTGGTATATAATCATCATTCTGCTCTTAATGTACTTAGGAAATTGGGACTGTTATCATGATGATACTGAAATCATTGGAAAAGATTATTAATATTGGAGACAATATCAATAACTGAGTTTGTAACTTAGGGTCAAGAGGAGTTATTCCAATACCCACAGACTACCAGCAACCGGGATAGTGAGGGACATTATGTCATTGTACGAGATTTTCTATTTTGCTTCGTTTAAGACCATCATTTGTTAACACAAAAATAAAAAGGGAGCCGGACACTTGATCCACTCCTGGTGCAATGATGCATGACAAAGGAAGGAGAATTACTGCTGTTTGACAGAGCTATATAAAAGCAGGACTAGCACAGCACATTGAGCTTCTGGTCTTCCAAATGTGCCCAATCGTGCCCACCCCTATTTATCTCGATCACAGAGAACAGTATACAAGATATAAGCATATGGTAAAGGAGGTGAGCTTATGACTTAACACTATCATTCATATCTTACCCTACATGCACTTTTGATTAGCTATAAAATATCTGTTGTGAAGCTTCCACTTAGGATTTTTCCTGGTAAACAATCAGGTATACTCTGAAGAGTAGAAATATAAAACAGCATCAACTATGGGGCAGCCCACAAAAATCTTTAAGGAAATGAGTGAAGTAAGCTTGAAGTTACATAGTCAGTTTGCAAACAACTACTGTGTGAGTTCTTTAAACCACAGAAATCATCACCGGAGTTAATGAGATACACAGTTCAACACTAAGAGCCCCACTACTGCTGTGAAAAGTCCTACAGAATATATGCTACCTTTGAGAGTGGTCATTCTCAGGAGTCGCCTCATAGAGTCCATTTTAAATGAAACCTCCATGCTTGGGAGCTCTTTGGAGAAGGATAAAAGTCACTCATTTCTGCTGACTAAGTAGGTCATGTTAATGAATCTGGAATCCCACTTCAGAAGGCAAATCTTACAATAATAAGCTTTCCTCAAAACAGAGAGTAACTATTGGAAATAATAGTGATATGCAACACAGTTTTCGATTCCATTCATTTTACAAACATGTATTTTACTTCCTAATGTTCTTTGATGACATAGTATATCTAAACTTCCTAATCATGATTAGAAAACATTACATAAAAATTCAGAGGCTGCTATTAATCTGTGAGAGCATCTTATTTGCAGAAGAGTCAAGCATACATTATATGCTATAATCAAATCCTTTTATTTGCTGACATGTTTACGTTGGCCATATTTTTTAGGTAATTATTACAGAAATTTAAATTGTATAACTGGAATATCCAGCTAGTTATAATTTGGCATCCCGTTCAGGAAGAAAACCTCATATCATGTGATATGTCATCATCAAAGAAATCACCTCTGTTACTGACACTCAGTTTTTCAGCCATTACTCTGATCATGGCCAGTGTGGTTCCTGCCTCAGAAACTGAGCTCATTCAACATCTTAGTCACTGTTTTAATACTCTGAAGAGACACCACGACCAAAGTAACTCTTTAAATGAAAGCGTTTAATTGGGATGTGCCTAAGTTTCAACAGCTTAGCCCATTAGCCTCATAGCAAGAAATGTTCTGGAAGACAGGTAAGCAAGGCACAGGAGAAGGAGTTAAGAGCTAAATTCTGACCAAGAGAGTGAGAGAGATGGGGGGGTGGGTGGGGGGAACTGGGTCTGGGAATTGTTTAGACCATCCCCCGTGGCACACTTCCTCCAACAAGGTTACACTTACTCCGACAAAACTGTATCTCTTATCCCTTTCAAATAGTTCCACATCCTGGTGACCAAATATCCAAATACACACATAAAAATATGAGGTCATTCATATTCAACCCACCACATTCCACTCCCTCGCTCCTACAGGCTTATGGCCGTATCACAGTGTAAAAGACATTTAGTACAATTTTCAAAGTCTCCTTAGCCTTTCACAGTCTCAACACTGTTTAAAGTCTCTTCTGAAACTCATGGTATTCTGTTCATTGTAATCCTATGTAAATTCAAATTCAAAATCACATACTTCTAACATACATTGGCACATACTATATGTTGCCATAGTGGATCAGAGTAAGTCTAAAACCCGGCAGCATAGATTAAATTCTGTATCTCTATGTCTGATGACAAAGGGTTCTTTAGATCTTCAACTCTTTTCAGGGTTGTTGACTGCAACATACTTTTCTCTCTTGGCTGGTTTACATCTGCTCTGCAGCTTTCCTTGGCAGGTATACCATGACAAAGTCTATCTCCAACATTTGAGCCACAATCAGGCATCACCCACGTGGTTTCACACTCTTGGTCTCCATGCAGGAACACCTGATACATGTCTGACCTTAGCTGCTTTCCTTACCATGAAGAAAGTTTCCCCAACCCATTTCTTTATTCTTGACCCTAAAGCCAGAACTGAATGGCCTATGCCTCCAAGTTCTATAGCACACAGGCCCTGGAGCTGGACCACCTCCTTCAAATACATTTGCACCAGTTTCTGATTTTGACAGTTTTCTTCACTATTTAAGCTTTTCTTTAATTCCTTTTCACAATTTGAAAGCTTATTAGCTGCATGGGAACTTGCCCTTTATTTCTTTTAGCAATCAGGCTAGGTCTTGGAGGTGGTCAATTTCCAAATTAATTTTCACTTCCTTGTCCCCATACACAGGTTGAACATCTTTCAGAAAGAAGATTCTATAATAATTATTTTTATCATTATCTAAATATCTCAAAAACTACAGTGGAGATTTATCACGTGGAAAATAGCAGAAACTAGTTTATTTAAAATTATTATTCAGATGTATTATTTGCTTTTTATCCCTAACAACATTTCATAGCCTTAAAAGAAAATCTTTGAAACTGTCAGTGGCTGTTTAAAGTAAGTAGCTTCCTAAATAAATGCCTTGTCAGTTTGTGTTAGAATTGCTTTCCTGATTAAAATGGAGACAGTAATTAAGTGGTGGCCTGTTAATCTAACTGTTATTTAGAAGTCATTAATGAAATGGTTTATGGGTTCCAGAGATGTTCTATATTTAAATTAATTCTGTTGTTATAAACCCGACTTCTTTCACATGCTGTTCCAAACACTCAGGAATGTACACTATTGAATTTAAACAGACAGTACAGGAAGAGTACATCTTGAAAGCTGATAGTTTGTATTTTCCTATAGACTTTTAAATAATTATGTTCAAATATTACTGGTATGCATGTTTATTGTTGGTAATTGAAGTCATATTGTTATAAAAATACAGGAGGATTTACTTGAGAAAATATTAAGTATCTTCTTATTGCTCTTAAGTTATGTTGGCATACAATTCTTTAATGTTAATAAACTACACTTATGACTACAGAGAAAATATTTAAAATGCTATATTGAATGCTCTATTTAAACTTTGAGGGATAAAATTGTCAAGAGCAGTTTGTACAATCTGCTAAACAAAGAGATTATTATTGAATACAATATAAAGACATTTTATCATTCATAAAATAATCAGAAGGTACTAGATAAAACAAGAATATCCACAGAACTGAAAGATACTAGATGAAGATGAGGACTTGTGCAGGAACACTTCCCTCAGATGCAATATTCAAGCTTTCTCACCTTATTGATTACCATAGTCCATTAGGTCCCACATTATGTCCCACAACTTCTTTCATTTTTACTTTTTAAATATTGTTTGCCATTATGCTCTATTATTTAAATATGCATCTAACACCCATCTACCCATTTCATTTATTTACCACAAAAGTCTATAGATTATGTCATCTTTCTCACAATTTTAACTTCATACTTAATACTGAATTCAACATGAGTCAATGATTTTGTTTGTGGCTGATTGAGTGCATGCAATGTTTGAATTAATAAAAATATATAGAAAATTAGAGATGAAAGTATAGAGAATGGTATTAAATGTTTAAGTGTGGAAGATATATCTGACTGACAATGGCTAATATTTATTTTACCTTAAAAAGAAAGGAATAGAAGTGTGGAAGGACTTTTAATATAAACATGTACCCTTCATCCACAAAATCCATTTTATATGTACAGTATGGGTCTAAAACTAAACAAATAATATTTTTTCTTTAAAATAGTTTTGCTTTCTGATTATAAAATATGATGAGGTCACTGAGTCAAAAATAATTAAAATTAAAAATCCCTCTCTGTAGCAAAGGTTTTTTTTTTTCTTCTGGGTTAATAAACCATTGCACATGGCATCATGGATTGTCTGTTCAATTGATATGATGACACACATTAATGGTTAGTTTTTCATATAATTTCACATGCCCTGCAAGTCTATCTATCAGTCTATCTACCTACCTATCAATTTCTACTTCACCTAAAGCACCAGAGCTTATAATGATTGCTCAAAAAGACAATGATTTCAAAGCAGATTAATCATATTTCAAGACAGCTTTTGGTCTTACAAAACTATACGATAACTTTCTTTTTTATTTCAAGGTAAGATGAAGGATACAAAAATGCCTACATTCTGGATAAAAATCTGTGTCAGAGGATCACAATTTACAGGGTAAAAGTGAAATCATAAATTATGTTCCTATTTTCCTCTAGTATAGAGTGTTGATAGGCAAAATTGCATTTGTTGCAATTGAATCCTGGAGTGAATGTGAGTGAATGAAGATCAAAATCATCCACGATGACCACTACTGCCTAGGGTTGAGCCCTACATTACTCAATGGGAATAAAAGACAATTTCAAAAAGTATTGCTTTCATATGGAATTTAATTTTATATCAATAGTCCCTTACATCAACATAAGCTCTATTTTAGATTATGTTGAGAAGACATATGATAGAGTGCTCTCTTGCCACAAAGAACTTTGTTTGTAATATTGATACATGGGACCAAGTCATATTCTCCAAGATCAATGAACCTAAGAGACTGGAGGTATAAAACACAAAATGAAATGAAATAAGCTGTGATTAAACTACTATATGAAGTGATCCCAGATAGAGTGATTTAAAGGGACTGTAAGATTCTCCCAAGAACTATCTACTTTTTTACCTAGTAGTAAAGAAAATCTCTCCCAAACTGGTAGTGTCTCTACTAAGTCCCTAATGTAAATCACAGTGCCAAATTCATTATGTGATATTTGTTGCTGAAATTGGAACATATCAAAATTCACAGTACAAAACTATATATGAATACCTAAGGCCTCTGCTCAGATGTAGCTGATAGGCAGCTCAGTCTCCATAGGGGCTGTACCTGCCATGGACTTTGTTGCCTGCTTTTTGATTGCTTTCCCCTGGCAGGGTGCCTTAGCAGGCCATAGAGGAAGAGGATTCAGGCAGTCCCAATGAGACTTGGTAGGCTGGGCTCATATGATAGGAAAGAAGGGCTCCCTCTATCTGAAGACAAAGGGAGAGGCATGGGGGTGAGAGGGAATTAGGGTGGGACCAAAAGGAGACAAAGGAAGGGGCTTTGATTGGAATGTAAAGCTAACAAATTTTTTAAAAATAAATTTACATTAAAAATTTTAAAAGAAAAAATGAAAAAACTAGGATGATTGTTCTAAACAAACACACAAACAAACAAAAAATCCAACTAATGAACCAAACAAAACCCTGGGCCCTAAAAAATACAGAAAGTATGTCTTTACACAAGGAATGTCTTGATTTTGTGCTTTACATTATTACTCAGTATGTGAATCAGCAATACTCAGTGTATCTAATTAGCAAAATTGTCAGACATTTTCCTCTTTTTATCACTTACTTGATATGTGATGGGATGTGTTAAAAGATAGATTATAGAGGATGAAGACATAAATTTTAAACAATATAAAAGTTATGAATACTGTTAAAATTATTTCAATTTCATATATAGATTAATGTAGGCTGAAAGAATTGTTGGGAGTATGATAGTTCTGTTTCAATTGCAGAATTGAATAATTGAGTGGAGAAAGGAACATCATAACAGCGTTGCAGAAGCTCAAGCAATAGGCACTGAGAGCCTTGGTAAAAGACAAGGCAATGATGTAATCAGAAGTAATCACAACATATTTTGAAAGATGAATTTATATACATTCTTAATTGACAAATACAGTGGTATATAAAAAAGGGGGGGATTCAGAAAGGATTCCTAAATCAAAATGAGACATAGAGAGTTTAAAAACAAAAATCAAAAACAAAACTGGAATGGCACCCATAATATATTTTCCACTCCTTGTCAAATAACTTTCTTTTGGGAGCAGATGGAAACCATTTCAAAAAGACACAACTGGTTAAAACTCAGAGAACAATGCACTAAAGGGTGCACAGATCCAAAGAATGATTGTTTACACAACTCTTACTCTTAAGCCTCAGAGAATATCTTAAAGAGAGGACAGAAAGATGGAAAGAACGCAAGGACAAGAATGTCTGCTGCAACAGTGTGTCTCCTACAAGTGTGTCTCCATGAAACAGCCACACTGTGGTTACATTAATAAGATATGAACAACGACAATTGACATCCACTTAGAGGGGAAGAATTACTTTTTTCTATCAATGAAGACATGAAGTATTTATCCCATGCCAAACAGGATTACATGAAACATATACATGCAAGAAATACTAAATGAAATTATTTAGTTTGCCATGTATAGATAGATACAAATGCCTATTTATTCATACATATATAACAATGATAAATAATGAAAAAATTCTATGATTTGAAAGGAAGTGGGGATAAATGGGAAAATATTGAACAGGAAGGAGGAACTTAATTATACTTTAAGTGAAAATAAAAGAAATTTTAAACACTGGGATGGTAAATGAGTCCAATCTTCGACAGGCTGCACTGTGGTTTATAAAAGTACTAGGTGACCATATACAACGGAAACTTGGTATATAGAAATGGGAGTTTATATAGAACATATAAGGTATAGAGATAATTAACTACTAATAGCTAACATCTGGGGTAATCAGGAACAAAGTTATTTATTCACCTATTCAATGTTAATTTTTCAGAGGAAATATTATACATTGAATCTACTATCCTAGCAAACTGTGAAATTGAATGTGAGACAAGTCTAGTTGTTATGAACAAGAGCAGGCATTATCACCTTAAGAAATAAGGAAAATAATTACAGGTAAGTCAATGTGATAAAAGCTAAAAACCATACAAATCTGTGTTACATTGTGACTCAGACAAGTTGTGGTCACAATGCATGGTCAAGAAAGATTTCTTTGTGGAGATGACAATAAAGGTGATATCTAAATGACTTGAAGAGATAGCACAATTATTATGAATTCCATTATCAGGTGAGAGAGCAGCGTTTGTGTCTTGGATGTGTAGAATAACCAAGTGTTTCGGCTTAAGTTTACTTACTTGCAAAGTACAAGTGGCAATCACAGCCTTTATTACTCTTTAGGAAGGTATTTGCCGAATTAGTCAATATAAACTCCTTGTCATAATCCCAATAATAAGAAAATGTTTGATGATGTGCTGATACTGGTACTAAATAGCAGCAGCATTCTTTTTTAACCCAGCTCTCCAGAGCAGGAAAGCATCTATGGAACTTCTCAGTTGCTAATTGAAATTTGGCATTAATCTACAGTGTTCCTTATATGCTGTTTCTAAGCAAAGGTGCAATGGTGTATGGAACTCATTCTAGAGTTCAGAATTTAGAGACAGCAACTATGAGACTCACCTTTGAAGAACAAAGGAGACATAATGGATCTGGAACAAAGAGGCATATGGTATATAAATGGGAATCCCTCATTGCACATAAATCTCCCTGTTATTGTATTTTGTTGTTAAGTAAGCCCAAGTAAACATACTAATGTGTTTTCTAATGACTTCAGTGGCAATTAGGCTTGTTATTCATTGTTTCTAAAGACCTTTGTGGTCCCAGATAATATGAATTGCTTCCTTATTCAGCAGGTTGATAATGACTTCATTTCTTTTAAAGTATTTCATTTTAAAAATTATTTACTGCTTTCTTCTTATGAACAAAATCAGAAGCTTGGCTTTTGTCCAAACAGAAAAAAATACAATAACTTTGACTCTCAAGGCATTGTAATATGTTAAACAGTAGAAAAGAAAGTGGAAAATTCAAAGTAAAATATATTTTGTATATTCCTGTAGTTGAATGTATGTGTGTGTGTGTGTGTGTGTGTGAGAGAGAGAGAGAGAGAGAGAGATAACAAGCCATGTATGGGCAAATGTTTACTTTTGTTTTGTTGTTGTTGTTTTGGTAAATGAAATGTACTAGTAAGCAAAATGTGAAGGTAATGTGCATGTTTTCCAAAGATTTGAACCATCAGTGGAACATTCTCTAGAAATTTCTGAAAACAATATAGCCTATTACTATTGCTCTTGATTGACTTCCAGAATGTAAAGATAAGTCATATTGCTAAATACATCATGAATTTCAAATAACCAAGCTATAACATATCTGGAAGCTCCTCCTCTGAGCTAATAGTATCATAGAATAGATGTATACTTCAAGTTGCCAAGCATAAAAGCTTACACTTTTAATCCAGTAGTCTGGATACAGAGCCAGACAGATTACTGTGGTCTCAGGATCAGTATGATATGCAAAGTGATTTCCAAGACAGACAGGGCTGATACACAGAGAAATCCCATCCTATGCAAAACAAACAAACAACAACAACAAAAACTAATATCAAGTTCCCAGTACCGGGAAGCAATCTTTACTCTGTGTAAGCTGTACAGTCTGGGACCCAAAACAATGACTCGACAGCGAATTATCCATAGTAATGCAATAGTGACATATTTACCTATAGGGTAACAAACAGATGTCAAATTAAAACTAAGGCTCACTCAATAGGAGAGAATGCATGCCTGTTACTGTAAATTTATCCAATACCAATGGCTAGAAAGTTCATAGAAGAAAAAGGAGTGCTGACTGTTGCCATTTTCTGAAATCAATTCACTTTTTAACTGTACAGAAAATATTTATTTTTTAATATATATTTTATTAATGTATTCATATTACATCTCAATTGTTATCCCATCCCTTGTATCCTCCCATTACTCCCTCCCTCCCATTTTCCCCTTACTCCCCTCCCCTATGACTGTGACTGACGGGGACCTCCTCCTCCTGTATATGCTCATAGGGTATCAAGTCTCTTCTTTGTAGCCTTCTATCCTTCCTCTGAGTGCCACCATGCCTCCCCATCCAGGGAACGTGGTCAAATATAGGGCACCAAAGTTCGTGTGAAAGTCAGACCCCACTCTCCACTCAATTGCGGAGAATGTCCTGTTCATTGGCTAGATCTGGGTAGGGGTTTGAAGTTTACTGCACATATTATCCTTGGCTGGTGCCATATTTGAGCAGGACCCCTGGGTCCAGATCTGCTCATCATAATGTTCTTCTTGTAGGTTTCTACAAGGTTCCTTCTATTTCCCCATTCTCCCATGCTTCTCTCACCTAGAGTCCCAATAGGATGTCCTCCCTTCTGTCCCACTTTCCTGGTAAATGAAGACTTTCATGGGACACATAGCCCGTGCGCTAGTGTCCAGATATAAGTGAGTATATAACATTCGAGTCTTTCTGCTTCTGGGTTAACTTACTCACTATGATCATTTCTAGTTCAATCAACTGGGAATAGGGCTTCCTCAAGACCCAGCAATTCCACTCCTTGGAATATACCCAGAAGATACTCCAGCACACAACAAGAACATTTTCTCAACCATGTTCATAGCAGCCGTATTCATAATAGCCACAACCTGGAAACAGTCTAAGTGTCCATCAGTAGAAGAATGGATAAAGAATGGATAAAGAATGGTACATTTACAATATGGAATACTACTCAGCTATTAAAAACCAAGGAATTTCTGAAATTTGTGGATAAAAATATTTATTCTCATATCATCATATAAATGCAAAGCTGTTCAAAGACAGTAGCATATCTAATATCAATTATTGCATCTGCAACACAGCCCTATAACTGAGATTCAGAAAAATTCTCAGAGGCTTGGAGCATAAGGATTATAGAAGCCAGAAGACCACGATACCCACTGGCAGTGTACCATAGACGTGACAAGGAAAATGCACCCATGAAACCTCAAATATATAATTGCTTAAACAACAGTATAAGAATAACACAAGCTGACAAGCAGCAATAGACAGTGGAATTTCATGTTTCTATGCCCAAATGAAGAGGTATAGGTAGTCAATGACTGCTTGCTGACAGAAGTAGTTTCTTCAAGGGAAAAGTTCCTGTAATGGTGCTCCAATTTCTAGTAGTTATCCTGGGATAAATATACGTAAAACCAATGCTAAATTGACCAACGTACAAAGATGAGTGTGTGTGTGTGTGTGTCTGTGTGTATGTCTGTGTGTGTGTGTCTCTGTGTGTGTGTGTGTGTGCATGCATGTATACATGTGTGTGTGACTGTTTCTGTTCTATGTGTGCCTGTGACAACAATAATTGAACAGATCATGAATTTTGGAAGGGGTAATGGAGAAATTGGTGGAGATAGAAGTGTAATAATAATGTAGAAGCATAGCTCATGCATGAAGCTTTGAAATATATAAAAAATATAAAACACACAAAAAATTATGGGAGACAAAAAGACATCTGACAAATTCCTGACTAGTTGTAGAGCTCTATAAAGGACAGACTAGAGAGAAGACAGTGACAGACGTGGCCTTTATTTGACTGGTTCTGTATAGCCAACCATTTAATCTAAACCTCAAATCAGGGCCTCAAATCAGGGCAGGGTTTAGTAGGCTTGAGGATTTTTTTTGCCCCATTCCCCAGCATTGCCATCGTGTCTAAATCTCCTTTATATAATCCTCCCTAAAAGAAAACAAAAGGAAATTTCAATACAACCATTTCTATATGTGCATAATTCCATATAGTTCACAGTCACATTGGAGTTTATGAATCATCTGTTTTGGCACCAGAATTTTGTTACTTCTCTTATTTTTTGAGGTCAGAATATATTTACATAATTTCCACCTTCCCTTTCTTTTCTCCAAACTCTTCCATATAGTCCTCCTTGATTTCTTTCACATGTAGAATCTTTTTCATTAATTGTTGTTACACACATACATACTTTTGTGAATATATATAAGTGTGTGTGTGTGTGTGTGTGTGTGTGTGTGTGTGTGTGTTTGCGCATGCACACATCCATGTAAAATTTTAAAAGTAAGGACTTCTTGAATTTTTTCCAATGGTTTTAATCATTTGTCATCACAGCCTCTTGCCTGTTTCCCCCTTGGGATAGACAGGTCTATTGGGCACTGAGATAGACTGAAGGGAGGAAAGCTTAGCTGTTTGGATGAGGGCAGTGTTTGGCCTTGGTTGGCAGTGAGTGAACAGGCAAAAAATACACCAGAAACACTTTCTGAGAACTGGCTCAGTTGATTGGGGGTGGGGTACAAGAGGGTTATTTATACCCTTGAAGAGGTGACCCGGAACTTTGGGACAAAGTTTGTGTGTCTATGTACCTTTGGACCAGGCAGGGGTGTTGAAAGATGCTTTATCTGCTGTAGGGTTAAGAAGGAAAACTTATAAGGGCGAACAAGGAGCAAAGCCTAATAACTGTCAGAGCAATAAAGTATTAGCCGGGTTGATGGTGACTGGGTGGAGTAAAAGCCAACTCATATCAGCCACATATTTAAGGTATTTGAAATTGAACTTCCCTCTACCCTCCAGGCATTATGGTCCCACAAGCACAATTTGAGCAATTTCATAAAGCAGTGCTATAATTTTTTAAGAAAGTATGCCATGGAGATTGCTATATAGATGAGTATGGGTTCAAACACAAAAAAATCCTGCTGCTTCTGACTCTTGAACCCTGATATTAAAATCATATGCCCCATCCATGCCCTTCCCAAAGATCAGTTTTTAAAATTCCAAATTGTTTGCCTAAGGAAGACCTAGGTTCTATTGGAGATCTTATATTATTTTCCTAAGTTGACATGGTCTCAAATTGCCTTCTAACCATCTGTATAAAAAAACCTTAGACAAATGCTACCCCAAGTTTTAATGAGAGAAGTTGTATTTTGCAATATACATAGGTGAAAAGAAAGACCACTGACAATTCCCTGTGCTGAGGCCAGGGGATCGTTGAATGGTCAGCCCTAAATTAAGTATATATACCACTTCCTCTACCAACAAAAGGGCTTTTATAATTTTAAATATACATTTTCTGCAATATTATTTATCCAGCCTTATTATAAGTATGCTGATGTAGGAATCAGACAAGTAATGACATTCATTAAATAATTACTGAATGGATCCATATGCTAACGGTAGCCTTCTGTTAATGTTTGTTTTTCCCTATGCGCACTTCCAATTTCTATTTAACACTACACTCAAGCCAATAAGGCAAAATAATTCACAAAAATCTCTACATCGTCAGTCAAAACGAAAGACAATAAAAGCACAAAATAGATAAAATGCCATCCATTTTCGTTTTCCTTGTCTTTTTCACAAGTCTTAAGATTCTCTTTTACTTACTTATGACTCAGATTGAACCAATGCTATACTTAAAAATATGTTACGAACATTCATAGAGCCACTATATCTGAGACTAGAATCTCAGCTTGTCTGGCCTAGTTCAAGGGACACAGTAGGCAGCAATCTAGGAGCCACTTATGAAAGAGAGCTAAATAATGGACATTCATTTACTAGCTTCCTAATTCATAATTACATATGTGTGTTGTTACTACTTATGATACTGCTCTGATTGTTGTTTTTAAAGCATATATCATGGTGATTAAACAAGGCTTTAGGGGCTAAGGTGGGGCTCAGTGGTTAAGAGTATGTACTAATCTTACAGAGGACCAGAGTTCAGTTCCTAATACCCTTAGCTTCCAACTCAAAGGCCTATAGTTATAGCTCTAGGAGATATGAGGCCATCTTCTCATGTCCTATTCTGGTCTCCTCGGGCACCTACAACTCATACACACACACACACACACACACACACACACACATATACACACACACACTCACCTAAAGATAAACAAAGTAATAAAACTTTAAAAAGATCTGACTCTGGAACCAGAATCTCAAGTTCATAATATGGCTCAGCAATCTAGCATCCATGAAGTCTACGGTACCTATCCTTTCTATGATTTCACTAAAGTATTCACAAAATAGAATAAAAAGTTTTGAAGTTTATTTATATTTAATTATAAACTTTAAATACTACATATTTATTGCTGTCACTAGTGTAAGTGTCTCAAAGGTATAAGATGTTACATCCCTTAACCAGCTGGAATTCCTTTATTTTCTCTCTATTTAACAAATCATATTGATTTGGTATTTATAAAGTGCTCTATTCTTTGAAGTTCTTAAATATTTATTTGTTCTATAGTTGTTAATAGGTCTTAAAATTTCAGCCAAAATTTACACTTGTTTCAAGCTATTTCTTAATAACATTGTCTTATTTTACATATTTTGTCAAGTGGATTCTCAATTATAGGAATAATTCTGGGTATGAGTTTTTCAATTTGACAGTTTGAATCCCTGTTCAAAACTCTAACATGGAGGAAAGAAGCTTTTCACTTTTAACTTTGACTTCACTATGAATTTACAGCAGGTAATTAAATTAAAGACAGGGCCGAGGATGAATGTTTATTTTTTCTTTTTTAATTATATCTGCTGACTGATATAACAAAAAGAAAACTATCAAATGCATAATATTCCAATAAACAAGAAGTTTTGAAGTCATGAAATGTTAAATATTGGTTATAGTTCTGATAATTTATTTCATGTCCTAACCCTTCCATCTCTAATAAAGTCAGTGATTTTGCTGATGTCTCCAAGACTATATATATTTCCATATGAAATACATGTGTGTTAAAATTTCACAAGTAATTTGACAAGAAATTTTACATAATATTCTAGGTCAATCTGGCAGGATGAATATGCATCCAGAAAAGTTACTTGTGCAGTTTTAGCCTCTCTATAAATAGATCCAGTCGCCCTCGTGGGCTGATATTGCATCTGTTCTGTGAATAAAACCCTTTTGCGCAGGCTCTGGAGTTATTAAATAGTGTCTCTTACATTGTAAGTAGCATTTGAAGTTTTATTTAGTTCTCTTTCTTTTTTATAGAGCATCTTCAGAAACTTCTGCTAAGAACATATATATATATGAAAATTTTATATTATATTATAGATTGCATGTTACATATGACATTCAGAATGTGATATACACTTAAAGACATTATTTTCATATTTAATGATATTCATTTAAATTCAATACAATTAATTAAGAAATTTTCTCCTGTACATGAAAAAGCCAGCACTTTTCCATAGAACTCTTCAAGGTCATGGGAAAAGATGAGTGGACAAAGAATTGAAAGCTGAACTACAATTTTTTATTATCATAGCTAGTTTTTACTTATTTCCACTTTTTGTTATAGGCTAAGTATATATCTGAGAAATACTAGTTCTTATTATCTAGTTGTATCAGTGTTCTTTCTTAGGAATTATGTGATACCCTATTTTAGTATCAAAAATTAAAGTTAATAAGCACTATGAAACACTATTCTTTAGTCCATCATTCTTAATAAAGGGTAAAACACTAGTAGACTCTATTTCAGTTTATATATATTGTCCAAAGGGTATGACTAGCGTATTTTGGGAAAAATTAAAAATAAATGTGAATATAACAATAGATAACTAACTTATTTAAAGTTATACTTTATTCCATCTTTTGTTGTTATGTTTGTGACTTTTGTTTTGTTTTGTTTGTGAGCTAGGGTTTCTCTGTGTAGCCTTGGCTGTCCTGGACAAGGGTGGCCTTGAACTCAAAGACCTCTGCCTTTTTTAAAGCTGTGATTAAAGGCATGCACCACCATGCCCTGACAGCTTTTATTCCCTCTTTTTAAGATCCAATATGTTATTAAATAAAAATTATTAAAATAATTTCTTATTATTTTACTAATAATTAAAAAAAGTAAAAATTATTAAGTAAAAATTATTAAAATAAGACAAATCTTATTTAATATGTTTCACAGTCTGATCTCCTATCTAAAATTTTGTGGCTTTGACATTATATTTATGATTTATTTAATAATCTTTTTATATGTATTTATTCGTACCACTTTAAAGGGAAATTAATTATTTTGTTTAAATCCCTGCAGGTTATTTGTTAAGTGAAACAAGCCAGATACAGAAAGATATAAGTCATATGATCTTACTTATGTATGGAATCTAAATTAATTGAGCTCTTAAAATTGGTTTCATAGTAGTTAATAGAGGCAGGCAGAAAAGAGGAGACAAGCAAGCAATAAGATTTAAGTTACAACTATATAGAACTGAGCTTTGATATTCTATTACACAATAGGACGGGTATAAAAAAATAAAGTCAAAAGTTTTCATCTACAAATGTTTTTTAAAATTTTAACATATACATTTATATTATTACACATGAATAACATAAACTACATACAGCAGGAAGGGCCATGAGACAATCAGGAGTTATATAAATGTTACATTCATAATGATTTGGCTATTTGTAGTTGTCAAACTTGAAGAAAGCATCTTTTCTATCTTCTTGGCTCCAAATTTATGAATTAAAATCAGTATCTATCATATCTCATCTCTATTAACTTAAAACATCTATCCTGATCTAAAAACCTCTTAACCCTTAACCAACTAAGCCTACTTATAAGACTAAACTGTCTGGTCTTGAACCATATCAGAGGCTTGAGAAAGGATAAAACATAAATAACTGAGTGAACCAGAAGTGCAGGCTAGCAGCTTCCAATGTGAAAAAATGAGTGAGACAGTTTACTGCCTGAATAGTATTCCAACACTCACAATAAAGTTGGAGCATAATCTTCGGCTTCTAGCCCAATATCTCTGACAGACATATTTGTGAGGCAGGAACTATTGAGTACTTGATTACAGTGTCTTGGCAGAGTTTGGCCATCAACTCAAACTGCATCTAAGCTTGCCTATTTTTAGGCAGAATTCTGTCTGTGGCAGAATTGAGAGCATTTCATCCAGTGGCTTGTTTGCCACATTTGAAGTCAGCTTCATAAGGAGGTTCTTTGAAGTTGATCATCTTTTAGATGTAGGCTATGTGTTGCCAAGACTTAACTTGCCCTGTAATGAAAGAATCTTTAGAATAATCAAAACATCTTTAATTGCCATACTCTGTTAGTCTGAGGCTTTTGAAGACCTTAATTAATTATTTTCCTCTTTGTATCTATAGAATCATATCTATCTGTTGAACCTAGAATATATAGTCTTGTGATAAAATTAGACTAATTTTTTTCATGACCATGATTTGCATCAATATACAAAATTCTATACCAATGAATTAAAAATAACCTTATTTGTGAGTGTCTATTATGGCCTTGAGTTGAGGAGATTTAATAATCTATATTTTGTTCTAGCCTCACTCAATATTTCTTTTTTAATTTTATTAATTTATTCATATTACGTCTCAATTGTTATCCTATCCCTTGTTTCCTCCCATTCTTCCCACCCTCCCCTCCCCTATGACTGTGAATGAGGGGGACCTCTTCCCCCCTGTATATTCTCATAGGGTATCAAGTCTCTTCTTGAGTAGCTTGCTATATTTCCTCTGAGTGCCAACAGGCCTCCCCATCCAGGGGACGTGGTCAAATATGGGGCACCAGAGTTTGTTTGAATGTCAGACCCCACTCTCCACTCAACTGTGGAGAATATCCAGTCCATTGGCTAGACCTGGGTATGGGTTCAAAGTTTACTGCACATATTGTCCTTGGCTGGTGCCGTAGTTTGAGCAGGACCCCTGGACCCAGATCTGCCCATTATATTGTGCTCGTAGGTTTCTAGGACCCTCTGGATCCTTCTATTTCCCCATTCTCCCATGTTTCTCTCACCTAGAGTCCCAATAGGATGTCCTCCCCTCTGTCCCACTTTCCTGGTAAGTGAAGACTCTCATGGGACATGAGTATATAAGTGAGTATATACCATTTGAGTCTTTCTGCTTCTGGGTTAACTCACTCCTTATGATTATTTCCCAGAAGATGCTCCAGCACACAGCAAGAACATCTGCTCAACCATGTTCATAGCAGCCTTTTTTATACTAACCAGAACATGTAAACAGCCTAAGTATCCATCAGTAGAAGAATGGATAAAGAAACTGTGGTACATTTACATTATGGAATACTACTCAGCTATTAGAAACAAGGGAATCCTTAAATTTTTGGACAAATGGATTGAACTAAAAATGATCATTCAATGTTTTTATATCCCCCTTTCTTTCTTTTCACCTTCTATCTCCTTACCTATGAAAGAAAGATAAAGGAAAAGAGAGATGTCCCTGAGTCAAACCTAGTGTTCTCTCTGCCTAAGACAAATAATAACTTATAACCACCTCCCAATTAAAGTAAGTGTCTGTAACCCAAGAAAGCAAACAGAAACCTACCAACGCCACCTTAGAGGAATTGGGACATCATTCTCTTAAGGTTTATTCAGGCTGATTTATGGAAAAATTACATTTGAAGGGACCCCGAAATAAGCTAGGGATAGCATTTGTGGTCCAGTTTCTAAACACTGAGATATTCCATGCTTGATAGGAGTTCTCTGTGAGACAATCTGAAATACTGAACCAATTGGGATCACATGCTTTCTACAATACTGTCCTGGAATCTGTGCAATTCTGATGGTTGACAGCAATTAGGCTCCTGGGGCTGGAACCTGGAAGATGCAAGATGTCAGCACCCAGCATGCGGAGAGGAATGAATTCTGTCAGGTCTGATCTAGTGTCAGGGTTTAGTCCCTTTTTCTGAAAATGTTTCTCACATGCATTATACAGTTCTAACATTATAATTCTATGAGGTGTGCAGGATGTAAGAGCAATTGATGCTGGTTCTCTGATCATTGCATGAGAAGAAATAAGACATCTGCAAATCTTCCTTCATGCCATACTAAGAAAGACCTCTAATGATAAGTCATACAGAATCTGTGACCAACATGAGGCCTTGTCTATACATAGACCTTTGTATCTCAGCCAGTCCAGAACAATTCCCATGTAGTAGGATTAGTGATGTTAGTTACCTGCTTGTTCTGCGGTTGATTTCTTCACATGCCAACTGAAGCCCCCTCACTCATCACCTCCTGATTTCACTCCTTCCCTCATCACCTCCTAATTCCATCCCCTCCCTCATGCCCTTTTCCCTCCCTTCCGTAGTCTTTCGAATTCAGAAACCTGCTTCCCCAATCTTTGACCTCAGCTTTCAGCTTATCCAATGTCCTCTGAAGTATATGTGATCTCTTCCTCTGTGGTCTTGCAAGGCAACCCTACAACTCTCAGCACTCTGCTCAATGTCCAGATTTAATTTTCAGTAACTGTCCCTATCCCTCACTGGGTAGAGTCTCTCCGAGGACATCTAAGTTGGGCTAAAATCCACATATAAGTGAGTATATAGCATGTGTGTCATTTTGGGTCCTGGTTTTCACATTTAGAATGATCATTTCTAGTTCCATCCATTTGCCTGCAAATTTCAAGATTTTCTTGTTTTTAATAGCTGAGTAGTACTCCATTGTGTGGTTGTACCACAATTTCGTTATCCATTCTTCAGTTGAGGGATATCTAGGTTGTTCTATATTCTGGCTATTATGAAAAAAAACTGCTATGAACATAGTTGAGTAAATGTCTTTGTTGTGTGGTGGAGCACCTTTCGGATATATGCCCAGGAGTGTTATAGCTGAGTCTTAGTGTAGAACTATTCCCAATTTTCTGAGAAAGTGCCATTCATATATGTGTAAGATGGAATCTTACTCTAGTTTTGATTTACATTTCCCTGAAGACTAAGGATGTTGAGCATTTATTTAAGTGTTTCTTAGCCACTCAATATTCCTCTATTGGAAATTCTCTGTTAAGTTTTGTAGCTGATTTTATAATTGGATTTTTTGGTTTGGTGGTATTTAATTTCTTGAGTTCCTTATGTATTTTAGATATTAGCCCTTTGTCAGATGAACAGTTGGTAAAAATCTTTTCCAAATCTGTAGGCTGTCACTGTGTTTTTTGACAGTGTCTTTTGCCTTACAGAAGCTTTTCACTTCCATGATGTCCCATTTATCAATTGTTGATCTTAGAGCCTGACCTGTTGATGTCCTGTTCAGGAAGTTGTTTCCTGTGCCAACGAGTTCTAGACTCTTGGCCACTCCTTCTTCTAATAGATTTAGTGTGTCTGGTTTTATATTGAAGTCTTTAATCCATTTGGACTTAGTTTTGTACAGAGTGATCAATATGAATCTATTTTCATTTTTTTACAAGTAGACATCCAGTTAGACTGGCACCATTTGTTAAAGATGCTGTGTTTCTTCAATTGTATGGTTTTGGCTTATTTGTCAAAAATCAAATGACCATATGGGTGTGGATTTATTTCTGTGTCTTCAATTTCATTCATCAACTGGTCTATATCTATGCCAATACCATGCCATTTTTATTACCATTGCTCTATAGTACAACTTGAGATCAGGGATGGAGATTCCTCTGGTAGATATTTTATTGTACAGCATTGTTTTAGCTACCCTGGGTTTTTTGTTTTTCCATATGTAGTTGAGAATTGACCTTTCCAGTTCTGTAAAATATTGTATTGGTATTTTGATAGGGATTGCATTGAATCTGTAGATTGCTTTCAGTAGGATGACCATTTTTACTATGTTGATTCTCCCAATCATGAGCATGGGAGATCATTCCATTTTCTGAGATCTTCTTCACTTTCCTTCTGCAGAGACTCGAAACTTTTTTTTTATAAATCTTTTATTTTCTTGATTAGATTTACAGCAAGATATTTTATATTACTTGAGGCTTTTGTGAAGGCTGTGGTTTCCCTTATTTCTTTCTCAGCCCACTTGTCATCTGTATACAGTGACTTTTTCATGTTATTTTTGTAACCTGCCACTTTGCTGAAATTGATTTATCAGCTGTACGAGTTATTTGGTAAAATTTTGAGTGTCACAATGAGACTTCTTCCTTTCCTATTTGTAGACTTTGGAGCTCCTTCAGCTGTCTTATTGCTCTAGCTAGGACTTCAAGTACTATATTGAAGATAAATGGAGACAGTGATTTCAGTGTGATTGATTTAAGTTTCTCTCTGTTTAGTTTGATGTGGACTACAGGCTTGCTGTATATTACCTTTACTATGTTTAAGTATGTGCCTTGTATCCCTGATCTCTCTAAGACTTTTTACATGAAAAGGTGTTGGATTTTTTTAATGCTTTTCAGCATATAAAGAGATAATCATGTGCATTTTTCTTTCAGTTTGTTTATATGGTTGATTACATTGATGGATTACCATATATTGAACAATTCCTGCATGCCTGGTATGAAGCCTACTTTTTCATGATGGATGAGATTTTTTTATGTGATCTTGGATTTGGTTTGCCAGAATTTTATTGAGTATTTTTGCATCTATGTTCATAAGGGAGATTGGTCTGAAATTCTCTTTGTTGGGTCTTTGTGTTGCTTAAGTATTAAGGGGACTGTGGCTTCATAGAATGAGTTTGGTAGTGGTCCTTCTATTCCTATTTTGTGGAATAGTTTAAGGAGTATTGGTATTAGTTCTTCTTTGAAGATATGATAGAATTCTATACTGAATCCATCTGGCCGTGGCCATTTTTTATTGTTGGGAATCTTCTAATGATTCTTTGGATTTACTTAGTATTCATTGTTAGCTCTCTCTTTTCATTTCTGATTTTGTTCATTTGGGTACTCTCTCTTTGACTTTTAGTTGGTTTGGCTAAAGGTTTATCTATCTTGTTGATTTTCTCAAAGAACTAGCTCTTGGTTTCATTGATTCTTTGAATTGTTTTCTTTGTTTCTAATTTATTGATTTCATCCCTGAGTTTATTTCCAGCTATCTACTTCTCTTGGGTGAGTCTGCTTCTTTTATTTCCTAGAGTTTTCAGGTGTTCCATTAAGTTGCTTATAGGAGAAGTCTCCAATTTCTTCATGAAGGCATCTAGCGCCTCTTAGCACAGCTTTCATTGTGTCCCAAAAGTTTGGATATATTGTACCTTCATTTTATTTTATTCTATGAAGTTTCAATTTCTTTATTTATTTTAGTCTTGACCCTGTTGTTCAGTTTCTGTGTGTTTATAAGGTTTTTGTTAATTATTTTGTTGTTGTTCAGCTTTAGGCCATGGTGGTCTGATAAGATGCAGGGGATTATTTTAATTTTTTTCATCTCTTGAGGCTTGTTTTGTGACCAATTATTGGTCAATTTTGGACAAGGTTCCATGTGATATGGAGAAGAAGATATAGTCTTTTCTGTTTGAGTAAAAAGTTCTGTGGATGTCTGTTAGGTCCATTTGATTCATGCCTCTGTTAGCTTGATTATTTCCTTATTTAGTTTCTGCCTTGAAGATCTGTCCATTTGTGAGAGTAGGGTGTTGAAGTCTCCCACTATTATTGTGTTGGGATTGGTGTGTGATTTAAACTTTAAAAGTAATTCTTTTATGAAAGCGGGTACCCTAGTGTATGGAGCATAGATATTCATAATAGTAATGTACTCTTGGTGGATTTTTCCTTTGATGAGAAAGAAGTGTCCTTCTCCATCTTTCTTGAACAATTTTAATTGAAAGTCCACTTTATCACATATTAGAATGGCTATTCCCACTTGCTTCTTGGGTCCTTTTGCTTGGAAAATCTTTCTCCAGCCCTTTACTCTCAGGTAATGTCTATTTTTGTTGCTGAGATGTGTTTCTTGAATGCAGCAGAATGATTAATCTTATTTTTGCATCCATTTTGTTAGTCTGTGTCTTTTTACTGGAGAGTTGAGGCCATTGATGTTGAGAGATATTAGTGACCAATGGTTATTGAATTCTTTTATTGTGGAGTTGGTGGTCATTGTGTGTGTCAGTGTCTGTTTTGGCTTTGCTGTTATGTAGTTATCTATATACTGTGTTTTCTTGGGTGTGGTTGACCACATGTGATGGAGTTTTTCTTCTACTATCCTATATAGAGCTGAGTTGGTGTTTATATATATTGTTTAAATTTGGTTTTGTCATGGATAACTTGTTTATCTCCACTTATGGTAATTGAAAATTTTGCTGGATATAGTAGTCTGCTATGACATCTGTGGTCTTTTAGTGTCTAGATGATCTCAGTCCAGGCTCTCCTGGCTTTCATAGTATCTGTTGAGAAGTCAGGTGCAATTCTGATGGGTCTACCTTTATATATTACCTTGCTTTTTTTCCCCCTGATGCTTTTAATATATTTTCTTTGTTCTGAAGATTTAGTGTTTTAATTTTTTCTTTTTAACACATTTTTATTGAAATATAAAATAAGTCATATTACATCTCATTTTCTATCCCATCCCATGCATCCTCCCATTCCTCCCTCCCTCTCATTTTCACCCCAATCCCCCTTCCCTATGATTGTGACTGAGGGGGACCTCCTCCTCCTGAATATGGTGCTAGAGTATCAAGTCTCTTCTTGGTAGTCCTCTATCCTTCCTCCGAGTGCCATTGGGCCTCCCCAACAAAGGGACATGGCCAAATATGGGGCACCAGAGATCCTGTGAAAGTCAGTCCCCAGTCTCCACTTGACTGTGGAGAATGTTCTGTCCTTTGGCTAGATCTGGATAGGAGTTTGATGATGACTGCACGTTTTGTCCTTGGTTGGTGCCTTAGATCAAGCAAAACCCCTGGGCTCAGATCCACCCATCATAATGTTCCTCTTGTAGGTTTCTAGGACCCTCTGGAACCCCCTACTTGCCTATCCCTTATATTTTTCTCACCTAGAGTCTCAATAGGATGTTCTCAGCTCTATCCCACTTTCCTGGTAGATGCAGACTTCCATGGGACCTGCCCCTTGGGCTAGTGTCCAGTTATAAGTGAGTATATACCATTTGAGTCTTTCTGCTTCTGGGTTAACTCACTCATTATGATCATTTCTAGTTCAATCCATTTGTCTACAAATTTCGAGAATTCTTTGTTTTTAATAGCTGAGTAGTATTCCATAGTGTATATGTACCACAGTTTCTTTATCCATTCTTCTACTGAGGGACACTTAGGCTGTTTCCATGTTCTGGCTATTATGAATAAGGCTGCTATGAACATGGTTGAGCAAATTTTCTTGTTGTGTGCTGGAGCATCTTCTGGGTATATTCCAAGGAGTGGAATAGCTGGGTCTTGAGGAAGCCCTATTCCCATTTTTCTGAGATAGCACCAGATAGATTTCCAAAGTGGCTGTACCAGTTTGCATTCCCACCAGCAATGAAGGAGTGTTCCTCTCTCTCCATATCCTCGCCAGCATGTGTTGTCACTTGAATGTTTGATTTTAGCCATTCTGATGACTGTAAGATGGAATCTGAGTTGTTTTGATTTGCATTTCTCTGATGACTAGAGATGTTGAGCATTTCTTCAAGTGTGTCTCAGCCATTTGATATTCCTCTGTTGAGAATTCTCTGTTTAATTCTGAGCCCCATTTCTCAATTGGGTTATTTGGTTTGGTGGCATTTAATTTCTTGAGTTCTTTATAAAGTTTGGATATTAGATCTTTGTCAGATGCAGGGTTGGTGAAGATTATTTCCCAGTCTGTAGGCTGTTGCTTTGTTCTTTTGACAGTGTCTCCTGCCTTACAGAAGCATGTTTTGATTATTAAATGGTGGGAGGAATTTCTTTTCTGGTCTAGCCTATTTGGTGTACTGTAGGCCTCTTGTATGGTCAAGGGTATCTCTTTCTTTAGGTCGGGGAAATTTTCTTTTGTGATTTTCTTGAAAACAATTTCTGGTCCCTTTCAACTACTCCTATAATCCTGAGGTTACACCTTCTTATGGTGTCCTTGATTTCTTGGATGCTTTGTATCACAAATTTTTCTATTTTAATATTTCCTTTGAAAGATGTGTCAATTTCTTCTATTGTGTCTTCAGCCTCTGAGATTCTCTCCTCCATATGTTAGATTTTGTTGGTTATACTTTTTGTTGGGTTCCTGCTTCCTTCTTTAATTGTTCCATTTTGAGAGTTTTCTTAGTTTGAGATTTTTTATGGTGTCTAATTCCATTTTCATGCCTTGAACCATTTTGCTCATTTCCTTCACCTGTTTGATTGTGGTTTCTTGTTTCTCCTGGAAAGACTCTATTCATTTGTTTGTTTTTTCCTGAAATACTTGGAAGGATATATTCATTTCCTCTTCATAATTCTCAAATAACTCTATAAGCATAGTTTTGAGGTCATTTTCCTAAGACTCAGCCATGTTAGGCTATCTGTTGATGTCTGGGCTTTCTGGTGAATGCATTTCATCCTGGTATTTGTTATTTGTCTGCTTACCTTTTCCTTTAGGCAACTGCTGAGAGGGCTTGGGATTTCTAAACTGGCAGTCATGGGGGTGAGTACCTTTGGAAGGCAACTGTTTCATATACTGGCTTGGCAGACACTGTCTTCCTGTATCTATATTCATTCAAGCTCTGTGCCTTCCAAACCAGGGTACGGTCCAGAAATAATGAGAGAGGGTCTTTGGTATTCCTGATTAACAAATCAGTCCATTTCACAGTCTCAGTTACTCTGCCTCCTAGATATGATCAATACTGTGCACTGCCATCTTGTTTCCTACAAATGATCATTTTAACTTTAAGATTTAATGAGCTAAAGCACATAGTTTTTATTTTAGGGGACACAGGTATGTAACTCACAATTGAACATTTTTAGAGTGAATATCTCATCTGTTATCTATTTCGTATATAATACTTTAAATTTGACATAAAATAAGAGAGATATGCCTAACTGAACTGTTTGTTTTTATTGTATTACAATAGTAAATATACCGTAAGAGTTAAGCTCATCTTCTAATGACATCTTTAAAGTTCTTTTACACCAATTTGATGAGGCTTGAACTAGAATGGCTAAAAATATCTGTGACCTCTCTGCTCCCTACTATAAAAGAACTAATGCTCCATTCATTACACTTTCTTTCACAGCCTAATTATTGAACCATTCTCACAAGGGTCACTTTAAGACATGTTAAATGTATATTCACATTTTATTAGTCCCTTTTGCTTTATATTACAGTATTCAGTTGTCATATGGAAACCCTGATGCTCTTTGGAAAAAATAGGATTTAGAACATAATTATTTCTCAGACCTTTATGACTTTACCTAATTATCTAATCAGCTGCCTTAAGGTATGAATGCCTAAATTAATAAAACTCTGTTTGGAAAAGTAGTCATAAAATAAAAGAAAGTAATAAAATCAACCTTTAGTTTGATCTAATATATCTGTATATGTAATGCATATAATACTTATATATATAAGAATTCTCTAAAATTTAATGCAAATAATTCAAAACACTTCTCTTTGTCAAGCTGCAGACAAAACATACCAAAATATGTATAACAAACAAAACAGAGAAACACAGCAATAAGCAGGATTAAAAACAATTCTTTAAGGACAAGCTTTTCCCTTAATATAGTCTGTGTTCTATGCTTTGAGAATCTGTTTGAAAATATATAATCACTGACAATGTTAAGACATAATTATGTCACACCAGAACCTTCATTAGTGTATATGGCATTGTACATCATAAAGCAGTGTTATTGAAATGGATTTATGTTACCTTTGCTGTGTTATTCAAATTGTATTTACAAAGAAAATGAGAGTATGCCTGACTCCTATGTTTAAAGCCAATCACAATTTGATTTGGTACTCTTCTTGTGACTCTCATTTATAAGGTTGCACTAGGTGCACAGAGTAGAAAAAACATAAGTAGCGTATCTGGATATTTTCACATTGCAACTGGCTTTTCCTCTACCTTCAGACACAGTTTAAATACTTTACCTTAGTTTGTTTTCCTTCCAGGCCTCTGGATGTCTTTTCCTATAGAGTTTAAACCTGACTTATTATCTCATAAGTATTTCTGGTTGAATTGAATTTTTCAATGTTCACAACAAAATAAACAATAGAACCATTTAAATTCCACAATTTACAATAATCTCCTCTGGTTTTGATAGAGGCATTTAACAGGGAAATTATTAACAACTATGGAATTAAGACTGATACAAACACTCTATTTTGTTTGTCAAGTTATTTCTCTTTAATGAAAATTAAAGACAAATTAAATCCTAAATGTATTAAGATATTAATTTTAGAAAGAATCTTGTTATAAAAAATATTTTATATTTTTCAATAAAAAGAACATTTATTTCTAGACCACAGTAAATTGCAGAATGCAGAGCGTCTCTACCATTATTCTAGAACCTATGTTCCTCATCTCAGATATAATCTCTAACAATTAGCTATTGAGGTAGTGTACTCTGCTTAGTTCCCCTCAAATTTCTAATTTGTAATTTGGGGGTTTACCTATATCTCACAGTACATTTCATATTGATTGTTATTGGTAAATGACTTTTATAGAGAGAATATACTCTCTGGTTTATATTAATTGTTGTATTATGGTTGTTAAGTGAATTAGCATTTTAGCAACTCTAAATGGATAATTTACAATCATTTATTAGTTACTGCTTCTTTCTGTGACAAAATACTATGCCAAAATGTGACTTAGAGAAGAATGTAGTATGGTTTATTGATCCAAAGAGAAAGACCTCAATGATGGGATAGGTTTGACAGTAGGTGATCAGAACAGAAAGTTAATTTCACATCACAGGAAAAAGTAATAAAACTGGAATTTCTGCAATGACACTAACTCCTAAAGACCAACAACCCAGGTGATGTGCTTTCTTCAGGAAAGCTGCCTCCTTAAAGATCCATAAGCCAACCTGTGCCACTAACTGGAGAACAAGTGTCCAAATACCTTAGCTAATGCAGGAAAAGGGGCATTTCCATTAAAACTGCCTGCATTTATTAATACCTTTCTTAAATAACATTTGTGGTATTGTGTATACAAAAAACAAAACAAAACTTAAGCTTAAAGGATAGTCTTTTCTATGTAAATTGTAGCTTGTTAATATAGATGAAGGAAAATATGGCATATATAGGTGGAATTAGGCCCTCATGGCGTATATAGGTGTACAAATGTTGTGGCACCAAAAAAAAAAATCTCAAGAATTCAGAATCAAAATTTTCTAATTTGGAAGATGCACTTCTAATTTGGAAGACTTTAAATTGGAGATGATGAAAATGATAGAAGCCTTGAATGAGGAAAATAAATCACTCAAAGAAATTTAGGTAAATACATGAAGGAAATACATACATGAAATTTAGGTAAAGAGATGAAGGAATTGAGTAAATTCTATAAAGAATTAGAGGAAAATCCAATCAAATATGAGAAAGAAATGAAGAAAGCAACTCAAGACCTAAAGAGGGAATAAGAGGCAACAAAGCAAACACAAGCTGAGGCAATCTTAGAGGTGGAAAACATAGGGAAGAGAACAGGAACCGCTGACACAAGTAATACCAGAAATAATCCCACATACCTAGAGACACTTGATTTTTGACAAAGAAGCCAAATCCATACAATGGAAAAAAGATAGTATATTCAACAAATGGTGCTGGACTAACTGGATGGCTAGCTACATGTAAAAAAATGCAAATAGATCCATATCTCTCACCCTGCACAAAAACAAAAGTGGAATAAATATCTCAACATAAAACTAGAGTCACTAAATCCGTTAGATCAAAAAGTGGGAAAGAGCCTAGAACTCACTGAAAAGGAGACAATTTCCTGACCAGAGAACCCACAACTCAGGCTCTAAGATCAACATTTTAAAAATGAGACTTTATGAAACTGAAAAGCTTCTGTAAGGCAAATGACACTGTCAACATAACAAAATGACACCTACAGACTGCGAAAAGATCTTCATCAACCATATATCTGACAATGAGCTCATATCCAAAATATTAAAGAACTCAAGAAATTAAACACCACCAAACCAAATAACCCAATTAAAAATGGGGTACAAAACTAAATAGAGAATTCTCAACAGAGGAATAGTGAATGGCTGAGAAACACTTAAGGAAATGCTCAACATCCCTAGTTATCAGGGAAATGAAAGTCAAAATGCCTCTGATATTCCATCTTCCATCTATCTGAAGAGTTATCCAAAACTCAAGTGACAGTATATGCTGGCAAGGATATGGAGAAAGGGGAATACTCCTCCATTGCTGGTGGGAGTGCAAACTTGTACAACAACTTTGCAAATCAATCTGACACTTTCTCAGAAAATTGGGAATAATTCTCCCTCAAGATCTAGCCATAAGAGTTCTGGGCATATACCCTAAAGATGCTCTACCATACAACAAAGATATTTGCTCATTTATGTTCATAGCAGCTTTATTTGTAATAGCCAGAATCTGGAAACAACCTAGATGTCCCTCGAGTGAAGAATGGATACAGAAACAGTGGTACATCTACGCAATGGAATATTACTCAGCTATTAAACATAAGGAAAATTTGAAATTTGCAGGCAAATGGATGGAACTATAAAAGGTCATCTTGAGTAAGATAACCCAGACTCAGAAAGACCACCATGGTGTATCCTCACTCATAAGTGGATATTAGCCACAAACAGGATAACTACACTACAACGCAGAGACTCAGGCACCAACAAAGTACCGTATATGATGTGGACCTAAACCCTCGGCTCAGATGTAGTAAATAGGTAGCAAACTCTCCTTGTGGGTCTCACATATGGGGAGTATGGAGTACTTCTAGCATGGAGTCTGGCCCCCAAATTTTGATCACTTCCCCATGACAGGGTGGCCTTGCCAGGCCACAGAGGAAGAGGATGCAGGCAGTAGAGATGAGGTTGAGAGGTACTGGTCAGATGTTAGTGGAGGAGGGTTCCTGTTTCTGAGGGGTAGGGGAGTGACAGAGAGAGGATGAGGAGGGAGGGGGAATGGGAGTGGATGAGAGAGGGGATACAATCAGGATGTGAATAGTTCAAACTGCAGAACAAGCAGGTAACTTCTATTGCTAATCCTACTATATGAGAATAGCTCTGAGGTTGCCTGAGACATGTATGTCTAGGCATAGACAGCACTTCTTGTAGGCAATATAATTCCTGTTAGTTATTATTAGTTGCCATTCTTCATATGGCATGAAGATTTACAGATGATTTTTTTCTGCACATAGAAGGAGCAGAGAACTTGTGCATCACACACACCTCATACATTTATAATTTAGGACTGTACAATACTTGTGAAAATGTGTATTTTTTTCGTAACAAGAGAACCAGATACTGACTCTGGATCAGAGCTGAGAGGGTTCATTCCTCTCAGCATGCTGGACACAGGCATCCTACATCCTTAATTTTCCAGCACCAAATGCTTCAGCTGCTGTGCCTCATCAGACCATGACAGCTCCCAGGACAGCATTGAAGAAAGCTTCCAATCCCAATTGGTCTAGCATTTCAGACCACACAGGACTCTAATTAAGCCTGGAATTTCTCAACATTTAGAAACTGAACCACAAATGCTGTTCCTAGCTTGTTTAACCATTTTCCACAATTTTATTTGGGCACCTACAAAAGCATTTTTATCCCAAATCAGCCAGAAGAAACATGAAGAGAAAGATGTCCCATTTCCCTTACAGGTGGTTGGGTAGTTTTTCCATAGATTTCTTGGGTGATAGATGTTAATTTTCATTGGGTGTTGGTTATGTTATTATTGGTCTTATTTAGAGAGGAAACAAGGCTGGACTAAGAGATGCCTCTCTTTTCTTTTGTCTTTCATCCTTATGCTTGGAGATAGGGATTGAAAAAAAGAAAGGGGAGTATAAATGTATAGGGACGGTAGAACAAAAAGTAGATTAGTGAATCTACTCTTCAACTTAAGGCCTAATTGTTATTCACACGGTTATTTTGAATTCACTAGTTTAGAATTTTGTATAAAGATGCAAAATAAGTTTAATTTTAGATACAGTGTTATAGAATTCAAATTTAAGATTATTCTTCACACATTATATATATATATTTCTCCTCTAATGTATGGTGTATGGTATTGTACTCATGCAGCTCAATTATAATACAAGATTTACTTCTAATACTTTGAAAGTGCTATTGCAGACTGTTTTTTAAAAAGTAAGTTATACAAGTTAATTGTTAGTTGACCAAATCATGGTCATATCAATTACTAGTCTATTTTTTCTCAAGAATATACATCCTAGGTATAAAAGGTAAATATGATTCTATAGAAAGATAAGTGAAAATAGTTAGAAAAGGTCTTCAAAAACCTCAGAGACGTACAGAATATGGAATTTAAAGATGTTTCTTTATTTCGAAGATATATTTACAATGAGACAAGTCAACTCCTGGCAATACCCAGCCTACCTCAAAGAAGATGATGAGCATCAAAGAACCTCCTTATGGAGATGGCTTCAAGTGTAGCACACAATCCACTAGACAGAATGTCCTTTTCTCTAGCACAGACAGAATTCTGCCTAAAAAGGGCGCAAGCTTGGATGCAGGCAGAGTCAGTGACCAAACTCTGCCAAGACAGGGTAAGCAAGTCCTCAATAGTTCCTGCCTCACAAATATGTCTGTCAGATATATTGGGCCAGAAAGCTAAAGATGACGCTCCATTATAGAGAGTTTTGCGTGACTGTTCAGGCAGCAAAGTACCTCTGTTATCTTTTCATTTGGGAAGCTGTTAACCTGTACTCCCTGTGTATTCAAATAATTAATTTTATTTCTTCTCTAGTTTCTGATGGGGTTGAAGACCAGATAGTTTTGTTTTGCAATTAAGCTTAGTTGTTTAGGGGTTAAGATCATTTTAGGTCTAGGTATATGTTTTAAGTTGATAATGAGGAGATATGGTAGATACTGATTTACATTCAGAATTTTAGACTCACCAAGATAGGAAAGATATTTTCTTCATGGCTGCCAATATAAATAGCTAAAACACTATGAACAATGTAACACACACACACACACACACACACACACACACACACACACATATATATATATATATATATATATATATATATATATATATATATGAAATTCCTGAGTAATTCATGGATCTTCTTGCTGTAGGTAGTTTATTGTATATATGTGTAATAATATAAATGTACATATAAAATATTTAATAAAAACTGTAATAAAGAAGAAATAGAGAGAAACACCCAAACTCAAGATTGAAATCAATAAAATAAAAGCCTTGGAAAAGTATTGATTCTTTGAGAAAAAAGTTGGTATTCATAATCCCAATCCACATTATTTAAAAAGTGTAGAGAGAATATCCTCCAAATTATTAAAAAATAAAGAAAGAAAATGAAATGGAATTGAAGACTCAGAAATAATTTTATACGCTTATAGATGCCAGAAATACACACTGGGAAAAAGTCAGCATGCTAAACTAATGGTGCTCCTCAAACTGGATGGCCATATGTGGAAGAGTCCAAAGAGATCCAGACTTATCTCCCTGCACAAATTTCAATTCCAATTTGATCAAAATTCTCAACATAAGTCTTGATATAGTAAACTTGATATAAGAGAAAATGGGAAATACTCTTGAAGTCATTGGCACAGGAAAAGGTTTTCTAAACAGAAAACAATAGCTCATGCAGTAAAGAACAAAAATCACTAAATGGCAACTCACAAAACCAAAAACCTTCTTTATGACAAAGGACAGCATCACTCAGATGAAGCTTCAGGCAACAGCTTGGGAAAAGATTTGCACCAACTACACATCTAATAGAGTTCTAATATCTAAAATTCATAAATAACTCAAATAAGAAACAGGACTTCAAGAACACAAATAACCCAATTAAAAATGAAGTACCAATCTAAAAAGAGGATTCTCAATAAAGGAAACTCAAATGGCTGAGAAACACTTAAATAAATCTTCAACATCCTTAACCATCAGAGAAATGCAAAACAAAAACAATTTGCAGCTTTATTTTATACCAGTCAGAATGGCCAAGCTTAATAAACAATTAACAGCTCATGCTGGTGAGGATGCGGACTAAAAAGAAACACTTATCCCTTGCTGGTGGGTGAGCAAATTGTCACTATGGATATCATCTGTGGAAGCTGGGAATTTATCTAGCACAAAATCCTCCTATACTGTTCTTGGGGATATACCCAAAGGATGATTCATCCTACACAGAGAAAATTGTTTAACCATGCTCATTGCTGCTCTATTCATAATGGCCAGAAATAGCATAGGCTAAATGACAGCATTGAATCACCAACACCAAGGTGATCTTAGTAATTTTAATGGGCAGCATAGACAAAGCAATGTTTGTTAGCTTTGGAAATGCTGCTGCTCAGTTTGATGAATTAAGTGCAATGGAATTAATTGGGCCCCAAGGTAGCTGGGGCCAGGCAGGAACACTGAATTACCAAAGGCAAAGTGACCATAGTTATCATAATGGGAAGCAGAGATAAAGTAACACCTATGGCCTAGCCTATAATAGTCAGAACAGGCAAAGTAATTTTTATGGTGCCATGACTCATAAGGACCTTTTGTAATAGCTAATTAATCATGGAGTTTCCAAATATGATATAGCTAAGAAGCTTACTATTTATTATTATTTGATCCGTATAAGCTGAAAACTTCCAAAATAAATGGGGAAAAAGGCTACACTGGATCATGGCAAGAGGGAATGCCAGCCTGTGTGCCAAATACCAGACTTAATCCTGTTCTCAGAACCAGAACATTTGAATGAAGGGATAGACAGTTCCCCAGAAAAAGGACCTTCATGAAATACCTGATTTATACTGTTAGCAATTCTCCAGTCAGTTCTCAGAGTGATCTACATCCTTTTTCAAGGGTAACTGTACACTAGAGGAAATGAAATAGTCAGACTTTGCAAGATCTTCTGGTGCCTGGTTCAGAATGGGTGCTGATTCCAGAAGACCCAAATGTACAGTGTGGCCTCCAGTTAAAGGAGGAGCTCATGGAAGTCAAGAGTTTAATGGAGTTTCAGGTATAGTCCTATGCACCGTAGGTCCAATGGATTCCCAATCTCATCTTATGTTTATTTCCCCAGTCCCAGAATGTATATGTGGGGTGGATGTAATTAAATGTTGTCAGAATGCATACATTGGTTCCCTGACATGAAGAGAAAGGGCTGTGTTTGTTGGAAAGGCAAAAATGGAAGCTCTTACACTTTCCTCTGCCAGAGAAAATAGTGGATCCAAAACAATGTCACATCTCTGAAGTAATTGCAGAATTTAGTGGCTCTATTAAGGACTTGAAAGATACAGGGTGGTGGGTGCCCGTTACATTTCCCTTTAACTCTTGTGTCTGGCCAGTGTAAAAGACAGATGGATCCTAGAGAATAGCAATTGACCGTAGAAAACTCAATCAAGAAGTGACTCCATCTCCAAGCCTAACAACCATTGCTTTGTCTATGCTGCCACCTAAAATAATTAAGAGTACCATGGTTTTGTTGAGTCAGTACTGGCCATTGTGAATAGAGATATGCTTTCTCTAGGATACGCAATAAACATTCTACAGAACTGGATGCTCAGATTTTCCCATCCCCATCTCCAGCCAATTTCAGCTTCTGATGCCCTTAAGCCAACAGGATGAAAAAGGAATTACGGTATTTAGAAGGCTGATTGTTCCAAATTACCATGGGAAACTTTGTTTTATTCTCCACAACTGAGATAAGAAAATGATGTCTAGAGTGCAAGCGATCCTTTAGGGCATCTCTATATGATACTATGTCCTGTGATTGAAGTCTATGGGAAACTACAAGAGTGTATTGCAGGCAAGATTATAAAAGGTGCAGAGTCTTCAGGAAGTGAAGGTATAGGTCACACCTCCAGGAAAAGTACCAATGCCTCTGAAGTACTTTCTACAGGTAAGTAACGCAGAATGAGTAGTAGAGGAAGGTAGCTATAATAATTACCAGCTAAATCCAGATGACCAGCTGCAGAAATGACAATTACAATTGGTGAGAATGTTTCTGACGTATTTTGTTAAGAATGTGTTTATATAGATATCTGTGTTTTCTTTATTATTATTATTATTATTATTATTATTATTATTATTATTATTTAATATAACATCAATGAAGAAAGTATCAGTGGTTAATCTTAGTTAAGTTTTGAGATATTTATAGACTGAAGGGACATTGCCAACATATCCAAATCTATGATATGTTTGTGGTGATTCAAGGGATAGTTATAGCATGTTGGTCATCACTATGATGTGGTTATTGTTTCCATATAGAAAATAGGCAAAATATGGAGAGATATAATTATGTGTTAAGTTGAAATGGCTATTCTTGGTCGTCAACTAGACTACATCTGGAACAAGCTAAAATCCCTGGATCTGAGCACATCACTGTTGAATTTTTTTCTTAATAAGATAATTTGACGTGGGAAGATCCTGCTTTAGGCTTAATCTTTTGAGATGGGAAGCTACACTTTTATTCTGGGCCATACCTTCTGATTGCACCCTGTGTAAAGGACAAGTAAGAAGGAAGCTTGCTTTCTTCAGGATTCTTGAATATATAGTTAAGACCACCTGAGACCGCTAACCTCATGTGCTGAAGAACTACTGTAGTCTTGGACCTTCTGTAGGTAGAGAGTAATTGTTGAAGTAGCCTGTAAGCCACTGCAATAACCATTTAATTATAGAAGAAATGCATATTAATTCTATAGATTCTATTTCTCTAGAAAACCCAGATTAATACGTCATTTTTCAAAGTGCTAAAATGAAAGTTAACAAATAGCAGAAAACATCAGTCTCATATCATCATAAAGAAACAAAGAAGCATGAAGGAGATGTGATATGCTGGCAGATTACATTTGAAGGGAGCCACACAATGAAAATAATCAAATATTGAGGTCACCAGTACCGAAAGAAGTTAAAATTTACATCTAGACAGAGTTAAGGCAGAACCGTAGATAACAGAATTTCACTGACATGCAACAAATGTCAGTACCAAATATGTGATTTATATAATTTTTGTGATGGTCGTAATCTAAAACTAAGGGGAAAACCAGGAAAGCCCATTCTTAACACAGCTTAAGTGCACATTGTCCCAAGTACGCGCTGTTCAGTATCATAGAGATTGTTTGTCAGTCCAAACTTTGACAACCATAATAAGCAGCAAAATAGGGACAACTAAACAGATAATGCAAAATTAGCTTAAAAGGACTGGAATTTTATAAGAAATATATTAATGATAAACAAATATTAAGAGTATAAATGAAATGATAGGACAATTATTTCAATAATGGTCTTAAATTTAAATAATTTGAATATTTCAATAAAAATATAAAATGTGTTCAAGCTATTATGAAAGATTGGCCTTTATCGGAAATTTGGAACTTGGACACAGAAGTCTCTATCGTCCTCATAAATGAGGGGTCACATAATGTTGCTAAATAGTCAGTACAAACAAGATGATTTCATGCTGAACACCTGTTTTCCCTGTGAGTGTCAGGAATCTTATATGTCCCATATAGAAATTTCTTCTGACTATCCTCCAATACAAGCCCTGAGTGTTGAGTATTTCATTAACTTCTCCAGCATCTAGTAGTTCTCTGCAATGAACTGTCCTTCTAAACATAACAATACGTTGAGTTTTGAAGTCTTCATACAGAAGAATTCCATTTTGATAATGTTTGAAGATTCTTAGTATATCAAATGAGGTAAAAAATTAATGTGTGTGTGTGTGTGCGTGTATGTTAGTGAGCTTGAGCTTGCATGTGCTTGCATGCACGCACGTGCATTTAATGTATTATAAGGATGAGTTAACCTGTTCTTACTATTAGAATTTCATTTTCTTACGAAGGTAAGAACATCAGTTGGTAAAGATAGCTCAGGAGCCTCAGTTGTTTGAAAAAAGAACATTGAAATAAACAGGCTAGGTCTTGCTTTTAAACTTGTGATAACTTTCAGAACAAGCAAATGGATGGTTGACAGTGACCAGGACGGAATAAGGACTGTTCATGATAAGGAACTGAAGTAGAACATGTTGCTGGTGGTAGTATTGATTGGAGATTTTGCTAAATGAAGAAAGTCTTATCATATAATTGGGTTGATAAGGAATAGAAAGATGTAATTAATCACAATCAGAAAAAAGATTCAATTGCTGCAATGGTGTAGATGAAAATGGACTTCACTAGAGATGATAGTATGAATTAGTTTTCTTAAAAATAGATGTATATAGAAATATTAACGGCTTCACATATGTTCACATATAACAACTTCTTGATGCAATGCTGAAAGACATGGAATGGTGATATGTCAACAAATTTGGTGTCCGGTTATTGGATTCACTAAGCAATTCTCTGCTAAAAACTCACAAACATCTGGGAGAAGTGGATGGCTCTAAGCTTAAGGCAGTAAAGGAAAGTGTGGCATTAGAACTTCGTCTTTTACTATACAAAAGGAAAGAATCCAATAATAGTTGGATAAAAGGAGAAAATCAAGCAAGTTAGAAAATTCTTCTATTATTCAAACAAAAATCAATAGTTGCAGACCAAAGAAATAGATGCATCAAAGTTTTATTCTATCAAATAAAACTAGAATTTTAGAACATTCTACTAACTTAAATATGTGAATACATTGAAAGTAAGATAAGAAGTACTGTTCCCTTTTAAAAAGAACTTTTACTTTATCTGTTCTTTGAGATTCCATGTATATATACACAACCTTTTGACTATATTTGTCATTTTTCTTTTTGGTTATTACCCTTATACCTCCATCTTTCTTTATTCTCCTCAATTGTTCCTTCTATTTTTGTTTGCCTTTTGTTTAAATATTTATTTATTTAAAAATTTTTGAGATACGATTGTTTGCCTACACACAGGTATGTGTACCACGTACCTGTCTGATGCTCATGGTGGCCAGAGGAGAATATCAAATATTCTCCTCTGCCTCTTTGTCCTCCACGCCCTCCTCCTTATCTTTCTTTTCTCTTCCTAAGCTGTTGAGTAGGACTAGATGTGCCTGGTTTTGTGTGGTGGTGCACACCTTTAACGCCAGCAATTGAGATACAGAAGAAAGCAGCTGTCTGTACTTGAGGTCTATGGAGCTAGTTTCAGAACAGCCTGAGCTACACAGAGAAATTGGAGCTCAAAACACCAAAGACACGAAACCAACTAACAGACAAAAATAATTAGAGCACCATATAAGTTCTTATGGACAAAGCCATAGAGTGTACCAGGACATCCCTGAAGAAAACTGGCTCTCCCTACCACAAAAGCCATTACTGCCACTAACTCTCTGTAAAAGAGCTGGGGCTCATCCTCTCTAAACCATGCAAGAATATTTATTGGCTTGATCTTCTTGTGCAGGTTATAGGCAGACACTTGCAACTGCTGTAAAATTATGAGTGCAGTGGCTCTGATTTTATATATATACAGAGAACACTATTCTGCCACAACATTTCCTAAGCTCTTGCAAACGTTATAACCGCTCTTCAAAAAAAATGTTTCCCAAGACTTTGGAAGCACAGGTGATACAGAAGTCTTTTGAGACTGAACACTCTACAAGTGCTTACTCTCTACACTTTAACTAGATGTCAGACTCTGTATTTGTCAGCCTCTGCTGTAACAAGAAGCTTTTATGATGTGGGATGAGAGCTTCCTCAATCAGTGGGCATAAAAAAGTTTACATTTAAAAAAAATAGGTGAATTCTGTGCCAATGTAGAAAATAACACTATTAGGCTCTCACCTGATATGATGTTCCCAGATGAGGCTTAAAGTCTTGGGTAAATTTTCCTCCTATAGAGTGGTCCTTAAATACAATCAGAATGCTTTCACTCACTATACTTCTGAGTACCTTTCTATAACAATTATACTGATTTTAAAGGGTTTAGGGAAGCAACTTTAAAGTGGGGGCAGTCCAGGGCATACTGTCCTCCTTAACTGCATAGTTTAACAACATGATTCATAGGTAGGTGAAATCATGAGTCACCTGATTAGACAAAGTGAGAAAACAAAAGTATTTCTCTTATTTCTGACACAGTGCACACAGTTTTAGTCTAAATATAAGGTGGCATTTAACACATCCAAATAGAGTGGAATTCTTAGTGTAAACACAGATCAACAAAACAAGTAAACATTCATTGAAAGAAAGGAGGACATGTCTTCTTTTAGTAAAGTATGTGCAATTATAACTTCTTTGTCTCAGAAATATAGGCCCATCATTTACTTATTTTAAAAAATTAATGTAAATATATTTTCACATTATTATCAAGTAATATATGAAGGACTAAATAAGTCCTTTACCAGCAGGTAGACACAAAGATACTTTATGGCAAGGACTGGAACAACCATTCCCTTAAAATATAACAACAACTTAAAAATAGCTGTCTGTTTATCAGGGTCTACAATAGCATAGCAGACTAAAATGTTGGATAGGTACTTCACTTCAACCGGTAAAGCTACCTCCCATCCATAACCAAATTAGAAGTTTATTTTCTTTTCTTCTGTGTAATATCACACGTATGGTCACTTACTCCTATTACCAAGTAACTTTGAATTAGACCATGTATCATAGATGATGCTGATGGAGTGCCTTACCCAAACACTAGTAACCATTTGCGAAACAGGGTGGATGACACATGTTAATTATTGGAAATAATTTTGTCAGCGGAAATAAGTTAATTGGGTTACCTGAGAACACAAATCACTATTTTCTCTCTCTGCTACTTTTAGGGAAGTTTCTGGGTTGAGAGGATATTTTATTTTATTTTTTTCAATTTTAGTGGTACCTTTTTAATTTTAAAAAAGAGTGCAAAATATTTGCACATTTTTACCCTCTCCCTCCTTTTCCAACTATTCCTGTGTCATCTCCTATTCCTCTAAAATTCATGATTTCTGCTTCTATATTTTTCTACACGTGTTTTATGCACACACACACACACACACACACACACACACACACACACACACACATACACAGTACTGAGTCCATTTAGTGTTACTTGTATATACATATATTTATGGCTGGCCACTTGGGATTTAATAATCTATCAAGACGTTGTCCCTAGAGAGAGCAGACTCTCTCTTAGCTCTTCATCTATGTGCAAGTGTTTATAAAATTCCCCCACCCTCATTGGTATTCCCTGGTGTTTTCATTATTCGGGTCTTGTTTAAACAATCATACTACTGAGATTCCACAGCTGCCACATCCCTGTCTAATAGATACCATTTAGTAGCAAGAGTCCTGATCCTCTGACTCTTACACTCTTTCCACCTGTTCTCCCACAATACTCTCTTAGTGCTATGTGTAGTGGTTACATTGTATATGCAGCAACTGAGGCTGAGCACCCAGTAATCACTCCTCTTTTGCATTTTAGCCACATTGAAAGCAAACTCTACCCCTAAACACACAAATAGCTGACCTGTAATGAAACCACTTTGTTAAATAGCTGGGCAATGGTCATTAAATATCTAGTATGAAGAAAATAAAATTATAATAACACAGTAACATTTTAGAATGTAGCTAGTGTCCCTCTACGTGGTAAACATGTGAGAATTAAGAGTTTGAAATTATTTTTATTTGAATTGATACTACAAGCTAGTGCTCTGAATGAGTGTTCTACAGCTGGTAGTGCTATTATTGGAGGCATTAGAACCCTTAGGATATCAAGTCTGAGTGGCCAAAGTAGATTACCAAGGGTCAACATTTGAAGGATAGTGCAACTCCATTTCCTGTCTGTCTCTACTTACATCTGTAGTGATGCCAGCAAACAATTTTCACAAATGCTCCTCCGTCTCATCACCGAATCTTCCATGATACCTTCCCTACGATGATGTACAGAATCTCTATGAAATAATGAACCAAAATGAAAGTTCTCCCTTTGATTATTTCTGTGCAGTCTTGTAGTCACAACAGTATAAACCTTATCGTGGCCTGAGTATCAAACTTCAGTAAATGTTCAGCAACTATTTATTTTTATTTTTGTGGTTGTGCTGATGAACGTGTTTAAAGAAATACTAAAATGGCTGATGTTTCACTTTCAAATTTAGGCATAGGCAATTATTTTTATTTGTATTTTCTTTTTCAACACAACGAATTGCCTTTATTTTGGTATGCATTCACATTTCGACGTTTAGTGGTCTGCAAACACAGTGCCTAAGAGCTCCTCTGAGTCCCTACCGAGGGTCTGAGGAGCGACACTGAAACCTGAGTTCGCAGGCTCAGGGCTTTGAGTTCCCACTGTTAGCCTCCAAATCAAACCCTATGGGTAGCCAGGGTGATACAGAGCCCTGTTCAAACCTCTTCAATGTGTAAAAGCAAAGCGATTATGGGAAAAGGAACCAGCTCAGAACCGTGTGCACGCAGGGTTCTCTGCATGGTCTTTCTCTAGGCGGAATCACCGAGGACCCTGAGGGCTGGAGGGTCTGAATTGCCACTGATTGTTCTGTTCACCTCAAGACCTGAGCTCAAAGTTCATGGGCTGATGGTGGCGGCAGGGCCGAGGACCCGGTGCCCACCTTCCCAGGCTAGTGGCAAGTGAATGAGGGTGGTCTCGAGCTAAGTGAGGTAGGCAAAGTTCTTCTAATCTCATCTGATGGGTTTTGGCCACATCAAGTGTTGGGTAGTAATGGGGAATAAGGGAGTTGAGGAGGGGAGAAAGCAGCACCCCTTGATAAAGGTGGGGAGCTGGGAAGCCCTGAATTCCTCACCCATGGCCAATTTCAGAGGGAGAGGAGGGTTACAATATAAGCTCTGGCCAAGGGTGGGAGTAGAGGAGTGGGGACGATGGCTTGGATGGGGCATCACTTAAAACTTAAGAAAGCAGGGGTTCAGCCAAAGCACCCCAAGCCCAGCAGTGGACCCATGGCTGCCATCAAATCTATTCTAAGGGCTACCACACAGCTGAGGTGGGAGGGCAGGGTGGACAAAAGCAGACCCAGGCCACGTGCCAGCAGCAGATGACTGTGTGACGTGTCTGTTCACAGTTGCATTAGCTGTGCCCACCACTCCCAGAGGAAACCGATTTCAGCACACCTACTTGATCCCAGAAGTTCAACCAGGCAGACAGCAGTTAAGCCCGACAGAAGATGGTACACAGCACAACTTAGGGTTTTCAAACAGACAAGAAATTAGTATCAGAACAGTGTCTCAGGATGAAGTCTGAGTAGAGCTTCCTCTCCAGTACTTTGAGGTCTACAGATGTATCTATAAAATCCACAACTGTGGAAAATGATGACTTAGGAGGGTGGGGACGGGGGCCAGGACCCTGGAGACTAGTTGCTGTAACACTGTCCTTCTGGTGGCTGTGGGAGCTGCATGGTCGTCTCTTTTGACATCGAAGTTCCTGCAGGATGACTCTGACGCTGTGGGAATTCTGCCACATGGCAGCACTGCTGTGGCTCTTGGGTCCACCGCTCGATTTGATCTACTCATGCCGCTCACATTGACATTTGCTACAAATTTTACAGATGGCGTGCTTCTCGGTATTTAGGCCCACATCCTATTTTAAGGCTGTATATTCGGTTTTCATAAATTGTTCTTGGAGGCCCAGTAATAATCCCTGTCCATCTTGTGTCATGTCTTCATCGTCCTATAGACTCCAGCCAACTGTGCTGTCGCCTACTCTTTCCTGGCCTTCTTCCAGCTCTTCCAACAGTCGGAAATTTCGAGGGACTTTTACTCCTGAGTCTGCGGTAGCTGCTGCCCTGCGTCGCTGTGGCTCCTAATTGTATTTTCTTTAATATTATAATTGGCTCAATATTCCATGAGGAGAGGGCATACGGAAATAGTAAAACATTGGTACAGTTTTCAAAATTGAAAATCAGTTTTCCGAATCAGAAAATCCGAAGCTACTTTGTGCTTCGGAAATTATAGAAATGTTTCAATAATCCCTTCTCAGTTACTTTTTCCTCACTCTGAGGAAATTATTATGTATGACTTCCATACAACTTATATAATGTATATTGTTGTTCTGCATTTTAAACTATGTAAGTGGGATGGTACATGCATATCCTTTGGATGTTGTTTAGCTAATGTTAGAAATATACTTTTCCACATCTTGTTAAGTCTTTATTTTAACAGTGGTGGAAAACACACTTTATTCAGCCTGCTTCTAAAAAACAAGTTGTTTAGAATTTTCCACTCACAGAGCTATTTTAGAAGTATTATATAAAATTGAAAATATCTTATTATAGTGTAAGTTTTGGTTTTTAAAATATGGTTTGAAATTTGACATATATGGGCTTTTCTTAAGACACAGAATTGTTTACAAGGAGTAAATCCTTTATTATTCTCATGAATTATAGACTTTTTCTATATATATCTCAGAAAAAATATTTTAAGGAGTACTTTTCAGAAAAGCTGACATTGAAAAATCAAGGATTTACGGAAAATCACTGAAAACATTGACCCAACAGCTTTCTAAAATAAACATTAGCATTACTTTAAACCATATTCTGTATTGTCTGTATTAAGATTTGATGAAACCAGAAGAAAACACTTTTAGACAAGATAGTCATCATCCATGCTGGGGTGGATTTTTCAACAAGACAGCTGCCTTTGAATCACCTTCTGTAAGTAAACCCTTATCTGTACTTCGTAAGGAACCCAGTAAATACACTGGTTCACGGAAATAGACTTGGAAAGAATCTTTTTTCCCTCTGTTGTCAGTGCCCTATCTGGGTTGAACAGACACTGGTTAAAGTATTGTCAAAAAAGTCTCATAATTGTTGTTTCTGTCAGATATTTTGTCACAGTGATACAAAGTATGACTAATACATACTCACTTTGGGCTTCAAAATATAGCAAGGAAAGTCATGAAATAGCAGAGATAAATTAGGATATTCTTGCATAAGAATTAGGAGTTGTGATGGTTTGAATAGGTATCGCCCTCATAGATTCGTGTGTTTGGTTGGCCATAGGAATTGGCACTATTAAGAGGTGTGGCCTTATTGGAGGAGGTGTGGCCTTGTTAGAGAAAGTGTGTCACTGTGGAGGTGGGGATTTAGGTCTTAAATGCTCAAGCTACACCCAGTGTGAAGTACATCCAGTCTCCTCCCTGATGCCTGTGAATCCAGATGTAAAACTCTCAGTTCCTCCATCACCATGTCTGCCTGCCCTCTGCCATGTTTCCTGCCATAATAATTAAGGACTAACCCTCTGAAATTGTAAGACAGTCCCAATTAGATGCTGTCATGTATAAGAGTTGCTGTAGTCACGGTGTGTCTTCACAGCAATCATACCCTAGGACAGGAGGGTTTCGGAGACAGAGTAAAAAATAACCTGACATTGACATTGTGGTGCAAACTATTGTTCAACTTGCATTATGTGTGTGTGTGTCTGTGTGTGTGTGACACCAGAACTCAGAAATCTGTGCTATCATAGGGCTCTTTGGCAATAAAGCTTATCTGTTATCAATGACTAGGGCACATTTTAGCAAGATTAAACATATGATCCATAGATTGAGTAATTGATTTCAAGGTTTCTGCATGTTACTTGACATGATGTGGTAAGTATCTGTCGGAGCTTAACGTGCATCTTATGAATTAAATATATTATGAAATACTTTGAATATGATGAAATTGGTTAAACACATTTAAAAACAACAGAAACAAAATGAGTGAGTAAAAAAAATGTTTATTTATTCAAAACTTTAATAGAGATGAGAATAGTAGAAGATAAATGAAAATGACATTTTTTCCTGTTACCTGTAGGATTATTCCACAGAGTATCTGAAAAGGTTCATTCAGATATAGAGTGACATATTATAAGATACTAACTATATTTATCAAAATCAAGGACTATTATATTATAGTAAATGTATTATATTATAGTAAATGTATTCAGCAACTGAGTAATATCAAATATTCATAGTATATCATTATTGAGATGTACTTACAATTAATGGACATAGAGAAAGACAAGCATGATAGAGATCGAAGTGTGGCCATCACTGATGAGCAACCGCCTCTAGATCTCAATTCTTGTGAGCAGAAGTTTCAGTGAGTGAAGTAGCAGATTTACTTCAGTGAGAAAAGGCAAAGTTTTGCCAAACACATGCAGGCAGGCAGATTTTCCCCACTTTCCCAGCCACAGCATTCCACACAGAGAATGTAGCTCTCACACAGAACTTAATGGCACTGAAACAGAAAATCTAGGTGCCATTATAGAAGCTGTACCCAGTCTCTTATAACGCCTTAGAAGATAAAAAGAAGGTTGTAACTGATCTTCCTCTCAGCCTGTCAACCACTAAAGTCAGAATCCCAAAGAGGAGTAATCTGAGAACACGAATGAAGATTAGTGTCAAACTGACCCAAATTAACTCTGGATTTAGAGAAGGGATAGCATAGGTAAAATGAACACAAAGGAAGGGTTGTACTAAAAATTGCAGCTCTAACTGCAAAGATTACTTAGTAACCCTGTAGTCTTTACTAACAATTTTAATTGGTAAGAATAGTATTTAAGCTGTTATGAGTAACTAGGATATTGTGCCTTTTATTTTTCACAAGCATATTGAGTTCATCATCCTTTAATTAGCTTGACAAATGGAAACCTTTGAAACACCCCAGCCTTCCTGGTGTTAAGAATTCAGCAAAACTAAACTTCAGAATTTAACAAGAGAATATCACTCCAATTAAGCAAATGTTGAGAAATGAATTTGGATTTTGTTTCCTTTTCAACATTCTGATTTCTTCATTTTGTTTGTGAAAATGAACATTCCTGGAGGTTAATTGGTTCTAAAATATCTCAATTTCGTGATCCCTCTATTTTCTTTAAGTAGTACAATCTATATTTATTTGTGTGTGTCGTATTCAAAACTAAGTGGATATATTTTCAAATATTATCGAATTCAGTGAAATACATAACATACCCAAATGACATTTAGTAAATAAAATTCAATTAACATATAGGTTCTTTGTTTTCTATTTTGCTTTATTTTTTCTTTTGAGACAGAGTTTTTCTATGTAACCTTGGCTGTCCTGGACCAGGTTTGTAAAGCAGGCTGACCTCAAACTCATAGAGATTGACCTGGCTTTGCCTCCTGGAGTGATGGGGCTACAGGTGTACACCGCCATGCCCAGTACAAATAGTTATTTTTAAGAATGACTGAACACTAAAGCCACCATATTATTTTACATATTTCTTTAGTATGCCTTAAATACAACTTGATTATTAACCTCTCACGCTATATTAAGGTGATTTGTGGTACTTTGTTTCTTTGAAATAGTATAGAAATGTATGTCAAATATAAATGTCACTATGGAAGGGCCAATTATTTTAAGTCTGTTTAGGTAATTGTAGCTGAAACTGGCCACAAGCAGCAAACATTAGCTCTAAAAAACATAGCAATGTGGTATCTGGGAATACATCTCCGGATCACTTTAAAATTCTCTTTAAAATTCAGTGGCTCTGCCTTGCACTTTAAACTGATCTGTTATTATGCATAATGGTAATTTCTGACAGTGGATATTTAGAAATTAGTGGATTACTATAACAATCAAAATGTAGAGTTGTGAAGCCCGGCCCCAGTAGATACATCTACAAAACAACTCCGGCACCTAAGGCTCAGGGAACATTGCTCAAGGGGGCTGGGTGGGGCATAAAGGATTTTAACAGCCAGAAAAATCAAGGAATTTGCTGTATGGTTGTATGTGTTAAGAATATCAGAAGCTAATCCCATAGAGTCTTATATGCTGATGTAGATGGGAAAAAGCCAAAGGGACCTCGATCCTACACAATAAACCATAGGCTACTAAGGACTTCTGTGAGTCCCTAGGGCAGAGCACATCAATTGGCTATCCAATACCAAATGAGCATACCTGAAATCCCAGAAATCACAGAAGGTATTCATGGAAGTAACATTATACAGACTGAGCAGGTTGTATTTCTGCATGAACACACACACACACACACACACACACACACACACACACACACAAGAACCCATGAGAGGTACATGGGAAAGTTTGAGGAAGGAGAGGAAAAGAAAAAATTACGTACCTATAATACAATTTCTTTTTTTTTCTCCTTTATTAATTTATTCTTGTTACATCTCAATGGTTATCCCATCCCTTGTATCTTCCCCTTCTTCCCTCCCTCCCATTTTCCCCTTATTCCCCTCCCCTATGACTGTTCCTGAGGGGGATTACCTCCCCCTGTATATGTTCATAGGGTATCAAGTCTCTTCTTGGTAACCTGCTGTCCTTCCTCTGAGTGCCACCAGGTCTCACTTGCCAAAGTTGAGTGAAGAACAGATAAACAAGCTAAATACTCCCATTTCCCCTACAGAAATTGAAGTAATCATTGATAGTCTCCCAACCAAAAACAGCCCAGGGCCAGATGGTTTCAGTGCAGAATTCTACCAGACCTTCAAGGGCCAGCTAATACCGATACTCTTCAAGCTACTCCAAAAGATAGAAAGGGATGGAACATTACCAAATTCATTTTATGAGGCCATAGTCTCATTGATACCTAAACCTAACAAAGACTCAACAAAGAAAGAGAATTTCAGAACAATTTCTCTGATGAACATCGATGCAAAAATACTAAATAAAATACTTGCAAAACGAATATAATACAATTTCAAAGAGAAAAACATACTAAAACTCAAAAATTAAGAAAAGAAAGCAGTGGTTTCCTAATCATGCAGATCTTCCAAACTCTGACAAACCAAATTGTGAACTATAACTCATATAACCCTTTAATGTCATCACTGGTATCTCATTGAAATATCTTAAATTAAAACTGTCTTTTATTTTATTTCTAATAAAAGAATTGTCATACAAGTTTATGCCGTGCTTCTGTATTATAATAGAGGTGTCTGGATCATTTCTGAGACCTGAGATGAAAATTATCCTTTGTGTGAAAAACAAAACAAAACAAAACAAACAAACAAACAAAAAAAAAACATTGAACTGGTGAGAGCCCAGAAAAATCAAGTTTAGTGGTAAAGGGCAAATGTTCATTGAAGAAAATCCTGAGAGTAAAAGTCCATTATACGCATAAGCACATCACTGTTCTTCCTGTGGGCCAGGAATTGTGTCTTTTCAACATTGAGAAGGAAAGTGATGTTATGCTGTCCTGTGGGTGATTGCACGTTCAAATCTAACTATTCTTTCCACCTGAGATGCAGCCGACTCTCTCTAGTTCATCGATTGCTTTTACCTACAGAACACTCCCCTATGAGCGAATGCAGATTTATTTTGTGGGAAGGGCAATGTTATTGCAGACTGAATAGCATTTGGAAGCCTAACTGTAGCACTTAGCAGTGTTATGGAGCACCTAGGACTTGGACTCGAGCCTTCTCAATTTCACATGGTTTTATCAGTGCACATTGATCACAATATAAGTGGAAGGAATATAAGAATAAACTTTAATTTAATAAACAATACATTGCATGTATGCGAGGAGCTTGTGATCACTGACATGGGATAAAATACTCTAACAGAAGTTTGTCATGATATATATACAAGCATGTTAGAACAATAAGTAAACTTAGAGGAAGCTATCTCTCAGAAAACAAGCTACCACTAAAAGTAATCTTGAAGAGACAAAACAATTCAAAATAAATGAAGAACCACCTCGCAAGCAATGTGCCAGAGGGCTTGAACCTTCCTCCAGAAAAGACTGCTGAATATTCAATAGGAAAACATACATAGGAAAACAATAATAATCTTTAGCAGCTAGAGGGTTATGATGGGGCAGGGGCAGAGAGAGAAAAGGAGAATTTAAAAATGTATCTTCATTCTGGTAAAAGAGGAATTGTACACAAAAGAAGCAACATGATGCTATTCTTGGGCCAGAGGTGACAGATAAGTAGTGTTTCATAATGGCTGCCAGAAGCCTATGTCTGCAAAATTTTATTTTGTACCATCAAGGATAGCATGGATTCTACGTAACAAATGAACTCTAGAATTTACTGAAAAAAAAAAAGTGTCTGTCTTCATTAGCTTGTTATGTGTGGATAAGCTATCCTTTTGGGAATGAAGAAATAGGGTTAATTTAATTTATGGTGTACCAATCCTTTCTTTAATTCCTCTGTCATAGCTATATTCCATTAGTGTAAAAATGGATCCCGTAAAGACATCCACTGAATTATAGGGATGCCAGTATTGTATAAATGAGCTTCTCCAAAATAAGAACAATGTTTTGACAGTCTGAGTTTAAGACTAAGGATGTTGAAACATAGGTGGAAACTGGGCCCAGAACAGAAAATTTAATTCACTCAATCCAAAGTTTTCAACAACACATATAGAAAATTCTAGACTGCCCTGCATCAAAGATATTAGAAAAATTAAGCTACTAAACAGAAATTAAACAACTATAGCTCTCTCAACACTTATTTTTTTTCAGTGTAATAGTACAGAGAAACTGTCACAATGTAAATATTAATCATAAAACTCCTACGAAATATTGAAAATATTGTCATTACCAAAATAAAAGAAATAGCTAAATAGAAGTCTAATGAACAGGAAATGGAAAATTACAGAAATTCATATTTTCTTAATAAGCATCTTAGTAGTTTCTTTTTCATAATAAAAATTTCCTAAAAATAAAATTACCTTATAATGCATACTACTTCTAATACTACACTAAGATACTAAAATTAGAAAGCATGTAATCTTGTGAAAACATACATAATAAATAAATATAATATTGAGATAGGTTTTTTTTGTTTTTTTTTTTTTTTTGGTTTTTTGAGACAGAATTTTTCTATGTAGCCTTAATTGTCCTGGACTCACTCTGTTGACCAGGCTGGCCTCAAACTCACAGCAATCCACCTGCCTCTGCCTCCTGAGTGTTGGGATTAAAGGAATGCACCACCATGCCCGGCAAGATAGTTTTTATAGCTCTCATTCAAAGTTTTATGTTTATATCATGAGCAGAAAATTTTAAAATATTCCAGTATTTTTAACATATTCATATTATTTAGGGTACTCTGTCATTTTCTCCTTTCAGATTGAAATTCATGATGCCTGGTAAAAATATTGTGTCATGTTAACAAAATCTAGTTCCCTATTGGTGCTTAAAGCATCAAAAATAACAAGAGCTGATTCAATTTAAAAAACAATGTGATTAATTAAAATTACAAAGTAATCTGGAAGTGTAGCTCTTCAAATATCTTCTGCATTGGTGAGTGAGCAATTAAAAGCTACAAGCCTGATTACAATAATGTAATAATAGAAGATAGTATTGCCAATTTGAGGCCATGAACGATTTGAATGTTGTTAATGTTTAAAGTATATAATGAATAATAATTTAGTACATTCTGATGAAGTTTTTATACAAAGATAAATGGAAATGTATGTTAATTTTCCTAGACAAATATTTATCTTTCCCATATAAAAATGATCATAATTAGTTTCACTTCAACTCAGAAAATGAAGTTATCCCATTTCTATTACTTTTAACCTAATCCTTTTATATTGAAAATTTATATACTGTTATTTATTTACTTACTTCTATTCTTTAAAACAATTTCTAAATTTAAATATATTTAGATCATATTCTTTCCTCCTCTAAGTCTTTCCAGATCACATCCCCATCCCTACCCACCCATCTTTAAGATTTTACTCAAAAAATACACATACACAATACAAAACCAAACCACCCAAAACAAAGAAAACAAAATAAAACACCACCACCACCCCAAAAAACCCACACAAACAAAACCACCAAACTGTAACCAAATTAAAGCACATGTACACAAAAATCAAAGGCTATTATATATTGGCCAATTGTTTCTGAACTTGAGACCTGTCCTGGAATGGTTGTTATCCCCGGTGTAACTCCATTGGGGAAAATTGATTTTTCCTCTCTCCCAGCAGGTATAAATGACATTTCAGTTCTTTGCCTTTTCCTATACGTTTTAACTCATTAATTTACTTTTTAAAATACAACAAAATAAAAATACAATAAGATAAAATGAAAACTGTCACATCAAACTGGATGAGATAAGGCCCACAGAAGGACAAGAGCCCCTAAAACACAAAAATCAGAGACCCACTCATTTGCACAGGAATCCCGTAGAAACTCTAAACTGAAAGCCATCAAATATGCAAAGGGACCTGGTGCAGACTCCAGCAGACCCTGTGCATGCTGCTTCAGTCTCTGTGAGTTCATAGGAGCATTGATCATGTTGGTTTAGAGGGATTTACTTTCTTGAAATCCTCCATCTTCTCTGGCTCTTACTCTCTTTCTGCCTCCTCTTCCACAGGATTCCCTGAGCCCCAAGGAGAAGGCAGTGGATGAAAACATTGAAGTCAGAGCTGAGTCTTCTCAGATCCCGCATTTTCTGCAAACTGTCTACTACAGGAGGAAGCTTCTCTTATGACAGCCAAGCCAGGCAAGAATCTATGAACATAGCAGAATATAATTAGGGTTACCCAAAGGAAATTTTGACATAAGTTTCCCACAAAATATTTTTAATGTATTAGGATCTTCCAATAGTACCTACTAGCTTATATTCAAAGTAGTTTCATAAAAGCACTTTAATAGATGTTTTATGCATGTATGATGATTAATTCAAATAGCTTGGAATGGAATTAATAAATAAAATGGATGTTATCATCGTTTACTAAGGTTAATTCTGAAGAAAGAACTTCAATCAAAAGAAAATGGCTGAAAAGATGGAATGCTGAGGAGTGAGCATGTTTGAGCCAGGTGTGGCAGCAGAGTTCTACAGCCCTAGCTCCTCAGGAAAACAAGGCAAGCAGCTTTCAACTATAAGACCTGCTTGGGTTGCAGAGTGAGCTAAGCCGTCTCTGAAAACAAAAGTTGAGTACATAACATAAACCGAACAAATATTGATTATAATCAACAAAATAATAATGAGTGAAATATGAGCTCACATAAATGTGATATATTCTCAGTGTTAAAGAACTATAATTTATTTTTTATATTTATTTATTAAATTTGTGGGTGTTGAGATAGCACCTACAATTCTGGGCATATTTGGAAAATGATAATTTATTGAATTGTTCAACAAGAACGTAAAGGTATAATAGAAAATCGGAGGCATCCCTGGAATCTACTGTGTAAAACTGTACACTTTAGAAACTAGAAATAACATATTTAGTTAAAACAAAAAATGGTAAGAATGAAGAAATAAATGAGAGAGGTTTTAAAAGACCAATTAAATACTATTAGTTATTTAAATGTTTATGAAATACCAATCACAACTTTCCAGTTCAAAGAGAGAGAAAAGAGCTAGAGAGATGGCTCAGTAGCTAAAAGCATTGATACACAAGTGTGAGTACCTAAGCTTGAACCCCCAGAATCCATATAAAGCCAGGCACAATGACCTGAGCATTTCTAATTATGAAGGTCATAAAGGAAAACAGCAAGCAAAGAAGTGAGAATGCCAAGAAGCCCTGGCCTATATAGTGACAGAACAATGAAAACCTTGTCTCATGAAGTGGAAGAAAAGTAAGTATTGGTGGTTGTCTTCTGATGTCCGAAACTTATTTTGGGAACAAACACACACAGATACCTCCTGTTTATGTACATAAATACAAAATATCTGAGGGAAAATATAAGTAGATCAATAGAGAGATGAATGAATGATGATGATGATAAATAGATTGATAAATGATAGATGATGCTCAAATAGAAGCAAAAATAGATAATAATACAAATTCAGATTTTTGAAAGTGAAAATGAAAACTCAAACAGAATAATAGGATTAGACCTTATGGTTTGAAAAGTAAGAAAAGTTTTACTACCAAGAAAAAGAGTCACTATCCATTGAAAATGATAATTTGCTAAGTAAATGTAAGAACTTTAAATATGCACACACCTCAGTGCCACATATTTTATTTACATATACAGAAAATACAGATAACTATAAGAATAAGTTAAAAGGAAAATATCATGTAGGACAGGATATTCCTGTCTGTCTTTCTTCCTTGCTTTCCTCCTTCTTTCTTTCCTTCCTTCTTCCCTTTGATGTCTTCCCTTTGATGTAAGGATGTCTTCTGTAACATAGGCCAGTTTTTAAAGATGAAGCAAAGACATTTTATTTAAGTTCCAATTAATATACTCAGAACACTACATTTATAGTATGAAAAAGCAATATAACAGAATACAATTTCTTATCTAAAAATATAAACAGACACAGATATCATAGACTAAAACTGGAAGTATAAAATTTCATACCTTCTAAAGTTTTACTTTATACAATGTGATTAATGACCTACGTCTCCCACATTATTTTATATCATGATTCCTTTCTAATAAATAAAATATGCTTCAGGAACTCAAAGATGATATATAATTCTGATTTTGTTTTTAATTAGTTTTTTTGTTTGTTTGTTTGTTTTATGAAACAGGGTTTCTCTGTGCAGCCTTGGCTGTTGTAGACCAGGCTGGCCTTGAAGTCGCAAAGACCTTCCTGCCTCTGCCTCCCTGAGTGTCAAATTACCAGCATGCACCACCACCACCCTACTGTTTTCAATAATTTTTATAGTCAGCAAATATGTTAAAATATACAATTAGAGTGTCTGAGAGAAGAAGAAAGGAATATGAGAGCTGTAGTATACAGAACCTAAAGACTGTGAACAGAAGAAGCTGCGATCAGTGAGGTGAAAGTGGTGTGAGGATGAAGTCATCAAAACTCAAACCTTCAGTTGAAACACCACAAGAATCAAAATTCAAACAGAAAAAGGATGAAAAGACAGATGCTGGAACGGAGGGCTGCGAAGTTCATCCTCCAAGGACGTCCGTGTCAGATCCACTGAGGTTCAAGGCTACCAAGAGCAACTTCAGAGAGGCTATAGGATTCAGGAATCTGCAGCCCAGAGGGAGTTAGAAGTTATGGGAATTCCCATTGGTGTTTGACCACAATTTGCAAATATTTTGAGCCCTTTTCTAGAATTTTATATTATTACCACCAAACTCACCTATAGATCATGATTTCAAAAATATTAGATATTTTTAGGTATTCTTTGCTCTTAAGTAATTTAGTAGGAGAATATTTTAACTTTTCTTTCTGCACTGGATATGAATAGTCTCTTTAGAGGCATATCTTTTCCTTAAGAAAATAGGTGGGTATAGCAAGAGTGTGAAGAATGTTAAAAAAGGAAGAAGACAAACACTCAATTCTATAATATTAAAAGAGAAATAAAAATACTTTGCAGTTTTCTGTCACCTCAGTTACGTTGCATATATGGCTTTTGAGAAGTAATTGGGGTGCTGATATTAACTGTGAAGAATGAGGAATCCGATTTATCAATCTATATTGCTACCTACACCATAATATTTATTAAATATTGTTTGTATGTTGAACAATTATGAGGCTTTTCAATTACCTCTGCAAAAGAACCTTTTCTGACAAGACCTGAGGGTTCCTCTAAGGTATGGGTATTAACATAGTAATTTAGATAAACATTATGTCTATATCACTTCCCCAATCCCACAATACTTAAAAACCACATCTAGAGGAAGGCTGAAGGGATACAAGAGGTAACGAGTTTGAGTACCACCACTTGGGGACTTATATACTTGGATACTGGTAGACAGATGTTTTCCTCAGTAGTTTACTAACTGGTAAAGTCTCATGATCATACCAATAACCCTTTACCAATATCCCTAATGTAATTCACCTTCATTAAAAAGAAAGTTTTGAATATGTGAAAAGTATATTTTATGTGTGGTTAAAAAGCGATGAAACCTATTATGTATAATGAATATAGACTAATAAGAACAGCATTTTTCTATGTCTGTTTTCCATTACTAAATTTGCTTGGCTTATGCACTCTTGTTCAAATGTTGCCTATAAAATAACTTTCCAGCTGAAGTGTAGGTTTTAATCATCCCTTTACTGGTTGAAATAGTAAAAAATTATGTCAGAGCAAGAACGTCCACTTTTGCCAACTGAACACGTACACCTGCCTGGAGAAAAGGTGAGTGCTGACCTGAAAAAAAATAGCCTTTCACTTCTGATTGATTATATCACAGTCTGTAAGTAGCAGTTTATAAGATGTAGAAGAAAACATAAAGAATAATGTCAAATTCAACTTTAGTCGTTACATTGATGGAAATTAATTGACAGCACCAATTAGCAAAAATGCAGAATATCATTGTCCCATAGATTTGATATTATCAATAAAGACTAAATCAAGCTAAGCCAAATTGGAATTTCATTTGAACTGCTTTGTGATTGGAACTATTTTCAGAAAATATGTGTCCTGTTGTGAACTGATATCCATTGAATGCTACAAGGAGACAATTCCTGCAATGTCTCCTTATAGTTACGTTAGCATGCTTGGTAGAAAAATATATTAGTGTATTTCTATTATGGGATTTAAAGTGATAAACAGAAATGCTACTTGGAAAGTAGTATTTCATTGTTCACATTCTATTAAGCAAACAAATTGGCAACCAACTTGTTTTCAACAAGATAAATATTTTACAAAGCCATTCATGTTTAGCACCAATCTATTTCATAATAGTTGTTATAGGAAATTTGAGAACTCAGCATGATGCTTCAACTACTATAATCTATAATTCTGAATTTCAGGAAGTAGTTTATGCAATGAGAGAAATATACCATGTGTTTATGAAGTTAAATAAATTGAAACACAAAGTATCATTTGATTTTCTGTACCTCATGACTTTTAAAATATTTTCAGATAATTTTTATTAATAAATACATGGGAAAATAAACGAAACAGGTAAATAGAATAACCTATCATCTATTAATAATGCTAAATTATTTTAAGAGGCTACTACAATGCTATATTTAAAAGGATTACATTAGCTTTTATTTTTTTATGAAACATTAAGCCAGATTTTATGCTTTTATCTTGAAACATTGGCCAAATAATTATCAGATTGTCCAGTAATTATCAGATACTCAGGCTATAATACTGTTTTTAGTAGGATAACACCTTTATTTGATTTAAATTAAGAGCTACAGTGCTGTACTTCTCACTACACTTTCATAAGAACTACTGCAGAAAAATAATGTGCATCAATTAAATAAAACCAAGAAATTTTACCTCTCTATTACTGCCTTAGTTATTTTTCGACAACAGTGACAAAACACCATGACTCAGGAAAGTTATAAAGGAAGGTGTTTAATTGGCTTATGGTCTCAAAGGGTCAGACTCCATGGTGGCAGAACAAAGACATGGCTGTGAAAACAGTGGAGAGCTCACACCTCTGTCCACAAATGTGAAGTTTAGAGAACTCTTGGAATAACAGAATCCTGTTTGAAACCTCAAAACATAGCCCTAGCGACATTTTCTCAAACAGTTCCACCAACTAGACACCAACTATTTAAATAGATAAGCCTGTGGAGGTAATACTCATTCAAACTATCACATTCCACACCCTGGCTTTCACAGGTTAATGGGTATATCATAATGCAAAACGCATTTAATCTAGTGCCAGAGGGTTCCATAGTCTTTCACAATCTAAACACACTTTAAAGTTCAAACTTCAAAATCTCTTTGGATACTCAAAACAATTTCTTAATTGTAACCCTCTGTAAGACCAAAAACAAAAACAAAATCAAATTACTTCCAACATACAATATGAATTGACATTCCAAAAAAGGAAAAATGGGGACATAGTGAAGAAATAGCAAGACTGACATCCTCAGATCAAACCCCAAATTCTATAGCTCCATGCCTGTTTTCAGAGAACTTAGATGACTCCTCCCTTCCAGCTTTGCTTCAGCACATTTCTCTATCTTGGCCTGGATCCACTCCTTGTCTGCAGCTCTCACATGTGGATGTCAAATATCTCTGACATCTCCAAAATCGTGGGGTCTACAGTTCTTTGCCTTCCAGGTTTCATTTTCGCAACTTTACGTAAAGGCTTCTCAGGACCTCCACTCAGGGACTACTTGACACATGCCTGGTTTCCATAGCTCCCATTAACTGTGAAAGATTTCTAAGCTGGTTTATCCATGTATCCATGATGACTCTAAAACTAGCACCACATGGACTACACTGGAAAGTTTGTCCACCCATTTAGCATAGAGCCTGATCCCTTTGGATCACATCTGCAGAGGCTTTACTGTGTTGCTTCTTTTAGGAACAGAAAAAAATTCTGGCCTCATCTTTTTACAAGTTGGAAGCTTAGTAGGTTGGGGTCTTGCCTTCAGGGCATGCTTTTATTCCATTTCAGATAACACCTCTCTGTACTCTTCTTCACATTTTCAGCAAAAGTCTGGCCTCCAACATTACATTTCCTGGCACTCTCTTTTTCTTAACTCTACTTTATATATATATATATTTTCTTTTTACACTGATTGCTCTTTTTCATTGCAGACCTGATTGAAAGTAATTACTAATAACCAATTCAGTAGAGTCATTATTAGATTGTCTTGAAATATCTTCTACCCAAGAAATTAGTCCAGTAGCTTTCAATATATCCTCTGGTAAAACTTTTGAACAAGGGCAGAAATAAGCCACATTCTTTGCCAAATTATCACAAGAATGACTTTTATCCAAGTTGCTTACAGTTTTTCCCTCTGACTGCTATTGAGCTTTGCCTCTGTAATCCACTTTGCTCTGAGTACTGCTGTTTTACAAGGTAAGGTAGACCATTGATCCGTTTTTTTTTTTACAGTATCCAATAGCTTTCCTACTCCAAAGTCCCAAAGTCTTTTACACCCCCTCCCCCCACAGCATCCAAAAATTAACAAAACACAAAAACATGTTTAGGCCTCTTATAATGATACTCTTATATTTTAGTTACTTTTGTATTATTGTAAAAAAAAACACTATGATCAAGGAAGTTTATAAAATAAAGTGATTAGCCTATGATTTGAGGAATTATCATCCATCATAGCATATAAAAACATAGCATCCACAATAGGTAGGAGCTCATATACTGATCTGAAATTTTCCTCTTCAAATTAAAAGTGGTTCTCCCAAGCCTCAGTGAGTTTTCAGCACATCACCACAAGAGTCATTTCTCCATACTTTGTTTCCTTCTATGCACTTATTTTTTATTCCTGATAGATCTTTGTTACCAAATTCAACATAATAGTATGTTAATTGATATATTTAGCCAATAATCCACTGCACCAATACAAGCTGCTGAAGACACAAAAGTATATTTCTCAAAGTCCCAATGCCCATAGAAATTGGGTTCTTTATTTTCCCATGCAATATATTAACAAATGAATATGATGTAAGTGTTGCACAGGATTTACTACATTAGAAGTAGTAACAGGATCTATGCCATATTTTACCTTTAAATCAAAAGTAATTAATTAATTAATTAATTAACACCTAGTCTAGATTTGTAAGCCTTTAATCCCACAACTGAGGGGCTAAATAAAGAAATTCCATATTTGGCTGTGTGGACAAACTAATAGAACTTAATCTCACAAACCAAAACGACTGATATAAAAAAAAAAACTGAGAAAATAAACACCTATTTAAGTAGTGTACCTTTAAAATGCAGTATTTTCCCCAAAATATCTATTGAGTGTGTCTGATTCAGGCTAGTTATGGAGACAGGATCAGGACTGTGTCTCAGTTTATCTTTTAGGATTTTTTATACAGTTATCATTCTCCCAGATGGATCCTTCCCTAGTCATTTGTATAAATAAAGATATAAAGCAACATAGTTGTTCCATTCAGTAATAAAACACCAATGACAGTGTTTTATGCTACACAGCAATGGTTCAAAACCTACCTGTAATAAATGTAATATGGCTCACTAAGCACAAAGTGGTTTAGCATTTTACAGAATAAGTTTGCCATCCTTTGACATAAGTAAGTGGTGATAACCACAACAGTTTTTAAACTTTAAGTTAATCACAAGATGCTCATACTAGAAAACTTCACATCAGTGACCTACATCTCCTTTCCAAGGATATAGCCAGGAGCTAAATATATCGAAGGCTATCAAGAGGTAGCAATTAATAGGAGAGGAACTCAACACAATTGAAAATCAATGAGACTGAAAGATGGCTCTTTGAAAAAAATAAACGCAATTTTAAACCTCTAGCAAGATAAAACAATAAAATTAAAAGACAAAACTCATGATTAATGCCACAGATTTAATAATAGTTACTTGCTTAGATAATGTGGACACTAATACATCTTAAAAGGAAACGTCAATAATTTTATGTCCTTATATTTCAAAGCATAGAAGAATTAACCAGGACTTCAAAATCCAAAAAATATCAACAATTCAAGCAAATGAAATAATTTGAATAACTTTATAGTCATTAGGGAAATTAGGTCAAAAATTTTAAATATTCAAAAAGTTTTGTGATAAAAATAATTTCACTAAAGACTTCCATTTTACGTTTTAAAAATTACCATCAAATTATATACTCTTAATAAAAATATAAAATACAGGATTTTATATAAATTACTTGTGTGAGGCCATCACTACTTTGAAATTAAAACAAGACAGCACCATTACCAAGTAAATAAGCAGTTGAGCATTACAAAAAATGGTACTCTTAAGCTAATGTGCCAGAACTATCCATAAGGCAATTAACCAAAGAAGTTGACAAGGTATAACGTAAGTCAGTGTTTCTGAGAGGTCTTATTGCATTACTGATGTAAGTGTAATTTAACGCATTTTGAAAAGAAAATACATCCATAGTAACCATGAACACCAAATAAATGCACTGAAGTAGAAAAGCATGTGGCAAAGTATGGTATTCACTAAAGATAAAAACAAGCAATAAAAGCTATCAGAATGTGAGGAAGACAAAATGAGAGCTATCTCAACTGCTAATGATCATTTACTAAACTGAACATGGTGATGTATATCTGCAATCACACAAATGAGGAGACTGGAAGACCACAAGTAGGAAGCAGTGTGCAATATGAGCCTTTCTCATCTCATGAACAAAGGCACAGCATGCAGAAAGCAAGTGTGCACACACATGGGCACACACACGGGCACACACACACACATACACAGGGAAAGAGAGAGAAAGAAGAGAGAGAGAGAGAGAGAGAGAGAGAGAGAGAGAGAGAGAGAGAGAGAGAGATCTAAAATAGAATTGATAGTGAAAAAATAGAACTACCCACTGAAATTTTAAACTGGAAATACTTTTATTACTGCTATTTTTTATTGGATTGGATCTGGGAGCAGTTACAGCAGAAAGATTAAAGTCATAACTAACTGACATACATTACAATGGAATCTCTCACACACCACTCCTTATAGGTGTCCATTATTTTTTGTAGAAAATACAAAAGGACAATCAATCAATCAAAGAGATACAAAGGTCTTTCCGGGAACCAGTACATAAGCTCTTCAAGGTCCCACAATGATGTAAACTAAAGACATAAATCAGTCTGAGACACATTTCCACATACTAACTCTCAATGTGGAGAAGGAGTCGTGGTATCACAGGGAAAAACAAGAACACACTTCCACAAAAAGAATTTGGGGGTTGTATTTTTGTTTTTGAGACAGGTTTACTCTGTGTAGCCTTGGCTATCCTGAGAGGCTAGCCTCAAACTTACCTTCTTCTGCCTTCCTGAGTGGTAGTGTTCCCAGCTTAGAATGTATATGTAATGAGATTCAGAATATCTCAATAAGAAAAATGGTAGCAGTTTCTATGAAGCAAGACTTGGATCCATGCTGGATGAAATTAGGTGATGAGCAGTTACTTATTCTGCTGTGAGGTGGTTTCCAAATTCACTCACTGCTTCAGAGCAACCTGTAGTTACAGCGAGTTGGGAAAAACAAACTGGCAGCATCTACATTGAACGTGGGTGGATTCCCTTAGTTTGAGATTTAAACAAGCTCTTCAGGTTATTCTTATCCAAACTTGTTTCTGAACCTGTGGTCTAGAATACCTAGCCTAACAGTTAATAGTCTTTGCATGTGCATGGCAGTTATGTATGCTTAAAATTATCATATTACAATGGAGAAAGTATGAAGAAATTACCTCGGACAGATGTTGCTCTTGCAATTAGAATCAAGCATGAAGATAAATAAAACTCATCTTACAGAAACACATTCAGAGAATCTCTTCTCCAGTTCAGGCTGTGATTTTAGCTGCATCCCGATCTTCAAACAAAGCATAAAAAGTAAAAGAAAGGAAATTGATAACCGCAATCTTACTTAAGAATGTAAGACACAACAATCTTAAGTAGAAGGTAAATAAACTGAACAATAAGTGTACATTTATAAAAGTACCTCCTACTAAATTACATGTATCTAGGACAAAACATAACAAAAAGAATGAAGGAAAAAAAGAAACATAGAAGTTGAATACAGCCTGATGTGGTTTTTTTGCTGCTAATGCTTTTGACTGCTTTTTGAATGTCATTATTTGCAAAGGGGTCTTGTAAATACAAATATTTTATAATTGTAAGCAATAACCATATTTAAAAATATGTATATAACTTCTATTTCATTGAAAACTTAACAAGAAAATACATTTTTATGAAAAATTGCTAAAAATGCTATTTAGTTTTAAAATCATGGTAATTGTAATTGACAATTGATTAATACTGGGAGACATCAAAGCTTTTTGACAAAGTAATGAGCAATGAGGAAAATGTAATTTTATTAATTTCAAAGTCTTTTTCTACAGGTAATTTTGAGATGTTTATCTAGTAATATATGAATCTAAAATATATGTTAAAATCTCATTTTCTTAAAAATACATATTTAATTAGTATAAATTGTGGTGATTAAAAGCAATTTTGCGTTTTAAATGCTTTTCAAATTCTCATTTAGATATAAATACATATTTTATCACTTTTATTTTACAATATCATTGGTGGATAAAATACACTCTGGACATACTCATTGCTCCGTCATCAATTCTATTTTTCCCATACCCATAAAACTCCATCCACGCTTCTAATAACTCATTATCTCATTTTCTCATTCTTTTGTTTAGGTTTTCCTCTGTGACACAATGAATGTAACCAGTGCTGCACACCTGGTTACATCACTGAATACAATGACTTCCTGTCATTTAGCATCCATCACTACATATTAGCACCCAGATAATTTGAGAAAAATTTTAAATAAATAGGCAAGGTAGCACACGCCCATAATGCAGCACTTGGGGAGTCAGAGGGAGGCAGATCTCTGAGTTCAAGGCCAGCCTAGTCTAAAAATCAGGGACAAGACATGACTGCTTACTCTCTCCATCTCCCTTCAATATAATACCTGTAGTTCTAGCTGGAGCAATAAGACAACCAAAGGAGATCAAAGGGGTAAAAATTGAAAAGGAAGAAGTCAAAGTATCACTATTCACAGGTGATATGATGGTATATACAAGTGACTCCAAAAATTCCAGCACAGAACTCCTAAAGCTGATAAACCCTTTTGGCAAGGTGGCTGGATACACGATTAATTTTAAAAAAAAATCTGTAGCCTTCCTGTATACAAACAACAAATAGGCTGAAAGGAAATTAAGGAAACTACATCCTTCACAATAGCCACAAATAATGTGAAGTATTTTGATATAACCCTGATCAAGAAAGTCAAAAAACTTATATAACAAGAACCTCTACTCTCTGAAGAAAAAAAAAAAATAGAAGATATCAAAAGATAGAAAGATGTGCCAGGCTCATGGATTGATAGGATCACAGCTGAGCTTGTCCTCTTCTGCTGTGGCCTAACAAGACAGTCCCACCAGAGGGAAGTGATCAAAAAGGTGGCAAGAGAGTCTATGTCAGAGACAGCTTTTCTCACCTTACTGGAGGACGTACATGAGGCCTGAGCTGTCCATTGCCTACAGCCTAGGTACAGCCCAGGCATGGGCCTTGCTTGGTGCTGCAGTCTCAGCAAGTCCCTCTGGGCCCTGGTTATTTCTTCTGCTGGTCTTATTGTGGGGCTCCTGTCACCTTTAGGTCCTTTTTCCTCCCCACTCCACTATTCTACAAGACTCCTAATGTATCACTCAACGTTTGGGCCTTAGAGTAGAGAAATTCCACTTAAACACCTCTCTCTCTCTCTCTCTCTCTCTCTCTCTCTCTCTCTCTCTCTCTCTCTCTCTCTCTCTCTCTCTTCTCTCTCTCTCATAAAATATTAGGTTTCCAAATGTTCTTTTCAGATATTCTTACTGTTAGTTATTTCTCCTCCCATGCCACCGCCATCCTAAGTTACTCTTCCAGCTTTGCCTGCAATCAGAAAAAAAAAGTAGTTAAAACTTTTACCAAAATTACTTAACTAATGCTTTCAAGAATTCAAAATTGCTGAACATATTAGTACATTAAGAAATCAGAGCATGGTTGCTGTCATAGTTTATTCTTGTGAACTCAGTATTTGATAGGCTAAGCTTCCAGAGATCTTGAGTTTAGTTCAGTTTGGCTCACACAGGGAGATCCCTATTTTCATGTAAGAAAAAAAAAATAAGAAAAGAAAAGAAAACTTTTTATCTTATTTAGGGGAATTGAAAATAATAAGTAACAAAAAATAATAAGTACTTTTCTTATTCCAATATGTAACTATCTTATTCTTTATTGGTTACAAAATAAAGTGTTTTTCTGAGTTTAAAAGCTTCTTAAATTACCTTAGTCATGTCAAATTTTGTACTTGTTTCCAGGTAGTTGCTGTCAAAGAAAGGGCTTGTACATATACACTATATTTGTGAATGTATCAAAATGCAACTTCCAGCCAGAGAACCAAGATTCATCTGAGATTCCTCATGCGATTGAACATAAAGTTTGTTTACTATGTTTCTTACTTTCAAGCTCTTGAGCAACTCTTGTGGTTTGGATATGAAACAGCTCCTGTAAGCTCATGTTGAACGCTTGTTCCAAAATCCTTTCATATATTATCTGATCATGAGTGTGCTAACTTTAGTGATGCATTTGGATGTTAATGGATACGTAGCTTAGTGAGCTATTGAGGGCGTCATACACTAAGGCAGGTACAAACTTATTGGATGAAGTAGGTTATGGAGGCCATGCCCTCAACAAATATATCTCTCCTTAGCCTCTTTTTCTCCTTCTGTCCTCTGACCACTCTGAGAGTATCATATTTCTATATTACCTGTTTTCCCAGTACTTTTCTATCTGCCATCTGGCCCAACAACAACCAGGACAAAATTATGGTATACAGAAGGCCTTTAGGTGCTGAGCCACAATAAACCCCTTGCATTTTCAGTTGGTTTACTTAAATAGGTTTTCATACTGATAAAATAATGATTAACAGTCTGATGAATCAGCCATTGATTATTTGTGAAAGACATGTTAATACACACTGTATGCCAAGAGGCCTCTCGAAGTTAGGTGCCTTTCTTCATAGAATATTGAAAATGTATCATATAGGAAGTTAATAAAGAAGTACATATTATAGACTACTCTAAAGGACAAAAGTAATGAATGATAATATCTAATTATAGGTTAGGTAAGGTTAATAAGATATTGATATACAATCTGCATATCTAGAAGACAGCTAGGAAAGTATGTGGGATACCAGATTCTAGTTAGACAAAGACTGTGTTTGAGAAAGTTGGGGAATGTCTTGGAGTGATTTACAGTCTTAAAACGATGATAGTGAGTAACTGAAATAAATACATAGTATAAAATTTGAGTGCAATCAGAAGTAGGGAATGCTGAGATAAACGATAGCTAACCTCATGTGAATGTGAGTAAATAGGGAAGGAAAAGCTGGCTTTCAGTGGTGGAAAAGCATGATCTTACTTTTGTATACTTTGAATACATTTCTTTTACCCTCATGTAAAAATAATGGTTGGCAATAACAGTGCAGAGGGATAGCTTAAACTAAAATGATAGGTTCGAATTACAGTGATGACATTACAGAATATGTATTAGGAGTTGTTTCCTCATCTGCTAAACTTATGATTTTATTTTTACCTGTTCATTTTCACACTCTGTTCTGCAATGAACCTTTGTTACTAATAGTATTCTTGTGGTCACATATATAGAATGTCTGCCTTCCTAACACAATTTTATTAGAAATATTTCTAAAGGTCATTATTTACTCAGGATTATTTTATTGTGAAATTCTCTTGTTCTTGGGCTTTTGTAAATAGTTTCTTTTTATTATGAAACTTCATAATAAAACCTCACTTTTATAAACCTCACATAATAAAAACCTCACTTTTCCAGTATACCTCTGTTTCTGTTGTTTCTGAAAGATGATTATAAATCTTCATGATGTGTGTCTGGATAAACATTTGAGTAGATTGTGATTCTTTTCATTCAACGTGATAGCTACTGGAAAACAGTTATGTTTTTATACCTGGATTTATATAATAAGATTTAAAATATACTACATGAGTGGTCATTTTGTGCTTTTACAAATTCCCTTATGAGTGACATTTTAGAAACTTCATAGGTATAAATTCCAGAAAAAAACTCTATTACCATTATTAAATGACTACTTAATTGATAGTTTGATTTAAATTCCATACTGTTGGTTATACTAAATAGTAATAGAGTATACTTTAAAGTTCTAATGCATGGAATTTCAGTAATAATCATTGTAGGCACAATGCATTCTTGATATATATGAAAATGTACAACTAAATATTATCATATATTAAAGTATGAATTACTTTGTATCAAGGCAATTAGTAATATTTATGAATGTATTGCTTATTACATACTAATAAATAAAATGAATAGCTTCACATATGAAAAATAAGACTGTTTCTAACACAATAAATGTTTACTACACAGTTATTCATATCTTGACAGCGATTTAACCAATGTCCAAATGCTAGTGATATTGGCAGGTCCTAGCCAATGAAAAATGATTTTAAGATTTATTGTTATTTTTTGTTGATAGATTGGCCTTTTATTTTATTTTTTATTTTTATACTTCTTATAATGACAATTTTATTCTTTTTTCCTATCTTTACACTTAATTTAAAATTTTTTTATTAATTTATTCTTGTTACATCTCAATGGTTATCCCCATCCCTTGTATCCTCCCATTCTTCCCTCCCTTCCATTTTCCCCTTAATCCCTTCCCCTATGACTGTTCTTTCAATGGTTTACAAATTAATATTTATTATAAATGTTTAATATGAAAGCACAATCTAGATACTTTTAATATAGTGAAGCAAATGGTGTCCTGGAAAGCAAATGGACAATGCAATATGTCTATAATCAAAGACTATTTTGGAACCTCTGCAATGTTATCACTGCAATGTCTCACTGGTATAAGAAATAAAAGCACTATACTTGTTTGTTAATCACATGTTATTGATAGAAAAATGCCCAAATACCGCATACTGTCTTAAATGCATATGTGAACTAAATTGCGTAAGTGGCAAAAAAGCACACACACTCAATTTTAAGAAAGTAAACTCACCCCAGCCTCACTTTGGCTTCAATAAATAAACTGTGTCTTAAGCAGATAGCAATAGTTAGTATGAACATATTTCACTGCTAAATGAAAATAAGAATACAAAAGAGATTTTTAAAAACACTCCTCTGTCTTGAAACAGTTAATCTTCAAGGGAAGTTATTAACATAAATCTCTTTAGCTGTGTTCACCAGAGAATGAGGTGAGGTGTTAGTAATACACATTCATTATCTAACATTTCAGGTCTTCATATCAAAACTAAGAAATAAACAACATCACAAAGGCAATTAAAATATAGGCCTTGTTTAACAATTTCCTTTTGTAATTACCTTTATAAGGAATTACTCTCTCAAACTGATATGCTGAGTATATAATTAATCTCAAGGAACATGAAAAGTATATGAGCTTAGCAAGGGGTTATTTTACTTTATTTTTGTCAAAGGGAGCATCAATCAGAAATGAGATCATTACCCTCAAGACTAACATTTTTCTTGGATCCTATTTAACAGCCAGGGGATGTGCGCTTGTTTTGGTTAAATATTAATTCTGTCACATTTTGTAGACTGTTTAATAAATCAATCATCAAGACATAACTACCCGAATAAAATTAATATTTCATAAAATAAAATTCAGAGGGTTTAAGTGGACACAAAATCTATTTGAACATGTATTGTTATGGTATTCGATTTTTTTAACCTTAATCATTAAAGCCTGCTTTATTTTTATAATAAAGCTTGAGTTAGTGAAGAAGGTGGCTGCCAGACTAGACAGGTATTACCTTTGAGTTTTCAAAACTTGATGCCAAATTTTTAAGTTCAGGCACTGTCACAGTAAAGCTGCTATAAAAAAGAAAGCCCTAATGTGCAGTTGTCCAAGCATAATGGAAGTCTGCATAACAGTTCACCAGTGAACATGGTCCTGAGGAGTAGGTATTTTTCCTCCAAGTAATATATCAGGTACTGCATGATGTGTTCATTAAACACTAAGTTTCATTTAAAATTAAATAATTATATTTAATTACTAGGTTATCATACATGAAGCCTTTGTTTTACAATAAGGCCATATAATTAGATTCGTAAGTGATGGTAAAAAATTTATGTTTTCTTAGACTTGTTGGGGAATGGATTTGAAAGTTCAAAAAGCAAAACCTGTGGGGGAATGCTTATGTCAGTCAGTATAAATGATAGCATCCAATCTCTGCCTTTCACTGCCTTTTATCAGCTTCCAAAATTTTCTGCCTGTTCTGTTTTGTTGAAAACATAAATTTGAGTCAGATATGGTGCATGCTTCTAATCTGAATTTTCTGGGATCAGAAGCAGGTGAATTTATTTGAGTTAGAGTCTAGCCTAATCTACATAGTAAGTTCCAGGACAGCCAGGGTTTGATAGAGAAATTCTGTAGAAAAAAAATATATATATATATATACACTTCACATCACAATCTCAGTCCCAATCCTCTTCTAGTAAACTGAATAAAACAAAAAATTAACATCAGCAAAGTATGACTACAGAAAAATATAGTAATATCCAATATCATGACAAAATTTACTATAAAATAGTAAATATATACATCATATATTAAGTTGTGAAATATAAAAGGCTAAGTAATAATCTTACAAAAAGAATATGCATGTTTATTAATTAATTAATTAATGTTTTTATTTATACCTGTATTTTGCTGTTTTTATAACTGTAGCTAAAGAGTATTGTCCTGATTGAGTTTTTTTTTAAGGGACTTCTGTTGTTGTTTTGGAATTTGTTGTTGTTATTGATTGTTTTTCTTTGTTTCTTTACATATTTTTTTGCCAACTTGAACAGACTATCTAAGAAGAAAGACCCACAATTAAGAAAATGCCTTCATAAAATTGGCCAATGGACAAGTCAGGAACTAATTTGGGAGGGCCCAATGTATTGTAGGTGGTACCACCCTTAGCCAGATAGGTTTATGTGTTTTCTTTTCTTTTATTCCAATGTAAATATATATGTATGTATATCCCAATGTTTTATATATACATCCCTTAGAAGTCTGTTTGTCTTGTATTGAGAAACAGAAAGTGGAGAGGAGATAGGGAGAATTGAGAATGGTAGAGGGAGAGTGAATGATACTCAGGATATATTATATGTGGGAAAAAAATCTATTTTCAACAAAAAAATAAATAAAGTAAAAAGTAAATAAAAATAAAAGAAAGTAAAGAAAAAAAGCAGGAATAAAGAAATAAGTGAAGGACAGGAAATTGCAATCAAACAAGAGAAGGAAATGAATAAAAAGGATTCAATACCTAAAAATGTAGATGGAAGCAATGAAGAAAGCACAATCTGAGACCTTCCTGGAAGTGGAAAACCTGGGAAAGAGGACAGGATCAAGAGAAACAAGCTTCACCAACTGAATATAAGAGATGGAAGTAAGAATCTCAGGAAAAGGAAGGTGTGACTATGGAAATCGATACAAAAGTTAAAGAAAATGTTAAATCTAAAAACTCCTGACAGAGAACACCCAAGAAATCTGGAGCCATGAAAAGACAAATCTAAGAATAATAGCAATAGAAGAAAAAGAAGACTGCCAGCTCCAATGCCCAGAAAATATTTTTAAATCATAAAAAAACCTACCCAACCTAAAAAAAGAAATAATCAGAAATATACAAGACGCCTACAGAACTCCAAATAGATTGGACTAGAAAATATAATCCTCTGGCCACACAATAACCAAAAATCTAAATATATATAACAAGGAAAGAATATTAAAAGATACAAGAGAAAAAGGCCAAGTCGCGTATAAAGGCAAACCTATCAGAATTATACCTGAGTTCTCAACAGAGATAATGAAGGCAAGAAGGGTCTGGATAGATGTCATGCAGACATTAAGAGACCATACACGGATGCCAACCCAGACTATTATACCCAGCAGAACTTTGAATCACAATATTGTAGATAACAAGATATGCCCTGTGTAAATAAAGTTTAGACAATATGTAACAACAAATCCATACCTTCAGAAGATACTAGAAGAAAAACTCTAACTAAAGAGGATAACTTTACCCAGAAAAATTAAGGAAATAAATAATCCACATCTGCAAAACCAAATGACAGAAAACATGCACTCTACCAGAATCAACATCAATAAAGTAGGAACAAATCATTAGTGGTCAGAAAATAAACGCGAAAACAATTAAACTAATGGATGTCAAGGTCGTGAATCAAATGGACCTAACCAATATCTACAGACCATTTCACACAATCAAAAAAAGAATACCACCTCAAGGAACCTTCTCCAAAATTGACAATATACATGGTCATAATCCAAACCTCAACAGTTAAAATAAGATTGAAATAATCCCTTGCATCCTAAAAGACCACCATGGATTAAAGCTGGAACTCAACAACAACAAAAACAAAAGAAATCCCACAGCTCATGGAAGCTGAACAACTTCCTATTCAATAACCTCTAAGTAATGGACAAAATTTAAAAAAAAAAAGAAATTAAAAACTTCGTAGAATTCAATAATAATGAAGGCACAATATATCCAAATTTATGGGACACAACAAAAGCAGTGATATGAAAAAAGTCCATACCACTAAGTAATTTCATGCAGAAATTGGAGAGATTCCTATAATAACAACTTAACAGCACAGCTTAAAGCTCTAGGGAAAAAAATAAGAAGAAGCAGACACACCAATAGATGGCTGGAAATTATCAGGATGGAAAGCAATAAATTAGAAACAAAGAGAACCATTCAAAGAATCAAGGAAACCAAAAGCTGGATCTTTGAGAAAATCACAACAGCCAAACCATTAGCCAAATTAACTAAAAGGAGAGAGATAGAATTCAAAACAAAATCAGAAATGAAAAGGGAGACATAGTGACAGGCATGGAGGAAATCCAAAGAATCATTATGTCTTGCTTCAAAATTGCCACAAAACTTGAAAATCTAAATGAAATTGAGAATTTTCTTGATCCAAATCACTTGTAAAATTTGAATCAAGATCAGGTAAACAAATTAAATAGTCCTGTATCTCCTAAGGAAATAGAGGCAGTGATCAGAAGTCTCCCATCCAAAAAAAGCTCAGACCAGATGGATTTAGCACAGACTTTTACCAGACCTTCAGAGAAGATGCAATACCAATTCTCTCCAAACAATTCCACAAAATAGAAACAGAAGTAACTTTACCAAACTCTTTCTATGAAGCTGCAGTTACCTTGAAACCTAAACCACACAAAGACCCAACAAAGAAATATAATTTCAGACCACTTCCTCTTATGAACATAAATGCAAAAGTACTCAATAAAATACTCACACACTGAATTGAAGAAAACATGAAAAATATCTTTTACCATGAAGAAGTAGGCTTCATCCCAGGCATGCATAGGTTGTTCAATATATGGAAACCCATCAGTGTAATCCATCAAATAAACAAACTGAAAGAAAAAACTAACTGATCGTCTCTTTACATGTACTAGAAGATTATTTACAATATATAGAAGCAAGAAAATGAATATAAAGTTTTCCTACTGACCATTAAAAAGATCTGTCCTAATAGAGAGCTTCACCAGAAAGAAGTCCATTTCAACTCAGTATACAGTATTAAATAAATGCAAATGCAACTTGAAGTCATAAAATGAATAACTCTTGTAATTAAAGGCTTTCTAACTTAGGTGTGGAAAAAAGCAGAAAACCAAGCATTAATGCATTACTACAAGACATGCAGTTTAAGTGACCTTTAAGTACAGGAGATAAAATGTGAGCTGGGTGAGTGACCAGGGCACAAAGATCCTACAGAACTCACAATATGATAGAGAAATAAGAACCACTGCAGTTCTTTTTTTTTTTTCTAACATGATATTTTTACTGAATATTTGGTAGTTTTATATAACACATCTCAATCATATTCACTTCCCAGTCTTCCCAGGTCCAGCTACCCCTAACCTTTATTCCTTCCCCGACAAAAAAAGAGAGAAGAAGAAGAAGAAGAAGAAGAAGAAGAAGAAGAGGAGGAGGAGGAGGAGGAGGAGGAGGAGAAAGAAAAAAACCCAAGTCCAAATTGTGTTGCCCATATACTCACTGGAGCATGGTCAAACTTCCAGTGGTGAGTCCTTTAAAGAAAATGGAATCCTTCCTTACTCCTACAACTGCAAGAGCCATCAGCTAACTTCTGTTCTAAGTAAAATAGGAAAAATGGTGCTTCTGAGATTTCTTACCACAATATTGTACAATTTTCGAGTGAAGTAAGAAATCAACTTACTATTACTGCTCATTAGTGCTTAAAGTCAAAACGATTTTAATGTTCTATCTATCAAATTCTAGTTCCTCATAAACATTAGGTACAACTAAAGAAAATACTATTTAGATCCAGGTTTTAAATATCTAATCATGATAACCACTAATAATAACTAAAAAGCAGTGTTTCATAACTAAAACTACATGAAAGATGATAGGCCTAACCACAGACATTAAAGAGGAAAAAAAAACCTTGAAATATAAAATATAAGCATAAATTCTTGAAAATAAAACCACATTTTGAAAATAATGTGTTAATCAGATAAAAATACACTGATGAAGGTTGAAGTGTGTTTTCATAAAAAAAAAAGTGCCATGTGTGTTTTTAAATGCAAATTGTATAAATAAAAGTATAATAGTTTATAATAAGATATCAGTAGATAAGTAAAACAATACAAATATGCACAAACTATTAAGGTAAAAGAGTTGAATAAAAGTTGAGTTAGTACAAAGACAGTAAAATGAATGCATCATTGACATAAAAATCAGAGTGCAATATAATATTCTGTATACATGAAAAACTGATAGATGTTAGCAAAAAAAATTGAGAGGTAGGCTGTGTCTTACTGTTCTTATTTCTGTGATGACAAACCATGACCAAAAACAACATAGGAAAGAAAGGGTTGATTTGACTTACACTTCCCCATTGTAGTCCACCATTGAAGGAAGCCAAGACAGGAACTCAACAGAGAAGGAACTTGGAGGCAGGAGCTGATGTAGAGACCATGGAGAGTCTCTATGTGCTTCTTACTGGCTTGCTACATATGGCTTGCTCATCCTAATTTCTTATTAGAATGAAAGATCAGCAGCCCATGCAAGGCATCAGTCAAAATGGGCTTGGGCATTCCCCTTCAATCACTAATTAAGAAAGTGCCCTATAGGCTTGATTATAGCCCAATATTATGAAGGCATTTTCTTAATTGAGGTTCCTTCCTCACAGATGACTCTGGGTTGTGTCAAGATGACATAAAACTATCCAGTACAGGCTAAAGTGTGGGAACTCTTAAACCCAGGTGACTATCTAGGGTTGCATTTATTGGAAGCAAAGCATGCATCTGTATCATTTGTCAGGAATCACAAGGGGACAGAGGTTATCCTGAGCTATGCTCTTTCCAGGTTCTAGGGGCAAAGCCCATTGAGGACTCTATCCTTAAGCCAACTACTAACAATACATCAGAAGCTTTAGAAATAGGTTCTACGCTCACTAATGGATCGGAAAATGCTTATAACCATTCTAGATCTGGGATTCATCTCTAATACATACTTTAGGGCTAGTGTTATTTCTATGCTGCACAAAGTTTCAATGTATTTTAGAACAAGAATGTTCATTTATCTTCCCAAAAATAAGATGAATGTTAAGATTTAAGAAAATAATTTGAGAACATTAATAGTTTTACTTAAAAGCTGCTTTAAACATTATGACAGCAATGGATGTGATAGTTAACAGTGCCATTCTTCCTTCTTCCCATTAGCCAGGCCTTGTTCCTACTGTCCACAAGGTATTAACCCTTACTTACTTGTACATCAAGACCCAGAACTTAACACGGACAGCCACCATGACTTTAATATTTCTAAAGAGGGAATGAAGAAGAAGAAGAAATAAAACAAGAATTAGTTGAAGAGCAATGGCATCTGGCTTATGAATAAATTGGTTGGTGGGATTCAGATTTTTGGCATCAAAGTGTCTTAAGTTGAAAAAAATTAGGAACTCTGTGTGGCAAAAAGTAAGGTTCTATTTTCTGATACGTAGTCTAGAACAACTATCCTTCTTATCCTTCATCTTTTGTCCTTTTAACATATCTTTTCATATCCAAAGCATTAAAATAAATATTTTTTTCATTTCTATACTAAATAGTAAATATTGAAGATAGGGCATGAAATACCACATCACTTAACAAGACAGTGGCAGAGTAATTAATAAAGTTAACCGAGAAAAATTGGTGTAGGAAATAATATATGAATCTGAGGAAAGAATAACATTCTATTGATGCCCAGCATGAACCAAGTACAGCTCATCCGAAGATGCACTTTGCTTTGAAGCACATGGAAATCATCTTGTAACATATAGTATACTGAACTTTCTGTTGTTACTTTCAAGTTTTGTAGGTTATGGAGCACTGATTGCAATCAGAAAACCCACTGATACTCTTAACATACTATGTTATGAAGTTCAACGTTGTATGAAAAACAAGCATGTAGGGATGTGGCTTTATGAACTCATTGGTATAAACAATTGAAGTAGAATAAAACAGCAAGAAGGGTTAAATTAAGATTATGACAAGTAGTGCCAGCTAGAATAGGGACTAAAAGGAGAGATAGTAACATTGAAAACCCTTTCATAAGTTATATGGAAATACTACTACTGTACATGCTTCTACTTTTGTGTGTATCATCTTTTCAAGACAGGGTTTCTAATTGTAATCTATTGGGGTCAAGAGAAATCCACATAAGCTACTCAAAGACTGAACTCAGTCAGATATGGATGGTTTATTGAAAACATACCCCAAGACTGATTGTGGTCAGGCACACAGTCCATACTTGGGAGCTGGAGCTATGATGTTGAATGTTCTTCAGAGTCAATTTATAAAGGTAAAAATCACAATTAGCTCATAAAGGGGGTGTGAACAGAGGAATAGGGTGGTCAGCTCTAGCTAAAGTTATTTCTGCTAACTAGACAAGCAGTTCTAGCTAACCTTTAATATGTGCCTGGCAACTAGGGCCAGCTGTAATTATGGTTGCACAATTTTTAAAACAACAAGGCCAGAGTTTCTCATTGAACATAAACATAGCTTATGGTCAACATTAACTTGTACAAAAATATTTTTATGTGGGCAACAAGCTGAGATGAAGTAGCTGGTAAGCTTGAAAAAAATTGCTATAGAAGTAGGGCTCAAAATAAATCTCTTGGCTATCTGTAAACTCACTCTGTAGACCTCAAACTCTTAGCCTCAAACTCACAGAATTCCACTTGCCTCTGTCTCCTTAGAGTTGAATTAAAGGCATGCACTACCACTCCTAGCCCTGTAGATTCTTCTTAAGACTCATGTATACACATAAGCACAAAGAGTAAAAATGTAGTTAGCCTATGCCAGAGCAACAGTGACCCAGCTAGAAACCACAAGCTAACAGGGAAAGGAAGAGTTCACTTATTTTGATGTTGTTGACCAGTGTGGTCCCTTAGAGTCCTAAATACCGCAGTTCTTTACTAATGCTTTTGGTTTTCCTTCAGAAGTTGCCCTGTTGTGGTAGACCCCACATACTTGTAAATCTGGGGGTCATGAAGAAATCAAGCTGGAATTCACCAGGAAACTTCATTCTTACTGAATGGTGGAACCTGGTGGTGCTAAATGTTGCCATGCAGACTGCCAGAGGAGAAAAGTAATCAGCCATCTTACCCAGCTGTGAGCTACAATAGCAACTGGCCTGGAAAGCCATGCCCTCTGATTTAATAGTGGGGCAAATGTCATGGGAGTAAACAACCTCTTTCTACCTGCATTCAAGACCCACTCGATAAGGTCTATAGTGAGAGAATAAACAGCACCAAAGAAAACCTGGTATATTTTCTCCTCACACAAGATTTTGCCTTTTCAGAATTGTTACAAAATACTGAAGCTCTAATTTCTTTATATATGATCATAATTTAGGAATCAGAACACTCTCAGATTTTAATTTCATTCTTCCTCATGAAAGCTGCATGTTTTATATTTACACTAAAATCAACTTAGTTTCCTATCATTTTATACATGAAGTGTATTGGTTTAGCAAGGGATGCTAAGATATAGTGACGAAGAGAAACAATGTACAGTTGTGGCCCTGAACTGGTCAGTTGTACAGAGCAGGATAACAAACATGTCCAAGTATAGATTAATTTTTACCACTATATTAAACATTGTCCATCTGGATGCAGTGTGTTATCTGATCACATTAACCTGAGAATATTGGCAGAAAAAAAAGACTTGACAAATTGGTTTCTTGGGCTAAATATAGAGGCAAACTTCTGTATGTGCCTGGTGTTGAGGAGAAAGAGGCTCAGCAGGCTAAGACGAAAGGCAAACAAAGGCACAGAAATATAACTCTCTGTCACATTTAGGAGATGCCACAGTTTAGTGTGGTCTTTCCTAAAATAATGAGAAAATCGTTTGACAGTGCTTGAAGATACTGAGTTATATAACAAAGCTTACTTGGAATACCATTAAAATTATTTTAAGTAAATTCGCAAGGCTGAAGGACACTGAAAAGTACATGTTGAGGGAAGAAAGTGGTTAGATTTAACATTTTTGGAGATCCTTCTGCTAATCAAACAAAAGTGAGAGGCTAGTTATGAGACTATTTCAGAAGAACAGAAGGAAGTGCACAGTGCTACCTCTCAGGCAGTAGATGCAAAAGCAGTTACCTAAATAATTTACGGCCGGATGTGTTTGATTTAACAGGGAGTGCGTTCACTGCATCACTGAAGCCTGCCAAAGGCCATATACTTTATAGCACTTTATTTACTGAGTTTGTCTAGTTGTTTTTTATGTACACTTTCTTGTTCCTGCTGGACTCAAGTGAAAAAAAGGAGTAAATTGTTTATCTGAATATGTTGCTAATTGGTGAATAAGTTGTAATTCAAATATTAAATATTAATATAAAATGTTAAAATTACTAATTGCAAAAATGAAGTTTTAGGCTTTTTGACTGGAATTTGGTCTCTCAAATACTTAGAGTATCTTTCTGTTTCTTAGAAACAGAAGATTTGTCACTTTGTTATGGGCCTGTGAGTTAGACTAATTCGTCTACAATGTTTTTCCAAGCTTCATAGAACTAACAGACCAACAGACAGTCAGGAAAATTATTCTATATAGCTATAGTGATTCTTGCTGACATATCACAACTCTCACATCCTTTGAAGGCACATGAAAATCTAAGCCATAAAAACTATTGAAAAATGATTATCCTTTCTTAAATTGTCTAAGCATAAATAAATTATCTTAGTTCAATGTCAACCATTATGCTACGAACTAATGTGTATCTTTCACACTTTGACTTGTGTGAATTTATAAAGCATACTAGGGAATGATAAATAGATAATGTTGAAACTCCAGATTGTATATGAATAATTTGTTAGAGAAATTCCTTTGAGTTCTTTCAACAAAATATTTACAAGTAAATACTCTACATTTTCATATGTTTAATATAACACAAGCACATACACATACATGCACCTGGAAAAGCCTCTGGATATTTTCAACATTATAACTTACTTAGAGGAAAGAGATATCAAAAGCTTTCCAATGTATACTTAGCAATATAAGAAATGTCTCTCAAAATTTATACAAATAATTGTGACAGTTTTCAGAAGACAGAGCTATGACCGTGACCAGTATTAATCATGAAAGCTTTTAACAACAGATGGGATATAAACTGGTCTGTAGAAATACATACATTGGTTAGGAAACAATCGAGAATAAGGAATAGTGAAAAGGAAAAAAAAAAAACTCCCTGCCAAGAGTAGTTGAAATAAGTTTCCAAGAAGTATGCCATATTCCAAAAATATTTGAAAAGATTCACAGGAACTGCTTCATGATTTCCAGTTATAAAACAATGAAATCATTCTAATAAGTTTGAAGTAAAATGTGACCTAATTTTATGAGAAATGGATAGAGATCAAAAGAATATGAACACCAAGATTGTGAGAAAGAAAAAGATATGTAAAGAGCAAATCTTGGCTTAATATAAGGTTACTTTGGTTGTTCAGTAAGTTGGACATCTCTGTATCATGCTTTTATTTGGGGAAGCTGCAGAACTTCATGAGTATCTTATACAAATTGAATGAATAAAGAATGATAATTGAAAGTAGCATTTTATATCCAAAAATGTAGTCCTATATATGTATGGTTGTTACACATTACTCTGGCTTTACAAACAGCAATGTACTGTACTGAAACATTTGCAAAGCATTTTTGAAGCCTATTAAAGTATAATTTTAAGCAATTTTTATATTTACACACTCAAGAACATTTAAGAAATTTAATGAGCATGATCTCTAAGTCAATGCTTCTCATAACAACTTAATGATTTTGTGATATTATGTATCTTGGCAAATCAGCAATATTTTGATGCCAGAATTATTAGTGATACACAAAGTATTAAAAATAGATAATGTTGAGAATTGAATTATTTTATATTTACAAATAGTACAAATAAAATTGAATGTACCACTTAAAGTACACATGCATTTGTTTAGAAAGAGACATTTTTGTAAGAGTTAGAATATAGTCATGAATCAGTGTCAAAATCCTTTACCAACTAGCTATTATGTATAAATAAAATATATACATATTATTTTAAAAGGTTTAACATTATCTTAAGAGTAATTATTATTTCCTACTGGCAACAGCCTTTGGCAAAAATAATGGGATAATTCTAGCGTCCATACAGTATTCATGACTGCTCAGTTGGTGTGCTCAGCCACATAACATTATATTGAGTAAACAGGTTGTATTTAAGTATTTAGGAATATATAAGTATATACATATATGTATATAACAACAATTAACGAAATTTGAAAGAGCTTAAGGAGGTGTATATGACAGGTTTTGGAAGGAGGAACAAAGAGGAGAAAATGCTGTGGTTGTACTATACTCTCGATGTGAAGATGTAATTAAATAATAAAATGCCCATATATTAAAGCATTTGAACATGTACAAGTATTTTAAAATAATTTATTTGTAGATTCCAAGATGGTGGTGAGCGGGGTGGACCTTGTTTAGAAGCCAGAGTAATCGAGTCAGGGATTTGGACTATTTCCTTAACCAGGAACACCAAACTTCCCGCTCTACCACAGCGGGAGAACTCCACTGTTTGATAGAAATAAACTACAGAAAATCTGTGCATCCCTGAACTTGCATGAGAGCATGGACTCCCTGGAGAACAGCCACAGAAGCATCCACCGCAAAGCAGCAGCAGATGCTGAAGCAGGTGTCTGGGAACGCAGGCAGGGTCCCGCCTGCAGAGGTCTTTGGCGCGGTGTCTGGAAGATCTGGACAATACTAGGTCCAGGGGGAATGGAGAACATGGATCTGGGCTCAGCAGTCCACAGAGAGACACAAAGCCAGTGAAGGGGACCAGGCAGATGTGGATGCACCCTCCAGCTACAGCACTAAAGCTGAGCACTCAGCTTGTCTGTTCTAAGAACTTTAAGGAAGGGTACACACTTCCCAGTGGCAGGACAGACTCCCCCATTAATAACCAGGCTAGAGCTACGCGCCCAGGGAAAAACACAGGAAAACGGGTGGTTCTGACCCCAGAACGACCCACTATTCCCGAGAAAGCCCCAGTGGCCAGTGTCAAGGTGAGCATGAGCACAAAACCAAAACCCAGAGCCAAAGGTGTTGGCCTCACCTGCAACCCCTGTCATCCACTCAGACCATTTGTGGGCCTGCTGGCCCACACAGAGAACCTCACAGGGGACCAGGCAGCTGTGGATACACGCCCCAGACACGGTGCTAAAGCTGCACACCGAAGTGTTCTAATCTAAGAACATGGAGGAAGGATGCACACTTTTCAGCAGCTGGACAGGCTCCCGCCACTGATAACCAGGACCTTGGTATCTGAGACTTAACTGTGGGCAGTGTAACTCCAGGCTAGAGCTGCTAGTCCAAGAAAAACACAGGAAAACAGGTGGTTCTGACCTTGGAACGACCTGCAAGTCTGAGAAAGCCTCAGGGGCAGGAGACCATGGGAGCGGGAGTACGAAACCAAAACCCAGAGCCAAGGGTGTTGGCATCAACTCTGCCCCCTGTCTTCCTCTCTGACCATCTGCAGGTACGCTGGCACAAGGGGCAACAGACAGCATACATCAGGCCCGCCAGTCCACGAAGAGACCCAGGGCCCACACAAGGTCCCAGGCAGCTGCAGACATACCTCCAGCCACAATTTTAAAGCTTCCCACTGCCGAGCATACATGCCTATGTGCGTGCCACACCTGCCCCCCATCTGTCTCCCTCTCTGGTCGATCTGTGGGCCCCCTGGTCCAGGTGGAACAGAGAGTGTGGATCAGGGTCCCAATGTCAGAGACAGCAAGATGACTAGACATAAGCACAAAACCATAAACAACAACAACAACAACAACAACAACAACAACAACAACAACAAGGCATCTCCAGATCCCAAATATCCCAATGAAATAAACCCTGAGAACTCAAACACAAGAAAATGACCTGCAACCCATAGTACTGAAGATGATAATGGAGGAAACTAATAAGATCCAAAAACAAATGCAAGAAGATGTAGCCAAACAGATTGAAGACATTAAAGAGGCCTATAAAGAGGACTGGTAAAAATCCAGGAAAAGACAATCAGATGAAAGAAATCAGTGAAACCGTTCAAGATCTGAAAGCCCATAGAAAGTCACTGGAAGAAACTCAGGGAAGTACAAACAATCAAATGAAGGAAATCAAAATGGTTGAAGATCTTAAGATGAAAATGGAAACAATGATAAAAACGCAGACAGAAGACAGGAACAAAAGATCTCACAGAAACAGGCAAGTAATACAGACCTAAGCTTCTCTAACAGAATTTGAGAGATAGAGGAATGAATCTCGGCAGTAGAAGATACCATGACTTGAAACAATCATTAAAGAAAATGCTGAATCTGAAAAAATCCTGACACAAAATATCCAAGAAATCAAGGATGCCATGAAAAGACAAAATCTGAGGATAATAGGAATTGAGGAAAAATAAGACCCCTGGCTCCAAGGCCAAGAAAATATCTTCAACAAAATCATGGAAGAAATTTTCCCCAATTTAAGAAAGGAGGTGCATATAAACATAAAAGAAGTATACAGAACACCAAATAGAATTGACCAGAAAAGAAAATCCTCCTACCACATAATAATTAAAACACAAAATATACAAAATAAAAAAATATTAAAAATGGTAAAGGAAAGGAGCCAATTGACATTTAATGGCAAACCTATCAGAATTACACCAGACTTCACAGCAGAGACCATAAAGGCCAGAAGGGCCTGGACAGAGTGCCTGCAAGCTGTAAGAGACCACAGATGCCAGGCAAAACTACTCTATCCAGAGAAACTTTCAATAAACATTGATGGAGAAAACAAGAGGCTGGAACACATTGGCACAAGAGACAACTTCCTGAACAGAACATCAACAGCTCAGGCATTATGGTCAACAATTAATAAATGGGACCTTATGAGGCTAAGAAGCTTCTGTAAGGCAGGAGACACTGTCAACAGAACAAAGCAACAGCCTACAGACCAGAAAACGATCTTTACCAACCCTACATCTGACAAAGGTCCAATATCTAAAATATATGAAGAACTCAAGAAATTGAACACCACCAAACCAAACAACCCAGTTGAGAAATGGAGCTCAGAACTAAACAGAGAATTCTCAACAGAGGAATATTGAATTGCTGAGAAACACTTACAGAAATGCTCAACATCTTTATTCATCAGAGAAATGAAAAGCAAAAGGAATCTGGGATTCTATCTTACACCCATCAGATGGGCTTAGATCAAAAATTCAAGTGACACCACATGCTGGCAAGGATGTAGAGAAAGAGGAACACTCCTTCACTGCTGGTGGGAATTCAAACTTGTATAACCACTTTGGAAATCTATTTGGCGCAATCTCAGAAAACTGGGAATAGGGCTTCCTCCAGACCCAGCAATCCCACTCCTAGGAATATAACTGGAAGATGCTCCTCCTCACAACCAGGACGTATGCTCAACCATGTTCATAGAAGCCTTATTCATAATAGCCAGAACCTGGAAACAGCCTAAATGTCTCTCAGTTAAAGAATGAATAAAGAAACTGTGGTACATTTACACTATGGAATACTACTTAGCTATTAAAAACAAGGAATTTGAAATTTGTGGACAAATGGATGGATCTAGAAACGGTCATAATGAGTGAGTTAACCCAGACCCAGAAGGACTCACATGGTACATACTCACTTATAATTGGGCGCTAGCCCAAAATTCATGTCCCATTGAAAGTCCTCACTTACCAGGAGATTGGGATATGTGTGAGGACATCCCTCTGGGACTCTAAGTAAGACAAATATAGGAGGCTGGGAAATAGAAGGACCAAGAGGGTCCTAGAAACCTACAAGAAGAACATAATGATGGTGGATTGGGGCCTGGGGAGGGGGCTCAAGCTATTGCACTATCAAAGGACAATACAAGTAGTAAACATCAAACCCCTACTCTGATCTAGCCAATGGGCAGGACATTCTCTACATTTATGTGTAGAGCACGGACTGACTTAGACATGAACTCTGGTGCCCCATATTTGACCATCTCCTCTTGGTGGGGAGCCCTGATGGCACTCAAAGAAAGAATAAGCAGGCTACCAAGATGAGACTTAATAGCCTATGACCATATAGTGGAGAAGGAAGTCCCTCTTGGTCATAGACCTAGGGGAGGTGAGTATGGTAAAATCAAGAGGGAGGGACAGAGGAATGGGAGGATATAAGAGATGGGATAACAATTGAGTTGTAATCTGAATAAATTAATAAAATAAATGTAAAAAACAAATAAAGATGCTATTAACATAAAATAATTTATTTGTAAAAAGTAATTTGGAATGTTAATCATATAACACTAGTACTTTCATACCTAAGACGTTTTCAACACCACTGAACTAAAAAATATTTCTATTATATCAAATTGTACCTTTGTGAATACTTACAGAGAGGCTCATTGACACTAAAACTGAATATTTACATAATCTTAAAGAAGCAAACATGAGGAAATATTCTTCTGTAATTAGATTTATAAATTTGTAACACAGAACACAGAAAACCTAAACAATGCAATAGTGGAATAAAAAGGAGGACGAGATATAACACTTTTCATATATGATGTTTAGAACTTGCATAATTATCTTAAAAGGTAGAGACTGATTTTATAGTCACTTAAAAACAATAAGTCAATATACTTTTTCATTACCTATCACTATCACACACAATAATAGGCACAGGAAAAGTAAAGAAGGATAATTTGGTCTACACTGAGCAGTTTTCAGCTTTCCAGTGGTGACTACTGTGGGCCTTTGCTGGCACAACATGGTAAAGAGAATTGCTTGCCAGGAGTTGGAAAAATTCTGAATTCTAACTGGATTTTACTTAAGACCTTTGGAATTTAAAAGTGTCTACATGAAGTAAAACACCTGGCATCCTTATATTTACCAACCAATTTAATATCTTAGATACTTCTCTACTAATCAAAGGAGAATGGTATAAAGGCTAGAATAGAAATGAGAATGAAAAATATATCAATATAAAAATACTACACTATGTATTATCTTTTGGTCCTGAGCTCCACAGAATGCTGCTTTTGATTGGTGGAGAAGGAAGCAGGACACTGTTGATAACATTTTGCTGGGCTTTGTCCTCTTTCCATATTTTTCTTCAGAATGAGTAGCAGGTGTCAGGCTCATCATTATTTAAGTACAGAGATGTGCCAATTAATATCTTTCCATAATTTTGGCCAAAGATATGAATATAAATAAAAGTACCACTCAGGATCAAGGATGAGAGGTTATTAAGAAGCCCATGGAAGACCTGATGTTCTCAGAAATCTTCTGCAAAAGCTAAGTTTCACTGTTTGATGAGGTAGCCAACAAAATTTGAATGTTGATGGTGTTTGGGTGAAATAAGTTTTGTGATAATGGTTTGGTGATGAAAATAAAGGAAACAGCTTATGATGCTTAGTTTATGAGTTATTAATTTATGAACTTGTTCATAATAGCAAAATGGCTTAGTTTGACTCAGCATTATCAATAATAATAGTAACACTAGTTATTTCCCAAACTAGGAGTAACTCTACTACTTTCCATTTCTGATTTCCCTCCAGGGCTTTGCTAACGACCTCTTGGCATAATTACTTGTAGTGCTTACCCACCATGAGCCTTTGAATCAATCACAGCCAGGTTTTCATCACTTTATGCCATTTTTTTTCTATGAAAATAACTAACTAGCATGATTCAAAATCCAATTTTCAATTCTCATTTAGTGTTTCTAAATCGTCAAGAGAATTCCACACTTTTGTTATGCTCATCTTGAAAATATCTTTACTTTTCCTACCCAAAAGTGTCCCTAGATACACTTTGGGAGATTCATCAATCCTAGTTAACCTATAAATACTGGCATGCCCAGAAAACCAGGGGCTCTTTTCTTTTCTCTCCACGGTTACTCCTTAGTATATATATTGCTTTATCCTGAGGCCTTAAACATCACAAGCAGGCTGTTATTATCAGTGTTTATATTTTCCTCCTGATATATTTCATAAGCTCAAAATTCTTACAGCTCATTTGGCACTTGGTATTTTCAATTGGATTCTTAAATAAAAAATTTTTAACAATGATATATCAAAATTGGTCTTTATTTCTATGACAACATTCCCAACACTGCTTGCCAAGTACTCTCTATTTTAAAATATGGCCCAATTATTCATGTAGTTGCTCAAGCCTGAAATCTTGGTTTTATTGGTTGTTCTCTCATTATCCAGATCTCATATATTTTCACCATAAAAGCTTGTTGACTCTAAATTTAAAATACCTTAAATCCAACAACCTTTTACAAATTCCACAGCTACCATTGACTCATGCCTTCATTCTACTCCTAATTAATGACTTTAAAAGCCTCTATAATGGTTACTCTACATTTTCTTCCTCTTTTACACATTTTTCCCACATCTTAGCAATGAAAAAAAACTTGGAGTCATTTTAGGCACAATATCATACTCTAAACAAAAGTTAACTCAAAATACATTTGAAGCCTAATTATAGAAGGCAGAACTATAAAATGCTTAAACAATGACAGAGAACAAGATTGAAGTGATCTTGTCAGTGTCAATAGTTTTTTTTTTTTAGCATACTACCAAAAGCTAAATCTGTGACACTGAAACTTGCTAGACTTGTTGTAACTAAAATTTCCTTATCTATAAAATACACTCTTGAAAGAATTTTTTTTAAAAAAGTAACAAGCTACTTACTAAGAACATAGATGTATTTCCAGACACATATCCCATAAATGACGCCTTAGAGTGTGGGCCTTATCAGGCCATTTACCACTGTATCTTGTAGGATACATAGATGGATGTGTATGAGCATTATGTTACTTCTCCAGAACTTTCATCACACCTTTCAGTAGTGTGAAAGCTAAACAGTAGTGATGAAGTTTCCAAATGAGTGCCAGTTTGGTTTCTCCGAGGTTTATGACTCCCGTATGTGATGTCTGGCTGTCTTAAGAAATAGGACCTTAACATCAAATTTTGGTACATAGACAGGTATTGACAATAGCCTTATCCAAAATAAGAAATGATGTTTGAAAAATAGTCAGGAGGCCTTAATAGCTCACTAGAAGATTTATAGTTCACCAAAACATAAAACCATTTTCAATATCGTATGTCCATTAGGAGATTTTTTATTAAAACAGCAGAGAAGGTGTAGTAAATAAGTGTTATAATGTTCATAATTCATTGATAATACCAAATGTTAATGAAAAATCCAAAGAGACAGATATAAATTGCCGGTAGGAATAAAATAAACATTATAGTAAGTTTAAGAAAATTTTACCGAACTTATCATAAATTGTTCTGGCACTTATACTCTTTTACATTAATCTGAATAAGCTGAATATTTGTTAACATATGA